>NC_133584.1:34114684-36561886 GCF_964106895.1 Numenius arquata
TTAAAATTATGGTAACTTGAATCTACCTGCTAACCATGTATCTAAATTAATTTCTTACACTTCAGTTTTCTGCACTTCACATGCACCTGAGAACATCCCAATAGAAAGCTTGAGAGACAACACTAAGAGCCTGCTAAGAGACCACATTAACCCTTTATCTGGCAAAGCTGCCAGATGAAGCGTTTCCCTTTTGTCTGGGAATCCCCAAGGATTTCTTTTAAAAGATTATGTTCTCTTACTTCAGTGTCTACAGAGTTTCAATGCTGGAAATATAAGAACATGTTTAACATTGGAAATGTAAGAAGTCTTAACATTTCTATGCTGCATAGCAGCTAAATCCATCAGTGACTCCAGGCCACGGTCTGATAATGGATGAATCACATCTTTGTTTGTGAACTTGGAAACTGAAACCTGCTCCTGAGCTTGAAAGGCTTGTTTTGTTTTGATCTAGTTTCATTTTCAAGGGTTAGCAGAGGTAAGACTTGAACTCAAGGTGTGATAGGACAGGGTGCTAGATAATCTCATCTAGGCTCCCTTTCCCACAAAATGTTGGGCCAGATGATCTTTGAAGGTGTTGCGTGAAGAGGCAAAATAGTTTTGGCAGAAAATAAACCCCCTTGCGTTCTAACACTCCTCACCGAGGTGGGAGGCTAGGGGCGGCTGGGTTTAAATTCTGAGTGATGCCCAATTCACCACTATCAGTCCAGTCGCATTTAATATATTAAACTATCACGATTCTGGATACACTAATAGCGGACTGCACCTTCAGTCTAGTCATGCTCATGAACTAGCACGGCCGCACTCTAGTGTTTGGTCGCGTTCAGTGAGAAACCGAAATGGCTAGCTACTTAAACAGTGCAGTTTATTTAAGCAACAGATATAAAGGTTCCTATGGTTTGCTGGTGATAAATACAGTCTGCAAAGCACGTGCAAGTAAAAGAAAAAATGTTACTGGTACAAAGCGTGCGACAAAATTACAGACAATACAGCCTGGCTATGAATGTAACAGGTAACCCTCTAGAGAGATTTCTAAGTTCCCTGAGGAAGCACTCGGTTTAGTCTAAGTCTTACCCACAGGCGTCACTATGGGGGGGAGAAAGGCTCAGCCCCTCGACTGGTCCTGGGAGTCAGAGGCAGTCTGTGATGGGGTCCTCCCTGAGTTGTTCACGATGGTGTCTTCCCTAGCATCCCCCCTTTCTCGGGTTATTTTTATATTATTTTTTACCTTCAAGGTGGAGTTTGAGTGACTCTAGTCATAAATACCTTTGTTATGATTGGTGTAAAATTCTCTCGCCTCGCATTTAAAGGTATAGTTTACGAAAAATTCAGGGCGCAGCCTCAAGGAGGAGTGGTTGCACCTTGGAGGCGGGTAGCCTTCGGGCTGGAGGTGTGTTTTGGTATTATAATGACATTATAGTGAGCAAAGTTTGCACAAAGGACAGCATTTCATCAAAATTTGACAGACTGTTGGCTCAGGGTACCAAGCATGCCGCTTATCACTTCCATAGGATCACCTTGTTCCCATTCTGCTGTGTAATCACAGAGCTTGGCCATGGAATCTTCACTCCACTCCATCCTCCGTGTTGCTTTTGCAAGCAATATTGTTCAGGGAGTCATAGATGTAGCAGATTCCTTGCATACCAGCTGCTGCTGTGTTCCACCCTGAAAACGTTTCGACTTTATATCTTTCCTTAATGTGTGAACAATGCTATATATTTTTAATAAAAATTATATTTTAGGAATTATTCCACAGAAGGTCCTTTCCATCTTGGGCTATACGACTATAGGGGTGGAGCGCATAATGCAAAAAGAGACCAAAAGAGTTGGGTTTGCGCAACCTGAAGAACAGGCTGAGGGGGAATCTAATTGCTGTCTTCAAGTACCCAACAGTTTTAGAGAGGACAGACTCTTCCTGGAAGTGGACAGAGAAAGGATAAGAGGCAATAGTCACAAGCCGCAGCAAGGGAAATTCTGACTAAATTTCAGAAAGGGAGTGAAATTGATCTAAACTGAACCAGGTTGCCCAGAGAGGCTGTGGAACCTTTACCCTTCAATATATACAGAACTTGACTGGACAAAGGTCTGAGCAACTTGATCTAACTTTTAAGTTGGCTTTGAGCAATGGGTTCATCTCCAGAGGTCCTTTCCAACCTGAATTATTCTATTGTTCTATGAGTTTCTGGGTGTGAATGACCAAGTAACGGGTGTTTCATGTGTACTTCCAATATTTTCTGGTCTGGGACAACTTACTAACTGGTCACTACTCTGCATGGACATGACTATACCATACTAGACCGGAGCAGCTCAGACCCAGAGGCACTATTTCTGTTTCAGATTTATTCCATTATCTCAGCCCCCAATTCTCTGACTAATAAAAATGGGATGATTTTGACTTTTGCCGACATCACACAGCTCTAAACAGATAATCAAGTGTACACAGGCCCACCCCCAGGCAGCTCTACTGAAGTTAACAGAAATTAAGAGAACCTGGGGACGAAAGTCTGGCTTAAAGAGCTCATTAAGTTCCCGATTTCTTTACCCAAAGATAATGATTGTAAAGGGAAAACTAATCAAGCTAACGATTGATTACCTTCCACAGAACACTTCAACAGTCTTACAGGTCAGTTCTTGTAGTCTGTAGACTTTCAGCAGTATATACACTGAATTGGGGGTTTTTTGAAGTTATTTACCACAACTTTTTTTTTTTTTGCTATTGTTGTTGTGTGGTTGTTTTTGTTTGGTTTGGGTTTTTTTCCTTCCCCCAGAATGCAGCAAACATATAGGAAGCCTCAAAACTAGAGACAATGTAGCTATAGAAAAGAAGTCTATTTTCTGATTTATTTTTTGGCATGAGTACCAAGAAATCACTGTGAGTGAAATTTATTGTTCTCTGATGGGCACTCTCCAGACAATAAAGGGAATAGTTTCTATTCTGAAATCGATGTTTGCAATTTTCTGCTTCTCCTTCAAATACAAATAACACATTTTTTTAATTCACAAAACCAATTACTAGTTATTCCTTCAATTTTGTTCATTCACTGGTACTTGCAAATAGCTCTTTATTTTTGTTTGTTAGATTAATTTAAATGAGAGTAGCTGTTTCATTTGAAGACTTTAAGTTGCAGGTTGTCTTTCTCAGGATAAAAGAAAAACTCAATAAAACGTCATGACAAAATATTTTCTATAAATAACTGCTGATGACAGGCTATGTATTAGAATTGCACTTGCTCTCAGGTACATTTTTTTAGAGAAGATCCTTAGGGTGCATTAAATGGTTTAAATGGATCTGTACTAATTTACAATAATTGAAAATTTGGTTTATTTACAGAACACATAGCTGAAACTAGAATGCACTTTTCACTTTTTTCCCAATGATCATTGCCTTTAATATAGTTATTTCCACATTTCAGCTTTTCTAAAACCTCCCTCACCCTCATCAGTCCTTTAAAGACAGTAAAAGATAATTTTCCAGTTGTCTGTATTTGCATGGCCCTTGTTATTCGAACAGTTCATATGTTTGAGCAAATGGTGTGGTGGTGCAGAGCCCCTTGGGCCACTTTGTCAGGACCAACCAACGTTGTGTTCTTGTCTTGGGTACAAGTGCAGTGAGTTGGCTGATCTGGCATTCTTTTATCTTGGTTACAGGTACAGTGAGTTTGGACGATTGGGTACTTTCTTGTACCAGTGACAAGTACAGTGAGTTAGGATGATTAGTCATTCCCTAACATATCTCAAACTCTTGTTACCTGGGAAACATACCTGAAACTCCTCCTACCTGGATTGTAGCCCACTCTGGGAGGTGCCAGAATTATCTGACAATACTGACCAAAGTCAATCATCCCTTGATCCTATAAATAGTGATCCTGAGACTCTTTGAGCTCTCTGGAATTCCAGCAGGTTGTGATCCAGTATCTCCCCCTGAGTTGGGATGCCGGTTGGGGTAGACTTAGCAAGGATATTAAAGTGTAGAGTTTTGTGACGATATTAAGATGTAGATTTTGGGAGGATTTCACAGGTAGATTTTGCAAGGATTTCAGAGATCATCTGCTGACAAATGCCAATGAGGGAAAAGAGCAAGTAATTCACTACTACTGGATTTCTCAAGGTTTCAAAGACTGTCTGGTACAAATAATTTACTACTTTTTGCAAAAAGAGAAGCATCTTAATTATATAGGTTAACCTTTCTATCTGTTATGTGTGTGTGATTGGATTTAGGAAACTTTGTTGTAAGTCTCGGGTCAACCTTGCCATTTTCAAATCTTTAACGAAGTTGCTGTGCTGATTATGACAAATTTTGTTAAATCACTGATCATTGGCTGATAATTAGGTTTTGTTAAAAATCATATAACCTAATCCTGTGTTAATAAATCTTAAATTGCTGCTACCTCAAAGTTGTGCAGGATCCTAAATTAACACTTGTGACAAATGGCTATGACAATATGATTGAAATTAATAAAGGCACGAAAACTAGAAATAACTTTGGAGTACCAATCTCTTTTGAAGTATTCAAAAATTCAAAATGAGGAACCAAGACATCTGTCTCTGACTTTCACTTTAGTTTCCTAATCCTTTCCAAACTCTCTCTGATTATTTCTGTCAAGCTCTTTCACTTAATCCTTCTAATTATTTACTTTTGTGTCTCCTACCTCAAAAAACTGTTATCGTTTCTTTCCTGTGCATTGGTGAAATTTGATACCAACCTGAAGTACATTAGAAGGGAATAAAGACACGGATGTTTTCCCTTCCTCGGCTGGCAGACGTGGTTCAACAAAACCTCTTTATAATTCTCATTTGCAACGTACTGATGTTCATAGGAAGTCCCTCACTGAAACTGTGAATTTCTTACTAATCAGCAACAGGGTAAGAAAAAAGGAACTGATCATCTGGAAGTCTAGCTGGAAAGGTATTTGGCTAACAGAGATAAAACTAGAAATTATTTGTCTTTAGTAGAGAGCAATGCATTTGTTTCTTAAGAGAGTAATAGGGTAAGGCAGCTAAGTGATGAAGTAATTTGCTGGACTAGAATGTGCTTAGAGTAGCTGAGGAGGTCTTGTTGGTCAGTGACAATCAGCATGTTTTGATAAACCTTTTATGAGGCTGAGCTGTTTTGATATCAAAGATTTTGATAAAGTATCTCTGAGGTCATGACATCACCAATGAAGTGGTGGGAAGTGGTATAAATGAAATGATTTTCTAAGGGGTGTATATGTGTATGTATATATATGTATTTATGGTCTTAAACAAACAGGAGGATAAAACAGCTTGGATTATAGAAGAATGTGATTAAAGACAATTTCCTCACAATTTTCCTTAAGATAAGACCTTCAACTATGTGATTTCTAGGGCTGCAGTTGCCTGGGCAGCTGGCATGATCAGATTTTCTTTGCTGTGCTGAAGGATGAAGGTCTCATCCTTCACTTCCTCCTCCTCACATCTCCTCTCTTGCATTCCTTCTGTAAGGGAGGAAGAAGAGTTGGAAATAAGATCTCTTAGTTTTTATTATAGCAAGGTGGTAAATCAGTTGACAGTGTCTAGGAGAATTATACATTTAAGATCCATGTTTGTTCTTGACTTTGACCTTTTATTTATACTTAAGAATGCCCTGGCTTTTTGAAATAATCTTGGTATGGATGGTCACAGACAGATCTAGGAGAATTATGGAACAGATCACCCTGAGTGCCATTATGCGGAACATGAAGGACAACCAGGCGATCAGGCCCAGTCAGCATGGGTTCATGAAAGGCAAGTCCTGCTTGACAAACCTAATCTCTTTCTATGAAAAAGTGACCCGCTTGGTGGGTGAGGCAAAGGCTGTGGATGTTGTTTACCTGGACTTTAGTAAAGCCTTTGATACGGTTTCCCACATCATTCTCCTGGAGAAACTGGCCGCCATGGCTTGGACGGGAGTAATCTTCGCTGGGTAAAAGACTGGCTGAATGGCCGGACCCAGTGAGTGGTGGTGAATGGAGTTAAATCCAGTTGGTGGCCAGTCATAAGTGGTGTCGCCCAGGGCTCAGTATTGGGGCCGGTTCTCTTTAATATCTATCAATGATCTGGATGAGGGGATTGAGTGCATCCTCAGTAAATTTGCAGATGACACCAAGTGAGGTGGAAGTGTCGATCTGCTTGAGGGAAGAAAGGCTTTGCAGAGGGATCTGGACAGCCTGGATCGATGGGCTGAGGCCAATGGGATGAGGTTCAACAATGCCAAGTGCCAGGTCCTGCCCTTGGGTCACACCAACCCCATGCAGCGCCACAGGCTTGGGGCAGAGTGGCTGGAGCTGCCTGGCAGAAAAAGACCTGGGGGTGTTGGTCGACTGTCAGCTGAACATGAGCCAGCAGTGTGCCCAGGTGGCCAAGGGGGCCAACGGCATCCTGACCTGTATCAGAAATAGTGTGGTGAGTAGGACTAGGGGAAGTGATCATCCCCCTGTGCTCGGCACTGGTGAGGCTGCACCTTGAATACCGTGTTCAGTTTTGTGCCCCTCACTACAAGAAAGACATTGAGATGCTGGAGTGTGTTCAGAGAAGGGCAACGAAGCTGGTGAGGAGTCTGGAGAACAAGTCTTATGAGGAGAGGCTGAGGAGCTGGGGTTGTTTAGCCTGGAGAAAAGGAGGCTGAGGGAAGACCTTCTCGCTCTCTACAACTACCTGAAAGGAGGGTGTAGAGAGGCAGGGGTCTGTCTCTTCTCCCAAGTCACAGGCGATAAGGCAAGAGGAAATTGCCTCAAGTTGCACCAGAGGAAGTTTAGATTAGATATTAGGAAATATTTTTAACTGAAAGGGTTATCAAGCCTTGGAATGGGCTGCCCAGGGAAGTGATTGAGTCACCATCCATAGAGGGATTTAAAAGACATGTAGATGTGGTGCTTAGGAACATGGTTTAGTGGTGGACTTGGCAGTGGTAGGTTTACAGTTGGAATTGATCCTGAAGTTCTTTTCCAACCTAAACAATTCTATGTTTCTGTCACTGATGAAAAATCAATCAAGCTGCCACTGCCACAATATAAATAGTACATAATAAATACAAACACGGATAGTGCACTTCTGTAGCCTTTCCCTAATCAGGACCCAGAAGAGGGAAAAGGAACAGAAGGATTTATATGGAAAAGGTCTGTTCAGCTTTCCAGCTCAGGCTCAAATTTGCAAAGGGAAAATATCTCTAGTGCTTAGGTCCAACACACATTATATATGATAGTTCTTATCAAAAATTCTCAGGGCAATGCCATTAACTGTCCATCAGCATCTTAAGTGAACTTCAACACCCTTTAATCTCTCACTTGGTAGAATAGTGTATGACAGCGTACTTTTTTTCAATGCAGAGTTTACAAAAATTATGAGTTATATCATATTTGAACAATTTATTCCAGACACTTCAACAAGGAAACAGCCCTTTAGAATGTTACTGAATACTAGATTAACATTCACATTTACATTTTTTTTCAAATTTCAAGGTCCAGTATATATTTTACAACAAAACCGGTTTACTTATTTGTGGGATTTTGGAGTCTGGGATTTGATTCACTCTTTGCTCATGCTCAGTTGCTTGCATTGGCAGGAGTAACTCTTGATTTACTCAAGGGTAAAGAAGAGGAACATCAGATCCATCAATTGAAGTCCTAGGTCCTGGCTTCCTTCAAGCTTAAGTTAACCATTGACTTGAGTAGACATTTGATCCAATTATGCAGAGAATAAAAGTTGTTGAATTGCTATCTTCTATACAAAATGAAAATGAATTTTGAAAATGTATTTTGGCATTGTTGTCATGAAACAGTATTTTATTACAAGAAATGAGACTGTTGCCTCTTTCTCAGTGGAGCTGTCATCACACAGATATTGAACTGTACTTCACAGCTGCAGACAGAGTAGGACTGACAAAATTCAAGTCTCATTGAATTTTCAAATCTCATTAGAAAACACTGAGACTCAGAAAACATCAAAGCTGATTTAATGTAAAATCTATGGTTAATAAAAACATTGAATGCTTTCTTTCAATCCTGAAATAAAAGAAATGCCATTTACTCATTAATATTTTAAATTAGCACCCTCTCCCTGCTAAAAGAAATCCCTGGGGTCCATATGTAATGAATCTTATAAGATAATGCTGCATGATAGAGAATTTAGAAAGCTTCTCCTTCCTTCTCTTCCTAACAGGTATAACCTTAATCTTAAGCTTGGACATTGGCAAAAATTCCAGTCTAACTCAAACAGTTAATTGCAATATCACGTATTTTACACGAACGAAAATCAGTGAAGAATATAAAAATGAAACCTGATGGGTTTTATGCTTCTGTTCTATTTGTCTTTGTACCTGCATTGTGCAAAAGTTGTATACTTTTTTGTTTTACTATACATGAACAAGTAGCAATGAAAATACATACTCAACAGACTGTGTGAATGAGAATTTAGTTTCATGTACAGTTGCTTCAGAGGATAAACGGGCAATAGAATTGTATCATGTTTTTAAGGGAAACCAGCAAATTTTCAATTCTAAAGAGATGAAAAGAGGAAAGATAAGTGTAGTGGTACTGATTTGCTTTAAGTTTTTCTATTCACTTGCTTATAATGCAGATGTCAGAACTCAGCAAAAGCAACCAAAGATGTGAAATAAAAGAAAAAATTGAGTTCTTTCTCAAAGACTTTTTACTAATCAGAAAGGTCAATATGGGCAATTTAAAATTCCTGCTCAATACAAACTTCAATCAAAAGTGTACATACAATACAAAAAAATTAATGAAACTGTCAACATAAACAAAATTGAAATAGTCTCTTTTTTTGCCTAGATCCTAGGAGTATAAAGGCTTTGCATTTCTCTTTACCTTCCAGCAATCCACAGACAGTAGTTATCAGCCTTTGCTGATAATTTCCTCAATGTGTATTATTTGCACAATATGAACAAGTTTTGGTGGGTTTTTTTGACACTTCATCTTCAGAATGCTTATTTTCCCTCTTTTTTTCTTTTTTAATTAATAGACATTTAGTTTAATATAATTGCAGAAATGGTGTGTGAAAAAGCCATGTTATGCCTGTTATAGCTCCTCATTCTTTCAGTGTTACTCCCAAAGTGTAGTACATTTTTATTGGACTCATTCCCTAGGGTACAATGCATTAGTTTGGAGTTGTTCAGTGCAGTTCTGAAATGGCTTGAGAAACAGAATTCACACCTTTTTCTCTGAGAAACTAGATGAGGAGTTGAGGTGCGTGGACTCAGGGAAGAAAAGATCTTTGCAGTTCCACTGGAATTGTTGAGACTTCAATCCAACGCTCTCATCACAGATCTTCATTTTACCTAACCCAGAATAGCAGAGAACCAGGGTGTGCATGTATTTATGTGTATTAGCATTTTGGTTTGGATCAGAGGGCCACCGAGGCCAAGCTGGGATGCCAGCCTCTTCACGAGCGCAGGTCAGGATCAGGCCTGGTGAGGGGACAAGGGTCAGACATGACCCTGCCATGGGGCTTCCGGAACAGAGGAGCACAAGTCTTCCAGCAATTGCTCATGTGGCCATGTCGCCTACCTTCATCTTGAGGATTCCTCAACAGACAAAGAGTCTTTGGGTTACTGAACAAAGTGGGGGTGAATTTTTCAGAGACATATAACATGATTGGGCTGTGTTGTCCCTGACCACATGAATAGTGCCTTGCCTAATGTCAAGGTGGTGGTCCGTAGGGGAACGGACCTGAGCTTCTCAAAAAATATTTTATTGAAGTATTAAATTATTAAGCAGACATCCATCACTTAACAGGAAAATGATTGGCACAAAATGTTTGATTTTGGCAAACAAGTGTTTGGCATATTATCTTTCCAACCTAAATTGGGTCACACAACCATCTTTTCTTTTCCTTGGTAAAGGTGCTTTTCATGAGATTATGGTTATGTTCTTACATCAAAACTAAAGCCTTGTTCTGCTTACAGTTTTGTAAATCAGACATATGAAATTATTGAACTATATTTGCACATTTGCAATTAGTTTTGATCACTGAGGGAAACAAAAACAGATTCATATTCTTAACTGCAGACTTGTGAATTTGTACGAACCAATGCTCTAACAAAATCCCACTAGCCCTTTTTAATGAAGATTGAGAGGTGCAAGGCTTTGTTTTAAGGGTTAATACCAAGGTAAAGGTAACCCATTATGACTAAATTTTAAATTCCTAGTGGAGAGTGAGAACGTTAATATTTTCGCATTATCATCCTTATTGTTATCAAACAAAGGCTGAAGAAAATATTTCTATTAATAAAACAATATATCCTGAGATTAATGACTCATCTGAAAGCTCATAAAATTAATTGCAGTATGACAGATTAAATTTAATGCAGATTGCATGTGGTTTTGTTGTTTATAGTTGTCTGGTTTACATTTTCTTTTCTTCTTTTATATTCCTTTGAGGTAATATCTTTGCAAGGTTCTGAGTTAAAAGCTGTTCTGCACTCATTTTTGCTATCTTTTTCTGTGAAGAACTGACAGATGCCTTAATAAAGAATGGACAGCTGGTTTATAGACAAAGAGGCACAATCAATTTAGGCTACAGTTTAAAAGTACATAAAACAGCTGTACCCTGCTAATGAATTTTAATAGTTTTGCATCTTGTGCATCATACCATTTGAAATATACATAATTAAATGTGCATTTTGTTAATGAAATCTTCCCCTTGAATCATTAAATGGAGTAAGTTGTACTTTTTCTAAAAACTTCTCCATACTTGTTTGGATAACTACTTTGTTTTGGCTTGGGTGTTTGTTTTTATATTGTTTTTAAAAAGTTATTTCAACTTTCAAATATAATTATTCTGTATTGATTTGTCTGACATACAAAATGACTTCTTTTCACTTCTGTCATTGTGTAGTAGTTGTTAGCTGTTTTCCATTCTAATGTTGCCTTTGATTTCCAGAGCAGCAGTAACTTCGTGAATCACAAAAAGGCAGTATAATAATTGAAATACATGGAGAACATACTGGGAAGAACGGATGCTAAAAAACTTCATTTTGTGTTTGCACTAATAAAAATGTGTTGATATGAAATGGATAGGAATAGCAAAATCTTTAAGCTAATCAAACAGATTATCTTGGGTACTAAATTAAAAAAGATGTTTATAGTCTACACTGAAAGCTCTTCTGCAGTGAACTCAGGTTCCAAAATTTCCTGTTTCATATAGAATTAGTCTGGCACCATCAGGGAGAAACACATATAGACTATATCTCGACTGTATGTCACTTGCATGATTGCAGCAAAGGTAGAGGTAGAAAGCAGTGATGGTTGTGATCTAGTGGCCATGATCTTTTGGCAGAGACAGTTCAGGTTGTCCCAGTACCTTGAATATTTCCTTGAAGGCTGAGAGAGTTGAGGTGCCTATCATGGGTGTCATTGTTAGATAAAGCATGTTCAGGTAACCCAAGACTCCATACTTGCTATTAAGTAGAAATAAATATAGAAGTGACCGTCCTTTAACCATAATGACCCAGCTGCATGAAAAACTGGAAAGTAGCTGTGTTTGGAACAACTGTTCTTCCTGATTGTAGCCATTTCTTAATCAACTGCTGAACTGGATGCCCATTTCTCTTTCAGTGCCACCTGGAAAGTGTAGCAAGCAATTTGCTTGCAGTCCTTAGCTATCCCTTTACTGTTTTTCCCCTTGTGTCCCTGTCTGTCTCTCCATGCCGTCCATATCTTCTCCTTATACAATACATCAACACCCTCCTGCAGTGGTTTAGGACCCCCATATACCCTTTCCCCTCTTTACAGAGACCACCTTCTGGCAGCGTAGTCTTTCACCTAGGGAGATCCAGCATTTGGTCTCTACTTATCTCAGTTGTGGCAATCTGTCAAGCATCCCAACAGAATTTTGTTAGATCTAACAATCAGAACTTTAAAGTCCACTCAATAAAAAAACAAACAAACAAACAAAAAAACAAACAAAATAACTAACTTCCAGTTTTTATACTGTTTATCTCCAGATAAAGATACATTACTTTTGAAATTCATTTGGAAATGTATGAAATTAATTAATTTAATTTTGAAACTAAGAAGAATGGATGATTGTAACTGAGTTTGCTATATGAAAAATGAAATTTCATGATTGGACCACTGCTTGGAAATAAAGTGGATAAGCATGTCATGATCATTATAGTTTCTCATTAGCTGGGAAAGTAATGACTCCAAAATCACTAAAATTACTGGCAAATGGCACTCTGTCATCTTCAGTATTACCATACCTTCAATATTCTCTGCATTATCACCTATTTATTGTTCTATGTCCAGCCTGACAGAGTGGAAGATTTACATGATGGTTTTATCTCTGTTAGTGTTCCAGATAAGGCCAGGACTGCACTTTGGAAACAAATCTCCAATCATTCCTATGTATCATGCTTTGCTTTACATCAGTTTTAGAGCATGTAAATCCGATTTTTTTGAAGTGAAGCTGAGCCACAAGGGTCACCCTGAGAGCACACTTAATGAACTCCAGACAAAAACCATTCATTCTATGTCGCCACGACATTTTCAGAGAGAACCTCCATAAAAGACATGCAGTGTGGAAATCTGGTCTTCAGGACCAACTGATTTGCTTTACAGGTCCATTTCTGTTGTACCGCATTGTGTGTCAATGTGTACGTAAGTGAACTCAGCTCAAATCCAAACTATGGCCTGGGTCATGGGTAGTAAGCATATTGAGGAGTGCGGCTGGATTAGTGCGGAGTCAAGGGCATGGGCTAAATATGCATATGACTACGTTTATTCAGTCAAAATCTGCCTTATCTCAGTATGTAAGCATAACATTTTCTTTCTTAGGTTCTTCTGAGCTTTTCTTGATGGGAAAGGAGAGCTATGATATTTTCATCCTTCCCAGGCTGGTATCTAAACAGTTTTATCTACTGCAAATTTGAAAGTCTCTGAATCCTTGCTGATACAGGAAACCAACTGTTAGTTACCACTTGAAAGACAGAAATCACCATTGTAAACTATCCACAGATTCTAGGATTGCATTTATATTTTTCATTAATTAAAATTCCATAGTATGTACAGCATTGATAGAGTATGAAAAAATCCCACAAGCTTAGGACAGCCCCACCATGGCATCTGTCTCTGCAGGTGAATTCTGTATTCTGTTCTGTACAGCAACGTGGCTTTAACTAGTAGAACAGAATAAAAACAATTGTGTCCAACCTATATAAGGCAGTGGGGGACATGAGTCTAAGGAATCTCATTTCCAGGGAAATGAAAGTCTGAACTCCCTCAGGTAAAGGAGTGAACTGACCCAGGGAAAGGAAACAGTGCAGGATTGGTACCTAGGTTTAGTTACGTAGCATTGGATGCTAAAAATAATGGAATGAATACAGATATGGCTTTATGACATGCTGTAGTTCTCTCTGCCTTCCCAATTACCCTCTTTTTGTTCTACAAGCAATAAATTACCAGCCTTCTTTTCTCTTTCTCATAATTGACTACCTTAACACATATCCTCTTGCTAATATTCTCTAACTCCACAGGTACCAAGGAACTTTTCTTCCATGCAGTTTGTACTCAATGTTTTCCAGCTGTACTTAGTTTGGAAAGATATTTGACAGTTTTCAAGTCTGAAGAATGGTTTCTGTTTCAGCAAACTTGTCTGAATTTTACCCAGCAACTTCAGATGGTCTAATAACTGGTATTAATTAAATTATTATTTATATTATTTATTATATTATTAAGACATTAATTAAATAACTTCCTGACAAATCTTGCCTTACTTCAAAAGAAAGGGCAGAAGTGCCTCATGTTGGCACAGGTGGTAACACTGAAAATTATATGCATGCTGAATATTGATGATTAGCTTTGATGAATTGTTAAATTTCACAAAGTTTATTGCTACCTTGTAATTCCTACATTTCTTCATAACTCATAAATGATCTTTTAAGCCTCTGGTGCTAGATGTTATGAAAACAGAGGGAATTGGCCTATTAAGAACAGTTTAACTCTTATCAGCTTAAAAAGTATTAAAGGTACCAGATAGGGGAGGAAAGCAGAGTGACTGGCATCAGACTTCTAGAAACCAGTCTCAAGATTAAATCTTTTGTTACTATCACTTTTTTTTGTCAACACATCCCCATGACTACAAAGAAATTGAAGTGTCCTGTTTTTCAAGGACCTTTCCCTTTATCCTCCAACGGAATGGATTTTCCCAAATCTTCGGGTCTTTCCACCAATGACATGTCCCCTATAAAAAAAAAATTTCCTTTTATGTAAATTCTGGTGAGAGAAGAAAACAGGTTTTCCAATAAATCATCAATTGTACCTTATCATCCCAGAGAAAAGTCAGAAGAACATGTGGTAGGAAAGGTACCTATACTGTTTTCCTATTTTCTTCCATTTCTTAAGGTTCCTAATTATGAAGACTTTGAAAGCAAAATTTGTGTCAGATAGAGGTGGTCATTGAATGTACGATTTGGCAAGATGTGAAATGTGCCAGCTGTGTGCTAACTTGTCAATAATTGTTTTATATCCATCAAATATCAGCTATCCTCAGGAAGAGCTTCCAGGCTGTGGTTCCTATATAAACAAAACCATCTCTGTATAGTTCCAAGTCCTTTAAGAATAAGATTTAAGAGTCTATTTCTTTATTGGCTAGCTATACAGACCCCCTTATGTGAGGTCAATTCAGAGTATTAGTGAGCTTAGTTTTTGGAGGTATCCACCTCTTCCCAGGCGTTGAACTAGGGCAGTGAATTGTACTTCAGTGATACTTGAGTGTCTGGTTTGTTAGTCTCTTCATCCTGCTCTGCAGGTAGGTTTTGACCTTAGGTGCCCGGTACAGAGTTTCAGTCTCCACTCTTGGTAAGGAAGCCTTTTATCTGTGTACCATAGCTAAGATTATTATGCTGAAACCGTAAGTAACCCACTGGATATAGTTTAAAACAGTTATGTTGTAGGTATGCAATGAAAATGTGAACTAGAAAGTTGAACTGAGCAGTGTTTAATGAATATCTTAATAAATATCATGTTAAATACTGCAGTTAATAAAAAATATGTTTGAGCAAGATAATTTTAAAGCTGGCTTTTAATGAATAGGAGAAATCGCAGATTTATCATCAACAGAATGACAACAATTAATTTGCATTGACTATTGAACTAACAATCATATATATATATATGCCTTCAGATTTTATTGAAACACAGCTCTGTGCTTCAGATGTGACAACAGTGAAAAAATAGGAAAAACTGCCTTTCTCAGTGCCTGCTGAGAAATGGGCGAAATCCATTACTTTTCCCAAATAGAAGATCATCACGTCCTTTCTAACATCAATGAATTGAGAAAACTACATTTCTCAACAATGTCTTTAATCCCCAGGAGATGCAACCCCTGAATCCAGCTTAATAAAAGGCTGCGAACACAGAATGTTATATTGCGTTATACAATCAATGTAAGGGAAGGTATTAACGTAGGGACACCTCATAGAGATTCTTGCAGAAACCATAAGCAAAATTTCTGCAGCTAATCAACTACTCAAATAGAATTTTAAAATGTAGGTTCCATCTGGTCTTAAAATTAACAGTGCTGGAAGAAAGAACATTGAATAGGCTGCAAGCATGTCATTAACAACAAGTAAAGCCGTATAGCTAGGGGATATTTTAAAATACAATTTCTCAATGACATTCCAGGGAATTTATCTACTGTAAATTACAAAACATGAGCCCTCTTGGGCCAGCTCAAACTCACATAAGAGTCTTCTAAGAGAATGAGAGAACTCAGTTTGCTGTTTCAATTCCTGCAAATAAATTATAAGTGGCTGGTAATCACACCTTTCAATGACAAGAATATCAATAGTACACATGTACTCCATAATAGAGTCTCATAGCAAATATTGTGTCTGAATTTGAGAGAAAAATCCAATTTTATAATTTCATACATGTGGTGGCCTGGCCTCCCCACCACTGGTGACCCTGGCCTCCCCACCAAAGCTTCTCTATCACTCTCCTTCCATTGCTTCTGCTGCTCCTTCCTCCTCAGAGGGAGGACTCCTCACAGTCTTCCGCTGGTCCAGTATGGGGTCCTTCCGTGGGAGACAGTTCTCCATGAACTTCTCCCACTGGAGTTCTTCCACAGGGTGCAGTCCTTCAGGAATGGACTCCTCCTGCATGTGTCCCCCACGGGGTCACAAGTCCTGCCAGCAAACCTGCTCCAGACCAGTCTTCCTATGGGGTCACAGCCTCCTTTGGGCATCCACTTGCTCTGGTGTGGGGTCCTCCATAGGCTGCAGGTGGATCTCTGCTCCATCGTTAACCTCCACAGGCTGCAGGGGGGCAGTCTGCCTCACCATGGTCTTCACCACAGGATGCAGGGAATCTCTGCTCCAGCACCTGGAGCACCTCCTCCCCTCCTTCTTCACTGACCTTGGTGTCTGCAGAGTTGTTGCTCTCACATATTCTCACTCCTCTTACCTAGATGCTGCTGCATAGTTTTGGGGTTTTTTTCTCCTTCTTAAATCTGTTATGACAGAGGCGCTACCACTGTCACTGATGGGCTCAGCCTTGGCTAGTGGTGGGTCCATCTTGAAGCTATCTGGCATTGGCTCTACCAGATGCAGGAGAAAATTCTAGCAGCTTCTCACAGAAGCCACCCTTGTAGCTCCTCTGCTATCAAAACCTTGCCACTAAAACCCAATACAGTACAGAAAGATTTTTCTTGGTTTAGTTCTGAATAAACTAAGAGTCTTTATAGCTCAGTGTACTTAATCAACCTATGATGGCAAGACTATACAACATAAGAATATTAAACTTGTTACTTAGTTGTTTAAGTGAAAGGATAGTGGCTTGTAAACCTAAGCAAAGTGTTGTTCCTTCCATTTCTGCCCTCTGTAAGCAACAAGAGAGTATCTTCTGGGGGTAATTTCCTTGCTTGCAAATTAGAAGACAGAGATACAGCTGATTCTCCAAAAATAAAATGCAGGGGAACCGTACTAGGTCTACATCTCCCAGGTAAATGTAATGTAGCACAGAGGTGCATTTGTAGAGAGTGTAGGATGTTTTAAAGGGTATTGTGAAAATATAGGCTGCAGTGAGTTTAGACCATAAGAGATACGTAAAGATAAGAATAATAGGCTGGAATCTCAAAGCACAGAAAAGAAGCTTGAAGCAACAGAAACATGCTTGAGTCCTCAAAGTAAACCAAGTACTCAGTTTTTATTCCATTCTAGTGTAGGCACCTGAAGATCTAGGCAAAACTGACATCAGGATCAGAAAACAATGGATAAGTAAATTTTGGTGTTTTTTTTTTTTCTTTCCATCTGCATTTGGGAAAGATAAGGAAATTAGCTGTGCACTGGGAAACTGAGGGTTTGTCTGCTGATGTGATAGGATCTATCCACTGTCTTACCTGTAATATCTCCATCAGTGTGCTCATCATTGTGCCTTAGAACATATACCCTCAAGGTATGAAATTGGTTTTCTCTTTTGTTTTCATAGAGTGCCAGCAATGATGCCTTGGTTCTGGACAGGATACAATGTGCTGGTGTGCTACTGATATAATCTGGGCCTGTGGAGGCTCAGATTGTAAGGAGGTTTCTCGGAGAAAGTCCAGAGTGTGAAGTTCAGCCTGTGGAAGCTTCAGTGAACCCTGAGCTCCCACTGAAAAATGGCTTGAATTTGTTGGGACTGTTTTGAATTATTCTCAGCCTGAATTTCAAGTAGGAGGATACTTGATATGCTTGGTACAGGGAGATGCAGTTGTGATGTCTCTGAAGAGCAAGGAGGTTGGGGAATCCCACCCCCATACCTTCTTCTATCAAACATTAATGATGCACATCATTCCTCCTCTCAAATGGAGCTGATCCCTTGAAAACATCAGGGAACTGCACTATGATGACTGGTCCATTTAGAGATGGCTATGTAGAGGCTTACTGTCCCGGTTTGAAGTAAAACCGAACCAATTTTCTGTTCTGTAACTTTACATCCTAGCTAGGCCTCCTCTAACTCTCTGAAATTAACGGCATATTGTGGAGAAAACTGCTCGTTCTCAGAATGATAAGACCAATGTTTGTGCTCCATGCCAAGGAATGGTGTGCAGAGAGGCCCTTGCTTGTACTTATTGCTATAACAACCAAGGTCAGCCAATTTCATTATTTGCACCCTTAGAGGGTCGGAAACGGAAAAAACGTAGAGGGGTCACATCGGTGGGGAGGAGTGGACAGGACAGGTGACCCAAACCTGACCAACTGGGGTATTCCATCCCATCTGCCCCATGCTCAGTATAAAGGCTGAGGGATCAAAGGGTCAGCCCCTTCCTGCGATGGCCGACGTCCAGAGAGGACTCTGTCTGTTCATCTGCCTTTGATCCCGATCCGTGTGTTCCTGACTCCAGAGCTGGAATCCAGTTCCCATTCGTCACTGAGTCCAGTCTGGGACTTCCCCAGTGCCTGCCGGTGATGTGACTATCATCCTGGGAACTTGATACGGTTTTGTATATATTGTATCTATTTCATTATTTTTCTTCTTTATTTTTATTTTAATATTAATTTTTCATTAAAGTAGTTTAGTTCATTCTAAACTTCTGAATCTCCTTATCTCTTTCTCCTCCTCTCTCCTCTTTTAGGGGGGGGAAGGGGGGGGGAAGGGCCATCTGCCGGTCCGGTTTTGGTAAATTCAGCCAAAACCACGACACTTACTTTAATGGCATTATCTGACTGCTTTCCACCTCATAGCCATCCTCTCCTATCTAATCTTTTGATCTCTTTGCACAGCTAAATGTTTCGTGCCTTTTATTTATATCTAATCCAGAGATGACTTTGAACAGTAGTAGAGAGAACACAACACTCTGGAAAACTGAATTGACAACTTCTCTTCTCAGGACTACACAGAAATGGGGTCTGGAGAGATACCTTATTTATTTTTTAAAGCTGTGAAGTCCTTCAGAATAAAAGCTCTAGTGGGCCTCCTTCTAAAATTTTTGAGGCTACTACTTTAAACCATTACCACTAGTAACAATGAGAATGGTTGTGATATGGGCTGTTAAAACCAAAGAATTGTCAAAGAATTTTAGAATCAGTGTATTCTCATCATAGAAATGTATGGACAATATAAATATTTTTACCAATGTCATTTAACTACATCGTAAATTACTAACTAAAAGGAATTTTTGTCTTTATTTTAATAGATACTATTAACCTTTTTTTCCAATGATAGGTATTGATTTCCCTCTGCAGATAAATCCAAGATGTGTTTCAAAGTTGTATTATTGATTTAACTTAATATGAAAAGCTTTTCCATACATACAATGTGCAATTAATTGCTCAAGGGTGTTCCACATAAGTTATAGTTTGGACTTATCAAGACATGATTACAAATATGACGTTAGTTCTCACTTTTCTATTGCAGATGAATGTATGTTTAACAGAAAAAACACTAACAATATTGAAATTAATGATTAAATTGTTACTGATTTTCATAGCATAGGATTTAATTTGTTTTATTTTAAAATTTCGTTTAGCTCTGCTAAATATAATGCACTATATCATATGTAGTGTTTAGAAAGAAATATTTTAATTTTAACATCAGATTGAGACCCATATTTTCACTAATACTTGCAAGAAAAAATGAAATGCAAGTAGTCTTAGAGAAAGACCAAATGAAAAAAGCCAACTTCAACCATTAGTTTACAATAAGAATATTCCATATTTACATTCCCAGTCAAACTTACTACTCTTAAACTAAAACCATTTTCAATGATTTGCTTCTTTTTTTGTGTGTGCAAGGAAGTTACCAGTAATTTTATCTTCACTTCAGTTTTTATTACTTTCTTGTGTTCTAGAAGAAAAAGATTTAGTTAGAATGTAGAAAATTTTAATATAATACCCAAATATGTCTGGCTGAATGTCTGCAATATTGGGTAGGCATAGATGGGTATCTTTGAACTAGCTAGTTTTCCCTTACACATTGTTAGGAATATGTAAAAGGATGTTTAGAGGCGTTCACATAAGAAGAAATTTTGGAAGGCTCTAAGTCTGTGTTATCTACCAACTTGTTCATAGTTACCAAAAAGAGGAGAGAGGCCCAGTGACACTTTGGACATATTCCATTATCCTTTTATTGTCAGGCTAATATTAGAAACAGAAATGCATTTGCCAAGTGTCTTTCAAGCTGCATTTATCTGCCTTTACCTCTCTTCCTAGGTAAGACTATTTTTTTTCCTTCAATAAGCCATTCCTAACAGCTGAAAAAGGGTGTAGAAAGGGATTATAACACGGAAAACGAGCTGAAAACTCAAGTGCATTTTCTCTCAAGGCTTTTTCAATCTGATTTTATCAGTCACAGGAAGCAGCAACACAGATGAGATTTCTCTCTTCTTCCTTGACTTTGGGCCACAGTTAATAGATGGGTCCACAGTCCAGTAGATCTCAGAGTGAAAATATTTTTGTCTAAGGTATAACCTCCATTTTTCTTCTGTAAATTTCATCTTACTGATTTTAGTCACATCATTTTGTGCCTCATTAAAATAATTATTAGCTTATAAAAATAACCTTGCTGAGTGTTTTTAGACTTTTTTCTTTACCTTTCCCTTAAAAAAATATGTCTCTTTCATTTGTGGCCAGTCCAACAAAGCACATATGATAAGGCTGAATACGGAACCATATGAATAGGACTGTTAACAACGATGGACAATGATTACAATGATATATGCAATACACATATATCTTAAAACATTTTTGCATTTTTAAGGCTGCTATTGGTATCCTTAATGAATTTGCCATCCTTATTCTTATTATCGTTACTTATATAGATGTCTCTTCAATACAGTATTTCAGGTAATGTTGCACTCACAAGTCGTTGAGTCATTCCAGATGTGGTCACAACAGAGTTATATACACATGTTACTTCTCTGATATTTGTATGCACCTTTTGACTGTCTTAAATGTAGAGTCCCACGGTCATTTTCATCTTAATATATTAGTATTTATTTGGGTTCTTTTGAAATTAATCAATTAATATTCTTCCTAACCAGCAATCTGCAGTGGGTTTGGTTTGTTACGCCTATGAAAATGTTCTTAGTAAGTCATTTTTAACTCATAGTGCCCTGCCCAGACAACTCTCAGGAAAATGAAATCTGTTATTTGTGTATCAAACGCAGGAGTATTGAGAAAAAATCATCTGTCATCAATACATTCAAAAGTCATATGACCTGTGGTTATTTTTAGGAAAAGTAACTTATGGTTTAGCTAAAGGCAAAGTAACATCTTATTTCAGGAAGGTCTAAATAATCAAGATTTCCAACTCCAACTACTTCCAAGCCTGCAAGATAAAATCTTTTACTCAAGTTTAAAATATGGATGAGACAACTTTTCTGATTTAGGGTAAAATCCCCAATCTATGAAGCTTTAGCTCAAGACACACATGAAACTTCTGAGTTTTGTAACATTTTGGTTACCTTTGGTGTGTTTGCGAATTTCCATTTGAGTGTCTGTAACTCAATTTCTGAATTGGAATGAGAATGCTTAAATATTCAAAGAAAGACTAGGATCTCTGGTCTCTTTCAAAGAGAGAAAGCTTAGAGGTTTGGGGTATATATCCAGAATCCTTGATTTTTCTCTTCATGGAACAGAATTTATCATCCAAACACTTTGAAATGTGTCCATCAATAGTTCAACTCTTCTAAAAACCACCACTTTCAACTTGTTTTCTGTAACTCAGCTGAACTGGAGCTCACTGTGGCTCAAGAAACATTAAACTGTAAATTTCATAGAATCATAGAATGGTTACAATTGGAAGGGACCTTGAATATCATCTAGTTTCAAGCCCCCTGCCATGGGCAGGGACACCTCCCACTAGACCAGGTTGCATCCAGCCTGGCCTTGAATACATCCAGGGATGGGGCATCCACAACTTCCCTGGGTAACCAGTGCCAGTTATAGTGAAACCTTATAGTGAAAAATTTCTTCCTGATACCTAACCTAAATCTCCCCTCTTTCTTTCCCCTACCTACTAGATGTAGTAAACTCAAGCTGTATAGACCCTGACATGCTGACTTGACTTCCCAGCTTGACCTCAGAACCTGCCTCGTCACCAGGGACTTGCCTGGGGATCTCTGATCTGTGACCGACCCTGGTTACCATCACCGGAGCTGCCCTGCTCTCCTTGCTTGGGCACTGTGGGACTGTCCCCTTGCTGATGAGCACAGGGATGTACCACCTCACTGTCACCCCAACTCCCAGCTCGTTTTCCCTGGGAGCAGCCTGCTCTTGCTGCTTCTTAACACCTTTCAGACTTTAATTTTTCTCCAAAGTTATGCTCTTCTTGTCAAAAGAGGAAATTCAATCTACTGGTATTTGCATAGATTCCTGGGAATGAGTAATCAGGGTATAGTTGTCAACAGACAACAAACACTCTTGTTTCTCACAACAATGGCATTTAACATCTCTCCATCAAGCCCTGAATCTAATCTGGATTCCTGAAGCATGTAGGAATCAGGTGAGAGTAGTGTGAAAAACTATATACTAAGCAGTGTTGATGAGATGGCACGAGCTTGTGTTACTTGAGGAAGTGAATTGAAAGCATTGAAACTTGCTCCAGTCCTGCCTTCATTCCACCAAAATTGTCTGAACCTCAGAACGAAATTGTCTAAGCAGCTGATCCTAAAGCAAAGATCCTGCCAACAGTGTCAAACTTTACTGTCAGGTCAAAAAAGATGGAGCAGACATAAGAGACATCTCTATATTTCTGTTCTCTATGTGTTAGCTAAAAAAAACCATTAAGTTTGTTGTTAATTTCATTCTCTGAAACAAAATTTGCTGCCAGGCAAAACTCTTTGTTATCTGGCTAAGTAAGGCAGTTAAATACAGACCTTGCAGTAATAGTGCCAACAATTTCTAATAGAATTCTTCAATGAGGGAATTGTATGAAATGACTATCCATCTTCTTATAGAGATGGACAAAGAGACAAAGTTTATAGTCTTGGGGAACATTACTTTATCTCACATAAGCAGAAGGAGCTTTCTAAGGATTAGGAAGCCTCAAAACCTCCGAGAGTCACAACTGAAATGAGAGTAAGTACTTTGTCACCTGAATTTCTGAGACAGTAAGTGATAGCTAGAGTGAACTGATGGGCTGAGAAGACAGGTGTTCAGTAGCCTTGTAGCTGATGGTGGATTGTTCACCGAATAAAAATTTAAATGCTGACATTTAGTTTCAAGAATTCAGTTCTTTCCAGTCAGAAAGGTAATCTGTCCAAAATTCACACCAGGGTTGGAACTGCCATTGTGAGAACCATACTGTATTTTTAGAACACCGTTAGACTTTATGCCATTTTGATTGAATTGTTATCACAGTTCATCTGTTTTCTTGCCATCCAGGCACCATGCATAACTTCAATTTATGCTTAAGATTGTAAAGATTTTTCCAATATGCTGATACTCTGTAAACTACTTAAGATTAAATATAAGCAATATTTTCCATCAAGCAATTTCCTGCTAACTGTCTCTTAGAACTGGTCTTTATATTTCCAGGTCATTGCATCAAGAGGGTTCAAAACGCTTTTGAAAACACTTTGAAGTGATTAAATATTGCCAGAAGTTGTATTAGTGATAATTCAGCTTGCATTAAAATGCTTTGACATTTAGAAAATTTGTTGTAATTTAACTTCTTCAAAGGCTTTTTCCTAAGTTCTGGCCGAGAGAAGATGATAGGCAGAGAGGCTGAATTTTGAATAGCAAAATAGTCTACCCAACATTAAATTTCTCTTCTAAACCTGGTGGTGTTGATGTTTCTGCCTTAGAGTCACTAATGGCGGCCGGTCATAAATGGTGTGCCTCAGGGCTCAGTGTTAGGACCATTTCTGTTTAACATCTTTATTGATGATCTCGACAAGGACATAGGGTGTATCATCAGCAAGTTCACAGATGACACCAAGTTAAGTAGGAGTGTTGATTCCCAGGAGGATAGGGAAGCTCTACAGAGAGACTTAGATAGATTGGATCATTGGGCCAACACCAATGGTATGAGTTTCAACAAGGGCAAGTGCCAGGTTCTGCACTTGCGCCACAATAACCCCAAGCAGCGCTACAGGCTTGGGGAAATGTGGCTGGAAAGCTGCCTGGAAGAAAGAGACCTGGGGGTTCTAATTGACAAGTGGCTGAATATGAGCCGGCAGTGTGCCCAGGTGGCCAAGAAAGCCAACGGCATCCTGGCTTCTATTAGAAATAGCGTGACCAGCAGAAGGAGGGAGGTGATTGTGCCCCTGTACTCAGCACTGGTGAGGCCACACCTCGAGTATTGTGTCCAGTTTTGGGCACCTCAATCCAAGAGAGATATCGAGGTGCTGGAGCGAGTGCAGAGGAGGGCAACGAAGCTGGTGAAGGGCCTGGAAGACAAATCCTATGAAGAGCGGTTGAAGGAGCTGGGACTGTTTAGTATGAGGAAGAGGAGGCTGAGGGGAGACCTCATCATTCTCTACAACTACTTGAAAGGACACTGTAGAGAGGTTGGTGCTGGTCTCTTCGCACAGGTAATTAATGACAGAACGAGAAGGAATGGCTTCAAGCTCCAGCTGGGTAGGTTTAGACCGAACATTAGGAAAGAATTTTTCACAGAAAGAGTGGTCGGGCATTGGAATATGCTGCCAGGGAGGTGGTTGAGTCACCATCCCTGGATGTGTTTAAGAGCCGTTTAGATGTGGTGTTGGGGGATACGGTATAGGGGAGAACTTTGTAGAGTAGGGTAAGTGGTTGGACTCGATGATCCCAAGGGTCTCTTCCAGCCTAGACGATTCTATGATTCTATAATTAAATACCAGTATTTGGGTCTGAGGTGTAACCAAGTATTCATTTTTTATTATTTAAATGATGAAAGATGGTCTTTACAGTAAAATTGTGTTCAGCAGCTTTCCTGAAATAATAAACTATTGTTGTTTCTTCTTCTGTGTCCATTCTCCTCAATAATATTCTGACAGACAGGTATCCTGGTCACCATGAACACTGGAGACATCCAGAATTGGTTTGTATCCTACCCTGGCCCCGAAAAATTGTGTATTGCAGTTGTTTGTATACTTTGATTTGATCTCGTAAGGGTTTCTCATGACACTTGAGAAGTCACTAAAGCTAAGATTTCCAGACAAGCTAGTTTATTGACAATAATAGACAAAAGAGTAAACAGTGCAATTTGTAATGACAATATATAACAAAGGTATAGCTGATCAAGGAGGTATTGATTCATTGCTGCTTCTGTTGCCCATATGCAATTTTTTTCGCAGTTCTATTCCCTCATACCATCAATGTCTGCTTTCCTATGCATCTATTGTCACAGGATACAGAAGTAATGATAGAGGTATGAGATGCTATGAAATCTACAACACATAAATTACTTTCTAGGGAGGATTATTTGATGAATAGACCTATCTGAGGGAAACTTGACTGTGGTGGGTAGATGAATGTCAGCCCTACCAGTTACAATTACTCAAGCTGCCTACAAGACTTTGCCATAGAACATTTCCTCTGTGAGAAAATGAACATATCTTTCAGTTAATTACAGCTGACTACCAGAAGCTGGGTGCTTTACAGTTTGAGACTCCCAAAGTTACCTACTTCACACTGTGAAACAATTCAAAGGCAGGATACAGCTGTCTGAATGTTTTAGAGTAGCAAGGAACGCTAGTGATGGACAAACACCTTATTTTCGTTGCATAGAAATCTTTAAACAAGTATTGGTAAGAAGCTTCAAAAGCTTTTCCTATATATCAAAATGTTTATTTTTACACATTTAACATAAAATAAAGTTATCTTGTGTCCTGGTTTCAGCTGGAATAGAGTTAATTTTCTTTCTAGTGGCTGCTGTGTTTCAGATTTGGTATGAAAGGAATGTCAATAATGCATATTGTTTCAGTTGTTGCTAGGTGTTGTTTATATTATTCAAGGACACTTTTCAGCTTCCCATAGAAGCTGAGAAGGAGCATAGACAGGACAACAAAATGGCCAATGGAATATTCCATGCCATAGATTCATGCTCAGGGGCTTGGCCAGAGAGGCAGGAATCTGTGATCACCCCTCAGGACAGCCTGGGCAACCGTTTCACCAGGTGGTGAGAGTGACTGGTGTTGTATTACTTCATCTTGTATATTCTTTTACCAGTATTCTTATTGTTATTATTGCTGCTGTTATTTTCCTTTTCCGTTATTGTTCTATTAAACTGTCTTTATCTCAACCCACAAGTTTAATTTTTTTCTTTTCCCCTCATTTTCTCCCTCATCTCCCTACCCCTCGTGTGTGTGTGTGTGTATGTGTGTGTTGGGGTGAGGGTGTGGAGAATTGAGGAAGTGACTGCATGGTCCTAGCTGCCAGCTGGGGTTAAACCACAACACCTTGTAAGTACAGTACATCAACTGTATGTGAAATACAAACTGCTCACAATCTAAATATTGCATGGGTTGTTATAAACAGTGAAAATTATTAAACAAATTGTCTGTAAATTAAAGCACTCTCTATAAGAGTGTTACTTCCAAAGATCTTTTTTCTTCCTTTGCACTTAAATCCAGCCGACTAGGAATAGAAAGCATACAGTTCTAGAGGTAAAATTCATAACTCTGGATGCTTGAAAAAGTGATTGTTCTCTCTCAAGCCACTCAGCTCAAGGCCAAGCCACATATGATGCCAAAATGCATTCATGGTGAAATCACATTATCATAATGTGAACTTTCCTTTTTTATGCTCTTTAATCAATATTTGAATAGCTATCAATGATAGCGTTCACATTTTTATTAGGATTTAGAATTTGTTTCCCATTAAGATGAGTCAAGGAACCATTTCTTTTAATGTCTTTGCTCTAATGTAGTGAAAAAGCTGCATCATTCTATGCTTAATTCACATCACAGAGATTATTTTTTTTACAACCATAATGGTCAGAATCTTAAATTATTTCATATGAAACTTGAACCTTCAGGAGTGACTCTCCTGGCCATATGTATCAAACTTAGCTCCTCTGGTCCTGTGGGACCAAGTCATGCCTTGGTACACAAAAGGAGCTAATACTTACATCCCAGTTAGGGACCCCTTGGATCAGTTTGGTAAGGAAATCACAACCAGGCTTTTTTTTGTGTTTTGTAGAAGTGATTAAACCAGACCAAATAAGTGTACTATTGCTGTAATTTGACATTAAGCTGTTTAGGTAGAGTGGAGGAGATATAGGTTCCAGTTCCTACTCTAAAGATTATTGTAATATTTAGCCTACATTTACTTGACATTTCTTCCTGTATGAATTTGTTAATTTATAGGATGATATCTGTGTTGCTTTTCTGTCACTGAGATTATTAAATACATTAAGCAAAATGAAACAACTTCCACAGGGAGGGAGTTCTTCCTTTATGGCAATCAGAATATCCCATGGTTTGAGACTTATAACCTTAGACCACGTATAATGGAATGTAAAGCATATCTGACACATCTTAGACAAGGCTCAACAACTAAGCTTTTAAATTAACAAAAAAGTACAATTCTGTCTTGTAATCTGTTGGAAAGTAGTCACTGCTATTTTTTTTTTATTTTCTAATAAGAGGATATCTGAATCCTAAATTAGGATGGTACCCATTGCTAAAGCTGAGGAAGAACAGTGAGTACAAGGATAATGAAAAGTTTCTCATTTCAGCTTCTCATCTCAGTTGAAGATTTTATTTTCCCTTCCGTGATGGATCACGTTCAATAGTGGGCATGGACAAACAGTGCTTAATATGGGATATACATACCTCCATGCAGTGCTGCAGAAGCTATTTTTAATACAGATGGAAGCAGAACTTTAGCAATGACAAAACATCAGCACTTGTGCAGGTTATGAACCTGCAAAATTAGACAGCAGCTGGAAAAATGGCTTTAAAGATTCCTTTTGTGGACTTAAGCATCAGAAGTGGAAATTAGTCTGACTTCAGGGCTTACTGTTTCTATAAGACAATCTTTTTCCCTCTCTGTAGAGTTGGTATAGCAAAACTCCCCCAAATCCCTCCAAACATAAGCTAAACTTTTGTTTACTTTTGACCAAGATCACCTGAGTAGCTTACTTCTTCTAATGTGGAAGCTGAAACCAAGGATATCCAACCCGGGGAGAAAAAGTCCACCACTCTATAAAGATTACATCATATCACTGATTTATTTTTAGGTATGAGACCCACAGCACAGGTGTTTTTTATTGTACTTGTTGTTGTACAATAAGAAATCATCTATGGAGAGGTGAACCACAAGCAGTAAGCTCTAGAAACTTTTCAGACACTGCAGTCTGAAGGACCACAAAGAAACCTGAATGCCAAATAACCTTTCTGTTTTCCAAAGTATTGAACATTTCGTAAAAGGATGACTGCTCTTAAGGAAAAAGGATTACAAAACCAATGAAGTGCTGTTACAAAAATCTATACGATATACTTGTGAAAGTGCACCTCATTATGGAATATGACAGATAATTCTTCAGTGGAAAAGGCACTGCTGTGGAGTCTGTGAAGATATATGGATTGCATAGACCAAAGGGAAATTTTATGTGAGATGAATCCTTCCAACAAACACAGTCTGTGCTTTGCTCTTTCTCCCGTGAAAGGCTCCGTAACAATGAGGATTTTGAAGCAAGCTATTTGTGTGGGGATGGCTTTAAATGCTGAACTCTGTACATTATGTGAAACATTTAAAGCCCTCCCTGTCCTGATTGTTCGAAGAGCACAGCTATCTTGCTCTCTTTCTCAGCACATGGTTTGTGTGTTTAAGTTTATTTGAAAGTATATTATGTATCTCCATATTTGAGAGGAATTTATGAAAGAGAAGGGACATAAGAGGACATTCCAGACTAACAGAACTAGAAACCAATAAGTGTGTGGCTTATTTTACAAAAGATATGAATAACGCCACTCTTTTCCATTTGTTTTTTTTTTTACTATTTATTCTGGAGAGTAAATACTAAAAACATTAGGCTTGAACCATAAGCTGTAGTTTACATAAACTAGGCTGAAATGCAAATACTCAATTTTTAAAGTTTGTCAACTAAACATTTTAAAGTGTGCACTATTTAGTGCAGTATATTTAGGAAGAGAAAGAGTTATACAGGATTAATGAACTCTATTAGCTTTAACTAAATTAGCTATGGCTATTGCTGTAGTAACTATAATACCAAACCCATTTTTTGTTTGCTATTGGAAAGAAGACATTGAGTTTCTTGTGAAATAGAACTCATAAAAACATGGTTCAATAGAGCATTTGGCCAGGTTCTCACATAAACAAATAGAAGACTCTAAGAGAAATAATGAAATTATGTTTTATGAATCTTCCGGAATAAACAGAAATCAGACAAACAGGAGTTAATCAGTTTAGAAATGCTATAAGTAGATTTCTACTGTTTGGAGGTTTTAAGTTTTTCTCAGATTCCAGGTTTTACAGGAAGACAATGACTTTTTGTGGCTCTTCTCCAAGTCTAATCTATCGATATATAAATGACTATATATTGGTTTCATCAATCATCATGCAACACAAAATTATAACATTTAAACTATAAAAAAGCACTCTGCAAAAACTTTTACTTGGAAAGTGAAACAATTTCTTGAACTATTTCTCCTGAATTCAAGATCATATATTAACCAGACATCTACTTATCTGTCTTCTGGTGGTTAATCATACAGTTCATTCCCTGGTTTCCAGCAATTATAACTCACTCTATAGAGCAAAAATGCAGTTTCCTCTGGAGTGTTTCTGGCTGTTAGGAGAACATCTGATTTGCTATGAATACATGCAAGACTGAAGTGTAATGTATATATTAAATAAATATAAAGAGTCTAAAATAAAAAACTATATCAAACTATAGGAAACCTGAAATGTATTAATTTTCATTTTACTGCAAGGACAAAAAGAACACTCTCAAGAACCTTCATGAAAATACATAATTTCATAAATTTTCCAGAAATGTATTTTTAGAGTATTTGTTTTTCAATCTCCCTGAAAAAAATCATAAAAATAATTATCAGATTTACTCAGTGAATTATACTTTTTTTTTTTTCTTTGTTTTCCTTCTTCAGCTTACAGCCAGTGTCCTAGCCCTCTCTCCTGTGGTCATTACACTAACAGGAGTCTTACTGACATCTGTGAAGTTCAACATACTGAATGAATAACAGAAGCTGTTATGGAATGACCACAACTTTCCATTCCCCACTCATGGGGCAGGGAGAAGATAGAAAAGTCAGGAACGAAGGAATGAAATTGAGCCTGGGAAGAAGGGAGAGGTGGGGTGAAGGTGTTTCTTTCTCTATTTCTCACTATCCCACTCTGCTTTTAATTGGTAGTAAAATAAACTAATTTTCCCCAAGTGTAGTCTGTTTTGCCCATGATGGCAATTGGTAAGTGATCTCCCTGTCCTTATCTTGACCCACAAGCTTTTTCACCTTATTTTTTCCCCCTGCCCTGTTGAGATGGGCATCTGACAGGCAGCCAAGGTAACCTACCAGTAAAACAAAGGAGAATTAAAAATAAAGAGAGCCCAGAGGTGGAAAAGGATGGGTGCAAGAGGATCTGCCAACAGGGAGCAGGTTCCCAGATTCCCAGAGAGCGTTCCAGGGCAACACGCCAATGGCCTTAATTACACAGCCAGTGCAAAGTGCAATGGGAGACATCTGGATTGATGCTTTGAGGCTGAGGCAGGCTGGAAGAAGCTAGTCCAGGAAAAACAAAATTGAACATGGTGATGGTTGATGCTGAATTGGAGGGAATAACCCAACACTGAGACATGGCCTTTTTTTCTCATCATCTGCATTCACAGCCTCCACATCAGTTGTATCTTGGAAACTTATGTCTTCCACAGCCTCACAGTTTCCCCAAACTCAGCCATCCTGAATCTTTTGATCTCAGTTTCCTTCTAACCTGTCTTCCCCTATCTTCTTTTGTGAACTTTTCTCCTGCTGCAAAATTGTGTGCTAGCTGCTCTGGACACACTACAATCCAGCATGAGCTATTTTGATCTTATCCCTTGAGGAAGGGGAGGTTTAATCCAATTTTGCCTACACTGAATTGCTGCTGCCAACCCTTAATTTCTCAGCAGTGTAGTATATTTGGCTTGTTATATGATTCTTTAAAACAGTGGCATACTATTAAAGCATATTGAACTTGCAGAAAGTATTAATAGGCTACAATAACTGCTCCTCTATACTTAAATGCTGCAGTGCAGCTATATCCACACTTCCTGGTAAAATGTGCCTATATTGTTGCAAAAAACCATAATTGCTGGAGTTGCGTGGATTAAATCAATGAATCATGAGCAGAAATCCCTGCACTATTCTATAGGTACACTCACAAGTCTTTTGAGTTTGTAATGTGAAATATTTTGCTGCTCTTTCTCAATCCTGTGAATGATTTGTGCTGTTCTTGGCACCCCCCTCTCTTAGTAGGTGGCATCCTGTACATATTAATGATAGTAAAGCAGCTAGCAGATTTTTACCATGTGCAGAACTGATGCAGTCTGGAATTCACAATTCTGTTAAGTGAAAATCATCTGGGCTATAGAGTCAACTTGTATTTTTAGATGATGCAAAATTACTACAATGTACTATTTATGGCGTTGTGTTCTTGGTACTGTATTTCAAGGCACTAGACAAACATTCCCACTAATCCACCCTAAAAGAGATGTATACGTAGGAAAATTTGAAATGCAAAGGTGAACTTTCATGTTTGAATCTGAAAAGCTATGTCTGAATAATAGTCTTGGAAGGCACATGAAATGTCGGTTTCTTACATAAGGAGGGATTTTCCCTTGCTAAGGAAAATGGCTAGCATCATTAATTTCTATGTCCCTATTAAGCCTGAATCCTGAGAAGATTTTCTTGTTCATTCTGAGCCACTAAAAAGGATGTAAAGCTTTGCTTCAGCCATTAGTCTTGGACAATTCCAACCCACCAAAAGCACTTCTGCATGCATAGAATCATAGAATCATAGAATCATTCAGGTTGGAAAAGACCCTTGAGATCATCGAGTCCAACCATCTTCCCTACTCTACAAAGTTTTTCCCTGCACCATATCCCCCAACACCACATCTAAACGACTCTTAAACTCATCCAAGGATGGTGACTCAACCACTTCCCTGGGCAGCCTGTTCCAGTGTCTGATCACTCTTACTGTGAAGAATTTCTTCCTAATGTCCAGTCTAAACCTACTCTGTTGCAGCTTGAAGCCATTCCCTCTTGTTCTGTCGCTATTTGCTTGTGAGAAGAAACCAGCACCAACCTCTCTACAATGTCCTTTCAAGTAGTTGTAGAGAGTGATGAGGTCTCCCCTCAGTCTCCTCTTCCTCAAACTAAACAGTCCCAGCTCCCTCAATCATTCTTCATACAACTTATGCTCCAGGCCCTTCACCAGCTTCATTGCTCTCCTCTGTACCCGAATCCTTCCTTTAACTGGTATTAAAAGGCCAAGATTGGAAAAGTAAAAGTTTTCTGAGGTCACCATATCTGTTCATCAGATGTCAGTCAACAAAAAAAGTCTTACATGTGTATCTAAGATTACAGGCAGTGTTGCAGGAGATAGGTTCTTCTCCAGACCTGCCGGTATACGTCTACTCTCAGATTGTGTCTGCATGCAATTTTCCCTGAAATATGCTTTCTGGAGTTAGAAATCATAAAGAAAAGGATGCAAAACATAGCACGAGAATATGTTAATGGAAAGCAAGGTCCTATTTGATTTATGCATTTAATTTGTTTCACAATCTATCTTTTGATTTAAAATTATCCTTGTCTTCTGCAGGGATCTTAATCTTTCTGCATCTCTTGTACAATCAGTGTTCTGACAGAGGGGAAAGAGAATTAAATTAGTTTTGAGAAATTTCCTGCCTTGATACTTTTGCCTATGGAAGAGCATTCCCTCTGTTAGATTCTCCTTAGTTAACATCATCTCCTCTTCACTGGGCTCAGGTTGAAGATTCTGACTCAATGATGTGTGGAGGATAACTTCCTCATGCAGCTGATAAGTGAGCTGACCAGGGAAAGTGCCCTCCTAGACCTGCTCCTTGTGAACAGGGAAGAACTTGTGGGAGAAGCAAAGGTTGGAGGCCATCTAGGGCACAGTGATCATGAGATGATTGAGTTCTCTATCCTTGGAGAAACAAGGAGAAGGGTTACCAAAACTGCCACCTTAGACTTCTGGAGGACAAACTTTAATCTGTTCAGAAGACTGCTAGACAAAATCCCTTGGGAGGATGCCCTTAAGGATACAGGAGTCCAGGAAGGATGGACATACCTCAGGAAAGAAGTCTTAAAGGCACAGGAGCAGGCTGTTCCCATGTGCCGAAAAACAAGTAGGTGGGGTAGGAGGCCAGCCTGGCTAAATAGGGATCTCTTGCTGGATCTCAAAAACGAAAGAGAGTCTACGACCTTTGGAAGAGGGGGCAAGTCTCTCATGAACACTATAAAGATGTAGCAAAGCTATGCAGGGAGAAAATAAGGAGAGCCAAAGTGCAGCTAGAGCTCAACCTAGCTGCAGCTGTTAAGGATAATAAAAAATGTTTCTATAAATTCATTAACAACAAAAGGAGGGTTAGGGAAAATCTCCCTCCTTTACTGGATGCAGAAGGAAACACAGTCACAAAGGATGAGGAAAAGGCTGAGGTGCTCAACGCCTACTTCGTGTCAGTCTTTAGCAGTGGAACTAGCTGTTCCCTGGACACCCAGCCTCATGAGTTAGGAGACAGGGAGGGGAAGCAGAATGAGAGCATCACGATTAAAGAGGAAGAGATCAGTGATCTGCTATGCCGCTTGGATGCACACAAGTCTATGGGACCGGATGGGCTACACCCAAGAGTGCTGAAAGAGTTGGCAGACGTGCTCACCAAACTGCTTCCCATCATTTTCAGGAAGTCATGGCTAACTGGGGAGGTCCCAATGGACTGGAGGGTGGCAAATGTAACACCCATGTACAAGAAAGGCAAAAAGGAAGATCCAGGAAACTATAGACCTGTCAGTCTAACCTCGATACCAGGGAAGGTCATGGAGCAGGTTGATCTTGAGTGCCATCAAAACCCACATAATGGGCAACCAGGGGATCAGGCCTAGTCAGCATGGGTTTATAGAAGGCAGGTCCTGCCAGACGAACCTGATCTCCTTCTATGACAAGATAACCAGATTATTGGACGAAGGAAAGGCTGTTGATATTGTATACCTGGACTTTCGAAAAGCATTTGATACTGTCCCCCATGCAATTCTTGTGGAAAAATTGGCTTCACATGGCCTGGATGAGCATACGATCCGCTGGATCAAGCACTGGCTGACTGGAAGGTCCCAAAGAGTGGTGCTCAATGGATTTAAATCCAGCTGGCGGCTGGTCACAAGTGGTGTGCCTCAGGGCTCAGTGTTAGGACCATTTCTGTTTAACATCTTTATTGATGATCTCGACAAGGACATAGGGTGTATCATCAGCAAGTTCACAGATGACACCAAGTTAAGCAGGAGTGTTGATTCCCAGGAGGATAGGGAAGCTCTACAGAGAGACTTAGATAGATTGGATCATTGGGCCAACACCAATGGTATGAGTTTCAACAAGGGCAAGTGCCAGGTTCTGCACTTGCGCCACAATAACCCCAAGCAGCGCTACAGGCTTGGGGAAATGTGGCTGGAAAGCTGCCTGGAAGAAAGAGACCTGGGGGTTCTAATTGACAAGTGGCTGAATATGAGCCGGCAGTGTGCCCAGGTGGCCAAGAAAGCCAACGGCATCCTGGCTTCTATTAGAAATAGCGTGACCAGCAGAAGGAGGGAGGTGATTGTGCCCCTGTACTCAGCACTGGTGAGGCCACACCTCGAGTATTGTGTCCAGTTTTGGGCACCTCAATCCAAGAGAGATATCGAGGTGCTGGAGCGAGTGCAGAGGAGGGCAACGAAGCTGGTGAAGGGCCTGGAAGACAAATCCTATGAAGAGCGGTTGAAGGAGCTGGGACTGTTTAGTATGAGGAAGAGGAGGCTGAGGGGAGACCTCATCATTCTCTACAACTACTTGAAAGGACACTGTAGAGAGGTTGGTGCTGGTCTCTTCGCACAGGTAATTAATGACAGAACGAGAGGGAATGGCTTCAAACTCCAGCTGGGTAGGTTTAGACCGAACATTAGGAAAGAATTTTTCACAGAAAGAGTGGTCGGGCATTGGAATACGCTGCCCAGGGAGGTGGTTGAGTCACCATCCCTGGATGTGTTTGAGAGACGTTTAGATGTGGTGTTGGAGGATATGGTATAGGGGAGAACTTTGTAGAGTAGGGTAGGTGGTTGGACTCGATGATCCCAAGGGTCTCTTCCAACCTAGACGATTCTATGATTCTATGATTCTATGATTAAATTTTGATTGCCCCCTTTTCCCCATAGATTTGGGGTCCCAGACAGATGACCTAAGCAGGCTTTGGTGGTCTAAGTTGTTTCTGCCTCTCATGCCCAGCGCTTTGGTCTCTGCCTCTCTGATATTTAGCCTGGCTCCTTCACCCTCAGCTGGAGAAATCCCAGAGGAAAGATGGGTGAGGAGCAGGAACTTTTAGCTATTGCTAGGGTAAGTAACCACGGGATTTTTGAACAAAGCAGCAGCTCCAGGCTTCAGCTATTCTCCTTCTGTGGGCAGACCCAGATGGAAGTAAACCTGCCTTTGTCTGAGGTTTGGCAGGGTCCAGGCTGCCTCTTTAGCAGGCAGCCTTCTCCTTGCAGAAATAATCTTCAGTAGGCACTGACTTAAATGTCAGTGGCATGACTCTGAAAGCTATCTCAAACCAGGGAAAGGCATCCCAAAAAAATGCACCTTGAATAGAAAGTGAGATACATTTTATGTTGATATTCCTGAGAAAATCTTTGCCTTATTCTCAGAGAGAGGCTGCTACCTTTATCTCCTGTGTGAGGTGGTGGTGATGGTTTGCTCAGGTGGCCTTTTCCAGGTTCTTCTGATAAGTCATGTTGGGGTTTTTTCACATAAATTCTAATGGAACTAAGCAAATGTTATGATATTTGCTTTTAAAGGACTTGTATTTCTTCCCAGCAAACTCTTTAAGCTGGTTTTCAAAATAGTTTGAGATTTACTCAAATGACAGCTTTAATTTAAAGAGGTTGCTTCAGGCAGAGTGAATTAATATCATCACTTTTTAGTCCTTTAAGATACACCTTCAAGGAAAACTATCAGTTTTACAAGGTTGAAAAGATTCTGCTGTTGTCAGGTAGAATTAACTCTACTTTTTAAATTCACAACAGTCCTTGTAAAAAAAAAAATCCTCAGCAAGGATATATAAAAAACCAACCAAACAAAACAACAAAGTTTGTAATTGTCTGGAAATCACAGAACTCACAGTCCTAAAATTGTCTCTTAACAAAGTAATTGAAAGGAAAACACTACCAACATTTATTTTTGTAGATATTTCTCTGGGATTATCAAGCAGAACTAGTTTTGGAATTGGAATAATTTTAGAAGCAATTCAGCTGTAGCACTTTGCTGCACAAGCGGTATTCGCTCTTGTTTTCTACCCAAAAGGATGCTAAGGAAATAAGAAAATAACTTCTTTTGAGTTGAGGATCATAAGGCCATGTAACAAATGATGCTCCTCACATCTTCTCACAGTAGTAGCTAAAATAGAATATTATCTTTCTCACTTATAATTTTCTCTGATAGCTCAAGACAGTGCTTTGACAAAGTACTGTTGCCAGCCTTGAATGACAATATCCTTTGTCATTCGAGAGGACAACAACAAGAAAAATTTAAGTCAGTACTGGTATAAGTTTGAAGGATTTGGAAGATAAATACACAGGCCTTTATCCTGCAACATGCTTGAGTCGGGGCGGGAATCTCAGTTCCTGGAATTTGTTGCCAGGTTGGAACAGAGTAGGATGGACCTGCAACCTGAGTTATCTCTCAGCGTGAAACTGGAAGATGAAGTTTAGACTGCTTTTTATCATTACAATATAATGTAAAATATATAGTGACAACAAAGCTGACAAAGCAAGCAAAGATTGTTTTGTTTGAAAAGTACAACGAGATTTTTTTTAAAAAAAAACCTGTCTATATTACTAACACAGTTAAAGGGAATTAATGGGAGAGGCAGACCACAGGAGAACATCACACATGGGCTTGGTACTTGCAGGGCTCCTATTGAAGATCATTTACCTTAGCAGCCTTTAGACTCTGTTAACACCATACACACAGATTGTGGGCTTAATGCTCTTTTGCCAGCATAAATCGTATTCTACTGAGCAATTAGTAATGCCTGGGGAGACCTGGTAGGTCCCCATGGCTTTGGTCCTCCCATCACTTGTCATTTCCATAATCATATACAAGAGACAGCTGCCATTTATTAATAAATTGGGTTTGGTGTGCCTATGGTGGAGCAGTGTGCCTAAATTGGATTGAAGTAACCTGCTGGCAGCTGGAACTGTTAAGTGCAGAAAAAATGGGCAAACCAAGATATCTGGGCTTTGGACAGCTGTGGAGAAGGTAACCAACTAGCAGGGACTTGATAGAACCTCTGTTGCAGACAAGTTGCTGCAGTTTCCTAGAAATATCCAAGAACTGTTAGGCAGCCAAACAGATCTAGATAAGAAAGAAACTGGGAAAGCAGCCAAAGGATTTACTTGATGGTTTTGTTAGGTCAGGGGGGACAGAAGGATGTAATGATTTCTCTGGATCAGAGACAGGAGAAAGAGTAGAGGTGTTTTCTGACTGAACAGTCCAGAAAAACTTCAGAGGGAGGAATAAAGTTGTCAAGCTGCAGGCATCTAAGCGACGATAGAACATCAAATAATCTTTGTGTTGAAAATGCAAATGTTTTCTCAGTATGAGATAATAAGCTACTCTGGGTAAGAGTGAAAGAAAACTTCTGAGGGAACCTTTGTGTCACTGCCAAGACGGAGTTACACACTGTGACCCTTCCACAGGCACTTGCCACATGTTTGGTACAACAACTGCCATATTGTTAAATAAACACTTATATTCTAGAGTCCACAATGGCCATTACAGCAAAACATGTGACTGCTGTCCTACTGTAAGCAGATCCACTAAGCTCTGGTTAAACTAAGAATAGTTTGGAAGGGTCTCCTCTGAGTCTCCTTCTCAGCTTGAGTGACTCTGATCACACCCCATATATACCAGGAAATTTTATCATCTTCTTTTGGCAGCATCCACCTGCTTTGAAGATTATGCTGGATCTCTAATGGGATGGATCAGTTCCACTGTATTAACCAGGCTGTTCTTGAAGAAAAGGCAATTCCATTAATCCAAGCCACATTTTTCAAGGGGAGAAAGGTAAACGTTTCTTTCTAACAAGATCCTGTCATCTGAGAACAAAATAGCATTGGCTTATCATTCTTTGTTTTCCAATCATTGCTTTAAATCATACTTTCTCTTTCTCATGTGTAATGATAAAAAGGAGGATTTTACAAAATGATGGCATCTAAGTCAGACTGTGAATGGTAAACTTGCCAGCAAGATGAGTTACGGGTTTACAAAAGCAAAAATAGAGATATAGACAAGTCAAAAACATATTTGGTCACTCATGACTGTGAAAGACCTTGTCTCTATTTTTTTGCAAATCCCATTTGTGGTACTTCTACATTGTTACATGACTAATCTCCATGTGGGGTAAACTTTCAGGCTCAGGATTTACAGAGTCCAAATATATGACTTCAGACCAATGGGCATATAGTGCCTCTTTTTTTTGGTTTCCTTATTGTGGAAGACATGAAACAGTGTGAGTGCTCAGAAAACTCATCTAAATTGTAGACCTAAAATGTTTTGCATAAATTGTACTTTTTTTCCTTCTACTGTTAATGGTTACTTACAGTGCATATTACAAATACTGAGAAAATATTTTTTTTTATTCTTGGGTGCTAGTAAAACAGGGTTGTAGATTGGATTGTCAAAGGAGTTTGCTTTTAACAGTTCCCAGTAAGAACAAACAATAACAAGATATAAAGCATTAAAAATTGCTAGACTTCTATGGGTCAAGGGAGAGATTAACTGTCTTGAAACATCTGACCTTCCCTGTTTCTGTGGAATTCTAGAAAATCTGGTTTGTACTGTACTTGTTTGAATAACTCGCTTTGGATTAACTCTGCAACATTGCTTTTAACTGCTAAAAAGTAACATCAAAACATCTCCAAAAGTTCATTGCAGTGAAAAGGAACCCTCCCAATTTTTTGTAATAATTTTTGATGTCTTACAGATTACATTATAGGCAGAATCACAGGCGATGTCTCCAGTTTGCAGGAGCAAGTCACAACATTACACTTGAACTAATGTAATGTGAACTAATTTGACTAATTCGTTTTAGTGAGTGGTCTCGGAAGCAGCACAAAGTGGGTGAAGGCTAACTTGTTGCTTCATACTCTTTCCTGCAATGTAGTACATACATCAAGGTGTTGCCTCACTGGGTATCAGACAAGAAAAGTACCTAGAAACACTAGTTCCTTGCTCCCTGTCCACTTCATAGGTTTCAGATTCAAGTGTACCATTTGAAAAAATATGTCATTGTAATTGAACTTCACAGAATTTAAAATGACTTCTGCATTGAACTCAATAAGCTGAGTTAAGCTAGTTGTCTTTGTGCTATTACAATAATTCATTGCTCTAGCAAATTATATTCAAACTTCAAGTGTTGATAATAAGCTTCCTTTCTGAAGGCAAAGACTTCATTTGAGCACTTAGTAATATTAATATAAACACCTGTCAGACTTCCTTCTTGTTCCCTTTAATTGCCTGAAGTATCAGACTTTACAGATGATTTGTTTCCTATATATTTAAAATACCTCTTCATAGGTCCCTTATTATGTTTGATGTTTTATTTATGATGGTATTTTTGCTTATCAATGCTGTGTTTAATTGTGTCTAGCTTTCATAAGCTTTTCTTTGTAATACAATGTTACACTGATATATTCATCAACACTTTTTTCTTTTTTTTTTGTTAGCCTACAACACTTCTAGCAAAAAGTATTGTAAGATTACTCAATTTACAAAGTTAGCCTCTTCCACATACTACCTAACTCTGATGAAACCAATTATACATCTGAAAAGGCAATAAACTTCCTTTGATCCAATATTAAGCCCAAAATTGAAAAGAGAAAAGTGTTGGCTTTTGGTTTGAACTAACATCAACATCAAAATCAAAACTATTATAACCTTCAATAAAGTGTTTGGAGTGCTGTAGTCCAGTTTCCATTTTTAGTCTACCTATGTAAGACAAATCATAAATGAGTAACCTGCATGTATGTATTTATCTATATATGTGTGTATAGATTCGATAGAAAAAATCATTAGTGATACGAGCAAGATACAAATGGAATGGAATAAGGGGTAGAATGTCCTGGTTTGAGGTAAAATAGAACAAACTTCCTGTTCAGTAGTCTTACTTCTTAACGAGGCCTCTTCTAACTCTGAAATTAACAGCATGTTGTGGAGAAAACTGTTCGTTCTCAAAGTGATAAGACCAATGTTTATAGTTCATGCCAAGGAACGGTATGCAGAGAGGCTCCTGATTATACTTATTGCTATAACAGCCAAGGTCAGATAACTTTGTTGTGTGCCCTGTTGGAAGGTCGGAAGCGGAAAAGCGTAGAGGGGTCACACCTGTGGGGAGGAGCGGACAGGACAGGTGACCCAAACCTGACCAACAGGGTACTCCATCCCATCTGCATCACGCTCAGTATAAAATCTGAGGGATGCAAGGGTCAGCCCTCTGTCTTCAATGGCCAACGTCCAAAGAGGACCCTGTCTGTTTGTCTACCTTTGATCCCGATCCATGTGTTTCTGAATCCAAATCTGGAATCCAGTTCCCATCTGTTTCTGAGTCCAGTCTGGGACTTCCCCAGTGCCTGCCAGTGACATCATGATATGGTTTTGATATGGATATGGAGCTTGTTATGGTTTTGTATATATTGTATCTATTTCATTATTTTATTTTTATTTTTATTATCAATACTTTGTTAGAGTAGTTTAATTCTTTCTAAACTTGTAAATGTCTTTATCTCTCCTCATCTCCTCAGGGCGAGAAGTGGGAGGAGAGCATGTCTTGTCCATAATTGGCCAATTCAGCTTAAAACACAACACTATGGTTATTTTTCTTCTACAAATTGGAGTTTAAAGTCTGTATTTTTAAATATGGGCTCTCTCAGAGTTAAAAGAACCTGGTAGAATTTAAATATTTAAATATAAATGATTGAATATTTCATTAAAATCAAAATAAGTCATCTTGTTCTTCAGTATGCTTAGTCTTGGTTTGTTTTTTGGATTTTTGGTTAGGGATTTTTGCAGACTATACATTTCATTTTATACCTCCTAAAACTTTCTAAAGCAATGTACTATACACTGGAAAAAATATGAACTTGACTCTGAATGATTGTGCTCATACATTATATACGAACCCCTATTAAAATCTGGAGTATGCTCCTAACCTTACACTACTATGGCAGCATCTTGAGTCTACTCTGTTGAAAGACTCAAGCATGTATCAGCCTTCCTCACAAGCTGCTTCTGACATGGAAGAAAACCAACTGCATAAGCAAGGTGAGAACTCCAGTTTGCTTCAGTGTGCACCTTTTCTTAATCTTCACACCCCTCAGGAGGCACACCACCCTCTGAGAGGTAAGGTATCCTCTGAAGTAAAGCAAGGACAACCCCAACTCTGACCCACAACTAAGCAACTGGTGGCACAGAGGCAGCATAATTTTAGTATTTCAGTGCAGTTTCTAAAAATCTGACTCTATATGTGGCAGTCACCTTTGAAGCAGGAACTGCCTTCCTAAATAACTAGCTCACTTTGGAAAACACCATCTATGATCTCACCCTTACTGTTTAAAATCCCTTTTTCTTTAAAAATGTAGTTTAGTTTAAATCATGAACGTTAAGAGTCATACTGCAGCAAAAAGCTCCTCTGAAACAGGAGAATGTTACAGCATTGTACCCATGAAAGCATAGTTGTAGCTGAGCAGAGGTACCGAGGACTTTGGCAGTAGCTATGTGGCTGAAAGGAATATCTCCCTCAGATCTCTGTAAAAATATCCACTAAATCAACTTCTGCTCAATGCCATATTTTACTGTGCCGAGTGTCAGAGTAAGCAAGTACAGTAAGCACACCTACTAAGTGTGCCAACACTGACAGCATATGTCAGCATGAAATAATTCTACCAACTGATGTCCAAGTGAAATTACATCAATGAAAGAATTTTAAACATCTGTGCTGATGATTGTTTTCCAGATTCTTTTTTCATACTCACATAGTTTTTCAAAGATTTACAAAGTAAATATCTTTGTTAAAATACCGTAGCACCAATTTATATTTTCTTTCTCCTAGGGATCTTGACAGGCTACATAAGGGTGAAAGAAGTTGGGGTATTAGGATCAGGAAGATGGACAATAAGGAGGAGTCACATTTTCTTCGCTGAAGATCATAAAACACTTTTAATATCTTTTTGATATTTGATCAGAGAAGTCTCTGTTTCTCATCTGCTTTGTTTTCATACTGTGCCTGAACTATTTTGTATCAATAAAAACCTTTTTCCAAAAACTTTTAATTAGTTCAAAAAGTTAGACAAAAATTCAAAAATTAGAAAAAAAGTTATTTTCATTTGCTTGTCAGGACTATCCTGATAAATTGCATATTTATGGCAATTTCAGAAACAAGGAACCTTAAGATTGTTTAATCTGAAGACGTTATTTAATTTCCTTAAAATCTGCTGAATTGATTTTATGTTATAGAAATTGCAGATTAGTTATTAATTTGAAAAATTATTGGAGATGTCTGTGGATATATATTTTTCCTCCTTTTAGGATGTGACCCAAAAACTACTAAATGAATTCCATAATTTTATCATTCAATAGAAAGATTCTCTTCTCAGATGCAGCAATAACAAACAGGTAAGACTTTTCATCCTCTTTGAACAATTGTCCTACAGAGGTTAATAGAAATGTCATTCTTTCAATAATCTATAGTGTTCAGAAGACAATTCAATATTGCTCTGAAACATTTTGGAAGAAAGCTCCTTTTGTTCTTTTTAAGAACCAAGTTTGAAAATGTTTTGAAAACATCTTTGCAAAGGTTTGGAGCAGTAACAGTAACAGTTTTCCCAAACTTACCAAGTAAAATTTCTCCTCACCATCAAAGCAGATGCCAACATGCACATACAGGATGCTTATGGCATTATTGTTGTCCAAAACCTTGCTTTGATTAATTTAGAGCCATTTACTAAAGGCTAGCCAAGACCTTCCATGTCTTTGGAAAGGGCTGTTAATGTTTTTTCCCCTGGGCTGGACTTGTACTTATTTTCAAAGATCTTTTTAAGTTAAAAGCATTTCATCTTCAGCATTTTACCCAGATGTACTTATAACGTCAGATGTATTTATAATGCCAAAAAAAGTGAGTCACAGTCCTCCAAGCAGAGCTCAGTAGAATATTGACATTATTTGCAAATGTTGTGGAAAGACTCCTCGTGCAACCTCATTCTGTACAGCAACCTCCCACGAAGCAAGAAGGCAGTTCTAGGTCCAGACACCTTTCCAGTGGTCTGGCACAAGATGACAACAAGCAGGTCTGGATGCAGAGACAGACAATCTGAACTGGGACAAAAAAACAGGCCAGCAAAAGAAATTGCCAACCCGATGTATAAGTAAGAAAGGGGAAAAAGAAATGCCACCTGTCAAAACACATGCATGGGCAAAGGAGCTTCTGGCAGAGAAAGCAGTGGCAGGAGGAAATGAACTTGCAGGAGTTGCAGAGTATTGTTTTGTTTTGTTTAGCAGGCAGTCTGGGAAATTTCTATGGTTTTTAGCAGGTGGTTCTAACTAACTGCTTTCACTATGGGTCTGGATCTTTTTAGATGTTATATGAGCTATAGATTTTTAAGGCTGTAGATTTTTAACGTAAATCATCTAATGAAAGATACTGCATAACCCAAGTTGCAGAATTCAGTGTGGTACTGGTGAAACTCATATTACGGCATATTTTAAAGAATGACAACCAATATTGATTTAAAGTTTTCAAGTGATGGCTAAGAATATGATAGAACACTACAAAGTGTTTTTTCTAGTAAGCTTTTATTTTACAAAATAAGGACCTTCTGTCTTGTCTAAATATATCTAAATTTGGACTCCAGCTTCTGGTTCTTAAAATGCCTCTTTCTTTTTAGGCTGAGAAGCCCTTTTTAGCAGAAAATCTTCTCACACTTTTGGTACTCATTAGCCATGCTAAAATTAACACTTGAAATTCTCTTGGATACATTTAATATATAGAAAGCTGTAACTCTTTCACAAGGAATATTTTTCAGACTTCAAATACCGTTGAAGTAATTTTTATTTTGTGAAAATATTTTATTGTGTATTGTATTTTTATTTTTTTTAAATACTTTTACATTTAATTTTTTTTTAAAAGAAGAAATTCTGGTGACTGTATAGTGCCTAATAAAATGGCTTGAAACTTCAGCTTTTCCCAAAAATGCCGCTTGAATATAGACCTTCACGTTTATCACTCTGAATTTTAGGCAGATAATTAAGGACAAAGTAGAGAGAAAAGGGAGTTCCAGAAGACTGTTTAGTCTGTATAAGGTCTCATTTGGTGTTTGGTGATATCTCTCTCTTCCTTGAATATATGTAGGTCATAAATGATATATTTTGAACATCTGAATTCAGATCTTCCTGCCATCCATTTGATACTTTCACCTATACCAAAAAAGCTGAGGAATAAAAGAATCGCTAATAATGGATATGCAGTCCAGGAATCTCTCAGAAACACCTCACTTGAATGTTGGTTACTAACTGCACATAATTCAGGTTATGCTACCAGAAAATCTTTGCTACTACATCTATCCTAGTTTCTTTTGTCATCTTTCTGTCAAATTACATTTGACTGAATCAAGTTTTTCTTTCTCTTATAATACAAATACATTCATAGTTTCCCTCTAGTGCTTAAGAACTTCCTGATTTCCTGACAGCTTGAAGAAGTCCCCTTAAGCTCTAGTAGTTGTTATTTGGTCCTACACATTCAAAACGTGTTTTATCTTTAGCGCTTGCTCTCTAGCACATTTTGCAGTTATGAATGAAATAACTAAAATGTAATCCGAAACACCTCTGCAAAGTGTGTCTTCATCCAACTTCTTGGTTACTTTGCTTTCTTGCTTTGGTTTTTAGTGTGTCTCGCCCACAGTCTCCTACTTGCATTTAACTATTGATTGCAGTAATCTGAACTGTTAAAATACCTTCAGCCACTTGGCCAAATGAGGTATGAAGGGCTAACATTAGGTATCTGGAGACATAGTAGTGTCAGGGAGATGATGACCTGCTGGGAACTGTGCCTCAGAGGAGAAGGTGTCTTAAAGGTCTAAAAGGTCTTAAAGCTCAAGCTCTACCTGCTGCTGTAGCATATTAACCTTCTGGGAGAGAATGGACTGTGCACAATGAAAAAGGAAAAAAACAAGCCAAAACCAAGGCACAAACCACAGGAGTTTTAAGACATCTTCAGGAAAAAAATACTAGATGTCCACTTTAATACAATTTCAGAACAAAACGCTGGAGGGCATTTGTTCAGGGCTATCCCTTGGCACAGAGTAGGGGTAGCCACTTAAGCACAAAATGGGAGAGTTGGGGATTTACGATTCAGTTTCTAATTCTACTTGTGCACCACATAGAAAACATCCACCAGGGAAGGATCTCTCAGTACACGGAAAAAGGTGGAGATTGGTAAGTGCCTACACATTCTGGCATGTAATAATTGCATCTAGTTATATTGGGTTTCGATAGAGCAGGACACGTTTGCGGTAGAAGAGAAAAACGGGAAACTTTTATACTCTATTAGTGAGTTCTATCAGGTTTGACATATCACAATCACTTATGTTGTATAATCTGACATACTGACATAATGGGAGCTGATATGTCACCCTAATGATAGGCCTATTCTGAAAAATGAAAGAAGATGTGGCTCATAATATCAGAGCTAAGATTACTGTGGCTTTCAGTAACATGTTCTTTCCAATTAAGATCAGAGTCAAGCTGTGCCAAACATACATGCATGTGAATATGGTCAGTCATATAATCACATGCTTTTATAATTACAACTATATTATGTAATCTTATGAAGAAATTTTCAAGTTTAGTAATAGGGCAGCCAAGCAGTAAGGAATGTAGGAAGGCATACAGAAATTGCTATAAGTATTTAATGGTGAATAGTAGACCTGCTGTAGCTTTTTAAAGCCACCTTATGGGGTTCCAGAGCGATAATCCAATACTATATTAAATTCCAAAAAGATTATTGAAAAGACTGACATGTCATTTCATTTTAAATCTATCAAGATTAACCTTTCATTCCCAAAGACTCAAAGGTTATGTAAGTCTTAAGTTTATTCACCCACACAGAACAGAATTGGCATTCCCCATGGAGAGTATAGATGTACTTATAGTAAATGCATGGCTATTTTTAGAATGTATCTGTCACTGTTCCTTTGTGTTATACTGTTACCAACATGGTAGAAATACAGCAAATTACTACAATTACTATTATATTACAGCTATGACAGTTGAAATGAACACAAATTTTGAAAAGCACTTTATTCATCCCTTTTGCCAAAAGCTTTTAAAAATCTTTTCTTGTCAGCCTGTGACCTTGCAGAACATGATTGACTCTCTGAGAAACAAAAGGAGCGCATTTTTGCTGTCATACTGCTGAACCCTTTCAACTCCTATTACTGCCAGGGAAAGGCAAGGACTTTTGGCACCTTCTGCTCTATACGTCTTACATGAAGTTCTTTGCAGCCTAAGTTCTGTAGTGTAGACCCAGGAAAAGCTCCTTACTGGGTAAGACATGTATGATTGTATCCCTGGGATAAATTTTCTGACTGTTCCTTGTAGCCATATTCAATTTGCCATGAATAATGTTACACAAAGCTAAATTTTGTTTTACTGCAACTGGTAATACTTATAACTGTTCTGTGCATATTTACTTGGACTAGGCAGTATAATTAATAGAATCATAGACTCATAAAATGGTTTGACTTGGAAGGGACCTTAAAAATCATCAAGTTCCAACCCCCCCTGCAATGGACAAGGACACCTCCCACTAGAGAAGGTGGCTCAGTTCAGCTGTTTATCCTTTAGCAACTAGGGAGTGTTGATGAATTTTGTTTACAAAACATTTTGCAGCAAAAAGAAAGATGTTTGCTCTCTCAGATTGAAATTATAAGGAAGAAAACAAGTTTTAGACAAACTTTTAAATATATGAACCCATGAAATTTAAGTTCATCTTCCTCTGGTGAAAATAAAAACATTTTCAGGAGAAACCCTTTATATAAAAATAAAGATAGATAATTTTGTCACAAAATTAAGTAAAATCCATGCAGCAGGTACAATGGTGTTTCAGCCACTAGAAACTGTGACCTGGAAATTACTGCACAAGGAGGAAAGCTAATATAACACTTTCTGCCGACCTGCATCACTTTCTCCCTGTGTCAAATTCATGCTAGAGAACGGGGCGGGAGGCACACCTTTGTCAGAATGATTCATTCACAAAATCATCCTGTCAGGGATTTGGTCATCTAGCTTTTCTGTTTATCAATAATCTTTTTTCAGAGTCCTAATTTTAAATTTATTTTGAGTATCAATGCAGTTGTTATAATATTACAGGGAAATAATAAAAGAAAAAAAGATATGCATTGAACTGATGTATTTCATTATTTATTACATGATCATTTAATATGTAAATGAGGTGCCAATAAAAAATGGAATACAACAATGTAATTTCCCAGCCTAATTTTGCCTGTTTCTTCTACTTAAACATGGGTAGCAATGTATGTATAATATGTTATTGGGAGAAAAGCATAAAAAGTATTTGAAAAATAATCCACAATCATTTTGCTTTCTTCTACAGAAGAACTTAATTTCACAGATTTCCAGCAACTCTGAAAGTGCTTGATCAGTACAAAAACAGGCAAAGTTAATTAATGATTTCAATTTCAAAGCACCTTTGATTAACTGAAGCCAGTACATAGGGAGGTAAACTACTTTTCATTAATGACTCTTTTTATCGTTTCTATTATAAAATGCCTCTAATTGACAGCACATATTTTCCAAACAGTCTGCATTATTAGATTAGAACTCTTGACGTTGTTCACAACTGGGTACATGAGCAAAAATAATTAAATTTAATAATAATGGAAAAAATACAGTAATCCATCATACTACTACTGTAGCATGAACAATGAAGTCTGAGTGGATGCCAAATTAAAAAATGAATCCATAAAAATATGTCAATTACTATAACCATAATAAAATTTCAGACCATGTTCAAATGAATATGAACCGTAATCTTCTCTCTCAATCTCACTGGGGTCTTCTGATTTCAAATTGCACCTAAAAACATATTTAAGGTGACTAGCATTGCACATTAGCTTTAGAAATCACGTATAACACTGTAGCTCTGACTGAAACAAATCTCCAGGATTGTTCAATTTAAAGTTCCTCCATTTTCTGTGCTATTGTCTCAGCTTTGTCTGATACTACAGCACTCAGTATGACCCAAACTATTTTTCCAAACTCATCGTTCATATACTGGCAGCTTTGTAATGTAAGCACAGTGTGATTCTCTTTCTTTAGACACTACTTTTTGCATTCTCCTCATCTTTCTGTACCAAATGTTCTCATTTGTCAGGGTTTAGAAACCTCTTTGAAGAGTAAATAGGGAGCTCTGAACATTCAGAATTTTTGTGTGTGTCTTGTGAAAGGTATTGTTCAACAAACAAACATCTCCTTTTTTCACAGTTAAAATGAATTGCTATTGTAACAACTGAGAAAGGCATTGTATAAATGTTGTTTCAGCAGTGCAGATGCATGCATCAATGTCATCTTTGTTTCACCTTTCTTCTTATGGAAGAAGATAGCATGCCCTTGTAGACATGTTTTCATTAAAGACAAAATATGGCCATGTCATGAGATCATTGATAATTCTTGTCTGAAGGGACCTCAGGAGGTCTCCAGTCCAACCTCCCTCTCAAAGCAGGGCCAGCTACAGTGCCAGGATAATTTGCTCAGGACTTTTTGCAGAGCCCCCATAACCTCTCTGGAGAGCCTGCTCCACTGTTGTGCTTTTCTCATGTGGAAAAGATCTTTCTTTGCCATGAGCCTAAATATCTCTGGTTAAAATTATGTCTGCTGTCTCTCATCTTCCCAACATGCATCACTGAGAACAGTCTGGATCCATCTTCTTTATAATCTTGCAGTACTGGCAGGCTTCTGATAGCTCTCCCTGAAGCCGTGTCTTCTCCAAGCTGAACAAGCCCATCTCCCTCAGCCTTTCCTCACAGGACGAGTGCTCCAGACACAGTTCTTGGTGGCCTTTGTCCTCATTGAATATCATAAGGTCACCTAGATCCATTTTTCCAACCTGTCTGGTTCCCTCAATGATTTAAATGGATCAAAGTGCCCTCCTTTGCCTCTTCCAGGTCACTCATGAAGATTGTAAACAAGGTAAGTCCCAGGGCAGACCTCTGAGGTGCTGCACTTGCTACTGGCCTCCAGATAGAACACGATGCATTAACCATAGCCCTAACTAATGATGTCCACCCATCTAGACTGTAATGTCAGGTATAGTAAAACTGTCCTGTTATAATTTTCTGAAGATTACAGATAACCTAGTTTAGGTTTATAAGTAAACTAACCTGAAATAAAATTGTCGATTTTCCCTTCACTACATGCAAAATTCACTTTTCTGCAGTGATGCATCAGCCATGTGCACATGAGCAAGTTCTATGAATGTTCACATTATGGACATCAGTTATATTTATCACTTTTTAGTATTTTAGCATTTTATTTTTTACTTTTTTAGTATAGTTATGGACAGTATAAGTTGTGATATTTTTCCTGAACTGGTTTTCTTCTTTTTAAATTTAAAAATTTATCAGCATTCTCATGGAGCCCTAGTAAAACTGTCTATAAATAATTTATGTCTTTTACCTTTGAAAAATGTTCTCTGGAAAAAGATTGTTTTTCTCAGCAGTATGAAAGTTGGAAAGGTACTTTTTAATATATCATCTAAAAAACTCAAGAGCCTTGCTTAGGAAACACAATATACTGCTGTAAGGTCCACAAAATAAATAACTGTATGAATGGTAGCCAAGCCATTGGGCTTAATGATCAAGAGGTCTCAAAAACATACTCACAAATTTTACAAGTGCATCTGCAAAAGCCTGCCTATAGCACTTACAGAATACATTAGAAACAGACTGTTTTCACAGATATATTAGTGTTCCTTAAAATCATTGGTATGCTTAAAGGTGTATGTAAACAATGTTAGTAATTACAATATTATTTACTGGAAATAAAAGTAAGATTCTGAAACTATTCTCTAAATTGGAAGGTATACTTATATAAAACAAAGGAGTTTTCTCCCTTTTTTTTTTTTTCTTGGACGAAATCCTTCAGTGCTGAGAAAGAAAGGTAGAAGTCCTTTGTCACCTTGATCATACCAAAATATGCTCCACGTGACAAAAAGTTGCTGCTGATAACTCTAAAACATATGGATAGCATATGAGAGCATTTCATTATTCATTTATTTAGAGTTTTAATGCTGTAAACCATTGTAGGTAGTTGATATGATATTTTTATGTAAGAGACATGAAAAAAAAAATCTTTTCATTCAAAAGGCAAAAAAAAAGTTCTTTATCTTTCCACTATCTTTGATGACTACAACTACTTTTTTTTAATGGAAAATTACCTGGTATCTAATCCAGTTTATTTGCAGATGGATGCACTCATCCATGAATTCATTCAGTTCATAGTTGTGGGAGATTCCACTCCCACAAATTCTTAGATTCAGTTACACAAATTAGTCACAACAAAGGCAACAAAAAATAGTGGGCAAAATGGGATATCTAAGTAAGGGTAGAAGTTCTCTTGTGTAATTTCAGTGATCTAAAACCTGTGGCTAGGCTATGCAATCATTTGTACTCCTCCTACAGTCAATGGGGTGACAAAGACACTTCCTGACAATGATTAACATTCATCACTAATCTCTTTCAGGAGTTTTTTTATCCCAGTTGTTCTCCATACTGGCAAAAGGAGAAGCAAACCCACCCAGTTTAGCTAGGATGCCCAGATTTTTAGATGACCTGTGTGAGGGGGGATTCACATCACATAAACTTTTCAAGGTTGTCGCAAGATTTCTAGGACAGCAGTGGAGTGGCCAGGAGGAGAAAAGATGGCTTTCTTGGCCATATACTGTAGGTGGCACCACTTTTACACAATAACAGACATCTGCAGTTTCTTGGTAAATATCTTTGTCAGCAGAAACCAAGATACTCCCAGGCTGTGGGACTTGGCACGGAAAGCATGCTTAAGGTCAAATAAATTTTGGATACACAGGTCATGAGAGTATGATGAGACCCAGACAATGGAGCATCAATTATCATGCTGAAGACTAGAACCTGGGTCAAATCCAATTATCCACAGTGGGTAAGAGGGCTGCAAGCTCTGAGAAGCTTGGTGATCCTTTAATATCTTGGAGTTGCAGGATAAGTAGACATGTTTTCTCTCTGGTTTAAAAGGAGTGGACAGATAAGGAAGAGATCCCCATAGTACCTTGAGATAGACAACTTGCTGCAGAGCAGAAGCAATATAGAATAGACACATGCTGTTCAACAAAACCAAAAAACAGCAAGAAATCTTATAGATGTCAGATAAACATCAACAACACCAACAAAATTTGTAGCTGTTGGACAAAAAATTCCTGGTTATTTAACAGAAGGTGAATGTGTGCTTTGCTGTAAAAGATGGTACTGCTTGAATATAATGGTGAACAATTTTTTTTCTGAAGTCAAATAAGCTGATATTACTGATATTTATCTTTTTTTTTACTACCACTGGTAAGCTTTGCCAGTATGAAGTCAAATTCTATTTGTTGGCAAAAACTTCGTGTTCCATACTGAGGGACTCCACTTCAGAATCAACCCTAATAAAGACAAGAAGAAATAAAAACATATCTTACTAGTTCTGAATACGATCTATTACATCTGAATTTTATTTGCTGTGGTAATGCAATGGTTGCACTAAAAAAAAAGTTGCTGTCATTTCAGTACAACTGATTCTCAGCTAAAAGGAACTAAAAAGTCTTGTTTAGGCATGTTATTAATTATATCTGTTGCTTCTTTTATATTGCAGAAACTTGGAGTCCTTGTTGTAAATTAGGACAGTTAAGTGCTGAGGAAATACAGTTTACAATCTAAGTGGGAAGATTCCCATTTTCAGGATTAGTGAAAGACTGCAGATACATGTCATTTTTCTGGCAAAGGTGTTAACTGTACTGAAGACCAAAATAATGATATTCTGCACTGTCAGGTACACTCTGTCCCCAGACTTTCTGAGTACATTCAAAGTAAATGTATTCTCACTTCTTGAGAGAGCAAGGACCAGGGGATGTAAATTTTTGATGGTGATACCAGAAATCTCAAAGGACATGATATGCAAAAGGATGTGTATCCCTACCTGTAGTCTATAGTTTAAGAAGGCAAGCTGAAACATTTTACTATTTACAGCGATCGCATTGCTGGAGCAAAATCTTGGGCAAGACTTCAGGAGAAATAAACACAACTCTATTGACCTAAGCCAGCTGCAGATTGCAAACAAAATGTCAAAGTATGTCTTTTTTTATCTCCTTGCTTTATCAGCAGCATTCTAAAAGTACGTTAGTGAACCTCCAGACTATGAGAAACTACTGGTAGCCCTTTTGAAATGACTCCTCAAGGACTGCAGCACAGGTCCCCTGATGTGTTTAGTTGGTTAGTTCCTCTAGAAATTGATGGGAACCAGGGACCTAAGTACAGGCTACTGTCCTAAACAGCTTTGTACATGAGCCACACGTGCTTACACTCACCAAAGAAAGTCAGCAAAGCTCTGTATTATTAAGAAGGATTGCACTACTGCAGCTATGCAGTCGCAGACAGTCCATCTGCTATTGTCATTTAATACAAATACGGTACAAGCCTTTGTAGTGACTTCAGATTATGAAAATATTAAGAACAATTACATTCAGTGGTTTGCATGTTATTATTACTTTTGATAGCTTTCAAGGACAATAGCCCTGGACTAGACTTTTGCTAGTTCAGTCACCCCCAGATGTGCATGAATTCTTTCCACTAATTCTAAAATGTTGACAACTGATTGAAAACAGTACGTATTTGACAATCTATATATAGAAAGGAAATAAATCTGGAAATACTGCAATAGCATAGAGAAAAAAGGATGTATAAAAAAATTCAATGATGCAGGGTTAAACTTTATAATGAAATGTAGATTGTCATATTTAAGGCTGTTCTGAGGTAAGGTTCTGTGAAATTAATTATATTTTAATTGCTCAGACTAGTAAAATTTCTTCTCATATGCACTTCAAACTCAGTGTATCATTGAATCAAAGAGTAATCATCACAGCATTACCACATTCAAAGCAAAATTTAGCTAATTAAGGTGCTTAGGACTCATTGCAAAGAAAAGCGCACTGCTGTTCTAAGTCCTACCTTTCATTTTAAAAAGCACGAAAGCAATTCCATCTCTTTGTTTGCAAAGGAAACTATAAAGATGTAACCAAGCACAGTCGACCCTGTCCAAGTCTATTGAAAGAACAGAGTAATCCTCAAACATGTGAACTTCCTCATGCATGTTCATGGGCTATTAAAGATGAACCATATTGCAACAGAATAAGGCAACGGAACTCACATTACCCACTTTGCAGTAGCTCCATGGGAATTTTACTGCTTGACTGATGTAGTAGCAACAAGCTTGGCTTCGGCACACAAGAGCTAAGTTTGTCCAACACGCCTAAAACCAAAATTGGTGGTGCAGAGAAAGAAAAAGAAGGGGTCTGTACTTCTGAGACCTTACCAGGAAAACAGTTTGCTTTCTGTGTCTCGCTTTCACAACTACCCACTCTTGTGTGAGACAGAGCACAGGGTCATATTTATGGATGGGTATATGACAGTTTAGCCAGGGTCTTAGATCTTTTGCTTTGAAAATCGTCCTTGCACAGACTTGCAGTGAGAGTTAGAGTGTGCTGGACAATTGCACATAGATTTTCTCCAGTGTCCTTCCCTCCCCGCCCCCCCCCCCCCCCCGAAAGTATTTAGGGAAACAGATTGTTAGAAAGCAAAACCCCAAATTTAGTCTCAGAAAATCAGTTTTGTTGTACAAGTGATCGATTGCCTGTGGTTCTAAGAGTTGTGAAGTGACTGTTAAAGAATAGTAACTATATTTATGTAAACTACTGGAGAACTCAGTAGTTCAGTTGAACAGAAGAAATAACAGTAATTTTTTATTCTTGTGAAACCACTATTCAATTTTAACAAAAAGAAGTTAGACCATTGCTTACATATCATACTCAAAATGGAATAGTGCCACAGTATCATACTTCAATAGGGTTTCCATGCTTCTCTTACCTGGCTCAAATAGGACTGCCAAGAGCAGAACTGCTGTTAATGCTTTCTGGAGCAACTGGTCTGAAATTTCCATTAGAAATGTCAAAGTTGCTTCAGTTTTAAAAGATCTGACAAAAAATACAAAACAGTGCAGTTCCATCTCTCATACACATTATTGTCACCAGTTGTATCTCAGCAAATGGTGGAGTAGGGAAACTGTTTTATCTTTGTCACTATGCTCTGCCAGTGTTTATTTGATTGTTAAGGCTTTACTTTGTTGGTGACTACCAAAGACTTGTAATGTGCAAGAATCAAGTTTGGTCCAGAAAGCAGTAATTCATTCAGATAAGTAATTTTGGAAGTAGTCAGCAAAAAAAATCAGTTATAGTTTGACATCTGCTCAATTCCTGCTGTCAGTGCAATGGCACAGGAAAGATCTTGATAATAAACTAAAGTAAAAAATGCTGATTCCACAAAAATATCCAAAAACGACTGAGGTCTGAGGGAATGAGAGAAATTGGGAATTGCATGTTCTCAGGCTGTAGAAGCTTGAGGGATAAACAAGACCTGCCTGAACCAGCATAAAATGCATTGAGAATCCAGTGCTGCAAAACAATTTGCTTTTGTTTTTTAAATTTCTATAAACTAGGGCTTTGGATGAAGCAATCCTGAAGCTTTTTTCCAGCTGGTCATAAGCTTCTGGATGCAACTCAAGAACTGCCAGATCTGGTAGGTCAAATGGAATGAAACTTGACCTATTGATGGGATGTCATGATGCTATTCTTTAACTAAAACATCTTTGTTTATTTCTATTTTCAGTTCATTCTCTCCACATCGGATGTCTTTTCTTTCCATCAAATATTGCTGTCATCACAACCTTTCCTTTCTGAACTGAAGCTCTTAACCACAAATTATAAGGCTTATTTTCCAGCACATAAATTATCAGTGTTTGACCCCTCTTTAAGCTCTGTTGTTAGATTCAAAGAAGTGGCACTAAAAATAATCTCATTACAGTTATTGGTGAGCTAAGGATAAGCTGAGTACGTGATCAAGATCACCCCTCTGATTGTACCAGATATTTCCACTGTAGGCATCCAATGACTAAACTAATCAGTTGTCTGCAAAAATTCTTAATGTATCTCTGAGTCACTACTTTACAAGTATTTCCCACCCTGATATTATAGACAGCTTGTATGCTTTGTTCCTAAATATACCACTTGAGTGGATGCCAAATGGCACCACTCCACAACCCGTACACTCTTTTTTTCACCAGCAGGAAGAAATAAATATTTCTTTTTACCTTCAGAGTTAGGTCTAGAGACTCTTTATTAACATTTTTGTGTAAAGTTTTGCTTATCTAAGGTGATTTCAATGATAAGAGCTTCTGTTCAGTGGGAAACGATTCTAGGTGAGCTTCATTCCTTCATTGTAGCTTTACTAATGTTATAAATCAGCAGGGTTCCATATTTAAATTCTGTAGCTGTTTAGGGTTTCCTCTTTATCTTTAAAAAATTTAAACAATTTCTTGCCTGATCTATTTGCAAATCTCATAGGATTTTTTCTTTGAGGCATATCTATGTATATTAAAATTATTTTTTTTCAACCAGAGAGTTTATTTTATATACCTTTTTTATACTTTTCCAAATTTCTGTAACTTGCCAATTCTAACCGTAACCTCAGAACTTTCTTTTAATCTTGACCCTTTGTATGTCTTTTAAAATCATAACTGTGCTTGTCTTGCAGTCTAATATTTTTAATTATATGTTTACTTAGATGTTAAATTAATGTTCTTTTAAGACTTCCTTATGAGTGGCAAAAAAGTTTGAAAATAAAGGGAATTCAAATTTCCTTGACAATTAAATGTCAGACCACTGATTTTTTCATTCTACACAGATTCCAGGAAAAAGACAAATAAACAAAAAAAAAAAAAAACAACCCAAAAACTTACAAAAGCTGACAGTCTAGAAATCATTGTACTGACCACCAACTTTCAGTAGCCTGAAGGAGTCATGCTGGTCAAAAACATGCCAGCAATTTAAAAACACTGACAGTCATCCACTTGTGTTTGGGATGCAACTGTGACACTGATGAATTTGCTGCTACAGAAATAGTCTGTTAATCAGCAGTCTGCTAGCTTATGGATACCTGAAGCATCCTGTACCATGCAGTACAGGGATGAACATATTCTGTCATTTTTAATTAAATAAATGATTTTGATCCTTAAACAACTGTAGTAACTTAACAGAGATTACCAGCAAGATTTATGAAGGGGTTTTGATGCAGACTTCAGACCTCTCTGTTTTAAAAGATGGTAAATTTTCTGTTTTTTTCTGTAGCTGCATTTCCCGAAGTTTGACAGGTCTGATTTCGTACAAGACTTACGATGATTTCATACCACTAGACATGCGGCAGAGGGAGCTGGCTTTGTTTAGCCTGAAGAAAAGGAACCTCAGGGGAGACCCTATCGCTCCCTATAACTGAAAGGCGGTTGTAGAGAGGTGGGTGTTGATCTCTTCTCCAAGTAACAAATGATAGGACAAGAGGAAATGACCTGAAGTTACACCAGGGGAGGTTTAGATTGGATATTAGGAAAAATTTCTTCACCAAAAGAGTTGTCAGGCATTGGAACAGGCTGCTCAGGGAAGTGGTTGAGTCACCATATTTGGTGATACGTAGATGTGGTTCTTAGGGACATGGTTTAGTGGTGGACGTGGCAGTGTTAGGCTAATGGTTGGACTTTGTGATCTTAAAGGTCTTTTCCAACCTAGTGTCCTGGTTTGAGGTAAAACAGAACCAATTTTCTGTTTTGTAATTTTACTTTTTAGCTGGGCTTCTTCTAACTAACTAAACTCTGAAATTAACGGCATATTGTTCAGAAACTGCTCAGTCTCACAGTGATAAGACCTGATTATACCAAGGAATGGTGTGCGGAGAGGCCCTTGTTTATACTTGTTGCTATAACAACCAAGGTCATGTAACCTTGTTATTTGCCCTGTTGGAGGGTCAGAAGCGGAAAAGTGTAGAGGGGTCACACCTTTGGGGAGGAGCGGACAGGACAGGTGACCCAAACCTGACCAACAGGGTATTCCATCCCACCTGCCCCATGCTCAGTATAAAAGCTGAGGGATCAATGGGTCAACTCTTTTTCTTCAATGGCCGATGTCTAAGAAGGACCCTGTCTGTTTGTCTGCCTTTGATCCTGGTCCAAGTGTTCCTGACTCCAAATCTGGATTCCAGCTCCTGTCCGTCACCAAGTCCAGTCTGGGACTTTTCCCTGTGCCTGCTGGTGATGTGATCATCACGCTGGGAGCTTGATATGGTTTTGTATATACTGTATACCTTTTTTTCCTTTTTTAAAATTTCTTATTCTTATTTATTATTTCATTATTTATTAATATTTTCATTAAAGTAGTTAAGTTTTCCTCTCCTCTTTTTTGTTAGAGGGGAGAGGGAGGGACCGTCTGTGATTCTAATTGGTCAATCTGACCAAAACCACGACACCTAGGATTCTATGTAGCATTGAAAACACAGATTTTTGAGTTTTCATGTTTTTTTCCCCTCTCTTTAGCAGTTTCAAGATCAAAATAGCTCAGATTTTTTGCCTTCTATGATTGTTTCAGAAAACTGGCTGAAGGTTGTGCATTTAATTTCACATTGTCAGCAGCAGACTTCATAGGCAGTGAGTAACTGCACATTTTAACTCCTTATTGTTGTGACTTGAAGGCCATTCCCATTAGAAAAAAAAAAGTAACAACATTACAAGATTCAAATTTATTTTTCATGAAATCTTTTTGTAGTTTTTAGTTTTTTGCTGGTTTTACTTCTAATGAAATCAACTGTAGGTGATTTACACGATGTTATCTCAAAAACTCATTGTCATTTACAGTTTCATTATTTGAGGTTTTGGAACTTTTAAGCTTCTTTTGCAGTTGTCTTGATGATGGCATCTAACCCTTCTGAAGCAGTGTCTGAAGTCTAGTGGGATCTCCAAGACTGTCTCTTGGACATCTCAATTTACAGAATTGATTTGCGTCCTTATGAAAAGAGGTTGTTTGGGGTTTTCACATTTATTTGCAAATGTCTACAAGTACACTGGGCATTTTAACTCCAGTTATAATCAGTGAAAATCTAGTCAATGCAGTCAGGAAATTCAAAAGACCAATAAAATAAACATCTAAGACCTGTTTAACCAAATTCCTGTGCAGGTTCTGCTGGCCATATTGACCAAACACTGACTATAATAGACTACAATGCCTTCCACACATAAGGGCATCTAAATACAAATATTTTGATACAGAACTGAATGCTGTCCATAATTTATAAACAAAAGCCACTGTGTGACACTGGAAACTGTTGTTCTGGGACCGGAACAGCATGTGCTGCCCACACATTCATTACAGAGGCTGGTATTTAGCAGAGTCTCCAGCTCTCATCGTAGTATTTTTTCTGGGGAGTAAATCAGTAAATATTTGGTATTCAGCTCAAGCTGAAAAGGGTTAATACAGCCTGAAAATAGTAAAATTTTTACTGTAGCTGACTGTATGCAGTACAACACTGAAAGAGAGTCCATTTCTGACCTTAGACTTTCAGCCCTGCCCAGACAGCTGGTTGCACTGTAAGCATAGGACAAAAGTACACGAGAATGTGTTAAAATGATATCACAACATTAGTCACAGTTTCTTTCTCTTCCAATACTCTGCTTTCTTCCTTGTGCATATGATCAGTATTTGCCTTGCTGCTTTTTGCCAGGTAATCTCAGCCTTTCCAGAACCATGATGCCTTCAGTGACAGCCACACACGCCTGCTGCTTTCACACTCTGGAAAGACAACAATGTGGATGCTGTGAGACCTCAAATGGGAGGGAAAGAATGATTTTGGAACTCCAGGCAGAACAGCTGTGTTGCCACAGCACCGCCATCTAGTAAGCATTTGACATAGTTTTCTTCGTGAAAGTAGTACTTAGTATCGAAATATAGCTCTCCATCTTCGGAGTTAAACAAACATTAACTAATTAATTCATCCTGCATCCTGCAAAGGAGGTAAGTAACATTGTCTCAACACTTTTTTTTTTCAAATTCAAAGACTGTAACTGATCTGTCTAAACCAAAAGAGGAATTACTATAACGTAGGCATAAATTGAGATTTCTGTTGTGCTCTGATTATTAGATCAATGGCAACTGTGACAGCTGTATCTATTTTCCATTATATGTCTTTTCAAAGGTTTTAAAAAAAGCTTTTCCTTGAATGTTATTTTAACAAATATTTAGGCTAAAAGTTAGGTATAAGGTAAAACCATGAAATGTAATAAAAATTAAAATTAGTAACATAAAAGCTAAGAAAAACTTGTAGTAAAATATCCTCAAATATTATAACTTTCAAGGCAAAGTTCTAGGATTTTTAACAATACCTAATAACATATTTCCCCACACATGCTTCTTGCTGCCACAGATCCTTAATTTAGATTCTTGAGAAAGACAGTGGTTAACTCAACAGGAACAGCTCAATGTGGTGTGTGGCTGGCTGCACTACTTCTGCCCTAAGTTAAGGTCTTGCTAAAAGGGTCGTGAATCTCATGCAGTGGCACATGACAAATTATGTTTTCAGGAAGACTGACATTTATGAATTTTCAAGAAACTGCTCAACAAGGCATCTGTCTAACAGCTGTGGAAAAGAAAGGAAGGATTATAGATGAGGGATACTTTCCTTCCCTTTTGCTCCTCCCAGCTATTCATGACACTGGCAAACATTCTGTGATTAAACAGTGCTTCTTAAACACCATTTTGAAAGGTTTCTCAACCTTCTGAAGTTCTTATATTTATGTTAGGGAGAGATGGAGTGGCCTGTTTGGGCTGGTATCCTCCTGCCTAGGAAGACAAACCTATCCCCCCCTGCTGAGAGTGCTACAGGAGGTGGAACTATGCATGCCACTTAAAATTGTCTTACAGAGAAGTCAATATTAAGGTTTAAAATACATGTCTCTCATGATACCTACTTTACCCAGAAAAACGGAGTCTCTGATAATAGCAAAGCACAAACATTATCTTTTTCTGACTATTTTCATCATATAGTGTCTACAACAGCTGAGCTACCATTTGAAAAACAAATGGCTTAGGACATATGGCATTAAGTGACTTTTGGCAAACCTATAGAGCAAGGCATATGGCATATGATAACCTTGAAGGAAGAAATGTCTCCTTGTATCCTGTAAAATGATATGACAACCTGATCTCTACAACTATTTCTTGTCAGAAACTTGAAAAATTGCATTACTTACCTAGTATAAATGTAAGGTTTTTCATGATTATTTTTCTACCCAACTGTGATTCTGATTATGTCTAACTGGAAAACTGAGCCTAATATATGGACATGAATAAAAGCAGCCACTTTGTCACTCACGGTCATTATCCTGTTTTACATTTTCCTATCAGGTGAGGGTATTAAATCATCTCGCACACCTTAAGTAAACCACACCGAGATATTACACGTAGCTAGGCACGCTTAAATTGTATGTATCCAAGGAGGATGTCTTATGAAAAGTATGAACAAGAATCTTTTTGGTTTTAGGCAAATGCAGAAATACCATTAAAACAATGAATAAATTCATTTAAGAAAGAAAATGATCTCTCTCTCCTAGACTTGTGTTTAAATATTATGCTGACAGCGTTTTCTGACTTTTTTTTTTCTATTTTCTGTGCTAATTGTATATATAATATAGGTCATTCCTAGCCATAGGTTTCTGAACTGAAATAATTCCATATGATACAACATCATTAATCAATATTACAATTTTAGCGGTAGTGAACCGGTATGCAGACTGTTTTACCATGAAGATTTTATGCTACACAATTTCACTTCAAATTCCATAGTAAATTAGTCAGTGAAGTTGTAAATAAATCCTTTTTCTTAATCTTCTATCAATTTTTTTCCCTCAGACAGATTTTCAAAGGCAAGGACATTAATTTGATGTGTAGTCATAAAATAAAAAGCGTGTTAAATGGCAGTTTCAAGCCACACATAGTAAGGTTGTTAATTTTATGATGGAATATCAATTTTTCATTATCAACAGAGTTCGAATAAAAATTGAACCCTATTTTCCCTAAAATCAAAATAAATTAGGGAAATAGTCCTGGCTTCCCCAAGTTTAAAGATGGTTTTTGATGGATCAGGGATGACTATTCAGCATCCTGCAGTTTATAAACCTAAAAATATAAAATATCCAGAAATCAGTTGTTTATTTCCTTAATCCGCATCGGAATAATTTCATGATCTGTCTCAGAATGGTGCTGAAAGTGTTTTTATAGTCCAGAACGACTATTTACATGGCCAGAATAGCCAATTTGGAGGTAAACATATAAAATTTCTATCTCAATTTTGTAATCAAAACCATTTCTAATTTAACCCTTTATGAGGTTACAGCTGAGAGGAATTTTTTGGAGGTGTTTTTCTTTTTTTTTGAAGAGGCTGGACTCAGTTCAGCATCCTGAATAACAAATCCTTCCTTGATGCAACAATTCCAAATACCATAAAAATGTGCCCACCGGCAGCTCCAGCCAACTGGCATGCACCAATGCCCACAGAGTAGAGTTTTCTGCAGTGCACGGGACTTTGTGATTTCCAAAGCTGGTCACAGGAAACTTGATAGCATCTGAACTGATAATTGCTTTGGAAATTTCAGTTGCCTTCATGGTAAATTTGTCTCTTATAATAAAAACTATCTAAAATTAGTCATTGCGCTGGTTTTGGCTGGGGTGATTTTTCTTCATAGTAGCTGGTATGGGGCTGTGTTTTGGATTTGTGCTGGAAACAGTGTTGGTAATAACGGGATGTTTTAGTTATGGCTGAGCAGTGCTTACACAGAGCTGTTTCTGCTTCTCACACCACCCCACCAGTGAGTAGGCTAGGGGACGCTGAGAGGGGACACAGCCAGTACAGATGACTCCAACTGACCAAAGGGATATTCCATATCATATGATGTCATGTTCAGCAGTAAAATTAGGTGGAAGATTGTCTGGGGGGCCACTGCTCGGGAACTGGATGAGCATCGGTTGGTTGGTGCTGAGCAATTGTTTTCATTTGCATCACTTGTCTTTCTTGGGGTTTATTTCTCTCTCTTTGTTATTTTAATTTTCATTACATCATTATTATTATTATTATTATTATTATTATTATTATTATTATTATTATTATTATTATTTTATTTCCATTATTAAAGTGTTCTTATCTCAACCCACAAGTTTTCTCACTTTTACCCTTCCAGTTCTATTTCCCATCCCACTGAGGGAGGAAGTGAGCAAGCGGCTGTGTGGTGCCTAGTTGTTGGCTGGGGTTAAGCCACCATAGTCATATAACCTAACCACTCATTTAAACTTTTCTTTTGGTCAGTATATAAAAAGGGAAACCTCCAGAACCCAAATCATCTCAACCTAAGATGTTTCTGTAAGGTAGATGCAGCAGCCAAACTTAAAAAATTGAAAATTTGGATTTGGTTCTGGATGGATAAAGGTATCTCAGATGAACCTCTTAAAGCATTATGCATTCATCATCAAAGAATGATTTCCAATATCTTCAAAGGGCTAAGTCTGCCTTTGGCCTTCATGGCTAACAGAACAAGTCTGATGCCATGTCCACAGAGCCAACAGGTGCCATACATGTGCCTTTAATAGGCTCCTGGTTTGGGGCTATACCATGGTACTTGTAGGCTGCTGAGACGATGCTGGACACCCTCAGACTCTATGGATGCTAATGAGGGCCACGGATCACCATTATCTTTCAGGCCAGAGAGGCACAGACTGAAGGAGATGACAGCAGCATTTCTTCTCAAAGACCTTCCTAGTTGATTATGCTGTGCATTACCATGGACAAAGTATTGACCTCTCTACATCATTAGGAATTATATCTTCAATTTTAGTAGAAAACAAATTTCCCTGTAGGCATCTAACTGACCATATTCATGTGCATATAATCTAGGAGATAACAGGAAGAAGTGATCAGATTTTTTTTGATCCTATTTGGGATATTTAATGATGAGTTCAAGCTGTAGAACGTGTACAGGTATTCTTGCAAATAGATTTAATAAAAATTAAAATGAAACAATCATAAATTCAAATTTATTTTCATTAGATTAATATAATTTTCAATTATTCATTAAATGTAATTAAAAAAATAAACTATACTCTTCAAACTCCAACTGTATCTTGTTACATTGATGATTTTATAATTACAAATGAAAATGATTGTAACAGGAAGGAAATTGTTTGCAGAAAGGTGTTAAAATTGGTTTTTGTTAGAGGAGCACACCAAATACATTTTAATAAAGCAGTCAGACTGGGATTGCACACAAGATCTGTAACAGGCACATTTAAAGATTAGCTCCCATCCTCCAAAAATAAACCCCTTGTGTTGATTTTAATTATGAACTGACATCATTAAAAAGAAATGACCTTACATGCTCTTGATTCAGATCACGCATACGTTATATGAAATTTCATATTACTGCTAATGTATTGCAAATAATTACCTTATTCCACTGTTCAGAGGTTAAACAGACTTTTTTATACTTCATAAAGAAAAATAAACACCATCATGTAGACCTACATTTTTATAGAAGAAATTATGTTCTGCTTTCTCTTCCCCATTCTCCCTACAAGCTCATGCATTTTTAATGGAAATTACTTGCAGATCTTATGTGGGGAAGCAATTTATATAAATAAAATTTGTATATTAAACTGATTCTCTTTTTCTTTTCTGTTGCAAATCTACCTACCAGCTTACCTACCCACTCGTATTCATCATTTGCTCACACTCTGGTCCTAACTGTTGGTTGCAGCTGAAAAAGCTGCACCACCAAAAGCTGGGTGCACACACAGCACCTAGGAAGACCAAAGAGCAAAAGATGTCTCCACCTTTGAAGCCCCCAGATCCTGAGCTGCTTTTTTTTTTTCAGACTGTTCCAGAGATAACCTGGCAGGAGGCTAAATCGTGCTGCTGGACAGTCATAGCAGAGGAGGTCTGCACAGCAGTGCTGGCAGCATGCTGTCTCTCCCCTGCCCCACAGCAGCAGGTTTCAGGGGCAGCATTGGGAGACAGGATGCTGCTGCTACTATCACTTTACCTCAGCATTCCTGAAATCTCCCTCTGCGTGCACACCTCTGTCACAGCGAGATGCAGAGCTCCAACAAGTTGCCCTGACAGGGAGAAGCCTGGGCAGCTTGTTTGTTCTACTGAGAGTGTCTGTGCACACTCTTCTTATTTATATTATTTTCATGATGCACCCAGCATTACATGAACAGTGTATGCTAACTTCCTAATTATATAACGTTGAATATTAATTGATACAGTAAATTATTTATAATGCCTTCTATGTCCCTGGCCTTAGCAAGGATGACATCTACTAAAACACACAGGACCACTGTATCTGCAGCCTGATGTGTCAAACTACAGTAAGGTCTTATTTAAAAAAATGATTTATGTGTGTAAGGTTGTGAATGGGCTGTAAAGCAGAGAGGACAGAAACCTTTTAAATTAACAGATTTGGCAGCAGCAAGGCAACTCATGCAGTTTTCCACTGACATGAGTTAAAAAAAAAAAATTACATTTTTCAATAAAGCTTTCAAATATGCATACTTTATAAAACCAAATAATCACTTAACACAAAAAGATTTTTTACTGTTTTGAAATAAGATGAGCCCCTAATTGGTTTATGCCTGTTGTTTGCCTTGTGCCTTTCTCTGCAGTCATTCTACAGTAATACACTTAAAATCCAGAAAGAAGGTAACTATGTTCTTGACTCTTAGTGCAAATTTTATTGCTTAAAAAATATATTTATAACTATTAGAACTGCTGTTTTGTGCAAATTACATTTATTGCTTTCTTAATTTATGTTTAGAGGAGAAATTACTTTCACTACCTGACAAAACATTTGACGTTTTGAAAGGTAAGAGCTATATTCTGTCATAAATAACATCTTTAGGTCAGGACAATGCTATTCAAATTAAGTCAAAGCAAAGAGGTTGGACAAAAAAAAAATCACCTCAATTCAAGGACAAAATAAAAAAGAGTTGACTGGAAAAATCTTCCCACAGCTTGTGTTAGCAACAGGGTCTTCTGGGGAAGATTTGTCTGTGCTGGTGGGGATCAAATCACCTGTCAAGTTTCTGAAGGGACACATCAATCAGATTTGACACATTGCTGATTGCTCCATTAAATCACCACTGTGGTCCTGATTTGTCTCATCAGGTCAGATGAAATTTTTTTTGAGGGAGCTTGAGATGGCAAAATGTTTTTCACGTTTCCTGATTGAAGGCTTTTCAAATAAATATTTGTTTTTCATTTAACTAGTATAATAATAATAATACTCTATCCTAATAACAAGGTATTTTAGAACATACACTTTTGTCCTGTTAAGTATATTGAACCAACACATACACTTGCTTTTTCTATTTTTTCTTTTTCTTCTTTTTCTTTTTTCTTTTTTTTTCTTTTTTCTTTTTTTCTTTTTCTTTTTCTTTTTCTTTTTCTTTTTCTTTTTCTTTTTCTTTTTCTTTTTCTTTTTCTTTTTCTTTTTTCTCTTTTTCACTTTCGTTTTTGCTTTTTCTTTTAATGTTTTCCCATTTCTATTTTCTGCTTCTCTTCCTTTTCTTTCCTCTTTGCCCTTCCTTTCCTCTTTTCTCTTCCCGCTTCCCTTCTATGTCTCACCTCTCCATTCTCTCTTTTTTTTCTCTGTTAAAAACTATACAGAGTATTTGAAAAATCAAAGTTCTTTTCCTAAATTTCTCTACTAACATTTAGGTCAAAGAAAAAAGGAAGGAAAAAATCAAACAACTCTGGAGAGCAATAAAGCTTTTAGAATGCAGCACTTTCCTCTGACAAAGTAGCTCTGAGACATATATCATTTGACTTCATTATGTTCCTGGATTTTCTATTAATATTTTGTATGTGCACCCAGAGCTTTGGATGTATGAATATTTAAGCAATCTAAAGAAATGAATACATTAAATTATCACTACTTTAAATATTTCTCCCTTGGTCTTGCATATAGGGATATGGTAGTCTCAAATGCATATTTGAACAGATTATACTCATACTTGATGTGACACTGGGAAGATGACTTACAGTAGACATGACTTTGGCACCCCTTAGATGTAAACTTTAGAGCAAAGCTGTGACCCAGCAACTTCCTGAATTCAAGTTCTCTGGAAACAGACCTGCTGGTGATATTTCAGCATAACTGCTTCCCTCTTGAAATATCACGGCACATAACATTTTCTGGGTGCCTACAGTTAGCCTACATAATCTATATTTCAAAATCTCCAACAGATATTTAACTTAAAATCCCAGTCTCAATTACCAACCACTAATATTTCTCCATGCCCTGATTCACTTTGAGCGAGTTTAAAATCAATGGAGAATATAAATAAATAGAAAAAGGAAAAAAGTTTTGGAAGCTCTATAAGCAGTTGTTCATGTGTCTTTTTAATCAGTGGCCTTTCTGAGGGACTGTCCTTACATCCGCCGTGAGTAAACAGCTCCTGATGAATCAAGAGCCAGTGCACACAATCATTATTGATATTGGGAACGTTGACATAAGGCTGATTTAAGGTGTGGGTGAAGAGGGTCATTATGCAGCAAAGCAGCCTGACAGTCAGCAGTTTCCCTGCTTTGCTTCTGTCCATGAAGATACGGACTGCCACTGTGGGTTTCTCACCAGCATAGTTCTCTTCTACTACAAAGCGACATCACATGTATTCCTCAGAAAGGATCACAGAATCACGGAATTTTCAGAGTTGGAAGGGACCTCTAGAGATCATCTAGTCCAACTCCCCTGCTAAAGCAGGATTTCCTATAGCACATCACTCAGGCCTGCATCCAGGCGGGTCTTGAAAATCTCCAGAGAAGGGGACTCCACGACCTCCCTGGGCAGCCTGGATGCGAGCGGGGAGGAAGCAGGAACTATGAGTAGACTGCTCTGAACAAGGAAAATGTGTTAAACTTTCTCCCTAGTGTCTTTCCACCTGCCTGTCACAGCAGGGGGGGCCTGCAACAGGTTATCTGGGTATTCTTGATGGCATAATAATTCTCAATAGCCAGCTGTGCTGGAGGCGGCGCCTGACCAGTTTGCTCTCTAAATGATCTGTGCACTGCTCTTGGTGGGACTGGCCTTGAACCCAACCTATTTTTACAGCATAGATATGGTCTGTCAACCCTCAGATGTACAGACTGCAAGTCAAAGCAAATCAGAGGGTCCCTGAGATATCTGTTGTGTACCCACCATGTGAGAAACGAATGAGTTGAAACTGGAGTGTAAATTAGGAAGACTGTAGACACAGAAGCTTGTAGACCTATAGATACAGGTCCCTTAATTGAATGACTAATGCATGCAGCAACAAGAGCTGCTCTTTCCCCAGGAGGCTTACATTTCAACAAGTAACATCACTTTGCATAAAGGTAAGCATCACTGCAACTTTACTAAAACAGGTTTCCGTTGTGATAGTGGTTACATCCCATTGCGACTGGATTATGGAATGAAATACGAAGCTGAAAAAGATGCAGGTTGTCACCAGCAATGGCACAACAGCTGCCATCTGACTGCTTTTGACTGACACTCTGTTTCAGCACATTCTTACCAACTTCAGGTGGGCCTATTTGGGGAAGATTGCTCTTCTTGTGAAGTCTTACAAATACTTATCTCAGGTATGGATCCCAACACCTGGACCACTTTAGTTACAGAGTCTATATTTTTGCTTCACCAGAAACTAAGTTAGATTGATCAGTTTTTAAATACATGCCTGTATACTGAAGAAATTGTTAAATGTTTGGAAAAGATCGGCATTAAAGCTTTTCCTGTCAGCTTGAAAAATCAGAGAAAACACATGAGAGCGGTCATATCTTAAAGACAGATGTCAGTGAGGGAAGAAAAACATGCATATTCTTGTATCTGTTGAAAATCAGTGAAAGTGTTGTACTGGAGTCCTGTATAAAAAGAACAAAGTATAGAGAATGCCAATAAATGCCCAACAGCTTTTGTGTCAAACAATATAATTTTAAACAGCATCAACTCTGTTTCCTGTGTGCCTTACACATATACTTACAAGAAACCAGCTCTTTATGAAATTGACTGAGCCCTATTGAAGTCTTAATTCTGAATTTTAGATGGAATAGCCTTGAGGCTTAATTCAATATAATGCATCTGAGACTCCCTAAAAGACAGAACTTTGGCCGTTGCTTCATCAAAGAGCTAGCCTGAGGTGATGAAACAAGGAGAGAGTTACATGTGGTGTTATGTCAGCATTTTCACCTCTTTATGCAAGGCAATGTTTCGCTGTTCTTGGTGCAGTTTTCTTGTTATGAACTGCATCCCTGTCCCCATTGCAAAAAAACCCAAACAAAACCCGAACACGTCTGGAACAATAAGGAGAATATTTATGCACAACCTTGTCCTACTTTTGTTCAAAAACTCATAAGAGTGTGCACGTTCAGGAATCTGATTTGAATAAACAAGTCCCTTAACATTAACAAGAGCATGTAAAAGCAGTATTATTGAAAAGACAGTTAAGGACTTGCACCAGAGATTTAGATTAAGTTAGCCACAGAGGCATTGGTAGGTATTTCAGCTACTTATGATATAAATCACTGAGGAATGGATGTGTGGTGCTACATTACCCTTGTAACATATGGATTCTTGAAACGTTGTTCTAAAGATGTGTAGGTTTGTGCACTTCTACTGCTTTTATCTTCAGCTTTCATAGTTATGAGACGTGTTTGCATTTTAAATGATCTGATTTTCACTTGGCGTTTGTTTGGTATTCACTTTGAAGTCAATACTTTTACTGTCATTTGAGTTATACATGCTCCAAGGAATTAAGCCACTTTGGTATTTTAAATACTTAAATGACAAGTGAGATAACTCCTTGAAGAAACAGTAGCTTTGTTGTAATCTGACTTTTCAGCTGTAGCTGCCGGTGTACATCAGTGCCATAAGAGTACAAAACGTGTGCAAGTCCAAATGTACAAAAATATTCTGCTTGGAACTTAGTCAAAAGGAAAAGAAAGGAAAGAAATCAATGCTTTAGGTATTAGTTACTACAAAAGTAAAAATGGAAAGAAGTGCATTCATACATAGAATACTCTGTATTCTACCTCCTGTTAAAGAGCTATAGTTAACTGGAAGTCCCAAATCATGATACAATGTCATTTAAGAATCTTATGTAGACTAGACTGATTTGGCTGGTATGTCACACGGACAAATCCTTATTTCCTTTAACTTTGTGTTTACATGCTCCCTTTGTCCCTATATAATCCCACAATATCTCCTAGCCATTCCCTTTTTCCAGCCTTATCCACTTCCTACCTACATCAACTCTCAGCTCAGCTTTCCACGCAGTAGGAGTTCCAGTTCAGTCTCTATATCCCTCTCCCTATCCCTCTCCTTCTCCCTGTTCCTCTCCTTCTCTCTGTCCCTCTCCTTTTCCCGCTCCCTGCACTTCCTCACACACACATCTACCCCACTAAAAATCATCACGAAACTCGTGTGAATTTATCAGACTTCAGTCAAATTTGGTGGAACCTGGCTAGGAGATCCAATCTATCAAAAGAGAGACAAATAGGTGGGCAGATGTGAAAAGAGACCGACAAACAGACAGTGTCATTACAGAAGGCATGTTTGTTGAAAAATGAGGCTTAAAAGCTGGTATACTTTTAAAGACTTCAGCAGGGCAGATTTTCAAAGGCATATAAATGCTATCTCAGTGTAGTCCATTTCCTATTACTTCTAGTGAAAGATTTGCAGTACAAGAAATAAAACACAAAGACTACTGATAAGAAGCAAATACTCTTTTGCAGAGATTGCTGATACCAGGTGTGCCACTTCTCCAGCGTCAGCTGGTACAACAGGAACTATGCCTCAGGATGAGTATTTATTTATTAAATCTTAGCAGTTTATCTATCACAACTTTGATTTGATACTCTGTGAACAAAATAAATAGCAAAGATACTTCATGACATTTCTGTTTATTCCTCAGTTCCAGGAAATGAGAGGTGATTTTGAGGGAGAATGAAAGTTTCTTTCGTTAGATATGCTATATATTTGATACATATATAAAGTGGAAACTTTTATATTTCTAAAGCAGATAGATAGAAATATCTATTTGCTTTTCTAGTTTTCATTTAACAGGGATATTGGAACTTGTAGTGTCGGAAAGCTGCCTTGAAAGCGGAAGATTTCACAGCTTTCACTACAGATGGCTGCAGTCTGGAATCCTCTTAGTCCTGGAAGACCCTCCCAAAAGCCAGTCTCTCTTACCAAGAATGCTCTATCCTCAGGACTTGGAGGTCAGCCTTGACACAGAACAACATAGCTGTTGTCACCAACACACCAAGAAACTTTTAATCCTTAACATAGCAGTGACATGGTTCACTAGTTTTCTGAAGTTAATGAAGGATTTGGATTATGGACATGATGTGCTCTTAGGAATTCAAAAAATGGACATGATACGCATCCATATTTCTAAAGATGCTGTAACCTACAAATTTCTAAAAATCTACCATAGTAATATTATCATTGCTAGTTGGATTAGAGCCCTGAGAGATGGTGTCAGGAAGGATAGCCACTGTTTCCCTTTCTACCAATGTGCCATGTGGGACAACACAGGCAGTTTGTCTCCAGAGTAGGTTAACAGGTGGTGATTAATCCTATTGTGCTCAGGTCTGTCCTAGAAAACGTACTTCCTCCACTCACTTGACTATAGCTGTGTATTGCGTGTTTTTGTTGTCATCTTCTCCAGCAAACCTCAGCTGTGTACCCTCAGCAAGTTTGCAGATGACACCAAAGTGGGAGGACTGACTGATATGCCAGAGGGTCAAGCTACCATCCACAGGGACCTTGACAAGCTGGAGAAATGGGCCAACAGGAACCTCATGACGTTCAGCAAAAGGAAGTGTAAAGTCCTGCACCTCAGAAGGAACAGCCCAATGTACTGATATGTGCTGAGGGCCACCCATCTGTGAAGCAGCTTGGAAGAAAAGAACTTGGGTGTCCTGGTGGACATCAGGTTGACCATAAGCCCGGCAATGCACCCTTTCTTCTAAAAAAGCAAATAGTATCCTCAGCTGCATTAGACAAAATATTGCCAGCAAGTTGAGGGACATGATGCTTCCCCTCTACTCAACACTGGTAAAGCCACATCTGGAGTGCTGTGTCCTGTTCTGGGCTCCCTAGCACAAAAGAGACATGGACATACTGGAGAGAATTCACCAAAGGGCCACGTCAATGATTAAGGGACTGGAGCACCTGATATATGAGGAAAGACTGAGAAGTCAGGGGCAGTTCATCCTAGAAAAGAGAAGAGTTGGGGGAAATCTCATCAATGTATGTAAATACCTTAAGGGAGGATGTAAAGCAGACAGAGACAGGCTCCTTTCAGTGACAAAGGCAATGGGCTCAAACTGAAACACAGGAGTTTCTATCTGAACATCAGGAAACACTTTTTCACTGTGTGAGTGGCTGCGTACTGGCGCAGGTTGCTCAGAGAGGCTGTGGAATTTCCATCCTTGGAGATATTCAAAAGCTGTTTGGACATGGTCATGGGCAAGTGGATCCAGATGGCCCTCCTCGAGCAGAGGTTTTGGACAAAACAATCTCCAGAGGTGCATTCCAACTTCAACCATTCTTTGGTTCAGTGACTCTGGGAAACGTTAAAAAAAATTCCACTTGTCTGTAGAATCTTTGCATAAACAGAGAAATCAGTCTAACTCCTCTAGGAAACATGAATTTGTATTTCTCTGTTGTTCTCCTCTTTCTTCAAATCCTTATGGAGATGACACAGGATCAGGTGATAGATCAAGGGACTGAGTAAACACTTCACCACTAATTCCAAAGTGGTCCACCCTCAGTACTTTCATCTTCATAGTGATAATCACAGCTGAGCCTCACAGTGTTTGGCCCTACTTTCCACTGCTATCTGGGCCATTCTGTGCACTCTACTCGTATTTGGCAACATCCAGGTGGCACAACTTTCATTTTGCAATGAGCTATTACAGTCAGTTACTTTAACCTCAATGTCTCCGTGGTGTTCTGCAGCTGCGATTTGATGTACTACACTAATATTTTTGCTAACTGATGTTAGCAAAAGCTAACTTCTGTCAGCTAACTTACATTAGCTTTGTTGTTTTAATGCTAGCTTATGTCTTCTAGCTCTTTCAAACTGAGTAAAGGATGCATGTCTTAAATAAGACTACCCATAAGAAGATTTCAGGCAGAGTGTTTGGTGAAGCTGTAATCATGTATAAAAGCTAGCCTTATTTATGAACAGTGAAGAGGACAGTATTTCCCCAAATACAGCAGATACTTATAGCATTTTTCTCCTAAGTTGTTATAAAAATGTCTTATTTGTTCTTAAGGTTTTTTTTGACTGAGCAGATTAGAAACCTGAAAGCCCTTTTATATGTAAATGCCCTTATTTGTCTTGATTTTTTGTAAAGTGTTTACTTCAGCTTTAAGGATCATCATATTTGTAATTTCCATAGTTGAGAAAAATTAAATGGAGCTGCTTCCCTTTCACACCAACAGCAGGTGGATTTAATTAGACTTTTTCCTTATTCTGTTTATGCAAACCACCAACCACCCCTAAAATTTTTGTATGTAAGATTGTTTTTGTTACCTCTTCTTTTCTTCCTTCTCCAAGGTAAACAGGTTTTTCTTTTGGTTGTTTTATTTTTCCAAATATTAAATTTTGATGTGAGATTTCCTCATTTTACTTTCATAAACCTCCAAACACCCTGCAGCTTCATCTTCCTTTATTTGTACTTCTCATGTTTCTGTTTCACAGTACGGTTATCTCTGTTAATTGGATATTGTTTTTCACTTTCAAGTTCTGCTACCGTGGTTACTGTTTGCTCGACTGAGCCGAATGTCCAGACATTTCATAGAGTACAGAGTTACCATGTTAATGTTTCTCTTTAATTTTTGTACCTACAAATTTTAACCTGATTTAGTTTCCTCAACTATTCCTTAAAAAGTAATGAATAGCTATAAAAACCAAATCTTGTACGAAGAACAGAAAATACAGGAGCCAATTAGAAAGAAACTACGTTTACGGTTTTAAAAAGAGGTAGCTCTTTGGGATGATCTAAAAAATGTGTCTCTCTGGTGGAGAAACAATGAGCCAAAAGGGTTTGTGAGTAGAAGGTAGAAAAATTCACTACTGTAGATGTGCTCCATATGTTGTACATGAAGCAAAAGAATAAATATATTAAATACACAAAATAAGATACTTTTTAAAAAGATACCTGATTTTCCTACTCACATTTTTCAGCTTATGTTGTTCTTTCCTATATTTATTATTTTACACGATTGGAAAAATATATGAAAAGTTTATATATGATTATAAAATATTTTCCTGAAGAGCACCTCTCTGTTTCCTGAAACATAGAAATGAGTAGGAATGGCAAATTTTGGATTAATCCAATTTTTTGCCATTCCCAGTATGATCAGAGGAAACCACAGCTGGCATTTTAAAGATCAAAACTGGAAATCTAAGTGAAAATATGATTCAAATTGAAGTGCAGCAAGCAGACGTAGGAGAAGAAAGTGTGGTAGTGCAGTGAATTAAATGTTATGTTGGTAACAAGAACCAATATATCAGTGCTCCTAAGTAGACCTTGAACTAAGCTATAGAAAGAGCAGCAACTGGAAAACTAATATAGAAAAGTATTCCTTGCCCTTGTTAGGTTAAATCATAACAAAGAAAGTAATTTTATTTTTTTTTTTACAAATTTTTGTACTTACAGGTTGGCTTCTTTTTATACATATGTATTTATTGTGATTTTACCTTCTTCTCTGTAGATAATACAAACTGGTGGATATTTAGCCCATAAACAAATGCCTTCTGGTTTCACCCTATATGCTATAAGAGTTATTTATGTTGTTGTCCTTTCACTTGTGTCAGGCCAGTATAAAAATACCATTTTCATAGAATCATAGAATCATAGAATGGTTAGAGTTGGAAGGGACCTTAAAGATCATCGAGTTCCAACCCCCCTACCATGGGCAGGGACACCTCCCACTAGACCAGGTTGCTCACAGCCCCATCCAGCCTGGCCTTAAACACTTCCAGGGATGGGGCATCCACAACTTCCCTGGGCAACCTGTTCCGGTGTCTCACCACCCTCACAGTAAAGAATTTCTTCCTAATATCTAATCTAAATCTCCCCTCTTCCAATTTAAAACCATTACCCCTTGTCCTGTCACTACACTTCCTGACAAAGAGTCCCTCTCCAGCTCTCCTGTAGGCTCCCTTCAGATATTGGAAGGCTGCTATGAGGTCTCCCCAGAGCCTTCTCTTCTCCAGGCTGAACAACCCCAGCTCTCTCAGCCTGTCTTCATAGGGGAGGTGCTCCATCCCTCTGATCATCTTCGTGGCCCTCCACTGGACCCGTTCCTACAGGTCCATGTCCTTCCTGTCTTTGTTCAACAGAATTTCTGCAGAGGTCATGACTTTTTCCCAGTAACTACAACTTTAACTATAACTTTTGGTCCTTTCTTTGCTCTGCTTCTCCTTGGGAACATATTGTATCCTAGCACCGCTCCAGTGGTGGATCTTCTGCAAGCTTGTGGTGGTTTGATCTTGGCTGGACATCAGGTGCCCACCATGCCATTCTATCACTCCCTCTCCTCAGCTCAACAGGGGGAGAAAACCACAAAGAAAGGCTCATGGGTCAAAGAAAGGACAGGGAGACCATGCACTATCACGGGCAAAATGGACTTGGCTTGGGGAAATTAATTTAATTTGTTGCCAATCAAAAGTCAGAGCAGGGTAATAAGAAATAAAAACAAATCTTAAAAACACCTTCCTCCCCACCTCTCCCTTCTTCCTGGGCTCAACATCTCTCCTGACTTCTCTATCTTCTCTCCCGAGCTGCACAGGGAGGTGGGTAATGAGGGTTGTGGTCTGTGCATCACACGTCTCTGCCACTCCTTCCTCCTCACAATCCCCCTGCTCTAGTGTGGGGTCCACAAACTTATCCAATGGGGGTTCTTCCCATGGGCTGCAGTTCTTCAAAAACTGCTCCAGCATGGGTCCTTTCTATGGGATTCAGTCCTTTAGCAACAGACTGCTCCAGCATGGGTCACCCTCAGGATCATAAGTCCTGCCAGGAGTATGCTCCAGCATGGGCTCTCCACAGGGTCCCAGACTCCTTTGAGCACATCCAGCTGTTCTTGTGTGGGATCCTCCACAGGCTTCAGGTGGATACAGCTCTACCGTTAGCTTTCATGGGCTGCAGAGGGACAACCTTCCTCACCATGGCCTTCACCATAGGCTGCAGGGAAATGTCTGCTCCAGTGCGTGGTGGACCTCCTCCCACTCCTTCTTCACTGACCTTGGCATCTGCAGAGTTGTTGCTCTCACATATTCACACTCCTCTTACCTGGGTGCTGTTGCACAGCATTTTTTTCCCCTTCTTAAATATGTTATCCCGGAGGCACTACCACTGTCACTGATGGGCTCAGCCTTGGCCAGCGGTGGGTCCTCCTTGGAGCTGGTTGGTATTGGCTCTATTGGACGTGGGGGAAACTTCTGGCATCTCACAGAAGCCACCCCTGCAGGCACCCCTGCTACCCAAATGCTGAGACACAAACCCAATACAAGGCTTTAACGAGTATATTCTCTCTCTGACTGTCTCTAATTTCTTTTTTCTTCATTTTTTCTTTTCATCACTTTTCTCCCTAAACTCCTACTCTAGCATTGCCCTACAAAGAAAGGCTGCTTATACTGCTTTTTGCATGGAAGTCAATCCTTGCATTGTCTCCTTTTCCCTATCAGGTTCCAATATTCTATTCCCATCAGTCCTTAAGCTTTTATATTTAGTAGAATACAATTCTTAACAGTCAGAGAGTACTTGGTGGGTGTGCACAAGTTATTGCTAAAGAATTAATTTTAAATATTCTTAAGTTTAAGCTTAATTTAAAGAAAACCATAACTTGTAGCACTGTGTAAGATTCTGAGAAAATGATAAAGTTAACAACCTGAAAATAAACTATGAAAGACAGCAGATATTATCTATGAAAGAGACTCATAAATGACTGATAGGCTGAGAACATCGTCTCATGGCTCATAAATAAATAATAGGCACAGGCATTATGCCAGCTGTTATTAATGCAAAAATTATTTTTTCAGAGAAAGCTAAATCCCTATTGTCTACTTCAAATATTTATTAGAATAATGTAGGAAAATATGCAGCCACTTTCATGGTATTTATGATTAATAGACCAAAACAGCTTCTAATTCAAGAAAATGAAGAAACTATTTTCTGACCTCTGGTGAATCTCATCCTATCAACTCCTTGTACAGTCCCATTAAAATCTTTACATCCTCCTTTGAACTCTGAAGGCCTTTTAAGCTTCACAATTCATCCTCTATGGCACGGTCATTAGAGTCCACCATGCAATTGGACCACCAGTGTCCTATCTAGAAGAGAATTTCTTCAACGGATTTAGAGGCTCAAGCTTTTAATGCAATAAATTTTTACTTTCATCAAAATAACTGAGGAAAAACATGCAAACTATATATATGCCATCTAAATTTGATGAAGGATTGCTAACAGTCAACCAGTCCTTGAATTCTACACCTACAGATATAGAAGACTTCCATATTGTCACTGCACTTATGCCAACAGATCAGTTCTGGAATCTGATGATTTAATTGGTGAAGCTTCATAAAACTTGTTAGAGAGAATTCAAAAGCTATCTAATTTATCTATATTATACTGATGCTGACACTATACAAGGACCATTCTTAACTAATCCCTTAATAATACATTTTATTAATACAGAACCAAACAACAGAGTGAAATTTTTAAGTGTGCTCCATAGATTCATTCTGCATCATCTGTATTGTCCATAGGCCATGAAACCTCCCAAAGAAACTACAACCATATTTCAACATTGGGCTGCAACTCTCAGACACTGAGCTGGTTCAAAATCTACGTCAAATATTTGTGTAATAAACTGACTAGCTTTTGCCAAAATTATTTAATATGAATTCATTAAAAAAATCTGTGTGCTTGCCCCATATTGCCTCTCAAACTGCTATCTCTTGCTCCTTTCCCAAGAAATCAAGTAATCACAGGCCCTCATCACTGTCAATTACAAATTTGAGTGGAAAATGACAATGTTTCAAACCTTATTCTCATCCATCTGCACTAAATACTGTTCTATCTGTTACTGGTAAATATTTCAAGGTGCAGGCTTTCCAGAATTGCAGATAGAATTTAGTGTCATAAATAAACAAGAGCTAATGAAAGGACAACTTCACAACCCTCCATATGGGCTCCATAAAATTATATATGAGGTACTTGGGAAAGATGTCCTTTCTTAACTTTTGTTAATATCCACTCATAAAAGGAACTGATGCATCTAATGCTTATGATGATATCTGTCCTATACATTTTGATGCTTCCTAATTACTCTTTTCTTTTTTTTTTTTTTTTGGAAGAAACATTCATTTGATAAAGTTACCTAAGAAATTTTAATAGCAAAAATCAAATAGCATATTGGTTTTCTTACACTGAAACAATGGACATTATATTGCTATCAATAAAAGTATCTAGGCAGAGGTACTGGACACTGCTGGTACTGGTATCTAAATTACGTCAGTGCCATGGAACTGATGATGTATTCAGAGCACAGGCAGATCTGTGTTTCTCTTTAAAATGCAACAGAGTTAATATTTTTCCTGGCAAGAGAAAGCTTGGAACTGTACTTAAAATTTTACACCAAAAGAGCACCATTCCCAACAGATCTTTCGTGGATTTGTGCATGCATAAGAAATTTGATGGATCTCTTTTAGAAATTGTAAGAGTTTACTTGTTCTCAGTCCTCTCCTAAATGATATCAATTAATGCTGTTGACAGTTGTTCTGGCAAAAAGAGGTGAAGTTGATTCTAGCAAACTCCTTCCATGCAAAGACCATCTTGCCCTGCACACAACCTATTGGGCAGGAATTCGAAGGCAATCTTTGCAGCATGAATTTATCCCGTTGGATCCAAAAAGTTATGGCTGGACAACTAATGCCAAAGGGAATCTGGATATTCAGAGCAAGGCTGGATCAGTAGCACCCAAAGCTATCCCAGAACTTCCAAATACAATTTCATTCTTTCTTGCCAAATCAGTGTACACACATGCATTAGAAAGCAACTTAAGTGCACTGGCATGTACAAACTGCAAACCTGTATCAATTACTGAAGGCTGAAGGGATTAAAAAATTACCCCAATGAAAATTTTGAGAAAAAAAAATGCTAATACTGTTTATACATAGGTCTATGTACTATATAATCATGTATAACATTATAAAACTGCATATAATATTCATATGCATTATTTTATATATTACAGTATAAATTATAAGGTAGGTATACACCTACTTTATTTTATATATTTGTGCTGTTAATGGCACTGCTAAGGTGTAATTCTTCTCTGACCTAAAATCGGTCTTCTGATCTACCCATCTTAGGATCTAAAGTGCTTGTTCCTCTACATCGATTACAAAGTACAAACACTGAACATATCTGAAGTTAAATGAGATGAACCCCGCCCTTGTTCTTTTACAAATGCCATGTATTGTATCTAGTATTCTTCCAGTAAGGATAAATACTTAGGCCTTTTAACAATTTATACAAATAGAATTTTAATCTCTTGCCCATGTTGGGCCTGCATGCACTCCAGCTTGGATCACTCTCCAACATAAATAAGACAAAGTCCTGACCGGGTTTTTCTTTCTTTTTCTCTTTCTTTTCTATTCAAAAGTGGGTGGTGCTTTCCTTTACTCTTAACACAGGCAAGTCAACCCTTTCAAACCCTGTCATCTGAACCCATTTCATTAATTCCTGCCTATGGTAGGGGGGTTGGACTAGATGAACTTTAAAGGTCCCTTCCAACCCAAACCATTCTGTGATTCTATAATTCTATGATCTGGAATAAGTGATTATTGGCATTTTAGGTTTTGCCACATGAACGACAACATTAGCATCCAGTGGTCCAGGGAAGGGACTCTGTCCATGCATGTAAAGATTCTCATTTTTTCACACTTATTTTTCTTCCAATCCATCAATATTGTGTATGAGAAGCATACACATACAAGTGAATGTTTTTTGGCAGTACAACACAGTGTTTTGGGCCACTGAATTACATCATCTCTGTTGGTGTAAGCAAGCTCCTGCCCCATCCACACATAGCCTTACTGAAGCCCCTTGGAGCTCCCATGTGATCTCCATTACCTTGTGGTATTTCAGAGAGCTTTTCTGATTATTCATTGATACTGGAAGAGACTTCTACCCCTAAGACATCTGCATTGCTAACTGTCAACTGAACTTAAATATGCAGCTTAAAAAAATTCCTATCCAGAAACTCTTTCATAATATCCTGGAAAAACCTTAAAGAAAATAAATACTTTTTTTTTTTCAACTGAACATAGTTTTTGGATTCTCTCATGCTAGCTCACTACTTTTAAACCATCCTTAACTACAGTCACAATGAAGAAAATGTTAATAATAAGTTTATTTATCAAATCTCGCATAGTCAGCAGAGTTTGTAGTTTTATTAAGACAGATACATATATATGAAAAGAAAGCTTTATTTAGGTAGCATTAAGCTCATCTATCAAAGTTGGTTTCACCTGATATGATCAAGGTAATGAAATTATTTTTATCAACATTCCTGGGCATTCACATGATTCTTACACCCTAACTTCTGTTCACAGAAGGAAGGTTGATTTTGGATATGCTTTCTTTTATGAATAGTTCATATATATTTCAAATCTTTCATCTCTACTAGCCATTCAGCATTCATTTGAAAAAAAACCAAACCCAAGAGTATACCTAGATCTGCTTTCAAACTATTTGCGACTGCATGCTTTGAAAATGTTAGAGCTTCAGAACAATGTAAGCCTCACCCAAACATTTTACCTCTCCAGACAGAGTCACTTAACTTCGGACATTGATACTGTGCGTGTCTGCCTCTGATCAAACCACAGCTCCCTTTACACTCAGAAAAAAAGAAGCAGGGTCTATTTTAAATGTCTTTTAGGAGGATATTAATTTCATACCCAGCCATTTGAATACTGTAAGCTTATCACCAGCATTTCAGTAACACTGAGTATCAAATTAGACTGATAATGGGCTTGTTGGTGTAATGTCTTCGAGAGATACTTGGACTGTGAAGAAACCATGAGACTTAAGTAAGTCTAGCTGTTTAACATTCAACTTTGTGGGTTAAGAAAGCCACAATTCTTTCACAGAGTAGAGTCTACTGCCTCATGTCATCGGTAAAGCTGCTTGCTTCAAAAAAAATTTAGAAATCTTGTTGCTTTTGATCTTGTTGCTTCCACTTTTGTCTTTGGTTCTACATTATCTATCAACAAGTCATATATCAACACGGTTAACTCTGCAGTCTATCTCTAAACGTGCATTCCAGCTTGAGACAAATATACTTTTATTTGCCAGCTTCCGCGGTACTTCAAAGGTGCAACCAGCTCTGCTGTGCGGTCGTTGTTACCGCCTCTGAAATAGTGAATGCATGTCTGCTCTGAGCATGCAGCATGTGTCGGCTCTCAGAATGCAGGTCACTATTATGTTTGCCCTGTTCTTTTCACTGTGCTATCTTGGGAGGACGGAGCTTTTACAGCTACCATTTCTCTGTTGAAGATGGGATCCTAGTATCCATCTTCTTTGCTGTACCATTTCATATCAGTCAAATTTAACAAGCACTCAATGAGTCCTCTTCTTTCAATTACTTTACTTCCTTTTAGATAGACACAGCCTATCTGTGTCTTTCTAAAATTGTAGTCATATTTAGAGCTTTCCTTGGTCATTTAGATTTTTTGACAGTCTTTTGCCACTGTCACTTCCAGGAGCTTTGTTATGTCTGTTGTGTATATGCTCTAGAATTTCCAGGGATGCTGAATATACACTACTGGGCTCTAATCTAGACTTTGACAACATGTTGGGCTGGTCACAGGTGTCTGCCAGCAGAGTAGTCTAGCAGCGTGTGCTTCAACCCTACACAGGTGCTTGGATATTGTGAAAATTTGAATACTACGTTTGGAAATTCTGTGAATCCTGTGTCCATTGGTCCCATATGTGGGAACATGAATGTCACATTTCTGGAATAATTCTGTAATGCTGGTAAATCTGTGGTAAACCACGCACCATGAGCATCATATGAATAAGAACAACTAGTAGCAGACGCACAAGCAAAAGTGATATTGGATTGCTCAGTTTTTGTTACAGTGAGAGCAAATATGAAGCTTCTGCTCAGCTAGACACAAAAAGCCCACTGACAGAGTTTTGGCCACCTCAGATGATAGGAGTTACCCGCCTTGCCTCATAACTATCTATACATTACAGACTATGTGAGAACAAGTTCATTCCCTAAAAAGAAAAAAAAAGGTAAGAAAATTATTGCAGAATTATGATTTACTAACAAAATCATAAACTGCCTCACTTTTGAAGAAACTCATTATAATGATCCACACTCCCATTTTGATTTTGAAACTTCCTAGCATTTTCCCCTACGGCCCAGAGACTCATAATGGCCAATCCCTATAGTGTCAACCACCCCATAACAAGAGTATAACTATCCTTAACATCTTTTCATGCAAGCTCCAGCTTATGGCTCTGGTTGTTTTAGCAGAGAAAGTTGCTCTTTGGCAATTATCTTCTGCAGAAAGTTTTCAGAGACCTTTTGAATGACTGACAAACCACAGAGCTTTCCACAGAAAAACAGCAGCAGCAAAGCTAAAGGTGAAATGGTTCTAAGGTTACCAGTGCCTCAGCAGATACAAGGTTTGCCAAGGATCTTCCAAGCAATCTCTACATGTGCCAGCCAGGGCAGTATTACTAACCAGAGTTGACTGCTGACATCAATAGTTTCCAAAACTTCTGTGTTCTTTGAGGAAAACACAAGGAGAGCTCCATGCCAGAGATAAAAGGATTAGCTAGAGTTGTTCTCTTTAGAAGAACTAAGGTGAATGAAACTATGAATAATTTGAGAGTACTTTCAAGAGACTCTACTTTTGTTTCAGCTACATCTCTCTTCATCACAGCAACGGACTTTTATCTCGTTCTCCATCATCCTGAACCTGGCAAAAACCTGCTACAACGAGAACAACCTAGTCCAGGTTATGAGTTGTTAGTTAGTCCACGAATAAAGAAAATCTATTCCCTAGGCATTCTGCTCTTGCAGGGTTAATCTTTGTTCATGTAATGTTTTGTCGCATTCTTCTTTTTTCAGCTTTTTTTCCTCGTCAGCTATGCAAAACCTCTTTGTTACATGAACCACCTTCTTTCCTTTTAGCTTCTAATTGTATTTATATGTCATCATCTTAAAGTCACATACATTATTTTCATTAGTAAATGCATGACAGTAGTGCTGTAATATGGCTTCCCATAATTTTCTTGTGGAAGGTCATCTACAAGTGTTACTCAGTTTTTCCAGAGGGACAGTGTACATCTCTTCCAGGGTTTTAAAGGTTCTAGTTGACCATGTTTTCTGCTTACTGTCCAAAAAGTGTCATCAGAGATAGAGGCTTGTTTGGAAACAAGTGGACATAGCATTTGTCAGGCATGTATTATAATGATTTATGGAACAACCTAGGAAAAAAAAGAAATTATGTTTTACCAAATATGTTAAAGTTGCCTGCTGTCTGTTACCATCACTAGCCATTATTTTTTAGGTTTAAGATTTTAAGTATTGTTCCCTTCTAATTAAGGTCCAAAGGGTGAGTCCCTTGCTGTTTTCAAATATTTTCATGATGGGATTAAAAATTTAAATTCTTTTAAAAAATGTTCCTTCCCCTCGGTTACTTTTGTTCTCAATAAAATCATACTTAATCACATTTATGAAGAGGTACTAATTTATCTGACATATATGGAAGTATGTGATATATATATAACATATCTCTAAGCAATCTTAACTCTATGTGAACAGGAATACAGAATTTACTGATTTTAGAAGACTCATAGCATGCACAATAATGTTGGAAAAACCTCGTGGTAACATAAGGAGGTGGAGGAGAACAAAGGTTAAATTCTTAGTAAAGAGAGGAATGCAGATAGTTGCAATATTGAGTCTTTATACTCATGCAGAATTACAGTTTATTCTGTGTCCCGAGTAGGCATTTCACTCATGCCGGGGCAATCAGGAGGGCTGAAGAAGAAAACATAACAAACTTAAGTCTAAACTCAGATCCTTGTTGTCCCTGTTCTGGCAAATTTGGACTGGAAATCAGCATTCAGAATAGCACAGCAGTTTACTGTACTCAAAAAATGCAGATTCTGAAACCATAAAAGCTAATTGATTGTAAGGTAAAGCACGTAGTGATATTTCATCCACTTACAGGAGCAGAGGACATAGCCCTCTCCGTCAAAAGAAGTGGTGAATCTGGAAGTGATAACCAAAAAAACAAAGGCAAATTACAATTTTTCTTAACTGAATGACCATCTATAACACATTGAGTACACAGGTGTGAGACATTTAATGATTAATTTAACATCCAGAAAAGATATTGTCATAGTTTTCCACAATATATTTAAAGGAATTGGAGAATCTGAGCATATTTGCATAGAAATAACTGCTGTATTAGGTATATGTGGTTGCAGTAAAATAATTTCAGCTACACTTGGAATACCTCAAATCCATTTGTTAAGCTGCATGAGCAGTTTCACTACAATCAACAGTAAAGTTAGGGAAACCAGTTATGGAATGAAGTATAATTCAAGTGATTGAAAGTATCAAAATTTTGTCCTCAGCCAGTGTCGTGGTTTGGCCTCAGGCAGCAACAAAGGACCAGGGGGCAGCCGCTCGCTCAGATCGGGCCCCCACCGCCAGCGCGGCCGGGAGGGGAGAATCGGAAGAAAAAGGCAAAAAACTCCTGGGTTGAGACAAAGGCAATTTAACAGAACAGCAAGGGGAGCAAGAAACAACAACGATAATAACACCGACAGAGGAATATACAACCACGAGTACGATACCACCACTTGCCGACCGCACCCGGGATGCCCCCCCGACCGCTCCACTCCCCCGGGGGATGACTTCCTCTTCCCCCCTCCCTTTCCCCGGCCAGCTCCGGCTACCCCCTGGGCATGGCTCACAGGGGATGGAATACCTGTGTCCCTGCTAGGTCCTGGGGAGAATTAACCCTATCCCCACCAGACCCAGGACAGCCAGTAAAGAACAGAGAAAGTTGGTATCACAAGAGAGTGCATCAGCATTTTGACTGGAGTAGAAAAAAACAAAGGAAAAAAAGGCTCAGTATGTTTAACACCCGAAGGTTAAATAGCACCATGCCTATTACCACCGCTCAGTACTGACATCAGAAGATTTGCAACATCAATTAACAATTGAGCAACTTGTTACAACTTCAGATAAGAAATATGGGGCCTGACAGGTGAAATTAGATAGGTACATCTCTTTTTAGGTACCTCTAACTCTCCAGGAGGACATTATCAGTTTTCTAGATTAACATTTGAGATGAAATGTGTCAGTGAAATATTGTAGAAAGAGAATTATGAGGCACTTGGTGATACTTCCAGGGAAGATATAATTGCTGATGGTATGATTATTGCTTCAACTGATGAGGCTGAGCATGAGAGTACCCTGAGAACAGTAGTGCTGAAAGCAAGAGAGGAAAATATCAAATAACACAAAGATATCGTAGAAAGAAATAGAGATATAATACATCCTGGACCTTGTGTAACTTCAAAGTGACTAAAAAAGCAAAAGGTATTGTGATACGCTGATGAATCCCAATAAGGAAAATGAGAGGTCTTTACAGAGAAATTATATGTGAAACGTGCTTCTAATAATTTAGGAAATACTGAGCTATATTTTTCAGTCATATGGAAATCAGGTTTTGCCACATTGAGATCTTTTCCATAAGTCTTTGTGACAGGAAATACAATATTCTTCTATGGTGTTTATAGCATATTTTATCTTCTGAGTCATTTACAACTCTGAAGGTATCTGATACAGACAAACACTAATTGACTGTTCCCATAACTAGAAAAGACTGATTCTGTGGGGTTTGTTCTTGTACTCTACCACTGCCTTATTCAACACTTTCTAAAGGTCTTGCATAAAAAGTATACCTACAGAATAGATCATCACTTATCCCACAGGCCCACATAAAATGTGAGATGGACCTTATTAGACTAGATTCTTCCAGAAAAATCCAGAAGGCACTTCACCTCATGTCAAAATTTGCATCTGTGTAAGGGGAGAGGAATGACCTTCAGGAAACGCCCATTTCTCTTTGCTAACTATACGAGGAACCTAGCATGATTAGCTTAGATGTCAAACATTTGGGTGTTTAAGGGATATCAGTCAGACAGAAAGTGTGTGAAGATTTAATGCCCCTTCTTTTCAGTGTATATGTACAACAGGGGCAAACCCAGTATAATGGGAGTCTCTTTTTTACCATAGAGAAGATCCAAGACATCTTAACATTGTATTGCCAATCTTTTTCTATGTAAATTCTTACTTTATTATGTTTTTCTTTTATGCATGCCTTTGAAATACAGTTTAACTTATATAAATTGAATTGTCTGCATAGTATTAATATAGTTTTCCTATTAATCTGTGACAAGGCATGAAATTTAATATTTTCCCTATGACAAACCCATGAAATTTATCAGCCTAGCATATGCTCTGTACAGTGAACTATTTATAATCTATCGTTGTTAAAAGCAAAGGAAGCTAAAATAAATGAATAAACATGCAGAACTTTTCTCCCTGTGGTAGTTTTATTAATTGCTTTTGTGGAATATAAGTTTTACATTATTCACAAAGCCTTCTCAAGCAGCAACCACAGCCTTTGTCATGGTACTGTATGTTATTAGTATTCAATTTGATACTAAGCAAGCAACTAATTCTGAATGAAAATTCAAGAATAAAAGGAAAATATCCTCTTTGATCATTTTACGCAGCACATATTTAGGATGGGATTCTTCTGCAGCCTTCAGACTGTCCTCAATTGTCATAGGAACTCAAGGCATTCCCTGTGACTACCAGTTCTTGTTGCATTTTTTCTTTCATACTCTTAGCTATCACCTGTTGCACAGTTGACTTTAAGCACTGAAAAAGACAAAATCTCTCAAATTGCTTGATTGACTTAAATGACTTAAGAATGAACCGTAATCATTCTCTTTATTTGCTCTTTGGCACTGAATGGGGCTTGCATCAGTTTCCGCTAATTTTCTCTCGGATCACAAAGTCTATACGATCAAGTAAGTACTTCAAGATCCGGGCTTTTTGAACAAGAAGAACTCTTATGAGGCTTATTGAACAGCTGGAAACACATTTTTCAGTCTGTGGTCTACCTGGGGTGTTTTGTTGTTTTTGTTGGTTTTAGCTATTTTTTTGATACAGTCACCATCCACATGCTGATCAACTTAGATCTGGTTTTCAATATTTTCATCTGCCTTTCTCTTTCACAATTCTGTTAGCAGTTTCAGTCAACCTTGAATTTATAAATTATATTCTCAACTAGTGAAGCAGAAGGATTGTAAAAAACATTATCTGGAAATTTGAGGAATGCAAGAAAATGAAGGGCACGTTCTCAAATTCATACGTAGGATCTGGCTGTATTAAGCTCTCTAGGGGTTCCCTTTCCTTGTCACAACCATAAAAGTAATTAAGGGTGATTAATCTGGATTTGGACAGCTAACTTTGAGACCTATCACTCACAGTTATGACTGTCAGCTTTGTTGTCTGTGTCACTTTTTGTATCTGTCCAAGGCTTTGCAGAAGTGAGCATCAAAATGCCTTAAGTATCTTTCAAAACCCAGACTTTGTCTATATTCTGTCATTGTACTCAAAAGTTTCCAAGATTGCAATATTTTGCATATATACATAGTTTGCATGTGTAATATTCATTTCAGTTAAGGCATCTGATTATCCTAAAGTTCTGTTTTGATCTAATTTTCCAGCTGGGCTGAGGTCAAGTTTCTTATCCAAGGCCCAAGATTGTACTGGCATCTTAGGCAGCAACTGGAAAAGAAACTTCACTGCATTTTTCAGGTCTTCCTAGACTGCCTAGACTGAATTTTGTATTCAATAAAGTCCGAATAGGAAAATCAAATCACAAAGAAAAAAGTCTAGAATTTTATGCAGTTTTAAAACATTTCTACAACGTTTATTTTTTCCTTTTAGAAACAGGATATAAAAATATGCCTTATGAAATGTAATAAAACACTCCTCATTCATCCTGACTAATGCATATACACATGCATAAATCCAATATATTTTTGATAAAGTGTCTGAAATATCTTACACACAAAAAGATGATATACATATAGATATACATATATATAGGATAACAGTGTTGTCTTTAGGATGAAAAATAGCTTAGCTTTCTATAAATACACCACAAAACTATATAACATATTCATTTAAGATTAACAAATTACTGTGATTATTATTAATTGGACATTCTCATGATGAATGTCATGATGAATGAATAATAATGACAATAATTTGTTAATCTTGGATCCTCTGATATGGTTATACAGAACCATATCATCAGCTAATATAAGATGTTCTGATTTACCCCAGCAGATGATTTCTCATTAAGAGGGTTTTTCTGATGCAGTGCTGAGCCCTCTTCACTCCCCAAATCACCTCCTTTTTGAGACATTTTGCTCTTGCTATCTTCCTTCTTGATGTATTATTGTACTTTGTGAATTTTTTTCAAAAAAAAAATTGGGTTCCAAGTTTTTGAATCCAAAAGTCTTTAAGAGTAAAACCAAAGGAACCATAATTAGTCAGTATCAGTTATTTTTTTTCCTAGGCATAAACTTGCTAAGAAGAAGGGAAGAGGAAAGTTTGCAACAAACTTAGCTCTCCATTGAGCTCTCATTCTTGCCCCTCTTGCATACACACGTGCACATGCACGCACGCGCACACACACACACAGAGCTGTTGCTCTGTGCAACCACTTCTCTCTACCTGATAGAAAGTGTAAAATTGCTCACCAACTAGGATTATTTTGTAGTGCCTCTTTCCTTCCTTAGCAGCCTTGCACAGCAAGACTGTACTCCAATTATGTGACCCGGACTGGGAACACATCCCTGTCTATGGGGAAAACCTGACACAGGAGGAAAGCTTAATCTCTCCCTAACGACTATGAGATTGCATTCAACCTTAGGTTTTATTTTTAGCAAGCAATCTTCATGAATTAAGGTAGTTCTGAATAGTGTCTTATAATTAATTTCTTCCACTTAAAATCAATGTCTAGGGTAAATGCTATATTGGTACACAGAGTTGTTAACCATATATAGAGAAACTGAACACATCAAATAACCAAATTGTTTCACACAACTTCAAATGCCCCACAGCTTGCCAAAGGCCTGTTTGGAAATGCTTAGACTCACAGACCAGAAGTTAACACATTCAGATGAGAAAGTCAAATCAAGTACTAGAACCCACATTAAAGACGAAGCCTGCAATTTATGGTACTGAGCTAACTGAAAGTTATTGGAGAGTAGATGTTTCCAGTACTGCTGGGCAATAAGTGGATTAAATGAATTTATAAAGCATGTGAAGATATGAAAGGTTGGAAAAGATGATATCTGAGGTCCCTTCCAACCTGATATACTATGATTCTATTATTTTATATTGTCATGATTTCACCTGGGATAGAGCTGACTTTCTTACTAGCAGCTGGTATAGTGCTACGTTTTGGATTTGGGATAAGAAACGGTGTTGATGATAGTACTCTGATGGTTTTGGTTGTTGCTAAGCAATCAAAGTCTTTTCTGCTCCTCACATCCTCTTGCCAGCAAGTAGGTTGGGAGTGTACAAGATGCAGGGGGAAAGCTGACCCCAGCTGACCAAAGGGCTATTCCATACCATATGATGTCATGCTCAGTATATAAAGCTAGGGAAGAAGAAGGAAGGGGGGAAAATTCGGAGTTATGACATTTGTGTCCCCAAGTAATCATTACTTGTGATGGAGCCCTGCTTTCCTGGAGATGGCTGAACACCTGCCTGCTGATGGGAAGCAATGACTGAATTTTTATTTTGCTTTCCTTGCATCCATGGCTTTTGCTCTACCTATTAAACTGTCTTTATCTCAACCCCTGAGTTTTTTCTCACTTTTAGTCTTCCGATTCTCTTCTCCATTCCAACTGGACAAGTGAGTGAGTGGCTGCGTGGTCCTACTTGCCAGCTGGGGTTAAATCACGACACACATAGAGAACAGAAAAATTCTAAACTGATGTTTCTACAGAAGGAGAAAATTGTTGACAGGAAATTTAACCTGAGCAGAAAACCATAAGTCCACAATACCATTCCAAATGCCTTTCTCTCCCCAAATAAAATCACTTCCCCAAAGGACCTCCTATTTTAATTCCACTTCAAAAAACAAACTTAAAAAAGTGAAGATATGGCAAACTTGATCTATAAATAAATTACCAGTAACTCCACGAAGGAGGAGCTGGGTGCCTTGGCTGACAACAGGCTATACATGAGCCAGCAGTGTGCCTGGGCAGCACTGAAATCTAGTAGCACCCTGGGCTGTGTCTACAGAAACATGGCTGGTTGATTGAGGACAGCCATTCCCCTATACCGAGTCCTCATTACAACCCATCTGGGATATGTAGTCCAGTTCGGGACCCCCAAAGGAGATGCTAATGAAGCATGAGGTGAGGCTTGACTGGATAGAGCTCTGAACAACCTGGTCTCGGTTCTTTGTTGACCCTGCTATGTGGAAGAATTTGGATGAAGGACCTCCCGAGGTCCCTTCTAACCTGAATTATCATATGATTTTATTCTTCTGTAGAGGTCAAAATGTCATAATGAAAAAATATTTTTAAGTTAATTCATTTTTTATGAAGTCATTCCATTTTAAATGGAGAAAAGTTACATGCATGTACATGTAAAACTGTAGTTTTAAATACCGTGCCAACGTGGTGTAAAGAGGATACTCCGGCTGAACTGTGAAACCTGTTGGATAATTCATATCCACAACAACACAAAACTTTTGTATATATTTATGTATATATGTATGTGTGTATATATATATACATACATCTTTACTCATGCAATAAGTTTGTTTTTCAACTTTTCAGTCATTTTCCCTACTCATTCCACATAATCAAGATCTTGAATTGTTTATTCATTTCCAAAAATTTTCATCACATTTAAGAATAAGAACTTATGGTAAGTCTTGCTATACTTGCAAAGTACATTAAATCCTTTGGGGTTTACTGCTAGCTGCTTTTTTATTTATTCATTTATTTTTAATGAAATGGGCATAGAATATATAATGATGTTTGGGCTGAAGGATGAAAAGGAATAAAATATAACGATTACATTAGAAAAGATTTTGAGGTCTAATGCGAAAAAAGTGTTAGGAGTTAAGAGTTGTATGGATTTAGAGGGAGATCTGTTGGTAAAAGCTGATGCAAATTGTTATAAGTTAAACAAAGAGCAATATGTACAGTTTGCCACACTCCTCTCTAGTCTATAATAATGGATTAAAATAAAACTGTAAATTGCAAAGAACTGAAGAAGAAAATGTAATTAAACAAATGTGAAATGAAAGTGAAAAGTTTAAATGTACCTCTTCACCACAAATTGTGCTAAAATAGAAACGTTTTTTGGCCTACTACTTAACAAAGCAAAATTGTAAAAAGCGAGATTTGGATTTCAGAGGCTGAGCATTAAAACAAACTACCAATGCAAATAATGGTCATAGTTACTCATTTATGTGATGTGATAACATAAAATGAGAATATTTGTCAGACTATGCAGAGAATTAAGATCAATTTTCAGCCTAAAAGAACTTGAAATATAGAAGAAACAGGAAGAAAGGACACACTGGTGATGTGAGTTGTTAAAGGTTGAGAAGCAAGATATTAGTTTTGCTAAGACTTGAACTTGCATCTCCCAGGACTGCTACAGTCACCAGCTTACACTGCTTTCATAACTACAGACCAAACCATTTAACTTTTCAGCAATGATGAAGAATTTTGCCTGCATAATGAAGAACATAAGATCATATCCCATAATCTTTCTTAAGACACCCTGTTTATACAGAGGATAGCACATTTGACCAAAACTAATTACAATTCTCAATTTCCCTGGAGAGTAGATGTCTATCACTAGCTTCCACAAATAATTGACAGTGAATTATCAAAGTGAATCTTTTGTAAATGTCTCACCAGCTGAAGTGTATTTGCATGCTAGTAGTCAGACTTCAGTAAAAAGACTAAAATAATAAGCCAATCTGCAGAAATCTGCATAGGTACATGAAAAATTATAAGCCCCAAATCCGTCATGATCAGACATACTATTCACTGAAAATGAAGTCCTCATCCTAGCTTCAATAACGTGCATCTTAGTGGAAGGCTTGACTGTTAAAGTGGCACAAAGTACTATTGTTGGCCAGACTTGTAGGAAGTCTGCACCTACAGTTTTCATAACTATGCCATATACTACTCAGTTTTACACTCTGAATAAAAACAGAAAGCAGCAGCAGGTTTAAGTAGTGCATTTGAATTCAAACCATCTGAATAGATTTATAGTATGTTTTGGAATGATTTTTGACAAATCCCTTAAAGGAATCACAGAATCACAGTATCATATAATGGTTTGGGTTGGAAGGGGCCTTCAAGTACCATCGTTCAAGTCCAATGACCCTGCCATGGGCAGGGACATCTTTCACTAGATCAGGTTGCTCAAAGCCCCATACAACCTGACCCTGATCACTTCTAATGACAAGACATCCACAATTTCTCTGGGAAACCTGTACCAGTGTCTCACCACTCGTAAAAAATGTGTTCCTTCTGTCCAATCTGAATGTACCCTCTTTAAGTTTTAAAACATTGACCCTTGTCTTGACACTACAGGCATTGGTAAAAAGACTCTCTCCATCTTTCTTATATATTCTTTATATATGGAAAGACCACAATTTTTGGGTCCTCCTCTGGATCTGTTCCAACAGGTCCATTTCTTTCCTGTGCTGAGGGCTCCAGAGCTGGACGCAGTACTCCAAGTACTCCAGAGCAGAATAAAGGGGCAGAATCACCTCCCTCGGCCTGCTGACCACACTTCTTTTGATGCAGCCCAGGATATGGTTGGCTTTTTGGGCTGTGAATACATATTGCTGGCTCAAGTCCAGCTTTTCATCTACCAGTACCCCCACGTCCTTCTCGGCAGGGCTGCTCTCAATCCTTTCATGTCCCAGCCTTTATTGATACTGAGGGTTGCCTCGTCCCAGGTGCAGAATCCTGCACTTGGCTTTGTTGAGCCCATGAGAGTCACAATGGCCCTTGAAAGTCACTTTCAAGCCTGTCAAGGTCCCTCTGGATGGCATCCTGTCCCTCAGGCATGGAAACTCAGCTTGGTGTCATCTGCAAACTTGCTGAGGGTGCACTTGATATCACTGTCTATGTCTTTGATGAAGATATTAAATAATATTAGTCCCAGTACAGACCCTTGAGGGACCCCACTGGTTAGTGATTTTTGGAACTTTGAGCCATGGAATTTAGCTGAGGAAAGCTAAACCACAAATGTATTTTACCTTCTACTTTTTTTTTTTCCTACTGGATGTTTATTTAATCTATTTTATCACATTTGGAGATTTAATAAATTGAAATTGTTTTTAATTTTATACATTCTGTTATTGATCTACTTGATATTTAAATATTCATGTCTTGAAAAGCCTGCTTTACCTGTAACCAAAATATATCAATATCGTCAAATGCAACACTGCACAGTTTATAAATATATTCAATAATCAGAACAAGCAGTTTGAAAAAAGCCCCACAAAGTAGGCAGGTATACAAGCTTTCATTTAAAAGAGAACTAAAGACAAGTGTCTTTCAGACTCTTATGTATACAAACCACCCATGAAAGAGCTCTCTGTCCATTAGAAAAAGAGCATTGTTAAATACACAAACAGAATTTCACTGAATTTTCACTGAATTTTTTTTTAGAGTTGGAAGGAAAAGTGGAAAAAATATGAATCTGAGTTACAGAAAAAGAATTTGACAAAAGAACAGAGAGCGAGGAAAAAAGAGTAGGGAAAACTGTCTGGGATACACAAACTAAAATAAAAGAGATAAAAAGAGAGGAAGGCTAATGGCTCAGTTCATTCTTGCTGCACCAGTGCTGTGCTGGAGAAAACATACTGGCATCAGGGGGTATCAAACTCTGCAAAACAGCAGTAACTCTGGACAGATGTAGGTTGGAGATAAACAGAAAAAGCATTAGAGTGAAAAGAACACACCGAAGGTGAAGCGAGCATGAGCACCAAAGGAAGGAAGAATGAACAGAACAGAAGAAAGTCCTGGCTTCTGCACCCTCCTCCCAGCTGGTACTGCCCTGCTGCCGCAGAGAGGGCAGGAGGACCTCAGTGCAGAGGGGGGGCAATACGTGGTAGCACTGTGAGAGTCTTCCCAGAGGAGAAGGCGAAACCCTAAGGATTGAATTGTGCTAAAGTATGTTCAAAAGCAGGTAAGAAAAAAGAGTAGAAAGCCTTTATAAACAAATACTGCTGGCAGATGAGTACGCTCCAGGTTGCATAAGTGTTGTTTAAGAATAAATTTAATCATTAATGTACTGTATTTTATTTATTTGTTTAGTTGCTAAGTGAGCTGAACTGCATACACATTCTTTTTTAACACCAGCTAAGTGAAATTTTCATAACAACTTCCAATAGGAGATCCCTGGATGAAATTAATTTCAAGAAACTTTATCTTCTACTTAGTACATATCTACATCTTTGCTCCCTAACTCAGGCTACTTGTGAAGTTAATCGCAAAAAAATGAATGAGAATCACCTTTCCTGTTTTATAATTTTATATTATACGGGTACATGGTGGGGTGCCCTAGAAACAATATTTTACAAATTCTTTACCTTACATTTGTCCACATAGATGTGGCATATGCATTGCATGCATATTAGCTGCATTTTGTTGACATTTAAAGTAACTTTTATTAATAGCTATTATTTAAAACATGCAATGAGATATTTATATGGAAGACTATGTCATAAAAAGAATGATGTGGAAAGAAATTGGAAGTGCAGAGTCACATACAACATTTTAACTCAGATAAAACCCAATTTTGCTTTGACAGGGGGAAATAAAACATAAAGATTTAATGTTAGTAAGACAGATGATATATAAATTGCTTCATATTTGTTCATTGTTTCATTCCATACAAAGTACTGGAACATCTAAAAGACCTCAAGTCTCTCAGTTTCTGTGGCTTATCTTTCCTTTGAAAGGCAGGAAGTTCATGTGACTTAATTATTTAACTGTAAAGAAGCTCATCAAGGTTCCAGTGCACCAAAGAGCAGTCGTATGCTTAAATTTAAGCACCTGCTTAAATTGTTCCTCCATGTGACAAGTGACCTAAAAATGGTGATGCTATTTTGATACCTGGTGAGGACATTAAGAAAGAATTAGTTATACAAAATAACCTTGGAGGAAGTTATTTATATACAAACTAATTTTGTTCAAAGTACATTGAAGGACAGACAAAATCTGCTGAATTACAAAACAGCAGGCTTTTATAAACCAAAAAAAAAAAAATGCAACAAAAGTATTCAGAGACTTTGATTATTCTCATAGGCCTCTTCGCAGCTTTTTCAATTTGACTATATCTTTTTTTGAAATGGGTGCCAGATGTGTATTCAAACTGCAGGTACAAAATAGCATATCCTTGGATTTGCGCTCTCTCCTTATTTTAATAACTTTTAACATTTGCTTTTTTTTTTTTTTTGACTGCTACTGAGAACTTGGCTGATGGAAAAAGCTAGTATAATTCAAGAAAAATTGAGGTGAATACTTAGCATGTAATTTGGCATATTTGGAAAAGATATTAGACGTCTGATCCAGTATTAGGGCACTGGAGAATCCATGTTTTTGTTAAAAGTGACTGGAATGACAAGTATTCCCAGTATCTTCTACCTATGTGCAATATGCTATAAAACTGAGCTTACGCACTTCCAGCTGGAATGTGGAAATAGGACTTGGCCTCTGCTGAGGATATAGAAAGATTTGGATCCGCGGAGGATGGTAGGATTTTGCTGTCAATGCCTTGGATAACCTAGGAACATTTAGATTGCCTTGTGCTTGGCCATCTAGGTGGAGAAATGTCAAAATTCATTCATCCTCTTCCATTTGAGAAGAGTAAGGATTTGTTAAGACTGAAGAACAAGAAGTACAACTATAAAAGATGCCCACAACATCTAAGGAAATGTGAATTTGCTTGAGGATCTAAATTAAGACTTCAAGTTTTAGGTAAAAAAAATCAGTAAGGAGATGTTTCAGGATGGACTTTAATCGGGAAGAAATACTGTTTGCCTTCTTTCCCCATCAAGGACCAAGTAGAGCATTACTAATAAACTGACCCTCTTCTTCATGATTTTTAGAGATGCCACATGCATTAGAACAACTGCCCAACAGATGCCTTGGTTTAAGATTCCATTTTCTCCCAAAGTCAGTGTGTCATACTAAAACTTGTAAAAATTTCTGCTTAGTTAAATGGCTTGTCATGACTTTAGTTAATCTGCTTTTGATTTAAACTAGTCTCAAATCTATGCTACAGCTGAAGAAGGAAAATACTCTCTGTAAACTTTTAGCCTGCAGAAATATAATTCATTTGTATTTTTAAAGAAACCACTTAGAATTCTTTCTCTGTCCATCTTACTAGTCACCCCTTTTCTTTGCATACAATGGACGTCAATACAATTCCATATTATTTTTTCAGTTGTGCATGCTCTACTTTGTCTGCAAATACATGTATGATAAGATGGAAGTCTCGGTATTGTGGTTGCTCTCAATCTTTCCTGTCAAACAGTCTTCCAGGCCTTTATTTTCATGTTATGAGAAACAATGAAGTAAATCAACATTTCTATAATACATAAACATCCTGAATAATAATATACATTAAACAATCAGCAAGAGGAAAGTTTACAGCCCATTTCAGTCTCTGTTCTCAGTGTCATATGCACTGTTCACTTAGTAGGAGATGATTCACCTTAATAATATTTACACTTGGCATTGCTTGAGTGTTCAGTGCCTTGAAATGCAGAGCTTTCTTCTCTGAAACACAGCAAGAAATATAAATATAATTCTTCATTTCTATATTTGTGTCTTCAAATATCTATGTGCTTTGATCATATGAATGCCAATTCAAGTGCCATTACTCATTTAGTCATAGTCGAGGACAGGAGAATATGAGCTCTTAAAATCACCACACAGTTAATCTGTTTACTTCGTTCAATCAAATACAATAACAGAGAATTGGTTATGCTTGAAATCTTAGCGCAACAAAATAAATAACCAATTACTATAGCATTGTTTTTCTTGGGTATTGAATATATATGCATCTGAAGTCTTTCATTTAAAAGGAACAGTTTTTTGGACTGTGCCCCACTAGAACCTTTCACATATGAATAGCTAATTTTGGCATTGAAACATAGTTTTAAAAATATGCTGAGAATATTTTTTTAGCATGTGAACATCCACAACAAAGTGACACCTTCAAGGGATGTAAAAAATGTCCGCAGCCACTGCCTTTTGGTGGAAGGCCACTAGCTAATCAACCCACATTAACGAAGGGTATAACTGAGTTTCCAACATTCAGAGACAGGTCCTTGCCACAAACACATTACTTACCAAGGTGTCATCAAGAATGAAATCTGGACAGGGGATGAAAGCCTCAAAATTAGCAGAGTGTCACTTAGGACTTTAAACTTAGTATTTTTACAGCCTTCCTCCAGGAGCTCTTCTTCTTGCCTTCTGTAATCAGCACCAGAACTATTCACTTGCTCCCTGCTAAGCTTTTATCTCCATGAAGTGAAGGTGACAATGAAACACTCTCCTTCAAGATCCTCCTGGCAGCATTCCCACAATGCCTGCTGGACTGTTTTGATCCCATTCCATATGTCCACAATTCAAGCAGCACTACAACTGCCTGTCTCTGAATTGTATCGTACCACACTGCAGGGCACAATCCTGTGGTAGCTGAGTTTTGAAGTAAACTTCTCAGCCTATTTCAATTTTCACATTAAAAAGCACGCTGCCTGGACCTTTATGATCACAGGTTTGTAAGGACAGGATGAAACAGAGGGAGATGCCAGCAGTGGGTCAAGAGTAAGAACACTATTCTGCAGACATAGCCAGTTTTCTCTTCTCCTTTGAATGAATTCAGTCATCTACAGCGACACTGATCTAAGCATGGCCTTGCAGCTACATATTACTGCAGATACATTTGAGTAAATTTCTTATGTGTGACTGCACCCAGGAAGGCAATTTATGAGAGAGCTAGTTTTATCATTATCTAATTGTAGCTCTGGATTATTAAGTGTAGGGACCGAAGAGTTAAGAATATCTTTGCAATATACAAAGAGGTACATATACGATAATTTACTTGAGCAATAAAACTATCAATTATTATGTCTGCTGATTAAGCACTATGAACACTGAAGAATCAATTTATTTTTTAGGGCAATTCACTTCCATAAACAGACACTAACTGCTCTTTTTTCCCTGAAATCTGTCAAGTGTTCTTAGCTCACATTATATCAGAATTTTAGTAAAATTACTTATTGTTAGTATCATACATGATAGTTCTTTGACAGTGAAACACCCTGTCATGTCAGAATACTAGTGAATCTGTGTTCATTTACATGTTGATTTTCTATTCAAGAGAAAAAAAATTACCTGGAGATACCACAGCCAACCCTTAAAAATTTTAATAGAAAGATATTTGATAAATAACTATTCATTAAAATGTTACATTTCATCTGGCAACAACTGATATGTACATATTTATTAATGTTTAAAAAATCTAACATAATAATAACATAATAAGCATTCTTATAAATGACATAAGGAGTACACAGGTTTTAAAATTAGTTTGCACCACTGGTTGTGGGACTCTACTAGGGAGGGAGGGCAAGATCCTTAGTGGGCACTTTGTGTTCTTTTCCTGTATATCTGTACAGGTGAAAATAAGAAATGATTTTCTCCTGTTTTCTTCCTATAATAGATGGTTAGTAGAAAGATTATAGACCACAGAGTCTTGGCTTTAAACTTATCCAAGGTGGTTACTCTGCCCGCACTGCACAAGGTGGTTACTCTGCCAGTGACGAGGGCTGAAATATTTTCCATCCCCTTCATTTCCATTGAGAGAAGAGAGAGAAAAACAGAAGAGGAATCGTGTCTCGACAAATTACTGGCACAAATTATTGGATCACAATTAAAGGAGCAGGTTCTGACATCCTTGCTGTTCCATTGTCCTTTTTCCTACTTCATTCATCATCAGTACCACCATAATACCTAAGAATCTGTCTCTAGTAGATTAAATGTGATTAACAAGGTCTTTTCAGGACCATGAATGGTAGGAGATCAGTGTATTGTATTTTGGGATCTTTTACATTACACGTATCTATGTCCATGTATGTATCCACATACGCACTTATGCAAGGACATGCATAACTATTACTCTGAGTTAAAGACAACTATGTAAAAGGAAAATGAAGTGGAATAAAATAAAAATTCTTCTATGATGGGCCTTAGTCTCTACATGAGCGCTTTCCACAGTTGGAGACTCCTGAAAAAGCTGACTTTGCTGTACAAAGTAAATTTAACATTATTGGAAATCTTTATTTTATGTTTTTAGTATTTAGATAAGCTGAAACCAGGGCACCAAATGCTCTGGCTTCAGTACTAGTCAGAATTCCCAAGCTTCACACCTACATGGATAAATCATTTGCAATGGCCAAGTCAGGAAATCATGGGTAGCTTTGACGAAGACATAATCTGCCAGGATGAATCAAATTTTCCTAGCCAGCTGGAGCTGATAAAAAGCATTATTTTTGGATGTTAGTTCTGGCCACTATGTGGAAATGAAACATCAGTGAGGAACCCAGGACGTTTCTAACACATGATCTAAACTGGTGAGCTGAGTACATCTCCAGATAAAGAAAATAATCCTAATGTTATAAACCTGCCAAAAGTTCTTCTCCGCTTTCTCTACACCTCTATCTTATGATTACACAAGGAAAAGCACATTTCTCTATATATCTCATTGACTTTTTGGCCTCAGATACCTGGAGTTTGAGTCAGCTGTCCCGACTGTGTCTTCTCCCAGCTTCTTGTGCGCCCCCAGCCTCCCCCTGGGCAGTGCAGTATGAGAAGCTGAAAAGTCCTTGACCTAGTGTAAGCCCTGCTTAACCACAATTAAAACATCAGTGTGCTATCAACATTATTCTCAGCCTAAATCCAAAACACAGGACTATACCAGCTAGTAGGAAGAAAATTAACTCTATTCCAGCCAAAACTGGACATCCAGATACTATGTAACTATATGAATTAATAGCTAAGTGTTATGGATATCATCCAAAACTAAACGGACTTTTGCGAGTGCTCTGGTTTTGATGTGATAAGGTTTCATTTTAGCCCTAGGATACAGGAGATAAAACAGGAAGTCAAAATGATAGGAGAGAAAAATAAACTGTATTTATTTGGTATCTTGGATTACTGCAGCTTTGCCATGTACTCTGCATTCAAATAAATGTCTTTTAGGCTGTTTAACACTTTGCCATGTACTCCACATTCAAATAAATCTCTTAGGCTGTTTAACAAAGTAAGGAAGATACAGTTACTTGGAAACTTATTTATCCCTTCCCCTTCATCCTTTCTGCAGCTATACTCCTTTCTGTCTAACTAGGTTTGCATGTGATGCCAATTATTGACATAGGAATGCTATTGACAAAGATTATTTCAAAATCCAAATTTTTTAACATCAAAATTAGATCTTGAGAACTTGAACTTAAGGAAAATAGGGAAGATACAGATTTCTGAGAGCTGAGGCTTTGAAACATTCAATATCAGTAAGGGTAGAATTTTCAGATTAAGAGGAAGCTAGCAACACAGAGTAATCAAATAATGGTAATTAATATTTTTTATGAATGAACCCACCAGTATTTGAAAATCAGCATTTATACAGTAACAGTTAAAATCCCTGATTATCCAAGCATGTATACATCCGCATCCATTGTGAATTAAATATACTAAAAGGTGCTAAGAAGTTTGATTATTTTACTTCTACTAAGACTTCACTTTCCTTATGTAATCTTGTTTCTTATTCTGACTAAACTTTAGCAATTCTGTGTGACCAGTGTTTAGGTTAAAGGAGCTTGGACTTTTCTTAAAGATATGCAGTTTTTTTCTTAGAGGATATATTATGGGAAGAAAAAAGAAGATATCAAAGTCACAGTGACTTTTCAGTTGTCTAGAATTCTGGATCAGATATACCTGGGTGTCTTAAAAATATGTTCATAATGGTTTGGCAGATCAATTGTTAAAATATGAAGGCATGAGTCCTATTTTAATTTGAAGGGAAAACCAGCTTGAGGAACAAAGTTGCAAGTTTTGTCTGGTCAGACAGACTGCTAAAGAGATTTTTCAAGCTTACTGCTGACAGGAGACATGAAAGTCTGGTTTTCAATGGCAAAGACATGTAATCTTATTTGCCAGAGCACAGCTGTCTTCTTAGTGAGTAGTTAGACTGGAGGTGATATCTTATACAAATTGACAGCCATGTGTTGTGGGGGTCACTTAGACTTTATAAAGTAGTTAGGTCTTGAAAATACTCCTGAAAGCTTCAAAAGAAACACCCTACCTCAGCAAAATACATGTCTATTTACAAATAAATATTTAGGCAAAAGTTCTGTGTAGTTTGCATTGGGATGAAGCTGCACGTTACACATTTTTGTCACTTGCTCCTTGGGAATCACCCCTACCTAGAGGGATTTAAATTTGCAAATGACAGCCACAGTCTTGTAAGGCCTTCGAAGTAATTGCTGCCATTAGTTGTGTGTTACGCAACAAGAAGCATGTCACAGCAAATAAGAACGCATAAAATAATACATGCAAACTATTATAGCAATAATAGCTTATTGATCTCAATGTAATCTATGAGCTAAGTATATAGAATATGAAAAAATGTAGTGGAAAAAACTGTTAACACTTCTTCAAAGATACAATTTCTTCTTTAGGAAGTAGAATATTAATGCCTAATTCTGAACAACAATGGGAAGAAGGACACCTTGAAGAAAACATCATAGGCAAAAGAGCCACTGATGAAAAGAGTCTATTTGCCTCATCTTCCCAGTCAATAAATAAGACAGAAGGTATCTTAAAAAGTTAGTAACAACCCAAGGACAATCATGTTGGATCATGTGCCCTTCAGTGGGGACTGAAGTAAAAGAAAAGAACCACTCAAACACAAAGCATTTTGTTAAAGAAATAGCTATTCAGGTCTCTTTAGATGAGACTAGCTGACAATCCTTCTGGGTTTTGGGGTGGTTTTGGTTGGGTTTTCTTGGCTGAGTGGTCATGTTTTTGTTTGTTTGTTTTTATTTTTAGAAAATACAGAATGTCATGATAAATAAAGCAGATCTCATCCAATTTTCCCTTGGAAGGTTGATAAGTTAAAAATTGCATGAATGTAAATCTAAGTAAGGCTGATAATCAAGTGTGTCTTAATGGCATTCTTATCAACATTTTTTCTATTGAAACTGACATTATAATTCCATGGATGACAGAAATAACAATGTATGTAAATTTTATTTCTGCCTTGTAAACCAGTTAAGACTTTTTTTTTTTTTCTGATTGAACAATATTGATGAATATTTTGGGATCTATGAAGAAATGCATGTGCTTTCGTGCATAAGAGAAGTATTGACTTTGGATGCCTCTCTATTCATCAGATCAGATTTTAACACACAAGAAACAGGCAAACTATTAGCTTACTACACTAGTGTAGCCCATTAATATCAACATTGTGCTTCTCTGCAACGGAGGTGGGAGCCATGCAGTATCACAGCTGAGAATGGAATATCTGAACTCAGTCAGACATTATGGTGTCTGAAAAGGCATCATGATGAAAAGCTGCTGCTTTCCTTCTCAGTCCAATCTAGCAGCAAACAATAACCATGAACTAGAAAGACAGATGAAAAGGCCAGTCATACCTACTGAAACATTCATTCATGTTTTCCACTTCACACTTCTAATCCATAGTAAAACCTTTGGTCACTTCCAGTTGCTTTCCGTTAAAGACTCGATTTATCTTTTCCATCATGTTTGTGTTGATGCAGACAATCCATCTGTTTGATCCAGTTGTGGTGTGTTTTATCAGTTGAATTATTCTTTCAGTTTTCCTTTAGGATTATAACTTACCTTTTCATCTGCTGCTAATCTTCATCCATCCTTAAGGAGCATAGTTGCTGATCAGAGGAGCTGGGAAAATACAAGCTCTTAGTTGCAGATAACAGAGTTAAGCATTTGCACTGAACGTTATGGACACGTCTTTCTGCTCTATTTTCTAACAGAAGAAATTAAAAGAATGTGACAATATTGACTAGATCATTAGACAAACACAACAGAAGCAAAAAAAAAAAAAAAGCAGAATATAATAGAGATTGGGGTAGAGTGATGACAGCTACTCAAGACCCACAGACCCATTCTTATAATTTGCCACAGAATATTTGTTTCCTCTGGCCTGTTATTCCACTGAGCAGGCGAGAAAAAAGCTTGCACTCATTGCCTGCTGAAGCTGATGATCTAATATTTGGCTGATACGGTGCTGAATGTATTGATCTGCAAGTAGCAGATTTCATGAGCAATCTTTGAAATCTCTTATAGGGCACTTTAGATTTTTGGTCCAAAGCAGAAAGCAGCCTAGATCGTATATCATTTAGGCATGAGCTCTCAGAAAGTGGTGAGACAATTAAAACAGTCAAAATTACTACTACTTCAGGATTTTGCCTTATTTTCTCTCTCACCAATAAAAAATGGATCATATTTAGGAAAATATATTCAGGATTAATGATTTTTCTTTCATATTCTTAACCAACAGAGAAGCCTTGAAATGCCTACTCTAAATAAATGTAGCAAAGATTTCTGTCATCAAAAGAGACAATCTGAACTGCAATAAAATACAAATATTTAATAAAACCAGGAAACAATATGCCAAACATGTCACATATTGAATGGTCTGCAGTTGCTCCAAGACAGATATGTTCAGAACATCACACAGTAGCTTGGAGAATCTCCATCCTTAGTGGAAAAAAACCCAAAATGAAGGCAAGATTTTGGGGAGTGCCCCTTCTACTGCTACATATTGCAATAAGACTGACTTCACTAAGTTCTCCCTCTTCTGCCTATGTGTTTTTTTGGTGATCATTATGCAATTTGAAAAACCCCAAACTTTTGTGGTAGAAAATATATGTAGGAATTTGAATTTCCATGGTTTATATTTCTATGATTTTCTAAACTAAATATTTAAACTCAGTAACACTCAGGAGCCTAAATACAGGAATTTTGTACAAATTTGGACACCTTAGTGTATATGAAATATCTGCATGGGTCTGAAAGATAAGAAACAGGACCTAAAATAAATCTCTACCTTTCTTGACAGGCAACTGAAGGCCAAAGAGGAGAACCTGGGGGCCTAAAATGTCACTAGGTCAATTTTTTCCTTTTATAATTCCTAGTAGGACAACTAGTAAATATTCCTACCTTGTTAATGTTCTAAACACTTTGTGAACTTGTTTTTTGATCCCTTTAGAAAATTATATTTACCTTCCTAAGTTTTTTAAGAGTTTCTGATTTTTTTTAAACAGAGAGAAATAAAGTCCAACTGATCAATATGACATGAGAACCAGGATCACTGTATTCACCTTGTTTTCCCACTAGTCCTTCATGACACAGTTTGTAACAAAACTCTTTCTGATGTTGTCGTGTTCCCATGTGTGACAGATACACTTGACTCCTAGCCCTACTTTGGTTCAGGTAGACAAAGGAGCAACAGCCCTCACGCCCTGTAGTGAACATGGAAAGCTCCTGGCTCACATAAAAGAGAGTGAAGGTTCCTTGGAAAAATACCTCAAAAGGTGGGTTTGAAGCCCAAAAATGCAAGTTATCCGAAGTACAGAACAAGACAACAGAGCTAAAATGAAGACATCATTCTTGTCTATACTATTGACAAGCAGAGAACCATTTCACTCTATAAATATTACCATCAGGATGGGCCCAATTTGAGCTCTCCCTGAATTGCAGCTGGACTGCATCCCAGGTGATTCTCCCTTTGAGCAGAGATGCCTCTCAAGGTTTGAGATCCCTTATCTGAGACTAAGGGATCCTTCCTTGCTCGAGCTGGAGAAATCTTTTACTCACAACAGATCCTTGGTAAGGAGTAAGTAACTGATAACATGCTGAATTAATATTAGTGAAATATTATTAATCCATGTAGGTACTCAATATTAATTATTATAAACTTTGTAGAGGTAATTCCATTAGACATAAACCATTATCCAAATCTGAGACTAAGATTGGACCAAGCCTCACCTAGGACCCATAAGGAGTTTAGAAAGCAAGTGGGTCCACTCTGAACCTTGTGACTCTGAGTCTCATGACTTGTCTCCAGTGTCCATGTGAATCGTTCTAACTCAATTCTAATTCAGTTTTCCTTTGTATGTTTCTTCCATGCAGTAATTAATAAGGTGAACCTTGCCATCAAACATCAAACCTTGGTAAACCACTGTTAAACTTTGTTAAATTCCACTGAAATTATTGGATTCCATCAGATTATTATTTTACCTCAATAAACCATATTGTTGCTTCTCTCCTTTGAGTGAGGTGCATCCCACTCCTCCATGACACCATGCTGGTGAATCTATAAAAGGTGTAATGACAGAATGGTCCCCATAATGCATTTTATTTGGAAATCAGTGAGGCTGTTGGAGAGAAGCTTCCCACATGCAGGATAGAAAGGAATGGAAGGAAGATACTACTTGCTAGATTAAGACTGAAATTCCCGAAACTTCTAGTTTGGTGCTCCAGCCTCATCCTTTCACCAGAAACATTACTGCTCTGCTCAATCCTGTCCCCTATTATTCCTCAGCGCTCAGCTCCTTCCCTCGTTGCCTCTGCTTAGAACCTGTGGGCTAGCCATAACCTTGTCAGGGAAAAAAAAAGATATTGGGAGATAAATATGATGAAGAGTTTTTGTTCTTTTATTCTTAAAAGAATTTTGTAGCCAGTAGTTAGAAGGACATAAAAGGAACCTCTTCTCTTTTCTTATTGTAACTTCTCCTGTTCAATGATCAAATACTAATGGCTTAATGCCATAATTGTGTGAGTAATGTACAGTCATTACATGTACGGATTGTACTATAGGATGGTTCTCCTATCAATACGAACTGATAAGGGCCCTTAGCCCTTAGAAGAACATAACTTCATTGTAACTTTGTGGAATTTTAGTAGTTAGTAGTCGTTGTGACAAAAGTAAAGATGACAGAGATAGTCTTCCGCAAGCTTTTCTGACTTGCCTTGGTGGGACTTTGATAACGTCAATGGGACTGACATCAGTGGGAGTGACAATACTCTGCAAGCATTAGATCAACACATAATTGAGTGTTTCCCCTTTGTACGTTTCAAGTGGAATGTTCAAGTGGTCTCCAGATGATCACAAGCTTAAGACTAGAAATGGCAACCTTAGAATTCTAGGAATGTATTTCTCTTATCACAATTAGTCTGCTAAGATCAGTAGACATTTCTAATCTTTTCCTACAAACCTCATCTGCAGCAATCAATGTCTCCCGTCACACGTGAGCCCCATATATTTGCCCAGTGTCCTCTTAGAGAACACTCAACTGGAAAACAATATGTGCCTGGCTGCTGGAGGCTGTGGAAAGACCCTCAGACATGGTGAGACTGAGGAAGGCAGACTGAGGCATCAGGGAGAAAGCATATGGGCTTTGGTTGAAGTTACTGCAGGACTCTGAAGAGTTTATATCAAATCAAGTTAAAAGGTGCTTATGCTGCTATATGGAAAGACACATGCTCAGGGGTCTTACCTTTGTCGTCCAGTCCCATCTACGTATCAGATTTTCCCCTCCATTATCTCTGCCAAAGAAGAACCTTTTCATTGTGAGTGCTCAGCTCAAGTGTACCTTCCAGCCTGCAGAGAACATCTCTTACTGGGAAGGCTGTGGGAGCAAAGGGTGAGAAGTGCAGAACTCCCTGTGTACAGCAGGTTTCTGTGGAGGTAGCGCTGGCCTCTTCCCAGGACTTCCTTTGCCACTGAAGAAATTCCATCAAATCTTTCCATTGTTTTGACTTCGTCCATGGTAGGACAAACCTAACTATCCTGCATATTTCTCTACTTCATTGGGAAACTAGAATAACTAGCATAGGGTCAGATACCTGACTGTTAGATGTGTAATGTTAAGTGAGATGAACACCATCATTAACAACACCAAAAGCCTGAAGATCACAATCTAACCATGAGAAGATAAAGGCTTTTGCTACATAAACAAGCAATATCAGAAGCATTTTACTTTGTAAATGTTAATGATTGATGGAAAACTTGAGTGATTTGTGTTCAGCAGCCTGCTCCTTACTTCAGATCTTACTTCACAGATCTCTTCCTGTGATCTCAGTGAAGCTTTTAATTGTACCAAGCATGATTAAAAGCCTTTCAGTGAATGCTGGTATTCACTCTCCTCCTTTTTCAAATATTATATCTACCTGCCTTATTTTTTGTACAGTTGTGGAACTCGGCAGCTCCCTACCCTGCAAATGATCAAACATGGGAGACTTCTCTATAGGTATCAGGACATTGCTTTACCTTTTGCAGAACTACTTTTTGTAGTGGAATGGTTCCAAGGTCTGGATCTTCAAGCCATGGCAATTTTTATCTTCTGTCACCTTGCTTGTATCAAACACCGTGTCTGGTACACTATCATAATATAGCTTCACTTTAACCTCATATTTACTTTTTTTTTTTTTTTTAACTGTTATAATTAGTTTTTCTATGGTCTTCCACCAAAAATATGAGTGATATAAATGAAGTCCAGGTATTCTATTAAAAAAATATTAGTGTTTTACTTCATTCTCTAACATCTTTACTGGGATTCCTTAGTCTTTCCTCATTACTTGAGGAAAAAAAACCTTAGAGTCAAAAAATAAGGGAAAGAAAATATCAGCATTATCTCTGTTTTCACCAATATGGAAATTGGTCATTAACAGCAAAAAATAGAGATTGTCATGTTAATATGCCATCTTTTAAATATGAGTCGTATTTTATATGTATGTATGTGCGCACATATTTATAAAGCACTGTTTGTCCACAAGTCTCTCTTGTCTGAGACACTGTATGTGCACCCAATTTATGCAAGCTAGATAATATTGATGCTGTGAGGGATAAGACTTGCATGTAGTGAGAAAACACACCAAAGCCAGAATCAAAAATGTTAATATGTTTTCTAACTCCCTATGCACTAGTCTTTGCTATGTTTTTCTATTCATTCATCCCCTAAAAATCTACAGAAAATCCTAGTCTTCTGACAAGAAACTTCTTTTTCTTAGTTACCCTTTATACACACACATAGAGTAACAAACCTTGAACCCTTGGACTAAATCTTTACTGATACATAAAGTGATCCAAGGACTGCCAGTTAGCCTGAAGGAAAATATTCTCACCGTCCTCCCATACAGGGTGGCTACCTCCTGGCTTCCTATTGGGAAAGGTCCCTGTTGGGGGGACCTCAAACCATACCTGAGACTCTACTGGCAATTTACCAGCAGGAACAAGCATATACTGATGTTTAGTCCTGGGCCCTGGTGCTGTTTAATTTACTGATAAGCTAATAACCTTAGGATCCAGAAACAACAGCTTGAAAACTACTGCTTTGGAAAAACTGTTTCTAAAAGACTCAGACAGGGAAACCCACCGCTTGAAAAGCACATGCACAACCTGCATGCTTCGCTGGTTTTGGATTCAACATTCTGACTCTGAAAGTCAAAAATCAGAAATCAAACTCTGATAGTGAAGGACAGCACTGGTTATACTACCAGTGTGAAGGAAAAGTGGAGGAAGGAGCCAAGGGTGTATGAAACATAGAGGCTAGAATTAATGTGAGTGCTTGCTGTGTGCTGATTTTTCAAGTCTGCTCGTTATTTTTACTAATTTATTTGTTCTTGCAACCCTTTAAATAGGTGAAAAATTACATGTGCCTTTGTGCTAGCCTAAAGGGCTAGAACATCACTTCATTTCCCCTTCCTCTGAGAAACACAAAATGCTCCCTATAAAGCCTAATTTTCTTTTTTTCTCTTTACCTTCTGATTTGTTCATAAAGAATTTTTTACAATCAATGTAAAGAGTGTGAAAGCACAGCAGATGGCCCTGTGGGGTACAGCAAAACTTTGAAATACCCAGGTCCCTGGAACCAACAACTTTTATACAAGATAGTTCTGTAGTGAGATAAATGGAACAGGTTTTGGAGAAGACCTGATAAAGTTGTCCTTGCTGCTAAGTCATTGAACATCCCACAACAGTCTACGTTAAATGAAGGATTGATTTTGTACCAGCAGCCTCAGTCTCCCTGGCACTGTAAAGCATGAAGTGTTACCAAGAGCTTTTCCTTCAGGAAAGACCTGCTTTCAATAGTAACAGTACGAATCTACAGTGCATATATAGAGGTATATATGGTATATGGTGTTCTACAAAAAAAAAAAAAAAAAAAGAAAAATATTTTCTGTTCACCCTCAGCGACGCATACAGAAAAGTTTTTTTCTCTGCTTTTCTTCACTGGAGCACTAGTAACAAGCCTAGTAGAGTTACACTAGGCTGTAAGATAAGGAGCAGCTCTCTTCTCTGTTTAAAGATCTTGAATGTCTCGCTCCAAGATTCAGCAGCCCCTCAAATTTATCATACAGTACATTAGGAAACTTGAATCTCGTCTTGTGTTTGTCTAAAATTTAAATAAATATACTTTTCACCCTAATTTCCACATTTCAGATTTATCCATAATTTATATTAAAATCCGCATTGCCTTTCCCTAAAAACAATTTGTTGAAATAATAGCCTGGGGGAATCAAAGCAAAGAAGTATAACAAGTTATGATATTTTCTGCTTTGCTCATATTTGTACTAGTGGGAATGAACTTGAGGCACATGTGTCTTTATCTTGTTTGTTAAAGGAAATAAATTCATTATACAACCTGCACTTTCTTTCTTGTGTTTTTGAATTGTGCCTCTACGATTTGTTATCCTCCAGGGTGAAAGTGTCTATGATGTTTAAAGTACTAAGCCAGCTTTCTTGTTGCTGCATGCAGGAACAACTTTAGTCATATCAACAGAATTTCAACGGTAATTAATTTCACCCATTGATGACATATTATGTAAATAATTCATATCAGTGTGCAACACGAGAGCAATTTTTGAAGTTTTAAAGACTGAACTGTAGGAAGAAAGGGAAGCAGCTAACTCCATGGGAGACCAGTAGTAGGACAGAAAACAAGGTGAAAGAAAAGCAGGAGAGGAAATACGGGAAGTAGTATACATATAAGGGAAATAGGAGTGAGGAAGAAGTGAACAAAAAGTTGCAAGTTAGAGATAGTGAGACAGAAACCAGTGGAGTGAAAAAGAAGACATAGGAAAAAGAGAGGTGTGGGGCAGATTTTGAAACACATCACCAACAGGTGAAAGAAAAGTCAGTCTTTCCCTCTGTCTCATGAGAGCAGCCATGGCAGACATCCCATTCTAATCTTACTCAGGTGAGTGCGGTATTCTAAACTGTACTGGGAGCTAAGCTCAATGTCCAGAACATTTTTACCGTGTTGTAATAAATACGCATTGGAGCCGTATCTGTGTTTTCAAATTGCCTGGTTCATCTGCCTATGATCTAAGGAAGTGCAAGAGGGACAGTGCAGCTCAGAAGAAAGAAGTCCAGCTAGAAATTCCATGCTACTATGGTAAATGTGAAAATAAAATGTCTGGTGCGATCCAGGGGAAAAAAATGGAAAATGCTGTGATAACCTATGGTGAATTACATTTTGCAAGAAATCTCCTACACTTTCCACAAGTCCTAGTCAAGAAATAAGGCATAATTGTCCTCAATCTTCCTTCTGTCTCTGTTCCTAAGACAAATAAATGGTGACTATCTAAAAATGGGTGACAGTGGTGTATTGTCAGTTTTCCTAAGTTTGGAAATACACTGCAGAACAAAGTCTACTAGGAAAGTTGTTCTACTATCTCCTGCACTTCTAAAAATGAAAGATAAAATGAATTTTACAAATGAAATCTCACCTTGAAACTGGTTTGCAACAAAGACAGTTACCAGGTCAATAGTTATAGTTCATAATTTAGATTCATTTACACTTGGGTATTCATAAGATTTAAAAAATGTGTAATTACATAAAAAATTTAAAATTTTCACTTGTTCCTCTGGAAGGTGCCATTTACTTTTTACACTGAAAGCAAAATCTGCCAAAATAACCCAGCAACAAAAGAACTGAATCTCTTTGCCCATCCTCTGTTGTGTCTATGTTCCCAATAGTAATGCTAAATAGATTTCTAAGTTCTCTTCCAAAAAAGCACCTGTAAGATTATGGTTGGGCTTTTGCATTGTTTCAGTAAATGTTTTTTCAATATGTGATCATGTAGTGCACATCTGTTTTTAGTTGAGTGCATGGATAAGCTCATTTGCTGGAAAAAAGTGCTGAAAGGATATTTCCTTATAGCAGATTTGAATAGATGTTCCTTCCCAGCTTTACATGAAGCATCACAAAGTATAAACACGAAGCACTCACCTTTCTGCAGAAGTCTTCAGCAGAAAGAGAAGTAGGCTCTGCCAGCACACCCAAAGACACCTTGGGTAGGCTGCAGCTGTGTGCTGTGGGGAAGCCTGAATTGGTCTTGATTCCTTGGCTGTTCAGAGCAGGTAATTAACAGGCTACTCGCCATCAACATATGGTTACTGACATTGTGTCTTAGTTCCTTGAAAACAGATTCAGTTATGCCCAGCTTTTCTGGGTCCGTCATTCCTGCCTACCTCTATCTTGCCTTGTGCAATTCCAGTTTGTGAAATTTAGGACAGAGTAATTTCACTCAGAAGATTCCATCATTTCTGCATCAGACGTGATCACTGTTGAGATACTTCTCTCCCACTTTCAGCTCAGTGTCATCACCTACATGAGACTGAGGTTGTTTATTCTGGTCATATTTAGCCAGAGCAGGCCCAAGGGATAGGCACAACAGCCTCCCAAATGCCATGTGACAATTTTATGTGATATAATGATATAATCTGAGTCCTAAAGACTACCTTGTCAGCCTTTCTTACTGATGGCAATCAAGATTTTTCTCACTTTTGTATTTGACAGTGGAATCAGGGACTGCAGCAGCAGTGAGGGGGTGAATCTGTCCCCAGGAGCAATCCAGAGATCCTGGGCCACAGGACAGGCAAGCTTTATTTGCAGTCCAAGGAAGCCCTGTTGTTATGTAGCGTATGTGCAGATTTCAGACTGGGCCCCGAGTCCTGTCACAGAAAGAAAAGCAGAACTGGTTGAATACGAAGGTTTTGAGAGACCCACATGTTAACATATCTGGTTTTCCAGAATGGCACATCAAGCCCAGTATTTCTTTTTCAGCAGGGAGGTATATTTCAGAAAGACATCTAATCTTTATTTGAACACTTATCAAGAATCTAGGTAATTTGTTCTGTTGGTTAGCGATGATTTACTGTATAAAAAATGCATATTTCATTTCTACTCCAATTGACCTGTGCTCTGTGTTCAGGCACTAGGTCTCCAATGTCTTTGATAGACTCAACTTCGCTCTGGTGTTGGAAATATCTGCAACCACGATCAGGTCGCTTCTTAACCTTCATTTTGTTAAGCTAAAGTGATTCAGCTGGTTTAGTATCTCACTGTAAAGGGTTTTTTTTCAGAACTTCCAGCATTCTTGTAGCTCTTTTTTAAGTCATTTCCAATATGTCAACACTGCTTTAAAATGAGTTCATAAAACAGAACACACTGCAGGTCTCACTAATATCACAGAGATCCAAAAATAGCTCTGTACTTCCATTTTTTATTCTTCTTTCTATTTAACTAAGAATTCACATTTTCTTTCTTAGCCACTGATTCACACCATGTGCCCAGTAAAATCTAGGGCCCTGTGGGATGCTCTGGGCCAAAAATAGAAATAACCACATTTCACCATTGCAGAATGCTTCAAAATCTTTGGCAGTCAAGCTAAGTACATAACAGTTTAAAATATGAATCTATTTTATAGATGATTGCTGGCAAAAATACAAGGAATATTTACCATATGACTACACAGTAATTTTTAAAAATTGTAGGTAGATTTCAGTATTCAAAGCTTTTGTAGGATATTGAGGGGATACCTTTTAAAAACACCGAGTAAAGAAAAATCAGAATAATACTGCTATTTTTTTCGTTATGATTTCTCTGTATCATATTCAGCCATATTAATTACACAGTGGTATTGAACACTCAGTTAACTGATCCATGGGTGACTTAATGAGTCAGATTTTTATCACAACAATGTTTAATTAAAATATGATTAATGACCATTGCCATGCTGTCACAAAGATACAGACACAGTCTCATAGTCCCAGTTCTGTGAAATTTAACAATTCTTTATTTTTTTTTTCTTTCTTACTATATGGTGTACAGTTTTCTTATAAGTATTCAGTGATTGGGCAAGATCACAAAAAATTGTATACCACCTCCCTGTAGCACCACTGGTGCTATCTTGAAATTTGTCATCAGACAAAGATTTTAATTTTCCTTTTTTTCATTTGATGCTTAGTTGGAGAGATCGCTAGGTGCTGTATGGTGATACAATTTGGTTACTTAAGATGTTGAGCAGGAGTACTGTCTGTCCTGGTGCTTTGCCTGGCAAAGCTCTGGATGGGGCAGAGAGGACCTCTCTTCTTTGTACTGCACTGTAATGGCAGGATCCTAGAATTTCTTCTAAATGTAGTCTTTTGTATATATTTGTACTATCTTTTTGCTTGGCTTGAGTCAGTATTGCTACCCCATGGTGAAAAATATAAAGAAAATTATGTTTGCTTTTCCATCACTGACATCCTCTATTTGGGTCTGAACACAATTCATTAAAGTTCTTATTTTTCTGCTGATAGCTCTGGTACCAGGGGAAAATATATTTTTTTTTCCATATCAATTCATGCTTTATTAGGTTATTTCACTTGTCTCTTATTTTTAAGCTTCTTTCACAAGGGATAATTTACAGGCTTCTCCCTACTCTTTTGTGAGAGACAGATTGATTTGTTTGCTTTCAGAAGCAAAGGCATAAGTAGACTGTGCATCTGGATAAAGAAACATCAGCAACACAAAAGACAATATTTTGACAGATTATCTAAAAGTCACTAATGTTAAGGCAACAAAAAAACATTCTGTTTCAGATTCTCAACTGTGTGAGATAATAATATATGCCTGAATAGCTGAAACCAGGGAGAGCAATAAAATAGTTGAGTACAGTTTTTGTTTTCTTAGTTTTTGGAGCAAATGATAAGACACTCAGGTAATGTCAGCCAGAGTGACAAGTATCCAAGACAATCCTAATTCTCTTTTTGCCACTGGTTGTGGAGATATAAGAGCTCCCAGTCACAAGGTGAGTAGTCTCTCCAACCAGAATATGACTTCATCTGCCCTTCACATCAATACACTTGGATGTCATTTTGCCACTTTCAAGGACAAAGCACCACCACAGACTCTTGTAATGCATGTTGACTGCAGGCAGCCCACACCCTTCTGAGGAGGAAAAGAATCTTAAAGTCAAGTATCTGCTCCATATGAAATCTAGAAAAATCATTTTATCTTACAGATAAAAAGGAACAGTGATTTAATGCAAATGCCATTCATCATGCCAGATCTGAACCCATCCATTCCCTGCTCTAATTACGTTAGGAACAGTAATCTTGTAGAGAGAAGTAACAGTAATCTTGTAGAACAGTAATCTTGTAGAGAGAAAACAGGGAGAGGGATTTGACACGCAGATAATTATTGAAACAGCACTGCAAAACTATGGACTTACAAATATTATATATTCTTACTCTATCACACTTCCAGCTAGCATTAACATTGAAAGATTTATCTTTCACAATATTTGCAATGGAAGGAATTGTAATTGCACTAATCACATATGAAGCTGTCTGGAAAAAAGGACAATTTACTGTGGGCTATTTCAGATTGCTCTCCCTAGGATTTATTTTGTGAAGGGCACTTAAAGCTTCTGGTGAGCTCATTTTTAGCTTTCATATAAGTCTTAATAAATCAGAGAGTTCCTGCAGATACGACTAGGTTTTCATGCCAAATCACCAGTTTTTTGGTTTACATGGCAACATTATAAAAGTTGGCAAGGCTTGTCCAGGTCACAGGTGTTGCAGAATTTTCTAATTAAAGGTCAATTTACTGGGAATTGTGAATGAAGAACACGTTCTACCGCACCAGCTTGTCTTGTGTCTAAACTGTATCATGAAAATCTCTTTCCATGATAGTAAGTTTGTCTAGGTATTAAAATTATTCTGACAACCATTTCACTGCATACGTTATGCATATATAATATGTATTTAAAATAAAAATGTACTGTGTGGGTATAAAAATTGTTGTTTCTAGAAAATTAAAATGAATGCTAGAATGTTCACTGCAGCTCTAGGAGATGCATCTTATTTAACTTCCAAAACTCAGAAATATAAAGGTGCATTTTGGAAATACTGTATTACTGATTCAGCCTGAAGAGCCACCTTAGGAGTGGCTTGTGTCCCTAGTAATAATCCCCCAACAACCCAGTCGTGTTTTGTAAAGTTGTGCTGAAGAATGATAACATATCCATTACAGTAATGGACAAAACGTCAATCTTAACACCAAGGATTTAGAATTTGGTAGGCAGCATCCTAGCCCCTTTCAGCTGACCGGTGAACCTGATGAGGAAGCAACAGGCAACCTCCAGCTGCCTTTTATGTGTGGTGATATGTTCCGTAAACTCCGATCCACGCCTGTGGTTAAAGCTGTAGCTGTGATACCATAGGTGAGTCTTCTCAGTAAAACAACCTCCCAGCACCTCTGATCTGACCGCAGGCTGTGCACCCTTTCCCACGCTGATGGGAGTCCTCTAGTCTTTATCAATAACACCTTTTGCACAACTGGTAGTCCCTCTAGTATTTATCAATAATACCTTTTGCCGGTACGGCTTCCAGAGGACTACAGGCTCTTCTCTGGTGGTGGTTGTGTTTCAGTGTTGCAAGCTAATATGATAATGCTTTCTGTAAGTGTGTTTGTATCAAAATACTGTAGCGGGGAAAGAAATGCAGTTAACAATTTTCACATAAAATAATAATAATAAAAAAAAACATATGCAGTATAACACAAAGCATCCAGTCCTTCTTTGTGGAATCACTTCAAACATTGACTACATTCTACAAAAAAAAAGGAAAAGCAAGGTGTGAGGAAGTAGGTTACCTTATTTGGGTGGACTATGTAGCACCTGATTAAAACACCATTCGAATGAATTACGGTTGTTCTGTTCAACAGGAAGCTCTGGGCCAGGTCTCTACAGGAAGGCAGAGAGGAATGGGATATGGGGGTGTACAGGGTTTCCTGCACCGGCGGGGTCGGGCTGCAGGGCGGCCTCTGTGAGGAGAGGCTGAGGCTGCCCCGAGCCGGACACAGCCGGCATCTCACAGAGCATCTCTCTTACGAAGAGAGGTTGAGGGACTTGGGTCTTTTTAGTCTAGAGAAGAGAAGGCTGAGGGGGGATCTGATCAATGCTTATCAATACTTAAAGGGAGGGTGTCAAGAGGATGGGGCTGGTCTTTTTTCAGTGGTGCCCAGGGACAGGACAAGAGGAATTGGGCACAAACTGGAACACAAGAAGTTCCACCTAAACCTGAGGAGGAACTTCTTTCCTGTGAGGGTGGCAGAGCCCTGGAACAGGCTGCCCAGAGGGGTGGTGGAGTCTCCTTCTCTGGAGACATTCAAAACACGCTTGGACACGTTCCTGTGCAACCTGCTCTAGGTGGACCTGCTCTGGCAGGGTGGTTGGACTAGATGATCTCCAGAGGTCCCTTCCAACCCCATGTGATTCTGTGATTCTGTGACTCCAACTGACCCACTGCACGGCTGAGCCCCACAGCCACAGTGGTGGTGCCTCAGGGGAAAACATGTATAAGAAAGGGCAAAAACACCAGACAGAGATGAGAAGGGAACAGAAAGAGTGAGCAAGGTCAGGGAAGAAGGAGACTGAGGAAGTGCTCCAGCGGCCAGAGCAGAGTTTCCCCTGCAGCCTACAGAGAAGACCATGGAGAAGCATATTGTCCCTCTACAGGCCATGGAGGACTCCATGTTGGCACAGGTGGATGCCTCCTGAGGGAACTGTGGCTCCCGGGCACCCCATGCTGGGGCAGGGGAAAAGTGTGAGAGAGGAGTGACAGAGAGGAACCACTGGTTACTGACCGTATTCCACCCTCAGCCCCTGGCACCACTCGGGAACCAGGAGTCTAGCTGAACCTGGGAAACAGATAGGAGGAGAAGATGTTGAGGTGGTGTTTTAATTTTTTTTTCTTTCTCGCTACGCAAATATATTTTAATTGGCAATAAATGAAATTAATTTTTCCCAAGTTGAGTCTGTTTTGCCCATGACGGTAACTGGTAAATTATCTTCCTGTCTTTATTTCAACCCACAGGAAAGATTTTTCTCCATCTGTCTCTTTTTTTCTTCAGATTCTAGTTCCAGAAAGGCCGTGGTTTGTTTAAGAGTTTAGACTGAAGCTAATCCCTCATTTTACCAATTTCTACTGGTCTATCATGGTTTCTCCCTGTTTTTTCCCTTGATGACCATGTTACAGCTCCTCCAGAGCTTCTCAGCTTTTCTGTCACTTCTCTCACCTGGATTTGTATAATTTCCTCTGCTTTCACTCAGCTCCCATTACACTTTTTATGTTGTCCTTTAGAACAAGAACATAGTTTAATTTGAAGAAAACCTACTTGCCATGGTGTGTGGTTTTGTCAAGGGGAAGCCACTTCTGGAATGCACTTATTTGGCTTTAGACAGCTGTCTAGTTCATTCGGTTTAGATCCTTTTTTTTTCACAGGCTACATGGGAGAGACAAGACACATCAGTAATTTCCCCTCAGACCTTCTGCAAAAGCCTTCTGGCAACTCAGTATATGGCTATACATATCAAAAACCCCTGGGAAATTAGAGATCTTTGTGATGGAAGCATTAAAAGATTAATAAATCAGGCCAGTTCCAAACTTCAGAACAGCACTTTACGAGACTGACATTTGTCAGCCCCACACTTGCTGCCAAGGCTTAGTTCTGACTCATTATCCGTCATTATCACTAGGTATTCGAGTAATCAGTACTTAACAATCTTGCCCTAAACTCGCCATCTATATGCGATACTGATGCTGTGCTTTCAGAGCCGCATGCGGAGCCTCAGTCGGAGCTGATGCTGTAGTTGGCAGTGAAGGGAACAGCCCCGATGGCCTTTAGTCCTCAAGGTTGGGGTAGCCAGGTTGCAGTGTTCTTTCAGAGAAGGAGATTAGTACTGAAGTGGGTGACTTCTTTCCTCCCCATTTTAGCTCTTTTATTGTTGATCTTTTTCAGCCCCTTCCCCAAAGTTGGTTATATTTTTCAGATAAGAGCTCGTTTTAGTTTTTATTCCACTCATTCTGCAAGTGTACTCTGATTCTACCGGACCTCAGTCCTGCTTGCCCTACACCCATTTTTGGTCTTGTAGATTTTACTCCTTGAACATGTTTTGATGTTCACTGTGCTCTACTGTGCAATGGAGACAGAAGTCTTCATTTACCCGTTTTTGGTTATGTGTCTCTTATATATTTAGGCCCAGTTTACTCTTAGCAGCGTTACTGTGCTATAAATGCTTATACTCTGCTTCCTGTTATGCTATTTGTGGCTTCAAGGTGAGTAATGCCAATTATATCTTACTTAGCATGCTTTTAACTCTCTGTCTGCACCACCCCCCCTCACTTAGCTACAAACTCTCTGTAGTCCTGCATATCTACCTTTTCTCCACCTACTTGTTCTCTTAGTAATGGCTTACTGATATAGAACCTTTCGGCTTTCAAAACCAGCATTTTTTGGACAATCAACAGTCCTGAATTCAATCTACATGACAATACATCAGGGATAAGAAAAGAATAATCTATGAGCCCCACTTCTTATGCCTCCTAAAATCATTAGATTTTTGATTCCAAAGAAATGAAAGGATGTCTTGTACAAAAATATGCTGAAATAGTAAAAGTAAGCCTGAGAAGGGATACTATTCATATATGTACCTATATATGTATGATAAGAGAAGTCTATTTGTTATGCATTTTTAAATTTAGCATTATATCAGTCCTACAAATTAAGGTTATTTTGCTAATACAGAAAATCAGTAGTTAATTACTGATCATCAGTAATTAGATTAATAACACTGTTATCATCAGTAAAAATAATAAGCTTTGATACTAACATGATTAGAGCAAAGTTCATGAATAAAAAATCTGGTAATGCAATAATAGAGCTTCTGGGAAATGCTGATATTGCTTCATGTGCTTTATGGTTTCACTAGCATATTTAAATTTTTCTCATGGGACAGAAGTAGAAGAGAAATGCAATGAGTTTCACTATAATCTGAATACTCAAGTCCAGTCATCAAAGGGGATTTGCTTTGAACCAAAGTTCAGTGGTGGTTGGAGGCCTTTGTGGTGTTCTGCAGCATGGCTGCAGATGTCCTCATTTTCTCCAAAATGCACATTTCATGATTAAGCTGTTTTCTGTAGCCATGAATTTTTCATGGCCAGATTTCCTTTTAATGTATGTTAATACCCTGCTTCAGAATAGTGTGGCTAATTCTTCTAGGCATCAAGTTTTAGGCAACAAGACTAGTTAGCACTGTAGTTGAGCTTTGCAAGTAGTTCTTTGATGAAAATCATTCCCCCCATTAAGTGGTGTGTAATGTGATGTATGGTTCTTGCACACTCCTTTCACTTCACATCATAGAACAGGGAACAGAGAGTAAGGCACACAAAACATGGTCAGTGAAACTTACATAATTTATAGCTTTGTCATGTTAAACGCTCTGCTTTATTGAAACTATTTTCCAGTAACCTGTGCATCGGAAATGGCACATATCATAATCATAGGTGAAGAAAAAGATTCCTCAACCATAAGAAGCTAATAAGGACATGACAAAAACCCCAACAATAATAGTGTAGCACAGAGAGGTACCATGAAACCTCTATGGTATGAATCCAAAGAAAGGAGATGCACTGCTAACTAGAATATATTAATAATTTTGTCATCTTAGCAACAACCTGTGCTAGGAAGAGGAAGAAACTTCTTGATAGATTCTGAATTATGGGCTTCCAGAGTACCTGCATAACTCGGAAAAAAAATGTACCACTGTCAAAACTTCAGTAGTAACAGAGCAACATAAGGAATACCTTACAGAGGACCATGTTCTTCATAGATCTCTTAGAGAAGCACAGAAATACTGGGACCAACAAAAGCCACAGTAGACTTGTCATTCATCAGCTAGTTAAGCTGCCTCTTGCTATGGACCTGTCATGGTTTTGGATTGTCACACCATGCTTAGATTTTGTCTCATGATGGATCAGTTCTTAGTGATGCTCAAATAGATTTTAATTTTCACTCAACAACACACTTTTTTAAAGCAAGCATGTCAATGGAAAGAACTAAAAAGGTGAATTTGGGAAGGGGTGTGAAAAAAATTCTTTTCCTTCAATTTCTCCTTGCATTTAGTGCAAGATATAGAAATATTTTTTTCATTTTCTTTTGGCTTTGCCAATTTATCCCAGACCTGAAGAGTCACAGGTGCTGAGAGGTAGCAAGACAGAGTCAAATATATTTTCTTTTAAAATGTTGCTGTTGTGTAGGGGCTTGCATTTTTTACAAAATAACCTGTAGGAGAAGAGTACCCACCTAAGCACACATGCATTTTGTCCTTTCTTCATCTTAAGGGCAATCAAACACTTCACATCTCTCAAGAACAAGCCCTAAATACTAGACTGGTTAATTTTCATCTTTCCTGTTCAGATTATACTTCTGAGAAACAGAGAATGGCAGATTCATGAGTCAAAGGACTGAGAAAGGTCAAGTGAGAAGAATATTGTCTCTATACCTGTTATTGGGACAACCAGTCTGGAGAGCAGAATTCTGCGTTCCTGTCTCTGCTCCAGGAATTGTTTCTCCAGTCACTGCTTATTATTCAATGACTAATATACAGAAATGTTGAGGAAAAGGGGCTAGAAGAAACTGCCATCTTTCTCTCACAGGTGCCATAACATTTGCATGCTTTGTTGCAAAATTAAGTCACCACAGCAGGAGCAGTACAGAACATGTACCCATCGATGCCACTTCCAGGTGTGTTTTTCAAAAAAGTTGCTGGTGCAACATCTTGAAATGTCTTGATGCATGCTATGCATATCGTGAGCATCTTTATTGCATTATGGGAGTTAGGTGGAAGTATCGATTTCCTGGGCTTCAAAATCAAGTTTAGGAAAAAAGCATGTTAATAGGCTATTCGTCTAGGACAGCTGTGGTAAATCAGGAATCAGTAGTTTCAGGTCAAACAGAAAGGCACTTGTCCAGTTTATGTACTAGACGGAAACTGAACAAAAGTATTTTAAGGGTGGCATCTTTTTGTCTTGCTCTAGACTATTCTTACGCTATAATCAGACATATAGCACACTTTCTATTCCATAACTATCCCTGACTAAAATCTGTCACAGCCCTGAGACAGACACAGTAGCAGAATATGGTACCTAAATCTATCTATGTGAGATTTCTCAGCTCCTTATTCATCCAACCCCCTTTCTAATTATGTATGCCATATGCAGGATAGGACACAGAGAGCAATGTATTCAGTGGGAGGTTTCCAAGATTGCTGCAGTCACTTGCAGTGTATTTGGACACAGAATAGCACAGTAGTCTGAGAACCTTTCATTGCTTTGGACCTTTAAATGGATCAGACTTGACTAACATTTATGAATCACAAATGATAAATCAATAAATCAGCCAAATCTTGGTACATATAGCAGAGCCCTCACGCCTGGCTTCCGTTTAATTTGGGGAAGTTCACATATTGTTGCAGTCATCTCTTTGCACAGGCAGAACATTAGTCTGACACTGTAACGAGGTAATGTTGTTATACTTCATACTTTCATGTATTGTATGCTCTGAGATTTTGGGTCATATCAGCAATGAGGGACTAACAGCTGTTCTGTCTCCATCGTGATTCTATGCCTTTGTTTTTGTGGAGAAATGTTAAGTCTCTTCATGATATTAGACAGTGATAAAGCCGTGTGTGTGTTCATGTTTACTCACATAGTTCCAACAGATTCATATTCATAGAATCATAGAATGGTTCAGATTGGAAGGCACCTTAAAGAACATCAAGTTCCAGCACTCCTGCCATGGGCAGGGACACCTCCCACTACACCACGTTGCTCAAAGCCCCATCCAATCTGGCCTTGAACACCTCCAGGGATGGGGCATCCACAACTTCCCTGGGCAACCTGTTCCAGTGCCTCACCACTTTCACAGAAAAGAATTTCTTCCTAATATCTAGTCTAAATCTCCCTTCTTTCAGTTTAAAACCGTTACCCCTCATCCTATCGCTACCCTCCCTGATAAAGAGTCCCTCCCCATCTGTCCCGTAGGCCCCCTTCAGGTACTGGAAGGATGCTATAAGGCCTCCCCACCGCCTTCTCTTCTCCAGGCTGAACACCACCAAACACCAACTATCTCAGCCTGTGTTCATAGGAGAGGTGCTCCAGCCCACTGATCATCTTCGTGGCCCTCTGCTGGACCCATTCCAACAGGTCCATGTCCTTTCTGTGTTGAGGACTCCAGAGATGGATGCAGTACTCCAGGTGGGGTCTCACTAGAGCGGAGCAGAGGGGCAGAATCACCTCCCGCGACCTGCTGGTCATGTTTCTTTTGATGCAGCCCAGGATGCAGTTGGCTTTCTGGGCTGCCAGCACACATTGCCGACTCATGTTGAGCTTCTCATCCACGAACATCCCCAAGTCCTTCTCCTCAGGGCTGCTCTCAAGCCATTCTCTGCCCAACCTGTATTTGTGCCTGGGATTGCCATGTCCCAGGTACAGGACCTTGCACTTGGCCTGGTTGAAGTTTATGAGGTTTGCACGGGCCCATATCTCAAGCCTGTCCAGGTCTCTCTGGATGGCATCCCTTCCCTCCAGCGTGTCGACCACACCACACAGCTTGGTGTCATTGGCAAACTTGCTGAGGGTGCACTCTATCCCACTGTCCATGTCGCCGACAAAGATGCTGAACAGCACTGGTCCCAGTACCGACCCCTGTGAGAACCACTTGTCTCTGGTTTCCACTTGGACATTGAGCTGTTGACCACAACCCTTCTAGTGCAGCCATCCACCGAGTGGTCCATCCATCAAATCCATGACTTTCCGATTTTGAGACCAGGATGTCATGTGGGACAGTGTCAAACACTTTGCATTAAGTCCAGGTAGGTGACGTCTTTTGCTCTCCCCTTATCTACCAATGCTATGGCAATATCGTAAAAGGCCACCAAATTTGTTAGGCATATTGAAAATGTGTAGAGCCAGAAAGATTTATAGGTCATTACACTTCACTCCTGTGAACTGAATTTGATCAAAACATTTTTTCTAGAAAGACAAATCTTTGATTTAAAGACAAACAATGGAGAACTTGCCACTTCACCTGGTATTTTGTATGAGCAGCTTTGCATCCTCAGTATTCAAAGCATGTTTCTTCATTTCAAATTTAATTTCTTCTGGCTTCAGCTGCTAGAATTTGGTTCTTTTTATGCCTTTTCCTCACAGACTGCCATAGATTTCAGAACCTGGCCTTTTCTCCTTGTAAACATACATGCACCACATATCATGCTTTAAGACCTTTTCAACATTTGTAAAGTATGACTGTAAATCTTTTTTCTTATTATCTTCTGGTTTTTAACACCCTTTTAAGAATTGGTGCATTTGACAATGTATGTACTGCTCCAATATAAGCTTCATTCATGTATAGCAATAAAGTTTCTCTCTATTCTTTAATCCCAGTATTCTATTTTTATTTTAAATTGTAACTATCCTTTATTTTTGACAAAGCTTTATGCCGAGAACATGTGCCGAGTTATCTGGTCACAGTCTGTATATCCTAGGAACTGTTATTCCTAGATGAGTTACTGCACATATGGTAATGTTAAAATACACCTTAATCAGCTACCAAATGGTCCATATCAATCTGTGTATCAATTCTTTTTTGCAATATTGTTTATCATTCCTCCATTTTTTATGTCACTTGCTTATATTTACTGGAATTTATTTCATATTTTTTCATTATTTCAGGTGATTGTTGAAAATATTGGGTAGCATGGGTCTTTTATCAATCCCTATAGAACCTAAATACAAATAGTCTCACTTGAGGGCAAATCCCTGTTGACACATTGTTTTCTCAATTAACCCTCCCAATATCCTATTGGTACCATGTGGCTCAAGTTTGGCTTTGGCTTTTTTGTTGGGTTTTTTTTGGTTTTGGTTTTGTTTGTTTTGTTTCATTTCATTTTTAAATTAGAATGCTATGCAGTACTAAACTGAACTGAGGTATAAAGTGGAATACTGGAAAATAGTTTCAACTGCATAGATGTCTTGGCTGAGGTAGACCCATATTGTCACAAATGAACAGAACAGCCACCACTTTAGTTGCAATTCAAAGGAAGAACTTGAGTGTGATGCTGGGTAGAGATAATTATTCCTATGCAGACTTGACTGCTACTGTCATGTTCCATTAAAGTGTGCAAAATAGGTTTTCCCTGTGTCTGTCTATTATGAAAATAACATTGAGGAGAAAATGGTGAGTGTACAGCTGGTAATAAATGCTGGTAATAAATGCAAGCTTCTGTGATGTCTTGCAGTTACAAGGCCTGTGCTGTGTTAACAAAGTGTTTGTATTCCTTTTCAGAAATTATTTTGGAAAGCCAAGAGAATAAATCAAAATAAAGCAGCAACAATCGTATCCAAGTTACTAGTATTTTTACAGAGTCAAGATGTAAAGCATTGGTAGTAGTCTATGTATAAGGGATGTAACAGAGATAATTCTACACGGTAATGACAGCTAAGCCAATACTTATTTCAACTTAATTTAATATATTCATTTTGGCATTACCATGGTCAATTCTAGAACAGCTAGTAGGCCTTGTGCTTAGAGTCCAGGCTGCCAGAAATAAAATGTAAACTGTCAGGAAATGTTTATATATTATCAATTTATTTTAAATTCTTCCCTGACAGTCACCATCACAGTACCATATGACCTTAAGATACCACTTCAGACTAACAGAGAACAGTCAAGGCATAATTCATATTAAAAGTACTTGGATATGATATCTTTCTTTACAAAAAGCAGATGAGTTTTGAATATGTTCTAGATATTGCCTGGAACTCTGAAGAGAGCTTTAGCACACTGAGAACATTAAACTGAATCGAAAGAGTGAACAGAGACCAACAACTCTGTTCAGCAGAGAGACAAAGACCAGAGCATCCCAGAATCCTATCCTTATTCCCCGAATCTTCATTAAAAGATTAGGAATAGCTAGGAGAACACTCACTTCACCAGTACTACTGTTTAAATGTTTTTCCAGAAAAGTAGCAAAGGATGTGAACCCTGAACTGTAGCATGCAGTGTACAATGATGTAGCAAACACAGCATCTTGGTATCCTGTGGACAAGGGAGCTGATCTAAAAACATGGCACAGTTATTCTTAGAGAACTCCGACCACAGCATTTCCAAAACACAAAATACTCATATATTCAATTCCTGTGAAGTATTGACAATGGCAGACAGCATGCCTCAACTGTACTCAAAAGGAAAATCACTTATGCAGTGCAGCTTGTGATTCAGTGACATTTCACATTTTCTTTCCTTAAGTAGGAAAGGGGTCCAAATAATATTCTTCTCTTCTAATATTTGAAAAATGTGGCTGCAATGTCTTGAAGGGTCTGGTCTATGAATTAAAAACAAATGTAATCTCATCAGACTCATGTATCTCTTCATATAAGAAATCTTCATCCCTTTTAATTAGAAATTGACCAAAATTATCACTGCCTTGGTAATCCCAATAAAAAAAAAAAAAGTGATATCATCATAGAAATGTTGATTGAAAGGTCATCCAATTCAGCCTCCCATTTGAAGAGTCACTGCTGGACCATGGAAGAGAGAGGTGTTTTGTTGAGCAGGGGCCTAAACCTATGGCACAAATGGGAAAGACTGCTGAGGTTACTGGAAGCAGAATATACATGAACACTGGTGCCAGCGAGGAACCAGTAAAAAAAATAGGGGCCCAAAATGCCAGCTTCTTGAGCACCTTCTTTCAACTATGGCCTCCTCAGTAGACAGTGAGGATCATATCTTCTTTGAGATCAACTCAATCTTCACAAAAACCTCTGGAAACATCAAGAGACAGTCCATGTAAAATAGAATCCGGTCCATCTTGGATACCCACGTTTAGCCTCACTATTAGTTTCAGTACTTGCTTGCACAGGAGAAAGTTTACCATCATAAAAACCAAAACTACTCGTCTTGAAACCATCTAGCATACATTCCCTACTGAAATAATTAATTCTATATGATAGAGGAAAACTGTGCTTTGACATTCAGCTCCCATATGTTAGAATATGACAACATGTTTCTCCCTTAGAGATACACACTTGATTATTGTCCTGTTTAACAGATTTAATATATAAAAAACATTTAATTATGATTTCAAATTCCATAGTTACTGAAATTAATGTGAAGCAACCATGATACATTAATTCTGGAGCCTCTGAGCATGGGACCCTGCCTCAGCAGTTAATGCACTGAATAAGGTAGGTCATGTTTAATGGTTCTGTCTAGTACATTAATATAAATACAAATAATATTAAGGTGCTTTGTCAGATGGAGCTTTAAACTATCCCTGTGCTATACCACTTATTTCGGAGATTATTGAGCTAAATCTTCCCTGACTTGTGCACATGCTATTCTTGTATAAACCCAAAGGACTCAAAGGGGGAAAAGAATCCAGATTTATTCAGGTGTAGAGAGAAAGCCCACTGTGCAAATAATGCCAGAGAATTAGCAGATCTGGTAAGCCTTACCACATTACATTGCTGAATTTAATTTGAGATCCTGTATTAGACATATTTTTGTTAACTGTCACAATAACTACAAATATAGTGAAAAGATCTGAAAGTCTGGCAGTATATGACCAAACGTCCTAAAAAGAGAACCGTAGCCCACTTAAAACCAAATTTGAAATGAGGGCTATGAAGCACGTATTTCATGTTAAAATTATGCCTGAGTATTAAACTAAATTCTACTGTTGTTTCTATTCCTACCTAGCAACAATTAGTTGTATATTAATAAGCAGAGAGTTCAGAACATTACTGTTAAAAAAAATTGGCAGCACCCATATTTTCATTCAGTTCAGTAACCCAGTAATTTCTGTAGCTGCTTCTGTTTATCAAATGCAGGTTTGGAGTCAACCTGAGTTATTTTAGTGAGAGCATTCAAATGCCAGCACTGACCGTGGTCAAACACTAAATTTTGACAGAATGCTCAGTATAAATGCCTCTACAAATATAACTTAGTACAAGTAGCAGTTTTAAGAATTATACTATGTCCATAGATAGCTAATGAAAAAGCAAATATGCTGAGCTCTTCAAGAATGGTAATTTTTAATGCCATACAGAAACCATACAGAATTTAAGGAGTAAGTATCTTTTCCTTCATTTTGCATAACATTTATGAGAGTATAATAATTAATTCAAACAATTTAAAGTTATATACTTGTCTCTGCAAAACACTGAACCAAAACAAAACAACAATGAAAAAAATGTAAAAGCACCGAGCTTTGTGCCACAATATAGAAACTCTTCCATATAGAATATTTTCGATTTGCCTTCTGTGTAAGAAATGATTATTGATTCTTTGCAAGGTCTATAGCAACTGAGGGAGTCCCACATTGAAGGTCATACATCAAATTGTACAGACATGATGACAGATAGATAGACAGACTGAAAACATATCTATCTACATATCCATCCAGAATTGGGCAGCAGAAGCAAAACAAAGCAGAATATGAAGCTTTATGATAGGAAGGATTAAAATTACAGTTTCTGCTCTTCTGTACTAAAAAAATTCTGGTAGCTTTTGATTATACATCACAGCCAGGTGCAGACTTGCATCAGAGCAGTAATTTAATAAAGCAGTAAAAATTCAATGACTGAGTAGTTACCTTCTGACCATTACTCTCAATTACAGCTCTAACTCCCAATTTAAATGACAGTTACTAAGGTGTCATTTAAAACTAACAGCTTAGCCAGTGTTTCTCAATTATTCAGAGATTAATGTTCCCCAAAGGTGCTACTAATAAGGAAAAAAAAAAAATTATCTTTGGGTATAATACCAGTACTGCTGAAAGCATAATCATATTGAAGAACTCTGAGAACAAAAACTCGGTGTTTTTTATTATGTCAGTAAGATGGTCAGTATTACTCATCTTACTGTACTTGTGCACTTAAAATAGCTACAGGAAAAGGAGGCACACAAGACAACAATAAACAAGTATCTATGTCACTTTGTCAGGTGAAACATCCTTAAATCTTATTGTCTCCAGAAGGAAATGTGTACATAGAGGTTCTGTATAAATTCAAGAGCCAAAATCATAAATCACTATTTTTAATCCAGTAGCTAGCTCTAATGATATCTATACATTCTACCGTTTCCTGGCAGAGTACAGCTTATTTAACACTGATTAGGACAAAAAAAAAAAAAAAAGAGAACAATTTTTAAAATTTAAGCCTTTTTTTATAGATTACTTCAGTCTTTGATATGGATGAAGATATTTCCAGAATATGTACATATGAAGTGCTTAACTTAAATCTGTATTCATCTGTCATTTCACAGTAGAACTGATAAGGCAGTTAGAACTTAACAGACTTTAATAAAGCAAAATTCTCTTAGGTCATGCTTATGTTTTTCAGGTTAATTAATAAGTTTTAATAATATGTTGACAAATATAGGCACATGATTTTACATTACCATCTGCTTAACAAAAGGAATTAAATCGATCTCAGTAAACTTTGCACATACCTATTTTTAGAAAAGAAAGAGTTGTAAATTGTGGGAATAATGGATTATCTGGCAATTTGTACACAGTAGTTTATATATGGAGAAGCATTCATTAGAAAAACTCATCTACATTTTTTGCTTACCATAATAGGTTTGTGCCAGTTTGTCTTGTGTTAAATTAGAGTATACACTAATTTAATATTTTACCTCTCTGGGCCTTGAAGTGACTCTGGGGTAGCCCTTGACATCTACCAGCTCAGTGTTACCATGCCTAATTTCTATCTGCTGAGACTCAGAGCTTCAAAAGCAGATAATTAACTGCAGTAAGATTTGGGGTCACAATTCAAGACACTTCTCATCAGTCATATTGCCTGTACAGCTACAGATCCACTTCTGCTCATACCTTGAACAAACAGTTTCCGAAGATAAGCAGCATTTATTTCATATCTAAGCGTATATAGGACTCATCCATGAAATATGAGGTCTAGGAAACAATTTCTGCTACCAGGTGAGCATAGTGTCCTCCAACCTCTTGTAAACTTTATAGAAACACCATTAAAAAAGGGTATAATTTGCTATCAAACCTGTGTCTTCCAAGAGATCCTGTCTTCCTTGACCTTGCATGTCAATCCAGCCCAGACCATAAAATTACTTTTGTTTGATATGTTAACATGGGAAGAAACCCTAAGTAAAAGAAAAGATGGTTTATTGTCTACCTAGACTTTAGTAAGGCTTTCAAAACCACGTCCCATAAGATCCTTATGGAGAAGCTGATGAAGCATGGGCTGGATGAGCAGACAATGAGGTGGACTGAAAACTGTGTGATCAGCCAGGCTCAGAGAGTGGTGATCAGTGGCACAAAGTCTAGTTGGAGGCCACTAACTACCTACTTGCCTTTTGCAGGAATGCATGGGTCCACCTGAGAGCTGAATGTTTTCTTAGGAAAGCTTATGATAATTTGGTCAGTTTTGGGAAGAAGGCACCTCGACTGCAAGATTTTGTTTCAATTTTGTGTATGCATTTTTCCATATTTTCTTTCTGCAGTCTAAGGAAATATGTGAAATAGTAGTTTTCTCATCCCGTTTTATAAAGAAGTGCTTACTAACATGCCTTTTTTTTTCCTAAGTTTTCAGAAGAGACAAAAATCTAATTTAGTTAAAGAGTCCATGTCTTTTCTGATGTTTTCTCTTAGTAATTATTCTTCAAATATGAAAGATCAACACACTTTCTCTTCACTCTGGAAAGAGAAACCAGTAGAATTCATATACTGTCCACTATGCATTCTATTTAATTGGGCTGGGACTGAAGAAATGGCTGCTCTGCTCAGGTATAGCAGGAAGAGCAATGAATCAAGTCTGTGGGAAATGAAGCTCTATGATACTATCTTTTGTCGTCCAGCATTAGCCAAGACTTTTTAAAACGTAAGTCCCATAACACTTAGGGCTTGATCTAAGAACAGAATGGCATTGAACTTCCTTTTTTCTTTTTCTTTTTTTTTTTTTTCCTTTTTTTTTTTGATTGGTGTCAGTCTTCAGTCAAGATATATTTCACCTGCTCACATGGAAGAAAATCTGCTGAAACCGCTTATGGCTTTGAAGGGTATTCTTTGTCTGTTCAAATAAATCAGGATAAATCCAGTGGTGAGACAAAGGGATAAGAAGAGCAAATTGAGAGTGCCTTTCTATTTACCTTTGTTGCGAAATTTTCATAGCATTTACCTTCTAAGGAGTGCAAATTCACAAAGCACAGAGAGGTCAGTTTGACTTTGCCCACCACACAATTCACTCTCAAGCATTTGGGACAAGGAGCAAATGGATTTTACAAAAGGTAGAAACACAATGTTTGGTAGTTGATCCATTTGCATTTGTCCCTTATCTGACAGAATGAACGGCCTATCAATCTGAATGGCTGAACCTGCATAAGAACAGAAAGATACCAACTGCTGCTATATAAATATCATGGTTCTGGGAGTACTTCAGTGACTGAGCTTCCACAGGAAATTCGGACAGTTCAGTCTTCATATCACAAGAGTATGCCTGAAGTCTCAGGACTGGTAGCAGACTCCAAATGATTCCCAAATGATTTACTTTATTAGAGTACCTCCAAATAGGTGCAGACCAAAGGAGACTACAGCATTCTGAGCGAATGAGAGAGGACTGGATCACTTCACTTCTGCATCAATCTTACATAGTAAATAACATCATACATGGAAAACATTCTTTAAAGTACAGTGTCAGAACATAAGGATGAAATTTATTTAGTTTTAAACATCTAATTGTTAGTTGTCTAAACCTAAATTAGTTATTGTACATATCCATACAGTTAATGGAGGTAAAGGTGGTTGCAGTTCCAGTTCATTCAACCTGTCTTGTACGCTAATCCTTGCAGGAAATGTTTTGCCCTCTAAAGGTGCATATTTGCCTTGTGTGGTCCTGGAGGTCACAACTTTCTGCAGAAGACAGCGACCTGGGTTGACTATGTAAGTTTAGACAAATAACTTTCAGATATTTAAGTTAGCTCAGATGAATCTCACTGCAAATGCCCAATAACATCTGTATCATTTTGGTTGTTAATGCCTCTTTTTTTTTTTTTTTTTTTTTGAGGGTTTCTATTTTTATCCACACATTTCAACAGTAAGTGTTTGTATGTTACTTGTGTTAAGAAATTTCAAAGTACTGTACAGAGAGCTCTGAGATACAGTTTTAATAACAGAAACTTTGCTTTTAAATTACTTAATTATATTTTTGTATTACTTGTAATCAAGCTACAAACAATTTCTCTTCAATAAAAATTAACTCTTATTAAAAGATCTACATATGAATCCATATGGAACTGGAAATTTGTAAAAATAGAAGGCACTACAAAATTTTGTCCTATGTCATATATTATAAATATATAATGTATTTATATTATATATATTATAAAGATATATATTATATAGATATATATAATAAATATATTTTACATATATTATATTAACATTTCCCTTAATAACATATATTATAAAGATAAAGGTATATGGAATATGAAATAAATGCAGAGCCTCTTGGTAATTAGTATTTAAACCAATTATGAGAATGGCATGTTCTACATGCAAAATAAAGAGCTTTGAATTTTCCTTGAATGATTACATCTATACTGGAAAAACACTTGTTTCCCAGTATTTTCTTCAGGGTGTCTGATGGATATCCAGAATTCAATTCGACTAGTCTATTTTGTTCTGCATGTCATTAACAAAAAAGACCCTCATTACACAAAAATGGAACGAAGATACTGCTTTTATGAAGCATTGTCAGAGGTATTTTATATATACCATAATATATTCTTACCCAATGAAATGGTGCTTAACTGAAAAGTATAAAATGAAACAGAAAGTTAACCAAGGTTCCCATTCAAGATTATTGGAAAGTTTGTTAGATATGGGTCATTAATGTAAACTACCTCAGAGACATTACAGGGACTTTGTGAGGTTGACCTTTCTCCCTCTCCAAACCGCATTTTATGTTTTTAAAATACTCCTCAATAAAACAGAACATTCCTTTTCAGATTTGGACTATCAAAATGTGAGCTGCTTAACCTTGATCATGTTCCTTTAATGCTGCTTCTAATACTTTATTGAAGCCTAAGTTTAGTGTATATATGTGACTTACTAAATACTTATAACAGCTGATTCCTATCTAAGTGGCACTAGACATTATTAGAATCAGTGACGGGACAGACTAAAACAGTTCTGAAAAAGTAATAATTGGGGCCTAGGAGGAAATTACATACCCTAGGAAAAACTGTTGAAAATGGAAATATATTGTATAACTTTTCTCTGCATAGTGCATGAGATTAAAATAAGATATTTTTTTTTTTACAGATTTCAACTCTTCAGAGAACAGAATCAAAAGATGTTTTAAACCTCATGCACACCTGCCTTGGAAAACAACTGGAAGAGGTGTGGTTCTATGACCACGTGTGTGATTCTTCACATGGCAGGGACGAAACTCAAAAGGTACACTAGGCTTTAAAAAAGCAGACAGTTTAGCAGCTGGTGAAATTTCAAATGCAGATTTTCCTCTTGAAGGGAAAATATGCATTAGAGACATCTCTTTGTTTCAAAACCCATGAAATGCATAGAATATTAACATTTAACATTTGCTGAGACAAAAAGTAATCCCTACCTTTCTCATAAGAACATGACTAAAGCATAGTTCAACAACAACAGAAAAATAATCCTGTGTTCATACTGTTCTTAAAGGTTGGTGAAAACTGCGATATTCTGTAGATGCTTATTAATAGGCAAGTCTGCCAAATGTGGAAATCGAAACTGAGACATATCCCTGTATTCCCACACCAAGCCTTACAACTCAGATCCAATCTGCTGTTACTGCAAATGGCACAGAATGGCAAATCCAAGCATCTGCATTATTTAGGCAATGATAGGATCAAAGTTTTTTCCCTCAGAATATGCTCTGTGTGTCCAACAAATAACTTGTGATCTCTGGATATCCATTTTGTAGAGCTAAAAGGAAAGGCTTCTTATAAGCAGCTGGATCTCTGCATAAAACATCTCCAGCTTTTGCATAAGAAAACACCCTAATGAAAAAGTTCTCCAAAGTCATCTAGTCATACAACACCAGCAGAGAGATTGGCAAAACCAGTTTTGATTTCTGGGGCAATCCACATATCTTTATAAGAGAGATATTTTCCTTAGTCTTACTTTGTATTTGCTTAGATATTGAAGTGGTAACTTCTAAAAATGCAACCCTATGGATATACCTATCTTCTCCATAATTTAATCACACCCCCAGCATCCCATTTTCCCCCCTTCACAACTGCGTTTCACAAATTTAGGATTACAACCTCACATTCTTTTCACAGGCTCCAAATCCATAGCCAACAACCCAGTACCACAGAGAACAGAAATGTCCTCAGAGGCAGCGCAGCAGGTCAGACGGAAGAAGAAAGGGGCTGTGCTGTGAAGAGGAATCATCAGTGTTTGCAGAGGCAATGGGAAATGGAGGGTCTGATGTTTTAAGCAAAGAAAGTAGCAGTAGTAAAGCCAAGATACGAAAGGATTACCTCAAGATCCCCATTTTCTTTTAATCAAAGCATAACTTATGCATGTAGTCTAACACATTGTCTTTGTAAATATTTCTCACAATTTTAGCTGTCTTCCTTATCTGTTTGCATGTCTAATTTAGGCTTCATAGACACACTAGTTTAACAGAGCCAAACAAAATCATCAGAGATGAGTTTATTGTCTGACTGGAGGAATGAAAAAAAGAAACCAACCAACCACACCCCCCACCACTTCAAACAAGCAGTTGAAATACAGTAAATGTGAGGGGTATGGGTTGGGTTTTTTTAGCACTTTAATAACAAGTGGAGAAAAGGCCAACAGTAAAAGAGCCTTCATGTGACAAATATAGTAATATAGTAATTCACGGTAATACAGCAAGAGTTACCAGGCACCAGGCACATGAATATCTTTATGCAAACTCCAAAGGGCAATGTTCCATATCTAAGAGGAGAAGTAGAAAGCTCGGGAGAAGCTCACACACCGAAGGCAGCAGCCATCCATAACCCACTTCATTGTGGAACAGCGTTGCACAGCCTACCACTAGCACAGCCACAATTTTTTGCCACTTCATGCTGCCTAACTGTACTGAAAATGCTCACAGATCTCGGGTGGCTTGAGCACAACAGGTCACCGTTCCTACTATAGGTTCTAAATGACACAGAAAAAAGTTGAAATCTAACAGTGCAAAATCAAATTGAATAATGAAATCTCTATTTTCCCTTCATATTTTATTCAAAGTATTCAAAAAGGAGGGAGGAAAAGTCAAATTATAAATACATTTAAGTCAGAAGTTCACTGAGGGAGTTGACTATCTTTGCTGACATTGCAGTTGAATTTGTCTCTTCGTATTGTTTTGAGAGGCAGTAGCAAATCTATGCAGATTGCCTGCACCCTCTTGAGTAATACCAAATACAAAATCTAAATGCTTATCTTAGAAGAAGCTCCAGTACAGCTAAAAAGAATTTCCCAATGTTTACTTATAATTTGCAAACTGAAATCCTAGGCCAATATGCCACTGCAAACAGCACTTTTTTTTTTTTTTTTTGAATGGCACTTGGGAATGGGAATCAAAGTACACATCAAAGAAAAAGATCTGAAATAAAAAGTGAGTGACTATAGAACTGTTTCAAGAAAAACAGAGGCTATTTCAATCGTTTCTGCCTAATCTTCCTGATTCTCTTTTGGGGAGTTTAGCTGGTGTTTTCAAAAGCTACATAAAGGAGGAAGTTTGTACACAGTAATTTGAAAAATTATTATTTTATCCTTGATGTAAACAAAATATATTCTTAATTTTCTGTAAAAAACTACATCAAGATTCCTCTGAGAAGGATTTTTTTTCATTATAAAGTTGAAAGAAGTAAATTGAATTATACATCTATAGTGACGTTTGAATTTTAATTCTGTGCCAGACAATATACATAACAATATTGTCAGCCTTTGATGGCAGTAAAAGTTGCACAGTAAGTTACAGTCTTTCAAAATTGCTTTTTAAGGCAACAGAAACAGGGAGCATGAAAAGGGCCATAGCCTTGTGTATCCTCCAAGTCAGAACGACAACGGCAGAGAAAGAAGCCTCGGGGATCAGCCCTTGCTCCAGGATGGCACCTGTGCTTTTCAGAGACAGAAAGACTATTCTTACAGTGGAAAATATTCAAACTGTTGAGAAGGCAGATGTGAGGTCCTCTGTTTTCTCTTTGCAGGTCTTCGGCCCATTCCCATTGAGTATGCTATGCATAAACAAAGACGTTTCATCAGTATCTAAGGCCCAAGCACAGCAAAAGCAGAGCTCATCAGTCATGATTCTGTGATTCCTGGGGTTTAGGAATTATAAGCAAATTGGGTAAAAATGCCCAAGATAATGTCGTCCTTGATGTTGTTGATGCGCTAGAGATTGGTAGAGGTGCTCTCTGTCTAAAGAGGATTAGGAGGAAAAAGGGTCAAAAAGAAGTGGTAAACACAGAGGTACATGGGGGTCTTAAGGCTTTTTGCAAGGCAGTAATTATTGCCGCAGGGCTTCTTTTTCAGATATAATTATAGACCAATCCTTTACATCTCTGCTCACAAATTTATGTGAAAGAATTGCCAGTATATCATTTTATGTTATTTGATCTATTTAGAAAGATTTGTAAAAGCAGGATTTTATTTCTGCTTGAGTAATAACTCTAAATCAAGTTGTTCAGCATATGCATGAACTGCATATCAGTCTATCAAAAATACTCCAATATAGCAACCTATACGATTGGCATATTCTACAGGATATGATTTGCATAGGATATGCCTATAGAATATGCCAATAATCTGTAAAAAAAATATTAAACCCCATGGTTATTAGTTTAATGTTGAAGGCTAGGAGAACATTTCCAACATGGAACAGCAAGTAAAATTACTAGTTAGTGGAGTAAACATGTCAGAGATAAATAATAAAAGCTTTATGATTTAAAGTCAGTTTTGAGTTAGGACAATGATGTATAAAGACTTTATTGTTTTCCAATTTCTTTCCTGTCTAATTACTCACTACCATATTTGTTCATAAAAAGAATGTAGTATTAAGGAACAACGAGACAATTCTTCCATATTACGACATATGAAATTTGTATACTAACTGCAGTCATGTAAACTGTCTGATCTGAACAAAATAATTGCATTACTAAGTTATTGGCAAAAAGTTTCACTCTCATTAGCAGACTTATATTTAACCCTGATTATTAACCCTGGTGCTTTCTCTTTAAATCAGTTTGTGGGATAAAGGCCATGGAGTTTTCCATTTATGTGGTGATATTTCTGACTGGGTTTTTTTGACAACTACTGAAAAAAGACTACAGAAGGGATATAAAGGCAAGAGAATTGTGGATATTTCTGTTCTTTTGCCTGCTGTAACTCAGAAATCTTATGTGTCTTCTTGAAGTTGTTTATTACAATTATGAGGGTTTTTTCCCCTATATTGTATGTGGCTGATTATGAGCAGAGCGCATGTTATAGCCCAGTTTGAAAACCATGAAAACAGAAGTATTTAATGAAAATTCTGAAAGCCTTTTCACTACAGCACTCTAAGCAAAACTATGAGATAAGGCCTTTTAGAGGACTTCATACAGGAAATAGTTTGTGAATCCTAAATCAGCAGCAGCAGGAGACTGTAGGACCTCTCATAGTGGTCTGACAAATACTTCTTAAAGGAATTGGTCAAAAACTAAACTAATATAACAGAGAATTGAAATTCACCGACATTTAGTTCTTATAAATTTCTAACAGCACATTTCTATGGACTTGGCCAACTATATTTTACAGTACGTTTTAAAATTCCTGGTTTTATCATGTACCTTTTATTCTGTTGTTACCCTTATCCCTGTGGAGCTTATTATGAAAGCATCTGTCCTGTAGTTTAAGGGGTAGGATGATGTAACACACTCACTCCTGGCAGTTTCCACACTAACTCTAGAGAACTTGTAACAAAATTATGGTGAAAACGGACAAAAAGTTGGAAGAAATGTTGCCTGACAGTGTTGATTAGGTACTGCATAAGTCTATAATCCCTCATATTGGTAGAGGACATACATATGCACTCTCAAATACTCTCAACTATTGCACAACCTGGTGGGTTGACATTTATAACGGTCATAGCAAAAGTGAGTCTTAAGGAAGCATGAGAAAATGAACAAAATGGGGCTTTAGTGAATTAGTTACCTACACACTGGCTATGTGGAAAGAAAGCCGTATACAAACAAGAATTGTTAATGAAGTAAAGGAAATTTGCTACAGCTGACTGTAAAGTCAAATCAAGTCTTACTCTTGAGATTAGTAGTAAAAATTTCCATTGTTCTCAATGGGAGAAAAATTTAGCCTACAGCTTATGAGACAGTCATTAAAATATCCATAAATTGTAATATAGGGCTTAATAGAAATAACTTCCATATTTAATTAATATGTCAAGGTGACAACTTACAGACTACAGATATGACAAGTTTGAAACCTGCTTTTTTGTTCCATTTGACATTTCTCTCCTTGACCCTTTTATACTTTCTGGGTCATGTTGAACAGTCACACCATTTAATTGCTCCCCCTGTAAAAACTCTGGAAATACAACTGAGTGGAGGAAGCAGAAAGACATATTCCACCTTTTCTGGTACTGAAACACGGAAATGTCACTGGTTTAGAAATCCTCCTTATGCAGGAGCTATAAGGAGGATTGCTGGCACAATCCTCCTTGTGCCAGCAGCAAGACTTTTACCATTCATAATGATTGCATCAAGTTGCACATAACCAGCAGCACTCAGTACAGTGCTGTGACCTGCAGGAAGCCATTCCATTTGTAAAAGGCCAAACATCCTTCACCTTAAGCTTTTGAAATGAAGCAGAGAAAACAATTTCAGGGCTATTTACTGCCCAGTTCTCTGACAGCTTTTGTCCTAGCTTCCTGTAAGAGATATTTGCTTTTATAGTCACGATCCTTTAAGTAGATATGATGCTTGTGGCTACAAAAAAAGCATTTGATTGTTTTCTTTGAGTCATAAGGCTTTTATCTTGTTTTTAAAATCATAAAGTGTGCCTGGCAATGCATTTGTTTTCAGAGCTAATGACTGATGTCCTTTCTATACATTTTAAGTAATCAGATAAGAATACGGATGATCATAGAATAATACTAGTAATGTAGAAAAAGATTTATAATGTTTTTGCTACTGATGTAAGTATGAGCACTCTCAAAATCAAACAAAAATTATTATTACTAAGTTCCAATTTTATGTTGCATTTGTAATCCTTTTCTAAGCTGCTGACATTGGGGGAATTTTTGAAAACGAGAGATAAACTCCCTTCAGCCTTGTTTAAACATAAAGCTACATATATCAACAATATCATTTTGAAATAGGTAATTGACTCCACAAAGAATCATAATTTATCAGGGAAAATAAGAATACAAAATCTACCAAGAACCCCCCAAACCTATAAATTAAAATAGGCAATGCATTATTCACTTTCTTGTGGATACTATTACAAGACAAAATGTGTTGCAGACTATTGTTTTCAAACCTTCTGCCACCTGTGGTGAACCTAAGCATCAGTGGGCCTTTTCAGTCCTTCAGAAAACCATGGCACAACTATTAGCCAACAGCGAAGGGAGGCATGAAATAACAAGAGCGTATGTCACAAAAAGAGTATATCTGCAAGAAACACTGGCAAAGTTTGCCCCAATATTGCCCACAATATGAGTGGGCAATAGGGTGTGGATCTTCTGGAAAGCACTACTGAGAAGGATCTGGGAGTCCTGGTAGATAGCAAACTTTCCATGAACCAGCAATGTGCCCTTGTTGCCAAAAGGGCCAATGGGATCCTGGGCTGCGTAGGGAAGAGTGTGGCCAGTAGGTCGAGAGAGGTCATTCTCCCCCTCTACTCTGCACTGGTGAGGCCACAACTGGAATACTGTGTCCAGTTCTGGGCTCCCCAGTTCAAGAGAGACAGGGAACTACTGGAGAGAGTCCAGCAAAGGGCAACTAAGATGATTAAGGGATTGGAGCATCTCCCTTATGAAGAAAGGCTGAGAGAGCTGGGACTCTTTAGTCTGGAGTAGAGAAGGCTGAGGGGAGACCTTATCTATGTTTACAAGTACCTAAAGGGTGGGTTGAAGGATGATGGAGCTGGACTCTTTTCAGTGGTTCCCAGTGACAGGACGAGGGGTAATGGGCACAAGCTGGAACATAGGAAGTTCCATTCAGATATGAGGAAGAAATTCTTTAGGGTGAGGGTGCCAGAGCCCTGGAACAGGCTGCCCAGGGAGATCGTGGAGTCCCCTTCTCTGGAGATCTTTGAGACCTGCCTTGATGCAGTCCTGAGTAACGTGCTCTGGGCAACCCTGCTTTAGCAGGGGAGTTGGACTAGATGATCTCTGGAGGTCCCTTCCAACTCTGACAATTCTGTGATTCCATGAATACACCACATCCCAGAATTATCAATCACTTGCATAGGTGTCCTGATTCTCCCTTCAAAAATGAAAAAAATTCTAGAGTATCAAAGAGTAACACTTTGCTTTCCAACATTCCCTTGTTGTTCCTGCTGCTCTCTTTTGAAAGCATCTCCAAACCACCATCAGGTTTATGACTCCATAAATCTGCAAGGACTTACAGTGAAATAATGGTCATCTGCTTCTAATTTACAACTGCATCATAACACTGGGGCTGATATCTATAAACTTGTTAATGCCGATAATTAAAACACTAAAATGAGAGAAAAGTATTTACCCAACATGAGGTATATGACATAATTATGATGTTAGTAAAGGATTTCAGTGTAACAAGGAAAGAGAAATAAAGAATAAAGAAGTATGAATTAGGCTGTTTATTTGTGTGGTTTGTAGCTACGTGCACAGTACTTAAGAACGTTACTGAAATTCAAATCAACAACTGTTTCTAACAATTAGTGTAAAACAATTACCTAGTTTATTGATGAGATACCCTCTGGCTAAGGGCACAAATTGAGAAGGAAACAGAATGAATGAATATGTCTTCAGATGTACCCTTAAAAAAAGCAAACCAGTAAACTTGAACTTGGGAAGAATCATAGGAGAGTAGATTTCAGGGCACTCACTAATAACTAATCCCCCACTCTGGTGCCCTGATGGTGCATAATAATGTTTTACATTGAATACATGCTACAGTTATCATACATGACTGATCTTGGTTCAGCATTCAACTGTGAAATTTTCCAGTTCCTTCATGCCAGCATTTTCTAATAGAAATCTGTTCCATTTAGGAGTTTCCAATAACTTATGTTCAAAAAAGTATTCAGAGATTCAACGACCATAGAATCACAGAATCATAGAGTAGTATGGGTTATCTTGGCAACTACACCAGCCAGTTCCCTCAGGACTCTGGGATGCATCTCACCAGGTCCCACAGTCTTCTGTACGTTCAGGTTCCTCAGGTGGTCACAAACCTGAACTTCTCTAACAGGGGGAGGGATTCTGCTCCCCCAGTTCCTGCCTTGTGGTCCATCTACTCGAGAGGTGTGGGGAGAGAGGTTGCCAGTGAAGACTGAGGCAAAAAAGTTGTTGAATACCTCAGCTTTCTCCTCAACATTGTTACCAGTTTGCCAGTCTTGCTCATCACGGAGGGTACGCTTTCTTCGACCTTCCTTTTCTGGCTGACATACCTGTCAGCCCTTCTTATTATTCTTTTCATCCCTTGACAAGTTCAGTTCCAGCTACACCTTGGCCTTCCAGGCAGCATCCGGGAAGTGTCCCTACACTCTCCCCAGGATACCTGTCCCTGCTTCCACTGCCTGTGCATCTCTTTCTTGCCCTTTGTTTGACCAGCAGGTCTCAACTCAGCCATGCCAGTCTCCTGCCTTCCTTTTGTGATTTCTTACACCTGAGGATTAAGAGCTCTTGCACTCTAAGGAAAGCATCCTTAAAGATCTGCCAGCTCTATTCTGCTCCCTTGTCCCTGAGGGCAGTTTCCCAGGGGAAAACATCTAGAATATGGTTTGGCTACATACCCGAGATAGCCATGAATAGCGCATGGGGTTTTTTTTGAATCATGACAACATGTGCATATGGGTTTTTTCAACTGGATTATAAAATTCCCTAGTTTATATTAGGTTTTTATGGTAAAGGTGAATTAATCACTCCTTTTCCTTGAGCTCACCCTGGGATCAGAAATTTAATTCCCAAAAGGATCAGACAGTTAAAAAAATAGATATTGATAAGACACTGAAATTTGACTCTACATTAATTAGTTTTGTACAGAATATTCTGCATTATTTTCATCATAACTTCATTTTGTCATACTTTATGACTACTGAGATTCTTTTTCTAGCAATTAAATTTAAAAAATCCAGTATTATCCTATGCCATGATCTTGCAGTCTGAATTCTCTTCTAATCACTATGATTTGTGTCACTCTGAGTGCTGATATTGCCTTTGTTTGTAGCAAAAGCCATCTGACCAGTGCTAACGTAGACTTTAAGTTGCTGATCATGAGGTAATTTGTTCAGGATTGCCTAAAAAAAGTCAGAATTCAGTGGAATTTTTCTTTCTAGCAATGACAATTCAATGTTGTCATGGTGCCATTTTAGTCCCATACTAAAGTAAAATTAAAAATATTTAGTTTTAACATCAGACTATTTATTTTAATTTTAAACTTTGTCACTATTCCTCTTCTTTTATGGTATCATACAAATTATGTCTAGATTGAATAACCAAAATAGCCTCAAGCAGATGACAGGAACATTGCCGCATTTCAACTTTAAGATTTTCTGATAGCATCTTTTGGACAAAAACATTGAAGTCAAACAAGACGATTCCTATTGTCAGAGAACCTGGGGGCTCCACATGCATAATAATACAAGTACAATTTCATCAAAGCGTAGAATGGTTTGGGTTAGAAGGGACATAAAAAGGTGATCTAGTCCAACTACCCTAAAAGAAGCAGGGACATCTTCAAGTAGATCATGTTGCTCAGAGCCCCATCCAACCTGATCTTGAATGTGTCCAGAGCTGGGACGTCTACCACCTTCCTGGGCAACCTGTTCCAGCGTCTCAACACCCTCACTGTAAAACATTTCTTCCTTCTATCTAGTTTAAATCTTCCCTCTTTTAGTTTAAAGCCATTGCCACTTGTTCTATTGCTACAGGCCCTACTAAAACATTTGTCCTCATCTTTCCTGTAGGCTCTCTTTAAGTACTGAAATGCCGCTATAAGGTGTCACCAGAGCCTTCTCTTTCCCAGGCTGAACAACACCAACTCTCTCAGCCTGTTTTCATAAGAGAGGTGCTCCAGCCCTCTGATCATCTTCATGGTCCTCCTCTGGACCTGCTCCAACGGGTCCATGTTCTTCCTGTGTTGAGGACTCCAGAGCTGGACACAGTACTCCAGGTGGGGTCTCACCAGAGCGAAGCAGAGGGGCAGAATCACCTCCCTCAACCTGCTGGCCACACTTCTTTTGATGCAGCCCAGGATACGCTTGGCTTTCTGGACTGTGAGCTCGTTGTCAGCTCGTGTCTACTTTTTCATCCACCAGTACCCCCAAGTCACTCTCGGCAGGGCTGCTCTCAATCCCTTCATTCCCAAAACTGTTTTGATACTGGGGGTTACCCCGACCCAGGTGCAGGACTCTGCACTTGGCCTTGTTGAACCTCATGATGTTCACATGGAACACTTCTTGAGCCTGTCCAGGTCCCTCTGGATGGGATCATCCCAGGTAGAAAACTCCTGGTCTGTTTTTGACATGTGTAATCCCAGATATAATTTTGTATGTCATGTTCTTATATATCATATATATACATACATAGTGACCATAGTGAGGATTGCTTTTAACTATCGGCATGGTGAAAGTGTTTCAGCACTTCTTGCCCTTACAACACTATGAGAAGATGAAAAGCATATTTATCACAAACATTTTTAACTGTTATTATATCACTGCCCTTAGGATCCTGATGTCCACATCACTTGTTATGGGGGATTTATCTTGTATATTTTTCTACTAGACCAGTATAAGTTGAGTAAACAATCTAAAATCTAAAATTCATTGGAAATTGACAAAAGAATCTGTCAGTGTCGACCAAGCACCTTTTGTGTATAGCAGAAAAATAAGCCAGCTTCTCATTATTGTCCACTGAGAGCAAAATGGAGCTGTGACTTAAGGAGGGAAAAGGTGGGAAAAAAAGAATCATCAAGTTGCAAAATTTAAGTCCTGATACCAAATATCCGAAAATTCAACGTTATGTTTCAACCTCAAATTATTTAACAAAATACACAACAAGCAATCACAAATCAAGGAACACTGGACTGAGACAGTCATGAATCTGAGATAGGCATGTTGTCCATAAGAAGTGGATGAATTAATAATTATTTCAATAAATTAGTAGAATAGCATTCTAAATCAGAACTATTTTGTCTTTTATTTATTTTTTATTTGTTTGAGCTTTCTTCAATGTTTTCTTTATAATTTGAAATAATAGAATTGTTAGAAGATCTTGTACAAAGCATATAGGTTTCCCCCCCATTGTTTACAGGTGATACTTTTCAATATCACTGAAAGTTGCCAAAAATACTTTACGTCAAAAAGTGTGAACTAATTTTTTTTCCTTGCTGCAGAAGTGTTTTTGAAATTCCTTCAAAGCAGGCTTAGTATTCTGCTTCGCTGCTCAATGTGGCCTCAGATTAATCTACAAAGTGTCAATAAATCATAAGCTCTTTCACTCATGCTCAAAGTGCATTCAATCAATTTTACCCACTGCTGAGCTTCTGGTATTATCAAATGTCTGATCTATCTTTGTGCATTTCCTTAATAATTTAGGAATATGATATTGAATGATTATACATTATTTTGAAGCACAGAGAACCTATAGTTACATTAAAATTTCTCAAGCTGACAAAAACTCTTTCAATTGTTTTTGGGAAGGTATGACTAACACATTCCTTAACAGGGCACAAAAGATACCTTTTAGATTAAAAAAGCTCTACCTATACAGAAAGTCTTTGTTAACATGTTTCTGTGTTATACCAAGGCTCTAATCTACATCTTATTTTCCTACTCTAAGATTTCAGACTAGCCTGTAGTATTCACACAAAAGAGGCAGAAAAGCCTTCTGTAGGCACTATCACTTCGATTCTTTCAGTGAATAGGCAGCAGAGGAATAAGAAAGATGCACACCAGGCAGGTACAAAAGATAATGGGTTTGAGATTTGGCTGAGGTGTACTGACATAGTCCAAAGAAGAGGATGGGCCTACAACTACTGAGGAGTCTATCTATTCTATGTATCTTTCTATGCAGCCTATTGTATTGGTTGTACAATAAGCAATCTCAATAAAATGTGATCTTTAATTTTTTCTCATTCTACAAAGAACATAACTGTTCAGTGGCATTAGTAGGGAATATTTTTATTAGTGTGCACATGTAAAACAACAAGAGGTTGACAAAATACTCATCACTTATGGTAGAAGGTGCTGAAGATTGCTCGTGGAGGACTTCATAACCTCAGATAGTATTTCCTACAAACTGATGACTAGTATATGTAAGTGGTAAAGTATTACCATATATCATTGTGGACAGAGAAGAGGTAGGTATCATGGAAATCTAGACATTTTCTTACCTCTTACCTCAATTGTTTGTTTGCTTTAAAGAATTAAATGAAGTCTGACCTTGTCCTCCAGAAAAATAGGTGTAGGTACTTACCCTCAGGCCATGGATCTTGATCAGACAAAAGAATCTAAGATATGTAAAAGGGGAGCAGAACACTTTCTCTTTAATGCTCCGTGTCAGATGAATTTGGTAACTCCATGTTTTGTGTTAAAACTTTTTAGGGTGGCACCCTAAAGAGCTTCTTTTTCTTATTTATTTTACAGTTCTTCCCAGGTTATATCCAGACACCCAGCAAATAGTTGGAAAATTAAGACAGTGCCCTGAGGTATAAATCCCAACTTGAACATTCAAACTGAAGGACTGTTGGTATAATGCATTTGAAATTAGAAATTCGAAATCTAATTTGAAGTTAGATTTATGGTGCCTATACCAACTTAATTCTGACTCCACACTCACGTATAACTATTTCTGTCTATACTACTTTTCAATTCATTGATAGGTTGAAAAAAGTTCAGTGAAATGGGCAGAGCTAGCAGGCATAAAGAAAGGTCAGAGGAAATTAAATTCAAGGAATTATAAATTCATATTTATCACTTTCAGATAAAAAGACTTTGATGGGCACAAGGGGAAGGAAGAAGTGTAAAATGAAATTTTCTTTAGACTAGGGAAAATATAGTACACTTACAACCCGGAAGAGTCAGAAACAATGTTGATAAAGAGACAGACAAAAGACATATAAGAGACACAGGAAACATACTGTTCATAGGAACAGATTATGTTTTCCTTTCCTTAATGCAGAATTAATAGCCGAGTGCTGTAATGAGGTTTTATTTTACTAGGACTTCATTACATTTTCAAGACATGCTACTACAGAACATTTATTAGCACATTATGAAGTGCTATAAATAATTGAAACTAAGCTGCAGTTGTCAGTTGAATAAGTGCTTGCAATTCATTATTACTTTTTTTTCGCTCACTCAGTAGTCCACAAAATTCAAGAGTTTTCATTAAATGTGCAAGTCACTATGCCAGTGTAGACAAGTCCTGAGACTCGCTCACTGAGCTCACACTCCTGGCTTCGCCAGCCTGGGGAAATGACTTGTGGTAACTTGCAAGAAGCTCTCCCTCCCAGGTACATGGTTTCCCTGGACTGTCTCCTCTGTACTCACCACCACAGTGACAGAGTAACTCAGAGAGAGGTTACCTGGTGCAGCTTAAGATTTGAGTCATGTAGTTCTGCTGGGCAAAGTAGCATATATTTTGGAAATCCTAAATGTGGGGAAGAGAATTGAAAGGATGCCCTTAGGGCAGGTGCCCCTTAGTAAGTTCTGATCATTGCAGTTGACACAGAAATGCTCTGAGGACTGTGCAAATAACATAAATACTGCCCCAACTGTTCTTCCTTGTGTTACTGCCCCATCCCACACTAATTATTAGATGGGAGAAGTTTTTGATATTTTTATGTTCAGGAAGCCATCTTTACAAGAAAGTAACTTGTGAATCATCCTAGATTTATTTAGCCAATCCCAAATTTAGTTCAGAAAGTCAATCAATATTTTGTAGAATGCGGTGTGCTGCTTTCAGTTTTGATAAGCAAATAATTGCCTTGTGAATCCCTTCTTAGGCACTGAATATAAAACCACCATATCATTTATTGTTTGAGTTTGATAAGCAACTGTACTTGAATTTGTCATTGATTAAGCAGAGATTTGGTCTCAGATTGCAAAAGAAACTTGTTACTCTTTTAAAACAGCAGCTATAGCAATCTAATCAGCTCTTTCATTCCTGTAAATTCCATTATGACTTGGTATCCAAGACAAACACAACCATGATTATATTTTCCAGTGTTTTAAATGAGTTCTGTTGTTGCATATGCTGTGAAAACTTCTAATTCTGTGGTATTGCAGAACCACTTACCAGGTAAGAGTTCTACTTTCTCAAGTGTTACACCTGCAAGCCACCTGAAAATCAGAGTGATTGTAGAGAAAATGTACTACAAACTTACAGCATCCTGTTAGAGTGACCCATAGGCACACATATAAAGGTGTTTAACGTACTTGAAATGTGTGTACAGTGTAGAGTGTAAAAGATTAAAATCTTCTATATCCACCAGTGGTTGTAAATTATTCTTATTATTGCTGTTATATGCAATTATACTTTTATTTTCAACTACATTTACTGAAGGGTCTAATCAATGTTGTTAGAAACACATAATTCTCATGAGAATTTAACTTTTACAAATCTCTATTTGACAAAAAAGGAACATTAGCTTTTTGATTGATGTGTAACCTGAAAAGCTCATTGATGCTGAAAGGTAGTTTGGAATAGTAGGTCCCATTTTAGGTTAAAGTAGAAACTTTTTCTTTTTACATTTTTATTAGACACATTTACATGAAAACAAGTTCTGTCTTTTAATTCTTGCAAATTCAACTATTTCTTGCAAATTCAACTGCAATTCAAAATTCTGATACTTTTTCTCTAACCCAAGTCAGGCTCTGTCTCTGGCATCAAAATTAGCTGATGTGAAAATTATTATCACATCAAAAAACAGGACTATGATCCCAGGTGAGGAATAATCAGGAGGAGAAGAAGAACTCTTCTGGCTATGAAATACCATCAGAAGGGCACGAGAAAGCTTAGAAAAATGCCTTTATATGTTTTTAAGACAATAAGGTTGAATTGAAGATACATTGATCTGCTTGTTCTCTCCTGGAAAGGATGGTTATCTTCAGGTATTCCATAAACAGAGTGTAAAAGTCCCCCAGAATGAAGATAGCTTGAGTAAAAACATTTTAAAAGAGATAGAGTGAATAACATTTTAGGCCAGAAAGCACTTTGTGAGGAAATTTTTACACAATATAAATCAAATACTGGAGTGTGCTTGACCTTCTGCAGCTGTTTAATTGCTAGGGATCCTAAGTACAAACTTCTGTGTATCTGCAAGCTAAATCAGCCACCCAAAGGACAACTGCAGTGGCCAAGACTTTAGGTGAATTCCTAAGACTCACTGAAAAATCTTGAATCAATGCAGATTATGAAAACACAGAAATATATTTTGGTCTGCAAGGAATGCAATATTTTTGTTATGTTGCTTATTACATGGAATAAATTAAAATTCTTTATTCCCTTCCTAGAATGCTGAAATGTCACTGTTTAAGAACTATTTATGTCTGTCTGTGCAATCACTATCAGGCACTCAAAGCCCTCAAGATCTTAACCACTTCCAGTGTTTGTTTCTCTCAATGGCATATTAAGAACCTTTCAAATTGCAAACTAAAGTACTTAAATGTGAAAGGGCCAAAAAAGATGCAGTAATGAATCCTGAAGAAGAGTTGGGAATGAAGGAGTGCAGTTGAGCCTGGAAAGAAGGGTGGGGTGGAAGGAAGGTGGTTTAGGGTTTTTTATCTTTGTTTCTTACCATCCTAGTCTATTTTTATTTTTTTAATTGGCAATAAATTAAATTAATTTTCCCCAAGTCAAGTTTATTTTATCCATGACAGTAACTGGTAACTCCCTGGCTTTATCTTGATCCAGGAGCTTTTCTGTCTTATTTTCTCCCCCTGTTCTGTCGAGGAGGGGGAGTGATAGAGCAGCTGTGTGGGTCTCTGAATGCCAGCCACAGTCAACCAATCACATTTAGGTATCTATCCCGAAAAAAATAGTTACTGCTTACACACCTTGGATCACTAGGATGTTGCATGGCTCCTCCACAGGTGTCACCACAGACTAACACGCCTGTTTGATTTCTCTCACCTCTGACTCATTTATCGACCACAAGCAAGGTTCAACAATGACTGTATAACTGCCATATATGAAACCATTTGGCACCTCTAAGACAGAGAGGGAAAGAGGGTGAGAAGGAGAAAGAGAATAAACAAGAGAGAGGAAGAGATAAAGAGAGAGGGGAGATGGCTGCAGTTCCCTTAGTTATGCGAACTGGGGGTTGAATCCTCTTGCCTAAGCTTCAACATCTGGTGCCATTCAAGGCCACCCATTACTCTTGCATTAGTGCATATGGCCTCTGACCACTAGTCCAAAAAGGAATGCTTACCTCATTTCTGCCACCCTAGTTTGGCTATCCTGAATACCAGGAGTAATCTTGAATGGCCCTGAGCACACACATGTATTCAACCAAATCATGACCGTGCTCTTTATTGACTCTGATGGGATCGTAGGCATCTAGCACAAATTTATGTAACTTAACCTCCAGCTGAATTCCGCTCCTAAGTTTATCTATGTTAGTCTCAAACTGAATTCTGCTTTCATAAATCTACTAGAAGCTTTCTGGACACTGGCCAGATTCAGTCTAGAAACTATTTAGCTGCATTACCAGGGCACTAAATCTCCTCAATTCTGGCTGGGGAAATGGATTGTTTCCCTGCTGTTGCTCTCATCCTTTTCTTCCTTTTCAGCTGCACAGCTGTAGCCATTGCTGCAAATAGCCACCTTGGCTCAGTATCAAGAAAACACCGCAAATTAGATTCATATATCCAAACCTCTCACTATGGGTAGAGTGGATGGGTAGAGTAAAAGTGTGACTTGCTGCACTTAACAGTATACATGTGCTTATTACCAAAATCAGAAGAGAAAATGTTTATATTCTGACACTGAGGCACAACGAAACAAAAATCTGGGCATCCCTTATACTTTCAGAGTTAAAAAAATCCTTGGTGCTCTGGTAAGAAGGCCTTCTTGCTGTTTTGAGCAGGCTGTCATTTGTGGTAAGAGAAATTTTTTTGCCAAAACCAATAAGAGCTAAGCAATGGTAATAACTTCTCAGAATATCCACTGAAATCCTGTTTTCGTAATTATAAACTTAGATTTGGAACAGTCTATTTTTAACAAGACAGTTCAACAGAATAGTGATCTGTGACATTTAAAAATGTAAATACACTGCTCCATCTCATAATAAATTACATGCTCTGTATCCTTTGAAGAAAGAATGAGGAATATAAATAAAAACATATTTCTAAAAATATAGCATGCAGATACATCCGATGAAATCAATATATGTGGAAAGCCATAATATGGCAGGAGCCATTACCCTTTCTTACCCGTCAGGTCAGCTTCTGGTTTGTATTCAAAGTTATGTACCTTGTTGAGAAAAAAAACCACAACACTGAACGACATTTTCCTCCTGCTTTTTTATTGCTGTTACCTCACGTTTAGAAAGGATTTAGTTAAATCCCATTTCTTCTAATACCTGTATCATCAGTAGAATTGTACCTAAATTGTAATCTATAAGGCCGTCCAAACACCAGAAAAAACAGCATAGCTTAGGACGTGCTGAGGCCAATTCTAGAAGAAAACAGTGTCATATAACTGTGGAGAAGATGTAATTTGTCTTCAGATCTTTTATAATGGAGTCGTATCAAAAGAAAGATTGAGATTGCAAAGTGTTTGTCATCTCTGGTTGATTTTTCTAATCTTGCTGTTAGTGGGAAATGAGCATTTTGGGCGAACTGAAACTCACCACAAACACCACTTTCACAATCAGTTTGCTGAACGTATCTATGCTATAACCCTTCACACAAATATTTTTTGACTGCAATATCCTAGCTAAGAGGGACATTCAACAAAAAACACTTGACATTTTCTTGCATGTTCATTCGCAAATTAGCTTAATACCAGGGTTATATTTGCAGCCTCTTCAGTTTCCTACCACTGCCCTGTCAGTGGCACTGCTAAGCTCATTTAAGGACAATAAATGGACTTGCCCAATATGTGCCAAATTATTCACATGAGTCTATTCCCTTATTCCCCTTTAAGCAGTTTGAAATAGAGGCTGTCGTGTGCTGAGGCAATACTGCTGCAAACGCTTGAAGTAACTAAGACTGCAAAAAATTACATTTATAAGTAACCCTAAAGTTATAGTCATACTCATCATCGTTCTCCAAACCCAGTTTTGAACTTGCAACTCCAAACAGTTCAGCCAAACTTCCCTCAAGGTACATGGAGAGTGTGGGAATGGAGACAGAGAGGTCACGCCGGTGGCTGTAGCTCCCACGTCCAGAAGTGAGGATGTAGCTGTGCCTGTAGGATGCCCTGTAGCTGTCCTGGGGCAGCTGGGGAGCTGGGACCTTGTTTTCCATGGATGTAAAGGAGGTGGTTTTAGTTCAGAGCTTGTGATTAGTCTGCTATTGCTGCAGCTGAAGTTCTACCAGTGCGATTTAAAACTAGCATGGGCATGTCTATATGAACATACATGTGTAAATATATGTAAGCAACCAAAACACATTTAGATATTTGCAAGACATAAATAATATGCTCTTATTATTTAGATGGCTGTTAATAATAACATTCTTGTCGACTTGCCAGTACATTCCCCATGTTCAGCAACTTGTTTCTCTTTGACTTACAGCTGTTGTTGTTATGATGATGTTGTGTGGAAAGTAATTTAACTGCAGACCATTCGCTATTTGTGAAGATAGCCAGAAAGGTGCTTGGAGAATATTTGTGCCTGTTCTCTGTTCATTTGTATTTTTTCTTTAAAAACACCCAACTAATCAACAAACACCCTAGTTCATCTTTCACAGATTACTGTGAAAAAAAGTTAATAATTGGACTTTGTTTCGGTTTAGAAATTCCAATTCCAAACCCTGCAATATTATAATTTTCATACCTAAGTATGTCTTTTGGTCTCAGCACCTAAGGTTTAGGGATGACCTTGAATTCAACTCCAAAGAATTGTCTCAGATTTCTATGCATGTAACTCTTTAGATCTTTTACACTTTCTCCTTCATGCTGAAGTCACTGTGAAGAGGAGAGGAGAGAGGAGAGGAATGCAACTGTCATTTGTTCCTCTTCTATTGCACACTTTGCCATTTCTCTATGCTGCACATCAGATATACCTTCCATCAAATATGGAGACGTTTTGATTTGCTTGGCTGTACATATGAATTGTGCATTTAAGCCCAAGAGTAGAATGTGGCCCTAATTACCAATTTCAAATCTCTAATCTTATTCTTGACTTTTTATCTTACCTCAGAATCCATCACACCAAATCTAATACATGAGTAAAACATGCCAATATATTCATTTTGCTCTCATAACCGTTGAGCCTTTGCTCTCAGTGTTTTATGTTCCATTAAATCTGTTATTAAATGTGACCTTCTAGCTTTATTTGGAGACTCTTTTCCTATTTTTAATAACTGTATTCTATTTTTTGTTCTCCTAAGAAATTGAATGCTCTTACTACTATTCTTTTTCTAGCAGACAACTTAGAATATTTTAACAACATCTATAACTATTCTTGATCTTTATAAAAATGCATGTTTCACCAAATAAATCATTATGACTGTCTCAGCATGTGTTGTTCTATAAAAAGAACAGAGATTTTCCTCAAGATTTCTCACATTCTTCCTTTCCTAGAATTCATTTTAAACTATGGTTCGCAGTTAACATTTTGACTTTTTGGTTTAAATCATTGGATTGAATAAAAAGGTTATTTAGAACCTAGAAGTCATCTGCCCCTGAGCTGTTACACTCTAATTAGAAATATAGTTTATGAATTCATCCACCCGTAACAAAGAAATTAAAATAAGCAAAACCGAGAGTTACCCTCACATTATAAGATCAGAGAGAGTTAGGAAATTCAACTCCGCTTAACTACTCCACAGCGATGTGCAACTAATCAATATTTTGGAAGTAACAATGCAGATACCATTCATATGAAACAAGTATAAGGAAAAGTTGGTTGCATAACTCATACATGTAACAAAATTAATGATCCTATAAAGGAATAGTGCAAGTAGGCAGTGATAAAATCAGGACTAGAAACAACATGTTTCAATTAACAAGAAAACTTTAAGAATATATTGGAAGTAAGAAAGGAGCAAAAGGAAATGAAAGATACATAACAAAGAAAATAACGAATGTTACAAAGAAGAACTTTCTTTTTAGTTTAATCTTTCTAGAAAAAGTGAACTGTGACCAGATAAATTAAATTAATTTAAAAATTGAGTAGAAATTTAGGTCAAAGTCCAGAAAGAAGAGTTTAAAGAATATTGAGATAGCATAGAAGCATGCAAGTTCAGAGAGCCTGATGAATGTGTGATAAATTAACCAAAACACTCTTTGAAGTATCAGAGTTTGTCTTTAAAATTTCTCTAGGAACAGCAGAGGTATCCTTGGGCTGAAAAATAAAAGAAAGATATCTATAAGAGTAGAAAAGAAATCTTAAGGTATTCTGGATAAATCAGTGTACTTCAAATGCCTGGAAGTATTCTTAAACCAACAAGTAAACATTTATAGAAAACTAAATGTTAATGAAGTGACAGAAAAAAAAGAAAATGTATGCTTTTCTGTATCATGACAAATGAGTCTAAATTAATTCTTTGACATGAAGGGAAAAGGAAGTACATATTATATAGAGAGGAACAGAATCCTTTGAAGGATTTTGACACTATCTTGTATGGTATCATTGCAAAAAGGTGTCAACATCTTCATTGGTGTCCTGGGTTGAGAGACACAGGACTAACTTTTCTTCTAATGCTGGGGAAAATTGCACTTTTAGAAGACTCTAGTGTCTGAATTTGTGAAAATATTTACTTTATAGCCAGCCAGGCTCTGTGGGATTCAAGGTTAGTGTTTTCGAGCCTTGCCAGGTGCAGGGACAAGGAGGAGCAAGGCCTTGGCATTTGACCCAGGCTGGCCAACAGGAGTATTTCATACCATGAACATCACATTCAATATAAATTAGAAAAGTTTGCTGCGTAGCGGGCTCTCTCCCTAATGGCGGCGGGTCCAGACAACTCCTTGCCCCAGTGCCGGAGCCCTGAGGCCTTCCCTTCCTCCTGAAGCCATTGCGCTCCCAGTGTCCCACATTTGCTGTCCCTGCTGGGAGTGCACAGCCTATGCTGATATAATTCCTGTATATCTGGAGCACCTCTCCTATGAGGACAGACTGAGGGAGCTGGGGTTGTTTAGCTTGGAGAAAAGGAGGCTCCAGGGAGACCTCATAGCGGCCTTCCAGTACCTGAGGGGGGCCTACAGGAAGGCTGGGGAGGGTCTGTTTACAAAGGCCTGCAGCGACAGGACGAGGGGCAATGGTTTTAAGCTGGAGAAGGGGAGATTTAGATTGGATATTAGGAAAAAATTCTTTACCATGAGGGTGGTGGAACACTGGAATAGGTTGCCCAGGGAGGTGGTTGAGGCCCCTTCCCTTGAGATATTCAAGGTGAAGCTCGACGAGGCCCTGGGCAACCTGGTCTAGTTGGGGGTGTCCCTGCTGACTGTGGGGAGGTCGGACTAGATGACCTTTGGAGGTCCCTTCCGGCCTGGACCAATCTATGAATCTATGAATCTTATATCAGTATCGGGATTAATACTGGTTCTTTAGTATTATTGTTAATCATTTAGTCTTAGTCTATTAATTCTATTTATATTTCAACCTTTGTGTTTCTTTGTTTCCCGCTTCCCCTTTCTGGGTGGGGAGGGGTCATCAGGTGATGGAATAATTGTCTAACGACAATAGATTGTTATGGGTTCTCTCAAACCATATCAATTGGAAAGTTTGCAAACTAATCAAATTCTTATTTGCTGGGAATATCTTGGGCAAATTAATACTCTCTCGTTGCAGAAGCTGGACTGGGTGATTTGTGAAGTCTTGATGAGCCCTGTAGTTCTTGGTTTGTAGCCTATAGTCAGATATTCTTCACACTTCACTGTGTGACGAATAATAGTGGAATTTTGGCAATAAGTACGATTGCTTTCACATTCCCATGTGGAAATGACATTAAATTAGCCCATTTTCCTCCCCATATTTCTGGAATCCATAGGCCACTAGCTGCAATCTGAAGAAGTGACTATGATTTATGTAGACATGTTTGCAAATAAGCTTGGATCCTGCTCGCCAGGTTGTCAAAGCGGAATTGAATTCAGTGCACGTTAAATATTGAATTCAGGATCTTGGGCAGTTTTGCAGGCAGTATTGAATATTATTGTGCCACAACCATGCTTTTTCTTTTTTCAATATCTAATATAAAACAAATAATATAAACCTGATTTATCCACTAGCTTGCACATAACTGAAGCTGGGTTCATTAAAATGAGTTGTAGTCGTACACAGTAGAAGCACCAAAAAAAAGAAAAAAGCCTGACAAGCACAATATCCACAAATGACTCGCAATAATTGTTTCCATACCTTTCTTTTCATGGAAGTGAGTTTTCTTCCGTGAACAGTTTGTCTAAGTTTGCAATCATATGGAATTACCTTAGTTCTAAATTAGACCTACAGAAAAAAATATTCACCATAAAAATATAGATTTAGCTAAAAATATGGGGTAATGAAATTGGTAGGGGAGTAGAAGCAAGGGAGATAAAGCAGCACACATTATGAAACCTTATACTTTCAAATGCAAGTCCACTGAACAAAATTGTTAAATCTGCATTGTTTTGCCCCAGTTACAAAAACTATGCACACTGTCTGAGTGAGCTGCTGTTCATTTTGCCCTGATAAACATATCAGAAATTGATATCCTATAATGCAAAAGTTCAAAGACACATGATTTATCTCAGATGCTCGGGGCCTTGGGTTTTGGATATCTGATGAAAGCGGCAATGATGTCTGGACATGAAATAATTGAAATACTGATTAAGGAAGCATCTAGTCCAACAATGTGTAATATCTTTACATTAAGGAAAGAAAAAACTTTGCCTATCTTTACAAGCATACTGGAGTAAATATTAAACTTAATACATTCCAAATCTGAATGAAAAAATTACTATTTTATTGATCTGTGTAGCACCTAAAATTACAGAAGTTGGGGGTCTTTCTTTAGTATTATGTTTTATAATGCTGTTCTTGTCAACAGAATAAAAGTTTATTCCATTTTCTTATGATTTAAAGGCTGCCTGCCCACTTGTGTATAAAACTCATTCTACAACAATCTCACTTATCACTGCTTGTTTTGATTTTAAAAACTTTGTGATCTGTGACATTACTGAATCAAATATACCTTCCCCATATCAGTGATTTAATCTAAATTGAGGATCGTATTTTCTAGCCAATAAGAACATGGATTTTGTATTGCACTTCTGCTTCAGAAGAATGCTGAAGAATGCATCAGTTTTTAAGACACAGAGCACTTCTGATTTATCTTAAAGACTGATTTTTAAGTAGATAAGTGTTTTGTGTTTAAGTACAGAGTTAAATAATTGTACACTAATTCGTCATGTAATATTAAAATTTATAGTGTGTATGTTTCACCAGTTTTTTCCATGAGAACTTGCTCAAATTCTGTCTATTTCCTTTCATCACCCACAAAATCTATCATATTTTCTATTTATGTTGTGGTAAGTGCAGGAGTTGCATATATGTGAAGAGAAGCATTTGTAGGGATTTCAATAGAATAAAGGGTTCAAGAGTTGACTGGGACAAAAGTGGGTTGAGGTATTAAAAAAATACAGTATTTGGATTTATTGGATAAGGAGGAAAAGAGTTTAACTGGTGCATTATCAAGTCAGATCCTGTCCAGCATCTGAACAGGTGGAGACGAGCAAAATCAAAAATATGGTTCTGGTGTTTCTAGAAGGTCATGAATGGCTGAAAATATTTTCCGTAAAAGACAAAAAAATCTCAAGAAAGGAACAAGACCAGCTCTTCTGAGGTCTGGACTGATCAAGTAGTCAGATTGCACAATCTCCTTGGTATTGGTCTCAGGCATGCTAATAAAGTTACAGTGCAGTTGAGTTGTAATCACTTCTGCCTTTCACTGTATGTTGCCAGGTAAATGTGGTTTCTGCAGCCTGAACCATGGCCTTTTAGGCAGTGCTCTAGCTATGAAACTTATAACATTTCCAGGAGTTCAGATTCTCATAAAGTTTTTGGTAATTTTACTCTCTCAATTCATACCTTACTTTCTTGACTGCATGCTAAATCCTGAGCAAAATTTTGACAAAGATCTTCAGGTTAATTATACTGCTTTACTACTGTATCGGTTATATAATATGTACTTCCTATAGCTTTGAAATTTGTTACTTTAAACACTTTTGAAGTGTGTTTGCAAACTGAAGTCTTCTTTTCCTAGAAATAAGTGCCTACTGCAACAGTTTTTAATGGATTATTTGGACAACTATTATAGCTTTTAGAGAAAGACGGTATGTGGGAGAATGGCTAGCTGAGAAGGGTCACGTAGACATGATCCAGCTGGCCGAGCAAAAGCTTGAGAAACATCGGATTCAGCCCCCGTAACTACTGGGCTGGTAAAGACACCTTGTCCTTGACTATAATTGTTGTATGATAACAGAGAGGTTGCAGCTGCTCAGGCATGGGAAAAGAGGATGAAAGTAACTGTAAAGAAGGAACCAAGGGCGGAGTTGATCTTTCTAAGAACTAACCAATCATGAGCTTAACTTTTGTAATATGTATGAGCTAATTATGTTAGAACATAAAAGGCCACTGTGTGAATCAATAAACGAAGCTTGCTGATCACTCATATTGAGTGGCCCTGTCTTCCCTCCGTCGTGACAACGGTATTTACAACAAAAGTCTTCTTTTATTCAAACTTTTGAACTTCAGGACTGGGAGCTGTCACAGCAAGTTACAGCATAGCAATAGCCAGTATCAATTGTGGATTTTACACATACATATGGTTGACTGAGTCGGAATGTAGTGATATAAACTGCTTAAGCAGAGGAACTATTTAAACTAGCAAAACACATGGGGAAATAACCTCCAAAAATCAGAAGAGAATAAGGCAGTGGTAAGAAATTGGAGGTATTAAGCTGCTAACCTGAACGAAAGCGTTTATGTGTCTATCTTCCCTTGAAGCCTGTGACCACAATTATTAAAGAAATTCTGTCTGAAATCTGTCCTATCAAAATCTGTCCTGCATCTGTCCTTTCTCATTTTGCACCTAACATTTGTTTCTAAAACAAATTATGTTCCTGAAAATTTAATTCAGCTTCAATTTAAGGGATCTGGCTTAAACTCTTATTCTCAGAGTTCTCAAAGATTTCAGAATTAAGCGGACAGTTCTCACAATAACTGCAATAGGCCAGCAGAAGAAATTTGTAATGTTTGACTATCTTAAGGTCCTGGCACTGACACAACATCCTTTATTTGGTTTATGTTTTGTTTGGCTTAATCTATTTCTCATATGATTTAGTACTAGAGTTCATTAACATGCGAGTTGTGCTAACTCAGCTTTATTGTTTCCAGTGTCAGCTGAGCACTTCTACAAGGCACAGCAGTGCTAATAACTGTAGCTGCTCTCCCCCTGTGCTGTGCCAGACCTCACAGTGTGTATTCTTGTGCTAGGGTGTCTCAGGTAATCTAAGAAGTACACATCAAAATTTTGACTGACAACTGTCCATTTGCTATGCACTACACTACACATATTCTATACTGTATCCTACTATCCTATAGTATTGGTGTCTTAAAATAGATCATAAAGTGCCACCCATGGATCAAGAAGCTGCTGAAAATCATGAAGCTTGGTGCATCTGCACCTACAGCTAGTCAACGAGACAGAATACACTGGCTAGGGAACACTGGCCAATTCTACGTGGTTTGATGTTGCCTCAAGTTCAGACTCATGCTTAAAAAGTACTTCATTAACTAAACTTAGCCCTCTAGCGCCAGAGATGCTGAAGTCTGGGTTTTCTAGCATTTCTAGAAGACATATCCAAGAGACTAAAATTGCCTCCTTATGCCGTGCAGATGGAAGCAGAACTAAATCCAGCTGTAACCCAGAGATCTGGAGAGAAGAATTTCACTCAGATCTCAGATCTCACCTCCTGTTCTGCAATAACAGCTAAAGATGACCAGAAACACCATTTAAAATTGTTTCTTAATGTTCCTTATCACAGAAACAGTCTCAGATTGCTTTTAATTTTGCCCTGAAATCACCCAAGAGGTTTCAAACAAGAGCTTTCTCAACTTACAGGAGAAACTTTTGAAAATTTTTTCTCTCAGCTTTTAGTTCTTACCCTGGTCTGATTGTAGTGCCAGCCTCACCTGCGCAAAATATGTAGTCTGCACTAACTCACCAAATGCAGTCCAAATCTGAAAACATGCTGTGAGCCAGCTGGAGACCAAAAGCAAAATTACCTGATGATGTAGGGTTTGAGGATTTTATGGTTTACTTTTTTTTTTTTTCACAGTTTTCAGTGAAGCCCTAAGGTTACCTTTCTCAGGGTTGCCAAGACATAGTCACACTAACTTGAAACCTAACTTGAAATGTGCGCAAAAGACATGATTTTCTTATAAATTGTAGAAGAAAGGGGTAGTAGTCCCACATCCTTCTTCCAAAATTCTGGTACAGAACACACCAAACTATGAATAGTCTATTGCTATGTGACCTATGCTCCAGTAGGACAATGGTCTGGGGAAATCCGATGCAGTGAAAAAAAAAGAAATGAAATTATTCTGTAGACAAAGGGTTAGATCATTGTGTCATGGTTCCTGTCCCTGCTCCCAAAATATGGTACAGTCACTGGCTGATAAACAAGTGTTAACAGAAGCAACAATATATCATTGAACACCCCTGAAAAATTGTCACTGAAAACTAAAGCACTTAAAAACCTAGGTATGAGGTGGGGAAGGAGCTTGGGGATTGTATTCTTGGACTCATCTGCCTTCCTTTAACTGTACAGGCTTGGGTTTGTGTCTGGCACCTGTTTCCTTTCTTCTTCTTGTAGGTGCTCCTGAAACACCCCTGCTGGATTTAAGGTAACCGCAGGAAATAGCATTTATTAAAGGACATATTACGTGCAAGTCATTTTTTCTGGGACTATGCATTGACCACAGTGCATACATTCAGAAGACTGAGATTTTACTGCCAGTGTTCTACTTCTTCCACAGTTGGTATATGAAGGTGTTCTCTTTGATTCATTACCAAATTTCATTTATTTCTTGGCATGCTCTCAGACAATCTCCTCTTCCTCTCTCCTACCCACATCAGCCACCTTTGACTGCAGCCAGCCAGGTGGTTCACTGACTTTATAAGTTATTAATTCAGCTTGCATTACAGTTTCTGCAGAATGCACTCTCTCACTACCAACAGTGTTTTCTGAGCTAGAGTAATAAATGGGGTTACCTCAGGGTTTAAACAAATGTGAAGTGTGTCCTTAATGCAACCAATTTAATCAAACACATCACTGAGTTCTTCTAGTATATTATTTTCATTTAGCTGACATGAGACCTCCATTATACGTTTGATCAGTTTTAATTCTTGAGAAACTTTAATCCCTGGCACAGGCTAAGCCTCCACATTCACACTGAGAAAATAGAATAGTTCCTGTGTCCCTTTATACAGAGAAGGCTGGACCTTTAACACATGAATGCTTTGTGCCTTCATTTACTGCGGCATCCATGGCATTTTTTTAAACTTTCCTGTAGTTGCAATGAAAAGCCAAATTTAGATACCGTCATTATTAAGTTATCTAAGTCAAATGTCTATAGAAACTTGCAGCTGTAATTATCTGAATCTGTGACAATTTTTCTGCATACTGAATACTTCAGTGACATCTCTTATTCAGTTAGGTACATTTCTACAGTATGCTTAACTGACAGGTTCACCATTTGCTTTCAAAATATTTGACAGCATTTACAACTGAAGATCTAAATTTCTACTGAAATTTGTTTGTGAAGGAATAATACAGCCTATTATGCATAAACTGGATATAAATTGTGAAACTTAACCAACAGAATTTTGAGTTATTATGTGTTGTTTTTTTGAAGAGTGATACTTCTTTAATTAAATTCAGTTAATCTTCAGATACTTCAGTTAATCAAGAGGTTAGAGAATCACATGGGCCATACAGAGGCTGATTTATTCAAAACCTAGTAATAATTTGTGTGTATGGTTGGACTCGATGATCTCAAAGGTCCCTTCCAACCATGAAGATTCTGTGATCCCGTGATTCTGTAACAGAGGTCAGATGTTAGAAACAAAATTCAGTTGAGGAAATGCATTTGTATTTCAGGATAGTTCCAAGATCATTAGACTGTTCCTACAGAATGACAAACATTTCATTCTTGGATAGTGTGAACCTTCTGAAAATTGAGAAATGTATATGCCTCTACACCTATTGACACAGTGTTTAGCTGATTGATTATTTTATTTTGTTTTTCAACTTAATACATATCTTTAAATGTTCTTGGAGGTTTGATTTTGGCTTTCTGTCTATTTTTCATGTTGTGAGAAACATTGTTTCAAATCTGTGTGTTGGCTTTCTAATTGCTGTTGCTCGTCACATAGTCACTTCACACCTATTTTCATCTAAAGTTCCAAAGGTCAAAGAATTTCGTCCCAGCCTGACTGGCTCAGACTGCCATATCTTGCAGATATTCAGATTTGTTGAATCTTCACAAAGAAATATATCCAAAAGATCTCTCCTCCAGTGTGTGGAGGAGTGAACACAAAGAAGAAGACATAAAATTGCTACAGGAAATGTGAAGAAAAGGATTTATAGGGAAGAGGGGGGACAGGAACAAGGAATGCAGACTAGACAGCAATAGCAAAGAAATGTCAGTATTAATATTACATACTTTTTTATTAGAACACATATGCCATTGTTTCTTTACTATCTTGTTGCTATTTTGTATTGTCTTGGAATTTAATCTACTAAATATTTGGGGAAAAAAAGGCAAAACTCTACTTTGATTTTATATCTGAAATGACCTGTATTTAAACAGGTAAATTGCTTCTGGGGAGAACGTTTTTATTGCCTATTTAGATGAACAGTCATTCAGGATGTAAAAATAAGATCCTTGTTAATCTATTGTACTGAAAAATATGAGACGGGAAAGCTGCAACAGGGACAGAGTTCCTCACACACAATTGCCTGTCAAGGGGCAATTGTCTCTGTTAAGTGAAAAACTGTTAACTGCTTCCAGAGTCTTTGGGCAAAGAGAGTAGAAGGGAATGTGTGTATCTCCATTATTTCTAGTTCAACTAAATTCAGCTATTAAACCACCCTGTAAAAACTGAGTAACGGTACTTAAGCCAAATGTGAAAAAGATGGCATTATCACATTTCAGGTCTATAGCCATTGCACAAAGATGCTTTTAGAGGCACTTCTAAACTTTCAAAGACCAAAAAGAATCACACCCTGTGGCTACATGAAATCCAGACCATTCATTTGCAGAATCTCTCAGAAACACACCATTTTTCAGTCACTTGTAAACAGGGAAAGCTGCAAAGACACATCTGCTATGGTTCTATGCTACTGCATCCTGTTGCAGTTTCCAGCTCATTTTAGCCAAAACTTTAGGTTTTAGTTTAGTTTTTTCTTGTTAACTGATGCAGCAGCATCTATCATGTAGCAGCAGCTCAATGGGTTTGTGAGGTAAATCCAGAGAGCAAATTTCCTGTATGGATCTCTGGTTTCTTTCAGTAATTACTTTGCCTGTCAGTCACTGCACAATTAAATAGCTACCTGGCTGTGGCATCTTGAACCTCTGAATCTGACATGAACTGGTTGGGAAAGTTAGCTTGGAAATTAGTTTAAAAGAAACCACTCCAAATGCCACATCAGTCATCAGTGGTCCTCTGCAATCTTCATTAGAAAGGCAGCAGGAGATCAGATATTATGAGACTATCATAAAGCTATGCATGTTATTTCTAATGATATTTAATTTTAAGAATAATAAATGCAAACCACACTGTCTGGGAAAAAGATATTGTAATTCAGTAGAGCTTGTAAGTAGGAAGATAAACCTAGCATAAAAAATTAACATGTCAAAGACTCTTTAGATGATAAAATACAAACCATAACTAGAAAGTTTAAACAATATTTTATTTGCATTTTTTGAGTAACCAAAGGCTCAACAAAATAGGGCTCTTCCCAAATAATTTAGAGGAGAAAGGAAAAGGGAAGGTTCCTGGGAAATCTGTTTGGAAAACGGTTTGTGCTCATGGACATGCAATTATCCCCAGTAAAACTGGAAGAAAAGGGACCCAGGCTGTGCTTCTCTTTCTTAATGGCAGTACTTTCAAAAAGTGGTTTGATCCTTGACTCTCGTAACAGCAAGATCCCTCAGGTAATGCTTAAGAAACAACTGAGACTAGAATATACCTGATGTCAATCTCATTGAGCTCTCAATTTGCATTTTCTTGCTTTTATGGTTCTATTTTATAACTGGCTTCTAATTTTAATGCAAGAATTTACTCCTTTGCCTTGCTAGAGTACACTTATTCTCCTGGTGGATAAAGTAAGATCAGCTCAAGAGTATTTATAAAATTTTTTCTACATCAGACCCAGATTAGTCTGAAACTTTCATGTGGTTCCTCTTTTTCACAGAGCGGTATGCATTTTCTCAGGGCGTGCATTCTCACTTCCTCTCTCTTCTGCTTTGTCTTCTCCACAGTAACAAACCTGTTAATGCTGGTATGAGCTGTCACTCTGAGCAGCCTCAGTCTATGTACACTTCAAAACAGACAATGAACTGAAGCTGAAGTTGATGTACACCATAATGAGATAATGGTCTTCTATTGCCACATCCTAGAAGGGATTAACCCCTTTTTCCACAAAAACATGTTAAATAGCAACTTAGCACAAATGCACTAGGATCCAAAATATATCCTCCTGGGTCTATTGTTTTATTTGGTCTGGTATCATGATGATGTGACTAAAACTCTCTTGTGGCTCAGTTTCCATTTTGTTGTACTTTCTGGCATATAGATCTTACTTACTTCAAATAGACAGGATTGATTGTAACAGCTTAAATTGGTCTCCAGTGACAGGCATATGCATGACATCCTCATTACCTTACGAAGTCTGTAGAAATGACCAGAATCCAATTCTTCTAAGCCCTATCCCTGTTTTTAGAGACAAAAACATAACTTTGCACTAGCAGGCACCAGTTACTTCTCTCATGCATTTGCAAATGGATGATCCTGTTATCCAGACCCATTAAAGCAAGTGTTGTTGCATTATGAATTTGGCAATGAGTAGGATTTTTATTATTTGTAGACAAGTTAATAAGGATTATAGTTCAAACAAAAAAGCTTGAAATTGAACTACAAGATATTCAGGTGACATTGGAAAGTCTCAAAGTTTTATTATTCTTGCTTTAAAGCAAGGGAATATCTGCTAAAAAGAAACTCTTAGAAGAAACTATTGATTTCACTACCACCCACATAAAAATAAACATTTTAAAAACTGCAATTACTAAGCAGCATGAAGAACAGGCATAGCATGGGATGCTGACCCAGCTCTATGGGAAATGTGATCTTCGTGCATAGATGCACGAAGAAGAAAGATAAAAGGTCATCACAAAATACAGATTACTTCAGAGATACTATTATAGAAATCTCAAAACTCAGATGATCGGAAGTGTTCAGCAGATTCCTTTTTAAAATGTCATTACAAGTTCCACAATAGCAGCATTATCTTCTAAATCTTGCAAGTCCCATAATTTTCGTTGAACTTCCCCCTATTTTTAGTGTCGGAAATCTTATCCTAAATGCATTTGTCAGTCCTAAACATCTCTATCTATCATATACTAGAATATACATTTTTGTACTTTTCTTAGCAGAACACCTATAATACCTGATATGCTTGTAAAAACAGTCTGATTTTATTTAATTCACATTTAATATCACACAGGGAAACAATATGAAAGAACGCTGAAAGCTTAACCACTTAGGTCTGATTTTCACGTGGCTGTAGAGGATTCGATTACTCTAGAAACTGAATTAAAATTGCCCAAAATTTTCTGGTACTGTAGGTATCAAGTTCTAAGATCTGAGATTTTTTCCTATTTTTTCTGTTTCTGATAGGATTCTGATACCTTTAATACTGCTTATTCTAATACTTTAAAAATATTACTGTATCACCTTAGCTGTTGCAGTTAAGATTGTTTAATGCTTTGAGAGTGTATCACACCTACACTACACAGCTAAAGTTAAGAGCCTAGACCACTAATGGACACAGGCAGCAGTTTGTCCTGCTCCATGTTCTGGCTATACTTGAAATCCAGGCTGCTAGATTAGGTGCCTAAATACTATGCAATATGAATACTCCCTCCTCAGGGAGGGAGCATTAGCTTGCTTTAAAATCATGTTCTTAGTAGAGCTTTGACATAATTTAACCATAGGGCTCATGGTTTTGATCATCAGCTTCCTTTTGTCTCAGCCGAGAGGCTCTGAAATACCAGGCACCTTAAAATACACAGATTTCACTTGAGCAAAAGAGTAAGTGAAAGAGGATCAGCAATTAAATTCATTGTATTTAAAGATAATTTGTCTGATGAAATACAGAAAGATCTAGTGGTTCAGTAATATTCTGTTTAAACAAACTTTCTGAAGTAGTCACACAGATATTTTTATTGAAGTGACACAAAAATTGGTCATAGTTCTGAATTTCTATGATTTTGGTCAAACCTTCTTCCTCTTCCAAAAGTTAAAGCCTAAAGATACTAACTGAAAAGCTACTGTTTAATGGGATGACACTTCCGTGCTGGTGATTAAGTAAGTACATTTATGGTACATTTTGCTTGGGTGTGACTGAAGTTGATTGTGTTTTGCTTCGCCTCAAAAGGACTTTGCTAACGCCAGTTCAGTAAAACAAAACTGTTTTAACCGTCCTCCTATGCATTCAAGTATTTCTACAGTATTCAGCTTAGCAGTATTGGAAGGCTTCATAAGAACTAGAGAATCTGTGTTTCTTGACTGTCTTTATGCTCAGCTGGAGGGAAAACAGTTTGTCGTGGTTCAACCCCAGCTGGCAACTAAGCACCACACAGCTGTTTACTTGCTCCCCTTCCCCAGTGGGATGGGGGAGAGAATAGGAACAGGGAAAGCAAGAAGACTCATGGGTCGAGATAAAGACAGTTGAACAGGTAAAGAGAAAGCTGTGCGCACAGGCAAAGCAAAACAAGGAATTCGTTCCCTGCTTCCCATTGGCAGGCAGGTGTTCAGCCATCTCCAGGAAAGCCGGGCTCCATCACGTGTAATGATAACTTGGGAAGACAAATTCATCACTCCAAACGTCCACCCCCTCCTTCTCCTTTCCCCAGCTTTATACGATGAGTATGACGCCATACGTTATGGAATATTCCTTTGGTCAGTTGAGGTCAGCTGTCCCATCTGCATCCCCTACCAGTTTCTTGCACATCCCCAGCCTACTTACTGGTGGGGTGGGGTGAGAAGCAGAAAAGGCCTTGATTCTGTGTAAGCACTGTTCAGCAGTAACTAAAACATCCCTGTGTTATCTGCACTGTTTTCAGCACAAATCCAAAACATAGACCCATACAAGCTACCACAAAAAAAATTAACTCTCCCAGCCACAACCAGCGCCCAGTTGAACTTCTCTGTCAGCAGCACACCTGTGGTCCTTTAAGATTTTTAAGAACCTATTCAGTGTTTCTTAAACACTATTGATTTGTTGGCTTTGGTGAGAGTTTCACTTCACAAACTTTCTAATAAAGCATGAGTTTGTCGAGGAAAATAAGGTGAGAATCATACCAACGGAATACCTCCACAATATGGTGTCTCTTAATTACAGAAAATTCTGCTGATTTCAAGAAGCACCAAAACCTGGTATTAGGTTTATTCCCTTTAAACTGTTCATTATAGTGAGTCCTAATTGAATTGCAGCTATCAAAATAATTTGATAAAACTTGAAGGGGCAGAATGAGGCAATTTAAAAGCACAGAGAATGATCATGTAGAAAATAAGAAATTTAAAACACCTATCACAATATTAAATACTATTTGTTGCATTAAAAAAAAGAAATTGGAAAATAAGTGATTACAAAGTCGCTACTGTCATTTATATGGAAGTGATTATATTTTTCTGAGCAGTGCAGCAGTACCTTTGACAGACAGGTACCACAAAAAAATTACTCAAAATTTTCTCCAGCAAGAATTACTTTCTTTTAACACAATTCGAAACTGGAATCTAACTGCATACTTCATGGTTATTATTACAGCTGTAAGTTTGTTGTTAACTTTCTGTTGCAACAGCGGTGCGCTAATAACTCTCGTCATGGGATATTTTCTTTGGCCATAATAACTTTAGTGTATAAATTAACATAGGTATCTTCACTGTGCCCCCGGTTCACCAAAGTATTTCCGAACACACCAAACTTTATGCATGTTTGCCCACTTCTTTTTTTTTAATGTTAGTTTGTGATTAGTTGCTTTGCTGAATACAGTCCTTCAGTAAACTAAAATGATTCTTTTTTTAGACCTTTGGTTTTTTGACTATTTCCAATTCAAAGCATACTGCAGAAAATTATACTTCCCTCGGAGAAAAGCAATTCACTCATATCAAATCATTTCAGTAGAAAAATCTGAGTGATCAAAATCAAAGTCAGAACTTGTTTTTCTCTCAGTGAAGTTTTACATTTAAATGTGGAGTTTTGTATTTGTAAGGAACATGTGGCATGTACAGAACAGTAATTTCATATCTTTATAAAACTCATGTACAGCATATGGATAAGGCACTTTACTGGCAGAATTAAGCAACACTCCTTCTCAGGAACTTGAAATACATTATGTACTTAGCACTGAAACTGTGCGAGTCTTAGCTTGGTAAACTATACATGACTTGGCATGGAGATAGATGACATTAGGCAAGATGGAAGAAGGTTTGCAAAAGCCTCATGAAGTTGCTTATTTTTCATTTGCATGCATTACAGATGAATCTGGTGTAGTCACTGGACAATGGCAAATCTTCCATTCACTTTAATGGGAATTTCAGATATGAAGATGTGTCACTATGGCAGTGAAGGAAAAATGCATAATTTGAAAGGAATTTTAAAGAGAAGAAGGAACTTTGAAGAGTTCAGGCAGGATTAAGATATTATTCCAGTAAAAATAAGAAGCTTGGAAAAAAGTGTGGTGTAGATTGGTCATAGAAAGTGGAATTAGGAACTTCAAACAAGGAAAGATGAGATGCTTAGTGAACATATAAGCAGTGCAAAGCTGATATGTTAAAACTGTATTATCCAAACTATTTCTGATCTGTTATTCTTATCATGCACTTACAATCGTACCATAAGAGTACTTTTAGGTGAAGTGACTTAAACATGGTTCCAGAACACTTTTTCAAGTTTTATGTATCTCAAGGACTAATTGAACTAAAAAACTGCTATGAAAAAAGCAATCTAAAGAAAATTTACATAAGCTTTGCAATTCCGATGTTGTCCTGGTTTGAGGTAAAACAGAACCAATCTTCTGTTCAGTAATTTTACTTTGTAGCTAAGCCTCTTCTAACTAACTGAACTCTCTGAAATTCACATCATATTGTGCAGACACTGTTCACTCTCAGAGTGATAAGACCTGATTATTTGTAATTTATGCCAAGGAATGCTATGCAGAAAGGCTATTGCTTATACTTATTACTATAACAACCAAGGTCAGCTAACTTTGTTCTTTGTTCCATTGGAGGGTCAGAAGCGGAAAAGCGTAGAGGGGTTGCACCTGCAGGGAGGAGCGGACAGGACAGGTGACCCAAAACTGACCAACAGGGTACTCCATTCCATCTGCACCATGCTCAGTATAAAAACTGGGGAATCAGTGGGTCAGCCCTCTTTCTTCAATGGCTGGCATCCGAGGAGGACTCTGTCTGTTCATCTGCCTTTGATCCCAATCCGTGTGTTCCCAAATACAGATTCAGAATCCAGTTCCCGTCCATCACCGAGTCTTATCTGGGACTCTCCCTGTGTATGTTGGTGACCTGATCAACATCCTGGGAGCTTGATACAATTTTGTATATATTGTATATATTTTGTTTTGGGTTTTGTTTTTTTTTAATTATTATTTTATTAATATTTTCATTAATATTCCACTTTAGTTTCTTCTAAACTCATAAGTCTCTTTCTCACGCTCCTTCCTCTCCTTAGAGAGAGAAGTCAGGGAGAGCATCTGTCATTTGTCTCAGTGGCCAGTCCGGTCCAAACCACAACAGATGTATAGTCAGATCAAAGATGAGATTGTAACAGAATGGTAAAGGAATGATAGGATTACAAAGCAGAAAACTCAGAAATTAGGAAATTCTAGAACAGAGTTAGCTATTATAATTTATAACCTTAAGAATTTGCTGTAATAGCCTTTATAAGATGATATACCACATAATTACATTATCATAATTGTTACTGGATTCTTACCTCATTTAGGACAGGAGCTAGATTGTGCTCTGGGAATGGGTCAGGCAGTTTCAACCTGAATGTTTTAGTCATAGTATAGCTATATGCAACAAAGGACAAGCAGAAATAATGAAATAGCCTCAAGTACATTTTTTTTTACCTAGCAGCTCTGCTTTCTATATACATTGTGTAGCTACAAAGTTATACAACAGGATTATTGACAACAAACCAGTGTACAATATAAAAAACTTATTTGTAGTCATATACATACACATGCATTTAAATGACACTAAAAACATATCTGGTTTCTTTTGGAAACACAGGGACATGTTCCATCTTGCCCTATATGTCATTTTCAAGCAAAAAGTTTTTTCGTTAAACAGCTTTACTTTAAAATGGAAATACTCTTCTATGAGTGACAAATTTGAAGATAAAATTAAGTCATTTTGCAGTACTCAGTGCAAATAAGCAACTCAACATTTTTTCCAAAGCTTGAAACTGTCAATTGTGTCCCACTCAGAGAGCTCAAAACCTGAAACATTTCATTTTATCAAATGCTTCCTCCAGTCAAAGAAAAGAAATAACCTTGGCATTGAAAATATGCCTGAAGAAAGGTCAGTGAAGCAAGCAATAATTTTCATTTTATAAAAGCCTCAAAATAGCGGCTTAAGAGGAAAACATCCCTTAACCATTCTGATGACCATTGTAAGTGCATTATACATGTTATTTTCAAAAGATGTATGACAATCATATTGCAGATCTGACTGGAAGCAAAGAATGTAAAATTGTGGCCCCTGTTGAAGCCAATAGAAAGCTTTTTCTTCATACTTCCCTTCAAAGTTTTGTTAATCTTGGAATTGTGCACTTGGAACAGGAAAGACACTGCTTTCTGTCTTACCTGGTTCCTGAAGTTCTGAATGCCTAGTCAGTGTTGGGACAACTGATGAATATACTTCAACAGAGGGAAGTGAACAGAAGATGTCTTTCAGTTGCTGCTGCTTCTCTTACGGATTCAAGAGAACAGGAATTACATGACCTAACTAGTATCTACAGCATAGAAGTAGGGTGAAGAAAAATGTGAGGATATGGACATACAGAGCTGCTGAGGACTTAAAAACAGAGTCCAAAAGAGTACGTTTGACTGGGAAAGGGCAATACAAGAGCCACTGCAGGGCAGGTCAGTTCCCACCAATGATGTTTGAGAGGGAACATCATATTAACACACAGAAAATAATACCAGGGAAGTACAATGTGTGTGACAGAGAAGTAGGCAAGAGCAGCATGGATTTGTAATAACACTACATAGACATATAAAGAAAACCACCAAACCATTCTTCAAGTTCGAAAAATTCATTCTCATGTGTACTTTGAAGACTATTCAAACAGAAGCTTTTGAGCTGTTACATAAGAGAAGCAACCAGTGAAAACTCCCACTTAATGAGTTTAGTTGAATACTCATTATATTATTCATATTATATTATTAATATTTTTATATATATATAATATTAATAATAATAATTAATAATAATACATATTATATATGAACTCATACCTCAGAGTTCCTCTCTGAGGTCTTATGACTGACAAAATATTTTTTAGGTCAGCAAAATGCTAGTCTGGTCTTTAGTTATGTAGATTAAGTAGATACAATCAAACAATAATCTTACGATCAATCTTCTTGCAGTACAGATAGGAGGTGAGATCATACAACCGCCTTCTTTTCTGTAAATTCATACTGGCTAGAATAATATGCAGATACATAGATTGTAAGAGATTATATCAAAAATATATTGTTGAAGTAACTCCAGTTTGCAGATCCACAGATAGGATACTAACAAAAATATCCTATGTTCCAATACTTGCATTTAAAAAGGACCATAAAATAGTTAATTGTAGTATTCTCAACTGGGTGTTCATAAAATACAGTTGGAACACATGCTGCCTCATTATAAAGCTAAGCAAAAAAATAAAGCTGTCTTTTAAAAAATATGGCTTCATCCAAATGTGTATGAGCTTGCTGTAATGTCTATATAACCCACATTTTTTGCTGTTCAGTGTAATGAATAACCCACATCTTTTGCTGTTCAGTTTAATAAACCACTTCATATAAGCTCTTCAGACTGATGATCTGTTGTTTATGACAGACTGAACTGTTTAACAGAACTAGTTTAGTTATAAATACTGTCAGGTGTATAGTTAGGGAAATGTCACCTTCTTCACATCACTGACTATTGAAGTATTCATTCTTCTGGAATGAATACATTCTTTTCCACTGGAAAAGAATGGAGGTGCAGATATTTCCCTTAAAATTTTCCAAGGATACATATGTACATGTTCACACAAACGATACACTTCACAATTTTATGAAAGAGTATTCTAGGCTTTAAACTACATGGATGTCACATGTATATACAAATGCAAATATGAAAAATACAAATATAAACCAAACCTGAATATCTGTTAACAAAAAACTTCCTAAAACTACAGGGGTCCTCTTAGTGAAACAGAGACATGACATATATTAAGTATATCTATCATGTTAATGACTCATGGGCAATATCAATACTTGTTGTATTACTTTCCTTTAAAAGTTATTTTTCACATAGTTCTAGCATAAATGGCTGTGTGGCTTACCATAACTTAAATAAACTGAAAGTAAAATAAAAAAAAACTTAAATAAAAATGAAAGTAGTAATGGATGGGGGGGAGTGGGGCGGTGGGTGGGGAGGGACACGTAGGTAGATTCCTTCACAGCATGATAATATTTAAACTGGAAATAATCTTATGACTTATTACCTGACAAGTGCTGAACAATTTTCAGTAACAAGTTTCTTTTAGCAAAAGACTGATTTCCAGTATACCTTATTCTGAATCAGAGTTGGTTAAGGAGAGTCATTTTTTATTACAAGTCATTTCAGGTAGGAAAGGCAGTGAAATTCAAATGATGCAAGGGTTTATGTGTTTTCTTGGCAGATCTCATGCCAGAGTTGCATCATACAATCTGCAGCAAGGTCAGCAGAAATACTTTACCTGCTTATATGGGAAAGGAAGATGGACGCAGGTACCGAAACCAGCGTCACTGAGTTGCTCCGGACCTGAATGCACTCCTGACTCAGCCCTGTTTGGACACCTATTGAAGGTATAGTCTGTGAGAGGTTCCTGAAACCCTCCTTCCTTCAGCTTGTCTCAAGGAGAGGACATGTTTCTTGGGGCTGTTGACCAATGCACAGACTATTGGGCCAAGAAAAGGGGGCATTTGTGACATATTACATGCAATAGCTGAGTAATTGGATCCAGTAAAGAAATACATCACTTTTCGTCACGTGCCACCTAAACAAGCAGATCAAGAGAGAAGAATGTGACTTAAGTAATTTATTTTATTTGCAGATATTCAGTATATGAAGATCAGATTATAATAAAATGTAGGTACACCATTTTCTTCCATACTATATAAGATATAATGCTGCTCCAGTATTGTTTATATTAGTTAATTTTCAACTTCCCCCATTTTTTTTTAAAATTTCAGAAGAAATTCTTCACAATTGTACACAGGCAGGGCCAACCTGGTTTCTATTTAAAGTTTTGATGGAAATGGCATTTTCTCACAAGGTATTTTGGCCATGTTAAATTCACATTTTGTAATTAAAATTCCCTGGGGATGAGTATTCTTTATAACCATTCTTTCCCTTGAAACAGTGTGAGGAACAAGACAGGACTGGATTAAAATTATTAGGGGGTTTTATTACTCAAGGTTGACCAACTTTAGACCTTTAGGTACGCTTTCTTCCTTCTGTCCAGCCCCCACTCCTCCTTTAAAAAAAAAAAACTATGGATCACATCATACTAAACATTGTACTCAAAACATGTAAGACACAAGCTAATGCCTACAAGCAACGTGTCCAGTGAAATTCCGTACAGCCACTCTATAGGAGAATACATGTGCAGTCCAGATGTAGACAGATGCCTTTTGGCGCAAAACATGTTCAATAGAGACATAATCACTGGATAATTTAACAGCTGTTCTTAATCAAGTCTCAATGAATTATGTGAGGAATGTGATTCTTTACAGAGGAAAACAATTTTGCCATATAAGGGTGATTATCAATGAAAGCATTAGACATTATGATATCAGGGCAAAATCCAAGTTTCTGTTGAAAAATCTGGAGGAATGAGAGGTTCTTAAGTATAACTACTGCTGAATAATTTGTCAACATAGAAAATATGACATTTTACTAATCTCTGTCTGGAAACTGTTAAATCTCTTTTCCTAAAACTTTCCATTTTGAGACAGATATCCAGCACAGGAAATTTCAGCCTGAGCAGCTAAGGATTAGCACAGTAAAGTACAAATGAAAGCAGGATGCTAGGACAGAAAGAACTAAGCAACCAAAATAGAAGTAGCATTGCATAAACAGATAATAACATGTCATACTTCAGCTCTGCAGATGAAAGTAAGGAGTTCTGCTTGTGCAGCCCTCTGCTGTGCCTACTTATGAGAGAATTTTTCTTTTCTCCGTCATATGCATTATTCCTTTTAACTTGCTAGAGAGCTCACTTAGGTTGTGTTGCTTTATCTCATTATCCCCTATGTACTGTTGAATTTCCCTGAAATATGGAACAGGTTTTGGTGAATTCTGCATTAAATTAAATCACCAAAATATATAGCAACATGGTAGAGTATAGACAAGGGGCAGATACTGAGGTGATTCAAGTGGCAACTTGGAGGCTATGAACCTGCCAGCGTAATAAAGATTAAGCATTATGAATTTATTTTTCTCCATATATACTGCATATCATGAAGAAGCATTAATAAGAGTCAGATGGAACTGGTTCCTGAACTGTGCAGGGGATTGTGCTGTACAAAACTGATTGTTCAGGACGTCAGGTACCTTAGCTTGGAAGCATGCTGAAGACACTTGTTACAAGACATAAGAGTCTGTGACTATAGAAATAAAGAACTATCAGAAAAAAAAAAAATATGTAGTGTCATGCATTAAAACTCTGAGAGAACTTCCATATTTGTAATAAAACAGTCCACATGTGTATGAGTACTCAGACTTGATCATGTCCAAAGAAGAGCAGTGAAGCTGCTGAAGGGTTTAGAGAACAAGTCTTATAAGAGGCGGCTGAGGGAACCGAGGTTGTTCAGCCTGGAGAAAACGAAACTCGAGGAAGACCTTATTGCTCTCTACAACCACCTGAAAGGAGTTTGTAGCGAGGTGTGGGGATTGATCTCTTCTCCCAAGGAACGAGCGATAGGACAAGAGGAGATGGCCTCCAGTTGTGCTAGGATGGTGTCGTGGTTTGGCCTCAGACGGCAACAAAGGACCACGTGGCAGCCGCTCGCTCAGATCGGGCCCCCCCCCGCCAGCGCGGCCGGGAGGGGAGAATCGGAAGAAAAAGGCAAAAACTCCTGGGTTGAGACAAAGGCAATTTAACAGAACAGCAAGGAGAGCAAGAAACAACAACAATAATAACACCGACAGAGGAATATACAACCACGAGTACGATACCACCGCTTGCCGATCGCACCCGGGACGCCCCCCGACCGCTCCGCTCCCCTGGGGGATGACTTCCTCTTCCCCCCTCCCCTTCCCCGGCTAGCTCCTGTTACCCCCTGGGCATGGCTCACATGGGATGGAATACCTGTGTCCCTGCTAGGTCCTGGGGAGAATTAACCCTATCCCCGCCAGACCCAGGACAGATGGATTTAGTTTGGGTATTAGGAAAAAATTCTTCACCAGAAGGGTTATCAGACATTGGAATAGGCTGTCCAGCGAAGTGGTGGAGTCACCATCCCTGATGGCATTCAGAAGATGTGTAGATGTGGTACTTAGGGACATGGTTTATTGGTGGTTTTGTCAGTGTTAGGTTGATGGTTAGCCTCAATGATCTTAAAGATCTTTTCCAACCTAAACAATTATATGATTCTATGTAGAGTGTTAAATTGTATTAAGAGTCTCTGCTGTGGCTTTATCACCAGCTACCTAATGGTCTCCCAAGGTAATTCTCTGATGCACTTCAGGGGCTAGCACAGGCCACAGACCCCCTCCAGGAGCAGTGAGGGTGTAGGAAGCTTCTGCTGTAATCCAAGACAGTCTCATAGTACAAGAATAATCACAGTGTGCCCAGGAAGCCACAGGATTGAAGAAGGGACTTGAGACTGCGGCGTTTCCTAGGCTGCAGGTAGTCCAAGTGCCTGCTGAAGATGAGAATCTGCAGGGTGGAGCACAGAAGTCCAATACCTTGAAGAAAAAGTGTCTGAACATCCTGTCACCCCACCATGTTAATTCAGAGGTCTCTGCTTTAAATATATAATTTATCATTATATGCGTTTGGTACAAATATTAGATACGAAAAATTTCGGTCAAAATTTGTCCAAAATAGTCTCTGTTAGGGTCATCTTTTGAGGTTTTCTTTGTGACTCATCCTTCATTATCAAACATATATATTCTACATGTTTTCTCTAGCCTAAAAGTTGATGAGTGAGTCTTCATGTATCACAGTTGCTAGGGAGATAGATCAGTACTCCGAAGCCAAAATAAACTACTATGGATTGACACAAAGCTTAAAATCTAGCACTTATATGGACTAGTGATTGGAAGAAAAATGGCGCTATGTTTTAAAAGTGCAGATGTGTAAACTTCAGCTGAAGCCATATCTGCATACAAAGCACTGCCAAAATAAAGAGTATAGTCTGCTGAAATTTCTGCTGACCTTACTATGTGCAAAGATCTTCCAGCTTTTGAGCTGCAGCTTCCCTCTTCTTAAAGGGCAGCATCTGGACTAGCCATATTGTAGAGGAAGTTTACATAGAAAGAAGAATAAATATTGTTCTCCTCTAAATTTATCATTACTTTATGAACAGAAATTACTTTCTGTTGGAACTCCTACTTTGGTAGGATTTTGGAGGCTGCTGAAACTCAAAAAAGCTAATAAAAGTATGAGACAAGAATTATGGAACTATTAAGATATATATAGTTGGAATTGAAATTACATATATAGTTGGAATTGAAAATATTTGTACAGAAAGAATTATTACATGTACTAAATAATACCTTTAACTTTTTAGGGAAAAGTTTGTAAATATGTGATATAAAAGGTACATTTTGTATTTTTAATGTAAAAAAAGTGTTTATACCTGCCATAACTGTGTAAGGCTTGAAACTTCTGGGACAATAAATTCCAAATACATTTCAAATAGAAACCAAATAAACACATGGTTTAAACAAGTTCTTTATTAACCCAAAATGAGTAAAAAAATTCATATTTTTTTTAACAGAAACTCTGCTGTGTTCAAATTCTACATCAACAATTTTAATATCATTCATTACATTGTAAAAACGAAAAATATCTCATGATGCATCTATTGAAATGTGTATTTTAAAATTTCGAAAGTCTCCAGCAGAACTAGGTACTACAATACTAAGTCTAGAATTAGAAATGCCACTCTGACCTTACGTTTGTGTGATCTGAAAAAGAAGGGAGGAACGTGACACACGGAAAGCCTGGAACTGCTGCAGTCATTACAAAAAATCTTCTCACAGAATGTGGTCCAGTGATAAACAAGGTCAGGCTAGCATGCCATCTGCCCATGGAATATCCTGTCAATGTGTTGTTCTGGGTCTTTTACAGCTACATTGTTCTCAGTCATCTAGAAACAGAAGCGAGATTCCATTGGAAAATAAATGCTTACTTAAAAGCTAATTAAATGCAGAGCAAAATAGGCAAAAAAATAGAAACACAGAAATATATTGTTTGCATGACAGTGGAAGCTGTGGTTGAAAATACTGCCATCTCACACCACACATCAGTTATGAGTGCTTTAAATGGGAATGAATCTAGGTTCGGCCATCCTCCTTTGGAAGGTATCTTTCTGGGAGCTGTTACCTTATTGGCACTGGACTGCGTATTCTGGGCTCCTGTGGAGGGAAAGAATTATTATCATTCCTCAGCTGACTGTCTCATGCTCTGTGCACAGTGTGACTGAATTGGCTGGAGTAAAGCAAATCTTATTAAAACTGTGTTTAAGACTGTTTCCAGAACAGGACTTTGTAAATGCAACACTCACAGAGTCAGAACGATGCCTTTTGCTTTCATTACACAAAAGGATTATTCACAATTCTACAGACACAAGATACAATAAAAGTGTGGCAGAGTGGATATAAAGCCCTTTTCCTGTTTTATCTTTCCTTGTATATAGTAAAATTGTTTTGGCTTTGATTTCTCAAAAGCAAATAATTAAATACATTAAATAAATAAATACATTTGTATTTCTCAAATTCTGTCATTTTTGCACAATTTATTCATCTTGAAGAGATACAATTCCTACTGGCTTCACTTGGATGTATATGCAAGTCAATCAAGGAGTAGCTGACATTTGGTGTTCTTTTGAATTATGAGAAGTAATTGACTTCCTGTTCAGGATACCATCCATTTACACCACTCCCTAAATTCCTCTGCAGAAAGGCTTTAATTCATGCAAAAAGGAAAATTTGAAGGGGAAAAAAAAGGCATGTTTTATTATTATCATATGTATTTATGATCTCTATATGAATGCATTACACAGGCATCTATGTACTTTACAATCATTAAGCATTCATACATTGCAGTGTGGGAGGCCCTTTCTTCCCCTAAACCAGGGAGAAATTCTGCCTGCCCAAGTTCGAATGCACACTAAGTACTGAGAATGGCCATTATAAGCCTCCAGCCAATTGCAGCTCTTGCATTGCGTGCTGCCTGGAGATTGGTCTTTTTCCTTCTTTCTTGAGAAAAATGAATATCAAAGGACTATGAAAGGATGGGCAGGTGGTGATCAGTGGCCTTGCACAATAGTCAGCAGATCTGGCCAGCTTTATCAAAGGGAAAAGAAAAAGTAGATTTCTGTAGGGGGAATAAGAGCCACCCAACTTCGTTGCACCCTCAGGTCTACATCTCAGAGGTGGCACAGCCCTCTGACTCCTTACAGATTTCACTGAAATACAGTCAAGTGCAAAATCAGATGTATAAAATACCTTTACTATGCATTTCTTTCAAAAGATCATAAGTAGCCCAAATTTTCTTTGTTTACTTTTATTTTGCACTGTGTATATATGGACATACTTTTCCAGTATTTTCAAACTTTTATTTCCCCTTTCTTTCTAGTTTCAGTATATATATTTGCATTTTGAAATGCAATCAAATATATATTGATTTATCAAGTATATAAAATATATTTGAGAGAGAATATGATATACAGATAGACACTGAATTTCAAAGACTGTCATGATGGGTTCTTTACAGATATAAATAGATGGGACGTTGATGATGGGACTTTTGATCCTAGCTTTAGTATAGATAGATTTTCACTTGTTATTTTTAGAGGAAGCTTTTACAAGTGCTTTTAAGAACATATTCCAATGGGTTTTGTTCTTTATTTGAGGATTGATCTTGGTAGTTGTGTTGTCCAGAAAATCATTCATGTACATGCTTATGGTCATGGAAGTTATTTTTAAGGTCAGTTGAATACCTGAGTATTCAGAGGTATGCATGAATGTTCTCTTGAGAAGGAGGATCCATGTTGAGAAGAGCCCCAAAAAACAAATGTATGTCAAGGCTAAAAATAGTGGACGGATGATCAGTCACTGTGGTTTAGCAGAATGCAGCTGGTGACCTAACATGGCTTGGAGATCTTTGTGAGAGGTGCCTAAGATCAGAACCCCACAGACCTATTCTCTGAGTCCATGGTGGCTTTATGATGTGAATGGCCAAAAGAAGTAACATCTTTTTACTTGCTCAGTTGGCGCATTTGCTTAAGCTCACAATGAATATAAAACTCCTCGGTTTAGGGTAGGGCTGTTTCTTAAAGCTTCCTGTGAAATTTGGCCTCATATTGGGCAGTATCCTGCAAGCAGCATCTTGTCCTGCTGTTTCAGTGGACACTTGAAAAAGAAAATAGTGATACTGCACCAATTTTGACAAGATTAGGGAACTGTATGACTTCTATACTATCTTTGTGTTAAATGAAAGAGATATTCACTTCCAATTTGTCTGGATAATTAGTACAGAGAGAGATGTATTTGCTTCCATTTAGCAAAATACATGTGTTAAACCGAAAGTAAGTCTTTAGGTTTACGTTTCTTAGCTACTATTCATAAATTCAGCTTACAACAGAAATGAAGGGAAGGGCTACTTAATTTTCCACATGAACATTGATTTAAATTCCATTTAAGTATACCCTTAAATTATGTTTACATGTGTGCCCCTGGAAATTTAAATCCTGTGTTCACTATTCTACACGCTTGGGTTTAGAATCTATTTTCCTACAGTGAGTTTCTAAGGGAAAACAAGAGTTTATCTCAGCCTTTATTCTGCAATATAGAGCATGGTTTTTCTTAATCTGTTGACATTTTAAACTTCATTCTTTATATATGTTGCTATTTTGCTACTAATCTCATGCATCTGCTCCTTCACCACCAAAGTCCAAGTGCTTTTCGTCCAGTTCTGCCACAGCTCACGGCTTGGATTTTGCCTTGAATCCCTCCATTTCTCCAGGTTTTTCTGTTCTTCTGCTTTAACATGTGGCAGTCATGTCCACTCTGGGAAATTATTCATGCTTGTTATCATTCATTTTACTTCTAATATAGTTATTTTGTGTTTATTCCACTGCTAGCCACCAATATTTCATCGACTTCAGTAAACTTTAAACTGGCCTCAGGGGAGCTTTGCTGAGCTTCAGAAATTTGACACAAGATGAGCTATACTAATTTTTAAAATGAGAGAAAAAACATATTAAACTATCAATAGCCTGGTTTGGGTGTGAGTGTGACTGAGAGTGGACAAGAGAGAGTCCCTCCCAGAGTCTTGAGAGTCTGTACATAAGCCAGGCTCCTCTTACAGGGGGGCTGGATTTCCACAGCCATCGCTGCAGGAGGAGGAACAGTCACTTTCCCACAGCATGGTCCAACATTTGGTGGAGATCAGACACCCATAAAGAAGCACTGTAATAGTAACAGTGGTAGTAAAGGTCCTGTTAAAAGGAAAAGTAATTAGGCACAGTGCTTTCTCCACTGATTAAAGAGAAGGCAGAGAGCAAAATATACACTTACACAAGGTGGGAATGGTTGAAAGAAATTTGTGAGTTATAACATTCTTAGAGGAAGATTTCGAGGAGAGTAAGACTGGGCCATCTAGTAATGAAGGTAGACTAAAGAAGAAAGTAGAGATAGGCTCTTTCTGAGGAGAAAAGAATGAAAAGCCTTCAAGAATGGAAGAGAAGAAAGCTCCTGTTCCCTTTCCAAGTGTACTTGGTAAACTAAAAAAGCTTTGAACATACAGACTGATTGTATTGCCCTTAACTGAGAGCAGTGTTCAATTCTTGGAAAGTAGAGAAAAAATTAAGCAAGCTGTGAGAAGAGAAAGACAGACATTCTTAATCTGCCTGCTTGGCAGTATGGTGTTGCAGATCTTACAATTAGTCCCAACTTGTGTTAAAGGGAAAGGTTAGGTCACTGCCTCTAATTATATTTTTCATGGGATAAGGAATGTTAGTATAATCACTCATTACCAAAACTTCCTTTTCCTATTTTTTTAAGGCAAATACAGATATATATTTTCTGTAAGAAACTTTGCTCTGTGCCTTAGGGCAAATATTTCTCTAGAGCTGTATGAAGATTTGTGTCTGAAATTTCTCAAAATAACACACAAAATTCAGTTAGCACAGCTGGAGTTCAGTGTTGGTTTTGAGGAGGCAGTGTAGAAGAGGTTAAACAATTTCATAAAATAGTTCCCAGTATACCCACGGATACCCCAAAATCACTTAAACCTTTAAAGCAACTCCTGCCCCTTTCCAGTGTAGCATAGGTGAGAACAACCTCGCAGAAATGCCAATGAAATGTTCCCCCCATTCTCTTGCCCAGGAGTAGAAGGAAACAAAATTCTGGGAGGTTTTGATGTGAGTTATCCTAACGGTAGATACATGACAAAAATCAGAGAAGGTACACATCAGGGCAACAGTAGTTTTAACAGTCTTTCACATAAGACTGGTAAAAGAAGAAAGAAAAATCTTATACAATGGAGGTCTGTTTTCAAGTGAGGAACTAAGTCAATGAAGCTTCTGTTTTGGTAGTTTCCATTGCATTGTCAGTCCCTACATCAAGCCGAGAGGAATATTATAGAAAAACTACTGATAGTACAAAGGGAACAGATTGGTGCAGAATACTTGATAGAAACAGACATAAAACACAGGCAACTGTGAGTTCCTAAATATCTCAGTACACGTACATGATCATCATATTGAAATGAAAGATGATAAACTTCAAAACATAGCTACAGTGGCAATTTTTTGTCCTGCAATTAAAAACTATACTCTATTTGCATTGTGTATCTATGGACATTTTCCTTTATTTATTTCTCATATATGAACTTTTGTTTTCTAAACACCCTTTTTTTCAGTTTTAAGCAGTCATCTGTAATGACTCTTTCTTGACATGAACTTTTAGTTCTTTGATCATCTCTAGCCCTTGTTTATGATTTCATTCTCAATGCTTTTTAATCTTATAGTTAAGTTCTTTCCTTGTGCTTTTTCAGAAATGCTTTCAATTTTTGCTCTAAGTCCACACTTTTTCTGTGGCTTGGCTCGGATGCTTTAATGTGATACTCATTTCTTATTCTCTTTACCTCCCACACTTCCTCAAATCTTTCCCTTTGTGATCCTCACTGAGTTCTTGTCCTTTTTATGCTGGTCTTTAACTCCTACACTTGCTGTACATTTGTTTAGCAAGAATTTATTTTATCCTTCCCATGGCATTTATTCCTTCAGTCTAAGGAATTCAAAACAGATTCCCTACTGAGTGTTATCTTAATCAGAAAGGTAGCACTCCAGGGCTCGCTCTCCACTAACAAGTCCCTCTACACAGCATTTCTCTTTGAGCCTTTAATATTTTACTACAATTTTACAGAAATTTAAAAGTTGGGAGATTTACCGCTAAATTAAAATGTTAGATGTTTCAGCTTTTTATCATTTAGAGACACTATCCTGCATTTCTCCTCCTGAGATGTATTTCAAATGCTCAAATGTTGCAACTGAGCTCTTTAACAGAACACAGGCCTGAAATTCAATTGAGGAATCCCATCTATGACAAAACCTAGATGGAAATATTACATATAGGGTGAAAATGGCCACACATCAAATTAGACATCATTTTGTACAATTTTATAATACATCAAGGAAAAGAATCTGAAAACTGAGAGGAACTGAGAAATTGCTCCCCGTAAACACAAAGAAGTACTAGAAATTAGTGTTAATGAACTAGTTAATCTAAACACTTGTTCTGGAATTTGATGTATATGTTTGGAAGACAAGAACTGATGAGTGCTAGAATTGAAAGTAAATTGTGGTGAGTGTAATTAAGGGAAAGATGGGAAACATTGTGGCGTGATTCTTTTCCTGTTAAAAGAAATGAAAGTTTTATCACAGACTTTAAGAGCAGGAATAAAACCCTTTTTGTTGTTTTTTCACTAGTATTGAATTCTATTTCTTGCCAAGATAAATCAAACAGTCTAAATACAGATTATTAAGACTCAGTTTAAACTGAAATTGTGAGCTTGTTGGCCTTTACCCATAACAACAGAAAACAGTTCATGGAATTTTTAAAAACTCAGGCAGCATAAATTGATAGGACTGAAGAGATATCTCTGTGCAGTCTGTATCACAGTCCAGATCAAACTAAAATTGTCTAGCCAAATTTATCTTTTAAAAATGCAAATATTAACATATCAGAAAATAAAATGTATTGCTTTCAGTTAAGATATTCACTGAAATAGAATTACTTCTCATCTTGATGCTCAGTGAGCAGTGCTCACCCAAATTTACTACCTTGTTTAATTCTGTAAGGAATGTATTGTTAGATATATAGTGTTATTTTCACGTTATTTACTAAATATGTAAAGACTTTAAAATTGGTCACACAAAGCCAGAGGTGACACGTGATCTTGATCTTATCTTGAAGGGATAAGACCTTTCTTATGACCTCTGGCAGTGCTCTGCGTTTAAATTTCCTGCTCATCCCTGCTTTCTACAGATCTGTTTTATTTGTTCGATGTTCTACTTGTTCTGTACCACTTTCTTGGGAAAACTGTGAATACTTCATGCAGAATATCCTAAATCTCACAAGACCAAGTGCTGTGATCTATGTTACCATGTTTCATTTCTCTCTGCCTCCCTATTTGTATATACGGTATCCCATTTTAAGAATTACAAAGCACACATTGCCCACTGTACTGTGGTCCTACCATATCTGTACCTTCAATCTTCATGCAATAAGTCAGGGGCAAGTCTGTGTCTTCCACTAGTAAGCATGAAGTATGACCAGGAATATTTTTTTAGAAGTTGATTTGCAGTTGACCTAGCTGTTGATGATAGGATGTAAAGGTGAAAGGAGATGATTGATGATAAGATGTAAAAGTCAAACGCGACCTACAGTCAGCCTGACACAGCAACCCCCATTAATGAGGGGAAGACACTCTCACTTTGGTTATCAACACTCCCAGAGGTCTTTGTTGGAAAGCATGTCTATATGTTGTGTGTGACACTGTCCCCAGAGAAGGGAAAAACAAAACTGATCATCATTGAGAAGACAAGACAGGAGATGCCAGGCTGGAACATCTACCCACTCCTCCCTAGGAACATTTGAATTTACTTATCAGGCTGGTGATGGTTCCAAGCACACTGAGGTGCTTCAAGGTTTTTTGAAGAAACAAAAAGGAAGAAGTTCATCTTAACTCAGGTAAAACCAAAACTGAACACACACCCTGGTTTCCCAGAGTAAGCAATGAGGCATGTGGCAAGAGGGGAAGGAGTTATGTTTTGAATCTTTTCTCTCAGCTTATACTTTTAAATGTAGTATGCAGGAGCAGAAATACTATTGAGTGTCTTTTCCGTCTCCTATGATCAAAGAAAACAAAAAATAGCTCATCTCTGAATAGCAACAGTGCTATTGTCACCTTGTGCTACTGAGTTGCTCTTTGAGGACATTGAAGTGCTGGAGCGTGTCCAGAGGAGAGCCACCAAGCTGGTGAGGGGTCTGGAGAACAAGTCCTATGAGGAGAGGCTGAGGGAACTGGGCATGTTTAGTTTGGAGAAGAGGAGGCTGAGAGGGGACCTCATTGCCCTCTACAACTACCTGAAAGGAGGGTGTAGAGAGGTGGGTGTTGGCCTCTTCTCCCAAGGGAATAATGACAGGACCAGAGGAAATGGTCTGAAGTTGCGGCAGGGGAGGTTTAGATTAGTATCAGGAAGAATGACTTTCCTGAGAGGGTGGTCAGGCCCTGGAACAGCCTGCCCAGGAGGTGGTGGAGTCGCAATCCCTGGAGGTATTGAAGAAACGTGTAGACGTGGCACTTCAGGGCATGCTCTAGTGCCCGAGATTGTTGGTTTGTGTCTGTTTGTGGGGTGTGTTGTTGTGTTTTTTGGTTTTTTGGTTTTTGGTTGGTTTTTTTTTTTGTGGTTGGACTCGATGATCTCAAAGGTCCCTTCCAACCATGAAGATTCTGTGATTCTGTGAGCCACACTTTGGTTATAGAAGCCAAGAAAAATCCTTGGAGTTAAAGAAGATGCCTAATGCAAATGGAAGACACAACTTCAGCTGAACTGCTTCCTGACACTGATGGTGTTTGTAACTTGGAAGGATGTCCCCTAACAGCTACAGCTATGAGAGCCACGGCTGCTCATTGCAACATGCCTCTTGTAAATCAGGTGCATTGGCAAAATTTATATGATCTCCTCATTTATATCATCCACGGGTCCAACTGCTCTTCTGGCTCCAAAAAGTGGCTGTATAAATGCAATATGTTATTGTTCAATCAAGAATTCAGTCTTTGTTTTGTCAGCACAGAACTAGTGTTGTATTTGCATTGAGACAGTAAGTGCAGGTAAAGCAGTTTGGCAAACAAGTACTCTGAGTGGTTGTAACCCAAGACGGGTCTGGTAATCCAAGATTTGATGTTTGTTTCCCACAAACTCTTAAGGTTTCATTTGGGTATGGGGTCACTAGGTGCAGGACAGAATTCTCTGTTAATGGTTACCTGGTAGCCTATGGTACTGCTATGTAATCCATATCCTATGCAATTGGTATCATTCAATCTAAAATATTAATGTGATGAATTTTTTTCACATCTGAGTTATAATTTGAGCTTTCTTTTAAAGGCAGAATGTCTCCTCTGTTCATCAAACAGCAATTCAATGATCCACACGTTAGCTGGAATCCATTTTAGCAGCACACCAAATAACACTCTTCAGAGAAAGGGGGAATTATAGAATAAGATGAGGCTGAATATTAAATTATGTGAGTGATCAAATTTCCTCTGCCTCTGAAATGTAAGGTAGTTGTAAATCTTTATTTTAAAGCTCCCTATTAAATCCAGCAATCTAACTAGAAAATCTGTAGTCAATCATGGTACAAGAATAGGCATTGCTGAAAAGGAAATACAAAACTGTCCACAACGTAACTGTCAAAACAATATGTTTTAATCTTTTTAGGCGTTTGAGAATAGTGGCATTGCACAACTTCAGTCTATTGTCAGCAGATTATTAAAAGCCATACACTGTCCTTGTTCTACATATGCAATTCATTTCAACAGTTTTGTATGCAGATTAAAAGCAGTATATGGTTCAAAGAACCAGTATTAATGCTGTGATTTTTTTAAAAATATAAATCCAATTCTGTTCATTGTCATTCAGTAACCAGATTTGTAAACAATTTACATTTTGCTTGAAGTCAGATAATCCTATCATTATTTATTCCCTTTAGGCACAGGCAAACATCTAGACCTTTAGTTATGGGGCTGGATGTGTGTATAAGAAAGTGCTGTGTAAACAACAAGGCAACAAAAGTAATATATAAAAAAAAGACTGTTTTTTTAAAAATAGGTTGAGATTCCTCAGTTACTTCAGCACTTAATTTTTTTCTGGACCATTTTTTCCTCGTTCTTCATGACATAAAATTCTACTGAATTGTGATTTTGTCAAGCTGTCACATTCTTACTCCATTGATAATTTTGTTCTGCTTGATTAGCATCATGTATATTTATTTATTGAAATTGTTATCCTTCTCCTTATGCCACTTAGGCTTGGATAGCAAACATGCCTGAGTTTCCTCTTTCATGTGAATCCAAGTATTTGCAAAACGGTCTGTCATCACAGTATTTTTCTTGGCTTTGGAGGTTATAAAGAAGTGATCCCGCTCTCTTCACTACTCAGTGTTCTTGAGGCGCAACTCAAGCACCAGCCAGTAGAGCATTAACTCTGTAATTAAACATGCAATTGTCCAGGTTAGATCAAAGAGGGGACTCAAATCACTCCTCCTTACTCCAACTAGGAGTAAACTGGCTAGGAATAAACTCTCCCATGAAAAGAAGTGATATAGCCATAAACACTCTGGGGAAAGGGGCTTTGTTTATTTGGCTTCCTGCTCTGTGTAGCTTATGCCACCTTTTACAGCACAGTGTAGCTTTATGAGCTAAGCTGTTGGTGACATCCTGATTGACTTGTGTAAAGTTGTAGAGATGTCTCTGAGAGCAAAATTTGGCCTACTCTTAGTATATTGCTGAGGATTATAGAAAAGATACAAAGAATCCATTTTGAGTCTTGAAGATTGAATTAAAAGGAATAACAGAAGTAAAGAACAGCTTTTTACTTGCAGATTTGCTCATGTACCATGGATTCTCTTAACCATAAAACTCCTGAGACTCCATAGAGCTACACCTACTGAATCATTTTTCAGAGATAAATCACACTTTAAGAATTTTCCATATAAGCATATGGTTTTTCATGTTTCTAAAAACAATAATTTCATTTTCTGTGTATTTCAAGTTGGTTAGTGTGCAAGCTCTTACCTTGCACTACCCATGACTGGTCAAAAATTTTACAATCAATTCAACAATTTAACAATTGGCTCTTGATCAAAGTGCAATCAAGTTAATGTAAAACAATTTTCTTAATCCAAATGCTGTGTTAAAAATGGTTGTGGGGGTTTATCTGCTAATTCATCATGCATCTTTGATCGAGCAAGCACACAAGTAATAAGTTCAGAAACTTTCTGTGCTGTTAGAAATTATTTCCTGCCCTTCACTGAATAGGAACTGAGCGACAATATAAAAAGTTTACAAAACAAATCTCCGTTTACTGAGACAGATGCACTTAATTCCTTGGTTTCTGTACAGTTCGTGAATTCAATTTTTACCATTTTAATCAAGCACACATGACATAATCAATGGCAGGAGATCTGTGTCCTTGCAGACTTTCCTTGGTTGCTTTGTACATAAAAATTCTATGAGATAATCTCTCTACAGCCTGCTGTCAAAGATGTGACCTTCATTTTTTTCTGCTCTGATCATGTGTTCCCACTTCCCCTGATGTACTGGATGATTTGGACAAGCTTGATGATACAGTCAGAAAATTAATTTTGTGGTGTAGTTGCTCATCAGGTTAAGCAGCTGATCATGTGGTATCGTATATCGTCCATGTGCATCATGCTATCTGCATTTCTTTAAGCCGTATCTGTCAGTGGGAAGTGAATAGTAAACTGTGTTCTTATAACGAGAATGTATGTACTCTGAGTTTTTGTTAGGAAAGTTGATATTTGATAGAATTTTAAGCTACTGAGGTGAAACATAATTATTAAATGAGACATGACCCTATATTTAATATTAAAGAACAGAAGAAACAGACTTGGAGACATTTCCATGTGAGCAGATCTTGCAGCTTTACACAGCAACTTGAAGGAGCCAGGAGTTAAAATTATTTTGTGGCCAATCCTTAATTTTTCCTGACAAGTTCATCTAGGCATTAATACACCATCATATCAATTACTGAATAATTCTAATTTTTCAAATTTCATTGGAGTCCATAATCAGTAAAAAATCAATGGCACTCCAATCACAGTGGGTATGAGGCTTGGGAATTTTTTTTTTTTTTAATTTAGATGCTGTGGGAATGGAATTGCATTTTAAAATATTACAACAGTCTGTCAGATTAAAAAAAAATGAGACATGAAATCATCCGCAACACAAAAGGAAATGGTAAAAAAAGTGCCTGGTAATCACATTGCTATTTAGCATTTCAAGACGGGAAAGATTTCTAATCTATCATACTGCTAAAATGAAATGGCAACATATTTCTTCATGTATACAAATAGGCAAATATTGAACTATTATTGTCAGCGAACAAAAAAAGTAATTTGATATGTTACTTGAACTGCTTTTTATTTAGAATGCTGAATACTCTAAGTATTCTATAAGAGAACGTATATAATTTTAGGACAGTTAATAACTTAAAAATGTATCTGAGAGTTCAGAAATGGTGATTCATTTTATAAAGTACCAAATAAAAGAAAATGTTGACTATTAGTAAACCAGCATATTTCAGCAAATTGGGTTTATTTATCCATTTAAATAATTATCATATAATAGTTAGATGGCAGGCAAAGCCACATGAAATCATTTCGAAAGTTACAAAACTGGCATTTGACACTGATATTCAACTTTGACAATTTCACAAATACATTTCATAATCATTGTTGTTAAGTGATTTTGAGAAGAAAATACAAAACCAGGGAAAATCTTAAAAATAGTTTTGATTCACTGGCATAATGAAATTATTAAAAATTAGACTTTGAAAGAACACTGAAAGCACACAAACTAGTAAATTCACATTACCATACTGGAGGCAGCAATAAAAAATAACAATACTAATGGCAAACGCTGAACACTTGCTAAAGTAGTAGGATGAGATTCCCAGATATAACTAAGCTTTCATTAATTTTCATGGTGTCACGAAGCAATATTATCACTATGGTCTTTGCTAGAGATGGGATTTATTTCAGTAGAAAACAGAGATAACCTTGAATACTTCCTCAAAAGTATGAGACGGGTAAACCATTTTTTTTTCTATCTACATATGTACCCTTATGAAAGGTGTCAAAGAACAGGAAACGTGGGAGGAGAGCAATGAGGTTTATTTGAAGGGCAAAGTATAGCCTACACCATCCTGGTTTTGAGATGGATGCAGCTCTCCTACACTTCCCCTTGAAGAGTCTTTCTGAATATACAGAAACAGACTTTTTTTCATTACAGCTGAAGTGTATAGCTGGACTCTGTGTCAGAATCTGATTTCCCAAATGCCTTTGTATTTGTTTTTAAAACCTGTTTTATAATTTAGAAAAAAATAAAAAATGTTGGCAAGTAATTTTATAAAGACAGAGATGATCAACAGGAGGGAACGCAGAGGACAACCTATGTCAATACTTTTAAACATTTCTCAAAGTTTGAATGCCATGTCGACACAGCAGAGACATCCTCTGTGCTCCCCAAATCTGTTTCTGAGTAATCTGATGAGTATTTGCATTTGGAAAGGACAGCTCTTTCCAGTCCATGACAAACTCGAGCCCTTACTCCAGAACTTGTGGTGTTATTCAGCAATCCCTACTGTGCTGTAAGTCTCCACCTTTCAGCGCGGGGCCAGGCAGCTCAGTCCTCCTGCCTCTAAGACTGTGAGCCCACAATCATTTAGTACCAGACCTGTGCTTTGCCAGATTGCAGCAGGACCTGCCTGATCCCCTTCATCATGTATCTGCTGAGTGAACTGGAACACGTCACGGTGTTTATCCCAGCTTTATGCTTTTATACCTGCTGGGAGGATAAACAATAACTGACCTGGCATGAAGTGGCAACCCCTAGTCTGCTGGTATAAAATTAACCTGTCATCATCCATTTTGAACAGCGTAGAGCGAGCAGGGATTGGCACTTCAGATTGTGTGATTGCAGCACTTCCAAACTGGGAGCAGGAGCCTTCAAAAGGGATTTCCCCTGTTGCTGAAATGGTTTGAGCTAGCTGCTGCTTTTCACAGAATCACAGAATCTTCACGGTTGGAAGGGACCTCTGAGATCACCGAGTCCAACCACACATACACACAAAAAAAAAACAAACCAACAATCTCGGGCACTAGAGCATGCCCTGAAATGCCACGGCTACATGTTTCTTCAATACCTCCAGGGATGATGACTCCACCACCTCCCTGGACAGGCTGCTCCAGTGCCTGACCACCCTCTCAGTAAAGTCATTCTTCCTAATATCTAATCTAATCCTCCCCTGCCGCAACTTCAGACCATTTCCTCTGGTCCTGTCATTATTCCCTTGGGAGAAGAGGCCACCACCCACCTCTCTACACCCTCCTTCAGGTAGTTGTAGAGGGCAATGAGGTCCCCTCTCAGCCTCCTCTTCTCCAAACTAAACATGCCCAGTTCCCTCAGCCTCTCCTTGTATGACTTGTTCTCCAGACCCCTCACCAGCTTGGTGGCTCTCCATTCTCTGAACATTTCTGCTTTTCAAATCAGGTCCTCTGAAGCAAAAGTATTAGAAGAGGTGGGGAAATTATAGACACATTTTCTCAGTACTGCTACAATGGAAGCTCCTTATCTGGTAACTCCATTAACTTTGGTGACCTTCTGCTATTATTCCCATGCTCAGCTTTATAGATGAGTAATCTCATAAAGGGACTCCCCTTTGAAGAGAGGCACAGGTGCTTTTGACTGCCTGATTGTGTCCTTTACCTTTCTCCCTCTCTGACACCGTCTCCATTTCTCTCTCATATAAATGTGATATCCTTTGTGGAAACTTTCACTGTGAGCAAAGATACACTGAATTTTTTATTCTTACATGTAAATCAATACTATTTTCACGCGCTTTTACATTTTTAGGTAGAAACTCTTAAGTTAAAGTTCTGCTGCTTTTCCAAAGGCATTTCACAAAATTTTATTGGGTGAATCAAAATGAGCTATAACAAGCTATTTGGTTTAGAAACACACATACAGGTTTGCACCACACCAAAGACCTGTGCACCAGTTCATGTCATCTACTTTAGTTCTGTGTCTCTATGATACGATCTACAAAATTTGGCAAGTGTTTTTGGCTACTAGACATAGAATCATAGAATGGTTAGAGTTGGAAGGGACCTTAAAGATCATCATTTACTTGAATACACTGATATGGATGTGTATTATCGTAGTGGACTGCAGACGTGAGAACTGTCAGGTAAGTGATACTCCCAGGTGATGGTTTCACCAGTCCCAGTTACTAATTTGCCTTTTCTTTTGTGAACTCCAGGGGGAAAAAAAAAAAACAAAAAAACACCAACAACCAAGAAGCAAATAAATGGCAGTACACTTATGGCCTTAAAAGTATAACATTTATGGAACTCAAAACAGGTTCTAGGGCAACTGCTTTGATAAGTTTTGGCAAGGGAAAGAAAAGCTAGAATTTCACAAGTGCCACAAGATAAGTGAGTTGACCCACAGTGTGGAACCAGATCTTTGGGGGATCCAGTTTCTGAGCTCAGTGGCAGCTCAGTGGCAAGACGCAATTTGTGGCTGATGTAAATTTTCAGTCTCAGCTGAGAGCACTGGGGTGGGAGAAAACAAGAAAAGCAGTGCCTGTGCATGGGCATACAACATCTTCTTAAACATCTTAGTGGCCATTCCCCTCCCTGCTTTTTTCTCATTGGTTGATATTCAGACTGAAAGTGTCCAAGTACATTTTTAGTCCAGAACCACAATACTAGTCATAGGATACTATATACTGTAAGCTTAGAGTGGAGTCTGAAAAGCGCAGTGATTCCTCTCATCAGTATCAAGGGCTGGAGGCAGCGCATGCCTTGGACTGCAGATGGGCAGCCGGTAGAGATGACAATTTGTCCTGAGGTAGCAGCAGCTGCATCTGCTGAGCTAGCCAAAAACCTGGCTAAGATGAAAGACTTACTATAATACTGGAATTTCAGACTGCTTTTAGAAGCATCTCTGAGGTTACAGTTAGGGATTGTAAAGTGACTTTCTTTGCTGTCACCATGGATGCACTTGGGTGAAAATCTGGTGGGAAGGGTCTTCCTGTGTTGCTAATTTGGTTGTGGTTTCACAAAGTAATGCTGGTGACTACTGCTGTCTGTTTAATTCTCCCAGTATGTAATGCAAATTGATTACTTCAGTGCTTTGATCTTAATTATTCCCTTTGTAGTAGCAGATATATTTAAAAGTGACATCAAAGCCATCAGAAACACCAGACTTCATATAGTTATCATTAGACTGCTTTAATGAAAGTAATACACTATTAAACTATAAGATGTTTTCATTCTGAATGTGCCTGGTGGCTAGCAATAGGAATATCTGATAAATGAAAAACGCATCTGATAAATGAAAAATAAATCAATAAAAAATTACCTACAAACAAAAATAATCCAACAGAAAAATAATAATGATCATTAAGCATCCATTAACATTTGGAAATCAAATCATACCAAATCTTTCAATGAAATAACTGCCTGCCAATGAAATATTTTCAATGAAATATCTTTCCTGTCAATGGAAACATGTTGTCCTATAAACATATTATTGTTGCATATGTTGTGATATAACTGGAGAAACACTTTTCATCGAGAAATGACTGAGGGAGAACAGCCCATTTGTTTGTGGGGTTCTAGTTTGTTTTTTATAAGCAGTATAACTGATTTTTTCTGATAATGCAGTTTTAGAACTTTTTTTTTTTTTCCCAAATACAAAAAGCTCTACTTTTTAAAAAAAGTCTTATTTGGCTAGACAGGCAAACTACCAATTTAGACCCCCAGACCAAAACTGGCATTCTTTAACTAAATCATCTTGAGTTTGCTAAAGGGGAATTGTAAATGAGAATATTGACATTCACATCACAAAACTTCCAGTGCAAGTAGACTGTAATGGGAGAGATACCTGTACTGTGAATGTCTACACTTAAGGTTGCTGCCCTAGGCTCTCATTGGAGTAACTGTCATTGTGTGTGAATCTCAGTCTAAATTAGATTTTAAAATTGATTAAATGGGTAGCTTCTCCGAACGGCCTTATCTCTCCACTGATTAAAAAGAGGAGAGGGAAGACTGCTGGAAACAGGTGAGCTGAATCCCACCTGAACTGCTTACAGTGGCAGCACCACTCACTTAGCAGATCATTCACAGCATAAATGTGTCACAGACATCTGGTCTGACAATAAAACATTAACCTCTCTTTTTTTTTTTTTTAATTGATTTATTCTAGGCTGACCCTTTGTGTATATACAGATACAGTACTTCAGTTGGGTACTTGCATCACTAAAACTGGATTGACTGTGTTGTCAAACCAGAATCTAAGGCATTCACTACATTTCAAGGTGGGTCCTCTGAACTGGAAATGCAGGAACTACAGGGAAATAACGTCATCTCTGCAGATACAGTGGCAGTCCCTTAGCTGGTAACCCTGTCCTTTTGCCGTTTTGTTCTTTCATAGCTTCAGGCAGGTGAATCAAACTTGATCTATGCTTTGTATCACACGGCCATAGCAAACCTGATTTGCATTAGCAACCTGAAAATAAGTCCATAGTTTCACAACACATTTTATTTGGTGGAGAAGCCTACATTGGTTCTCATTCCCATCAATATTCTGCAGTTTACTCATCGTGGGTTGGTGAAGGGCATCCTTTAGTATGGTAGATGGTACAATTCAGACCTAGATCTCTCACTATAGTGAGAGAGAGGATTTCATTGAGCCATCTCTTCCATTTGGGAAAACAGAATGTGTAACCACATTCTTTGAGATGGTAAACTGTAAAATACTGCCTTTTCCCCAAAGGCACTAGAAATCTATTGCTGCCTTCATTTTGGGACTATTTTTTTTCTAGGAGCCTAAAATCTTGGCCTTCTGCCAATTTTAGCAAGCCTGCTGTCTAAGCTCTGTGGCAAATCAGACCTGAGTGGAGACAAGCATTAGCCTTCTAGATCCTTAACATAATTCTTAAATGATACAGATAAACAGGAGTCATTTCAACACGCAGCACAGAGGTTGTTTTGCAAAATAGGGAGGGAGGGGCAGAAAAGTCTCAAGGAGGAAGAAAGTATTTTGCACATTAACTTACCCTGTGGGCTGTGCACTTATGCAGGACCCAGGAGCCAGGGATTTGAGTTCCGCTTGCTTTATCCTTCAGCTACCTGAAAGTACTTGAATGCCCACCTCCCAGAGGGATAATTCTGGCACTGTATGAGAGGTAAAGGGAAAAGGCTACATTAACCTTAACCGATTTCCATACAAGGAGCAAAGAGTGCCCTTTGCTTTGCTCAGATCTAGGCATGTTGGTTGAGACATGATAATTCAAATCCACTCTGGACAAGCAGGAAGACATAGAAACCCTACCTCCTACTTTTCAAGTACTTTTAGATAATTGTGCAAGAAGAATTGTGCTATTGCTTTCTCTAGGTGCTCTACCACACAAGATAACTGATTTTAAGATTTGAGTCAGATAGGTAGACATAGCTCTGAGCCTGACATTTCCTCTTAGGTGGTTCCCAGTGGCAATGCACGTCTACCAAACTGCAAATTGCCCTTCAACGCTGCCTGCGGTCCCCATGCAGCCAGTGAGTGAGACAGGCACCCTACATGGGCATTCCCCAGTTGCTTACCATTAACACAGGCTCTCTACAGGCAATTGAGGCTTCTACCTTAATTGCTATGAATCATCCTGCTGGTCATTCACCCAAGTTCACTTGTGAATCTAGCTCATCACATTGAAATATCCACATTTTAACATGTAGCATGCAGTGTCCTGTAGATTAGAATCAGGGTTTTTTTGTTCAACTGATTAGAAATGGGGATCAAAGTGATGAACTGCCATCAACTCTTGTTGTCTAATTGAAAGATCACTGAAGTCCCTGCAGAGCATCCATATTTAAAATTCTGTAGACTTGCAGTAGCGTAAGCTAGGGGTTATGCTTGACTTTAGCATTGTTAGAGGGTGTTAAAATCCACACTGCTGTGGAAAGGAAACTACGTAATTCTCAGTCATTTATTTGGGTGACAACATTTCGAATGAAGACATTACCTCTGTGATAATATGCTTAGAATGAAGGCTTCTTTTTCCTCTTCAGATTATTATTATACAAAATTGATTCTAAGCAAACACAATTTTTAGAGACTAACCAGAGGAAGGAATTCTCATTCTTCATTTAGCACAAAATTTTATGGCAACAGAAATTTTAATAAGGAAAAAAATCTAATGAGGAAGGTAATATCCACTGTTTTCAAGATAGCTTTTACTGCATCATGATGCATATAACATCTGAAATGAAAGAGGAATCAACCTCTATTGTCATGTTTGATGAGAGCTGCTTCCTCTGATAAGTCTGTCATAGCTTGATTTTTCAAAAGCTAAAAGTCGAAGTGTTAACACCATTTTTCTGAATCTTTGAAAGACAAGCAGATGAACCAAGATAAAGAAAGAGGTTTGTTCTGTAGGTTTCCAAAATGTAAAGATTTAACAGAAACTTTGGTCATTAAAACTGTTAAACAGGAAAGAAATAGAAATCATGGATAAGAACTACTACAAAGAAAGTGTGTGAGAGAGATAAATCCTGAAATATTTCCAGTTAATTAAATACTCTAATCTTTCAGGAACCAGTGATTAAAGTGGTTTTATATTTTGGTTATTCGCCATAAACTCCATTAACAGTTTAACAAGTATTATTATATCAAAAAGAAAATTCTAATGATGACAGGAATTTGTAAGAAAAAAATCACGTAATTGGAACCTGACTTTCATTTTATCTTCTTCCAACTTTGTTCCTCATACTTTATTTTACTTTCTCAATAAGTAATCTGAAACAAAATTCGAATTGCAGAAACTGAATGTTAAATGCCCCCATTCCAGCAGTACAAACACCTGTTCTGAATAAGTTTGTTCCTGTACAACATTTTTGTTGAAAGGTAATTTACCCATAGCGAAATGCAGTACATATTAAGGAATTAAGGAGTGTTAGGATGTGGATTTCGATGTTCTCAGTTCAGCTATCCAAGTAGGAGATCCCACTAGCACAGGAAGAAATAATTGTTATCGGCACAAAGTAACATTTTTTAGTGGGGTGTTGTTTTTTTTAAAGGAAGAAAGAGGTTCAACACTTCCTGATACACATCCCTATGATTAAAGGTGTTCAAGAAAGAGGCATCGGCTACAGAAACTAGGAAGGAGGCTAGTGCTAAGGAATGCAAGGTGGTCTAGTAGCGCCAAAATAATAGGGGGACATTTGCTCTTGTTGGACTCAAAGTAGCCTAGGGTTATTCAAGCATTTTAGATAGCAGGTCTTTCCCACACAGCCCATTCTGACCAAAGTGAATGACAGCTTGGAGGACACAACTCTGACTAGGGAGCAGCAACGAGTGGGTGGGTAAGAGATTGCTTCATCTGGTGCAATTGCAGCCAGAAGATGTATAATTCTATCCTCATTTGACCTGATTTTTGAATTAGAACACATTTGCTCTTCATAGCAAGTTTCAAAGGAAAGCTTATCTTTCTTTGTGAGTTCCTCTCTTCTTCTCAGTAAAGTTACTCTATTAGTGTGGAGGGGAGTGGGAGAGGCTTACCCTTTCTTGAGTGTTTCTCACATATTTTTTCTTTTCTTTTCTTTCATGTATTTTCCAGAAGCACATGTTCTTTTCAAACTGAATGTTGGCCACTTATTTTTTTCCACCTTTACCAAAAATCACGTTCCCCAGCAAATAGCTCTCTGGGAAACTGCAACACATGACCCTACACCCAGCAAGGATATCTTCTTTGGTTTCACAGTGCACTATGTCTCTGCTACTCTTGTCCATTCTCTTAAGACTCATCCCTCTACAGCTGTGGTACTGTCACATAACGTGGATCTGCCTGACTGTGTGAAGGCAAAGTAGACAACAACCACACATCACTGCAATGGTCTTCATTCTGCCTCTTTCACAGCTGCCTGCTCTGGCCAAGTTTTGCTGCAGATATGGAGTTTTCAAAACGATCTGTCAAGTTGAGAAGGAGTGTTGTATACTTCTTCCATCTTCACATGCCCCTGCAGCCTACAAGGACAGGGCTGGGGCATGCTGTGTCAGAACTGTGACTTCCTGCTGTAGCTGAAAGCAGTACCCTCCCCATCCATGGTGACTGGGAAGGCCCATACCCCATGAGAAGGTGTCAGGTTATGGGTGGAGGCCAGTCCTTCTGGTCTTGTGGAGGTCATGTCAGAGCATGGAGTGGGGAGCGCTGGGTGCATGTCACCCAAGTGGCATACTTCCCTCTGGTTTCCACCTCGGTGCTCCGGGAGGACCACATTTATCAGGATCTCCTGGGATACTGGCATGTTGTCATGCAGGGTCTGTAGCAAGGTCATATAAACACATAGGAGCATTGCTTATAAAGAATTATTCTCTGTGGATGTTGCTGTCTTAAAAGCAAGATGTGTGTATTTTTGTCAGCAGTATCCTTTGTATTCAACGTTGTAGTACCTAGAATGAAAATGTTCAACATTTACTTCTTTTTCCTCATTCAGAGAACTGTATGGATTGGGAGAAGGTCAAAGGATTTACATTTCTTTAGCTTGTGCTTCCTTTATCTTGTGCCTATGTACATAGGTTTATGCAGAAATGTGTTCCCTAGTTAACACGACACTAGAGCAGCACAGGATGCTAGCAAAAAGCTCCATTAAATAATACACAGGAGTAAACTTTCCTCGCAAGTGTTACGTCAGCCGCATAGCTAATTATACGAACGTGGGATTCCTTGACACGATCAAATATCAAGTACTGTGACTTCAGAGCATGACTGATTATACAACTTTAGCAAACGTTATTTCAAACATGCATTTAAGCTTGACTGTTCTCTCTGCCTCTAATATCTACAGACATTAAAAACAGTAATGAACGCATAGGATATTAAAACTCCTACTGATTTTATACACAGGGCAATGTCAAACAAAAACAGCTAGTGCATTCAGGCTTCGTTATGAACACCACAGTGAATCAAAAATAAGCTAATGCAATAGAGAGCATGACTGGCAGTTCATCTCCGTCTTCCACAGACCGATCATGCATAGCGGCACACTGACATTTCCGGTCGCTGATGGACATGAGCTATAGTCCAGTACCCATATACAGAAGACAAATGTATTAATTATTCATGTTAGATCAGCTCATTAAAGAGCACCAAGCTGCATAGTTTTTAATTTTTGCAATGTTTTAAAATTTGTACTGGATTATAAAAAGGGAAATATAAAGGAGAATGAGAAAGTAGCACAATGTGCTTAACAGGCGGCATTCTTCTCCAGCAGCCCTCTCAGACCCGAGTGATGCACACCTTCACTCCCAGGCCGATAAAACAGATGACGGGCAGAGGAGCAGTAGCAACAATTCTCTCCTGTTCTTTCCTAATTTATCTAACAGGCTAGAAAAGCTTACATTGTCATTAAGCTAGTTTTTTGTGTTTGCCCAAGTAGCTCGGAAGGAAAGTTTACTGAAGATCTGGTCACAGAAGCACTTGACAGTGGTCAAAGCTGAAGGAACTCATACAGATGTCTATGATTCAAACATAAAACCTTCCCTCTGCTTTATTGAACCTTGATGCATTCATGCTTAGTAGAGTGATGGTTCACTATCGGAGTATTGGCGTATTATTTGTTAATACCATGCAGTTGTTTTCCTTTTGGGTTTTTTTTTTGGGGGGGCAGGGGGTTGTTTGGTTGGTTGGTTGGTTGGTTTTTTTTCCAAAACCATATTCTTAGAGCAGTTGAAAAAAAAAGAAAATGTGGTTATGTTGTTCTCTGTACCATGATTCAGCATAAATGGTTAAAATACAATCAGTTAATACAACGTTCTGCTATTCATCACTATTGTTGTAGTGATTGTGGTTGTCCTTAGAGACCATTGCATAGCACCACTTTATATTATACTACCTCTTGTCCTCTGTGGGCAAATATATCACTTTGCAGAAGATTACCATGTCGTTGCAAACTGCCCTGTGCAGGTCAGAAAAATTAGAACGTTTAGCCACAGTAAAATGCATATTTTAATACAAAAATAGATTGTTGAATTTGGGGCCACATAACTGATTTTGTAGAAACTGCGTGTGTTTATTTCTAAATATATATATATAACAAAATAATAGCAACATACTACATGATTATTTGCCTTCTTTTATGCCTTTGCTGCCAAACTTAATTTATCACTTTTTCTTACCCTTCACAGGCTTGAGAATTCTGTAGGTTAAAAGGAAATTCTTCAAGTAAGAGCAAAATGTTTCCCAAAGTGTGTTCTGTGCTCACAAACATCACTGACAGCTGTCATCTTGTGTTAATAGGAGAACTATTTTAGTCTTCGAGTTTCAGTTTGGCTGCGCAAAGATTTCTTTGTAAAGAGAGTATGTTCATTTTTAACCACAACCAAATTTGGAATATGTAGGCCTTCTTTCAGGAGGTGTTGATTTGTTCTATCTATATCAGAGATTATCTCTAAAAGTTATGAAGATTGTTAAATAATTTTGTTATTCATCTTCAATATTCTTGTGCAATTTGGAAGAGTAATGGATATAGCGATGTGATCTCTACTAGGATGCAATTGCTGATCTATTATCCAAAGAGTAAGGACTTGCTCATGTTTATGCTTGTGTAAGGAGCAGACCCTTCAGAAAATGTCCCTGGTTCTGCACCCAGTTTTCACCAAAAAAGTGAAATAAGTCTCAGCTCAATAGCAATGTAGGTGCATCTTTCTAGATCTTGAACTTTTTTCATCTTTCTCCAGCGACCATCTCCACTATAAAGAAGAATTGCAAAAAAAAACCCAGTTCTTACTTTAGTGTACATGCAGTGATTTTGGTTACTCCTGTGCCCATGCAAAATTTAAGTGCAGTTGCACACGATGCAATGTTCATTTGTGGGGAATCTGCTGCAAAATGATAATTTCACTATTAGCATTACATTCACAAGAATACAGATAGAATCTTCACTTTTCCTTTAAAAATGGAGTCAGAGAAAAAGGAGGAGAAAGTTTCTTGCTTTTCTCATACAATTTAGGCTTGCCTAGATTCAGAGTTCCAGAGGAGCCCAGGCAACATGAATGAAGAAGCACAACAAAGTGCTGTGCAGTCCATGCCTGTTGCTCATGCTGTGCACATCCCTGAGATTATTAGGTAATGCAAAGATATCTCAAGAGTAATTATTATTAAATACAAAAAAAAATTAAATGTCATTTTATTTTCGTCAGAAGCAGATGTTTAGAAAAAAACTCTCTTTTGAGCTTAGAGATTTATCTTTTTGACTTTTTGCAGGTACCTATTCTTTTTTTTTTTTTTTTACCAGACTATTATTTCTTTATCCTTAATCAGAGAAGACACATCTACAGAAACTAAAAGTGAAGATATTTTTGTTTTTTATTTTTCCTTAGATTCTTAGCCATATAGAGAGTCTGTTTTATTGATTGTCACAAAGTGTTTGCTCTTTCTAAACATAAATTTTTATTTTGACATATGCTATGCATAAATTACCAGTAAGTTGACTTCAAAAAGAGCTATGTCTTAATCAATGGTTGTAAATCTATGCTAAGATTGTTATAACACTTCACACTTATTCACAAAATTTCTTTTTTTCAAATTATAGAATAGCCTCCAAGCACTTTCTAAACACTGACAGTAAATATTTTTTTGCTTTGAAAGTCAGTGCTCTGTTGTCATTGATTCTTGCTACTGTGTTGATGTCATCAAGTTATACCGCTGTTATATACCATTCTACTGTTAATATATTTTTTGTACATTGAGTCCTTGAAATTTTATTATGGTTTTGTCCAGAGTTACTGAAAGGCAGAAAATTGACTCAGGCGGAATTGCATTATTCTGAAGGTTCCATAGCTAAGGTAGCATTTTCCCTCTAGTGTTAAAATGTTTCCCCAATCTGTCAAAAGAATGATAAAAAATAGACTGTCAGACATTACTTGATTTCTACCTAATGATGTACTACAGCAATAAGATGCTCCAGGGCTTGCATTGCTGTTCTCTGTGCGCACTCGTAGGTAGACTGGGAGGTCAGAGACTGAAGGCCAAGTGCTTTCATCCATGCAGGAAGTGCAAATTAGACAACGCTACTGCACACACAAATTGGAATTCAGTTTTTATAGCACTAGAATATACAACTTCCTTGTCCGACAGCAGCTAGATCATATGCTGGCAAAAGCTTTTAAAAATTCCAGTGTCGGTATTCTCCCAGCAAGGGTTACGATGGGGTCATAACTGTGGGAAGCAGTGCTGTAACCATATGATGGTAATTCACTGAAAGCTGGGTAAATTACAATACTGACTTCCTTGGTCCGTTCACTAATGAGCTGTAATAGTATGGTTTCCTAACGCATGTCTTGGGTACACTGCAAATGATTCTGTGCATTCAAACAGGAGAGGTGTTGCCTCAGTGGGCAAATAAAATGTTCTTGATCTCCTAATTTCCCCATATTTTAAAGAATCTCAGTAACCAACTTTCTATATAGTGATTTAGGGCTGGGCAGGAGGTGTTCACCCTTTAAATGCCATTAAGAGTTCAGTAGTGTGACAAGTATAGCTCTCATTTATTTTGAAATAATAAAACACTGCCAAGGGAATTAACAAACTCTGAAAAGTGCTCACTTTTTCTCTAATTCTGTGCTAGTGACACATACAGTGGTTCATGAGGGTGTCTGCCCATCAGCTCTGCTTTTCACAGCCACAGTTCCACAAATTTCAGTGTGGCATAAAACCAAAGAGTTTCATATGTTCTGTTTGCATCATTAGTTTCAGACAAAATCTAGTTTGCACTTCTCGTAATTTGAGCTGGCTGGCTGGGACCAAGCACTTCTGCGGACACTGTTTACGTGTATTAATAGCGAATGGTGATTCAGCTAAGGAAGCCCAATTTCTCAGCAGGCGTTTTTAGTTCAGCACAATGTCATGCCAAAATAGATAAATGGCTTTGGTTTCAGAGCTGTTATGCATCAAGCCATGTTGCAGCACAAAAAGTCACCCTTTTTGGCCTATCACTGAGTACATAAAAATATTCCCGGCTTTGAAAATTCTTTAAACTCTGAACTGCCTTGCCTGCCTCCGAGAGTTTACCTTTAAATGCAATCATACTTCTACATGCATATCTTTACCTAATGATTTCAAGAGACCTTTGATCCAACCAGTGTCAGATAGAATGGATTTGCACCAGAAGTCAAAGCTAAGGCATTAACTGAACAACACGATAAACATGGTTCTTTATACAGTTACTGCATTCATGTTCTGGGACTCCTTTTCTGAAGACACTTAAAAACACTTACAGGTAGTTTGCTGTAAATACTTAAACCATAGAATAATAGAATTATTTTAGTTGGAAAAGACGCTTAAGATCATCATTAACCTAATACTGCCAAGTCCGTCACTAAACCATGTCCCAAAGCATCTACATGTCTTTTAAATACCACCATAGATGGTGACTCAGCTACTTCCTTGGGCAGCCTGTTCCAGTGCTTGACAACACTTTAGCAAAGAAATTTTTCCTAATATCCAATCTAAACCTCCTCTGGCACAACTTGAGGCCATTTCCTCTTGTCCTATCACTTGTTACTTGGGAGAAGAGACCAACCCCCACCTCATACAACCCCCTTTCAGGCTGTTGGACAGAGTGATAAGGTCTCCTCTCAGCCTCCTTTTCTTCAGGCTGAACAACCCCAGCTCCCTCAGCTGCCTCTCATAAGATTTGTTCTCTAGACCTTTCATCAGCTTCGCTGCCCTTCTCTGGACATGCTCCAGCACCTCAATGTTTTTCTTGTAGTGAGGGGCCCAGAACTGGACACAGCACTCGAGGTGGGGCCTCACCAGTGCTGAGTACAGGGGGACGATCACTTCTCTAGTCCTGCTGGCTGCACTATTTCTGACATAAGCCAGGATGCCATTGGCCTTCTTGGCCACCTGGGCACACTGGTGGCTCATATTTAGCCGACAGTTGACCAACACCCCCAGGTCCTTTTCTGCTGGGCAGCTCTCCAGCCACCCTTCTCCAAGCCTATAGTCTTGCATGGGATTGTTGTGATCCAAGTGTAGGACCTGGCACTTAGCTTTGTTGAACCTCATCCCATTGGCCTCAGCCCATTGATCCAGCCCATCCAGATCCCCTTATAGAGCCTTCCTACCCTCACCAGATCAACACTCCCACACAACTTGGTGTTGTCTGCAAACTTACTGAGGGTGCACTCAGTCCCCTCATCCAGGTCATTGATGAAGATGTTAAAGAGAACCAGCCCCAGTACCGAGCCCTGGGGGACACCACTCGTGACTGGCCGCCGACTGGATTTAACTCCGTTCGCCACCACTCTCTGGGCGCAGCCCAGCAGCCAGTTTTTAACCCAGCGAAGAGTACGCCTGTCCAAGCCATGAGCAGCCATTTACTCTAGGAGAATGCTGTGGGAAATACTGTCTAAGGCTTTAATAAATTCTAGGTAGACAGCCTTTCCCTTGTCCACTAAGCATGGAAGGAAATCAGGTTGGTCAAGCAGCACCTGCCTTTCATAAACCCGTGCTGACTGGGCCTGATCACCTGGTTGTCCTGTATGTACTGCGTGATGGCATTCAGGATGATCTGTTCCATAACCTTCTCAGGCACCAAGGTCAGACTGACAGGCCTGTAGCTCCCCAGATCCTCTTTCCGGCCCTTCTTGTGGATGAGCACCACATTTGTTAAGTTCCAGTCAACTAGGACCTCCCTGTTTAGCCAGGACTGCTGATAAATGATGGAAAGTGGCTTTGTGAGCACTTCCGCCAGCTCCCTCAGTACCCTTGGGTAGATCCTATCCAGCCCTATAGACTTGTGTGCATCAAAGTGGTGTGGCAGGTCACTAATCACTTCCCCTTGGGTTATTGGGGCTTCCCGTCCCTGTCTTCCAGCTCAGGGGGCTGGGTACAAGGAGAACAACCAGTCTTACTATTAAAGACTGAGGCAAAGAAGGCATGAAGTACCTCAGCCTTTTCCTCACCCTTTGTCACTGTGTTTCCCCTCATATTCACAGAGGATGGAGATTCTTAATGAAAATGATTCAAAATGATCAGGGGGCTGGAGCACCTCTCCTATGAGGACAGACTGAGGGAGCTGGGGTTGTTCAGCCTGGAGAAAAGGAGGCTCCGGGGAGACCTCATAGCGGCCTTCCAGTACCTGAGGGGGGCCTACAGGAAGGCTGGGGAGGGTCTGTTTACAAAGGCCTGCAGTGACAGGACGAGGGGCAATGGTTTTAAGTTGGAGAAGGGGAGATTTAGATTGGATATTAGGAAAAAGTTCTTTGCCATGAGGGTGGTGGAGCACTGGAACAGGTTGCCCAGGGAGGTGGTTGAGGCCCCTTCCCTTGAGATATTCAAGGTGAAGCTCGACGAGGCCCTGGGCAACCTGGTCTAGTTGGGGGTGTCCCTGCTGACTGCGGGGAGGTCGGACTAGATGACCTTTGGAGGTCCCTTCCGGCCTGGACCAATCTATGAATCTATGAATCTATGAATCTATGAATCTATGAATCTCCTTAGCTCTCCTTTGGTTTCTAATGTATTTATAGAAACATTTTGTGTTGTCTTTTTTGGCAGGATGGACAATAAGTTCTAGTTGGGCTTTGGTTCTTCTAATTTTCTCCCTGCATAACCTCACAACATCCCTGTAGTCCTCCTGAGTTGCCTGCCCATTCTTCCAAAGGATATAAATTCCTTTTCCGCCCCCCACCCTGAGTTCTAGTCAAAGCTCCCTGTTCAGCCAGGCCAGTCTTCTTCCCCGCCAGCTTGTCTTTCAGCACATGGAGACAGCCTACTCCTGAGCCTCCAGAATTTTCTTGAAGAATGTCCAACCTTCCTGGACTCTTTTGCCCTCCAGGACTGGCTCCCAAGGCACTCTGTCAACCAGGCCCCTAAACAGGCCAAAATCTGTCGTCCAGAAGTCCAAGGTAGCGGTTCTGCTGACCTCCCTCCTTACTTCTCCAAGAATCGAAAACCCGTTTTGTGATGGCTGTGCCCAAGACAGTCTCTGACTGTCACATCCCCCACAAGTCCTTCTCTGTTCACAAACGACAGGTCCAGGAGGGCACCTTTCCTATTTGGCTTACTCACCAGCTGTGAGTCATCTGAATTCCTGATTTTGCCTCAGAAATCATGTCTGTAATAAAATTGAGGATGAAAAAAAAGTACAAGTTTTCAAAAGCATTCTTTGTGGTTTTGCTTTTCATTGAGTTGCAAGATTTTTGCTTTAGTTTTATCATTAAAAATTATATTAAAATACTATGAGAATTGGAAAGAATTTTCTAGTATCATGAATATCAACTTTAATTTCCTATTTCTTGTTATTAACGGAGTCATTTGGAGGTTGAGAATCTGGAAAATCAACTAGCAGTTGTCATAGTGGTTCCCAGGCTTGAACATCAAGGGACATCTTCTGGAAGCTGTATCTTCTTGTGGGAACTTCTGGTGGGTTGGTGCTGCTGGTGAGGGATAGCTTCTGGAGGCTGAAAATTTTAGTCTGACAGCTTGGAATTTTTTTTTACTACGAGGCTAGATAAACCCTGGCACAGATTATCCAGGCAGGTTGGGAAGTCTCCGTCTTTGGAAACATTCAAAGTTTTACTGGACAAGACCCTGATTTAATTGGGCTTGCTCTGAGCGGGGATTTGATTAGATGACCCCCAAAAGCTCGTTCCAACTTTTTTTCTGTGACCTAACATCCCTTTATTCAAGACATGTTGTACCTTTGGAGCGAGACAAACATTTTGTGTGAAGGTACAGATCTTGTCTAAAATCCTGGCACTCGTGAATTCAATGGAAAGTACCCACTGAATGTTCAGAACCTAAAATGTCATCATCATAGTCTATAATGTCAGTGCTCTATGGCTGAACACAATCCACTACAACTTTAACTCAAGATTGTTTAGTGCTGCCCTCTGCCTTTACTCGTTGCATTTCAGTTAGATTGCTGCACTGTCATCTCAGAGCATGATTGAAGTTCCTTACCGCCAGAATCAACCGCAAAAAAGTAAACAACAGTTTGTTAATGTAATCACTCCCTGTTATAAATTCTCTTGATTCAGCATAGAACACTGTTGGAAATCTAAATCTCTGGTGTCTACTGTTGTCCTGTCTTAGGAAAAAAGATTATGCTTTGCGGTTGTACAGCTGCTGAGAACAACATCCTCCAGCAGATATGAGTGTTGTGGCTCTGCACTTTTCACAGAACAGATCTTTCTCTGTTTCTCTGATTCCTCATGGGTATTAAAAGAGAAAATATCCTCTTCCCTCCCCCCTTTTTTCCCCTTTTCTAAGGTGAGAAAATACCTTGAGCAAAAAAAGTACGTGCATGGAGGAATGTTAGGTTGCTTTCAAAGGATATCTTAGGTTTTGGAACTATAATTTTTTCACCACAGCATGTAAAGAGCATGACTTTTTTTCTAGTAGAGTTCAACTTCAGATATATTTAGAAGAGTATAGGCATTAGTCCCAAAGGTTTCACTGAATCAATATTCATTATTGCTTTTCTTTGCATGTGAGCTACACAGACAGGTGTGCAATGATGTAAGACGCACCGTAGTATGGAGTACTCTGTCTGTAGCTGGTACGACTGAAATGTGATACAGTTCCACACCCAACATGGGCTTTAACTCCAAAATGGGGCTGCTCTTATTTCCATCCAAACACCTTCTCACCTTAGCTATTTTCTCAGAGACATCTTTGGTATGTTTAGTAGATCTTTTAAAAGTTTATCTCCCCCTCTGATATCTGACTGGAAGATAAGAGACACAAGGAGGTGAGCTATAAGGCAGTGGAGGAATAAGCTGTTCTTACACCTTTACTTAATATTTTTGAAAGAACTTCTTAGCTTCTCTGAACCATCTGTGTCTGTTTCAATCTTGAAGACATTGTAGAATATATTGTCTTTATCTAGCAGACCAGGATACATAGTGCTGTCAAAACACAATCTTAGCAGAGTTCATTTTCATTTTTATTTTTTTGGGTTTAATTAAAAAATGCAAATACTACTGATACTAGGTTGCTAATTGGCATGCTGTTTTAATTAAGGTGTGAAATGCTCTTATGGAAGAAAAAATGATTCTATGATTCTATATAAAAGATCTGCCTGTCATTCATGGGCAGATTCATAGCTGTGCAGAGGGCTTGACAACCTAACTTGGACTGAGGGAATTCTTCAAGTATGAGGGACTTCAATTCCAAGAAGTCTTTGTGCATCTAGCCCTCCGTGCCTTCAAAAGTCAAGAAAAGGTTTTCCACTCCCTAAGGTAGTGGGTAAGGAAAATTTTAAAGCCCAGTACAGAAATTTATTTATTTATTTATTTTATGAGGAAGTAGTAACAAATAATGATCGGTATACTCTTGGGACAAACTCCATTATCTAAAACTCAGCAAAGAGGAGGTAATGCTACAAACTTATACTAAACAATGATTTCTTGTATGAAAGTAGTTTACGATCAAGTTCTGTCAGGTTTGTATTCTAAGAATATATGCTTAAGTATATTCCAGGTACGATTACAGGTAAAGAAATATCTGTGAATTTGTGAATCCAATAGAGTGGAAGCATAAAATAGTAGCAACACAACTGAGCTGCTCCTAGAGCAAAGTTGAAGCAGGCCTGTGTTAGGTGATGGCTAAATGGGACTTACACATTTAAATTTCAAATAGAGAAATCTGTGTTCAGGTCCCTTCTCCTGAGTGATGTAGAGGACAGGGGTTCTTCCAACGATAGTTGAAAGGTATTGAGTATCTTGACAAGACGTTGATCAAGGTCCTGTCCTGCTAAAGGTGTTCAAGTCTGTGTGAGAGACCCCATCTCTGATCTTTGTACAATAGCACAAAGCTCTGGCATTCAATTATCATTCATCTGTGGTTATAGATAGGCTTGTACTGTGATGAAGCAGACCAATATTTCACCATGGTTAAGCTTCATTTGCCTTGAGCTGTTTTGACAAGTTAAGCAGCAATGCAGAACTAACTGTGTTTTTTCAAGATCATAACTTACTCTAAAGTCATGATTTTGTAAAGGACACAAAAGGGGCAAAATAAATCTCTTGCTACAAGGTGGTGAATGGGTGAGAGGACAGAGTGCTTAACTCCCTGGCATACTAATGTTCCAACCCACTGTTCTGCTAGGTTCTGCATTTGAAGTGGATCAGCTGTATTCAAGTTACAGATCACATTAATTTAATTATAATTAAGTTATTACAACAGGAGAAAAAAATAGCATTCCTATCCTTACGAGAATTTTGTGTTTGTAAAGATTAGGCATTGATAGACTGCTTAGGGATTTGTGGCAACTGCTGGAAGTATTTGACAGTTACCAAGTGCATCCCATTTATTACTCTTTTCTTTTTCACTAGTATTTTCAAAAGACAAAAAATATCGTCTTTGCTCTTATAAAATAATGATTTATGATGTCTCATTATTTCCCCTGTAAAAAACTGCTAAGCTATTTTCTCTTTTCATATCAACTCATCTTCCAATTTCTATCGTATATGCATTAGAGAAGTAACTTAAATGAAGTAAGTCTAGAGAGACCAGAAAAAAAGCAATTCTACCACAGCCAACAGAGTTAGTTCAGCAGAGTATTTGTCAGAAAGAGATAAGTTAAGAGTGACTTTAAAAACAAAATACACCTCTGGAAACATAAGTGTAAGTTTGGAAGGAAAGGTAGGAGAAACTGCGAATAGCTTTGCTAGTTAGTAAATGGCTAATAGACTCTTCTTAGAACAAAGAAATGATGACAGTAAGTGTAATTTGATGCTATGTATGCAAAGACAAAGTTAAATTGAAGATTATATTATAATCTGGTACATTTTAAGCAATACCTTATTTAACATACTAAGCTCAAGAAATTGCTTCTGGGCCATCAACATTCAACCTACTAAGTGATGAGTAAAGGGTAGGTGTCAAGAGGAAGGGGCCAGTCTTTTTTCAATGGTGCCCAGGGATAGCACAAGAGGAAATGGGCACACACTTGAATGTAAGAAGTTCCACCTAAACATGAGGAGGAACTTCTTCACACTGAGCGTGGCAGAGCACTGGAACAGGCTGCCCAGAGAGATGGTGGGGTCTCCATCTCTGGAGACATTCAAAACCCACCTGGACATGTTCCTGTGCAACCTGCTGTGGGTGGACCTGCTTTGACAGGGGGGTTGGACTAGATGATCTCCAGAGGTCCCTTCCAACCCCATATCATTTTGTGATTCTGTAAAGCACTAAATAAAATAAACAATAAAATGAACAATAAGCAACCTTATAGTGGAATGTGTAGGTAGTATGAATTTCAATGTGACTGCACACAAGAGAACAAAAAATTCTTGAAGCATGTATTAGGTAAAGGTATTAGAAAAGTTGCATTTTATAACTAAAATGAGACTAATTTTAGAAATATGCCAATTATTACAAAATAAAAAACCCTCTGAAACAATGATAATCTACGGAATGAGCAACTCACAATATAAAAAATAAAAAAGGTAATATAGCCCCCCCTAAAAAAAAAAAAAAAAAAAAAAGAAAAAAAGAAAAAAGAAAAAAGGAAGGAAGTGACATTTCAACCTTTATATCAAAAGCAGTAGTCAGTTCAGGGATTTTTTTCAAAATCTATAGTTACAGCTCTCTGTTTCCCTAGGCAAATTAAAGCAGTCTGTCAGCACGGAGCTAAAACACCTTTTAATTCAGTTATGATAAAATGAAACTTGGGCATCTTCCTCCAGTTCAAACTGAAGTTCAGCCTTTGAAAGGTTATAATCTGAGAGCAGTTTGAAGAAAAGCAATAAGAAAGGTCAGAGAACAGAATAAATTGAAACATTTGTTAGTGTCCTACCTAACTGCAATTCCCCAGCTTTGTAAGAAATACTAAATTTTTAATTTATCGAATACTTCACTTTATTCTTGCTTGTAAACCTTGTGTATGTTGAAACTGCTGATGACCCGGAACACAAAGATTGAAAACATATGCAAGTCTTTGCTGAGTTAGAGCACAAAACCCCATTTATTTAAAAGTACAATATTTGGCTAAGGGTGGTGAAAGAATATATAATGGGGTCAACGTAATTTCAGTGGTATTGATATCTGCAATAGCAGAAAGCTTTTAGGACAGTGTAAAGAGTCAATGGGTAGTAATATTGGAAAAGGAACTTTAAAATGAGGTATATTAGGTCTTCTCTTGCATTACCAGTTACTCTAATATTGGATAACCTTCTTAATATTGTGATTTATTTAGCCGTGCAAGTTTCCCAAAGGAGGCATAGAATCCCCATCATTTAGGAGAGAAATCTAGAATGGAGCAAGATTAATGGGTGCATATTTGGGGGAGAATGATACTGCCCTGGTAGGGAAATCATCAGTTCTTGACTCTGTACTTCTCACTGTTTCTCTTAGTGACTATAGAGGTGCCTCGATATTAGGGAGTACTGTCAACAACTTCTCTCGTTAGTTAAAAGCACAAATCTATTACTTATTGCTGTTGTTAACATTCTTGTCTAATTATTTAAATTAAAAATTAGATCAATACATAAAAATAGAAGTGTATATTATTAACTCTGCCACCTTTTTCTTCTCCAGTGATTGAGTTTTCAACTCCATAAGCAGAAAATGATGAAGTAGTATCCAAGGATGCATTTAAGATAATTAATTAATTTTTAATAAATTGCCTAAATGCAGATTTATCTCCATGCAAACTACATAGACACTTTTCTGTAATGAACAAGTTTATCTGGCTGATGATCTGCAGGGATTTATTTGATCATTCAGGAGATGTTGAGTATTTCTTAATTTTTATTTTGAACATTAACATTCTGCAGTATTTAGGAATTACTTGAAATAAGGTGGAAAGTAAATCAGCTCACACAAAGAAACTAAGCTGTCTTCATTGATCTGTCCTGTTAGGATTTTTATAGGGGTACTGAGAAAGTTCTTAGACCTTTTTTAGCAACCATACCTGGTTAATTGCTCCAAATAAAAGGTGCAGAAGTGTTCTGTTTGGAGAGAATTCAAGGTAGATTCCGTAAACAGAGTACAAAAAGAATTTAGATTAAGGCTCGTTGTGGAATAACTTGCACTCTTACTGCTATGAAGGTAATATGGCTCTTGGTCATAGACACAACCTATGTGCCTTAACATGGCTGAGTGCATAGGCATAGCCATCATATGGAATACTTTTTTTTAGGCATATTCATATAACTTAACTTGCCAGCCATAAGCCCGAATGCATATGTTCCTCCTTAAATACAGAATACCAAGAACAGTGTTTCCTGAAGAGAGAATTTTTACCGATTTAGAGGTTGCACTCCAGCTAAACATAGCCTTAACTTGCCAGCCTTGCTAGCTGAATACATGGAGGGAAAATGTTTTAAATCCTTTCTTTTCTTTTTCTAGGGTTTCAGAGCTTTACAAAATGCTCTGAGCAGGTAATTTTCTCCACTCAGGATTTAAAGGTCTTAATCTTCTCTTCAGGGCCTTTCTTTCAAAATGTGTGGGTGGCTGGGAGGCTAAAATAGTGCCCGTGTGACTTGGACTAGTTTTATATTTTTGCACTTAGAACAAGTGTAGGATACAGGGTGTGTAATACTGCAATAGACCATATATCAAGGACTAAAACTTGTGACTATCTCTGAAGCCAGCTGACAGTTCCCACCTGCAAGGCTGTTCTTTTTCTTTGGCCTCTTATTCCAATTGTATTAGGAGGTGGAAGGAACCCCACAAAAATCTTGCAGTTGTGGGACTATCTGGGAAGTCTAGTGAGTAGTCCATGCTCCCTGATCACACGAAGTCCCTGTAACAGGGACTCCAGGCTCCAAGTCTTTTCTCATTAGATGGCCAAATAAAAGAGGTGCAGGTCAGCACCACCTCCTTCTCCAAATATTTTAAGGTAAAATAGGAGCCTACGTTCTGTTGACCCTGAAGGTGCATTATTAAGTCCCTCGTTCAGTATACATTAAGGACTCCACTTTCCTGGTCCTGATGGATTTTAGGCTTGAGACAGGCCCTGAGCTACCCAGTCTAGTCAAGCTGACATGCACGCCCATCAGTCAGGCCACAAAGAGGCAGCTTTAGGTGGCTGGGAAATATTACTGTCTTGATGTCAAATCTACAATAACATGATCCCTAATTAGAAAGGTGCAAAGGCAATTCATTATGAAAGCTTGTTCTCCCTTTGAGGTTGCAAAAAGAGTCCTGGCTTTGTGACAGTTCGAAGCTGATAATGACTCTTCCTGCTCACTCCAATTGATTTAAAATATCTTGCTGATGCTTGTTATTTAAAGGTCCTGTGCAGCACTGACAGTCTCTACTTCTGCAAGTAATATCTGTGTAATATCTGTGTTTGCAAGACAAAACAAATATTTGTCAGTCGGTAGAATTGATAGGTAGCCAAGAGCTTTCAGATGACTGTATCCTGGCTTAAACTCTTGGCCACGTTACCAGCAGCTAGTGGCTACAGTTTATGCGCATGATGAGCATAAGTTAGGAAGGCACTGATATTTATTCACCCACTGTCAGTGCTGAATGATGAAAGGGACTGAATTTTCTGAGGTGCAAACTTTTCTTACCCTTATCCTACAGAATACTTTGCATCCTTACACGTAAGCCCACAGAAAGATACACTAACTTCAAAAGTAAGATATATTTTCCTAAATTAAATTTATACTTACATTTTTTTCCTTAAATACTCCTTATTCTTTGTGATCCAGGAAAAAATCCATGATTTAGAAGGTGACACCATAAATGTGTACTGACTTGTTTAGACACTGAAAAATAAAACAGGCCAAAGTATATGCCTTTCAGTATTGCATATTAATTTTGTGTGCTGTCCCATAAGAAGCTACTTCACTGCAATAGCCTGTTATATCCAAATATCTCAAAGTGGTAAACAAACATATAAATAAATCCCCCACAACATTCTACTAGACATACCTTACAGGTAGGGAAACTGAGATACAGAAGTTAAATAACCTGCTTAGCATTATATAGTAAGTTAAATGCAGAAACAGAAATAATCACTTTTAGTCCTACAGTAATGCAAAGATGTCCTCCGCTCTGCCATTGCAGATGTAAATTTTTTAGTTCTATCAGTTGTTTTGTGGGTTTTTTTAATGAAATTTGACATTAGCACCAGTTTTGTAGCTGTTGAACATAGTTATTTGGGGAATAAAATTAAGCTGTTTAAGATTTGGGGGTTGGGGTGGTTTTTTTTCTGAAAATTAATGGAGGACCAGCAACTTTCAACAATAAAAATAAAACCATAAGCTTATTTTTCCTTCAGGCAATTTCCGAACTTGGTCATTTTAAGAATTGACTCCTAGCCAAAAGAATTCTTGGAGGAAAGAGAGGCTCCAGTACACAGTAACATCCCTTTATTGATTCATATCTCAAATTTATGGAAGTGTGATTTCAATTTTCACTTTAAAATGCAGATCAAGCAATTTTGCCAACACCTACTCTTCTGTCAAACACTTCACTTACTCTCAGCATTGCAGACAGCTTGTGAGTTGTGTCTATTGCCCATGCTTCTGCACCTGTATGTGCCTCTGACCACCAAATGGAGCTTGGATTTCCTCCAACACAACACCTAAAACTGTCTACTCTACTGTATGGGTAGTAGTGTATACAGCAGAGACACATCTGATGGGGCATGTGGGCAAGACCAGGACCAGTAAGGACAATAGGAATCTGACATTTTAACATCCTTCTCATCTCCTGTTTATAATAGTATCTGTCTTGGTATCAGGAGAGCAGTTAGGCATAAAAAGATATAACGTTGAGCCAAAACAATTAAATGAAAATAGAAGTGTAACCAGAGTTGCAAGGAGAAGAAAGTGCGAAGAGAGAACTTACTGTTCTCTGGAACTTTTTTTTTAATGAATGCTGCCAACAGTGAAAATGACCAGCCTTCCTTTCCTGTTACAAGTGAGAATTGTTTACTGTGCCAGGGAACTGAGAAGAGAGTACAAATAGAGGTTGTCACATTACTGACAATATTTGGAATATTACTTCTGTAAGAGAAAAGGCTTTCAAAGACCTTGAGGACTGGCATGAAGGGGAGAGAGAAAGGCAGGGCAATTTGTCCTATTGACAAGCAACTGGGAAATGGCACAAGCAGAATCAAAGGGGGCATTTTCTTTCTCTGTGAGCAGGACGGAAAAAAAGCAATTTGTTCCTTGAGAGTGAATATCTGTAAAGAGAGTGCAGAAAAGAACATCTGCTCTTAGAAGGCACTTGAAAAAATAACCCTGCACTCGTGTGAAGAAATACCTGTGTAGCCAACAGGCTGCAGGCAGCTCAGCACAAGAAAGCCATTGGAATTTCATGAAATCATTGAAGTTGGAAGGTGCCTCTGGAGGTTGTCTTGTCCAAGCTCTTGCTCAAGCAGGGCTGCCTAAAGCCAGTTGTCCAGTACCATTTGGGAATATTCAATTAACAAAAAGAACTTAATACACTGTGTCCCATAACCAAGTGTCCTTTTCTAATAACAGCATTTTGGTGACAGGCAGGCAAAATTCCTAAACAAGAATTATCCTGAGTGCTTGCATACAACCAGCCATTGAAAAAGCATTCAAAAGAGTGTGTGAAAAAAGCTTAGTGACACGGTTTAGTGATGGGTTTTTATCAGTTGGGTTGATGATTGGACTAGATGATCTTAAAGGTCTCTTCCAAACTAGACAATTCTATGATTCTATAAGAGATGCATTGAACAAGCAGAAATATTCCTGCATCTCTTGATCGCTTGTGTCCTGAAATTTCTTTTTTAATTCATTTATTCATTTATAGCAGAGGAGATTTCCAACTGAAGGAAATGCAGTTTTCATACCTGTGGCCACAGATGGTAAGAAGTGAGTTTAGAGATGCATCGGGCAATAATATTTGAGCCGATGGATGCATATGCTATAGAATAATGTATCTCATTTCCATCCATGTCATTATATGTTTCATACCTATTGACTACTATTTATTGATATTTGGGAAATATCCTTAATTTCTAGCTGAGCAATGCCAAGGAAAAGTGAGGTAGCAACATAATGCTGTAAAATGTCTTAGTGGTCATACACAGTGCATTTTGTAGAAGTCTCACGTGCCTGTTACTAAATGGTGTCATCTTTGTCCAAGATTATTGTCTTTCGGGGTTTGGTGATGTTAAGAGAGAAGAGACGAAGGAGGAAAGGAGCACAATGCTTGTCTCCACATCTGCTTTCAGAGGAATAACCAGGTTTGTACTAACCTAGCTTCTGGCTTTTGTGGCAGCTCACCTCACTGGCCAGACACGTGTTTGGTTGTTTGGCTGACTCCATTATAACCCCACTTACATGGTTGCTTATATGAAACAGACACACATGAATGAAACCATAAGTGCACAACTGGACTTTCCCTTAAGAGTCCCGTGGTGGGCAACATCTTCCACAGGCTTGTGGATGCACTCATGAATACCATATGAAAGTAACGGCTTCGTACTGGGAATGTCTTTTCCCGAGTGTCCACCAAGAGGCAACACTTAGAATCATAGAATCATAGAACCATAGAATGGTTAGAGTTGGAAGGGGCCTTAAAGATCATCTAGTTCCAACGCCCCCTGCCATGGGCAGGGACACCTCCACTAGACCAGGTTGCTCAAAGCCCCATCCAGCCTGGCCTTGAACCCCTCCAGGGATGGGGCATCCACAACTTCCCTGGGCAACCTGTTCCAGTGTCTCACCACCCTCACAGTAAAGAATTTCCTCCTAATATCTAATCTAAGTCTCCCCTCTTCCAATTTAAAACCATTACCCCTTGTCCTGTCGCTACACTTCCTGACAAAGAGTCCCTCTCCGGCTCTCCTGTAGGCTCCCTTCAGATATTGGAAGGCTGCTATGCTGTGTCCCCTCCCAACTCCTTGTGCACCCCCAGCCTACTTGCTGGTGGGGTGTTGTGAGAAGCAGAAAAGACCTTTACTCTGTGTAAGCACTGCTCAGCAATAATGAAAATGTCCCTGTGTTATCAACACCTTTCAGCACAAATCCATAACATAGTCCATACTAGCCACTGTGGAGAAAATTAACTCTATCACAGCCACAATCAGCATACCATTTCAATCCATCAAACTGCTTCTGGGGGCCTTAAACTTTCTGGATCTCAACCAAGATGTTTCATGAAATTTTATTTCTTTTTACAGCACAAAATTCCATCATTTGTCTACACAATAAAAACAATACTGTCTTCAACAAAACTATTTTCTTCTCCCATAAAACAAGAGAACGCCTGCTGAGACATGACCTGCTGCTCTGAAGTTTGAGCAAAAATGTCTTGCTAACAAGTAACTTTTGCTAGTTTGTAGGGGTGTGTCTGAAGAAAATCTAGTCAGAAAGCAGAATTGACTGAAAAATCACTTGTGCACACAGGTAGTAGCATAGCATAAAGAAATCTTCCCCTTTTCTGATATCGTATTGTCCTGTGGCCTAGCTGCAGCTAGACAAGCTGCAGAATAGCAACTGTTCATATCTCATTGAAGCAGTCCTTTACAAGAAACCGCAAAGAGAGTAATTTTTTTTTTTTTTTGTTTCCTTCATCTCTTGATTTCTCAGTTGTACTGTCTCTTTATGACTCTTCATGAGGGAGTGTAGCAATAGAATAAGGAAGAAATTCTTTACTGTGAGGGTGATGAAGCACTGGAACAGGTTGCCCAGAGAAGTTGTGGATGCCCCATCCCTGGAGGTGTTCAAGGCCAGGATGGATGGGGCTTTGAGCAACCTGGTCTGGTGGGAGGTGTCCCTGCCCATGGCAGGGGGGTTGGAACTCAGTGGTCTTTAAGGTCCCTTCTAACCCAAACCATTCTATGATTCTATGTCTGAGACATGTCCAGATAAGTTTTATGAGGCCTTTTGAACAGCGTGCAGTACATGAGAATGCTGACCTTAGCTTGTGCTTCTCATTTTCTCGCTTTGTTGAAAGGTCATTTCAGTAACCCAGGTAACTTGTCACAACTAGGAACTTGCTAGTTTTTAAATAAAAAAACAATTACTGAGCTGTACTGGAAAGTGAGGTGTTATTCTGAAAAGATAGTGCTTGCAAGAGTATTTTGATGTGACTTATAATGATATTGGAGTGCACTTGGTTGTTGTATGTGAGATGTGTGTAAGTCCAGTATGCATATGGACTACTCATTTTTGCAGTGCTTTAAACTATAGGAAGTTCATATCCAGTGTGTACTTCCACAAATACGTACTGTATAGCATACATACATAACAGTTGTTTATTCATTAAAAGGATTTAATGTTTCTAATTTACTGAAGGGTCGTATGGGCTTAATCAGAGGCTAGGCTATTATGTACCCTGATGTATGAGAGAGCAACTTAACATGACAGACAGTAAAGAATCATAGCCATTGCTTATGTTTGATTTTAAATTCTGGATTCAAAGTCACTGAAACCAGTGTTTAGACTGCCGTATAAGTCTTTCAGGAATTTTTATATAGGGTATTATTTGCAAGGTGCATCATGATACTTCGTCTAGCAACAGTTGCTACTGTTTATTGTTTCCCCAGCCTTGTTTACGTTCTCATAAACAGAAGAAAACAAAGTAGGTCTATTTTGGGACAAAGATCTATAAAAGACTGAGATGTAGAAAAATTAAAAACTATTGTGCTCTGCAGTTTTATATTAGACAGAATTTATCATTCAATTTGAGTAATTAATCCACTGAAATGAAGATACATTCAGAAATTATGACTTGGTGAGGAAAGCCAGATTTATTTCCTAATGATGATCTCTCCTAATTATTTTACCATTTTTCCCTCCTCCACCCTCTTCCATGATGAGAGATAAAATAAATGTATAATATATGCTAAATGATAAAAAAAAAATCTGGATTTCAGCCTGAACATTCCCCAGCCATCCTAAATTTGGCAGGAAAAGGGGTTTGAAATGCCACAGCATTAAGTCATCTGATACCAGTCAAAGCTGAATACAGAATGTGTCCGTGATTGTTTTCTTGTGTAAATTTCTTGTTGAGAGGAAAATCTCCTTGTTACTCTCTGTGTGACTTGACTTATCTGATGAATAGTATTAATCATCAGGAAGTGCATTGGTAACTACTGTAAATAGAGCTGCATATAAGTTTTCATTCTAATCTCTACTCACAGTTGTTCAAACTTTTCCAGCTTTACTTTCTGTACTTGAAGAAGACAGAAATAATTAGTCATTTTTCATTTAAGGGTATTAGAAACACTTAATCCTTTTGTACAGGAAGGCTGGAAAGCACCTAGGCTTTTCTGAACCTTTCTAACATTGATATTTTGGGGTAAAGGCCTTTCACCAAATCATCAGAAGTGTCAATCCTATATGGTTTAGTCAAATTGACATATAACTTAACCTGATATATTTTGTACTTGGTGGATATATTTTTTAATACATGCCGGAGGCTCCATCTAAACATAAGGAAATATTTTTTGTTGTGTGGGTGACCGAGTACAAGTTGCCCAAAGAGGTTGTAGAGTGTCCCTCTTTGGAGACATTAAAAAGCTTTCTGGACATAGGCCTGGACAATCTGTGTAAGGCGAAACTGCTTGAGCAGGGCTGTTGGACCAGATGACCTCCAAGGATCCCTTCCAACTTCAGCCACTCTGTGATTCCGTTATTCTACATACATCTGCTGCTCTGTAGTGAGTTCTGTATTCCCGACAGGGTAATTTACCATGCTTCAGAAGCAGATTATAGCTGGATAGTCTCACAAACCTGCTCTTTATCTGGGGACTGGTGAACATATGTGCACATGCACTCTAAGTTGCAGGGACTAGAACATTAGGCTGCCACTTTGACCCTGAACACCTTTCTCACTGGGCAGCAAGTGGTTCTTCTTGGCTGTTGTCCTTTGGCTCGGGTGTTGGCTGGATTAATAAGGCTCCGTCTCCCTCTCCGTGTACTCGACTGAAAAAACCAAAGGTTAAAGCACTGTCACAATATGTGAATTCCGAGCAGACTATGACAGGAATTTAATCCAGCTTGCCCATTTTGGGGATAATTATCTAGGCAAAATATCTACTTGATGTGGCTTCTACGCTTTGAAAAGCTTCCTCTCTGCTCAGTTGGATAATTACCCTTGTAGAAAAGCTCAGCTGCCCGGATCCGGATTGCAAGAAATGCAGCCTGACTCACAAAACAGAAGCTCTCAGAGGGGTCATAATTAAATACATTCTGTGCTTAGCACTTTATTTTCACCTGCACCAGTTCTGTCTCCGTTCATCATGAAGACTTTCCTCACTTCCACTTGGAAGAATCTAATTTAGACCAGTGTCTCCACAAGGAGGCTTGGAATCTAATGTAGGTTTTCTGAGCAGTTTTCTGACCTTACAGAGTAGGTACGCTCCATTTATCTTCCATTCTGGAGTGTTATGTTAGTATTTGAGTGCCAGTATTTGGACCACTGGGCCGCTGCTACTGCATATATCTTATTGTTGTGATGACAACAAGACCGCTTAAGGGATAGTTGTTACAATATGGTGGCAAACCATGCGGTGGAGGTGGCAAACCTCCAACTGAATGTATATTGCAATGCCAAATGTGTGGAAGTGGTATCATTGCATAAAACACTTATTTTCCCTATGTCTGATCCAGGGGAAGACATTGCACTGTTCATGCCTTGCTACAGGCAGTAAAGAATTGATCAGGCTGATGGGTGACTCTGGTTGGGAGAACTTGGGGGTGTCCTCTACGGTTTACCAAAAATTCATTGTGTAACAGGGTGTTCCCCACACTGTTGCAGCTTTTGCAGCAACTGGAAAGGCAAGAGTTATGTGGGGTAATAGTCCAGCTTTGAGGGCCATCTGTTGAGCTCCAAGACTCTACAGATGTCTGGCTTTTCATTTTTGGCATGTAGCAAATGGAGATGGAATGGTGAAGGTGTTAAATAGGTACATCACTCATATACCTTATGCTTTCATTAAGATCCCCCCTTCAGAAAAAAACAAAGACAACACAATTGTTTTTTACTATTGTCTACCTGAGATCTATCCCCTTGAAGAAAGATTTGTGTTTTTAATTCCTTTCCTGTTTATGACTTACAAAACTCTTAGCTTTGAAGCTAAAAAAAAGCTAGGTTACTACCTAACCCATTCTCTCTAACAGGTAACAAATATGTAAGTATGAATGCACTTCTCGTCAAAGAGACTAAGTAATTCTGACTAATTTGAGCCATACTCCCCAGATGATAAGTGCTCCTTTTCTGTTCTCTCCATGGACAAGAACACCTCCTGGACACTTTCCTTCACTCAGTCCTCTCTATTCACTTCACTGCTCGCTCTGGGAGTCAGCACAATATGGTAAATAACAAGAGACCATGATGGGGGCAGAGAAAGCTGTGGCTTTCTAAATACTGGGGGACTAAACTTCTTGGAGTTAAAAGTGCTAAATCCTCTGTGAACTGTTGCAACTATATAAAGAAGTCCTCTGGTTAAAGTCCAGTCCATTTTCAGCACATTCTAGTCAAGATCACGAAGACTACACTTCACAGATCTAGAAATGGATTATATTGATATTAATAACTTGGCTACCATTTGATTTTTCTTATATTTCCTGTGCATTGGTGTCCTATGGGTTGAACAAATGCCCATCCCCTGTGAAAATAATGGGTTTATCTCTAATTTGCTCTCTGGGACAGATGCGTACATAAAATCTATTCCCTTGTTTTTGAAACAAACATACCTTAAATTGAAAAGCAGTCTATTATGCTGAAAAAAAACAAACAAAAGCTCACTTTACCTAGAGAAGGTTCTTATGAAGAAATTTCAGAAGTTAAAATAGTGAAGAAACAAACCAATAAAACATCACTGTAAGTTTATGCGTTCTTATTTCAAGGGAGATTTATTTATCAATTTGTTTGCTAATCCTATCAGCAAAGCAGCACAGCCCATAAGCAAGAAACTATTGGCTTTAAAATATGATTCATTCAGCCCATACCAATGAGGAGTCTTGCCATACAATTTTACAGTCTGTGTTCATCTACTTTTAATGCTAAACTCTGAAAGTAATCTTGTGATGTCTAATTTGGGAATAACGGGACATGAGTTACAGTAACTCAGCAAAATATGTGCCAGTGGGATTCTAAGTTAGCCCAGCAAAACTATTTATTTGTATGAAACAGCATAAAAGAGGTTTATATAATCCTACAGTAAACATCTGAAATGGAATACAGGAGAAAAGAAATCCTAAGTTACTTGTCAGCTGTCAGAATGCATAGTTGAGCAACTGTATTTCTAAGGCTGTAAATCTCTTTGGCTAATATATGACAGTTTTGTGAAGAGTAGTTAAAGACTAAGTCCATCTATAAGCAGGGAGTTAAGTCAAAACAGTCAGCTTTTTGCACTTCAGTCTTTTTTCAGCTAACACAGCTCAGACAACCACATCAGGCAGTAAACAGAAATTCTCTGACATCCAGTTGCTGATGTAATTTTAATCCAACAAGAATAGCAAATCATTCTTAAATTGTACCTGCAATTATTTAGAAGATCTAGCAAATGTATCATAAGCCATGGATTTATTAAAACCAATTTTAACCAAATTCTTGACATTAAAAATTGTGTCTGAGTAAAACGGTATTCCAAAGTAGAGCCTACTGAAATTGGAACCAAACAAAAGCTGAAGTTCTTATATATATCTTATGAGTTCTTATATACAGGCAGCTGAATGGTATTGGAGCAAGGAAGAAAAATGTGGACCTTGCAAAATTATTTTGATTTTACAGATCCATATCTCAACCTGCTGCTCTTTAAGGATAGTGATGCTAAAGATCAGCTGCCTTTTGCCTACTTTGTGTTATCTGTTACAAGTGAAGCTTGCAAACATGGTCTCTGAATTGTATTGAAAAGACCTTAAGAGAATGTCATAAGTAGTTGCATACTTGCAATTGATTAAACGAGAAATACCAATTTCTGTTGCTGTTTCTTTCTCTGAAGGACAATAGTTGTCCCTCATTAATCTTTCATTAAAATAATAATCCTTTATTAAAAGGGTAATACTCAATTCAGTTGAAGAACAATGGCTTTTGACAAGAAAGGTTTCTTACCTGGTTTTTAAGCAGCAGGGGAAATGAGGACCTCAGTGAAATTTTTAAAATTCTGACTAGTTTCATGGTTGCACAGAAAAAATCTGATTAACTCTTCTCATGATCATGATAACGCTAACTTATACTGTGTACGTTTGTCCAACTTTGGCTCCTAATTATGCACAAAAAAATCTTCCTTATTCCATAAACACAGTTTTTCAAGTATGTCTTGTAAATTTGATATAACTTTTAATTTTGGTGCATGCTTGTGAGCTTTGCTTTCTGATCTGAAATCAGCTCCTGTGACTGATACATCAAAACTCTAGTAAATACTACAGGTCTCTTGTCCTGAACAACTGTAGGGTGGAAGGGTGCTACAGGGCACAGATGTTCTGAATATTTCTGGTTTCTACTGACCTGTTTTTCTCTCTTTTTTTTTTAAGGTTTTTTTTTCTTTTTTTTTTTTTTTTTTTCCCAGTGCTTCTGTCCTCATTATGTGAAGTCTTTATTTTTTCCTGTGACTAGAATGACTCTCTGACTCTACAACCTGTCTGGAGTTTTGTGACTGCATATTCCTGTCTCTTCTCACTTACTCAGCCAGCTATTTTCTAGCTTCTTTGGATAAGGGATGAAAAATCTATTCTCTCTGCATACCTCTCATGACTGCAGTTTTCTTCCTTAGTTTTCTTTCAGGGAGTCCTAAGAGATAGTCCAAGAAACTTCAATCACAAACACAATAAACAGAGTACTAGATGTTCTTTGCAAAAAGAAATAGAATTACAGAATTTCATCTTGCTTCCCTTCTGCTTGTAAGGCAGTCCTTTTTGATTCTATTTTTCTTCTTGTGTTTTCCACTGCAAGTATATACCCAGAATGGATGTTGGTGAATGGTTTCAGTGAAACCAGCAATGGAGTAGCTGTTGAAAGGACTACTTCTGAATTTCACAGCCGGCAGCTCGTCCTTAACAGTTTAAAAGGAACAAAATAAAGGCATGGAGAACTCACTTCTCTCTATCATTTCTTTATATAAGAAAAGGTCATGTTGACGTTCTGCTTTCATCTGTATCCTGTATGTATGTGTATATGAATGAATGCTTAATAAATTAGTACATTTTTCTATTTAAATCACAAAGTTCCATAGCATTTAAAGGTTATTACCAACAAAAGTTTTTCTGAAACCCAACTCACTTTTACTATGTTAAATATTCACTATTTCTTCCAAGTGCTTTCTTTGTGTGGGCAACCAGACACTGGTGGACTAGATGAAAAGGGTTTTGAATTGAACAAGTTTAGTACAGCTTCCTGAAATCATCTTCTCCAGCTTTGGTTTATATTACGCAAAAGTGCAGTGCTAAATCTTTAGTTATTCCTCTCTAACTCGTTAGTAAGGTAGCTGCCTATGTGAAATTTTTCACAATTAAGAAGTCAAGAAATTCTCATTATCAACTCCCTTTAAACTTCAGTAAAAGGGTACCTAAGCAGAGCTTTAGGATGTAACTCTGTTAATTACAGAAGCACTTCTGTAAGTCTGACCCTTTTCTCTGGGTTGTTACTGCAGATTTTTGCTTTAAAATACAGCAAAGTATACCCCAAATGCTTACTAGCTTACTAGTAACTTCCCTGTGACACAGAGAAATATAAAAAAGAGGAAAAAAAAAAGCCATGTGATTGACACAAAAATTGAACAGAAACAATAAACCCACACTGATTTGGGGAGGCTGTAACTTCCTTCACTCTGGAGCACATAATTTTGGTGGCTTTTTGTCATTGGTGAGTGCAAGAGAGAAGGTATATTAGAAAGACAACGACGGTATTGCCAGCATTGCATTACCTCAGAATTGTGGCTCACGGTAGAAAAATAGCAGCATATCTCACCAAACATGCTGGCCTGGCACCCCTTTGACAAGTAAGATGTAGGAATATAACCAGTGCTCGAACTGCCTGCTTGCAGCTAGTGGTAAATCACCATAGCAACAGGAGCATTAAAAAAAAAAATAAAATAAAATAAAACTGAGTAAACTGGTAGCAGTTCAAACTAACTTGGGAGGTTTTTTCCTGTTTTTTGAAGAGAAATGCATCTTGTAAATATCAATCATCCATGAGAACAGGTAGTGGTGGGTCTCGCTATGTATTTTCTTACTAAGGCACTTAAAGAAACTGGTCACAAACTGGGAAATGGGATTTCCTAGTGCTGCTCTGTATTCCACGCATTAGGCGAAGGCTGTGTTCATTGATAGCCGTCTATACTTTGGTTCAACTTGGCTCTCGGTGTCAGTAGCTGCTGTGCTTAGTAGGTTTTGCTATTCATTGTATTGTTCAATTGTTCAAATAATTGTGTTGTGTTGTGTTGAATTAATTATTTGAACAATAATTCAAATTCATTGTTTTAGCCGGAATACATGGCCTGTCATTCCATGGATATTCAATTTTTGGTAAATGCCAAGAGCCAAAATCAAATGAAGTCATTAACTGAACTTTAAGAAACTATACAACACTAGAGGCATGAGCAGTATCTTTTATTTCTAATGGCTTTAAAATTTCAGAAGTGTAATATCTCTGGCATCAGGGTTTTTTCCTTATAACAAGGACTTATCTAAACCCTCATTTCTCTTTTCTGAGCAAACAGCTGCCCAAGGTGAATGCATTAGTAACGTGTAGCACTGAAATGAGTAATAATACCGCAATCAACTGTCTGATTATTCAACCAAGGAAATATTCCTGGTTGAAAATGAAGGGAAGGCATGTTGAACTTTGAGAGCTTGTATTTCATGGAAGCTCTGCACTTAACCGAAAGCTGCCACTAGTGTGTTGCCTGAGGATATTCTGGCACACTGAAATTCTGTGTAATAGGGATAAACCTCTTCAGAGCAGGAGAGAAGATCTTTCTAAGGGTTTACCCAAGGGTGTGGAATGAACTCACATAGGAAGCAATGATGATGCAAAATAAATTAGAAAATAGATTACTGTATCTTTCATCCTGTTGCCTTTAATGTCCACAGTGATTTACAATCAATTAAAAATGATGATAATAATTGAAAAATCTTTATAAATGATCCCACATTGAATATTTTTCCCCAGCCCATATTAAATTTGTGATATAATTTATGAGCTAATCTTGAGAAGAATGTTGCCACCACATTTAAGATACTGGCTCACATGGGATGTGAAAATTAGTTGATTGGCAAAAGATCTTTTACATTTCTCTAATATATATCATATGCTTTCTCTAATGCACTTTTTTGGGAATTATCCTCTGTGGGTGAATGGCAATTCTGAACGAAGGACATCTCTGGCAAGATCTTTTTCACACAAATCATGCCTGGAAAATGTTGTGCTCTGCCTCTTGCATGTGCACAGTCAAGAAGTGGGACAAAATGTTGCTGCTGTTCCTCCTCCCTCTTCATCCTCTTTGTTGTACTTCCGTGCCTGACTTTAGCAGCACAATGAAGCAGAGACATTTTGGGAGGGTCAAGGACAGCACCATAGAAGGGAGTTTTACAGGCTCTTTTGTTCTTTTGGTATGTTTGACCTACCCAAAGGCTGCTTTTAAATACAGCGAACTCATGGAAATCACTAATGTTCTGTATGGTTATGGTGATATCTCACAGCTGCAACGGTAGGTTATCCATTGCTTGTAAGGTTTACAGAAAACAAAAAAGCAAACTACAACACAGAGCAACATAGTATGTGAAACACTGACATATTTTAAGGATGCTGTAGGGTCAAGTCAGCCTCGTATAGTTCACGTATTTTCTCATAGAAGTAATAAATTATGTTTAAGGTTTATTATTTGATTATTTTTTTTTTTCCTTTAAAATAAAACTGTTCTTTTGAAAAATGTGCTAGGATATCTGTTTTCTGTGTGTGACTGGCTGGATAAATGAGCTCTTTTTAGCATCAGAATAATTTATGTTTTGGCATTTAAAATGCAGTGGTTTAAAAAAAATGAAAGCTGAAAGCAGGAGAGAAATGAGGGCATTTTAAAAAGACTTACAGCAATTAGTGGTCTCAGTTATTTAGTGAACAGTATCTCAGTGGAATTACAGTGAATTACATACTTCTGATTATTACTATTTATTGATTTGGACAACTTCTGCACAACCGAAAGGAAATACAAGAAAGCCAAACAGGCTTAGGTTTTGGTGTCTTATGTATTGCTAAAGGAAATAAATCACATTTTTAATTTTCAGCAAAATGAAAGATTTTGCAACAAACCTGACCGGTGGTATTGCTATGTAATATTTCTTTTTTGGTTTTCATTCCTATAAGAACACTTTAAAGTTCATATTTAATTAAAATATGTTTCTTATTGTTGCATTTGTCAGCTACAATTTAATTGGTATGCAAGAGATCATTACATTTCTTGTCACAATGAATATTGTGCGTGTCCCCTAAGATTTTTAGAAATAATCCTTTCAATTAAAATTGGCAGGTTTCCAAAGAAATTTTCAAATGCATGTCTTGTCTAAAAGGTGTGGGTTTCTATTCAGTCATCATTTTGATGAGCACAGAATTCACACAATGTTCTTCACTAGAAACAGAAAAGTATAGTATTGGAAGCATCCAATTTTATTTTTTTTTTCATAGATTGTAAGACTCCCTAAACATTGTCTCTCTTTTGCTCTGTGCTTAGAATATAAGTACTGGTAGAAAAGGGTAAATGTGCCTCATAAGTAGTTTATCATTTTTTCCACCCATCTAAAATCGTGCAAGCATTGTTACTTTTCAGGCAACAAAGAACTCTGAAATTTTTGCAATACTTCAGGATAAATTGATACTGAGCTTTCAGATGTATTCTGGTAGTTTCCATTAGTTCTGTGCACACTATGGGACTAAAAAGTAAGCCACACACTTCTTCTGAGACACTATGTTTTAATAAAACAGCTGTGTTAACTGACAGATGTGAAAGCCACAGCTATCTCCGACAGCATATTACATTTTGGAGCTCTAGTCTCACTAAGGCAGTTACTCTGGAAAGCAGTATGAGTATTTAGTGACAATAATGACACTGGGGTTGGTAGGTGATTGCGGCACACGCCATCTCTTTCTATGGCTGCCTGCGCCTGCGTTAAATAACAGTATCATTACTTTACACTTCAACTGCTAAGTGAAAAATATTTTTCCAATTGGCACATAAGCACTATACCCATGATACTCTCCTGACAAGGAACTAGGAGAAGGCAGCAAGGCTGGTTTTTTTCTGCTTTCACAGAAATTACGTTGAATGGCAAAACATATTTGCAGAACATCATTCATGTATTAACTATAAGAGTGTGACCATGACAAATGATGCACCGCGTACACCATCCACCCTGGGTAAGTGTGAGAGTTCCTAGCTCTTTACACACCGATTTTTCAATTTTTAAGTGTTAGGTTTCTAGCAGAGTGTGGGAGAGTCTTGTTCCCTTGACAAAGTCCTTTATGCCAATAATGCGCCCATCATTTCAGCAGAAGTTTTGTAATATTTCTGCCAAATCTTAAACACAGTGCTGTGAATTCCTCTGCCTTCTAAATACCACATCACTTTAATAAACAGCTAAGTGCATACAATCAGAAGTTCAATCAAACTAATGGAAAAATCTTAAAAATCCAACTGGTGTACTTGCACACGGGAATGACCTCGTTGTGGCTTAATAATTTAGAAAAATGTTATGACATAGCTTGCACAAAATTAGGCTAATTTATACGTGGAATATGTTTTGCAAAAAGCAAACTATTTAGGGATTTATATTTACAATAGTTTCCAGTATTGTATCTTCCCTCTGGGTTATTTTTGTTTCTACATTTCCAGCAAAGCAGCAAACCAAACCCGAAGAGCCTTGGGAGGAGAAACTGGAACTGGCTTCTCTGACCTCTCAGGTGAATATCCTGACGTGTAAACCAGAGAGGTGTCTTTAGGCCAATTCATCTTTGTTTCTCACAGGCAAAGCAAAATAACTTCCACACAAGGGATTAAGATTTTGTACCCTTTTCCTAACATACAAAAAAAATATGCGAGGATGGAAAGAAAAAGGTTCTGTTTTTAAAACACCTTTGCTAGACAGTTGTATTATTATTGTTGGGGTTTTTTTTTAATTTCTGACTGTACTCAGTGTTATGGATGAGTATGTTAAATCCTGTTACTACTGCCTGTGACCTTCTGAAACTTTGGCATAAAATATCAGCATAAAGAATATTCAGCAAGGAGTGGAGCTGTAAGGAATTTTTGTATCTTATTCATGGCTGCCAGGATTTTTCACCTTAAAAGGGGGCATCTCCTTCCTCTCTCTTATCCTGGAATTTTTACATAAACAGGCTGCTACCCTGCTGGCTCCTCCTGATTAAAAGCCTTTTCTCACCATCCTCTTTCACTAAACAAATGACATGAAATGTTAATAATTTATTGAGTGGGAAATATATAAAATCTCCAAAGATGGTATCAGTTCTACAATGTACATGGGCTCTATGTTTGTCACAGAAATGATGCATTTTGTGATCTTATCAGGGGGAAAAAGTGATATTGTTTTTAACCCCTTTTAAATATTAAGCAGCTTTAAGGTTTCCAATGAAATTGCTTCCACTCTAGTTCCAGAGGAAACTTAGAAACATGTCCCTTTACATCTGGGCATAATCTGAAGCTAATAGCAAGACCCTCTCAAGGGTTAACGGTCATTGTCTCATACATTTTAGGAAGGGGGCAAAGAAGAAGTTGGAGTCATTAAGTTTAGTCAGGGGCTGAGGTATCTGGTACAATAGTCGTGATCATGCTGGTTTTCCTGGTCATACTGAGTATCCTCAGTATTTTTTCCTCAGTCCTGGTCATACTAAGGTTTTCAAGACCAGCGCTGATGGGACACTAAGAAGGGATCCAAACTAAAACCCATTGGAACCCACAAGAGGGCATCCATGGGCTTTGATTCTGCACTGCAGTTATTAACAACAAAACCAACTACCTGTTTTGTTAAGGTGTTTTTGAAAAACACTTAAGATGTCTTTCATGCCAATATATAAATGTTGATAATGAGAACTTTGATTTTTTACTTTTATTGTGATAAACTTTGACTCCATTTACATCATGCCCTCAGACTAGTGAATGCCTGAATGCGTATTTCCTAAGATAGAGCAGTAAAAACTGGTTAATACATGAAACATTGCAAAGTAGGATGGCACAATGCAAATGCCTGAAGCTATTAAAGGGAAATGTCCGCTTTGTTCTGATCTCTTAAGCCCCTGGCACTTTCTAGCAGGTGACAGTGTAAGAATATATTTAGCATTGCTCTTTGTTCCTGCACTAATGTTTCCACTGCTGTATTTTGTTCCATAGTGACACTCTGAAACATTTTGCACATGAACAGCAATGAGGAGGGAATGGAGTATATTATTTGACTATCGTAATGGTAGGAATATACCTCAGTCAGACAACATTGTGCTGTAACGGAGGATCTTGAGGTGGCTGTTAAAAGTGGGTAGTACCTGCAATAGTATGGTGAAGTGCCTCGCTCATGGAACAGAATAACCATGGACATCAGAGTAACTGCTTCTTCGCAAACATATTAGGATATAATTTTGCAGTTCTCGAGAATCGCATATACCTACAGCTGCACTGGAAGTTGTATTCTAAAAAACTGTAAAGTCAGCGTATGCTGGTCTTACAATGGTAAATTGATAAAAACATTAACTTTTATCTACAGTTAGCCTAAACTTACAATATACCAATGTACATATTCATCTCAAACTTTTTCTTGTCTTGTACACTTCTGCACACAAATTAGTCTAAATTAAGTAGTTTGCCCTTTGTTGAGGATTTCTTCTACAGTATTTATATAAATATTTATATAAAAACTTTTACAAACACTCAGACCCAAATATTTGGAGGGATCACTATGCCTGTTGTAGAGTAATGTAGAATTATCTTGTTAATGGCACCTTGTATCTAATTATTTGAAATAATCTTGAAATAACCGAGTGAATTTCAGGGGAAGCAAATTCGGATACCACACATAAACAGGAATACTTAATTGTGCATATTCATGATGGTACCTAACAGGTTCTTAAGCGGTTCTTAAAGGTGAGAGTTTTATATTGTCATGCTGAAAAGAGAGAGACAATGCTCATCTACATTTACATATAACCCATAGACGGTGTGAAATAAACCGTTTGTATTGTTGTTGAGAGCTCGGCTATGTTGCAAATCAAAATTTTAAAAAATGTAGATATGTGTCAGGGAGTTTGAGGTTGCTTTGACTGGATTGTTCGGGAGTCTGACAAATTCAAACCAATTTTGAATGAAAACTTTAATAAACTACCATTGATTAGCAATGTATTTTGTGCTAACAGTTACTACTTTTTTGTTTACCGGTACTTATCTCTGCCTATGTAAAACTGCTGGTTGTTAACACTTGTATCCTGCCCCAGCTGTGAGCATACAGCCCCAGGGTGCTGATGCTGCCTATTTAGCAGTGATAGCTGTGGGTCCGAGTGGTTCTCAGCCTCCAGGCTTATTTGCGGAGCCCGCTCCTTTTATTGTTCTTTGTTATCTTGCAAAATCCATTTCTTGGGTCGCTGTCCAGGCATTTTACAATGTGCAACTGCATAGATCTCTGTTTGATAAGTGAGTAAACAAATTGCTCGCACTCTTCAGGAAAGCACCCATACGTTGTGTTTAGCCATGCCAGCAGTGCTACAAAATATTTAGAAACTGCTCTTGTGCACATTATTTTAGTACAGCTATATTTCAATTTGAGACAAGATAATATTAATTATAGCCTAATCAAGATGCTTTTAATTTATAGGTGTCACAAGCCTCTGCTTTGATCACGGCCAGAAATCCCTGTCTGGTTTTGGGCATGACATTTAAAGAGAGATGTGGGTTAACCTGGAAAATCAAGAAAAGAGCAACGGAAATGATCAGAGGTTTCGGAAATGTGGCTTAATGAGGAATCTTAGGCAGAGCTGGGATTGCTTAGCCTGGGATTTTATCTTTTTACCTTTGCACAAGCTCTACAAGTGTTATTAAACATGGGCAGGCCACTTGCTAGCACAAAGCCTGGGAGCCGTAGGAACTGCTGCCGAAAGCACCTCGCTCCTGGGCAGCAGCCCCCAGAGGGCATACCGTGATACAGGATTTGCAGAAGACATAAAGGTTACAGGTTAAAATCTATTCTTCACACACAGATGTGTATGTGACAACTTGGCTAGAGGATGAAATCATGGGAGGTAGGAGAACGCTGGAAGATTCAGAAATCCCAGCCATTGACTTACATCATTATAATTGTGTGCTTCAACTCCCCTTTCTGTGGTGAAGTTGAACAAAATAGACTTTTTGTGAAGAAAACAATTTTCAGTAAATGAGTTACAGAACTCTTATGCACCTGCACAATAGCCCTCTGTGGATTTTGCTGACTGTCCTCTTGCTGGGAGGGGTGGGTCTGTGTCAAAACAAGCTTAGCAGAAAGAAGGGCACATAGGTGATACTAACAAGGCCTTTGCAAGGTTATGGCTAATTATTTTCTATTTTCTCATGTATAACAACAAAGTCTTCTCACCTTGTTAATTATTTAATTATTAACTTGCTAATTATTTTATTATTGTAGGTTATCTTGACGATAAATAACTGACTCTGTCCTTGTTTGGCATGATACTGTACTCATAACCCTCTGCTGTGTTCTGTCCATGCACATGTACATCTACTAAGACATTTTTTTTGTTAAAATGCCCACAAGCTAAAAAAAACATTAGAGTTTTCATTTTTTCTAGCAATTGGGATCATGAGTTAAATGCCTAGGCTGAGGAACCTCCACCATTGTGGTGTATGAACCTGGACTTTGGTGCGCCGTTAAAGTCTATGAGGACGGGAGAAGAAAACCCTTTCAAACATAAAAATCAGTATCGTTGCCCATGATGAGCAAATGTTTCCATGTCTGTCTTCCTACAATTTGATGTTCATAATCCACACTCTTCACTGAGACTTCCATGCGCTTACCTGAGGGTAAAACATGACTTATAATCTTTAAGTTATTATATAAACTGAATAGTTTTGGGGACAGCTATACCATTCTTTTTTCTGGAGGAAATGGCTGAGTTGTTTTTGAAATAAGACAGTTTGAAGATTTTGTCTTTCCGCACGTCACATGGACAAGTATTTCTTTTTGGAAAATTTAAAAATGTCTTTTACATGCCAATAAATGATGCAAACCTGCTCTTTTCAGTAGTCTGTCCTACCCAAAAGATACCCTGGAGCTGACAAATTATAGTCTTGTATAGATGTAATATTATTTTTCAGGAGACTGAAACAAAAAATATTTTTATAGTCTATCCTCCTATAGGATAGGCACATTAGATGAGAAAGGCTAGGCTTCAGCCTGTAACCTTTATGTCTGCTATAAACCACTTACAGATCTTTGGTGGATGCATATGAATACATCACTGACAGCAATTGTTGGATTGACCTGTGCTCCAACCAAAGCTATATGAAGCGTTGAGAATTTGTTTAGTTTAACTCATATAAACCTTTTCATCTGCACAGTTTGCAATACTATTCTAAATTTTTTGCCTTGGAAATCATTGCAGTAGATGGAAACGTAACTGTCCCAGTTATGAAACCTGTGTAACTAATACATATATTCTGACCTTGCTCCCCAAGAGAAGTTTTTAAAAGCCTTTGCAATATAAAGAAATCCATGTGACCTGTTAGCAATATAAATATGTTATCTTCTTCTATATGCTAGAAAATCTGACACAAACAGGCAGAATGTTGTATATATACAGCAGTTATCCTACACTCATTTTTAATGAGAACTTTTCCACAGACTTTTGATCCTTTGGCCATTGCATGTTTTCTTCTCTGTCAGTTATCTGTGGCTGGTTTTCCCCTTTTTTTCCTCAGCAGTATCACAGCTGTTTTGGAACTTCCTTCTCAGTTGAACAGGGGTTGGTTTGTTTGTTTGTTTTTCCCTTGTGGCTATGAAATCTTCTGTGTTTCTTCAATAATTTTTAAGAAAGACTCATGTTTGAAAGCAAAGTCTAAACCAACTGTAGTAAGTACATTTTTATAGACTATCTTATGCCCTCTCTTGGCAGTAAAAGTCAATTCTAGATTGTTTTAGCAAGAACTATAAAAATGTAAATTACTAAGATCTGATTTGGTCTTATTGCCTTAGCTAACAGTTAAATCTAGAATATATAGCTGCTGAAGCTTATTAATACAGGGTAATTTGCATATTCAGAAGGATCCTGTTGTACTCTCTTTCTCTCAGTTAATGTAAGATGAATGAGAAAAAGCTCCGGAGGACATTTAAATAAAGTTCTGAATTTGAAATTTTTGCCTTCATTTAGTTTTTTAGAATTCCTTTAGAATGGTATCAGCTCATGGTGTCTCATTCTTCCTTTTTTTTATTTTTTGTAGAGGGTTACTAAAAATGAATCATATTATTTTCTTTCATTTGGGTTGTAATTTTAGAAAAAATCACTATATAAAGGAATTTGGAGCTATTGTTTTGTCTTTTGATCTTTAAAGATTTGATTAAAGTGTAATAAAATTTGCAAATCATCTCTATGATGTCACAAGGGAAAGGTATATGTATACAAAGAGTAACATTCTGTATTTTTGCAGGGCTTTTATTTGCAGGGCAAAATGATTACAGCTTATGCGGCAATTTAGCAAAGTAGAGAAAATTATGGGTTTTTTCTGTATTAACTATTTGATATTAGATCCTGATCCAGCCAGTCACGTACGTGTATACTCTCTGCACATAAGTAGCCACTAGGAAAAGGAATTTGCAAGTATATGTAAAGAAGATATATTATATATTTCACATATTGTATATAGTAGTTGTATTAGTAGTGATATTTTCTTCCTAAGTGGACATTTTTTTTTTAAATTTAAGAAAGCTGCTTAAATCCTGTCTATTTTTTAGACAGGATTGTAGAAAAGGCTTGTCTTGTCAGTAGTATTCTGATTTCAGAGTGGAGAAGTCTCTGCAAAAAGCTCAAGATGTTAGACAAATTTCGTGGTCCAATAAACATAAATTTGACAGATGGAACTTGCTGGCATGGGGTCTTCTCAACCTTATGATTCAAAATAGATCAGACCTTTGTGTAGATACTATCTCCAGTCCAGCTACCTAGAGTGGAATTGACAAATACAGTGAAATCCCATAAACTGTTTACCAGCTGTAGTCAATGATATCATTTTGATATTGTTGGATATTTGTGGATAGTACAGCCAGAAGGCAGAATTGCATGCAGCTAATCTAATCCTACCTAGGCCACAGATCACATCGAATGACTCCAATATCAGGCGCATAGCTTCGGCAGAGCTGCCCGATATGTTTCAGAGATACCACTTCTAAAGACTTTGGTGATAAAGGACCCATCAGACCTCTAGGCACCTGCAAGAGGAGAGAAACAGATTGGTAGCAGACAGAATGTATTTTCATTTAAACCATTTGGTGATCTTTCCAGTATCTACTTTAGATAAACTTAACTTTTACCATAATAATTGTTCAGTGAGCTTCAAATTAAGTAAATGATGGCAGATCTACCAAGTATGATCAAGCTGCAGATTAAACACCAAATTCTGTGATTACTTCTGTCGTTATTGGAATTTTTGTGCAAGGAAAGCCTGTATGATTGGACTTCATCCTGAAGTAATTCGTTGCCAGTACACAAAGATTAACAAAATTCAATCTAAGCAATCTGTACATACATTATTAAAAAAAAGAGATAGATGTGAGGTCTAGTAAAGCCATGGATATTTAGATTTGTCAAGACATGCAACGGTACTTTATAAACACTGTGGAATAAGTTAGTTTAAACTTATTGACATAATTTATCATTTCTCATAGTATTGAAGAGGATTCTGGTTAATATACCCTGAAAGTTTTCCAGAAAACAAAGGTAACCTTTCCAATATTGTCACTAAGACTGCAAAAACTATTCATACTTTGAAAAGAAAGGACCTACATTAAAATATTTGGCAAATTTACATAAAATCTTAATTATTTTAAGAGGGGATAATATAATATGCAATTATTATAAACCCAACTTAAAATATCAAATTATTCTTCCTCTTAATTCACATTTATGCCATTTAGAAATGTTGTTTTATGTCTACTATGTCATAAAGCTAGTTGTTGGCTGTTCAGAAAATTAATATAGCAGGAGCAAAAAAGCAATAGTGATGATATAAAGCATTTGTATTATATATTGCACCCCCACTCTATGGGTATGTCATTTTTCTACAGATCCATTAGCTGATATCAGGTAACATATATTTTGTACTGTAAATTACACCAAAGGGATGTTTTGCAATGCCTTCAAATTTTTGTTTACAGAGAAACAAGCAATCAGAGACTGTCAGAATCACAAAAAAACTCAGCATCCCACAAGTCACACAGAGAACTGCATATTACCACCAATAAGATGGCTGCAGGAACTTTAACTTGACCATGTTTATTCACACAAAGATCCAGCATATGTGTCTCATATTAAAAAAAAACAAAACTCGCACTTGACACAAGAGTGTTTGATTGGAGGAGCATTCTTTGCTACTAGTGTTTATCGTATCTTGGTTATATCTCATTCTGACACTTTAATTAAAAGCTTAGACTCAGTGCTTTTATCTTTTCTATTCTGTGATAAATGCAAGTATTAGTTTAGTCAAGGTTTCCAGAGGTATTCAGATACTTCAAGATGCAGACAGTACTGTAGTAGGATTTACAAAAGCTCATAGAAACTAATCAGGAATTTAATAGCCAGGTGCTTTTGAAAATGTCGCTGGGTGGATATTCGCATTTTCAGCAGCCCCAAAACACAAAATCTGAGCTTTATAGACTAGAAGAAAAATAAGGATATTTATTTAATCTTTTAAATTCAATAAAATGGAATACCCCTTGAAACTTCATTTATTTTGTTGTTTATGTCTGATTCAGATTGCTTTGCTGTTTATGTAGCAGTGCAGTGAGGATCTTCACATGCATTAATGCAATTCAGTGCAATTTATTTTTCATAGTGGCTTTTATATCATATACTCTGAAACCATCAATTTTCTGAATGATAGACTGTATGACATTGGACAATGCACAGTAAAGAAAACATTTGGTTTTCTTTTGGGGATAGATAATTTGTGACATTCAGGGAGGAAAAGGGAGTATACTGTATTTCTAACATAACAGAACAGTCTTTTGATGTTCCCAATACTAAATGAAAAAAAGTAATAAATAAATATGTAGTAAGATTATAATATGAAAACCATGTAATGGATTTGGTTATATAGGTGCATATAACCATACAACCAAAATCAAGGGAGATTTTGCTGACCATTACATTAAAATCGCCTTGTTCTGAAAACGTAGTTTAAAAGTAGGAAAATAAGTTTGGTGATTGGTGGAGGGGTTTGCCTTTTTGTGGGCAGTTATGTGAAATTTCCTGGCAACATTAAGAGTAGATCTGGTGGATATATTTTCAACAAAATTACCTCAACTGGAAAATAATTTTTTGGAGTCACATTATTAATGGGAAAATATCTTTCTGTGAAGAGGTTACTATGGATAAGGGTGAACTGTTGGTGAATACAAAAGAGAGAAATGCCTCAAGATTAAAATAAGGTCCTGGAAAGCAGTGATGGAGTTTCAAATCCTCTAGTATAGTCAGCGTAGTATGTTCTACATTGATTATCTGATTATGGGACTATTGAATGTCATAGGAGGATTTGCTCTCAATCTCTTCTCTTGACTAATTCCATTCTACATAGGATATCCACTATGCCTTTGGATCAGATTACTGTAATCAATAGAGATTTGAAAGAATCTAGCAGAGAAAAATCTTGAACTAGAAAATATCACACACACTAATAGTGCTTTTAACCATTTAATAGTAGGAAATTTCCTTTCAGCTTTTTAGTGAAAAATAGCAAGCTGGTGAGGTTTGGTTCTCTTTTTTTTTTTTTTTATTTTATTTTGTAGTTTTGATCATAGTGGTGAGAGATTTTAATAACACTTTATTTCAATAAAGTACAAATGTTATTTTCTGAAAGCTCACATTAACAGCCCCTTAATACCCAAAAAGTGTTCACCTGGTCTCAAAAAACAATGGCTATGAGAAGGCATTTCATTTATTATTAAATATGGGTGTTCTGTAGTCTCCGATATTTCATGTAATGTGAAATTGCGCTTTCAAGGTTTCAAGAGCTGGAACATCTAGAGTCCAATAGGAATAATTTCACTTCTCTTTGCTGCTTTGTTTCTATCTCAGATGAGAACTTCTGAGTGTTCTTTCTCCTCCTAAAATCAGAGAGAGGAAAGGAGAGAAATGGAAACATAATTCAGACAAATGGGGAAATGGTACAAGTAAAATTTTGCGTGGCTCCATCCATTACAAGACTAGGTATGTTTAACTCTTCAGGTACTCCAGAAAAGGAAAGGAATGGTATCTTCATTTCTCCTGGGCAGATATGTCTATTCTTAAAATATAAAATAAAAACTACCTTTATAAAATTATCAAAATGCTACCTTCCCAAGGAGAATTTTGTCCACCTGGTTCCTGAGGTTCACAGATGTCAGATCATATTTGTTTGCTTTCCAAAACTGTTAAAGGATCATTGCTCTAGACTGATTGGCTACTGAGAAGACTTTAGCAATGAAATATAACTCGTTAACTGCAGCTGAAACCTAAAACAGATGCCTCCATGACAGTGTGGCTTTTAAATTTTGCTAACCCTGTCTAGGCCTGTATTTAATTTGTGGGATTTGGTCCAACATTCTGTGTTCACAGCCTGTGGTATTATTATCTTCCACATATTCCAATATACATTTGAGATCCAAAATAGCTGACCAGAAAACACAGCTGGATATAACTGTCATGAAACAGGCACTCTGATAACTCACATCCAGAAGTTTGATGGGATGATACTGCCTCCACTGATTGAAGGTGTGCGTTATTACAGTTGTAAGGGAAAATTTCCACGAGAGCAGCCTAAAAGTGGAGCCCAGAGAACAGGTTATGCAGTCTCCATCCTTGGAGTTTTCCAAGACCCAACTGGGTAAAGCCCTGAGAAACCTGGTCTGACCCTGGAGTTGTCCCTGCTTTGAGAAGGGGTTGCACTGGAGACCTCCTGAGGTCCCTCCCAGCCTGAATTATCCTATGATCTTGTGAGTATCAAGTGTATTTGCACTTTGCAACGGTGAAAATTTCTCCACTGGTGCTCAGTTCCCAGTATTTTGTTCTTGTTGCACAGACACACATGTACAGATTGCTTAAAAAAACATTATAATTCATGAGATTTTGAATGGGGTAATGCTCAGTGCCTTAAATGTGCAGTGCCTTATCTATGCAGAGACTAGCTGGGGAATTACCAGTGCATAGTGTGGGTATGCACAGTGCCACAAACCCTTAAAAACTGGCTCCACTGGCTCCATTACTGTTGTAATTTTAAAAAAATATCTTGGTTTTAATCCTTAATCACAATTATAAATTCCATATACTTTGCCACAGTCTTTGAAAAGAATGTATCTTTTATCTTCAAGTAGTTAGGATATATACCTTAGTAATATAGCTCAGAGTTGAAAGCATACAGGCTTTCAGGAAAGATCATTGCATGTGATACATTTAGGCTTGAAATTTTTGGCTCTGAAGAGCACGATGATTTTTTTGTGGAGTGCAGCAGTTTACCTCCCCTGTAACACAGGGACAAAGAGCACTTACTCCACCCTTTCCATAAGGAATGCTGCATCCATCATAAGTAGTTTTCATCCGAGAAACCTGTCTTCACTCTGTCCAAAGAGAAGAAAGTTCTTTGGAGATATTTTAGTATTTTTATTCATATATAACAAATCCAGCGTATTATACATTCAAAATGAGTTAGCGATAATTGTCAGGGAAAAAAAAAAAAAATCAAGATGATGAATTTTATATTTGTGCTGAGGAGAGAAGATGTAGTGTATGAAGAGCATAGACTCAGGTTGGAGCTGCAACCAGAGTCATTTATTACAAGAAACACAGCACTTATATAGTTTCTCCAATCCTTCAGCACTTTTTCCCTATGACAGTCAGTGTTATCATTTCACCCAATCACAGTCCTCTTTGCCATCCTCGGTTGCCAGGCAGGCAGATTCTTCTTCTTCAGCCAGCAGGGTCACCACAACTTCACCACGCGCCATTTGCTGTAGTATTTTTGTTCATCTTGGTTTCCTCTCTTTTGGATTCTTCTTCTTTCATAATCTGTCTAGTCATTCTGCTAGCCCACAAGAAGACTCTCGAGCTTGTTCAGCAAGGACCACAGTTTTGTATCTCTGCATGTCCGCTCTCAGAAATGGAGAACTATAAGAACAGACTATGGCGTAGACTACATTTGACCTGACTGGTACGAAGAAACTGGAACTAGGAAATTGCATTCTAGGAGTGCAATTCCTAGAATTGCATCTAAGAATATGTATTTTAACTCCATTTTTAGATTACCATGTAATATACATTCTTTTACAAGGAAGATTAAAAGTCACTTTCTTGCTAATTATTTCATTAGATGGATAAAATGACGTCATTTATATAACCTGTGGGATTCGGGTAGTCCTTGGGTCTACGGACTCTCAAGGTATCAGACGTAGCTAAAAACAGGCTAATTGAATGCTTTTTTAAGCCTAGTTTGTACTTCTAAATAGCTGCATACAGGAGGTGAAGGTTAGCGTAGAAAATATTGTATGTTTGCACAGTAATAACAGTTGAGTAATACTCTTCATTACTAATATTGCATCAAAATCAAATCCTAAGAGTCAGTTTAGTCACAGCCCTTTATTTTACTAAAATATGATTAATAGATTTTGGAAATTTTTCATAAATACACATGAACATTTTCTTATTTTACATTTCCAAGTAATCTAATTTATACTTTTATTTCTGAATTATTTCTGTTAGTGTACACCTTGTACGTTATTTAATACAACGTACTCTATTGGTTAACATTACACCTACATCACTCGTATTATAGTACCACTGTCACACTGGACGGATTTATTCCTCAAGGTTTATATATGTGTGTGGGAGCCTTTCACCCTTGACTCTTATTATAGCAGTGGAGAGAAGTCAGCACTTTTAGAGTGCCAGTCATCTTGATATGCTTTCCATGACTGCTTTAGTAGAAGATGAATTACACCCAAAAAGTACTCATTTGCCCGGTTGATTTTAAGCATGCAAAAGGTGACTGGCTCAGATGTAGATGTTCTCACTGCAAATGCTGATATTCGATTAGATGTATCACCCCCCCAAAAACCCAACTGTACATACATAAATAATTTCCAACAATCAGGAGGTGTACTTGCAGTCCAGTTATATCTGCTTGTCAGTCAAAGTCAAAAGAGAATAAATTACCTATAGATAAATAATAAAATTAAATAAATAAAACTCCTACTAATTATCAAAGTTCAATCAAGTATTTTTGTCCTGTAATATAGCATGCATGTATTTAATGATTAAATTAATATATTGCTACAAGTGTTTACTTCCTTCCAGTAGAGGGAGTTTGGGAATGTATAGGATGTTTGCTCTCTCCAGTTTTGTGTTTAATTAGATTGATCCCAACCATAACGTTGCAAGTATCTTGAAAAACCCTTCTTAATACTTGATTTCAATTCATTTTTACATCATTTTTAGGAAACATTTTACAAAAATACTCTTGTGTTATTTTCATTAATGATATCAATCTCTTCATTCCTATATGAAAATATCCCATTATCTATCTACTTCACTTTTATGACGAAGACCAATACTTTATATAGGAAGGTCTATGTTAACTTTGGCAATGAATAGAACACTTAAGCAACCCTCTCAAAAACTTAATTAACTTCTCTTTGAATGCCTCTATTAACATGACTGCTGAAATCTTTGATGAAACAATAAACACTTTAATGTAGGTGCCAAACTCAGTGACCAGGGTTTTAGGATGATAGATGTAGTAGTAGATCATATTCCAGTCTTTTTTCTACCTTGTACAAGTGCTAGTTGGTGTTTCCATCAACTAGGAATTACAAACTTTTAGAACCATTGACCAGCATCAGTACTAAGCACTGACTTTGCCAACACTGTAGCTAAATTTCTGAAGCTCACTGTCCACAGAACATCTCCGTCAGCTCTGCAGCATAAGTCAGTCTCCATCTCTGCGTCAAAAATAGACTGTAAGGAGAAGGATTCATTGCAACCAACTTTATATTTGAAATGGTAATTGACTGTGGTACCTAAAGTGGTGCGTATTTTGCTCACTTCAAATATTTAAAAAAAAACCAAAACAAAACAAAAAAAACACCCCCCCCAAAAAAAAAACAAAAACAAACAAACAAAACCCAAACACTTCAGCATTGAACAACAAATTGAATTTTATTTCATATATACCAGATTTCTCAGAGCAGTAAGGATGGTCAGCAAGCTATAGTCTTTAGGTTTTGTGGTGACAGCGGAAAATTTAAGTCTGAGGCATGCTGTGAAATGGGTGTTGTGGATTTATTGTTATCTGAGAGTTCTGGTGGGTAGAGACTTTAACCTTAGCAGAAAATTCCTCTCTTAAATTCAGATCTATTTATAGATTAAACCCTCAATTAAAAATTACCATTGGTCATCAAATAAAAAAATGGCCATTGGTATTGCTTTCTTCTGATTCAGTAATAAGTCTGAGGAGTTATTCTGAGAATAAGTATTAAGATCAGAGTCTCCCTGGGTGAACCTGTCTCCAAGCTCCCTCTGCAAATGCTGTCAGTCCTTCCATGAACCTCTGAGGTGGTGAAGCTTGTGCTGGGTGTGGATGTTGTGGGATGAGGGGAGGCAATAGAGAACAAGTCCTATGAGGAGAGGCTGAGGGAACTGGGCATGTTTAGTTTGGAGAAGAGGAGGCTGAGGGGAGACCTCATTGCCCTCTACAACCACCTGAAAGGAGGGCATAGAGAGGTGGGTGTTGGCCTCTTCTCCCAAGGCAATCATGACAGGACCAGAGGAAATGGTCTGAAGTTGGGGCAGGGGAGGTTTAGATTAGATATTAGGAAGAATGACTTTACTGAGAGGGTGGTCAGGCCCTGGAACAGCCTGCCCAGGGAGGTGGTGGAGTCGCCATCCCTGGAGGTATTTAAGAAACATGTAGACGTGGCACTTCTGGGCATGCTCTAGTGCCCAAGATTGTGGGGTTGTGTCTGTTTGTTTGATGTGGGGTTTTTGGGGGGGGTGTTTGGGTTTTTTTTGGGGGGGGGGGGGTTGTGGTTGGACTCGATGATCTCAAAGGTCCCTTCCAACCATGAAGATTCTGTGATTCTGTGTAATAGCTTAGCTTGTCACCCACTGCACTCATTGACACCTTTTGCTGCCCTGTGGAAGCAGATATGGAAATCACAGAAGTGCCCAGAGAAATGTGCTATGCTTTAGCTCAGATAATGCATTCAACAAGCCATGTGGCTTGCGCCATGTGGCAGATCTGTGGATAGGAACGGAAAGTTAAAGCTCTCCAGGCACCTTGTGGATTAGTTCATAAAAGCAACCTTTGTAATATGGGGAAAAATCTTTCTGATAACAAGACTGTACTTTGGGCATGATTACCTGTGTAGCAAAATAGTGGCATGAGATTTGCATTGGGGTTTTGGGTGGGATTGAATTCCAGTACAAGGTGAATAATACAGCTTCTTTTTTTTCTTGTAGAAATTACAGCCCAAAAAATTACTACCCCTGGGTAAACAGAACCAAAATGTATGAGACAAGATATAACATAAGAGAAAAAAAACCAAACATTTTGGGAGCATGCCTTCCTGCCACAGAGGGATGAAGTATTGGTATGGATATAGCTTCTATTGCACTTCCTGCCTTTACAGAGAAAGTTTATATTTCAGGGATTTTCCAAAGGCAAATAGCAAGAAAATGTAAATAAAATATAACCTGTTTACTTTTGTGCTGGGTTTTTCCTTGGTAGGTCCTGTCTTTTGCTTCAACAAAATGACAGGCCATCAAGCAAGATATTTATATTTTTCAGAGTTTCTTTTGTTCCTTCTTTCATGTCTGGTATGTCACTTTAAACAGTGGAAAACTTTTTCTTTGTTATTGATCTCAAAGATTTTTTGGGGAAGTAGAGAGATTTGTAACAAAACACACTAGAAGGGCTTATGCAGCAGTGGTCTTTTCTGAGTTCTCTCGGTGTGGAAAGGGAGCATGGTGAGAAAATGGATACAGGTGAGACATCCGTGTTGTGAAGATGTAAGGAAGCTGACTTCTGCAAGTTCCTACGACCCTAAAGTGCTTTCCCGGCCATCAGCCTTTCCTCTACCTGCTAAAAACTTGAAGAAAAACCCCTCTCTGTTCTTCCCTCTCATCCTGGCTGCTGCCAGAGTAGTGGCAGAGGCTCTTTGCTTGTGTGTGCTTGCCCGGCAGGCAGTGGTGTTTGTCTGCTGCTCCCAGGAGGGATGGCTTTCTCTGGTTGCACACACACTGCTCAGCACCTCCCAGGGGTGACGTTTCCTCCAGGGGGAAGTGACCCGATCCAGCACAGTTTCAGGGCTGACCGGAGGGTCAGAGGCTGGGGAGTTGTTTGTCTGAGCTCTTAGGAATACAGTTTTCTTCCCACTTAATTCACATTTAGACACACAACATCCTCACAACTGGAAGGGGTGAAAAATATGTTTTTAATTGAAAGCCTGACCTTTGCAGAGGTGATGACATTTTCCCAAGGGGAAGATGCCTTTTTCTTAATGTGTGAGTATTTTTCAGGCCGTGATTACAGCGTACTTAATATTGTCCATAGTTTGTAGGGGAGAGAGAAAGGAAAGGAAGGGGAACCAAGTATGCTTTCAAACATGCACACCAATTTGAACACCAGTGCTGCACCTATAGCTGGATTTAGGAATTGCAATTTGAGAGGGTCTCTGAAGTCATTAAGAAAAATCCCCTCCTGTCACATTTTACTTTGCATTAGGACAATACCACGTTGCTTACAAATAAGCAGTAGCACATTCACATGCAGTAACTGCCTGTTGATCAGAGATATATATTATACATTCTCCTCATCACGTATCTATTGACTAATGGAGATTCGCTGTGTTGTAGAACTTTATTAAAGGTTTATTTTTCAAATAAAATTATTATTCATTAGACATCCAAATTGACAGGAAAGTATTGAATGAACAAAGATGTACCTGTGAAAATATCATTTCTTCAGGTGATGTAAACAGATTTAAGTCCATCAAAGCCAAAGGGTCTAAGCTGGTATTCACCAATGTACATCTCAAACAATTTTAAATTTCTAGAAATTTAGTTAAACCCTGACCATTGCCAATTTCTTTGGTTTTCTTTCTGTTTATCCCTCCACAGTCTTTATAATGGTATGTGACATTAACTTGTATTCTGTAATGACAGACAAATAAATTTACTGTTTATCCTGTTGATTAGAAGCACCATAAGAAGCATCCTCTCTGTTCATACGTTCTTGACCAGCTGCAGTCGTCCCATCTGTATCTTGACCTCAGACTGCTAAAGTTCTCTGTGGCTATGCTTGGTGACAGACCCTGTGGTGTTCATACGGTTTTACAGAAGAAGAAAAAATAAGATGCATTTGTCAGTTGAAGTATTAAGCACTTCATCCCAATCAGATCAATTTTTAAATCTTTCCAGTGAGAAATCAAACTCCATTATTCTTATTCGTCCTTACATGAAGGTACAGTTGTACAGATAAGTTTTGGCCAAAAGGTAGCAGCATTCATGAAAGAGTTTAGCTATATATATGAAAAAACAACATCTAACTGACAATATTTGAGCTCCACCAGTTTCCTGGATGTGCTTGTTTTAGGCTTTGGCCAAAGAGAAGGAGTTGGTTGCTTAGGTTTTAGATTTCCTGAGCTGCAGGTCATGGACAGACAGCTGTGATTGGCCCATTCCATCACCAATGCTTTCAGCACACTTCCCGTTAAAGGCTGAGCTCCTGGCCCGTCCTTGGAAGTACAACACAGTTGTTTTGAGTAATGCCCAGAGCATCATGATGAGCAACTGCTCCTTTTTTCTGATACAGCTTATGCAAAAACTCAGAGCTTTGATACTGTTTTCTCTTGTACCTAATATATGGTTGGCAACCATGGAAAAATGAAAAATGTTATTGATATGAATACCTTTCATATGATTACTCATGTCTGTTTGAGGCAAAGTCCTGACTATCTAACTTCCAGCTATTCAAAATCTCAACTCCTATTCAACCATACTGCTAAAAGCCACAGTTTGATAATATTTCTCTTAGATATTGTCATCTTCTGTCCTTGCAGCTGTTAGTGGGATTGAATCCAACCATCCAAGCCAAGTATTTTCCCTGCCCAGCTGTGCTGCTGCAGCTTCAGTGGCGGCACTGTGATGGGAATAAGGGATCAACCACTAAGTTAGTATGCTGTTGCATTAAGGGTATATGGAAACACAACTTCAGTTCCCCAAATAACCAGTGAAGATGAGGAGGAAGCTTCGAATATCTCCAGAGTGGGTTGTTCCATTTTAGTTAGGAATTAAAGTAAGTCACTTGGGCAAACAGGATCTTTCTTTGGGAACTTAAAGGTGCTATGTCTCATCCTTGACTATATGTAAATACTGTGGATGCTTCCTTGAGAAGGACAGCTTCAGTGAAGGTGGATGGATCCTAACTTTGTTTCTTTCTGTTATTAAAGTGCTGTCTTCTTTGCAATCTCTCAAACTGTCTGAAAAGAATCACTCCTGAATGAAAGCAGTTACTGAGTAAAGCTGGAAAGTCTGAGCAAAACTTGTCCATGGAGGGAAGCAAAGATCCCTCCAATTACCATCCTGAATTGTGAAAGTGCTGGAAAATCTCAGAAGTCTGATTTGTTCCTTTCCTTCTGAAACACCGAAGATCAGTGGTGGCCACATTTCTCTGAGGCTTTCTATAGCAAAGAAATTGTGCCTTCTATTCCTAGAGGCAAACATATGCATCGTAATAGGTCTTTGTTTCATCACATGGAATTGTTGCAGTTATTCATAGAATCATTTAGAATTGTTTAGGTTGGAAAAGACCTTTAAGATCATCAAGTCAAACAAGGTATTTTGGGAAATGTTAATGTTCTAGCATCTGCTATCTCTCCACTTACTGTAGGAGAATATAACAGTAGTACATGCCCTATTCTTCATCTTTGTGCTCAAGACCCACTTCTGGTTAGAGCGCTGAGACCCAACTCCATTATCCTTGACTTCGTAATTTCTTATCATTTGTGTCTTTTCATCTCATTCTAATTAATCAAGGTTCTTCTCCTCATGTCCAGCATTTTGGTACTTGAATGTTTCTCCTAACACAAAATTACTGACACATTTTTATTTACAACCTTTCTTGAAAAAGGAACGATATGTATAAAATATCCATCCATGCTTTTCCTTATCCAAGATGAGTTCCAGCTGGTAAAACCCATATAAATATGATGAAAGTTGAAATAACATACAAATATCAATTCTTGTATTTGATACTTAGAAAATCTTGTGAAAGGAAACATATGAATATACATATAGAAGATCATTGACTATTTATCATCATTTTGACAGTCACAGCTCCTTATATAGAAGCACTTCCATGCTTCCCTGTTTTGTAATTTCTGGCTGCTAATTAAACAAATTAGGTGAATAATGTAGTAAAACAAGCTGAATACTCAAGTAAAACAAGTAAAAATCCTTTTTCTCATACAGAGATGTATTAACTTTGTATTACTCTTCCGTAAGAAATTATGTAAAATCTGTTACTTCAGGCACTGAAAAGAGACATCCCACAATGACAGAAAAAACAATGCAAGGAAAAAAAATTTCTTTTTTTTTGAAAGGATGTGATAAGGACTGGAGAGAGTCTTTTACCCATTTGTATTGCATATTATTTCCCTCCTACAGTCAGTGGGAGGAAGCAAAAGTGAGTTATGCAAAGCTCCCAGTAATTAAGCTGTCTTGAACTGGTGAGCTAGTACATCAAAAGATAAAATGACCACAAACTATAATGCAGTCCACTCCAAACTACTTTCATTATTCTTGTAATGCAGAGCAAGAATGTTGTTAAATTAAAGCGGGTTTGCTTGAATAAATTTAATCAGTGTGCACACAGTATGTTATTGCTCATTTTCAGAGCTTTCATGTCTAACTCTGTAGCCATTTAATTTTTGTTGTTAGGGTTTTTTTCCTTTAAATCTCTGCTGTCCAAAACCATTTCCAGCTTTTGATGTTGCATTTATGAAGAATGGCCACTAGAGTGCTGCAGGTATCCATTGAAGCTGCAGTTGTGTACGTTTACCATCAGTATTTCAGTTTCAGTTGTATTTTTAATATGTATATCACACATACTTTTTTAAAAAAGTATATTTTGGTGCTAACTGTATGCCTAAAATCCTTTAGGATGGCTATGAGTATAAGCAAACTCAGATCTGATTTTTTTTGTCTGTGTAGAGAAGAAGGGTATGACTGCTTACTAGGTCGTCTACAACTGGATAATGGTTTAGAGGATGGATAGTTACATTAGATGTCATTGTCTTCTAAAGGGCTACTGAGTAAAAACTGTTAAAAACCCATTTTCTTGTTCAAGCTGTCTACAGGTTTATTGATATAACTGTAATGTGTGTGCTTGTATAACTAATTAGTTATCCTCAGGTCTCGTGTCCATTTCTGAATTAATTCCAACAAAAGATACAGACAAGACTTGTTTCTGAAACCTGTTTGGGTGTTAATATGAAACTCATCATAGAAACCTCAGTCCTTACTCAAAGTTTTGTCCAAATCTGTCAAGCAGAACCAGTCCAAGAAGGAGTCACCGTCTTCTGTGCCAAAAGCGATATAATCACCTTCCCTAAAATAAGCCCCGAACTCAGTAAGAGCCACTCACCCCTGACACAGCACTGTACTTTTTTCTCCCTGCCAGTGATTAGTCCCTTTTACAGCAGCAGTTGTAAGAGTAGTGGCCTGACCAGGAGAGATGGTACGAGACCCTCTACTAGAGCCTATTAAGTGTTGAGGAGAAGCCAAGTGCCACCTCATGTTTCTGTGGTTTCAGGCTGACCTTGGCCCTGTCTAGTTCAGCAAAAGTCTCCTGGTCAGACTCCTTCATAGCCACAAATCAGAGGATGGGATTGAAGCAAAAAAAACCTGGCAAAAGCAGTTTGAGATACCACAGTTCTGACTGTCTGGTTTAACTCAGTCTAGAAGAGCTATAAAAATATCACTTTAAAGTTACATGAAGACAAGGCCAAAATATTACTCAAAGGTTAGGAAAGGAAAGATTAAAGTTGGGAAGTCTTGTCAGAGAGAAACTGATACCAGGGTGAAGATGAAAACTGAGCACTTCCAGTCTGCTCTGAGGAGTCTGCCAGGACACAGCACAGGAAAGGGGGACTGCTGGGACAAATAGATTAAGAAATGCAGTAACAGTTAAAGAATTGGACAAGCTGGCATTGCAAAGCACTGTTACAAGAGAAAGCCTAAAAAAATCTTTGTAAAACCCTGAAAGATGAGGAAGACCGAGGTCACTGTAACTATGGCGACCAGCAAAATGGACAGAAGAAAAGAACAGGCAAGGAAAACTGAAACCAGAATGATTTGACACACACACATGCTCTTTCTGATCACTCAGGGGAAAAGGAGAGTGGAAGGAAGGAGAAAAAGCATTTCAATGATAAGCAGAGAAGGGCAGGGTTTCTTTTACCTTCCTCCTTTGGCTCATATTAAATTCCTTTCCATTTCTCACCCTCTGTCCTAAATTGACAGTGTCAAACTGCTGTAAAGCTAATGAAGGATGTTTTTAAAGTGTTTTAAAGTGTTTGATGTTTAGTATATCTTTTAAATGTCACCATGTGTCAGGATTTTCTAATCATATTGCTAAGTCTTTTATCAACCTTACAATCTTTTTCCACTTTTATACTGATCTTGCATGGTAAACTCAAAGACCAAATATGGAAATTTCTGAAAATCCACAGATGTCAGGCTATCTCAAACACAAGGATTAATAAGGATTTACCTAATCACCAGTGTGGAATTAATCCATGGAAACCTATGAGAACAGGTTGGCTCAGAAAGTATAACCAGTATGCCAAATACTTCTCTCATTCAAGTGCATGCCAGCTTATTGACTGATGTCATACTATTAATTTATCCATTCAAGACATTTGTATTTTAAGTGATTTGGTATTTTAGTGCAGAAAATAATCGTCTGTGATTGTGGTGAGGTAGGGAAAAGCGAAATAGAAATGCTCTCTGTCCTAAGGAGGGAGAAGGGGGAAATCTATGACCCAGCCCTTGGCATAGAGACAGGGAGCTCTTTACAGCCACATGAACACCTGTGAAGTCAAAGATGTCTTATCCGGGCAAAACACCCTTGGTCTGTGGAGTACTTTGAAGGCACGGAGCTCAAAAAGGCCCAGCACCCTTGTGACCACACTGGCTCACGTTCTGTGCGGTGTGGCACACCAAAATATCTGTTGTCAAATGTTTCTGGTTTAGGTTGGCTGGGAAAACTTCTCAGCAGAAGGCACTGTCAGGCTGTTCACAAAATGAGAGTACTTCACAGCTCTTAGAAAGTAAGGTGGCTGTTCAACCACAGTGGAGTTTTTAACCTTTGAAAAGTCTACATTGGTGCCAACAGGTACTCAATGACTTAGTTTCACAGAAGTTTTCTTCTGGGACTTGGAAAAGCGTGACTCTCAGTAATTAATGAAAAACATTTGTTCTGTTGTAGGACTTCATAAAACAACAATATATGGCTTTGCTCAGCTACGGCTCTAAGTTCCAATTTGATCTCTCTCAAGACAACCAGTATTGAGATAAATCTATCAGTCAAACTTTTCCAGTGCTTGTGCTAAGCTTCTTCTGAGAGGACAGTGGTGTGTTTACCTTACTCTGCTGTATCTGTTGCTAGAAGCGGGGCTAACTTTGATTTTTACTTTACTTTTTTTACAGATAATTGGGAGTCCAGAATGTGAAGGAATGGTGACGTGACAAACTAGGACTAGGCCTGCAGGGGTCTTCTCACAGGTTATTGTATGATTGGAACCAGTGTACTGATAAGATCATTTTTAAAAAAATTTCATAAGACTTTGACTTCCATGACAAAAAGTGACAAGCTCTTGCCTATATGCAATTAGGACTCTATGTATATCCCTCTGAAGACCATAAGCATGGCATCTGTTGATTTCACAAAACACCATAAGGGATGTTTGTTCAGAATAAAAAAGTAATTTTTCCTTTTAATCTAGGGCTAGTTGAAAGTCCAGGCACTCTGTAAGCTCCTCTCTAATTCCCCCAAGTGGCTTAAATTTTCTGACATTTTACACATAGCTGAATTTCACTCCGGGTGCCGTAGTAGGCGACTGCTGTAGGAGCTCTAAGGAAACTGCATTGCTTTACTTAAGAGATTCTTCCGTGGAGAGGGAGAAGGAACAAAAACCAAGAATCAGGAAAGGTGTGCTGAGAATTTTTGGTGATTCGCAGCCAAGTGCAGACAACACTTTAGGGCCAAAGTTGTATTTGTTAGCACTCATATTCCATTGGCATCTAAACATGGATAATTCTCAAGATTGGTTCTATTCTAAATATTTCCTGCATGCCAAGATTTTAATTGACATGTTTCTTCAGCAGGATGTTTAGCCAGAGATGAGTAGTGATAAAACAGATTTTCCTTTTTCCTCTTACTTGTCTGTGTTATCTTCTTTTTTGTTCTCAGTAGAACTCTTGGGTCTGTGATATGGGCATCATTACTTTAAAAAAAATTATTTAGATTTCCTTGTGTATGTTGTACTGAATAAATCTGCAAGGTTTAGCCACTAAGCAAAATCTAAGTCCGTCAGATTTGCAAAAAGCCCAACAAATATTTTTCATAACTATTCAGATATATATCTATTCAGAACAGCGATGCAAAGACTATTGTTACTCCTCCTTTTGACCGTATCACCTCTTACAGCATATTGCTTCAGTCACTCTTTCTGCTTTATAATGTAAAAAATAATAGGCTTTTTCATTGTCAGGGTCTTCCATGATCTCTTCTATCCTATCTATCATTTCACATTTACCATGAAGATGTCAGTCCTGTCCCTGAGTCTCTCACTCATCTCATTTTTCAACTTATTTATATATTTATATATTTATCCTTTCCCAGTGTTTCAAATGAACTCCCTGACAATGCCTACAATAAAACTTTGCTGATCTCCTTAAGCTTCTCCTTTTAGCACAATGCCTGCAGGATTTTCACAATGGCTAGGTTCCACTACTACTATGCAAAGTTTCGAAGATGTTTAGTTTCCTCAGATTTTCATTCTGTCTGTCTCTGTGCACTGTTTCTTATGTTCAAATTCGTAATTCCTGATCTTTGGGGCAAGGATCATCCCTTTGTTCAGTGTCTGCACTAGGCTTAGAACAACGCACTCCTGGATGCAATGCTGATCTGTGACTAATAAAAATTAAAAAGCAAGCAAACAAACAAACAAACAAAAAAACCAACAAAGAATGGTAAGAAGGGTATCTTCGAATAAAGAACTGATTATGTTCTCTGGTTACACTCAGCACGGAAAACGTGTCGTTATGTCCCAAATTCATTTGCTTTAGCTTGTATGAGTGCACACACCTGTTGAACAGACATTCCAGAATGCCCAACTACATAACTACTTCAGCAAAAGTAAAGCCTCCAAGAAACTTACTTTTAAAAAGTTTTGTATTACTAGATTTCAGAGTCGTGTGGTCTACAAATTGTGCCAGAGGTACGACAGTTCATTACTTCAAGAACATAAATTTTAATGTTTTTTTTTTTTAAAGCTCCAGAGAAAACAAGGGCTCTATAGTGCAGTCAATTAAATCTCTATTTGTGATACAGTAATCTCAGAGAAGACCCACTGGGTCTGTTGATGACTGCATAGCATGGGAAAGATTTCAGTTCTCAGTAGTACTTGCTGGATCAGAATACGTTACTTTTCTAAGAAGTAGAAATAAAATGAAGTATATTCTCTTTTTGTTGCACAGATGCCCCCACATAATACAAAATAGGAATTTTGTAAGAGGAACAATATGTAAATAAGACATCAAATTGCTAATCGGGACATCGTGAACAGAAACTGAGGACAGATAATAAAGGAAAAATTAAATGGGAAATCAGCTAGAATTCAGTAACCATTGAACATTTGTAGATAAAAGTCAATCTTTTTTTAAAGTACTTTTTTCAAAAAGGATAAAAACAGATTAAAGTATATTTATATCACAAATACAGTCAAAAAAAAGAAGTAAAATCACATTTTATAAACAAAGGTAGTATTTCTGTCTGAATGTGCAAATTATTTCACATTTACTCTAATTCTATTCTTGCAACCAAAATTATGAAAGTGACTCATTATTATGTTCTACATTGTGTAACATTTTATTAATGAGGTTTTAGTTTTAGTCCCAAGCCATTAAAAACAGAGCCAACTTTTTACAGAAACAATGTTTGATCCTGTAAATACTTTTGTCATGCACGGCCCACTGAATTCCAGCAAAATGTTCAGAACCAGATTAAAATACAGTTTTTTAAAACTGTAGACAAACACAATAAAACCAAAAGCCTAATTAAAAGATAGGTAAGCCACAAACTTTGTTTTGAGATGATAGCAATTAACACAGAAATACAGTTTAACTCATCTTCCTAACATAGGTCTAATTGTAGTAGCTCATACTCTTAAAACTTCATTAAAATCCCTCTTATTAATGCCTCATAATATTTTAGATTTATGTTTTCCTGTGAAGCTTGGTAAAAATCAATGGAGGAATTATTTTCACAGTCTTAATGCTGAATTTAAATAAAATATGGGTTTGAATACACAATTGTAACCTAGCGAATAAAATGTTTGCTGTCTCAGACGTGAATTTCATATTTAGGATTTGCAGTGATGAGACTGAATGAGAGTTTCTTGAATGATTGCAAATTACTCTTGGTCCTTTCTTTGGCCATCCTGTCTTCCAGAATATTTCTAAACTGCAGGGAAGGACTTACTTCAGCAGGGTGCTATGATATACAAACCTGTGCTGCCCTTCCACTGGTCATCTTTACTCCTGGCAGGTGTGTGGCCCCAACACCACGTAGGTAAGACCCAGAGAAACTGTGTCTAGTCAGTGGTTCCTACAAGCCTGCCGTATGCCAGATCTCAGAGATGACAAACGTGCGTTGCTTTTTCCTTCTCCAATGTGCTTCTGGACTTCATGTTCACAGGCACCAAATGGAAATGTGCTTGGTTGCTGGCTGAACTGGCAAACAATATGGAGCTGTGCTGAGGCTTGGAAAGGCACTCCCACCTTTTACATGTAGACAAACTAATTTATTCTATTATTTCATGCTATTGCATTAATATAATGGAGGAAAAAAATCAGGCTCCAAGTCACTAAATTAGAATGAACAACTTTTTTTATTTAAGAAATCAGAGCAGCAGAACTTGAGTAAATATGATATATTCATAATTACTTTCCTCAATAACGATAACAGGTACAAAAAAGCTAAGAAACTGCTTACATATAAACTCCAGTTTGGGCAAGACTTCTTGGAAAAGCGGAGAGCCAGGACTTAGTTCAGCATAGTTCACATGTGTAACATTTAATGTTAACCTCATGCATAGATGTTTTGTGGTTTTGGGATCTAACTGGGGAAAAAAAACAACAGCAAAACAACAAATAAATAGCTGAAATACTTTGACATTTCTCTTTTCTATTTGGAAATATGTTAAGCAGCCTTTTGTTCTGGAGTAGAATATCTTTGACAAAGTCTGTCAAACTAAGAAAAGAGAAACAAGAGGTTTCAACTACTTCATGTAGAAGTGACTGCACTGCACGATTTATTTTAAGGTAACCACTGAGTCACCCTCACAGAGGATTTGACAGTTCACAAAAACATCCTCTGTCTTTTTTTTTTTTTTTTTTTTTTTTTAACTCTGGACATCTGAGGGATTCTTGAGTATCACCAGATGATTCCTTTTCATCAGCTTGCTGGGAGACGTGACTCTCCTCCCAAGACCGATGTTTCCAGCAGTCAAGAAAGCAGCTTGATGCCACTGCTGCCTGCTTGATAGTCCAGCTAGAGGGATGCCTTGGGAACAAAGAAGGGCAGAAAGACGCCAGAAGGGAAAGCAGCTGCTGATAACAGCAAGGCATCTCAAAGACTCAAAAAATTGTGGTGAGAAGCAGACCCCACAGGGGATGAGAAGATCTGTGTGCTGTCCCTGAGCTCACACCAGAGCAGGGATGATTACGGTGCTCAGCCTCATAATTCCATTGCCACACAGTTCACTAATGTGCAAATGCAGCGAAGTCTGGCCAAATATGCTCAGAGAAAATACCAGTGAGGAGATAAAAACAAGTCTGAATTAGCTGCCAGCCCCAGAGAAATTGTTCTCTTGTGTCTATTAGCTGGAAAATATTTAGATGTTTGAAAGGCCATTACTGGTTTGGGAATAATTAATTAGCTTGATTTCATGGTGCTGCCTTCCTGAATTTTTGTCAAAATAAATACTGATTTATAAAGTTTTAAATGCCTAAAAATGCCTATTCTGTTTCATATTTTAGACTTTATCAGTAGTTTAGTTCTAAGTTTGAATACTCTTTAAACACCTGCATCATAGGCAATAACAAGTACTGGAAAAATTTTTCCTGAAATCTACACACCTATGCCTCTTGCACCCTTACTGTAATTCTGTTTCCCTTCAGTTTATGCCAAGAATCTGAACCTGTACTTGATCACTCAAATTTGCAGTAGTTCTGCTATGTCTCTCAAATGAAAAAAAAAAAAAATTAAATATATATACAAATCTTTCCATGTTTAAAATCCTAATTAAAAATGAAATCAGTAAACCACTGATCACTTATACTTATTTCCAGCCATGGCATAGCCATTCTCCCCTTCATTTGCTCCTGGTGACCTCAAATTATAAATCTAGCAATGTGTCCTGGCCTGGAGTAAAAGAATACTGGCACTGTGTAAAAGAAACAAAACGCCTAGGGCATGAAATCCACCTGAAGACTGCAGCAGTGGTGGGTCATAGCCTGTGTGTTGGTTCTGTTAATTGCTACCTTAATCACTGCAGATATTAACTGATTCTTTGCTGGATAGAAAGCATCAAATAGAAATGGGTCTTCAGAGATGATCTGGGTGGAAAAGGGCATCAAGAGAGTTGTCGATGTGTATCACATTTGCTTATATATGTAGGACAATGCTTAGAAAGAAGTGCATGTAAAGAATCACAGGATTCTGACTAGAGTTTCAGAACATCGGCTGTGTAGGGATGAGGTCAGGAAGGCCAAGGCACAGCTAGAACTGAATTTGGCAAGGGATGTAAAAAAAAACAAGAAAGGTTTCTACAGGTACATTAACCAGAAAAGGAGGGTCAAAGAAAACGTACCCCCCCCGATGAGCAACAGTGGGGAACTTGTATCAACGGATGAGGAGGAGGTGGAAGTTCTCAACAACTTTATTGCCTCAGTCTTCACTGGCAACCCCTTTCCTCCTAGCTCCCATGTTGATGGCCCACAAGTTAGTGACCAAGGTGACAAAGTCCCTCCCACTGTAAGTGAAGACATAGTACGTGATCAACTGAGGAACCTGAAGATATACAAGTCCATGAGACCTGATGAAATACACCCCAGAGTCCTGAAGGAACTGGCTGATGTAGTTGCCAAGCCAATTTGAAAAGTCGTGGCGGTCAGGTGAAGTCCCTGCGGACTGGAAGAGAGGAAACATCACACCCATTTTTAAAAAGGGTAGAAAGGAGGACCCTGGGAACTACTGACCTGTCAGCCTCACCTCCATGCCTGGGAAGATCATGGAACAGATCCTTCTAGATGCCATGCTTGGGCACATGGAGGACACAGAGATGATTCAAGATAACCAGCATAGCTTTACTAGGGGCAGGTCCTACCTGACTAACCTAGTGGCCTTCTATGATAGAGTGACTAGGTCAGTAGATAAGGGATGACCTATGGACGTGATCTATCTGGACTTCTGTAAGGCCTTTGACACGGTCCCTCACAACATCCTGCTTGCCAAATTGGACGGATACGGATTTGATGGGTGGACTGTTCAGTGGATAAGGAATTGGCTAGATGGTCGCACCCAGAGGGTGGTACTCAATGGCTTTAAGTCCAGATGGAGAGCAGTGACAAGTGGCGTCCCTCAAGGGTCCGTGCTGGAACCGGTACTGTTTAGCATTTTTATCAAAGACATAGACAGAGGGATTGAGAGCACCATCAGCAAGTTTGCAGATGACACCAAGCTGTGTGGTGTTGTCGATACACCAGAGGGATGGGATGTCATTCAGAGGGACCTGGACAGGCTGGAGAGGTGAGCCCAGGTGAACCTCATGAGGTTCAACAAAAGCAAGTGCAGGGTTCTGCACCTGGGAAGAAACAATCCTCGCTATCAATACAGACTGGGGGATGAGGTATTAGAAAGCAGCCCTGAGGAAAGGGACTTGGGGGTGCTGATTGACGAGAAGCTGGACATGAGCAGGCAGTGTGCACTTGCAGCCCAGAAGGCCAATCACATCCTGGGCTGCATCGAAAGAAATGTTGCCAGCAGATCCAGAGAGGTGATTCTGTCACTTTACTCTGCCCTGGTGAGACCTCACCTGGAGTACTGTGTGCAGGTCTGGAGCCCTCAATATAGAAAGGACATGGACCTGATGGAGCAGGTCCAAAGGAGGGCCACTAAAATGATCAGGGGGTTGGAGCACCTCTGCTGCGAGGACAGGCTGAGGGAGCTGGGGTTGTTCAGCCTGGAGAAGAGGAGGTTCTGGGGAGACCTAATAGCGGCCTTCCAGTACCTGAGGGGGGCCTACAGGAAGGCTGGGGAGGGTCTGTTTACAAAGGCCTGCAGTGACAGGACGAGGGGCAATGGTTTTAAGTTGGAGAAGGGGAGATTTAGATTGGATATTAGGAACAAGTTCTTTACCATGAGGGTGGTGGAACACTGGAACAGGTTGCCCAGGGAGGTGGTTGAGGCCCCTTCCCTGGAGACATTCAAGGTGAAGCTCGATGAGGCCCTGGGCAACCTCATCTAGCTGGGGGTGTCCCTGCTGACTGTGGGAAGGTCGGACTAGATGACCTTTGGAGGTCCCTTCCGGCCTGAACCAATCTATGAATCTATGAATCTATGAATCTATGAATCTACTACCAGCAAAATCCTGGAGGTAATAAAAAATTGATTTGCAGAGCAAAAGAGCAAAGCTTTTTTGAAACTGAGTTATTAGAAATACTAGAATATAATAATAATTAATATATAAAAATGTATATAATTAATATAATATTATATAATATAAATAATATAATAACGAATATATAATATAATAATTAGAAATTAGAATAGTACCTTACAGTTCTAGCAACTGAAAAGATTGTAAAATGAATCACTGTGTGTTGTTCAAAGAGCTGAACTCAGAAATGTACAGTGTTTTTCAATAAGCAAATTGAGGTATGAAGCCAATCTATAACAAAATAGAATTGATTTTAAAAAAAAATAAAAATGAAGAAACAGCACCTTCTTACAATTTAATCCAGAGTTTGGTAGTGCTGGATTGTGACAATGTTAGGCCCCATCCATTGAACTCAAGCCTCTATGTATTTTCATGGGTTTGAACAAAAAAAATTGACGGGGTTCTATGATGTGGCTGAATTTATTAAAGTTAGTAGTATTGACTGTGAAAGCTGATGTTAAGTGTCCAGGGAACACTTTTTTGTAAGGGTGAATTTATTTATTGGCTTTCTGATACCTCTAACTGTGGTAACATTTTGACAGGACAGTGCCCCACCTTTACAATTTAAAATTATAATGCAGAGTTTTAAAATGCTCTCATAGCATCAACGTCAGGAAACTTGCCTATGGAAATATTTTTGAGAAGAGGCATGGAAATTTGGAAGGTGATCCTAAATTATGTTGGTCTGATGCCTACGCTAAGAATCTAGTAGACTATAAAGATAGCTTAAAGTTATTTTAACTCCCTCAATCATTTCTGTGCCAAAGAAAAGTTCAGCAGATTTGAGAATAAGCCTGCATAGACATAGACTGTGATAATATGGGAAAAATTCATAATTGTATGTTAGAGTTTTCTCCCCAGTGTTAACAAGCTTCAAGTACTTTCAATATCTTAAACAGTTTTATTTTCTGAAATGTTCACTCAATGTGTTGACTTCAGTGGTGACTATAAGCAGCCTTTGATGACCACTGGTCTTGACAACTAGCATTGAAAATGTTTGTTTAGGTCGACGTAGAGGCATACACAACAGACTTTTTAAATGCCTTAAAAATTCGAAAATAAGCCACCTTTTGCAAGAGCTGCTAAATCTGTTGATTTTTTGCTTGGTTGGTTTTGGTTTTTTGCTAAACACAACATTTTGCCCTGCTATAGGGCTTTCCTCAGACTTTTGGTAAAAAAACTGAAGGTCCAATGGAGGCTTCTGCATTTTATGAATAACTGGCTCATTTCTGTTCCATAGCCTACAACTGCAGGATTGAAAGATTCCTGGAAACTACTAGGAAAGTAGTAGATAGGGCAGAAAAGCCCCATCAGGAGGAATGAAGAACTGTCTACTTCAAGTATTCAACAACTTGGACACTAGGGAAGACTTGTCCATTATTGTAGACACTGGAGCAGTTTGTCTGCACAGCAGAGTGCAGTGTGGCGGTACCAAAAGTAGCCTGGGGAATAGGGAAGAGCTGAACTCTGCTGAAAAGGTGCTCTAACCTAGGCTAAAAATCTGCTGAGAAGCACAGTTTATTAATTTAGGTGAAGTATCAACAACCTGTGCTAACGGACTCCGTGTTGGAACAGTAATCCTCACTGGGCAATGTCTTTGGACATGTAGGTGCAAAGAAAGTTATTTGCCCGCCAACTGAAAATCAGAGGAGGAAGGCAGCCAGGTTTCCTAGGCACTGAGCTGGTGGTCTGACATCTAGGCCATCTTTTATTTTCCTTGCAGAACAAGAGGTAGAGAACATGTGTAAAAGTGAAACATATCTTTCAGCGCACTTGTCATCTCTTGCTTTCATTTCCCAGCTCAATCTGGTTTTCAGATGCTCTTTGGGGTTTATGTGGCATGTGAATTTTAAGCTGTTGTTCTAGATGAAATTTCACTTACACTTCCTGGTCTTACCTAGGTTGCACCTACCAAAGCATCTCAGAGTTCACCATTGTATTTTGCCTTCCATATCATAATGACTGTTCTTGAAATGCATGCTTGATATTATCTACTGTTGGTATTGAGCACAGAGGAATAAAAATATCTAGTCTAGTGGAACAGCCTTTGAGCATTACAAATGTATCTCATTGCTACATATCTCAAATTTTGTCTTATTGGTACATTCAAACTTGTATATTTTGTTTGCAGCTCAAACTTCTGAATCACTGGTACAAGACACTGTAGTTGTTTACAGTAGTTTCTGTATGATGCTAGCTAATTGGTATTACCAGCAGGGCATGTAACAATTATTTCTGGTTTCTGTCTGTTGATTTCAATAAAAACAGGAGTTGTTCATGCTGAGGTTTTACTGTTTGGTTGTCAAAACATAACACAATGTTATTAAAAGAGTTAAGGTTAATTATGCATCCTTTTGAACCAAGGATTTACAGCAGTCAGATTTTAGCTTCCAGATACAGTCCAAGAGTGTAATATTAAAGTAATAAATTTCCTTGTAAAACTCTAAAGCTCCATTAGTTTTGATTTTTTAAATAACTGGCAGCAGCCTAAGAAATTTCTGAGACCAAAGATGTAAAAAAGAAAAAAAAATGCCCTGGATTTTCATTTTTTCCCCCACTTTTCAAAGAGTGGATTGGAATTTTTAGAAGAAAAAAAAAATATGGATGCATTTTCTTACATAGTATGGACTCAAAAGCATCCCAATCTGGAACAAACAGGAACTCTCTTTGCTTTTCCGGCAAAACAATTTGGAGGACACTGCATTCAGTTGTAAATATCAGCATACCAGGAAAATGTCCACAAGATACAGAGAATTCATAGGGAAAACAAACAAACAAAAAGAAATTAATAATACAATATTTAATGAGACAATATTTTAAAACCAGACTGATAAATTAAAGCAACAATTCTTTTCTTCCTTTCTTCTCTGGCTAATGATTGTCAAGATCAGATTGATTATTTCTGCAGAAAAAATAATTGGTTCTCAGAAAATCACAGGTGTAAAGTAGCATTTTGTAGGATGAATGATTAGAAGATCAGTTTTACAGTTGGACTTGGTGATCTTAAATATCTTTTTGAACCTAAATGATTCTATGATTATATGACTTGAGAAAAATAAGCCAAGAGCCAAATTGTCAGTGTAAAGTTATCCATAAAATAATAATTTTTAGGTCGTTCTTTATTGTGTAAAAGTTTTGGATATTTATATCCCTATTCTACTGTTTTACCAAACAATTCTTACACAAGTCTGCTGCTTTGTTTAATAAGTTGTTTATTTGTAGATGGTTGTTCTTTATTCACTGATGTCCAGTCGGCTGAACCTCTTTCGGGCAGCGTTGTCTTTCATACGGACACTTTTCTGATCTTTTTGTCTCTACTGTCATATTAGCAGTGGCCCACAGGCAACATCCTGCAGCCTGCGAAGGGTACAATTACACATATACTTATTTATAGTTAAAGCAGATGTTTTGCTTGTTTGTTTATGGATATTTCATCTTTTCTCCATATTGGCCTCAGATTGGCCAGGCCAACCCTTCTATCCTTTGTCTTTCTCATAATCATGAGAAAAACATCTGTTGAACGTGGTTTCTGTTTGCTGCCACGCCTATTCCTGGGCATGTTTAGTTTGGAGAAGAGGAGGCTGAGGGGGGACCTCATTGCCCTCTGCAACTACCTGAAAGGAGGTTTGTTGGCCTCTTCTCCCAAGGGAATAATGACAGGACCAGAGGAAATGGTCTGAAGTTGGGGCAGGGGAGGTTTAGATTAGATATTAGGAAGAATGATTTTACTGAGAGGGTGGTCAGGCACTGGAACAGCCTGCCCAGGGAGGTGGTGGAGTCGCCATCCCTGGAGGTATTTAAGGAACGTGTAGACGTGGCACTTCAGGGCATGCTCTAGTGCCCGAGATTGTTGGTTTGTGTCTGTTTGTGGGTGGGCGTGGTGTGTGGTTGTGAGTGTTTGTTTTGGTTTGGTTTTGGTGTTTGGTGTTGTGGTTGTTGGTTTGTGGGTTTTTGGGTTCTTTTGTTTTGTTTTGTTTTGTTTTTTTGTTGGTTGGACTCGATGATCTCAAAGGTCCCTTCCAACCAAGAAGATTCTGTGATTCTGTGATTCCAATGTTTGTGCAATTTCCTAGAGGGAGAATAAACCTGCTTTTGCAATCTAGATGCTACAAATTGATGTCATCAGCCTGTTACATCTCTGCTAGATTCTGCATCTCTGTTAGTCATTCTTTCACAGTGAATCAGAAAGCTGCTGTGAAGTAACCCTTCATTCAGGTGACTAGCGGAAACGTGTTGAAGTTCCAGCTAGACCGGGGTTGGACATACAATTTTATGCTCAACTCCTCTTTATATTTCTCAAATAATTACTAGACTTGAGGAAGCAGGAAATTAGAATATTGAGAAAATGTTGCTGTAAATAGGCTTCCACTTCTTTGCTGTTACCACTTTATGTGACTAAGAGTAGCCCAGACACTTAAGTGTGAAGGATGAAACCCTGTCAGTGGGAGTTTTGTCGCTGACTTCAATTGAAAATGGAATTTGCTTGTGGTTGTGTCTCAAAATGTCAGTGTAGGAAATGAGCTTGGCATGTGCTATTTATCTTAGGGGGATTAGAATGTCACCCTCTTGCCACAGATCCACCAAAAATATGTAACATCACAGGTGTCTCTCCTGTATGTCAATTCACTGTTGCAAATCATCAGGCATCTGATAAATCTACTACCCTATTTATCTAAAAAACCCCATATTTTAGTTTTGGGCTTCTGTTACTGAGTAGTAGCATGAACATTTAATTCAGCCAAGTCTCATTTTTAAACAAAGCTTTCAAAACCCAAAATTATCTATATGCATTTAATTCAGTACTAAGATTTTTTTTTAAAATTTATTATTGAAAGAATAGAACCTCTCCTCTTTCATTTTCTGTTCTGTTCACAAGGATTGTCAAGAGTTTCATGTGGTACAGTTTCCTATATTATGCAAAAAGCTTGGGAGAAGATGGTCTTTGATTCATAAACTAATTCAAAGCAGGCAGTTCACTGTATGAAGTTAATCTTGCAAGGAACAGATTAATCCTGATTTTGTGACCCACGTGGGAGTATAATGTGACTACTATCTATATTCCTACTTGAATTGTAGGAGTATATTCATATTGATTTGTAACAGTCAAAACCATGGTAACATATCAGTGTTCACTCTTTTGTATCAAACAATTACTTTTAGAAATAATCTTTTGAAAAAACTAGAAGGCATTCAGTTGAATGCATCAGAATGTAATGTTCTGTAAATGTAAATTTAATGTAGAAAGTAAGTGACCAGTACTTTGGAGCATCATATAAATTTTCTGTGTAGTAAAATTATAAAAATGTCCCTCCAGGTTCTGAGTTTTACTACTGATTACAGGAAAACATCACTGGCATTTCTTTGGCATAAATTAGGTATGTTTGAGATATCACTCTTTCAAGCATACAAATGCCAGCAAGGTGATGTATTCACTATAAGACTCTATTTATGCTGGGACTTCAAGCTCATTTGAGGGACAGAAGTAAAGCAGCTGAAGTGGAATCATTTTATGCAAGGTAAAACAATAAAGATGAGGAGTCAGGATTAAATAGAGCAAGTGAATAAACTATTTGGGAAATAAGCACTGGCCAGAATGATAACCCAACACAAAATAGTTTTTCCATCATCAGTGTTTTACTGTGGAGGATATATAAACTATTTTAGTGTCCTCCATTGGTAAGCATGAAATAATATTGGCAGATATTATAGAAAGTAAAATTTAGAATGGTGTATTTGACAACATAAATTGACAGCATAGTCAACAAGTCTCTGATTCAAAATAATTGTTCCCATCAGTAAGCTCAATGAATCACGGATGCCATTCTTTGATATACAGAATAGGATCTAAACACTATAGACATCTAAATGTAGATAGAACCCAGCCAAGAAAACAGTTTTTAATTATGTATTCATTTATACCTTGGGATCTTTAGGTTAGAAACAATTTGTTTTACCTTCTCTAGAACCTGCCTCATAAAGCAGACATAAAGCTAAACCCAATTTAGGACACAGCCAGCACTTATGCACCTGGGGTAAAATCCAAAATAATATTTACCTGTCCCTAGTGTCTATCTCTGTCGTGAAATTTCCTCAGACATTTAAAACTCTGTTCCATGTATGCCAAGGGCATAAGTTTTTCTTCCTATCTGCCTTCAAAGGCCACCTGAGATTCATAAACTCTGGGTCCTGGTGTCTTTACAGAATTTGGTTGACATGTTCTGAGTATAATTAGGAAATGGCTTTGAGTTTTACTCACAGTACAACTTACGTTTTCAGTGAAAATTCATTCAGTGATGCCTAAGGTATGGCATAGTAATCTAGCCATTGAAACGCTTACCCTTACTGAGAAAAATGACTTAATTTAGTTCTAGAACTGTTTCAACGTGAGACCACAATTCCTGTTTTCCATGGTGTGTCCTAGTACCCACACTATTTGTTGACTGCTACTTCTATGAAATGCAACTCTGTCAAAGCTCCATGGAATGAGCAATGTGAACCATAGGGCTGGAAGGCAATTAGCAGCCTGTCTTTCTTGCCTTATCTCTTCATTTCTCAGTCTGGAGACGTCTTCTGGGGTGAGAGCATAAAATCACAATTTCAAGAATAAGTTTGAGGCCATTTTTACTTCCAGAGAGCTGCTTGATGGTGTCTCAAATTCCCTGGGAAAGGTTTTCCAGCTCAGAATTCAAATTCCATTTCTGAATCTGGATGCTTATCTGCTAGATGTTTCTATGTGAAGAATCACAGTGCTTACTGCCTTTTTCTGTCTGCCTCTGACCTCCTGTGTGGAGTATGCAAAACAGAAACACGGAATATGAGTGTTGGTGTCTAATGTGAACCACAAGAAAACCAGATGTTTCCAAATAGCATCATCCTATTAAAGTTCTTCAGTGGCTAGTGTGAGAAGAGAAATGAGAACGCTAGTTTATAGCATAACGGGCATATTACCTGGGAAGTGTCTGGTCTCTGTTTCCAATACTACTTCTGCATTTTACTTAAAAGTTTCTTAGGAAAATATGTGATCTAGACTTAGGTCACATGGACTTCTGTTAACAGACTTCAGCTTCCTTTCACTTTGTCTTCTCCAGTAAATATTGAGTTCCTTGCTACACAGCCAAATTTCAGCAGCAGTGAACAATTTCCTTTGCAACAGAACTGCTTATAGACTAGTTTCAAGGTACATCCCTAAGAAATAGCAGACACGGGTTGAATGCTTTCATAAGGTTGAGTCTCCTTTAGATATGTGTAAGCCACTAAATTATTACATTTTTTAAAACTGGCCATAGAGTACAGAATCTGCTCCTGTAAATTGTGTTAAGTAGGGCCTGAGAAAAACTACAAAGTAGATCTGTTTTCTGAATCTTAAATGGGTTTAGGTGCTGAGCTGTGCAGAAGCAGAACTCACAGTGGTCTTTAATTCAAACTTTATATTCAAAACCTGAGATGCATATAAAATTAAAGCAGCAGGCATTCTGTATTTATGAAAAAAAAAACCCTTCATTTCAATGCCATTTAAAGTCCTTTTCTTGGATTTAATTCATGAAGATTAACCTTGAGGATTATTAGATTGGACTGCGATCTTTAAACTGTAAGGCAGTAAAGGTAAGCCATATCAAGCACATCTGAAGACCTTAAAATAAATTATGGGTTAGCAGTTATACTAACCAGAAATCACATTTTCTTTCTATTGATTTTTCAGTTAAATTACAAAAAAGTATACTAAGAAAAATAGGCTAAGAAAAAATTTAAATAGAAAACCCCAAAGTTATTAAGGAATTGATTCAAATAAGGGATACAAAGAAAAAGACTGTGAATGATGCCCAATGGAGAGTTCCCAAATGAAAATACACAACTTGCCATGAAAAAGCCAAAATTTGAAAGTCGTTGTGGGAGCAAGAGGACCTCCACTCCACTTGAGCTGATGAGACCTAAGTGACTCTCACTGGGAGTCCACCTTAGAATGTTCTTTGAGGCTTCCAAGTAATCATCCTTATCTGCAGTTTGGGGATATTAAAAAACTGAAACACGCAGATTCTCTTCAATAGCACAGGTAGGTCTTCTGAAGAGATAATTAAAAGCTACTTTTTTGCAGTTGTTGATTTATGTGCAACAAAACCAGAAATTTGTTGCAAATCACTGTTTTCTTCACTGCCTTTTACAACATCTTGCCATGATTTTCAGTTGTGAATAGGAGATCTGTATGTGTGTATGACCACCTCATACTTTTAAAGACAGTATTTCTCAAAACATGCAATGGATGTATTTAAACATTTGCATCTGTTTTAGTTCTACAAGATCACAGTGAAACTCACTCTCGCACTACACAACTGAAGTAGTCATATTACTATATGACTACTAATATTACATATTACTATATTAAGAAATACCCATGAAGTTTGCAAGTGCTGCTGAATTTTGATGTATAATACATCAAATGCTTTATTATACAGAATGACACAGACACTTAGAGTCTAAGAAACATGTGCTTGGAGATTACAGAGAAATTTCATTTTACATTTCCAGAGAGCTACTCTTTTCCAGTATTTTTCCTGTGAATCCAACAAAACCTACTCAGTACAGAAACTGACCTTTAATAAATAGCTTCTAAACCTTTACAAATATCATAACTGAATTTCAAAATCAGGAAATCCAATTTTTCCACATAATAAAGCTTTTGATGGCTGTATCTGAATGTTTTGAAGCCTTTCAAGAAGTTGAAAGTTGGGAGATAAAATTTCTCTGTGCTTATAAGCCATTTTCTTTCCATGTGACTGCACTGTTTCTTCTTCCTACAATAAATCTGTCTTATTAATAGCTAATAGTACTCCATGAATTTGTCATTAGATGTCAATTCAACAGTGACCAATTTCTAGCGCAGCCACTAAAGGTTTGGCAGGATGCTTGAACCCCTTTTATTCCCTCATTTTCAGAAACAGAAAACCTTAATTTCCACCCATATTCTCTGTTGACTTATGTTTTCAGGAAATGTGTTGGTGCATACCTAAGGATCTGTAGGACTTTCTGGATTGGGGGAGATTCCAATGCGAGTTATTTATTCCCTTGCTTAGGATCACAGAGCTGTCTTGGCCACTCAAACTAAAAGGGAAGTAAATGACAAAGTATGCATTGACAATCTTCTAAGTCATTTGTTTCCCTCTTCCCACTTCATTCCACTATCTCTTGCAAAACGAAACACTGTGCTATCATCATTTTGAATTAGAATTCTGTAAATAACAAATTAATAAAAGGCTATTACTTTCCTTAGAAATATCTTGAAGGGAAATATGTAACACAAACACAAGGACTTAATTCTCACTTTAAAAAAAAACAACAGTGGTCATACTGACCCCTTCTGATCTTAAAGTTCATTAATAAGTCTTTACTTTTCAAGTGAAGTGCGGTTAGATACACATTGTGAGTCTTGCCCTTTTCTACTTAGACAATGCTGCTCGGTATTTTCCCTCGTAAGACCTTTTCTTTCACACCAGTGAATCAAGAGTTAGATATTTAAGCTACTGCTACCTCATGAGATAAAAAATGCTAATGATGCTTTTTTAAATGCATTTATGCAGATGTTATTTATATATTATAACCTTTGCTAAGCCATAGTGGTAGCATAGCAATAATAATTATGTCCTTAGTGATAATACCTCCCAAATATTTTTGTGTTATGGCACTTGAGCTTTGCATATCTGTTGATAAGAAAAGATCTTTAACACATATTAGGAATCAATATATATATTCATTGTGTAAGCGTACCATTAGGAAATAGATCATTATTTTCCCTTGATTAAATGATGTTATGTAGGGCCCTAAGATCTCCTTATAACCAGAAAACTATATAACAAGTAATTCATCTGACCTATCTTACAGAGTCAGCTTTGGATAAGATGCTTTAGATGCTGTTGATCCAGTCATCTACTGAATGTCCATGGCATAAGATGCAAATCAATAATTTACCGGATACAGCACAGCTCACACAGAAAAGATCATCTCCATATTCCTTGTTGAAAGGCTTTGCCTGGCAGAAACTTGCTCAAGTCAAGTCATTTGGCCTAGAAGAGTTCACCGACTCATACATTGGTATCAGCTGACTTTTAGAGACATGCAGATGACGAGCGTATTCCCGCAATTTCCTAAAAGAGCTAATGAAAGCTTCCATGACAGAAAACACCCAGCAATAACAGTGCTCCCTTCTCATCAGCTTTTAACCTTCAGCTTTTTCTTGGTTATGATAGAAATAGCAATGTTACATTCCAAAAAGGCACACAAACCAGCCAGTAGTAGATCGGCCTCGGCATCAAGGAAGCATAATATCATAAATCCACAGCTTATGCCTGCTCCTTGTCATACATCAGTCAAAATGTACGATTGCTGAATACAGGACAAACCACCAAGATATCTCTGTCTTCGGCAGTGGTTATGATTGATTTTGTGTCCACACTCTGCAGTGCATAGTCCAAGTAAAATAACATGAATATCTGCTTACTTATTGGATAATTTATCTCAATACAATCATTTCTTGGTTTAAAACAAAGTGCCTTCTCTTACATAGGGAACTTTATTTTGTAGTTTCTCTCAGTGACCTGTTATTGCTATTTTCTCTCATTTTCCCATTCTATGACCAAGAGTTTGATATGGATACACAACTGATGTGGCATATTGATGATATATGCATTTTTGGAAGAACCTCATTCCAAGAAGACGCTTACAGAATTGTCTAACAAGCTATCTTTGTCCTTACCTTGTTGTGCAGTTGTCTAAGCAAGGTTTCATCATCTGTTCGGTGTTTCAGTTCACCCGCACAACTGCAGATCATAGGATTTTGATTAAAACTACACCATGTGTCAGCTGTCCACCACAACTTCTGTAGCTGCAGCAGTTAGAAAGTACTACAGCACAACAGTTTTCAATACTCTTTGGCTATGACTCGTTATTTACTGTCACCTCAAACTGTCTTGTTTGAAAGCATATCCTAAATGAATTAAGCTACTCTGAACCAAGAATCTGTCTTTCAAGCAGATGTGAAGGTTTGGATAGGTGGCTGGTGAACGTGCATGGAAACAGCATGCGTTAGCCAGCTTATCACGGAAAAGGTGCAATTCAGAGGTAACACCCTTACCGTAATACTAAGACATCCATGTAGCAAATCCATGTATTCTGGTAGTTCTGCATAATTACCGTTTCTTTAGCACTATTCTGTGATACACTCTTCAACAAGGATCATGATTTACAAAAATCAGATTTTCCAAAGGACAGCACTGAAAGTTGGCCAATAACATCACAAGCATTTCTGGTATACTCAACTGCCTCTTCAGAGTCAGTAAAAAAATAACAGCATAATTATTTGGAAGGAAATTTTTTTCCCTTCTATATCCGAGACTTTTAAAAGCCTGACTATGGTTGGAATGACACTTACATGTTTGGAACTACTAACCTTAACACTCAATTTAACTAAATAAATTTGAATGATTCAAATTCAACAAATATATTGTCCCCAACTAATGAACTGATAGAGTTCTTCTGGAATCAGTCAGTTATCAGCCACTTTGCAATCATGTGTACATGAAAGACAGTCAAGTCAGGTTATTCTGAAATCTATTTGTTATTTTTCCATAAAAAAAAAAAAGAAAACAAAACAAAAAAGATTTTTTCCGAGTTGTATTTCATCCAAAGGTACTACATTATTTTTATTTACCGTTGCACTTTACATCTTTTTCTGTTCAGCCATGGGTAGCTGACAAAACACAAAAAAAAAAGAATTATTATTAAAAGTTTTGCTTAAAATTCCACTTGCTTTATAAAAAAAATTATCTTAAAGATCTATTCTCTGGCTACGCTATGACTTATGATTTGCATCTGATTCATTCAGGAGAATGTCCAGCTTTATAAATATTTAAATCAAAGTAATAACTGGAAGAAATGAAGTAGGTACATTTAATCTTCTTTAAAGGACAATGTTTCTCTTTTATACTGGATCATAACCTCTCAGTGACAACAAAACAGACACAGTGTTTTTCTTTAGAATCTATGAAAGAGAACTTCCTCTACTTCTACGTACTGTGCATATCAAATTCCCAATTTTGCATACTTATTTTAAAAATGTGATTTGCAGTATTTCTGACTAGTATTGCAGAGATGGATGTTTTGTATCCGCTGATGTTTTGATTGTAAATTACTCTAAATATGTAAGCAAAGTAAATCAAATTAAGCCTTATGGACAGAGGCTACAGGATCTGTTCTGGGCTACAATGAGCTATTGGGATATCGTCACTCTTCTAATAGTTAAAACTTTTCTTCTCATTTCCAGCACAAAGGGAATATATCATTAATACTCTTTTCTTGAGTAACTGCTGTCTGGTTCCTAGACTAATGTTGTATTTTACATTTAATGACTAATTTTTTACCCTTCTGTTTAACCACATGTTACTTATTAAGAGTGATCAGCTTAGTAAATTCTTTCAGCTGTCGTCAGATTCAACAAGCCAGGCTTTTTGTTCATTTTTCTCCAAGTGGATTCTATATTCCTATTCCTATTCCTATTCCAGTAGTTCTTCCATTTTTTAGTTTAACTTTCTTAAACTGGATAGGAAAGATAAAATTGCAGTGTAGCAGGACATCTACTGAAACATTTTTCTAAGTTTTAAGGTTTTTCTTTATTTGGTCGGGAGTCTCTTGGTATTTAAAGAAATAAGATGATGAACACAAAATGATATTGTTTCTGTGTACTTTTACACTGTATCTCAATGTGGCTGATTTCAATTTCACCTTAATCACATTTTACGGAACTGCTGTTGTTTTGCTTAGCTGTCTTTTCTAAAGTGATCTATAGAATGCTCCACGCAGAAAAAAAAAACAAAACAAAAAAAAAAAAAAAAAAAAAACAACAGACTCTTTTCCTTGGTCAAAAAAACCAAAAAAGAAATTTTTGCATATTTTTAAAGTGTTTCATTCCTACCAAATCATAGCAAAGTAACATAGAGAATTGTGAAACATTGTTTAGTTTGTCCTCCTATGAGAGAGGATTAACTCTACCTGGCTCATTCTGGTAGATGTTGGTTTAACCTTCTTTTAAAGAACTTAAATGAGATTGCCAAAGCCTCCCTGGGCACTCCCTTTCACCATTTTCACTCTTGCATTAGGGAAAGTTTGTTTACCTGTTCTTTAGCCTTGCATAACGGCAAAATTCCCACCCAGCTTGTCACTCACTCACACATCAGGATGGAGGGAGAAAACAGGATGAGAAAAGTCATGGGTTGAGGTAAGACGGGGAGATCATTTACCAATTACTGTCACGGGCAAACCAGACCTGACTTGGACAAAATTAATTTATTTTATTGTTAATTAAAATAGATTTGGATAGTGAGAAGTAAAAAGGCAAACATTATAACAGTACCTTTACTCACCCTTTTCCAAGGCTCAGCTTCATTCCTTCACTCCAGGCTCCCACACAACCCCCACCGTGCCAAGAGAACCAGGGGGATGGGGGCTCACGGTCAGTACATAGTGGTTTCTCTTTGCCACTTTTTCCTCCTCACACTTTTCCCCTACTCAGGCATGGGCTTTCCACAAGCTGCAGTTTCTTCAGAAGATAACCACTTACTCCAGTGTGGGTTCTTCCCTGGGCTGCAGGGGAATCTCTGCTCTGGTGCCTGAAACACCTCCTCTGACTTTGCGGTTCCCTCTGCTGCTTCTCACTCTTCTTGTTCCCTCCTTTTCTGCCTGTGGGTCATTTTTGTCCTTTCCTAAACACCTTTTCCCCGAGGTGCCACCACCTTTGCTGCTCGGCTCAGCCATGCCCTATGGTGAGTCAGTTGGAGCTGGCTGGAATTGTCTGCGTCGGGCACGGTTCCTCCTCCCAGGAGCTGCCCTGCAGCCCCCTGTTAGCAAAACGTGGACACCTAAAACCAATACAGTTCCTTTTTTCAATTTCAAATTAAAACTTTTGTGATGAAAATTTTGAGTCTATTAGTTCAGGTACTGCTCTCCACAAACAAGGCTGGTAAGTTATTCCCTCCCCTAGTCTTGTTTCCCAGACTTAAAAAAATTCCCCTCGCTCTGATTTCCCTAGAAATCATGTTTTATAAATCACAGTACTCTCTAGATTCTTCAAATAATCCACATCTTTCTCAAAGCACAGCACACCACAGTCCACCTGAGGCCTAAACTGAGCAAGCAAAGTTCTATGGACTACAGCAAAGGCATTTTTGGCAGTGAGCCCACTGTCGACCTCCTCATTATCCCTTCTTCACTTACCTCCTCATTACCCCTTCTGGGAAAGCATGATATCAGCTTCAGCTTGGGGTACAATATGACTCCCAAAACTGCTCTGAAGAAAAGAAAACTGTTTCCTCAGCTTTTATCTGTGCAGTTGATTATTCCTATATAATTAAGATGCCTGGCTGACTCTCATACTTGGGGCTCCAAAAAGGGAAGAAAGCATTGGGGCCGGCCTGTTTCTGTGCTCTTGAAACTTCAGAATTGCTTCTGTAGGTCAGCACATTAATACTACATGAATGCTACTTGATTTCACTGTAGCAAAGCAAAACCCAAAAATATCTACTGTTTAAAACCTAATGTTCTGGGAGACATTTCTATTTTCTGATGTTTGAATATGTGCAATGAAACAATTCAATTTTGGTATTAATGGGAAGGAAAGATTTTCTGAAGAAAAGGAACACGTTTAGAAGTAAATGACTCAATAATTTAAGATAATAATAAAATAAATACCTTCAGTGTTTTGAATGAAATAATGGTGATTGAAAAACTAACAGCATGTTGAACTAGTTTGTCAAAAACATGTATAACATTACCCAACTCAATAAAGGAATGTACTTGATTAACCCCATGAAGGAAAACATTGTGATGTGTATCCAGTTACTCACTGAAGCCATTTGTCTTGTGTTGCCTAGACAGACTGTCACCATGTTCTCATCCATCTTGGTTACTCATAGCATACAACAGAACTATTGATTTGTATTCATTCTTATACAAATCATGAGGAGATTTCAGCACTGATAGACAGTTCTGTTGTATTCCTGTACATAATAATTGCTAAGGGAAGTAAAATTACTTATCAGGCAGCAGCAGTACATTTTACTGTGTCTGTTGTTTACCATGTATTAAAATAAGAAAATACCAAGTTATTGTATACTGATTCCTTCATGCGATTATTCCATTTTATACACATTTGTGATTAGTGTTCACAGTACCTCATTTGAAGCTTCTAACACTATTGTACACGTCCTTCCTAATTTAGCTCAACTGGTAAACTGAGATTTTTTTACCCTATACCTATACTATAAAACCAATTTATTTGTCTCTAAAGCACAGGTTTAAGCAACTTGGAAAACAGAAGAGTCAGGCTGTGCATCTGACTGCTTATTTTAACTTTGTAAATTTAAAAATACCTTTTCAATAGCTAAATAGATCTATGTTTTTTTCCTGTCATGTTCAGTGCAAGCGCATACTCAAGCCACACTGAGCAAACAATTTACAAATTCAAACATTAAGGAGCCCAGAGGGTGAGCTACTGTCCTAGTTTGAAGTAAAACCGAACCAATTTTCTGTTCTGTAACTTTACATCCTAGCTAGGCCTCCTCTAACTCTCTGAAATTAACGGCATATTGTGGAGAAAACTGCTCGTTCTCAGAATGATAAGACCCATGTTTGTGCTCCATGCCAAGGAATGGTGTGCAGGGAGGCCCTTGCTTGTACTTATTGCTATAACAACCAAGGTCAGCCAATTTCGTTATTTGCCCCCTTAGAGGGTCGGAAACGGAAAAGCATAGAGGGGTCACATCGGTGGGGAGGAGTGGACAGGACAGGTGACCCAAACCTGACCAACTGGGGTATTCCATCCCATCTGCCCCATGCTCAGTATAAAAGCTGAGGGATCAAAGGGTCAACTCTCTTTCTTCGATGGCTGACATCCGAAGAGGACTCTGTTCATCTGCCTTTGATCCCGATCCATGTGGTCCTGACTCCAGAGCTAGAATCCAGTTCCCATCCGTCACTGAGTCCAGCCTGGGACTTCCCCAGTGCCTGCTGGTGACGTGACTGTCATTCTGGGAGCTTGATACGGTTTTGTATATATTGTATCTGTTTCATTATTTTTATTTTTTTTTTATTTTAATATTAATTCTTCCTTAAAGTAGTTTAGTTCATTCTAAACTTCTAAATCTTATCTCTTTCTCTCCTCTCTTTTGGGGGAGGAGAGTGGGGGAAGGGCCTTCTGTCAGTCTGGTTTTGGCCGAAACCACAACAGCTGCTATTAACTCTTTAAAGTTCAGACTCAATGACCTGGTATGTGCAGCAGGTACACAGTTTCTCAAATACAGAAACATACATAACAGAAACTAATTCATGCTGATTAACAAAACCCTTCATTCCTTGTCTTGTTGAAGTGTTGCAAAAAATGTGCAGACACAGCAGTTTCGAAGGCAAAGCTTACCTCTTCTGCCTCAAATATGCAAAGAAAGCATTACATACAACGCTGCTTGAACATAACACAAATCCTTAAAGTTGCCCAATTTTAACTTCATTAACACTTGAAAATACTGTTTGATGGGTTGTGTGTATATGAAAGGAGTAAGAGGTCGTAGTTTAGAGTGAGGGAGATAAATAAGTTGCATAGACTGTACAGCTACATCCCTACCAGAACATGGAAGCAGCCTAAGCCGTTCTTTGGCCCTGGGGGCGGCTGGCATTGCACAGCCTGTGCTCGCACCACTGAAGATGCTCTCTCCAGATGCCAGTCTCATGCTAATGAGCAGCTAGGAGCCTGCCGGGCTGGGAGAGGGCTGTCTGCTCTGCCCCAAACCCTTCGCACAGCCTAACAGGGCCAACAACTGCCTGGCAGCCCAGCATGCCGATAACCTATAGATTTCCAAATGCAATGTTTACCTTGCCATAAAATAGTTATGATACTAACAGGCTTTTTCAGCAGACAGAGATGATATTCAGGGTACGTAAGCAGTGACTCAGGACATTTATACTGATCAGTCTCTGCCAAGTCAAACAAATGAGAGTGTTTTCACTGCTCTTTCAGATCAATATGTATTTCGTTTCTGGAAACTGTTGGCCTACATCTCAGCAGAAGTTATCTGAGGCATGTGTAATCCCAGCAAGGAAGCCATAAGAATTTTCAGGAATAAATCACAGAATGATATGGGGTTGGAAGGGACCTCTGGAGATCATCTAGTCCAACCCCCCTGCCAGAGCAGGTCCACCCAAAGCGGGTTGCACAGGAGCGTGTCCAGGCGGGTTTTGAATGTCTCCAGAGAAGGAGACTCCACCACCTCCCTGGGCAGCCTCTTCCAGGGCTCTGTCACCCTCAAAGTAAAGAAGTTCCTCCTCATGTTTAGGTGGAACTTCTTATGTTCAAGTTTGTGCCCATTTCCTCTTGTCCTGTCACTGGGGACCACTGAAAAAAGACCGGCCCCATCCTTTGACACCCTCCCTTTAAGTATTTATAAACATTGATCAGATCCCCCCTCAGCCTTCTCCAGACTAAAGAGACCCAAGTCCTTCAGCCTTTCCTAAGCTGTGAAATCCTATAGCTGTGAATTGCTGCTTCTTCTCTGGCTGTACTCGGGGGTCCCCAAGGGCACCACAAGCCCTGACCGTCACAGCCTGCTCCCCGCAAGGGCTCCCCTCATCCTGCCCACATCCCAGGACCCCCGGAGCCGTCAGCCCCTGCCCCAGTGACACCGCAGCAGGGCCGCTCTCCAGCTCCGCACAGCCCGGCCCTGCCCGGCCATGGGGCCCACTAGGCCAGGACCGCCTGGAGGCTGAGATGGAGACCTGTCCCTGTCCCCAGAGAGGTGCCCGATGCCCGGGGCTGGGGCTGCCCTGGTGCCCCCCGGCTGCCCTGCCCCTGGCTGGGGTGATGGGACAGACCCTGGCTGCCAAGCCCTGCCCTGACAGACCCTCCATGGGGAGCCCCCACCCCTCCCAGCACCCGGCCTGGGGAGCCGGCAGCCCCCGCTGCACCTGTACATATAAAGTCTGCTGCAGAAACCCACCAATTCCATCTTCTTATGGCATTTCAGAACACTCCAAAGTATGAGATCCACTTCCAAAATCCTCTTCCCCGTCTTGAAGATGCAAGGTCTGAACACGCATGAAAGGAACAGTTCGCTTCCCATACACAGAAAAATCATCTATAACGCCAAAGGGATAAAAACTCTTCAGACATCGGATGAGACATTACTGAATTTTTCCTTAAATAACCTGAACAAACAAGGTATGTGTGTGTGTGTGTATGAATATACGGATATATATAAATATAAATGTGCACACGCTGCATTTATATGCACATCTCCTGCAGCATAATTATTGACTTGTAATACTGATGGACTTTTAAAGAAAAAAATAAATTGTTAAACAGCAATTAAGTGCACACTAATAAGAATCCAGTGTGTTGGACATAAGCCACAGCGGTAACAAGTAAGGACAGTATTGTGTTAGAACTTACACTTCAAGCTGAGGTTAATGAGATTTTTCTAAAGAGAAAAGTGCATAGCATATATTAAAATGCAACTCTCTGGTCTGTTCCTCACAGACTGCAGTCCAAAGATTTTCAGTGTCCTCAGCATCCACTGATCATCACAGCCAGTAAGAGCTGTGATGCTTTACTGTTTTGTAAGGAATTCTCAGCAATTTGCCTTTTAGGTAAGAGTGCTTGAAATGTTTGGCTGAGGCTTTCATCAAAACAATGACTCATCATAACACAGAAGAAGAAGAAAAAGGTTCATTATTAAATGCATGGAATCAATCATTGATGGGTAACACGCTGGAGTACTGTTGTCACACTTAACAATGAAAGTCCAGCCAAAGCAGGTTTTATAAATGTCTTGCGATATATAACATTCAGACCTATATGAGGTTTCTTTTATGTATACACATGTGTAAGTGCTGCTGCAATTCTGCACGTTGAATATACATAAACATCAGCGAAGACTTCTTTGCATGTATTATTAGCAGAATCAAAAAAAGTCTTTTTAAGATCTCAAATAAATATTTCCTGATTTGTCACATATGCTTTTAAAACATTAGGGTTCCCTGTAATGGAATACATCTATTTCGTAGTTACAGTGTAGTTAAAGATGTCTTTGTCTTTCACAAGAACAGTTTTCAGTGGCTCAGCATCACCATATAGACTTTTTGTGTGACATCACAAGTGTTTCCCAGACATGCTAACAAGATGTGTCTAACTATTAACAATTAATATCCCTTATTTGTCCCTGTCTCAGTACACACATACGTGAGACAAGAAATACTCCAACTACTTGGCATTTCAGCATTCACATTTGAAATTACAATGTGACTGGGCATGCACTGTCTTGACACTGAAGGGGATTTGCTCTTCTCTTCATGCCAGTCTTCCCTGGTGCTTAAAATGAGTTCAAACTATTTCCCCCAAGCACAGTTTTGACACGATCATTTTTAGACACTCTGTTCTTCCTGTCATACCCACGGCCTAGCCATCCTTTTCATTCTAACAAAGCCCTATGCGTTCATTTGCATGTAAGAGTATTAAATTACAATTCAAATATTTCAGAAGAGCAGACAACAGACATAAGTCATATTAAATATAGGAGGCAGTTGTAATACACGAAGTATGTATGTCCATCACTTTTTTTTTGTTATTCCAATCAAAATGAAAAAATCCTTCTCTTTTGTTATCTTCTAATTTAATCAATCATATCACTTTTTTTCTATTTTTCTTTTTTAATTTAATTCTCTTTCTGAGGAAGTGGCATTAATCAAACATAATGCAGCACAGCATAATATCATCTTCACAACATAGTTTTAGCTGAACCCTGTTTGTACCATTTCAGATTTGCCTATCGGTTAGTATAAACTGATCAGCTTGAATTAGGAGGATTTGTACCAGCTGCTTTTCTCTATTTTCTGCATACATTACATAGCGAAATAGAATAACTTAGAGACAAAAACCATGATGTTGATATCAGCCCATTAAAAATAAAATGAAAGTTAGTAATTCACACTATTAACATAAGTGGTGTATTACCTAGCATTAGATATCCTAAACCAAAAACTGGCTGTAAAAAATTTTCTGGCTGTAACCATCCACAATTATTGGACTCTGTGGAGGAACAGATGAATAAAAATATTACACTTTTTTACCCTGAGAATCAAAGTATCTCTTTAAATGTTCCATCTGATCTTCAAAACAGTCTATGACAACTGGTTGATAAAAATTGCTCGTTGTATGTTTTTGACTTTTTGTGAAAAACAAAATGAATATTTTAGTTTGCAGTAGCCATTTTATATAGATTCTCCTTACAAAAAAAGAGGAAAGGTAAATAGTGGAAATAACTTAGATCTCTAGAATAGATCCATTCTAAAATACAAATCACTGAAATCCTACAATACCAGCTCTACTAATTTGTCCCACTGCTCCACAGGTAGACTTCAATTTGCAAAAGGTCAGCATGAAGTAAACCTCTGTATCCTGCAATTAGAAATTAAAGGGAGGACAAGCTAAAATACAGAAATTGTTTCAGGTCACAACATATTTGGAACAAATGTGATAAATGCAAACTGTTTGAATATTTGAAAGCTCCCGAATGTTGACCTCAATGGGACTGGATCAATAGCAGTCAAGGAGAGGCCGCTGTTCTGTTCCCCGCTGGGCCAGATGTTTCATTTCCTGCCAAGCCTACTACTGTTAATCACTACTGAGTTTGGCCTTATTGTAGCTAGCTCAATGAAACACTATAGAGAAAAATAATGACATTACAAAACATGTAAGAAGAATTTTTGTCCTTTCAGTGATAAATATCCATAGATATTTTACAAACTTTTGAATGAATGAATGACTACATAGGTTCTCAGCAGTACATGCTAATACAGATAAGTAAAAATTAATAACTCTGACAGATTTTGTCATATGCAAGTGTAATAATTCCCCCTTCTTTCATATGCAACATCAATTCAGATTTGACACTTGCCACTCACCTTGATCACTACTACTGAAGATATAGGATTAGCTGTGCTAAGTAGGGAGAAAAGATCTGATATAAATCAGTCACTATAAAAAGGTTTTAGAAAAGTAAGTAGCTCTTTTGTAGAAGGTGCCACAAACAGAAATTGTATTCTCTTCAAGAAATACTACAAAATCATAAGTACAGTTTGAATTTCATCTTGGGAAAACTCAGTGGAATACGAAATGCCTTATGAGAACCAAGTTGGGAAAGATCCGTGTTCATCCCTGTCAGTTGTCCAATGTAATGCACTGTAATTCTTGCTTTCCTGCCTATTACATTTATTTCTCTATGTCTGTATCATGTCCCTCCTAATCTTCAGGAGACTCTAGATAACCCTCCCAGATCTCTACAGTCATGCTCATACCTCTTTTTTTGTACAACTACGTTTGCCCTGGGAAGCAAAGGGTAGAGATTTTGCTCCCAGTGCCTCTTACTGCAGTGGATGTTAAAGTGGCTGCAGGAGGAGCAGGGTTTCATGCTTAGATTGCCTGTGGCTTTGGTATGCTGCCAGTCAAAAAGCAATAATGGAAACCCCAACAGGAAAACAGCAATTCTCTGTAGTTTATTACCCAGTCAAATCTGAAGATAATTTCCTCGCATCAGCCATTGGTATTTTCCTGGCGCCAGAACTATTCCCCAGTCAGAGTTCCTGCAAGTGATGTAGGTATACAAGCTACCCCAAAGAAAGGCTCCAATAAAGTTTCATAAGTGTTTCTCAGTTAACCAAAACAAAAGATCACATATAAATGATAAAAATGAGATCTTACTAATAGTCCTATAATACTGGGCCATCTTGGAACTGGAAGACTGTCCTGGTTTGAGATAAAACAGAACCAATTTTCTGTTCAGTAATTTTACTTTTCAGTTATAACTGCATTCTGAAATTACTGATATGTTTTTCATACAGTGTCCACTTCCAGTGTGATAAGACCTGATGTTATGGAATCATACCACCATACCATCCCTCTGCATACAAGGGACGGTATGCAGAGAGGCTCTTGTTTATACTTAGTGCTATAACAACCAAGGTCAGCTAACTTTGTTATTTGCTCCCTTGGAGGGTTGAAAATGGAAAAGCATAGACCAGTTGCACCTGTGGGGAGGAGTGGACAGGACAGGTGACCCAAACCTCACCAACAGGGGATTCCATCCCATCTGCATGAGATAGCCAAATAGGGTAAAAGCTCTAATTTTGGTGGTTCTCAAGCAAACCACATCATAAACCTGGAACCAGCTTGGGCTGTTGTTTACTCTATTTGTGTAACAACATTTTTAAGGGTTAGTCTGACTTCAGAATACAACATTATAACAATATTATCAAAGGCCGAGGAAAAGAAAGTAAACTAAATAAGAAAAAATTCTCTACATTTACAGTAAAAGGCTTGATATGGGCTTTGAGGTCTCTGAAGAAAAGGACACTCTTTATTTTGTTTGGAAAAAATCCAGGTATAAAAGACTTAAATGGATATAGGATCAATACCACTGAAATCTCTCAAGTGATCTCTCTCTAAAACTCTAAAGGAATAGTAAAAGAGAATGATAAAAGAGCTGTGAATTTCAAGAGGGGGTCCACAGAGTAATTCTTCGTTGAGCTACTAGATCTATTAGTACTGTTCTTTTGTTTCATGGGTTGAAATCTCTATTTGTGGAGGAAGAAGAGGAAGGTGTGCTGAAGTTCCCAGGTCAAGATATGCTCAGGACAAGCATGTTTGTAAAATGGCCTGAGGCTGAATCATCAGTGGTCAGCCTCAGTTCTTCCTAAAGTTACCTGAATTGTAGAGTACTGTGACCTGAAAAGATTTTTCTGTGAATATGAATCACATATGATCTGAAGAAGCGTTACTGAATTTAGACACAGAGGTTGGGATCCATCTAACCTAAGGTAGTATCTGAAAATTTTTCGCCTAAATCTGTTTTAATAAGCTGAAGCTCACTTTGCAGCCAGTGCAGATAAAGAGATATCTAAGGTAAATGAGATTAACCCCTTTCTAGAAGTGCTTATTTCTGTCCATTAACTATAAAGGAGTGTAGCAATAATTAGCTTAAAGTCAGGTAGCTGGCTTTGAGATCTATAGTTTCTGTTGAAATGAATCCCAGAATTTTAAAACACAATCTAGTTCTACAAAAGCTATTTTCTATTTTCTATATTGTCTAATGTGTATTTTGACAGCTGAGTCTTCAGGTCTCATCAGTACACCTAGATATTTTATACAATCCATGAGTAAGGACTTCATGAGTGGACTCAAGTCAACTAATATGATGATTGGAAAGCGAACCGATATTAAAGGCTGTAGGCTATACTTTAAATCCTATCCCCTACTCAAGTGCTCTTATAGGACGGAGCTAAACAGACACGTTGATTTCACAAATATTTTCCTGGTGCTTGGCACCGGAAAATGAGCACAGAGATAAGACCTTCAAAAAGGCAAATGGAAGACATGATAGTGCTGCCCTTTTTTCTGTAGTTGAGTGGCTAATACAGTAAATCAGTACAGGTCTTTATTCTATTCTTTATTTGAGGAACATGCACCTTGCACCTTGCATAGTCAATAGACTGTAAAGTCTCATAAAGAAAAGCTTTGTTAAAAATTCCAAAACAGTAAAGTATCTTCAGTATTTCCCAGGCCAAGGGAAAACTAAGCTCTAGCCTGGCAGTTTAGGGCATTCACTTGAAAGAATAGACCTGGGTTGAAGCCCACCTTTTAATGATAGTCTCTGTATTAGATGTTAAGCATTTGCTCATGTGAGAGTTGGAACTGCGTCATCATGAGGCTACAGTCACACACAGATGCTCTCTTCTTGGCTGGTAGATATGTAATTGCTCCAAACAGTGAAAAAGCTTCAACAGCAGGGATTCTAAGAAAGTCTTACCATGGAAGGAAATGAAGAGACTAAGATAGACTTGGTAAGTGTTTGCTAGTCTAGACTAGTGTTTGGATGACTTTCCTAAAACTCAGTAAATACAGGGCAGAAGCAGTGGACTCCATATCCCACATTGCAGAGGATAGATAGCTGTAACTAACATGGAAGTGACTAAGCAGTGCTGCCACCACCACTGACACTCCATGGGAAAGGGACACTGTTCAAGGAAATGTTTTTTAAGACTTTGGAGGGGCTTCCCGGCACCATGGCACCATGGGAACTAGTTGCCAGAGACCATAAGGAGACAAGGGATAAGAGATGGCCTCACAGTCAGCTCTCACTCCGACTGCTAGTCCTGATGGGTGCCGTTCTCAGCTGCTTTATCCTTCACGTATTGCACAGGAGGCCTGCGTACTTCATGACTGGCTCCTGCCCCAGCAACAGGGTTTATGCAGTTCCAGGCACTTTCCTGAAATTGTGACGGTATCAAAAAGACATTGGAAGCCAAAGGATTACTTTCTGAAACTGTCTCGAACTGACTACTAATTAGTGTTTTGTTTGATAGCCCTTTCATAGCTGGATGCAGCTGGATGAAAATAAAGCACAAAGGGAGCATATTTTTGCTTATCATTAATTTTTATTTAGTTTTGTAGACACTTGTGAGACACTGCAGTAATCTTCTTAATTTGTCATATGTTGTAAATTGATTTGGTAAATTAATTCATTTCATGAGTCTTTTTCTGTTACTTTTCACAAGTCTAATCAAATGTATAAATTTTATAATGAGTTGGATCATGTAATATTGCCCAAACTAATCTGGCGGACTTCTACTTTTTTACAATATTAGATATCACCGAAGTTTACTATTAAATTTTCCAATGCCCTGAGGGCATTTTCCATGCAGTAGAGAAACAGGGCTCTGAGATGACTTGTTTAGATTTTTAAAATCAGGCCAGTCTTCCTGCCACATTTACATGCAAAAATAATGACTACAGTTTGCAAAATAAATGACCAGAGATACATAACTTTTCACACTCTTGCTTTAATACCTACACTTATAAACCATAACTGCATTATGGCACATGTGAGTGCTTCACAGTTCCTGGGTCCAGTCGTCTGCCCCTGCTGCATCTTGCATCTGTCTCAGGTCCAAACCAAGCACGATGGTTTCCGGACCCAGGAATTCAAGGTGTATAGGCCAGATGGAAATGTAGGTACAAACCACCCTAAAAGGCCGGAACTCAGGAAAGTTCTATATTTTAGGAAGCAAATTTTGATTGTTGCAAAGATGTGTCCTTTTAGCCAGCAATAGGGTTATTTTTTTCATGAGAAAGCCGGTGCAGCCTTTGCTTCTCTCCTAGTGTTCCCAGGCTTAAAGCCTGTTTTGTTCTTAACAGGTGTTTGAGACATCTCTCCTCTCAACAACTTAAAAAATTGATGTTTTGGCCATATCCCTTGCAGACAGTTTAGCTGTTGTCTTGATTTCAAGTTCAGGCACTTAAAAATGTGTCAATACCTACAGGTTAAATAAAAAAAAAATGCTTTTACCTATAAACTAATCTCCTTAATCGTGTTTTAGTGGCTGAAGTATGGTTTTCTCCTAGGCTTTAATACACCTCCACCAACAAAATACTCTTCAGAAAAAGCTTGCTTTTGCCTTCAAGAGGATCTTAAGACATGTTAATGTTAGTGTTCTGACAGGATCTAACAATAACACTTCTGAGTGAAGCAGTTCCACTCTGCAGAGTAGACTCGTATCATCTTCAACGTGTGATCAACCATGACTCCAGAATTTCAATAAGGAAATAGACTTTCACAGAGCTGTGTGAAGGGTTAGCCCCGGCTATGTGGGATGAAAATCAGGAAGATTTCAAAGAACCTGTGCTTGTACAGAAACGGGTCATTCTTCTCAACCGTACTGCAGCATTAGTAGTACAGTCAGATGTCAAATTGCTGTGGTGGAAGGTTTGCAGCACAGATCTTTTAAGTGCTCTTTGCATAGATATTTACGTTAGGAGCATTCTTGGAACTGCAGCTTGATTTCAGAAAAAAGAGGGTCTCAAATCAAGTTGAGGTCACCGATAGCACATATGTACTTAGCTTCCCCCTCTTAAGTAGAAGCATTCTGCAAAGTAATAAGGATAGCTCTCACTGCTACCGCGAGCACTGGCAGATTGAAAGGTCTTACAAAACTATTTGAATACAAATGCAGTAGATAGCATACAAATAATTTGGGCCTGCAGCTCCCAGTGGAAGGATAAAGAAAAATATATTTAGAAGGACAAACCCAGGGCAGTTTTTACTAGGCATCAAAGCCACTGAATATCTATCAGCGATGACTTTAAGCGTACAAAGAACAAGAGAGAACCTGTGTGTGCTTATGTCTTAGTAGCATATACAATGTTCCCAGGCGATCCATTGAAAAAAATTACAATAACAGAACCCAAGACTGAGCTTAACTAGGAAAGCAATACACATATTTTAAAACTATTTTGTATGGAGCCTAGACCTGAATGCCTATAGAATACCTGTGAAGAAGGAACTGCTTTAGTTTCTGAGGAATGTAATTTTATGACCTACACCACTGTTGGGTTTTTTTTTTGCATCCTTTTAACTACAAACCTGTGTTTATCTGTTTTGACTCATGAGGTATCAGATAACTCCTTTTTTATTTTTAATTGAATTGTTTTTATCCGATGCTGCAATAAATTATTTTGGCATAAATACAGTTATTGAATTCCTTTTTAGCTGGGCATTGACTTCATGTAGAAATTCACTAAACTAATAGTATCTGAGGAAGTCAAAAGAATAGCACAGTCAGACCAGATGCTTCCTAAATATTTTCTTAAGCCTAAGGCAAAGCTTAGAACTGTAGGGGAAAAATTGTCAAGCATTCAAACAAAAGAAGGTCCACAAAACCAGAATGACATCTATTGTTTGCTGGGCTTTTATTTATTTACATTTTCTCTAGTATCTATATAGAGATTTTGGGTGATGTCTGTTTCCTACTCCTCCCACTCTGGGATTGCTTATGCCTTCTCTCAAAACTGAATTTCCAGTCCGTGAGAAGCCTTTAGTAGGTACACGCACAGAGTAGGAGAATACTGGTACATGTGAAGGGTTCATATGGAGCTGAAGTGAACAACTTACGTGAGTTCCAGCTCTTCTCCTCTCACCCTGGTCTGGACCTCCCTAATTCTCTTCCTTAATTTACATGCAGCAATGTGGCTTTATCAATCTTATAGGGGCTTTTTAAAAATTAATCTGATAACAGCACAACATATGACTTTTCTGCCTCAGTCTTCACTGGCAAGGGCTTTAACCACACCGCCCAAGTTGCAGAAGGCAACAGCAGGGGACGTGAGAATGAAGAACCTCCCGCTGTAGATGAAGATCAAGCATGAGACCATCTAAGGAACCAGAAGTTACACAAAACCATGGGATCTGATGAAATCCATCCACGGGTCCTGAGGGAACTGGTGGATGAGGTTGCTAAGCCACTTTTTCACCTCTGTGCCCAGCAAGATCAAGGAGCAGATACTCCTGGAAACCCTGCTGAGACACATGGAGAAATAAGGAGGTGATTGGTGACAGCCAACATGGTTTCACCAAGGGCAAGTCATGTCTGACAAATTTGGAGACCTTCTATGACAGGGTTGCAGCACTGGTGGCTAAGGGGAGAGCAACAGACGTCATCTACCTGGACTTACGCAGTGTTTGACACTGTCCTGCATGATATCCTGGGCTCTAAATTGAAGAGACATGGATGTGATGGGTGGACCACTTGGTGGATAAGGAACCAGCCGGATGGTCACACTCAAAGGGTTGCAGTCAACAGCCAGATGTCCAAGTGGCAATCAGTGATGAGTGACATTCCTCAGGAGTCAGTACTGGAACCAGTGCTGTTCAACATCTTTGTTGGAGACATGGACAGTGGGATAGAGTGCACCTCCGCAAGTTTGCTGATGACACCAAGTTGTATGGTGCAGTCAACACGCTGGAGGGAAGGGATGCCATTCAGAGAGACCCAGACAGGCTTGAGAGATGGGCCCAAGCCAGCCTCATGAAGTTCAACCAGGCCAAGTGTAAGGTCCTGCACCTGGGTCACAGCAATACCAAGCACAAATACAGACTGGGCAGAGAACGTATTGGGGCAGTCCTGAGGAGAAGGTCTTGGGGATGTTGGTGGACGGGAAGCTCAACATGAGCCAGCAATGTGTGCTGACAGCCCAGAAAGCCAGTTGCATCCTGGGCTACATCAAAAGATGTGCGGCCAGCAGGTCACGGGAGGTGATTCTACCCCTCTACTCTGGTGATATACCACCTGGAGTACTGTGTCCAGCTTTGGAGTCCTCAGCATAAGAAGGACATGGACCTGTTGGAATCGGTCCACTGGAGGGCCACGAAGATGATCAGAGGGCTGGAGCACTTCTCCTATGAGGACAGGCTGAGAGAGTTGGTATTGTTCAGCCTGGAGAAGAAAAGTCTCTGGGAAGACCTTACTGCAGCCTTTCAGTATCTGAAGGGGCCCAACAAGAAAGTTGGAGAGGGACTTTTTACAAGGGCATGTAGCAATAGGACAAGGGTTAATGGCTTCAAACTGGAAGAGGGTAGATTTAGGTTGGATATGACAAAGAAATTTTTCACTATGAGGGTGGTAAATCCCTGGCACAGGTTGCCCAGAGAAGCTGTGGATGCCCCATCCCTGGAGGTGTCCAAGACCACGCTGGATGGGGCTTTGAGCAACCTGGTCTAGTGGGAGGTGTCCCTGCCCATGGCAGGGGGGTTGGAACTCAGTGATCTTTAAGGTATCTTCCAACCTAAACCTCTCTACAATTCTATACATCAAACCTAACTTTTAGCAAGTTACTGATGGAAACCGCCATCTTCGCCCACCATCTAGTTTGATCAACCTGAATTCTTGCAATACTGAAAAGACTCACAAGGACTGTGGAAATATTACAAAGAACTTTGATGAACAGATGAAGTCAGTGTTGGGTAAAAGTTGCAATTGCTACTTATCCTTTCCCCTTGTGTCAAAGCAGAATAAATTTCTTGTGAAAGGTCAGAAGGCAATCAGATAAAATCAATTTACAGGAACGGGGATCTTGATAAGGTTAAGAGGACTTGAAAAAATGCACTATTTTCCAAGTGAGAAATTTCTTTGAAAATGCCTAAGAAATGGAACAACAATGTCATGATTGTAGCACTCAAGGATTGTCTCCTGAGTAGGGAGGAAGTGTTATCTCTTTCTGATTTTGTAGTAAGTATAATTCGGGAAGCAGGGGGGAAGTAAACAATTTGAAGCCTCTTCCTTCAGTAATTAAAATCTTATTTATAAAATTATGAAGTGGTTTCTAATCAGAACATAGCCTACAGTCCTAAATAAGCAATGCAGACAACTTATCCCATTACTATCAAAGGATTTTTTCTCTCTCTAATCAGATGCAGCCATCCGATTCATACGTCCAAAGCCTGGGGGGAACAGGGAGCAAAGGCAAGCAAGCCGATGCAGAATTCCATAGTTGGCACCTGGTCTTTCTTGAAGTTGCTGACTTCCAGCCTTATGAAGTATTGTAAGTAAGTGCAATACTTCACTGGCTTAAGTAAGTGAGTGTTGTGCTTAAGCCAGCACAACTCTCTCTGTTTAAAGGAGGAGATTTATAAACCAGAAACAAGGGCGGCAGGCAGAATTTACAGATTTTACGGGTATATGTGCAGTTTTTTCCTGCTAAATGAGTGGCTGTTTCCAGCTATACGTGATCGGATACTAGGCTTTGTATGGTAACATATCCACATCTGCGTTCAGCAGAAACACATCACCTCAGCAGAGAAAAAAGTGGATTAATTATTTTTTCCATCAGATAGTTTAGTGACTCCAGAAAACTGTGTTATCAACCAAGAGAGATTAAGTTCTCTGCATCTTACAGAGAATAATTGCCTAGTTTGGTAAGACATCTACCCTCTCATGAAGACTAACTGACGTTATTTAGTACAGTTTCAAGCTTACGCTTGTGTACCTAGTTAAGTATTGAGTTCGTTAAGAAACCCCCTTCCTGATGCCTCTCTTCCTATTTATTTTTTTCTTGTAATTAAATGTAAAATCTGCTATTTATGGTAGAAAAAGATATAAGCAGAAATTAACTGAAAAGTAGATGCAAAGATATATTGCCATTACACATTCGACATTCACCAGTGTCTTTCCCTCAGGTACACACGTGGTCTTTACAAATTTCTCTGAGTATAGATTCGTACAAGAGGATAAAAACCAGTTCACTTTAGCAAAAGACAGATGTTCAGCAGAAGACAGACAGCAGTGTAGGGACTAAACATAAGAAGTCTAATCAATTAATTCATTTAAAAAAAAAAAGAAAGCAAAGTAGGGCTTGGTAATTCTGCAAACAGTTAGAAGAAACATGGAATTATTTTGAAGAGTCACTGGTCAAGATGACATACAGCATGACCTCAGTCATCTGATATATAATTTGAAAGATATGTAATGGAGAAGGGAAAAAGATGGATGGAATGGTAAGTGTTCTGAAATACTTGAAAAACAAATAACTGCAATCTAATGACAAATCTGACAAAGTTTGATGCATCAACATTTTCTTTTGAGAAAAGTTTAAGATCCCAAAAGTGTCTAAATAAGTCTGTCCTTGGGGAAAGAAAAAAAAAAAATCCACTTCATTTTCTATGGCAGAGAAATACTACTTTTTTTTTAAGACCAGCACAAAACTAGACCTTCACCTAGAGTCCGGGGAAGGCAGTGCTGGTGGACAGCATGTCAGTAGTTCCAGCAGATTGGAGTACGTCTGCTGCAGTGTGCTTCTGCCTGATTCAAAGCCCATTGACAACGATGACAATACTCATATTAAAACCAATGGTCAATCAGCTCGGGAAGCCAAAAAAAAAAAAAAAAAAAGGAAAAAACACCAATAGTTTGGTATTTTAAAAACTGCATTCATGACAATTTGTAATTTGTCTATTTTTCTCTTTTTGGTGGACTCAATCAGAAAACTTTCAGAAATATTAAAGGCTTTCAATTAACATTGTAAGTGCTATAGTCACTTTGTGCTTGCACAGATCTTTTATGGTGTGGGCAGTCTGTTTGGAAAATGATTCCAAAGGTTCACAATAGATGTCCATTCTGTATCTAAAATATTAATGTTTTGTTGTATTGTTATGAGCAAGTTATGTTTAAAATAAGGTATATGAGGATGAAAAAGTAAATTGCAAATGCAGGAGCAGAGAAAATTAGTTTTGCATAATTCATTAAAAATATTATTTTGAAATAAATCTCTTCAAATCCATCAGGCTTTGCATTTTGATATTCCTAAAAAATGAAATTAATTACAGTTTAGGTACTTTTAGATAGCTGACATTTACATAGTTTAGGAAGTGTCATCACATTATAGATTTCTCACAAGTTTTTATTTTAACAGCTGCTGATTTCCCATTTGCATATGGTACACTAAATTTATAAAAATGCATAAGAAATGCATAGTAATTATTGAAAATGTTTTGTAAATCTGTAAGTTTGAATTGCCCATGAGATGTCAAAGTTTAAAATAATAAAACAGAATCCTGTAAAATTAAGATCAGCGGGCAACACAGTTCAGTTCATCACATAAAATTAGTAGGACACTGACTGAACTGGGACAGCGCTTAAACATAGGTAACAGTGGTATAATCTGCCCTTAAATTTTATCCTCTCCCCAAAAAATTATATAATCATGGAGTTCACAAAGCTTTGGAATTACTTATTTGGAAAATTAAATACTTGAGAGATGAGACTGCTTTTAATGTGTATTCAGAAAAAGAATGACTCATCATCCATTTGCTCCATGGCTGAACTGAGCTTTGCAATAGTTGAGGCTAATACAGCATAGCTCCTGAAATAAAGAAAATCCATTTGCTCTGGCTCAAATGGCAAATAAACTCCATCATTATGAGCAGATTTAACAACATTTGCTGAGCTTTTAACATTTTCGTTCTTATTACTTTATAACTGGAGATGGTCAGACACTGAAAATGTTTTTTTTTTTTCCACAGACTTGCTAAATGTTTGCCTGCTTTTTAAATTTCCTCTCTTCTAAGTTTCCTGACCTTGTCCATTTATTATGCCCATCTCTAAGAGAACTATTAAGAGTACAGCTAAATACTGAAGACTTCTCCAAATAGAAACTGCTGGGAGCAGTAAATGGCATTGCCAATGTTAAGAAGCAAGGAGAAGGAGAAAACTTGCTAAAAGTTTTGAAACTGCTCATGATCTGAAGGTTTTAAAATTTGGGTTCATACAGATTTTTCTAAATCTTATTGATGAGAATGCTCAGTGTGCACCAAGGATATTTTAGGAGTTGAAGTGCTCTTGATTAAAAAGAGGAACTGGGAATTTAAAAGCATTTTCATAGAGGATTTTTTCTCCAAGGAAAACTGACTCACAAATCTGGTATAGTTTGTTATGCTTCTGAACAGGAAATGTCTGTATCTGCATCTCTTATTACCCATGTAAAAATTGCATTCAGATATGCTCAGTTTTGATCAAATAAAATGTGAAATAATTTATAAGATTTTTCCATGGTTTACAGGTAATAAAATACTAACTTCATTTTAAAATAATTTCCTGTCTTCTACACACCTTCTTCTTTCGTATACTGATAAGAGCCTTGAAAACATGCCGTGACTTTTCCAGAAAACATTTGTGCTACGATCCTGTAAAACTGAAATATATGTGAACTATTGATTCTATGATATCTTTAAAAACAGACAAATCTTTACATGTGGGATGAATACAGCTTCACAGCCATCTGCTGAACTAGAACATACATTGTCAAAGGAAGATGTTTTCTGCGGGCTTTTTGTTTCATACTGGTGGTAAAACCTGCATTTAATCCTAAATTCGACACCTAACTGGTTCCAAAGTTTTAGGTTCCTACAGAAACGTTCTGCCTAAAATATTCTCTACATAGAAAGTGAAGAGATTTAGGTTCTTTTAAAGCTCCAAAGCTTTTCTCTTTCAAGGTCCTGGAGGATAGTTATTTCCAACCCTATATTTACTAAGTAATGTTTTTCTTAAACTGGTGAGTTGCTGGTATTACACACTTTAAATGGGTTTATAATAAACAATTATATAAGTTTATATGTAATAGTATCTACATGGATAAAGATCCTGTATAGTGTCAAACCCTTCCCCATGTCATGCTTCATTTAGAACAAAATTTCTGTATGGTCTGGAGAGTTAGTTGAACTCTTTCTGACCTTTTAATACTGTGAAGTATCTTGAAACTTGTTTAGTGTAGAATTTTCTTTTTTGTTCCAGTTTGTTGATGATTTGTATGTCCTGTAGGTTTACATATTTGGTGTGGATTGCCAGATGGATACCATCCATAAGTGATTTGTCTGGGATTTTCTTCGTGTTCTTCTACACTTCTGATAAATAACTGGGAACTGGCTAAATTCTGTAGAGCTATATATTGTAAATGCATAAATAGACATCTGTTTAATCTTATGCTGAATTTGCTCCATTTCAGTTGTTGGAACATTGCAATAGACCAATAGATTAACAAAGTATAATTTTATCTTATTATCTGGCTATGGACTTTGTGTACCTGATCAATAAACTAATTGAGCTCAGACGGTTGTCTCCATTGTATCCTTAAGGAAGCAAAGTTAACAAAATCAAGCTGTTAATTAATCAATTCCAGATATATATTCTCTGAACAAAACTTGAACTGAAACCAAACTGGATAAAAATCTACAAACGCATTGCAAAAGACAACCAAAGCAATCAATCAAAAACCCCCCACCATATCCACAACACACAAAAAAAATCCACAAAAAAACCCAGAATTATGTATTATCAGCTTTCTTGTATCCATACCTACAAGCTTCCTTTTCTTTACTTTCTACTTTTGATGAAAGTTCACTTCCTAAATGAAATGGTAAAAGGTAAAAGTAGCTTGTTACGTTCATTCTACATTTTCCCATATGTAATTTAATCCCCTTGTTTCTAGTTCATATCCTTTGCATCTTTTAAATAATTCTATTCTCACTTGGGTGAGAATATTTCCTTCAGGTATTTGTAGATTTACTTACATCTTAGATAAGCAACATCTCTCTATATATATCCATCTCTCATCTTTTTTTCTCAAATAAATTCTGTCATTTTATTTTGGGCACGATCTGCCTTTCTACCTCTGTATCCCTGAAGTAGAATACATTTTGTCATGCGAGTCACATACGCTTTTTGGAAGACTTATTTTTCTGTTCCATGATCTGTTACATAATAGACCAACTCCTCGGGCCTCTTTAGTGTCGTACACTACTGAAACCTGTTGGAATGCATTTGCACTAATGTTATGTACAAGCTAGAAGTTTACATCTAATCTAGTTACTGGCTTCATATCCAACGGAGAGAAATCACATTTTGCATAGGATGATCCATCTCAATCAAAGATGGGTGCCTGCAGGCCAGGTGAATAAACTGCTAGAAGAGCCTATTTTGACCTAGTGACTGTAAAGGGTGTCTGTGGTGACTGGAATAGACTTAGACATTGGATTTTTACATGCCTAAAGCTAGGTGAGACCGCCAACTTCTGTAACTTGCTGTGCTGAATAATCAGCTCTTAGCTACAAATGGAAAGATTAGCTCAAGGAAGAGTCCTAGGAATCTGGAAACTATAGCTCAATTATTCAATAAATCACATATCATCATCTTTGTACCGCAGTTTGCCTATCAGTTTTTATTATTATCGTTATCATTCAAGAAAAGTATTTGCATTAAAGGGAGATTTGCATACTGAGAAAGGATGGTGGAAACCAGCAGAAAGGGGGGAAGTAAAAGAAGGGCACAAAAGGAATAATTTTGCATCATGTGTAAAGAAAAATTAGAAAGCAATTTAATCAGAGGTTTTATATGAAAAGGAGCAGTTCTAAATCTTGGAGGTAAGAATGGAAGGAATATCCAGACATCTATTACTTACTGACTGTAGGAAGGTTAGAGGAAACGGATGAAGCGGAGACTGTGTTATGATCACAGAGAAGATTTTCGTGAAAGTGTTTGAGCTACCTGCAATGGATAAGCTGTTATATAAAGGTCAGAAGGAACAGCAGAGACGGAACCTTAAACACAGGCGAGTGAAATATAAGATCTGGTATTCACGTACATGTGGACAGCAGAAAATTACAGACTCATAACTTCTCTGTCAGTGTTGGTAGTATCTCAAGGCAGAAGGAAGACAACAGAAAAGGCTGCTACTCTTTGCTGTTCATTTCTATCTAATTATTTCTATCTTCAATTGCTGTTTTATAGTTTACTAGCAGTTATGCTTCCTTCCAATACGTTTACCCTGGGTCACCTTTTCAGTAACTTCTTATTTACAACATCTCAAGAACGCTAAATGCAAAACAGAGCTGTAACATACATAATTTTATTTGATGTGTGTTTTGATGAACCAAGAACTTGTAATGCGGGTGTCATAAACCAACTTACAGCGTAAGCCAGCATTCACCTGGAACTCCCACTGAACTCTTCTGGAGTCCTAGGCTTACCGAGCATGTGAAGCCCTTTAATGTCTTGGAAGGAAATAAGTCCCGGTACATTTTTTTAACTGAAGCTGATTTATGTGATTTATATAGATTAAAGTCTAGTCTGTATGACTTGTCTCTATTTAAGAACATCAGTGTTTATTCAGTTGTGTAAGTGGAGAGATCAAAACTCTACTGAAATCGGCAACTTGCCATGGAGATCCATCAGCTGTGTGTTGGACCGTATGGCTGAGTCGTTTGCAGTGCCCAGGGTAGACTGAAGCTGGTCTAGAGTGACTTGTGTACTTGCTGATGCACACTTCCCTTCTGGATTATGTAGCAAGGTGTTGGTAGTGGTGGTGGGGTGCTGCTGGGGTGGCCCCTATGAGGAGAAGGCACAGCCAGTTCAGGCCAGACCCACAGCTGGCCAAAGCCCAGTACGTCACCCCAGCGTTGTTATATGGAAACAAGCTTTACATTGACAGCTTTTGTGTGTCCAGCTGCCCCACTATCAAAACACTGAAGCCACATGGTCCAAGGACTAGTATCCACAGGTAAGGATGCAGAGAGCAGGAGTCTGGATACAGACAGTATCCCAAGAAGGAATTAAACAAACTAAAGTCAAGGGGGTGGGGACATTCCCTTTCTCTTGCACAAGTCTTGCTGCTTCTTTCTTCCTTATATCATCAATTACAATTCCACTTTAAGGGAAGGATATGGCTAACACAGATGGTAGGGGAAACTCCCTATTTTTTTAATCCTTATCTGTTGTCGGTTCAGAAACCAGATAACCCTTACCTTTAGCTAAAGAAAGTGAAGCAGAGAAGAAATTTGAAAGCAAATGGAATTTCTGAAATTCAAAACTCTTGGAAAATCTGGTCTTTGGTGTATGAAGCCCTAGACGTACTCACACACACATAGGTAACTGTACTGATTTAAACTATTATATTGACTTTAATGTGGTGTGTCAGAAGGATAATTCATCATCATTGTGCTCATGCTGACCATTCATTCCACTGCATATTCCTAAAAGATTTCATAATTTTTAAGTAAGCATTTGGAAAGTTTGGAGGTTTTCCTGCAGTTCTTTGCTTCCACTGCCTTTTGACTTCAGTGCTACATGACAATACACATATATTTAGTGGCAAAAATACATAACGACTGTTACCTATTCTATCTTCAAATAAGCTATAATCTGATATGCTGCGATCCACTTCAATACCAGACTCAGTAATAAAATATAGTACAGATAAACTTTAATTTGGCTTGACACTTCAAACTAAAAAGTTGTAAAATGTGTCTTTGGTTTTTAGTAGCTATGAAAAAAAAATTGATCTCCAACTAGCAATGAAGTCATGCTTGATGTCATTAGAGGTCTATATTTCCTGTCTGACAGATTTTAATGAGGTATAAGGCAAAATTCAGAAAAGCATCTCAATGGCTTTGCAGCCAAAGTATCGCTGAAAGTCAATTTGACTTTACAACTTTTGAAAAATGAACTTACAGGAAACTTGTCTCTGTCTACTTTGCTGTAAAGTGCAAGCAAACCTGCTCTCTACTCCGTTGACCAGAGAAAATGAGTTTGATGAATGTAGCACTTCCCACTGTTTAATAAACTTAAAGGTGTTTAAATCAAAGCTTCCTACGATCTAAGTAGGTTAAGTACAATTAAACAGACTAAAGTAACACTGTTCTTCTAACACCCCAGATGGAAAGCCCCTGAAACTCATTTTCCATGTACATCACCATATGGTATGTTTTGAAAACTACCAGACCAGGATTGCTTCTGAGAGAGGATGGCTTAGATTCATCTTGAAGGTGCTTTGGGAGAATACACCTGTCACCAGTCCTCTCTTTTTTGAGCTGAAGGGCACCAGCCTGAATTGCTCTGATGAACAGAGCCACAGAAGTATGATCTGAAGATACAGGTGATCTCTCCAGCAAGACAGTCCTGAGCTGTGTTGGAAACAGTATGCAATTTATTGCTTGCTGCGCTGTTAACTGGGAAAGAAGAACTATTCATGCGGCAAATTGAAACAGGGTAAAATATTAATAAAATATCTGAGTTCCATGCTTCTCTTTGTTTTATTTGTTTTTTTAAAAGGAGAACTTATGCATTCCCTTTATCCCCACACCCAATTCATAGTAAAAGCTGATTGCCAATTAAATATTTTGATTCTGCCATCAGTATCCTCTGCCTCTTAATAGTCTCACAAGTTTCCTGAAACCAACTGTTATCCTGCTCCTACTCTTTCTCAGCAGGGAAGTTAGTTCTCAGGTATTTTATTCCCCATCCCTGGAGATACTATAGAATGATAGGACATTGGTCACTGTACATTTTCTACATATTCCTGTAAACACCTGTAGTCCTTCAATTATCTGCACACTGAATGGAAATTGTGTAAAGGTTGCCTGCACATACAAACACCACAACAAAAGGATCTTGGGAGGAACAGTAGTAGGCGATTTACGAGTGTATTATTGCAACCATCTCTTTCATCAGAATAAATATTAAGTTAGTAGTCTTTGTGCTAAGTACTAAGAAAGAATCTCTCATAGGGGTGTTTAGTGGTAGATTGCTCTTGAGGTCTCACAAATGAAGTTTTAACGGCTTGAGGTGACTCGAGCACCTTTTGTTTCCTCTCAAAAGCACGTTACTAAATTGTCTGTTGGGGGAAAAACATGGATAAATATAACCTATAGTAAATGTATACTTAAAGCTAAATTCTAATTAAAGTCAATTTTATTTACTCCAGCTGTAGACACTTTAATTGCATAATAGCTTTAGTTTTGTGATCATAGAATCATAGAATCATAGAATGGCTAGAGTTGGAAAGGACCTTAAAGATCATCTAGTTCCAACCCCCCTGCCATGGGCAGGGACACCTCTCACTAGAGCAGGTTGCTTAAAGCCCCATCCAGCCTGGCCTTGAACACTTCCAGGGATGGGGCATCCACAACTTCCCTGGGCAACCTGTTCCAGTGCCTCACCACCCTCACTGTAAAGAATTTCTTCCTTATATCTAATCTAAATCTCTTCTCTTCCAATTTAAAACCATTGCCCCTTGTCCTGTCACCACTCTTCCTGACAAAGAGTCCCTCTTCAGCTCTTCTGTAGGCTCCCTTCAGGTATTGATAGGCTGTTATAAGGTCTCCCCGGAGCCTTCTCTTCTCCAGGCTGAACAACCCCAACTCTCTCAGCCTGTCTTCATAGGAGAGGTGCTCCATCCCTCTGATCATCCTCGTGGCCCTCCGCTGGACCCGTTCCAACAGGTCCATGTCCTTTCTGTGTTGAGGACTCCAAAGCTGGACACAGTACTCCAGGAGGGGTCTCACGAGCGCAGAGTAGAGGGGCAGAATCACCTCGCGAGACCTGCTGGCCACACTTCTCCTGATGCAGCCCAGGACACGGTTGGCTCTCTGGGCTGCCAGTGCACACTGCCTGCTCATGTTGAGCTTCTCATCCATAAGCACTCCCAAGTCCTTCTCCTCGGGGCTGCTCTCCAGCCATTCTCCACCCAACTTGTATTTGTGCCTGGGGTTGCCACGTCCCAGGTGCAGGACCCTGCACTTGGCTTGGTTGAACTTCATGCAATTTGCACGAGCCCACCTCTCCAGCCTGTCTAGGTCCCTCTGGATGGCATCCCTTCCCTCCAGCGTGTCAACTGCGCCACCGAGCTTGGTGTCATCAGCAAACTTGCTGAGGGTGCACTCTATCCCACTGTCCATGTTTCCGACAAAGATGTTAAACAGTACTGGTCCCAGTACCGACCCCTGCGGAACACCACTCGTTACTGGCCGCCACCTGGACATTGAGCCATTGATTGTAACCCTTTGGATGCGGCCATCCAGCCAGTTCCCTATCCACCGAGTGGTCCATCCATCGAATCCATGAGTTTCTAATTTTGAGACCAGGATGTCGTGCGGGACAGTGTCAAATGCTTTGCATAAGTCCAGGTAAATGACGTCAGTCGCTCTGCCCTTGTCTACCAAGTCTGTGGCAGTATTGTAAAAGGCCACCAAATTTGTCAGGCACGATTTGCCCTTGGTGAAGCCATGTTGGCTGTTTCCAATCACTTCTTTATTCTCCATGTGCCTTAGCAAGGATTTCAGGAGGATCTGCTCCATGATCTTGCCAGGCACAGAGGTGAGACTGACCGGCCTGTAGTTTCCCGGGTCTTCTTTGTTTCCTTTTTTGAATATTGGAGTTATGTTCCCTTTTTTCCAGTCAGTGGGAACTTCACCAGACTGCCACGATTTCTCAAATATGATGGAGAGGGGCTTAGCAACTTCGTCCGCCAGTTCTCTCAGGACCCGTGGATGGATTTCATCAGGTCCCATGGACTTATGCACCTTCAGGTTCTTTAAGAGGTCTCGAACCTCGTCTTCTTGTACTGTGGGTGCTTCTTCATTCCCAGAGCCCCTGTTCTTGCCCTCCGTGACTTGGGCAGTGTGGTTAGGGCCCTTGCCAGTGAAGACTGAGGCAAAGAAGTCATTCAGTAGCTCAGCCTTATCCACATCCTGGGTGACCAGGTCTCCCGTTTCCTTCCGGAGGGGACCCACAGCTTCCCTCGTCTTATTTTTATCCCTGATATATCTATAGAAGTTCTTCTTGTTATTTTTCACATCCCTGGCTAGATTTAGTTCTGCCTGGGCTTTCGCTTGCCTGATCAGGTTTCTGGTGACTCGGACAGCTTCTCTGTATTCTTCCCAGTCTACCTTTCCCTGCTTCCACCCTCTATAGGCCTCCTTTTTGGTCCTGAGTTTGTCCAGCAGTTCCTTGTTCATCCAAGGTGGGTGATGTGGGGTCGTGGGAGCTGCAAAGAGCTGCTCCTGGAGGTGCAGCTTGGCGTTCCTCGGCAGAGACGGCCCCTTCCCCTCAGGACCGCCGGGCACCTCCTGCGCTCTCTCCGGCTGTGCGCGGCCGCCACCGGGCAGACATTTTCCGCTCACTGTGCAAAGCAGCCGTGGCTGATTCCTGACGCTCTGATCCCATCCTCAGGGGAGACGCTGTCTCTTAGTTCCAGCAGAGGCACCCCCTTAGCGGGGCGCCTCCCCGCACCCCGAGAAGAGCTGGGGGCGGCCGGAGCGGGAAGGGTGCGGGCAGCGGCGAGCTGCCCCCCGGCTCGGCAGGGCAGGCGGGTTCAGCACCGCGGACAGCGCCCGCCGGCCGGGAGGGGCGGGGAGCGGAGGGGCGGGGGTGGGGGAGGCGCGGACGGACAGACAGACAGACACGGGGTGACAACGGGCACAGAGCCACAGCCACACGCCGAGACACGGCCACACAGTGAGACACGGCCACAGCCACAACCCGCCGGCACAGGCACCGAGGCCCACGCGGAGACACGGGCGCGCACTGGCAGGCACCGGGGGCACAAACCCACCTCTGGGACACAGACACACAGACACACAGACACGCGTGCACACACACACAGACACGCGTGCACACACACACACACAGACACGCGTGTGTGCACACACACACAGACACACAGACACATAGACACGCGTGCACACACAGACACACAGACGCGTATGTGCACACAGACACACAGATGCACAGACACGCGTGCACACACACAGACACACAGACACACACACAGACACACACACAGACACACAGATGCACAGACACGCGTGCACGCACACACAGACACGCGTGCACGCACACACAGACGCACAGACACACAGACGCACACACAGACGCACAGACATGCATGCACACACAGACACACAGACACACGTGCACACACACAGATGCACAGACACACAGATGCACAGATGCACAGCACGTATGCACACACAGACACACAGACACGTGTGCACACACAGACACACAGACACGTGCGCACACAGACACACAGACACACATGCACACACACACAGACGCACAGACACACAGACGCACAGACGCATAGACATACGTGCACACACGCACACAGACACACGTGCACACACACACAGACGCACAGACATACAGACGCACACACAGACGCACAGACACGCATGCACACACAGACACAGACACACGTGCACACACACAGACGCATAGACACACAGACGCAGAGATGCACAGACACGCGTGCACCCACACACACACAGACACACAGACATGCGTGCACACACACACAGAGACACACAGACACGCGTGCACACACACACAGAGACACAGACACACAGACACAGACATGCGTGTGTGTGCACACACACACACAGACACACAGAGACATACACACACAGAGACACACATGCAGTCACAAACACCCCCCCACACACACACCCCAATCCCGTGCCCCCCACCTTCACATACTCAGCAACACACATGCTCACGGTGCCACAGACACCCCCCGCGGGCACACACACACACGCAGACAGGCAGACAGCGACACGCTGGCACAGGCACACACGCACACACCTGCACATGCACACACAAACACAAGCTCACGATCCCCCTGGCAGGAACAGACACACGGAGACCCACGCAGGCAGACTCGCACACGAATACACACACAGGCTCACACACACACGTGCACACACACAGAGGCATACACACGGACACATGCACACACAGGCACACACACGAGACAGACAGGCAAACACACACGAGACACAGACAGGCAAACACAAACACAGGCACAAGCATGCACACACAGACACCGGCACATGCAGATGTGCACAGACAGGCACACACATACATAGACATACACAGACACACACACAGAGACACACGCACACAGAGACATACACACGTGTGCAGATGTGCACAGACACATGCACACAGAGACATACACACAGAGAGACACGCGCACAGAGACACGCACACGTGTGCAGATGTGCACAGACAGGCACACACACAGACACGCACACAGAGACACGCATACAGAGACACATGCACACGCAGACACATGCACATGTGTGCAGATAAGCATATACACACGCACACAGATGCACACGCAGACATGCACACAGATGCACACAGACACACACGCAGAGACACACACACAAAGACACGCATACAGCAACACACGCACATGTGTGCAGATGTGCACAGACAGGCGCACACAGACACACGCACATGCAGACACACGCACATGTGTGCAGATGAGCACAGACACGCACACATGATGCACACACAGACATACACACAGACACGCACGCAGAGACACACGCACATAGAGATATACACACACGTGTGCAGGTGCGCACAGACACACGCACACAGAGACACACGCACACAGAGACATACACACATGTGTGCAGGTGCGCACAGACACACGCACACAGAGACACACACACACAGACACACGCACACAGACATACACACACTTGTGCAGGTGTGCACAGACACGCACAGACACACGCACACAGAGACACACAAACAGAAACGCACGCACACACACACAGACGCACAGAGACACACGCACACAGAGACATACACACATGTGCAGATGTGCACAGACACACGCACACAGAGACACACGCACATGTGTGCAGATGTGCACAGACACGCGCACACAGAGACATACACACGTGTGCAGATGTGCACAGAGACACACACACAGACACACGCACAGAGACGCACACAGACACACGCATGCAGAGACATACACACATGTGCAGATGTGCACAGAGACACACACACAGACACACGCACAGAGACACACGCACACAGAGACATACACGTGTGCAGATGTGCACAGGCACACGCACAGACACACGCACATGTGTGCATACACACACTCAGCCATACACATAGACACACACACCCCTAGACACGCAGACACACGTGTACAGAGACACACACACACACAGACACACACACACACACGCAGACACACACACACACACAGACACACACACACACGCCTTCCCACCCGCCGCCCGTCCGGCCCCGCCCACTTGGCGACAGCCAATGGCGCGGCGACTCTCCCGCCCGGCCCCTCCCTCACCGGGGCGCATCCACCAATGGGAGCGGCGAGGGGGGCGGGGCGACGGTCGCCGGTGGGAGCGGGTCGCTGACTGGCGGGAGGCGGGGGGAAAGGCACGCGCGAGGCGGGGGGAAAGCCACGCGCGAGGCGGGCGGGGGGGCAGCGGCACGCGCTGACTCGCGCGCGCCCCCGCCCCGTGAGGGGAAGGCGGAGGCGGTGCCGGTGCCAGTCCCAGTCCCGCCGAGGGCAGGGCAGGGCCGGGCCGGGCAGCGCCGCGCCGCGCCCCGCCGCGGGAGTGGCGGGCCGGCGTGAGGCGAGGCGAGGCGGGGCGGCGCACCGCTCCGCACCGCACCTGCCAGCCGCGGGGAGCTGAGGGGGAGGCGGGCAAGCGACCGGGAAAGGCGGCCGGAGGAGCGAGCCGGCGGCCGCGCAGCCCGCCCCGGCGTGCCCAGGCGCGGCGGCTCCGAGGCGATGGAGCAGGAGAAGTACCTGCCCGAGCTGATGGCGGAGAAGGACAGCCTGGATCCCTCCTTTGTTCACGCCATGCGTCTCCTGGCCGACGGTAAGCTTCCGATACCCCCCGACCCCGCCGCCCGAAGGTCGCCCCCGGGGAGCTCGGCGGGGCGAGGGCCGCCCTCTGGGTCGGCGCTCGGCCGTCCCCGCCGGGCGCCAGAGGAGGAAGCGGGGGTCTCCGGGCGGGAGTCGGGTCGGGTCGGGCCGGGGAGGCGCGGAGCGAGGGGCCGGGCAGGGGCAGCTGGCCGGGCTTGTGTGCCCCGGAGCCCGTCTGACAGGAGGGAGCCCGGCTGGGCTGGGGGGTGCCCTTCGGTGGCTGCTCGTTGGCGACGCGTCGCCTCCGCCGCGGGTGGCTGGGCTCTGCGGGAAGGGCTTCCGTGGTCGCCCCGATTTTATTTGCGCGCAGGGAGATGCCGGTTTCTCGTTAAAGTCGTTACATCTCGTCTCCTGTGCTCAAGTCGTAAGGTTTGTACGGTAATGCTGTTATTTAAGCTGGCCACGCAATGTCAGGCATGGATTGGGTATGGCTTATCAGTTTCGTGACATTGTTTCATCCAGGACGTGATGATTTTCTCTTGGTTTTCGATGGTGATCCAGAATATACTGCTTGCAGCATTGTTATTCCGTGTAATTCCCTCTGCTTTCCTTGCTGTAGTTGAACTAGTTCAACTGGAGATTCTTTAGAAAGTTTATAATTTACTCTCTCTTAATAACCGCTCAATATAGTTATTGAGCGCGGGCCTTGTGGTACGGCATTTCAACTTTTGCAGAAGTGTAACCCAGTAAGTTCCCCTAATATTTCTGTTTCTTCTGAGGTATATCCTATTTATTTTAAAATCGCTGTTAAACTTGGAACCTGATGTCCAAAAGAAGTAGTAAAGAATGATGCATAAACCAAAACAACCTATCAAGCCCTTAAATAAGACTCAGGCAAAGAAATGTATGGTTAGGCCCTTGAGAGAGTCACAAATTCAAATAAGCTCACATTCAGAGGTGGTGAATAATTTCCAAAGTTCTTGGATGTCTTAAGGGAAATCATAACTAATTAAAACTTAAAATGGTAGCAGTAACTGTCTGTCAGCAGTCTTTATATTGTCTTTCCTTAATATATGTTCTGTTGATTTGAATGAAGGTACCGAGTCCATGTTTTGTTAGAGTCCTGCTGTTTGATAGCTGGGAAATTCAGTAGGAGCGCCGACACATTTAGTATGCTTTTGTCATAGCTACCTGCTGAAAAGGCAGCCATGCTACTTTTTGTGCTTGTTTTTCCTAATAAACATTCAATAAACAAGGTCCGTATTTCTTAGAGGGATGTATTTTTTTTGCACCTTGCAGTTCGATCTTTTCCCAGAGGGGGGAGGTATCTACTGAGAGTGTGTGCCTGTGCATGGGAAAGAAAGAAAATGCGTGAAGGACAAAATCGAAAGCGTGCGAAGTAAACTTAAAAAAATGGGAGAATAAAATAGATGCTTCTGGGCATCAAGTCCACACAGAAATTGCATTTTGAGCAACTGTGAGACAATAAATGATTAGCTTTCTCATTCTTTCTTAGTATAACTAGGACTATGTATATTTCAGTGGATTTTTAAAAGATGAAGGTGAGTTGTCTGTAGGGAATGCTAATGTCAGATTCACACCAGATACCTGGCATTATCCTTCAAAACACCATCTGTCAAGCTTTCTAGAGATTCGTTTTAGAGTCTAACATATGATGACTGTTAAAACACTCTCATCAAAATAACAGTATAACTGCTTAAGGAAACAAGAATTAATGCCTTGGTTGCTGCTGTGTATAAATTGGAAGGAAATGTATAGAACTAGCAGATTTTTTTTTTGGGGGTGCCAGAAGAACATGGGACAGTGGTGCAAGGATCTCTGAATACTGTAGTTCTAGGATACGTCCGCAATGAAGCAGACTTCCAGACTGGATTTCTGTTCTTTAAAATATAATGCACAATCACCTACAAAAATAACAATAGCAGCCAGGTGTTATTTTTTGGCGTACTAAGCTTTTTTTTTTGATTGCCAGTAGAGTTTATATAGAATGCGTAAGTGTAGATTTGAAGGTTTTTGTTTCAGAGTTGAGAGGCTCAAGCATTTGCTCTGACTTGAAAGTGCTGTGATTTTTTTTCATGCCAGTTGCGAGAACCTGAGGTTGAGAAGAGACATGCTGCTGTGTGAAACTGCAGGACACGCAAGTGATAAGCATTCCAGAACTATGTTTTCAATTTACGAGACTGGATTTACTTGTGAAGATAAGACCCTGTGTTTTTCCCCATTAATGTTTTGTTGTTGTTGTTGTCGTTTGCTTGATTTTTTTTTTTTTTTTTGGTTTGTGTATTTTTGTGTACTTAGTTTATTTTAAAAACAACAAATTACTTATGTTTTTAATATGTAGGTCTGTGTCCTACAACTTGACCTGTGTCAGATGCACACCTGAATCAGTAGCTATTCAGCCCTCACTGCTGAATGATGAATAGTAGTTACTTACCTTAGTCCTTAGCTGGGTAAGAGCCTCCGTGGTGCAATGTGTGGTAAAACCCACAGAAATGGAACAGTTCCTGTAGCAGAGAATTTGCATACTTACCAAACAACACAAAAGTGAGGAAAAAGCTGCTAGTGCTTCTTAGATACAAAGTGTGAAGGCGTAAACCAAGTAATTTCTCTAAAAATGAAGGGAATCTGTGGTGGGTTCTGAAAATGAACCCAGTCTCTAACTAACTAATCTAGTGCCTTAATCAGAAGACACTTTATTTCCCCCGGGTCATTACCTGGTTCATGTAGAAGTAGCTCCTGCGTGATTATTACACTATTAGAAATGGAAAAGCCATTTGTGAGTCATCTGTTAGAAGAACTTGTGAAGTGTGAATGGTTGGTGATATTTACCTCAGTCTGATTTATCCAAACTTATGCAAAATTGAACATATTTATTCTGACAATATAATCTAGACAGCAACGAAAGCGGAAGACCTCTTTTAGTTGTAATAGGTAGCCAAACTTTAAATAACAGGCAAATCTCTGTCTGGTGGAGAGGGCTTTTCTGTATTAACCAAAGTATTTTGTGTACCAGGATGTTATAACAGATGGAAGAATCACTGTTTCGTGGATGATCTTAAGTTATTTTATTGTAGACTGGTTGCAGGTAGTTATTTTCTTGGGTTAGATTGTACTGCTTCCAGTAAGGACATCTCCTGATCAATGTATGAAGTGAGATAATGCTTGGTCAGGGGAAGAACGAAAAGCATATTCTTGAGCAGTACCTTTTGTACTTAACTTGTGCTTCTGCCACAGCACACTCTGAAGCTCCAGTGAGAAGTGAGAGCCTCTCTGTTCTAGTGCTACCTTCCATGGTAGCTAATGAGCTGCTGATGTGTGCTGGTTTTGCATGTATGTAAATGTTTATTGCTTTGTGTAAGATACCTATGATTATGAATATAACATTAAATGTGTGACTTTATCAGTGAAGGTGTGGATGACATAGAAAGCTACAACTGGCTGGAACCTTTTGGTAGTTCAAAACTTGTTTTATATCGGTGTTATTTTTAATAAGCTAAGGTGTCAGCTAATTGTCTATAAACTTTTTGGGACAATCAAATTTTATATGTATTTATATGTGTGTGACTTTAGACTATCTTGCACAGTATATTATTAAAGCCAGCTATGTGTGTTGTAATATAATCATAAAGGAAAAAGACCTGTTGGAAAGAGCTGGCCAAAGTAAGAGCGTCTCTCCCTGTGGAAATATCAGCATTACTTGGGTAATGAGGTAGCTAATTTCTCTCTATTGTAATGACAGTGCAGTTGACCTCAGACTTTCAACTGGCATTCTGAAGGCAATGGGAATCGGGCCTTTAACTTTAATCTCGAGTTAAGTCTCTAGATTATTCCACGTGGCATAGCATGAGTTTGTTAAACCCCAAGTCATGTCAATTAGACTCGTACAGCTTAGCGTCATAAAGCTTCTTGTAGGACAGGGCATGATTATTCAAAAGATATATGATTACTTAGCCTTTACACTGAGTCAGCGTTAGTACGGTCTTTCACACGAGCCTGCAATAATTGTTCTAGCTAGTCTGAAAACTGTTGATGTAATGCAAATTCATTTTGTTTTATGTTCAGGATTTCAACTGATTTATTGGCTTATGCGGGTTTTGGATTCCTTTGGACTTCTGGAGATGCATTTGCTTTTCATACAGAAAGGCATATTTAGTTCATAACTATACGTTTTTATTAAAAACCTAGGGCAATAATAAGGTCACTATATGAAAATTCTTTTTTTTTGTCAATACAGAATATGACAATCATATCCTTAGCCCAAGGTGTGAAAGGCTGTTGGTCAAGCCTGTGACCTGCTAAAGTCAGGCCTTTGATACTTTTTAATTTTTATGAAATTTTCCATTGAAAACTACTTGTGAAAATATACTTCCAAATTTATTACTTTACTCTGTCTAAACAAGCCTTTGGATTAAAATTAGATTAACATAAAGTGCTAATGTAAATTCATACATTAATATTAATCTGTGGGCAGTCACTTTTCTGCTTATTGTTTTTTTTTTCCTGGTGTTTACATCAGATGAGAAGAAAAACACAGTGTTCACAAAATACTTTGTATTAATCATGGTTTACTTTGCTGTCCCAGGAAATGCACTGTAAATAACTGGAAGATTGACTCAGGAAACATGCTAATGTTTGGAGCATGTATTTTAGGTATCTTGCTTTCATTAGAAACCAGATTTATATATCTATCATTTGGATCATTTTCAATAAAAAAGGAGTATCATCATTGCAAACTCCAGATGAATACAAGGTACTTAGGATTTCTGTAAAGCAGTGATGTGCTAGGCATTACAGACTTGGTTCAAAGCTCGCTAAGGTTAATGGGAATCTTTCTATCGCCATTAATGGGCTATCAGGCAGTCCTTATATAAATATAATGTATTTGATGCAGCTAATATCTTTGTAATCACGAAAATCAGTAGAATATACCGTAGGTTTTAGAACTGACTGATGAGTTTTGCTTTCTTAATGTTTTTGGGTTTTGTTTTGTTTTTGTTTTTTTTTTTAAAGGTGAATAGGTTTGTTTTTTATCATGGTGTGACAACATGGTATGCATTCGTAATCTTAGGAAGTGCTTTTGCCTTGCAGAATGTAATACAGATGAATCCAAGGCAATAACCAGATTTAGGGAAAACAAAATACTGTAAAAATGTTAGAATGGGTATAACAAAGCGACCTTTGTAAGTGTTTATATTGGCTCTAAGTTGTTAGTCATAAAAGGAGAGGGGAAAAAAAAAAAAAGATAGATAGGATTAAAAGAAAAATTCTCTCCCTTTCAGACATTTGAAGCAGCTTAGGACCATTTGATCTGTGATCTTAGAAAATACGTACTTTGAAACACAGCAAATTCTCTCACAGAGAGGGAACGATATAAATGCAATAACTGAAGGTTAGATTCTGATACCCTTGTGTTAAAAATAAATAAATAAATACGGCTTCACTCTTTTTAAATGGTGCAATTTGACTCGGTGGAACTGCTTAAGGCTCAATTCAGTGCAAATAGGAGAATTTAGTATCAACTGTTTAAGGGAAGGTCAAAGGCATTTGCTCTGAGGCTTATCTGGATGGCTATAGCCTCATCAGCAGAGTGCACTGGTTTTTGGCAATATGAATATTTTCCTTGGAAGGAAAAGAGTGGTTTTTATTTGTTCTGGGAAGTCTCTTAGTAAATTTCTTTCATACTTAGGCTCCTTGGTGTATTCATTCAGGGAACACCTACTATAGTTGCCCATCTCTCTCCCTTTATGCCTCAAAGTAGATATTTTTAAACTCAAGGATTTGGGAAATTGATCACATTTGCATTCAGTACCAAGAGAAGGCATAATAGCTGGATAGCTGAGTAGAAAATCCCGGTCAACTATTAACTTCCCAAGTACGGAACACCTGTGCAATGTGTAGAATAGAAGAGTGGCCATTCGTAACCAGGAGGTGGCATAATTGGGCTCCGCATGCCAAAATAGAGCTTCGTATCCTAGCACCTTCTGGGAAAAGGCTAGTTTGGCCCAGCAGGTATATCAAATTCTTGTGCATTGGATGCATGTTTTTCTCCTGTAAGCAATACGCAGACAATATATGCTGACAACCAGATTTGCAGGACTATTTAATGATCAGTAGTGACCAGTGCATAAGACTCCTAAGAAAGGCTGACCATTTACCTATAGCCCACCAAAGCAACGCTGTAAGAATGAAACTGTTCCTCCGTGACAACTGATGACGTGGCTTCATGCTCAAAGTATGAGATGTGTTGGGTCTTAGCTTAGAAAGCATAAATGTAGCTGTGTTTTTGGTAGTTCCTCTCCAAGCCTTATTAAAATAAGAATATGTCACACCTTTCTGTGCCTTGCAGCTGTACCGTAGGCTAAACGTGCTGCCTAGATGAGACAGTGTTTTCTTGACTTGCAGGGTCACTGCAGTTATCCAACATTTCAGTTCAAGGTACAAGTGCCTTTTCAAAAACAAGCAGTTTTTAACTGTTTCAATTTAAATCTCCTTCCTCCAACAAGCTGCTGAATTTGAAGGAGAATTCGGTGTCCTCGCAGCTGACCTCAGAATATACTTTTTAAAAAGAAAAAATCAACTTTGAGAATAAATAAATAATAAGGAAAGTGTTTTCCTCAAGGATTTGGGGTCTTCCTAAAGCGTGCGTGATAGGAAAAAAAAATATGCTGGTTTGCATGCTGATGCTTCCTAAGCAATGTGAATATATGCATTCATCTTTTGTTCACATTGCATTTTTCAGTCCTTGGATGGATATTGTAACATAGGGTTAGGAACATCAGCACATCGTATCAGAGTAAGTGAGGAAACAGACAATTTTTAAAATGAAGTGTGTAAAGTAGGGAACTTTAATGATGCTACAGTGTAGTCTTTGGCTGTATAAACAATAAGGACTTAGGTAGTCTGACCAGAGAAATGGAAAACCTTGACACCTGGGTAAATGTCTGAGGTGTGTAGTACACAGAGTTTCTTCCTCGTACTCTATACATTCAATGAATACCTTCTAAAACTTCCATCTGTAAGGTGTAGACTAATGCTGAATTTCATTCTAATCTTTGAGATCTCCAAGTGAAAAAGGTCTTTATAAGAAATGTGTGTTATTCTTATTACTTTTAATGTGAAATTATTCTTTTAAAATTTGCAGGTAAAAATAATCCTGGTTACTACAGTCCTTTGTAAATCCTGTCATATTTTAATTAGAATCCTGCTGGAAATGAGTACAATATTTCCTTATCCTATAAAGGACTGAACTAATAAAGACTATGAAGAATTATCTAAGACTTTCAGTGGATTAAAAATCTGCAGTCATGTTGTCCATCCCCCCTCAATTCCTGGAATAATTTATGCCTCTTCCTGATTTTGCATGTTTTGCTGTTAAAATTGAGGGGTTTTAGTTTGAATACTGAAAAATTTATCAAGTGAAACTCATAATGATGCTACTGTGGTAATATTGAGGATCATCCACATTTAAATGAGATGATACAAAGTTTTGATGCTCTTATATGTCTGCATGTTATATAACCGAAGACATCTTTAACACTTCAAATGCTCTGCTGGCAATGGGCATTCCTCTCTGTTCTCCTTGGGTTAGCATGATGCGAAGCCTAAAAGACATGGGGCAGGTCACTCCTGCCTTTGAATTTCTCTCCACCTGCTGAAGTGTTCATCAGATCCTCTAGCACCTATTCCTTGTCGTAAAGGTTACATGAAAAGAAGTAAACCTCAAAAGCTTTTGGTTTGTAAAATACTTTGAATTCTGGGAATTGATGTAGCTGTTGGAAAAAAAGTAACACCTTATGCTAGACTATAAAATATTTGTTAAAATCTGCATTCCTCCTTTTAGGTCTGCTTTGGATCTGGAAGGAAAAGAATTCTACTTTTATAGTAGAAGCAGTTTAGATTTGCTAACTGAAGGCAGGTACATCTTCAGGAAAAACAAAGGTAGGGATCAAAGCCCATGGCTTGTAATCAGTCAGCTTCAGAAGAGCAGTGCTGTGAATTAGAAGAAAAATTGTTTTCTTAGGAGGCGTGAGCACTGGAGAAAGAAAACAAATCCCCTCTTGGCATATTCCCCTAGTTTAATGCTCCCTAGGATTCAAATGTACATTTCGAAGCTCTCTTTCAAATGCTTGAAGTTAAAGAACTTGCCATGAAATCAAGGACCATGTGTGTGTTTTGAAAATGTTTTTTTTTTTGGTGTTGAAAAATTTAGAGTTACCTTCTTACCTATCATTGTGTACATTTTTATGCTACATATTTCTGATAATGTAGGCTCATATTGCTTATTTTTCTGAATATTTCTAAGCAAATTTGTTTCTTGCTTTTTGTCTTTTTTTTTTTTTTTTTTTGAGATTGCGGCAAGAACTTCTTGGTATCACCTGGGGGTTGTGCTGTGTATCCTCTGGCATCAGACCTCTAGCTGGGAAAAGAGTGAGACTTTATTTTTCTAAATATTTAGGACTATGCTGATTTGCTGCAGCTATGAAGCTGGCTCCCTGACTTTTCAATTTGCAACTTTAACTGATTTTTCCCCAGTTCTGCTGAAATGAGCAGCACCAAACTCTTAAGTGATTTACTGACTTCTCTGTAGATGTTTGAAGGGTAAATTAAGGAATGATAAAGTGAGGTAGAATTCAAAGAGACCTTTCTCCCTCCCTGTTTTCAGATAGCTGTTCAACAGGAAAATGGAGAGTTAATTTTGGTAAATGATACTTATTATCCCAGTGTATCCATGGGACTGTAGAGCTATCTAATAGACTTAGCTTTTGCACAGATACATGTTTGCAATTATTTCACATAATATTTGTATGCAAACTAGTGGGCTTTACTTTAGCCCATTGTAAAATTTGAAAGAATTTTGTTTTCATGCTCACAGATCAAGGTAAATATATGAGTTATATATCCATTTATTGTTATTTTCAAAAGCCATTGACAGGTAATCCGCCATTCTCACTTCTTACATTACGTAGACTCTTTTTCCTGATCCTACATGTTCCTATTTAACAAGAAGATTGTCCTGTCTCTGTAAATATGCTATTGCACAATGTCCTGTAAGTTATTCTAATTCAGTTTTGTTTGTCAGGGGTCTTCCAGATGCTCTGTTGCTGCTGTTACTGGAGTGGTTGGTTTGTTCTTTGCTTGCTGCAAGTGGTTTAGTGTAAACATCAACAGATCAGGTTGTACAAAATCCTGTAAGAAATAGTTTAGTGACCAGTGGAAAAGCAAAGGAGTCCATAGCTCAGCAGGGAATGTGGGAAAACAGATGCTCATGTTACCTATTTTGTTACTCTTCTTTTTCTGGAAGACTAAACTGAGGTAACACGGATATACAATAGTTTAAGTTGAGCTGTGTATGACAAAAAGGTGTTCATGCAGTATCAGCTTGTTAGAATATACAAACCATCTGTTCCAGCGTGAAAATATTCTTGCTGCCCCGAAGTATATCAATAATCTGAAATGATATGTTTGGTGCAAGTGAGAAGACTAAGTTTTTTTCCACTACTACAAAGACTTTGAGATAATGTTGTTTGTGTTGTGTTTTTTTTTAATAAGGAATGTTTGTACTGTTAACTATCCAAGTGCTTCTTGTGGTGGGAGTGGACAGTGTCTTCATCAGAAAGCCATATGGACCAGCTTAGTTTAGACAGAAAGCATGAGCATGATGTGATTCTGCACCCATCAAAATACTAAGAAGTCCTCAGTTGGAGATAGATAGAAAATAATTGGAAGCTAATATGAACTTTTGCCTACAACTTTCCAGATCTTGACAGTTCACCTCTGTCCCTTCTCACAGCCTTTAAAGGTTTTCTATAAATAATGAAAAAGTAGGGTGGAGAGAGGGAAGAATAGGGAAAAAGGAACAGAAATTGCAGGAAAGGTGGAAAAAGGAGAAAAAAAATAATGGGAGATTGTAAAGGAAGCGGAGGAGGGCATAGCAGTACAGAAAGGATATAGAGAATAAAATTAAAACAACGAAGGGAAGAATTAAATTCTGGTTTAACAGGTGTAAAAATGTTCAGTTACTTTAGCTGTAAGAAACTGATGGAAGCTAGAAATATTGAACCTTTAATAAGGACTTCTGGAAGCTTTTAATTACATTTTATTCAATTAAAATGGATAGATAAAAGTAGCTGCTAATAAGCATTTGAAAATGCTGTTGGTTATTTAAGAAAAATTAAAATGAAGTTCAACTCTTTCTGAAAAGCTTCTGTTAGCAGTTACATAATTTTGATACTGTTGTATTTCATGGCTTCAGAGACACTGTAGGTGTCTGCCATACATATATATGTATTAAATTATGCATTAATTAAACACAACAATCTATTTTGCAGAGGTGATCCTCATTTTATATTAAACAGCATCTGAGATCTTCCTTGTAGTGGTATTTGCAGTCCTTTTGGAATACTATGGTTAGCTAGTTAATAGTTTATTTACGCCTTTTATTTAAAAGGTAGTACTGTAACACTGAACAAATTGAAGTTTTAGATACGGAGTTGCCTTCTTTCTTTACATAATAGAGCCTTCAAACTTTGGATTGGAGTGTGCTAGTGTTATGAGCTGTGAAGTTGGACTTTTATTTATTTATATCAGTGGCCTTCTCATTACAGATGAGAAGGATTCTCCAGATTCTGCCTCTTCAGTGCTGCTCACCCAGCTTATTTCTCTGCATTGCCTTCCACTGGTAACTGACACTGCCCCCAGCCTTCCTCTGAGCAGCTAATACAGTGAACTTCCCACCCTCGGACACTTTCATTCTGTTTTATACTCTTCTCCTCTCCTCAGAAGCTCTGTGAAGAGGAGGAGGTGTTTTATTTTTTCCATGGAGACTTGAGCTGGGAGTAAAGCTGGCAGCTTTATTGGAGAAGGGTGTCAGGAACGTTGAGCAGAAGGCGTTATGGTGAGGAAAAAGGCAGGTGACTGGATAGTGTATCTTTAGGAGAGAGGAGGATCAGTTGGGGGGGAGCTCAGAAAGACAGAGCAGAGCACATGGAAAATGTTGGAATGAAAATTAAATTGGATACCTTTTTCCCCCTTTAAAGGCATAATGTTTATCAAAGTAATATACTTCACTTGCTACGTGCTCTACTTAGCCATAGGAGCAGATAAATAGTAACTGGGTGTATATATTTCTTTTCCTACCAAAGAAAGCGATGAATATAATATAATAGTGGTAGCATAGTGCACTATCTTAGGGAAAAAAACTGCACTTCTATCATTTGATTACTCATGTTTTAGGCCGTAACCCTTGGTCCATCCCCCAGTGCCTGTATAATTCAGTGTAACACTGCTAATGCTGCTTTGAAAAGAAAACGGTATTCATGGTCATGCGTGTTTCAAGGATGAGTGTTCCAGAAATAGAATCATAGAATGGTTGGAGTTGGAAGCGACCTTAAAGATCATTGAGTTCCAACCCCCCTGCCAAGGGCAGGGACACCTCCCACTAGAGCAGGTTGCTCACAGCACCATCCAGCCTGGCCTTGAACCCTTCCAGGGATGGGGCATCCACAGCTTCCCTGGGCAACCTGTTCCGGTGTCTCACCACCCTCACAGGAAAGAATTTCCTCCTAATATCTCATCTAAATCTCCCCTCGTCCAATTTAAAACCATTACCCCTTGTCCTGTCACTACACTTCCTGACAAAGAGTCCCTCTCCGGCTCTCCTGTAGGCTCCCTTCAGATATTGGAAGGCTGCTGTGAGGTCTCCCCAGAGCCTTCTCTTCTCCAGGCTGAACAACCCCAGCTCTCTCAGCCTGTCTTCATAGGAGAGGTGCTTCATCCCTCTGGTCATCTTCGTGGCCCTCTGCTGGACCCGCTCCAACAGGTCCCTGTCCTTCCTGTGTTGAGGACTCCAGAGCTGGACACAGTATTCCAGGTGGGGTCTCACGAGCGCAGAGTAGAGGGGTAGAATCACCTCCCATGACCTGCTGGTAACACTTCTCTTGATGCAGCCCAGGATGCGGTTGGCTTTCTGGGCTGCCAGTGCGCACTGCCGGCTCATGTTGAGCTTCTCATCTACCAACACTCCCAAGTCCTTCTCCTCAGGGCTACTCTGTAGCCATTCTCCACCCAGCCTGTATTTGTGCCTGGGATTGCCATGTCCCAGGTGCAGGACCCTGCACCTAGCCTGGTTGAACTTAATGCGGTTTGCATGGGCCCATCTCTCAAGCCTGTCCAGGTCCCTTTGGATGTCATCCCTTCCCTCCAGCGTGTCGACCATGCCACCGAGCTTGGTGTCATTGGCAAACTTGCTGAGGGTGCACTCTATCCCACTGTCCATGTTTCCGACAAAGATGTTGAACAGCACTGGTCCCAGTACCGACCCCTGAGGAACTGAGGAATAGTGACTTCTGTATGTCTTACATACATACAGATGAACTTACTCAGGTGTTGGAATTTCCAAACATTCTGATGTATCCCACATATTAGATGTAATTCGTCTTCTCATGGAAATGTGGTTCAAAGTACATGAGTATTACCACACGTGGAATTACTTAGTAACTCCTCAGGCCCAGGATGAGATGATGGTGAACGTTTTATCCAGCCTTACGGGGCTTCACAGAAGAAAGGTTAGATATGCTGAAATTATATTGAGAAAGCGTTCAGTTGTGGAGTTTGCAACTGATTAGAATGCAGCAACCTTCATAGTGATGTGAGCACCAGTTCACAATCGGGAGACTGTCCTGTGTCTTTAAAACTAACTCCGTGCTATCCATAAACTGAAACAAAAACTTTTGTAGATGATAAAACCAGCTTCAAACTGCTAATAGTAAAAAGATTGTGTAAAGCAGTGGATTGAAAAAAAAGGGGACTTGATCGGCAATTCTGAGGTAAGATTGTTTCTCTATAATATGAGGTTTTGCACCTTACTGGCTTGCATGGTAGAAGAAAACAATCAAAGGACTCTAAATAGGTCATTTAAGTTTCAGTTAACATTAATTTTATCTTAGGTAACAAATGTCGTTTAAAAATATATATGCACGTTTCATAACACATGGGAAGGCTATGTTACAATTATTTATTGTAAGGCTTTTCTGGTTAGCTTTAGCAGTTGCAATATTGCTCAGTGAAGGGTAATTCAGGTTCATCCACTGTTTTAAAACAAAGAAGTGGACTGAAATTTAGGAAAAGATCCAATGCAATAAAGCTATTCCCTCCCCCGTTGCTTAGCAGACTCGATTCTATTTGTCAGAGACATGAAATGAGTAACCTAACTGAGATTTCAGGTAAAATGTTTGTCTTCCTGTTGCTGGCCTTGACATGTGTAGGTACGAGTTGATTGCCTGTCGTATAGTGCTACTTTCTCCCCTCTCACATGCTTTTGTTTGTTTCTCAAGAAAGCAAGGATTTGGCATAGAGAGAAGTGATGCTGCGTGTTGTAGTCTTGTCCCAGCATTGAGCGGGGTGAAGACCAGAGCTGGGACTTTAAGGACATATTTAACCAGTTTGAAGTGAAATATTGACCACATCTAGCATTCCAAGTAAAATTGTGGTTTGTTCGCTTTCCTTCCTTTTGTAAATTAAAATCCTAGAGGATAGATTCCTGCATTAGTTTCTGGCAGTGTGAGCCTTACTGCTAACAATTTTTGTTGAACTGTTATCTGCTGACGTTTTCTTCACGATTTGTATTGTTTTTTAACAATATTGAATGTGGATCAGAGTTGAAGTCCGGAACCGTTTTAAGAGGCATATTTTTATTTTAACATTATTTTTTCACTGTTTAAAGTCAGGGATACTGACTATTTGAGGTCTGTCTTAAGCCATACTTCCCTATACATTACTTAAACAAAACCACTGAACTATGGCTTACTACAGTACATCCTATGTCAGATACAGCAGATAATAAACTAATGGGATTGATCTGCAAGATCATATTATGCATAGTAGCATCTTCTCATTAGGTTATTTCAGGAAAGGGAGAACAGTCATCTAGAAAAAAACCAAAGTCTTACAGCTTTATGGTTTGATTTGTCCTGTCCCCTCCCCTCCTTCCCCAATCATTTTAATAAGAATTTTGCATCAAATGGCATTCCAGGGAGGTGATTTTTCGTATGGCAATAGTAAAGTGGCTTTCCTTTTATTTGACTTTTTTTGACATGGGCTATAAGCCTTAGTGGTTTCCTCAATAAAAAATATTAGTTTGATAAATTTCAATGGATGTTTCATAGTCTGTAATCATGGTGATGTTCATGTATGCATTTTTGCATGTTTTCTTTTTTAGATACTGTGATCTTGGAAACTTGGAGCAAAATTTTCTTTTGTACCAAGGGCTTTACCTGAAGTCCTTAAAGTGCTTGGCTTTAATGCTTTACCCTAATATAGCAGGTGAAAATTTATTCTGCCAGCCGTCTTGTGATAAGCCCTCTTCTCCTCAGTAACACTGGCAGTAGGTGTCCCTGTTTTATGTGAAACCCCATTATTTAGGGATTTTGCTCCACTGTGTTTTTCCTCAAATTCTGAAGAATTGTAACTGCCACATCTTTCCAGACTGATTTTATTGTGACTTTTAGCTCAAATTGCCATGAGAACATCTAGTTTGATATTTGGGTCTCCTGTTGAATCCTGCTTAGGTGTAGTAACACTTTGTTTTCATTATAACCGAAATACAGAAGCTGTTGACCCCTTAAACTGTTGTAGGTGGGCTATTTCAGTACTCTCAAAGATGTCGCGTGGCCATTTTGGTCATATTTATTCCACAATAGTTAGAAAATGCAGATTGTTTCACTATGTAATTTCTTTTCATGTTACTCTGTATTTAGATTTGCTTGTTGTGTATTTTGGAGAGGAGAGGTCATCATTGGTTGCTTCAGATGGCTGGAGGAGGTGGGATTTTGTTACACCGTTCACTATCCCAAGATACCTTTGTACCTTTCTATTTGTCTTGGGGGGCACACAGCTTAGTTATTTTATCTTTCTTACAGTGATCTCTGTTCAACTTATTCTGTTATTTTTTCTTTCTCGTTTCTCTTGAACGTCCTACATTTGCTTCTTGAGTGTTAACCCAGTTCTCTAGCTTTTCCCGGCGGTGTTCCAAATCTCTGAGGATTTGTGTAGTTTATCTAAACTTTATTGTCCTCAGCCTCATAAAAATGGATCTTCCTGGTAAACACCAATGGGTGTATCATACCTTGGGTTGCTGTTTGCTGCAGCATGTAAATAATTTAACCCCTACTCTCCTCCTATGTGAGGTTTGGCTTCTCTATAGAGCACCTTCTTGCAGCTAAATCCAAAGTGGATGGATTTATGTGCCAAATTCAAGCTGTTCCACTGAAACCTAACACTAGATCTCTGAACAGTCTTTTTCTGAGCATCTTTCCCCAGATTTGAATTTTAATTCCTCTCTTACTCTACAATGGTTAGTCCTCCTACTGTTGAAAAACATGTTCTTCATCCTTAGGTGATATTCATTGTTCTACATTGTCAATCTTCTTTTAAACAGTGTAGAAAAATATAACTGGAGTTTAGTATTCTTCATTATTTTTAGCAGCTTCATATTTGCTTTCCTTTGCTTGAGTTAAATGAAAACTATTAAAAGTGTTAAGAGCTTCTGAAGCAAGTTTTGGGAGATAAGACGTCACTGACATTTTATGGGGAGGGAAAAAAAGCCTACTTCAAAATTTTTTTTAGATTTTTGTCACGCTAGAAAGCACCGAGTTCTATTGGAGACTAGGAGTGGTGGAGTCAAGTATGATTATTCAAGAAGATAATAAGTGTCAAATAAAAATGAGTTCAGATGTTGCTTGGCTCAGAACAGAAGACACAGATAAGAAACCCCAAAACTTTTTGATAATAAAACTAATAGGAAAAAAACTTAGCCTTTTCTAAAAGATGCCACTAAAACTCCAGAGGAGGAAAGTCAGTGAAAAGCTGGTTATTGAGTGTCTGCTAAGGCAAACTTGTCAGATGTCACTCCAGTGCAGTGCTTACAATTGGACATTTCAGCAACATACATAGGGTTTATGCATGAATAAAGACTGTGCTAAAAACTGAATCAGGATTTGGACTTAAATGCCTAATATATGTTAAATTGCTGTCCCAAGTAGATCTTCTCATAGCAAACAGCTTTCTGGGAGGATCCAGTTCAAGTTGACCATACACTGGGGATACACTGGGATTTTTTTTTTTTTTTTAGTTAAAGAAAAATTGATCTGTAGAGCAAAATCCTATATTTCAGTTATACTGTTAGGAGTGATTTTCCTGCTTTGCTAAAGCTAGTTTTCTGTTTGAATTTGAATGTTTGAACTGTTTTCCATTTTTCACATTGCAGTATCTAATATTAGTTTTTATTCTTTTTAAAGTCAGAATAACAAAAGGTAGATTTAATCTGTACTTTTAAAGTGGGATATTATACTTCGATGGTCCACAGTACAGTTTGTCAGGGAAAATAAATTGAGCCACACTTGAATGTTGAGGGTTTTTTGTTACTTTCCTGAGCTCAAGAGTAAATGTGAATATCTTATGGATATTATTGTGGTATTCATGTCATCTGAGACAAATTCTTATTTTGAATGAATTTTGACTACAGCTACTTTAAATATTCCCAACCCTCTCTAACTTTAAAGATACAAAACTTTCCATATTAAGTGTTTATTTACAAAATCTCCACTTTCCTAGATTTTTTTTTTTTTGGAATGTGATCATAAAGATTCTGTATCATTTTAGCAAACAAATATGTACTTTCACATGGGCATCAGGCATAATGCCCAATGGAGGATACTGCACCTGGGTCAGGGCAATATCAATACAGACTGGGGGATGGATGGGTTGAGGGCAGCCCTGTAGAGAAGGACTTTGAGATAGTGGTGGATGAAAAATTAGATGTGACCTGGCAATGCGCACTGGCAGCCCAGAAAGCCAACAGTATCCTGGGCCGCATCGGAAGAACTGTGGCCAGCGGGTTCAGGGAGGTGATTCTTCTCCTCTATTCCATTCCAGTGAGACCCCACCTGGAGTCCTGAGTCCAGCTCTGGAGACCTCAGCACAGAGAAGACATGGACCTGTTGGAGCGGGTCCAGTGGAGGGTCATAAAAATGATCAGAGGGCTGGAGCACCTCTCCTATGCAGAAAGGTTGAGAGACAGGGGGCAATGGTTTAAAACTGAAAGAGGGTACGTTCAGATTGGACAGAAAGATGTCCCTGCCTACGTCAGAGGAGTTGGACTAGATGATCTTTGAAAGTCCCTTCCAACCCAAGTCATTCTATGATTATTACACTATTTGCTTTGAGTCAATTTGACTAACAGCAAAACAGAAAAATGTTTATGCATTCAAATATGAAAATGAAGAAATCTCCTCCTAACTAGACATGAGGAGAAAAGAATAGCATAGAATGATCAAGGGTAACTTATAGGATGTAGCTTTTTTCCTTTCTATGCATAGTTAATAATTTAATTTAGATGTTGGAAAGAGTAAGGCTTTTCTAAAATAGACTATTCTAAATCTAATAATACTGTTACGGATTCAGAATCTGGTCATAAGGAGATTGCACTGTATGATATGCAGTCACCTGAATATTGTGGATTGTGGTACAACTGCACCACACAATTTAAATTTGCAATATCTGCCTGGTCCTTTATTCTTCAGTGTTAAGTGCATTATTTTATTGCTTGTTTTAAATTGCATTGTGATACGGGCTACCTCAAACAGCTGTCCATCGAGGAACACTCCAAGTAGTGGAATTTGGGTAGAAAGTACAGTGTGTGAATGAGAAGTAAATAAGGTATTTTGGGCATGTTTATTCTATTTGCTACTTGATTGAAAATGACAGTGGTCTCCAAAAATACATTCTTGACTGCTGATTCTATTGCACAGGTGGCTTCTGGAGTCTCTGCCGATAGGAAGAGACAGAGGACAGCAACATTTTAACTTCTTTTTTTTTTTTCAAAAGCTTAACAAAAAGTGTATTAAATAATGATATCATATCCCTAAGTTGGAGAATTAAATAATTATTCTGTTATGGTTTATCACTTATAAACTTTTGCTAAGTAACACAATACTGAATAAGCAAGTTCTCTTAACTCTGGAACTGCTGACAGTATCCGCATTGTATTGCTTCTGCCTTCAACTACAGTTTGTGCAGCGTGCTGCCAGTGATACCAAAGTGATTTTTAGATTTTGAAAGACTGAAGTGTTTTTGAGCTGATCACTTGCCAAAATGTAAAGTTTTGGGTCCTTTTTCTTCAATGTCAGCTTTTTTTCATTAATTCATTATTGGGGGTTGTAATTTCAACCATTAAAAATTTCAGTGTTATCGTTTGTTTTCCCTAGAAGCTTTCAGTCCAGGCAGCAGTTTACTTATCAATTTCTTTCCATGGAAAGGGTGAGTGAATTATGGTAAAACTGTCTCATAACCTGTGAGACATCTCTGTTGTTTATGGTATTCCATAAGGTACTTTTTGATCCGGCTGATAGAAGGCCCTTTGGAGTTTAGTCGCTCATTTGAGTGCCATTCAAATGTGGTGTAAATGCCATTACAGGCTCATGACCTCTGATTACAATTACAGTTCATGACCTCTGAATTCTAAAACCTCCCCATCTCTCATGATTTAAATGTTTATAGCCTGAGGTGCGTGGACTGGGAAACGATGTTTGGTCCAGAGGCGTGTCACAGTACTGCCAAGATAATGATCTTATCCTAAGTAAGAGTTATTCTGAATGAAAAACAGTACCATTTTGATGTAAGAATTTATTGGAGACCTTTTAAAATAATTTTCAGGTGCTAGCTGAAATGGAGTTAAATAAGCTTAGATGCCTAGAATTAGGAGTCTTGTAGGATGAGAGTGTGTCTGAGTACTTAATCAGGCAGGAATACAAACATTAACTTACCATAAAAATATTACCCTCACTTCAAGAAAACCCAACAACTGCAAAGGAAGAAGAAGTAGAGTCTTTGATGTCCGTTTAGGTTCATTCTTAGAGAAATACATTTCCGTTTTTTTTGTATAACTTGACAAGCAAGCTGGGAGTTAGAAGACATGGGTACTGATGATTCAGCACTTCAAAGTTTAAAGTTATTTTTTAAGATTTTTCTTTTGTGCCTGAATGAGTCATAACTCCTGTTCAAGTCTATTATTTCTAGCTCCATGGAAGTATAGAATTAACCTTATGCTGTAAGTAAATTGCATGGACGTTAGACTGAGAGATGATGCAGCACATGCCTCATTGAGAAAATCTGGGAAGACGTGTTTGAGAAACGTAATTACTGCTAGTGAACAAAAGAAGTATTTTTCAGAGGCTGAAATACAGGATCTCTGGTTGTTGGTATTGCTTCATTTGAAATGGCTGAATAGCCCATGCCAACTAAACATCTTTTCTGGGTGCCATCTTTCTAATGGTGCCTCACTCAACGGGTCTGTTGGGTGCAAAAGCTTTCTTCCCAGGACCTGGATGTGTGGAAGCCTCTTACTTAGGCTGCATAGTGGATGGGGTGGGGGAAGAAGTCCTAGTATCTGCTGCTTACTATTTATGTATATTTGCATAATAATGCAAGTATCTCAATCTTTTCTACCTTTTAGTGAGGATCTTGCACCTAAAAGTTCTTGATATTTACTTTCTCTTTATTGTTCTTTTTCATAATTCTTGCACTATTCCATTCCTGAATTGTTGTCCTGTGCCATATGATGCCCTTTTCTCACTTAGATTACAAGCTCTAGGAGGCAGGTGTGAGGTGCTATGTAAATATAGCATGGCAGTACATATAAATGTTTTTTATCACTTGTTGTTTATCAGGAAGCTGACCATTGCAAAACAGAGTTGCCTGTAAAAACCATCAGCAAGGTTTGGAGTCCCTTCTGGAGATGCCCCCTGCCTGAGTGTCACTCGCTTCATATTACCTGCTCATTTAAAGTTTCAGTTTGGTTGAGCTCTTTCCTGTGGGTATGGCTACGAAGGTGCTTTCTGTTGCCACCTGTAATAGGTCTGTTTGTTTGGTAACCTTTGGTCTTTTCCAGTTAAGTACTGAACCCATCATCCCTCCAACTGTTCTCTCCGTTAATACATTTGAAAGCTGTTCTTGATTATCTCTGCAAGTGTACCAACCAATATCCGGTGTATACTGACCTAGATAGGAAGGTCTTCCTGTTCTCACAATAGGGTCTAGACTGAACTGCTCTCTTTTTTTTTTTTTTTTTTTTGAAATAATATACATTAAGAATGACTGGATTATCTCTTGCAACATACTGTCATGTTTTTCTAGGCATTTCTTTGTTTCTTAAACAGCAAGCTGCCTCTGCCCACTTCTGACTTCATTCTACCTTTTCTGCACCCACACATTGTATTTTGACTTCAACAAATGTCAAACGCATTAAGTTGTAAAACATGTATCTTAATCACTCTTCCATCACTCTTCTTGCTTATATTTTCAGAGATGAGGTACTAATTTCACAGCCTCGTAGAATTAAGCAAAGACACAGTATCAGCCTGCATTCTTTTCAAATGTACTTCTTTAAAACCAGCATCCTGGTTTGTGTTTCAAGGTAAATAAACATAAGGTAGGCCTTATGGTTAAAAGGTTAAATAAACCTTGTTGATAATGGATTGGAAGGACAGTGGGAGAAGAATGAGAATGCTGGGCTGGATTAATACCAGTTTCCTTGTGAGGAAACAAAAGTTTTTGACCAGAGAACACCAGCATGTGTCTAAGGCACCAGAGATTAGTTGAACGAATGCCCTGAAGAGCAAGGAAGTTCATGTGAATGGAATTGTGTGAATAAACAATATTTAAGAAAAAAAGTCTACAAAACCTCAAATCCCTAGATTGGTAGTCAAAGATGCAGAATGGCAGTAGAGGGATAGGCTGGGTTACCATTGAACAGCTACCACAGGTTGGGATAATAGAGGAGACTTGACATAAGAGGGATAGGAGACAAGCTAGAGAACGGGTGAGAAAGTTGAAGAATAGGGGAGGAGTGATCCTCATATTGCTGTTTACAATCATAAAAAGACTACAAAAGGCAAGATAGCAGCAGCAAAGTCTAAAGGCAAAACCAGGGTTTCAGTAAGGTCACAGAAGCAGGACATTTCTTACATGTGTGTATTAGAGTTACGTGATGGAAGCTGCAAGGCCAAAATTACTTGCATCAACTGCAGGAGGAAGTTATGAAAACGCATCTTATCATGCTGAGAAAATGCCAACCGTGGTATGCAAGAGCATGCCACACAAATGTACACCTGACATGGCTTTTGGCTGCTTGACAAAAGCCAGAACTATGCTTTTCTTGAAAAATGTTACTTTACTGCCATTAAATCCTCTCCATGATAAGTTAAATGATTTAGCTAGAGATGGTGTCACATTGTTATATGTTACCTTATTGGCTGTTAATCACACCTTAATATTCCAACTTTCTCCATAATAGAAGATTTATTTTTTTTTTTATTAACTGTGATTTGTCAGGTGCTTGTTTTATAACACCTACTCCTGATCCTCTTATCTTGTTACTGCTACTAGCTCTTTCAGTGGGAGAGGGCGATTCAGGGAAGATTTACTGAGGACCCTGCTGTGAATCTTCTAGCACTAGACTGCTGTGTCCATGTCTCTGTCATTGACTGGTATGCTTGCTACACAGCTCCCTTTGAAGAAGGGCTTTGTCTGCCTCTGTGGAATTTTTGCTTTGACATTAGATAATGTATTTTTTTTTCTTCCTCCATGTCTGAAAACTTCTCTGAGTTTTGCATTGTTTTATTAGAACATTTGCTCTTGATGCTCAAGTTATTGATGCTCATACACTGATGCTCTGCTCAGTGTATGCAGAGCATGCACTGAAGAGTGGAAGCTGAGTGTATACTAATGTCAAGACTGCATTTTTCACTCTTGGGGTCTTCACTTTCCATTACATTTGACATCACTTTTCTTCTAGATCTGTATAAAATGTGAAATAGGGAGAAGTCTTCAGTCATATAATACAAGATGCAAAGGTAAGTACCAAGCTATACTTTTAGAAACCAAACTTCATCACCAAGGAATGCAGTTCATTGCTGTACTATAGGGGTACAGTGATAATGGTAATGATAAAACAATGCTGTCAAGGCAAATGGAGTTAACTCTGCAGAACTAGTTGGTTTCAGGTGGTCTTTGCAAGGTCTGGAGGTTATGGGGAGGACAGAAAAATCTTCTTCAGTGTCCCCCTTTTTTTTTATTATTTAACAGACTCACACAGAATGGCAAAATGTACAGAAAATGCAAAACTCCATGTGACAGACCACCTGATTCAAAAGTATAAATGGCAAAATAGTTTGATGGCTCAGGTAGAAAAAGCAATTACAGCGTTTTCCTACGTTTAAATGGGATTTCCTGTGTATGGATTTGTGCTCACTGCCTCTTGTCCCGTCTGTCACTGGATACTACTGAGAAGAGCCTGGGTCCATATTCTTTACACCCTTACTTCAGCTATTTTTAGACATTGAAAAGAATCCCCCCTGCACCCTCTCTTCTCCAGACTAAACAGCCCCAGGTCTTTCAGCCTGTCCTCATACATGAGGTCCTCATTTGCCTTAGTCTTGGATTGAATGCTACCCTTAAATGGATTCCAAATGTGAATACATTAAGTAGGAAGAATACGGCTAACACATGCAAATATTGTCAAGATAAGTGAGTAGACTCTTTTTTCCCTTGTTTATAATCTCTGTGTGGTTAATGGAGTTAGGAAGATTAGTATGACAAGTAGAACACTAGGAGTCTGCATGTACTTAATTTGACACAACTTTTTCTTTGTGAGTTGTTCATAATACATCTTTGTCTAATAGCTAAAAAGCTACTTCCACAGTAAACATTTAATTTCCTGTAGACTTTTTTGTAATTTCCTAGTATTTTCTCCTTTTGCTAGGAGTGTTTTTTCTGGATTTTCTTAAGTACTTATCTGTTTCAGTCCAGTAGTCTGGATTCAGATAACAGCCTCCTTCGGAACTTATTATTTTGTTAGCACTTAATTTTCTGTATTATAATTTCTTCTCATTTCTTTTCAATAGTTTTGTCAGTGGTGTCACCATATTGTTTTATGTAGTTCATCTGGTCTTACCTTGAAATTAAAAAAAGTCTTCATAATTGTAGGGTATACTGTTTTCTTTGTACCTGGGAGCAAGGCTGCAATGTTACACTGATTTGGGAGGTTTTGTGAGTACCAGAGAGCTAGTTTTGAAGAACTGATGTTGTTGTGGAATGAAGGATAAACAGTAAGCAAAAGACAAGGCAGACATTAGCCCTTTGGAATAATAGGAAGGTATAGAACATTTATAGGAAATATGCTCTCTCAAGGAATACGTGGATTGAAATGGGATACCCTCTAATAAAATTCTGTTATTGCAATACTGTGAAGCTGTTTCTTTTTTCTATCTTCCACAGCAAATGTCAAATAAGAGTGTGCAGAAATGTTGGGCAGCTGTCATGGTTTCAGCTGGAGTAGAGTTGACTTTCTTACTATCAGCTGGTATAGAGCGATGTTTTGGACTTGAGATGAAAATAAGTGTTGTTAAAACACTGATATTTTTGGTTGTTGCTAAGCAGTCAAGGCCGCCTGTGCTCCTCATACTGCCCAGCCAGCAGGAAGGCTGGGAGCGCACAAAAAGTTAGGAGGGGACACAGCCAGGAAAGCTGACCCCACCTGATCAAAGTGATATTCCATGCCGTATGAGTGTATAAAGCCGGGGAAGAAGGAAAGGAGGGTGTTTGGAGTTACGGTGTTTTGCCTTCCCAGGTAACCATTATGTGTGGTGGAGCCCTGCTTTCCTGGAGATGGCTAAACACGTGCCTGCCAACGGGAAGCAGTGAATTAATTCCTTGTTTTGCTTTCCTTGCATTGCATAGCTTTCGCTTTACCTATTAAACCATCTTTATCCCAACCCACAAGTTTTCTCACTTCTCTCCTGATTCACTCCCCCATCTCACTGGGGGTGAACGGCTGTGTGGTTCTAGCTGCTGGTTGGGGTTAAACCATGACAGCGGCCGAGTTTGGGACTCGCTGAGCAACACAAAAGAGAAAAGGAGGGAAATGAAAGGACAAACAGTTGTAATGCTATTCTGGGTCAACATCTTGAAGATTAAATTCCAAGAGAGCTCTGCACCACTGTGTGCGCTATAAAGAGGATGTTCTTTACATGTAGGGTGAAAGTGGACTGCTTCTGCAAGTCTGCAGACCAAATAAAGCATTAGTGCCTTTAACACATGCCATTTAAGACTCTCATGCTAATATACATGGATGGATGCAGAAAGGGAATGGTGTAAGTTTTACCAAGAACTGTAATACTGAGTGGCTGCAACTGTTTTTCCTGCTCACAGAATGATGCTGCAGAAGTGAGGAGCACCCCAGTTTGACTCCGTGCTCTCCTCCAGCATATCTTTTTTTGCTTAAAATGAGATCAGTGTTGTTTAATTATATTCATTTGACACTGGAACTCTGTCTTCACGATCAGCGAGGCTAAATGTTAACCTAATGCAGAATCTTGAAAAATAGTTTCATATTAAATATATTTAATACAGTATATTTAATATAATTTATATTAATTTCTAGGGATGATTGTATTTGCCAGCTGGGTGCCTGCTCTTGTTTGGCATAAGGGCCTTCAAAGGGCCTTCATATTCAGTATCTTCTTATTTTTATCCTTACAATATCTTGATGACTTTATGCTGGAGTTGTTTCTTTCTTTTTTTTTTTTTTTTTTTCAGGAAGGAGGCCAGCATGTCTTCTCTAGAGTTTTATTTAAAAAATGTATTATGTCTTTTAAGGCACAATGGGCTTCAGGCAGTATTTAAACTGCCACTTACCAAGTCACGTTTTGCTAATCATTTATACATCTAGGGCACATAATAAAATTGCTACTGGAAGTTCTTACAGCCAGCAAAGAAAATCAAATGCAATTATCTCAATGACACCAATAAATATGGGCTCCTTAACCTGAGCTTTTAAAGGATACCGACTATAAACCCATATTCATAGCAGTCTAGGAGATAATTGCATTTTGAATAAGTCAAACGTCTGTTTTATGCTTTACAAACTGTCGTAGTAAAGCTTTGTTTGATCATCAGCTTGAAAGGTCCCCATCAGATCATTTCTAAGGTAGTGGAGGGACTACCTTTTCCAGCAAGTTAGTGGAAAACTATAATGCAGAGATTAAATTATGAGGAATTAAGAGGAAAAATAGGATTGGAAAGCATGAAACATTAAAACTTTTTATACTGTACAGTCATCTTTCAAATTTAAGTGTGGTACTGGAAGTTGATAGGATCCCCGGAAGGTCTGGATATCTTCTGTACATGCAATTTCAGCTTAAATCTGTGTACATTATTGACAGAACCCTTATTCAAGTAAAACAAAATTAATTCCTAGCTTTTGTAATGCATTTTGTCTCACTTCTAGTGCATTGTTCTAAGTTCTTCCTAATGCTTACAAATATTTAGATCATTTCTACTACTGCTAACTTATTATTTTGTTTTAACTTGTTATTTTTTTCCTTTTCTCCTTTTGAAGCTTGGTAGCATTTTAGCTTTTTCAGTCTTTTGAAATCTTATCTTGAATTTTCAAAAGTAACGCTTATGCTGCTAGCGAGTATCTCAGCCAGTTTTCTGAATCCTTTACAGTGGTGTCTCCTAACCTGTTGATGTGTGCTCCATGTCCTGTTAGGTGCGGTTCCTTTCCTCCTTTCTCTTCCCCAAAGACTTCTGCCACTGTCTCCTTGCCTCCCTCCTCTTGTCCTTCCTCTTCCATTGTCACCAGCTGCCCCAAAGCTGTTGCAATCTCGTTGGCCCCATTTGCAAGAGGCCCTGCTGACTGCTGAAGAAGCAATACAAAGATGCTCATCTTAACTAGAAAGACCTGATGTCACTGATACACAGTTCCTGGAACACCGTGCAGACAGAGAACTGCCTTATGTGGAGCAAATACGACTTCAGTTGGGATTGTTTGCTTGAGCTTTGTGCCGTGTCTTATGACCTTTGTATAAATTTCATGAAGCTCAACCAATCTGAAAACATCTGCTTGATCTAAGTCATCTGTAACGCAAAACTATTCCAAGATCGTTCACTTTTTGAGATAGTCTTACTGTTTTAATCATGTAAGAAAAGCAACTTTTTTTTTTTAACAAAGGCTGAAATAAAAAAGGAACTTATTAGCTCTGGGTGTCGATGTCATCTGTTATTAGCTTTGACACCCCTTTTTGCTAGTCACAAATGGGCTTAGTAGTGTTTCCTTAAATTTCAGCTTAATCTAAAAGTGACTTGGTTTATGGCGCCAAGAATTTTAAAAGAAATCAGTAGTGCCATTTCTAATAAAATCTAGATTTATTTGCTAATAAATCTAGATCTCTTCCGTAAGGAAAAAATAAACCTATGAATTTTTGAGGTTTGTTAATTCTATTTTTTTAAGGTATCATCTTTCAGATATTTTAAAACACCAAATTACAATATAAAATAGATGAATAAGAAAAATTATAATGTTGAACGTAGATGAAGTATTCATTTTAGATTTTTTTTTTTTCTACCCAACTACAACTACTTTATTCTACAAACACATTTTTTGAAATTGGGAATTAAATTCACAATTGGTTTTTATGTTCTGAATTAAAATGGATACAAACTTGCTGTTCTGCAGATGCTGATGCTCCTTCCACAACTTCTTTCTCCAGTGTTGACTCAGCATGTTTACATTCATTTGCAATTACCAGTGATTGAGAAACTGAGTCATGTGGCTATTTGAGATATATTTCCGTCTTGTACTTATCTTTGAATCAGTGAGAATTATTCATACGCCTTTGCAACTCTTCTGTTATATCTGGACTCTCTATTGGCAATGTCAAGCAAAGACATGTCAAGCAATCAAGATACTTGGAAGACCATCACCGTTTAGAAGCAAGTAAGTATTCATGTAGCCCAGAGACCAGAGGTTACATAGAAATAGGCTCATAGATAACTGCAAACAGAAATTGAGGGTAGCTAGCAAGCTGATTTCTTTGTTCCTTATCACAGCCTACAAAAAAAAAATAATAATGAAATACTGAATGCAGTTAACCACAATAGTAGTGATAAGCCATGAAAAAAATATAAAAAAAACAACACAACCAGATAAACCAGATATTTCCATCTTGTATGCCTGCTCCCCAACCCCAGATTTCCCTTCCTATTCCTAACTCTGTTACTAAAGCTTTACTAACTTATGCAAGCATTCAGTTTTTACACTGCTTTGAACACAGGAGGGGCCTGTCATTGTGCTTTCTCCACATGGTCAGCTATTGCTGGTTTTCCTATGCTTTATGTTCTTTTCTAAAGCAAGCCAATTGTTTTCTTTTTCACTTTATTTTCCCCCATTCGTTCTGGAAATACTAAAGTGTGTGCGTGCACGTGTATGTATTTTTATGTATGTATATATGGGAAAAGCAATGGAGAAACAGTAGTTAGTCAAAGAACTCCTAAAAAGCCCACAGTAAATCAGTTCTGTATAAAGATAGCATAGCAGATGGTATAAAGTGGGGTAGTATAGTTCAGCAGTCAGTTACCAGCAAAAAAACATAGAATCCGCTTCCAATGAGCAGCACATCTTGGCATAACTATGCAGATACTGTAGCTTTTTGCTCCCAAACAATTCCTCCCCAGTAGTCACATATATATTAGTTTGCTTGGAGGTAAAACTGCCAGTTTATTTCTCTTCTGTGCTGCTTCAACTCATTTTCCCCTAGTTAGCATTTTCAAGAATGAATGCCAGAGAAGGCTGCTATTCCCTAATCTGCTGGGATCTGCAGAGGCATTTTGCCTGTGCTCCAAGCCACTTTCTCTTATGTCAATAGGCCAGAGACATGCAGTAAGGAAAAAGAGAGAAGGAAAAAAAAAAAAGCTACCTCTAAGTATAATGTGTACCTCGACCCATCAAGTACTAAGGAAAAATAAGGTTTGAGCATGAGCTTCATGTTTTCTAACGAGGACTCAATTCCAGTTTCAAGCCTGATATTTGAATTACACCATTGAGAACTGCCATGACATTGTAGTAACTATTGGCTTTTAGCGTGTATTTTGACATGGATGGTCTCATTTGGAACACAAAAGTTTAAGATCAGCTATTGCTATATGTGATTTTCTTTTTGTTTTAAATAATTCTCTAATCTTTAGAAAGTAATTATCAGTCACGTTATGGGAGATTGTATTGGTGATATAACTATATATATATATACACACACACATATGATACAGCTTTCTAGTTGTATACTTTAATTGTTTCACTTTTGCTTTCTGTGATTCCCTAAAGTGAGAATCAAAATTACTATTTCATAACACATCTGACTGAATAATGTATTATGTATCTCCATAGAACTACCCATATGAAATAAAGCAGAAGTGAATTAGATCTGGATAATGTTCCTCTAAATAGCTTTATGAACTAGGTTATAAATTTCACAGGACAGAGACTTTGCCTGTTGTTATGTATTTGTGAAGTGTCATATATACTTTAGAGTGTTATGCAAATTTTCAGTTTTCTGAACAAAACCACTTTTGAAAATGGAGAACTGGGAGAGCATGCTGTTTCTTAACCAGTAATTGTTGCAGAAGACTACAGTGTCACTACCGTGGTACTGTCCTTACCAGAGCAGGCAGGAGATTGTGAGTTACAAGTTTCTTGAGAATTTCAGGTAAACTGGAGAGTATAATTAAAGATAGAATAGTACATTTGTGTAGTATGATGGGGTGAAAGTATCAGAGTTCCTTTAAGGAAGATTGTGCTTTTTCAGCCTGCCAGAGTTCTATGGAAAAAAGAAAGAAAAAAAAAAAAAAAAGTAGGTAAAGTACCTAAAGGTTGCCTGTCATACCTAATGTTCTAGGATTTTCACAAAGCCTTTGATAAGATACTTCATAGTAGACTGCAAAGAAAATGAATAGTGACAGAGGAAGGAATGTAACTTAAGTGTGGTTTAAAAAACTGATTATGCTGAAAACAATTGTAGAAGAGTCTGTAGGTCTGCTAGTCAGTAGGACCTGAATTAACAAAAAATGCCGATTCTGATGAAGGGGGCTGCACAAGGGCAAAATGTCCTTATATGTGTAGTTTCTGATTAGGAACAGCTGTTCAGAACTGTACGAAACTCCAGATTATATATGTGACACAGTCAGATGCAACTACATTTGGTAACTGGCTTAATGGGTAACATTTTTTGGATAGGATGCTATCTTTTGTTGTGGATATTTGGTGCAGGATGAAGTATGTAGGGACCAACTGTGTTTATGTGACTAAGTGCTAACAGAAAATAATTATAACATATTGTCTGAATATTTTACTTGGTAAGGATGAGATATGAAAATGTATTAATTCTACCAGAAGCTATTGGTGCATTTAAACATTTTATTTTAAAGAACCAGTGAAGTGGAAAATGCAGTTAACCATGACGTGACTGACTTGCAATGTATTATGAAAAAAAAAAATCAAACTTTATTTTACAGCAAGGTTAAAGAATCATAGAACAGCCCAGGTTGAAAGGCACCTCAAAGGATTATCTGGTCTAACCTTTCATGGGAAAGGGAGCCTATATGAGATTGTCTGGCACCCTGTCCAATCACATCTTGAAAACTTCCAGTGGTGGGGACTCTACCATGTCCCTGGGAGGTTGTTCCAGGGGTTGAAGACATGCTTTAGTGAGGTATTCAGGAAAATTAATTGTTTGTATCTTTTTACCCTTTCCAAAAAATAGTAAAATAAACAGACAACTGTAAAATTAAGGAGTCTATTAAAAACCTATAAAATGAGATAATTGTGCACTATAGTCATCCTGTAAAACTAATTAACTCTACAGGGCATTTAATCAAAAACTGAGGCTTTACTTTAATTTTCTGTAAGTACTGCATACCTAGCAACAAATAAATCAAGATGACTCTCCATTACAGAGTGCTTTAAACAGATTTAAAAGAAAATATAAAGTTGGTGGGGAAAAAATGCTATCAGATCAGGAAAACAGTATTTTACTGTTCCTCTTCTCAGGTGGGAATGTCTAAGCAAGTTCATTATCAACTGAAGTTCAGGTTGCATCTGTTCACAAGTTTGAGTAGGGACTTTTAAACTGCTAGTCTTTCAGCATGTCCTATCTTCTGAGAAGCGTTGGGTTCATTTGGTCATTTCACGGGGAACAATTGGATGCTAGAATGCTCCTAAAAGTTGACTCTCTATGTCCATGTTCACCTTGTCCTTGTATGTCATGAAATGATCCTGGTCATTTCATAATCCAGAAGTCCCACATTGTTATTGCAAAGGAAAATAGGGAGATGGTTATTTCCCTATACTTGTACATGTCCTATTCTATGATTCTACGTATAAAAACATTAACATGAGGTTTAATGCCAAACTGAATTCACATAGTTTAAATGTAGTGCGGTGGGTTTTGTGGAACAGACTCGACGTAACACTTAGTGACCACCACCATGCACTGGATCATGTTTGCGTGATGTACTGGCATGGAATGAGGCTTGGATAGAAGGATCTGAAACCTCCTCACTTTAAAGTGAACTGGAATGCATCTGTGCTAGGGAGCCTGCATAGGACGTGCAAAAGCGGTGAGGGAACCGAAAGGCTCCACATCATGAGACTACATCCCTCATTGTATGCTTTCCCTCTCCCTTCTCCACAAAACAGCTTTCATACTACAGCCATTACTTTATTCTGCTTTTGAGTACGTTTTAGGTGATTCTTTCCACCCTATTTCCCTAAGCTACCATGTTTGCTGCTACCTCCTTAAAACCTCTGTTATTCTATGTTATTGAATAAATGATTCAGAGCTGCTATAATTTGAAAGAGCGTTTTAAAAAGCAAAGCACATATGATCTCTCTCCTGGTTTCTTAATTTTCTCCCCTCTTCCCTTAAATGCGAACATTCCAATATGGTTTTACTTTTGCTATATTTTAGATTCTAATTTCCTTAGGCAGGAAGCATCCGTGCCTTGCTCTGGACTTTTCATGAGGAATGGGAAATGTTGATAGGAGCATCTTGCTTTTCAAAAGCTTCTGCTAATCTTTCTAAAGACATAATGCTACTAATGGCTACGGAGTTGTCCATACATGTTATTTATAACTAGGATGAGCTAAGGTCAGTTTTGTGTTGGAAGTAGATAACAGAGAAACAAGATGTTAGAGAGGACCAGTCTTGTTTCTGTTGTGGTTTAGGCTGAATAGACCTATAATGGGCAGCAGATGCTCTCCCCCTGCTTCTCCCTCCCAGGAGAAGAGGAGGAGAGATAAAGAGACTTACAAGTTTAGAAGTAACTGAACTACTTTAATGAAATATTAATAATAAAATTAAAAGGAAATAATGAAATAGATACAATATATACAAAACTATATCACGCTCCCAGGATGATGTCACTGGCAGGCACTGGGGAAGTCCCAGACTGGATTCAGCAACAGATGGGAACTGGATTCCAGCTCTGGAGTCAGGAACACACAGATTGGGATCAAAGGTAGATGAACAGACAGGGTCCTCCTTGGAGAAAGAAGGCTGACCCTTTGATCCTTCAGCTTTTATACTGAGCATGGGGCAGATGGGATGGAATACCCCAGTTGGTCAGGTTTGGGTCACCTGTCCTGTCTGCTCCTCCCTGCAGGTGGGACCCCTCTAGCTTTTCCATTTCCAACCATCCAATGGGGCAGATAACCAAGGTCAGCTAATTTTGTTATAGTAATAAAAGCGAGCCTCTCTGCATACGGTTCCTTGGCATGAAGTACAAACATTTGTCTTATCACTCTAAAAGTGAACAGTTTTCTCCACAACATGCTGTTAATTTCGGAGAGTTAGAAGAGGCCTAGCTAAGAAGTAAAATTACTGAACAGAAAGTTGGTTCTGTTTTACTTCAAACCAGAACAGCTTCCAATTTACTCTTCCTCTGAAAATATCAAAGTTCTATTCTTTATTGCAGAAAATAAAAATAAAGGTTGAAAATACTGGAAAAGAAAATAATTTAAAGGTAGCTTCGATTTTAAACTGTGAATTTCTGATTCTGAAGATGTAGAGTAGGCTGCTTGTAACAGCATACTTTTTTCCATCGTCTGCCTGCAAACTATTAACACAAGTTAAAAGCCATGGCTGTAGAATACACACACACACACACACACACACACACACACACACGGAAAGTGAAGAAGCCTCACTGTTTTACATTGTTTGGGTTTCCTGGGTTGTGAAGATAAGGTTAATCTCAGTGTTTACACATCAGAGGAATGTTCCAGAAGCTGTGGAATTTATGCTTGCTTAAAGCTGCTGATGTTGTACTGGAGATTTAAAATTTCAGACTGTTCAATTTGACGATGGGCAATATGTGCAAGATACAATGCTGTCCACAGCATATGCTTTTTTAGCAGTGCTTGTCCGTGTGCCAGAAAGGCTGGGATGACAGGATTTAAGAGTTATGGCAGCACAAAAGAACAGAAAATCCACTAAACTTAGCTACTGAACTACATGCTTTTTTCTCTAATCTTTTTAGGTCCGCTGAAGTGTACGTGCATAACATTTATATAAGTAGTTTTCAACATTGCATAGAATCATAGAATTGTCTAGGTTGGAAGGGACCTTTAAGATCATCTAGTCCAACCATCAAGCTAACTTTGACAAAAAAAAAAAACAAACAACAAAAATCAAAAGAAAACCATACAACCCCTCCCGCCCCCCCCCCCCCTTACTAAACCATGTCTCTAAGCACTATGTCAACCTGTCTTTTGAACACCTCCAGGGATGGTGCCTCAACCACTTAAGCACATTCCAATGCTTAATAACCCTTTCAGTGTAAAAATTTTTCCTAATACCCAATCTGAACCTCCCCTGGCGCAACTTGAGGCCATTTCCTCTTGTCCCATCGCCTGTGACTTGGGAGAAGAGACCAATCCCCACTTCTCTACAGCCTGCTTTCAGAGAGTTGTAGAGAGCAAGAAGGTCTCCCCTCAGCCGAGGCACAGGCATCTGCCTGTGTTAAGAAATTCTTAAAAATTTTTCCTTCTGAAGTCAGTTCAGGGCCCAGCACCAGCAACTGCTCAGTTCTGAACCTAATTGCTATCAGTTTTTGGTTTGGTCAAGTTATTCATATGGAGTCAAGTCGGATGCCCAACATTCGGTATCTTGTACCACTTCAAAAAGTCACCCCAAAAGCACAGATTTCTGAAAATACTGTTGTCCATTTTTGCTTAAGTGATAAAGTTTGTTAAATATGGTTTAAAAATAGTCTTAAACATTCAAAATTGGAAAAACACAGCCTAACTTTATGTGGTTACGTTTCTACAGAGGTATTTGTGTTATGCTGTACGCTGCCTGCTGCCTGCTAATATTGTTTATGTCAAGATTTGTATAGCATCTGGAGGACTAAGCATGGCACGAGTACTAAATTTATCTCTGTCTGAGCTGACTAGAATACTGACAATCCCGTATCCAAACAGCTCCCAGGATGTTTAGGGAGAGGGATGCACTTTTCAGATGCCTTGCTGCATGTGGTACCAGGTCCAGAAAAGTGCTGTGAGAGCTGAATGGCTGCTCAGGTGGTTTTGTCCTGGCAACGAACAGATGTGGTATCCGTACACCCTTCTCTGCGTAGTTATCAATTCCTACTTTCACTTTGGAGCCGAAGTCATGCTCCAAGGAGACTTTTTTTTTTGATTTGCAACAAATTACTAGGACACCCTGAGTGGACTGAGAACTGAAACTTTGAATAAAATCTTCTTTATGATAGTACTTGAAAGATGGAAAATGAAGGCCTAAAAATTGTCAAATGTTTTCAACAGGCTGCTGTAAAAACTCTCAATAATCTGTATTGACCTGGGATGACAAAAAGAAGTTAAATGGAAATAGATTTTGCCAAGGACTGTTAATTCTTTTGTTAAGAAATTTCTTTTTGTTTAAGATGAGAAAATAGATTTTTTTAAAAAGTTATATTTTGAACCATAGATATACTTGGGTTTGTTTTCTGTAATCACTGTGAATTTTCTTGGGGTAGGGATGGGAAGAAAATTCTGTTTCACTTGTGCGTTGCTAAAATGCAGAACAAGCATATGAAGTCTTGCATGGATTGGCTAATCTGTCTTTTAGTAAATTAAAACAGATTGGTGCAGATAATTTTTTTTCAAGTCAAGGTAATGGACTAGAAAAAAATGCAGTGCGTTGTGTCATGATTGGTGATTGAAAAATACAGGAAGAGGTATTTCCCACCTGCCAACGTGTCTGACAGTTCCCTGGCTTGAATGTTTTGCAACCCTGTTGAAGTCTTGAAGCGGTTGGCTTCTTTCTTTCAAAATAGTAAAAGCAGTGCAGACAGTTAACTCAAGCCCTGTGCTATCACAGTCCTATTAAAGTTTCATGAATTCCGAGTATCTAGGAGACCATGGAGTGGCAACGCAGGTATTCTGAGGCACTAAGTTAGCCTGGAGAACACCCTGCTGCTAGAAACATGGTTTTCCTTAGAAGAAAATGATGTGGTGTTTCTTTGTAGTGCAAAGGTAAAGTAAGGCTCTTTTCTCTGCAAGTTGAACAGGGAAATGTACGTTTTTGCCTCTTCTATTACAAAGAGTATTAAGACTGTATTAAAACTGCTTTCTCTTGGCATATGAAACATAATTCAGAGCACTGGAAGAAAATAGACTTTAGTGGGAAGAGTTCATCTTATGCTCAGTATAGCTTAAGTGCCTACCCCCGGAAACTAGAGAGATAAGAAACTTCTGAATCTAATGGTTCCCATCTAAGGATTGAAACTGAGGTGCCGTCGAAAGTTATCGTCTTGTATACGAAAAGGTTGTAGTTCTCTAATGTAATTTGAGAATGAAATATGAACTGAAATCATCATGCTCTTGGGGACATACCGACTTTACAGAAGACTGTTTAGAAGGACTGCCCTGCAATGTATCTCAAGGTTAATTGAAATATTAGGAAACTGAGTGGGAATTTGTCTATGGGTATTAATATCCCAAAGTAAATGTTACTAATCAAAAACTTCAGTTTGATTATGAGTACTTTCTAGATGAGGTAATTTTGAAACCCTGGGCAGAAATCAGGCTGAAAATACTAATTTCAGAAAGACATCTTCTTTCTGAAATATATATTCTGAAATATAATTCCAAAATATATATTCTGAAATATAATTCCTGCAGAATTAGGTGCCAGGCAGTGTCTGTCAATACAGCATGGCCTGCCCAGACCCTGCCTACCTCTAATTGGGGTAACTCTAATCCTCTCACATTTGCCCTTTTAAGACAATATTTTGTTATTTTTTGCATGTACAATATGTGTTTAACCTGCTGGTTTTTTGCTTTCTTCTGGATAGTAGGGCATGGCAATAATGTAGCCTCAAAAAGCCCACTAGTGTAATACTTTCAGATGCTGGGACAATCTGCAAAGTGAGGATGACACATTCACATTCTGCCTTGCAAAATGAGATGTTTGAGACGATATTTTTCTGGTTGTGTGTAACATTTGGGTGCAGTTTAGTTCTTTACTAAGGCACCTATGTTTATGTATCTACATGCAAGATAAGCTCTAGGCTCTCGTGACAGTTGATGGAGATCTAGTTAATGCCATCTGGAAATGGGGGCAGTTTCAGCTGAACGTCCACTTCACTGAGCTGAGCTATTTTCTTGGTTTCATTATCTCTGTTGATAAGATGTCTCAGGTGGGATTGGTTCATTTATCTGAACATGGTCCAGTGCCATTTTAGATGTCCTGTGTATCAGAGACATCACTACATCTGACAGGTACAGGTGCGACACAGGGCTTAGGGGAGACCTGTACCTTTCCAGGGTGACAACTGGAGGCTAGAGAAGGTATCTGACATCTCAGGTAATAGTAAATCACTATATCTAGGTAACTGAATCAAATTACAAGTTAATTACATTTTCAACAGACATCAAAATTTAGGTGTCTTAATCTGAAGCTGAATTCTACTCAGGTCTGTGACATCCATGAAAGGCTTGCAAGTAAGACATGGGAAGCTACAGGAGATTTGTGTTCTGATGGATTGACAGCTTAAAGGCATGTGAGGTGTCCCTTGATATCTCAAATTGCACCAGGGACTTAGGTTTAAGCAAGTGAAGGAAGGATAGAGTATGTACTACAGTGTAACTTTCTAAGAGTTGTAATAAAAATAAAAAATGATAGTAATAGAAAGAGAATTGGTGAAATCAGTTAAATGTTATGTGGTTTTTCCAGTCCAGGGAAGTCTTTGTGATGAAACTGTGTGAAATCTGAACAAGAATGGAGTGTTGTTGCTATTTTGTATTCCAGAATTATAAAATTCTGCCCTCAAACAAATTGTTTATACAGTGCAATTTACTTCTAAATTTTATTTTACATCCAAGACTGAATTTATAACTGTGGTTACCAGGATTTTTAAGCCTTTTTTTTTTCATGTAAAATCTACTTGAAAACCTATATTGTGATATGTGTATTAATTTTTTAAAAAAATGTTTGATTTGAATATTGAATAATATATGAACCTTTGTTTCAAAAATTATCGTGTATACTTGCTAATAATGTATGTGAGTATAAGGAAGTGTGGCGTGTTATTTTTTAACAAATACTGCATGTGGCTTGAATTCTTATTTGATATTGACGTGCCCAATAACCAGTAAGTATTAAGTGAGAGAACATCAGGAAACAGTGGAAATGATAAAATCCCCAGGACAAACAGCTTCAAATGAATTAAGATGATAGTGTCTGCAGTATCATTTTGGAAATACTCATTTGGCTCTATCCAAGCTGGCATGTTTTATTATTCCCAGGGCTGGCAGACTAGGAACTAAGGGAATCCTAAACCTTAAAGTGATATCTTAGGTAAACAGAAGAGTTGGTTTATTAAAACAGTCAATGTAACTGGCTTGTATAAACAGTGCGTTGGTAGGACAGGGTGGCCATCCTTATGGCAATAGTCAACTGCTTTGCACTGTCTGTAGGAAGTTTAAGAGTAAGAAAGGAGTCGTGCATTGAAGTGTTTTGTTGCCATATTCTTTCAGTCTTTGCTTAGTGGTTGGGTAAAAGAATATTTTCTCCTATTTTGTCGTTGAGAGCTCTGTAGATAAGTTCTAATGAAAGGTGTATTTGGGTCATGAGTAAAATTTTTAGCTAGTAATTTTATTAATTAGTCAAATGAATAAAATTAGTTTCAGAAAAAGCAAATTTATGGCACTATGAAGTAATTAGGTGCAGGATAACCGCAAGCCTTTTAACATTCAAGTACAAGAACAAAATGATCTAACTCTGGCTGCTTTTGTAGTCTAATAGATTCAACTTGAATTTCTGTGTTGGAAGATTTGTTCTTTAAAATGCTGTATAGAACTAAGTGTATTCATCCATGTACTCGAACTGTGCATAACAATATCTGTCCATTTTATGAAGTTTAAATGTTGGAGGCTTTGAAAGTATTGAAAATGGCCATCAAAGAGTAATGGGACCATCCATAGTGCTAGACTGAAACTTTATGATCTACATTGAAGTCCTGTGGAAAAAATGAGGTTTTGTGCCATAACAACTGCATTAACTGAGCATTGTATCCATATGGTATCAGCAGCTTTGTTAAACTCACTAATAAATTGCCGTTACTCAGTTCTGACCAGTAACTTGTCTGTAACTGTTGGTTAATAATGATGCTCAGACCCTCATCACAGGGGAGACTGTTAGTATTGCAGGAAAATTCAGCAGAATGCTTACTTTATAAGGGGGTTTAAAAATGGTTGATTTGTGCCATGTTAGTATGATTTCTCTGACCCTAAATCTCCAAAAGTACATGGAGAACGTTGGTGGACCCTAGTGTGGCAAGAACCTCGTACTTCATCAGCGACGTTTGGAGAAATACTCGAAATGCTCAACAATACATTGTGGTTAAACATGTTTAATTTTACAGCAGTCTTTAAAGAGATCAAAATCGTCATTCTTATTACTAGTTACCATTATAAATATTGCCAAAAATAGGTGAAAACTGCCCTTCCTTTTTAAAGCTTTTCTGCTCTTTCAAATGATAATGGAAGAAAAATCTTTTAATGTTCTTTTCTTCAGCTAGTTCCTGGCCTGTGTTTCAAAAGTACGTGTTCATCTTCAAAATCCCCTTTAAATATTTTCACCCTTTTTTTAACCCTGGATAAGAGCCACTGTGAGTATGAAAAAAAAATAATCTAGTCGGAGTTGTGATGACTCTCATACAGGGGAAAAAAGAAAAGCATTGTGCCTGGTAATTCTTCTGAATTTTACGACAAAATGCAATGTGACATCGTATGCATAGTTTAAGTGTTATACTTTTGTTTAGTCTTGCTTTTATATTGATCAGTCTGAGTAAAATGACAGCTTCATTAAACAGCTGAATTTAAGGGTAGCATCACAATATACGTGATGACATATATATTTGAGAAATATTTGAAAATGCTTATTGGAGACCATGGAGGGAAGATTGGTGGTGGGAATTTATGATGCCAAGATTGGAATGAGGGACTTGGGTCTTTTTAGTCTGGAGAAGAGAAGACTGAGGGGGGATCTGATCAATGCTTAAAAATACTTAAAGGGAGGGTGTCAAGAGGATGGGGCCGGTCTTTTTTCAGTGGTGCCCAGTGACAGGACAAGAGGAAATGGGCACAAACTTGAACATAGGAAGTTCCACCTAAACATGAGGAGGAACTTCTTTCCTTTGAGGGTGACAGAGCCCTGGAAGAGGCTGCCCAGGGAGGTGGTGGAGTCTCCTTCTCTGGAGACATTCAAACCCCGCCTGGACACGTTCCTGTGCAACCTGCTCTGGGTGGTCCTGCTTTGGCAGGGGGGTTGGACTAGATGATCTCCAGAGGTCCCTTCGAACCCCATGTGATTCTGTGAATGACAGGAGGGAAGTGGTCAAAGAGAGAAGAGGTTTTGATCACATGAAGTTCGGAGAGGAGGCTGGAAGGAAGCCAGTATGCTGAACGTGGAGCAGGAGGAAAACCTCTGCCTGGGAATCTGCTGAACTGCCAGTCTCATGAAGGGTGTTGTTCATCATCACTTTTTTTAAGTGACGCCTCTTTTCTGCTCCTCCTTGAGGTTGACTCAGACATTCTGGTATCCAAGCACATGAGCAGTGCTGACTGCAAGCAGTTTGATGCTCAGTTAGATGCTCAGTTAGAAAGTAAATTTCTGAAGTTGTTCATCATAAAATAAAAATACCAGATGTATGTATACAAAGCAGTTCAGGTCTTAATCTTATCTGGATTACTGGGAAGACAAGAGGACATAATCTTTTGAAGATAACTCTTCATAGCATCCATGAGTTCTGAAAAGGGTGAAATAAAAAAAAAAAAAAAAAAGATATGTATCAAAAAGGGTTATGGAGAGGTACAGAATGATTACAGTGAATTTGGTGTTCTGGTGTGGTGGACAGGTATTTTTTTTTGTCATTGGTTTAATATAAAGCAGTATTAAGCCTTTCAATAAGATTAAAAGTAGCCATGGATAAGCCTTATTGAAATTCATAGCTTGATCTAATTATTTTTTTAATTAAAAATGAGAATGGATATTAAATTCAGATTTTAAATTCGTCAGGCAAAACAGTTAAGGAGTCTAAATGAGATTTCATTACTATATGGACAACAAAGAGGCCTAGCGTCTTCATAAGATTGTGCTTATATTTTGAGCTGGTTTTGACCCTCTTTCATGTACTCTGAAACCCACAGAAATGCTAGAAAGGAGGGTTATGTGAAAAATAGCCATACTTCATTTGCCGTTCTGTTACTATGGGGCTAGGATTCAACAGAGGTGCAAAACGAATGTTTTAATTGAGATTGAATTACAGAAATCTTTTTTTGTCTTTGTGTTTGATGTCAAAAAATAGGCTAGAAAACCTTATGGCAGGCTTTTATCTTGAAATGCAGGGGATTCTTCTCAAACCTTGACTTAATCATTCATTGCTGCTATTTTGGTGAACTTTCCTCATGGCATCAAAGGGCCATAGTAATGAACATAGGTCAGTCTTCAGAGAAGTATATGTCATTATTAAAATTTGTTATCTTGATAGATAATACAAATGGAATATATTCCAGTAAATAAAACGCAGCTGTAATTGGCAAATGTTTAGTAATGGTCACGATAGAAGTAAAAATGGCTTTATAATAATCTATTAATTAACTTCTTGGGGATGAAGAAGCTTATTTTGTATTTAATCTATAAGGGAAGGTATTCATGAGTTTTTCTAAAATACTGAGCCTGTCATTGACCTCTGAAGCATCTGCTTCTATTAACTCATGTTTTCTAAAAGGTGGATCGCACATACTGCTGAGGCCTATTGCTTGTTGTTGACACGTTTAACAAGTGTATCAATATATTTAATTCAGTGTTTCCAAATACCTCTAAATATACCATAATTTGTCTTTAGACTACTTAATACCACTGATACACTGCAATAGTGCTCAGATTTGACTTTGATATGTTGCGCGAGACTGCTTTATATTATTTAAATCTCTTAAATCCTATTAGTGTCAAGAGGAAATGCCTCAGAGCCACTTTGGTTTTCAATGCAAACAAAATGCAGGCATCCTACTCGGAGCAAATTACCTTGTGAATCTTTATCATTGTAAAGATCGATTACAAGAAAGATGTAATTTTTCAGAGTTTTATGGGTAAGAATGGGAAGGAACTGAGCTAGCCGTAAGATGAGAGCAATTGGATGTCTGTCTTCCACTTCCTAAGAGTTACTGCTTTGGAAGAAATATTACTGGCTTGGCCATGGACCCTTAAAAATTAATGGTTGAATTAAAAAAAATCATAATAATAACTGTAGGTTTTTCTGGGATGAAAGATTGCTCCTTAAATAGTAATCTGGAAGCATGTGTACATGTTTAAGTTCATGAATTGGAATAGTGAGTCAGTTAGGAAAAAGAATAGAAAAGGTGCTATTTGTGCTGAACTTGTGACAACTCACTTGTAAAACTTAATCTAGTAAGAGAAAGGTGCTTGACAGGCTGAAGGTGATCTGTTATCACAGGGAATCTTAGGCAATTAGTCTTTTCTGTGATGAAAGGATATGCAAGAATCACTTTAGATTAGGCAGTCTGCTAATTTCTGTCTCGATTACCTGATGTGGAAGTTAGTTGTCCCAGTTTATCAGTGTGAAGAGGTGAGCTGTCCATTTTTAATTCTCCAAGAGATTTAATATTTTTTAACACGGAAAAGAGATTTTGTTGATGTAGTAATCTTGTTTCTTTCAATCAACCTGTTGTTCAACCAGCTGCAATTCTGGGGAATTACTTAGTGCTGAAAATGCCACAAATATTTCTTTTCCTTCTGGCTAGGAGGATATGAATCTCTCAGAGAAGGTTTAATATGAAATATTTTTTTGGCCTTTCATTAAACCTGTAATCCACGCGGAGCATTATAGTTTAACAAATTTTAGGTAATTAGTATAGATACTTATTAGTGTTAGGTATTATAGCCTTTTGACAATCATTTAAAGGTGGGGATTGGGAAATCAACCTGTGTTTGAACTGTAACATTGTCTTTTTTATTTTGTGACTGCTTTCTGTTTTCTGTCTTGTCTCAATGTCAATGCACAATGTGAAAAGGGACTTCAAATTGTCACACTGCAGAAAGATAAAAGATATTCTGTGGCAAACTTTCTCAATGGGCTGAGGGTATTGCTTATCTGGACTTTAATTTCAGTTACAGTCTTGGAATCCACCATTAAACCCTGCTTTTATCATGCAAGAATGCGGTGGTGCTCTAGTACAATAGTGTATGCATGCTGTGGTTGTAGTACCTTTATTTGCTGTAGGTAACACTGACCGGTTATGCCAAAGGCTTTTTGTGTCAATGGAATCACAAGGAAATCCTTTTTTTAATGAGGCAGCAGGACGTTTATGTGTAAGTTAAGCATGAGTAGTATATGATTGAAATATCATTTAACATTCCTTGCAAACTTAAAGTAAAATAAACATACAGAAAACTAAGAGTAGATTTGGGAGTAATTTCTTTGAGGAAACTTTTGTGGTCAAGTGTGAGTCAGAACAATTGAAAATATTTGGGTTTTTTTCACTTTATTGAATACGTTGCTGTTTTTACAGAAATTTCTTTCTATGCCCTAACTTTAGCTGACTTGCACATTCTCAGAGGAGAGATGTTTAAAAAACAGTGCCTACTAGGTCTGTGTTGGTTTTCGGATTATTTCAGATTAACTTTTTCTCAGAGGACATGTTTAAATTAGAGGTACATTTATTAAAACTTCAAAATTACCTGTGTATTGTCTATAGTTCTAGTAATAGTATAGTTCTAGTAATACAATAGATACAAGAAAAGATACAAGATTGATTTTTACTTTGACATTCAATGACATGAGTTTGATGTACCTGGATGTCTAATATACAGGGAATCTAATTTAATAATTTTAAATATAGAGAGAATAGCTCTTTATGATGGCTTGGTTATGTAGCTCTACCCAAGAAAACTCTGTAGTCCTTATTCTCTTTACTGATCTCTTTGTTTTTCCTTATACGTTCCTTATACTGGCAGGGTATGTTTAGTAAAAAAGCTTTTGGGGGAAACAAATACTAATTTTCAGGAGTTTTAGAAAGGATTCTAAGAGGGCCAATGGAATCCTGGGCTGCATAGGGAAGTGTGGCCAGTAGGTGGAGGGAGGTCATTCTCCCTCTCTACTCTGCACTGGTGAGGCCACAACTGGAATACTGTGTCCAGTTCTGGGCTCCCCAGTTCAAGAGAGACAGGGAACTACTGGAGAGAGTCCAGTGTAGGGCAACTAAGATGATTAAGGGATTAGAGCACCTCCCTGATGAGGAAAGGCTCAAAGAGCTGGGACTCTTTAGCCTGGAGAAGAGAAGGCTGAGGGGAGACCTTATCTATGTTTACAAGTACCTAAAGGGTGGGTTGAAGGATGATGGAGCTGGACTCTTTTCAGTGGTTGCCAGTGATAGGACGAGGGGCAACGGACACAAGCTGGAACATGGGAAGTTCCATTTAAATACGAGGAGGAACTTCTTTCCGGTGAGGGTGCCAGAGCCCTGGCACAGGCTGCCCAGGGAGGTTGTGGAGTCCCCTTCTCTGGAGATCTTCAAGCCCCGCCTGGATGCAGTCCTGAGTGATGTGCTCTGGGCAATCCTGCTTCAGCAGGGGAGTTGGACTAGATGATCTTTAGAAGGTCCCTTCCAACTCTGAAAATTCTGTGATTCACCATTTCGCCTCTTCCCTGAAATGCATTTCATACCACACTCTGTGTAATGGCCATAAGCAATCCCTATGCAGCTGACCAAAGAATAGTGAGCGCTCTTCTTCATGTAGAGGAAAATTATATAATGCTGTGCAGGGACTTCAGCAGAAGACATTAAGAAGCACCTTCTGCCATTCCAAAGTGGCCTCCTCTCAGAATTAGTAGATGTATATTTGTATCCCTTCAGACTGAAGAGATAGTTAATCAACGAATGAGGCTGGCTGCCTGAAAACCTCTGGAGTTTCAAATGGCAAAATAGTTCACCTCCTTTCCTAGCACTGCCCGACTTTATCACGGGGTGCTTCCCTGCTAAGTCTGTAAGCCTTCTGCTGGTGTTGCTGCACTCATCCATAAAAGCTCAGAAAAATTACATTTAGGATGGCTACCACTGCTGTCGTGCCCCGAAATTATATCTTGTGTGTGTTCATGTTGTTAATAGTTCCTTGGATGCTCAGCAGGGAGCAGTGGGCACTGAAATTCAGCGGATCAGATTCTGTCTTGCTCTAGGCAGCGTATGAATAGAAAAAGAGAGTTGTCTCACTTGTGTGGACTGTCCACCTCTGCAAGTATACCATCACGTATGCTGCTTTCCACTGACCGGAGAGGAGACTTAGATGCCCATTCTTGGACATTCACTTCACGACCTACTTACCCAAAGCTTAGACAAAGCAAGGCAGCCTTTAAAGAAGTGGATCCTATTCCATGATTCCCACATCTTATGTGAATACTGTAATTACTGAGATGTATAACTAGAAGAACAGTAATTACTTTTACTGCACACACTTTCTTTTGCCCATCTAGCCTTCAGCAACTATGAAGATTTAATCCACACCCATATTTCAGTCTCAGTTTTGAAATGTGTAGATCTCTGACTTTTACTTTTTATGTAGTTAGTGAGTGCTTTAATGTCTTCAGAGTGAAAGGGCTACTACTTTCTCCAAGGTGGACAGCTTAAGAAATGCTGCCTTCTGGGCATTGCTTTGTGATGGTTTTGCATTCATAATAGTGCAGTAATTGGTAAAGCTGCTCGTGCCTGCGGAGCCGATGTTCTAGGTTTGGTAATAGCATTATCAGAGCCTGAAGCACTTAACTAGGCTACCTCACAACCTACCTTTATCTAACACAGCCAAAGAGTTCTACATAGTTATTGCTACAGTTCTTCATCTGATTAAGTCTAAAATAATAACAATAACCACACAAGATATAGGGAAATAAATGAATGCTTCTTTTAAGTTTCTGTGAGAAAAATTAAATTATAAACCTTTCATAACTATATTGCTATTAGTCATTTATGCTTAAATCCATTTGCCTTTATTACATTTCCATGGCACTTTAAATTATTTGTTGTGCACAGTGAGAAATACGTTTGCTTCTTGATTGCCTTTCTTCCCCTGTTACTTACACTGCCCTTCTCTGGATTCATTATATGCTAATAATTTTTCTTTGGAAAGTGTTTCTGTATGTTGTAAGTGCACTTTTGTGATTTTTAAAAAAATGCTGAGAAGCACTGCAGACTGAATTCCTGGAAGAGAACCTGTGGCGTTAGGGGCAGCAGGGGCTCAGGAGCCAGGGATGTGAGAGAGGCAGTTTCCTGACACAGTGTGTTGCTTCAGCAAGTTTGGGAGATACTATTACTTCAGCTTATTAAGATGTGAAAGTTACTTTGCCTCTCTAAATAAGAACCCAAGGATACTACTTTATTGTTCAGTTTGTTTTTACTGAATTCCTAGACGTTCCAAATTTCTACCAAGTTCCGCATTCTTTCCCTATGGAACAGCTGACTTCTATCTTCATACACATTAATGTTTCAAGTTGATATTTCTCAAGTGCCTATTTTATGAACACATTGATTTATCAAAGATACATAAACCAGTGTTAACTTATTTCCAGTCCAATGATGGTACATGCAATATCTTATATTACAGCAAGCCCCATGCAAATTTTGGCTAAATAAAAGTGTCTCAGCAGCATAACATACTAAAAATATGTTGAATTACAGAAAAATAAGGCTCTTTGGAAAGTTGCATCCTCCATATCGCCATGCCCTAGACTGAATCAGCTATGTTGTTCTAAGATTCCTCTGTCCAGATTGATCTTGAAAATGCCAGATGACGGAAATTGCACAACCCGTTTCCCTGGGTACTCTATGCCACTGCTGTTTGGGGGTAATATTTATTCTCCAGTGGTAGACTTTTTGCAGATATCCTTTCTATAGTTTAAACTACTGTATTTCTTCATTCAGTTATTCCTCCTTAGCTCTGCGTCTTTGATTCCTTATGTTCAGCCCCCTCAGGGCAATATGGAGAGCAGTTCAGTAAATTAATTCTGCAAACCTTGGGTGCATACTGGTCAGCTCAGTAGTCAGTTTTGCCAGCTTTTTATGGGATAATGGGTATGTACTCTCCATATGTATTGTACTTTCTGACTGTGAACTCATTAATAAGATGGTCGGGCATGTGTATTTTCATTTGAATATCTGCTGATGAAAATGTTCTATTGCAAACATCAGTCAAAAATTATGTGGATTAGGGACACTCTTAGGAGGATTTTATGTCCATAAAATAAATTGGTACTTTGTGATATATATGATCTTTCTCCCATAAGTTTTAAGTAATTTTAAATGAATTTCCAATTAATTGCAGCATGATGAAATTCCAGTGTGGTGTATATAAAAATGAACTTGACAGCATCCTTGAAAATTCAGTCCAGTACTGTTCCTGATCAGTGATAGCTCAAATTCTTTTAGCTGATGCGAATCTCAACAGGAGCTGGCCCAGTAGGGATGCGGATGTGTGCATCCACATGAGTCTAACGCCACAACAGGAAGAGGAAAGACTATGCAGAACAAGAATAGCATAGGGTTTTCATTATCCAGATGATCCTAGAAAAATAAGAATATTTAGTTTTAATAAATTAGAAGACAGAAAATGGCTGTCACCTTGTAGATGACTTTGTACCTGTCTCTAGTATGTCCCTTTTGACACTTAGCTTTAGACTGGCCGCATGCACGTTGCTGCTGTCGTGGGGTGGCCGGGGGAGCACGGTGTGAGCTCCTGTGCAGGTGGTGAGTACCCTCTGCTTCAGTGGGTTGTCACTGGTCTGGTAGGTACTCCGGCTCCCGTGTGCTGTGGTGCCAGCCTCGGTGCTTGTGTGTGTGCTCTCTGCGCCTTGTGAAGGAGGGAAACAACACTTGAAAGGGTTTTATTGAGGGTTAGAAAGTTGTGAAGGTAGGCTGTCTATGCAATAAAAACTGACCCTACTTCTGACCCTTATGCAGCAAACTATGTATACCTTAAAGCTGTTAATAATTTCTGTTTCTCTACTTAAATTTTGTCATGTTATTCCACTGTCATAACAGTAGCATGCCCTTTCAAACATCTAAAAAGCAGATATTTAGAATTTCTTTTTATTTCTTACATGCAGCGTTCCCATCATACGTTTTAACACTTGTCATTTTGTTCTCATTCTCTGGGAGGAAACACAGAGATCCTCTCCTATTTACATAATTTTGCATGGGCAATCAAAAAGAACACACTGTGTAGGAGGATCCAAGAATCAGAATTTATTGTTGCTTTAATTAATGCTTTAACAATCTAATCAAAATGTAACAACCACTTATTTTTACTCCAGTTGTAACAATGCTAACATAATCATTACCATTTGTACCATTTACCAAAACAATACCATTTGTATTGAGATTAATTAGTAATAACATGAAATCGATAGCTCCAAATATCTGCTTCTTTCTTCTGATTTCTCACCTCTGGTCACCCATAGTCCTAGGTCAAGGGCAGGATGGTTTAGTGAGTTGTCATCATCCGAGTTCTTCACCAGGAATACACTACCAATGGTGCTGGGGGATTTCCTCCCTGATCCCGAATTTGCTCAGGGTTATTTTTATCTATTTCAACCCCATATTTGGTAATGGGATTAAAGTTTTTACTTTTCTGTTATCTATAGCGCTTCTTACAGCATGATTGCTGACGTTTGTTAGTCTTTTTCCTATATTGTATTATTTATTTATTTATTTATTTGTGAAGGAGAACCATGCACATGAAAAGCTGAGGAAAAGTTAAGCTTAAAAAAAGAGTTAGGTGATAACCAGCACAGCTTATACAAGTTCAGAAGCATGGAGTAGATACCTGACCTTTGGGTACTCTTGCTGTTTTATCTAGGAGAAGCTAGACAAGAGCTTACGTGATCTTAGAGCAAGTTGCAGCAGAAGTTTCTCAAATAAATTTTGCAGCTACAGCTAAAAGCAAGCTAAAGTAAGTTCAAGACCAGACAAGGGCAGTTAAGGCTTGGGGCCTTGTATGACTGGTTATTGTTATAAAATTGAAGACTTATGCTGCTACTTGGCAAAACGAAATTTCCTGATCCACAGGGCTGCACCTCTGCTGGGCTGTGATGTTAAAGCAGATGTATTCAGGAGTTTACCTTTGGAGTGGACAAATTTAACCTTGGGTTACCTTAGTAGTGGTATTTCAGAGATACTTTACTCTTTTCCTGTTGTTAAAATTAGTAGAGCAACATGTTAAAATACAAACTTATTTTCTAGATGTATAATTCTATGAATTATCTGTTCCAATTTATTCTAATAATTAAATACATATTGTTTCATGAATTGTTAGCAACTACCATACATTTTTACATACTACCATTGATACGATTGCACAGAGTATAAATCATCCTGGGGAAGCAGAATAACAACTCCTTCACTAGAACCAATAAAACATCACTTCAAAGTCTTCCAATGTATCCGTACGTGCTTGTGACTTATTCCACAGTCCGGCTCTCCCTTTCGGTCCCCACTTGTCTTTTCAGGGTCACACAAGCCAAAGAGTGAAAAACAAGGGGGCAGCATGTGCAAGTCAGAAGGGAGTGGGGACAACTTGAGTTGGATACTCTTCTGGTATCCAGTGACAGTACATGTGGGAATGGGTCAAAGCTGCACCAAGGAAGGTTTAGACTGGACATTAGGAAGCATTTATTGTGGAGTGAGTGGTCCGACACTGGAACAGGCTTCCTAGAGTGGTGGTGGATGCCCCAAGCCTGACAGTGTTTGAGGCATTTGGATAATACCCTTAACAATATGCTTTAGCTTTTGGTCAGCCCTGAGTTGGTCAGACAGTTGGACTCAATGATCTTTGTAGGTCCCCTCAATCTATTCTATTGTATAGTCTATTCTACATGAATGTGAAATGAGCCAAAAGGACGTGTCAGTTGAAGCTGGATGACAAGTGCTGTATATAAGTGGCCAGGAGACTTGTTCCTGGAGGGGGCTGACCCTTTGGCTGTCTTCCCCTTTCAGGGCTTTCTTCTCCAGTCTGCGCCATTCGATCACCGTCTTGTCCTCCCGCTCGCGCCTTTCTGCTGCTGCCTCTGCCTCCTGGCTTTTGCAGCAAGCGGATTTGTAACTGTGCCCTGTGAGCCACGATAAGTGTGTAATGAGTAACGTGAAAACAAATGTCTTCAAAAATGTCTTCCATTTGAGGTGTCAGGTGCTTTATTCATTAACTGTTAGTGTTCCATGATGTCGTTAAAAGGTGGAAAACCTCAATAGTGTATTTCCATTATTTGGATTGAAGGGATTACGTCTAAGACTGTCTTTAGAAGTATTCCTCTAAGCGTGTTTTGAGTGCTGATGTTTGTTAATGACCATATGGCTGTCATCTCTATTATCCTTACTTTACTGAAAAGTCCTGGGATTTTCCTATCTTCCGTCATTGTGTTTTGATATCTTTTTATCTTTATTGTGGCACATGTCTGCATTTAATTCACTTTCTTCTTCAAATATTTTTTCTCCTTGTTAATAAATGTCCCACTAGTTATTCTGCTCATTTTACTTTGACGTTTACTTAAAGGTCCTGTATTTTTTCACGAGTTCCTTCAGAACTCTTGCTATCAGTGAAAGATATGCCCAAACAAATGAAGGTGATTTTGGTTGTATGTTTAAGCAGTATGTGTAAAGAGTTGCTGATAAACCCTGAAGAATTGATTTAAAAACAGTGAGATTACGTATTTTTGTGACTTAGATAATGATGTGCACACCTGAGATGATCAGATTCATAATTTTCCAAGGAATAATAACCATGTTCAAGTTTTAGTAACCTAACGTTGTGTTTTAGCATTAGGTTGCATCGGACAGTCAAAAGATACCAAAATACATTCATATATTCAACAATGCATATATTCATTATGAAAAATGGCATATTAATGTTTATAAGAAATATTTATAACATCACATTAGAAAGAATTCATCATCAGGCAATCAATACAGATTAGTATCTGAGGAGTACATAAAAATAGCAATGCAATTTATTTTAACCTTATCACAATAAACATAAATAAATGCTTTTTCATTAAAGCATAGACCTACTGTCATTGGGAAAGAGAAAACATACAGTAGTGAAATTATGCTCACTGTGCTTATTTTGCCTGATCATGAGAATTGAAAAGAAATTTATGTGACCAAAAGTGTAAATTGCATGGACAGGCAACTTTGGTTGCTAGATACACGTACACCGATGTAGTGGGCTTTAAACCTGCCTACTCAACACTTTCTGCATATATTTTGATAGTCCATGCTTCATGTTGTTTTTTAAATTTTTAATTTATTTATTTGAAGAATCACATGATTTTATGAAATGGAAAGTGTATTAAAACCTTGCTTTTTTTCCATGGTACAGCTTAGACTTGTTGGAAGACAAGTGGGTAGGATTATATGGTGCTGATTATATGCATACCCATTTTTGAAATACATTTACTTACCCTCATGTATCTGCTGAGATCCTAGACACGTGAGAAACCATCTTCTGGGTGTTGTTAGATGTCTTCTAAGCATAGTCTCTACCAGAAACTGCTGCTAAAATTGACTTTTCCAGCTCACTGTTACCTTCATACAGAATTACAGAATCTTCTTGGTTGGAAGGGACCTTTGAGATCATCAAGTCCAACCACAAAAAAACCCAAACAAACAAATAAACAAAAAAAACCCAAACAAACAAAAAACAAAAAAAAAACCACCAAAACAAAAACAAAACCCACACAAAACAAACACCCACAAACACACACCACACCCACCCACAAACAGACACAACCCAACAATCTCAGGCACTAGAGCATGCCCTGAAGTGCCACGTCTACACGTTTCTTAAATACCTCCAGGGATGGCGACTCCACCACCTCCCTGGGCAGGCTGTTCCAGTGCCTGACCACCCTCTCAGTAAAGTCATTCTTCCTAATTTCTAATCTAAACCTCCCCTGCCGCAGCTTCAGACCATTTCCTCTGGTCCTGTCATTATTCCCTTGGGAGAAGAGGCCAACACCCGCCTCTCTACATCCTCCTTTCAGGGAGTTGTAGAGGGCAATGAGGTCCCCCCTCAGCCTCCTCTTCTCCAAACTAAACATGCCCAGTTCCCTCAGCCTCTCCTCATAGGACTTGTTCTCCAGACCCCTCACCAGCTTGGTGGCTCTCCTCTGGACACGCTCCAGCAGCTCAATGTCCTTCCTGTAGTGAGGGGCCCAGAACTGAACACAGCACTCGAGGTGAGGCCTCACCAGTGCCCAGTACAGAGGCACCACCACTGCCCTGCTCCTGCTGGCCACGCTGTTCCTGATACAGGCCAGGATGCCGTTGGCCTTCTTGGCCACGTGGGCACACTGCTGGCTCATGTTAAGCCAGCTGTCCACCAATGTTGGCATACAAAGGCTGAGATGGTGCAATCTTTAGTCATTTGACTCTTCTTTGAGGATTGGGGTATTCTGGGGTTTATTTACACCTGTGTTATGATGTGAGGTGTAAATTGTCATGGTTCTAGTAAAAGCATGATAACTGCACTGCCTTGAGAGTGCAGCTTCTAGTATCTATCACATGGTCTGTGACTCTTTGGAGATAAATTGATATTTGAAAATCTAGATCTTTTTTACTGAAGTATCTCCATATTGGCTTTTTCATGAAGCCAAATTATACATAACATGGCCAATGAACATCTCCTGTCTCCTTCGACGAATACATTTATAAATGCTCAACATGAGCTGGCAATGTGCCCTGGCAGCCCAGAAAGCCAACCGCATCCTGGGCTGCATCAAGAGAAGTGTGGCCAGCAGGTCACGGGAGGTGATTCTACCCCTCTACTCTGCGCTCATGAGACCCCACCTGGAATACTGTGTCCAGCTCTGGAGTCCTCAACACAGGAAGGACAGGGACCTGTTGGAACGGGTCCAGCGGAGGGCCACAAAGATGACCAGAAGGATGGAGCACCTCCCCTATGAAGACAGGCTGAGAGAGCTGGGGTTGTTCAGCCTGGAGAAGAGAAGGCTCTGGGGAGACCTCATAGCAGCCTTCCAATATCTGAAGGGAGCCTACAGAAGAGCTGGAGAGGGACTCTTTGTCAGGAAGTGTAGTGACAGGACAAGGGGTAATGGTTTTAAATTGGACGAGGGGAGATTTAGATGAGATATTAGGAAGAAATTCTTTACTGTGAGGGTGGTGAGACACCGGAACAGGTTGCCCAGAGAAGCTGTGGATGCCCCATCCCTGGAAGTGTTTAAGGCGAGGCTGGATGGGGCTTTGAGCAACCTGCTCTAGTGGGAGGTGTCCCTGCCCATGGCAGGGGGGTTGGAACTAGATGATCTTTAAGGTCCCTTCCAACTCTAACCATTCTATGATTCTATTCTATGATTCTACTGTGATTTTTTTTAAAAGTAAATAACTAGATTAAAATAGTGTACTTTAAAACAGAAGGCTATATGAGACAACAGATCTATTATTCAGAGCCTCATATGAAGTAGCAAATCTTGCCATTCTTCACTTTTATTTCGCATGGTGTCTTCACATTTTGCATTGGTTTGCATTCCAGCCTTCTTTGATATTTTCAGTGACACTGACATTAAGATAGAGTGATTTATCTGTATGGTATCAATATAATTGCAGACTGTACAGAAAGCATATAAAACTTGGAATATTTGGAAGAATTCTGATTTTGCTTAGGGACTTCTGGAAGTATGTATTGTAGTATAGAGATGGCTGTTGAATGTCACCCTTCAACAAGTATGTCGTGTTTTTCACAGAAAATAACGTAGCACTGAGAGTGCAAATACCTCGTATATTTTAAGAGTATCTGGTAATCAGTGTCATCATCCTTATCGCTATTTAAGTGATTTATGTGGAGCCATTCAGAGGAAGTGAGCTTGTTTTGAGGGTGGTGACAGAAAGTAACCAGAATCTAATGTATGAGAATGAGAGGTTGATGGTGGAGCTTGGGACCCGCGGAGAGCAACTGGAAAGCTTTGCACAGTCGGAATGCTGTGCGCTGCTTGGCAGTGCTGCTCTTAGGCTAGGAGTAATAGGAGTGAAATAAGGATATAGTAATCTCTGTAAGAATTGGACTCATCTTTTGAAGATTCAGAAGAAGTACTGTGTTCAAGACCACTCTTAAGGCAACCCCAGATCTTTAGATTTTTACTATTTAGCGTTTATTCATTCATCAGCATTGCAGCAAATGAAAAAAAGAATTAAAAGCTTATTTAATTAGCCAAAGAACCAAAATACAGATGATACTTCAGTGTAGGTGGACAGCCAGTTTTTGCCATGCTCGTTTTGACTTCGTTGGGAAGTAACTACCATTATGCTTAAATTATTTTATGCCTCCTGTCATTGCAGAATCACCACTCTGATTAAGGAATTAACATCTGCTGTGAGGTCTTTTTCTTCTTTCTGTTCTAGCCATGACAATCAATTTTGGACTATGAGAAACACAAAAGAGTGCAACTAATTCATAACATTGGCTATATTTGACAGCTATAATGTTTACATTATTGTTTTTGTAATTTATTTATGCATCTTGCCTAGCTAGTAGCAAGATTGGACTATTAAAATGTTTACTAATGCTTCCTTCAGCTTGCTTCTTTAAAATTATGATTCTGCCACAATTACTATAAATATGTCTCTAAACAAAAAAAAAATGGTGATCATTACCCTATTAGTTTATTTTCCAGTTGAATCTAGAATTCAGAATTAATTTAACTTGAACACATAGTACTCATATTTCCTGCCTCATTTCAGTATGAATTCCTACACAATGAGCGGCTGAATTTACTCAGCAATCCTGACACAAAATTACTGGCATTATTTAAGGCCACCCTAGGACAAAGATTTGATGGCCTAGTAAAAGTATTTTAGAAAATGGAATGATTTGTTGAAGAATACTTACTTTTATTTATGAAGCCAAAATTCCATTGATGACCATTTGCATATAGAAATAATTTTAGACAGTGGCAGGAGAAAGCACGTCCCAGCAGAGTAAGGAATGATGTAATTCACTTCAGAATGTTACTGAGACTGCACCCGCAATACCTTATGTTCTATAAAATAGTTTGAGAACTATAATCACCATTAAGAATGTGGAGTTGTCCCTGCACTACTAGCTTTTCATACAGAACAATGGAGATTTAAACAAAACAAAACAAAACAAACCCAAAAAGCAAAAAACAAAACAAAGAATGATTTCTTCTTCATTTCTGCTTGCCTTTATTAGGTATATGGAAGATATTCATCTGCTAGCAGGAAGAGTAAAGCATTATAAAATGTGCCTGAACTATAAATAAAACCAGTGACTATTAATAGAATATGGTTATTAACATCCTATTATGAAAAAGTTCAACTTTTAACCGTCTGTATTTATGACAATTCCTATACAGGAGAAACTTTCTAAAATTAGGAATAGCTTTTGCTGGCGGTGCATAATGCAAGGCAAGATGAGTATTTAAGTGTATGCGAGTTTGATCTCAGGCACTGTCTTGGGAATATCACACTTGCTTCAGTGCCAAATACACACAAGACAATTCAGGGTGCTACCCAAACCCAGTGCTGTCAGGAGAGAATGCAGGTTCACTTCTCTCTTTCCTACCGTAGACATACGGGTGAGCAACGTAGGATCACTCTTTCCTATCTGCCCAGCTCATTTTCTTCACATAGACTGTTTTCCTCTCTTGTTGCTTCCACATCCTTCTTTCCGGATGACAGCTTAAATCTGCCTTATTTATATCCCTTCAAACCACTTCTGAAATAACCTTCTTGGTGGGTATTGTCCTTTCTTAGAGTTTCCCCCATGATTTTCTCTTTTCTTTTTACACTAAACAGGATATTTGTTTCTGTCTTCAGATCTCTCCGTATCGTATTCTCGGTTCTGCCACCCACCCAGCCATTCATCATTTGTTACTAAGATGTCATCTCCCAGCTAAGATCTGCCTGCCGAGCTAACCTTCCTCACCCTTCTTACAGATCCTCAAGGGAGTATCTTTATGCTTCTGATGTGGTGGTCCTCCATGTTAACGCCTGTAAACTGCATCTCAATCCCTACACCTCCAGTTATTACAAAAAATTCTCCTTGCTTGTTACAGCAATAAAATTACTGAGAAACACTGGCTGAATTGTTATACTTAAGAACTGTTCTTTCTCTGGTGGTATATACCGTCTTATTATTTTAAACTGAGGAGCTTCCCGTTTACTTTTTAAAATAATTTAATGTATTATTAGAAACAGATTTTCAGAAAGAGAAGTCCTTGTAAGTAGTGACTGTGTGCATCCATTCTACTATTAATTCGTTCATCAGTTTCTTATCAGAAAACAGTTCTTAAATTTTAAACAAACAATTGTATTTGTTTCTCTTTCCTAATATTTAATAATGAAGATTTAATAGGAAAAAATAATATATAAACTGGCATTGAAATAAAAGCTGATAATATTTACTAGAGGCAACTACATTTTACAGATCCTGAAAAAATACTGCAAATAGATGAGCAAAGAAATTAGTTTTATTGTGTGTGTAGTAATAGTTGTATTACTTTTTGGTATTAGTTTATGTTCCTGCTTATGACTATTTAGTGTTTAACTACTGAGAGCGTTACATAACGGACCCTTTGTAAAGGATGTGCACTGCAGTGTAGATTTTAATTCTTGATCCTTATGTCTGAATAGGGTCCAAGTTCATGTGAATGCTGAAGGGAAATTATCTTTTAAGTAGAAATTTTAAGACGACTCCTGATTGTCACTTTGGTGATGATCTCCTTTTTGTTTGTCTGTGTTGGACTTTTCATGTAGTCCTTCACACGTGGGATGAAATTCCTTTAAAAGTTATGATGCCATTACCTCATCCAGCTGCAAATGCTTTCTGAAGCGTTGCCTCCACCTCGTTCCCCCAGAACACTGCGACATGACACTCTGTAGGCAGGTGGCAAGCTGAGATTTCCCCCACAACGCAAAATAGTCTGGTGTTCTGTAACTCCAAATTCTCATCCCTCCATCAACATCTTCATTTTTGTTCTTCTAATATGTCTTATCTGATAACTTGATTAGGAATTAGCAGGAACAAATTCAGTGCTGGAACAGCCTGCCCAGGGAGGTGGTGGAGTCGCCATCCCTGGAGGTATTTAAGAAACGTGTAGACGTGGCACTTCAGGGCATGCTCTAGTGCCCGAGATTGTGGGGGTCTTTTGTGTGTGTATGGTTGGACTCGGTGATCTCAGAGGTCCTTTCCAACCATGAAGATTCTGTGATTCTGTGTTTTTTTCCCCTCACTGTAACAGAGACCAGGTTTGTGCCTGTACTCAAACTTGGAGTCCTAACAGTGTGATTATTGAACAGCTTTACTTTAATGTTGTCCTGTGAGATTTACACTATCTAGAATAGTGAAACCCTTTCAGAGGTTTATTATACTTTGTAAATATTTAGTCTAAGTCCAGGATTCATGGAGTTGAACTGGGTGCTCACTTTATTAGTTACTGTAATTCCTTAAAAAAACTGACTCCTAGAAGTCAATATACTATCAGTTGATCTTAAGGTTAGCATTAGGTGCCTTCTTGATTTTTGAGGATAGGGACTGGGCTCCTAAAAAATGCCATGGTTTTGAAAGTGTCGCCCTTCCCATTTAGCACCAACATAAAAAAGGTTCTGGTTTGGAAAACATTTTGTGCATTTTTTTCCCAGTGAAAGGAAACCAACAGAGATCTGGTTCTGACCACTATAGAGAGACTTCTGCTCCAATGTGACAAGCGTATTTTGGATCCAGACATGGGTTTATCCTTTGTTTGTTAGGAAATAAGCAGATATCCACAAGGGTCTCCCTCTTCCATAAGTATGAAAATTAATTGTAAACAATAAAAATTAAGGATTTCAGAATAAACTCAGCAGTCCTGTGTGTATAGATGTCAACACTAGAAGAAAAAAGTATTGTTACTATGTGTGGAAGATTTGTTACCTCAGCAATTTCTTACGGTAGTAACAATACAAACAAGATTAAGATTAAGACTAGTCCTTTCCTCTCTTTAAAGGATAGTATTGAAGAGTGTATTAGGTGTATGTTCGTTGCTCAAATACCACTGTTTGGGTTGAATTTTGCATAATGGGAAAAACAGACAAGCAAAGCCAGGGAATGGATTATTTCATGCTCACTGAAAACAAGTCATGTATCTTTCTTGTCTTATTCCTGCTGGTTTCCTAGCGGCGTATTTCTTGATCTGTATTTGGTCGAATTTGGTATTTGATATATATTTGGTGGAATCTGAATCTCAAAACAGCCCTTTCATCCTACAAGTGAGACTGTGTTGTCACAATGGTGGGGATCACATGCAAGTTTCATAGTGTTGGATCTAGTGCTTTACTTGTCTGTAGAGAACTTCATGATCCAGCACTAAGGATGAGACTTCAAAAGGTATATAGTCATCTGACTCCTCTTAATTTGGAGGATGGATTAAGCACATAACTATCTTTGAAATCTAGGGCTAAATTCATTTTTCCTAAAACATGACCATTTTAGAATGCATCTACTAGCACTTAGGTGTTTTTATATTTCTCTTTAATTTAGGGTTTTCACAGCATGTTTTGTGCTGATCTCCATTGCATACAGTTGTCAGAGCTGCTGTCACACAAGTAAAAGATTCTACTCCAGTTTCATGATGTCTTTTGTTTACCCCATTCTGCACTCCTTATGATTTCATTGTGTCAGTTGTGTTTCTTCAGACTCTTACTCATAGCTTTCTCAGACGCTTCTCCTTTAATAAAACCAGCATAGTTTCTTCTGAAACATTTCTTTTCAAATCCGTAGAATTTGTCTTTATGAAGTGTTTTTCATATGGTATGTGGAAGAGAAGATTAATAGAGGATAATAGACAATACCTAAAGTATAGATCACAAAGGTAAATCTGCGTATTTTCCATTTCCTCTTGGCAGATAGCCAGACAACCACTTAGGAAAAGTTAAATTATTCCAAGTTTTCAGTTAACCGCATGAATAATTACACCATTTTTGTTTGCACATATTGGAATCTGTCTTCATATTATAACAATAGCCTAGTCTTTAATTTGTGTGCTGCAGTTTTAATTGGTTAAATAAAGATGTTTGCTGTAGCAGGATACATCTTTTGATTAATGAAGGCTAAGTCACTGTAGTGTTCATGTTAGCAGCATCAGTTTCTGTGCAGAAAAGCTAGAAAAGAAGGCAGAAAGAGTAACAGGCCTCTTACTATTCCATGTCGTTGATGTTCCAAAATCTGAGTTTTTGCCTGCCAATGTGCCATTCAAACAATGTTTTCTATTAGCAAGTTGTTGATATTTTTTAGTTTGATTACAGAATGATGTTTTTTCCTGCACTGTTCTAAACTAGTGGTGCATGGACTCAAATGTAACATGATTATTTTTTTTTTTTTCCAAAGGCTGAAATTAATAAATTCAATGGAAAATTCCTTTAATAAATTCAATGGAAAATTCCTTTAATGCCTATCTGTGTAACTTCAATTGTAAAGTATTTTGAAGCAGGTAGTTGTTATGATCAGAATTGCTGAGACAGTTGAGTTTGTTTGCTTGACCTTGCTTGACTTGGATGCCTTGGGCTTTCTAGGATACCCTGGCAAATCCCACAGTGGCATTTAATGTGTAGCCTGTGCTTAAACTCAATTTGTATGAAGAATATAATCTGATGTAATGGATTAGTTGTGCTTAGCAGATTCCTTGCAGGACCTGATCCTTACACCCTCATTTCATTGATCTGCTACAGCTTCCTTTATCAGGTGTTGCTTCTTTGCAGTAGGGCTGACCTGGTTGTGCACTGCAGGGTTTCTTCTCCAAAGCTTTGCTGCTTTGCCTTTTCATTTTCTTCTCCCTATCCCCAAAATACTAGAGCTGTTTTTGAAAATCTCCAAAGACTAGCAGAGAGAATAGATATGACATACAAATAAATTATCTCTCGGGTTTTACTTTTTGTTTTTAAACCTTCATATATAACGCCCCTAGGAAAAGGCTCTTAAGGAAGTGACATGGCCAGAGGGGAAAGAAAAATAACCTAATCTCAGAGTGAACCCCACCTATTGTATTTAATCTAAAACAACCTGAAATGACTTTCAGAATCACTTACCTGTAATTCTCAATGCACCAGGCTCTGATCCATGCAGACATAAGCTATGTCTGTGTAAGGATATTAAGTATATCTGGGTCCATCCTTTGGAACTGAAACTAACTGTCATGAAAATTGCTGCATTTGTGCTATGAATGTCTCCCACCCTCCAACAGAAGGTGCATGCAGGCTGTTTATTGTGAATGGTCCCTGACCTTTGATAGTGTTGCTCCTCAGCCATGCCCCAAAATTGCCTGGAGGAATGGTAGTGAGTCTAAGTCCTGCCAGCTCCATTCTGGTTATTGTGTGGTAGAGTTGGTCAAGTTCCAGTTCACAGGGACGCTCCCTGCCACTCAGGGATTTTGTGATTCGAAGAAAGCACTGGTTAGCTTGTAATATAAAACTATCACCCACTTTTCTGCCTTTTTGCAGCAGTTTGGGCTTACGTGGAGGAAGATAGAATCTTCAGTGACCCTGAGTGTTCCCTGAACCCTCATTCCCATTAATTGATGCACCTGAATGTATGCTCCCAGTCATCATTGTCCTGTGTGTTCCAACCCTTCCAGGAGGCAGGAAGAATTCCCAGGCTCTGGAGTGTTTGGCAGTTTGCACTTTTGTTGCCTGAGCATCGCCAGCCTCAGCTTTTTCTCCGGTGGTGGCATATTTAGATCAAAAGGAAGCATCTAAACCTAAGAATATTGAACGAGGAGGATGGTTTACTAGCAAATTCAATGTAGTTCACAGAGACAAAAATTAATGTGTGTATTAACATTCCATGTAGATATATATATACAACCATATGTATTTTTATATATAGAAAGCATAAATTAATATTTAACATTAAGATTTCAAAGTATGCTTAATCAGTGAGAGGGTCTACGTTTGCCCATTTCTCTTTTAGCTCCTGTTCAGAAACAATTCTGTTTCTCCTCTCTCTGATAGCCCTGCTTCTTCTCCACCTCAGGCACAGTCTTCAGATTTGTTCCCTTGATTTTTCCTGATCTGCCTGATAACTTGTCGTCTTCAGAAGATTGACAAAGTATGACATGAACTTTTGCCTTTCTTCTCCTTTTTTTTTTTTTTTGGGGGGGGGGGAATCAATCAATTACCTTGGTTGATCCTGACATCTCCTTTCTCATTTTTCTGCTTCGTATTTCCTTGCGTGTCTCTTGGCTATCTCCTGACACCTTTCTCTCCAATTCCCAGCTTCCTTACCTTCAAGCTTTATTCCTGGGTGTCTCCTTTTCCAGAAACATTTTATAATGAAAGCCAAGCTGTATCTGTAGAGTATCTAATGCCATCTCTTGTACAATACTTTGCAAGCTGTCAGAGTGCTTCATTTTACTTTCTAGAATGAAAGTCTTTTCAGCCATGAAAGAATTTCAAACCATTGGAGGTTTCTGAGAAACCAGAAGAAAATCAAAGTGCAAATATCACTTTGTGTGTCTTTTCTATCCTACTCCCTTTCTTTTTTATATATTTTTAATCTTCAAATTATTTAGTTATTTTTCTTTTAAAATTGTCTGCACTTTCTATTTTTGTAGGTGTGTTAAAAGACCCATATTTCTTTCTTGGAACAAGTACTTTTAAAATGGACATTGATATTCTTAGTCCTTCAGCTGGGCAGCCCTGAAGCTGTGTGTGTGCAAGAACTGCCGTGCTCCCAGTGATTATCAACCGTTCTGTCTCCAGTACTAAGACTGCTGGATATTTCCTGGCTGAAATAAAAATCTATCTTCTATTTTCATTAATCCATACGATTGAAATGATGAATCTGTGGGTCCTGTCAGCTGTTGCTGTTGGTGGCATCCATCCTAAACAAAGGGAAGCTATCCGACTTTTATCAGCATTAGAAAACTCCCAACAGTATGTATACCAACTCCTGATGGAGTATTTTTTTTGTGTGAAAAGGTTATAATTTGTTTGGAAAAGAAATGCTTCCACAAAAATATTGAATTCCCTGTTAGCTCAGCTTCAAGTCGTAGTTCTTGTGTTGAGCTGAGCCTGTTTTGCAATGGAACAGATTGTCTTGCAACACGGTGTGCTCCTGGAAATTTTCTTCTTCTTCAAGCCTGTGGCATTTTCTGAACTCAAGAGGCTGTTTCCTGTGCTAATCAAGGCAGCTGACAAACTCTCCAGCATGTTTGAATTAAGGTGGGTCTGCCCAGGTTCTTTCTCTGCCCTGTACAACCTTAGGAACAGGAACAGATTGGCAGATGTTTCTTTTTACCAGCTGCTGAGATCATCAGTGACAGACGTGTAACCAGAAGAAAGGCTTGTTAGTCTGAGACCTAAAATACAGGCAAACTGAGCAATTTCCTTTAACATTTTAATTGTGAATTGCATTTTTCCCTGTTTATTAAGTATTTCGTTATACGTAAGCTGCAGCAGCATAATCTGTTTCATCTGGGGATGGTTAATGAGGATGTTTTGGTGCGAAGCAGGACAGTTCTCAAATCTGGCCAGCCTTGGAGAGCTCACTACCCTTTCACCAGTGTGCTGGGAAAAAAGACATCTCAGCAGAAGGACCTCTTTGTATGCCTGTTAATGAACAGTAATAGTGAGGTAACTCACAAAGGTGATATAAAGTAGAAGAGACAGGAAAGAAGAAAAGATGTTAGCAGATACACGGAAGTATAACGAGCGTTTTCACTAGCTTGACAATTCTAAGTGTGGCAGTTGTTCTTTTTCACAGTTACCGTCAAAGGCTTACCCGTCAGCTACCTTTACTGGAGGAAAGAATTGCTTCTAAATAAAAGCAGGACATACACCAGATTTGTATGGCTAGCTTCTGGATAACAAAATAAAACAGTACTCAAATCGGTGAAAAAAGCAAGCTGAAAGGTACTTCTGCTTTTTAGATTAAATTTAATGTCTCTACTTAAATTTTCTGAATTCTATTCTAGTTCTTTATCCTGTTCCCCACATGTATTCATATTGGGTTCATAGTGCCTTACCTGGCTGCTGTACATTATTCACTAAGCAGTTTAATTATAGATATGCTGGGAAGGAGAAAGGTAATGAAGAGCATGCATAGTGGTAGCCTAGGGGCTCCTACATCAAATATAATTTTGCTGCATTCTCTCCCATTCATGTAACCTGTGCTTCTCCATTGTTTAGGTATTTAGTGTTCTCAAGTCCTAGGGAAAAACAAGAGTATTGAAATGTCTTTTATGGGAATTTTAAGGAAAAATTTCCAAGGGAATTACACTTAGTTTGTACAATTAAGTGGTCTGTTTGTCTGCCAGGCTCTTTTTCCCAAAATATTTTTGAACATGTTGGCTAATTTCATCCATATATGATATAAGGATAAAAATCCAAGCATGTGAAGTTCCTACATGTTGTTAAGAAGGAAGACTGGTCATCGTGTCTAGAGGAGATACTCCAAATAATGTTGAGGAAAAACATGATAGCTTAGCCCCACATCCATTCTGAAAGGCAGCAAACAGATGCTTGAACTAACCTCGGAGTCAGCCAGTGTATATCTGCTGCCTCCTTATCCACCTACGCAGATGAGAGATCTGGGAGGAAGGTGAGATGAAAAGGCCACAGGGAACAAATACGGATATTGTGTGCAAGAACAGGTGACGAAAGATAGTGTTTGCAAATCTAGAACAGAAATTCATTACTTATTCTCGTTTACCATATATTTGTGGTAGCAACAACAAGATAAAAATAATGCATGTGGTCAGGTATTTGGAAAAGTGTCATAACAGACCTTAGTCTCCTGGAAAGCCTGGCTCCTGGAAAAGCTGTTATCTCCTATAGAGCTGAACCCAGTCTTCTCCACACACGTACTGTGCTTGAGGAGTGAACTCACCTCTCCCAGTCTGGCATAGACTTTTATATACCCTGGGCCACAGGCTAGGAAGTGCTTTGAAAATTGGTACCGTTGCTTTGAACTTGACTTGAAACAATGAAAAGCCATTCCTTGGAGCTGGGAATACATTTGGTTTTATGACATGTTGCTGTTATAGCTGCAGCACTTTGAAGTGGAGCTGAGAAGAAGAAATGCATCTTTTTGACATGGTGAAAAAATGATACCTGGCCATTTTATGCCAGTATGGGGTCAGCTGGAGTTAGGAGTATAATGCCTAGGCATCACTTACGGATATCCACTTGTGTAAGGGCTCAGCAAGGATTTAAACTTACTGCTAGACTGCAACAAATTAAGTGCCCGTGTAGATTCATCACAGGCAAGTTTCACTGCCATTGGGAGCTTCTCAGGTTGCTCATTGAGTTTCCTGACTGTCAGCACTCCTACTTACTCGAGCTTCAGTTCCATCTAACTGGTCTTTGTTAGTGAGCTTGTCTGTGATATGTGTATTCTTGGCATGTGAATCCATACCGTCTGGTTAGTACAGCTGCTGACATGGATCTTAACTCTCAAAGGTTTTGTGGTTATTGTTTTTTTTTTTTTTGTTGTTGTTTTATTTATTTATTTTATTGATTAAAAAGCAAAGGATCTAGTTTAAAAAAAGGGAGCCTTCCTATCATTGATTTTTGGATATGTCAGGAGCATACACTGTACTCAAATTATTTGAAAACATTTTCCCGGATCCCTTTCTTCCCTTTACAAGATATCAGGTTTTATCATGTTTAGCAGTGATAGCAGATATCACTGCTATCATGTTTAGCAGTGATGAAGCAGGTTGCAGACAGATTCAAACAGGTCTTCTTCACCTTTTAAACTTGATTCCTAGAAAGGTGGTTGGAGGAATTGAAGCATATTTGCAGGAAATGAAACAAGTCTCCTTGACATCTGTACATTTTCATTGTAAAGGTCCCAGCAATAAATTAAGACAATTACTGTTAAAGCAAGGTGACAAGCCCAAGAAAAATATGCATCTTGTTTGCTGCAATAAGAGGCTGTAATGCCACTCTAGGATGAATTTGAATTCCCTATGTCAGATAACCTAGTGTAATGAAATCACATTACCCGGTGCTAATGTGTTTACTTTCCTGTGAATACAAGGTCTCTTGCTAGAAATTTTCTCTTCTAAAGTTGCCATAGAGAATCCTATTTCCAGGCAGAACTCAGGTTTCCTGCTTTTTGTTGAATAGTTTGTAGATATTTGGTTTCTATTCAGTCATAACAATGGCCCTAATCTTGCCTCAGTTCCCAAATGCTCTTTCCTGCATACTTAAGTGGTAGCCAAGAACACTTGGAGTGACTGAACTAAAACTAATATGTTAGTTAGCTAAACCTATCTGTTACAACTAGTACTTGTTCTTCCTTCTGGGGTGATTACTGGGCTAGTTTCTGTATCCTTATGTTATGGCCGTTTCATTAAACTGAACAGGAGTAGTAAGTTGGCCCAAGCATTGGCACCTTGTTAGCATGGCCCTTTGTCATGTCTGCAGATCCGTATTTTAGCAGTTAACACTTAGACATGGTTTGAAGAGTAGTATGGCTGAGGGAAACCTAATGAGTGTGGGCATGAGTGTGTTCTGTCAAATTCAATGAAAATTCTGCAGAAAAATCCACAGGAGACTTCATACAATACAATCTTGACAGATTATTAATATCTCTTAAATTTTGCTCATTTTTTCCACTTCAGCGTCTTTGGTTTTCACTGCACATTTATAAGTGTCTAAACTTATGTTGGTGCATAAACCCTGTATTTTTAGGTTTGGCTGGCAATTTCTCCTGAAGATGCAGTACAGGAAGGTTGATTGTCTTTTACTGTACATTCCTGATCCTCTGGAGCAAGGATCTGTTTCTACAGATTGCCTCCTTTTGCCTCAAAGTGGAGGCTCAGAGCAAAGATATGCCCTCCACTGCATTTGTGAGTGAAGGCTTACATACCTTCTGCTGTTAGATATCACTAGTTTAGTTCTTCAATTAAAATTATTATCCAAAAAAAAAAAAAAAAAAAAAATTATTTGTAATTGTTGCTCTCAGTCTGAAATAAGGTAAATTAAAATGGTAGAATCATAGAATGGTCTGGGCTGGAAGGGACCTCCAAAGGTCATCTAGTCCGACCTTCCCGCAGTCAGCAGGGACACCCCCAACTAGACCAGGTTGCCCAGGGCCTCGTCGAGCCTCACCTTGAATATCTCCAGGGAAGGGGCCTCAACCACCTCCCTTGGCAACCTGTTCCAGTGTTCCACCACCCTCATGGTAAAGAACTTGTTCCTAATATCCAATCTAAATCTTCTCTTCTCCAGCTTAAAACCATTGCCCCTCGTCCTGTCACTGCAGGCCTTTGTAAACAGACTGTCTCCAGCCTTCCTGTAGGCCTCCCTCAGGTACTGGAAGGCCGCTATTAGGTCTCCCCGGAACCTCCTCTTCTCCAGGCTGAACAGCCCCAGCTCCCTCAGCCTGTCCTCATAGCCCCTCATCCAACCCCCTGATCATTTTGGTGGCCCTCCTCTGGACCCGCTCCATCAGGTCCATGTCCTTTCTATACTGAGGGCTCCAGACCTGCACACAGTACTCCAGGTGAGGTCTCACCAGAGCAGAGTAAAGTGGCAGAATCACTTCTCTGGATCTGCTGGCAACGCATCTTTTGATGCGGCCCAGGATGTGGTTGGCCTTCTGGGCTGCAAGTGCACACTGCCTGCTCATGTCCAGCTTTTCATCCATCAGCACCCCCAAGTCCCTTTCCTCAGGGCTGCTTTCTAATACCTCATCCCCCAGTCTGTATTGATAGCGAGGATTGTTCCGGCCCAGGTGCAGAACCCTGCACTTGCTTTTGTTGAACGTCATGAGGTTCACCTGGGCTCACCTCTCCAGCCTGTCCAGGTCCCTCTGGATGACATCCCGTCCCTCTGGTGTATCAACAACACCACACAGCTCGGTGTCATCCGCAAACTTGCTGATGGTGCTCTCAATCCCTCTGTCTATATCATTGATAAAAATGCTAAACAGTACCGGTCCCAGCACGGATCCTTGAGGGACACCACTTGTCACTGCTCTCCATCTGGACTTCAAGCCATTGAGTACCACCCTCTGGGTGCGACCATCCAAAATGTACCACAATGGAAGCGGATCAGTGAGCCTCCATTGTGATAGGAAACAGTGTGATCTTTTTGATGAATTATGAAATCCTAATAATATTTAGTGAATCTCTGAACATCCTTAAACTTGTCATTTGCCAGAAACAAACCGGAGCATATGTTAACTCTATAGTATTAATGAGCATCTAGATGCAACTTTTCTGTAAATGAACTCTTCTGTGATGAAGCAGTGAATATTTAAGAGATAATGTAATTGTAGAGAGGTAGATATGATATGTATTATCATATATACCAGCACTGAATCTTTGGTTTCCTCCTTTCGTGCTTTTTTACCAGTTATGAATAAAAAGTATATTTATTTTATACATAACTTCATTTTAAAGGTGAGTTTGTGTACACACATGGAGTATTTTCCTGTCTGTAGAGCAGTCAGAGTCAATTTTTTCTGTTTGTCGACAGCAGCACATTAGGAAGCAAAGGTCATATTCTGAGACTCTAAACCTCTTCCACCTCTCAGCAATTCCTCGCATTTACTGGGGGTTTCATCATCTTTTCCCCGGTGAACTTCAGTTTTCCTGTCTCTTTTTCAGACACAGTCAACTTTCTGAGCCCAAGATCTGAAATCACATCCTAAATGGAAACTACCATTTTGAAGGTTTGTAGACTCCTTTGGATACTTTGATAACGGTGTGAGCAGAGGTTATTAGCTCATTAGCGGCATTGCTAACTGGAAAACCAAGAGAGGTCAGTGAGAAGCCTGAACTCCAAGAAAAATTTTATACCGGTTCTCAACTTCAATAAGTAGCATCTTTTCATAGTTTTCAATACTGTGTACTTCCAAATGTCTTACTCTCAGCTATTCTACCTCACAGTACAGGAAAACCCTAAAAAGGCTAAGTAAAAGCAGAAAAAAAAAATAATAAATGCCCACTGTTCATCTCTCTCACTTGCCCTGAGGACAGAATAGCAGACATTTTTATCACTAACAAGTTCTTTGACTGAAGAGAGAAAAAGAAAGTATTTCCTTCTTTCCAGAAACTGCAAAGAGACAGAAAAGCTCCCTTTTTGCTAGTTGCTCCAGCTAGGCAGAGCCACCCTCTCAAGAGCTTTCAGATAGTCAGGGATAGGTAATGAATATCTCACTGGGGGACTTACTGGTGACTTGATTGATTGATCCATCTTTCACCCCTACTTACCTGTTCCACGCCATACAATATGTAGCACATCATTGATGTTTTCTCTTCGGATTAATCTAGGAGAGCACTTCAGCATGTCTTTAAGTGCCTTCTTGAATGGACTTTAGCGCAGTAGAAGCTACAAAAATCTTTGTTGACAAAGAACTACTTTCTTTTTCTTACACATCATAGCAACACAGTTTTCTAGGATGTGAAATTCAAGGACACCTAGAGCTATGTTCAGAAATATATACACTTGATATTTTTGGTGGGTTTTGCTTTCTTCTTTTTTCTGATCTGAGTAAATCTTCATGCTCTCTACTTCCTCTTTTTATGAGTAGTTTCATTCTCAGATGAAAGAAAACCAGAATTGAATAAAAAAAAAGTATCAGCACCTTTCAAGTTTGCCTTTCATCTAACTGGTAGCGTATTCATAATACTGTCTAAGCTGCTCTGAAGGTAAGAGGTAAGAAGGGAGATCTGTGCTGGGTTCAGCTACTTAGTGAACTGCACGCCGTCGTTCTAGCAATACAACAGCTGCCAACACCAAACTTGCATCACAGCCTACGCAGGCTAACTCCCCAACCAAAGATATGTCCAACTTCAAAGACACTTTTGAAGGAACCTTAGTCTTTAAAATCTTACCCACTGGCTTGCTCTCTTTTTAACAATTTGATAAAAAAATATATTTAATCTCTGGTATAACTGCTTAGTTCTTTTAATAGCAATGTTTTCTCAAAAGCGATAAAAATATCTCATAGCTAACATTGCTGTGACACTTAAATTTTATCAAGAACTGTATTTAGTAGGCCCTTGCACTGAACATGCATCCCAGATCTTTTCTTTATATTGCGTGCGCTGATGCTGACCTTGAATTTGACCTTGTTTGTTTTTTACTGAGGAGAGAAAAAGACTCCACCAATTTGCTACAGTAAATTTCATCATAAACACTATTTTTTTCATGATTACAGTTGGTATGTATCTAGAATCACATGGAATAGTGCATCAAGGAATTACTTGGCAATCAAACTAGAATTACATGGAATAGCATATTAAGGAACTGCTTGGCAATCGGGCTTAAAATTCTCTCTTGAAAGCTATGTGTCTGAGCAGATGATGTTCATAAATTTAACAAGAACCGATAGTTCCAGTTGAGAACTTTTCTAGTTCTTTAAAGCTATAAATATTATCTGTATAGCTTTTCTAATCTATACCAATACAGCTATAGATCAGTAGTTCGATACATTGGGTAACTGTATTTCTACCAACACTATAATTTGGAGAGGAAACAACCCCTTTGGCATAGCTCTGCAAGTTGCTGAGAGCTCTATGGGTCGAGTCAAAATTATAACCAGGCAGTAAAAATCGGCTGCCTATATAGAGAGGAGGATAGGAAATCGAAGTTTAGTTTTACTCAATCTTTGCTTACTTTCATTTTCTCCTTCGTTTTGTTGTTATTGTTGTTAATTCTCTTTGGCTTTTAGTCAATTAGAAATACGAAGTTCTTTAGATCTTTAATTTCTTTTCTACCTATATTATTGCATTTTGTTAAAAAAGTTTCCTAAGGGTACAGAGCTCGTGCAATCTTGCTGTTTCTACATCCTTTTCTAACTTTAATAACATTTAAATCTTTTGGATAAGTTCAAGCAAATTTGACAGACAAGTATAGGTCTGAAAGATACTGCATTTATAGGATCATAGGTTACACCAGGTGTGATAGGGACCTCAGGAGGTCTCTGGTCCAACCTCCTGCTCAAAGCAGGGCTGGCTGTGGGGTCAGACTGGGTCATTCAGGGATTTATCCAAGTGGGTCTTGAAAGCCTCCAAAGGAAGAGATGGCACATCATCTCCAGGCAGCCTGCAGGACTGCTGGGCTGTCCTCATGGTGAGAAAGTTTTTCCTTCTGCCCAGTCCAAACTTTTCTTTTTTCACCTTTTCTGTGTTGTCTCTCATCCTCTCAACCCTACACCATTTTGAAGAGCCTGACACTGTCTTCCCATAGGCACTGGAGAGCTGCTGTTAGGGCCCCCAAAGCTGTCTCTTTTCCACAGAAACAGGTCCAGTTCCCTCAGCTTCTCCTCGCAGGGCATGTGCTCCAGCCCCAACCATCTTTGGTGGCTTCTGCTGAGCTCACTGCACTTCATCAATGTCTTTCCTGTTCTGGGAAGAGGGGGGTAAATCTGGACCCCGCGTTATAGTTACGGTCTAATGAATACTGACTAAAAGGCATGGTCGCTTCCCTAAGTTTCCTCTACATTTTGCAAAATAGACGACTTGATAGAAGATAATGGTCATTAGGACCAACAGCGAAAAGAATCTGCAATATGAATGAAACTTTTAATGGACTGCATTTTCAGAGGTGCTCAACTTGAAAAGGCATTCCGTAGGACATCTTGTTTTATGGGACATCATGGAATCTAATCATAAGAGAAAAATGTGTAAAAGACTTGATTTTATCAGATTGGATGCTTTCAGTAGTTCCACAATGGAGTTACGAATTGTACATAAAAATAATTTTTGTGTTTTCAATCTGTAACATAACAAATTGATGCTTTCTCCTCCTGAGAAGCAGTGAATACCCATTTTCTGTTCCTTCTTATACCATTCCTGATTTTACAGGTCTCTGTCATTCCTTTTTGATTTGTGTTTTAGAATTCTTTCCCAACATTATTTTAATAGTCACTTTTCTTGCCTGAGAGCTAAGGTAATATGGTTAAGTTAATACAGTTACAAAGCTTCTGATGATTTTCAGTGCAGACAAATTCAGTTCTACAAAATTATGTATACAACAGGGAACATAAACATGTAGATTTCACCCACAGTTTTCTTGCAGGTAACTAAATTCATCCCTGGTTGAGGTATTGCCTGACTTGTGTCTGTCGTAATAGGAATTACTCCTTTATCCTCCCTGAATCACCACAACTAGCTGTGTGAGTTAGTGAGTGTGTGCATGTGTAGTGGAGGGATGTTGTTAACAGATGCATGTGTTTCTGGGTGAACGCAGTGAGGCACTGGCAAATTTTTCAGAGCTTGTGGCGGATTGTGCTGTCCTCATAACCCCTCCCAACTCCTATTAAACACTGAGTGTTTTTACTTTTAAATTACTTATGCTTAGGGGTTTTGATATCCTTTTCATGTCTGGAAACCTCTTAGGATGCTCTCTTCTCATGTATTAACTTCACTTTAATTTGTCCAGCTGTTTTTATTGAGTCATCTGCTGCTTTTTTTCTTTTTTCTTTCTCTCAAAATCCAATAGTCCTGCTTTCAAGTAAAACTGAAACACCTTAGACTGAAAATAAACCTTCATGTATATTTTTAGTATTTGTTGTTTTAACAACACACTGAGGTTTTGTGTGATATAAAATATCATTGTAGACACTCAGGGCTCCAACTGCAAATTTTTTAATGATCTTTAATTAAAAAAAGTTTTTTAAAATAGAGATGTCAGTGATTTAGCAATTGTTATTTTCTACTGGCATTGTCTCATTCTTTCTCTTTCAGTTCAAGCATTCTTCCATTCACCTGCAAAAAAAAAAATATACTTCTCAGACTAGATAACCTTGCTGTGCATAATACTAAATACAGGCAAGAGGTCGGTGATACCCCTCTAAGTTCTAAAAATCACTCCCATTAATGGAAATACATCATTTTTTGGAAGAGCCTGACCTTGTAATAACAGCTCATGTTTCATTAATGAAGTAATGCCAGTACTGCAAATACAAGAATGAGAGAAGTCAGATGGGTAAGGTGCAAGATAGGCTTGTGGAATTCCTTTAAGTGGGAGGCAAATGTTGACAGCAGGAAGGGATGTGTAGATTTCATTTTTGGTAGGTTGGACAGGCTGAGAAGAACATCATCATTTTTTGATGAGTTTTGACATGACTCTAAGTGTAGCAAAAGGATGTTTTTTCTGTGAAATGCCTAATTTTAATGGAAAAACTAAATTAATGACAGAAGTTTTGTAATAGCTGTCAAGTACTTTGAAGTGAACTATAATTAAAATCATTTTATTGGCACTGTAAGAGTAAAGCAGATAGTCTTGGAAAAGTAAGAGCTACTCGCTCAGCTATTCCATTTTATGCTAAATCAGTGAAGAGAAGGAAAAAGAAGCTATTCCCTTCAAAAAAAATCATAAATGAGCTGACAGTATTTCCAGAATTTTACAGCTCTAAGTTTGAAGAGACCTGATGATCAATTTTCATAGTGAAGAATATCTGTAAAAAGATGTTAGAAATGCCCTTAGTCTCTGACACTTCTTTAGTGATGATCTCATTTGTGTGACTGTGATATCCATGTTCTCTTCCAATTAAGAGGGATGAGATACGTGTGTATTATACATAAGCAGGTGTGAGAGTGCTGTTTCTGGGGAAAGGCAAGAATGAAGCGTGCTTGGGGAATGACAGGTACTGTAGAAAGTAATTGTAGAAAGTGAATGGTCTCCCTGCCTTAATTCAGTTAGCTCAGAGTCAAAGTGAGTGGAAAAAGGGTGATGTTTCTTCTCAAGGAATGCTTTCTTTTCTCTTTTTGCCTAAGATCAATGTTGTTGAAAATGTACTGTTGAGTTCCTTGTATTTGTCCTCACTGGAAGAATGTTGCTGATTATAGACCTTCTTTTTCGATTGTTCCCCAAATCTTGTACTAACTCTGGGTTTCAGTAAACAGAAAATGTCTAATGGTTGCAATCATAAAAATAAAAATGTAGTTTTAAAAGCTAAAGGTAGCGGTTATGTTTCTATAGTGCACGTTAATTGTGATCAGTTTTTCCAGTTGGTCAGCAGGTCAAGATTGAACAACTGATGCAACTTGCTCTACATCAGGGCCATGATCCAGGAAATCAGCAGCTTGATCCTGATCTGAATTCACTCGTGGCAGCGTCGTCCTCCTTCTGATCTGTGGTGCTGCTAGTCATGGAGTGACACAAGGAGTGTAGAGAACAGAGGGTGACTTTAGTTAGACACAAGCGTTTACTACACTTTGTCTGTGTCCAGCATTTGATTTATTGTATCACCTCTGCCTTTTGAGAAAGCTCCTCTTGCCACCAGTCTTATTTGAAACCGACAATGTTCTGGTCCACCCTTGTTTTCCAGTGACTTTGGTAGTCTTTGGATGTGGTCTTAAGGGTGTGTAGCATGTCCTCCCACTGAGGGCATTAAATGTGAGGCTCTGTTCAGAGCATAGCATGGGGGCAAATTTCTCTATAAGGCTTTGGGGGTTAGTTCTCAATTCTCTAAGGAGGGGGGAGAAGAAAGCAGGCATTTCAAAGGGTTGTGACCAGCCATTAAATTTGGACTGGCACTGTAGGCAGTCCCTTTGAGATAGAGCAGAGTAATTGTAAATCGGCTTCACTTACTAGTGCCACCTTGTGAGAAGAGTGGTAACAGGAAAAGTTCTTCTGGGGGTTGTTCGGGGTGGACTGTGAGAAAAGAGGTGATGTAGAAGGACAAGAGGTTTTCTAATAAGGCATTGGTGGTGTTGGTAGCAGGGCAGAAAGGAGCAAAAGTGCTAAAAACTTCAGCTGATGTTACAGTGGAAAAGCAACAGAAGAAGAGGCACACCCATATGATATCTGCAGTGGAACTTTTAATAGAAAAGTGTAAGATAGAAGAGTATAAAAAAACAACACCCAAGTTTCTACACTATTATCATCCTAACCCTAAAAGGCCTTGTAAGAGTCCCTTTAGATTTTCCAATGTGTTTCATAATGGAGAGTAGATCCTTAGCCCCAAGGTTGAGAGCTGTATTTGACATTATCTTTGCAATTGTTAGTAGGAGCACTTTTGGTGTAAAGTAGCATAATTTCTGACAGTAGTAGCAGAGCGTACAGTAGTACCCTTCCTGGTAGGGTGTGCTACCAGGCCCTGCGGGCGGCAGGGCTGCGGGATCTCCGCTGGGATCGGCTCCTTGTGGCGTGCCCTTGATCCCTCCTCCTTTGGTATTCCCGCTGCCTTTGGCGTCGAGTGCTGCGGGATCTCCGCTGGAATCGGCTCCTTGTGGCCTGGCGTTGATCCCTCCTTGTTTGGTGTTCCTGCTCTCTTTGGTGCCGACTGCTGCGGGATCTCCGCTGGGATCGGCTCCTTGTGGCCTGGCGTTGATCCCTCCTCGTTTGGTGTTCCTGCTCTCTTTGGTGCCGAGTGCTGCGGGATCTCCGCTGGGATCGACTCCTTGTGGCCTGGCGTTGATCCCTCCTCCTTTGGTGTTCCCGCTGTCTTTGGCGACGAATGCTGCGGGATCTCCAATGGAATCGGTTCCATGTGGCCTGCCGTTCCCTGGAGGAAACCCGGCCTCCCCGCTGACGGGGCTCACTCCTCCCTGAGGAGGTTGGGACGTCCCTTTCGGGCCTTGGAGCTGGGCCCTCATCACGAGCTGTGTCACGAGCAGTGTCCTGAGCCCTGCTCTGCTGCCATCTCCGGCTGCTCGAAGAGTCACGATGAGCCCTGCTGTGGCCATCGTGGTGCCACCTCCGGGACCTGCTTCTGCCCCTCTCCGGGGACCCCGCGCGGCCAGCGCTGCTGTCTCTGCTGGAGGAGCTGCTGTCTCTGCTGGAGGAGCTGTGGTCTCTGCTGGAGGAGCTGCGGTCTCTGCTGGAGGAGCTGTGGTGCTGGCGGCCTGAGGAGTGACGCCTCCTCCTTTCCACGGAGTGGGGCCGAGATCTCCTTCTTGCAGCTCGTCTGGTGTCCTGCACGATGTGGTACACCTCATAGTTAGCAGGTCCCACCTTGTGGTAGAGGTGGTGGAAAGGCTGCCGGCAGATTGGGCACACAGCTCTAATGCGGGACCACTCCAATATGCAGTAAAAACAGAAAATGTGCCCGCAGATGCCGATGGAGGCTTCATTCCTAATGGTGTCCAAGCAGATTGGGCACTTTATGTCCTCCTCAGCATCCGCTGTTGTGGCCTGGGGCACCTGAGAGTTGCTGGCAGCAGGGGAAGAGGTGTTGTCTTCTGCCAAGTCCTCCTCCAACGCCATCTCACGCTGCAACCAAACGAGATACAAAGCTCACGACCTGCCCTGGAGACACAGCCTGCACGAAGCAGCAAAGCTGTGGGAGACGAGCGCTCAAGAGTTGCTCGCTCTGCCTCGGGGATGGCCTGGTGCTGCCACAAACAGCAGGGACCATCCCGGGCCAGAGGAGTGACACCAGAGGCATCTTTGGATGTTCCCGCAGTCAGGGCAGGGTGGTGACTGACCTCTCTCACACGCGCAGGCAGGAACTGGGAAGGCAGGAAAGCTGTTCCCGGCCTCTCATCAACAGCAGCCTGAGCCCGGGGTGGCGGCAGCCCGTGCCCTACAGCCTGGGCCCTGCTGGCGTCCCCGTCGGCAGGTCCTCTCTGTGGCTTGGGAAAGGAGCCCGCAGGATAGGGGTCCTTCGTCCCCCCAGCTACAGGCGTCTGTCCCCGATGTACGAGGACAGCACTGTGGGCCTTCGGGGCTGCCCCATGCCCCAAAAGGATCGATGTCACAGGGGTCACAATGACTCTCTGGTGACATCACAATGTCTTTGGGGACCACACCCAGAAGACACATGCCACAGCCCCAGGGAGCAACAATTTCCCAGGTAGCTCATCTCACAAGACCGCCCTGCTGTTAGGGAGGTGATTGTGCCCCTGTACTCAGCACTGGTGAGGCCACACCTGGAGTATTGTGTCCAGTTTTGGGCACCTCAATCCAAGAGAGATATCGAGGTGCTGGAGCAAGTGCAGAGGAGGGCAACGAAGCTGGTGAAGGGCCTGGAAAACAAATCATATGAAGAGCGGTTGAAGGAGCTGGGACTGTTTAGTATGAGGAAGAGGAGGCTGAGGGGAGACCTCATCACTCTCTACAACTACTTGAAAGGACACTGTAGAGAGGTTGGTGCTGGTCTCTTCTCACAGGCAATTAATGACAGAACGAGAGGGAATGGCTTCAAGCTCCAACAGGGTAGGTTTAGACTGAACATTAGGAAAGAATTTTTCACAGAAAGAGTGGTCGGGCATTGGAATAGGCTGCCCAGGGAGGTGGTTGAGTCACCATCCCTGGATGTGTTTAAGAGCCATTTAGATGTGGTGTTGGGGGATATGATATAGGGAAGAACTTTGTAGAGTAGGGTAGATGGTTGGACTCGATGATCCCAAGGGTCTCTTCCAACCTGGATGATTCTATGATTCTATGATTCTGTTGAGCAGAATCCCATTTCCATACTTTTCATATCAATTTGTCCACCAGGTTTCAGTGTTCACATGCAGCACTACGTTCTGTTTTAGAAGTAAAGCTCCTGAAGGTGTTTCTTACTCCTTGTCCTGTAGGTGGTTAGGGTTAGGCGACCGGAAGATATCGCGCTGTACGGAAAGACAGGGCCCCTCCTCCAATAGTGTTTAGTTCATGACGTAAGCGGACGGAAGTGATGTCGCAAACCCAAGCTATATAATGCCATGCCACCTATCAATAAACGCCGTTTGCCGTCCACCATATTGGTGTCAGCGTGCTGATGGACCGAGCGGCCTGGGGTTGGTCGCCGTGCCGTTCCTGAACCAGGTCGCCACGCCTGCAACAGGCAACAAGTGGTGCCGAAACCCGGGAATTGTCGCCTGGATTCAGGTGAACGGCGGCCGGAGCTGCTGGACCAGCCCGGCGGGGAAGGTCGCGGGGGGACGCTCCCGGACCAGGACCAACAAGGAGGATGGAAGCCCTTGTGAAGGTCGTATCCCAATTATATAAGCAGTGGGGAATTGATTGTAAGCTCAAGGATTTTACTCTCGCTGTTGCGAGGCTTTTACATCTTGGCGTTGTTGATGAGCCGGTGGATATACTCCACCCAGAAGTGTGGGATGAATGCACTAAAGCATTAGCTGAGGAGACGATGTCTTCGGGTAGTGGGAAATATCTTAAATCATGGGGGAAAGTCGTGCGGGCTCTGCGGAGGGCCATGCAGGGGCGGGGGACCTGGAGGGCGGCAAGGGACTGTTTGTCGGTCACCCCGAGGTCGGGAGCCGGGGCAGCCACACAGACTCTGCACCCCCCAGAGGACGGCGATCCCGCTGAGCCTGCAAATTTGTGGGAAGATAATGCGCCCCCACAGTCCCCGGGCCCTGTCCCGCTCACGGAGGGACAAAATCAAACAGAATCCTTCTGGGGCAAATTGGCCGGGGGGGCTGGGGGTGCCGTAGTGAGGTCAGAGCGTGAGGATGTCTGGGCGAGACCACCGCCCTACGCGCCTCAGTACGGCGCTGAACAACAAAATTGGGGGCGGGGTGAGGATGCCCCCGGCGGGAACAGGCGGGAAGCGCTAAATTCAATAAGCGCGCGTAAACGGGAGGGGGAGGAGAACGACGAGGAGAAGAGCGGGGAAGGCGGCCGTGGAGAAGAGGGGGGCGTGAGCGAGGGGCGGAGAGCCAATCAGAGCGGCCGTCTAAAACAATGCTCTTATAGGGCGAACACCCCGCCGAGCGGAAGGCGGGGCGAGCTGAGAGAGAGGGAATGGCCCGCCCGTAAGGGAAGTGGGCGGGGCCAGAGCCCAACAAAAAGGCACTGGAACCCGGAAGTAGCCGGTCAGTCGAGTTCCGACTCTGAGTCAGACACTTCCTGGGACGAGTGGCTCGCAATCGATTCAAGCTCAGAAGAGGAGGACATAAGGGCGAATAGACACAAAAGCTGAAATATCCTCATTTGTAATGAAGAGAAATCATGAAGGGGAAAAACTCCCCTCACGGATTGGAGAAAAATAAAGATCGCGTGTGCCGATTGGGTCCCATCGGCTGCACTAGCATTTCCGGTCCGAGTGACGGATGGGGGACAAAGGGTCCACTCCCCTATAAATCCTAAAGATATACAAGCAATTGTTAAAGCAATCGCAGATAAAGGGCATAATTCTGCCATGGTTTCCACTCTCATAGATGGGGTTTTTGGGGGAGACGATATGCTCCCGTTCGACATAAAACAAACTTGCATACTGATCTTTGCCGGGGCAGGGATGATTGTTTTTAAACAAGAATGGGAGGACAACTGCACGAAACAACTAGCCCGAGTAACTGGGGCGGACCATCCGCTATATGGCTCTAGCCTGCAGCGGCTCATGGGTACAGATCCAACGATGATTACCCCCCACGCACAAGCTCAGGGCCTGCGGGCCCATGAAGTTATGACAACTACTCGTGCGGCCAGAGAAGCTATTCGTGTAGCTTTTAGAGTTGTTGCCAAGCCATCGCCATGGTCCACAATAAAGCAAAATGAAACTGAGAGCTTTACGCAATTTGTAGATCGCCTCCAGACTGCGGTCGATTCTTCGACCCTGCCTGTGGAAGCAAAAGGCCCAGTTGTCGCAGACTGCTTACGTCAGCAGTGCAATTCAAAAACCAAAGGAATCTTACGATCTTTGCCAGCCGGGTCAAGTATTGCGGACATGATTAAGCATGTCACGAATGAAGAGCATTTAGCCCCGATTCAAGTGGCCGTTAGCACCGCAATAGATTCCTCCAGAAATCATGACCCCTTTGTATGATCTTTTAAAAGGAAAGAAACCATAATGCTGCTTTTTTTCTTTTTTCTTTCTCTCAAAATCTAATAGTCCTGCTTTCAAGTAAAACTGAAACACCTTAGACTGAAAATAAACCTTCATGTATATTTTTAGTATTTGTTGTTTTAACAACACACTGAGGTTTTGTGTGATTTAAAATATCATTGTAGACACTCAGGGCTCCAACTGCAAATTTTTTAACGATCTTTAATTAAAAAAAGTTTTTTAAAATAGAGATGTCAGTGATTTAGCAATTGTTATTTTCTACTGGCATTGTCTCATTCTTTCTCTTTCAGTTCAAGCATTCTTCCATTCACCTGCAAAAAAAAAAATATACTTCTCAGACTAGATAACCTTGCTGTGCATAATACTAAATACAGGCAAGAGGTCGGTGATACCCCTCTAAGTTCTAAAAATCACTCCCATTAATGGAAATACATCATTTTTTGGAAGAGCCTGACCTTGTAATAACAGCTCATGTTTCATTAATGAAGTAATGCCAGTACTGCAAATACATGTACATGCAAATACAAGAATGAGAGAAGTCAGATGGGTAAGGTGCAAGGTAGGCTTGTGGAATTCCTTTAAGTGGGAGGCAAATGTTGACAGCAGGAAGGGATGTGTAGATTTCATTTTTGGTAGGTTGGACAGGCTGAGAAGAACATCATCATTTTTTGATGAGTTTTGACATGACTCTAAGTGTAGCAAAAGGATGTTTTTTCTGTGAAATGCCTAATTTTAATGGAAAAACTAAATTAATGACAGAAGTTTTGTAATAGCTGTCAAGTACTTTGAAGTGAACTATAATTAAAATCATTTTATTGGCACTGTAAGAGTAAAGCAGATAGTCTTGGAAAAGTAAGAGCTACTCGCTCAGCTATTCCATTTTATGCTAAATCAGTGAAGAGAAGGAAAAAGAAGCTATTCCCTTCAAAAAAAATCATAAATGAGCTGACAGTATTTCCAGAATTTTACAGCTCTAAGTTTGAAGAGACCTGATGATCAATTTTCATAGTGAAGAATATCTGTAAAAAGATGTTAGAAATGCCTTTAGTCTCTGACACTTCTTTAGTGATGATCTCATTTGTGTGACTGTGATATCCATGTTCTCTTCCAATTAGGAGGGATGAGATTCGTGTGTATTATACATAAGCAGGTGTGAGAGTGCTGTTTCTGGGGAAAGGCAAGAATGAAGCGTGCTTGGGGAATGACAGGTACTGTAGAAAGTAATTGTAGAAAGTGAATGGTCTCCCTGCCTTAATTCAGTTAGCTCAGAGTCAAAGTGAGTGGAAAAAGGGTGATGTTTCTTCTCAAGGAATGCTTTCTTTTCTCTTTTTGCCTAAGATCAATGTTGTTGAAAATGTACTGTTGAGTTCCTTGTATTTGTCCTCACTGGAAGAATGTTGCTGATTATAGACCTTCTTTTTCGATTGTTCCCCAAATCTTGTACTAACTCTGGGTTTCAGTAAACAGAAAATGTCTAATGGTTGCAATCATAAAAATAAAAATGTAGTTTTAAAAGCTAAAGGTAGCGGTTATGTTTCTATAGTGCACGTTAATTGTGATCAGTTTTTCCAGTTGGTCAGCAGGTCAAGATTGAACAACTGATGCAACTTGCTCTACATCAGGGCCATGATCCAGGAAATCAGCAGCTTGATCCTGATCTGAATTCACTCGTGGCAGCGTCGTCCTCCTTCTGATCTGTGGTGCTGCTAGTCATGGAGTGACACAAGGAGTGTAGAGAACAGAGGGTGACTTTAGTTAGACACAAGCGTTTACTACACTTTGTCTGTGTCCAGCATTTGATTTATTGTATCACCTCTGCCTTTTGAGAAAGCTCCTCTTGCCACCAGTCTTATTTGAAACCGACAATGTTCTGGTCCACCCTTGTTTTCCAGTGACTTTGGTAGTCTTTGGATGTGGTCTTAAGGGTGTGTAGCATGTCCTCCCACTGAGGGCATTAAATGTGAGGCTCTGTTCAGAGCATAGCATGGGGGCAAATTTCTCTATAAGGCTTTGGGGGTTAGTTCTCAATTCTCTAAGGAGGGGGGAGAAGAAAGCAGGCATTTCAAAGGGTTGCGACCAGCCATTAAATTTGGACTGGCACTGTAGGCAGTCCCTTTGAGATAGAGCAGAGTAATCGTAAATCGGCTTCACTTACTAGTGCCACCTTGTGAGAAGAGTGGTAACAGGAAAAGTTCTTCTGGGGGTTGTTCGGGGTGGACTGTGAGAAAAGAGGTGATGTAGAAGGACAAGAGGTTTTCTAATAAGGCATTGGTGGTGTTGGTAGCAGGGCAGAAAGGAGCAAAAGTGCTAAAAACTTCAGCTGATGTTACAGTGGAAAAGCAACAGAAGAAGAGGCACACCCATATGAAATCTGCAGTGGAACTTTTAATAGAAAAGTGTAAGATAGAAGAGTATAAAAAAACAACACCCAAGTTTCTACACTATTATCATCCTAACCCTAAAAGGCCTTGTAAGAGTCCCTTTAGATTTTCCAATGTGTTTCATAATGGAGAGTAGATCCTTAGCCCCAAGGTTGAGAGCTGTATTTGACATTATCTTTGCAATTGTTAGTAGGAGCACTTTTGGTGTAAAGTAGCATAATTTCTGACAGTAGTAGCAGAGCGTACAGTAGTACCCTTCCTGGTAGGGTGTGCTACCAGGCCCTGCGGGCGGCAGGGCTGCGGGATCTCCGCTGGGATCGGCTCCTTGTGGCGTGCCCTTGATCCCTCCTCCTTTGGTATTCCCGCTGCCTTTGGCGTCGAGTGCTGCGGGATCTCCGCTGGGATCGGCTCCTTGTGGCCTGGCGTTGATCCCTCCTTGTTTGGTGTTCCTGCTCTCTTTGGTGCCGAGTGCTGCGGGATCTCTGCTGGGATCGGCTCCTTGTGGCCTGGCGTTGATCCCTCCTTGTTTGGTGTTCCTGCTCTCTTTGGTGCCGACTGCTGCGGGATCTCCGCTGGGATCGGCTCCTTGTGGCCTGGCGTTGATCCCTCCCCGTTTGGTGTTCCTGCTCTCTTTGGTGCCGAGTGCTGCGGGATCTCCGCTGGGATCGACTCCTTGTGGCCTGGCGTTGATCCCTCCTCCTTTGGTGTTCCCGCTGTCTTTGGCGACGAATGCTGCGGGATCTCCAATGGAATCGGTTCCATGTGGCCTGCCGTTCCCTGGAGGAAACCCGGCCTCCCCGCTGACGGGGCTCACTCCTCCCTGAGGAGGTTGGGACGTCCCTTTCGGGCCTTGGAGCTGGGCCCTCATCACGAGCTGTGCCACGAGCAGTGTCCTGAGCCCTGCTCTGCTGCCATCTCCGGCTGCTCGAAGAGTCACGATGAGCCCTGCTGTGGCCATCGTGGTGCCACCTCCGGGACCTGCTTCTGCCCCTCTCCGGGGACCCCGCGCGGCCAGCGCTGCTGTCTCTGCTGGAGGAGCTGCTGTCTCTGCTGGAGGAGCTGTGGTCTCTGCTGGAGGAGCTGCGGTCTCTGCTGGAGGAGCTGTGGTGCTGGCGGCCTGAGGAGTGACGCCTCCTCCTTTCCACGGAGTGGGGCCGAGATCTCCTTCTTGCAGCTTGTCTGGTGTCCTGCACGATGTGGTACACCTCATAGTTAGCAGGTCCCACCTTGTGGTAGAGGTGGTGGAAAGGCTGCCGGCAGATTGGGCACACAGCTCTAATGCGGGACCACTCCAATATGCAGTAAAAACAGAAAATGTGCCCGCAGATGCCGATGGAGGCTTCATTCCTAATGGTGTCCAAGCAGATTGGGCACTTTATGTCCTCCTCAGCATCCGCTGTTGTGGCCTGGGGCACCTGAGAGTTGCTGGCAGCAGGGGAAGAGGTGTTGTCTTCTGCCAAGTCCTCCTCCAACGCCATCTCACGCTGCAACCAAACGAGATACAAAGCTCACGACCTGCCCTGGAGACACAACCTGCACGAAGCAGCAAAGCTGTGGGAGACGAGCGCTCAAGAGTTGCTCGCTCTGCCTCGGGGATGGCCTGGTGCTGCCACAAACGGCAGGGACCATCCCGGGCCAGAGGAGTGACACCAGAGGCATCTTTGGATGTTCCCGCAGTCAGGGCAGGGTGGTGACTGACCTCTCTCACACGCGCAGGCAGGAACTGGGAAGGCAGGAAAGCTGTTCCCGGCCTCTCATCAACAGCAGCCTGAGCCCGGGGTGGCGGCAGCCCGTGCCCTACAGCCTGGGCCCTGCTGGCGTCCCCGTCGGCAGGTCCTCTCTGTGGCTTGGGAAAGGAGCCCGCAGGATAGGGGTCCTTCGTCCCCCCAGCTACAGGCGTCTGTCCCCGATGTACGAGGACAGCACTGTGGGCCTTCGGGGCTGCCCCATGCCCCAAAAGGATCGATGTCACAGGGGTCACAATGACTCTCTGGTGACATCACAATGTCTTTGGGGACCACACCCAGAAGACACATGCCACAGCCCCAGGGAGCAACAATTTCCCAGGTAGCTCATCTCACAAGACCGCCCTGCTGTTAGGGAGGTGATTGTGCCCCTGTACTCAGCACTGGTGAGGCCACACCTGGAGTATTGTGTCCAGTTTTGGGCACCTCAATCCAAGAGAGATATCGAGGTGCTGGAGCAAGTGCAGAGGAGGGCAACGAAGCTGGTGAAGGGCCTGGAAAACAAATCATATGAAGAGCGGTTGAAGGAGCTGGGACTGTTTAGTATGAGGAAGAGGAGGCTGAGGGGAGACCTCATCACTCTCTACAACTACTTGAAAGGACACTGTAGAGAGGCTGGTGCTGGTCTCTTCACACAGGCAATTAATGACAGAACGAGAGGGAATGGCTTCAAGCTCCAGCAGGGTAGGTTTAGACTGAACATTAGGAAAGAATTTTTCACAGAAAGAGTGGTCGGGCATTGGAATAGGCTGCCCAGGGAGGTGGTTGAGTCACCATCCCTGGATGTGTTTAAGAGCCGTTTAGATGTGGTGTTGGGGGATATGGTATAGGGGAGAACTTTGTAGAGTAGGGTAGATGGTTGGACTCAATGATCCCAAGGGTCTCTTCCAACCTGGATGATTCTATGATTCTATGATTCTGTTGAGCAGAATCCCATTTCCATACTTTTCATATCAATTTGTCCACCAGGTTTCAGTGTTCACATGCAGCACTACGTTCTGTTTTAGAAGTAAAGCTCCTGAAGGTGTTTCTTACTCCTTGTCCATCTTTGCAGGTGGAGGGATGTTATCCTTCCCCCTCTGCTTAGCACCGGTGAGGCCACACCTGGAGTACTGTGTCTGGTGCTGGGCTCCCCAGTGGAAGAGAGAGACAGTCATGCTGGAGAGGGTCCACCAAAGGTCCAGCAGGATGATGAAGGGACTGTCTGCCTGTATCAGGAACAGCGTGGCCAGCAGGAGCAGGGCAGTGATGGTGCCTCTGTACTGGGCACTGGTGAGGCCTCACCTCGAGTGCTGTGTTCAGTTCTGGGCCCCTCACTACAGGAAGGACATTGAGCTGCTGGAGCATGTCCAGAGGAGAGCCACCAAGCTGGTGAGGGGTCTGGAGAATAAGTCCTATGAGGAGAGGCTGAGGGAACTGGGCATGTTTAGTTGGGAGAAGAGGAGGCTGAGGGGAGACCTCATTGCCCTCTACAACTCCCTGAAAGGAGGATGTAGAGAGGTGGGTGTTGGCCTCTTCTCCCAAGGCAATCATGACAGGACCAGAGGAAATGGTCTGAAGTTGGGGCAGGGGAGGTTTAGATTAGATATTAGGAAGAATGACTTTCCTGAGAGGTGGTCAGGCCCTGGAACAGCCTGCCCAGGGAGGTGGTGGAGTCACCATCCCTGGAGGTATTTAAGAAACGTGTAGACGTGGCACTTCAGGGCATGCTCTAGTGCCCGAGATTGTTGGTTTGTGTCTGTTTGTGGGTGGGTGTGGTGTGTGGTTGTGAGTGTTTGTTTTGTGTGGGTTTTGTTTTTGTTTTGGTGTTTGGTTTTTTGTTTTTTGTTTGGTTGGTTCGTTAGGTTTTTTTTGTGGTTGGACTCGATGATCTCAAAGGTCCCTTCCAACCAAGAAGATTCTGTGATTCTGTGATTCTGTGAAGCATGTCTTCTTTGAGGAGGGGCTCAGCTGCCTGAAGCTGCTCATCCTGGAGAAGAGAAGACTCTGGGGGGAAACCTTTTTCAACGCATATCAGTACCTGAACGGAGGGTGCCAAGAACAGAGAGCCTGGCTCTTCTCTGTGGTGCACAGAGGCAATGGGCACAAACCAAAACACAAGAGCTTCCCTCTGAACATCAGGAAACCCTTTTTGACTGCGAGGGTGGCTGAGCACTGGCAGAAGTTGCTCAGAGAGCTTGTGGAATCTCCCTCTTTGGAGATACTCAAAAGCTGTCTGTGATCCTGGGCCACGGTCTGTAGGTGGCTCTGCTTGAACGGGGGAGGTTGGCTGAGGAGACCAGCTCCACCGCAGGTTAAGTCCACACCGGGGAAGGGAATGGTGGCAAAAAGGGATGGCAAGTGGCTCTTTTTGAGGGCTTTCTGAAGCTGGGAAGGCGGCCAGTACCGGAGCAGCAGATCTCAGTGTACAGGGGGGGTTTCCTGAGGTTTTCCTGAGGCAGGGAGACGCTGGGGGAGCAGAGAGACTCGAACAGAGGACGCAGCTCTCCAGAGAGAGAGGGCTCTGCCCTCCTTGAAACAGAAACGGGAGCACCTCTCAGAAAATAACCAGGATCAAGGGACCCCTATATCCTGCCCCGACCAGGCTGAAGGCAGGAGCCTAAATGAGAAGAGTGAATGGAGGCAAGTTCATGGTCGGGGCAGCAGGCGAACTCCCTCGTCCACCTCAGCCCTCCCGGGTACCTCTGAACAACAAATAAGAGGTTCTGGTTGAGGAAAGCCAGTCAAATGAGGGTGTGGATGATGGGCAATCTACACCAGGGATTTGTATGTGTTCATGAAGATTCAGTCAGTCATCCTTGAGGGTTCCACTTTTGTTTGTTTGTTTGTTTGTTTGTTTGTTTTCTGGGATTTTTAAGTGCTTGCACAGAAAACTAACAAGCAAACCAAAACCTTGGGTGCTGCAATGTGTTAAACAGTGGAGTGAAATGAATTATAGTCCCACAGGTAGTCTCACTCTTGGTAAATCCGCAACTCTTTTCCGCATTCTAGTCATGTCTGAAAAGCCCAGCTGAAGTTGTCTTTCATTAACTTCAGCAATGATGCCATTTTTATTCCAAAACTTCGATGTACTCTCAGTCAAAAATGAAGTGCAAGACTTGGAGCAGTGAGAGAGAGCCACAGTGGCTGGCTGAAATTTGGAAGGGGAGCAGTTTGTCCTGAGCTTTAGTTTTCCTCTGTCTTGCTTCCTAACTGTTCAGACTTATAAGTATCTTTAGCACATCCTCAGGAGAAAGAGTTTCATAGCGTCCTGGCTTGTATCAGAAGTAGTGTGGACAGCAGGACTAGGGAATCGTTCATCCCCTTGTACTCGGCAATTGTAAGGGTTCACCTTGAATACAGTGTTCGGTTTTGGGCTCCTCACTATAAGAAAGACAGTAAGGTGCTGGAGCATGTCCAAGAAGAGCAGCGAAGCTGGTGGAGGATCTAGAGCACAAGTCTTATGAGAAGCAGCTGAGGGAACTGGGGTTGTTTAGCCTGGAGAAAAGGAGACTCGGAGGAGTTGCTGTCTACAACTTCCTGAAAGCACTTAAAATGTCGGTCTCTTCTCCCAAGTAACACATGATGGGATGAGAAGAAATGGCCTCAAGTTACGCCAGGAGAGGTTTACTTTGGGTATTATGAAACGTTTCTTCAGCAAAAGGGTTGTTAAGCATTGGAACAGGCTGCCCAGGAAAGTGGTTGAGTTGTCATCCCTAAAGGTATTTAAAAGATGTGAGGACGTGGCGCTTAGGGGCATGGTTTAGTGGTGGACCTGGCAGTGTTAGGTTAACGGTTGGACTTTATGATCTTAAGGGACTTTTCCAACCAAAATGATTCTAGAATCGTATGATTCTAGTCCAATGTATGTATACAAATACACACTTCTCTCACTTGTCCTTGGGAATTGCCTCGCTTACTAGTGTTCACAATGGGTCCGAGAAACTCATTCCTTCATTTCATTCCAATACTTACTGCGCTTGCAACATGTTTCCTTCTTCTGTTCGCCTTTATCTCTTCCCTCTGCACCCCCAAAGTACAAACCTTTGTATAATTGTGTTGGAGCTATCTTAAAAGAACTTCCTATCTATTAAACCTGCCTGAACTACGTATTTTACTGCAGAATATTGCTTTGTAAGCTTGTGCTCAATTGATGTTTTCTCCCACTGAATGCAAGGTACCACTTATTTTCCAGGTATATTAAAATATTTTATAAAAATGAAACTTCTCTTCCTATTTCTTTTAGTGATTATTAAAATAACTTTTTAATGCTAAATTTGGGAAGGTGTATCCCATCCGAGTTCTTTTAGGGGTGTTCTCTGAGTGGTTTTAGAAGAGCTTATAACAGTGGCATTTGAGATCTGTCTGTTGGTGCAGGCTTTAAATAAATTACTTGATCTAGAATAGGCAGCATCAACATTTATTAATAAATCATGATGTGGGCTGTTTCTTTACATGCATTTTTCATTATTCTTGTTTTAAGTCGAAGTAACTTGTATATGTGTTAGAGATTTCTGTCACTGTGTTAATTTTTTCCATGCTTGTTTTCCGGGCTTTGAAACTGCATGTGTCTCATACGCACAGCTGTCCCTTTTCAGCTATAATTCAGTTATAATTAACTGATTATAAACATTGTCATTTTCTTTGCTATCAATACTGACACTGCTGCAAATGCAGCTTTTTCTATAGTACCTGTTGTATCAGGAAGCTCAGGCGCTATCTTAGATATTCTTTGCAGGGTAGTAAATTCAATCATTTGTTATTATCTGTTTCTTATAGAGCTTTAGGCAATAAAGAAGGAAAAACTATTCAACCTGAATTTGTTTTTTGGGTTGTTTTTGTAAATTCTGTGGAATGTTCTACATACCATCACAATTATATGTATAATGATTACTTACTGTATTTCTTTGATGAAGCATCTTTCTGTGCAAGAATTAACTTTATTTCTTACATTATTTTGTACAACCTTTAAATAATTCTGAAGCATTTGAAATTAAACTCAGTAACAACAAGAACATTTTTTTTTTACTATTTTTACTGAAAGTTAGCCATTGGAATTAGAATCTGACTTAATTCATGCAGGTCACGTGTACAAAATAGCATCAAGCTGTGATCATGTGATCTTCTTTAAAAGACTAATTGACTTATAAGCCTCATCTGTTCGTTATCCCACTGGGTTCATTTATTTGGCTTTGGTTTCAGCTGGGGAAGAATTAGTCGAGGAGAATCTATAGATTGTCATCCGTGGTGATGGGCAGAGGTGACAGTCTGTGTTTTTTCAAAGATGACAATACATGTCACGTGAGTGCAAACAGCACGGGTGTTTAGCACACAGTCTCCATTACAATGTGTAATTTTACAGTTCCTGAGGATGGCAAATATCATGTCACTGATTGCTCTCTTGTTAATGTTTTTCAGAAATTGAAAAATTTCAGGGTTCTGAAGGCAAGAAGGAAGACGAAGAAAAGAAATATCTTGATGTTATCAGCAACAAAAACATAAAGCTTTCAGAAAGAGTTCTGATCCCTGTCAAACAATATCCAAAGGTACTGTAAATGTAGTCTAATGCTTGTTTAATCTTAATGGAATGCTGAAAAAAGTCATGCACATTTTATTGACTCTTCGTATGCAGGCTTTGTGTTATTAAAAACAACAAAACTGGAAAAGAAGCTCCTATTTGAATTTATCTCTTACTAGCTATTATATGTTCTAACTCCTGTGTTGGGGCCTTTCAGAAAGCTATTGAAGTGAATGAGGTTGGTTGGTTTTTTTTTTTACTTTAGGTAGGTTTTGTAGCTATCCTTAGGCAAACTGTTGAGGTGTTTTCTTATAGTTGCTTTTTTTCATCTTATTAGAACATAAAAGATCGGTTAACAAAAAAAAAAAAAAATCACAGCAGAATAAAGAAAAAAATGTTTCAATAACTCTGAAAAGTCAATTTAAGTGTCTCCAGCCTCTTCGTGTAAGAGTTGGGGGATTTTCTCCGGTGTAATAAGTTTTAAAAGATAAAGTAGCAGGATTACTGCAGGCCATGACTTTTGACGACGTTTGTCCCTGTTTATAAAATAGATGTCTTTCTGCCACATACTTAATTCATATTATGCTTTGTTCTCCCTACTGCTACATACTATGATTAAAAAAGCATTTTTTTTTCTTGCGAAAGAGCCCCAAATTCAACTGCTTGGGTGAAGTTTTAATTTTACATGAAGGAAGAGAATGCTGGTTTTTGTTTGTATGTGTATACACTGTTGTATTTTACATAAACAGTTGTTCTAATAGTATTCAAACTGAAATAGTAAACATCTCCATTTATCTCTAGAGCATTTTTTTCTTGCTGATTTATTATCACATGGTATTTGGTTCACCATTAGCCTTGATTACACTCTCAGCTTTTTGCTTTATACTTTCATCAGGAAGAGCAATAAATTATAATGAGTAAAAAGCCTATCAAACAGAATGAAAGGTGTAAAAAAAAAAAAAATAAAATAAAAAATTGAGATTCAATGATTCCAGCTGACATTTACCTCCTGACTAGTGAATATAAATCTGAGATAATGTAATCATCTAAATGGTAAAGACCTTAGAAATGCACATAGTGCTATAGCAAATTACTTTCTTGCTGCATAGCCTGAGGTGCTTTGACTAGATTTGTAGTATTTTGAGTAAAAGCTATAGGTTCTTAAGTTCTTAACAAGAATGTAACAGTGCTGTAACTTCACAACAGCAATGTAATAATTATTCAGAATACTATTTGATGAAGATAGTAGAATGAAAGACAAACTATTTAAAAGACGTGCAATAAGCTATCCAATATAGCTTCTGAATATGATTAAATTAACCTTCATTTACTTTAATGAGCTTGTTATATTAATGAGTAGTAAAAGATATGAAGCATTTTTACAGGTGTTGAGCAGTGAAACAAAAATAATCACTGTGGTGGAAATGAAATATGTAATGCAAGATACACTCTTGGAAATCTTCTGTAGTGGATTTGCTCGCAATATTCTGTGCTTGACATGGAATTATTCCCAGAACTGCAGGTTTCCTGCTACCATCTAGTAACCATCCTTCAAGGTTTGCATTTGCCATTTGTGTCAAACTGCTGATTTCTGTTGTCCAGTGCCCTATCTTTTTTTGATGAATTGTATATATTAGGATAATCAAAATTAGTACACAGTGTTTCCTTAAAATTGCTTTATAAATAACAAAAGAATGTAGAAATTGGGTAAAAAAGAGACAGTAATTTTATGTATTTAGCAGAATATGGAAATAAGAGCAGTTGATCAGACCTGCACTTATAAACAGCTAGGGGAATTGCTGTATGATTTCACCTGAGAGGCATTTATATTTGAAAGAATATTATTTTAAATTATTTATCCATTGTCTGCTGATAAGCTTTTTTGGGCAGTGCTGGGTGGGCAGGGTTCTGTAAGTCTGAATGAATTGTCTAAAAAAAAATCTGACCAGTTAAAAAATCAGTTGTGGTTCACAGACTCTCTATTTAGGAATGAGATCAAGCCTTTCAAGACATTTGCTCTTATTTTAACTACGTGTAGAAATATAAATTGCTCCAGGGGAACCCTTGCCCTAAAGGTTTACTTTGGTCTGTGAGTTAAGCTGCAGTGAGGGTAGATCCCTTCGGTGACAGCTGTAGAGTCAGAAGGAGCATTTTAGCTTTGAGCAAAAGTTAACTGAATATGAAAGGCTTCTAGTGGCTAGAGAGCTCTTGAAGTTGCAGAATAAGTGTTCCAAAATTGTCTCTACTCAAGTGTCTGTGGTCTGATTTCTGAAATTACTGGTGCAGACAACAGGAAAATAAAATCAAAGGCTGTGATTAGCAGCAGCTGTGTTATGTTACCAGCTCTGTTAAAGATACAGGCCTCTCTCCTCTTCTGTAAAATAGGGATCTGAAAAAGAGATAAGGGTGTTACTTGATAGTTCAGCAATGATCTTTTCTGAGATTAATTATTTTAAATCTCAGCAGCCCAAGTAGAAACAGCATCTCATTTACACACACTCCTCTATGCAGCAGATATTTTTAATGCCTTCAAAGTTTCTTCTGACATAGTGATGCAGTGTCTTGTGTTGTTTGATCCTTTTTCCCATCCCATAGTGCCATTTTTTTACTTTCATGATATGTGAATTGCAGCTAAGGCAGACTAACAAAAATACTCAGAAGACTACTTGTTACTGACTTCCCATTTTTCAGCTTTTATAGCTGTTCAACTTAAAACTTGCATGAAAATACCTAGGGCTTTTTTATAAAAACTTTGCCATTTATCAGTTGAATGTTGTATTTCAAATACATCAAATCAGGGAAAAGAGTGGGTTATTTAAAAAAAAAAAAAAAAAGAAGCAAACAGACTCTGAAATGGTCTTGCTGCTGAAAAACAAAAGCCACAATTTAGAAGCCTGATGGGCAACTTTGTGATTTGCATTCCAATACCTAGCTCTCAGAGAGTCTGAGTTGCTGTATGGGCTTAGGGCCATAGAATCATAGAATGCTTCAGGTTGGAAGGGACCTTAAAGATCATCGGGTTCCAACCCCCCTGCCATTGGCAGGGACACCTCCGACCAGACCAGGTTGCTCAAAGCCCCATCCAACCTGGCCTTGGACACCTCCAGGGATGGGGCATCCACAGCTTCTCTGGGCAACCGCTTCCAGTGTCTCACCACCCTCGCAGTAAAGAATTTCTTCCCGATACCTAATCTAAATCTCCCCTCTTTCAGTTTAAAACCATTACCCCTCATCCTATCACTACACTCCCTGACAAAGAGTCCTTCCCCATCTCTCCTGTAGGCCCCCTTTAGGTACTGGAAGGCTGCTATGAGGTCTCCCCAGAGCCTTCTCTTCTCCAGGCTGAACAACCCCAACTCTCTCAGCCTGTCCTCATAGGAGAGGTGCTCCATCCCTCTGATCATCTTCGTGGCCTCTCCGCTGGACCGATTCCAACAGGTCCCTGTCCTTCCTGTGCTGAGAACTCCAAAGCTGGACACAGTACTCCAGGTGGTATATCACCAGAGTAGAGGGGTAGAATCACCTCCCGTGACCTGCTGGCCGCACATCTTTTGTTGTAGCCCAGGATGCAACTGGCTTTCTGGGCTGTCAGTGCACATTGCTGGCTCATGTTGAGCTTCCCGTCCACAAACACCCCCAAGTCCCTCTCCTCAGGGCTGCTCTCAATACGTTCCCTGCCCAGTCTGTATTTGTGCTTGGTATTGCTGTGACCCAGGTGCAGGACCTTGCATTTGATCTGGTTGAACTCCATGAGGTTTGCCCAAGCCCATCTCTCAAGCCTGTCCAGGTCCCTCTGGATGGCATCCCTTCCCTCCAGCATGTTGACTGCGCCACACAGCTTGGTGTCATCAGCAAACTTGCTGAGGGTCCACTCGGTCCGACTGTCCGTGTCTCCAACAAAGATGTTGACCAACACTGGTCCCAGTACTGACCCCTGAGGAATACCACTTGTCACTGGCTTCCCCTTGGACATTGAGCCGTTGACTGCAACCCTTTGAGTGTGGCCATCCAGCTGGTTCCTGATCCACCAAGTGGTCCATCCATCAAATCCATGACTTCCCAATTTTGAGACCAGGATGTCATGTGGGGCAGTGTCAAATGTTTTGCATAAGTCCAGGTAGATGGTGTCTGTTGCTCTCCCCTTGTCTACCAATTCTGTAGCAACACCATAGAAGGCCACAAAATTTGTCAGGCATGACTTGCCCTTGGTGAAGCCATGTTGGCTGTCACCAATCACCTCCTTATTTCCCATGTACCTTAGCAGAGATTCCAGGAGGATCTGCTCCATGATCTTGTCGGGCAGAGGTGAGACTGACCGGCCTGTAGTTCTCCAGGTCTTCCTTTTTTCCTTTTTTTGAAAATGGGGGTTATGTTTCCCCTTTTCCAGTCAGTGGGAACTTCACTGGACTGCCATGACTTCTCAAATATAATGGAAAGCCGCTCAGCAACTTCATTCACCAGCTCCCTCAGGACCCATGGATGGATTTCATCAGATCCCATGGACTTATGTACCTTCAGGTTACTTAGATGGTCTTGAACCTGATCTCCTACAGTGGGTGGTTCTTCATTCTCATAGTCCCTGTTTTTGCCTTCTGTGACTTGGGCGGTGTGGTTAGAGCCCTTGCCAGTGAAGACTGAGGTGAAAAAGTCGTTCAGTACCTCAGCCTTCTCCATGTCCTGGCTGACCAGGTCTCCTGATTCGTTCCAGAGAGGGCCCACATCTTCTCCAGTCTTGCCTTTATCTCTGACATAGAAGTTTTTCTTGATGTCCTTGATATCCCTGGCCAGATTTAATTCTCTCTGGGCTTTAGCTTGCCTAATCTGGTTCCTGGTTCCTCAGTCAGTTTCTCTGTATTCCTTCCAGTCTACCTGTCCTTGCTTCTACCCTCTGTAGACCTCTTTTTTTTTGCTTTTGAGCTTGTCCAGGAGATCCTTGTTCATCCATGCAGGCCTCTTGGCTTTTTTGCCTGACTTCTTTATTCTTGGGATGCACTGTTCCTGAGCTTGGAGGAGGTGATCCTTGAATACTAACCAGCTTTCTTGGGCCCCTCTCCCCTCCAGACTTTTCCCATTTTACCCTACCAAGCATATCCCTCAAGAGGCCAAAGTCTACTTTTCTCTGAAGTCCAGGGTAGCGAGTTTGCTGCGTACCCTCCTCACTGCCCTAAGGATCTTGAATTCTACCATCTCGTGATCACTGCAGCCAATGCTATCCTTGAGCTTGACATTCCCCACTAGCTCCTCCTTGTTGGTAACGACAAAGTCCAGCACGGCTCCTCTCCTTGTTGGCTCCTCTACCATTTGAAGAAGAAACTTGTCATTGACACTTTCCAAGAACTTCCTGCATTTCTTGTGCCCTGCTGTGTTGTCCTTCAAACAGATATCAGGGTGGTTGAAGTCCCCCATAAGGACCAGGGTCTGTGAACACAATGCTGCTCCTATCTGTTTATAGAGAGCCTCACCCGCCCTGTTGCCATGGTCAGGTGGTCTGTAGCAGACCCCTACTGTAACATCACCTGCCCCTGTGCTCCCTTTAATCTTGGCCCATAAGCTCTCTGTTGGGTCTTCATCCATCTCCAGGTGGAGCTCCATGCACTCCAGCTAGTTCATTGACAGAGGGCAACATCCCCTCCTCATCTCCCCAGCCTGTCCTTCCTGGAGAGTCTGTATCCATTCCAACACTGCAATCATAAGAGCCGTCCCACCGTGCCAATAAGATCATAGCCCTGGAGGTGTGCACATGTCTCTAACTCCTCTTGCTTGTTCCCCATGCTACATGCATTTGTGTAAAGGCACTTCAGCGGGGTGCCCGATGCACCTGACTTACTGGCTGGAGAGGCTGCATTTCCTTCATGCTGCTCTTCAGGTGGCCTTCCCTTGAGGTGTTTTATCTATGACTCCCCAGTTCCTATTGCCTCAGGAGCCCCTGGCTCATCCCCGTAAGACTTTGAGTGTGCTGCAGCATACCCAGCACATCTGCGAGCAACAGGTTGAGGGCCTTTGCTAGTGACCCATCCCTCAGACCTTGGAGAATCATCCCTTCGCTTGTCACAAGCAAACCAGGTAATATCCCCCTCCCCAACAAGCCTAGTTTAAAGCTTGGTCAATGAGCCCGGGTAGCTCATGAGCAAACACCCTCTTCCCCCCTTCAGAAAGATGAAGCTCATCCGATGCCAGCAAGTCTGGTGCTGTGTAGGCCATACCATTGTCAAAAAACCCAAAACAGTGGTGGTGACACAAGCCACGGAGCCATGTATTGACAGACTGTACACATCTGCTTCTTTCAGAGTCACTGCCTATAACTGCGAGAACAGAAGAAAAGATAATCTGCACCCCAGATCCCCTTTATTAACCTTCCTTGAGTCTCTTTTGATTGCTCTTGGGCTACGTGTTGCCACCTCATCACCACCCATGTGAAAGAGCAACAGCGGGTAGGTAGTCCAAAGGCCAAATCAGGCTGGGGAGTTTCCTAGTGATGTCTCTGACCTGGGCCCCAGGGAGGCAGTAGGCTTCCCTAAGAAAAGGGTCAACCTGGCATATCAGATCCTCTGTTCCCCTCAGGAGGCAGTCACCTACAACTACAACCTGTCTCTTTTTCCTCGTGGAGGTGGTTTTTAAATGGGGGGTAGGTCTTGCCAGTCCTGGCAACTCTTCTGGTATAGTCAAACCATCTTCCATACCATCCATGGGCTGTCCTACCTCCTTGAAAGCCTCATACCTATTGTACAGAGGTGCCTGGTTAGGGGAGGTGGGCAAGGAGGGGGTTTGTTTGCCCCCCATAGCACAGACTTGCCTCTGTTCACAGTTTTTTTTGGCCACTGCCTTCAGTCTGGCAGGGGGAGGGTACCAGATCTTCAGCTCGATGTTTTTGTGGTGGCTCTTCTGGTTTTTCTGTCAGGGAGGTCAGAGCCTGATTCTACCAATCTATTTCCTTCTCACACTCCCTCATGCTCCACAGCCTTTCTACTTCCTCTTTTAGTTCTGCTACCAGGCTGAGTAGATCCACCTGGAGGATCCAGGTGAGGATCCAGGCTGAGGTCCACCTGGTCACACCTCACACAGCTGTCATCCCTTCTGCCATCCATTAGCGATGAGAGCTACTGCAGGCTCTGCTCCTGACTCCTCAGTTGCCCTCGCTTGAGCTGCTGGCTGCTTGTGGGTCACTGCCCTGTTCTATCCTCTCCCCACCTCAGAAAAGCTCAGGAAAAGCTCCATTTTGCTGTGATCTCTTGGTTCTGCTGCGGACATGTCGGCACCGGAGCTATTGGTCTTGGTGAGTCAAAAGACCCAAACGAGTGTAACTTACACCTTTACTTACTGCCACAGAAATTTTTCTGGAAAACCTTTGATTTTCAGTAAGCATTTTCTCTTTGTGTGAATTACAAAAACGAGTTACTTTGGTTAGAGTTACTACCTTATCAACTCCCAAAACCACTATCGTGTGTTCGAGATGAAGGAACTCAAATCAGTTGAAATATATAGATTCAATGATTTCTTTCCAGTTGTTCTTTCTAGAAATTAAGTTTTTATTTGGTTAAATCTGCTTTTGGGCATTTCTTTTCTTTTTGATCTAGGAACAGGTAAATTAGTCTAAATTTAAAGAAGTTGAAATAACATGGATGAATTTAGAGCCAGAATGCTGAGTTATTTAACTGTATGACAGTTCACATTCAAGATAAAGAATTTCCGCTTTTATCAAAATTCAGTTACATTGAAATTGCCCATTCTGGAAAAAAAACCCAACAACAGTTAAGTAAGGAAGAAATTTTCCAAGTAAGTTAGTCAGTGAAGATTGGGAGGTGCAGTGAAGCTGGAGGTGACAACACCTGGAAGTAACGAACTCTCCTTTTTTTCGTCAGGGATAGAAATCAATACAATGTCTTCTGAACAAAAGACTGTGTTTAATAACTTTCTCATTATATGATTATTGAATAAAGATAGATTTGTCTATAAATAAGAGGACAGGATATATTATAGAATTATATAATACTAAATTAAATTAATTAAAATTTGCTCTGATGCTAGAGTGAGTCATAAAGTTAGAAAGTTTTTAAACAAAATCTCAGTTTAAGTACAGAATTATATTTTGATTTTCCCCTCTACTGGTTTGTTAGATAATGAAAACTATCAAAATATAAGATAGCAGAAGCACGTCCTGCTAACTACCAGGATCTGGTAGGGCTGAAAAAGGTGACAAGCAGGTTGATTCTTCTGAATGACTTTCATGATGTAGAGTTGCAAACTTCGAGGTGCTGTGTTCAGAGGATGTAGTGTAATAAAGCCTCTTCCCTGCGCAAAAGACTCAGCTGATGGGCAAAAAAGGTATCATTTAGAAATATGGTCTGGCTTCAGTCTGAGCTTCCTAACTCCTGCTGGCTTCTTCCTGGATGTCTAATTACCGTTTTTGGGGGGGAAAAAAAAATAATATACATAATCCTTTGATAGGCTGGCACCCTGTTTAGAGTCTGTGTTTCTGGGGAAGAGACTTAAGCTAATGCTGATGAATACTGTTAATTAAGTTAAATTCCAGATTCTTGATATTCTTTGTTTTGCCTGTCTCATGACGGTTCCTTGAATGATGAAAGACTTGAATGAATTCACCTTTCTCATTCTTAGTCGTTTTTTAAAATAGTTATGTTATATATAACATGTCAGGTTGGATGCAGTGCTCTTGAAATGAAATTTATTTGTTCAACTAAACTCTTGTAAGGTATTTTAATCTCTGTGATGTATTAAAACAGAATTCACAGGTGATTTGAACAACAAAGTGCTATATTTCTTTTGTATATGTTACACCTCAGAGTGAATCTCTCCACTAAAAACTTCCTTAGAGGGCGTTTGAAAAAATTTTGGATTAAATAACCATTTTTGCAGGAGATGAGCTCATTTTGTACTTTTCCTCCTTCTAATGAATTTAGCATAAATCAGTGGGGTTATTTTATTTGTTTTAAATAGTCCCCAATGGGATTACAAATAATTCCAATGAGTTTGAACACAGAGATTGGACTAATGAAAGTCATGGTATCAGTAGAACAAGACCCTCATTAATGATGAGAGAGTGAAAAGGATAGTCATGTCTCAAGACGGAGGGAAGAGCAAATGGACTGGAGGATGGGACAGAAAGTTTGATGCATAAAAAGGAAAGGCTGTATGTGAAGTGATGTTTCATTACTTGGGGAAATAATTAGGAAGAGGGACATAAAGGAGGTAAGAGCCAGGAACTGTAAGAGAAATTAAATGATTGAACTCAAAGACAAGGCAAATGAGCCATTCTTAAATGCTTTAAAAGAATGGTCAGGAGTGGTTGTGGGGGCCAGTCTGAACTGGTGGATGTACTGATTGTCTGGCAAGCAGTTATCTACTGATTGATACCTGCTGGCAAAGAAAATGCTATTTGCCAATATACTGAACCTCCTGTGGTTTTTGGTTTTGGTTCCATCTAGAAAGACTTTAGAGAAATCGGTGAATTGCTCTTCTCTTGGCATGAATTTGTGAATTATTTTTTAAAGTATGAATTCAAACTTTATTATGTACTTCTTGATACAAGTGTGTGAGCAAATGAAAATAAAATCTAGAGTAGAGGCAGTTCAGTTTGTTAGTATTTTCAAGTGTGTATGTTTCTCTGTATATATTAAGAATTAATTTGGTATGATCACTTACTGCTCTCATGTAAGATAAATTCATCCACGTGTGCTGTTCTTAAATATAGTATGTGACTCAAACAGCTTTATACACCTAAGCCTATGTGAGGAATTTCTGCAGTTCTTTGAAAAGATTTTTTGCCATTTGCTAACCAATAGTTGAGCTTTCATTATTTTGTAGAGTCATCTCCTTGTTTTGTGGTAACATGCTTAAGGAGCTTTTAAACCTGGCTTTGCAGATTTGTTCCTGTGCACTGTTTAAGAATAACATAGAAACATAGAATGGTTAGAGTATGAGATCTTCTTTAAAACCTTAGCTGTATGTAGCACATAATGTAGAAATTTTGTTTGTAAGCTTGTCCAGTGCACAGTGTCAGTTAAAATGATGATGACTTCGGTGAAATTCTGCCCCTGTTGTGCTTGGCTTCAACATAGCATGGTTTCAGCCTTTAACGTGTGGCTTGTTTTGTTCATTACTTATAGAAAGTATAAGTATGAATACATAAAGCATCTGAAAAGTCAGAAAAATAAACAGTAAGCGTATAAAAAGAAATCTTTAAATTGTGGTGCGTCTTTTGCTATTTTTAACATTCAAGTAAAAATACAAAAGTTCTCGGCACTGAATAATATTTGTTTATATCATTTTATGCTTCATAAACCAGTGACTTGAAGCAAGTAACTCATACAAACTCACCAGTGCTAAAGAACTCATTGTGAAGGGTGAGATTTTTTGTTTGTGTTCTCTCTTTAACATAGGGCTCAGACAATGAAAATATGATTATTTTTATTTTTATTTAGTATTCAGCTTCTTTTATGTTTCGTTTCTTTCAAACTTGAGAGTTGCTATTATGCTTTCAAAGCAATTGTCATACTAATAATCTCCAGGTGATTTGTGTGTTTAGTTCCCATTTAAGTAAGACAGGAGGAAAAAGATATAGTGATAGTCCATTAGATGCATGGACAAGAAAATATAAAATTGCTAAGAAAAACTGGGACCTGGTCTGTCAGTTCAGTGAGCAGACCTGACTTCAAACTATAATCTATATTGCTGTAATGAAATGAGTACCTTGTTGATGCATAAGGCAAAAGGAAAATTTGATCTGTCACTCAGTCCTGGAGATGTTTAAGGAGACTGGAAAAAAACTCCAGTATTTTTAATAAAAAGAAACAGAGCTAAGTGTCTAACTACAGAATAGCAATTTTTTACCTTCCCTACCAGCATTTTTTTCTTCTATGTAAGATAAGAAAAGCCTTTATACTTGGAAGGGTACTAGTATTTGGACTAGTAAAAAGCTTTTCACTTTGAAATGCTGCTATCGTATAGGATATGAGATTTAATTTCTTTTAGTTGTGGTAGTTTCATATAAATATTGTTAGTAATAGTAATGTTTTTAATAGGGGAATCTAGTGCAGTATGAATATCATATGCTAATTTTTCTTTTCTCTTAAGTCTACTCGGGTACTGGCACAGAAATAAAGAACAATAAAGTGATAATTTTAAGTTAAGTAGTAGGCTTGAAGGATTATCTTAGCAACTTGCTAAAGCTATTAAAATATTTATTTCCTTACAAACAATGAAAAAAAAAATATTTAAGGGAAAAAAAATCACAACAGGCACTTTAGAATTAATGCAACAGGTAGTTGCTTGTAATTTTTTATATCCCTCTGCTGTCTTAGTCTAAACTGATCAAATGTGCTGTAAGTGCAGAATGTGAATGAACTAATCAGTTCTTGAAATCAAATGTACTCTTCCGTCTTACATGAACACTCCTGAAGAATGTTTCTGCCTCTTGAAACTGAAGATGAAATCTGTTTTGTGTCTCTTTGGGCTTTTTTCCTCTGCTTAAGTGGGTTATGAGGTCACTTCAAAGAAGTTATTAATGTAATTTATAATAACTCTCAGCTAAAGTTAGCTAAACATTTTGAAAATTGCTTATGAAATTATTAACACAAAAACTAATGCTCTGCTTTGATCCTTTTGCAGTAGACCTAATCATTAGTCCGGAGGTAACACAGCTCATCATGGAACAGCTCAGGTTTCGGCAGTACCTAAATAGACAAGCAGTTCCTTGAACATTGTAACTAAGGAACCTCTTTCTGCACATCTATATCTTGTGATTAGCTGTGAGCTCTGATTCAGCGTTTTTCTGATGGCTATATGGTGACAAAAGTTTTCTCTTCTTCAGACCTCTTATGACGTGAGCTTATGGCACATGCTGCTTCTTAGTTTGGATGTGTCCTTCTATCCAGCTCCATGCTCTCTCCAAACTTCAAAGATCTTATGTGTCTTTGAAATAGCCACCTCTGTCAAACTGATCAGTTTGACAGATCAAACTGTCAAACTATGAGATCAATAGTTACTTGGGGAAAAAGAAAACACAAGACACATGATCATCTTGCCTTGGTTCCCTATGAAAGACTTGGAAAGGACATGGCCTGAAAACCTGCAGGTCATTTGTCTTCTCACACAGGGCACAGAGAAAGCCTAGGCCAAGTAGGATGACAGAGACATAGAAGCAACGTTCTCCAGAGCCAGTGACCCCCAAGCAGTGTGAATGTGGTTCTGTCTGGACCAGTTAGTTTAGCAACAAGTGTTTCCTCCCTCTTAAGACTGTCATTTGAGTGGTTTTGTAAATCCACTGCAACTTGCCATGGATTTTGATGGCTTCTTCCCTATTTCTCAAGCTTCCCACGTATCATCAGAGATCTTTAAAACATAATTATGTGTTGCTTTATAGAAAGCTATGATGATGAAAGGAATTTAGGTTCAGAATGCTCTCTTACTTGCTGAGTTGCAGCTATTTAGCCTGAAGTCTGTTTGACCTCAACTGACTTCTTTCCTGTTTTGATTTTACTCACATTGAGCAAACAAAATAAAAAGGTGATGCTTTCATATGATGAGCACGCAAAGGATGTGTGCTAATTTTGAAGAATTCTGTTTCATAAATACAGCTTTCAAGGGTTTATTAGAAGATATAAATTTTTGTGTTTTATTAGAACTTATTAAAAACATGTCTCCCATTTTCAGCCTTTGTAGCCCAGTACTAGCATCAGGATATAAAAATTCTCAGGAACTCAAAGAATGACTTGCAAGCCTGTTCAGTTGATAGATTTATATTCTCAATTTAATACTAGAACCACAGCTTTATTCAGAAACTGCTGTGTTTCCATGGTTTGGGATTGGGAGTTGGAAGGAAAATATTACAAACTGTGAGAAAACCATGTTCTCCCTCTTGTATTTCAAGAAATGTAGCAATGCACAGTGCTGTCACTTGTACGTTCTTAAAAAAGCAGGGGGAAGGGGAGCAATTCTTTCATTACTTTTCCTAGATATGAAATTGTAGTTTTGTTCCAATAGAATGGATTTAGAATGGGTGACGAATATAGCAAAGATATGTTTCCATCTACCCACTGAGATTATAATCCTTTTATTTAGGTAAGGAGTAAGTAGCACTAAGGTAAATACTACGACGTATGAATTATTCTAATGCAAGAGATGTACACCATGGCATACGTAGCATGATTGCACACTACTTGCTCACTAATCACTGGCTTCCCACCTGATAGACTGTCTACTGTCTGATGAGAGAAACTGTTTATTGTTTATGTCAACTCAGCAAGAGAGAATTAAATCTTCTTTAGCTGGTTATTTTTAACTGAGAAAAATTCACTAGAGCAATGCTTAATGAAATATTAAAAGAAAAATTATACAGGGTCTAGAGAATCACTCAATAATGATAGTAATAATGAACCTGTTTCTTAGAAATTAAAGAAATGTAGTTTTAGTTTTGAATGAGATATTTCTCCACCATTTATTGCGAAACAAACTGGTGAAGAGCAGAGAGCCAGAAAAAGACTTCTTTCTGAAAGAGAAAAATTGTTACTGCTTTTACTGGCAAGGTATTCTTTCTGTCTTTTTGTCTTTTTTTTCTTTTCCTGATATTCTGGCAATATTTTTTCAGATTGGGTAAAAGAGAACTCTGTCTTAGGCTACTCCTTATCATCTTGCTTTAAATACTGATTTTCTGATTGAGTGAAAGCAGCCTTTGGAAGAAATAGAAATTTTTTTGTGTACACTATAAAACTTTAGCTGAGTTACTCACATAGGTACTAGATACTGTAAACACGTAGCTTTATAAATAAAAAGGTGGCTATAATGTAAGACCACATCCTGTGTCATGTCCCAGCATGATGCAAGACAGCACTTTGTTTTGCTATTTTCAGACCTTAGAGTCTGCATTCTCAAGCATTTCCAGTGAATTTGTCATTTTGCCTAACGTGACAATCAACATACTGAAGTATGTTGATTAACTGCAGGTTTCCAGGGTCTCTAAGTACTTTTATAGATACCAGCAAACAGACGAGATCTTTGCTAGATAATTGCATTCACGTTTGAAACATATAACACTGATGTATGATGATTATATTGCCAAAACTTCATTTGACACCTAGTATTTATAAAAATCCCTTCTTACTTGTGATCGTATTAAAATTTTTTTCATGGGAACCACACTTCTTTTCCAGAAATCCCTAATTTCATGTCTGGGTGTAAAGATACTGAAGGTGGTTAGTATATACAGGAGCTCTTGTCTCCAAACCTTGCAAAGTACACCTTTTAAAATTCAAGCATGTAAATCACATTTTGGATGGGTGTTGTCTTGCTGCCTTGTCATACTGCGTTGTCTTTAGGCACCAGTTGCTTGTGATTTGCACCATGTAAAAGACAAGGGAATTACAAAATTTGAAACTGAAATTTAAGCCATTTTTAGGAAAATGTCACTAATAAAGCCATTAACTAACATGTTGTGTACTCCCATAAGAGCCTGAGCTGTCTAGCTCAGGCTAAACAGAGTTATAAAGCCCTGAAATGAGGGGTTCATAATGTAAGCGCTGACACTAACAGAACTCTAGAGGCACGCGTGATGTCACTGTAATTAGCTTAGTGCTGGTATGGATCATGTCTTAGTGTTCTTTCAGCCTCTGTAAGAAGAGATGGCTTATTTCTTTCAGGCATAATTGCATTTGTCACGGTTTTTGCGATTGCAAAAACCATACTAGTGTAAAAAGGCAAGATGACTTTCAGAGCACTTAACATCATGTTGTTTGTAATATCATTAGAGGGAAGAAGTGGTAGGGGGAAAAAAGTGGAAAACAGAGCTTTCTACTTTTCAGGTAATTTGTCTTCTGCCCCTTCTCTTTAAGGATTTCTTGTCAGAAGAGTCTATAGGATAATGGGAACAGAAACTATTTTCTCCCTTGGATATACCTGAAGGATGAAATATAGGGAAGAGGGCATCTCTACAAACCCTCTCATGATTGTTCCCTCGATGGGGAGAGAAAATTCTGTTTTTTTCCTGGGAGCTGGTTACCAGAACACACCATGTCTCTGCAGGGATGTGTTTTGGTAGGCTTAGGGTCAAGCTCACAGAACAAAGTCCATGGAGTCAGCGGTATCTGCAGGGGCAGAGGTAGGTGCACATCAGTGCTCCACAATGCTGAATTTGTCTGCTTTGTAAGCACGCTGACTCAATCTGCTCTAGAGTGAGAGCACCAAGATTTTCTTCACCTTCAAGGTAAGGGATATGTAGGCTGGGAAAGGAATGATGATGGGGCAATCAGCGTGTCCATCTGCTAGCAATGCAAAATGTTTATCTGTATTCCTATGTCCAGTTTTAGTTCTCCAAATACAAGAAAGACATAGACAAACTGGAGTGAGTTCAGTGGAGGGCCACTAAAATCATCAGGGGCTGGACCACTTGCCCTATGTTGAGAGGCTAAGACCTAAGAGCAGCCTCTGTAGAGTCTGTGGGGGGGGTATTGAGGACGAGGACTCTCTTCAGAGTGATGCGTAGTGGGAGGATAAGAGACAGTAGGCATAGCTTGAAACAAGAAATGTTCAGACTGGGTAAAAGGAGAAACTTCATCAGCATGAGGACCATGAAGCTGCAGAGCAGATTGCCCAGAGAGGTTGTACAGATAGAAGACATTCAAATGGTATTTGGCTGCAGCTCAATAAAACATACGAACTATCTTTAAATTAGCTTGTTGGGGTTTTTTTTGTAGGTTTTCCTTTTTGTTTTTCCCCCTAGTAATGTAGTTGCAATACCTCAGAGGCCAGTAAGGGACTGCCAACTGCAGTCCAAGACTTCTGAGTACGCCAAGTAGCTCAGGTCAGCTTCAGTGCTTCTGTATCTTCATTGTTAGCAGTAATTAATTAGTGAATTTAAAGGTAATTTAGGTACGACAAAAAGTGCCCACAGCTGTTGGATGCTTAGAAATACTACTAAATCTATCCAGAATAATGTTACTAGGGTTTTAATGTACATAGACGCCCAGCATATAATCCAAAGAAATCAAGAAAAGAAAAAAAAATAATAAATTCTTGTTTTCTCCCACGATCAAAAAGTAGCATTCGGAATATAGAGAGGAAATAATAAAAGTGATAGCAGTTTAAGAAGAACCTTAATATATAAGCAGTTGCAGAGACTTGGTTACTTTCCTATGACAGCTGGCAAGAGAAAACTGGCAAACAAATCACTTTTCCTTGTAGATATTCAGTGCAATGAAGAAACGAGACTATTTTTAAATAATATATGACTTTTTTATTTGCATTTCTGATGTATTAGGAGGACTGTAATCTCAAAATGCCTATTTAGTCAGACAAGAAAATGAATGCTAATAACATGAGGCATCTATGCATTTGAGCTTTCTAAGGGATCATATGAACCCTGAGCTTTCAGGGTTCGTAAGGGATGAATTAACTGGTACCACAGAGGAAGATAGTTATGTTCTGGGGAAGGAGATTCAGAAGTCATTTTTGAGATAACAGTTTGACTTTGAATTTATCACTGAACAAAGTGATCAATCATTAAAGTGCTTTGGAAATTTATAAAAGATTCTGTGAATGCATTGCCCTTTCATGCTTGTCAAGCTTGGCTAAAGGTAATGCTGGAAAAAAAGTGGGACGAGTCCCTTCAGTCCAGGCAGAGAGGGAAGGAAAAATAGAGAAGGGATCCTCCTAGAAAGGATTTAATCTCAACTATGTCCCCTGCATCCCCCCAAAACCCAAATGTCTGCAGACTGTATGATGTACAATTTTAGAGGGAGACAGTAAAAGAGCGCTTTTTTTTTACTGGTATCACTTACGTTGGTTGTAGATGATTGGAGTTGAAATCATCCTTGTAAGGCTAGAAGCTTACTTAGAGAAAAACAGGCTCTTCCAGGGTAATTAATTTAATCCTAAATGTTCATATTTAAATAGGTTTCCTAAAAACGCTGTTTTATCTCTTTTGGCTAGAAAGCAGGCAACTTCAACTCTAAAGTTAGTGAAATGAAACCATCTAAGAAAAGGTAGTTACTGCACCCTTGGAAGTACCACCAAAATATAGAACCTAATCAAAAACATTGAAAGCCCCTCCGGTTCGGTTGTTTCTCTAAAGGTGCTCTTTTGAAGGTGCTAGCTCTCTTGACCCATGTATCTTCTTGCACCTTAGAAGCAGAGGTTTTATTCCCTGGTGTTCGCGCATCTTCTGAAGGCAACACCTTGTAGGTCCACTTTTCTTTCCAAATTTCTCTAGAACATTAGAGAAAGTTGCTATGGGATACTGAAAACCAAATGTTTGTTGCATAAAGCATGCACGTGGACGCACACACATACAACAGCCTTTTAAGATCAGTGGTTCACGTGACATATCAGCTGACAAAATATGGCTAATTTTACCACTGTTAACCTGGGAAAGATTTATGTTGCATAGAGACAGTATGCAAAGGCTGCACAAACTGCCAAGGAGATAATCGTAAGAAAACCAGTTTATTCATGTCTAATGGTATCCTGTTCCAAAAATAATAAAAAAAAAAAGCGCAAAACAGAATTCATGCTAAACTGTACGTTACATTAGGCTTTTATGACAAGATAGATGGTATTTTCTAAAGGAAGTATGCTCCAAAGTTTTTATTGTAAAACCAAGTATCCTTATATCTAGAAAACTGGATCACTGTCAGCTCCCTTGTCTTATCCCCAAAAGGTCATATATATGGCTTTTTCTTGTGACAGTGAGACAATCAAAATCACTTTTTCTTATAGGCTAATTTCCTGATGTAGGATACTGGGGGTGCGCTGGTGGGGTGGAGAACAAGCTAGTTCAGGCATTTAAGAGAGGCGTATGAGCTATATTACAACTGCTACAACTAAGGCTTGGAACAGACTAAAGAGAGTTGTGGAGATCTTCTTTAATTCAGGTTACTGTGTTGTTGCACCAGCAGCACTCATACTTGATCTTTTTCGATAGTCGCTGTTAACTTCAGCTGTTCGTGACATATTTTTTTGGCACTCTGGCAGTAGTGACTTTGACGTTGCTAAGAGTCAAGCTGCAGTTTCAGGCAGTTTTGTTTGTTTTGTTTTGTTCTGGTTTTTTTCCCCAATGTGCTAGTTTAACTGCTATCAGTGTGATGCTGTTGTAAAGGTGGTGTACAGACAGAGATGCAAACACTGAAAAAGGTATATAATAGAATTCCAGAAGTTATTTTGAGACCCAACTGCTGCTTCTTGATCTTACCGTGTGGTGTTCTTCTGTAACATTCCTTATCAGTGTGATTAAATAGATATAAAAATGCAAAATGTAAAGTCCTTTTCTACACCTCCCCCTGCCCCCCCCACTCCCAGTTCTTTACATTACGCTCTTGAATTGTGTGTTTGCAGCTGTGACAGACACATCTCATCCGGTACGCAGTACATTCATGATACATACAGCTTGAGTGTAGCATCCCAAGAACAGACTCCATTTCGTACAGGAGGACAAGGCTGGGCAGTTTTGAAGTACTCTGAGCAACGGGAGGAAGTTTTTCTTCTAAATCACAGATTCTGTTGCCAAGCGACCGTAATCAGATGTCCTGCATGCATCACTGCTCCTTGCTTTTTACAAGGAGTGAATGCATCTGGAACTATTTGTATTTTTACTGATACTTGGATAAGTAGCCTACAGGACCTTTTCTCTCGTTAGTCACTTTGTTACAGTTAAAATATAAGATGCTTAAGGGAAAGAAATACTACCACTGTAGGCATCTATGTGTAAATGAAGACTGCATTTATGTCATACAGTGAAAAAAAAAAATAAAATCAAGTCACTGCAGAGGCCTTTCTCATAACAAAGTTCCTTGCATTTGGAGGGGGAGGGCATTGGTCAAAATGAATTCTTCCTGGAAACAGTAGGCTGAAGTGACATTAAAAATAAATAGTTTTTACGTATTGGTATAACAGCTTGAGATTAATGACGTATTAGGAGTTTGATGGTTGAACCGCAGAGACTTGCGTATATTCTGAATTTTTACATGCTCTGCTTAGTTTCCCCGAAGACAGTGGGAGTATTCTTATGATGCATTAGAATAGATTTTTATTTTTTTTTCTAGAATAAAGACTTCACTTATAGCAAGGAAAGTTTAAAAAAAAAAAAAAAGTGATATTGTAAAGTCTGGTGTGCTTGAAAAACATCTACACAAAACTGCTTTCCTAAAATCACACACATTAAGTTACTGTTCAAGCTTATCGTGAACATATTCTCTTCAACAGCTAATTTCAGCCTGGAAATAAATAACTGTACCAGTGAGGCCTTTATTCTCCTACCTCAAGTAAATTGAAATCTGTTGAAACATATAGTATCTAACATGAATAAGTAATTTTTTTTTTTCTTCAGTTAGCATGCTGTTTCTCATTTTCTGAATAATTGCCCCTCCCCTCATAGTTTTATAACTAGGAAAATAGAAAGCAAACACAGGCTATTTCATTCTGGTACAATAGCTGTATATAGTATGTTATGATAGTTAATCTTATAGTATGTGTATAGTAGTTAATGTTATGGTTGGACTCAATGATCTTAAAGATCCCTTCCAACCTAGACAATTCTATGATTCTATAGCAGGTGTGTCAGAAATACCAAATATTCCTTTCAGAGCTTGAACGTTGAAAATATGTAGGATTTGATTCATTAATGTACAACTTCACTTTTGCGTTACTTGATTTCATGGCCTCTGGAGTCTATTAATTATTCAAGAAATAAGCTAAGATAAAGCTCGAGGTTTATCAGCCAGCACAATGGCTTATAATGAAAACTAGCAAGTGTAGGACTCAGGAGATAATGTAATATACCTATTAACTGTCCCTTTTTGATTTTGGGGGGATTTTCAATTAACATCTTTCTGTAACACTCTGTTATTCCACTGTTATATAACTGACAGGGAGAATGAGGTATTTGGTTTTGGTGGGTTGCTGCTCATGGACGCATCCTGAAGATTTATTTTTTTTAGATGAAAGGAGTATTATTCTCTGAAACTTAGAGAAGAATAGTAGTAACAGTACTTCCAACAATTACTATCAACTAACTTTGCAGTAAGGCTTAAAGGAAAAGAGTATCCTGGTCTCAAATGAAAAGTAAATTTCTCAGTCCAGTGAGAAGAGGACTGAAAAGACGATGAGGAAACAAAAAAAAGGTATTGTACAGGGTTTTTTCCCAGGGTACCGAAGGCCAATGGTTACCTTGAAGCTTCAAGGATTATTTTTTAGGAGCGTGGTTAGAAGATGTAGTAGATTTCACATGAATTGTTATTACTATGTTATTCTGGCATCCAGTATATTTGTCAAGTTTTAAATGAAATTTGCAACACAGGAACTTTAAGCTCATCATTTGGCATACATCCTGTGTTAATTCAGAAAACAGTGAAAGGTGGTTGTTACTGTATCCATCTGTAGTAGTGTAAAGCAATTTTACTGGGCTTTGGAATAAATACATATAAGATGATACACATTTTTCAGCTGAGTCTGACATCTAACTTCATGAATAAAAAAGACCCTATTAATCATGAGGTGATCGAGTCACATACATTGCATTTATCACTCTTGTAAGAGAGTGAGTTGTCTCTTGTTAATGTTTTGAGGAAATCCATAGTAATTATACAGAACAAATAAAGTAAAAAATACAGTTAACTTATACAGAAGCTTAAACGTTGGTCTCTAACTTTTATGTTAATACCTTACAAATGATGAGGTGTGCAACTGGGGAATGTAATTTCTTACTGCGTAGTTGAGTAGTATACATATGTGAATAATTTTTTTTCAGGCCACAGATTTGCCTATTTAAGGTAATTATATATACTTGATGTGCAACATCAGATGTGCTCAGGCAATCTACTGAAAGTATACAAGGACTGTGCAGCAAGGCTACAGAAGTTGGATTTTCAAATAATCTTTAATAGCATAAATGATCAATAGCTCAGTATCACAGAATTTTTTCCCTGGAATCAACACAGGATGTTGACATGTATAACCAGAGTACATAGGGAGGGGTCTGTTATCACTTAGACTACGGATATTTATTGAAATACTCACTTTTTATCTATACCAGATGATTTTGTGGGAAATGCAGAATTTTCACTTCTGGGTCAGACTTTCAAATATGAGTTTACTCATATGCCCCTCAAAGCAAGCCGGAGTCATGACTTAAACTACCACTCTGATATGCAAATGAAATAATTTTATTATTTCAGTTGATCTGTAATAATCTTAGTGTCTTTTAAACAAAAACCAATGGATTAGAAACCCCAGTCTGCCCACTCTGTCCAACCTTATTTTGTACATATGTATGCATAACTGATTCCTGAATGTTTTACCTATGCCTTGAGGTCTTGACTGCGTTTCTTCAAGGAAGGGAAGAATTCAAATCCTTACTCTTAATGATGAATTGATTGCATAAATTACATCCTAGTGGAAGACAATTTCTTTTCTCCTCCCCTTTTTTCTACCTCTTCTTCCATCATTTTCCTTTGAAATTTCTTCAATGCATTGTACTGGCAGATGTTTTTCTGTAAGTATTGGAAGCAATCTTAGAACAAATATTGAACATTTGGGACCTCATCTTACTAAGCTGATGCAGATTCAGAGGATCACAGGCTGGACTCTTGACTAAGTTTGAGACAACAGAGAACACTTAAACAGGTAGCTATAAGTGTTTAGCACATCAGTGAAATATATCCATAAGTCTTACAGAGTTTGGATTTAGGTTCTTTTTTAAAGCTTCCCACCTCTTTTCAAGGCGTCCTCTTAAATGCTATGGTTCAGCTATTGTGTTCTGCAAAAAGAAGAGTAGTAACACTTTACTGCTATTCCATATTTCTCTTCTTACCTCTTAAAAGCATTGAAGTATTTCTGTGTCTTTTTTTCTTAGATATGTAACAGGACATTCTTTAAAGCTGCATTCCATAACAATGGACAGGCTTTAAACTTTATGGATGACAAAGTGTGCAGGTATCAAAAGTATTTGCTGTTTTCCCTTTTAATTATTTTAAAATAAGTGTAAGCAGGTGTTATTTATTATGGAAGTAGTTTTCCTAACTCTAGTTTAATATCAATATACACTTAAGACAGGAGTCATCAATATGCATGACAGGGTGGCAGTCTTCAGCTTTTAGAGCTGAAAGCAGATTTAGTACAAAATGGAGAGCTGAAATGAGATACAGCAGGGCTGGCAGCATCATTCCCATGACCCTTCTAAAATCTTTTTTAGCAGTCTTTCAGATGGTTGTATTTGTCTGAAAGCTTTGTTTTCTTCTGCCTCTTGTGCATACCATGGTTTCTGGCTCTTAGTCTTTCCTACTAGGACAAGTCTATTGTAGGATATTGGCGAGTGGTTTGTCTCTTTTCATGTGTAGGGGAAACAGAACTTTTGTGGGCTACCGTCTAGTATAAGCCTGCATTCAGATTCAGTGATCCACCTTTCTGTGTGACTGTGAAAACTCCCCACTTACTTTCATCTCACTGATTAGGGAAATCTAGGACTTGAAATTGAAAATCACCTTTCTTCTCCCCTAAGTCCATTGTTGCCTTTGCATGGAGTGAGCTGTAAGCATCAGACCTGCATGAATTTTGGCAAGGGGAAAAGCACATGAGAGGCAGTCACACTCCTGCACCTGCGTGGGAGCAGCGGGACATCATCACCTGCCATTGGCTGCTGCTAATGCCAGTTATTTGTCTAGTTGGACATTAATTATGAGAGTGATTTGTGAGGCCATAATCTAGAATTTAGCAGGAGTTGAAATTATAAATTATGTATGATGAATAATCCGTAATTAATTACTTTTTATCAGCTCTCCTGAGTTACAGGACCCACAAACCAAAGCAGCGGTTGTCTTCTCAGTGATAAAGTGGGAGTAAACCACCACAAGTCTCTCTCTCACTTTGTACTTTCACCTTTCCGTACTCTTGCTTAGCATCCCTTGATGCAGTTCTGTCTGACAGCCCTTTGCCGATGCTCTTGCTGGAAAGGTGCCACCATGAATATGTGTGACTGGTTTTCCAAGCTGGTAGGTGGCTATAGGTGGGTGTCTGCTGGGTTTTCAGGTGCCTGAAGTGGTGATCTATATGCAACTTTCTGTTGGTTTAAAGGGAGTACATTCCCTGCTTCCTCAGATATATTTGAAAATCTACAGGACACCTGCCTATACATGCGCCTAGCAAACTACGCGCATGAAATGCATGATCTATATAAGGCTGTGATCTATTGTAAGGCTATGTAGGGAAAAGATTAGAAAGACCAAAGCCCAACTAGAACTTAACCTGGCCTTGGATGTTAAAAACAATAAAAAGAATTTCCATACATATATTAGTAACAAGAGGAGGACTCAGGAGAATCTCTAATGGATGTGGGAGGTAACATGGTGACAAAGGATGAGGAGAAGGCTGAGGTACTTAATGCCTTCTTTGCCTCAATCTTCAGTAGTAGAATCGGTTGTTCCCCGAGTACCCAGACCCCTGAGCTAGCAGATAGGGACGGGGAGCAGAATGAAGCCCCCGTAATCCAAAGGGAGGTGGTGAGGGACCTGCTCCAGCACCTGGATATAAACAAGCCTATGGGGCCAGATGGAATCGACCCGAGGGTGGTGAGGGAGTTGGCAGAAGTGCTCACTGAGCCACTTTCCATCATTTACCAGCAGTCCTGGCAAACTGGGGAGGTCCCAGCTGACTGGTGTCTAGCAAATGTGACGCCCATCCACAAGAAGGGCTGGAAGGAGGATGCAGGGAACTACAGGCCTGTCAGTCTGACCTCAGTGCCTGGGAAGGTTATGGAATAGATCATCCTGAGTGCCATTATGTGGCACATGAAGGACACCCAGGTGGTCAGGCCCAGCAAGCACAGGTTCACGAGGGGCAGGTCCTGCTTGACAAACCTGATCTCCTTCTATGACAAAGTGACCCACTTGGTGGATGAGGGAAAGGCTGTGGATGTTGTTTACCTGGACTTTAGCAAGGCCTTTGATACAGTTTCCCACATCATTCTGGAGAAACTGGATGCCATGGCTTGGATGGGAGGACTCTCTGCTGTGTTAAAAACTGGCTGCAGAGTTGGGCCCAAAGAGTGGTGGTGAATGGAGTTAAATCCAGTCGGTGGCCAGTCACGAGTGGTGTCCCCCAGGGCTCAGTATTGGGGCTGGTTCTCTTTAACATCTTCATCAATGACCTGGACGAGGGGATCGAGTGCACCCTCAGTCAGTTTGCAGACAACACCAAGTTGGGTGGGAGTGTTGACCTGCTGGAGGGTAGAAAGGCTTTGCAGAGGGATCTGGACAGGCTGGATGGATGGGCCGAGGCCAATGGGATGAGGTTCAACAAGGCCAAGTGCCAGGTCCTGCCCTTGGGTCACACCAACCCCATGCAGCACTACAAGCTTGGGGCAGAGTAGCTGGAGCTGCCTGGCAGAAAAGGACCTGGGGGTGTTGGTCGACTGTCGGCTGAACATGAGCCAGCAGTGTGCCCAGGTGGCCAAGAAGGCCAACAGCATCCTGGCCTGGATCAGGAACAGCATGGTGGGTAGGAGTTGAGAGGTGATCGTCCCCCTGTACTCAGCACTGGTGAGGCCCCACCTCGAGTGCTGTGTCCAGTTTTGGGCCCCTCACCACAAAAAAGACATTGAGGTGCTGGAGCGGGTCCAGAGAAGGGCAACGGAGCTGGTGAAGGGGTCTGGAGAACAAGTCTTATGAGGAGAGGCTGAAGGAGCTGGGGGTGTTCAGCCTGGAGAAAAGGAGGCTGAGGGGAGACCTTCTCGCTCCCTACAACTCCCTGAAAGGAGGGTGTAGAGAGGCGGGGGTCGGTTTCTTCTCCCAAGTCACAGGCGATGGGACAAGAGGAAATGACCTCAAGTTGTGCCAGGGGAGGTTCAGATTGGATATTAGAAAAAATTTTTACACTGAAAGGGTTATTAAGGATTGGAATGGGCTGCCCAGGGAAGTGGTTGAGGCACCATCCCTGGAGGTTTTCAAAAAACAGGTTGACGTAGTGGTTGGGGGGGGAGATTTTGTGGGTTGTTTTTTTTATCAGAGTTAGGTTGATGGTTGGACTAGATGATCTTAAAGGTCCCTTCCAACCTGTTCTATGAGAATTCTATGATTTTAATGCCACAACTTGCATGTGAAGTGCCACATCATCAGCAGATGTAGTTTCATTAATATCATAGAATCATCCAGGTTGGAAGAGACCCCCGGGATCATCGAGTCCAACCATCCACCCTACACTACAAAGTTCTTCCCTATATCATATCCCCCAACACCACATCTAAACGGCTCTTAAACACATCCAGGGATGGTGACTCAACCACCTCCCTGGGCAGCCTATTCCAATGCCCAACCACTCTTTCTGTGAAAAATTCTTTCCTAATGTTCAGTCTAAACCTACCCTGCTGGAGCTTGAAGCCATTCCCTCTCGTTCTATCATTAATTACCTGTGCGAAGAGACCAGCACCAACCTCTCTACAGTGTCCTTTCAAGTAGTTGTAGAGAGTGATGAGGTCTCCCCTCAGCCTCCTCTTCCTCAGACTAAACAGTCCCAGCTCCTTCAACCGCTCTTCATATGATTTGTTTTCCAGGCCCTTCACCAGCTTCGTTGCCCTCCTCTGCACTCGCTCCAGCACCTTGATATCTCTCTTGTATTGAGGTGCCCAAAACTGAACACAATACTCCAGGTGTGGCCTCACCAGTGCTGAGTACAGGGGCACAATCACCTCCCTCCTTCTGCTGGTCACGCTATTTCTAATAGAAGCCAGGATGCCGTTGGCTTTCTTGGCCACCTGGGCACACTGCCGGCTCATATTCAGCCGCTTGTCAATTAGAACCCCATCGGCACCATTTTTCACTTGGCTTCTTGCAAGTTGTAAAACTTTATAGAAGCCAGACTGTGTAACAGGTGTTGTCCTTTTACCTTCTGTATTATACTGCTGACACCTGATTACGTGTTTGTTTCATCTGTCTTTTTGCTGGTTGTCCCTCACATCACAATAGATGTCTTCCCAACTATTTCAGATAGACCAGTTTATCTCTCTGTAGCACCTAACTCTTCTTTTATGCATTTCCTTAACAACAGATGATATGGATTCTTGTCTATAGGTATTGTTCTGTCCTGACTTTATATATGTAGGGAGGTGATTGTCCCCCTGTACTCAGCACTGGTGAGGCCACACCTCGAGTATTGTGTCCAGTTTTGGGCACCTAAATACCTAAGAGAGATATCGAGGTGCTGGAGCGGGTACAGAGGAGGGCAACGGAGCTGGTGAAGGGCCTGGAGAATAAATCGTACGAAGAACGATTGAGGGAGCTGGGACTGTTTAGTATGAGGAAGAGGAGACTGAGGGGTGACCTCATCACTCTCTACAACTACTTGAAGGGACACTGTAGAGAGGTTGGTGCTGGTCTCTTCTCACAAGCAAATAGCGACAGAACAAGAGGGAATGGCTTCAAGCTGCAACAGGGTAGGTTTAGACTAGACATTAGGAAGAGGTTCTTCACAGTAAGAGTGATCAGACACTGGAACAGGCTGCCTGGGGAGGTGGTTGAGTCACCGTCCTTGGATGAGTTTAAGAGTCGCTTAGATGTGGTGTTGCGGGATATAGTGTAGGGGAAAACTTTGTAGAGTAGGGTAGATGGTTGGACTCGATGATCCCAAGGGTCTTTTCCAACCTAGATGATTCTATGTAGCATTTCTGTGTATGATCTAAGTATGGACACCTTCATTCTTTTCGGGTACACTGTGCTCTTCGTGGGGGGAAAAAAAAAAAAAAATTGTATTTTTTTTATTTTAATGCTTTAATAATGCATTGTAACAGGAAGGGGAAACGGGTATTTCAGAGATTCTTATGTATAGGGGCTAATATTGCAGGTTCTGCAGGTGGGTTTTTGTATCTAGCTACTGGTGGTAAATTACAGAGTAGAGAACTTCTTAGTCCACGGATATAGCTGTGCATTCGTGTGCATACTGATAGTCATAACAACATGTAAGTCTTTTCTTCTGACTCTGCTCCAGTGTTGTTCGCTGTAATATTTCATGCATCCTCTGTTAAGGAGCTATATTTCTCAGTTTCCAGAGCACTGTCCATGCAACTATTCAGTGGGCTCCTATACGCTCTGCATCCCTGGGTTTGCCATTCTCAGACCCCAGAGAGATGCATGTCTTCTTTCTATCTTACTAATTCCTCACATCCCTCATCATTCTCCTCACATAGAGGCTTGTCGCTGCTGAATTATTCAAAAATCTGCTTCCCCCTCATATACCATGTAAGCTGTATAAATTAGAAATAAAAATGAAGTCTTCCCTGCCAGAATGTCTCTTTGACATAACTTTCTTCAAAATTTAACTTTAATTTTAGAAAGATACTGAAACTATTTTATAAACATAACCCTTGCAAAGTTGATATTTTGAGAGTTTCTAGTCAAACTGTGTGTAGGGGTAGTGCATTAGGTCCTGCAGACAGAAGCCACTGTGACCATGAAGGTTGTATCCTGTGCATCGCATCCTTGGGGTTGAAATCCTATCTATTCAGAAACTGCTCTTTTCTTCCCAAGAAATCCTGCTTTCTTCTTGGCCTGTTCCTGCTGTGTCAGATAACACATCAAGAGAGACATCTTTTCAGCCGAGCATATGGAAGTCCTGAGGATGACTTCCTCCAAGCATTGTTGCGTTGCTTGTAGACAATACCTGTGTATCTCCACGACGTACGTCAATACTAACGGGCTGCTTAAAACAAGACGGACTTCATAAATTCATTAGGAGAGGATCTGCATTACCAGTACATGTTTAACTGATGTTCATTCATTTAAAAGACAGGAAATTAAATAAATGTAATGGAAAAAATCCCTTGCGATCACTTAAACATGCAAATAATTAGTGTAATTAAATACGTATTTTCAGGATTATTAGTGGTAAATTGTTGCAGAAAATAGCTACAAAAAGGATTATAAAATGTAAATAGTGTGTACTTATGTGAGAGTACAGTTGTTATATCTATCTACTTCATAAATATTCAAGAAGGTAGTAACTTACCTAATTTTGTATCTAAGTTGTTCTGTTGTTTTCATAGGAATGACTGCTGTTCTGTTGTTGAATATACATCAAATCAAAATAATCAAAGAGCCTATGTATTATGCTGGTGGGATTGGTCACTATGACAATAGGTGGGGTTTTTTTTACTTGATTTGTATTTTTAATTTTATATTAATTTAGATAGTATAGTACATGCAGCGAGTCTGTTTTTGTCTTCATATCAATCTCTCTAATGCACTTCTGGTCTTAAATTGTTACAAAAATGCTTTTATACTGCAGAATGATATACTATAGCTGCAGCTTTTCGTGTTGAGTTCAGAGGAATTTTTTTCTGGCTTCCTTACACTATTGTGTGAGTTACGTCCAGGAGGGTAGTACCAGACATCTAGGTTGTTACTGCTGGATACTCCTCAGAGTCCGGTAGATGGCTTTAGAACTGTTTTTCTGCAACCTGACTAGACTGGTTTATTTAGGGGAACGTGAATAAAAACTCAATCTATTTAGTATTACCAGAAGGCACCGTAACACATGGCAGTGGTCAGGGTAGGGGGAATGTGACATCGAGCTGTTCACTCTACCCACTTCTCCATTTTTTAATCAGTCTGGATCTTTTTTTATTCTTTCTTTCCTTAGTTTTTTCCCTTTTAATTCCGTAATGATTAAACACGTGTTCTTGGGCAGATAAACTGTGCTCTCCCAGGGAGGGAGGATGACATTTGGTATTGTTTCTTTATGTATTAGAAAGAAGGGGGGGGAGAAAAGTTCAAATTGATGTATAAGATTTTGATATGCTTTATTGCTCGTAAGTTTGTTATAGTTCTGTGAAAAGAAATCAGTATATTGTTTCAAGGGGAAGTAATTTGTGGGTTGCAGATTAGAGCAATGGTATGTTTCATTCAATCAAACCTTATGGATTTATAAACAATTGATACATCTAAGATCTCAACCAGAGTTAGCAACGTCTCTTGAAGATTTATTGTTGCAGTAGCAGCATGTTTGTGGAGATAATAAGGGGCCATATTGTGGGGCCAGTTGTGAACTACACCTGCTGTTTGCACTGATGTCTGCTCAAGACGCACCCAAACGGGTTCAGTCTATATGTTCTCTGAAACTGAGGTCAGCCAAAAATTATCTCCGCAGTTCAGTGCCCCATACAGATTTTGTGACTTAAAAAGTTCCTGCCTTCCTAAGCACAGCAGATCAAAGAGGAAATGACAAAGTGGCAATAGAGATATTATACTTGGTTGAGAGAAGCCATTAACATGAATTCCCCATCCTCTGAGCAGCTTCATGACTCTTGGTCACACAGTTTGTGATTCCTGCTTTTGAAGCCTGCTAAAATAATTCATTTTCTCCGAAGCAGACTAATCCACTGAGCAGTTACTAACCTTGAAAGTGGTATCTTTTCTAATATATTTTTAGGAACCTCTTCTAGCTTGACATACTTCTTACTCCCTTCTTGGTCATACCAAATGCATTAGAGTTTCATTTTGGAGAAATAAAGATACGATTTTCAGCACCTGATAAGCTCAACTGATAGAACAAGAATAAACTGTCCTCATGCAATTTTGAACCTAGAAAGATTTGTTGACAAGTAGCCTGTCGCATTCTGTCATTTCATAGAAATTTCCATCTTGTATAATGATCCCTTGTTAATACAGGAGGATGAATGCACAAGCAGAACATTTCTATATAATGTATAGTACATCTGTATAAACTTCAGATGTCTTTTCCACTAAGATTAGTTTTCTGTTGTTCCATTTGAATTCCTTATGCCTTCCTTTCCTTCTTAAAAGGGTTTTTGGTTTCAGTGGATGTTGTAATGGAGAGAAACTAAATGAACCCCACTATCCCCATTTGTCTTAACAGCAAGATTATGCAACTTTCAGTCCAATTTTGGTCACTGGGGCATTTTACTGGTGCTGATTAGTCCCACAGAGTGGGAGCATCCTCATCTTGTCAGTTCAGAAGAGTCATTAAAACTTGTGGAAGCTGTGGTGATGCATGAGCTAGGGGTATGTAAATTCCCTGTTAGCAAATGCATTCTTCATCTTGTCAATTTTTTGCTACCTGCTGTTAAATCTGTAGGTAAGCCAGTGCAGCTGCTAGAGGAAAAAATATGGAAAGCAGATTGCTTGTAAAGAAATAGCAGAGGTGATCCTTACATGTTCATAATTAAGCTTCTTTGGAGGACCTTGTATTAAAACTGATTTTCACATCATTTGGATAGAATAACAATGCAAGAAAGCTCCTGTAAAAATAGGTTATAGCAAAACTGAATTCTTCCCTGGATATAGAAAGAAAAAAAAAAAAAACAGAGGAGTTAGCACAGCAATTAAGTAACACCACTTACTAAAAAGAGATATTTTAATAGGAAAGGTTTGAGTAATATATTTCTTTTGAGCTGTTTTCATTTGTTCTGGTAGCATTCTGTGCACGAGGTTCATCTCAGCCGTCGCCAGTGCAGAGTTACAGGGCTGAGGTGCATTTGAGCTGACCTTGAAGAATATCTCCATTGCAACTGAAGCAAGAAAACTACTTAAGGGCTGGTTTGTTGTTTGTTTGTTTGTTTGTTTGTTTTAAACTTGCAGTGATTTTTAGCAGTTAGGCTTTTTTTATAGTAAATGCAAGGTCAAGTACTATTCTTCGTGCACTTTTTCATTTCTCCAATGACTACGCACCAGCTTGGCAGGACCGTGATACTATCTAATAAAATTCAGTACAGAACCCTTCCAGAGTTTGATTTAATGTAAAAATATTTGACAATACTTAAACTTACTTGAGTGTCGATGCAATCCACGTTATAAAAGGGAACAATTGTATTTAAACTGCTCAGTATTACCAGTTTGCAAAAATTAACTGTGATTTTTTTTTTTCTCTAAATCATTTTCCACTTAGCAAGTACCTGCCAATTTTCATATAAATTTGTTCATTGGTCTTGTAACGCACATACCAGCTGCATTGCAATGTCCTTTCAGTAATATTTGAGTAAGTACATATCTTAAATCAAGGCATTTAATTCTGTTTCAATAAACTAAAGGCAAACTCTTTTTTTAGTTATTTAAATCAGAAATTGTGGGAGTATGTGACTTAAGTGTTGTTAACAATACGTGCAACACCACTTGACATTTTGAATTTATTCATCAATATATAGAATAGTGGTTTTGCACTGAATTAGACTTCTTGCATTGAAAATTAAATTTGGTACTGTAAGAAAACGGAGTAATGTACTAATGCCACACCACGTTCCCATATTTTTCTTTGTAGTTGTGCACATAGCTAAGAAAAAGTAAATGAACTACATAGGTTGCTGGGTTAGATTCTATGCAAGATACTGGAGACAGGGATTTTTTTGTTTAGGATTGTTACTGTTGAAAATGTTTGACGCATTGTTCTTGTACATGAGGTCAGAGAATTGGGGTAATCTACCTCTGTTGACAGCGTGAAATGGGGCTGGCGTTCCTTCAGTGTCACCAGTCACTTCGATGAGGAAGGACCTGAGTGGAATTGCTTTGCCTCACCAAAGGCGTTCGACACCATAGCAGATGCTTCAGGCATTTTTCAGATCTGGCAAACAAAACCGAATTAACAGTGAAGATGCCTGCCTTTCTGAAGAGGCAGCCCAAGGCCAGCCAGGATGCCCAGTTTTAAGTGTCTGTAGATATCTGTGCTCAGGCATCTCAATCCCACGTCCTCGCCAATTGCCACAGTCGAGATTCCTACGGCTTACCTATTTTGTTAGCTCATTGGTTTTGAATGGTGGTGTGTTTGTATGCAGCAATATTAATTTGTCAAAATCTGGCAGTGGCGCACGAGACCACTAGAAATTATCTTTCAGTGTAACTGAGGTAGAATTTGGACCCTTACTTTTAAAGTCTCTGCGTAAAAGGACAATATTACTTTGCTGTAATAGATACGTGCCAAGGCACTGCTGAGGCAGACAAAGAATTTAACTACCTAAAGTGACTTGGTACCTCAAAGAGTGGGAATGGCCACACTTGTGCCTTTTCAAATCTTGCTTTGTTATCTGACTTTCAGCAGTACCCCACTGGGTACCCCATCTCGGTACCCCACTGGGCTTTCCAAAGTGTGTATGCATTCAGAGATTCCTGATGTTGGAAACCTTAAACCTAGTAAATGCTGTTGATCTGCTAGAAGCTGATAGCTGTGTAGAAGACTTCAAAGTCTTAACGACTCACAGCTGTTTTCTGTTAATAAGGTAGGCTCTTACCTAACTGCCATTTTAACTATATTTCATCATTTGCAGGTCAAACGATAGCTAATAATCTGTTCAGAAATTTTTTTGTCATCTCTAATGTACACCTTTATTTAAAAGCTGTTAACAGCAAAGTTTTCTCAGTGCATTCACTTTCAATCCAATTTGTATTTGCATGTTTTATAAGTTGTTATGCAGAGCAGAACTCCATCTTCCAGGTGGATTCTGCCCCACAAACTCTTCGATTCTGAGAAATAATTGATGTCAGGACCAATGTCTGAATGAGCAAAGAGAAAACAAACAAACAAGGAAATCTTTACCAAACAGCCTGGGACATAATGCTTTTTTTTTGTTTTCTCATCAACTTTTCCTTGTATCATGATCACTCATTTAGAACAAAATTTAGTTTTTCCTTTATGGGTCAGCACACCAAGAATGAGATATTTGGCTATTGCAGCTAGAACATAAGAATGAGAAAAATGAATGCTTTCCTTATTGATTTTCGCATACTCACGTAGTTTCTCTTTCTTTTACTTTTTAATGTCTGAGCAAAGAGCTCAGTTATTTTGTAGTGCTTTATTGAGGTCTATAGGCAGCTGTTTTGTAGTGACATCATACTTTTAAGCCCATATCAGCTTTCTGTATCTCTCCTTACCATAGAGAATCTTTGATGCTACTTAATAGACTGTTTTAGAATAGAATAAATAGTATAGAACTGGCAATAGATGCCCATATATATGGTCATATTGTTGTATGTTTAAAAAATTATTTTCAGAGTAATGTATTCAGATATTGTGAAGTATTTATCATAATTTTTTGTAAGTTATTAATTCACAATATAGCAGAGACATCCTCACTGGAACTGTGTTGGCTTCTCTTTAGAAGTTCCAACAGCATAAAACTGCTCCTACTGTTGTTTGTAGTGATGTGCCGTATCAGGAATTTGTTTTCTGGATGATGAAAATCGGTTTTCCTCTTGTCTGTAATGATCCTCGTACACACAATGAGCATACAGTGATAATACTAGTGCGGAGCCGTGCAATCAGCACTTTTTTGAGCATCGATATAATGGCAGCATGGTGAAGGGTTTTGCCTGTCAGAATTGGATCTTTTGTGTTCAATTTAACAGGACAATTGAGGGTGGCTTTTTTGTTTTCATTACTGCAGATTCCTTTCCTTTCTACTTGTTTCGGATTCCTAATAAAGTTAAAACTTTATGAGCATTTTTTAAACATTTTGGATGTGTTCAAAGAAAGTACAGTACATCATTCTGATGATTATCACTTGCTCACTAGTCTCTAAGATTGTTTCCTGTAAAGACAACTTTTGTGAAAGTCATGATGATTAGCAAGTGAAAGTAAGCAAAGGGCTATTTTAGTTTCAAATAGCATGTTTTGCAGGGTTCTGCATCTGCTTAAATACTTTTGGATTACTACTAATTTTTTTAGCTATTTTAAAATAATAATAACATTATTATTTTAATAATAATGATTTTTTATTTTCAAATGATTTTTTAATTTCAAATAATTATCATTATTGGTTTGTTTCTCACAATCATCCTGTCTTTCAGGTATTCCCTTTTCTAAAATACTTTTTAAGGTCATGAACCTTTGGTCTTAATCAACTGGACTATAAATGCACCCATGAAAAGCTTCATCTGCTTCATTGGGACTTCACACTGGAAGTGTATTACATTCTAATATTGAGTTTGATTCAGAAACAAGTAGAATTCAGAAACAGGATACGTTATTCCAATATTTTAAAAATGGCAATATAGCATCTGCAAGAATTTATAAAGAAAATAAAAAGAACATTCAAAATCAGTCTTTGTGTATTCTCCCAGCTGTCTTTCCTCACAGAGGAGAAAGAAAACACGTCTTTGGAAAACATGAATAAGAAAAAGCATTAGGTGGACCTAGTATCTTTTTATATACTTGTAAAATCAGTAGACACTTCCCAATAAATGACCTGTTTCCTGTTTCATAGAGAGGAGAGTAAGAAATAAGTTGTCTTGAATAGAAAAGGGGTAGAGCAGTATTGGGAGATGAAGTGTACTGGAGCAAGGCCCCAGAGGAACTGGTACAAGTCTGTAGGAAGGTTGGATGATGTTAAGCGAAGGAACAGGAACTGAGCTGTGGCTGGATAGGCCTTGTGGGAGAAAGTGAACATCCCAATGCAAATGGTACGCTGGGGTGAGAGCCTCTGGAGCATGTGAGAGGATTCTTAAGACTTGGCAGTTTTGGTTTGGTTTGGTTTTTTTCTGGAGATCAATCTCATGCCCTTATGTCAAGACAACATCATCTATCTCTTAATCTGTACTGACAGATTTTTGCCTAATATGATCTTACCCTGTTTTCTTCAATGCATGGGGTGTAAACTGGTTGTTCCTGTTTAAAGGATATTCTAATTACTTTATAATTTTGCATTATCCAGTAAAAATGGATAGGGTCAGAACTTCTGTATTGTGCCCTGTCCTCACAACATCTCCTGTTACTACCTCTTCAATCCTGCTGCATGGTTTATAAGTATTGGGGTAGCTCTAAGTCATGGATGGGGAGTAGTTCTTTTATTCTTTCATAAAAGGCAAGAAGGAAGAGTCTTTCACTCATGGTCACCCAGCTTCATAACCAGCCAGTCACTTCACCAACTTTATCCCCCACAGGCTGTTCTAGCACCCCCAGAGGTCAGTTTTCAAATCCTCGTTTCTTCCGTGGTAACTTAAAGATGCTCTCGGACATCTTTAATTACATATCCTAACTTTGCTACTTAGGACTCTGAATAAGATGTTTCTAAACTATGTAAGTAAAAGGAAAGTAAATAAGACAAAAAAAAAAAAAAAAGGGTTTCTAGTTAGAAAAACATGACTGAAATATATTGCACTTCCAATTAGCAACAATATATGTTTTTAGCAGTCAGTCACTTATCAGTATATTTTATTTAATGAAGTCTAGATTATTGTTTTTTTTCAGCCTGAGCTATGAGGTACTCTGCACACAGTTATCTGGTTGGTCGTAGAAGAGCCTCAAATAGCAGGTGAATATTTCAGAAGTACTCTTTATAGTTACTGAGACATTACCACACAATCTTTCATGAATCGGAGCAGAACTATTTCCATCTGCATGGCAGGTAGCAAATCATTTTGAAAAGGTTTTCCTAGGATGGTTATTTTGTACAGAGACTGTTCCAGTTATTAGTGTGAGGGTTTTTGCACAGCTGGTGAATGTTTCTAGGGCTATGTAAGGGTGACTTTCCATCACTTGTATTGCTTGATTGGCAGAGACAACTCTTTTTCCTATAATTTAATGGAAAAACAAAGCTTTTGTTAAAAAACATTGAAATGAAAACCTGCCCGACTGCATTCTTTCCTTTTGTTTATTACTATAAATTAATAAAAATAAAAGTGCACATGCAAATCTTTCTCTCGAACGCTCGACATCACTATTGCCTGAATAGTGCTAACTGCTTTGTTTTATTCTATACTTCTGCAATTGCGGAGTACTTAATTAGTTATATGTCAAGAAATATGTCTATTGGACAGTAAATATCTAGTGTGTATTTTTTTGAAAAAAAGTGGTTTGTTTGTGGAGTTGTTAGTTCCCGTGTTTTCTTGTCAATTTTTTTTGGAAGAAGTGTCTTATTTTTGAGCCAAGCTTTGTCTCATGGGGACATGAGATCCATTAACCACATACTGAGGTTAGTACATAAATTGGTCGGAAGAAGGGGGCATGAGATATTTTTTGATTTTAAGAAAAGCTGAGATCAGTTCATAATAGGCATCATACTAGACAGTCACTAATCAGAATCTGCAAAACGGACACTGTGCCACATGTATCTTGAGCAGACGTTAACAGACTTAGGTTGTGCGGTACTTCAGACCTTAAATTAATCTCTTTGTGAACACGTCAAATAAACATGGCTTGAAAACAGAGGCATGAAGTTTGCCTGTGTGTTTCTTGATGAAACAGGCAAAGAGCTACTGAGCCTGTATTTTAGAAAGCTCTGGTATTCTTTGATTTCTAAAAGATCAATGGTTTCTCCCAGTTTTTACTATCAGCTGTTCAGTTCTTTTTGGATGAAGGGTCTTGGGATATGTGCGTGTTTGAGCATGAGAAGATTATGTTGAACTTCTTTGGTGTCATTTGTAGAGTTTCACTTAAAATTGCCTGGTGTCCCTTCCATTTTTAACTATGTTTATGCCAGTGTCTTTTCTGAAGGTGACACCTTTTGGATATGAGGAGAAAATGATTGAGCGCTTTGGCATGAGGTTCTGTTGCATATTATACATATTGGTGTTGCTGGAGAAGAATTTTGAACTGCACTATTTAGGAATAACAGAATTTTGCAGAGGAAGGTTATTGCCAAAACTCTCGGTGTTATGTGTCTGTATGTTTATATAATAAACTTGTCCTGTAATTGAAAAAAAAAAAAAAAAACCAAAAAAAAAACCCCAAACAAACAAAAAAAAACACTTTTAAACAATGATTAGGTTCTTAGTGGTATTTTGATTAATTTCAGCTAAGGTTAAGCAGGACATTTTTGAAGTATTGAACTTCAGCTTCTTCATCCTGAATTTGTCTCTTCATCATCCCTGCCCAGTGGACACTGGAATAACTTAAAGACTCATTTGAGCTACAATAGTAGGAATTGGGCCCCAGGCCAGAACTAGTCTGTTAAATGAGTAAGTGCCAAAGGATATTGCTAGGCACTTGAGCCAAATTGGCTGCACTGTTAAACTGTCAAATGTTCCCCGACTTGTTCCTGACATGTCCGACTTTCACTCTCCCAAACAGGACAATATTTCACTGAAATCTAAATTTTATTAAATTTCAAGTCAACAAATATTGAAGGATTCCTTGGGTTTGCATTCTGTGCAAATTCCATAAAACTGACTAGCTTTTATCAGATTAAATGCCTTCTGTGACAAGGCTTTATCTTCTAGCCTCAGCTTACATGAAAAATGAAACTGCTTCTTCAGTGTAAAAAAAGGAAATTAATGGTTTCAAACTGTTTATGAAATTATTTCTAGTAATTTTGTAATGTGAAAATTCAGCATTGATCTATAGTTTTTTCAAAATTTAATTATCATTAACTTATTTTTAGGTCACATATTTAAAGCAGCTCATTTAAAAATTAAGTTAATTTCTACAGTTACAGCCTCGTGTGTACATGTGTGCATACATGCTTTTTTATAGCAGAGAATTGTAAGTAATTTTCTTTGTGTTCTGAGTCCATTTGTAATAGTAGTATATTAGACTAGGAACACATTGGTTGAATTGTTTGCTCTCTGTGCAGTTTCCATGTTGTACTCTGATAATCACTGGTTCCTTTTGTTTGTCATACTGTTGCTCTTGAGCAGTATCACAGAATCACAGAATGATATGGGGTTGGAAGGGACTCTGTAGATCATCTAGTCCAACCTCCTGCCAGAGCAGGTTGCACAGGAACATGTCCACGTGGGGTTTGAACATCTCCAGAGAAGGAGACTCCACCACCTCCCTGGGCAGCCTGTTCCAGGGCTCTGCCACCCTCAAAGGAAAGAAGTTCCTCCTCATGTTTAGGTGAAACTTCCTATGTTCAAGTTTGTGCCCATTTCCTCTTGTCCCGTCCCTGGGCACCACTGAGAAAAGACTGGCCCTGTCCTCTTGACACACTCCTTTAAGTATTTATAAGCAAGTAAGTGAAAGAGAAGCAGTAGTATATATAAGCAGTAAGTGAAAGAGAAGAAGTGGAAGAATATACAGAAGTTAATATACAGTGTTGAGGTTTTCTGGGTTATAGAACAGCCCTCTAGGTGCATGCCTTGCACCAGCGAGCCCAGCCTGAATGAGGCATCAAGCCTCTGAAGCACTGAGTTGCAGAAGCTCATCAGCAGCTTGCCAGTAGCCTTCTAAGTGTCCTTCTTGTGATGACTGTGGAAATGCAGTTATCACATGATTTAGTATTACAGCCACTTAATTTTCTAATTGTACTAATTGTAGCAGGTAGCACAGCTGAGCTGAAGGACAGCAAATACTCTATAAACAGCACATCCAGACTCTCATTCTGTCAGGACTCTTGTTGCTGAGGACTAGTTGGAGTATGCACAAAGGTTACTGCTCGGTATTTTCCTACCCCTGCAGTGGCTTTGTAAGGTCCAATGGTTTTCACCAGTGACGATTCCCCAGAGGTCGCTGAGGTAGTGGAGAGCAGGTGTAGAATGAACCAGGTTGTGCTGTGTAAATCTGCAATGCCATTTAATGGCGTCACCCCCAGACTGATTCAGGGGGCAACCATGAATCATGCCAGCAACCGGCTGGCATTCAGAGTTAGCACAGGTTTGTGTAGCATTGGGCTGACTGAGAAGATGAAATGTTGGCAAGAAGAGCTCATAAACAGCTACTGTTCTTTTACAAAGGGTCTCAGTGTATTATTACAGAAGTCCTCTAGTTTTCAAGGTCTGCTATGAAAAAAAGATCTTTACTTAACATAAGTTCTGGAATACTGTGTCCAGTTCTGGGCTCCCCAGTTCAAGAGAGACAGGGAACTGCTGGAGAGAGTCCAATGTAGGGCAACTAAGATGATTAAGGGATTGGAGCATCTCCCTTATGAAGAAAGGCTGAGAGAGCTGGGACTCTTTAGCCTGGAGAAGAGAAGGCTGAGGGGAGACCTTATGAATGCTTATAAGTATCTAAAGTGTGGGTTGAAGGAGGATGGAGCCGGACTCTTTTCAGTGGTTCCCAGTGACAGGACGAGGGGCAACGGGCACAAGCTGGAACATGGGAAGCTCCATTCAAATATGAGGAAGAACTTCTTTAGGGTGAGGGTGCCAGAGCCCTGGAACAGGCTGCCCAGGGAGATCGTGGAGTCCCCTTCTCTGGAGATCTTCAAGCCCCACCTGGATGCAGTCCTGAGTGATGTGCTCTGGGCAACCCTGCTTTGGCAGGGGAGTTGGACTAGATGATCTCTAGAGGTCCCTTCCAACTCTGACAATTCCGTGATTCCGTGATTCATTTTGGTGGCCGTGAGTAGCTGAATGTCTGTTTTATGTGCATTTAGGTGATGGAACTTTATTTTGTAATGCTGTATTAACGTAATCATTGGCAGTACAGGAAGGGAATTCCTTCACAAATTATTTGCCTGTATGTTGTCTGCTATTTGCTTAACCAGCTTGTCAAGAATACCTCAAAGTTATTGAAGATACTTCAATATGTATGAAGATACCCTTCATACAAAGAAGGGTAGCATTACTGAATGGCAAGACTGGCTGTTCTGGAGAGTTTTCAAAGAAAGGAGCTGATGCTTTGAGGCATCAAGCTTCCACAGCATCATTTAGCTTTGCTGGGTTTAGGGGCATTAAACGCGTTGCTGGAAGAGTGATAATTTTGTTTTGATTTTTTTTAATTATAAAAATAAGTTGATAGCCTACGCTCTGGCGATAGTTGTTTTCTGTCATTTGACTAGCTGAGTTATTCCAGATATTAGCGATGCTTTCTCTGCCCTACCTTTTAATTTTCGTTTCATTCTCCAATTCTTTACTTGAAACAGTGCAGAGGAAATGATCTTACAGAAAAGGCTTAGTACTTCTGAGCAATCATCTGAAAGAGCACTGATTTATCTGAACACACATCACTAAAACTGGTTGCTACCTTTCCCTCAAACAGCTTTTTATTTAAAAAAAATAATATTTTCCCCTAAAAAAAAAAAAAGCTATTTCAATGGAACGACTTTTTTCCTCTTGAAGATGTATCAAGGTTTCCTCGTTCAAGATGTATCATCGCCTGGAACTGTGCAATGATGGGCAGAGACTTGGAGCTGCAAAGGCTCAGAAGTCAAAAGAATGGCAAAGGTCAAGAAATGTCCACGCTGGCAATTTTCTCTATAATCTGTCCTTGACATTTTCCTCGGGAGCCAGTTTCTTTTGCCATGCTCTGAATGAAGCCAATTGTCGGAAATAGTTTTGAGATACGGGGGTTTGTTGAGGACTAGAGATTTGTGCAGGGTGTACCAAATGTGGAAATCAACACCTAATATTATTGTCACAGAACCTGCCGAGCTTAGAAGATAGGGAAGTTAAAGACAAAAGCCAACATTAAAACAAACAAACAAACCCTCCTTTTGTAATAACAACAAAACTGTGGCTGCAAAGATGTGGGAGAGTAGACTTGAGAGGGTTTTCTGTTGTTTTTTCCCAGCCATGTCTTTAAGGGAGGAAAACGTGTCTACGCTCATTATCTTTCAGCTTGTAGTCCCACTAAATTTAATGGGGTTTTTGTATTTACTAATTTCAGCTGCATCTTAAAGGGGGCAGCCATGTAAATTCTTGCAAGTTCTGTGGACAGAAGATGGGATGGAAACTCTATTCAGGGAACATGTGCCAGTTCTTTCCATAACGAGGGCCCTGGTTAGGAACTGAGGCTGTTGCAGGGCAGACTGAGTACAACAGCAACAGAAATATGATGTTATTCTTCATCAGCTTTGTGGAACAACTTTCTGTGAAATACCAAGCTTAAAATAAAATTATAACTATGCAAATTAGATCTGACTCATAAGAATCATCCCATGACTCGAATGAGAAAAGATAAATTCCAAAGTTAAAAATGTAGTTATTTCTTTATATTGAGTAGACCCGTTACCTAAGCTCTGACTACAAAGCGTAAAACACCATCACATTGGTGCTGTTAAGAAAAAAAGTTCTTGAGCCAAAGTGAGAGATTTTACAGCAATATGGGATGGGATAGGATAGTTCAGTTGGACGAGTGATCATTGAGTCCAACTGCCTGACCAGTTTGGGGCTGACTAAAAGCTAAATCATATAGTTAAGGGATTGTCCAAATGCCTCAAACACTGACAGGCTTGGGGCATCAACCACCTCTCTAGGAAGCCTGTTCCCGTGTTTGACCACTCTCTCGGTAAAGAAATGCTTCCTAATGTCCAGTCTAAACCTCCCCTGGTGCAGATTTGAACCATTCCCACACATCCTGTCACTGGACACCAGGGAGAAGCGATCAGCACCTCCCTCTCCACTTCCCTGCCTCAGGAAGCTGTAGAGAGCAATGAGGTCACCCCTCAGGCTCCTTTTCTCCAAACTAGACAAACCCAAGGTCCTTAGTCACTCCTCATAGGACGTTCCTTCCAGCCCTTTCACCAGCTTTGTTGCCCTCCTCTGGATGCATTCAAGGACCTTCACATCCTTCTTCAATTGTGGGGCCCAGAGCTGCACTCAGTACTGCTGGTGAGGCCAGGATAATCCCCTCTCTTGACCACACTGTGTTTGATGCACCCCAGGATGTGGTTTGCCCTCTTCCAGGCTGCCAGGGCACACTGCTGGCTTGTGTTGAGCCTGCTGTCGACCAGCACCCCCAGATCCCTCTCTGCAGGGCTGCTCTCCAGCCACTCCCCTCCCAGTTTATACTTGTGCCTGGCATTTCTCCATCCTAGGCCTAGAATCCAGCATTTTGACTTGTCAAATTTCGTCCCGTTAATCATTGCCCAATGCTCCGCTCTATCTGGATCTCTCTGCAAGGCCTCCTGTCCCTCAAGAGAGTCAACAGCTCCTCCCAGTTTTGTATCATCAGCAAACTTGCTAATGGTGTATTTGATAATTGCTAGAAAGTCATTCTGTTGTTTTGTAGACTCTTCAGGTTACTTTTTTAAAAAATTGAGAAATCTGTTTCTAATTTATTTTATAATTGCATTTTAAACGTATTAAACTATTCATGGCAATGCATTAATACTGTCTGAGAACACGTTACAAAACTGTAGTTGAAATTTTTTTTTAATATTTCAGTTGTGAGAGTTGAGTTGTGAGCTTCTAGTGAATACTAGTTGAAACGTCTCTTTCTTGAAAGAGAAGAAGGTGTGTTAATGAACACACCAGATATTTAATTTCCGTTCACAAAATCATAAAATAATATGAAATAGTAAAAATAAAAACAAAGTCACATTTCAAATAATTTTTGAAATAATGAAAATATTTAAAATCTTTAAAGAGTAGGTTATAAACCTACTTCATACTCTTATAATTGTTTCACTATTTTTTCCGCTTTGACCAGTAGGAAAAAGAAAAAAATCAGAATTTCTCATACAGTAGAAATTACTCATTTTGAGTGATTCCATTTTTAATTTCTTTTTTGAGAAAAAAGGTAGAAAGAAGGGTAGAAACACAATTGAAGCCAAAACCAAATTCCCAAAAGTGGTGTCGGATGCAGTTAATAAGCAGCAAGAAAAAAAGTTTGTAGATATTTTTATTTTCAAAACATTTTTACATTAAGCCCTCTGAATGGGTTATTGTCAGGTGGTGTTTCTATTTCTATGCGAGGACATCTCTTCCTACTTCGAGTTTAACATTTTTTTTTCTCCAAGTATCCTGAGACCCCTACCAGAAAAGAAAGCAAACCTTTATAATAATTTGCTTGGTAATGAAAATCATGCTCTTTAAGAAGAGCAGTACGGGTAATCAGGTTCTTAGTAAGATATGCGCTGATTGTAATAGATGGTGTCTTTTTTAAGCTTAAGTTATCATAGCTGTAAATCTCTATGCTTCCTCCTTCAGACTGTTTACTGAAAATAAATTTTTCTTTCTAAAAATTACGTTACCGTTGTTTGATACCCTCGCAGTGTGTTTGCCTTACATTGAAGTGTCTTTGTCTCAGTAATTATGTTGTTTCACTGGAGTAAGAAGCATTTGTTATTTAAACAAATTATTTGATGCTTCCAAATTGGGGAGAGGTTAATATCGTGAATATGAACTAAATGTTACTACAGGTGATGCAGCAGTGATTGGTGTAATTAATTTTTTCCAAATATTCTCTGTTACACAGCATAACTTTCCAAAACCTATACAATCTGGCTGAAAAATTTCCCATTTAGCTACGGCGGAAAGGTGATATTTTGTCTTCGAAAGAAAACTGTTAATTTATCAGCGCTGCAAAAATAATCGGTTTCTCTAAGTAGAGATATGACAGCTTTAATTTCAGTGTCAGAAAAGGTTTATAAGGTGTTCAGTGTCCCTGTGTAAAAAAGAAAAAAAAAAAAAAAAAAAGGCTGTGCTTTTTTGCATGAAAAGGAATGTGTTTGCTCTGGGATTCTTGGGAAAATTTAGTGCCATGAATTTTGTTGTCCTAATTAGTTTCTATATTTATTTGGTTCAGAAATTAATTCAAATTAAGACCACGTCAATTTTGAGTAAATGTGTCCAAACAAGAGATAAATGCAGTTTAAGTACTCCACTTTATAACTTGTTTTAAATACTTTTTTTTTTTTTTTTTTAATACCACTATGTAAACAAAGCCTCAATCTTTTAACTAGCACCTTCTTCCCCAGTAGCTGTTTATACCAGGCTTTCTTTGCCGTTTTAAATATAGAGAAGATGTGATTGCAACACGTCATCCTGAGATGTGAGGGGTCCCCAGGCTGGCCAGCTCAGGTCCAGCACTGTCTGCGGTGAAGGCTGCTGTCGCTTAGATGAGACCAGGGGCAGACTGAATAGCTACCATGCCTTTGTGGGTGCTGGGTTAAGCCACCCCACACCTGCTATAGCGGTGTGTTTTGCAGCTGCCGTTCCCAAGAGTCTGCTTTCTGTATCGCTCGCCTGTTGCTCTCAGCCTTCCCGTTTGTCTGTGTTGTGGGTTTATCGCAGCAGAACCCATCGCCTCCGTAGCTGCAGCACCCCCCACGGGTAGTCTGACACTGCCAAGATTTTTCTGTGTTCCATTGGAAGTCCAGAGCAAAGTAAAGCGCTGTTCCTTGCCTAGGTGGTTTGTACAACGGAATATCTGTAGCGGAAAAACTCAGTATTAGCATGGGACTGAATTTCACTGAATTTTTAGAGTTGGAAGGGACCATAAAGATCATCTAGTCCAACTCCCCTGCCGAAGCAGGATTGCCCAGAGCATGTCAGAGCATGTTACTCAGGACTGCATCCAGGCGGGTCTTGAAAATCTCCAAAGAAGGGGACTCCACAACCTCCCTGGGCAGCCTGTTCCAGGGCTCTGGCACCCTCACGGTGAAGAAGTTTTTCCTCATATTTGAATGGAACCTCCTATGTTCCAACTTGTGCCCGTTGCCGCTCATCCTCTCACTGGCAACCACTGAAAAGAGTCTGGCTCCCTCCTCCTTCAGCCCACCCTTGAGATACTTATAAGCATTGATAAGGTCTCCCCTCAGCCTTCTCTTCTCCAGACTAAAGAGTCCCAGCTCTCTCAGCCTTTCTTCATAAGGGAGATGCTCCAATCCCTTAATCATCCTCGTTGCCCTTCGCTGGACTCTTTCCAGTAGTTCCCTGTCTCTCTTGAATTGGGGATCCCAGAACTGGATGCAGTATTCCAGTTGTGGCCTCACCAGTGCAGAGTAGAGGGGGAGAATGACCTCCCTCCACCTACTGGCCACACTCTTCCCTATGCAGCCCAGGATTCCGTTGGCCTTCCTGGCCACAAGAGCACACTGCTTGCTCATTGTCATTTTTCTGTCTACCGGGACCCCCAGATCTTTCTCTTCAGAACTTGACTCCAGCAGGTCCACACCTAACCTGTATTGGTGCCTAACATTCTTCTTCCCCAGGTGCAGGACCCTAAACTTTTCCCTGTTGAACCTCATGAGGTTCTTCCTTGCCCAGCTCTCCAGCCTGTCCAAGAGATGGACAGACCATCTCTTCCAGTCGTCTTCTTCCTTAACTCTGGACCTGGGTGTAGTCCACAACAAGAAACTTCACCTCCTGTTCTGTGGTGTCTAAGCTTCTTCATTAGCATCTTGAGAGCCCCTATGCCCAGCACATCCAAGAAGACAAAATATATTCATCCATAGTTTTCCCCGAATCATGTAAATATTTCTAACAGGTTCATTCAAATATTTCTAATAGGTTAAATAGGTTTCTGCGATGCATCATTCAGACATTGTGAAATATAACTTCAATTTTTTTTTTTTCCCCAAAATACGTGAGTTAACATACACTTGGTCTATAGAATCCTTGCTCTTTGCCTCTATTGGTGTTTTGTACTGAATGCATGTTTTTCGTTTCACATCATGTTTTTAATGACATAGTGTACTTAAATACCAAGGTGTGTCAAAATGTGATTTGACAAAACTCCTTAGGTTTGGTGATACCCTCCAGATTGTTTTTTCAGTCTGCTGCTACAGCTCACAGTAAGATGGTGGTTGACTTAGCTAGGTAGAAAGGGAAAAGTCATATTTTGTTGTTCTTCTTTCAAAACACTTTAATTACATCTATTTGGAACGTTATGCTTCCTGTATTATGGTTTTTAAAAAGTGCTTTAGGATAAGGAGTGAGTTCATGCCTTCTCTCTGGTAAGGGTATAATAGTAATCGATAATCTTCTCTCAGCCTTACAGGGAAAGAGATTTAAGTGATTAATATGCATGTGTAGTACTTTAAACGCTGAATGGTCTTGTATATAGGAAATTCTATTTTAATGCAAACATTTCAGAGGACTTTAAGAGTCTTATAACATTAATTTAATGAAGACGAAAATTTAGCACAGCAGAGACCATAAATATTTTGCTCTTGGATTTCAGCTGTAACCACAGTGCTCGTGGCCGCATCTATACTGTCAAATTACACAGTGCCAATGCCTGTTAGGCTCCGTGGCCAGCTGTTACAGTCTAGCCATGTCCATAGCATTAAATCTGCTGTCCTCTGTAACAAGATGACTTCATAAAATATGCATCTTGGAAGTCATTCCTGGCCCAGTTAATTCCCAGCGGCTGCTCGGAGATTGCGTGGGAGAGGGTTCGTTGACTGGTCCACAGCTTTGCCTGGGCAGTTGTAACCATGTTAGCAGGACCAATGCCCAAGTACAAGGCTGAGTTTGTCTCCTGGCATGTGTGCGTGCCTGGATGCAGCCTGCGCACCCTCGTCAGCTCAGTAGTTTAATAATTTCAGAAGTTTAGCTAAGGCAGAAGCGAGAGCTGCTTGACTGCACGGTTCACCTCGAGTGCTGTGTCCAGTTTTGGGCCCCTCACCACAAAAAAGACATTGAGGTGCTGGAGCGGGTCCAGAGAAGGGCAACGGAGCTGGAGAGAGGTCTGGAGAACAAGTCTTATGAGGAGAGGCTGAGGGAGCTGGGGGTGTTCAGCCTGGAGAAAAGGAGGCTGAGGGGAGACCTTATCGCTCTCTACAACTCCCTGAAAGGAGGCTGTAGAGAGGCGGGGGTCGGTCTCTTCTCCCAAGTCACAGGCGATGGGACAAGAGGAAATGGCCTCAGGTTGTGCCAGGGGAGGTTCAGATTGGATATTAGAAAAAATTTTTACATAGAAAGGGTTATTAAGGATTGGAATGGGCTGCCCAGGGAGGTGGTTGAGGCACCATCCCTGGAGGTTTTCAAAAGACGAGTTGACATAGTGCTTAGAGACATGGTTTAGTGATGTGGGGGTGTTTTTGTATGGTTTTCTTTTGGTTTTTTTGTTTGTTTGTTCTTTTATCAGAGTTAGGTTGATGGTTGGACTAGATGATCTTAAAGGTCCCTTCCAAGCTAGACGATTTCATGATTCTATGATTGTGGAACCGAGAGCGGTCCTCTGCCCGCTTGCTTCATTGTGGAGACACGTGAACACGGGTTTTGCAAATCTGCTCAGACTTGTAATCCAAATCACAGTACAGTCATTACATTGCAATTATTTCAAACGAAATGAGCCGGAACTCATTAACATGAATCTTTGAAACATAGAAGACAATCCTGTGTTGCATATGTTATACTCCATAATGTATATTTTAGTCAGCTTGAAGTTGAAATTCTCCATTTTTTGGTTCTTACACAATTTCCTTTGGGATACTGCTCCCCAGGGTAATATAGTCCACTAACTTTTGGCAACTTTTAACCTCCTTATATACATCTATATGACATAATTTGGATTGTGCCAAAATGAAATTAATGAAATTAAACAGAAATCAGTAGTTATGCAAAGCTAGAACAGAGTCTTTATTCCTGAAGTTTGTCCTAAATATTATTCTATTTTAATAATTTCAATAAGCAGTGGATATTTTTTTTTAATGGGATAATGGGATCGAAATTGCAGTTGGAACTAAAAGGAAAATGATCTGATTAGCTGTGTACAGTCACTTTAACCAAGTAAGGATTCATAGTAATTAGCTAAACATGTTAGAATTGCTAATGATACAGGCTAAGATAAAGAGCTATGAAAGAAACTCTTTAAAAGGGGAAACATGCCCAATATGTTTTCAACTGGTACGTTTTTGTCTGGCTTACATTTTCCAGTGTAGGGAAATCTCAGTTATAAGGAACCATTTTGTATAGAATGGGAAGATATTTATAGCTCCTAATAAATTATTGTTTCTGCTTAGTGCTTGATTTACAGTATTTCTTTTCAGATATGCTGTACTAAATTGTGCTTGGAGACACTGGCACATTGATTACCTCTAGCTTTCAGGTCAATGGGGACTGTGCTCTGCTTATAAAAAACCATGAGAGATTACAGTAATAGATTTTTGATGGAGTTCATTTAAGATACACATACTTATTTGTATACATACAGGTCTACTGACAATGGCATTTAAAAAATTCCTTTTAGCATAAAACAAAAAACATTGATTAGCTCTTGAAAGCTGGCGTTTAGCCGTTTACATCAGAGCACTTTAAAACCATTTACATGAAAATAAGGAAAAACAGTATATTGAATGTTTCACTAATTTTCTTTAATTACATATATTTTTCTCCAAAGTATACAGTAGACTCTAATTGTGCAAATTAAGAGTAATTGTGATAGTGAAAGGATATTTTTGTCATGTTTCCTTAGGACTTGTCATAAATCCCGTGCTGTAAACATCTCTGAGTCACTTTCCTTTCGACTCATTGCTCATCTTCTCCATATCCTGTAATTTTGTATAAATCAGTTTGATTGCTTTGATGTTAATAATAACTGGTTCTTCATCACATTTTAACTACCTCTCAAAAATAATTATTTAGGAGTTTGCTAGCTACCTCACACCTACAGTTTATAATTGCCTCAAAACCTTTGTAAAGATAAAATAAATGTTAAAAAAATATATATTTTACAGATAAACCTTAATGTCTACATGCGATATCAAACACATTTTCACTTCGTCACTCTGTCACGGTGAATTCTGTCATATAATAAATAAATTTGGTGCTTTGAAATGACAAAGTAAAAATAAGGAATTTTAATTAGTGTCACTACCTGAAAAGGCTACTTCACAAATATATTTATTTTACTTCAGTTATTAATTATTTATCTGTTGGCAAGGCTGTAGACTGCTGTCTTTGAAAAGCATATTTCCAAGAGACGAATAATAACTTTTTAAAGATTCATTCTATAAAGTATACATCGGACCAATTAATCGTTGCAGTTTCAGTAAATCAAAAAGAAAAAACCAGGGAGAAACCCATTCTGCGTTCTCCTTGTTTTTTCCATCCGAAGCAGACCAATATGAGTGTGAGAGTTGTGTAAGAGTCTGAGCGTTGAGTGACAATCCTGTGACAGGGTTACTTCCATATTAGTTACGTTACATCCATTTATTATTCACCAAAACTATGGTCGTTTCTGAACAAATAGGTGGAAGTAAGATTAGGTCTTCAGCCTAGTCTGAAGAGAAACAAGGAATTCATTTATTCATCAAATTCTATCTGCATGAAATAAAAATTACACGCTGACAGCTCCTACTGAATAGCGGAAGGAAACATGCTGCCACAGATGGATGTAATTCATGTTTTAGGGATGATAATTTATTTAAATGAAGAAAATAATTTATTTAATTGCTGTCACTGTTGTAAATTGCTGTCTTTGCATCTGAACAAAATCTTGTAGATCCAACTCCAGAGGACTGTCAAAAATTGTAGCTTTAGAGATTAATATTTGGATCAAAGAGTACTGCAAATATGTATTTTTTGCTATATCTGTTTAAGACAATTACGTTTGGACTAAAATAGAAGAATTCTGTATATATGCCTTACATATGAAAGAAGAATATCACATCTCAAAATCAAATGTTACATAAAGACATAATGACTTTTGCAAAACAATACAATATGAACAAAATGGTTTCGCTTTTTTTGTTTCTAATGATTTTTGCATAGTAACATTTTGGTGACCACTCACCTGCTGAAAATAGAAAGTGATTTAAGAAAAAAGGCCACAGTAATGCTTCAATATGACACACAGATTACCTTTGACTATTGCAAACTCTTGTAAATCACATTATAATCCAGTTACTGCATGCCGTCAATTCAGTGCTTTATAAAAAGAACATGATTTTGCTTTGGTTTAGCTTGTCCAGCAGTGACCAACACCGGGCACCTGACACCGAATGCGAGTACAGTCAAACCGTGCAGAGATACATCCCCAAAATATCATCCCAGCTTTCAACATGGATGTCCTGAGCTCAGAGCGTTTTCTTCTGATGAATCTGTCAGTCACTTTTAAAACTCAAATTTGGCGGAATTTGGTGCAGAAAGTTTTCTTTGGCTAGTTTTGAGACTGCTGCTTGCTAGGTTCTTTTCTTTCTCTTCTTCTCCTCTTCTCCTTCTCCTCTTCTCCTTCTCCTCTTCTCCTTCTCCTCTTCTCCTTCTCCTCTTCTCCTTCTCCTCTTCTCCTTCTCCTCTTCTCCTTCTCCTCTTCTCCTTCTCCTCTTCTCCTTCTCCTCTTCTCCTTCTCCTCTTCTCCTTCTCCTCTTCTCCTTCTCCTCTTCTTCTTTTTACTTTTTTTTTTTTTTTTGTGGTTGAACTTGGTGGTCTCAAAAGTCACTTCCAACCACAAAGATTGTGTGATTCTGTGAGTCTCTGGAGATCATGTCCAACTGGCCTTATTCATGCTCCTCAGATTTTTAGCAGTCTGTTGTAGTTCTCAGCTGTGTTTTTCAAAATGAGAAATCACATCTCAGGACTCATTCAGTTATTCCTATTTAGTCACTGTTTGTACAGAAACATCGTGGTTTTGCCCGAATTGCCCAGTCCTACTATGGCCTTTCTGAAATCAAGAGGCCATAACTGTAAATAATCTCAAGGTGGTGTGGTATTACTGATTTATAAAGTGGCATAATGCTTTTTTCTTTATTCCTTCCCTAATAATTCATAGCATATACAATTTGCTTTTTTCACTACTGCTGTGCACTGAGCTATCCTGTTATTTTTCCTGATATAATTTCTGAGGACTTAGAATCAGCACAGTTTATTTATAAAGGTGGGGTGCTTTTCGATGTGTTTTACGTTTATTTACATTGAATTTCAGCTGACGTTTTATCACCAAGTATCATAACATGTAGTTTTTTATAGCAAGTCCTGCCTTCAGAGCACTGACTTATCTTAGCATCCCCAGTAAAGTTTCTCTTCGCACTATTCACTGCTTTTTCCAGCTTGGGTCTCCCACTGGATCCCTGCACGACTCAATTAATGACTTCTTTCCACTGTGAATACTGACCGTTTACTCCAAATTTTTCCTATCATTTAAACATTATTTTTTTTAATCCGTGGGGGGGGCCTTCCTTCTAATCCCATGTCAGGCTGAGTTCATCAAGAGCCTTTGGTAAAGGACCATGTGAAAACCAATGTCTTTTGGAAATGAAGTATATGGTATCAGCTTACTTTCTTTTCCTTGTTTGTTCTTTGGAAAACACCGATAGATTGCTGAGAAATTATTTCCCTTTAAAAGAGCCAAATCAGCTCTTCACCTCTGTAATGTATTTATTTTCCTATTTACTAATTTTATTGTTTATTTTGATTTGGGGTAATTTAATTGGAAATTCTTAGAAAATTTTTCTTGCCCTACCTTCCTCTCAACCACCTGTCACAGTTTCCTCTGTTATGAACCCAGATGGAGAAAAAGCATTTTATTTTTGTGTTCTGACCTCATCTTTCTTGAGTACTCCTTTTATAGCCTGAACAGCTGTTAGCCCTACTAGCTCTCTGTCTGGCTTCCAAATCTTTGAAAAATATTTTATTTTCATTTTTTATACTTTCTCCAAGTTGTTCCTCAAACCTCTCACCTGTTTTATGTGGATTTGATTTTTGGAGTTTTCTTAGGCTGGTAGTTAATGGTAATTTTTTTTTCCCCTTATTTTAATGCAACTTCAGAATTTTAAAAGATTATTTTCTTGATTTTAATATTTGAGTTAAATATTATTCCATATCCTGCACATGTAATCTCTTTGAATTTTAGGCATATCTACAGCGGGATTCTTTATACTTCACATGAGTTCTTTTCCTGTTGTACAGACTCTCCCAATCCTACATGTGTCCTCAGTTCCAGGTGAATCTCAGTTTTTCCTCCTAAAGCCGTTATTTCAGCCCATGACTGCAGCTTTGCTTTGTCACATCGCTTTCTCTCTGAATATGTTCATGGTGTAATGAGAATGTTGCAAAGAGTGGTGCTCTGCGGGTCCCAGCTTTCAGCTCCCAAACAACCTACATGTGGTCTCCAGAATTTCTCTCCAGCATCCCTCAGTTTTTATTTTATATAAGGACAGCAAACTGCTGCAGCTAGTATGCCTTTGGAGTCTTCACAGACTTCTCGTGAGATCCTAAGGGCGCACGTTCTCTTCAGAGGCACCAGTACAGCTCTCTGTCCGTGTCATGGTAGCTGGGACATGGTATGTTGTCACTTCATGCATTCCACCTGGCCTGTCTCGAGAACGTGAAAGAACTAAGTTGGCTGGGGCTAGCAGTTTCCCTATATAATTTGTCCCACTGTAGTCTGCAGACTGACATCCAAGATAGTGTATTTCAGTTCTTCCTCCCCCCCCGCCATATTTCCATGATTTGGAAAAAGGATTTTAATAGAACAATCCTTTTCCTAATTTATTATTGTTCTTTTCCACAGTCATTTTTCCTGTCATTTCATTTTTCTGCTCATAGTACTTTGTCTGTGTGGATAAACTAAATCAGAAACTTTCATGTGATAAATATTCTCTGGGTATTTCTTAGAGAACAGTAAAGTTGAAGGCTTGCCAGGCTTGACTGCTGTGAAACTGGAATTCACCAGCTGAAAGCTTTTCTAGAATTTGAGCATCTGTGTTTGCTAGCACACTTGTAGCTCATTTGTTTTTTGTTTGCTAAAGATTAATGAGAAAGAATAATAGAAAGTAGCTAAGTGTGGGATGGACAACCCTGAGAATAACCAAACAACGTGTAACGTCCATACTCTACATCTACGAGCATTCGACAAAGGTTAGCCTGGAAATTATACTGTTATTCAGAAATATCCATTTGCTGATGGTGATTTTATATAAATAAAATGGGACTTTATATGTCATAAGAAAAGGCCTTGTGAAGATGAAAGTTGTCATCTGAGGGAAGTATCTATGAATTTAGATGCTGTAAATGAAACTTATAGTTACTGCCTAGTGATTTCATTGTTGTTGCAGGTTGAAGTGCATTGGTCTGTTCTTATTTTGGTGTAATATTTTCTACAAATGTGTTCAATTTTAAGGGGAATAAGCTTACTTTTTAAATAAACCTGCAGTGGGGAAGCTTTCCCAGAGACTCAAATGTCTGGAACAAATCATTGGTTTTTACCTTTAAGAATGTATCAGTTTGTTTCCTCTACTTTGCTATATCTAAATGATTTAAGACAGATATGGGGTTTATTAAATTACTTCAAAGGACTTTTGAGATTTCCACAGAATATAATGTTCCAGGAAAAGTTACACTTACATTTTTCCCCAGTGTCTGTCCAAAGTTAATTTTGCTTATTGTTTCACATATTTTTTTATCATGGCAGTTGTGGTTATTCTTTAGTTCATTTCAGTGGCTACAGCCTTTGCAGAGAGACAAATATAAGGGATCCATCAGGATATAAATGCTTGAGGGCTGGAAATCAAAACACTTTATCATTTATAACTCCATGCAAGAACTTGAATGCAGTGATTTCCTAGAGGAACATAAAAGAGTAAGGTGCAGGTTCCCAAGAGGATTAGATGTTGCTTTTCCGTCCTTGCAGGATCTAGGCATTGAACACCTAGTTCCAGACCTGCTATTTATGAATTTCATAAATTTGTGTGAGATACGTGTAGTTAATGACAGGAATGAGGCAGCTAAGCTGGAGATTTATGGCAGCCTCCACTGAGTGACTGAGGCTCAAGGCAGACAACAGCACGGGGTGATGTTGATGTGCCTGAAGTTCTGTAGACCTGGACACCAGCTACCCAAGTGGGTCAGGTGCCAATGGGAAAGTGAGTTTCAAAGGCTGAAACATCTAGGTAGACCTATCTAGGTAGACCTAGATACCAAGGTAATGACTTTGATATGGCTGTGTCACTTCAGTCCTTCCAGGAGAGGTCTCCTGGCTCCCTTTAAACAACCAGAGCTGGGGACGTACTGGCTTGACAGTATAAATGGAAAATATTCACTGCCCTTTTTTTGCATTGGTTGCTATCTTTAATAAGTATTTTGCAAACACATTCAACCTTTTTGAAGAGTGTAGATGTGCTGTAGCAGGGTAATTACAATGGAATAAATATTAGATAAACTAGTTATTAAAACTAGATCGTTATTAAATATACCTGAGGCATTTCGTAATCTTGTGTTAGAAGAGAATTCAATATTACGTCTAGAATATTCTTTTAAGTGAGAATTAGATCTTAGCCTGGGATGTGGGGATAAGAAAAAAGGTGCAAGTTAAAAAAAAAAACAAACAATGAGCAGGTCATTTAATATTTTATCAGGTAGTCACAGTTTGATTCACAGTTGCTGTCCTGCAATGGCAAGACTCCCTTCCTGGGTACTGTTAGATATTGCAGCCTGTGTTTTTCAAAGCCACTGGGGCCCTCCAGCTCGTGCTTGCCAGCTTATTTGTCGCATACAGTGTGTCTTGTTCTTCTTTCAAGGTTTTGCCCAGAAAGTAGTTTTTTCTGTTTTACGTTCGCTAAGTCTGAAGCACAGTTATGTTGCTGGCAAAGGGATGCCATCAGCAAAGCAGTCTCAGGTTTTTAGGTGGTTTTGGCACTCAAATGTTATAAAACTCTGTAATTTCTAGTTTTGTGATGAGACTGAGTAGGTATTCTAAATCGCAATTACTGAGTACTATAGGCTATCAACTTGGCAAATTGTAAACATTGATAAATACTGATAATGGAAAAGAAAATCACATTCCTTGCATGCATATTTAACGCAGTGATGGATTCTTCACAGTTAGCAAATCTGTTACGTTTATATCAAATTACAGAGTGATTATATATATATATGTTAAGCTTGTTTTTACAATCAGCAGTGTTAAATGAAATGTAAATTCAGGGATCTGCTGCATTGTTTATTACTGTTGCAATTAGCCCCGTGTACTGAGGAGGAGGAGGAGACTCTGCAGACCATCTGGTTCGCACGCTGCAGGGCAAGCCAGGGCAGTTTCGGTTTGGTGAATGGAGAGGATCTTTACATGCCCAGTACGTATGCGATGTAAACCAATGGAAACCCATCTGTGCCAGATATCATGTTAAAGCTGGTTATTTTCCTTCCATAACCTCATCACAGTGAGCAAAAAAATTAAAAAAACTAAGAAAAGGAGTCTATTTGGTTAGTGTGCAATCTGCTCTTGGAACGGAGTGCTGTAGTACGTGGGTTTTGAGAGCAAGCTTATGAGCAGTGGTGGTACATCCGACAGTATTTCTTCTGCATTGTATAAGTTTGTATTCTGTCCTGCCACTTTGGTCGAATGGACGAGTAGAGGACAATATCTGTTGTCTTAAATTTGTACAATTCTCACTTGAAACTTGAAATTTAAGTATGAATTCGACAGATGTTCTACCTGAACGCCTTGGGAGCACAATTCAGTAGCAGTTCAGGTATTTGAATTAACGCAGTATTACTTAACTCTTTTCACTTTGTCCACGTTGGTTTGGAATGCTTTGCTCCTCTTAAAATATTTTATTACATTACCGCTTGAGATCAGACAAGTCCTCATTAAAAAATCTTGAAAGATACTTGGTTTTCCTTTCTAAGCATAGGAAAAGTCGAAAGTAATGAGCTCTAAGGAAGAAAGATTGTATTTTCTTGCATTTGTCCTTAGTAATCAAGAACAAAAAAACTACCAGTATAGAAAATGGAAGGGCAGGGGGGGAGAGGAGGAAGAACCAGAATTTTGTAAAATGTTTTTGAGTGCTTTCACAGGCTGGTTTAATTTCCGTAGAGCTATGTGAGTTTGCATATGTCAATCAATTTAAAGGAATGCTTTGCTTTGCTTATGAACGTGACTTGAGAGTAAAATTAATGTTTGCGTAGTGCTCGGTATATGTAAATTGATATATAAATCCTGCTGTAAGTATAATTACTTTAATAACGAAAGGCAAAATCAAGTTGACTAACAGAGTCTTTAATTAGATTAACATAGACCATTTGTGTTTTAATACAATGCTGTCTACAAAATTAGATACTATATGCGTGTATGTTAAATCAATTCGTTTACATACTGCGTCCAAATTAACTGTTGTTATAATTTCCTTGACTGAAAAGAAATTTGAGTTTTATGCTACATTTTTACTAGTCCAGTATCGCTAACATACATGGGAAAGATACATTAGTTTTAGGGTTGGATATTCAACCCTAAGTTATCCTGCTTCTTGTTGACTTAGAACTTAACTTTGCAAATATAGCATCTGGCAAAGAGAAATCCTTCACCTAATATGAAATCATATTCAGCTCAGTAAGTGTAAGGTGATATGCTTGGAAATTCCACTGTATTACATCTCCTTTAGATCTTCCTTTCATGATCCAAACTCTTCAAGTGAGAAAAAAGTTGGTAGCTTGCTGCCAGTTAGCAAAGCAGCAGATGGTGTTTATTACTGTGGCCAGTAAATTGTGTATCTGTAGGAGTAATAAGCCCAATTAGCCAAATGAGGATTGTGCTTTTAAGTGTTGTAGCCTTAGTACCTATGTCCATACCAGTGCATATGCTCTATATAAACTTATTTAATTGTGCACTTTGAAAAAAGATTAGTGGTGCACTTCTGCAGTCTGAATTGTTAGCATTTGTAGAAATATCTTTTTAGATAATGTTCTTCAAATGAACCAGTCTTAGATACACAATTCCAGTAATTCCTTATTACTTACCTTGTATTTTATTTATTTCTAAATAATAAAAGTTGACTACTTTGGGCTTGGCTAGGATGAATGTTAAAAGACAGGTGGCTTTGTGTCCTACGGAGATGTCTTGCTCTTGATTCAATAGAATATGACTTAAATAGAAGGGCAAAATCATTGCTAGCTCAGCATACTCCACAATTTTTAAAAATACTGCTCTTCTTGAAGAACTTCTCATTAAGGAGCAGTCAACCCTCAAAGAACTTCCCGACTCTTTGTAAAGATGGGTTGGGATCGGTCATGATCTCTGATTGGGGACTAGTACGCTGACAGCTCTAACCTCCCCAACACGGGCAAAAAAGCCTGAGAGTCGTTCCTCAGCCTCCCACGCCACCCCAGTTGGGCTAGCCAAACAGGGATAAGCTTAGGAAAAAGCAAGTTGCAGAAGAATTCTAAGAAAGACAAAGGCCAAAGATAAAAAGTGACATTAGTATCCTCTTTCCCATTTCTGTGTTGAAAAAGCAGGCTCTGGCGTGGTCCTCCTGTCAGCAGATCCTGTAGGTTCCTGCAGGTCCTGCTGCACTTACCTTGAGTAATACCCACTTCCGTAACCGAGCCCAGTGATTTTAATGGCAGTAGTTTCTGCAATCACTCCCTGACCATCCGTATCAGCAATAGTAGCCACGTACAGGCAAACAAGGCTTGTTTGATTTTTATTTTTTTTAGTATACTTGACAACCCTTCAGGGTCAAGAGCGTGGCTTTCTGCATGTCTGTGCAGTGCCTGATACGATGAGTGTCTCTGGATATCTCTGCAATTAAAATAATAAACCCCTTGAACTTGTTAATTCTAGATTTAATATAGATCAGCAACTCTTGGCTTTTCCTCAATTACTCCACGTCAGACTTAAAACCAGAAACACACACAATAAAATGTTTAGATTAGCAGAATATAATACATGGCACTGCGAACGTATGTGGTAGAGAAATAGCTATTCAAATTTTCCTGAATTAAGAAAGTTTAAGTGAATAAAGATACATCCGATGCCAAACTTTTTTTTTTTTAAATCATAAAATTGTATTTTCATTTTAAAGATCATTTAAATTGCTCTATTTAAATGCCACAACCTTGTTACCAAATTCTGAGAAAAACTTGGTAAAAAAGTGAGGGGATATTTTTGCTCTCTCAATGTGGACTTGTATCGGGAAGGTGTTTGTCTGGAGTCGCTGACCATCTGTTTCATGGAGTTATGCCAAAAATATCTTTTCTCTGTAGATTTAGATGCTTACTACAAGCCAGTAAATACCCAGACAGATATTGCAGCATCTTCTTCAAGCGCACCATAAATATGAACTCCCGACACTTTTCAAGATAAAAAAAAATGTGTAATAAAAAATGTTTATTTCTTAAGTAAATTCTCTAGTCACGGTAGCTTTAGTGATTCTAACTTTGTTACTTGGCTTTAATTTATTCTTGAGGTAATTCTATTGATTTAAACCAGAAATTAATTTGGCCCAGAGTTTTCAAGAAGCTGTATTTTCCCTTTGAGCATTTAATGTTGAGTCCATTTTTCTCCCCGCAGACTAACATCAAGTTACTGTTCAAAGCGTAATGAAGAGATGAGTCCCAGTGAGCTCTGTAGGAAAGGGCAAGCCTTCTCCTTTGGTTCTGGGACCGCTACAGTGGAGTTTCAGTGGTGCAATACTTGAAGAAAGCATTAGCACGTATCCTTTGGAGAAGATCTCCAGAGCCCCTCTGAAGGAGTACATTTATTTTCTGCCTCTGCAGTTTGCTGTCTCCTGACATGCCTTGCTAAAGTAGAGCCCTAAATAAGTTCAGTCCTACCAAACAGGTTTCTTGGAAGCTCTTTTCCAGAGACAGCAAACATCACATCGCTGTAATAAAAAATAATGGTGCATCCTTATCTGGAACACTAAATTCATTTCAGAAAAAGCAAAAAATACTAGGTATTGAAGAGGTATTGAGGTAAGCAGCTACATACAGAGGGAGGCAAAGTTGAACTTTGCAGAATCTGCTGAGCTATAGAATAGAATAATTCCAATTGGAAGGGACCTACAATGATCATCTAGTCCAGCTGCCTGACTGATTCAGGGCTGACCAAAAGTTAAAGCATATTATTGCAGACATTATCATGCTTACAAAGTGTTAAGAAAAATAAAATTCGCCTTCAAAATCATCCAGTACTACATGAAGGGAAGTTCCTTGTGCGTATCGAAATGTGAGGTACTCTTAAAATAAATGCTATTCTGAAATAAATTAACTATCAGAAGTCCTAGAATAGGACCGGAAGAAAACTAATTTATAGGCAGGTCTCAATCACTAAGTTTTTATTCAGAAGTGAATAATATCTTTGTCTCCTCCCCTTTTCTTTAGCACAGGACTGAATTTTGAAGGTTGTGTTGTGGGTTTTTTTTTTTTTTCCCCATGAATAGGGAAAGGCTTTTGTGAGGATAAGTAGCTCTGCAAATGGAAAAACACTTTATCTCCCCACAGAGGAGCTGATAGCAATAGTGAACAGAACACACTAAGAAATAACAAACCCATTTCGTGTTGCCGAGCACATGCTATTTCTGTTTTGCTGTTTCTAGAAGAAATTAATTTATTTTCCCAGTTCAGGGCTTTGTTCTGCTTTATCTTACAGCTTGGAAACATTTATCTGTCCCATTCCTTATTTATCTAGGTTTTGTTACTATTCTGAACACTGATCTCTGTATAAAACAGTCACTGACAAAAACACTTTTTCTGAATGGCAAATGTATTCCTTGCTTCTGCTTGTAAAATCCTATTAAAATGGCGTTTATAAAATAAGAAATGTTGCAGTTCTAGTAGGGATGTATTTGGGCTACATCAAACAGGGAAACAAATATTATTCTAAATGTAAACATGCATTTTCTATCAATCGTATTCAGTTTGAGGCTTGAATGTTAATGCTGTAAACTATATGTTGGATTTTTTATACCTATAGTATGCTGTCCTGAGGTAGTCAAAATCCTTAATAATATTAAGTGGAGTTTTTAGTCTTGAAGGAACTACAGGTTAGAGCTTTATGTTGCAACACAACAGCAAATTATATGATTCTTTACTTAACTGGTTACCAGCATTCTTGCCCCCTTGTGGAGAAGGGAGCTGGAGACGAAGACAGGTGTGGTTTTTAATAGGATAGGTTTTACAGGGAGCGCTTAGTGCTGCTGTGTGGTTGAGTAACTTCTGATGTACTTCTGTAATGAGTCTCGCAAGAGAACTGACTATTGTATGGCTGTCCGCCTGTTGAAAGGCCGGTTTATCACATCCTGAGAATGAAGTGAGTCCCGCGTATGCAGCCGAGGTAAGGATCAACGTTTGACTACAATCCTCAGCATTAAAAAATGAGGTAGTGGTGAAAGTCAACAGCTTCTGTCTGCCTAGCTCTGTTAGCCGGGTTTGCAGCTGTAGGGGTGGGCTCCTCCCCAGCAAGAGGGCTCCAATGGCAGGAGCCAAGGACATTTAAATATGCTAGCGTTAGCCACAGATTCTCTACAGCACAAGTTCACTATCCTTCTTTTCCCCATCTGTTATACAACACTGACACAATAGTGGAGCCGTGTCCAATTGCCTTTGATACTCGCTTCAAAGTTCCAGCTCCCGTTGTGCTCATCTCCTGGACAATTTGCTTTAACATGCCAGATACTGAAGAAACTTTGCAACATTATATTAATCAGATGTACGTAAATATCAACTTAAGAATGTGTGTGTGTATGTTTAATTTTAATTCTGTGATAAGTCTGCTAATATTACGACTTTTGAGAACAACACTTGGTATTTCACAGAATCACCTAGGTTGGAAGGGACCCTTTAAGATCATCTAGTCCAACCAATGAGAAAAAAAAAACAAACAAACAAAAAAAAAACCGCACACACAACACACCACACACACACCACCACACCACCCTCAACCATCTCCCTGGGCAGCCTATTCCAATGCCTGATAACCCTTTCAGTAAAGAAATATTTCCTAATATCTAACCTGAACTTCCCCTGGCATAACTTGAGGCCATTACCCCTTGTCCTATCATCTGTAACTTGGGAGAAGAGACCGACCCCCGCCTCTTTACAGCCTCCTTTCAGGGAGTTGTAGAGAGCGATAAGGTCTCCCCTCAGTCTCCTCTTCCCCAGACTGAACAACCCCAGCTCCCTCAGCCTCTCCTCATAAGACTTGTGCTCCAGACCCCTCACCAGCTTCGTTGCCCTTCTCTGGACCCGCTCCAGCACCTCAATGTCTTTCCTGTGGTAGGGGGCCCGAAACTGGACGCAGTACTCGAGGTGGGGTCTCACCAGTGCCGAGTACAGGGGGACGATCACCTCTCGGGTCCTACTCACCACACTGTTCTTGATACAGGCCAGGATGCTGTTGGCCTTTTTGGCCACCTGGGCACACTGCTGGCTCATGTTCAGCCGACAGTCGACCAACACCCCCAGGTCCTTTTCTGCCAGGCAGCTCTCCAGCCATTCTGCCCCAAGCCTGTAGCGCTGCCTGGGGTTGTTGTGACCCAAGTGCAGGACCCGGCACTTGGCCTTATTGAACCTCATCCCGTTGGTCTCGGCCCATCCATCCAGCCTGTCCAGATCCCTCTGCAAAGCCTCTCTACCCTCCAGCAGATCAACACTCCCACCCAACTTGGTGTCATCTGCAAATTTGCTGAGGGTGCACTCGATCCCCTCGTCCAGATCATTGATAAAGATGTTGAAGAGAACCGGCCCCAGTACCGAGCCCTGTGAGACACCACTCGCGACCGGTCGCCAACTGGAGTTCACTCCATTCACCACCACTCTCTGGGCCCGGCCCTCCAGCCAGTTTTTAACCCAGCGGAGAGTATACCCATCTAAGCCATGAGCATCCAGTTTCTCCAGGAGAATACTGTGGGACACTGTATCAAAGGCCTTGCTAAAGTCTAGGTAAATAACATCCACAGCCTTTCCTTCATCCATATTAATAAATATTCTAAATTTCCATTTCCATATTAAATGAGGTAAATTCAAACATGGCAACAAGAAAAAATACACGTAGTGATCTTCTTGAGGTGTTGCAGTACACTTAAGACTACCACAACATTGTATGTAAGCTGCAGGATTTATTTTGAGAACTAGTTATTGTACACATGTTCTTTACAGCACAGGTTATAATTAATCCCTGGCATTTCATAGAGACCATGTTCCTATGTTGGCATAATAAATGCTGACACTGGGAGACAGACCGCCTGTGCTGTGATCCACCTTGACAACACCTGGTTAGTTTTAGGGATTCTCTTCTCGGTGTCTTGGCCTGAAGCAAGTGAGGTGTGTTAATGTGCAGCAGGTTTGGAGATGAGCAAGTCTACGATTATGTATGTATTCATGCGTGGAGCACAACCCTAAGCTTTTCACTAACATAGGCAGTTTTTTGGTAAGAAATTTCATGTAATTAGTTCGTAAGAATTCTCCGTTTTCTGTATACTTGTTGGATTTCTAATCTTTGGTGTTAAATATTCAGTTCTAGCGCATAGACTTGAGCAGAATGTCTCACGCTGTCAGTAAGTATTCTCCATGTGTAAGCACAAAGCTTTGCAGATGGATGGGAGCAGCACAGTTTGGGAAAGAGAATAATTTCTGTGTGTCCACGTGTGCAGTATCATTGTGCACGTGTGCAGTATCACATATATTTCCATATGAGTATATAAGAGTTTTATGAACAAAAACTTTTGATGGAGACTGAGAAGCCAGACTGTTGGTTTGGGCACCTTACAATCTGATTTCTTGTGCAGAGTGGAGTGTGAAAGCAATCAAGATGCAGATAAACCTAGTGAAACTCTGTGTATATTGGTTGGGGAAGAGTCTGGGAAGACTGGCTGTGGATACTCGAAAGATCTATCGAGATATATTCTCTGTCAAGTTTTATTCTGCACAGGAGAAAGTTTATTGCCCCGCTGTTGACACACAAAGCATCGTGTCCATTTGATTATAAGTAAAGCATCCCTTGCTATCAGCTGATCGTTTTTGCCTGATGACATGCATCTGTCTTCCCCAGGCAAATGATAAAAAAATCTAAGAAAATAACATGCAAAATCTTTGCGCTAAACCAGGAAGGGTTTCTACAAGCACACAGAAAGCCTAGCTCACATTCATAAATATGGTTGAGAAATTAAGCCACCTGGGGGTGTTGGTGGACAGCCGGCTTAACATGAGTCAACAGTGTGCCCAGGTGGCCAAGAAGGCCAACAGCATCCTGGCCTGTATCAGGAACAGCGTGGCCAGCAGGAGCAGGGCAGTGATGGTGCCTCTGTACTGGGTACTGGTGAGGCCTCACCTCGAGTGCTGTGTTCAGTTCTGGGCCCCTCACTACAGGAAGGACATTGAGCTGCTGGAGCATGTCCAGAGGAGAGCCACCAAGCTGGTGAGGGGTCTGGAGAACAAGTCTTATGAGGAGAGGCTGAGGGAACTGGGCATGGTTAGTTTGGAGAAGAGGAGGCTGAGGGGGGACCCCATTGCCCTCTACAACTCCCTCAAAGGCGGGTGTAGAGAGGTGGGTGTTGGCCTCTTCTCCCAAGGGAATAATGACAGGACCAGTGGAAATGGTCTGAAGTTGAGGCAGGGGAGGTTTAGATTAGATATTAGGAAGAATGACTTTACTGAGAGAGTGGTCAGGCCCTGGAACAGCCTGCCCAGGGAGGTGGTGGAGTCGCCATCCCTGGAGGTATTTAAGAAACGTGTAGACGTGGCACTTCAGGGCATGCTCTAGTGCCTGAGATTGTTGGGTTGTGTCTGTTTGTGGGTGGGTGTGGGGTGTTGTTGTGGGTGTTTGTTTTGTGTGGGGTTTTTTTTTGTTTTTGTTTTGTTTTGGTGTTTGGTGGGTTTTGGTGGTTTTTGGTTGTTTTTTTTTTTTGGTTGGACTTGGTGATCTCAAAGGTCCCTTCCAACCAAGAAGATTCTGTGATTCTGTGATAAAAACATCCGGTAACACAACAATAACCATATTTTTCAAGTGGAAGTCTGTTTTCTCCCCAGCAATCAAAGCTTTCTGTTAATACTCTCTCTTCTGTATGTCATAATTTCTCAGCTATCCTCTCTTATTATGACCAGATATTATCCCAGAGACTTAGACCTACTATTATTTGGAGAAAAATTGTACACATGGCGGGATTGCATCAGAACTAAGGTTGCAAAATAGGATCTGCAGTTACAGTAGCTGTACCAGGAATGCATGTCTGTGGGCAAGGGTCGTCATTACGTGCAGGCTAACTCCCTGAGTTTTCACATTTTCCTTCACTTGAGCTGTATGCTTGGGCTGTGTCTGTGACCGTAAGTGGAGCCTAAGCTTTTTGAGTACCAAAAGTAGTTCTGCTCAGGTTCTTATCCAGCATATCTTTATAAAATAAATAAGATGAATAAAGTTGCGTTTCAAATTTCGTACAATTTGTGCTATTCACTGCAGCTTTCTCTTACTTGTCTGCTGTTGTTATCCACATGTGAACATACAGGATTTAATTTTTCATAAATTATTGAGTCAAAGTGACTCTACCAGTATTTTCAGACTTTATGGAGTTTATTGTAGTCTGGTGCTGAGGACAGCCAGTGATCCTAGAGCTTACTGATGCTGGGACGACTGAGCATTCAACAGTGGAATGTCTGTTGAATGCCAGTGCACTGGCTTTTCTGCAACTGTAGAGAAAACCGAATTAAGAGCAATTCAGTTGTAAATAACAACTTGCTTCCTGACGTGTGCTTTTCGATAGGTGGATGAAATGTGAGTGTCTGTCTGCTTACATAATCAATAGAATTAAAATCCCCAACCACTTATTTCCTCTGAAGTGATTAAAATCCACTTTGTATGTAGTTTATGCTGGCCATACCGCTCCTTTGCAGCCATATGTCAAGGTAATTATTAGACAGTTTATGAAGTGCTTAAATATAAATGGTCAGCATAAATCTTTATAGTGTGTATTTTAATACTTTTATTCCATTCAGAGAACAAATGAAGTCGAGCTTTGGCTGGCCTTCTTATAGTCTCCTCCAAACTTACGTAGTGGTATAGCTCTGTCAGCTTTCGAGGGGCAGCTTTTCTTAATATTTAAGAGACACTGGAAAGATGCAGCAGTAAATGGTTCTTCTCTGATTGGTAATGTATAAGTGGCACAAAAGATTTGGTGTTGTAACTTGTGAACAGCCGTTCTGCATGTAAGGGGGTCCCTGCAGAGCAACAAAAGCTCTGCTGTTTGCTCGGTAGTCTCTAATAAACCTTCACGTGCACAAGATGTGTAATTTTTGAAATCTTATTTCTCTCAATAGATTAAGCTCAAGGTCTAGTATTAAAGTCGAAATTCAGTCCTTGACATTCCCTCCGCACTGTTTGGTTTATTTTCTTATGAAATTTAATAATCAATGTGAAGCCAACAACAACCTCTAAGCCAAGTTGTCCCAGGAAGAATCATAGCTACAGTTTCAAGACATGGGATCATTGATGCCATGATGGGTCATCATCTCTCATTCCTACCCCAAAATGGGGTAGGATTTGTTGAAGAGTTGATAATTTTTATTAAATCAAAAGATAGAGTTGGAAAAAAATACAAGCACACGAGCTTGAGAACTTTTTTTGGAGCTTCAAAGCTTGCTGGGTTTTTCTGCAATGTTACTGCTTACTACTTCCCCCTAGACATCTTATCTTGCTGAAATCAGTTACGTTGGTTTAGGTGGCAGTAGAGGTCACCTTCACCTATTTATTTTTCCATTTGATTGCATATTATTTTATTGGATGGTTTAATCAATATTTGAAGGAAGTTGCAAGTGATTTGTAATTAAGCCACTGGTCTGAAAGCCACCTTGCGTTCTGGGGCATCTGGCTTGATTCTGAGTTTGGGTCTTATTAACATGGCTGATGCATTTCTGTTGTCATATTCTTGCTGACTAAAGTGGAAACAAGAATATTTCCCCATTTTTTCCATTTTTAAAATAGAAGGTAATGCAAAACAACATATAACATCTTAGACATTCAGGTGTATTTTTGACAGCAGCATATTCTTGGTTGCTGTTTCTTATTGTCATGTTCTTTATCTCTGAAATAAAAAAGAGGGAGTCCTGATACAGTTACACACCTTTTTCCTTGGCTAAGCTTATTCTTTGTTGAAAGCCAGGCCAGGCCAGTTCAGACTTGAACATAATTTAGAACCATTCTAAGCAAGTGCTGATGGTTGCCAGTTAACTTACAAAGACAGCATGCCATTGAGTTTTTAAAAGGTTTTGGAAAGCATAAAAAAAAAATAAATTGAAGAGACTATTGATTACAGAATAAACAAATTACTGTTGCTTAATAGACTCCCCCCTTAACACCTCATTTATTTATTTTTCTATCCTCTGATTTTCGTGTAGACATCTGTCCTCATCATAAAGAAAAAGCCCATTGTTGTATGTGTCACGTGAACTGTGCGGTGTTTAGGAATATTAGCAACATGTCAGACAAAGCCCAATGTTCTTCAGAATCCTCTCAGAAAATAGCCTTAAATATCTGCAGTCATCTATTGTTTGTGATTTGTTCTGCTACTAGCAAAACAGATACATGAAGCTGATACACAAAACAGCACTTCTTTTAAAAATCAATGTATAAAATATCAATTCCTGAAAATGCATCTAAAGCTCTAACTTTGCAGAATATATTACTTTGCCAATAAAGCTGGCTAACTCAGGAAAGAGCATATGCAGTCTCTGGGTTTCACATATACCATCTGATAAGCAAAGATCTTGTTCAGCAGTTAGCTAAACCTGATCAGCCACTGGCCATTTTTGTCCTAGATGGAAGCCTTCTGGGGTTCAGATAAACAATGAATGCTTTTACTGCCTTTTGCGCTAGAGGAGAGGGTACCTCAGTTCTCCACACTTGTATCCCAATGAATTAGGCTCAGAACAAAATATGACCTTTTTTTTTTTTTTTTTTTTTTAAAGGGAAGTAAATTTTTCTCTGTTAAGCAGCCTGTTTATAAAGATTTATTAAGTTTTTGAAAAAGTACCTATTGGTCTAAAATAGTTCTCTTCTTTGCCTTCTAGTTCAATTTTGTTGGGAAATTGCTTGGACCAAGAGGAAACTCCTTGAAGAGGTTACAAGAAGAAACAGGTGCAAAAATGTCTATCCTGGGGAAAGGATCCATGAGGGATAAAGCTAAGGTACTGTGTCTGGATTCTGGTAGAAGTTAGTGTCAAAACACGTGTGCTTTAGCTGTCACACTCAGATTGCCTCTCTACTTATTAATGACTCGGTTCATAGGCTCATAATAGACTCTGACTCTAAGGTAAGTCTTGGTTTTTTCAAGTTACATCAAATACTTAAATACAGTTTTTCTCTTGCTGTGCAAACCTTGCTTCCCATGTAATTGTAGACCTCCACAGTTACTATATTATCACTTTCATTTAAATAATTAATCTAAAAAAGAAACCAGCTCAAAGCTCATTTATTATTCTGAGAGAAGTCTGTTTCTCCTGAAAAAATGTAGCTTGTATAGATTACTGCTTTAATATTGGTGTACATGAATAGGTTTTCTCTTGTGTTTAGTGTTTCTTTAGAGATAGGATTTTTTTAAAAGAGTGCATATTTATTCAGGGCAAAGTTCTAAAAAAGATAAGGAAGTGGATGTTTTTCTGAAATGCGTGTAAAAATGCACTATAGTTAAAAGAAAATAATTGTGTTTGGAATCGCTGCCTGGACAATGCACCTAAGGTAATTATTTGTAAGGTAAGGCAGCTTCATATATAGGGTACCCAAAGAGCAAGTACTCATTGCGTAGTGGAGTCTTACTTTACAGTCTGTAGAACAGCGGTGTTACGGACAATACAGAAATAATGACTGCTCATTTCACTGAACTGTATATTACCTCTAATGTTGTGCGTTACTCTGCTTTCCTTCCTGTCACCTCTGTCATTTATCTCAACAGCTAAAATAATGAAAGCAATAATATGCCAAAATCAAGGAAAGACTAATCAGGACTATGTTTGGCATTATTTGGTCTTAGTAGTGCATATCAGCAGTCACACTTGCATTATGAGGTCTCTAATTACAATATTGAAAAAAAAAAAAGCAAAACAGATAAATTAGGCACATAGAACGTTTTTCATTTTTTCAGTGGTTTCTTTATGACACTGGGCATACGGACCCTTCAATTATCTATTTAACATTATATTTAATGATAATAAATGTTGAATACACTACAGATTTTATTTCTAAGTATTGACAAGTAAAATATTTTATGACTTTTGGCTTACTTCTGGAATGATAAAAAATGACTCCTTAGATGAATGAATGCATGTGCTGCTAAGTAGCATTAATTTGCATCAGTACTGCATCTGCCAGCTCCATTCTCAGCCACTCACTCAATTATTATTGCCAAGAGCAGCAATTGCCCAGAAAGGGGAGTGTGAAGGGCTTGTTACCAGCTAAAGACTTTCAAACACACATATATAGATAGACTACGTCCTCTGGTTTTGAGGTTGGTCACTCATCGTATCATTTGAATTTCATCTGATCATAACGAGCAGTGCCAGCATGGCAGTTATTACATTCACTTATGACTGTGTCAGCAAAAACAAAATTCAGGGTATTTTTTCTCCTCTTCATAGAGTATTTAGTCCCTAAACTTAATCTGGAGTTAAGTATGAACTTCACGGGAACTCATTCATATGAGAATGGTGTAAATTAAGTTCTAGAGTAAAATGGCATTAAAAATAGCAGTGAAGAAACCAACTTCTGTAGAGAGGGCCTCATAAGTGACTGTTATCTTAATCCAATATAGACATTACCAACTCAAAAGAAAACAAAATCCCTGTGCAATTACAGTGAGAGATAGAAATTATGTGAGCTGTGTACATCACTGTTACCAATTCCAAGCAAAAGAGGCTGAGAATCATCGTGGGATGGGTAATAGTTACAATGAGCATTTCAGAAAGGATATTCTAGGTTGAGATATTGGTGTAACCTAAAGAAAATATATTTTACCGAGAGCATAAATAATAGCGTGAATTGCTACATTGCTAAGGAAAATACAACTTGCTCCTATTAAAACAGTCTTCTTGCCGTAAAACAATCCCACTAGTCTCATTTAGGTAGTTTTGGGGTTTTTTTTACTGATTTAAATACAACTTACCAAAGTCTGGAGTGTTGTTGTGGTTATTACATACCATATAAGAAATCAGCTTATGTATATTGGTGGATGACTCTTCATTCTGGAGGAATTTTCAAGAAAAATCTATGTAGTTTGTCTCTGTAGAATTTCCTTAAAGCTGTCTATACTGTACCATGAACCACCTAGGCAGACTGCAGGCATGTATCCTTTTCTCCTCCAGTCCAGTGCGGCTGGATGCTGAGCTGCATCAGAGCAGCAGAAACAGAATTTCTGCTGGAAAATACTAAATACATTTATGCCCTAAATCCTTAGGTACTTAGTGTTTGAAAAGAACTGATCCACTGGTTTGGGTGTTTTTTAGTGCCAAAATGATAGTAGGCAAATGCTTGGCTCTACGGTGAACCATTCTGGCCACACTCCATAATCTTGAGCATACGGAGGGGCAGTTCCCAGTTCTCTGTCAAGTGAGGTGTTTAACCCCAGCCAGTTTAACTAGTTCACCCCCGCTTCCCTCCAGAAGGGCAGGGAGAAAAGGAGGGGAAAGGAAAAAAAGAAAAAAACCTCATGGGCTGAGATAAAGACAGATTAATAGGACAATAACAGAAAAGGAGAATAATAATAATAATAACAACAGAAGTCACTCTCACCGCCCAGTGAATTGGCACTGTCTGGAGCAGTGATTGCTGATCCCCTCACACACTCCCCCAGCCAATCCCCATTTATATACTGAGCATGACTTCTATGGTATGGAATATTCCACCGGACATTCTGTTGTTCTGCCTGTGCTCCTTCTCAGCTTCTACGGGAAGCTGACAAGAGTCCTTGAAAAGTATTAAGCATGGTCCAGCAGACCAATGTTTCTAAAGACCAACGTCTTCTAAAACAATATGCGTTGTTGACATTCCTTTCACTGCAATCCCTAGAAAGAAAATGAACTCTTTCCCAACTGGAACCAGGACACCTTATTTTTAAAAAAAAGAAATTTGTGGGTAAATTTCAGAGACCAAAGAATTTGGGCTATTCCCTTCCAGAGCCTCAGGGGACCTTTGTTAAGAATGACTTGAAATTTTTGAGTATCTGTTGTGCCCTACAGTGTGGGAACAGGATAGATTAATTTGAAAAGGCAATGCAACTTACTTAATATTATGAGCAACTCTAGTTGTGCACTAAATACCACAGATCTTATATATGTGTCACAGAAAGTTGTGTTAGAAACTGTTGAAGAGATGCCCAAGTATAACAGCAGCAGTTTTGCAGAATGTTATTTGGGATGTAAGGAAAACTTACAGTTCTTCCAGAGCAGTGTGGCTAATGTGAGTGCTTAAATCTCTGTGCTTAAGCCAATGCCACTGGCTCAGCAGAATTTTGGTTTTCCGTAACAGGAGAAAGATCCTACAATGTGGTGACAGGAAAAAAACATCATGAAACATGGACAGTCCACTAGACACAACAGAAGATGATGCTGGCTTTTTGGTATTTCTTCCTTTTGATTTGTCATGCAAACCTGTAGCTAAAATTTGAAATATTTATTAGCTGAGTAACTCCCATTTATTTTTAAATCATAGAGGAGGTATTGTTCAACATGTTGAGCATAACAGTGACAATTGAGAATTGTGCCCATCGTAAGCACACAGCTAGTTTCCACTGACCTCTGAGAACAGGTTGAGCTCTCACTATCTTGCTGGCTTACATACTGCCACTAAAGGTTGTCATTCCTGTAGTAATATAGTATTATAAATATGCAAATGCATTCTTCAGAACATACGGTGATGAGATTAAACATAGTCGTGTTGAGTTGCTTAGCTTTTGATTCTTTTCCATTTCTTTTTCTTCTTTTTCCAAACAGCATGGGTCGTGATTGTAAAGGTAAACAATCAAACTAAAGTGACGGGAGAAATCTCATTACAAGTGGAATGAATCGACTGCTTTCATATATAGATGCAGGTTTTCTCCTTTTCAGCCATGCAATGAAAGCTTTCCACTGTGCCATTAAAAAAAATAACGTATGCAGTGAGCTGGAATAGATTTTTTTTTTTTTATATAAATTTAGCAGTAAGAGCATGGATTCTCTTTAAAAGAAGCAGAAAAACATATATCAATGTTTCTTATACACTTCTATTTCTTGGGCTACTTCCCTGCCAGAGTTTCATAGGAGAGAGTACACTCTTGGGGCTTGCATCATGTCTCCATATTCCCTGATTTTAGATTATTTATGCGAGCAGCATTTTGTTATTCAGATAAATTATACACCAATGTGCAAAAAACATGCATTAGATAGTATATGTAGCTTGGTCTTTAACTTGGTCTTTGTGTTTTGTGGAAGTTCAGAACATCATATGTGAGAAAGCAAAATGGCAATGATTTCATGCAAATGGGACCGAAAGGAAAATTTCTGTAGGAAGAGCAAGAACATTTAGGGGCAGAGATAAAATAACCACATTGGTGTCATTAGAACTGCCTTTAAGGACTTCATGACCTGACTGCAGATATGCTGGAGCTTGGGGAGACCATGTGAGAAGAGTCAAAGCATACTCTTCCCCTTCCACATCTCCCTAAGAGCCCTCTACTGGATGGAGACAAAATCTAAGGGACGCTTGTCTGAGGTGGGACCTCACCCCTTATGACAGAAATAAGAGCAGATCAACAGCATTAATCATAATCATAGAATCATATGGGGTTGGAAGGGACCTCTGGAGATCATCTAGTCCAACCCCCCTGCCAGAGCAGGTCCACCCAGAGCAGGTTGCACAGGAACATGTCCAGGTAGGTTTTGAATGTCTCCAGAGAAGGAGACTCCACCACCTCCCTGGGCAGCCTGTTCCAGGGCTCTGCCACCCTCAAAGGAAAGAAGTTCCTCCTCATGTTTAGGTGGAACTTCCTATGTTCCAGTTTGTGCCCATTTCCTCTTGTCCCGTCCCTGGGCACCACTGAAAAAAGACCGGCCCCATCCCCTTGACACCCACCCTTTAAGTATTTATAAGCATTGATCAGATCCCCCCTCAGTCTTCTCGTCTCCAGACTAAAAAGACCCAAGTCCCTCAGCCCCTCCTCGTAAGGGAGGTGCTCCAGGCCCCTAATCATCTTTGTAGCCCTCTGCTGTACCCTCTCCAGCAGTTCCCTGTCCTTCTTGAACTGGGGAGCCCAGAACTGGACACAGTGCTCCAGATGGGCCAGATGCCCCTACCAGGGCAGAGTAGAGGGGGAGGATAACCTCCTTTGACCTTCTGGTCACACCCTTCTTGATGCACCCCAGGATGCCATTGGCCTTCTAGTCCACAAGGGCACATTGCTGGCTCGTGGTCATCCTATTGTCCACCAGGACTCCCAGGTCTTTTTCTGCAGAGCTGCTCTCCAGCAGGTCAGCCCCCAACCTGTACTGGTGCAGGGGGTTATTCCTCCCCAGGTGCAGCACCCTACACTTGCCTTTGTTGAATTTCATCAGGTTCCTCTCTGCCCAGCTCTCCAGCCTGTTCAGGTCTCACTGGATGGTGGCACAGCCCTCTGGTGTGTCAGCCACCCCTCCCAGTTTTGTATTGTCAGCAAACTTGCTGAGGGTACATTTCATCCCTTCTTCCAGGTCATTGATGAATACACTGAAGAGGACTGGACCCAGTACTGACCCCTGGGGAACACCACTTGTTACAGACCTCCATCTAGATTCTGTGCCCCTAATCACGACCCTCTGAGCTCTGTCTTTCAGCCAGTTTTCAATCCACCTCGCTGCCCATTCCTCTAACGCACACTTCCTAAGCTTACCTATGAGGATGCTGTGGGAGACGGTGTCAAAAGCCTTGCTGAAGTCAAGGTAGACAACATCCACCACCCTCCCCTCATCTGTCCATCCAGTCATGCCATTGTAGGAGGCTATCGGGTTAGTCAGACATGACTTCCCCTTGGTGCATCCGTGTTGACTACTTCTGATAGATGTCTTTTCCTCCATATGCTTTTAGACTAGTTATTTTTTTAGACTAGCTATTAAATGTTTTACAGGATTAATTCCATATATAGGTAATGTGAATAGTGCCCAATAACTTTCTGGCTTGAAGCACAATATATTTTTTCATTAGATCATGTCTACCACGAGCATAGTGCCCTAATAGTGGAGTGTTTATTTTCTGATAGTATTCTCTTGACTTTGCTGGGTTTTCAAGAATATTATATAAATAATGCTTTGATAGCCCAAAAGGGAAGAAAAAAACTGGAAGTCTTTTGTCTATACGAGGTGATGGTCCAAGTATTGCATTATATTCTTTCCCAATCCTATTGCTTTACTGAAACATAGGAACAAAAGTGTCTTCTTCAGTGTCCTGAGTTGCAAAAGCCTTTGAGTCTTATAACCATTTAAGCCATTGAAAGCATTAAATAACCATAAATAACCATATAACCACTTAAACCATTTAAGTCTGTTATAACCATTTAAGCTTACGCAGTATGGTTGCATATGCAATATTTCTTTCCAAATGAGAGTGGCAGCATTCTGAACAAGAATAGGAAATGATGAAAGACACCAGAAAGTTAAAAAAAAAAAAAAGAGCAGGATATGCCTCATCATATGCCTTCAAGATATGAGCAGAAGTTAGAGCAATGCAATTCTGCTGATGCAACACTTTTTGTTTTTTCCCCTTCCTAAATCTCTGCAGCTTCCTGATACTGACTGCTGGGAGGCTGTAAGGACTATACCAACCAACCAGCAACAAATAAAAATGCAAGCAAAAGGAAACAAACAAAAAGCAGAGCACCCCGTATTTTGAAATTGAAATCTTTAAAGCATCATTTGCAAAAAGATGTTAACTCTTGAAAGTCTATTGTAATCTGCATTCTCTCAGTTCTTCCCTTAAGTGAGCATGTCAAAATGTACCAAAGGCTTCAAAATCTAAAGCTAGGTTTTATCTAAACAAAAATTCCAAAGAACATACTTTTCTCCTTTTCCAGAGAAAATGTAAATCTATTGCCAGGCACAGATTAAAAGAAGAGACTGTCTTTATCACTGTTCCCTCCAGTGTTCCTCATGTGATAGCAACTCTCAGTTACACAGCCACCCTGTTATTTTTGGAAAATACTTCTATGTATCACCTCTAATGTGTTGTAAACTCCTTTTTGCCCTGATATGGGGGGGAGTTTGAGGTAGATACAGATCACAACCAATATCTCTTAGAATAGCTTTTCTTCTTTAAGGTATTTTTGCTTACAGCAGATAATTTCTCGCAGTACATTTGCTTATTCAGTCTCACATCTGAAATGCACCCTCGCAATTACTTGGTTAGAGCAACGTTCAGGAAGCCAACTCCAACTATATACTCAGAAAGCGGAGGGAAATATTGGCAGGTCAATGGTAGGTGTTAAAGTCCATCACAGGGTCCATTATGTAATCCCATCACCTTCATCTGCAGACAGCAGTTGTCTTGGATGCAGGCCAAGTTATGGAACCCGTTGTTAACACCAGTGTGTGCTGGTGCTTAGCAGCCTCGTGGTGTTCTCAGACTGCATGTTCTTGCAGGTTCACCAGCACCAATAGTCTCCAGGGTTTACCAGTCCTTGGGAAGCCTTCACACGCCAACCTCACAGCACATACATTTCCTTTCTTTTTCTTGAAACCATTTCTCCATCAAAACTTACAGATGCCTACAGAATTCATGCAAACTCACGTGGATGAGACTTTAATGAAAAATGTTTAGATGCTCGTCTTTTCATTGCTTCTCTTAGGTGTCTCATCATTTCCCACACACGCCGATCCCTCTTGTGTTTCACCAGCTCCTCAGGGCTGCACAAATCAACTTGTTCCCAGAAGGATGTTCCTTCTCTTTCCTTCCAGAAAACTTCAAAGTTACCCACAGTGCAGCAACTAGGAAAAGCAAGTAATCTTCTGGGCTTCCCAGCTACATCCTTTTAACTAAATTTGTATATTTTAATGTCACAGTAAACTGAGGGCTTTCAGTTATGTATTTTTTCTCTGGCACAAAAAGAATGTGTTTAGTCAGTGAAGATCTTTCTAGCTGGGTAATCAATAACCTCTTCATTCTTTTGCCATATCCCTGCATATTTTGGGTTATTTTCCTCTTGCTTCTTCGCACTCTGTGGGAATATTGTCCTTCCCCACATCATTTTAGTGCCACGTTCCTGGCAGACAGGAGAATCTTTTGTTTGGTAGTTTTTGCAGCTTCCATTGGTTACCTCTCTGACTCGCTGGCTGAGGTGGGAACAAACTAAACCATATGAGGCCATTGAGCCAAGACACAGGTAACTGGCCCTACTAGGATAGGTTCTTCCCTTCCTGATACCCACATGGTCCTGCCTGCATACATAATCAATGAGATGCCTTCTGGTAGATAGTCCCTTGTCTATCAGAAAGCTCATCTGTGTTAACAAGCATCTCCTTAGTATCACTGCCCGGTAACTTTGAATTTGGAACCTGCCTAGAAAGATCAACTGCCTGTTATCCTTCAGCTCATGCAGTTTCAAATGATCTGCAACACCATAACTCCTGACCGTTTCAGTTTGTGCCGTAAAATTTTGGGAAAGTCCATTTGTTTCCATTTCTGTTAAGTTTATTTGTTTTCTTGTGGTATGGATTTTTCCTTCTGAAGGTGGTTTGTCATATTTATGTCAAAGATTTAAGATGTTTTCTCTGACTTCCCCTTCTGAGTTTTAGAATCCATTTAAGTACATAGCTCATCTTGCTGCAGAGAAAACAGTCTTTTCCCTGGTCCCCCTTGGGTTAAGAACAGGTCTCCTTTGTTTTGGCTGGATGGCTCAATCTCTCTGACCTTGCCTGGAGGAGTCAGGCTTGAGGAAAGCTTTTTTTATCTGTATGTGTATGTGGAGAGAGAGAGAGAAAGAGGTGTGTGATACATAGCTGTAATTCATGGTTGAGCGTAAGTCAGTCTATATTATCCAGTTCTTCCTGATGTCTTCTATGCAATGAGTAGGGATGTCTGTCTTTTATCAACAATTCGAAATTCCCATGCTATTTAAGGTTCAACTCTTCTGTCCCCAAAAGACGCATAATTTCTTCCAGAGTTTCAAGATCATTTCATAACCCATTTCCTAAATGTTCCTACGGATTGGCAGGAAGTTACCAGTAGATGACACCACTTCCATTTTAAAAGGAGTATAGTTACAGTAGCATTAGTCTCCGATTATCACCAAATCATTCAACAGTGTTCCTTTCATTTTGGTATGAAACTTACTGTCTTCTCAAGCCATACTTGAAGTAGCCATTTCTAGACCATTCTGTATCCTAAATGTGGATGACATGTAACTTTTTTTTCCATTCTGAGTTTCATGCAGCGGGTAAAGAAAAGCATCAAAACCAAACCATCCTTTATTACCAGAGAAAGATATCCGCATCACTCTAGGTCCTCAAACCCCGCATATTACTGTCTCCTGGCTGTGTACGAGACACTGGGGCTGCTTCTCTCTGCCACAGTGAGTTCCACCTTGCTTGAGTCTCCTAAGTTCTAGAAAAATCTCTTCTCCAGAGATGTGACATGTGGCTTATGCTGCCTGTCAGCTTTGACCTGGATTTCGGGATCTAGGTCTGAAGATCGGGCACTGGGGGCCATCTGTTGACTTCTCTGGTTGCGTTCCAGGTCTTCTCTGGACCTTCTGCCTGGCCACTCTAGGAGTATGTAAACAAGTCTTCGTTGTCCCACTAGAGAGCTCATTTCTGTCTCTCGGAAAGCAGCCTGTTCCTACTCTCATGGCAGCTGGAAATTTTTCAGTTACACTTTTATAAAAAAATGTTATTTGTGAGTGAAGACATCAAATTTGTGTCAGTAAGCTTTTGCAATTTACTTATGAAAACAAGTATTACAATATTATAGCTAGAGCCCAATTTACTGCAGCTTATTTTCATGTAATTAGATACTTACCTGTACGCAGTGTCCCCTCCTGAAAAGGGAGGCAGATCACAAGGTAGCTGTTGTTCCTCAATATTGGAGCTTGTTTTCACCAGTGCGAGATCTGGCCTACCATCAGAGTCAAGAATTAACCATCAGGAATTGCTGGGTCACAGAAGCACCATATTTATCTCCTGACAATCTCTCAGCCAGTCCCTCCCTGAAGCAACAGTAACAAAAAGACCTCGGTGAAGACTGCTGTACTGGCATTTTGCTCAGTGAATATTCCCCAGGAGAGAAAAATCCTAAATTGAGCAAATAAAAAAAAAAAAAAAAACAACCAACCTTTATGGCCTTTTTGTCTCTCAGAGACAAATTTTGGACTATAAATTGTGGGCTGTAGATATTGGAAACAGTCTGCCTCATTGATTCTATAACTTATTCTCCTGTGATTTCTTGGGAAAAGCTTTAAGTACCAAACAATTTCTGCAAACTTCTGTGCTTATTAAAGGAAACTGAACTGAAGCCTCTGACCTTGTTGATATGCTGCTTTTAATGAAATTATTTGGTTTTATATAACAAAGACGTATGTTTCTGCAAGCACACAGAAAATTGGAACACAAGTTTTTATTTTAAATTGGAAAGATGGCAGAAAAATTGAGATTACCATGTCTTCCTAATCTTGACCTCTATTAATTATTGATGAAAAATTAAAGTTCATAGATTGTTTTAATCTGCCTTTGCATGTAACCAATCAGGAAAGTAGGACACTCATTTAAGTACTTAAAATGTTTGTCATTTAAATAAAATTTGAAAATTGTTGGAATGATCTCTTACGATTCCTAGGGAAATCTGTAAGATCTCCTCTAATACTCTTAGTGTCCCAGAAGTGCAGTTCCTGTACTGCTGAAGAGAGTGGCAGTTTTGCTAATGACCAGTAAGAGGAATAAATCACTCTTAGTATTTTGCTGATTGAGCAAGTGAAATTCAAATGCAATCTCCAAACATTTCTCTGTTAATTTTTAGATTAAAGTCCCAGTCTGAAGAGTGAGATGTTAGAACAGTTGCAGAGATTCAACCAGATATATCACTTTAAGTATTTCCTGCTAACTTGATTCATGGAGTGATATGATACTTCCATGTAATTAGTGGAAGATTAAAAAAAAAGAGACAAGGAAATTATATGTAAATGAACTCAATGGCTTACAGCAATTTGGGGGACTGTAGATCTTTTAAAACTCTTGTTTTTTCCCATCTATACTTTTTAGAACAGTGATTTATATTCTGAAGTATTTTACTTTTCTGCATGCAGCTTCATAAAGACCAGGTTTGATCTTGCTGAGTTTTGTTTTATGATTATTGCTCTTGCTGTTTTACATAGAGATAAATGCAGAAAGAACTGCTTTAAATTATTTGTAGCAATTACGTTAAATCCCAGTTTTCCATGCATAATGTTATCTGTACTCTTGACGATCATGACAAATACTTTTAATATACTTTAATGGGTTACTGTTACAAGGAATTTTGCATTGCCACAATAGAGGCAGCATTACAGTAAATTAAAATACAGTGCACACAACTAAATAGAATAATGAAAAAAATCAGACTTGGAGCAACAACTCTTTGGAGTCCTCTGAAATTCAATTCCACAATAAATATAATAGGAGAAGACGGTGAGTGGAATTTAGATAGCTAAACTAGATACTATTTTGTTTGTAATATCTCCATCAGGGATTAATGTTCTCTTATTCAGAGACATTGATTAGTCTCTGGTTTCTGATTGATTGCTGTTGTAATGTAGCATTCCTTTTTCATTTATCTACCCAACATCAATATAACTTTAGAGCTATAACTTTATTGTGGTACAGTTGTTATGCAATCTGCAATAATTTTTGCCTTCTCAATAACAGCTTTAAGGAAATCTGTACAGATTTAAATTGAGTTTATAGCCATATATTACCGAAAAAAAAAAACCAAAACCAAACACGCCTTCCTTTCATCTTCCCTGAAAAAGAGAAATATTCTTTTCATATATCCTCTGACAACAGCTTCTTTTGAAGAACACTTGAGCATGAGATACATTTCTGTTTTATCGAGCGTAGCTAAAGGCATGTGTGCAGCTCTGGACAGTCATTATTTTGAAAGTGCAATTAAATCAGAAAGTAAGATATTAACATCGCAGAAGGTATTGTTGATTTTTTTCCTTATTTTTCTTATTTCTGTTATTTTTCTTGGAGAAGAACATAAATTCAATCCAATATGGAGCTAGCATTTGGAGTCAGGAAGACTATAAATTTTGCATTTGGTTCCCATCACTGTGTGGCTCTGGCTTGCTTTCCTAGATTCTTAGTTTCTCCACAACAAAGGATAACAGTCCTTGCCCATCTGCTTTAGAGTGTCTACAGAGAATTAATTCATTGAGAATTATAAATCTCTTTACAAACACTGCATGTTATTGAACTAAGTTCAGATGAGTGGGCTGTTATCCCTGCAGAAAACTGCATCTCATATAATCTTCTGCGTGTGGAAGTAAAATTAAAATGTCTTATTAATACATGCTCCTATCTTTTTCAAATTTTGAGCTAGAAACGTGGGTGCTATTGGAAGGATACCCACAGAATTACCTAACATACCATGTACAAAGTGAGGAATCTGTGGTGTCCCAAATACCATTCATACGCAGTTGCTGTTAATGCTTTTGACTTTATAATGGTGGCCGTATTCATTGGATTAACGCTTGTAATAGTATTGCTGGCTTCTTATTTTGAAGTATTTAGGTGAAACATTGCTATTGTATATTCTGCGTCATATGTAAAATAACATAGAGAATGAACTTATAAATTATGGGGTTTTGAAATGAGATTCACATAGGGTAGCTGCGAATTTTTTTTTTCTTTGGGGTTTGCCATTTATTACTTTCCTGTTTAGTCCATCAGATATACAATATGTATTATTATCTATAGATACATATTCAGATACAATAATTTTAATGCAAATTCATGATAAAATGAAAATGTTCACGTTTGTTGCACTTAAGTGTGTCAGTATTTAAGATTTGCTAGAATATTTTATAAATACAATTCCGAAATCTATTCACAAATAGATTTAAACTGTTCACATGTGACTGGGAGCTCGTATCCTGTACTTCAAGTAGACTGAATGAGATGTCGTTTATTATCGGTACTATATGGAATTTTTGCCTAATACATATACAGAAATATATTTCAAATGTATCCTAGCAATCTATTAATGAAGGGGATAGTCCAGAGTCATAAATAGATGGAAGGATTTTATGTATGTAGCTTAAGAATAAAGCAAAAAACCTTTCTACATAAACTTAGTTAATTTTTTTATCCTGTGGTCTTCAGTGAGAAAGAGCTTATGAGAGATCATAGACCATGTTATTTTTTGTGGGGACTTTTGTTTCCAAACTGGTCTTCTCCATGTCTCAATTATAAAATTTTCTCATATTATATAGCAATAAGGGCAAATTTTCACCTTTTTTATTATACTATTTGTAGCATGTAGTATAGCACTGAAATCTGGGAGTTGTCATACTACGCTGAATTATTAACTCATATAGTGTTATTTCCTTGCTCTGGAAATAGTATTCAGTGTTTTAGAAAATTATGAGGGGAGAAATAGGGGCAAATAATATTTCTGTATAATTGAAAAAAGCTAATATGATTGAGGAGAGAATTCCTTTCTATCACACATAAGTTATCACCTTATACCATGAAATAAAAGATCAACTGAGCCTTCATAATGCATTAGCTGGCATAGAAGCTTATGTTATGCTTTTCCATTCAGCATGCCTAATTAAATTTTGGTAAGCTATTTGTGCCAAGATTTCTTGTTCCATTGTATCAAGAAATGTCATTAGAAAAAAAAATAAATATCTTTTTTGTCTTTGGAATAGATTATATGTATGGGACTGAAAGTATGGCACCAGTATTGCAGGCAAATATTAGAAGAGATTCCTGATACCACAAAGAAAATCTAAGGACTAATATGTTTAGATAAGAGTTGCGGCAAAGTTCTGGCAGGTGATACCAGTCTAACGGGTTTCTGTATCTTGAGTTTGATTTATTTCTTTCATTTTCTGTAAGCTAAAGAAAAGGGTTTATAGACTTCAAGGAAGTGTCATTGCTTTAAGACTCAAATACTGTGGGGCATGAAAAACCGGGACTTCTTCTGTACACCATGATATATTTGTGATAGTTTGTTCCTTTATTTCTGTGAATGATTTGTGATGTATGCTCTCATTTTAATTTTAAATATAGAAAAGTCATTCATTATACTTTGAAAAGGTCCCAGTTGAGTGTCATTAAGAAGATGAATGTGCTTCTGGACTGATAGGAGTGTATCTGAGTGATTTGAAATGTTAGAAATTATCCTGTCAGCTTTTGGCATCTCAGGGGATAAAAACAGAAATGCTGAGACTACACATAAAGTAATACTTATATCTTGTTTATTCTTTTCTACTTTCTTTAGATGCCTTTGGTGCCTGGATCTTAGTTGGATCTTTGAGATGCTTGTATTATATACATGTGTTTGGGGTTTTTTTAGGTAGGACTTCATTTCTCTCCTATTCGTTACCCTATTCTTGGTTCAGGTAATTTGTGTTATTAAATCTGGACAATTTCTAACCCTTTAGATGTTTTTTCTTTTTGTACCTGCACAGCCCCTGGTGTGGGTTTGACCTGGAGACACAAAATTCTGCAGGAGTCAAAGGACACGCGTGTCTCTGAAGCTTAAGGAAGCTTAGGCTTAAAAGCAGGGGAAACTTCACTTTGTTCCCATGATCACAGGTGAACTCCTGCATCGTGCCATCTTCCAGGAGAGGTTATGAGTCTCCACTAGTCCAGGGCACATCAGCCTTCTTATTTAGCTAGCAAAGTTCCATGCTTGAAATTGGGTGGTGTGAATACTACTTCAATGTACACGACATCAACTTTTCATAACAATGAGCTCAAACTGCTTCTTTGGCCTGGCAATGGTTATATGATATCACTGCAGGGTATAGTGAAATGTATGGATGCCCAATTGGACATGAGCTGGCAATGTGCACTTGCAGCCCAGAAAACCAGTCATACCCTGGGCTGCATAACAAGTAGCGTGGTCAGCAGACCGAGGGAGGTGATTCTCCCCATCTACTCCATGAGACCCAGCCTGGAGTGCTGGGTCCAGCTCTGAGCTCTCCAGCACAAGAAAGACATGGACCTGGTGGAGCAGGTCCGGAGGAGGGCCATGAAAATGGTCAGAGGGCTGGAGCACCTCTCCTACGAAGAAAGGCTGAGAGAGTTGGGATTGTTCAACCTGGAGAAGAGAAAGCTCTGGGGAGACCTTTTTGTGGCCTTTCAATATATAAAGGAGGCTTACAAGAGAGACGTAGAAATACTTTTTACCAGGGCCTGTAGTGACAGGGCTAGGGACAATGGCTTTAAACTAAAAGAGGGTAGGTCTAGATTGGACATAAAGAAGAAATTTTTTACAGTGAGGTTGGTGAGACATTGGAACAGGTTGCCCGGAGAAGTTGTGGATGCCCCATCCCTGGAGGCGTTCAACACTAGGCTGGATGGGGCTTTGAGCAACCTGGTCTGGTGGGAGGTGTTCCTGCCCAGGGCAGACGTGTTGGACTTGATGATCTTTGAAGGTCCCTTCCAACCCAAACCATTCTGTGATTCTATGATATAAATGCAGACTTAATTTGAGCAGGCATAAAGTTACCTGGGCTTGCAACATCCAACCTGAATGTTTATGTCTGTTCTAAAGGATAGTAAGAGCATGGAGTTTTCACCTTCTTAAGCTTCAAAGACTTCACAGGTATGTGCTGGAGCTTGAGTTTGAATTTGAGCACATATATAAATAAAGTCTAGATATGGTCAGGTAGCTTCTTCAGTAACTTTGGATGGGATTGAGTAGAACAAGATCTCAAACATCACTGACTTGTATTCCACTGTTACTGCTCAAATAGATACTGATGGAGGAAATCTCTGTTGTCTCATAATTTCTGTAATCAGTAGCATAGTTTTCATTTTTGTGCACAATTCTTATATAATTAGATTATTATGATTTCCAGAATATTTTCCCACTCCTTTGTCCTTTTACATTCATATGCATACTGAAATCTCATTCATAGGTTTGGTTGGGATGTATTTCTGACAGGCTGTAGTGTCATTGTTGTAGAAAACTTCTTTATTGAGCCTGAGAAAGACATGTTTTATTTAAAAAAAAAAAAAAAAAACAAAACCAAACCACCACAAAACCAAAAACTGTACTGTGAACTTGGACCTTAGCACATGCTTGCCTCCCACCCTTTGTTTGTGAAACTTCAAGTATCCACAGGTGTGACCTGACACACTCTGTGTTACGTGCCTTGCACTGCCTGGATGATCACTCGTTGTGTGTAACGTGGCTTTTGGCATATGGATATGATATGGTTGTGGACCACATTGAGGGAGGTTGTGGACCTCAAAGTTGAGGGGGTTAGTTACTCCTGAGACTACTGCTAATTTCTTAAATTCTTCTGAATTTTTTCTGGCTAGGTTTTATTTTTTGCTTGGTTACTCTTTCCTGGGCATACCTTTGTTCCATATAATGTTCTGACTCAGAAGCAGTTTAGCTGGAATATAGTGTGGAATTTCTAAATGCATCTTGTGTCTCTGATATCTACTATGAATGCCAGCTTCATCACGTGTGGATGCTTAAACAGAATTGCTTTAATATCTGGTTCTGCAGTTTCTCAGGGTTTTCAGTCCTCTGTTTTGCTGCTAGACTGAAGTTCTGAGTCTCTTAAATATTTTGCCAACTATTCAGTAGTATTATTTCAGGCCACCAGTGTTGCTACTGTGTACACAGCAGTTGTCTTACTTGCTGTGTCCGTTCTTGTTGTGCTTGAGAGCTCTTTTCTCTAATCACTGGGCTTTGGCAGCCTGGGGCTTTGACGAGCAGGCATGGTGCCAAGTTCTCACAAGCTGTTGGCCTTGATTTCCAGAGTAAGGCCCGTAAAGAGGGTGCAGTGGATAACACCACCAGCATTGGGAAGCATGGCTCAATGCTTTTTCACGTGCGCACGGTATTCTCATTAGTAAAATCCAGCATCAGTAAGCGTGATGTCAATTAAGGCAGACACAGCGGTCATTGGGGATTGGCAGCAGCCGCTGTGTCATTCTTCTGCCGTCGTTCCTCTCCCTGGTCTGAGAGGGCTGTCTTCCAAAGCATGTGCAAGAAGAGATGGCTCCGTGTAGTTCACAGAGTTTGTACATTCATTGAGGAAGTGGATGCATATGGAATTGTCTTTTAAAGCGTAATATTCCATGTGGGAGTCCAGATTTTCCTCCAAAAATTTGGTGCTGCAGAACAGAGGTACAGAGTGGCGGTGGCTTGCTTGGTGAGGAAGGGGTAGCCAGTCCAACAGTTGCTCGCAGCCTCCCAACCAGTCTGCAGTGCCAGAAAAAACACACTGGGAAATTCAGGAAATCCTGGAAAGATGAAGTAGCAGATGATGGCTTGAAGTCACGTAATTCAGTGGGTACGAGGCACCGTTTCACAAAACTGGAATATATAAATAAACATCAAAGCCCTGTCAGAAGTGTCATCTTCTGACCTGGGACTGTCCCACTGATGAGCTCTTCTGTATTTTGAGTTTCAGATTCTCGATAGACAGAAAGCATGCACCACTTCCTGGCTACACACACTCATTCTAGAATCTTCTAAGTTGTTATAAAGTACTGATTTAATTTATTTTTGCCTAAAAGGAATAACGGGGAAGAAATATCAAAGAATACCCAGTAGTGTTGTAGTTAGGAAAATCTTCATGACACTTGCTTGGGCGCATAGCTGATAAATCATTCTCGTGAATTAAACAATTGTCTGCTTGCTTTAGTTTTGAACAATTCTTCTCCTCAAGCATGCATCAGATGTTATACTGTCTTTTCAGTCTGGGTGGTATGGATAAAATCATTATATTTTTCCAGTAAGTCAGAGTATTCATCTGAGTAATTGTCCTTAGTGATTTTCATCTTTTCCTCTAAACAGGAGGTGGGGAAAGAGATTTTTAATGTCTGTTGGTATATACTGAGATGTATTTATGCCTGAGGAAAAGTTTCATACCCCGATATCCAGTATTTATATTGGAAGCAGTCTGATATGCCACATCTTCACAACCATGGCGTAAGTCTGTAGGAGAGACTCAGGCATGCCCTCCTGACACTCCTTTTCTGGTGGTTTGATATATGTTGTAACACAAGGATAACTTCAGAGAAAGCTCCTCTCAAACCACAGGCATGCTTAGGTTAGAAGATCTCATTCTTTGTTTCCCGTCTGCTCATCAGTTTTCTTCTAATGCAAATCTGCAATGTGGACTTTAGCCCCATCATCTCCTTCCATCCCACAGGTCATCCAACAGGCTCATTGACCTGCCCATTGCAACGCTCCGCCTGGTCTGTCATTTCCCTTGCATTTTCTGTAATGTTTTGCATTGGATCTTCAAGTCAATTTTGGATTAATTAAGAACAAAAAAGAAAGTGTGGGTCATGAGAAAAAGGGCTTTGTGAGCCTAGAAATGAGTATAAGAATGCTTGTATGATGTAAAAAGAGGGGTTTGCCTTTTGAAAGTAACTAGTTAGAGCATAACTTAATATACCAAGAAGAATTAATGACCGTGGGCCATGTTCACTTAACTTCCAGAAAGCCAATGGCACTCCAGCAGCGCCAAGAGGAACTCAGAGTTTTGATGTCTCCCTGAGAGCACATGGATTTAGAGAGCCAGGGTACAAGGCAGGGTGCGGGGGAAAGGTAGGCAGGGTATTTATTTAAACAGTGAACCAGGAGGGAAGGTGCAGGATGAGTTAGTTAATCAGTCTCCTGTATTCATCCCTTTTCTAGTAGCTTCTTTAGTGTTTGAACAGTCAAGTTTTGCTAGAAAATTTTAGAACCATATCCAGAAATACTCTTGGTAGTCCACTTTTTCTAATTCCCCATGCCTAAAATGCTCATCCAGTCAAGGAAGTGAAATAACTTTGTGGTCAATAAGCACTAGGGAAATTCAGCTCGCTGGCTAATCTCACGTAAAAGGCATTGACATCAAAAAGACTGCTGCTAGGTACTTTGGGAGGAAAAAGCAAAGGTCAAAATTCAGTAAATTAAATACTCCTTGCAGATTATTTACAGAGCTCTACTTCATGCTCAAAAATCAGAAACCTTTCAAACCAAAAGCTGTTCCATTGCTGCCATGTTAACATATTTGTGTATGCAACTTAATATGAGCAATAAGGTCAAATTTATTTTTTTTTTTTACTTCAGACAAGACTAGTAGTATTTTCATTTTCTTTAGAATGCTTCTAGTAAACTGAAAGTTGTTAAGCCCTGTGGTGTCTAAAGGAGGCCTTACTTTGCCCAGCCTGCTCTCGGTGAACCCAGGAATGTAGTATTTGTGCTGAAAATGGCTGCATGTTGGATTTCATTAATTATTGCTTGTGCAGCTTGGTATGGTGTTTCCATTTTCCTTGGATTTGTACTGATCAGATAACTTTCAGGCAATTTAAGAAACCACTTAAGAAACGTTAGCCATTTAAGCAGAGTTGTTTTATCCTTTAAGTATTTAAATTGCTATGACCTTCTCAGCAGTTAACATATCAGACTTAGAAGAGAACTGGGGTTTGCCTTTAAGAAGAAGAGGAATATTAATTTCAAAACCTTTCAAGTATGGATCCATTTACTTCTCAAAATGAAGAAAAACTTCTCAACAAAAATGTAATGGCATTTATTCTCTGGAAAATAGCGTCATGAAATGAGGTTTCAGGTGGCAGAGCCCTGAATCCGTAAGCAGACCCAGGCATGGAGACTTTTCCTGTTTGTGCTGCTACGCAGTCCAGTTTTGCCAGTGTGGCGTTGTATCCAACTTAGACTAGATCCAGACCTACACCAGCCAAGAATGCACCGGGTTGTCCCATGAAGTGTTACCAATTTGCCTTGTTGTCATATTGGAGTTCCTTAGTCCAAGGAACTTCTTTCTACAGTGCACATATTCTCTGGGATCTAAAGTAAAAAGAAAAAAAGAGGGAGATGGAGAGTTGAGTTGGACTGGGGCAGCTTCCTTTAATATCCATTTCATAGGGATGATTTTGAGATAGCCAGCACTATGGACACAGCATCTGTTCAAAGTCCATGGGACTTCCCTTCAGTGGCACTTCCCTTCTCTGGTGGCACAACTCAGTTGCAGAGGAGAAGAATGGAGGATGAAGGGCAGAAGTGGTCTATGGAGTGTTTCTAAAGTCCATAGAGGATCACCTAAGGATTAGGTTGGATTAGATAGGATTAGATAGGATTAGATAAGGATAGATAGACCTAGGATTAGATAAGGATAGATTGATCACCTAAGGAATCTAAAGACATACAAGTCCATGGGAGCTGATGAAATCCATCCCAGAGTCCTGAAGGAACTGGCTGATGAAGTTGCAAAACCACTTTCCATGATATTCGAAAAGTCATGGCAGTCAGGTGAAGTCCCTGCAGACTGGAAGAAAGGAAACATCACACCCATTTTTAAAAAGGGAAGAAAGGAGGACCCTGGGAACTACCGACCTGTCAGCCTCACCTCTGTGCCTGGGAAGATCATGGAACAGATCCTTCTGGACGCCATGCTTGGGCACATGGAGGACAGGGGGATGATTCAGGACAGCCAACATGGCTTTACTAGGGGCAAGTCCTGCCTGAATAACCTAGTGGCCTTCTATGATAAAGTGACTAGGTCAGTAGACAAGGGGCGACCTATGGATATAATCTATCTGGACTTCTGTAAGGCCTTTGACACAGTTCCTCACAACATTCTACTTGCCAAATTGGAGGGATACGGATTTGATGGGTGGACGGTTCGGTGGATAAGGCATTGGCTGAATGGTCGCACCCAGAGGGTGGTACTCAATGGCTTGAAGTCCAGATGGAGAGCAGTGACAAGTGGTGTCCCTCAAGGGTCCGTCCTGGGACCAGTACTGTTTAACATTTTTATCAAAGACATAGACAGAGGGATTGAGAGCACCATCAGCAAGTTTGCAGATGACACCAAGCTGTGTGGTGTTGTCGATACACCGGAGGGATGGGATGTCATTCAGGGGGACCTGGACAGGCTGGAGAGGTGGGCCCAGATGAACCTCATGAGGTTCAACAAAAGCAAGTGCAGGATTCTGCACCTGGGAAGAAACAATCCTCAGTATAAATACAGACTGGGGGATGAGGTATTAGAAAGCAGCCCTGAGGAAAGGGACTTGGGGGTGCTGATTGACGAGAAGTTGGACATGAGCAGGCAGTGTGCACTTGCAGCCCAGAAGGCCAATCACATCCTGGGCTGCATCAAAAGAAGTGTTGCCAGCAGATCCAGAGAGGTGATTCTGCCACTTTACTCTGCTCTGGTGAGACCTCACCTGGAGTACTGTGTGCAGGTCTGGAGCCCTCAATATAGAAAGGACATGGACCTGATGGAGCAGGTCCAAAGGAGGGCCACGAAAATGATCAGGGGGCTGGAGCACCTCTCCTATGAGGACAGGCTGAGAGAGCTGGGGTTGTTCAGCCTGGAGAAAAGGAGGCTCCGGGGAGACCTAATAGCGGCCTTCCAGTACCTGAGGGGGGCCTACAGGAAGGCTGGGGAGGGTCTGTTTACAAAGGCCTGCAGCGACAGGACGAGGGGCAATGGTTTTAAGCTGGAGAAGGGGAGATTTAGATTGGATATTAGGAAAAAATTCTTTACCATGAGGGTGGTGGAATACTGGAACAGGTTGCCCAGGGAGGTGGTTGAGGCCCCTTCCCTTGAGATATTCAAGGTGAAGCTCGACGAGGCCCTGAGCAACCTGGTCTAGTTGGGGGTGTCCCTGCTGACTGCGGGGAGGTCAGACTAGATGACCTTTGGAGGTCCCTTCCGGCCTGGACCAATCTATGAATCTATGAATCAATGCTATGGTGGATAATACTGTGGTCACACTGATGTTTATTTTCCCAGTTGCCTCTTCCAGTTTTTCTCTCCAAAGGGCTCTGCAGCTTAATGCGGGAGTAAAGACATAACATACAGGGTTGTTTGTGTTGGCAGTTGTCCGTCCCCTGCAGCCACAGGCTTCTCCTTCTGCCTCCTCAGAGCAGGCAGCACCTTCATTGCCAGCCCTCCAGCTGCAGCCAGTGGTCTCTGTGGGCTGTGCTGGTGTCTGTGCCTGGCCCTGACAAAACTCAGCTCCCTGTGGGTTCAGAAGGTAAGAGTCGAAGAAGAAGTTATAATTGAACGCATGACTACTTGTTACAGGATCAATAACCGACCTATTTAAGATTCTTCCGTTTCATTAATTTTCGGTGCAGATGTTAGGCTGCAGTCAGCAGTTCTATGAACTGGTTTTACCTTTCAAATAAGCTGTCAATGATAACCTTTTCTGCTAATAACCTCTGGAAAAAAGGGTCTCTGAGCCAGGCCGTACCTCATACTACCCAGGTTCTACGCTGGTGTGGGGAAACCTGCAGGTTTTCATTACCAAATGCAGATTTTCTTAAACAAACCACGAACGCTTTTGCTATTAAAGTATTTTGTAGCGAACGCTTTTTAAAAGAAGCAAGGGTGCATCATCTTAATGTGCATAACCTAGAGAATAATTGTAGTCTTTCGGACAGCACTCAGTATTGTAGCCTCTCTTTGATGCTTCGCTATCTAGAAAATAACTCTACTGATGAAAAATGCTACTAGTTATTCCTTGTCACTCTGTATTTCTGGTGCTTTCCTAGTCTGCTGTTGGCCACTCTTCTTGCTGGCTTTTGCCCCACAGACAGTTCTCAGACCATCCCCAACCAAACCCGAAAGCCTCTCTTGAGATAGAGATGGGTCCTTACCAGAGGCAGTCTCACCTAGAGCGGTGCTCTGATTCACTTTTGCGTTGTTTAAAGATGAAATGTGTAAGCATTATGTGCCACATGGTATTTTCTTAGGCAGCGTGTGCTTTTAAGGAGTACTGATGTTTTTTACCTCCACATACAAGCAGAAAATTTTCCCATTACCTTTCAACAAAAAGCAGACTGTGCAACAGCAATTTTCTTTCCCCTACGGATGGTAGCCTGTCATCTCTCTTAGTCTTCCACACATTATTGTCACCTGCATGCTTTGTTCCAGTATTATGAATTTTTACACCAAATATAGAAAACTACTGATATTTGAGAGAAAGTAGTCCTCCTGACAGAAGGTTGTGGATGGGGTTAAATTTGTGCCATTGGCGAGTCCTATGGCATGTTTTGTTTTTCTTGTCTATTTTGGTTTCTGCAGGATTTCTGAACCTCAGTAACGAAGTACCTGGAATGTTCCCCTGTGTTTCTTTTTGTTGGAGGTGATTTTATATGCTTTATAAATGCAAGTCATCCTATGGACTTCCAAGGGATGCTTGTCCATTTAAAGTTGTACACGTTTATTGGAGTCCACATTAATGAGGCCATTCATAGTGCAGTACCCAATGCATTTTTCCAAATGAGAGCTCCGAGAATCATCAGAATAGAAAAGGATAAACAGTGACTCTTCCCATCCATGTTGCTATTTTTTTCACAGTTTTTTTTTTTCCAATTACTTTCATAGAAACATAAATTGTCATTGCATTTATTTTAGTATCGCTCTAGCTGAAAGCAATGTTAATTTTCAAAATTAAGAGGAGACGTTAATGCTTTTTTTCCTACTAAGTTGTTTACTATTAAATGTAATTAATAGCTTCAATAAGTATGCTAGTTCAAAGTCTTCTCCTGTTTGGTTTTTTTCCCCTAGTCTTGTTTCTGTCAGTATTAAAAATGTATTTTGATTAGGATGATTTTTGCTGAGGTTTCAGTTATAGTGCCCTCATGACTTGTTTTTTGTTGCTGAAATGAGGCTCAATACCTGTACTCCAAGGTAGTGCATGCATATTTCTTAAAAGTGCAATTCTCTATAAAAGTGGAATATTTTCTTGGATATTTTGCAGTTTACTGGTTTACTAGCAAGTTACAGAATTATTGCTCCAAGTTGAAAGAACCCTTTGTTAAAAACAGTGAAATATAAATGGCCAATTACATCTCCTTGCGGTACTGCAAACTTGAAAACTTTGGATCAAATTTATTTCTTTCAAAGTACAGTTTTTGTGCAACAGCTCCTGCCAGAGTTACAGAACCAGATACAGAGAACAGTAGGGTATTTCTAAAGAAGGAAACCTTAAAATGGCAAGCGCAAGGAAAATGTTTAGCTTTGATATTGGTTAAAAGCTTAAAATTTTCTTTGTAAATGCGTGGATATAAAATTGCCCTCCATACCCCTTCCTTCCAACTTGACCAAGCTTAACCAACTTGATCTCTTTCTATGACCATGTGACCCACCTTCTCAATGCAGGGAAGGCTGTGGACGTTGTCTACCTGGACTTTGGTATGGCCTTTGACACATTCCCCCACAGCGTTCTCCTGGAGAAGCTGGCGAATCATGGCATAGACAAGTGTACTCTTCACTGGGTAAAAACTGGATGGATGGCCGTGCCCAGAGAGTTGTAATTAATGGGGTGAAATCCAGTTGGCAGCCGGTCACCAGTGGTGTCCCTCAGGGCTCAGTTTTGGGGCCAGTCTTGTTAATATCTTTATTGATGATCTGGATAAGGGGATTGAGTGCACCCTCAGTAACAATCTCGGGCACTAGAGCATGCCCTGAAGTGCCACGTCTACACGTTTCTTAAATATCTCCAGGGATGGTGACTCCACCACCTCCCTGGGCAGGCTGTTCCAGTGCCTGACCACCCTCTCAGTAAAGTCATTCTTCCTAATATCTAATCTAAACCTCCCCTGCCCCAACTTCAGACCATTTCCTCTGGTCCTGTCATTATTCCCTTGGGAGAAGAGGCCAACACCCACCTCTCTACACCCTCCTTTCAGGGAGTTGTAGAGGGCAATGAGGTCTCCCCTCAGCCTCCTCTTCTCCCAACTAAACATGCCCAGTTCCCTCAGCCTCTCCTCACAGGACTTGTTCTCCAGACCCCTCACCAGCTTGGTGGCTCTCCTCTGGACACGCTCCAGCAGCTCAATGTCCTTCCTGTAGTGAGGGGCCCAGAACTGAACACAGCACTCGAGGTGAGGCCTCACCAGTGCCCAGTACAGAGGCACCATCACTGCCCTGCTCCTGCTGGCCACGCTGTTCCTGATACAGGCCAGGATGCTGTTGGCCTTCTTGGCCACCTGGGCACACTGCTGGCTCATGTTCAGCTGGCTGTCCACCAACTCCCCCAGGTCCTTTTCTGCTGGGCAGCTTTCCAGCCCCTCTTCCCTGAGCCTGTAGTGTTGCCTGGGGTTGTTGTGACCGAAATGCAGGACCTGGCACTTGGCCTTATTAAACCTCATCCCATTGGCCTTGGCCCTTTGATCCAACCTGTCCAGGTCCCTCTGTAGAGCCTTCCAACCCTCAAGCAGATCAACACTCCCACCTAGTTTGGTGTCATCTGCCAAGATGATCATCTAGTCTAACCTTAAAAAAAAAAAAAAATACAGAAGTGTATCCAATATAGGTCTAATCATAAGCTTGTCACTACTCCATTCTGCAAAAGAAGCAAATACTCTGGTTTTAGTTAGCCACCATACTATCATAGCCATCCTTATTCCTGCCAGGGAGTTTTGTTGGCCTAAACTGTTATGAAGGATAGTGGCCTCGAATAAGTTTGCAGGTTACAGAAGTAGGCTCATAGTTGTTTAATTCGTTTTTATTTCATACATACTGGTGTGCTACATAAAACTGGAGTATTGTAGTTCATCTTGATAATACAGTAATTACCGTGATTGTCTTAATTGAAAGAGTCATTCTTTAATGCCAGAAAGCTGTCAGCTTTGCCTGACTAGAAACGCAGAAAAAACACGGTGACCATTTGAAAAATTCAGTAGCAAAATAATTGGTGCAATATCACAATTCAGCAAAGCACTAATCAGCATGTGCATAATCTGTTGAAATGCCTATTATGTGCACTTTAAGTTCAGTGCATCGGCTTTACAGATTCATTGGGAGTCAGATGTGAGAATAAGCTGTACAGCGTGTGCACGGTGGTTTGGTCATCAGGGATGCTTTAAATCACAGCAAACCTCTCATCGCTGATAGGGGTAAACAGTAAACCACTGTAGTATCCGTCCTTCACAACGGAGTCAGTTTTATTCTGGATGTGCCACGGTGTTGATCTCACAGGCTCTCAAACAGCAGGCATTGCCTTTGGTGTCACTGGGAAGCTGGCCCAGTAAAACTCCCAGGCAGGAAGGGTTTCTGTTACAGGAGGAGGAGGAGAGGGTGACCAAGGCAACCCAGGCGCTTGGTGGTCCTGTAATGAACACAGTGCAAATTAATTATAGTTGTATCCATGTGTGCATTTTAAATATACTTTGGTGGAATACTTAGAGAGAACTTGCTTCTAATATTAACATTAAATTTAAAAATTTTATGCATCAATCTTAAGGTCCTACTAGAGTTTCTCATTCTCCATTTAACTCCATTGCATGCCTTAATATTACTGCTGCAGTACCATCCATTTTGTTCTTTCCTTTGAGCTCATGGGAAATTGCATGGTAAAAATAAATTTAGCAATACGTATGCTGCTTGTATTTTGGACAAAACACAAATACAGAAGGAAATAAAAATCCAGATATTTGGGGAAAGAGCAAAACAAATGAGGATGTCTGGCCTTTATTTTTCCTCTAACAAAAGCATTTCATATTTAAGCAGTTCACATGTCAGTAACAATGATCTGGCAATGCACTGCTCCTGCAAAAAAGGATACAGCAGCTATCTCATACATTAGCCTGAAGCTCCAAATACTCTCTGACTGACTGTCTTGGTAGGCAGCAGAGATTTTGAATGTTCCAGGAAATCAGTGAAGCTTCAGCATATGTTTAATGCTGAAGTGCTGATCCAAAGAAGGATGAAGTTAAGGCTGAGCATAACAACTCTGTGTCAGAAGATTGCGCTTCCTTGCTCTAGAAGGGGTCTTGCTCATCCTGCTCTGTTTGTAATGGTATTACATGGCCATTTTAATGACCTGATTAAACTCATTCTAAGAGTTTTGCTGCCTCCAGACAAAAATAGTCCCTGGTAGTTAGAAATGTAGTCCTTCCATTTTATTTTCCTTCCTCAATGTTAAACTTTTTTTTTTTTTTTTTAAGAGAGAACATATGTCCCTTCTAAGTCTTGGCTTTGGCTAAACAAAAAGCCCAAGCTATTTTAATTTCCCCTCCTAAAATAGGGTCCCAATACTTCCGAACAACCTAGTCATTTGTCTTCATACCTATTCCAGCCTGAATACTGAGCTTATCCATGCTCCATTGGCTGCAGTAGCTATTTTCAAGGAATAATTTTTCTTCAGTGTGTCTTGCCTTGCAACAAACAAACTTCACTACAAAGAGTCCAATCAACACCACATTTCATGTACTGTTTGGTTTAGAAACGTAAAGCCAGATTATACTAACACTTGCATACAGTGTTGTCCAAGGTTGTAAGTAAAAGACTAAGTGGTTGTGCCACCAAAAATACAAGCAAGGGCCTAAGTAAAAATGCTTATTTTTCAATACATTATAATTTACATAGAGCACAGTAAATATTTAGAAATCCAGACTAAAATAGAAAATATTATATTAATAATGTATAATGCTGGTGGGAGTTCCAGTATTTCTAAGCTATAAATTTATTAATTCAATACATCTAGTAAAATATTATGTATCTTTTCCAGACTTGAGTATTGACATTTGTACTTTCTGAGACCGCTTGCAGTTTTACTTCTGTGTTGGGTTCATTTTGTAGATATGCTTTCAGAGATGCAGTGCCTAAAGAGGGATTTGAGTGAGAAAAAATGTGTTCTTATCTTACCTACGTAAGCCTAGTAAAGCATCGCCTAAGTCCTTTTAGTCCTGTGATAGAGTATGCAGATGCTTTTAGGGACTGGCCAGGAGAGCATTAATACGTTAAGCTCTGTGATCCCAAGCCCTGCGGCTGCTGTGTCAGTGAATAATGCAGAGGATATAGCACACTTTGCTTCTGGTGTTCATGATTTCTTTCTGTTGCTTCTATATTTAGATCTTTTTGGTTTACAAATCTTTTTTTTTTTTTCATTTTAATTAAACCTTAGCATAAGCAGCGCATTCAAAATGAAAGCAATTCAAGCTGTGGTAGAACCCGAAGTGTAACTCTTTTATCACTCACTATCTTAAATGTTTTTACTAATTAGTATCCCATTCATAGCCATGGAGTAGATGCTGCCAATTGCCTGGATGGTTCTAATGGAGCCACTTTCCTCTTGGTCCTTAATCTCACTCTCTTCTCCCAGACAGGCTAAGCCGGTAGCAACAGCATTAGTCCATTTTCCGTGTGTTCTTTAAGGAACATATCATGGCTTATTTTTTGAAAAGTAGCCATCCGGTCACGGCAAGGGACCAGGCACCAATATAGGTTAGGGACAGATCTTCTGGAAAGCACTACTGAGGAGAAGGATCTGGGAGTCCTGGTGGACAGCAAACTTTCCATGAGCCAGCAATGTGCCCTTGTGGCCAAAAGGGCCAATGGAATTCTGGGCTGCGTAGGGAAGAGTGTGGCCAGTAGGTCGAGGGAGGTCATTCTCCCCCTCTGCTCTGCACTGGTGAGGCCACAACTGGAATATTGTGTCCAGTTCTGGGCTCCCCAATTCAAGAGAGACAGGGAACTACTGGAGAGAGTCCAGCAAAGGGCAACTAAGATGATTAAGGGATTGGAGCATCTCCCTTATGAGGAAAGGCTGAGAGAGCTGGGACCTTTAGCCTGGAGAAGAGAAGGCTGAGGGGAGACCTTATTAATGCCTATAAGTATCTCAAGGGTGGGTTGAAGGAGGAGGGAGCCAGACTCTTTTCAGTGGTTCCCAGTGACAGGACGAGGGGCAACGGGCACAAGCTGGAACATGGGAAGTTCCATTTAAATATGAGGAAAAACTTCTTTCTGGTGAGGGTGCCAGAGCCCTGGAACAGGCTGCCCAGGGAGGTTGTGGAGTTCCCTTCTCTGGAGATTTTCAAGCCCCAGCTGGATGCAGTCCTGAGTGATGTGCTCTGGGCAATCCTGCTTTGGCAGGGGAGTTGGACTAGATGATCTCTAGAGGTCCCTTCCAACTCTGACAATTCCGTGATTCCGTGATACTTAATTCAGGAGCCTGAGTTTTACGTATAATTAATGGAGAAGGCAGGACAGGCCTCCAAAGGAAAATGAAGATAACCTAATCTTCATTGTATTTTGCTGTTCCCAGTCTGGGAATGGATGGGTCACGGTACTGCACCTAAAGCCAGGCAGGGGGCAGGCATCCTGGAATGCCTGAACTCATGTCAGATATGGGGTTTCACAACTTCCCTCCAGTCGAGATTTAAATGCTACACTATCTTTGGAGGAATAAGTATCCCCCGGAATGAAAAGAGTAGTGGCCTTTGGGAAGTATGGATGTGATTTGAGTTTGGCGGACAAACTTCTAGCTGTGCATTTTTAGAAGAGTCATATGCCCATGAACTGGAAGAAGGACACGCTCGAGGAACTTTGCAAAGTAAGGGCGAAAAGGATTTTTTTTCTGCTTATTTTGGGTCACTCTGAAAGAAGGGGAGCCCTAATTGTGCCATGGGAGAGACAAAATAAGAGAGAGCAAGACTGCTTGTGGCTGTGGGGATTTTATTTTTATAAAAAGCAGCGTGCCAGCTCTGCTCAGTCAGTGGAAATGAACTCTGAATACAAAACATCAGCACTGTGCTGAGCCTGAGCTAATGCATCTGCCTCTCAATAGACAGTATGAGCGTGGGGTCTCTGCTGTGCTTATTGCATCTGGGCAGCTCCTGGCTTTCAGCTGATGTACGTGTGTACAGGGCACACCATTTAAACATGTTCTACTTAGCCAAGTGCAAAGGTGACTCCTCAGAGGATGAGTTGTGCCTCTGGTCACTCTGAAAAGAAGTTTCTGTTAATTCCTTGTGATTTCAGCATCCTAGCCTGTATCAGGAACAGCGTGGTGAGTAGGACCCAAAAGGTGATCGTCGCCCTGTACTGGGCACTGGTGAGGCCCCACCTCAAATACCATGTCCAGTTTTGGGCCCCTTACCACAAAAAAGACATTGAGGTGCTGGAGCGGGTCCAGAGAAGGGCAACGGAGCTGGTGAGGGGTCTGGAGAACAAGTCTTATGAGGAGAGGCTGAGGGAGCTGGGGGTGTTCAGCCTGGAGAAAAGGAGGCTGAGGGGAGACCTTATTACTCTCTAGAACTCCCTGAAAGGAGGGTGTAGCCAGGGGGGGTCGGTCTCTTCTCCCAAGTCACAGGCGATGGGACAAGAGGAAATGGCCTCAGGTTGCGCCAGGGGAGGTTCAGGCTGGATATTAGGAAAAATTTATTCACTGAAAGGGTTATTAAGCCTTGGAATGGGCTGCCCAGGGAAGTGGTTGAGGCACCATCCCTGGAGGTTTTCAAAAGACGAGTTGACATGGAGCTCAGGAATATGGTTTAATGTTGGTGGGGTTTGTTTTTTTTTTTTTTGGGGGGGGTGGGTTCGGGGTTTTTTTTTGTTTTTTTTTTTTAAGGTTGGACTAGATGATCGTAAAGGTCCCTTCCAACCTAGGGGATTCTGTGATTTCAGGTTCCTTCAGAAGCCAGCTGGTGCAGCCCGTACTGCTCTTTGAGACCTTGGGCATACAACAAAGTTCATCGTGTCCTTGCCTTTCATTTTCAAGTAATGACGACATTAGTGACACAGGAGCTCAAAATGTGATTTTTCAGATGAAAACCAGAAAGGCAAATGTATGAGTATAGCTGTCAAACATAGTTACAGATTTATGAAGATCCATGGCATCATATTCAGTGGAATTATGCTAGACTACAAAGGGCAGGAAAGCTTATTCAAATAGAAAATAATTCTTAAAAGCCTTTTAAACTTTTTGAAGTCATGAGAGAGTCTATTTTTTTGAAGTGAGACTAACTCTTTATCAATATTCCATGGCTATTTCTTAAACTTATCTAGCCTAGTACCAACAGCAATGAGAACTCTCCTAGTACTTCTAGACCTGGTTACTGGTGCTCCTTGGTTAGATAGTACCGGGCCTCCTGCTCTGCTTCTTTTAGAAGAAGAAATAAGTAGTATTTCTCCAGTTTGTTCACAAATGATTTGTGCCACACCCCCTTTACCTGAACATAATAGGAAATAGCAAACAGGCACGTTTTTTGTTCAGAAACCCAAGCTTTCCTTTAAATATCCTACCTCCAAACAGGACCTTTTCTTGGCTTCCTCCTGTGAACCTATTCAGATAACTACTTTATCTCTTGGCTCTGTTTTAATTTTCTGGGAGGCAAACAGACCTCTTCCTGCAGAAAAATGGGTACCGCGTCCAGCATTCTCCACTGGTTTGCAGGGAAAAAAAAAAAAAAATCACTAGATTGGTTCATTTTCCATTCAGGAGTCTTGAATGTCTGCTGGTTGTAACCTCTCATTAGTCATGTTGTAATTACATGTTCACTTATGTAGCCCAATTAAGTGATATCAAGCCTGCCCACCAGATCTGACAGCCATTGGTGAAAGATACAGGCACTGGCAAGCATTAGCTGTAGCCAGCACAGACTGTATTTTGTTGGAAAAACTCTTGTAGCTATTCTACCAGGTTTTGTTGGCAGTACTAGTGACTAGATAAGGGACGACCTATGGATGTGATCTATCTGGACTTCTGTAAGGCCTTTGACACGGTCCCCCATGACATCCTGCTCGCCAAACTGGAGAGATACGGATTTGATGGGTGGACGGTTCAGTGGATAAGGAATTGGCTGGATGGTCGCATCCAGAGGGTAGTACTCAATGGCTTTAAGTCCAGATGGAGAGCAGTGACAAGTGGTGTCCCTCAAGGGTCCGTCCTGGGACCGGTACTGTTCAACATTTTTATCAACAATATAGACAGAGGGATGGAGTCCACCATCAACAAGTTTGCGGATGACACCAAGCTGTGTGGTCTTGTCGATGCACCAGAGGGATGGGATGTCATTCAGAGGGACCTGGACAGGCTGGAGAGGTGGGCCCAGATGAACCTCATGAGGTTCAACAAAAGCAAGTGCAGGATTCTGCACCTGGGAAGAAACAATCCTCAGTATAAATACAGACTGGGGGATGAGGTATTAGAAAGCAGCCCTGAGGAAAGGGACTTGGGGGTGCTGATGGACGAGAAGCTGGACATGAGCAGGCAATGTGCTCTCGCAGCCCAAAAGGCCAATCACATCCTGGGCTGCATCAAAAGAAGTGTTGCCAGCAGATCCAGAGAGGTGATTCTGCCACTTTGCTCTGGTGAGACCTCACCTGGAGTACTGTGTGCAGGTCTGGAGCCCTCAATATAGAAAGGACATGGACCTGATAGAGAGGGTCCAGAGGAGGGCCACGAAAATGATCAGGGGATTGGAGCACCTCTGCTATGAGGACAGGCTGAGGGAGCTGGGGTTGTTCAGCCTGGAGAAGAGGAGGCTCCGGGGACACCTAATAGCAACCTTCCAGTACCTGAGGGGGGCCTACAGGAAGGCTGGAGACAGTCTCTTTACAAAGGCCAGCAATGACAGAACAAGGGGTAATGGCTTTAAACTGGAAAAAAGCAGATTTAGATTAGACATTAGGAATAAGTTCTTTACCACGAGGGTGGTGGAGCACTGGAACAGGTTGCCCAGGGAGGTGGTTGAGGCCCCTTCCCTGGAGATATTCAAGGTGAGGCTCGACGAGGCCCTGGGCAACCTGGTCTAGTTGGGGGTGTCCCCGCTGACTGCAGGGGGGGTCGGACTAGATGACCTTTGAAGGTCCCTTCCAGCCCAGATGATTCTATGATTCTGTGATTCTACTACTGCTGGCCACGTATATGTCCATCAGTGTTTTGATCTCCAGCTAGCCCTCCAAGGCTGCCACAGAGGCTCTGCCAGGCTGCTTCTGCAGACCCCGAGCTGCCTGCACGATAACAGCCGAGCGTCAGCAAAACAGCGTCACACAGCTGCTGGCTGTGCCTGATCGATGTCTTATCGTTTTCAATTTGTCAGAAGCTGGAGCAGAACAGTCAATTCTCATACCGAGCAACAGTGAAGTAGCTGCACTTATCTCCTCAAAAGACAAAAAAAGATGGGAGAAAATCTGGTGCTGGTGTCCTCTAAAACCACCATTGTCCATTACGCAGAGCACAGTGACATCCCTTTGACAATCTACTAGTAGCAGAAAAATCAGCGATGAAGATCTTACAGGCCTTCAGGTAGCCTGTACAAACCTATGTTACAAATGTACCTAAAATAGAGAAAGGTATTATTTTCTGCCTTTGTTACTGCATACTGGTTTATGTACCCTTTCCTTCTAGCCCTCTATCTCTTTTTCTCCTGAAAATTCAAGCTAAATTCCTGTCAGCAGGGATTCTGTTTCTAAGTCACGTGTTTCTTGATGAACACACTAGGTTACTCGCAGGTAGAAAGATTCCCCAAAGTGTATGTTTGCAAATAAGTTTGACCCATCTGGGTAGAAGGAATGAACGGAAATAAGAGAAATAAAATACAAAGCAGCCTACTGAAAATAAGCAAGACAAAACCCACACTATTTAATTGAGCATTGTAATGAATTACACTGGAAACACTGAAGGAGACTGCTGTGCATAAACCATTCATTGGTCTTTCAGATTCCATAATGGTGACAAAAAAGTGTTGTAAACATAGAGCATGCAGGTTTTCAAATCCAAACCCAGAATAGTTTGATTTTCCAGTGCCAAAGAGCAAGTCTGAATTAAAGCACTGGCATGCTGTGCTTAGATTTAAGTGATAGAAACAGTGGGTGGCTGGCTCAAAAGTTGTGACATGGATAGATTACAAAACTAGTCAGCAGTCACAGGCCTCGGGGACTGGCAAATGTGATGATTTGTTTCATCTTGGACAGTGTTTCTGCACTGAACCTTTGTGCTCTGGCCTGGAAGTAAATGATGCTCAAAACCATGCTTTCTTTTTTTTTTTTTTTTTGGACAAATTTATGGTTTTTAGTGGTCTATTTTGTGTGTTGGGAGAAATGCTATAATACAAAGGATGGAAGGAAGGAGGGAGGGAAGGAGGGAAGAAGGGAAGGAAGGAGGGAAGGAGGGAAGAAGGGAAGGAAGGAGGGAAGGAGGGAAGAAGGGAAGGAAGGAGGGAGGGAGGGAGGGAAGGAGGGAAGAAGGGAAGGAAGGAGGGAAGAAAGGAAGCAGGGAGGGAGGGAAGGAGGGAAGAAAGGAAGGAGGGAGGGAAGGAGGGAAGAAGGGAAGGAAGGAGGGAAGGAGGGAAGAAGGGAAGGAAGGAGGGAGGGAGGGAGGGAAGGAGGGAAGAAGGGAAGGAAGGAGGGAAGAAAGGAAGGAGGGAGGGAGGGAAGGAGGGAAGAAAGGAAGGAGGGAGGGAAGGAGGGAAGAAAGGAAGGAGAGAAGGAGGGAAGGAGGAAGGAAGAAGGGAAGGAGGAAGGAGGGAAGAAAGGAGGAAAGGAAGGAGGGAAGAGAGGAAAGAAGGAAGAAAGGAAAGGAAGGAGGGAGAGAGAAAGGGAGGGAGGAAGTAAGGAAAGAAGAAGGGAAGGAAGAAGGAGGGAGGAAGGAAGGAGCAAAGGAAGGAAGGAGCGAAGGAGGGAAGGGAGGAAGGAAGGAAGGAAGACAGGCAAGCATCTTTCCTTCCTGTTAGTCATGTTACATGTATGTCCCCAGCTGGCAGAGTGCTCTCTGGAGGAGGCGCAGCCCCAGGGGTAGGTGGCAAGGACCCAGGGAGTGACAGTGCAAGACCTGCAGGTGAGTGACCAAAGTGAGCAGGAGTCCCTTGTCACAGCCGGGAGCCAAGGGGCACTGTTAATGGAAAAGATGTCATTTCAACCACTTTTCCAGACTGCTCAGTGCATCTCAGATCTTGCAGTAATATAACATGATAGCCAATGTGCCGTTACTCAGTCTGCAGAGGGGCAGAACCTCTCCCTGTGTGCTGGATTTACTGGTGGTGAAAGTATATAACTGGTAAACCACAGCAGAGAGAGGTTTAATTAACCAGCTGTTGTTGCACAGCAGCATTCCCACATGTCCCAGGAGAAAGGTGAAAGCCCAAACACCACATGGCTTTTCTGCTGGGAAGCTCTATCACTGTCAACCCCCTTTGTAACTTACATAAAATGAAAATAAAACAAATGGAGTTTCTCATAATTAGATATATTGTCTCTCTTAAATCATACCAGGATCTGTTCCTCATTGTTGCTTTTGCAGTCACTGACTCTTTCTGAGTGGAATAAAAATTACACCATGCAGCAAAAAAAAATCTGTTTCACTGTATTAATAGTAGCATCTCAATCAGCGCTTGCCTGATTGCTTAGGTTTCCACCTCCTTGTTTGCTCTCTGTGCCACCAGTAGTGGAACATCTAGGTCACTTGTATAATAGTGCAATTTTCATCCAGCTTGCCCAGTACAAACAGGTAATGCGTGTAAACAGGTTAATGTGTATGTGGAGGAGAAAATTGATATATACAATATTTCGGATTCATGCTAGTTCTGTTACCTTTTTCCAGAATAGTTAAAATGATGTCTATAATCCTTCAGCCAGTTTCCAAAGTAATGCCTGGCAGTCTTTAAATTTGTCTAGCATGGCTCCAGTGCTGTTTTTTCCCCCTTGTGCTAATAATTTTAATAAAAGAACTAACCGATGCAAGGTTTGTTTTTCACATATTTAGGGTTGCCAATTGTACTTTGGTTACTTCTTTATTAGCGTAGTTTGGGAAGATCCAAAAAGATATTTAGATTCCTAAACTGATTTATTCACCCCAACTCCCATATCATCTTGACCACCACCCTTAGCTTGAGATGAGTCACCCTGTGAAAGTGTCTGTTTCTTTCCATTGAGAGCTCTGCAGGACTAGTTTACGTTTAAATGTCTAGCTTCTGGACACCTAAATCAAGGTAAATGAATCCTACTCAGGGAACTCCAATAATTGTCCAGCTGCCCTTTAACTCTCTTTCCAGAATGGGACCTTTGTCTGAGGTCCAGCATCTCAGAAAAGATTTGGGGTTGAGCACAGCCTGGGGAGTGTAATTATGTCCTCAAAGAACTTGAGTCCTTTTGTTCTTTTTTCAATGACACAAAAACAATGACACATTTTCAATGACAAAAAAAAAAAACCATTCAGATTTAGGAGCCGAAGCTCTGCTGAGTTTCTGTGGTGCACATATTCTTGATTTTGGATTTATTTTTTATTTTGCCCTCTTTTCAATTTAGGAGGGAAGAGAAGAAAGGAAAGGAAATGTGGGTTTTTTTCAGCATTTAATATCAGTTGGAACATTTGAGGATGCCCATATAACAATAAAAATACCCTCATCTTTTGTCTCAAAGCTATGGAGAAAGTCTGCTATAAACAGGGCTGCTGTTCAATTTTATTTTATGTTCATTTGTACTGGTATTGAAAATGAGCAACAAGGGAGACCACAGGTGTTCAGGCACTAAAGAACTGGAAAACAAATGCAATGCTTCATTTTCAGCCAGAGGCAGGTTACCGTGTTTCCTTAGAAAAGGCTTTTAATAGAAGGAGAAATTGTGGTAAACTGATGGTGACATTAAGCAAAATTGACTATAATTGATTAATGTAATCTGCATATTTTATGATTATCTGAGATATGGCTACCGTATAATGAAAATTTTGCAACACTCAAAGCCTGTGCACAAGGTTATGTATTCTTGCATAAATCTGAGAGCATAAAGGGGGGTGGAGGAGTGCTTTAAATTGCCAAGGATGATCTGGATGATAAAACTTAAGTGCAAATGAATATTAATTTTTAGTGCAGTAAAATTAGCTGACTCTTTGAAGATTGCTGGTACTTAACCTTTTCTGGAGTACAGTGATCTGCTTTAAACTGAATTTTTAAATTATTTTCCTCTTGCAATTTTCCATTGATTTGGTGTGTTTGTGATAGTCCATTCTGGTTTGGACCTTGTAAGAGCACTTGTGGGAGATGGAAAGTTCTGGGGAGGGGAGCAGGGGGAGCAGGAGCCACGTGCTGTGAGGTTTTAGATGAAATGCCCTGTCTGCACTTAGTCACTGACATCTTGGCCAGGCCAGTTTAGTACCAGTGACCTCTTCAGCCAGGGGTAAGCTCCCCTGAAGTGAATGCATACCTGATGCTTGCTTTGGGGCAGTACAAGGAACAACAGGAAATTTTGAACACTGGACTTCCCAGAGGAAAGCCCTTGCCATGCTCCAGGCTACTTTCTTTATGATCCTAGGATTTTCTGTACCTTGCCAAGGGGGTCAGTATGCCTTCCAGTGAGGATACATCTTTTTTCTTCTTGGGTAAATATTTTACTCTATATATTTGCAGCGAGGAACACTGGAGTTTCTGTTGGAGTTACAGACTAAGCTACCCTAAACCTACCATTATCCCTCCCACCCCCCGGCCAGATTATCTTAAGAAAACTCATTTTCACTTCCTTTACTTTTGTTCCTCTAGGAGTGGTAGCTTCTTAAGTCACTCTCTTGTGGTTTCAGAGGTCAGGTCAAGTCTAGACTGCACAGTCAAGGAGGTAGATGTCACCCGAAATGTCCATGGTTCGAGTACTCCACACATTTCAAGAAAATGAGCCTTCTCGTAAATTGCTATTAGAATTGCCATAATCACTACTCATTAAAAAAATTCAGGGTTTTTAGTCAGACTCATTTACAGCTTATATTGGACTAATATTCTTACAGTGTTCCATTATGAAAAGAGTAGAAAATGTGTTCTTCCATCTTGGCAGAGCAAATCACCATCATAGCCGAGATGACCAAGAATCTTTTCGCAAGTAATTTTATTTGCATTCGGTAAATGTCAGACATAAAATAGTGATATATGTAATATTGCTATAACATACTCATCTGTTAACTACTTCTGACACTTTTGTGAGAAATCGTCCAAGAACTTGCAGTCTTTTTTGGGCCCCCTACCACAAAAAAGACATCAAGGTGCTGGAGCGGGTCCAGAGAAGGGCAACGGAGCTGGTGAGGGGTCTGGAGAACAAGTCTTATGAGGAGAGGCTGAGGGAACTAGGGTTATTCAGCCTGGAGAAAAGGAGGCTGAGGGAAGACCTTCTCGCTCTCTACAACTCCCTGAAAGGAGGGTGTAGAGAGGCGGGGGTCGGTCTCTTCTCCCAAGTCACGGGCGACAGGACTAGAGGAAACGGCCTCAAGTTGCGCCAGGGGAGGTTCAGGCTGGATATTAGGAAAAATTTTTTCACTGAAAGGGTTATCAGACATTGGAATGGGCTGCCCAGGGAAGTGGTTGAGGCACCATCCCTGGAAGCGTTCAAAAAACAGGTTGACGTGGTGCTGGGAGACATGGTTTAGTGATGGTGTTGCATTTTGTTGTTTTGTGGGTATTTATTTTTGTCAGTTAGGTTGATGGTTGCACAAGATGATCTTGAAGGTCCCTTCCAACCTAGAAGATTCTGTGATTCAGTAGAATTTATTTATCTAAAAGAATATGATGTGAGTAGTTAGATTTTCTGGATAGAGGTAAAAGTAATTTTGCCATTGAAGTGCATGTTTGTGTTCTTTGTCATTGTGCAAACAATCCTACAAGGACAGAAAAAGCAAGCGAAACCTGCGAAGTCATGTGTGACTGTCACATGTGAAAGGAAATGTCTCATTTGCAAGACATTAAAATTCTAGCTCAGAAAAAGGATGTTTGTGAAAAGTTTGACACAGTGGTTGGGTTTCAGGTATTTGATTTATCTGTTACTTGAAATACTTTTTCAGAAGAAAGCGCATTTTTTAAGTCATTTCAGATATTGAAACAATTTATTCTTTGTAAATGCCATTAGAGCTGCAGTGTTTGCCAATTATTTAATAACTTCCTTTTCCTCTTTCATCCCCCAGAGTTCAGTTTGCCACTCCAATGTGGCTTCCCTCCACCGATGTGGTTTCCACATCACTACATGAGAATTGAGAGGATATAGAATATAGTTGTCTCTTTTTATATTTGGTGGTAGGATCTTCAAATCCATTTGCTGCTTTCGTTTGCGATGTTGTGGTTAATCAAGGGAGAGCCTCTAGGAAATGATTATGGGCAATCAGCCCAGTTGCAAGAAAATGAACTTTGTAATACAGCTTACCAGCCAGGTCTTTAAACTGCTGGAAGCCAAACCACCCCATTCACCTCCCTAGCCATATACGCCCACCAGGAAGAAATCCCTTCCCTTATCCCAAGTGTTTAGGGAAGGACCTTTCCTGAATCACAGTACTGTTGCATTTCAGGGTACAAAGGGTTAAACGTGCCAACCGGGTCCTGGGCTGCATGAAAAGAAGTGTGGCCAGCAGATCCAGGGAGGTGATTCTGCCCCTCTACTCTGCTCTGGTGAGACCTCACTTGGAGCGCACAGAGCTCTGGAGTCCTCAGCACAGGAAGGACAGGGACACGTTGAAGCAGGTCCAGCAGAGGGCCACAAAAATGATCTGAGGGCTGGAGCACCTCTCTGATGAAGACAGGCTGAGAGAGCTGGGGTTGTTCAGCCTGGAGAAGAGAAGGCTCCGGGGAGACCTCATAGCAGCCTTCCTGTACCTAAAGGGAGCCTACAGGAGAGATGGGGAGGGACTCTTTATCAGGGAGTGTAGTGATAGGACAAGAGGTAATGGTTTTAAACTGAAAGAGGGGAGATTTAGATTAGATATCAGGAAGAAATTCTTTACTGTGAGGGTGGTGAGGCACTGGAACAGGTTGCCCAGAGAAGTTGTGGATGCCCCATCCCTGGAGGGGTTCAAGGCCAGGCTGGATGGGGCTTTGAGCAACCTGGTCTGGTGGGAGGTGTCCCTGCCCGGGGCAGGGGGATTGGAACTTGATGATCTTCAAGGTCCCTTCCAACTCTAATGATTCTGTGATTCTATAAACCTACTCATCGTGGGGACTCCTTAGAAAAAGCAACGAGGAGTTAAATGGCATGATCATTTCTAGCTTTTAAACCTTGCACTTGCACAGGTTTTCCGGTTGAACTTGAAAGAGTTGGTCAGAGACGCAACAACACTATCCTTCAAAAATTCCCACTGTGTGGGAGGGTTGGGGGAGGCTGCCACTGCAGGAGGTGAGGAGAGGAAGGCAGCAGTTGCTTCTCCGCACGTCTTGCAGCCGGCGTGATTTCTGAATTTGCAGCCAAAAGTGGCTGTAAATCTCTCTCCTCTGCACTCTCTCAGCTCTGATTATAATGAGCAATCAGAGTGGCTGAAGTGTTGCCTTGCTTTCTAGATGAAGCACTCGTAATACTACATTGAGCACATTTGAATCCTAATTAGAGTAATGGGATCTTTTAAACAAAATGTGCAGCCTAGGGAGAAACATTATCAGAAGTGAGTTCCGTATTTGACACATAACTGCCTTAGGTGTACACATCTATGTTATAGGTGGTGTTTAGTAAAAAAATACACCTGACACATCAGCAAGCAATTACAAGTATCATAGGACAAAAGCATATTAGATTTGCATGTTGTTTTATTCTGTATTTATACAACAACATGTAGTCGTGCCCCACTAGATGCATTCACGTTTCCAAATGAGACAGGATAATGTAAGAAGGGGCTCAGCCCGCAGCTCCTGCAAGTTGCAGGACTGAAAGCTTGGCTGAGAACATAAGAACTAGTGGAAGTTGAGAGGTCTTCCAGTTGTTTAAGGACATCCTAAAAAGCGGGAACATCAAGATTGCCAAGGCTTTCATGTTTGGCTTCTCATATGAAAATATTTCCGTACTCATAATCACCCTTTTAATCTTGATCATTTTTTGGTTCTAATGCTTTTTTAAAGTGGGGCACCAGAATGGTCTTCAGTATTTAAGGTGCAGGAATAGTACAGGTTTTGCAGTGGCATAATCCTGTTTGATGTTTCATTTCTTTTACTTTCTTAAAAATACCTAATCAAAGATGTCCTTTTAATTGCTGTTGGACACCGAGCAAATTCTTTGTGTAGAACTGAATGTAATGTCTCCAGGATCTTTCTCCTGAAATAACATTACCTGGAGCCTTTCATAGTGAGCACAGACAGAGCTGGTTTATAGCACTGGAGAATTTTTATTACTGTTCAACCCACTTTCTGGATCACTTATGAATAGTTTAACAGAACATGTCCCCAAGTGGTTCTTGTGGGATTCATCTAGCAACTTCCCTAAAATGAACACCTATTTCCTGACTTTTGTAATGCATAACTTGATGAGCGCTTCAACTGCTACCTCATTATGGAAAAGGGCAGCAGCGCTGCTGTTTTATTCAGTAGGAGTGTGTTCAGAACATCTATCTTATTTAGTCCCTCACTAGTTTATGAATCCCAAAGAAGCTTAAGCCTGAAATAACTATCAGGTCTCCTTCACCCTAATGTGGCACTGCTGGTCAGACGCTTCTGTGTCTGAGGAGCATTACTGTGGACAACTCTGGTGTCTACAGATTTCAGGGATAGGAAGCAACTGAACAGGAATTTAGATGGCCACAATCTGGTGTTTAGGATCCAAACCATGCCTAAGTCCTGGGTGTTGAAGCTGCTTTGCAGCTATAAGCCAAGTGAGTAGGATATGCAGTTAGATCGGTAAAGGCTTGCAAATCTCTTTACGTAGGCACCAACAGTAGCGATTAGGCACCAGAGTAATGCCTGGATTGCATCAGTGGATTTATTCTCTAAGGCGGTATTTGGGGAAGCATCCTTCATCAAATGGGTGGTTAAGCAAGTAGTTACCTTTAAGTGTGTACTTGGAGCTTTCATTGTGAAATTGGTTTTATATATACAAATAAAAGAATTCCCAAACCGAAGCTTTAATTTCCTTCATAGTCAGATATAAGTGCACAAATTAGCCCTCTGCTGTTTGATTCTTTGGAAATATAAGTTTTTCATTCTGCTTATGTATATATATCTGCTTATATATAAAATACCTCAGGCATGGATTTCTCCCTCCAGAATTTTCTCTGTGGCATAAATACTCTTTCTGCTATTTCCTTCAGGTGACCAAAACCAAACTCTTTAAAGTAGTTGACTAGTATGCAACTGGAGTTGACTTATATTTCAACTCCATATATATTTTGATAGTGCATAGCAAAATAATTCATTCAGAACCTTAAGAATTTCAAAACATTTATTTTCATGTAAGTCTGTATACTTAAAAGACAAAATGCCCTTTGCAAATCTTATGAAACAAATATCCTATCTACTTATTCCTTGGAGAAAAAGCTGTATTCTCATAGGACTAATAATAATAATAAATTTAATGACAGAGAAGAAAAAAAAACAGAAAAGGAGGGTATAGGTATTTAATTTAAATTTTCTGGTTTGTATATTTTCAACAGAAAATACTAGTTTTGATGAAACACAGCTTTTGAGAACACTCTATATACTTGACAGATATCAAGATGAATGTTTCCTGAAAAATAAGAATTGTAGATAAATATATAGCCTACTATTGTCAGTGTATAGAATTCTTAGCATAAATACAGTTAACTTTTCAAGATGTCTGATAATTTGCCATCAGCTAGCTTTTTTGAGTTACCTAAATACTTAGTAGAGATTTCTAGTGTCTATAACATTTATATGATTTTAAGGTGCTTGATCGCCTTCTCTGTCTCTAAAAAAAAAAGAGATTAAAACATATAAACCTGCGATAGCTTGGCTCCAAAAACAATGAAATAAATAGAGCTAGAAAAATGTGGTAGAACTAGTAAAATTATTTCCGGAAAGTAAGAATGATAGCAGAGGAAAAGAAGATACTTTTTCCTCCAACGGGTGTAAACAAAGCTATGTCTGCTCTGCTCAAATGGTCTTTTTTTCTTGTGCCACAGGCTCACTGCCTTATTTTTGACACAGTAAGCTCTTAAAGTTCTTATAATGTCATCAGCCATTATAAAATATCTCTAGTTTTATTTTTTTAAAATCATTAAATAACTGTATTTATGCTTTTGAGTGTGTTGATTTTGCATTTGACTCTCAGCAGCCTGGTGTAGTTGAACAAAACCCTTTATTGTAGTAAGGAGCCCTTCCTAAAGTGATGGTGAGGTTTGGGAACATAGTCATTAGTCTTGGTCACTTTGCACAGAAACTCATCCTCGCCAGTAGCTCTAGCGGTCACAGCTCATACTGTGGCAGAGCCCAAATAATTGGTTTTAAACCCTGAGGTAGTCGTGTATCATCTAGCATTGGAATCTGCTGATTGAACTAAGGAACGCATTGAAAGCAGCAGGCTTCACCCAGGTGTGTATTTAGATTAGATCCCTTGGAGCTTGCTTATTTCTAGCAGCAGTTGCCTAATGGCCAAGTGATTCTTTCCTATGTTGGTTTAGCTTTTGCCTAGATTTGTACTATTATTGTAATTAATAGATAGCAATAATGAGTTGTTCCTTTGTGTAGAGGGTTCTGCTATGGCCCTAGAATAAAACTGCAGCACAGGAGAGTATGGGGTGGGATGGAGGTGGAGGCCTTGAAAGCAAAGGCATGGGATGATGAGGAAGCTTCAGGGCTGTAAACAGGGACTTGGCATCAGGGTCACTAAAGGAGGGACACTGGTCACTAAGGGAGGGACATCTTGGAATCTGAGTAAAATCATAGAATCATAGAATGGTTTGGGTTGGAAGAGACCTTAAAGATCATCGAGTTTTAACCCCCCACTAGAACAGGTTGCTCAAAGTCCCATCCAACCTGTTCTAAATCACTTTATAAGTAACATAAATCACTTTATGAGAAACAAAGAGAGCAAAGAAAAAGTACACAGCACGTGTCAAACTTGCCATGTATAGTGAATTTGGATGGAGAATGGAGTTACAAAATGATGGAGAAAGAGCAATTTATGTAGTGTGTTCACAAACCTAAGAATTACTCTAAGTGCTTCCTGGAGAGAGGAGGAAGAAATTATCACCATTGGTATTATACATCCTGCAGCAAAGGACTCAAGGTGCTGCCAGCTCACAGCAGTGAACCTCACCAGCTGAAGCCATTCATCTTAGGGACCCTCCAGGGCAGTGGAAGGGTGAGGGATCACCAGGGAAAAGGTCACACACTAGAAAGTTTATGTATGTTATGTATAGAAAGTTTATACTTTAGGTATGGTAATTGTGCATTTCTTGAAGATCTTTTATTTCCTGCATTGGCTTTGCAAACTTACAATTCATTGTTATATTCATTGAACATCTTTGGTTTGGTTAGTTCCAGCAGCAGTTGTCTAATGACCTTCTTACCTATGCTGGTTTAGCTTTGCTTAAATTTATACAAGTTTAGGAACATTTCTAGGTTTGTGATCTCTGTATCTGCTCCATCAGTTTTCTGGCAGGTAATTTATACATAGGTCATTCATTGTTGGTCACAGTGGTCACTCGTTGTAGCCTCAGTTTTGGCACATAACACTTTAATGTGTTAACCTTTCTCCTAAACATTTATTTTCTTTCACAGAATTTACATTTTTTCTTCATTTAACATTCACCCCTGGTATTCGGGCTCTTTTGATGGTGATTCAATGGTTGTGTTATCATCACATTATTCTACTGATTTTTCTTTGTTTTGCTGCTCACCTATCTAAACAAAAATATGATCTGGGTACAGCTTAGTACCTCTTTGCCATTAAGGTGTTGATGTATTTCATTATGAAAAGCATCAGGAAATAAATCACCCTTGAATTGAAGGGCCTGTTTGCCCAAGGCACTACTGAATGTACACAAATCTCTGCTCCATTTCACCAAAGAAACTACAAGAATTTTAATGATGCATCAAGTATAGAAAAATATGTTTTGTAACCTGTATCTCCAAAAATTTCCTCTCTTGTAAGCGGTGTTCTTTCTACGTGCCTGTACTTCCTTATGGAGTCTCTGTGCCTGACTGCGGGCGTTGTACATCCACTCTTAGCTCTGCTGTGTGAGCTTTCCTTATGTAGTCACCATCTCCATCTTCTTCATTCTTCTTCCTGGAGTGAGAATAACTGGTTTAAAAACAAGAATCGAGGGATGGGTAAGCTCTTTTAGCTTCACTGTATTCTACTGAGAACTGTCCCATTCCCCCTCATACATTCTCAAATTGTTCCTCTTTTTTCGTTTGTTCTCTATTTCTCCACTGATGGGACCTAGCACCTGAAAGCTTTTTGACCCCAAAACAGGGACCACCAGGAAATTATACTTATTCTGTTACTGTACAGTTCACTTCTTGCTTTTACTATAATCAGTGCTGCAGACAACATCTTCATTTTTGCATTTATGTCCAGATTAAAAATTAATAGGTTTGCATTTGTCAAACTGCATGCTCAATAATTTTCTTCTGTAGAATTGTCCATTGATCTTATGAATAATGCCTCTGTAGCAATAGCACTGTGATTATCGTCTGTGCCTAGTCTCTACGCTGTGCTTTTATTTGCAAATTCTTGCAAGATGTGAAATCCACTGCAACTCTCATATTCTTCAAGTACCTGTTGTTTCTTTTCATAGCTGTATTTGTTACTTTATATGAAGTTCTGTGTAATTGCATGGATTAAATTTATCTGAGATCTACACAATTCCTGCTGCAGGTCTCTGTGCTATTAGTCTTGGATATTCTTGTTATTTCAGTTTTATGAGGACACTCTTTATTCATCAATCTGTATTGTGTAATTTTGTTTGCTATGCAAACTCCATTTGTTCCTTCAAGTTCCTTCCAGTAGTTTTATTTAAGCATTTTGGCCAGACAGAAATCAGTTCCCTGTCAGCACACATCCTTTTAAAATGGTAAGATTGCTTTCTCCTCCAGAGGTAGTTCATCGTTTTTCTTGCCTTTGTGTTCTTTCTTATCACTCACATACTTCACTTTTGCGGAAGTCGATATTCCTCAGATTTCTGCTATAGACTTTTATAATTCATTTTCCCTGCTTTGATCAACTGGAAATTATAAAACACAGCAGATGTTTTGAAATATGTTACCTTTTATGACAGAGCGGGTTATGGAGCCATGCATCAGGTTAAGGATGGGTGGGCTTCAGCACCATGCGACAGACACAGCTGTAAGGCAGCAGATGAGGATGACGGAGGCCTGAAGCACATAGAGTGAGAGGAGCTGGGTTTGGGTTTGGAATATAGTACTGTCGGTCTTGAGCGAGGAAGGGAATTGGCATGCAGAAGGGAGTGGAAGAGGATCAGGACAAGGGGGCGGTTGTCTCTGGATGGCAGTGCGTGTTTCCTCTGCTGTGCTCAACCCACAGCGGAGTTAAACATCCTCACCATGCAGTAAGTAAGAAACATATTATTAACCTGAGGGTCAGTACTAAGAGAGATTGCCATCACTGATCCAGAACCCCAGAATAAGGGTAGTTCTCTATGGTGAATCCATCAGGCTTTCAATGCACATTGTCTTTCACTGCGATTCGGTTCATGTCTACATGAGTAGGCTTAAGCGGTTACAATTCCTGTGCAAGGGCTGTGGGCGAATGTGGGCCCAGGTGGCCAAGAAGGCCAACGGCATCCTGGCCTGTGTCAGGAATAGCGTGGCCAGCAGGAGCAGGGCAGTGATGGTGCCTCTGTACTGGGCACTGGTGAGGCCTCACCTCGAGTGCTGTGTTCAGTTCTGGGCCCCTCACTACAGGAAGGACACTGAGCTGCTGGAGCGTGTCCAGAGGAGAGCCACCAAGCTGGTGAGGGGTCTAGAGAACAAGTCATACGAGGAGAGGCTGAGGGAACTGGGCATGTTTAGTTTGGAGAAGAGGAGGCTGAGGGGGGACCTCATTGCCCTCTACAACTCCCTGAAAGGAGGGTGTAGAGAGGTGGGTGTTGGCCTCTTCTCCCAAGGGAATAATGACAGGACCAGAGGAAATGGTCTGAAGTTGGGGCAGGGGAGGTTTAGATTAGATATTAGGAAGAATGACTTTACTGAGAGGGTGGTCAGGCCCTGGAACAGCCTGCCCAGGGAGGTGGTGGAGTCGCCATCCCTGGAGGTATTTAAGAAACGTGTAGACGTGGCACTTCAGGGCATGCTCTAGTGCCCGAGATTGTAGGGTTTTGTGTGTGTGTGTGTGTGTGTGTATGGTTGGACTCGATGACCTCAAAGGTCCCTTCCAACCATGAAGATTCTGTGATTCTGTGACCGGACTGCTGTGTAGACCCTGGGAAGGCTGTGCAAGCCCAGCAGGGTCTGGAAAACTGCTGGACATGACACAGGAAATCGTAGACCATATAAAGCTGTGAGAATCTGACAAAAGTCACAGGCAGCACCATGGGGAAGAGCTGGACCACACAGGTGGTTAAGACAGAGCTATATGAGAAACAGCTGAAATCCACAGGCAGTTGGACTGGTACATTAGAGACCTTTAGGGGTGCAGAGTCTTGCAAGTCCAACAGCACCTAGATAACCTTATAAATAATACCACATAAAATGGATTTATGGTAATCTCACTCATTTTGCCCTCACATGGCAGATGCTAGAAAGCCTCATAACCTGTCTCAGCCCTTAGCAGTGCTACATGGGGTGTTTGTTCATTACTCTTTCAGTTTGAATCAGAAGCGCAGTTTAGAGAAGAGGCTTCTGATCATTCCCAATTTCTGGGCCATCACTTACAGTGAGCAGAGATCACAGGGTGGGAACTGGACTCCTCGCCTACAAAACTAAACCAAAGTTTGGTTCCAGAAAGGGTCTCTGTCTTCTAACGGGAACTTAACTCTGTGCAACCAGGCTACAACTAGCAGGAAAGAAAACCCACTGAAGCGCTAGAGGAGGGGTCGTGCCGCCATCCTAAATACAGTGTGGATGTCGGGTCCGCAGCACTGACCATTTTGCTGTGCAGTTGGGTTGTGTTGCTCACTAGTGAAGGCTTACGAAGGTGGTGTCCAACTTCACGTGCTCCTGGGAGAGCCCGTTCATCCATACTGCACTTGGAAAGCTGTATTACCTGCCGGTTGATGTAACCCTCCGTGTCAACGAGTGTCTCCTCAACAGTGTGAGCTGTGTCTGTTGTTTTGCTTGTTAGATGCCTGATACCTGACATATGATTACAGAATCACAGAATGGTTAGAGTTGGAAGGGACCTTAGAGATCATCTGGTTCCAACCCCCCTGCCACGGGCAGGGACACATCTCCACTAGAGCAGGTTGCTCAAAGCCCCATCCAGCCTGGCCTTAAACACTTCCAGGGATGGGGCATCCACAACTTCCCTGGGCAACCTGTTCCGGTGTCTCACCACCCTCACAGGAAAGAATTTCCTCCTAATATCTCATCTAAATCTCCCCTCTTCCAATTTAAAACCATTACCCCTTGTCCTGTCACTACACTTCCTGACAAAGAGTCCCTCTCTGGCTCTCCTGTAGGCTCCCTTCGGATATTGGAAGGCTGAATATAATTAAATGTAAGACTACACGCAGTCCTAAAATGCTCAGTGATACTCACTGGCTTTGGGAAGCAAAGCTTGGTACAGTACACGTGGTCTATGAGTTCTTACTTTTCCATCTTTTTCCTGAAGTGATTGAAGTTTCTCTTGCATACATGCTTGCAATAAAAGAAGCATTTTTTCTGACACTTTACCCTGCTGTGAGAAGAGGTACTGTGTAAAAATCCAAGTCTTTAACCCCATGTGTTCTGCAAGAAAAAAACATCATTAGATATCATCAGGAAGAAATGCTGAGGATCTCTCTAACAGCCATAGAAATGACTGCTGAGTCGTAACAGAAAGCATGTGCTAAACCGGGAAGGAAGGTTATAAAATAATGTGTTTTATAACTTCCTGAGTTTGTCAAGAAAATAAGAGAAACATCGTTACCGTTGTTACCACAATGCAAGCATACACCTAACTTTCTGTGAGACAGGTCTGCATTATAAAATCAGGTTGCTGATGCCTTAGCTGTGCAAAATCCTCGTCAAAATAATGAGCCACACGTTATTTTTTACTTTTTCTACATTTGAAAAGAAGATTCAATTTATATTTTTTCCAAAGTTTGTTGGTAGTCTTCTCCTGAAAGACAACTTTTGGGGCTTTCTGGTGGTTTTTTTTAGAACATTAAAAAAGTAATATGAAAGAAACTTTCAGCAATTGCTAGGATGCCTCTTTATAACTATTAAAACTTAATTGTGTTGAAATACTTCATGTCAAATTATTCCAGAAGCTGCAATCAAATGTTTATTTCCAGAAGACTGAAAAGTACTGTAACATTTCATGATAGACTGTTATGTTCTGGTTCTCATGGACATTTCAATGAGATTTCAGCGATGAGCTAAAATGCCAAAGCTACTGTAAAGATAAAAATATTCTACCATCTGTGCTGCTTATTTTGATTTTTAGTTTTTAGTTGAAAACAATTATGTCAATTTTCAACTTCTTAAAGTAAAATCATGGATCATATTCATTGAGTTATGAATTTATTTTCATCTGCAAAACCTTGACTTATCATGGAGTCTCTGGAATTAAAGGATGCAACCATTGTGTGTTCTGTGAAAAATCAGAAAGTCCTTGGGGCTGGATCTTCTACTGTAGATAAAATGAACTGTGTGCACAGTGTTTGAAGCATAGCATCGTGCAGATATTTTTGGTGTCAAGCAATGTCATAAAACAGGCAAGGTTAAAATAAGTGAAGTTTATTCAGAATTAAATAGGGTAAATAAATGAGAATTGTAAACTATTGTTACAATTTTTATATCTTAGTTACCTACATGTTCATAAAGTATTATTTTAGTACATGCTACTAAAAAGCTACAATTTCTTAGACAATTTTAATCAGTTTAGTTCTTTTTCTGTGATTATGTTTTCCATCTATAAAATGCAGATTTACATAGATATTTTCTTCAGAATTACATTTCTCAAAATATTTTTGGGAACTGAGTTTTCAATTCATCATTTCTTCAGCATTATTTATTGCTATCTTGTGTAGTAATGACATAGATTTTTATTATGTTGTCATAGCCAATGCCTTTAAAAGGATCACTATTTTATATCTTTGCTCTTTATGCGGAGGTAACTCCTATGAATGTGTATTACAATTACGTTCACTGTCTCAAAGCCTTGTATAAGAAGGTGGATTGAAGTTTCAGAGCATTACTCTTAACATTAAGTAGGATAATTAGGCTTATTTCATAGCTGGAAAACTGGCACCCAAAGATTGTCAAGATAAATCTAGATGAGGTGAATCACCGTCTTAAACAGTGTACATCAGGTACCGTATATCAGAACTGGGACTGAAACTCAGACCTCATGTCTCAAATAGAAGTACTAGGGCATGCTTTCCTTTAGCGATACTAAAATGTGCGTCCTGCAGATACTTATTAAATGACTTAAAGACTTCAATAAACAATAGCATTTCTTAGAGTGCTCCAAAATGGTTAAATGGATTTTTTTTTTAATTTTTTTTTTTTTTTTTGTGAACAGCTAAGATTCAGACAGATTAATGCAGCTTTTCCATTATGGATTTAATATTTCAGTACTTGCTTCTGGAGTATTTAGCATTTTTTTCCCTGTGATGATTAAAATCTGTTGTAGATGATAATTATGCTGGTTTTATCATTCAAACACTCAAAATTGATTTTTAAATTTTTAAGTGGCTTGTACTAGACTTATTTCTCAAAGGGTTTAGAAGTCTACTTATATTATGTCCTTTCGTCATGTTCTCTGTAAATGCTAAATCAATGCAAAATTAGTAGATTCCCAGTTTTAAAAAAAACCAAACCACCCTTTTTTTCGTAGGAGGAAGAACTAAGGAAAAGTGGAGAAGCCAAATACGCGCACTTGAGTGATGAGCTTCACGTATTAATTGAAGTGTTTGCTCCACCTGGGGAGGCGTATTCTCGTATGAGTCATGCCTTGGAAGAAATAAAGAAATTCCTCGTTCCTGTAAGTGGCTTTTAGCATTCTTCTGTGACTGGTTATGCTTTTGCTGCGTCAAATTTGTTCCTTCTTTAAGCATCTTTAGCTGAGGGGGGAAAAAAAAAAAGTTGTGTTGAACATTCATCTTTCATTCTTTCATCTCAGCGAGCTGCCAACCAGGCCATTAATTGTCACAGTTGATCGCCTGATATATTTTCTAGATGTTTTATTATTTCCATTTCTCTTTTTTTTTTTTTTTTTTTTTTGCTTTTCTTTCTTGGTTTTTGGAGAGAAGGTGGATTACTTTTTTTTTTTTTTTGGTTGCAGACATTAGTCATTAGTATGGGAGTACACTTTCAAGATTTGTAAATATTTAAGTCTGTAAAACCATTTTTGTATATGTAATGATTTATCTGAATATCTTACTAATGAAGTTAATTAATTTCTTATGGAACAAACAGCATGAGCAAAACATTCCTCAGACGTTTCTGTTCAGGCAGCTCATCACGACTCAGACCACAGTTTAGCGATCCTCAATCAGCTCGGAGGGCACAGAAACATATTCTAAAGCTGGGGACTTTTCAGTTCCATTTATACTCTACTACTATACTTTATCATTTTCTGAAATAATTACCTTTTTGTCTATTGATTTTCCATCAAACTCTCTGAAATTTATTTTCTCCACATTTATACAATATTTCGTTGTATTTTCATACTTAAAATTTGTCCTAGAATTTAAGCATGTGCATACTAAATACTAAGTAAAGGTTGCTTTGTGTAGTACTAGAATTACATGAGTTATCATCTGAAGTCTATCCTGAGACTATTTAGCACTCTAAAAATGTTCAGAACTTGCATTACTTGAGAGAAACATAATGGGAGCTTGTTTCTATTTGTGATAAAAAAAATTAAGTGCAATATCTGTTCATATCTCTCCATAATAATGGAAGGATTCAATGAATGCCTTTTTATTACGTGTAATATGAATCCAAGAGAAGAGATATTCAGGTGAGGCATACACGTGTTTGCATGACAGAACTTAAACGTTTTATTTGGTGGGGGAGAAGGAGAATGCAAGTATAATATTTAAGTAGTGTATTTAAAATGTTCAAATCTTTTAGAGCAACTAAACAGTTTTTAACTACAAAATAAATAACTTAAAATTGTTAAAAATAAACAGCTGGATATTTGTTTTAAATCATAAAGTTCATTGGCACCAGGTGAGTGCCCGTAAGTGAGCTACATTTTAAACAAGTTGACTCTTTCTCATTCTCCCTGTCCAACCTCTTATTATGGTTCCAATTTGGGAACACTGGTAATAAAATACTATTCCAAATTCTGGGAAGTAACCCAAGAGACAAGAAGGCGTTTTTTGCATGATTTCTGACTCTCTGTTGAACATACAATACGAGGGACAAATCAGGTCAGTGTTGTAACGCTGGCAACGTAACATGGAGTGACCCGTTGGCTGCAAGTTAATGGCAAAGTTCCACCAAGGCCATAACACTGAAAGAAAATGTATAGTTAGGTAACATGTTCTAGAGAAGTCTGGAGTGTTACAGCTAAAAAATGGTAACAGGGCCAATTACAGAGATCGCCAGGCTTTGGAGAACCCTATTTCCCGTTGTTTGTGAATTTGCCAAACTTTAGTTAGTTTCTATGAGAGGTTCCTGTTTAAAGTTATCTTTGTACATCCTCTTCGTTCTGGAAGAGAGCTCCAGCATGGTGCAGTGGTGATGGCACCTGTTCCTATGCCCCCTGGATTTTTAACGCCCATTGGGTATTCTGTCCAGCCTGAGAAATCTGTTCTGGGTGGGAAGGGAGAGAGAGCGGTGTGTGATGAGAGTGATGTTAAAATTTGTGGCAAGTTGCTGTTGTAAAGCAAGCATATATTTTGTGTGACACATTATTTATTGATAAGGATTATATGTATTTTCCAGCACAAGTATAATAGCGACACTGGAGGAAATACAAAACCAGGTTCTTTGTTACAAGATTTTGGACTTGGTTGGCAGCAGCAATAATTGCTCCAGACAAGTAACAATTGTACTTTATGACTTGTTTGTTAGTTTTATCCCCTCTGCTTCATTTCAGATATACAACAATTTACAAGGCAATTATTATCTGGCTGGTTACAGCACGTGTCAAGGGGTTTATACTCAAAAAGCTTGCGCTACATAATTTCCTTTTTGTTCCCTATTTACAGCATATCTTGAATTTGTTTTATGATGTTTTGTTGTTTATAAGACCTAATTTATTGCAGCAGTGAATATTAGAATTGCATGACAGGGATGAAAGCAGTAGAATCTAACAGATTTATTTGTACCAAATCAAGGATGTAATAAACTATTCAAATGAGTTTTTACATTGCTTATGAATTTTATGAAGTTTAAGTGAAACATTGCCCTCAGAAATTACACTGATTGTGTCAGTAAGATGGAAGAATGTTTTTATACTTTATCCGTAAGTTTTAATGAGCCTGAATTTTGAAATAAATGCCTAGAGAATGTAATAATAGAAAAAGAGAAAAATGTAGACTAGGACTGAGAAAAAAAAAAAAAAGAATGTTTATTAACTGAAGCAAAGATTTAATGAACAAGGACTTTTGATTTAAATGTGATTACTTAATTTTCACCTTTGACCTTGCCCGTGGATAGTTTACAAATTTTTACTAGTGAAGTTTTCACCTCCAAGTGAGAGGCAGAGACTAAGTGCCCCTACTTACCCTGGCTGTTCTGCACGTTAACACGTTTCAAAGCTGCAGGCGGCTCGGGCCTCGGGTGGTGCGTTGCGATCCCTCCAAGAGGCATTTTGGGGAATGGTTGCGCCCCCAATATCGGCAGCCTTTGGCGGTTCGCTAGCTGACGTGCTTTTAAAGCCAAGCTGCTTCCTTTACTTCATTACTGCTGCTCCCGTTTTGCGAAGGCCTCGAGGTCTGCGTGGGAGCTGCCGTCGGGGCAGTGCTGGCTGGTGGATAAGATTTATTTTTTATTTTTTATTTTATGAAAAATTTTGGCCTTTGGGGGGGTTCTTATATCCAATTACCAGCTAGATTTTTATTTTGATGTTTACTTCCAATATGAAAAATTGAATATAATCGAAATATGACAGATCAAAAGAGCCATGATTAAGAAAAAAGTATTAATACCTCAGAGTTTTGAAACACAATTGCCTGCTCCGTTGTTTGGGTGTTGGGGTTTTTTTTGGCAACCTAGTAAAATTAAAACCCCAAAGTCAAGGTTTTGAAATGAAATGAAATGAAATTTGGAACAGATGTTAACCTAATACAAGTTATCCAGTATTAGCTACATGGAAAGTACGAACAGTAGGGATGAGTAGGAGGAGAACATGTATTTTGCAAATTCACCTCTGTGGCCAACACAGGTTCAATAAAATCCATAGGTATCTGACTGCTAAGTACTTCTGACCCCGAACTGCCAGGGACCTAGTCTGGGTGAGGAATCTAAGGCTGATGTTATGTCTCAGTGCCCCAGAATGGGATGCAGGGTCAGTGAACTAGAAGGGGAGATGTTTAAAATGGCCAATGTCGGGTGGAAATAGCTGATTTCAAAAGGTTCGTATTTATTAAGTGCTGTGAAACTTTCTTCACCATCAATGAGCAATGAAATGCTGCATCATTCTTATCAGATGTGACTATATCATTCTGATTTACATCCAAACATACAAATATACTTTCTGACAGAGCTAATATTTCCATATAGCAAGGGGCTATACCATCTTTAGCACTAACACATGCTAAATCTTTTTCTGATAACCATTTCCATCCCTTGAAGCAGAGCATTTTTATTTGACATGGTTAGCATCCTCCCTGGAGCACAAGTCTTACGAGGAGAGGCTGAGGGAGCTGGGGTTGTTCAGTCTGGGGAAGAGGAGACTGAGGGGAGACCTTATTGTTCTGTACAAGTACCTGAAAGGAGGCTGTAGAGAGACGGGGGTCGGTCTCTTCTCCCAAGTCACAGATGATAGGACAAGGGGTAATGGCTTCAAGTTGCGCCAGGGGAAGTTCAGGTTGGATATTAGGAAACATTTCTTTACTGAAAGGGTTATCAGGCATTGGAATGGGCTGCCCAGGGAGGTGGTGGAGTCGCCATCCCTGGAGGTATTTAAGAAACGTGTAGACATGGTTCTTCAGGGCATGCTCTAGTGTCCAAGATTACTGGTTTGTGGTGGGGTGCTGTGTGGGTGGGTGATGGTTTTTGGTTTGGTTGTTGTTGTTGTGTGTTCAGGTGGTGGGTGGTGGTTTTGTTTGTGGTGGTTTTTTTTTGTTTTTTTTTTTTTTACTGTTGGTTGGACTCGATGATCTCTGAGGTCCCTTCCAACCACTACGATTCTGATTCTGATTCCTTGGGATGGGGAGGGAAGCAGATACTGGTCATTGGTTTTATGTGGGAGTGCTCTCTAACAGGGAGCTATTATGTAGAGGGCAGGTTGCAGCTGCAGTGAGACGACCGCTTTGAAAAGCTTGTTTCCAACTGTGCGGTCAGATGATCGGCAATTGAACCAATTACCACTTTAAGAGCTGCCGTTCAACTTCCTTGTATACATTTTCCTAACCCCTCGTATCTGCTTTACATTGAGGCGTATTGGCACCACTCCAGGGCTGGGAGTAAGCACACAGTCATTTAACGCAGCCCAGTTGATGGGCGATGGCTCGTGATCATCTGCTGATACACTTCGGAATTTTCTGAGGGTGTTTATCAGATCAGATCCGATCAGATTTCTTTCTTGGGAATTAGCGTGATAAGGCAGCAGGTGAAAGCAGGTTTTTATGATGTTGTTGTTGTGAATTCAGGCTACAGTGTCTTCCAGACTTTCTTGTAGGTGCCTAAATCTCTTCCTGAGATTGAGTAGTTAACTTCAGTCCTCTTATCTCACCTTGCTCCGTGCCTTTGGTTAAAATAATTTTCTTACCAATCGTTTAAGAAGAATAAGCGTTCTCACTGATCCAGCTTCTGGTGTCAGCTCTTCAGTCTTCCTAACTAAAGATGGAAAAATACTGAGGAAAAAGAGCCTTTCAGTGAAATAAAAAGTTAAAATAATTTCATACTGGGAGTTATTCATACCAGAAATATGCATGGAAAAATTGAGATTTCAGGGGAATTGAAAACAAACTTCGATATCAGTTTGTTTCAGCAGAAACAATTAAATAATCCTACAGTAGAGTTTAATCACTTGAAGTTCTTTCTCTAGCTAATGTTTCAAAATAAATTGTTTTACTTCAAACATACATTTACAGCATGTATAGTAACTACAGACCAAAGTTACTAATGATGTCTGATGCCGTGTTTTGCTGGCAATATTGTAGTATATATAGCACACAGTAACAAATTTTTGTCAAACAGAGTTCTGACTGGTTTATAACAAGTATATGTAGGAATGTGACATTTATTTTGCACTTTTTTTTTATTAGCCATCTGAATTTCTTCTGTGCTGCAGTATAATATGGAATCAGTATTTGCATACCATTTCACACTCCATGGTTTTGTAATCTTACTTTTGTTTCTAAATAAGCCATATTACTAGGGTGGGGCGGGGGGGATCTGTCAGTCTTTTTGTCCTTTTTCAAAGAAGCTCAAGAGGCAAAATATTTCCCTAACTATGACCGTGAGAAGCGGCACAGCTCCATCTCTAAAAGAGACATCTTTTATACCTGTCAAACTAAATAATTTATACCTTCACATTCTGCAAAGATACTTGCAATAATAAATAATTACTGTAGTAATTATGTAAAAACTGCAATAAGGAAATAATTTGAGCAGTTGTTTCAGCTGTGCTGGGTTCTGTTTCTCCCAGTGTGCAACATCTCGGGCAATTTCACACACAAGTCTTGATAATCAAGAAAAAAAAATTCAGAGATTCCGTCAAGGCCCAAAATGTCATAGCATTTTACTTCTTCACAGCTTTTTTTTCCCTAGATGTTACTTATCAAATCAAATTATTATAAATATGTTAAAACACAAGGGTACTCAAGAGAGTTATGGTAGCTTGTGGACACTGGTTCTTGACTTGTTACAGACTCTGGAGTTTTTCTTAACCAGGATATTGGCTGATTGAGCGGCAGCACTTGCATAGTTTAAACCACTCATTTTAAGTGTGATGAAAATAACCCTAAAGTTGTCCCTCAAAGTGAAGGTTTGGGGGCGAGATGTACACTCAAATGGCCTTTTTAATTGAAGATTAAACTCCAGTATTTCTCAACTGAGTGAATGTTTATGTACTTACAGATATACAGTATAAAACACTGGTCCTTTCTGCGATGAAGCTATAAAATGGATAGCAACACAGAGAGTCCATAATTCCTCAAATATCTAAGTTTGTGCCGTGATGAGTGGGTTGCCTGTTGGCATGCCAGAACAAGAAGTATCTTTTACCTGGGTTTAGCTGCCCAGCTGCCTCAAGGTGGTATAGCTGCTTCACCGCCTCACCTGTGGCTGATGCTCCCACTGAGTGTATTAAAACCTTTTTAGATATGCCAGAGGCGTATTTAGTCTGTGAAAGCAGTCTCTTGGTGATCTCTCTCTGACATACAGAGGAGTTAATATAAAAGGCACAGCCTTATTACCGGAGCCAGCCCTTTGTTTTGCCTTTCAGATTAACTGGAGACATTAACCTGATCAGTATTTTGCACTGACAATTAAACTGAGCATACTACTGAGACGTTGCCGTAGTTTAAAGAAATATTTACAACTTGCTTGATGAACCTGTGTTCATCAGCAGTCTCCCTCGCCGGGGGAGGTTCAGGTTGGATATTAGGAAGAATTTCTTCAGTGAAAGGGTTATCAAGCATTGGAACAGGCTGCCCAGGGAAGTGGTTAAGACACCATCCATGGAGGTGTTCAAAAGATGAGGTGATATGGTGCTCGGGAATATGGTTTAGTGTTGGTGGTGTTTTTTTGTTTTAGTTGGTTTTGGTTTTTTTTTTTAAGGTTGGACTAGATGATCTTAAAGGTCCCTTCCAACCTAGGCGATTCTGTGATTCTGTGTGATTTTATAGCCTTGTCAATGCTTCCTCTTGCTAGGGTATAGTATTTTTACTGGTGACAGATCAGAAGCAATGGTTTGGCTGTAGGTGATAAAATCCATGCAGATAAATTTGAATTCTACAGTATTGCTCCTGGTTTCATCATAGTAGGTCTGTAACTTGCAGCAAAAAGTTGGCTGCGGTGTTGCACATTCGGCCGCACAAACCCCTGCCCCTCAGAGGGACCGCCAGACCCTCCTACACATCTGGTGTCTCAGTGTGCGAGTACCAATTCGGCCAATCATCTCACCAGTAAAGGTTGGGTGTTTGGCCCAGTGAAGCAGCTGCAATTTCATCTTCTGAAAAGAAAATTCCATGTGGTTGTATATGAAAGTAGGCATGAAAAGTGTACCTAAAATAATTGTTTTTCGTAATGAAGAAGAAAAAAAATTATGTGCAAGATGTTGTTATGTGTTTCCATCTTATATAATAGTCTCTTTTATTTATCAGCCATCAATATGAGGAAAGAAAAGATTGGTATTGGGGTTATAAACATAGGACTGAAAGCAAGGAGTTTAGTTATTATTTATTATTTAAAAGAGTTATTTATTTGACTCTTTCAAGGAATTGGTTTGTGGATTAGCCAGGTTACTTTATCTCTGTTTCACTTGGTTCAGCAAGATGGCAATGGGATTTTTGAGGTTTAATCCATTTGTGGAGGTAGGCTCAAATAAAAAAATTCTTTTCCTACTTTAATTCAAATTGAAAAACAGATAATACCCAAGCAGTGTGTTGGGATTTGGGATTTGTTTGGTTTTTTCGTTTCTTTGTTTGTTTTAAAAAAAGGGGAAGAGAGAAGGTTTTGGTGGCACTTTTAAACTTTTTATCTATTTTTTTTCTAATGTAGCAAAGGTCAGTGTAGCCAATTTTGAGGATGCCGAGTTATGCTTGCTTAGGAAAGCATAAAAGAAAAAGCACAAATACAGAGTAATCTTTTTCTTTGTTGTGTTCTTTCAGCTTCCAGCAGTCAAAAATCGAATCTTGTCAAGGCTGTATCCAGACCATCTTGCCTTATTACCCTGTGGTAGATTTTTCTTCTTTTCCCTGAGTTTGTCAAATGCTTTTTTGAACCTTGTTTAAGTTTTTGGCCTCAGAAAAACATCAGGTGGCAATGAGTTTGACAGTTCAGTTATGCACTCTGTGTAAAACCAAAAACCCAAAAGCTCACTTCTTGTTTGTTTGAAGGCAGCTGTTTAACGCTTTATGAGTGCCCTCATCTTCATGCGTGGTTAAAAGCAATGGGTAATCTTACACCGGTCCTCACTCTTAAATTGCTCTGGATTTGTTTCTTTTCTAAGCTACCCTTGTTTTCTTGTACAGAAGCAGAGTTAGCTCTGGTTATCCATGTGACATACCTCTGACTGTCCTTTCCACATCTTTCAGTGTCTTCCTTAGCATACCCCTTTGGTTTTCTGATGGATTGGGTTGGCCAGAACGGCACACAGTAGGCTCATCTCAGTAGCCAAGAAGCAGTGCACTAATGAAATGGATCTTTTGTTATGTTATAGTTTAGCGTCAGTTTTTTTCCTAGTAGTACCTACCATTCTTCCCACTCAGACTGATTTGATGTTTTCTGATTGGAAATTGTAAAAAATCCAGGGCAGCTTTCTTGAATGATAATAACTAATTTAGAGCTGTTTACTTTCAGTATTTTAATGTTTATCAATACTTAAGTTTAATTAGTTTCATGTGCATTATTTTACTTTTATCAACATTCAGTTTTTTTCTGCCAGTTTTATTTCTAATAACTGAGTATAATGAGATCTTTCAGCAGTTCTTTGCAGTAACCTTTAGATATTATTGCTCTGAATAACTTCAAATGAAATGCTCACTTCACTATGCAAATTTTTTTTTACATAATTTATAAATAGGGTGAGCAAAACAGATGTTTTGAGTCACTTAAACTCTTCCCCTCAGAAAACAGAAAATTATAAAAACAGCCCAGCTATTCTTAATATTCTTTCTTCTGTAACCAAAGAAAGAGTTTTTAATCAATATGATGCTCTCTCACCTTTTGACAACTTTTGGTGCGGCTGATGAAAGTTTTGATCTCCATCAGTGGAGATCTTTAAAAATGGATGTCTCATTTGCTCAGTGCCATGCTATATGACATAAACCTGTTCAGAATAATCTGTATGAAGGATAAAGGTACATTCATCTACAGAACAGACTTGTAAAAGACCAGTGACAACAGTTGAATACGTTCATGTGTGCGAACATGAGAAGGTTTCAGTAAGTAAAGGATATATATTTCTATATATTCCTGATGTTTTGAAAGGTTCAAAGTGTCCTAATGGCAAGGAAAACTTCATTGGCATGAGAGATTTTTGAAAGAAAAAATACGTTCAAATATCAAATTGAAAACAAAAGATTGTTGGCTGACAATGAAAACAGCTTTCTACAGAAAAAAAATTAACTTTAGTTTAATATGGTATTCATTCAGCCTCAGTTATGAAGGGATAGCAAGAACATAAACAATCATTGTATAAAAATCAGGGAAAGATGCAGAAGACAGATTAATAACAATTAATTTTATAAAATAAAAATTCTGTGTTTAATTGAATAGTTGGGAAGGAAATATGTGGCCAGCAATGCAATGATAATACAAATTATTTCTAGGAACATTAGAAATACAAGCAATCCTAAAAAGATATAGTCTTCAAACCCTCAAGATGGTAACTTTATCAATAACATTAATGATGCAGAAAAAAGCAGAATGTTTCCTTAATTATCAGTTGTTTAGTTGGAAAAATATAGGATGGTGTGGTATCTTACCAAAATGATGCAATACTTGGCAGTTACTAGTACAGTAATGATAATTTCAAGAAAAAAGTCAGGAAACTGGAGAAGAGATCATAGTGTGCTGGTCTGAAAGGAGTTCTGTGAGCAGCAGAGCTAATGAAGTCTGATTTCTAATGACTTCGTGTCTCGTGTTTGGATTTGGAGGCAGTAGGTAGGAGGTGTATTCTCTGTCTGAAAATTTCATGTATTCGAGACATTCACAACTTCACTCGTTTGTAGGGTTTTTTTTGTTTGACCTTATGTGAGCATTTGCTCCTCAGTAAGGGCACTAACTGTATCTTCCTCACCCTTCTGGATAAGTGCTTTCATGAAACTGGGAAGGATTGACTGGTTTAGGGCTAGGGGACATCTCTCAGGATAGAAATGCAGCCAGTGAAAGAAAAACTTGGGGTAGCAGTGTGACTGTGTGGTGATTATGCTGCGACCAGCCTGACACTAGTCTTTCACTGAATAGTTGGGAATCACAGAATCACATCGGGTTGGAAGGGACCTCTGGAGATCATCTAGTCCAACCCCCCTGCCAAAGCAGGTCCACCCAGAGCAGGTTGCACAGGAACGTGTCCAGGTGGGTTTTGAATGTCTCCAGAGAAGGAGACTCCACCACCTCCCTGGGCAGCCTGTTCCAGGGCTCTGCCACCCTCAAAGGAAAGAAGTTCCTCCTCATGTTTAGGTGGAACTTCCTATGTTCCAGTTTGTGCCCATTTCCTCTTGTCCTGTCCCTGGGCACCACTGGGAAAAGACCAGCCCCATCCTCTTGACACCCACCCTTTAAGTATTTATAAACATTGATCAGATCCCCCCTCAGTCTTCTCTTCTCCAGACTAAAAAGACCCAAGTCCCTCAGCCCCTCCTCGTAAGGGAGGTGCTCCAGGCCCCTCATCATCTATGTAGCCCTCTGCTGTACCCTCTCCAGCAGTTCCCCGTCCTTCTTGAACTGAGGAAAGATTGCAACTTATAAAAAAATTGAGCAAGGAAACTAACCACTGCTTTAATGTTTTTATGGCTTGATTAAAATAAATTTATCAATACATCTGATTTCATATTCAACGCGAAAGTTTGTTGATAAAATTAATTGTGTTAGTGACAGCTGATATTCCTGTAAAAATCTACCACTTGAATGATGTAAGAGACAGGGCTCAAAACTTCCTAGTAAGAAAAATTCCCTAAATAGGAGGGTCTATAGCAATTTTCTTAAGGATGTGGTATGTGAAACTTCTTTGTCAAACCTGCTTTGTGTATCAAATTTTGAAGACAGAGATTTGCGTCTTGATACTGGATTATTTTATTTCAGCATATTCCTGTCTCAACGCAGCAGGTTCTTTTGGGTGGGACCTCCAGAGGGGCGCAGGGAGTGCAATACTTACACCCTGGAGCAAAATCCATAGCCATTAAGCAGGTGAGGAGATGTCTTGTGCGAGACCGGTGCCTCAAACTGCATCCCCAGCCATCAGCCCACTGACACTGACGCGTCAAGAATGCTGAGCATTAGGATGCATCTTCTATCCTGCTTCCCAGCTAGGTTTAGGCACTTAACTTTGGAAACATCAAGATAAGAGACATACCTCCAGAGAAAGGAAGTGTGAAATTAGAAAAGGATTTTGATAAGAGAGGAATCATTCTCTGGAGCTGCCCGTAGTCCATTGACTACTAAGGGAAACCATTGGTGACCTAGATTAAAACAAAATGAAACTCTCAGAGGTACACAAGCCTTTTTTTTAAAAGGAAGTCTATATGAAACGTAATCTTTCTGAAAAGTAACATGATGATACTAGAGTCTAGTGATCAATTTTGTTCAGAGCTGACTGGAGAAAGAGGAGTGAGGGGTCCGGTACCCAAAGCTCTTAAAGGGAATCAGTTGGGAATGATGGGACAGAATCTCACGAGTGAATGGAGGTAGGAGCTCGCTCAGAGAGGAGGGCTGAGGATGGATGCAGAAGTCAAAAAAAGCATGCTCAAGAAGTATCTCATGTTTCCTATTTGATTGACTTGAGTACAATTACTGTCTACCTACTTGCTCTCCATTTTCTTTCAGCTGTTTGAAAACTCTTTGATGCATGCAATATATTTTTACACTTCTTACTAACTAAACACGGGGGAAAAAAAGAAAGGAACTATCTTCTTTAGACGTGCTAGAACAAGATTTGTGTCTTTTAGACAATAATTCAACTTCAGCATAATTTTCATGGCTGCATAACTTGTGAATACCTGGAGAGTAACAACTCGGTTACAGCACTGTTGAAAATCAGAGTTTGTAGGGCCAGATTGGAGGAAGTGAGAAATTTTTGGAAGCAAGCAGTGTGACAAGCTGGGCAGGATCTGTAGCTATTTCTGATTAAGGTACATACTTACATTTCTGTTTATAATGAATACTTACCGCAGAGTTTGCCTGAGAAGGACAGTACAAGAAGGAACTGAAAACAATGGAAAGTCCTTATTTTTCAGAACTTTCCTTTTGATTGTTTCTTCATTTTTTGTAAACTGTCTTAAAATTCAAAAGTAAGATTATGAACAGTAGTGGGCCCCAGGCTCTTAATTAGGCTCTAAGAGTAGGGTTAAATCATAGAATCATAGAATCATTCAGGTTGGAAAAGACCCTTGGGATCATCAAGTCCAACCATCTACCCTACTCTACAAAGTTCTTCCCTACACCATATCCCGCAACACCACATTTAAACGACTCTTAAATTCATCCAAGGATGGTGACTCAACCACCTCCCTGGGCAGCCTGGTCCAGTGTCTGATCACTCTTACTGTGAAGAATTTCTTCCTAATGTCCAGTCTAAACCTACCCTGTTGCAGCTTGAAGCCATTCCCTCTTGTTCTATCGCTATTTGCTTGTGAGAAGAGACCAGCGCCAACCTCTCTACAATGTCCTTTCAAGTAGTTGTAGAGAGTGATGAGGTCTCCCCTCAGTCTCCTCTTCCTCAAACTAAACAGTCCCAGCTCCCTCAATCGTTCTTCATACGATTTATTCTCCAGGCCCTTCACCAGCTCCGTTGCCCTCCTCTGTACCCGCTCCAGCACCTCGATATCTCTCTTAGGTATTGAGGTGCCCAAAACTGGACACAATACTCGAGGTGTGGCCTCACCGGTGCTGAGTACAGGGGGACAATCACCTCCCTACTTCTGCTGGTCACAGGAGTTGTCAGTGGGACAACTGGCAGGCAAACACAGGCAGAAAGTGACTTTTTGCAATCAGTGAGGGATTCAGTGAGAATTATGCAGAGAAAAATAAAAACAGCCACTTTTAGAGTGACAGTTAATAGCTTTACATCGTCGTTACTTTTGAGGAAGTGAATAAATAATGCTTTGTTTTAAAGACACTATTTCTGAGTTGTTTTAATCTATCCACAAGTCCCTAGCCTGTAGCATTTCTTTAAGTGCCAAACGCTTGTGGGCCACCGAGTTACAACAGTCAGGGAAAAGCAGTCGAGAGGTGTAAAATAACAGCAGTTACAGCAGGTTCAGGAAACCAAAGCTATTATCTCAGAGGGCTAAGAAAATCCCCTCAATGTCAAAAAGGGCTATTGTATCTAACACGGTGCAGAGTTACACGGTAGGTAGGTATAATCTCTGCCCAGTCATTATCCTTAAACTGATCAGTTAAAAATCGGTGAAAGGAACCAATGCTAAATTAAACAAAGATTTTGCTCTGATTTTAATGGAGATTTCTTTTCTGCCTATAAACACATCAGAATGACAGATTGTGCCTTGGGTATTGGCTGGTCTACACTTGTCTGTGTATCTTGCTTTGAAAAGCACTTAATAGATTTACGTCAATCTGCGAAACAAACTGCATCCAGGGTAGGAGCTTGGATGCTAAACTGAGAGCAGGTGCAGTTAAAACCAGAGGTGATATAAAGCTCTGAAAAATATTTGTGCAATGGGAATCCTGATGGTCTGCTTCACTACAGCATCTTCAATGTGGTATGGTGATTTGTGTCATAAAATGGTACGAGTCCCAGATATGTTATTGCGTACCTTCGTGAGAATGGGGTTTTACCGGCTCCATCTGTCTCCCACACAGTGTGAAATGTGTCGCAGTATGTTTAAAGAGATCTCTGTTTTAATTTGGTTAATCAGTCTTCACTCCAAGCTCAACTTTCTGCATGGTCAGAAATCATATTTTCTGCTGGAATGCGAAAGCCCCTTTTGTTTTGTAGTGCAATCATACATTGCAATAACTTAAAAAGATAATTTCTCCTGTGTCACGTGTCAAACTAAACCGCTGAGTCATATCCTTATTATTAAAATGGCAAACAAACAAAATCTGAATGTATTTCATTTTCTGCCAAACCCTAGCCTGTTTTTATGTGAATTACTGTATGCAGGGGCCACAGTCAAAGGCTTTTTATGCAGTATATCAATTAAATCTTGCCGTGTACTTCAGCCCTTTAATCAGTTCTGAGCTGGAAGTTAATTTACGTAGTTTAAGGCCAGAGGGAACAGAGAATCTGCATTGAGTTTGTGTATATTATTATATACTATTATAGTGCATGTATTGTGTTCCGTATAATGATATATATCGTTATACTTATTAGAAATTAGATTACTATAATATAGTGTAGTCTGTTATTGTATAATGCTAGGCTGTTAGATTTTGTCCAGCTACCCTTCTACTGAGACCACCAGGTTTTGTTGCACATCTTGCTCTTGGGTCATCCTGCATGACAAGTCCTCTGCTACTGCCTGGCACCCACAGCAGGTGAGGAAGAATACCTGAATGAGCAGCTGAGGACTTTTATTTATGGAAAAATGAATCTTTCCAACCAATTTGATCAGAGACCAAAAATCAAGAAGGGAGGGAGAATTCCTGTTTGTTACTAAACCTGGCAGTTTTCCTTCTGCATTATGTGATGCACCTGAGAGGTTTCTCTCTACTGGCATAAGCTGACTGGTGTCCTGTCTTTAAGGGGGGCAGATTTCTTGTGGTTCACACGTATTTCTTGGGAAAATAGTTAGAAGGATAGGAAAGAATGCCATCTGCCTGGTATTGTATTGGGGTCAGAAAAACTTCTTGACCCTTCTAAGCGACTTATGCACATCTTCTTTAGGCGTAGGTATTGAGCATGATGGGAATAATCTAGGCACTTCTGTGTCCCCGGAAATTGCGAAGAGGAAATCAAGGGAGAATTTATAGATTCACGGATTCTGAAGCCGGAAAGTACAACTATTCACTTCGAGCCCCAGCTCACGCAGGCAGTATAATTTCTTCCAAAAACTGTACTAAATATATGCTTTGGAAAGATATCAAATCTCACTGCAAGTGCTCCAGATAATCTGTAGCTCATCATCTTCCTTCTAAGCTTTAATTACCCTTACTGGTAGGAAGCTATGTCTGTTTTCAAGGTTGGTGCTTTTTAGCCCCTAAATTCAGTTTCCAGTCAGTAGTTCTGTGTCTTTGCCACATTAAAAGCAGCTCCTCCTCTTCCCAGCTATCGGTTCTCCCTTTCGGTCTCCAGAGAGAGGGCGTCAGAGAAATCAGATGTTTCCTCAAACCAGTCCTTCAATAAACAGGATATTGTTATGAAGCCTCATTTCATAAGGCTTTTGCTATTTGACTGCTTTCTCATGTCAACTCTTGTATCTTGCCCCTGTAGTCAGAAGAGCCATGTAGATTTATGACAGTAATTTCATCACATCAGACGGGATAAATAAAACCTCAATTTTCATTGCAAATACAGAACCGAAACATAAGTTAAATTTCTCAGTGTTTCCTGTAACTGTCTTTACAACTTCACTTAGCAACATAACTCTGTTTGACCTACCTTTTGGAGTGGGGTGGGGGAGAATTGAAGGGAGTAATCATATTGTATTTCCAAATGCCTGTATGTTGCCCTTAATCATACTGATCACTCTCATTTCACTGATATCTTTAACTTTCATTATTAGTCACCAAAATTAAACAAATACTTGTCCATCGTTCTTACTGTCATTTTTACGTTGTTTTTGTTCTGACATAGGCATTTAACCTAAATTCTTATTGCCCAGTTCGGCATTTTTAATATCGGTGGCATTTGGGATACATGGGCAGCTCGCAGGATGCTCTTCAACAGGTCCCAGCTTTTAATAACATTTCTGACTGCAGGCTCACATTCCCAGACAGGTATGCCAAGAACAATTCAAGTTTCAAAAAGATGACCCTTTAAAAGTATTGAATGTATTCCTGATACAAAATTGCAGAAAACATATCAAGATCAGTGTGTGCCTAGGCATGAACTAATTTTCAAGTTGAGCCTGCGCTGTCAGGATAGTTTCACTACTGACTTGTTCTACACTGAACTCAGGCTTTTCTTTAAGCAATTACAACCAAGCCTGTTTTAGCAGCATTATGGTTTCATTTCGGTTGCATGTTATGATGTCTAGCAGATATCCCAAAGATGAAGTCAGTCCCATTATACTTTTTTTTTTTCTTCCTGTGTAGTAAGAGCAGAAGTTTAAGGAACATTTTGTGTTCTTGCACAGATGAAGTGGTCTGTAATACATGCACGCTTATACTCTATCCTTTGCCTGAAGAAAGGTCTAACTTCTGTTATCTGAGGGCCTGAATCTTCTTTTGTGAACATTGGCCTTGAAGTAAAGTACCATCTTCCTGTCTTCTCATTTCCCACTAGACAGTGCTTAAAAGGTCTTCTCTGTACTTTGTTTTGGGTACCATTACAAAATCACAGAATCTTCATGGTTGGAAGGGACCTTTGAGATCATCGAGTCCAACCAAAAAAAAAAACAACCCCACAACCAAAACCAAACAAAAAAACCCCAAACAAACAAACAAAAACAAAGCAAAAAAACCCCAAACCACCACACACCACCACACCCACAAACAGACACAAACCAACAATCTCGGGCACTAGAGCATGCCCTGAAGCGCCATGTCTACACGTTTCTTAAATACCTCCAGGGATGGTGACTCCACCACCTCCCTGGGCAGGCTGTTCCAGGGCCTGACCACCCTCTCAGTAAAGTCATTCTTCCTAATATCTAATCTAAACCTCCCCTGCCGCAACTTTAGACCATTACTGTGCAAGATCTGCCAGTAAACTTCTCATTGGGATCTTCTAATCTGATGTTTGTCGCATCTCTCCTTTGTGGAGATGGGACCACATATAAGGTATAAAAGAATGGAGAAAGTGAAAATAATGGGATGGGAAAGCAAAAGCTAAACCAAGGGGAATAAAGAAAACTAAATTAAATTTAATGACTTAAAAAATTATGAATAGCAATAGAAAGATACTATCTGTGGTTGCAGCATCTATGAAAAATTTAGGCACCATAAATTTTGTTTAAATTTTCAGGAAAAGTAGCTTTTAAATCAACTATAGCATAAATATTTGTAATTCCTTTAGTTATGAAATATGAATCTCAAAGTCTGAGAAAACAATACTTGTTTATATTTTTTATTTTTATGTTTTTCATTTTAAGTGTGATGGAAGCATTTCATAGGAGGGCATATGCAACAACTGGTAAACTCAACATAAAAATTACACGTTGCCACTAATATATTAAGTGATGCATGTTCTTTATTTCAAAGAGAAATTATGATCAATTAGTACAGCCTGCTCATACTTTTGATGGAATATTAAATAGCTTTAATTTCATTGAGATTGACAGACCATCTAGGGTCCAATTTTCAATTTGAATTTTTGCTCGCTGATATTAAAAAAACTATTTTAAATGTCACAATGCCAGCAAAGATGTTATGAGAAGGCCAGCATGACAACATCCCGGTTTCATGCATGTTGGTTGAGCGAGGCCAGTGGTATGGGGGGAGGGTTAGAACAGCAGGAATGGTGAAAAGTCAGGAATAAGCACAGTTGGCAGGAAAGATCAAATGCACAACAGAAAATATCAGATGACTCAGAGAAAAAGGCGCTAAATGGCTTTTTTTTTTTATTTCTTTCCGTAGATATCAATATTAAATGGAATCGTACCAGTTTCACTCTAAACAAAATTCTGTAGTGAAGTCTCAGAGTACTTAATCAGAAATAAATTGACCGCTTAGTCATTAACAAAGCTTTCAGGGAGAACAGTCAGTCATGTGTACAAATGCTTTGTAGTTGATGCAACTTCGGAAATAAATCCAAATTTTATTCACCACGATGCTGGTACCGAATTATTTTTGTTCATCAATTTGTTTCATAATGTGTTAACCATGCAAAAATTAACATTTGTAGTTAACATTTTAAACACTATTACTAGAAGACTTGGGTAAGGGACTGTTAATGGTTGTCCAAGAGTAGAAAACCATAAAAGCTCTGCTGAAAATATTTCTTGAAGAGCAGTGTTAGCCTTGTAGGCACACATTCATATACAGACCTGCACACGCTCACACACCCAAATGCTTTGGCTCCTGCAAAACACAAAGTGTCACACAAAGTAGTCTGGGTTCTTCCCAGTGTTTTATTCTCCAGGACAAAATGTGGACAGCCTGCAAACTCAGCTGTTACAAACGCATCAATTTTTCTGACTTAACTCATCATCAACTATCCACTCCAGAATACTTCTATCGATAGTCTGGGTGTACCTACATAAGATTAAGTACATACAATCATGCACTTAAATATCATCACTGCAATTATCTCAGCAGAGTAACAACAGAAAAATAATTTTAAAAAATATTCACCAAGTTCATGGCCAAAATTTGTCCCAGGAAACAATAATGGTGGATCTGATACGGGAGCAGTTGTATGAGGATGGTAGGAAATAACATGTAAGAAATTTGGCAGATTTAGCCATTGAGAAAGACTGGATCATTTCTTCTGGAGTGATGAAAAGTTTGCAAGTTGGAAGGCAGAACGTGGGGCTCTCGGAGCTATTGGGGTTTAGCGCCCAATTGTAGCCACCACCCTGCAGGAAAGATTGAAATTTAAGCCGTTCCCCTTCTGTCCTGTTCAAACTAGACAGGACTCTAACTGGATGCAAGATCTGAGAGAGCAAAGGAAAAATTACACCAAAGGTGCTGATCCTGTGCTACAGGAAGAATTCTGGGTTTAGAGTCCCTCTTCCCAGGGCTGTTTCTGTGCTTTTTCTGACACTCAAGTAGAAGCTCTATATGCAGTCCTCTTAGTGAGGAACAGGGCGGGTGGCTCTCTTCTCACTTTCATAATTCGGAGATCTATGACTTTGATGATCCACAACAAAAGATCTTACTACACAAGCTGGCAGTTTTATCAGTTTTATAACAGCTGTCTTATGGTAAGATTTATTTGTTTAATTCTAACCACCAAAAGAGTAGAAAAAAAAGATATTCCAAAACCCTAATGCTAATGAAATCTGCTCGCCTCTGGGATGTCACAGGATGACAGGGTGTTCAGAGGCTCTGTCATCAGGGAGGACAGGGGGTGGGAGGCCGGTAGCCAGTTGTCCAGGGTATTTATTTGCAAAGGGTTGTTCAATACTTGGGCACAGGGTAGAGCATTCTCTGATCATCGCTTGGTCTAAGTCAAACTCTAGGAGCAGGAACTTTTGACAAAGGTTATTGGAAATGAAATATTTGTTTACTAAGTCATTAGTTTGCAATTCTGGATGCTAGAGGCTATACAATGGAACAAGAAGTAGCTCAGAAGTTCTGTGCACCCCAGGTGAAAGGTGGGTGTTGGCAACAGAAGCCTGCTGGCCTCTACTGGGGTCTTTTCAGGACACCTGCAAAGAATCAGCTCTTACCATTACTCACCATTGCAGAAGAATTGCTTGAGAGACTCTTCTAGGCAACTGCAGACTGGGGAGATGATAGATACAAATGTCTAAAGCAAAGCTGGAGGAGAAATGCTCTCAGTGTCAGAGAGTGTTGGAACAAGCTCCCCCGCAATGGGTGGATGAAAGGCAAGGCAGGGTGTGCTCATACTTGCCAGAGGAAAGGAAAGGAGAACATAGCAGGATATAGTTGCTAGAGATTCCTGGTTCAAAACAGGTCTGCAATAATTTAGCTAGCATGATTCGGGAATTAATTCAGGTAGATAATCAAGGAAATTTCCATGAGTACTTTTCAGCAGAAACAGCCCTTAATAATGTTGCCATTTACTTGATTTAGGAGAATGAGAGATGAACCTCTCTTACGTGTTAGCGTGCCTTGCTTTATCAGTTTCCTGGGACTGCTTCGGCTGGAACTCCTTCTCCTCCTGGGAATGGCAGTTTGGCTACAGGCTCTTTTGAGAAGTTCACTGATAATCTCTGTTGTGTTTTCATACATATTTATTCTTATCCATGTCTTCCATAGGGGTCTTTTTAGAAGAAAAAGAGAGAACTTGAAAGGCTTCTCAAACTAGGGTCTGACTGCGTTTTTTGAACATTCTGACTTCTTTTGTTAAGCCTGGGGAAAATAGTAAGAAAATTATTCAATTCCAAGCAGTGTTAATGAGGTTTAAAGCTACCTGGTCATCATGTAGTTTGTGGACAATGATTGAAACTGGTCAAGAAGGGGAGTAACTAAATTACATTTTGACACGGGATCATACCAAAGTATTTGTTGCAATTGATCAGGATGGAGTTCCACTGAATACAAATTCCTCTGGTAACAGTGTAAACAGGGTGAGACCTTGGGATTATGTTTTATGACTTGCTTTCTTTTGTGTTGGATTTTTACCGCGGGCTGTGTATAGCAGGAAAGGATTTCCAGGTTTATGTGTATGAATAAGGGATAAAGGTGACTACATTGTATTCATAGACAGATGTCATAGCACTGATAAACAACCCAGAAGTCAGGGATATATTACAATATTTTTTTTCATGCTTTGAAGAGCACTCATTGTGCTCAGAGAAGCAGTCAACATTACAAAGAACAGCTCTGCAGATGGAGACAAGATCCCCTGCAAGGCTTTAGATATTTTTGGGCTGAGATATTTCAGTGGAGAGTAACTAGTTGAAATAAAATCAGAGAAGCAATTTATTTTCTTCAAGGTTAAAGTAGAAACGATGGAGCCTGATATCACCATAAAGCATTGAAGTTAATAAAAAGCACTTGTCTTGTCTCATTACTTTAATAGGGTTTGCTTAGGTATATTCTCCTTCTGTAAAATTGCTAGTTAAATTTATACATTGAAAGGCCATAAACACAAATTAGTGAAAAACTGAACAGTCTATTTTCCAGTTAAAAAACATGATTTGGGGATTATGTCCGCAGGAGATTTCTGAGAGTGCTGCTCATGGTGTTTCATTTTCATGAAGTTCATGTGACTGGGATGAGGAACAGGCTCCTATTTCCTCCCTCCCCGAAAAGGTCCCTGCAAATAAATAGGGTACTTAATAGGAAAGAAAGTATAAACCCCTCCCCACACACATTTACCCCCACTCTGTAATAGTCTGTATGGTTACTTTATAAAAAGAATTAGATCTTGAACTGGCAGAGCCAGACAGTGGCATACTCATGCACTAGCTCAAGTTGTAGGACTACACTTACCAAAGGGGTATAGGAAACATCTAGATGATGATTGGCCAATATAGACTTGTCCAAATTATACAAATGACCCAAATAAATGAATATTGTAAAAATAGTATTTCTGTTCATGTACATGGATGTTTATGGTAAACAATATTTTAAAACTGTGTATCAGCAACAGGTTATTAGTGGATCAAATAAGAGGTAACGATTGTCTTTTTAGCTAGATTCTAACATTGATTAAATACTGAATGTTTACTCTTAGTAATTTCATTATTGGTTTAGTGTGATAAATACACATTGCAGTGTATTAATTTTCAGATACTTGGTGATTGCCTTACCATTTTTCTCTCTGACTTTCCATTGTTAGTTCATACAAACCAGGAAAAGATGGAGTTTATGCAAAAGCTTGTCTAACTTAAAATTAGGTCTTTATTTTCTTTTTAAATTTCTTTTTTTAAATTTTAAATGAAGCATTCTGCTATGATATAGTAAGGGGGAAAAATAATAAGAAATGTATTTTTCACCTGTTTCCTTAAAGACATGAGGCTAATGCAGCTGTGGCGTCTATGTATCAGAACATTTGAAATAAAAAAATTCAAACAAATTGGAGGAGTACGGGCTTTAAAGATGTTGTCTACAAGCTGTGTGAAAAAGGGTTTCTTGGTCAAGAGGAGCCTCAAAATAGTGTCTTCATCAAGGAGAAGCAAAAATGTAACTTTTTGAGATAAACATTCCAGTTTGTGCATTTTAGCTTTCCCAAACAACATCACGTAGCAGTAGTAAATCCATCATACTGTCTTATGAGCCAAGTGGTGAAGGCACTTGAGTCACGCTTGCAGTACAGAAGTGAGCTGGGTAGGACGTGGGCTGATGGCCTGGGAGGGATCCGAAGCCCTGCAGGCAGTGTGTTGGGGAAGGGTGGTTGAGGCCAAGGATGTGGGAGTGCTCCCTTGGGGCTTTTATGGTGAAGTTTCAGGTGGAAGTCAGCACAGCTGGACTTAGTTCAGCAAAGCTCCATGGGGAGCAAAGGAAAACAAGTTTTATGTTTCTTCTGCTAGAGGGAATAATGAAGATTGCTTTTAATTATCTCAAGGCAAGAATGACTGTGAATGGCAAATGCAATTTTGTACTAGAAGTACTAGATTTTATTTTTTTTTTAAACTTTCCAATTATTAGAATCTGATGACTGAGGAGAAACTTTGGCTGTAAAATATTCCACCACTAGGGAAAAATCTTGGTCATTTATTTCTTTACTCTGAGACGAAACATATTTGGAAAAAATTAGCACTATCAAGTTCCTTAAAAGTCTTACGATGATGACCTCTTGAAGAGAGAGAACTATTCAGCAATGCTTAATGCATACATGGGGGGATTAAAACCATTTCGTTTTACTGATTTTGGACGGACACAGGTCTGTTGAGGAAAGAAAGGCTGTTATTAGCCTCTAAGCCTCACAGACCACTTAACTGCCTGCAGGCATACCAATTAAGTGGAATTATCATCCCAATTAACCATTGTCCCTTGCCAGTCAAAACTCATTTGGTTTAATTTAGCTCCCTAGGAAACGTCCCAATTAACCAGATTTCCTAATTATCTGTGTCCTGATTAAGTGAAGTGTACTAGTACAGCCTGCATTAATAAAGGGGCGTTTTCACGTTGTTGTTTAAATGATTTCCCAAAATTTTCGTTTATGGGTAATGTTCTCAGAAAATGAATGCTTCGGTTCGGGGTTTTGTTCTAGTAGCTACCAACTGAAAAGTCCATTGGGCCACCGACATCAGTAATTTCAGCAGGACTTGCCAGGAAAGTGTTATTTCTAAACAAAGGCAACAGAGGTGTTTGGGTGTCCTGTTTTAAGCTGAAGATTCCATTCAGGTGTGAGGCAGCTATGAGGTTAGTGCTTTTGGTGGTGAAAACTGCCCATGCTTCTTGATCACAAAAGATCTTTGCAGACTCGTATGAGCTGAGATACAGGGCCAGATTTTTTAATATATTTGGACACAGAATTAGGCAGAGAATTTATCTGGGTCTGTGACATGTGAATAAGCATGAAGCTGAGTTGCCTCTCTCGGTAACGTGTGACCCTGATACTTCACATCACATACGTGAAACAAGACGGTAGAAGTCATTAAGAAGTTCCACCTAAACATGAGGAGGAACTTCTTTCCTGTGAGGGTGGCAGAGCCCTGGAAGAGGCTGCCCAGGGAGGTGGTGGAGTCTCCTTCTCTGGAGACATTCAAAACCCGCTTGGACACGTTCCTGTGCAACCTGCTCTGGGTGGTCCTGCTTTGGCAGGGGGGGTTGGACTAGATGATCTCCAGAGGTCCCTTCCAATCCCATGTGATTCTGTGGGGGAGCCCTTGAAGAAATTAAGAGCCTCATTCATTTGAGTAGATTATATGGTGAGTCGAGTGTATTGCCTCTGTAATGTTGTGTAGCTGAGTCTACTAATTATGATGTTATAATGACTTTCATCCAAGAATCTCAAATCTTGGCTACACAGGAACATTTAGGGAAGGAGATAGGGATGAATCAATTACAGGTATAGAGCGAAGTTTCTCTGTGGATTTCTTCTAAATCAGGAATAAAGGAGCTGAATACAGTTCTGCACCCAGACATTTTTTGTGCCTCGTCATGAAATCTTAATTGATTCGCCTGACCTTTCCTGCACTTCCTTGTCAAAAAACCCCAAAACCCTTTCTGAAGCCTTGTATGACCACAGTTACCCTCACTGACTTGCTCGACATCGGCTTAAAATCAAGCAAACTCGGTCTTCAGTTCTGAAAAGGTGATCGCAGGCTGGGGGGAATTCATCACTGTCCCTGTTTCGGCAGAGCCATGACCTAAAACGGCCAGCACGTGATGTATACACACAGACGGAGCTTTTAAGCGATACAGAGGTTTTCATAGTGACTGTTTGTAATCCCATACATTACTCATTTGTCATTCACAAAAAGCAGGTTTCCAAAGTAGTCTCAGGACCTCCCACATAAACCCACAACCACTCTCATTCTCAGGTACGCGTAGTGGGTACCAGGAGGCCTCGGCTGGTGGAAAGCAGCTCTCCTGGATGCCTGAGGGAGCTCTGCTACTTTCAGCAACTCTAACTCTTCCACTTTTTAAATGAATATTTTTTTTAGCATCTACTTTTATGGCAATCCAACCGTGACCATGAGTCAAGTCAGCATGAGGAGCCTCATATACAAGAATTAGGCCCTGCACTAACCCAGAAAAAGGCAATCTATCCATCCTAAAATATTAAAAGTATAGCATATAGCAAAGGGACATTATTGTGCAAAAATGATAACCAAAACAATCAGGAAGTAAGCAGGCTCACAAAAAAAGATAAAAAGCCTGTTTTATCTTTTCTGGGTGGCGTAGGTATCTCTATTTATGTTTTAATCAGATAAAAGCAGTAGTGAAAGAGAAAAGAAAATGTCAGTGGCTTGATTGCTTTCACAGTTTTTACTGTGGGAGATATTAAAAACATTAACAATAGATGGTATCATAAGAGGTGTCTGATAACTTATAATTCTCTCCAGCCAGCTGGGAATGAAAAAGCTTGAAAATGTTTCCCAAGTGAAAAATTTCTCTGTCACAATGAAATTTTCATTTTCTGTCTTCTATGCTGTGACTTTTCTCTCAGACTCTCTTCGGATGTATTGAGGAAGGCAATATTAAAAAGATAGTAATTCTCTAGAGTACTCCTTCAGCCCTGTCACATAATTTGAAAACAGCTGAGCTGCACTCTCATCATTCTCTCCAAGCTGAGATGAAATATTTTCATTCATGTTTGTTCTTGAGGTTTCTCAGCTCTCAAAATTTGCTTAAATTTTTAAGTTACTCAAACCCTAGATAACATGCAAAATCCAAATTGGAAATCAGCACACTTTGATTAAAGATTATGGATGGTACATATATCATCCTCAGAAGCGAGGGATCAATGTTGAACTGGTATCTACCCTTTTATTTTTTGAAGATTGATGAAACAAAATAGGATTTACTTAATTTTCTGTTTACTGGATGTGTTGTAATAGTTATATTGATGACAATGATTGAAGGTATGAATGCCAAAAACTAAAATCAACGAAGCCAGAATTTCAGGAATTAACCTGCCAGGTACCCATATCCTTATGGACATGGTACCTGCATGCAAACTGCAAGGCAATTTAAAACGGAAATATTTCTTTTCACAGAATCACAGAATCACAGAATATTTTTGGTTGGATGGGACCTTTGAGATCATCGAGTCCAACCAACAAAAAACAAACAAACAAAAAAAAAACACCACACCCAAAAAATTCCAGAACACCAAAACCAAACCAAACCAAACACCCACAACCACACCCCACACCCACCCACAAACAGACACAACCCAACAATCTCGGGCACTAGAGCATGCCCTGAAGTGCCACGTCTACACGTTTCTTCAATACCTCCAGGGATGGCGACTCCACCACCTCCCTGGGCAGGCTGTTCCAGGGCCTGACCACCCTCTCAGTAAAGTCATTCTTCCTAATATCTAATCTAAACCTCCCCTGCCTCAACTTCAGACCATTTCCTCTGGTCCTGTCATTATTCCCTTGGGAGAAGAGGCCAACACCCACCTCTCTACACCCTCCTTTCAGGGAGTTGTAGAGGGCAATGAGGTCCCCCCTCAGCCTCCTCTTCTCCAAACTAAACGTGCCCAATGTTTAGCTTTAAAGCTAAACATAGCTAAAGCTAAAGCTTTTTAGCTTTTTAGCTAAAGCTTTAAAGCTTTAGCTTTAAAATGCCCACTTTTAGCTATATGCATGTGATTTATCACGGGAAATAAAAAAAAAATTAAAAAAAAAAACTTTCACTTTTTTGATTATGGGGTTTTTTTTTTGTGCCCAGGGCCACTGCAAATTCGATTAATGTTCGTATGGGAAAAGTTAGAGATGTGGTATTTTGCAATTTTTTTCTTCTCGCTGCTGTGTCGGTTGTTAGAGCACATCACTGTTCAAAAGTCCTGGGTCTTCAGAGCTTTCTAGCTGCCAAGTTCTGTACTAATTACAAAAAACTCAAGGGAAATAGCAGAAAAGCCTTTGAAGGGTAAAGCATAATGGTTGAAATGGAAACTTCTGAAGGCATGACAGAGGAGTACCAGCGCTCTAGAAGGAAAGCCTCATAGAAACCTGCAGTTTTTCCTGATTTGAATTACTGTCAGTTTTTTCCTTTGAGTAATACCATCAATAGGAAAGCATTCAGCATGAAAACTAACTTGTTAATTATAACTTTGTGGGATTTAGAGATGGAAGTGAGTAATGCAGGTAATCTGTATCCCCCTGTCAATGCTGATTTGTTCTTGTGAAAACAATCTGCGTGCCTTGTGAAAGGACCATTAAAAACAGTATACAGAAAAATCAGAATTATAGACATTAAATTTGTTTTATTGTTTTTGGCTGTAGCTTGTGAAAATGTTGTTGCATATAAGTAACAGAAGAAAATCAAGTTAAAAAATATTGCTATGTTGAGTTACAAGCAGTACTGTTTTGAATTTTCATCAGCATTTTGAAGGAAATAAGCCAGTCCATATTTTGGCAAAGAGTTATTAATGACAATTCCAAATTGTAGCAGTTGAATATGGTCTTTAGCCCATTTTTAATCTGTTGACACCATTTGCCTCTGCATGTTCCTGTGAATGCAAGCTTTAGAAATTCCCTACCTGTTGTGTAGAGATGGACGTACTGGAGAGAGACCAGCAAAAGGTCATAATGATGATTAAAGGACTGGAGCATCTCTCATATGAGTAGTTGTTGACAGAGCTGGGACTGTTCAGCCTGGAGAAGAGATGGCTTAGGATAAGTGCATATAAATACCTGAAGGGAGGGTGCAAAGAGGACAAAGCCAGGCTCTTTTCAGGGGTGCCACATGGCAGAACCAGAGGAAATGGCCACAAACTGAAACACAGCAGCTTCCCTCTGAACTTAAGGAAACTCTATTTCACTGTGAGGGTGATCGAGCACTGGCACAGGTTGCTTGGAGAGGTTGTGGAGTCTCCATCCTTGGAGATATTCAAAAGCCATCTGGACACAGTCCTGGGCAACCATGTCTAGATGGCCCTGCCTGAGCAACGGGGTTGTATCAGATGACTTCCAGAGGTATCTTCGATCCTCAACCATTCTGTGATTCTGTAAACATTCACCTCTCTAAACAGAAAAGTCCAGCTGTGTGAAGTCATACCTTGTAAGATAGCTGCTCCATCCCCTCGTTCATTTTAGTTACCTTTCTTTGTGCCATCTCTCCATTACATCTCTTCCATTATATAGTTACCCATCCTCCGTGTAACTCCCATTACTTCCATCCTGAGATGGGCAGACCAGAATCTCAATTGGTACACAGGATTTTACATAAATGAACTGTCTTGTTCTCAGTACCCTTTTTGATGATTCCTGAAGTTTTTCAACTGTCACTTTGTATTGAGCTGTTTGGGATATTGGGGTTGATGTTTTCACTCCTGTGGAGCACTTAATCTGGGGTACTTTTAACCTCATTGACCACAGAATTCACCGTGAAGTGTTTGAGAAAACTCTGTTCATTATAGGCTGCCCAGGGAGGTGGTGGAATCTCCTTCTCTGGAGACATTCAAAACCCGCCTGGACACGTTCCTGTGCAACCTGCTCTGGGTGGACCTGCTTTGGCAGGGGGGTTGGGCTAGATGATCTCCAGAGGTCCTTCCAACCCTATACCATTCCGTGATTCTGCGATTCTGTGATTATAGCAAGGATCTCATTGACTTTGATTGCAGTTCTGATTGCTGCGTGACATTAAGTTTGGAAACTGAAACTGCTAAGGACACAAGTTGGCAAAGCTGACTTGCCCAGTCTAACTGATTCATCTCTCCCATGCTCTCCTGTCTCATTCACTGTATAGTTTCTAACTTTTGTAGTTGATACAACAACTGTTCTATAAGCAATGTTTTTCAGTCCTCTGAGCACTATTAAAACCTTTCGGTGACTGACAAGGGGTCTTGTTGAAAAGCCATTTCTTCCACCCTATCTATGGACATACTAAAATTATTTATAAATTAAAATTATTTATAAAAGCATATATTTTCAGAGTATTGCAGGAAATCAAATGTAATACATAGCAATATAGGCCAATACTTTTCTTATCTTTCAATTGTACCTGAAAATGCATGTAGAAATTAAATCAAACTGCTAGTTAATTAGTACAGAGCTTTTGTCTGCAGATTTTCCAGAATGCATTAGCAACCTATTTTTACTTTTGTGATTAAATATTTTACTTTATTAAATATATATTAATATTTGTGTTAGCAAATTTAGACTCCCGTAAAATTCTTATATATCTACCATTTAAGAGTATAGTGAACATACGGAAGTCACTCCATACTTTTTTATTTATGATGTTGTCAAAACCTTGCTGGCAGCTGTGAAATCCCTTGGGGAGAACTGAATCAAGTAATTGTCAGAATGAACTGTAGGGTTATGCAGTTCTTTGTGTCAGTGAGTAACTGTTCTCCACTCTTTATTCTCTGGCAATTCTTAAATAAATTTTAAATCATTGAACATATTCATCGTTATTAAACTATTCAGAGAAAATGAAAAGAAATCTAACTTCTCTTTTCTCAATTTAGTATGACTAATATTAACTCATGGTTGTATGCTGTAAACCTGCCATGTTTGGAGACCTTCACCCCCAGCTGCTTGTAGAGAAGCTATGGGTGTTGTATAGTAGTCCAGAAATACAGATAGGTATTTCATTATTCTACTTGCTTTGTTTCAGGCTTAGGTAAATTGAAAATATTCCCTGTATGAAGCGAAAAGGAAGTTCTAATGGGACCATTAAATCTGGAGTGTTGGTAGGATGCTCCTTCCACTCTGGGCTTCTTGTTGAATATATAAAAATTCCTGAAAGCATAAGCCAGAGTGCAGGAATTCTGTTGTCAAAGGAATTTTTTATAAACTCTATCTGACAAGGATAAGAATTATCTTTTAGCTAATGTTGCTACTAAATACTGAGGTTAAAATGCATATCCAGAGAGTAGTCCTCAGCTTAGGGGTTATTAAACTCTTACCTGCAGGTTGTATTAGTGCAACAGAAAGAGTAGGATGTGTCTACTCTCCTCCATACTCTTCTGCTCATCTCCTAGTGTATGGGTTGATGATGCGCATGCGCTCCTGGGAAATCACAAAATGTGGTTCTGAACTCCATCAAGCAAAGCTGATCTTAGATTCCCAGAGCAGAAGCTCCAACAGGGAAGCTGTCACATCAGCTGTGGTGTTTTATCTTGCTGCTTTTTGCAGTTTAAAGAGAGCAACACTGAAGGTACATTTCATGAGACACCTGATGCTGTAAGTGTGTACTGGGCATGTGTTGACATATGCTAGACCGAGCCTCTCGAGGCACTGCAATGAAGGTAGACCTGGTGCTCAAAAATCAAGCTGAAGAGCTTGTACCTTTTAAGCCTGCATCGGCTGAGAATGGTTGCCAGAAGAAAAATCTATGCTCTGGCGAACTTTGGGAAAAAAAGTATAGGGAACCCATGAAGTTTTTTTGCCTTCAAGATCAGATGAATCTGAGCTGGAAAAAGTTCAGGATTGTAGTTACAACTTTTGAGCTAACTCTGCCTTACTCTCAATTTGGATGTCTATGGTTTTCAGTATTCAAGAATGCCAAATAAGAAAAAGTCAGACTTGATCTTACATGTAGAAAACTCTTGGTTTATCATCTACAATTTATAAAGAGAAGGCAGACCTTGTAATATCCAAGCGTAGGTAACAACGCTACTCTTAAATTTTCCAGTTTTGCAAAGAAACTGTTTTGATCAATGTTTTAATTTCACTTGGGCAGGATGGGGAAGAGATCTCAGCAGATGGTTGTCATAAACCCCATACCTCATTTTGGAATTAGGGTACAAAGCTATCCAGCTTGGCACTAACTACACAGCATAATTTTCCTGCATGTTCATGCCAAAAAAAATCTGGCATGGAGAATATATTTTCTAATTATTTTCAGATTTTATTAACCAACATCAAACCTGCGTAACCTGTGGTTGCTCTATCCATAAATCTGTACGTTTCATAGTTTTATGAGAAAAAAAAAAAAAGGCAGTTATCATACAGCAGTGACCTAAATCACTAATTGTTAGCATTATTGGGTAACTTAATTAGAATGATCAGTAAGTTTTCTTGCTACTGCTACTGCCTGGTGGTGAGTCTGAAAAGGTTGTGCTTAAACTACAAGAAAGCTTTTTGAGAAAGAGAAGTTTAGCAGGCATACTAATACTCGTAAGGAGAAAGTTGTCATTGTTAAGATTATTTAAATAAAACTCTTCTTATTTCTGTAACACTTTTGATTTGTTTTAATGGGGAAACAATTCGTCACTGTATATTTATGTAAAGGTAGAAAGGTAGTATCACCCGCAGAAACTCTTCCCCATCCACTGTCCCTGTCATCCATTGGCTTGGTATATCCTAACAAGTATTTTCATTTCATCCTAACTCTGAAATCAATAAAAAAACAAACCACTATGCAAGTATTGCATTCCCAATAGGGTAGTCTGAAAGCATATTGGCTGCAGGAGAAGATTCTGAAAATCCATGCCTGCTTGTGTAATTAGTACATTCCAAAGCTAACAACACACTGTGTTCAGAAGTACCTCTGAAGTAAGGATAAAAATTACCTCCGAAAGAGATTAGGTAGATGTAGAAAAGGATTGAGCACCAACAAAAGCCAGGAGCTTCTTGCTTACTCTGTCTTATCTGTGAACAAAGGATTTTGACATGAGACAAACAGTATGCGTAACATTTCAATATCAAAGGCATGATAAAAATAATGAATAGAACCTCAACAGAGATATTGGGATGTCTGTGCTTTAGACCTTAAGAACAAAGACCATTGACAAGCTCTTCTACAACATAATAGTAACAAACTCCTGTCTTCTTTTCCACAGTTCATTAAAGACAGTTAATGAGCAGCAAAGATAAACACTCTCCTTCTCTGCATACTGGGACGCAGGCACCCAGTGGCAAGAGCTGTGTGGCAGCGCTCCCACCACCACGGACCCCTCCTTTGCCAGAGGAGGAGGAGAAGCACAGGGTGGTGGTTCCACCACCAGCTGATACCCATTCTGCTGTTAGAAACACTTCCTCCTCCTAGGTTTTGGTGTTTAATAGTGTATATCCTCAGCTTCTTTGGCCTCTGACTGGCGTGGCTTAATACAGGAAGTTGGCTTCATAGAAGAGAGACTAATAATGCTATCAAACTTGAATTTGTTTCATCATTTGTTATATCATACAGAGACATAACTGGAATTGTAGAATATGCTATTAAAAGGAGCACTCTACTTTGTCTCTTGAACTCAGCTTTGTGACTCAGTCACTCACCTCTCTTTGGAATTGTTTGAAATATCCTATGTAACAAATTTGGATCCAAATGTCTCAAAACTTTTTTCCCGATTGTTTGTTCCTTTAACAAATGGCTAACACATAACTTTGTTTAAAAAGAAAACACAGAACTATAGAAAAGAGGATGGACATATCTTCTATGAAAAATTATATTTCATGTCTGCACCGAGATGCTAGATATGGTCTTCTTCCTGTTCTTGAAAAAGAAAGTTTGGTAGTTCACCTTTGTGATTCATGTGTCTGATGTGCGATGTGTGAGTCAGGCCACAGCCTCCCAGAATTCAGCAATATGAGAACTAGAAGAGTTTCCCTGTAAAGCTTGAGTCTGGAAACACGGGTTGGCGTTAAGACCTGCTAATGGGATAATGGAAACCAGGGAGTAAAAGTCCAAGAGATCAAGCGCTGCTTGCCGTTTTCTGTTGAATCCAAATGAAACTTTATGTGCTTTGTAAACTGATATTTTAACTGATATGATTGAATGAATAAGAGGAAAAATGAGCCCTTTATGATTATTATCTTTTTATTCAGGGCCAGGGGAAATTAATTTATAAATAATGTACCTGCCCTTTACACTGTTATTCACATTTATGAAGGCTCCACTGGCTGTTCTGCAATTATGCTAATGATATCTTTGACCCAATGTTCAACACAGGAAGTCTGATACTTAAACTGTGTTTCTCCAAGTAGATTCCTGTTTCCAGCCTTTTAGTATTTACTTTTATAAGTATGCTAAAACAGGAAAAGAAAAGAAGGCTACAGTGATAATTAGTGGAAATAAATAATGTATTTTGCATAGTGATTTGTGCATATGTTTCAGCTTCTCCTTGTATATCGACATGTGTGTATGTATTTGTACATATTTTTCAACTTTTTTCAACATAGTTTATGTTTTCCTTTGGGAATGGACAGGACAGATACTTTGGATGCGGGACAGTCCCACAGGGCTTCTGTATCATATGACGAGCAATTTTTTACGTATTAAGGGGGTGCTAATGGTGATGTTGTTTTAACTCTTTTAGTTCTGTTGACTAAATACGCCCTTCCTAAAGAAAAAGCGGCTCCTTGTGAACTTGTAGGTGAGTTCCCAGATGCCCATGAACTTGTAGTCAAGCGTTGGGGAAGGGTAAGAATTCAGAACTCCTGCTTTTGATTCGCTGTATAACCTTATGGAAGATAAGTAACATTGATGCAACTTCATACCTAATTAGGAAAATGAGCATAATCATACTTAATTACCGTGCCTATTTCATAGGGGAGTATGAAGATAAATTAGGTATAAGAGCTTGAAATATAAAAAGCTTTGTAAGTGGATATTATCATCCACTTGTTCAGTCTGTTGACCTCAACTGATAATGAAGAAGCTGCAACAAATAAAGGTATGAGAAAGATTTGTGTTAAGTAATGATTTTTCTGCTGTAATGGGGCTTAACGTATCTACATCAGAGCCTTCACAAATTGTGAAAAAAGAATCTGTGGCAACAACTCAGAAAATGGCATCAAAAGAGAAAAAAAAGCAAAAAACTGAAAATTACATGAAATGCCTTTCTTAGTAACAACTTACAATTCTATTGGCAGCATGACAAATAGTTTTCAACAGCAAGGATAGGGATGACTGTTGACCATAATATTTGTGTCTGAGATGCTAAAATAAGCAATGCCTCTTGAAATGTTGCATCATTTAGCAATATGCTACAATACATGTACAGATATGTAGATTATTATAACCTTCTGTTGCTGAGGCGCAGCAAAGGTTCATTGCTGGGGAACTGTGGGCATGAACAGACTAGATCAAACAAGCACAGCAAGTGATGATGATGATGATACAAGTGACACAGGCAGGAGGAAAAAAAGAAGGGTGATAACTATGAGAAACAACAGACAGATGGCTATACCAAACATAACAGACTTCTGGAAATGTCTGTAGCCCAAAGGTGTAGACGTAGCTACAAGTTGACTATTGGTAGGTCATTCATCCAGCCTGTTGGGGAGGTGGGGGTGGGGGTTTGGGGGGAAAGGCTGTTCTTTAGTAAAGAGGAAAAAAAACGTACTGGGCAGAAACTGAATGTATTGTTATGGCACCCACTGTTTTCCCAGGAGACAAAAATGTGTGGATCTTGTGTAGAAGAATAAAGCAAGCTTTAGGAAAAGGAGCCTTTAGAGAGATTTTTAACTTACGACTAACCTCATGTACCCTTATTCTGTTAAATTCCCTTTCACTTGCCCTTTCTTACAAGCAAGGTCACTGGTCCCTGCTCAAATAGCTGGATGCCCTGTTTCTAGCCCGTAGTCCTGCGGTGTGATGCCCCCATCCTAGACTGCAAGTGGGGTGCCACTTATCTCAGATAGTAGCGCTCTTCTGTTGCCGTTGTAGATGCCACGAGGTGGAAAAGATGTTTAATTCTTTCCTTTAGCAAACTCCTCCTAATTTTCAACTGAGAAAAATCATGTCTCCTTGGAAAAAGAAGTGAGGAGGATGATGATGGCAAGACTGGAATAATGTGTGGAACTGGAATAACAACAGTGAAAGCTGAATGACGTTTAAAATGGTGAGAGAGTATAAATAAACCAGAAGGAAGAGATGGGTCGAGGAAGGAGAAACAAGTAGCAATCGCAGGGTAAGCGGTGACCGGAGAAAGAATGGGAAACAGCAGATTTCACCCGTGGGCTTGCAAAACCAATGGCCAGACTTGGGGCGGACGGGCAGGACAGAGGATGGCAGTGGCAGCGAGCAGCGGCTGGGGAGGATGCAGATGTTCTAGCGGGTGGTGCTGCTGGAGTCACCGTAACGCAGTGACACCCCAACAAAGCCTGTGTCTGGATAATGCGCCCCGTGGCACTACGTGATGCCTGTGGAGCCTGTGTCTGCCCAAGCGTGTCTTTGCTGCGGTCAGTACTTGTTTGACAGTTCTTGATTTTGCAGTGACTTTGCTCCTTATGTCTTGTTTATTTGCTCGTGTTGTTTTGCACACCATCTGTTTCTTCCCTCTCTGCTTTTTCTCTGTTCATAAGATCGTAAGTCGTGTTCAGCGTAAATATGTGTGCATACTCTTCGTCTAGTTTTTTAAATAGCTTGGCTTTTTGATTAGCACAGAGCTTAAGTGCCTGCCCTTGCTTTGACCTTCAGACAAATGGCCAGATTTCACTTTTGTTTTCACTTATTGTAAATCCTAAATAACTCCTTTGGATGTAATGCAATTCCACTATACGCTGCTATAAATGGCAAGATAATTTAACCGAGATGCAGGCCACACGCCCTTCCCATCTGGCCGTAGGAAAGATGGATGTGTGGCAGTTTGGGAAGAGCTCCAATTCCCTTCTTTGCTGCGCAGAGCTCCCAGTCCCAGTGCTGGTCATGGCCGTGGACACCACCACGCCGCTGTGATTGCAGGGGCCTGCAGAGGGTGAGCTGTCAAAACGGGAGTCTTGGCTACCTCCCCCATTTTGCTACAGAGCTGTTCGTTTGGAAATTCATCCTCGCTTTCAGCTTTAAGTCTGCCCTACCATACAATGGCTCAGCATGATGGTGTTTCACGTACCATCCTGTCCTTTTGCCATCCTTGTAGCCCGGCTTCTTGGACCCTCCTGCATCCATCTCCTAGTGCAGTTGCATACTCGTTAGCAATACCATTGCCACCAGTCCCTTTAATGTCTTCAGAGGAGGTTTTCTGAATGAGAACTCCAAGATATGGCTGGCCTTATCTTCTTGTGAAGAGGAGGCTGCACTTGTGTCCTCTAAGTAGTCAGACCATCAAACGCATGCAACTTCACAAGCAACGTCGGCTGCTCCATGCCTGGCTCATGCAGGCTCCTGTCATTGTCAGAAGTGATGTGCTCTACAGAAGGGGGAAAGAACAGTGAGTCTCCTCGAATTTGTGCTGAGATAAGCGTTTAAAGAATAGCTTGTTTCTTAAGATGACAGAAATCCTGAAGGACAGCAGAATTGGTGAGAGGGTGGGGAAACAGAAAAAATCCCTGTATGTCAGAGATCAACAGCTGTAACAGCACATTTTTGCACTAGAAAATAAACTTGTAGGTTACCTTGGTTAGTCATAGATCTGTGTGAGGGAAACGCTTGAGACTCGGCCCCTGTACTGGGCACTGGTGAGACCCCACCTCGAGTACTGTGTCCAGTTTTGGGCCTCTTACCACAAAAAAGACATTGAGGTGCTGGAGCGGGTCCAGAGAAGGGCAACGGAGCTGGTGAGGGGTCTGGAGAACAAGTCTTATGAGGAGAGGCTGAGGGAGCTGGGGGTGTTCAGCCTGGAGAAGAGGAGGCTGAGGGGAGACCTTATTACTCTCTACAGCTCCCTGAAAGGAGGGTGTAGAGAGGCGGGGGTCGGTCTCTTCTCCCAAGTCACAGGCAACAGGACTAGAGGAAATGGCCTCAAGTTGCGCCAGGGGAGGTTCAGGCTGGATATTAGGAAGAATTTCTTCACTGAAAGGGTTATCAAGCATTGGAATGGGCTGCCCAGGGAAGTGGTTGAGGAACCATCCCTGGAGGTGTTCAAAAGATGGGTTGACATGGTGCTCGGGAATATGGTTTAGTGTTGTTGGTGGTTTTTTGGTTTGGATTGGTTTGGTTTGGTTTGTTTTTTTTTTAAGGTTGGACTAGATGATCTGAAAGGTCCCTTCCAACCTAGGCTATTCTGTGATTCTGAGAAGTTCTGGGAAGCCAGCTGTTGTTTGGGAGCCTGCTTCTCTTGGAGGCCAGCGCTGCTTTTCTATTGACCATAGCAGCTGCAGCACCCCAGCATCCGTGCTTTTTTCTCCTTTACTAATGCAAATAAAAAGTGAGAGGCAGATTACAGCAGTTATAGCTGACAGTCTCTAGGTTTAGTGACAAGTTGAATAATAATAATTTTGCTCTTCATCTGATGCATTCAATGATTCTAATGTTGGTAATGCTTTTCAAAACAGTGATACGACTAACCAAAAGAGTTTTTTCAATATGCAAAATTTCTTAGCAATGTAATTCAAAACTCTTTCAAATAAACATGGATTAAATAGAATAATTCAAGTAAACAGATATTAAATATAATATATTTGACGTCAAGCAGAAACTATTCATGCACACAGTCAATGAAGGAACTCATTAAACAATATTGCTACTTACTGTTCTGCTTATGATTCAAGTTAATCAACTAGCAGAAACATTTGAAACAAAAAATGAACTGTGTCCATGAGTTAAACTGGAGTTTGTGTTTAGTGATTCTAGCCCTCCCTGAAGGTAGGAAACAACAACATCTATCTTCTAATACCCTGTTCCTAAATGAGGAGCAGAGCGGAGCACATACACTGCTTCCACGGGCTTTGTGCTAGTTGTCAAAGACCTCTACCACATAATAAATGGGAAGCAGGAGATTGGAGGGTTGTGTCACCAGAGATATTGCAGGGTTATTCACTGACAATTGTAAATGCATTACTCATAGTTTCACATGCATAGTCCCTGGATAATGGGAAAAATCAGAGCAAACAAACTGTCAGCGCGGGTGATTGCACACGCTGTTAATACAAGGAGCAGATTACCCTGGAATTCTCTCTTTCTGATTTCCATAAATCTTCTCCATCCCTACAGATAATCCCCACCATTTTTTTGTCTCTCCTTTTCCCAGTGAATAATCTTCGGTGACTCCAGACTAAATTCTTTTTCTCTGTTCATACAAGTGCAAATTTTTCCTTCCCTGAGTATGGTCCAGGACAAAGAAGTGGGAGACGACTCAAGGAAGACATTCAAGTCCTAGAAAGGTAGCTGTGTCAGGGTTTCCCACAAACAGAACAGTAGAAGACTAAGTTAAAAGCAGACATACTGTTCTTTTTCCTCCAGATTTTCTTAACTGGATTTCTCACGAGCCTTTTGATGGGGGTGGGAAGGAAATCCTCAAATGACACGCTCTGCTCCACTGACATGCCTCTGCAGCAATCAGATTACACTGTGAACTCTTATCTTTACAGGGGAAAAAGCCTAGAAATGTTACATTTTCATTTCAAATACGGAGTTATGACTCCGGGATTTCTTTGATGTTCCAGAGAATGATTACTGGAACTGGCACAGCCTGACTTGGTTACTAAAAGAAAGTTCAATAACTTCTGATAGGTTATTCTTCAAACTTGTGCTAAAGGCATTCAGATTGATTTTTGTTCGAAGAATTCACTAAAGTCAGACATCTCTTTTCCCTGATTTTACTTTCCTCAGATTTTTCTGCTAGGTAGAAAAAGAAATGTTATTTGTAATGAAAACCAATCTTCAGCCTTTATTGTAGTACTGAATAGAAATATTTTCCTGACAAATAACACATGGTGTTGCTTACTATAGAATACATAAGGAGCTTCTTTCCCTGCCGTGTTTAATACAGTGATGAATATTCCATCAGCCCTGGAGTAAAAATCAAGAAGCCCGTGGTTTCAGCTGGCTTGAGGTGAGTGGGCTCATTCAGGTGTTTAAGTAAGCAAAGGAAGGGCACTACGCTACCGCAGGACATAAATGTTTTGCAACTCTATCATGCTAATAACAATTCTTGTTCTATGCTATTGTGGCAGTCTTCCTAAAACAATTATAAAAACTTTATAGTAAAGAGTGGATTTTGTCAGCTGATGAGGACATTGCCATGAATGCAGACATAACGTTTTACTTCATTGTAACAAGCCCAGTTGAGCAACAGAAACTATGATCATGGGACCTTTGTCATGATTTTCTGATCTTTACTGAGTGGGTGCCAAAGCCCAAGAACGAGAGGGATTACTTATGCAGACTCTGATGTGATAAATGCATTTTTATTTGCTCCAGGTTAAATTGTGCATCTAAAACGTTGCCGTAAATAGCTCTGCCAAGGTCACTTTATGGCCAGCGCCCAGCAGACTTGTACATCACATGAAAGTGTTCAGTAATTTAGACTTTATTTGAATTTTAGTAATTTGGCCTTTGAAAGCCTTCAAGTACCTTTCCTGTCAGGGTAATAGATTTAAAAGATCTGGATGAATGAGCAATCTAGTTGTGTTAGATGGGTAGCATGCTGTATAGCTGACACTTTTATACTATTATAAAAGAAACCACTAATTTTTGCTGTACCAAAGGAAAGCAAAAAATAAAAATAAAAACAAATACCAAAACCACCACAGATGATTTACCACTAAATACAAGACAAATTGGTCAGTTTTAAATAACCCTGTGACACTGTAAAGAACCAGACAAATATCAAAAACAAAATAAACAATGAGTTGGTAAATCGTGTACGGCATATCTGTCCTCATGTGAGGGCGTTCTCTACCCTAAGGTAGATACCCAAGGCTCTCTTGTCCCGTTCAGTTATAAACCGTCTTAGCTGATCTCTAAAAGACTTTGCTCTATCTGTTATTTCCCTTACTTCCTTATAGAAAATTCCTGCAAATTTAGGTAAACATCCCTACCAAGGGACATATCTCTGAACTGGTCCTGTATTCTCATGTTTTATGTGTATTCTTTTCTACAGGCAATTATAATTTACACTTTTTAGTCAGAAGCAGGCATTGCATAGTGTGATCCATACATTGCTTAGCTAATTGTTTTACTTTGTGTACATGTTCAGAGAGATTTTTAATACCTGCAAAACTAGAAGCAATTTTAAACAGAAACTTGTAACAGAAGGGATCAGTCCTCGAGTCTGAACTGTGTTTCTTTCTTAGTTTTGAATTGCATAAATGTATGCATTATGCATACATTTGCATATGGTGGGGAATGAATTCAGAGAATAAACTCCAATTATAGTACCAGCTTTAGATAGTGCTGACGAGAGTCTGCATGGAGCCATTCACTTGTTGTGGGGCAGAGCAGTGCCAGCAGGTTAGCATAGACAGAAAATACTCAGAAAAGAACTAACTGAGAAAATAGAATCATAGAATCATAGAATGGCTAGAGTTGGAAGGGACCTTAAAGATCATCTAGTTCCAACTAAAATAAAAATCACAAGGAAGAATGGGAGTGTTATATATATATGTATATATGTATGTAAATAAACACACAACAGATGACTGAAGTAACTTTTAAAGTTACAGCGGTCGTCACAAAAAGTCATGATTTCTAGATTCCTCACCCATTATGGTAATTCTGATAAAATAATCGTATTCAGTACAGAATGGTGATCTTTTAATGCTGACCTTCAAATAACTGATGGCTGAATAAGCGTAATATGATTGCAAAAACTCCTTTAAGTTGCTAAAGTAAGTATAAAATTACCAGCAGAGAGCTAAATCAAAATGCTTTGTGTGGCTTTAAAAAAGACACTAACCATGAAGTTATTAGAATTCTCACTTAAAAACAACAGATAAGAGAAAAATTATTCTTAGTTTTCAGTTTCCTTATTTGCTCTACAAAGACAAGTTCTTTAAAAGAGCACATATCTATAATAACACACAAATCATCTGGAAGTCTTTCAATACATGAGTATTTTTCCGTATGTATACACGTCCATATATGCATATGCATGCGTACGTATGTATATGTACACACACATACATATATATTCATCGTGTTTGATGTTTTCCAGCTTTTAAACAGCAGTCTTGGCCTAGAGTGAAGACGTGTAATATTTAATACTTTAGCCAAACATAATTGCTGGGAAATGTCCTCATGCTAAACTGCCATCAATCAGTACAACAGTGTAATCATGTGTACTTAATCATAAGTTGAAAATGCTAAAACAGTGAAGAAAATATCTTCCTTAAGCGTTTTATTATCTGAAGGCCTAAGTGGACATAAAGCGATGCAGGGTAAGAGGATAAAGCATCGTTATCGTGTTATTATATTTAGGCTTGAGTGACACTGTAACAGCTGAATTTGTCTGATAAGAAACACATATTATTAAATTTGGTATGTTTTAAAATAATTACCACATTATCCATCACATAGCACTTAATCTTTTATTTCATGAAATGAAAAAAAAAAAAAAATCAGTTTATTACAGAATGGTTCACACAAATAAAAAAACCCTCCTAGTCTAATTATGGGAGAAAGAAAAATCTGAGTCTGTGACCCAGATGGAAGCCATTGCAATGAAGTTTTCATTTTGGATGGCAGTGTGTTTGAGATCTGTTTTCCTTTCACCCTATAACCTTGATAAATCCTCAGCACAGGTGTATACTGCTTAGAAACAGTGTACCTGGGCAAAAAACCTGTGATATCATGCAAATTACATTACTTGTTTCTGTCTCAGCCTCTGTGGAGCTGGACTGTGCTGGTAATTGACCCTAGATACATATGAATAATTTCAAATTAGGAACTGGTGAACTGGTTTGTTATTGCATCTTCTTGGTTTGTGCGAGATGAACGTGAAGTATATAAACTGTAATTTTATATCAGGTTTAGTACTTGCATTAAAATGAGAAGTACTGATAACGTATGATGATTTATATCTTACTTCTACTTCAAAAACCTGTTTAATCACATCAGGGTCTTAAATGGATGAGCATCTTTCCATAACTTGTACATCTGGCATATTAAGTTTGAGCGTTGCATTACTCTGCTATCTTAATCCAGGAAATTCATTATCCAACATCTGTTTTAGAAGGCAGCTTGCAATATCACTGGTGACAACTAGTTTCCGTAGTTTCCACTGGAGTAATATATTGTATGTTCTACATCAGCACTCAGTGTTGAATAGCAAGCAAGTCAAATCATGGAGCTATACAATAACCAAAAGAAGAGGAACTGCAAAGTTTTGCAGATAATTAAGCTATTTTATCAGATTGCAGCAATGAAAGACAAAACCATTGTCATTATGGGAGAAGAAAGAAGCTAACATTTTCATAGGTTACGTGAAAATAAGGTTCTAGCACTGGATTTACTTTTATCCTGGTTATACTAGCCTAGAGGCTTAGATCATTGACTTTACACTTAGACAGCAAGCTATTTGTTGAATTTTATACAGAAAACGTCACACATATTTCTTCTGTTCTACTTTTACACACCAAAGTTTTCCTGTAAAGCAGGATTATAACCCTTAATTGCTGTAGAACAACTCCATTCCTCAATAATAAAACCATGAAATATTTGGCAGTAGAGAGGATGAGTAAACTCATTTATATATCAACTGCCTGAGTATATATTTGCCATTAGAATACATATCACTTGGGGAATGAAAAAACAAAATCCAAGGATTTTATTTCCAGGAAACAAAGGGCATAATCCAGTGCTGAATATTTTTATTGTCTAATTTTTAAATTTAAGTGCATTCTTTAAGCCATGTGAGTTCACTTACAGTTAGATTTTGTATTTGGAGATTTTTTTCTTAGATTTTGTTTTGGAGTCCTGGTGGATAGCAAACTTACCATGAGCCAGCAATGTGCCCTTGTTGCCAAGAGGGCCAATGGAATTCTGGGCTGCGTAGGGAAGAGTGTGGCCAGTGGGTCGAGGGAGGTCATTCTCCCCCTCTACTCTGCACTGGTGAGGCCACAACTGGAATATTGTGTCCAGTTCTGGGCTCCCCAGTTCAAGAGAGACAGGGAACTACTGGAGAGAGTCCAACGTAGGGCAACTAAGACGATTAAGGGATTGGAGCATCTCCCTGATGAAGAAAGGCTCAAAGAGCTGGGGCTCTTTAGCCTGGAGAAGAGAAGGCTGAGGGGAGACCTTATCTATGTTTACAAGTACCTAAAGGGTGGGTTGAAGGATGATGGAGCTGGACTCTTTTCAGTGGTTCCTAGTGACAGGATGAGGGGCAATGGGCACAAGCTGGAACATGGGAAGTTCCATTTAAATATGAGGAAAAACTTCTTTCTGGTGAGGGTGCCAGAGCCCTGGCACAGGCTGCCCAGGGAGGGTGTGGAGTTCCCTTCTCTGGAGATCTTCAAGCCTCGCCTGGATGCAGTCCTGAGTGATGTGCTCTGGGCAATCCTGCTTTAGCAGGGGAGTTGGACTAGATGATCTCTAGAGGTCCCTTCCAACTCTGACAATTCTGTGATTCTGTATGCCATGGGACAGAATTGGTCTGTATGTTAAGTATGTTACCACAGTATAGTTAAAGCAAAAGGTGATTTTTCTCTGCCTGTCAGTGGCATATGCCAAGTATCGCTTTCAAAAAATTCTTACGCTCGTAACATGGCTCGTCAACATTTCTGCATTTTGAAGTGGTACTTTGAACTGGGAAAAAAAAGCTTCAGAGAGACTTTTCCTTTCATCGGTCTAGTTTAGGTAACCAGAAAAAAAATCCTGCGGTAAGTCAAAAAGTTTGATATTTTGTTGACTTATGACTTTGTATAAAAACAGTTACGAAATGAAAATGTGTACCAGGATGAAAAATGCAAGTCCATTTTCGGAGCAATAAACACCAGTTCCTTGCAAAATCTGCGTTTGTGAATGCAAGATGAGTACAAATACAGGCACACACAATTGCACATAGAACTAGTAGATTTGCAAGTTGGTGCCAATACAGTTTTTTTGTGTTTCCGATCTTTTATGGCCACACAGCCATACACGTGCTTTGATAACACGGCTGTAAATGCATGCCGTCTTAACAAAGTGCAAGGTGGAGATAACCACTAGCTAGTCTTAGCTGGGCACGTTCTACTGTGATGACATGAAACTTGCATGGCAAGAAAATCTCAAACCTAAAAGAAACAGAACTACTATGAAGGTTAAATTACATCTTATAAGAGGTGGCTGTGATGCTGTGAATAAGAATTACTTTACATTTGCAGGAGAGTGTGGTGACAGTTGAACAGGTCCTTTTTCAAAATTACTTCAGCCCACATTCTGGGAGTATTTAATTCAGCATAAGAAATGAGTCATTCAGCTGCAGAGTTTCGTATGCATTACTAGTACAAACCTGAAACTTGTTTCTAAGCTGCCAAATCATTTATAACGTAGGGTTTCCTTTCACAGAATCACAGGGTGGTTGAGGTTGGAAGGGACCTTCAGAGGTCATCTGGTCCAACACCCCTGCTCAAGCAGAAACACCTAGAGACCAGGACTATATCCAGATGCCTTTTTAATATCTCCAAGGATGGAGACTCCACAACCTCTCCGGGCAACCTGTGCCAGTGCTCAGTCATCCTCACAGAAAAAAAAAAAAATGGTTTTGTGTGTTCAAATTGAATTTCACGTGTTTTAATTTGCACCCATTTCCTCTTGTCCTGTCAGTGGGCACTTCCCTCTGAAGCAGAGTTTTGTGGGACATGTCAAGAACTGGGAACTGCAGAAGTATGGACAGTTGGATGGTGCACAGGTCCTCAGAGCATCAAGAAGGAATATGATGGGAAAGGCTTCTGTGTCCTTATGGTCTGTTTTAGTTATGGAAGTGTGTTTATTTAATGGATTAGTTTAAATAATAAATGGACTGTAGATGGAAATGGACTAATCCTGACTACAAATGTAAAAGCAGACAGTTGCACACCGAGGGGCCAGTATAGCATCTGATACCCAGCAATAATATCTGATACCAGTAATACCATCTGATACCCAGTAATAATATCCAGTGGATACATCAACACCAATTTTGTGACTTTTCATAGTCCCATTTTTTTTCTCTACTTCAAACAATGGCATATTAAGTTTGCTTGAAGACTTTGTCCATCCATCAAGACAGATCTTTGTTAATTGTCCAGTAAGTACCCATGGAAAGTAATAAATCACAGAAAAATGACTTCTTGAATCAGGTAGTCAGTTCATCTTGATCAAAGCACTAGCTTTTTTCTAGAAGCCTAACAAAAATAGAGCAGATTCAAGCTGAACAGTTACAATTTCCATCTCTGGACTTTCTTCCAAGCTTAAGTTACAGTTGCAAGCGTTGGCGTTAAAGGGCCTTATCGGGGTGTTTTTCGATAATGATGGTTGTGTTCTCAGCCAAAATCTTATTCCTGTTTTTGACCCTTGAAAATATAAGTTCATCTGCTGACATCTTTCTGAAATTTATTTTCTGCTTACAAATACTCATCAGTGCTTGAGAACCTGGTGTCGGTGGAAATTCTGTTTTCCAAATCTTCGAACACATGGCCCTGATGGGACAAAAAAGGTGAGTGTGAGTTAGTGAGGAAGGAACAAGTGTTATTCCAAGAGCAGAAAACAGAACAATAGTTTAATAACAGTTGATTCTAGTAAAGTAAGGAAAAGGAAAGATCCCCTCTTCTAAGACCTTGCAAATTTAGGAAATATTAGGCACCAAACTTGTATAAATTTGAATCAGGATAGATTCATGTTCCTCTGCTGAATGTTTCTGAGACTGTGATCTCTTGGAAAATAAGAACCAGAACATCCAGTAAGATGGGGATATTGAAAAAAGTAATAAAAGAGAAAGAATGAAAATTTTTCTAGTACACTGCTGGAAAAACCTGAAGGATTTTCTGGTTGGGAGCTCTCAAATGAATAGTTTCTCCTAACTGAATTATGTTTGAGGAAATAGAAAATTCAGAAATTACAAGAAGCAAAGAGACTCAATAGGATACAAAAGAGATATTCTAAGCAGCCATGCTTGAGTCTTTAACCAGTCCCCGAGCTCCCCTCAACTGTTTTGGTATAAAAAAATCATAGGGGAAAAAAAGGCAACGTTTTCAAATATTGTGTTGGCTGTATAAAACTGAGCTGATGGTGCATTGCATTGCATTCTGGTGCACTTGCAGCCTTTCTCCTTCATTCTGGGTATTTTAAGTTGGTCCTGGGAAATGGCCCTAGAGAGGTGAAAGAAAGATTGCTTTGCCAATAGGACAAAACCTGGGGAAATACGAAGTGCTCCTGGTTTATGCAGCGCAGCTGGCAGTGTTTGAAAAGCTACTGGATGGGTTTCTGTGGTGTATCTTTGATTTCTTTATATCTAGGTTTATGCTTAAATGTTTAAAAAGAACTGATATATTTACAAATACTCTCTGAGATTCTTAATCTATGCCGATTTGAAATGAACCCAAATGAAGGCAATCAATGAGGTGAATTTTCCACTTAAAAGAAGAAGACCTGGTGTGTTCCCCAGGCAGTTGCAGAAATGTGGCACTTGTAAAGTTCCACTTATATTAAGAAAAGCTTGTTTGGAGGTTTCCCAAGTGTTGAAAAAACCAGGCTCAGTAAGAGAAGAAAACTAATTGGTCAGTAATATGTGTTGTAATATTTCAAAAGGATTCTTATAACAGCAACGTCAGCCTACTCTTGCTTCAAAATCCTTTCTGTGAGGATATGAATGATAGTCCTTACCAGTGTGGAGTCAGTTATATACTCAAGAGCACAATTGCCATTCGAGGGGGAGCAGTTTATTACAGCAGAGCCCAGAGTCTCCAGAGAAAAGGTAGAACCACTTGAAAGTAAATAAATTAATTATAGGTTTGCTTTTGTTTTGCCCCTCTTCTTTATACAGAAGGAAGTGTAGGATTGGGAGGGGCTTGCTTTTGGGGTTCTTGAAATTGAGGAATCCTGGGACATATTTCAAAATAAAAATAAACGCACAGTCACCCAGCTGGCACGCTTATGGTGACGGCGGTTGTCCCGAGAGCATTTTTGGGAAGTTGGCTGCAAACTCTTCCATTAGCAGAGACAAGGAGATGGATGCTCAGTGGAGAGAGCACAAGCAAGAAGAGGTGTCTGATATCTCTATCTTATCATTTTCACCATGCGCAGAAAAATAAAGAGAATGGTTTAGCTGCTGGTGAACGGGCCTGCAGGAGCAGACTTGAGAGCAGTTAAAATTTTCCAGTTTGTGTACTCTGAAATGACCAAGTTGAGAGATGAAAAAATCTGTTTTTAACAGCAATATCAGGTACGGCAATTGTCAGAATGCCTCAGTGAGGCTCTGGGATGACAGCAGGAAAGCCTGGACTTCAAAATTTCAGGTTGAGACAGCAATCTTCAACTCAAGTTATTTATAGGAGGCTTTAGGAATCCGGGAGAGTCACAAGACTTTTAGGCAAGCCACTTAGCCTGGGTGGTGGTAAGTGTAAATAACAGCGCGGGTTAGTCAGAGCTGCCCAGGAAAGAGCTGGAACGGAGAATTTAATCTCATAAACACCAGGGCTGGAAGGCTCAAATTCAATAGAATAATCTACCTTTGCTGCTAAGCAGGATTAGTTGCAGCCACCAGAAGCTGAGAGTACTCAGCACCTTGAGGCGTGATGAAGTCGTGTGCGTTTGCCTTGGCTTGCTATGCTGAATTTAAATGCATAACGAGACATTGATATCCGGTACCTATCCACATTTGGCATTAAAACAAATGGAAGACGTTGGTAATTTAATTAAAATAAATATATTTCGGTTTTAAATACATTTCAGTTAAAATAATTGATCGTTTGAATTATGAAAAAAAGAAATGAACTAGTCTCAGTTAATTCCATTTAGAGCACTCTTTCCTTTGACAAAACAATAGTGGTGAAGTTACTGTTACTTCTTTAGCATCCACTTGTATTTCCCATGATAAGGTGAATTATTATATTGAAAGATAAGGTATTTAGTTGTCCCAAATTCGACACATTTAATTAAAATTAAGACATTCTAATTAAATTGAGTGGAAAAGTAGAAGGAATTTCTAGCACGGATTTCCATGCTTCTCAAAATCAATAATGCAGAACTGGATTAATTATGGTTAAATAATAACTTGAAACTAATGGGTTCACAATCACTTATATTCCATTACAAATACTTACGCTTTAAGTCTATATAATTTTGTAGTTGGAAAACATGTAGTGTAAGGTGATGGCTATTTGTTCCATTGTTGTTAAGATAGATTTTCTAGCAGAATAGAAGATAGGTGAGGAACCAATAGTCAGTGCATCATTCAGCTAATAATTTTGTGTTCACAGCTGAGGCTTATTAGCACTAGGTATTATTTTTAGGTAAAAATGAAGTTATTTTTTTAGTTATATGACTAAAAGCCCTGTATCTCCACAACTTTTTGTCAAGGAAAAGCACTGAAATCAGTGGAATGTTTTTTCTTAGTCAAGAATATAGGGCTGATTTCAAACCCCGGTTGTGATTCTAGAGCAAAATCAGGGGTGGGATTTGAGACCATCAGGGGTTGTCCTAGCAACCAGCAAGGCTGGATGTGTTCGTGGGGCTTGTATGCGTAGGGTAACTGTCCTGAAATCCTTGAAACCAGGTGGAGTCGGCGGCTCTCGCGCATGGGCTTTAAATTGATGTATCGCATTTGTCCTGAATGGGAAATCTGCTTGGCAAATTCAGCCTATGCAGCGCTTGGCTAACAGCTGCTGGGATCCTCTTTCCAGCTGGATTTAGTGAGTTCAGTTTTAAGGTGGCACTGAGCTCAGCAAGGTACTTCAGGGCATAGACTTGTGCTCACTCATATGTTAAAACACCTCCTCAATCTGATCTTATATCCCTAGGATTAAAAAAAAAAAAAAGGCCACTCTCTCAAGTCTCATTTCCTAATTATTCAACTGCATTTTCACTATCCTAATTCAGACTGTGAATTTAAGAAAGGAGATTTATGGCCAGAATAATGTTAGCCATATTACTAATTAATAATATTCCCTTAGGAGCCAGTCTACAATATATGCTGTATTTTAAATAGCTATACTTGTTTTCATAAAAATTTAATAAACAATTACAGAAACTTTTTGCTTTAGCTATTTAGGAAAGACTGAAGAATAAGTTTTAATATAAAAGAGCAATTAACATTTGGCTCAGAAAAAGTTCTATGAGCATTCCTTTCACCCAGTTCTCACGTGTGCGTTATCTGCTATAACCTAAGAGAAAGAAAGCAATATTTCATCTCTGTGAATAAAAAAGAAAGTAACCTAATAATTCCTTTTTTTTGTGAATTTCTGACTCGTATCATAGAATTAAATTTAATCGTCTTTTTTCTTTGATAAAGGGCCAGATTAATAGTTTCAAAGACACCTAGACATTTCAATACGATTCAAAGACGGACATTCATAATAAGCAGGGAGGACTGCCATATATGCACTTATATGCCATTATTTGAATATCATACAGTATTCCCAAATGTAAAAAAAAAGTCTGCAAGTGCAGAACTGTATACATTGCAATAGTTATGAAACTAGGTAGGGTCAGTCTTTTAAAATACTTTAAAATACTTTCAAAATACTTTGATGTCTTTAACAGTATAATACTGTGAAACAGAGAGGAATTGAACATATATTTTCCAAGTCCATTTTACCCCCTTCTCCTCTTTTCCCCTTCCAGTGCCTTTGTATAATTGCTGATTGTGTTGATTGGAAATGATGGAAAAGTATTGAATGCTATTTGTTTCATTACAGGAAATATGGTCAGATGTTAGGAAGTTGGATTTTAATCTTCAATGATAAGGTTATCATCGTGAAAACCTTTAAAAGTTTAGTTTAAATTCTATCATGGTGCGTTTCTATAAAAATAAACTAGTTTATAAGAAAATAACACCAGTGGGCTTGCAAGTCAGAAATGAAGTTATATGCTAGTGAGCCTAGTACTATCTAGGGAATCTGATCACGAAGTCTGACTTTTTTTATCCCATTTGCATCTCGCTAGCATACTTGAGATTTTCCTCTGAGAATATGGTTTGCTCCTGTGTCCAATGCATATCCTTAAGATTACCTGATGCGGGAATATACCATGTTTGGAGGAACACTGAAGTGTATGCAGAAGCTGGGATATAGAAGTACAGGAGGTCATACACTAAATGTAATGTCTTGCTATAAATGCATCTGTTTAAAAGATGTTTTTCCACTTCTGGGTGCTGTTTATAAATAGATCTTTTACCTCTAAGTTTTCTGGCACCATTCCACACGATAGGCTGCATCTCTCCCTCCGCTAAACTGCCGCTCCTTGGGTTAATAGTTGTGCTTGATCTGAGTCTTCAGTTGCTTCTGTTCAGATGTTGGTGAGAGGGTCCTTCAGCTGTGGAGCTGATCTCACTTTTCCCCTTGAGTCTGGATTGTTTGTATTTGATGGAAAGCTGGTCTTCTTGTGGAGCCACCTGGGGAGGGATGGGTTAGATGTGCCAGCTGTGAAGCAACATAAAAAGCCAACAGATTTTGAGAGGCAGAACTTTTTCTTACCTGGTAATGAGCAGGAATTAGGTGATATTCTGTTAAAAGAAAAAAAAAATATGGAAAAAAGCAGTGGTAATTGTGGTAAAGTACCTAAAACCTTCTTTAATGCACTCTACAGAGCAGAAAAGGAGACATTATAAATACAGATGCCTTATCTCCTGGTGGATAATCTTATTCACAAGGGTTTATGCAATAACAAAATAAAATATATTCAAATTAAATAAAAACAAATATAGAACTGATAACATTTTTATCATGTTATATGTTAAATTGCTGAGCTTGAAAGTGACAATATTTTCATGTATATCTGTCTGCAATTATAGCTCTTGCTCAGTTTTATACACTTCATTTCTAATCTTTCATACACCACGTACTTTAAAAAGAGTGGAGAGATACTTGGGAATTGGTATATCTGTACTTGGTACATGGTCTAAGCTTTTCTTTCTAAATGATTTTCTACCTCCTGTTACTGCTTCTCATTTCCTTAATCATCTTTCATTTTGTCTCAAATCTTATTCTGAAAAGACAAAACCTACAACATCTTATACCTGATGCATACCTGCCTAATGGAATTATCCCTTTTTAAACTTTCATACTTGAGAAAATACTTTTCGCTAATTTATTGAGCCAGTAATTTATTTTGTTTTTCCAATGGCACGATTTCAGCTTTTCTTATTTGATATGTTTCTTCTCTTTCCTTTCAGTATTTTTTTGTTTATTTTTTTCTATACTTGCACTCTTTCTCACTTGAAGTTTGGCATAAATTGTTTTAATATTTTTAGTTTCTATGACAGTTCAGACAGTGACCCTAAGATTCAGCAGCAGCATCTCTTCACTGTCTTTTCCTCATGCTTACTGGATTTAGTGTGGAGAGGGGGACTCAGAATCACAGAATCACAGAATATTTTTGGTTGGATGGGACCTTTGAGATCATTGAGTCCAACCAACAAAAAAAAAAAACACAAAAAAAACCCCCACCAAAACCAAAAAAAAAACCCCCCAAAATCCCAGAACACAAAACACCAAAACCAAACCAAAACAAACGCCCACAACCACACCCCACACCCACCCACAAACAGACACAACCCAACAATCTCGGGCACTAGAGCATGCCCTGAAGTGCCACGTCTACACGTTTCTTAAATACCTCCAGGGATGGCGACTCCACCACCTCCCTGGGCAGGCTGTTCCAGTGCCTGACCACCCTCTCAGTAAAGTCATTCTTCCTAATATCTAATCTAAACCTCCCCTGCCCCAACTTCAGACCATTTCCTCTGGTCCTGTCATTATTCCCTTGGGAGAAGAGGCCAACACCCACCTCTCTACACCCTCCTTTGAGGGAGTTGTAGAGGACAATGAGGTCCCACATCAGCCTCCCTCTTCTCCAAACTAAACATGCCCAGTTCCCTCAGCCTCTCCTCACAGGACTTGTTCTCCAGACCCCTCACCAGCTTGGTGGCTCTCCTCTGGACACGCTCCAGCACTTAAATGTCCTTCCTGTAGTGAGGGGCCCAGAACTGAACACAGCACTCGAGGTGAGGCCTCACCAGTGCCCAGTACAGAGGCACCATCACTGCCCTGCTCCTGCTGGCCACGCTGTTCCTGATACAGGCCAGGATGCTGTTGGTCTTCTTGGCCACCTGGGCACACTGCTGGCTCATGTTCAGCCGGCTGTCCACCAACACCCCCAGGTCCTTTTCTGCTGGGCAGCTTTCCAGCCACTCTTCCCTGAGCCTGTAGCATTGCCTGGGGTTGTTGTGACCGAAATGCAGGACCCGGCACTTGGCCTTATTAAACCTCATCCCATTGGCCTTGGCCCTTTGATCCAACCTGTCCAGGTCCCTCTGTAGAGCCTTCCGACCCTCAAGCAGATCAACACTCCTACCTAGTTTGGTGTCATCTGCAAACTTACTGAGGGTGCACTCAATCCCCTTATCCAGATCTTTAATAAAGATCTTAAACAAGACTGGCCCCAAAACTGAGCCCTGAGGGACACCGCTGGTGACTGGCCGCCAACTGGATTTCACCCCATTAATTACAACTCTCTGGGCACGGCCATCCAGCCATTTTTTTGCCTAGTGTAGAGTACACTTGTCTATGCCATTATTCGCCAGCTTCTCTAGGAGAACGCTGTGGGGGACGGTGTCAAAGGCCTTACCAAAGTCCAGGTAGACAACGTCGACAGCCTTCCCTGCATCGAGAAGGCGGGTCACATGGTCATAGAAAGAGATTAAGTTGTTTAAGCAGGACCTCCCTTTCATAAACCCATGCTGGCTGGCCCTGATCCCTTGGCTGCCCTGCACTTACTGTGAGAGCTCACTCAAGATGATTCTCTCCATGATCTTTCCCGGTACTGAGGTCAGGGTGACAGGCCTATAGTTTCCCAGATCCTCCTTCCAGCCCTTCTTGTAGATGGGCGTCACGTTGGCCACCCTTCAGTCATCTGGTACCTCTCCTGTTGACCAGGATTGTTGATAGATAATGGAGAGAGGCTTGGTGAGCTCTCCCGCCAGCTCTCTGAGTACCCTTGGGTGAATCCCATCTGGCCCCATAGACTTATGTGTGTCCAGGTGCATAAGCAAATCATTAACTACTTCCTCCTGGATTACGGGGGGGGTTGTTCTGCTCTCCATCCTTATCTTCCAGCCCAGGAGGCTGGACACCCTGGGGGTAGCTGGTCCGACTATTGAAGACAGAGGCAAAGAAGGCATTAAGTATCTCAGCCTTCTCCTCATCCTTGGTCACAATGTTTCCCCCCGCATCCAGTAAGGGATGGAGATTCTCCCTGACTCTCTTTTTGTTGACGTATTTATAAAAACTTTTTTTGTTGTCCCTTATATTAATGGCCAGATTGAGTTCCAGCTGGGAACTTTACCTTCCCAATTTTTTCTCTGTATAACCTAACAAGATCTCTGTACTCTTCCTGAGTTGCTTGTCCCTTCTTCCATATACTGCTCATGTACCTTCTTGCTGTCCTGTGATTGTTCTCTGTATCGTTACACTGGCTATCCATCAATCTCTCAATACTGAAATTAATTTAGATTACAGCAGTTTGAACCAAGCAGATTTAAAATATCTTTGATTCCAGCAGTGAAAATTGTTCCTGTATTTTTTACGATGCTATTACAGACCATCTTCCCAGCATGTTTTGTTTTATTCTTTTTCCTTAGTATGCAAAAAAAGAAAAAAAAAAAAAAAAGTCTTGGCTCTGGGGAGGATGTGCTATGCTGTTTAGTTTGGATTAGTCAGATTTCTGTCTAGAAGGAGTGCATGAGAAATACAGATACTGTGTTTTCTGCCTTGACCTCTGACTAGGGAGAATGCTTGGGGCACTGCTGCCTCTCCAAAGCCAAGCCCTGATGGCAACCTGAGGTTTCTGGAAGGAATTCCATGCCTGCTGCTACAGCTGGCAAAGGAAGGAAAGTCTTCATCCTTTTTCTCGCTGTCAGTCCAGTTTTGCCCCAATCTGTCCCACCAGTTTCTTCTCTGCCAAGCAGCTGTGCCAGGCAGTGGTGCTGCTGGTGCTGGGGCTGGTGCAGTGCCATCAGGGGAGGAGACAGTGCTGCTCCAGTCAGAGTATCAGTGATGCAGGTGGTCTTGTTTATTCTGAGCCTACAAAAGCCTACCTAGACACGGACTATGGCTAAACTGGATGATCAAAGAGAGATTCAAGGTTCCTGAAGGGATCCACATGCAGGATCTAGACCAGAACCCGGGTTAGTCTGGAGAACTCCTTATTCTGGAAAAACAGAGGACCAAACATACAGGCCATGCTACTGTCCTCACAGGACTCTGCTACTGTCCTCTGTCAAGACACGGTGCTGCTGTGGTGAATCACCCTTCCACCAGCTCCTGCTCCTAGGATGTTTTAGCTGGGTCTGAATTTAAGATATTCTCTATCTCCTGACTTAGAATCAGACCATGGTTAGTAATGGATTTCAGTATATGTTAGTAGTATTATTAAGAACATTTCTGCTCTGCATTTGTAATAGACTTATGCTTACCAAGAGAGTCCTTACTGCAAGGGCAGCTTATGTTGTCTTAACCCTGGATTGCAATAAGTCAAAAAAATACTAATCACAGAATCTTCATGATTGGAAGGGACCTTTGAGATCATCGAGTCCAACCACAAAAACAAAAAACAAAAACCCACACCACACATACCATACTCACCCCACCCACCCACAAACAGACACAACCCAACAATCTCGGGCACTAGAGCATGCCCTGAAGTGCCACGTCTACACGTTTCTTAAATACCTCCAGGGATGGCGACTCCACCACCTCCCTGGGCAGGCTGTTCCAGTGCCTGACCACCCTCTCAGTAAAGTCATTCTTCCTAATATCTAATCTAAACCTCCCCTGCCCCAACTTCAGACCATTTCCTCTGGTCCTGTCATTATTCCCTTGGGAGAAGAGGCCAACACGCACCTCTCTACAACCTCCTTTCTAATGTCACTTTAAAAACTAATTCCTTTGTCACGTATCGAGTTTGCTCCCAATATACTTTGTGTGATCAACCTGTACAGAGTTGGGATTTTTAAAAGTTCTAAAACGATTCAAAAGCCTTTCTTTTAGAAAGGGCACTCAACAAACCCGTGGTAAGATATTTTCTTGCCCAAACTTCTCATCCTTCGTTGCTCTTTCCAATCTCCTCAGGTCGAGCAGCATCTGTTGTTTGTACTGTGCCATGCTGGACCGAGAGAGCGTAGCTGCAGCCGGGCTGGACGAGGCAGGCAGGCTGAACAAGAGTAAACGTGCCTGAATTTTGCTGGCTGCTGTTGCCATCCCCGTTATACTTGACAAGGGGGCTGCAAACCTACAGCAGTGGGTTAGCAGGAGGCAATATGGGTCCCACCTGGCATAGTTAGATGAAAAAAAGATGCGTAGGTACTATGTGTAGCTTTTTACTTCCGTTGGCTTTAATGTAGGCTAGAGTAGATAGTTACTCCAGCCTTAAAAGCAATCAGTGATCTCATTAGCAGTGGAGCTCCAAGAAACAGCTGGGGAAGAACAGCGGCATCCCTACTGCTCTCCCCACCTCCTTTGAAGCAACTGGGTTTTCCCAGAGGAGGACCAGCCGTATCACATCCCTTCCTTCCTAGGAGCCAGTGTAAACATCCAGTGTGCATCCATAACGATTTCTTCAGGAGTGGGTGGCTACACCACTCTTCCTCCAGCCTGTTATGTGTCGTCTGTTCCTATTACCAATTCCCTTACGTATCCCCTTCAAGCGACAGCTGTAAATAAGCACAAGTCCCTGGCAGCCAGGATTGACTCGGAATTAAATTCAGGGATAGGGAACTGTCAGCTACTGACTTCTGTGGCATAGTAGCTGTTGTTTGAATGAATTACAGACCACGGTGTACATTTGTTTGGGGGCCTGTGAGCAAGAGGGGTGGAATAAATTGGGGCAAATGGCAGAAATTTAATACAGGTTTCTGCACATTTTTCAATCGTCATGCACCCGTCTTCATTGTGGTTATTTTGTGTGGTTAACAGCATTTCCTTGTAAACTGGAATAATCTTCTGTTGAAATCTCTCTTTAGTATGAAAAAAAGAAAATACTAAATTGGTTATACAATTAAATTAGGCTTATTTTTCTCTGTTCTAGTAAAGACTAAAATATCTGGGTTGAAGTTTCATAGCAGTTGCCTCCGCACAATTTACACTCTGGGATTGGCAGCTTCTCCTCAGATGACGAGAAGGAAGACATCCCCCCTCCCTTCCGTGCTGCTTGTAGAGTGCGGTGCCCCATGCTGATGATGCCAGGCAGATTTAATTGTGCATGCTGAAAGAGAAAAATGACATCCACGCTTGGGTTAGTGCTCTCTGTGGCAGGCTGACAAATCCCCCAGCTGTCAACTAACCTCAAAGGCAAGTGTACATGGCTCCAGCTTATGTCTGCTTGCATTCTGCCCATAGGCATTTATAAGCGGAAACTCATATTGGCTGCAACACATTCAGGCTGCTACTGAGAGAAATGTATGGTCTGGTTTATGTGTTCCAATCTCTAAGGGTGACCCACACAATTAAGGTTTGTTTTTCAGACAGACTATAAGCAGGTGAAGACAGCAATTTTTTGCATGTGGCAAAGTGGCAAGTGAAAAGGCATAACATTTATGGCTATGGATCTGGCTAAGCTGCTGATTGCTTAGAGAAAATAATTTCTTCCTTGGGCTCAGATGGATTATATTTATATTTTTATCTATTTATTGGGGCTACTGGCTGCCAGAGAACTGCACGCGCACAAAATGGCCTTACCTAAGTGCCAATATATACGGGCAAATGCAAAGAGGCATGTAGTGCTAATGCAATATTGGAGTCACAGAAGAGGACTTCTGGCAGAAGCGTTGTCACTTGTGGTGCACTGCAGGCTGTCCATCTAAACCTATCATTACGCGGCACCTATGCTCTAGTGAAATAATCAGACCAATCTGCAAATGGGCAAAAAGCCATCTTAACAGATGGCTTTGACTGTAGGTAACCAGGAAACCATGCATATACATTAAACATGGGTTCAGGGAGCATGGGTCTTATCTAGGAACATCAAAACAGCTGTTGGTTTTGAGCTTCTCCGTATACTGGTGAGAACATATGCCATACCCATCAGACACCAAAGTAAGGTGGGCTAGAGCCAGCTCCTACAGTTGTGATGAACTTTGTAGGAATTGCCTGGTTGGGCATGGTCTCAGCTACAGATGAATCTCACGTTTTACAATGAACTTTGAATTTGTATTAGAAAGACAAAGAATGAAGTTTGAGGATGCAGTTGCATCCACTTAATTTGCATGCCCAGCTGAGGCACTATCTCACCCAAATTTTAGGTGACGGAGAGGACTATCCAGCCTACCTGGCACAATTGTCTAAGTTTCGTAAGTAGACAGTGGGAGAGAGGCTTTGGATATGTGCAGGGAAAAGTCCAATATGTTTACATTTTGAATGCATTACAGACTTAGAACAGGTTCTTAGAGTATAAAGAAATAACAGGACATGCCAAATATCTCTGTTGACTCAGGATTTAGTTCACCAAGCTCTTCCAGTACTGAGCAACCAGTGCTATTCTTCTTTTTTTGCAACAGGCTCAGCTAGAAAGTGAGAATTCCTGGGTTCTTGGCCTCTTCAGTATAATAAACTGCACATCCTGACCCTGTGCGTCCAGGTGAGTGGTTCTCACCATATCTTGAAGCTGAATCATAGCACAGTTCACTGTCGTGAGGCCACAGAGAATACAAAGAAGCAGCGACTCCAGGAACTCCTCACCGCCAGTTATTTTCACAAGCTTAGTGCTTCCCCATATACAAAAGGGAGCATGTGGACAGTGTCTCTTTTAGTGTCCAAAAATTATGTGCATCTAAAAACAAACAAGCAAACAAACAAAAAAAGGCCATATTCACGTCACATAGCTCCACCTAAAATTCAATATGTCGTCTTCATCGTTTTGGCTCACTACAGGTTTTCTGAAGCATGTACTCAATGGAAATTGTAGGCTAATTGGAATTTAAACTGCCTGAAAATAGCCCCAAGGCAGCAACATCAGGATTTAGAGGAGATACTCTAACTTCAGCAAATCTGTGCAAATACGTGGAGCCCTGGAGCTCTTTTACTGATGCTGGGAGCTGGGCAGGATGCAGAAGTGCCGCGGGAGTTCAAATCCATCTCCTGTTTCCTTTCTGCTAACTGAGTGCAGGAAGAGAGGATCACGGGATGGGGGTGTAGGTATGTCTGTGAGTGTGGTGCTCTCTGTTGGAAACAGACAGCTCCAGAAAATATTATGTGCCTGAGAAAGAAAGAGTGTTTTGTCGTTCTGGCAGAGCAGACTGAGATTTCCAGGACCATAGGACCTCTGCATGGGCCAGCTGTAAATTTGAGTTCCTGGTGCCTCGGGACCTTTGGGGAGCACTTTAAGAACTATAGAGAAAATAACCCCAGGAAAAGCATTTATTTTTGTGACTACTTATTCACTCCGTTAAGATCAAGGAATTTGATGACTTAAATGCAAGATGTTAATATGTAGTTATTTGTCTGTAGAATTAAGATACCTGTGAATCTGTCCTAATAGTAGTAACACCATGTGGAGGATGGTCTGCTCTTCAGATGATACGTGGCCATCTTAACCGTGTAAGAAATGTGTGTATGCTGTGAAGTGTCATCTATATAAGGGACCAAGTGAGCCCTATTCACACTTCAAATTTGTCAATGTGAAGAATTGTGATTATAATTTTGACTTCCATAACTCTGCATTCTTAAGGTAGTTTGCATTGAACCTAAATTACTCTCCCCTTAACTATGGAGTTAGAATGAAATTCAGCTGTCGCAGATAAGAGTAATGGTATTTATTAATAGTGAAATCATTCATACGCATGGAAAGAACTTAAACGTGCAAAGCACATCAGGACAGGAGATCACAGCCCCTAAGGCATTGGTTTATCCTTGACTTCTAGGAGCCTTTGTTATGCTACTGATAGATATATATTCCCGAAATCCATTTCCTCTGTCTGTGCCTTACCCTTTGATTTCTTTATTAACTCTCTTCCCTTGTCAGTATGTGCTCTTGTTAATTCAGATCAGGTTTTCAGCTTGCGTCACACTTTGCTATTTTTTTACCAAAATGTTTTATTGAGTTCTCTAGCAGTTTGCATGCTTTCCTCTCTGTGCCGCACCTCTCTGCCACTGCTGCCCAGTCGGATTCTGATCCTAACGGGTTTCCATTGTTCCTGGAGCAGTCAGGGCAACCGACCTAATTTATCATTCCCGACCCTCATTAATAAACATGATTTTTGGTAGTTTGGGGTAAATGTGTTCATGTAGTCTAGAATGCTGAATGTTTTATCTAACTATTTGCACCCTCAGTAAGTTTGCAGATGACACCAAACTAGGTGGGAGTGTTGATCTGCTTGAGGGTCGGAAGGCTCTACAGAGGGACCTGGACAGGTTGGATCAAAGGGCCAAGGCCAATGGGATGAGGTTTAATAAGGCCAAGTGCCGGGTCCTGCATTTCGGTCACAACAACCCCAGGCAACACTACAGGCTTAGGGAAGAGTGGCTGGAAAGCTGCCCAGCAGAAAAGGACCTGGGGGTGTAGGTGGACAGCCAGCTGAACATGAGCCAGCAGTGTGCCCAGGTGGCCAAGAAGGCCAACAGCATCCTGGCCTGTATCAGGAACAGCATGGCCAGCAGGAGCAGGGCAGTGATGGTGCCTCTGTACTGGGCACTGGTGAGGCCTCACCTCGAGTGCTGTGTTCAGTTCTGGGCCCCTCACTACAGGAAGGACATTTAAGTGCTGGAGCGTGTCCAGAGGAGAGCCACCAAGCTGGTGAGGGGTCTGGAGAACAAGTCTTATGAGGAGAGGCTGAGGGAACTGGGCATGGTTAGTTTGGAGAAGAGGAGGCTGAGGGGGGAACCTCATTGCCCTCTACAACTCCCTGAAAGGAGGGTGTAGAGAGGTGGGTGTTGGCCTCTTCTCCCAAGGGAATAATGACAGGACCAGAGGAAATGGTCTGAAGTTGCGGCAGGGGAGGTTTAGATTAGATATTAGGAAGAATGACTTTTCTGAGAGGGTGGTCAGCCACTGGAACAGCCTGCCCAGGGAGGTGGTGGAGTCGCCATCCCTGGAGGTATTCAAGAAACGTGTAGACGTGGCACTTCAGGGCATGCTCTAGTGCCCGAGATTGTTGGGTTGTGTCTGTTTGTGGGTGGGTGTGGTTGTGGGTGTTTGTTTTGTGGGGTTTTTTTTTTTTTGGTTTGGTTTGGGTTTGGTGTGTGCTTTTTTTTTTTTTTTTATTGGTTGGACTCAATGATCTCAAAGGTCCCTTCCAACCAAGAAGATTCTGTGATTCTGTGTAATTTGTTTTTTAGGGACTTATAAAAACATTACGATTTAGGGTGGCCCTGGGTGCTACTGACTTTGCTAAGGTTTTAAATCCTTGGTGTTTCTAGAGTCAAAATGCATGTTTGGGTGAATAGTTGTGCGTGTGGGTGGTTAGCTCACCTACAGTGGTTGTTTGCAAATATTGACCGCTGTGATACAAGTAACATGGCACCCTAAGTGTCATCAGTAAATGGAAAAGCTATTTATAGGTAATAATGTCTTTAAGGATATAAACAAGAGCAAAACATATAGGTTAATGTAGATTATCAACTGTAAGAATAGCTATAAGACTATTAGAGAGCTATAAGAAAAGCTAAGAAGCACAGAACTTTTCCCATGAGCTTATTTTAATACAAGGAGTAGGGTTTTTTCTGAAACACAATATACAACTGCAGTGTGTAGCTACCTCATTATACTTTCTTCAGTACAGGTATGTCTTGCAACATCTTGTACTCTCTCCTGGGACTGGATATGTATGAAACATCAGCAGCTTAATTTTGCTCATGTGCTCGGCTCTGAACTCAGCTACAATTAAATATTCAGCAGGATACTCTGTCTCTAGCCAAACTCGTAGCAGTTATGAAAGATTAATTCAGTGTAATGTTTCTGTTTAATGAAAGTGTTGAAGTGAGCATTTCTGCTGAAAATTTCAGATTTCAAAATTAGAAATTATGATCTTTATTATGCTTTTTAAAGGGCACAGCAGATAAATGTTCTATATAGAGTTAACATTTTTTATTGAAATCTTTGTCTTTCAGGATACCCATCCCAACATCTTAATTACAGTCTTCCATGTACTTTGTTGTCTTTACCTTGCCATTTCATAATACACTGTACATATTTCTTAACTGGACATGCAGTAAATAACCTGTAGCGAAACTAAGCGCATTGCATAACAGAATGGTGCAGATTTGCAAATCTTGCAGTATATTAGAAAATTAATTTGGATTTTCTGTTTCGTCAATACTAAGATTTTAAATGGTATGTGCATCTGAGGAAGGAATAGCAGCTTTGAGGCAATTTCTGGTAGAATTCATTTATACAGCAATGTTCCAAAGGGGAGAGATTAAAGCAGCAACACAGAAAGTTTCAATTTCTGTCCCTTGCAGGTCCTTTTCTTTTTTTTTTTTTCACGCCTATATCTTTCTCTTACAAAATTTTCTTGCATTATTAATGAAGTTCAATCCCGGCACTGGTGTGGAAACTGAAGGGTAAACTCAAATCAGCAAGTTTGAAGTCCTAATTCTTGTAAGCCAGCGTGAATAACAGATGATATTAAGCAAGGCACAGTAGATGGTACTTGTTCAGCAATTGCTGTAAGTGTGACCTCATTGATTCTATCTGTGGTTTTCCCTCTGTGATTTACAGAACACATTGATTTAGTAAGATGGTTTTGGCTTATTGCCATTAATGTTAAAATGATAGAAAAATGTGCAAAAATATTTGTAAGACGTTATCTGGTGTATTAGCAAATTAGGGATTGGTTTTTAATTATGATTCTGCTACAAATATCGTGCGCTCTGTTGTATAAATGGGGTTCTTTTCTGAATTTCATTAGTAGGTCCCTGGAAACATTCGAGGTCAGGTTGGATGAGGCTCTGAGCAACTTGACTCGTTGAAGCTGTCCCTGCTCGTTGCAGGGGGGTTGGAGTAGATGACCTTTAGAGGTCCCTTCCAACCCAAACTATTCTATGATTCTATGATTCTGTGTCCAGCTTTGGAGTCCTCAACACAGGAAGGACATGGACCTGTTAGAACGGGTCCAGCGGAGGGCCACGAAGATGAGCAGAGGGATGGAGCACCTCTCCTATGAAGACAGGCTGAGAGAGCTGGGGGTGTTCAGCCTGGAGAAGAGAAGGCTCCGGGGAGACCTCATAGCAGCCTTCCAATATCTGAAGGGAGCCTACAGGAGAGCCGGAGAGGGACTCTTTGTCAGGAAATGTAGTGACAGGACAAGGGGTAATGGTTTTAAATTGGAAGAGGGGAGATTTAGATGAGATATTAGGAGGAAATTCTTTCCTGTGAGGGTGGTGAAGCACTGGAACAGGTTGCCCAGGGAAGTTGTGGATGCCCCATCCCTGGAGGGGTTCAAGGCCAGGCTGGATGGGGCTTTGAGCAACCTGCTCTAGTGGAGGTGTCCCTGCCCATGGCAGGGGGCTTGGAGCTCGATGATCTTTAAGGTACCTTCCAACTCTAACCATTCTATGATTTTCCTCCAGCTGCATTCCCTAGAAATTCAGAAGGGAAATCGTCACCAGGCCTACACTCTCTTAGAACGCAACAGGATCAGCATCATATCTTTAAAGAGTTTTCCTGGCCCTCTTCAGGAAGGAGAAGGAAGGAGCAAGACCCCAGTTCCATCTTACTGTTCACTTGGTCTTTAACTTGGCTAAAAAGCGGTGTCACTTGTAATGTGTCCTGGACAGTCACCCACCCGAGAAGCAGCAGGCAGTTGTAGCATTTTCGGACCCTTGCATGACAGTCAATAGCAGTTGCCTGTGGGAAGATGGAAAGACTAAAGGGTTGAAATTCAGTAATCCTTTCTGTTTTGAAACAGTAATTAGCTGTCGCACGGTTCAGCTGCCAGCAAGCCGGCTGCTGCAGTGAGCTCTTATTGCCATGATCAGCAGGCAAAGAGCTGAATACAAAGGAAGGAAGCTAAAGAAAAAGGAATTTCTGACTGAGACAAAGGTTGCAAAATTAAATAAACATTGCCCAATAGTAGGTATTTTGTATCAGTAAGAAAAGGAGACTCATCAAATGTTCTGTTTACTGAGCCAGCAGAAGCTTGCAGTGCTACTGTCGATACCCTGCAGTCTTAGAATGGGCCTATTTTATATCATTTAACAATTTTATATAGTAAACGTGGCTTTGTTACTTATGAGTCCTAAAGAGACAGCTCCTTTCAGCAGTCGTTTAGTGAATATACAGAATAACTGAAGGCTACATTCAATGATGTTTATTGGTATTGGATTAAGTCATACAATCAAATGACTCCAGTGTAATTTTTGCATGCAAAGGTGCAGTGTAAGGTGGAATTTGTATTTTAAGTGCGTAAAGATAGTCAGGGATGTCTGTCAAAAAATAGAAAATATTTATAAAATGCATTTTTTTTAATATAATTTCAAGTTGTTTGAGATTGGTACCTTTTGTATGTGAAGGTCCATTTGCATCTTGTATACAGTTATGTTCTTGGTGTCTGCTTTGTGTTTATGCCTTCGGGGCCTTGTGTGGTTTATTTTGTGTTTACGTGTTCCTTATGGCCATCTTAACTACCCCTATAAATTTGTCTGTCCACTTCCGCTGTGTGGTTTTCCAGCATGCAGGTGATAATGCAGGGCAATTCACCCAAATACTATCCATGTAGCTTCTGTTTCGTATGGTTTGGCAGCTCAGCCAAAATGCAAAGTTTCAGCAAGTTTCCCCTTTTTCATTTCAGGATTATAACGATGAAATTCGCCAGGAGCAGCTGAGAGAACTGTCATATTTGAACGGTTCTGAGGATTCAGCGCGTGGACGGGGCATTCGAGGAAGAGGGATCCGTGTGCCACCCGCAGCTCCTTCAAGGTGTGGTAACCTGAGCTGTTATGGTAATAGCTTTAGAAAGTAAAAACAATGGTAAAACAACCATAGTTTTAAAAGAAAAAGGAAAATTGCATACACATCATGGTCAGTAAACCAAAATGTTTTTCTTCTGACAACTTGTGTGGGCCTGTGTTGTGCCAGGTTCTCTGGTCTACAGTTCACAGGCTACAGTGGGTGGTATAGAAGCATCAAACAACAAATCAGAGCAGATTATGAAGGCAGTGAAAGGATATTTCTAGGAAAGAATATGGTCAGTATGGTCAGTAGCATGAAGTCCTGGATCAATAAAATAGTATAGTCAGAAAAGATTACATATTCTGGATGGAACTTCATTTGCCAAATAATTACTGGTGTTTGGTATGCATATTATAATATATTGTTTGTTGTATACGTTATCAGTTTTATATGGATTTCATTGGCATCATTGAAAAACATTGGTGTACGAATGTTTCCTGAATTCTTCCAAGTATTTTTTCATATATAGGTAACGTATAGCTCTGCTTGTTCATAATCTTAATGCACTCTTTCAGACATATTTTTCACTGTGAACCCTTAAGAAATTCGTTGCCTCAGGCATCTAAGTTACCTAGCTACTTCTAGGCGTCAGTAGAGATCATTTCAGGATGGGTCCTAAGAAATCCGCTTTTATTTTGGAGGAAATAGGATATGGAGGTGCCTTATTTTATGCTACCAGAGGAGTTGTTCTTTCATAATTGAACTGGCTGATCTTGTGTATGACCTTTATTTTTTTTTCCCCTGAAGGTGTCTATCATACTTTCCCTCAGTTCTTCTTGAATGGAATCTTTTATCGATAGTACGATGCACATATATAGGATTTTTTACACTTGTCATTCATGACCATCTTTCACTCAAAGTCTTTTTGGGCTCGGAAGCCAGTCTTCCTTACACCTAAGGTCTCTGAAGGCCTTGACTTAATAATGGTGTTCAGAACATCACTGCAACAGACTGGCAGCTTTTAAATTAGGTTCAAAGCATAATCAGTGGAGTGCTGGCCCCCACTTCCTGCAAAATACCCAAACAGTTGGATCAGTTGGACAGATACAGGATCTTAGATGCTTTCTGTATTTACCAGACAGAAATCCCAGGAGAATATTTAAAGAAAAAAAAATTGCAACTGAAGTTTTTTAAGCTAAATATTTATGCTAGCAATTTATGCCAATAGCATAATTATATTTATGGTGGTACAGTTGTTACACTTGAGGGAAGAGGTACCATCCAGAGGAACCTTGACAGGCTTGAGAAGTGGACCCATGTGAACCTCATGAAGTTCAACAAGGCCAAGTGCAGGGTCCCACTCCTGTGTAATCGCCAGTGTCAGCACAGACTGGGGGTTGAAGGGATTGAGAGCATCTCTGCAGAGAAGGACTTGGGGATATTGGTAGATGAAAAGCTAGGCATGAGCTGGCAATGTGTGCTCCCAGCCCAGAAGGCCAACTATATCCTGGGCTCCATAACAAGAAGTGTGGCCAGCAGGTCAAGGGGGGTGACTCTGCCCCTCTACTTGGCTCTCTTGAGGCCCCACCTGGAGTACTGTGTCCAGCTCTGGGGTTCCCAGCACAAGAAAGGCATGGACCTGTTGGAACGGGTCCAGAGGAGGGCCATGAAAATGATCAGAGGGATTAACACCTCTCCTACGAGGACAGGTTGAGAGAGTTGGGGTTGTTCAGCCTGGAGAAGAGAAGGCTACAGGGAGAACTCGCTGCAGCCTTTCCAGATATAGAGGGGACTTATAAGAAAGATGGAGAGAGCCTTTTTACCAGGCCCTGTAGTGTCAGGATAGGGGACAATGGTTTTAAACTGAAAAAAGGTAGGTTTAGTTTGGACATAGGGAAGAAATCTTTTTTGATAAAGGTGATGAAACACTGGAACAGGTTTTCCAAAGAAGTTGTGGATGCCTCATCATTGGAGGTATTCAAGGTTAGGTTGGACAGGGCTTTGAGACACTTGATCTAGTGAAAGATGTCCCTGCCCAAGGCAGAGGAGTTGGACTAGATGACCTTTAAAGGTCCTTTCCAACTCAAACCATTCTGTGATTCTAAAATTGGCTACTGAAACTTGTGGTAAAGTCATGAACACCACAAGCTAGTGCTATGGGTTTGGTTGCCTCAGCAGGGAACAAGCCGCAGTTCATAATGCTGTGGGAGATCTGAGTGCCATTCACAGCTCTGGATCTGGGTGTCACGCATGGTTATACCTGGCACTCACAGTCTTAGAAGGGGCAGCACACTCAGGAGCATACTGCTCTGAAATAAAACTCATAGATTGCTTCCCTGATATATCCCCCTTCTGTCGTATGTTACAAGAACCTCTTTTTAACCATTAGCGGCTTCTTCTGACTTACCAATTGGTACAGCAAGGTGGATATAGCATAAACAAATGGGAGAATGCTAAACCTCTCTGTGCTTGCCTGTATGTGGTGTTGTCTCTGCACAATGGGGGAAAGCGGAATCCCGTGCTACTCTTCCCTTGGGCTGAACTATATTAGACAGGAAGAAAAGTTCTTACTCTCCTTTTATGCTCCTGCTCTTCTTTGATTTGCGAGTTTCTGCCATCCTGCATCATCTTCTGCCAATCACTTTCTCCCACCCACCAATAAACACGAGAATGAAGGAGATGACTGCTCCTCTAACCTAAGTTGAGAGCAACAGAAAAAGTTCCTTCTTCCTGTAGAACTGCTTTGGAGCAACTGCAACTCTGAGAATTACAGTGACCCAGAATTTCATTAGTACAAGCAACAAGACGATCAAGTGTTCCCCATCTGGAGCACTGTGTCCAGTTCTGGGTTCCCCAATTCAAGAAGGACAGGGAACTGCTGGAGAGGGTACAGCAGAGGGCTACAAAGATGATGAGGGGCCTGGAGCATCTCTCTTATGAGGAGAGGCTGAGGGACTTGGGTCTTTTTAGTCTAGAGAAGAGAAGACTGAGGGGGGATCTGATCAATGCTTATAAATACTTAAAGGGAGGGTGTCAAGAGGATGGGGCTGGTCTTTTTTCAGTGGTGCCCAGTGACAGGACAAGAGGAAATGGGCACAAACTTGAACATAGGAAGTTCCATCTAAACATGAGGAGGAACTTCTTTCCTTTGAGGGTGGCAGAGCCCTGGAAGAGGCTGCCCAGGGAGGTGGTGGAGTCTCCTTCTCTGGAGACATTCAAAACCCACCTGGACACGTTCCTGTGCAACCTGCTCTGGGTGGACCTGCTTTGGCAGGGGGGTTGGACTAGATGATCTCCAGAGGTCCCTTTCAATCCCATATCATTCTGTGATTCTGTATCAGAGGCACTGGGTGGCTTAAAAATAATGCCTTTCTATAGTGCGAGTTCTTCCTGAGACACTGCCTAAAAGCACTTGGCGTTGTAGCTGCCAAAACGCCAGAGTTATACGATACTTCAAACAGTAGTAAAAATGTAAGAGCCTTTAAAATGGGGTAGCACTTGCACCTCCTCCCTTGCCGTACACAGTAAAGTGATCACTTCTTTTTGCTCCCCTCAGGGGACGCGGGGGTGCGATTCCTCCACCCCCACCCGGACGAGGTGCCCAAGCACCCCGAGGAGCACCGGTCACCCGTGGAGCGCTCCCCGTCCCACCAGTGGCGAGGGGTGTGCCCACCCCTCGAGCAAGGGGCGCCCCAGCTGTCCCGGGCTACAGACCACCCCCACCACCTGCACACGAGGCCTATGAAGAATATGTAAGTAGCTGCATGCGTTCATAACATACGTGAGCCAAAGTCTATGGCCAACATCAAGTACCTCTGAGTTGAAAGACTCCAGGCCAATGATTCCTCTGTCTCTGCTGCTTACCATCTGCTGGTGAATTGCAGTCTAGGTGATGCCGTGTGTCTGCAGACCTGTGTTTTGGGTGATGTGGGTTCATAGAATTGTTTTGGATATGAGGTCGTGCTGGTTAGTTAGTTAGTCATGGAAGAGCAGTACTCTGTACTTAAGACTACTTAATAACTGAAAGTCCCTCATTACTGTATGCAAGTTCTTAGGAATAACAGATTATATATCCTTTGTGAGAAAATAAGCAGGGTTTTTTGTTCTTCTGAATCCTTTTTATTACGTATAAATATGTATATGTGTATTTCTATTCAACATTGTGTTACAGATACATAATAAATAGAAATTCAGGTAATTTTCATGAAAGCTGATACAGTGACATGTATTTAGCAAGGAGCAGTGCTTACTGTCACCTTTTCTTACAAGATATTAAAAATAATTGTACTGTAAACATCAAAGCTTTCAAGTCATCCTCATTAGTGTTCCCTCCTGGAACTATCACCATAACAACAGATCTCAAAATACAGGAGAAAGTACCATCGAACACGATGTCTGACTTTTTCCAGCTGTGGCAAATCCAAGGATAAGATGAACATCCCATCTACTCCGTGGTCCTGTCACTACTCCTGGTGACATTGAGAAGATAGAGTATAATTGAGAAGATGCAGTTTTATTCAATTACTGGTCTTCCTAGAACAGAAGAAAGGCAATTGAAATATAAATTAATCTTTGTTGGTAAAGCTTTACTCAGCCATCTGTATTTCAGAATCACAGATTCTGTATTTGTAGCGTAGAGATTAGATCATTATTTGTAGAATAAAGATTAGATCATGGCCACTTCAAATCAGGGACACATTCTGTTAATGCCAAGAGTCACAACTGAACATCATCTGCAAAAAAGCAGGGGAAGAAAGTCACTCTCTGTTATTACACAGTTTCCATCTTTAAATGAGATAAAGTCCGGCAAAAAATAGAATAATAGAATTTTAAAAGTATATCCCTCCTTGATAGATAGTATATTATCTGTTAGCATCAAAATGTATGAGACTTCCTTTCTGTGCAGAACTGTGTCTTTTCCTAATCCACGAGTGACAAATTTCCAAACAGAACCTTTGTAACGTAAGATTAAGATTATAAATTAAGGAATTTATTTTTTTTCACCTACAGTACTGATAAGTGTTGTAGGGTATTAAACAGTTTTTAGGGAACATTTCTTATGCTTTTTCTGGATGATAAATGCGTAGAAAGTGGGAGGAGAAGTTGAGGCATCTGGATTATCAATTTTAGGAAAGCATTCAGCCGGTTCCACATTGTTTTGAAATGCTTATACTCTCAGGAGCACAAAATATACATGCAGTTAAAGGAGTCATTTTAGTTTGTAATAGATTATTCCAATAAAAACAAATATGTTTGTGCTTCTATTTTGCCTACTTAGATAGTAACAAGAAACATACTGCCTTATAGGACAAATTCAGATGTTTTGGAGATCCTTCCATCTCCTATGTCCTTTCAACATCTATATTCCATGGCCAGGAATATGTGGGCTTCCCCTGACTTGCTTTCATCCACCAGTTTGCAATGAAAATATCTTGCCATTTTGTAAAGACTTGTAAGCGCAATCTAAATCATCTTGGTACCTTGTGGACTGAGATGATAATTAAAACACTGTTGATGTGCGGGTAGAAGGAAAAGTTCACTGTCATATATCCAATTATGAATTTGTAAATGATATTTTAGGGAAAAATATCTTTAATTTTGCAGGAAATTATCAACATGGTTTTTCTTTCCAAATAAGCCACTACATAACATATATCTGGCTGGATACTAAAAGCAAGTGGATTTATTTGTTGACCAGCAACAAATGTCATATGTAATTGTTGTTATTTCACACTGAATCCTAGAGATGAAAAACTAATTTATAATGAATAGTTTATACAATTTACTTTGTCTCATTTTCTGCTTGTAGGCAACCTACAAGCATTTTACAATTTCTTTATGTGTTTGTTTTTCATTTTTGACTACAGTATTTCACTCCAATTTTTGCCTACTATGTGAAAGCCCCATTAGTTTGATTAATTGTATGCATGAATGCAACAACATTGATTGTGAGTATCCATATTTTTGATTTTTCTTTGTTCTAATGGAATACAGTCATTTGAATGCTGAGCTGAAAGTGAAGAAATAGAGTAGAATGGCCGTAGCAGATTTTTTTAAATGTTTAAACACCGCTTCCCGAAAAAAAATCTTTAGATATTTGCTCAGCACTACTAATCAGAGATTGTATTGACTGTTTGACCTTGAAATATCTAACTATTCAAATCTGTTTGGATAAGCATTTAAAAGTTTGGATCACTCCTTTGTTTGTAATTATCCATTATCTAAATATTTTGAGGTTTCCTGATGGCCTTTATGAGAGTCCATCTAAAGGTTTCTCAAGACAAGTGAAGTCTTGCCATTGTGGTGAACATATTCACATTCAACATTTTGAATGTCAAGCCCAACCAAAGGGAAAATAATTTGGAACAACTTTCAGAAAAGAAGAGAGCTAGAGAAGGGAGTGACAGACCTTCACACCTTCTTTACTTGCTTGTGAAACAGATACAGAGCTTTGACTGGGTGCAGCATAGATAGTATCTCAGAGGAACTTCAGAAGACTACCCACAGCAAGAGGAGGTACAGATATTAGAAAATATATGCAAAAAGAAAGAATTAGTTACTACGTCAACTTTCCTCACTTTAAAAACAGCTCATTGTGTGTGAAATTGCATGGAGGGCTTTAACAACTAACAGCTGCTGTGCACCTTCTGAAATCAGAGGGGTTGTCCTGGGTTTGAAACCTGGTGAGTAAGGGTGCTGGTCAAAGTAACAAACCTTAGTTCAGTGTGGCCAATCTGTACATGCTCCTCTTCTGCTGAAGGAGAGGTCCACCAGGGTGCACTTTAGAGCAGAAGCTTGAACGGTTCATTGTGAACTTTCCTAAGAAGCAGCTTCTTTCACAAAGCTGAACTTAGCCCTTTGTCATTGCTACCTGAGATGTAATTTTACACCTGTAATGCACCAGCACTGCTGTACCAAAGATGTCCCCAGCTGCTGGAAAGGATTCAAAACTTTATTAGAAAACAGCCTTCTGAACCTCAGGTTCTTGTTGTTTTTTTTTTACTGAAAAACACACATTGTGGTTTCCTGTTAAATGCATTATGGATCATACTCCTACACCTTCCACAAACACAGTGCACAAATTAATTTGAATTATTGCTTAATTCTTCTTTCTATATATAGCAATACATGCCACAACCAGTTGGCAGCAGTGGCTCAGTCTTGACCTTTCCTGGAGTACCGATTGTCACAGAGTTGTGTTGTTACTCAAAGGATGCTGAAGAGCTTGAAGTGGATGGTAGGGAGGCAGGCAATGCCAGCAGGCTCCTCGGGAAGCGCTAGTGAAAAGATGACTGTTTGGGACTTATCCAACCAATTTCGTAAATTAGGTTCTGTCTGTTTGGGATTTATCAAACAAATTTTGTAAATAAGGTTCATACTCTACACTACATTGGGCAGAGGTGTTTTGAGTAGAGAGAACGGTACTGGAATTGCATTTTAATTGCTTCTTTTAAACTTACAGAGTTGAGTCTGAGGTATTAGTCTTGTTTGTTAGACAGCTGATGTCCCATCTACAGATTTTACAGAGTTTCTATATTAGTGCACCATGATAGGAAATGGTAAATGAAAATGAGTTCAAACATTGTTTCAGTCCTGCATCATCACCTTTATCGACAGGGCCAATGGGAAGAATGATTTTGTGCCATTTTTTCATTACAAAGGTTAAGATTTGCTTGGTTAGACATCTACTTTTATCATCTACTCAAAATATAGTAAGGAAAATTAACACTGGTATCATCTTTACAAGTTGAGGGGTGACTTTTGGAGTCTTTTCTCAACAGGAATAAGCAATTTTAAAGGCTAAGGTCTTCTTGGCAACTTATGAAACAGCAAAAAGAGAATAGAAGTGACTGATTGAGGTTTATGATTTACACAGAAGTGAGAGTGGGAAGCGCTTGAGAGATCTGCTGGAAGGAATGTCCTACTGAGGAAATAAAGCCAGTGTTCACTACAATATATTTTAATCTCAGCATCCAGACTTTTTCACTGAAGCTTAAAGCTAAATATCTGAAGGGTGCTTAGCCCAAATATAAGCCAAAAATGCTGTTGCTTTCAGACCTTGTTTTGGAAGGCATTTGACTCTGGAGCTGTATTTCTGCCTTCTGAATCAGAATCTAGTAATGAGCTGTGCAGTGATATTTTTCTTTACTTTTTTTTTTTTTAGAGCTATGGTGAGCCTTGCTAAGAGGTGTAATGCAAGCCTAGAAGTGACTTAGCACTTGTTCACTTGTCCCACGTGCAAAGAATTACCAAAAAATAAATTGGAATAAATTTGGGACTGAAATACACATCGCTTTTATATTTTACTTGCAGTTGCATTTCTACCTCTGGATAAGAAAGACTTTTTACTCCTGGATAAGAAAGGGGACTTATCATAGAATCATAGAATCGTCTAGGTTGGAAAAGACCCCCGGGATCATCGAGTCCAACCATCTACCCTACTCTACAAAGTTCTCCCCTATACCATATCCCCCAACACCACATCTAAACGGCTCTTAAACACATCCAGGGATGGTGACTCAACCACCTCCCTGGGCAGCCTATTCCAATGCCCGACCACTCTTTCTGTGAAAAATTCTTTCCTAATGTTCAGTCTAAACCTACCCTGTTGGAGCTTGAAGCCATTCCCTCTCGTTCTGTCATTAGTTACCTGTGCGAAGAGACCAGCACCAACCTCTCTACAGTGTCCTTTCAAGTAGTTGTAGAGAGTGATGAGGTCTCCCCTCAGCCTCCTCTTCCTCAGACTAAACAGTCCCAGCTCCTTCAACCGCTCTTCATATGATTTGTTTTCCAGGCCCTTCACCAGCTTCGTTGCCCTCCTCTGCACTCGCTCCAGCACCTCGATATCTCTCTTGGATTGAGGTGCCCAAAACTGGACACAATACTCGAGGTGTGGCCTCACCAGTGCTGAGTACAGGGACACAATCACCTCCCTCCTTCTGCTGGTCACGCTATTTCTAATACAAGCTAGGATGCCGTTGGCTTTCTTGGCCACCTGGGCACACTGCCGGCTCATATTCAGCCGCTTGTCAATTAGAACCCCCAGGTCTCTTTCTTCCAGGCAGCTTTCCAGCCACATTTCCCCAAGCCTGTAGTGCTGCTTCGGGTTATTGTGGACTTTTGCACAGAAAGCCACTCATCTTAGTATGAATACTTTAGATGAGCTTCTTGGTTTTACAAAGAAATACATAATTTGTTTGCAAGAAATAGGCTGGTCTGTCGAGATACTGAGACACCGGTACAGCTCCTAGGTCTAGGACAGCCAGATTAAAGAGCAATTTCAAATGCAAATATTCTTTCTCACCTCTCATTTCACTGATCAAACCAGCCAAACACAGCTTTTGTTATCTTCTGGAACGATTGAAGAGCAATGCTCTTCGAAAGTCACTGGAAAAGAACCACACAGTAAGATAGATTGTGCTTTTAATGTCATGCTGTTCTTCCTCTCATTTCCAGCTATCTAAAAGGAAAGCAAATGCCACATTCAGCTGTTTATTCTAAGCTCAACGGTTATTTACATTTTTCAATAGTTTTCAAACAAACTGAAACAACTAAGCTCATCTTTATTCAGTGCCAACCTAGATAAAGAAAAGACTTGACAATAAGAGGCATTTTTCAGCACTTTAACATTTTAAAGAGAATAATCAACATTTACATGTGACTGCGATCACCAAAATTGTGGTTGGTTGTGGAGGCTTTGTTTAATATTTTAAACTGGAACTCATAGGGCTTTTAAATCCATTCCATCTGCCACTTCTGAATGTCGATGGGAACTGTGTATAAAGACCCGCACTTCCTCTTCATGGCATGTTTGCGTGTTTGCTTTAACAAATATGTTAAAGAGAGCTATTGGTACCTCATTCTGCTACTTTTGAAGTCCATTCCTATAGTCCCAGTAGAACATGCTCACTGAGAGTGAAGCCCAGACCACTAAGAAGACCTGTTCCAAACTTTAAAATAGTGAAATATATTGGATATAATGACAGTCAAAGGAGTTTATTTTCATTTGTTTTTATGAAATTGATATTTCCAGGTCTTAAGATGTACCACTTATTTATCTTTGTGCCTCTTTTGGAAGGAAAAAAAAAATCAATGAAGAATGTACTGAGACTAAAGAGCACTGGAATAAAGCTGAAATTATAGACATGGGAATCTGAATGGCTGAACAACGTATTGATTAAATATGATTGATTACCTATTTGTGCCCAAGGCACTTGGAAAAAGAGCTAAGCTATACTCAACTTATATCTGCTGTGACTTGAAAAATCAAATTATATTTTTACCATAATAGCAATAAACAGGATAATGTTTATATTATCTGAAAGATCCTATTGAGCTTTAGAAAAATACTGTGTATGATGGTTTGATGAAGGTAGAGTGGATTTATCTGTTGCTTATTCAAAGTTCGGAGAATTTGGTCTGTTGATAGTATAAATATATTTATTGCAAAAAAATCCAGCAACATAAATAAAAAATTAAAGTAATAGCAACTTTTTTGTGTTTTTGTAAGAGCAAAAACCACAGTCAGCATTAAACCTTCAGTGTCTGAGAACCTACAGTTCTAGAGTTTTTTGCTTACCTGTGCAACTGTAGTTTGGGTCTTATTCTTATAGATGATATCTGAATAAATCAGGCTTGCTCCATGAAACCAAAGGAACTGTCCTGGGACCAATGCCTCCATAAATTTGAATACTGCTTTCATCAGATTCATCACTGCTATGAATTTCTGAAAAATTGACCATGTGCTCTAAGGCAGACTATATTATATCATTTTCTTGTTTTGTTTTGATTTCATTGTAATAATCGTAGTTATTCAATGGACTAAACTTTACTCATAAAATACCTAAAACTGTAACGTCTACTTAAAAATGCCACAGAAAGATCTTGTGGAGGATAAGCTTCTCTGCCATCCTCTTCGCATTCTCCTTACTTGGCAAAAATAATTCTCTCCTTGACATTGGTTACCAAGTTTTCAGTTCAAATTATTTTCCATGCTAGACAGAGTATAAAAGAAAATGCTGATGCAGCTGTAGATGTTTTAGTATTATACATGATGTTAATACAACTACAACCTAATAAATATTTATATTTGTTATATAGAGATCTAAGTGAAGGGCATCTCTCAACTGATCATCCAGCCTTCATATGGGCCTTAAATATTCATAGTGCATGCAGTTATATTCATCAGATCCTACATAAAAAATATATGGAGTATTCTCCATAGATACAGAATTTGTCTGCATCATGCAATGCACCATTTGATCATTTAAACAGTGTGATTGTTTATGAGCCTGTTGCCAAAAATACATGTCTACTGTCACTTGGATCTGTCAAAACTTGTCACTTGGTTATTTATCTGGTGGTGAACGGTCCTGGTTGGTACAAAATAACTATAGGCATTTGCTGGCTAAACGTGATCATGCGAGTGTATCTCCACCCATGTTATGCTTTTTGTGACAGGTTGCAAAGTGAGTTATAAACTTATTTTTTCGTAAAAACTTATACAAACTCAGAGAATTGCTGTTAAAGACTTGGGACAAGTCCAATTTAATTAGAGTTGCTGAGAGTTTGTTTACTGTGCGCATTCAGCTCAGACGGACAGCTTGGCTTTTCTCTTTCCCTACTCAAAGTTTCTTATCCAGATTTAGTCCACTGAGGTACTGAAAAGAGTTAAATAATTTTGGATTGCAAGGTTTATCATGACTGGTGAGTTTCCAGGGAGCCAGACACCTAGAAACTCAGTGGTAATGAGGAAAGCAAAATATGGAATGAGGAAAATGAGGAAAGCAAATTTTGCGTAGACAGCAAAATGACAATGAGCAAGCAATGTGCTCTTGTAGCCAGGAAGGCCAACGGAATCCTGGGCTGCATAGGGAAGAGTGTGGCCAGTAGGTCGAGGGAAGTCATTCTCCCCCTCTACTCTGCACTGGTGAGGCCACAACTGGAGTATTGCATTGCATAGGGAACTACTGGAAAGAGTCCAGCGAAGGGCAACTAAGATGATTAAGGGATTGGAGCATCTCCCTTATGAAGAAAGGCTGAGAGAGCTGGGACTCTTTAGCCTGGAGAAGAGAAGGCTGAGGGGAGACCTTATTAATGCCTATAAGTATCTCAAGGGTGGGTTGAAGGAGGAGGGAGCCAGACTCTTTTCAGTGGTTCCCAGTGACAGGACGAGGGGCAACGGGCACAAGTTGGAGCATAGGAGGTTCCACTCGAATATGAGAAAGAATTTCTTCACGGTGAGGGTGACAGAGCCCTGGAACAGGCTGCCCAGGGAGGTTGTGGAGTCCCCTTCTTTGGAGATTTTCAAGCCCCGCCTGGATCCAGTCCTGAGTAGCATTCTCTAAGCAATCCTGCTTCAGCAGGGGAGTTGGACTAGATGATCTATATGGTCCCTTCCAACTCTAAAAAAAATTCAGTGAAAATTCAGTGAAATTCAGTGAAAGCTCAGTGCAGGCTGCTGTTTCTTGTAGACTGGTAAACACAGAGACTTCAGCTGTGCCAGGCAATTACAGAAGCCGTGAGCTCTGGTTTCAGGAAGGGCTCTGGGTGGTGAGGTGCCGTGGTACTTAACACTATCACACCAGCCTTGCCTCCAGCATACCATTCTTAATCATGTGGTTTTCAGTCTAGCCTTTCGGTAAACTCAGATTAGTGACTTTTTATTACGGTAGCTAAACAGTGTTCTTCGTATCAATAGATTTTGTACAGCTAACACAGTACCTGTTTTGTGTATTATCTTTATTAGGAATTTTCGCTGTAGCTAAAACATGAAATTTATAATATACTAAAATTCACAGTTTAGGAACTGTTTTATATTAATTGAAAACTTTTAAGGGTTGTTCCAAAATAGTATTTTAGTTTTACTGGAATTTTAAGGGCAGGTATTTAAAAATACTTCCTGTTGCAGGAAGCTTTCATCAGAGCTCATTTATGGTCTTCACACATTTGTGACATTGTCATCTTGCGAAAAATACTTCTGCATGAAGCTGCAGAGGTACATATTTAGAAACTGCACTTAAAATCAGAGACAAACATTACACAGTGCAGTTCTGTTTCATTCTCTGGCTGATGGGCCTTTATCCAGTTGCCTCTATCCATACACTTAATGCTTACTTAAGATAATTGAAAAAGAGGGTTTGTATTTAGTACAATAAAAGGCCTGAAAAGCAGTCTTACATGCCTATTATCTTTTTTCTCCCTCATTATGTTCAGTGCATTTGCAACTCTGAATTTCAGTTATACATAAGAAGAAGAAAGGGTTTTGCTAGGTGAGTTATCTCAGGTATTTGGATGCAGACGTACCTGTCCAGCAATATACCTGATCTTTCTGGGTATTTAAGGGAGGGTCCAATATATATGTAAGCCTAGATTCTCATACACATAGGAATTCAGATACATATATACACCCCATGTGTTTATCCTTACAGACAAAGCTGGCTCAAGCTGTGCCTTGGATGCAGGCCATCTGCAGACACACAGCAGCAATTACTTTTATTGTTTTTATTTCTGGACTTAGGCTGAAATAATATGAATATTCCTTTTAACCTGTTTCTTGTCCAAAAGTGCTTGGTTATTGGAAGCTTTTTTTTTCCTTCTCAAACTAAGAGGCTGGACTCAGTTAACTAATGAGCCTTTCCAGTCTATGTAGAGAAAACCTATGAAAGATCATGTACCTATAAGAACAGATTGCTGAAGTGGAGAAGATGGGGAGGTGATGCCAACACTGCAGTCCGTAAAAAAAAAAAAAGTCAATATAAAAAAAAATAAGTCAATATAAAAAAAAAAGCAGAGAACCGTTTCCCATTTCCAAAGAGCTGAGCCAGTACAGAGCAGAAAGGATTAAAAAAAAACCCAAGCCAAAACCCACCCTCTGACACCAAAATTACATTGCTCTTTGAGAAATAATTTTCAAAATTGCAAATCAAATCTTAATTTTACCGTGTTGCAGTTTCATTCTTCAATGAATGTCTGATTGAAAAGAGGCAGCATGTGAATGTCCCATTATCTGCTGCTGTTGGAAGGAGGAGGGTTTATGACTCTCGAACCGCCTTAGCATTTCCACTAAATCTTTGCTTGGGTATAGAGATACATGCTTACATTCTGATACGGATATGCATATGTTATCTGTACCTGCAGCACAGAAAGATGTGGTCCTTTTCTTCCAGGGCGTCTGTTTGTAAGGCCTTTATATTGCACATAGCTCCCCTGCAGCCAGCAATGTGCATGAGTCACTGTGCAAGCATCAAAGAAATAAAATTTAAAGCATCTATTTTCTTTTTTAATAATAGAGTTTAGGAAAAATATGTATATATAGAAAAAAATACAGAAAGGAAAAATATACTAGCAATTATTTTATGTGAATAGTTTCACTTGTATAATCAGATGGATTGGATGAAATACATATTTTTTTTCCATCTTTAACTCCTTTAGCAATGGTGGTATTAAAGTGACTGGGAAATTCATATGCATACCTCGTTGTCAGATAAATAGATATTCTCAGATATTCTCATTTTTAAAGCAATGAGATCAATTATATTTTATCAAAGGTGCGGACTTAGCGGACCTCTTTAAACTGTAGCAAAACAGTCGAGAAAATTGATCTTGTTATGAAACACAGTACCTTGAGTTTGACCTGTAGGGCTCTTAGAGAGTGTAGCAATCACTAGAGGAGGGAGATGCAGTGTAATAGCTCCGGGACAATAAACTAGAAGACTGGAGGTGAAAAATATTCTTTCTCCATACAGACTTTTTTTTTTTTTTCCTGATGAAAGTATGGTTGCCTGCATTTTAATAGCTTCTCCAGTCGTTATAAGTGCTGTTACTCATAGACAGCTAATAGCTCTCTGACTACCCGCTGTTGTTTTGTAGCTCTTGGTGTCGTGTAAAAATCTGTGGAGTGCAACATCTGAAATCATAAAAAGTGCAATGTTTGTGAAGTGAAATTAGATAAGTAAATACTTCTCATATACTGATATCGTAAGAATACATTGGTATCCCAAGGACAGGCTTGCAAACGTACCCCCATACTACCTTATGCAATACAGTAAATGTGCATTTAAGTATTTATCAAAATCAGTGTGTCTGTCCAAGGGGAGTGCAGGGCATTGCATATCAGTTCCTAACAAGGTGCTTTAGCTGTAGCCTTGGTGTTCATACTTTCCTCCAACTCTACTGGGACAATTAGTGAGTTTCTGTAATGAAAATATTAATGATCCTCTGGATAATATACTACTATCAATTCTTTTGATCACCAAATGTCCATCAGATGCAAATTATTTAAGTCTGAATGGGGACACAGCAACTTTGTTAGAAACCTCATATTCTGTTTTCTTTTGTTTGGACTTTCCAGTCCCTGATTGTTGTCTCTTACCTTACACACTTGCAACTTCAGACGTGCAACTTTTTAGAAAGCTGAAGTTAAAAAAAAAACAACCAGATATACTAAAAGTGATTCTTATTATGGGGCAGTGTATAAATTCATGTACTGTATTGAGGAATTTTAATATTTTAGGTTCTCTTTCCCTGTATTAGAATCACATGCCTTTTCCCAGTTTCCTTTCTTAGTTGTGGTTTTTTTTTTAATCTAAAGTAAGTTATCACACTATTTATTAATTTTTCTGAGGACTGAACTATAAAACAAGCAAGTATAACTTTGAACTGTGCACATTTGGGTATTTTAAAAATGAATTATCAAAGCCTGATGCTGCACCATTTTACTCAACACTGGTTTTCTACAGTCACGTGTAGCTCATGCACTTGTCTTTATCAAGACTTTACATGCATATACCAGTCCTCACACATGCTGCAGCTGGGATTTTTCTGAAAAAAAATAATACATTTCAAAGAAAAGACGTTGAAATTCAAACTGTATTTCTTTCTATTTTACCAACCGGTTACCATCAATCATTCTACTTTTTGGACAAACACTGACTGTATTATTTAACTGACATGCAGAGTTAAAATATGTGCTTGTTTCTTTTAAAACAGATCTTATTTTAAGAGTAGATAATTCCATTTTTATTATCTGTTTACATATTCTTGCAAAAAATGGCTTTAGGACCAGGTTTGGTTTGCCTTGGTTTGCTTTTTGCTCTGGTATGTAAAAGCTTACCATGTTGTTTTAATTTTATTTAATTATCAATAATAATAAAAGAGTAAGTGCTTTTAAACTTAATAATAAAAGAATAAGTACTTTTAAACTTGATACTTAAATAATTTAAACTTAATAATTTAAATTTTCTCAACTGTTTTGCTACAGTTTAAAGAGGTACAGTTTACTGTACTGTTTTGCTACAGTTTAAAGGTCTGCACCTTTGATAAAATATAGCTGATCTCATTGCTTTAAAAATGAGAATATCTGAGACAATATTGACCTATTTATCTGACAAAGAGCTATTCCTATGAAACCAAATTTTGGAAATTGGGATTGCCAAGTATTTTGACAGAACTGCATCAGTTAACTGTATGCAAATAAAGAAAAAGGATTATAAACAAATAAAAATATGTCAAGGCTGTGTAAATTGGGCTGTAGGGGAAATGCAGAAGAGAGCTGTGTTTCGTTGCAAGTTAAATTTTGCCAAATTTAAATGTGGACACTGTAGCTAGGAGAAAAAGACAGGAAAAAATGCAGTTGTTGAGTTTCAGTGCATCTATCAAATAAATTAGAAGCCACAATACTTTGATCATTTTTCACTTCCCTTGAACAGCTGTTTTACTTTCTTGCAAGGCCACCCTTCGTGCAAACACCCTAAACAAATAAATCCAAAAAGTCACTTGGAGCTCTTCTAACTTATTTCTCTTGAGGTACCTGTTATAAATCGCCATTTTCGAAAAAGCAGCAGAAGTGGCTTGTATGTGCTAAACATAACAGAGCAACAAGAGGTAAAAAAAAAAAAGTAGTTTTCATTGTGTTTTATTCCTTTCACTCAGGTTTCAGTTGTTTATTTTCTAAGGGGTAAAAAATCACTGATGCAAGTGATTTGTCTTCTATTTGCATAGTCTTACTGCGTGTAATAGAGGAGTATAATTACAAGTGGGGTTACTACGTCAGTTGTAGCTGTAGTCAATAACTGTATGGCTGAATCAGTGGTTAGTATGTGTACTATTTCCATTTCCATGCACAGTGCCATATGAAGGGGAGTGAGAGCGTTTTCCTCCTGCGGAATCTTTTACAGCCCAGTGTTGGGGTATCCACCTGAGTAGGGAGCATGAGGAAAGAAGCTTTAAATCCCTGAAGGCAGAGGAAAAACTGGACTTCAGTGTCTCGCATCTTGGCTGAATGAAAGTGCAACTTTTACTCTACTCTTCTAAATTTCTTTTTAAAAGAAAGACTTGGCCTCTTGCAGAATTTCCACATAAGTAATGTGCACACCTCACCACCAGAGAGGCCTCAGCGCTGGGAGCAGAACTTGCCGTTCTGCAACTCGAACAATGGCACCTGAATCTTGGAGAGGATCAAGGTTTATGCAAAGCTCTCCTTTCACCCTTTCTAAGAGGACAGCTAAAGGGTACTAAAGGGTTATAGCACTGTGGGTACCATTCTTGGGTACCATTCTTAGTTACCTAAGTTCTCCTGTACGTCATGCAAGAAAGTACATCCATCTTGGGTGTCGTTAATTCGAGTATGGTTATTTTGTATGCAAAAAAGGAGTCTTTCTAAGTCAATAAACTACTTCTGAAAACAGGACAAATTCTAAATAACTTAGCTTATATTTTTGCATGCCATTCATTTCGTAGAAAACTTATGGGGGAAAAATGATTCTATCTGGTTTTTTAAAAGGTCGTACCCGTCTGCTTTGATGAGTCTATCACCTTCCTAGGAGGAAAGAAGACTACAATGTGGCAAGGAAGCAATACTGTTATGATAGTCCCTGACTGAACGATGACATTGTTGAGGTGAAATTCAATTTTGAAAGAGAGGACTTTTAAAGGATCTGCTTTCTTTTGTCAGGACGTCAGTCGAGCTGTGTACAGGGTACACAGTCATTCATTGTTTGTGTTGGAGGAAGGGAATTTTTATGAAGAACTAAGCTTCCACTCTATTTGGAAAATACTAACTCATCCATACTTGATCAGAATTCATATATTTGGGGATAAGCAAACAGGTGACTGGATACAGTCTGAGAAACTGTTTAACGTTCTGTAGAGCAGAAGTAATTAATGAAAGCTGAAAGACGTTAAAATAAACTTCCCATCTTCAGTAACATGAGGCTTTTCCTTCCCTAGTTGGGGGATAATCTTGTTGTTGAACATTTACTTTAAAGCTGTGTGCCTGCATTGCCACGGTAAGTATAAGTGTACAAATTTGTATGACCTAGATGTTGAGTAGCTATGATATAAAACTAGAACATTATTTTGGGGAGGAAATTAGCTTTAGTTATTATTCAGGTATCTTCTGTCTTCTCAGAATGATGCATGCTGACATAATTTATTTTGCAAAGAACATTTTTGCTCTGCTAAAAGTGCTGGTTTTACACTCTAAGTTTTATTACTGGAGGTTGTCTTCTTGAACTGTCCTGAGATTTACTGACCTTCTTAGAAAAACAAAATGAAAAATCCAAGGATATACTTTGTTTCTAAATTCAAAGCATTGTTAACCTAATGCTTATTTATTTCTTGAAGCCTGCTTGACACAGCCTAGAATTTTATGACTTCTTTATCGTTTCCTTATTAAGTAAAAAAAAAATCTGAAAGTCAACATAAAAAATGTTTAAAAAAACCCAACTGTTGCTGTACCCTGCTTCATCTGCTGAGAGGAAGAGAATATAGAGGCAAAGAAAATGAACACCAAATTAACAAAGCCAGCAGGATTCTCAAGATGCATACAGGTTTGCATAAATGATCTATAAGTTGTCAAATCATCATGGTCCTTAAGACTGTATATTCAAAAAAAAACCAACCCCCAAACCAACAAACTAACAAATATATTGGGGTTTCAGAGATAAGGATACTTGGGATTTTGTGTCGGCAGGGGGTCATACAAGTGTGTATTCCATCTCCTGAGCAGAGTTCAGAAGTATAAGCAATGCAATAACTCAAAAATCCATGAATGCATCACTTTAAATCCAGAGTGGCTCTTCTGAAAAATGAGATGGAGATCAAAGTGAGCACAGTTGTATTTCTAGGTAGAACATTAGATATTCTAAGAAAATTGCTGCTGGATGGGCTGAAGCAAGCTTTGGTCCCTTGAGATACTTCTGGCTGGGCCACCCAGCAAATTGTCATCTTATTCTTCTCAGTGGTAGGCTTAAAAATCTCTCCAATCTGAGAGTAGCAGTAACAATTTTCAGACTTTATGCAATCCATAAGTAATTAATGTAAAGCAGAGGCATTTTTGCATGGACGGAGTTAGAAGGACAGTGGGCTGAAGCTCCTAGGTGTTGCTGTCCTTACTCTAGTGGGTTAGCTAGAGGTCAAGAGAAGGGGGAATCTGAAATGCGTGCAGTTATCTTTTATTCTGCATAGGCTGGGGCTGCAATAGAAGCCATAAACTTCAAAGTAACATTTCAGCATGTTCCAAGCAGGAAAGGACTTCCCTCAGGACTGTGGTGCAGCCTGCTCTTTCGATGTGATTTCTGAATAGACCAAGTTAGCAGGAGTAGGGTACCTCTCTCAGACAAAGCAGAAAATTTAATAGATTGCTTAAATATTAGTACAATCCAGCTGTAACAGCTTGATTTATTTATTTTAATTGACGTAGTGCTTCCAGGATTTTAGATTAGCAGTTTAGATTTAAATGCGGCTAAAGCAAATCACAAAAGACAAATTGACTCTTTGGATTAGAGTTGCTTGTCCTTTATAGTCCTTGGATGGGTACAAGTACAGATAAATGCCCAACAAAAAGCCTTGTTTAAATTTTAGTAAGCAGCTGTCAAAGACACAGGAGCTATCCTTTTACCAGTCCTAGAGAAAAAAAAAACTCATCAGGCGTAATCTTTCAACTAAGAGGCTTATTGAACAGAACAGGAATATAAAGATTATTCCACAGGGTGCTGGCCACTGTATGAGTTGCCCTTGTGATTTACAGCTGCAATACCGTGCCCTGCATGAATTGCATGCCATAATAATCTGTCAGTTCTCGAAGCTATAAAGCCATCCCTTGGAGATAACTGAGTCAGCCTCACACTGATGGTCATTTCAGGACATGACTATCATTTCTTTCCTTAATAATAAAGTGGTGATGTGATTTAAAATGCCGTGCTTTAGGCATAAGACTAACAATCCTATTAAACTATAATACAGATGATAGATCTTGTAAGATACTGTAAGTACTAATCTAGTTCCAAGTAATGTATCAGATCCATTTCAAACTGGATAGATAGGAACTGACAAGGACCTATAAGCAGTTTGGAAAAGAAATGGGATGTTGTAATCAGGTTATTTAGTGAGATGTTAAAAATTTTCACAATCATTTTCACTCAGATATGGAGAACCAGAGAGTTCAACCATCTTCATCTGTGAAGTGCTCTGATTTTATTTAGTTGTGTTTATTTAAGATTCCAAAGTTGTTTAGATAGCATACAGGTATGAGACACAAACATGCATCGTTCTCCAAAAGTTTCCATTGTGTGTAAGAATTTCTTGAAGTGATATGCTGGTCCTCAGTGTCATCAGCAAAGGGACTGAGTGCCTCACAGGAACACATTAAATTAAGCTGATTCTTTTAGATCCAAGTTCTTCACATTGAAGTCTACTTCAAGATGAACATCATTTAAACTAGTTGCATCTGATTGAGAACTTGTATATGTTCAGAGAAATTATTAGGTTTTATTGTTATTATGTAGTTAGAGAGAATGCTTGTTGGAGCTTCATGTTGGAGCTTCATGTTGGAGCTCACTCCATCATCTCTGACTGGTCCCTGAGGAGCTTCTGTCTCAGGAACAGGACAGGCTTCACCTTGTGGTTTACAGCTGCAAATACCAGACCATGCATGAAAGTCACGACATAATTGTGTGTTGGTCCTAGAAGCTGCAAAGTTTTAACTCCTTACAGAAAGATCAGTTCTTCCTGATAATGGAAGTTTTCAGCCAGCCTGCAATTGGTAGAAGACCTTTGAGATTTTTTCAGTCCATTCAGCATCTGGAATATGAAAATCAACAGATCTGAGTCTTTCTAGAGAGAGAAAGAGAGATACAATGTGTGCGGAGGAATGAGGACTTCGATGTCACATGCGGCAGTAGTTAAGATTTCATGAAGAACTTACACCTTTATGCAGATATACCACACTATGGCATCATATACCGGTGGTCAGGCCTGTGCTCTCAGCCTGTTTAGATTAATAGCGAATAGTGAATTAATAGTGGGGGATCTTAGGAACTATGAAGTTCGCAATTAGACCTACTCAGAGAATACTGATGTCTATGAACAGGATGTGTTCAGATCTGACAGACTTGTCAGATACACTTGTAATAGTCTTTAACAAAGCCACAAGAAGTTCTTACAGAAGTATACATTTTATTGAACTTTTCATTTTGAGAAAGACAGGTTTGAATAAAAGTTGTTGTACAAGGAGTAGTTGGAGATGCGATGAAAATATACTCAGGTCTCTATTCGCAAATTGTCTTAATGTTGTCTAATCATTGAGGTGCTTCCTGCACACCTGCACTTGCTGTGAGTGTGCACATGAAAGTTATTAGCATAATGACTCACTATTTTTAAAATGTGTTTATATTAAATGCACAGATTTTCTTTCTTGGGCAAAAAACCACAATATGGATAATGAACAATTTGTATCTGTAATTAATTTTTAAAAAGGCAAAACAGAAACTGATAGCTATATGCTTAATATTTTTCCCTGTAAGCTTACTGCTACCATACAACTTTTCCTTCACTGTAGATTTCTGACAGCAAAAATAGAAGGGTAGTCTTTGTTCCAGTCATCCCCTGGAAATATTGCTGATTCATGCAACACACTACTATCTGGATGCTGATCCTCTTGATCTGCTTGGCCTGGATTTATTCCTGGTACTGCTGACTTTACTAAAAAGCCATTTCATGCTGGGGATGAGGCAGAAAATTCAGTCATGCCCCAACCCCGCATTTGTATTCTTCCCTTCCTCTGTTCTCACCCCGAAGCTTTCTACTCCAAATTATAGGTGGTCCTGTTTCGGCTTACCTGGTTTTCGGTATCTTTGATCTAAGCTTTGAGAAGTAGTATATAAGATACAGAAGTCTCTTCTGAATCCCTGACTTGTGTCTGCAAGTTTCAGTTTATAGGCAGTATGTCATCACTGTCATAATGAATATGGTATTAAAAAGCACATTCATCTTGCTAGATGAGACTTTTTCAGCAAGGTATGTAAGAGATTCTACAAATAGCTCTTGGTATCAAAGGAGCTGACAGTGAGAAGAAAAATAGCTCAAAATACAAATATTTGTATATTTGTTCCTCTTGATTACTTATCCAAAACCATAGAATTAACATTGTAATTGTCATGCATTATTTATACAGCATAATAGGCACATCGCAAACATACTTTAAAACAAAGCTTGGACCAGGACATGTACATTCTAACAAGTGGACCAGTGGCTGAGGGAAGGGCAAGTGAAACCTTACTGCTATTGATATGTATCAGGGTCCAGTCCTTAAGGAATTCATTTTGGAAGGATGGTTGGTTGAAAAGCTGATACAAAAGAGCCAAGAAATTTCAAACATCTTGCAACAAGCAAATCCAACTTATTCACATGACTTTTAGACTGCAGTTTTTAAAAAGCCTCTTAGGAATTAAATTTTAAAAAAAAAAGTCTCTTCAAGGAATCTGTTCATCAAACACTGGGCCCAAAGTTACTTTTTTCCTGTATTTTAAATTGTGGTTTTGCTTTGAGTTAAAGACAACTCTCCCAATCCCCTGAACTTTCACAGATCTTAAATCAAAATTGAACAGAAGCTTTTTCTGGTTCCAAAAGTCTCTGATTAAATCATAGTCAAAATCATTAATAAGAAAAGCTAGATGTGGTGAATTAATAAAGATCCTAACTTCAACATCTGAATATTCCTGTAGAATTGTCTCTCCTTGCACTGAAATGAAAGTACTCATGCAGGCTAATGTCAACACCAAAGTTATTTCACAAACTGTTTTCCCCCAACTGCACCTCAGCTAGATGCAAAAAGGCATACTTTTCTGTATGAAAATCCACAAAGGTAAACTCATTAAGCAGCAGAAACCTAATAGAAAAGTTAATCGTCTTTAATCTGTACAACAGATACATTTTCAGTTTATTTGAAAGTCAGGTCTATAGCTGAAATTGTGTAATAAAGTAGAAAACAAATGAAAGGAAGATTGAAAATATTGCTCAGAAATATTAAAAAACAAATTGAGAATTCGGGCTTGGATCTTAGGGAGTGAAATCTTCAATAAAGAATAAGATTTAGAATTCAAAATTAGGATGCCAAAGTCTTCGGTATTTGCCCCGGACTTCAGCCTCCTCGTGTTTCAGTCAATGCCACAACAGCCTGCTAAATGAGTCATTAAAAGCAAAACCATACAAAAGAAGGTGGTTTGTTCATTAGTCATTTTGGTGTGTTTCTGTAATACCAGCAGAGAATAAAGATCATTGATATGAGAAACACTGACTCCCAAAACACTCTGTACGGACTTATTATGCAGTATTATCGAATCACATTAGATTGCATAAACTTTTCTGCAGTGTAATCAAATGGAAAAAAATTACAGAGGCAGTGCATCGGATTAGTTTCACAATAGCAGTATTTATATCTCGCAAGCAATGACATATGCTGGGAGCAGTACTGTTTCCGGCTTGGGAGGCAGCATTGTTTTTTCCCAAGAAATACTCTGTTTCTTAAAACTGTAGCAAACTGATATTTCAAGAATCGTACAGTTGCAAGACTATCTCAGACTGGTTTTGCATACACACAAATCTTGCCTTCACTGATAATTAAAGTGTTTTGAAAGAGAATCAGTAAGATTAACATAAACCTCCAGACTGTACAATTTTTCTAGCATCTAAAAGGAAATTGCTAGAATACATCTTGAGAAGGCAGTGGACCGGCTTTTTTATTCTGGATTTGAATTGGTACATGTGTACTGAATTGGGTTTAGACAACACGAAGAACCTGAAGGAGAACTTGCAGCAAGAAGGGAAAAGAGATATGAGGGAGCAATAAAAGTAAGACGAGGAAAGCAGACGATGAAGTCAAGCAAAGGCAGCAAACTTGAATTTTCAGAGAAAAATGTAAAGATGTTATTGAAATAAAGGAATGAAGTCTAAGGAAAGACAGAAGTATTTGGAACAGAGGAATAACATGCCTGTCTATGACAGAGAGAGACTAAAAGCCCAGCTGAGAGAATGAGAGCAAAGCAAAAAACCCTGCAGTGCTTGTACTGAGGAACAAGGGTCGCTCATAAGGAGGAGAAAAGGGAACCAAAGTAATGGAGTGGAGGAGAAATTGGAGAGGAGGAGTGCATGGGAGAAGATGCTGTGAGTATAGAAAAATAAGAAACAGTAGACGTTGAAATACTGTGAATTCTTTCAATACCAAATAAAATTCAGTGGGTGCCAAAGGACTTAGCATGCCTGAAGAGGAGTGATTTTATTATTCTACCTAATTCTCCCTTTTCACTCTCCATGGTTTCCGGTAGTGTTTTCTTGCATTGTTGCCTTGTCAGTCTAGGCCAAGTCAGGACTGGCCAACTACTCTTCTCCTTCTGTTGTCTACAACGTCCAGCAGTTTCTCACCTTGTTGTCCCATTAGCTTAACCTGAGGACAGGGCTGGCCATTCACACACATGCCCTAAAACCTATTTATATCTGAGCAAGACTGGTCCGTTGTTCGTAATGGATGATACCTAGTACAATTCCTCTGAATGTGTATTTCTGAAACGTATAAAGTTGAATGATTCAATCAACCTGATGCATTGCAGAATGTTTCCTAACAGCTAATGCCTTGCAGGATCAGGCCTTACGTGATGGAAAAATTGAAGCCATGATGTGTTATGAGGTTGTGCGTCTTTCTCTTTATCTTTGTCACATCACTAAAGACCAGCAAAATTCCAAGCTGAAGTTTTTATCAAAATTTAAAAATTAAACAGACAGACCTTCACATTATGTGTGATATAAATTTTTAATGTTAGAAACACAGTGAAATTCTTCCTCTGGAGATACATACTTTTTCAACTGAGGATGGTATTTTGTCCAAGATCTATACATTCATATTATTAGCAAGTAATTGCTCACTGAGCTTCAGAAATTTTGGATTATTTTCTTGGAATATTTTAGTAGTCCATTCTTTTTTCCCCAAAATCCCATCTCCCATTTAAATTAAAAAAATACATCCTTTTCTGAGACTATAATTTATGGTGTCAACATCAATGAGATGCACACTTTCTAATTGTCACCAGACAGCAGTTTAGACTACCCATTCCCTTAACTTATTTGGGTATGACTATTTTGAATAACCACATCTAGTGAATAACCATCTCTGGTTCATTCTTCATTGAATAACCACATACCAGTTTAACCAAAAACTGGTTTCTGTTGGGCTCAAATTGTAGTCCCATCTATAACTTCTATCTTACAAGTTTTTAGGCATGGCTAAAGAAGGGCTTATGAAAAAGAATGTAAATCAAATAGTTAAAACTGGCTTAATAATACAGGTAGACCTTCAAATATTTTTCTCTGGTACAAGAATGTGCAATGAATGAATCCGCTTGCTTGTTGTTGTTTTCGACCCTCTGAAGGTTGTTGATGTGATTTGAAAAGTATCCATTGTTGCTTGTCACACGGATTGACCGTATTTCCTGGCCTTTGTGCTTAATGTCCCAAATGTATGCATTATGTACTAACCATTCATGTGGAATTTATTGGTCTATTATAGCATTTTGAAAACTTCATGTGCGGTCTCTGATCAAGCATGTCATCCTCCCACTTCCAACACTAAGCATCTTGATGTTAAATGTCTTTTGCCTTGTTCTTCAAACCAATATCCAAGTTCAATTTATGGCTCTAGTGTGGGAGGCAACTTGCAGAAACTTACTCAGTTTTATGACATTTTTATTTATGTATTTTAATGAAAGAGGCACAACTATTATCTGTACTACTTTCTGCTAGGGAGCTATAATAACAGACACAAAAATGCAAATGGAAGCATCTAAGAGATAAAACAAAGCTAGTTTAATAAGAATCAAGGTATGACAAGAAATGTCACAAGCATCTTCCTCCTTCCTAAATGCTTCTAGTATTAGCAATCACACAAAATCCCCAGGCACGCAAGAAACAAAAAACTCCACCTTTGAAATGCTTTGAACAATTAACAATTTTATTCAATTCTTTTATGTGCAATTTAGCCCTTGGAGCATCCTTTATTTCTAGGAGCACTTTACTCCCACTAGCATCTCCCTGTTTTCCCATGACTTACACCAACCAGCAGTGGGAGCAGCAGAATAAAGTAGCACTAGAGAAAGATAAGTGGGCACTTACCTGCTATTCTGCTGGGCTCGCTTTTAACACTTACTTGCAATACTAAATGTTTTGAGCTGAACTTGCAAATCCTGTTTGGATGTGGTTGTGTGTATTTAAATTCTGGAGCTTTTGAGCCAGTAGGAGAATATTCTGCCTGTGCTTTGAGTCATCTGAAGCCCTGTGGCAGTGTTGGAGCAGCAATCCACTAAACCCCATCTGAATGTATGCTACTGAGTCAGATACAGGGCATCCTCACACTTTTTACTGACTTCACGTTTACTTTCAAAATACCATCTAATCACATGCATAGGAGGGAATAAATAACTCAGCTTTAAAAATATCCTTCGCAGCAAAGTTCTGCATTTTCCCCTGCAGGATTTAAGGAAGGCAGTGACTCATACTCCAAGATATATATGGGCGCACGTGAAGATGTTCAGTCATTGAGGCAATACTGGGGAGTCCACCACATTTCTGATAGTGGTCTAGTATGTGTTAAACTGATGACAGTAACAAGTTGCAAGTACCAACTTCTAGAATGTGCTGGGATGAAGACCAGTTTGCTGCATATATCATCAGTGCTATAGTAATCTGCAAGAATAAGAGTACTCAGGAAGTACATTTTTATTATTGGAGAAAAGAGGGTTATAGTCAAAACTGGCCCTAGAATAATTTCAGGAGGAGGCAGACTGAGGAATTGGTGGTTCTTATTATGTGTTTTGTGTAGGGGTAAGACGAAGGCAAAATTTTTGCAGAAGGGAGGAAACACTTATAAATTGCGAGAGAAGTCCATAGTCCATTTCTTGTGCAAGAAATTAACTATATTTTGAGTGATTATTTAAACTAGCAGGTGAAGAAAAGGTGACATTCTTAGGATCATACACAGAGACGGAATCATGACACCAGTAATATCAGAATAATTATCGAGAGAGCCTGGCACTAAGAAGAAAACAAATAAGGTCACAGGGGCACGTTCCAGAAAATGTGAGAGCTGTTTGATACAGGGGATAGTCAGAATCCTGGCCAGTAATAATAATGACCAAAGCAATACTTTACACTCCTATGGTTTTTTCTTCTGAAAAATGTCAAATAATGTCGTCTTTAAAAAGGTTGTTAATTTTCAAACAGTTGTGGCTAACTCAATGTCCAGAGAAATTTATTTTTTTAAATGTAACACCAAAATGTAAAAGCCTCAAAATAAGTTTCTGCCTTAGATAAAATGTCATTCCACAAGTTATCATTAAATTAACGACACGTTGTTGTCACAGAAAGGTGCCGTTTTTCAGGATTATCCAAAAATGAAACTAGGCAAGCTGTCTCAGTATGTTTCATTATTGCTAATTTAAGTAAGAGCTTGCACTGGCTTAAATTATTTTCTTTACTACAGTATCTCATCAGCAACAGGACAGATTTACAGGTTCTTGTTTTCCCTTCTCCAGAGCATTTGCATTCTTTCCTTAAGTTCTACAAGACAGTCGGAAGATATCCAGACTATAGTTTAAATTGCATTTCCAGTCATTTTATTTTAGCTCTTCATTTTTCAACTCAAGTCCCTAAATTTTATACCAAATGCCTTTAATGAAGAAAGTGGAATGAAAAATCCCCCCTTATTCAAAACACATCCACTGTATCTGCATAAGCCCAAGCTTTTTATCGAGTACCTACTACTTCTTCATCAGTGACCAAAAGAAGCAAGTGTGTGCCAATGTTTTATTAGAGGACTGCGTGATTGTAGGATTATCCTGCAGCGGTTGAGATCTGGCTTGCAGTGGTTTAAATTAGGCTTTGGAGGCTGGACCTCTAGAGGAACTCTTCATGTCTTTAAGCCTTTAGATTTTTCCTATGTTTTGTAAAAGCGGTTGTAGAGAAGAGGACAGTCTGTCTGGGGCTGAGACCCTTGGGTTTGATTTAGGCATCGCGTTTCAGTTCTTACTGTCCCCACTGAATCTATGCAGGTAATCGAGGATAACATTAAAACGAAGCACATGCCTCTCGGCACCTCTTAAACACCTAAGGACAGATCACCTGGCACAGTCAGTCAGAGGATTAATTTTTGATTACTTGGGGAACTCTCACACACCGGACAAGGATCCAGCGGGCCTCATGTGGGCACTGTGCTTTATCACATGATGCAGAGCAATACTTAGTTAGAATGGGAGTAATATGTAGTATGCTACAACAAAAATATGCAGCTGCTCGGTTAAAGCCAGGGAAGATTTACATTGATGGGAGTCGAAGAACATACTGCAATTATCTTGTCTGACCTCTTGTGTAATCACGACCGCTTTTCCCTGTGCTTTTTGAAACATGGATATAAGAACTGAACATAATGATCTAGCGGTAGTGGAGCAGATCTCTGTCTCTTTTATGAAGGGATAAAACCCGTGTGTCTTAACTGGTCCTCCAGTAAAGTAGGAATACAGAACATACTCCCTCACACCCCAGCAGCAATTGTAGCTGGGGTTTACTGGCTGTCACCCTCCCACTTAGAGGTATGGTAAAGTCTTCTAAGGTCAACCCAACCCTTGTTCTGCTGCTCAGCAGTTGCCCGGGGTCAAAGTCCGGCTCAGACCACTTTTAAAACGAACTGCAGTGTCATGAACTGTTAGGATTGAGATTCTTAAACATCTTATATTTCTCTGCAGGTTTGATCCGTTATTTTTCTCACTAATTCTGCTAAAATACATGTAATTATAAGATGTGAGTTACGTTGAGGTTCATCTTATATAAGTTAGCGGTGTAAAATTTAGCTGTCTGATGGTGCAGCTTCATAACTCATGCCTAATACATTTTTTTTCAGATTACAAATAAAAATTCCAACTTCAGTGTTTCAAATTGCACCATAGGCTTGTGGTCCCAGATGCTTTTTTTCTTAGAAATTGTTTGCTCCGTTTCCAGAACTTCAGTTGACTTGGATGTTTTTGAGAAATACCTGTATTGCAATAAACTGTATATTAGGTTTAAGAGATTTTTAAGTCATAGCTAAGCTACAGAAAGGCTTGGTAACTTTATCAGAATCCCTAGCCCCTGCACTGTCCCATCTGCCATCATCTCCCTGTGCTCCTTTCCTAACCTGCAGAGGAGCGTTTTTTCACATTACCTATCAGTACTCATTAGGGCAACAGACATGCTACACTTTAATTTATTTGCTTGCATTTTACGATATGCTTAAAAGATATCTCAGACAGGTAAGAAAAAAAACAACCAAAATAACCAGCAGTAACCAATTTGCTTCTCAACATGGGTTTCACTAGGAAGCTGAGTATGCAATAGCTGTTATTTCCTGTGATAAACACATTTTGCATCCTTGCATTGTGGTAGGTGGCAAAGTAAGGATTCTCTGCAGTTTAGGAGGAAGCAGCTGGCTAAACACCATTTAGGGTTAATTCTAGCAAGCAAGGCAATGTAATAATAATTTTAGATGTGAGAGCATCTAGAAGCACATAGGTTGAGGGACTTTTTTATGCAACTTAGAGTGAAAGGACAGTTATTTTCCTCTCATAGCACTCAGAATGGAACCATAATGGCTTAGCATTGTTTAAAGCTCATAAACTGCAACCGTAAATCAGAAAATTAGCTAATGATTGCCTCTGGGTAGCAATACATGATGAAAAACAAATGAGGAAAGGTGCTCATGCATTACACTTTGTAGCTACTGGAAAAATTAAAGTTCTATCTTCATAAAAAAAAAACGTTAAAGGGATGTTATGAAGGGTTGTGCCCTGGTAGCAGAACAATTACTGCTTCAAATAAGCATGTTTTTTAATAAATGCTACTAGAATGTCTGCAGTTTAGTGCTAGAAGTTTTAAATGATTCATGATGCTCTGAGAAGTTGTATCTGCAGTGGGAAACTGTGAAGCAGAATACTATATGTCCAGCCTGTTCTAGATAGTGCCAACTCCAAGTACTACAAATACACATAACTAAATAACCAAATAATATCACACATTGATATCACTGTACCAATAATCTTCAGTGTGGAGACAGTAATGGTAAGCAAGACCTCAGACCTTTCAAACCATAAAGGATTTACTTTGTGGGTAGGGTCTGGAGTTTATTGTATCAGGAAGGTAACATTAAGACAATTCTGGTTACACCCAGAAACTGATTTTCAGACATCTGAAGAATTTTATTGATAAAATCTCACATATTTCTGGCTTAGGTGGTATGTGGCAATGGCAGTTTTGAGAATTTGAATTTCAGACTTGAGTATCTAAAGAGGCATTTATGCAGACTTGTGCTTCAAAGCAAGTGCAATCCTAAATGTCTTCAAAGTGGTAGTAACCTAAGGCATTTACAAATGCTATGACTCATGTTTTTAAATAAATGCTTATTTAAATAAATGTTTTTAAAAAATCTTAAACCACACCAGGAAGCTGTTGGAACAGGTCTGTTGCTATAAAATAAAAAATAAAGAAATCTACAGGCCAGGGAATAGCAATGTCCTGTCAGGGGCACTTGAAAGTGGTAATGAAGGACCTTGTGCACTTGTCATTTTGTACAAAGAATATGCAAGACCTTTTGGCCAAAAACTTATATTTGTTCCGCTTTCTGGTATTTAGAGGTCAGTATTATTAGTCAAAGCACCCTATTTTTTGCAGAATACAGTCTTTCTACTGCTTCTTTTCTGGCAAACTTCTGGCTTACGTACGTAGATATTTGGAAAAGCCAAGTTGTCATCAACATTGATTATAAATGATTTTATGTTTTAGTGGTGTGCAAGGACTACAGAAATCCCTTGTAATACACTTATAGTTATGTATAATGAAAGACTCTTCATCCCAGAACATTTAGAGTCTTGAAGCCTTCCTGCCAAAAAATGAGCAGGGTTAAAATAAGGGAAGGACTTCTTCTGTGGGGAGACTACCATCAAAGAAGCATACAAGGCATGTTTTTTTAGTCCAACCATGCTTTTGTGGAGACCACTTTGTGATCTTATATATATTACATTTTCTTATTAAAATAGAAATTGCTGCTTTTGGACATTTCTCTACAGCAGGCATGCTTTCTAGACAACGCATCTGTAACAAGTCATAGATATATGAAACCAGTTATTTGTAGTGATCTAAGCTTACCAGTTACCATTGCTGATAGTTATATTGACTTTTACTGAACATAATATGATAGAGCATAGAGCAGCGATGGGGAATTCTTTGCCAATGAAATAAACAGCTGGAGCCTGAGTCCTGCTCTCACGGTATTGTAAATGTGGAATGATTCCAGTGAAGGCATGGATTTATCACAGCAAAATTCAGGAAAGAGACTGTTTGTGACAGTTGCATAAAATTGATCTTTTTCAGAGGTGAGAACTATCTTACGCTGCATAGTTTTTTTTCCATAATGCCCATCTAGATGTAGTTCCTTGGATACTGTTTCGAAACAAATAATCAGAATCTATCTTCAGAAACACTCTATCTCTATTGACCATATATGGATTCTAGATTTCTTATTAGGCATGCAAGTAAATCAAATACTCTTGTGCTTTTATTAGTTGTCCAAACTGGCCACTTCTCAGGAAGGGGAACTCTCTTATGTGCTACAGCGTTATGCAAGGACATCCCAAGTCCTGGGGGACAGTAACAACTACTAAAAGTTGCTGCTTTTTGCAACTCTTAGTAGTTTTAAGCAGACTGTATTGTCTTGGTAGTATATTAATTGCCACACGGAATTAATTCAAGTTATATGCTAGTTCTTACTAGATATTTTTGTTTGGGCTTTTGGTTTTTTGGTGTTTTTTTTTTTAAATGAAAGCTACCTTCTCTTGGAAAAATGATGCGAAGAAAATGTTAAAACTGTGGGTTTTCTCCACAAAGAATACATTTTCTACAGGGACCACTTTTGACTGTACATACAAAGTACTTTATAGTTAAAAGAGAAATTGCTGGTATTTTAACATTTTAATAAAATAAAACCCCAAAGCTCTCAACTGAGGTAATGTATAGTGTGATATAGTAGAGTCCTGGGAAATATGCACTGAGATGTTGCCAGTAATGAAACTAAATCACTGCTTTATATTAGTTTGTTTTACAAGATCAAGAGCCTCAATAGTGAACTATGTCAAAAATAAGAATCCATGTGGAAAAGTACTGGTCAAATAATGTCCACTGCAAATTAAAACAATCATATTGGCATGGGAAAGAAGTCAAAGTGTTGATATTTCTATATTCTGAACTACTTCTCTCCCCATATGTAACTATGAACTCCGGTTAGTAACAAAATATTAGTGTCTTTGAAATGAGATTTCCAGATTTTAAAGTTCCAAGGAGGCTAGTAAAAATAAGTTGCTGTTTGCAGACTTGCTCATCTTCTTCCCCTTGCACTTGCTGAGATCAAGTGAGTGAGTAAAGGCTGAATAGTTCTCTTACCTTTGGAAAGAAGGATTTTGTGTCAGCATTAATTTCAGTCGGCTGCGTAGCAGGTGCTAATACGATGACTCCTTATCACTGAATCTGATGCAAAGAACAAAAGATAAGTCATGAGTTAGGCTTAGTACAATGTTGTACACAATGGCACCTAACAAAACTATAATGAGCCTGAAATACGGGTGCCTAGTCTTGCCACTTGGTCTAGGCTTCCTGAAAATATGAACCCCCTCTGAAGTCTAAGAGTAGGCATCTCTGAAGATCAAGAAAGAGTCCCTGTGTGAATGGAGAAGCTTACCACTGACCTGATGGGGCTGAAAGAAGACATTCTAGGACATTCAATCTCAAAAGTGATACAAACCAAAGTACAAATATGATCTTTTACAGATTTACTACAAGAGTGAATTAATTCACGTTGTATCCTTGTTAATATGTATATATACATATATATATATATGGGTGACATTTTACTGAAGAAAAATGTCATATTCTGCAGTAACTTGCTCTACCAAAGCAAGAACACAAAATAAACTTGCTACAACGAGCACGTCTACGTTACTGCTTCAGTAACACCAGACACTGAACATAGAGGCCAGGCAAATTCAGACCTAAGAAGAACCACTCGGGCACTTTACATCACTAATGTAGATATACCCAAGCTGCACACAAGATCTATTTCATATCACTGACCAAAATAAGGATCAGGGTGGAGGAGGTCTGCTTTAGGTCCTCTACTTTAACAGACCCACCATCGAGCTGAAATCCCGCTCTGCCGCAGTGAGGAGACTGGAGCAGAGTATGCAGGTTTATGCTCTGTAAAGATTACATCTAAGGGGTGTCTTCTGCTGCCTCTTGATTCCTGAGGAGCCCTTGGGTACCCCCTGGGTGCTGATGGAGTAGAGGAAAGAACATTGCTGAGAGCAGCCCGTAGAGTCATTGCAAACTGTCAGAAGTCCGAAGGGGACGATTCTGCAATAAAATTTTATCATCACTGAAGGAAATAAGCTCCTTTTTTCTCTTGGTTATCATTTTAACACTGTGTTGGTTATTTGTAATTAGGTAGCTGTTACAGGATAGGGGAGGAAAAAGTGGTAAATAAGGCTCAGTTATAACACAAGCTGCTGACTAACATTTTACAAATAAAAAAATAGAAAATTAATTTCCAGGGCAGTCTCAACCATTACTATGAATTAATATAAAGATTCTATTGAACATTCAACCTATCCTACTTGAAATCCTGTCCTGGTTTGAGCTAAAACAGAACTAATTTTCTGTTCAGTAATTTTTCCTTTTTAGCTGGGCCTCTTCTAACTAATTAAACTCTGAAATTAACAGCATATTGTTCAGAAACTGCTCACTCTCATAGTAATAAGACCTGATTATACCAAGGAACGGTGTGCAGAGAGGCCCTTGCTTATACTTATTGCCATAACAACCAAGGTCAGATCAATTTGTTATTTGCCCCATTGGAGGGTCAGAAGTGGAAAAGCGTAGAGGGGTCACACCTGTAGGGAGGAGTGGACAGGAGAGATGACCCAAAACTGACCAACAGGGTATTCCATCCCATCTGCCCCATGCTCAGTATAAAAGCTGAGGGATCAAAGGGTCATCTTTCTTCCTTCAATGGCCGACATCTGAGGAGGACCCTGTCTGTTCGTCTGCCTTTGATCCCGATCCGAGCATTCCTGACTCCAGATCCGGAATCCAGCTCCTGTCCATCACCGAGTCCAGTCTGGGACTTTCCCCAGTGCCTGCTGGTGACGGGATCATCACCCTGGGAGCTTGATACGGTTTTGTATATACTGTATACTTTTTTTCCCCCTTTTTTTTTTTATTATTTATTATTTCATTATTTATTAATATTTTCATTAAAGTAGTTTAGTTTTTTTCTAAACTCATAAATCTCTTTTATCTCTTCCTCTCCTCTCTTTTCCTTGTGGGGGCGGGCATCTGTCATTCTGCTTGGTTAATCTGGTCAAAACCACGACAAATCCCTTTCAAAAAACTCCTTCCTTCATTAAAGTGGTCTTTCTTATTATCATGGTCTCAGTATCTCCTGGCATCTTCATTACTGATATATATGATGTCTGTCTGCAGTATTTGCATATTTTGCACCTCATTTATATGTTTGGCAAAGCGTTGTTAACACTAGACATGCTACATGCTGAACAGTATATTTTAAAAGGAATAACTATTAAATCTGAAACTATTTGTGGGTTTTAGTTTTCAATGAATTACTCATATATAAGAATCATATATATATCTCATATATATATACTCATATATAAGAATTTAAACAGGAGATGTAGTTTAGCATTCGTTCCTTTTCCTTGTAATGATTGTGATCTTTACAGTGCAACAGACGGTTCAGCATTAGCTTCACTATGAGGCGATGACTATAAACTGAAGTTATTTTGGAGTTGCATATTTTTTATAGTGAAACAAACTAAAAAAGAACAGACTGTAATTTTTAATTACTATTCTAGGATGAATACAATTATCATCAGTCCAAGTTGGAGTCCCAATTATGACAACAATATAATATACAATAAATATAGCTTATTATATTATATACAAAAAATGTATGCCTCTGCACTGTCTTATATAAATGTACATATGTAGGAGCTTGATTTGAACTAAAAGGATTTGCTGCATTTATTTCAAACTGAACATATATTAATACTTTAATATGCAGAAAAGTCTTCGACTTCATTAGCAATTCTCCTTTGTTTTATACTACAGCCAAAAGAGCCAGACTGAAATCAAAGTAATGTATCGTTTTAATAGAGGTAGGAAAAGAAGCACCCATAGATTTTATTAACAGAAAAAAATACAAAGGTGGGTGTATATGTTCACAGTACCCGGGCTCCAGAGTCTATTCCTTAAGGAAGGGCAAAGCCTGGGAAGTACGTAGCTGCAATGCAGGCTGTATTACATCAAGGGGATTTCTAGGATACGGGGCAATTTCAAACCAAAATGGCTGGTGTTGTACCTGCTCTTGTAGCAGCTTTTTGTATCATTAATAGCTGCCTTGTCCAAGAATCCTGAATGATTAATGTTAGAAGGGTGTATGCTAGTGTTATGTTTAATCTGTATTTAGATAGTATCTTATACCTAGTGACCATGTGCTGTGCAAATAAGCAGCCCTTTGATTGCAGTGAAACATTGTTAGTGACAGTGATTTGTGAACAGAAGGGTGTAAGGTAAAGAGTGGAACATACAGTATATGGAAAAGAATGTGCCAGAATATATGAATGACTCAACATTATCAAAGCTATTTCAAAAGCATATTTTAGAGGCTGCAGCAACTGCCTGTCCTAGAATTTAATCAGAAACCAAAGGTTTGAAAAGACTCCAGAACGAAAAACGGAGGTAATATAAAAGTGTCACTCAGGCCAGCAGGCAATGCTAATAAATTGCCGTGTCTTTGTCAAATGCTCATCACTCATTCTAGTGTCAGGTAATGACCATACAAATCGTAATTGTATAGGTCGGGCAAGATGTTTAATCCAAGCGATCATCCTTGCTATTTTATTACATGAACGTCTAATAAACTCAGAAAATGTTGAAAGGACTGTAGTATTTAATAGGAAAAAAACCTCAGAAATAAATGCACTGTAAAATAGGATTAATGGTATAAATTTGTGGATTAGCATAAATCCTATTTACGCCTACTTAATAAGGCATTATAAAGCAAGCAAGGTTTATGTAATAGGATTTAATCTTATTTAATGTCCTTTTTTAAGCAAATATCCAGTTGACCCTAACATATATATTACAAAAGCCAATTTGTGAAGTATTCTGTAGATCCATAAAATTTCTTGTGATTAAGGGTCGTGAATATACTTGACACAGTTGTGTGCAGGCTCCAAGTTACCCATATTACAACCTTGTTCCACAATTGCCATGGAGGAAAACCTGTCACTAAAATCAAAGGGAATTGTGTTTTTTCTATGATCTTAATAGCCGATCCCTTCCTCCCCCCCTACCTCTCCCCTCATTTTTGTTTAATTTATTTGGAAAGACTTAAAAATTTATACCCTACAGTTGATTATACACCCATTAATATGATAAAATTTAGTTTAATAAATGTACTGTGTTTGTATGTAGTTAATCATTTGATATGTTTATGTGTTTCTGGAAATAAATAGTTTTCCAACCACTAGTTTTCTATTCTGACTATAACTCATGAAATTAGCTTCAACACTGAATTATGATAACAGGCTTGATTTTTTGTGGATGGTAGACTTAATTAGCAGCTTTCTTACAAATATCTTTGTGGTTTTATATTGCTGAATAATAAAAATGATCTTGTTTGCATTTGAGTAACACTTTTGTCTCAAGATAAAGGTTAATCATGAGGTTTAGAATGCATAGAGCCGAAAATGTTTTATTTATTACTGGACAGATTTTCTCCTCCGGGCTGTAAATTTGTTTATTTTTATCCAGTGTCTTTGAGCAGTGTAGATAAACAACAATCTTTGAAAGTTAGCTCATCCATAAAATCACCATGATTTCAAAGCTGACAACAAGATATTAATACTCAGAAATAAGTCATCTCAATTTAGCTACTTGCAATGAAGTTAACATCTTTCAGACTTTTTTAGACACCTCTCTACTGTTGTTGCTGTCAGTTCATTGGTCAAAATTAATTTCTAAGACTGTAGGAACATTTGAAAAGCTTGAGTTTTCATGTGAAATATTAAGTATTTTTCACCATCCTGTAGAAAGTGCTATTAGTGTTTATGACTGCGCCTATTCTCCCTTGAACTCTCCGTGACTGTGCTAATCATGACTTTACATTTGTAGTGATATATTCTAAATACCAGACATCAGGTCTATTTAGTGGCTGGAATTCCTTTCACCACGTGGGCGTTTTCATTATTAGTCCTACTGCCCATGTGCCACCCATCTTGATAATCTTTTTTTTAATTAGTGATAGACTATTTTGGAAAGTCAGGCCTTCAATGTACTTTTTCTAGTTGCTTATGAAAAAACAATATTAATCTTGTTCATCAAAGATGACTACAGAGGAGACCTGTGGCTTCTCAGGTGCATAAATGATTTCCCCACCTCAGAGGACCTGAGTCCTGCACTAAGGAAACCACCAGCATGTGCGTCCTCAAGACAAGTGTCACTCAATGTAAGCAGAATTCCTCCAGTCCAGAGGATTTGAGATTTTCAAGAAAACTCCTCCGTAGTAAGGCTTCTTTTTTTTTTTCCTCATCACTTTCAGAGAATTTTTGATTTTCCTTCAAGAAATGTTTTCTGGTGTTTTTCACCTTAATTCTGTTTCTCAGGCAACAAAGGCTACAGGAATTGCTGCTAATGTGTTGTTAACTACAGCATCCAAAGTAATTTCCTTGCTATTTCCAGACACAAACTTCCTAACCCCACCTTCCATATTTCCTGTGACACAGTCCTGAAGCTGTCTGGTGCAGTTATCTGGGAATGCCTTCATTTCTTCAAATGCATTTCAGTACATAATATTTTCTTTCAGTACTCATGACATGAACAAATACAGTCAGTGCTTTTTCCAGGTCATTCCTGACTCTGATATTTAATGCCGTTTCATTTCCACTTCCTCCACGTCTTTAGTTGATGGTCCAAACATTTTTGGATAGATGACTAGTGACTATAGCAGAGAGGTTGCACAGGTTTTTTGACGAGCTTTCCTGGTACGTTATTGATATTATTAACAGCCTAAAATTGCTGACTCCATTTTCCAAGGAGCAGACAACTTCTAAAACCCAAATAATTTAGTATTTCCATTAAGTTATTGAAAATAGTAATTTATTGTTTCCAAAAAGCAAAGAATTTTAGATTTTTAAAAATACACTTAAAATGGAACAACTGCATATTCAGAAAAAGTTAACATAACTTAGCAGTAAATAACTCAGTAAAGTGTCATTGTGAAAGGCACTTTTACAGGACATCGTGTCAGCATTGTGAATGGTAGGGCTGCTACAACCTTGAGAAATAGGCCTGTCACTAATTTGGTAATTAAATATAATTACTAAATATAACTATGAATTCTAAGTGTATTTTATAGGCTGTGACAAAGCAAAGGTGATTCATTTTAAAAAATATATATTGGCCTAAGTCTGTGAAAGAAGTTAGCTTTTGATATAAACTCGGTCAACATCTGATACGCTTGTTTATTTTAAATGACATATAACTGAAATTCAGTGGAAGTGTTTGAAAAATCCCTACAAATATATCCTTTGTGCTCCTTATTGGTAAGCACAGGAGTGACCTTCAATGTCTTTTTTGTTTACAGAAGCTCTCTTGCACCATTAGTGCTGCGTGGGGATGGGTAGAGACAGAAGACTCACGGGCATGCTCTTGCAATCAGATCTGAGTTGCTGGACAACAAGCCCTCAGAGGCCCTTCTGCCTGCAGACACACACTCGTTCTGCCTCCCTGGTCACCACAAGGCACTGGTGGGAGAGCGGTAGGGGTCTCCCAATCCATCCGTACCCCTTTATCCACTTGGCATGGTCCAAAAGTTGATTCTCTTCAGCAACTCTAACAAGCATTAATGTATTAATGGAGAATACATTATGTCTCCAGACATTAACAGTCTGGAGAACAAGTCCTATGAGGAGAGGCTGAGGGAACTGGGCATGTTTAGTTTGGAGAAGAGGAGGCTGAGGGGGGACCTTATTGCCCTCTACAACTACCTGAAAGGAGGGTGTAGAGAGGTGGGTGTTGGCCTCTTCTCCCAAGGGAATAATGACAGGACCAGAGGAAATGGTCTGAAGTTGGGGCAGGGGAGGTTTGGCTTAGATATTAGGAAGAATGACTTTACTGAGAGGGTGGTCAGGCCCTGGAACAGCCTGCCCAGGGAGGTGGTGGAGTCGCCATCCCTGGAGGTATTTAAGAAACGTGTAGACGTGACATTTCAGGGCATGCTCTAGTGCCCAAGACTGTTGGTTTGTGTCTGTGGGTGGGTGTGGGGTGTAGTAGTGGATGTGTTGTGGGAGGGTGTTTGTTTTGGTTTGTTTTGGTTTTTTGGTTTGGTTTGGTTTGTTTTTTTTGTGGTTGGACTCGATGACCTCAAAGGTCCCTTCCAACCATGAAGATTCTGTGATTCTGTGACTCTGTATTCTCACTGGGGGGTGCAGTAGGTAGGGTGAATAATCTAGAAATATAAAACAAAATCCTATCCTCTATCACTGTTGAATAAAAATTAAGAAAGCTTTTTTTTAGTCATTTGCTCTAGACCTCCCTGTTCAGACAAAATTACATTCTACTTCAGAGGCTCAAGTGCTGTATCTGATTAGGTCTTTAAAACACCACTAAGTGGTGGGGCTTCATTTATTTCCCTTGATACATCAACCTATTGCCTGATGGCCCTCATGGAGAGGAAATATTGCCTGTTCTTCAACTTACACACTTGTGGTTTCATATTAAAGGAGAAAGTAGTTCTTTTTAATGCCATTCTCTTGGGTAGAAAGAAGGTCATGCTCTAATTTATGTTGCACTGTATATTATAAGGTTTGAGCTATCCCAGGTATCTCAGATATGAATCTGAAGTTCTAGAAGAATAAAAGTAAATATTGATTATATCATTTGTTCATTCATTCTTTTCTTTTCTACTGACACTTCTTTATACTTCCCCTTCTTTCCTTTTTCTTGCCTATCTCATCTTTGAATTTTATTTTCTCCCTTTCGTCTTTAGTATGTTATAGCCATTTTTGTGAAATCTAACCGCTTCATAAAAATGTGTTGAACTTGCTTTAGCTGAGATTTATATATCTTTCCCACCCTTGTGTTGTAATTTCAAATGTACCTACAGTTTTTTCCATAAGAGTGAAGGGAGATTTTATATATATATTTCTGCAGTTTTTCACCATGAAAAGAGGTGCAAATTCTGATAGAAGTTCCAGTTATTTCACATACACTGAAGAAAGATTGCAAAACCCAACTTAAAACATGGATTCAGAAGTTATTCTTTATTTTAAATCAGCTTTCCCCACTAGTATACTAAATGCGAATTGCATAGTCATTTTCTGCATCAGACGTTATAGATAATGTATTTTTGCTACATGGTTTTAATTCATTCAACAATATGGTGCCAGCTGAAGTTGGATTTGCTGTGCTAATTCTTTTAATAAATATTCCAGCATCTTCAACAATATCATTCCACTCCTTGAATCCTTTGCCTCTTTCGTATTAATTGGAAATGTCTCATCTTTATTTCTAAGAGCGTAATGTTTTACATTGCATCTTTCGTGTCCTGAGACAGTGTACTTTACGTCTACTTCTCTTTCTTGCTCTTATCCCTCCTTTTCTTCCCCTGAGTTGTACTATTTGTGGTGGCGTTCTCCACATCTGATGTTACAGCCATTCTCAAAGATCTGCTTCTCTTCTTTAAATAAACATTAAAATAGTGCATACACGTACATTAGGAGAGAAGATGAAAATAATAGCTGTGATAAAACACTTCTAAGAGAAATGAAGTCTGAACTGGTTAAGATGCTAGCTAAAGTTTGTAATCTTTTATTTAAGCAAATATTATTACAGAAACGTAAAGCGCACAGGTATGCTTTAGAAAAATTTTAAACATTATGTCCAATATAGCGAGATGTCTTTCAGGTTATAAGTTTGAATTTCCAACATATTTGCATTACCATTTCATCTTGCAATGTCTATGCAACTATATATTTAATAACTCCACCCAAGTACTTAAATAAAATACTAAATAGCACTGGACCAAGAAAAAAGTCCTATGGGTTTTATTGCATCTTTCTATTTTGATAGTGATTGTTGGTAATTGTTCTTGTGAGTATGATTTTTTCAACCTTTCTGAACCCAACTTTTCGAGGAATAGATGTTGTTTTATCAGACATGTTTCCCTAGCAACTCCACCAAAGGGCAATTCAGATCTTACCCAGGCCAAATTATGTATGAAAATGTCTTTTTTTTTCCCAGTTAACAGTACAAGAAATGTAAAGCAACAGTGCTCTCAAACTAGGTGTCTCAGCCACATACCAAAAACTAAGTCGAAAGATTCTGTGCCTTTGTCAAAAGTAAAATCTATGAATTTCAATAATCAAGAATGAAAAGTTAAAAAATACAAATAGGGGAACTGAAATGTCTTTCAGTGGAGCAGAGATCTTGATTAAAGATATAATGAGTCAGAGTCTAAAAAAAAATATTTTAGTGTTGACGTTTGTCGCTTGAAATTGTGAGTCCGAGGGCATACCAAATAAGTTGGTTTTTCACTTATTTCTTGGTAATGTACAGGCACTAATTCAAGTTGTGACTATAGAAGAGCTACTAAATATTAATTAATTCCTTATAATTATTTTTGCTGTCTCAGAACAGATACTGCGCTGAAAGGTGAAAATGAGATACAGATTTATTTGTTTTTAAACTGTTTCAATAAACGTAAGAATGCAGTCCAAAGGACAGATTTAAAATTTGTCTTAAGTTTAGAAAAGAATCAAATAAAATCCTCAGAGATTATATAGTTGCTTCTCAAGAAAATAACACTTGAGCTTAGCCTGCAAGAGAACTTAAAAATCAAAGATTAACCCATATCAGATACAAAAACTCTGTGAAATAGTTAGTTTTATTTGCTTGAGTGGGAATGTTAGCAAAATTATCATAATTAACTTTTTTAAATTTATTTGCAGAGATTTGAGATGTTTTTGGAGACTGACTTTTTGAATACTGAGAAAGCAAGGGCTACTCGGAACTCACTGAAGATTTCTGAACAAAGTGAGCTCAAAATAAGCTAAACTGTCAGAAAATGTATATGGTCTCTTACTAAAGCAAAATTTCATAAAAATGGAGTGCCGAAAATATTTACACCTGTATGCTATAATCATTTAGCATGCAGAGAACACGGAAAAAACTCAATTATAAAAGCCAGCAAGAGAATAAACATTATGTCTGCAATGAATTAAAAAAAAACACAGTGCCATGTTGTTCCTGGAGCAGTGATTTTTCTGTGCTTAGAAAAAAATGATTGAAATAAAAGAAATTATAAATAGAATAAAAAAATATACTGATGCCCATAGTCAAAACAGCTATTTATGGAACAGCTGTGTCATGTCTGTGTGTGTATGTTCTTCAGCTATAGACTGTGAAAAGTAGAATCAAACCTTGCTTCTTATGTTCTTTGGTCATTTCAGTAATGTACTAGAAGAAGAAGCTGAAATACTTTATGCCTGCAAAAAGGCTTTTTGCATATACTGCTGCTTTTGCCTGTTATCTTAATGATCTATATTTGTTCAATCTTCCCAGAAATAGAATCTTATTCTATTAGGCAAGGTTCTTATCTTTTACTACTAGTTCTTAGTATTAATAATTGCAGTGTTTAAAGCTTCTCTTTGCATTTCTGATGGATTTCTGAATTTCTTCTCTATTCACCAACAACTAAGAAAGTATTTTCAGCTTTGAATAGGTACGTGTGATGTGTGGTCAGAAGGAGGGATGTTCTTGTTAGGACTCAGTTGAATTTATTCATATGAGATGCATCTAGCTATAAACAGAGAAGAATTAGTCAGGTATCGAAAAGTCTTTACCTTTCTATGCTAGATCTTAAATATATAACCGTGTCTTCAAGAGATTTGGTATGAGATTGATTATATTTACCCATGCAAGCATCATAGCATGCCCTAAAAAAATAGTTTTATACCTTGGTCTGTTGAGGTGATAATGGAATTATCAGCTGAGAGTTTCCCAGCTAGCGTACCTAGAACCTAATCTGGCTTCTTCATCCCCGGAGGGAGGATGTAAGCAGAGAGACACCTTTGTTCATTCATTTTCAGTAACCAAAGTTAAGACTATCTCAAAGCTGCTCTGAATTATGCCAGACCTATTAAAAACAAACAAACATAAGTTTTGATAGCCGTATAGTCCCAGTAATTGCTCAGAAACTACTGAGAATGTGCACCAGATGTGATTGCCACATTTAGTTGTCTGTACCCGATGCCTGTCCAATGCACTGAAACATTGCAGTGGAAGGGAGGTCTTAGATGATCTACTTTGGTCTTCACTACTGCAGTATAATATATCTGTCATAAACCTTTGTTACATTTATTCCTCTTCTACTCATTTTCAAAACTTTAATTATGTTTTCATTTGCAATGGACTCCTAAGCTTACTGAGGTTGCATCTAATGGGCTTCTAATTACATTTCTTTAATGTAAGTGTTCTGTTTATTATCTTCCTGGCATAGAGTACCATCCCCAGCTTGACAAATTTATCAGAAGTGCTTGTAACCACTCTTAAAAGAATTCATTTTCCAGGTTCACAGGCACCCACCCAGCCACCCTGTGCACCTCAGAGTCCAAGTACAACAGCATGGTAATGGCCCTTGAGATGGAGTCTCTTGCTATGAAGTACTCACATACCATGTATAGACCCACAGATCTCTCACATTTGTCTCCAATCGTAGCAGTCACTGCAAGCCTGGACCTGAATTTGTAAGGAATTTTATTTATAATGGATTCTTCAGTTGCTTATGAAATTTATTTCTCTGCTTTTAACTTCAGTGCTTGAAATATTTTGTGGAAGTACTGTATTGTCATTGTGAGATGTTTCTCTAGAACACAACTTGCAGGTCATATGGCTTTTTACTTAGAATTTATTAACAGAAATTACCTGTACTTTCTTTAACTAAGTTTTCTAGCTAGTATTCAAGATGAAATATGCACACACCACGAAACACTGTTGTGGATGTAATAAGTATATAAGTTATGGACATCACTTCATGTTTAAGTTAGTAAGGATTGTATAAGGATTGTATTTTGACCCCTGTCATTGTAGACACTTATTCATATTTTTTTTTCTAAGTTCCAGTAATAGATTAATGACTCAGACCACCAACTAAGGCAAAGACAGTCAATGGGAACAGATAGTCATGGTAAGAGTAGCTGTTCTATTTTATTCCCACATCTGCTTTTTTTTTTTTTTTTTAGGCAGGAGTGGACCAAATAATGAAAGTCTAGAGGTAATACTAAACATCTAGACGAATACTGAATGCTATGACTGATTTTGATTCCTGAGACTGAATAAACTCTTTTCTTTTATACATGCAAGTAATATGGAAGAGCAAAGAAAGTCATAGCAAATATATTGTAAGGCTTGCCATAATAAATTTCAGTTTCTTTGAAAACATTGCATGTGATCAGTGAACCTGTTAATGTTGTCTAGGAAATTTATGTGGTCTCCAGCCAAACAGACTGTACATCTCCTTGCAGAATAATTAGGTTGAATGTAATTTAAAACCAAAGAACTGCTTCAGTTTTTTAGATTGAAGAAGGGATATTACGCTTCTTATAAATCATAAAGAACGTGAACCCAAATTTGAAGGATAAATATGGTACAGTGGTTTTGCTGGATGCTAGCATGTGTAACAAGGGTAACATATACAATTTTAATTGCTTTGGACAGTTGAAGTTGTCAATCTATAATGCTGCACACCACATAGTCAGCCTTGGGCACATCAGTACCCAGATTTCAGAAAATCTGGCTCTTCACCAATGTTTTAACACTTGATTTATTTCCCGTTCAAGTTGTGCAATAGAGCCAGAGTTAATTGGTTTTCCAAATGAGTGTTGAAAATATAAAGATCCAGCTTCATTAAGTGGAGGCTGTACTTATTATGCATCACTGAGTTGTAAATCCATGTAAAGGTTAGAGGGTGAGATTTCAGAGCCCTGTGTACAAAACCACAACTTGAATTGGTTTATTTTGCTTACAAATTATAGTTAATATCTGATAATTGACCCTAGCTGCCCGAAAAAAAAATCAAGCTAAATATATTGAAAGTAGGCTAATCCATTTTATTTATTTCATGTGATGTTCACTGTTTATCTGAAAGGACCACAGTATTTCTTTGCAATCCCAGTGTAGTTTCTTTATTCATAAAAAGGAACAAGCCTTTTACTGACTCCTTTCCTTCTGTTTAAAAGATCCTCCCAAGCACCTTGCAAACCAGAAATGTATCACAAACAAATCATCATTTCCTGTTCTCACGACCTACATGCTGTTGGGGTGCAGCAATCTGATGCTCCTAATCTCAAAATTGCAATTCAAGAAACAGAGGAAGTTGGCAGGTATTTTCAACATTTTTAAGTTCCTATCAAGGCAGTAAAAGATGGTAGAAGGACTTACCTGGGTTCTTCTCAGGAGCAACTAAAGTTTATTTGCTCTTCTGTTCTGTGTGGATGCATATGTGTGTTTTTGTTTTGCTGGGGTGTTTTTGGTGGGGAAGGATTGCACTGTTCCCTTGCATCACTTTTTTTTTCTTAAAATATATTCAAACTTTCAGTAAGAAAAAGTATTTGATTTTTAAGAGTCTTCAGTTTGGGTTGAATAAAAGGAGTGCAGGACACTCTGTGGTGTTTATGTGTAACTCCAGGAAAAAAGCCCTGCAGACAGTGTGGCTCTGTTTAGGAGCAAGGGGTAGGAAGATGTGGTGAGAATGGCTGCTGAGCCAGGGCTGGAGCTAATCTGCAGGATGGAGGAACGCAGTGAAGACACGCAGACACAGGAGTGGCATGGCCTGTGGCAGGGGGTCTCGTGATAAACCCATAAACGAGGACCTCAGAGGATCAGCAATGGGGCTGTTTGTGGAGTTCAGACGGTGGCTGAGGAGGGAGAGCAAGGGTCTCCTGAGGAAGCATATGACTGCAAGGGTATGGCAGGAGAAAACAATTCATTAGTGGGAAAGTTAATTTCTGAGGCAGAAGTTTGTTTCTTTGATAGGCGGTAACAGGAGACAGGAGAGCAGGGAAGAACAGAATCAGTCTCCATAAGGAGAGCCAGAGACCTGTGGCCAAGGACGGTTGACGCTGATCGTTAGGTGAAACTGGGCGAGCTCAGGGGAAGAAAGGAGAGTAGGCAAGAGATGCAAGTTCCTCAGCAGTGCAAAACAATGCTCGTATGGACGTTTGGGGTTACCTAGCTGGAAGGTTGTCAAGAGCTGATAAACTCATCAGCAGATGTGGTTCCCTGGGAAGGCACTGAGACATCAGTGTGGTAGACACGAAGAACTTGAACAGCAAAATGAAGGAGGTGGAGCTATTCTTGTATTTTTAAAACCTAATATTGTAAGGAAAGAAAAAGCCTGGCATAATGTTAATGATGATTATACTACAGTAGAGTAAACTTTCTTTTAGAGAGCAAGGAGGGCCAGCAGCTCCATGGGGTGCACTGGGGCAGTCCCAGCCTTTGGGCATTGGGCATCTCCCAGGCCAGGATGTGGGCCTGCGGTGGGGCTTGGGTCAGCAGGACCCATGCTGGGGAAGGCAGGACTGTGGTGTCCTGGGCCATGAGCAGAGTGGGGGAAGCCCCAAGAGGCTGAGAAGGGAGAGCAGGGGCTGGCAGTGCCCTCAGGGCCCGGGCATTTTCAGCAAAAATAGGACACTAAAGTAAGAATGTTGTATAGCATGGTATGTTACTGTGATGACTATCAAAAAATAAAGGAGATATGGGAAAAAAAATCAATGTAAATGAAAAATCACTTTAGAGAAAGATTTTTGTGTTTAAAAGCTCTCAGATCTGCTCTAAATCTGCTTCAGATCTGGACAGAGATATCTGAATGTCTTTCGGGAGAAATACCATGAAAAAATTATGTCAGGCTTCAACCTCACACCTGAAGATCAAAGTCCAAACATTACTGAACAGTATTTGAAACAAATAGGAAACTTTTTTTAAATTAAAATATTTAAATAGTTCAGGTACGTTAAGATAAGCACAATGAATTTCCTTAAATACATTTTCCTGAAACTTCCTTAAACATGTTCCATAATAAAAGAAAACCAAAATAGCACTTTTTCTGTGGCATATAATTCACTTACAGGTTATAGATTATTCATAGCCAATAATATTTGGGTTTAGTCTTCAAATTAGAAGCTACTGTGAGATGTAAGCCTGTTTATACTATGATGTGCCAAATAAGCTCCATTCTGTTTTGTCAGAGAAATATTTAGAAACTGACACTTTCTCCAGGCAGCATTTGGACTTGACATAGAGTTTGCTGGAGATAATCAAAGAGGATATTAAAATGCATTGGCTTAAATATCAATAAAACACTGGCTTTGGATCTTATTACTGATCAGGTTTATCCAAAGTAGAGCCAGATTTCAAAGCTCATCTTTATATCAGACTACAACAAATATTTTAGGAAACTTCTCAAGGTTTGGTAGCCATCAGAAATTTGTCTTTGCTAAATTCTCTTATTTGGAAAAATGTTTTAGGGTAACCAAATTGCAGACTATATACTTGCTGGGCAGACTAATTGTGATAGTATGTCTCATTAACAATGCTGAATGCTGTAATAGCTTTTCTTCAATTGCTGCTGCATTTAATGAGAAGCAGCACAACACAAGCCAGATTACTGGCCTGACAATTTGTTCTATTGATTTATCATGTCTGTTTTACTGTTGCCTACCCAAAATGACTGCAAACATTTGTCAGATATTTGTGGCTTTTGACTTCTTAGCTCCACAAACGTACAATAAGACTATCTCTTTCAAGCATTGCCGCATAACTTGGTGTTTAGTCTTACCTGGATTTTTCTATTGCCCCTTTCCCAAATGCCAGCTACAGTCTTTGCTTCAGTAAGGTAAATTGAAGAGTCGATTGTAAAGTACCTGAAAAAAGTGCTGATGAAATTAAAAAAGAATGCTAGTAATGTCATAAAGGATGCCTCTTCCATTTTATAAAACTTAATTCTGCCAGCATTTTACGTTAATACACTATTTGTCATAATAGTCTAAATATTTCTCTTGCATTGTGTGTAAAGTATAACAGAAGAGACATCTAGAGAAAGCAATGCTAAACGTTCATAGATTTTTCTTGGGACATAACAAGGACAAGACTGTACTTCCAAGCACTGAGTCATATACAAGTGTCATAAATGCCTCGTTGCAATAGCTCACATACAATAAATGTTCCTTGAGAAATTACTCAAGTGAAATGAAATTTCACAGAAGTATTTCTACTAGAAGATGCTCATAAAAGCCCTGGACAGGAAAATGAACCCACAATTAAAATTTTACAAGGATTGAGTGCAAATTGTAATTAGAAATATGCACAAAAAACTGCATTATAAATGCATGATGATTCATTGGCTGATGAAATCGATAGAAAAATTCCCTAGTGAGCTCTGCCTCTAGAAGCTTCTACTTACATATTGTTACCTGCCATTTGGGCAAAGAGTATTCAGAGAGGTAAGACAACCTGTGATTCATTTTGCTGCAACAGCGTCTTTGTACACATTTAAGATACATTGGAAAAGAAAGGAAGTTTAATTGAGTCAAAGGACGTGCTAGGTGGCACAGAACCCACCCCTATCCCCTAAGAGGATGTTTATGTGTCAGTATCACACACTGGAGGGTGACCATTTGACAGAAATAGTAGGAAGAATTACATAGAATGTTGAGTGTTTGAGAAAATTTATGCTATTTCTCTATTAACTAATATGAGCATAGATGGGAGTAAAAAAAAAATAAATTGGAAAAACAAGGATAACGATTTTACTATATAAACTGGTTACCTTTGCCTAATTAGAAGACTTTCTAAATTTTAGAGCGGGTGTGGATCCTGGATCCTTGGCACTACCTGCTGGACTCATGCTCCTCACCAGAGAACACAGCTTTCAAAGCAATGAGAAAATCAGTTTTACCACTATGCTGCACTGTACAGTATCTGAATCATCTCCTGGCGGCATTGGAAAGATATCTGAGGCAGTTGCCGCAGCTCTTACTTTCTCAGAAAATCCAATTTGGCAAGAGAATTTAAGGTCTGGGAACTGAATAGGCATCTGGATGAGTACTAGCTTACAATTTCCTCTGAAAGTTCAGATGCCTTCCTTGCCTATGGAAATTAATTCAGTGCTTCTTTTAAGTGCTCATAACTTAAAAATATGGCAGAAACTAGTTCTGAAACTCTTGCAAAAGGAAATTGCAGTCATATCAAACCATCAAATTCATAAGAAAAATAACTTCTGGCATCTTGAAACTGAGATCTCTGGAGCCATATTACGTGACCAACCCCATCCCCAAATCCGTGACATTATTCTAGCAGGGTGTATTTCACACAGCAGAGCGCAAAGAGATGGGTCACAGCCACCTGAGGGGCTGGAGATGGGTGGATGACAGACATGGAAGATTGCCCTGACCGTGACTCAAACTCACTCACGCCAATGCCTTGGGCTTACATGCTAGAAACAGGAATGACTGACTGCTGAAGTCTAAGTGTTGCCAAAACCATTGTATTTGTAAGTCTTATATGCTTATAAGATATAAAGACAGACATTCTAGAATAGATGTTGTATTTGAAAGAACATTGTCGAGGGAGGTTATCCTCTCCCTCTGCTCTGCCCTGGTGAAGCCCCATCTGGAGCACTGGGACCAGTTCTAGGTTCCCCAATTCAAGAAGGACAGGGAATTGCTGGAGAGGGTACAGCAGAGGGCTACAAAGATGATGAGGGGCCTGGAGCATCTCTCTTATGAGGAAAGGCTGAGGGACTTGGGTCTTTTTAGTCTGGAGAAGACTGAGTGGGAACTGATCAATGCTTAAAAATACTTAAAGAGAGGGTGTCAAGAGGATGGGGCTGGTCTTTTCTCAGTGGTCCCCAGGGACAGGACAAGAGGAAATGGGCACAAACTGGAACATAGGAAGTTCCACCTAAACATGAGGAGGAACTTCTTTCCTGTGAGGGTGGCAGAGCCCTGGAACAGGCTGCCCAGGGAGGTGGTGGAGTCTCCTTCTCTGGAGACATTCAAAACCCGCCTGGACACGTTCCTGTGCAACCTGCTCTGGGTGGACCTGCTTTGGCAGGGGGTGATCTCCAGAGGTCCCTTCTAACCCCCTGTGATTCTGTGATTGTAGCATGACTGTTGTTGTGTACATGTCAAAATTATCAAGCAGGTAAACAGCTGTGGTGGAATCAAAAGATTTGAAGAAGAAACATCAGACAGTTTATCAGAATAGTAATGACAAATTCCAGACAGTAATGCAAAAATGTTTGCCATGGATATACTTAACAATTGGCTCTTGTCTTTCTACAATCCAAATAAAGGAAAAATCATCCTAAACCAAAGATTAACGTTACCATTTCCTCTTCCCTTCCCATACTTTGTGTAGTGATTGTGAGTAAGCTTTTACCTACAACATTCTCTAATGACTCATTAAGAGTTATGATAGGGTACCCTAGTATAAGGACTTTGTTGCCTTCTCTTCTGATAAGCCTCAGAAAAAGGTTAGCACTGCTGTTCATAACAAATCTCTTTTTTTCCATCAGTCCCTGTCCCTCTTTGCTACTGAGTGACAGTCTTTTGAGGAGATCTGTTCCGGAAACTCATGTTTGTGCTCCTGACAATTGCTGTGTCTGTGAAGGGTTACCTGTCCCTGATATATACAGATGAACTGCTCGGTTTGTCATTAACTGGGAATGGGTTTTCATTGCTAAGATCTAGAGAAAAGCTGCAAAGATACACAAAGAGCTATGGATGGCTGTTGAAATACATACAACAGCCCTAATTTCATACATGTCTTCTGAATTTTGAAGCACAAGGCTGGGTTTTTTCAAGCAGCCTTCTTCCATTTTGAAAATGGTTTGTAATAAACTTCTCTGTATTGTATTCCAAATGTTCCTTACTATGCTGTCAAAATCTTTAAGGTCAGTGATCTGTAGTGGAACAATGTCCTGATTGTCTGTTTCCTGTCTTTGCTTATCACAGTCATACAGTCTTTGCAAATATCACAGTGTGGAAAATAGAGCAAATCATATTTTTCCTTCAGAGCTGGCTGGATAAACCAACACATCATTAGCATACATTGCTTGCATGCGCTAGTCAGATGCAGGGGCATGAATTATTCTAACCAAATATTTGACAAACTAAGAATCCAGTTTATTTTAAATACTGTAGCATTCCTGATCTGCCTTGATCCAACAAAGCGGTGATGTAGTCTGACAAATTCCTAACTGTAGCAGCATCTAAATGACAGTAGCTTCACCAAAAATTCGTTTGCACTTTGAAGAGGTATTTAGATCACGATCTTCTCTCATGAGCCTTAGATTTGGCTGAGTCAGTTAATGAGGAAATTAGCCTGTGCATCCAATTTGCCTAAATCAGTAAAGAAGGCACCACTATCAATTGCAATTGATTAAACTCCTTCACTCCTTACCAGCCAACTATATAAATAAGAAACTGCTAACTGCCTCTTTTCCACTATGTATATCAGCTGTGTTGAAGAGAAGAAAGAAGATACTTCAGTCAGGTGAACGGTTGAACATGTTAGTTGGGATCGTTGTTTACATTTTTACTTGTCAAAGTTGGTCACAGATCTCATTGAGCAAATGATATCTGCAAGCTGTAAGAAATTCTGCTGAAGCTGTGCTGATCATCAGTTTCCAACCATATCTAAATGAGCAGGTTTGTTTAATTCAACATTACTTCAAAGAAACTGTCCGATTCTTTCATATCATGAGTCATGATATGACTCATCATGAGTCAATACTCAGTACCTTTCTTTTAGGACTTTTGTATTATTTATTTAAACAGGAAGTCTCATGCTATTAATAATAATAATGATATCGTGTGGTCCCCTTAAGTTTTAGTGATGTGTAGCAGTGGCTCAATTTGCTAAGGAAACAAGCTGTGCATAAGGTAACAATGAGGGAGATAAATAAATATTTCCAATGTATATCTACTTTTGTTTATGTAAACAAAAAAAAAGTTTCTTCAGCTGCTTGCTACGTGTTGGCACATCTATGTAGGTTCTGTGGTAGAAGTATATAAATGAATTTCAGTCTGCCATAGGCCTGTTGGTAAATGTGCGCACAAAGTTTATTTGTTCATCTATCTATGCAGCCATGGTCAAGGAAATAGTGAAGAGAAACTGTGACATTCCAGACCTTTGCAATGTTTGTGGTAGTACACCAACCTCAAGTTTACAGATCTGGAGAACTGGGGTATTTGGACACTTTTAATTACTTCTAAAGGAAGATTATTGATTGATTGTTTTCTTCTCCAGTTTCTTTGGTGTCTGGCACTACATCCTTCTAATTGGCAGTGAAAGGAAGAATTTTGTTTCTCTGAACAGAAATTTTCTTGTCAACATGTGGCAGTCAGATGCTTTTATTGTTCTTATCTCTGTTTTCTAAATTTATTCTTCCTCCATAAGTTGTGAATTATTGACTGTCAACAATGCATAATACAAAGTTCACAGATTTTTTATTTTTATTTTTTTTATTTGGAACAGCAGTTCTATTATTACTACCTGCTGCTTGGTTTTGTGCACTTAACTTGGCTGCATTTAACTTGGTTTTATGTATTTTAACATTAGGTGTTCTATTGCCTTCAGTATGTCTGCCTTTCTTCCTTAAATATGGTGTTGCAACTATGAACTTGACCTTAACAAAACAAAAAGCCCACACTTTGAAAATTATCACTTCAGACCAGCTATATATCATAAAATGAATAAAAGGCTCAATTTATTGATCTCATATACTGGTTGGAGAAAAGATACCTTTCAGAGACGGAGGAAGTGACCAAACTATATTTTTTTTATTTCACCATTTTGCTCCCTCTTATATTTACTGAGCACATATCTTAGTGGTTGCATATTTGTAATGACTACTTTGCTACCTTTTATGTAGTTCTATACTTATTAGTAAATGGTTCATGTCATAAAAGAAAGATTACCCTTTTTCTTTGGGTCAATAGTGTTTCTGAAACTGTCTGCTGAGATGGAGTTTCACTGTAATTAAACTCAGTCTAGGCAAAAATCAGACCTAAAATACTACTGAGATAGAAACTTCCAAGCTGTCTTAATTTCAAACTTATAAATGGTGTATTTTAACAAAAGCTTCCTGCTTATGGTGTTGTCTTTGTCTTTACTATGTTCTCTGGTTTGGGTTTTTTGTTTGTTTTCTTTTTAAGCTTGTGTGTGCTTAGTGGAAGCGAGAAGTTTGCTAGCTGTGTGAACATCACATGAAAATCATTAAGTGTTTAAGAAAAGCTAAAACTAGTTGGCTGTTGAATGTCAGCTGTTAAACCATTATTTCTTTTTTGAAGCAAAAAATGAGAAAATTAGCTACTTGAGACCAAATTTTCTTTGAATGAGCTGCCCACTGAGCTGAGCACTCCCTCAATAGACATTGTACCAAGTGAGAGCGTGGTTTGTGTTTTTTTGGTTTTTTTTTTTTTTTTTTAGAGACTGGGTTGGAGTTTTGTTTTTTGCATCTCTACTATAAGAAAGCTCATTTTATACTATTATCAAGAAAGATTCCTTTAATTACATCGACTGTTTGATATTTATAGCTTTAATACAAACTGCATTAGATATTTGAAGGTGGTGAATGTCTGAGGGCAGAGATATCTAAAGAAAGAATATGGTTTGCGTTATATACTACTTACAGAGCTGTATCTTGTGACGTCCTTCCAGTTTACCTGTGCGTTCACTCATTCAGTCCCATGCAGATAAACAATCAATTTATGGAGGTGAAACTTCTACGAAATCTAATGTCAAGTCCCACCTTGAAACATGACTTCCTTCCCCCTCTAGCTGTATTCTCCTACCTCCAGTTCACAGTGCCTATAGGTCAATTCTGTACAGCTACCTGAGCTTCTCCACCCTCGTGTGACCCAACCCAAGCTATTGATGGAAAAGTCCAGCTGGCTGCTGCTTAGCTGAGATGAGAATTTGCTGCCAGAGAGGACAGCAATGACATTTCAAGTCATTCTCCCATTTCACGTGACTAACTTGCCCTGTCTCTGAAAACCTGTGAGTCAGGTATACCTGATCAAAGTTGGGAACTGTAGCCCACTGTAAACATTGCCCATATACTGCCAGAATATTCAAAAGTGGAACTTCAGTGGCATGTTAATTAGGCCATCTAAGTAGGATGAAAGTGGGACCAAAATACAGACAAAAGAGCATTTTCATCTCCCCTAAATGTATTTACATATGCTGGGTGTGGATTTTATTATTTAAGTTCTACCATGCAGTTTGATCAGGTCCATGTAGTGAGTGTCATGGTAACAGCAGTACTGAACATATGGCACGTAAACTGCACTGATGTGGACAGCACTGTGAACTTACAGTGCAGCAGCCCTGCCACGGCAACTTCCTCTGCTTCCAGTTGTGCTCCATGGTCAGTACAGGTAACGGGTGGACAGCAGACAGCAGCTCAGCAGGGCTGGTGATGCACCACAGGGCACAGTCCCACCATTTGCTGGTACAATTTTTCCTCATGCATCAGGGGCCTTGACTTGGGAGGAGTTCCCAAGGGAAGATGCAGCTCTTTAGGTGTCAGCGTTTAAATAGATTGGACATATGCAGGTCTATGGGACCTGTTGGGATGCACCCATGTCTGCTGAGGGAGCTGGTGCTATCTGGCGAAGCCACTCTTTATAGTCCCTGAACCATGGCAATCAGGAGAGGTTACTGAGGAATGGAGAAAACGTCACTCCTATCTTCAGTTAAGGCCGTGATGGAGAATCTGGGGAGCCAGAGGCTTGTCATCCTTACCTCAGTCCTGGGAATGTGATGGAGAAAATCCTGGAAATGTTCTCCTGACTTCTTATGGACATGAAAGTGACTGGGAGTTGTCTACAGGGATTTACAAAGGGGAAATTGTGCCTGACCAACCTGATAGCCTATGATGAAATGACTAGCCAAGTGAACAAGTGACTATTGCTTATCTTGATTCTAATAAGACTTTGGGCACTGTCTCTTATAACTGATGAAGTACAGGCTAGATCAATAGACAGTGAGGTGGAAAACTGGCCGAACTGCTGAGCCCAAAGGGCTGCTATCAGTGGCACAAAGCCCAGCTAGAGGCTCTTTGCTAGTGCATACCCCAGGGGTAGGTACAGGGACCAACTGTTTAACATCTTCATTAATGACCTGAATGATGGGACAGAGAGCTACCTCACCAAGCTTGCAGTTAATACAAAACGGGGAAAAGTGGTCCATGCACCAGAGGGTTGCGTTGCCGCTCAGGGATCTTAACAACCTGGAGAAATGAGCTGACAGGAACATGGTGAAGTTCAAGAAAGAGAAATGCCAAGTCCTAAAACTGGGGAGGGATGGCCCCAGCTAGTTCTAGCGCATCAGGTTAACTGGTTGGAAAGAAGTTTTGCAGGAAAAAGGACCTGGGGATCTTGGTGAACACCAAGTTGACTATGAACCAACAATGTGCCCTCAAAGGAAAGAATGCCAATGACATCCCAGGCTGCATTAGGAAGACCATTGCCAGCAGGTCAAGGGAGGTGATCCTGCCTCTTTACTCAACACTGGTGAGATACATCTGGAGTATGGGTCCAGGTCTGGGCTTCTCAGTGCAAGAGAAATGGACATACTGGAGTGAGTCCAACAAAGAGCCGTGAAGGTGATCAAGGTGCTGAAACGCTAACATACATATGAGAAGAGGTTCAGTAAGTGGGGACTGTTCAGCCTGGAGGAAAGAAGACCCAGAGAAATCTTATCAATGCTTATTATTCTGGTGAGGGGTCTGGAGAATAAGTCTTATGAGGAGAGGCTGAGGGAGCTGGGGTTGTTCAGTCTGGGGAAGAGGAGACTGAGGGGAGACCTTATCGCTCTCTACAAGTACCTGAAAGGAGGCTGTAGAGAGGCGGGGGTCGGTCTCTTCTCCCAAGTTACAGATGATAGGACAAGGGGCAATGGCTTCAAGTTATGCCAGGGGAGGTTCAGGTTAGATATTAGGAAATATTTCTTTACTGAAAGGGTTGTCAGGCATTGGAATGGGTTGCCCAGGGAGGTGGTTGAGGCACCATCCCTGGAGGTATTCAAGAGAGGAGTTGACATGGTGCTCAGGGATATGGATTAGTGTTGGGTGGTGTTTTGTGTGTGTTTTTTTGTTTGTTTTTTTTTTTGTTGGGTTTGGTGGTTAGTGGGTTTTTTTTTTTGTTTTTTGTTTGTTTAATCGGTTGGACTAGATGATCTTAAAAGGTCCCTTCCAACCTAGGTGATTCTGTGATTAATACCTGAGGAGGAGGAGTAAGCAAGGCACCCAGTGGGAGTTGCAAGTGGAAATGCAGTGTCAGGAGCAGCAAGGGCTGGATGGAGGCAGGAATCGAGGCAAATATCAGAGCCACCAGCACAGCAGCCTTTCCACCCAGAGCACTGTCGCACAGCGTCCCAGCAAGGCAAACCCAGAGATGGTACGCAGGTGCAACCAAGACTCCAGATCATCAGACATGTTTGTAGCAGAGGCAGATCTGAGGTCAAGCCAGGAAGTCAATCCACAGTTCATGATCAGGTCTGGTGAGGGTGAACAGGATCAGACACAGGTCAGTGACTGTCGGGAAGGTCCATGTTGACAATGCAGGCCCAAGGCTGGGAAGCAGTTTACTAGTTGGGGTCCAGATCAGCAGGGTCCATGGCCAGGCACAGCTGTGGGTGAGCTGAAGACTGGCACTCCTTTGGTGTCACTGGGGCAGGGAATGAAGGCCAAGCTGAAATGGGGCTTGTGGGCCCATGGGCAGGGACTGTGGATGGAGACTCCAGGTGTGGCTGGTCATGGCCAGTAAAGTCTGTAAGTGCACTGTGACATACAGGCAATTCCACTTAAATATAACATAGTTCTTTCACTATGGAGGTGGTCAAACAGTGTAACAGCTTGCTCAGACAGGTTGTGAAGTCTCTGTCCTTGATAATATTCAAAACCAGACTGGTCCTGAGAAAATTGCTGTGGGCAAGAGGGAGTTGGAGTAGACAATCTCAAGAGCCAGCTTTCCAGTGTCCAGATTCTTGTAATTCTCTGATAGCTAGAAACAAACATGAGATTATATTTAAGGTGAACATGTGCCCATGGGTAACTGCTATGGAATAGCTATCCTTCAAATCACATTCTGTCTTACCCACAGTAACTTACCATTTTACCAAACCCGCAGTCCTTAAATGTTTTTTTCTGTTGCATAAATCAACAGCAGACATTCATATCCAAGCACGTCTTTTAATTTAAGCTATTTAATAAAATTTATGATTCTTAAATGCATTAAATGGGCTTTAAAATGTGTAATTAATTTAAAGGATGGCTATGTATGTACCTACATTCTCGAAGTTGGGAGTTTTTGCTCCACAAATATTTTTGCCCAGATTCATACGCATGTACAAACACCACACAGATACACTCTTCTTTACAGCTTCTACATTTACATAATGTATTGGTGCTGGAAGAATCTAAATTGGGTCACAAGAAATCTTGACTCTGCTATTGTGCTCCTGCTGACTCCATGGACCTCCTGTTGATATCAATGTGAGTTCTGCATACTGAGGGAATGCAGAGTATCTGAACTAAGATCAGTCATGTAGATCTAAGAGAATTTTCCCCGACTATACAGTATCACATATTGTGGGCTGTTTTCTTTATACATTATAGATGACCTGTTTTCTGATAACTAAGCTTTCATCATGAAGTTAAAAATCAGTACTTTTCACATTTATATTTTCATACTAAATTCAGATTTCTATTCGCTATTCCCTCAGCAGTATTTGTACAAGACGTACTGGTCTCCTTTTCAGAAGGGAAAAAAAGACAACTAAAGAGTTAGTTTTCTTTGTATAGGATACCTGCTGTGCTGATTTGATGCCCATTCGGGACACTGATTTAGCAGTCATGAAGTACACTAGATGTGTTAAAGTAATAAAGAATTTACTTAATTCTGCAAAACTTGCTTGCCACAATTTCAGTACAACTCCAGTCCAGTTTGTGTTAAAGTTTTAGCTCTCCTTATGCTCCTAAGGATGTAATTTTACCCCCCTTAGATACAAAATTTCTACTCTACCAAAGTTCATTAGTAGCCAGATATGTGTGAGAAGTATGGCCTCAAAGCCCAATCCTAATACAACTAAAGTATACCAAATGATACAGGAATGACTGGAATAACTGAAGATTTCGTTATCTTTTTTTATCTCCTTATCTTTCTAGACAGCATTTATTTGAATACACAGAGTGAAAGAGTGAGCTACAGTCAGCACCACTGGATAGAAAAATACAGGTTTTCCCTCTGTGGAAAGTAGTGTGAGGACAAGACTACTATCATGATCACTATGATTTCTCGGTGTTTATTGAGTGATCTATATTTGCATTCAATAAACTTAGTTTAGCTCCTTTCGCTGCAAGAAAGATATTTACCTTTAGCTCATAGGACCCTTAGTCAAAAAGATGCAGTTTTCTTAATGCTGGTGTTGCAAACTGCTTGATTCTGCTGCCTTTATATAGCTAATTTCCCTATAGTGTCCATCTGTTTTTGTTTTGACTCATCTACAGAATTGGAGAAAATATTGACTTTTTTTTTTTTCTTGAGGAGAGCAACAATCTTCAGATTTTATTTTAAAAAAGAATCAGCACTTGTTATAGACACGAAAGCTGACTTGCGATCAATAGAAAAGATACTAATGGGCTGTTTTCCTGTCACTTAACTTTTGATGTAATTCTAGTGTCAGCACTTACAGTAGTGCTGTGCTTCTAAGAAGCCAAAAGGAGCAGAGAGAAGCCCTCGCTAGATCAGCTAGAATCACAGACTCGGATAAAAGGGCCTGCTTCCTGTGCACCACCATGTACTTTTACCTTTTTCTTAGAAATACACTAAGCATTAATTTTGGCTATTTGAAATAAAGTTGAGCAGAACTTAATATGAGACTATTGGACAACTAATGTCAGTGAACGGTGAGCTAGCCAAAAACTGCTGATGTAGGCTGGCCAGGAAAAATAGCTTTATGCTCTTAGGGTTATAACTGTTTAACCAAACAGCTGAAACTTTTCCTAAACCAAAAATTTTTCTCTTGAATTCACTGAATTTCACTGAATTTTTTTTAGAGTTGGAAGGGACCGTATAGATCATCTAGTCCAACTCCCCTGCTGAAGCAGGATTGCTTAGAGAATGCTACCCAGGACTGCATCCAGGCAGGTCTTGAAAATCTCCAAAGAAGGGGACTCCACAACCTCCCTGGGCAGCCTGTTCCAGGGCTCTGTCACCCTCACCGTGAAGAAATTCTTTCTCATATTCGAGTGGAACCTCTTATGTTCCAACTTGTGCCCGTTGCCCCTCGTCCTGTCACTGGGAACCACTGAAAAGAGTCTGGCTCCCTCCTCCTTCAACCCACCCTTGAGATACTTATAGGCATTAATAAGGTCTCCCCTCAGCCTTCTCTTCTCCAGACTAAAGAGTCCCAGCTCTCTCAGCCTTTCTTCTTAAGGGAGATGCTCCAATCCCTTAATCATCTTTGTTGCCCTTCGCTGGACTCTTTCCAGTAGTTCCCTATCCCTCTTGAACTGGGGAGCCCAGAACTGGATGCAATACTCCAGTTGTGGCCTCACCAATTCAAGACTGCGTTCTTATCTGCTTATCATATGTTAGCAGTGGCAGTCACTTATGGGTCTAGATAGACAAGCAAGCATTGTCCAAATGGAACCAGGCTATATTATGCACACAGAAATATTCCCATATTCCCTGCATTTTGTATTAGAGAATATGTTTCTCACTCCTCCAAGTAGTTTATTTATAGTCAGTTCCTTCATTTGCTGTCTTTACAACCTGCAGTCTCTGTGCATTTCATGAATTATGATCATAAGTTACTTTTATGCATTTAAATTTGTGCGTTTTGTACTCCTGTCTGAAGCTAAAGCTTGTGGGGTGTGCCTTGGAGAGAGAAATATTGTGAGGCAGTTATAGCACAGTCAAATGGCTTGAGGCAACGGTACATTTTGCTGTGCTGCAGTTTTCCTTGGCTAGGATTGCCGGCTTCCGTCGAGCCAACTCTAGGGGAAAATGCAGAATTGGAACTGAATCAGCAACCTGCCTGCTTCCTCCCATGCCAGGGTAATGAGCGTGCCTGTCAGAAGGAGATAGCAGGTCTGTTGTCCCCCAGGAATGAGTTTTGCTATTGCATCCGAGTTTTTTTTACAACTCCTTCACAGGTAATTTCCTCAACCCTAGCATGTAGGTTGGGCACAAATATACCTTCAGCAAGAGTAAGGAACTAATCAAGTTACCTTAGCTAGGGAAAAGGTTTCTGTGGTTAGAAATTCCTTGCAGCACGCAGAAACACCATTTCAGAACAAGGAAGAAACATACATCAAAGCATGATGTAAAATTGTCTCATTTTGTTATGCAAGGTGATTTGACTTAATTAGATCTCAAGCTTTCTATCCGTGAGAACAAGAGGACATCAAGTTAGAATAAAATAGGTAAGATGCATTTACAGAAAGAAGATGAGGATGTTTTTTGAGGCGCTCTATAAATATCTCCCAAATGGACATCCATGATATTTAAACATATACATGCACACATACTTTCCTCGGGCGTTAAGGCATTGTGGTGATCCATGCTCAACAGGAAGGAAGGACATTGTCTGAGCGTGCATAGCATACGATAGGCTTAAATTGCTTCTAAGTGTAACTAACAAGAAGTCTGGAAATTGAAAAATTAATGTTGAAATGTTGTTAACTTTCTGTATGACCAAAAGGCACATTAAAAGCAAGCCTTGCTCTGTAACACACTTCCTCATGGCAGCTCTTATGCCTTTCTCCAAAGCAGCTGCATCCCAGGAAGAGAATCAGATATGGAAGTAGAAAGGGGCATCCACCTGCTTACGTGGAAAATTAGTCAAGTTGTGCAAAATTTTGTTGAGAGAAAGTGACTGAGCAGACCACAAAGTTCCGTGCTAAAGATGGACTGAAAACAATGTTATCCTCTTCGCCCCCTACACCCCTGGGGTTTTTATTGAAACATGGTAAATAAAATTTGTCTCAAAAATATATTTGGAATAACCTGGAGAACTATACATCAGCAAACTGGACTTTTCTACTGGAAAACTGGTAAAAATTCTGAACCAAACTGTCAGATGAAGCTAACAAATGAAGAAAAAGCTTTGACACAGACACGCATGGAATACTCGGGGAGAATCAGTGCAGCCTATCTAGGAGCTGCGTTTTCAAAAATATTTGAGCTCTTTGCATGAGGCAGTGAAAAAATTAATGGGACGAAGGTTAGTCTACTGACATTTCGAAGACTGTGATTATGTTCTTTAAAAAAAGCTCTTAAAGGTACTAAGCCATCATGTTATATGAAGAATAGTTTTCTCATGGATTTAATTATTGAATAAAAGGTAACAAAGCGTTCACAAATCTCACAGTTTGCCCATATATGGAATGGTGTAACTCCAATTTAAAAGAATGAAAAGGAAGCCTTTTTTTTTTTGCACAGGAAGTAACTCTTGGAGTCTGTGTTACAGGTGCAAAAACGAGTTCAAAATTAGTTAAAAAAATTACTGCAATCATTCATGGAAAGTAGGTCCACCACAATGAGCACTTGTAACTACTGACATAGGAACTCCTTGCAATACTCTTGATTAAAAGTTAACTAAACTACTTCTCAGACTGTGTCTGAGAGATCATAACTCCTTATTTATTCTAGATGGTACTTCTGTCTAGCTGTCTATACTGTTTGTGCTTTTTCTCAAAATATTTGCTACCTTTTGCAGTCAGAGACAGCACATTGGGCTAGTTGGAGCTTTGGTGTGGTCCGTGATGTCTCATCTTGTGTAGGGTGGACAGACAGTTCTACATCACGCAGTCATTAACTGGTATAACCACAGCTGTTACACCACAGTCGATGACTACATTTCAATAAATTGCAGTTGCAAAGATATGTTCAAGTAAGCAATTCCACAACATGCTTTGCCTGTGGGCACAATGGAAATAGCTGGTATCAAAATGACAATGAGACTAGCACATGTGACCACTAGGCACCTTAGCAACACCTTGGCTTGGTACACAGGAATTTTGAAAGACTATTACCTATCTTTGGTGGCTAGCGTCTCTGCTGAAACCTAAATATATGGTTTCCCTACCACAAAGCAGCATTGCTTAGATTGCTTTTGAAGATATTTTTTTCTCAAGCAGATTTTTCAGAATATATTTTGTGTTGGTTTTTTTTTAACATTTTATGATAATGTTAAGCCTGACATCCACAGAAACACTTGAATGTCTAAGACCCCTTGCTTTCTTAGTGATTAGTATTTATCAGTAGTGTTAGTGCCTAAATATCTTTTTTAATCCAGCTCTAGGGCCTTTGGGGGGAGATGTAGTCCTTGTTTTTCTTAGTTTGTTTGTGAGATTTTTCTTTTTCCCAAGGTTTTCTTAATATCCTTTTTGCTATTTACGTGAATAAAAAGCTAGAAACTGTGGTTTTCACTTTAAGTTTCCAGATTTTTTCCTCTTTCTTTTGATGATCTTAAAGGTCTTTTCCAACCTAAATGATTCTGTGATTCTACTTCACAAACTTAAATCCTACAGACTTCTGCTTGCTCCAGACTCAGGATGTTACCTTCATCTCTACTCCTAAACTCTCTGACTTAAAATGGGAATCAGTATTTAAGCTTTTGACAGCCTTGTTCACCACAGAAGATCTTAAACTAAATTTGTGATGAAAAAGACAGAATGAAATAATATTTTAATGGAAATGGAAACAATCTTGACTTTTAAAAATACTAACCAAAAACAAGTGTTAGGGTAAGAAACAAGCTGAAAGTTCTACACAGGCTGTTTCTGAGGGGGGGACAATTTGAATTTCCTGGCCACATTTAATATGATTGCCCTCTGAAATTAAATTTTAAAGTGTATCTATATAAGTAAGTGTTTAGAGCAAGCAAATTTTGGATGTATATACATCAGTTCACCTGGCTCAATGCTGGGTGTAGTCACCCAGTAACAGAAGACAATTAATATGATGGGATGTGAGATTAATATAAAAGATAAAATATAGATAAGTGACAGAAATCACAGTGTTGGCAGAGAAGTCTTCACGGTCATTCCCTTTGGATGAAAAAACTTAAAAAAAAAAAAAAAAAAGAGCCACCTATTTTCAAATGCCAGATATATTTAGGTAAATCATCATTTTCTCACAAACCGAAAGGTTAATATATTTACTATTACTGTGAGATACTCTGCCAGCTCTCCAACACACTGATTGGCATCACTAAGTATACATGCTTTTTTGATCATCTTGCAATCTTACTCAATTTTTTGTTGTGCCGTTATAAATGTGTGATCAAAGAACGTTACAACATAGGTCTGAAGGCCAGCCTGCACCTTTTATGTGTTAGTGAAATTAGATGAGGAAGTGTTTTGACAAAGCAAAAGAATATTATGTCTGTCAAGTTAGCTTAAAACTGTTCAAAACCTAAAGAATAACTTGGAAAATTCAGCCGGTGTTATGGGATAACAGGAAAGTAATATGAACAAAGCCGCCCCCTTAAGCTCATCAATATAGAAACATATTTCAGTGCAATTTTAAAACATCATTTTGCAGCAATAAGTTCCATGTTCTAAGGTGACATCAGCCTCCTTTTGTGTTTTTTTTTTGATTTTGAGTTGGTGAAGTGGTTTGAGAATATTTTTGTAAAAGGTTTATAAAACAACCTTTCTAATAGCTTTAATATCTAATCTGCTCTTAAAGCTGATGTGAGCAAGAAAGGACTCGTACTATTTAGGAAGGTTATGATGTGATCCAAGTAACTCTGAGGTTTTTTCATGACACAGATTTTCACTTTGATTTTGAGCATGTTAATTACCTTAACACTCCTAAATTCTGTTTTCTGCTTCTGTATAACAGGGATAGTGATAATTAGGTATATCACAGCTTTGCTTGAAAGTTGAATTCTTTAATATATTAGACAGAATCAGTATAATTATTTATATTACAATTCAATACCTTTTGTTATAAATAATGGCAACTAGAGTATAACACATTTTTTAATTTCTGAATTAATACCTACATTAATTCCCAGATTTTAAAATGCATAAAAATCCCACTTACTTCTTTTTCTGATTTTGATGCCAATGAAGTCCATGAAAGTTTTCCCACTGTTTTAAGGAGGAACCACACTTAGCTCAGTGAATAACTTGTTGTTCACATGCTGTAACTTTATAAAAATATACAGACCAAAATGTCAATGACATTTCTGCCACATGGTCTGAACAATTGAGGAGATGGATTAGTCTTGCAGAAAAATATTTTTCTCTTCTCCTTGTCGTTTCTGTGATCAATGCTGGTTTCTATGAAAAGCAAAGAAACTGAATCAGGAAACAGAAATATGCAGTGGGTTTTGCTTTTGCTTTTTCAGGAAAAGGGAAATCAAAATACAAATAGGAAGTATTGCTTCTCTTCATGAAATCAACATTCCAAAAGACAATTAGAAGACTAACCGTAAACAAAGACCTTACAGAGATATTATGTACTTAAACACCAATATTTACATCTTGGATTCAAAGGTATTTTGAGGATGGATATCAAGAATTTTAGAAGATTGCATTTTTCAGATTTTTTTCTATGTTAAAATACTTTGGTTAACATCCCAATTACAATGTTGTAGAAACTTTATATAGCGTGCTTGAATTTGGCTCAGTTATGACTAAATATGTGTAAGTATCTATTTATGAAGTTTATTAGGGATAACTATAATTTACAGGCCCAAATCTACTTCTGCAGATAGAAAACTAAGGAATAAAAAGGAGCTATATCTTTCTTACAAAATGCCAGTTGAGGAGAACAGATAATTTTACCTCACTGTTTTATTTCTGCTCTAAGGATGTTAACATGTTGTAAAATAACTAAATACAACTCAATTACTGGACCATGGATTGCAATTTAAAGCTTCTTTCTCCAGGAGTATGTCCCAAAACCAAAATTGGATATTCATGCTTTCTTTGGCAACCTCTCTTTCCTGAATTAATCTTAAACTGGAAAAAAAAGTCAACTAGGTAATAGTACCAATATCACAGAATAACTTAAAGCCTAGTTGTTGCAATAAACATTCTCATTAGAAATGTAGCTTCAGGCTGAAGTAAGTACGAAACCAGGTTTGCCACTTCACTGGAGCGTTGTGGTATTGTGCTGTTTTGGAAAGAAAGAAGTGGTATCAGCTGTGTTTTGTGGGTAGACTGATCATGGGTGTATGTATTAGATATTCTTGGGGCTTGCCAACTGGCTCAAAACCTTCCTGGATCATAAGTGAAGAACTTCCCTTTAGTGGATACTAATTAGGCATTAGTAGTATACAGTTGTTGAGCTGTTCAGTTCTGCCAAGACTGAAGCAGCTGCAAGTCTGCCCAGAAGAAAAGTTTTAGGAATATAAATCTCAAAAATCTGAGGTGCTTGAAGGTTTCAGACATATTGGTAGTTAGCCTCAGTTTTGGAGGATCAGCGCTTAAGACAGGTCCCAGCTCAAAACACTAATGTAGCTATGCCCTTCGTCTCCAAGTAAATCTCACAATTCAGGTCTTTTGGGCTGCCTGGGCACAGGTTTTAATGTCATTTGAGGACCCTACATCCTTCAAGATGTCCACAGAGGACCAACAATGTCACACAGGACCCAGGAGAGACCTCTGCCCTGCTGGCTGTGGAGGCAAAAGCCAGGATATATTAGGATATCTAAAGTGACAGTAGATAACTCTGTGTGGCTGCTGAATTGAGCTCTCAGTGTCTGCCTTACGGTCAGATGTGAAGCACCTAGTTTTCACACTGGCACCAAAATGAGTTAGTCTTAAACTAAACAACTCCACTAAATTGTGCTTTTGACCTCCAGCAGGCACTGATGAGAGACCTCTTTCAAAGAAGAAATTGTGTTGCTTACCCAAATGGACTTTAATTTAAATTTTTTCATATTGCTTTTTTCTTAAGTAAGCCTACCCATATTAGCAAGTCACTTTTACGTTGTCCACTACATTCAATTTCTCCACTCCGCATCTTAAAATACAAGAACCCCTTGGTCCTCAGACACTACAGATGGCAAAATGGACAAGAAGAATGTTGCTTTTAATTTCTGCAAGGAATATTTGCACTTACGTCTGGCTGCTCTGATTTTTTCACTCCTGTGCTGAGGGCAAATATATTTATCAATCTGCCTGAAGGTCAAAACTGAGATACAACTTTCGTCAATTGGCAAGATGACCACAATTTAAAAGCTGAAGACGGGCTTTTGATCACCAGTGATGCAATCCTTAATGTTTATTTGAATGCTAATAATTTAATCTTATTTCAATGATCCTTGCAATTAAGTGCTATAAATGTCCTTGCTGCATTTTATAATTCTGAGCTAGGTTCTAGGCTTCCCAGATGTTCAGGGTGATGCTCAGGAGTTTACGGATCACACTTTACCGACACACCTCCAAACATTTTTTTACCAAAGGAATAAATACTGCTAGCCCCAATGACTTAGTTTCTATTTAATATTAATGCTAAATAGACAAGTCAATATTCCATACACCTGATTGAAATCTGTGTTCTTGACTGGCTATGGGTATGTATATAAATATGGAAATCAGGAGGACAGCTTCTTTTTTATGTTTTTAGAGGGATACATTGTGAGAAATCAGCATCAGAGTTAAGTCAGCTTCTTTTGTTTCTTAGATGCATTAACAGAGTGAGATTCTGGTAGAGATGGTGGCTTAGTTTTAAGACATTGAACTTCCAGCTGTTATTCTGTTAATCTACTTCAGCCTCTTGGATGTAGCGTTCTTGGACTCAGCACGATGGGACTCGGAGCCTGATGTTGATATTTCTTATGATAAAATTTTAATACAGAGAATCACTAGTAACAAAAAGAGTCAGCTTCCTTTAAATCCATGTTCCCTTAAGTGAGCAATTTGTGGCAGTCAGCAAGTATATCTTTATGTAATTATTTCCTTTAGTGTTTTAGTATCTTCAAAATTTAGTGTTGAGTTTTACGAACTTATGCAACAGACAACTTATTAAATGGAAAAAATAGAGTTAGTTAAAGAATTTTTTTTTATTATTTTAAGTAATGTTTTGATAGTTTATGTAAATATGTATACATTTTTACACTACACTAATTCCTAGTCTTGGGTAGGAAAAAAAAAAGACCCAAAAGCCTCTGTCCCATGGATTTTCTGTTTCAAAATCCAATTGAATACTCTAATGAAGCACTATAGAAAGTGCTGACATCACCTCTGCGAATCACTGAGATTTGATTTTATTTTTTTTCCACATGGATTCCGGAGTCATTGACCGTTACAATCACAGCTAAATCAATGTCTTCATTTTCTCCAGTGCATTAACAGAACAAGGACATGACAATGAAGAGATAATACTGCCATTGTGGGAGAGTGGTCTACCAGCTGAATAGTTAGTGATGAAACATTACCAGCATGAACCATCTCTTTTTAGAAAATTTTTGAAGAATAGGGACAGTGTCTTCAATCTCTGTCATTAGAGCTTGTAAGATGAGAATAACCTTGTGCTCATTTTTTAAATATTCAGAGTCTAAGAGTTAGTTGGCCTCTTCTCTGAACTGATAGTGAAAAAATGTATCCATGTGCTTCTCCTTTTCTACTTGAATAAATGCCAACTTCTCCTCTTTGACTTAGTTCTTTAGCTATGAACACTCCATTCTTCAGAACTTCCAAAAATGACGTTGTGGCTTTTTGAACTCACTGCCTAAGACCTGATATAAATTTCAAAGAATTCAGTTTAAAAACTCCTTTTAACATTCTTGCCCTTTAAAAGAAAGAAGATTTGAGACATGGGTAGATTTTTATCTTATCCAGGGCAAGGTATTATCAGGACATAAACAAGATAACAGTGAGTGTCTAAAGTGCTGAAACAATGTTTGAAAGGAAATAGTAATTAACATACTATATCTTTTCATTCCCTTGCCCTACCTGCTCTTTGTGAACTACAGTTGATTAAGATATATTGCAATCTGTATTTCATATCATAAAAATATCTATCTATACCAAAAAAAAGAAACAAAAAAAGCTGAAAGTTGCCTCCATAAAAATAAACAAAGGTTAAAGCTAGGAGTCTTTTATGACATACAGGGAAATATAGAGAGAGAACCTCTCCAATGAGGACAGGCTGAGGGAGTTAGGGTTGTTCAGCCTGAAGAAGAGAAGGCTCCGGGGAGACCTTATAGCAGCCTTCCAGTACCTAAAGGGGGCCTACAGGAGAGATGGGGAGGGACTCTTTATCCAGGAGTGTAGTGACAGGATGAGGGGTAATGGTTTTAAACTGAAAGAGGGGAGATTTAGATTAGATATCAGGAAGAAATTCTTTACTGCGAGGGTGGTGAGACACTGGAACAGGTTGTGGATGCCCCATCCCTGGAAGTGTTTCAAGGCCAGGCTGGATGGGGCTTTTTGAGCAACCTGGTCTGGTGGGAGGTGTCCCGGCCCATGGCAGGGGGGTTGGAACTCGATCTTTAAGGTCCCTTCCAACCTGAACCATTCTATGATAATAACTGAAGATACGGCCTGAGTGATAGGTCATGAGTGCAAGCTCATTTCTATAAAAATCTTGGTTTTTTTCTGGAAAGATGGAGAGACAACAGAAATGTTTGGTGTAGAAATTGCTTTCATAAGTTTCTGCTCATGTGTATGTATGTGTTGCAGGACAGGGATGGGATGATAGCTCTCCCTAGAAGAGTAATGCAAATTGACTTGGCATGCAAGCTTACAATTTAAACTGTTGAAGAACTAAAATCACACAGAACTGTTTTCAATGCCAAATATGGAGCTAAAAGGGTTCTGAGCTTAGTGAGAAATTTTAAAGAATGACAGCAAAATATATTCATTCAGAAAACCAGCAACAACACAAGATTTCAAGTACATCAGTCAAATGTTCCCTGCAATCCATATTGTGCTTCTACTTCTATGGCCAGAGAATAATCTGTTCAGGTGTTTTTTTTCTTTTAGGAGGTAGTCAGGCTGTCACATTTGACACTATTGATCTTCCGTAGTTGTTAAAAAGAGGAACTAGAAATTACTTCTCACCAAAGATTTAAGCTCTAGTGAACATAACTTTTTGCCTTCCATCCTATTTAGTGAGCCTCAAAACCATGTACACTCATATAATGTAATTGAACTAAAAGAATGCAAATATTGCTGTTACTCAAGAGTGAGATATTTGCCCGTGTATATATGTATTATATGAATTTATATATATTTTAATGTATTAATATACAGTGTACGATAGAAGGACAATTCCGTGATTCCGTGACCTATTTCTTACAAAAACTTAGAATTCTACAGTGCAAAGCATTTTTATAACTATATCAGATGTTATGATTGCAGTGATCAGCTAGAAACCTTGCTTTTGGTTTATAGGAACTCATCAAATTCTAGAATGGCACCTTTTCTGAAACACTGATAAGCGTAGAGTGGAACAGTGAAGTTATGATTATGCTTCCTATGAATCAGTGCATGTTAAAATGTTTCTGTATTCAATATCTTGTTCATTTTTGATTGGTCATATATATACTAATAAAATATATACATAATATACTATATATATACATAAAATATACATAAATATACTAAAATAAATAGTTGAAAACAAGTGGAGATATATGAATAAAAATTAAATTGCAGGCTAACGAGATGGACTAAGAGAAACGTTGAGGTCTCCAGGTCCATTTTCAATTACAGTGTTTGACACCATCAGTGAGCAGTCACTGGAGCAGTCATGGCCCAGGATGGTCTGCAAAGCTTTGGGAATCCAGCCCTAGACATACTTGAGAAGGTTGTTGAACTCTGGTTTTGGTGTCTCCATTGCAGTGTTTGGAGTAGAAGTATTATCAGATGTGAACTGCTACTTCTATATGGTAAATGAAAATCGCTATTAGTATTAGCTGGACTGATCGGCAGTCCATAAATATTTTTAATCATTTTTTGCTCTTCATTTGTTGACAGGCTGTATCAGGAAAGGTCAGAATCACTATTCTGAGATGAATAGTCTCACAATGAATAGGGCTGTTGGCCTTTTTTTACCTTTTCTTTGTTTTTTCTTTCTTTTTATTCCTCATCAAGCATTAGAAGAATTAGCACAGAGATACAACTTAGTGGTTTCAATATGTCAATTTTACCTGATTCTGTATCTTTAATGCACTTAACTCGGTAACTGTATCAAATATCTGGTCCATTTTCTGAGTTTTCAACCATGAATGATAGCTGGTGGGTAAAGAAGAACCTAGACTGAAGCGATCATGACTCTGTACTGGGCACTGGTGAGGCCCCACCTCGAGTGCTGTGTTCAGTTCTGGGTCCCTCACTACAGGAAGGACATTGAGCTGCTGGAGCGTGTCCAGAGGAGAGCCACCAAGCTGGTGAGGGGCCTGGAGAACAAGTCATATGAGGAGAGGCTGAGGGAACTGGGCATGTTTAGTTTGGAGAAGAGGAGGCTGAGGGGGGACCTCATTGCCCTCTACAACTACCTGAAAGGAGGGTGTAGAGAGGTGGGTGGTGGCCTCTTCTCCCAAGGGAATAATGACAGGACCAGAGGAAATGGTCTGAAGTTGGGGCAGGGGAGGTTTAGATTAGATATTAGGAAGAATGACTTTACTGAGAGGGTGGTCAGGCCCTGGAACAGCCTGCCCAGGGAGGTGGTGGAGTCGCCATCCCTGGAGGTATTTAAGAAACGTGTAGACGTGGCACTTCAGGGCATGCCCTAGTGCCCGAGATTGTTGGGGGGTTGTTTTGTGTGTGTGTGTATGGTTGGATTTGATGGTCTCTAAGGTCCCTTCCAACCATGAATATTCTATAATTCTGTGATTACAGCTGCATGGTAGAAATAGAGTAGCATTCAATAAGGGAAGTTGTTCTTACTGTTCCTCCTTCCTTCATGTGTCTTGCTACATTCTAGGAGCATGACACATCCCTGTTTGCAGCATGACAGGCTGCACCAAAGTCTAGGAATATGCCATACATAATAACAGGATTTTCATTCTCTATTTAATCTGGATTTTGTTACTGTGATCCATATCTGCATCACTTTGATCACCTTAAAAAAAAAAAAAAAAAAAAAAACAAACAAAAAAACCCAAAACTCTGCAAATTTGATCTGGTGCACAGCACAAAGGCTTGCTGAGCAAGCTGAGTGTCTTGCTATGAAAGCTATATTCTGGGGTCTGTGCGGACTTCCTGCAACTCTCTGGGTGGATTTTAATGCAATAAAATTACCTCAGACTTCAAGGATTTAATTCAGGCAGGTCATCTATCACCACCTGAGAGCTGCTTGTGTTAGAAGGCTTTCACTTTAGGGGGCTAGCCATAGTGTTTGACAGTCTTCGTCCAAAGATGACTGGACATCTTTTATGGCACATCAGTTTCTGGACCCAAGGAAAAAAAAGGAATTTGTGGAAGCAGGGATCTGTATAAGATTTTTATGAAGATTTTGGGGTTCTGGCTTCTTACTGTGCTGTTTGCTGATCAATATAACTTTGTCTGTGTCAGGATTACACTTGAATTTGAATCTTTATATTTGAATTATTTTTAAAAGAAAACAGAAGAATATAACACAGACATCAGAGAATGCTGAGAATTCTGAATTGGGAGAATACATCTCACTGGTGCAGTGAGATATATTTAGTCGTATGGGATGAAGTTAGCAGGGGTGTCTGACACAAAGATCTATTAGGCTGTCAGACAGTCTCCCAAGAGAAATAGTGGAATCCCTACTACTGGCAATATTTAGAATTTGATTAGAGAAAGCACTGAAAAATGTGCTGAAATGAGCAATCATATTTGACACGAACTCCTAATAGATGATCTGTTCTTTTCCATCTCTAATTTCTCTAATTGCGTGCTTCAACTTGAGGGAATAACAATTTAAAGACTACCTCTAAGTATCTCAATAAGTATTAACCACTTTTTACTGTTTTGCTCATTCTTATATTCACAAATGAGCAGTCCCATCACATTCTACATGTTTGGTTTTAATTACACCTGGCCTTTCTGCTGTAATTCCTGTACAAGGTTGTGCTTATTCACTCTTCTTACATATCTTTTAAAACCAAGAAAATTCTTCATTACCTTTAATCCTTGCATTTTATGTATCATGCTAAACTGTATTTCCTAGTCTGACAATATCTGTTAGAAGATTAAATACTACAGTTAAGAAGATGCTGTGAGTAGGCACTTTCCTTCTTATTCCTGTACAGTACACAGGACCAAGAACTTCTTCCAGGAACATTTTCGTTCAAACATGATAAGCAGCAGTGCAAACATTCCTGCATCCACTGTAAGCAGCACTTGTATAATAAGTTTAATCATTGTCATAAGCAGAAAAAAAATGAGTTCATCTCTTTTGCAACTGATATCAACTTAACACTTAGTTTCCCTAGTACTAGATTAATTTTCATAACTTTAAAAATCTAGTTATATTTTTTCAAAGTAAGTTTCATTATGTCAACTCTTCAAAATTTAAATTTGAATGAAAAAAAAGTTTGATCAATTCAAATATATAAATCGATGAGGCATACTATTCAGTTTGCATCTTCAAAAATTAAATCAAAGGTATCATGGAACTGGTGAAATACTATTTAGCTATGTGGCTTAAAACAACACCAAATAAGAATTACCATTCTTATGTCTTCTGAATACTGCTTAATGGTCTTTTATAGGGTAAGAAAAATAAATGTAAGAGTTAAAATGTTTGTGAAGTATCAAAAATTATACAAAATGCATAAATTACAGAAACAAGACAATTTAATATTCATTGTCCAGATTTTTTCAGAAATATTTTTCTATAAAATTATATTCTTGGAAATATGTGATAAACTATCTTTGTAACAATCTAGGACATTTGTAATTTGATTCAACAAGAGATGAAATTTATGAAAAAGGTATGGGGTGTCTGGCAAAGATTAGGATATAAAGATTCCAACATTAAGAGAGCCTTAACTCTCATCTAGACCTGTTTCAGGATTAATACATAAATAAATCTTTATTTGCCCTGTGTTTTAAGCACTTTAAACAATTTTGTCTCTTAATTCCACTGTGAAGTTTTGTTACTGTTGTGTCCTTAATGGTTAAATATATTTAAATAGAGGATAAAAATAGATAATAACCAATGGGATTGCACATAGAGTTAACCGATGTATTTCGTTATACTTTCTTGACATAGAAAGTATAAGGCTATTTATATGGAGCTTTTTTGTTTTAATGGTGTGGTAAAATTGGACAGATCTCCTAATTGTTAATCATGAAGGCTCCTGCAAGTTTTTTCCTGGGGGAATTTTGTAAATTCAGAGACACGGATAGTTTATATTATTTGAGGATGTATTTACTAGAGCACATTATCTTGCATTTGACCAAGTTGTATTTAATCTGCCTACTTCCAGCATTCATAAAACATGAGTGAAATTTGATTTAAAATTAAATGCAATTCAAGGTCCTGTAAAGCACCTATCAAAGCATTTCTGCTCTTTGCTAGTACCTAAGCATTTACTTGCACATTTATAAGCTCTGACAATCCTGTGGTCCAGTTTTCAAGGGTTGGAAGATAAAAAAGATAATTCCTTGTAATTCCCAACCATTCAAGACCTGGAAATTTCATTTCCTGTATTATTACAAAGCTTACTTAAAGTTGAAATGATTTACTTTTAAAGCATTGTGTCTGACAAGTCAAGCCATTGTGGAATGCTTTAAACCATCAATAAGTTGCTAAAATCAGACAGAAGAGTTGTCAGTCTTTAGTAGATACTTGTAATGATTTTTGTACCTATGATACAAAAAAACCTTACTGCTCCATGGACAGATTTTATGTCAGCTCCCTCTATCGATTATGCAGCTGGGGGAGCATCAGGATGCGCAAGCAGCTCACCATCTGCTTTGCTTGAAATTTTAGAAAAAGTAATATTAGATATGATAAAGAGTTTAAAACTAATAGTGGATGTATTACAGCCCATCTTCCCTCGGCAGCCAAAGGCTGCTTTCTACTCTATTCATTTCAGTTCACAGGAAAAATAACTCTTTCATTTAAATGCCATTTATGTGATAAATTGTCACCAGTGCAACTTGCTACTGTAATATATTATCACTCCAGTACTATGTAAAGCAGCCATTGGTAAAAATAACAATTTAAAAATCCTTTCTTCGTGGGTCTCAGAATTATAGACAAGTGCAAAAATGCAACTTATTGCAGATACTCAAAGAAGATACCTTTCACCTCCACTTGCTGTTTGTTACTAAAATAATTTTATTGATGTTGGAAGAAAGAGATGTTTTTATGAAACATTCCTTTGCAATAGAAACGAAGTAAAGGATTGACACTGAGGTTAGGATGCTATTCCATAAGGAGAGGCAATATGAAAAAAAGCACAAGGAAAATAGGAAGTGTTTTCAGTGTTGATGGTAGCAAGGTTAAGGGACAGGGAAAGTGCAACAAGTTAAATGGATGTAAGCAGCAGCTGATTATACAGAGCTTTGACACGAGTTAGAAGTTTTAGTGCGACTTCATGAGCATAGGAAAGCTAAGAGAAAGATTTGAAGAAATAAAGATGTTAGTCAGATGAATGTTCTAGTATAAAAATTGCAGCACCATATTATGCTGTAGGCTATAGTCTTGCAAATATGGAAGGAGTAAGAAAAGTCTCATTTCTAATCTTCTTTTACGTTTTCATTCTGCTCTGATTTTCTTTTTCAGTATACCAAAATGTATTTTAAGTGTTATACATTCATTTTGCATTTAGTTGAAAAATTACAGAAAAAAGTAGAGGAAAAAAAAACCCAAACAAAACCCCCTCCATTTAGGAGAGTACAAGAGTGCACAGCAATTTCTTGATATATCTGAGATTCTGTTTTACTGGGACTCCTTTGGCACTGCACAACTGTTTGCTTCTGTGGCTTGTGCCCTGTCTTTATCTTGCATACAATTAATTTTAGGACTTCTGGGTAGTAAACTTGTTTAGTTTGACTCATTCTTATCACCCTAATTGTTCCACGTGAGATTTATTTAAACCACTGAAATATGAGGACATGAATAGGTCATGTTCTCTGCTTTGAATTTGCAAAATCTCCATGATGTGAGTATACTGAAATTTCAATTATATACCCATGGTTATGTGAAAAATGTTCACTTTATAACTATTCAGTTGTAAAGGTGTTTCCCGTTGCTGCTATGTGAATAATAAGACTGATTTCGTTAAGAGGTCAAATGTGGTGAGATTACTTCATTGCCTCTGGCAAGCACACCTACTCTGGGTTTGTCTCAGCACTGTAGACTCTGGTTCATATGTTGCATTTATGAAGTCCATAACTTAGAGCTCTGATTTTTCAGTTGATTAGTATTCCCACTTTAATTCCAGCATTATTTTTATTTTTATTACTACTGTTTATAATTTTGGTGGATATAGTGCCACTCTACTTGTCATTGAGTTCATCTTCAAAATGCTTGGTAGATCCCACTATTGTAGGGAATATATATCATCTCAACAAACTAGTAATATCTAATTTCTCTTTATTCTGACACTGGAGGTACAGCTGAAGAATCCAAGGCCAGCTATGATAGCAGGCATGCGTACTTACAGCATAATTTAGTCAGAATTTAAGTTTCTAAGCATAAAATACGATTCTGGGAATCCTTGCTCAGCAATAGACTAACTTCCCAGGTACTTCAGTGAGATTCATGTGCTCTAAGTGTAGGTTTTCAACACTGAATAATCCAAATCTAAAGTAATTACAGTTTTTACCCATCTTTGTAGTTGGTAGAGAGAAATTGCCATTTGTCTAAATTACATAAAATTAATATATTGAGATTTTTCCTCTAAATCTCTTCCATCAGGAAGAGTGTGACCAGCAGGTCAAGAGAGGTCATCCTCCCCCTCTACTCTGCCCTGGTGAGGCCCCATCTGGAGCACTGGGACCAGTTCTGGGCTCCCCAGTTCAAGAAGGACAGGCAACTGCTGGAGAGGGTACAGCAGAGGGCTACAAAGGTGATGAGGGGCCTGGAGCATCTCTCTTATGAGGAGAGGCTGAGGGACATGGGTCTTTTTAGTCTAGAGAAGAGAAGACTGAGGGGGCATCTGATCAATGCTTATAAATACTTAAAGGGAGGGTGTCAGGAGGATGGGGTCAGTCTTTTTTCAGTGGTGCCCAGGGACAGGACAAGAGGAAATGGGCACAAACTGGAACATAGGAAGTTCCATCTAAACATGAGGAGGAACTTCTTTTGTTTGAGGGTGGCAGAACCCTGGAACAGGCTGCCCAGGGAGGTGGTGGAGTCTCCTTCTCTGGAGACATTCAAAACCCACCTGGACATGTTCCTGTGCAACCCGCTCTGCTCTGCTCTGGCAGGGGGGTTGGACTAGATGATCTCCAGAGGTCCCTAGTTCTAACCCCCTGTGATTCTGTGAAATCTACTTAGAGCAGCCCCCACTTTAGAATGATTTGGGGACCGAGCACCGAACTCATGAGTGTGACTGTGATGGAAGGCAAGTCCTTCCACTCACAGCACTCTAGAGAAGCTCAACCAGCTCAGCACTTAAGAATAGTTGTGCAACAATGGCTCCATCTGCCGCTTTTTAAAAAAGAACAGGTAGAGAAAGAGGCAACAGTAGTACAGGTCCAAGCATAATAGCTGTGATCTATTAACTTTAGTTAAAAATGTCATTTCTCTGTGACACAATTTATTCACCTTAAATGCGCTTTGCAGGAAAAAAATGAAGATTCATTCAGCCAAACCAGCAGTATGACTAGTCAAGGGCATGAGTCACACATCTGGAAGAGAAGGCTTCCCAGATGTATTTCTCTTATTTTTCTCTCCAGTGTTTTATATACAGTAAAAGGAATGGGATTTAAGATTTCCCATAGTTATTTGCGTTTCCTGACTCGTAGTTGTGTGGTAAGTTTCATGCCAGGCTTTCTAACGTGAGACCTTGTCTGAACAGAGTAGATGCTATTCGGACGTGCCCACCCATCCCCATCCGCAGCATTCTGATGACATTCTGGGTCTCCAGTCGCATCAAAATTAGTCTTAGCAGGTCTGATTTTTACAAGCTCAGCTTTCGCCGACTAATAAATTTCTTCAAATGATGAACTGATTTACATACCTAAAGGTTAGTTACCTAAATCTAACACATCTGTCCCAGGCTCCCTTTACAGTCATTGCAAAGAAAGCTCTCATTTAGAGAGCAGTTCTGCTTGTCTTCAAATAGGTGTCAATGTATGTGGGATGAATTGCCCTCTAAAAATGTTTTATTTCTGCCCTGTGATTCTAGCGGGAATCTACCGCTAGGTTAGTAGTGGTAGATGACTAGCTTTTAGCCTTCTAAGCTGAGGTGATATGGATGTGTGAGAAAATATGGATGTGGCCAAGTCACAACAGAAAAGCGAGTGAGACAGCATTTGTAGGTTTACAGGAGCAAGGAGAAGAAAATAGTGGAAACTAAGCAAAGGCCCCTTTACTGGGCAACAACTGGTTTTACGTAGAGTTAGAATTACACGTTGGTTTTTATACCCTCACCGTCTTTGAGGTACAGTACTAATTTTTGTGTACTGCTGGGTGCAGCTACTGAGAAGGGCTACCCTGATCCTCTGGCTGCAGGCATTTTTCTCGTTCACGTTTGCCAAGTAAAGTGCAGAGCTGCGTAACTCACTTTGACTTGATGTTGTTTGTGCTTTGCTTTTTTTTTTTTTTTAAAAAAAAAAGCCTAGATATTTTGTAGTTTGCTACTTTAGAAAGATTTGGGCTATCTTCTATAAAAATAAACTAATTACTTTTTACTTCCTTACAATCTATTTTATCATATATTACCGGGACATACCTAAAATACTGTGAGTAGGAGAGTTTTCATTTAAAGTATTAGAGTTATTTTCTTTCTTGGTTTCCGAGAGATGAAATCTACCATTTTTCAGAGCATGCTGTGAAAATCCTATTTTCTAAGGCTATTCTGAGAAAAGGCGATTTAAACTTGGTGCATTTGAGTGTGGGCTGTTATTGTTTGAAATAGGGTTTTAACATTAAGTAGGAAATTCATATTTAAAGAGATCGGATTGCATTAGATTATGATACCTGTATTACTGATGATACTTAGTGTTTTGTTTGTTTTTCTAATATTTGTTTCAGCATCTGAAACTTGGACAGGATTGGAGTAAATCGAAATAAATAAAATAAATCTTTCTCAATGACATCTTGGTTGTTGAATCAAATTGATACTTAATTTTTTTCTCAGGTAGTAGAATATAAGACTTTTTTCCAATTATGCCCCTTTTTTCTTCTACACCCTTTTTCCCCTGACCATAATTTTCTTTATCAGTGGTACAGTAGTGCGTATTTGCTCCTGAAGTGAGTGTTCCCAATGCTAATTTCATGTGCTATTCTGAGACTCTAAGAGTTTTTCCTATCTTCACTTTATGGGCAAAGACTGGTAAATACTTAAATATACTAATTTTCAAATTAGTCTGTTTTGAATTGAGCTGTATTTTTAAATTTTCCTTTAATTTTTCTCTCTTTTTTTTTTGTTGTTGTCATTATTATTATTTTTTAACTGTAAACTGTATCAAAATTCCGCAAAAACACCCACAATTGTTTGTAAACATCGTTAGCCCCACTGCAGCTCCGGATGTGTATTTCTGTTCCTTAATCTCCAGTTCAGGATGTATCACGGTAAGGCCAGAGCAAACCCTACTCAATGAAAGACTCATTTTTGCTTTTCCTTGACACAAAGTAAAGAGGTCTTTTTGTTGTGTTTTGGAGAGATGTTTTATTAAGAATTACCTGAGATAAAGATACCCTGGCATAAGGCATAGGTTAGCCTAGAAGTGGCTAACAGTTTGACTTTGAATTCCTGTTCAAAGTTCGCCTGTTTCATATTTTTCAGTTCATTCCAGTAAGCTTTTACTTCTGAATGGTGGTGGCAGCTATCATGGGGAAAAAGACTCCTCACACAGGAAGAGTGTCTTCACAGGCAACCAACCCCAGTCCCTTGGATAGCCTTGAGAATCAAACCTCACCTGCAACTTTTTAGAGTGCAAAGGAACATATTTGCCTCTGGTCCTGCTTCTCTGTCCTCTCATTAACCTCTTCAAAGAACTCTGAAGATTTAGGGAAGCGCTTTCTTCCCCTTGACTGAAACTGGGTGGCTTGACCCTATCAACTTTCCATACAAGTTTTCTAATACTCTAATGAGCGCGGAGATGGATTCTTCAGTGGTGGACATGGATCAGATCAGGCCCAAAGTCACTTTATCTGGGCTATTTCTGCTTGAAAAGGCGTTAGAACTTACCTACAGGATGGAAGATCTAAGTGTTATGCACATATGTGAAGACTTCTGGTGAAACAAATGAAATTGTAGAAATTATAGAAGAAAAAAATGTCATCTTCAAAATACTGACAGCATGGCTGATGAATCCTTTTGTCTTCAATGAGGTGAGAATATAACACCAGCAACTTAGGCTCTCTAAGAAGACAGCTCTGTTCCTATCAGCACAAATACAGAACATTTATCAATTTAATATCGTTGGTTTGTTCTTTAACACAAGGACTAATAGACCTAGATGGCACATGGAGTCTGTCTCTATTATTGAGTAAAAGATTCCACTGCATTTGGAGAGGGCATTCTGGCTTCTGGTCTCTGGATTCATACAGAACTGCTCTTGGGAGCACCGTTCTCATCACAGACAGTGGGCAGGATATGTGAATTTGAATGTCCTCAGATTCATAGTTTCTGGATCTTAACAGGGTCTCCATGGGAGCTGGGTGTCTCATCTCTTAAAATCTGTATGCAAAAAATACTTTCAAACATTAAATTTGTATTTTTCTGGGGAGCTGAAGGTTAAAGAGAAGAGAAGTGCTTCGCAAGTTTGAGGCACTTAAGGATGTGAAAGGAGCTATTTTGGACCTCGATTCTACATGCCTAAAGGCTTCTTTGGGACAAGGGTGTCTGGGTGTAATACATTCTATTAAACTTTGAAAAAATGATAGTATGTACCTTACCTAAGTAGTTCACCTGTAGGATTAGAAGATAATTCTCATACAGATTGACACAAATAAGGTCTATCCAGAAAATATGTTTTCTTTATTAAAGATACTTTGGGCTTCTTTATTCTGTCTCTGTTTTCCAACCATTCCACTTGAACCATTTGCACTATATTGACCTGCTCTGAGCCTTTACGGAAGCTGTTAGAATCTGTAAGGTGAACCCACAGAAGTGTCAAATATTAACAGGTGTTCTCTGGCCTGCTGGTGCTGAACATTGATTTACCTCAGGCATCAAGAAACTGAGAGCGCTCATTTGTAATTGCTGCCTTTCCTGTTCTCTCATATGGTGGGTAAGCACGCTGAAATGTCTTTCCTCTAGCTATTCGGCTTTATATAGGAACTTGCATCACCCTCATCTTCACAGTAGCAGGATTCCGCTCAGTAGCATTCTAGTCAACGTGACTAAGATCTTTCTCCTGTGGTTCGTGGTTTCTCTCATCCTGTCACCACATAATGGCAGAGACCCACCAGGAGCTGGCAGCTCTCCTGGGAGATGCTGATGAGGCCTAGGCATTGCCAGAGCAATTGCAACCACCCCATGTCTATAAAAAGCAGCCCTGCCAAGAAAAACTTGGGGGTACTGGTGGATGAAAAGTTGGATGTGAGTCGACAAATGTGTGCTGGCAGCCCAGAAAGCCAACCATATCCTGGGCTGCACCAAAAGAAGCGTCGCCAGCAGGTCAAGGGAGGTGATTCTGCCCCTCTACTCTACTCTGGTGAGACCCCACCTGGAGTACTACATCCAGCTCTGGAATCCTCAACAAAGGAAGGACATAGACCTATTGGAGCAGGTCCAGAGGAGGGCCACAAATATGGTCAGAGGTCTAGAGCACCTCTCCTATAAGGACAGGCTGAGAGAATTGGGATTGTTCATCCTGGAGAAGAGAAGGCTCCAGGGAGACCTTGTGGATTTACAGTACTTAAAGGTGCCTGACAGGAAAGATGGGGAGCCTGTAGCAATAGGACAAGGGGTAACGGTTTTAAACTTAGAGGGAAGATTTAGACTAGATAAAATAAATGTTTTATAATAAGGGTTGTGAAACACTGGGACAGGTTGCCCAGAGAGGTGGTAGATGTGAAAAGTTTAAGGTCAGGTTGGATGGGGCTCTGAGCAACTTGATCTAGTTGAAGATGTACCTGCTCCTTGCAGGGGCTGTTGGACTAGATGACCTTTAATGGTCCCTTCCAACTCAAACTGTTCTATGATTCTATTTAACTAAAAATATTGGCTCCCAAAATTCATAGAGAAAAAAAAAGGTCTTTCTTTACAGCACTTCTTTGTGGCGTATGAAGAAATCACGGACTCATAGGCCATGCAGTAAGCGAATCCAAATCGACCCTTTATTGCTACACAGAGAAACTTATATACACTAAGACACAAACCCACTCCCCTCGTAATGCCCAATCATGGACTTACAAAAATATTTTCTACCTTCTACTAAGCTTATCACAATAACAGGTACTCTGCTACCAGGACAAGTTTCGGTTCCCAGACTGTGTTCTGTTTTTGTCAGGATGAGCTTCAGGATGTGTAACTTATGTTTCTCATCCTCCCCTGCTCTCAAGGTCGCTACTGGCACACACTGTTGCTCCAGATGCACGTAAATCTTAGCTGTGTGAGTGAACTTTAACTGAACCCACACTTCTTGTCTACTCTGTTGTCCTGTTGAATGAAAAGAGCATATCAAAAGTCATCTCCTAGATTATCTCTTTATTTATTGTCTCATTCCTGAGCGCTCTTTGGTTCAGGGGCAGCTACAATGGATAATAATTGCCCGTGGCGCTCTCAGTAGAAGATTCAGGCATTCAATGAGCTGAACCACCTTCTCAAGTTGCCTGTGAACTTATCTCTAGCTTAGGCAGACTGAGCATTTGTCTAAGCCTTCCAGTTACGAGCCTTAAGTTAGGTGGGATGAACCTGTATTAAAAGTGATCATTAACTTGTCACAGAAAAGCATGCCTTTAAAAAGAGCGGGATGCTCAGTGAAGGAAAAGATACTTACTGTAAATTATTTATAAAAATCATGATCCATTATTTCAATCACAAACATGTACAAATATTGTTTCTCATTGTTTGGTTTTGTGGTTTTTGAGTTTTTTAATAGACTGAATATTATGATCTTATCGCTATAACATTCTTAATAATGTTGTACAGTCAATACGTCCTGCTATTTGTTCATTTCACTTATAGGTGTTTATGGAACCATTTATGTAACGAACTGCTGGGAAATGATTGTTTTCATTATCATTCATCAGCATTCTGTGTAGATCCCACTGAAGCACTGTGGCTTGGACAATACACCACAGTTTATCAATGAATGAGCTGAGTTCTTAAATGAGTAACTGATTTCTTTACCTTTGCATTGTACAGGTTGTTCTTCACAATTGGCAAATCTCATCAGTTGGCCGTGCGTTTTACTTAATACTGGGCAAACATAGCACACATATGTTGATGCAAGTTCCTTTTGCAGCTTGATAATATACTTTGATTTATCACTCTTCTAAGCTGCCGTGTTCTTTTTTTCCCTTAGGGATACGATGATGGATATGGGGGTGAATATGATGATCCAAGCTATGAGGCATATGATAACAGTTATGCCACCCAAACACAAAGGTAAGAATTTGTACTTTTACTTTAATTTTTCAAAGAACGCTTTTGTCTCTTAGCTTTTCCTGTAAATTTCCTGCTTAATTTTCCACATTAAATTCTACAAAATCTCACAGTACTTTAAAAAGCTGTCAAAAAGTAGTAGTGGCATTCAAAGTTTATAGGCAGAATTCTTCAGATGAAGGAAAAATGCAAGTAGCTATCCTTTTAAAATTGGTGCAAATTAAGTGTATTTTTTTAAAATAAGCAAGTGGTTACATCATTTTGCTATCTGATGTCATTTGTGCTTTTTTTTTTTTTTTTTGCATTACTGGTGCAAAGTTGTCAAGGGTGTCTCATATTTATGGCTTTTACAATGTTTTGGGCAAAACCAGCAGGAAATAAAAAAAATAATTATGATGGTAAATACCTGCCACTGGTTGGCGTCCATCATCAAGGTGAACTATAGAAGGGAAATGCATGCCTGAAGTAAGGCTGAAACTATCTGTTTTCAGCCAGTTATTTTCTCAGCAGCTCTCAGAATTGATAAAAGCAACTAAGTTTGGAAATTTATTTTATGTCCTTACTGTGTGCAATAACAGGGAAAATGCCATTCACATCTTTTATGATTTGTGTCACTGAAACAAGGCAACAAAAATGATCCCTTTTTATGTACTCATACACCATACGCACTCATATATTAATTTGACAGTTGGTCCATGTTTATCAAATATGGAATGACATCTTTTTCACAGATAAGCTGAAGAATAAAAGGGTGCTTCAGCCAATTATTCAGAATATGTTCTTATGGGTTGCTAAGAGTACATACAAGATTGTGGGAAAGCAAATGAAATTTTAACAAGACAGATTTTAACTGAGTGTGATTCTCACTGGGCAAGAAAGCAGTGTATACGTATAGATTTCTGCACTCTAAAGACCAGAGGACCTTAAATTTGCTTTTTGTTTAACCATCTTTAATGTTGAATGCTTTGCTGGTGAAAATGCCTGTCAAAATTACTTTCAGCTCCAGAACTGCTGTAGTGAGTGGCAGTTGAGCTGATAAAAAAAATACTTTGTAAGTATTTTTATAATCAGTGAAGAATAGTTAAAAGGATTTATCACATCTAAATGTGAACCCCATCAAGTATACTTTAACTGCACTTTTAAATAATTATATATTACTGACTTCACCCATCATGTCGTTGTGTAGGTAGATATTCTTGTTGTCAAATGTACTCCAACTTTTTTGAAAAGAATTCAGCCCATCTTTTGCTATAATAGTGAATTGTCACAGTAGATATTGCCTCCGGTGTAAAAATAATAATTATTTGGAAACTCTCTGCTGTGACATTGCTTTGTAGCATCTGAATTAACCTCTAATTTCTTTGCAAGTTGATGTCTCAGACAACTAAATGACAAATATATCAAGTTTATGAGGAGTGTATTATAATCAAGCTAGAACTGGCAGTGATAATTTGACTCAAGAAAGAAAACTTATAGAGAGTCACATAATTTTGTCAATTAAACAGCTATTAAGTTTAGTCATCGGATGTGGTTTTTTATAAACGTGAGCTACCTCCAGGATACCTAATCTATTTAAAATCTGCAACTGAAACATTTTGTTTTATAATATATGGCAAGACATGCAGTCATGCTTATCCATGTTGAGTGGCACTGAATGACAGAAGTTGTCTATTGATTTCAAAGAGAGCACTTTTGGAACAAAACACTACTTATTTCAAAGATTTACAGAACAAATGGACCATTAGATATGCAATTTGGATTCCTGTACCTTATTGGCCATTTAGTTTCACAGAAATGCCTCCCTACTGAGCCAAAATAATACAATACAAGAAGAAGGTATGACCAAAATATTTGGCTAGGTGTATATACCAAAAAGTTCTTTCCCAATCTCAGATCTTGTTATTACTATATTCCAATCATATGAGCAAGACATATCATGCACACACAGCTAACAAAGAAGAAAAATTGTACTGCTTCAGAGTACTTATTCCTCTCATCCAGTGTATGATCTACAGGGAAAAAAATAAACAAAATCTAGTAGACAATATGTGTGTTCAGAGAGAAAAATATTAATACCCTCTGCAGGTACTGACTGAAATTCTAAAGCATGAGATGAGAAAAAAATTTTAATCGGTGGCTTAAGGCAGACCTCCCAAGATTTCTGTTCATGTCGAGTTCAGCGTGCTTTAGAGCAGCGCACATACTAAGTTGTGCCTTTTTCTCCTATAGCCTTCCACCACCACCTCTGTTACCTACACCTTTGTCTTCCAGACCTTATATCTACTTCTCATTTGCTCACCAGAGGCTTTCTGACCGTATATAGTCCTTCTGGGGACTCATAATTCCTCCTTTCCCAAGTGGTCTGATTTAGACTTTTTATAAAGTAGTGTCTGCCAACAGCAGAGAAAATGAGGATGCTGTCAACATACACCACTGTGCTACAGTACAGGATTATGGTTTAGTAGAAGGAGCACCAAAAATACCCAGTCTCAGGAACATCCAGATGCAAATGGAGATAAACCCTGTCCTTCTGTGCACAGTTAACTGAAGATTTGTAGTAAAGGTCAGGGACAGCGTTGCAGGCCCAGCAATATTTTTTGTATAGGTCCTTCTCTAATGAACTCTACCACTACCACCCTTCCTGACAAAGATCTCTGGCCTTCATCAGAGCAGTCTGATTTTTAGACTGAAAATAGGGTTTTGGGGTCACTTGCGGAAGAGACTATGACAGAGTCTTGAGATCAGACTTGAACAAAACCCACAATAAGTCTGCGTGGCTGAATGAGCTGAGAGGCACCTCAAGAGCACTTTGGAATGGACACAATAATCAGCTTGAAGAAAGAACAGCAGGACTGTCACTATGGTAAGTGCCACCTATACCTTACTATGTTTGGGGAGACTTATTTTAGGAAGGAGAGAATAAACAATTATTGCTACAGTCTATATTGCAGGATGTATGTCTTCCTTTAACTGACAGAAGCTGTATTTCTAAAGCTCCCTTTTTTTCCTTCTCATCTTCCTGTCCCATAATGACTACCCAGAACATAAGGTGGAACCTCAGGACAAAGATTTAAATGAACTCCCCAAATGTGTCTATAATCATTATTTACAAGATCACATAAAAGGCTACAGGTTTAGCAAAGGCATTTAGAAACCCTGCTCATTTTAGAAATTTGTTCATACTGATGTCAAAATACAGTCTTTAAGGTAATTAGAATGAAAGATTTGACTGATGCCAAAGAGAACAAGGAGACAACCATTTCAATGGGCAGGGGAAGACACCAGATCTGACATACTTCCCATAGGCGATGTTCGAATTTCTTGATGAAACCTCTTTTTCCTCTCTCTTCCTCTCCCTTCCATGCAGTGTGAAGATGGCTTTCAGTGATAAATACCTCTGCCTGCCCAGACACACCAAAAGATATTCTATAGTTGCTCGATTCATGCACTATTCCCTAGGCACCTGGAGGTCAGGCAGAGACTCTCAAACCCTTTCTGCCAGCTAGATTTACCACCTGAACCTCTAATCTGACAACCTGGGTTAAAAATATAAATCCTAGGCATGCTATTCAGAAGTAAAAATCCCTCTCTGAACATGATTGCCATCCCTGCTCCTCACCGTTGCCTGTTCGTGTGTGTCAATGGTGAGGCACAGGAGGGCGTTAAGGGAAATTAATCTTTCTGATGTTATCACACAGCAGAGTCTCATCTCAGCAACCAGTTGATATCCATCTGCTTTCCACTCCCCTTGCACTTGGTACTTAAAAACTTGTAAGTGTATTCTGGTTGTCTAGCAGAACTCTGGTATTACACAAAATTACTCTCACTGCACAAGTGTTTAGCTGGACTCAGCCCTCACCTGTCAGCCATTCTATCAGATGCTGCCCAATTTCCATTGCTAAGGTAGATGTCGTTCCTGTGCAGGCCTGTAAAGGTGTGCTGCTTGTCCACATTTTGGATGATTCTTAGCAGTTCAAGCACACTGATATTCTCAATGGCTTCTTACCTTCAAACCAGTTTGGAACATGTGGTGGCAACCATTCTTCTCTCATTCTTCTTCTCAATCCATTCCCACTCAGGTATTGATTCAAAGAAATAAGTATGATTTTTACAGGGCAACAAGCAAGCTCGTAAAACAAAACTCCAAAATGGTAGAAGTATCAATTTCCAACTCAGCTGTAACACAGAAGATGTAGGAGAATCCTATTAGCTTTCAAAATATAATACACTTTTTGATTTTCTTAGCAGGAACTTTTAAGTTTGTTGAACCACCACCACTGTCCAGGATTAATGGGCTGAAAACACTAGATCACCAGGAGAAAAGGATGAAAAGGTTTGTGAGAGGATCTGCAAGACCTGCTTCTTCGGTTATTCAGAAGTTGGTAGGGAATCAGACTGTACCGCATGCAAAGTGTGGCCAAACTCCTCAGCCAAGACCAACAGAATAATTTTGTGGATCAGTTGCTGGTGAATCAGCTGAGAACCTTGACCGCAAGCAGAACCATCTTCAGCTCTGCTACCACCTCTGTAGTCATCTCCACTGACCTTTGTGTCTGTGCCAGCACCAGCAGTTTCATTTCAAAGGTACCATGTCTCACAGCCAAAAGAAATACTAAGGAAATGTGTGGCTGACTGGCCAGTCACCAGAACCAGGAAGGGTATGTTCTATTTAACCCACTCGTGGGTGACGTATCCAACCATATGCAGTGTAAACAATGGTCTGACAGGGAAAAGCAAAGGAAGTCAGTTGAAGCTTAAAATTTTGGGTTTATATAATTTTCCTGTTCCACAGTGCCTGGCATGAACACTCATGCATCAGTCAGTTCTGGTTTTTTTGTGAACAGGTAGTTGGTATATTGGCAATGGCTTCCAGGGCTGGTTGGCTGGCTTGGTCTTCTGTCTTTTGTTCTGTCTGGCTGCTGTTAAAAACACAGTTAAGCTGCAAAATTAGTTGCTGAGTGGGTGCTTACTAAAGAAAGAAGAGTCTGTGACTCCCATCCTAGGCTGGAAATAGACTTGCAAATATCAGAAAACCTGTAACATACTGACAAGAAGAATAAATAATTCAGTGAGAAAAGATAGATGAAAATAGTGCAAAACATTACTGTTACAGATGTCATCCCACTGTGGCACAGGCCTTCTCGTGACATATCTTCACCTATGCTGTAACTGCAAGAGGACACAGGTAAAGGGCATTTCTGTTGCCTGCCTGGACCCAGACTCAGTAGTGACCATAACCCAGTTTTAGGGCCTTGAAGCAATTCTTGTCAAAATATCTACTGTTAATCTTGCGAAATATTTTATGTAATGCTATAGGCAACAGTACTCTGGACACACATTCCATGCTGATATGCAGATTGTTTTGGGACAATGACTTCTGGTTAGTCTGTCAAATGCACACTGCAAAGCCGTCCTGCATCTGCTAAGCAAACAACTTCGTTTCTGATTCACAAATGCATCTTAAAGGTCATGTAATCTCTGAACTTCCTCTCTAAGAAGTTAATGGTGATACAGAATCTAAATCTTAAGATAAAGAAAGATGTCATTAATACATCTAAATAAGTTCTAAGTTTTTACATGATCTGGAGACTTAAGCACATTGAGTTAGATAACTGCCAAAATGAAATTATCTTAGAGGACTGAAGAAGAGAGAAAGGAAAGGAGCAGTATCAGAGAATTTCAAGATGACTGGCATAGCTTTCATATAACTGAATTATATTTAATTCAAAAGATATTATTATCTGTGGTTCATACCTATAGCTGTGCTGTCATGTGCAAAGTCCCACTGGGCTCCTGTTTCTCAATGCTAGTAACAAAAATATAATGAGAAAAAGATGTTTCAGGACATATACGCTGCCCATGTCCTCTTTGCTGCTGTGGCAGATAGTTGTTGTGGCCATATCAATGTAGTTGTATCCGAGTAACCATATGTTCATAGCAATATCTATCAATTCAACCTTTAATAGGCTCTACAGTTCTGATTCACATTCTTATAATGACTCAGACCCACTGAAAATTTCAAGAGCACATTCAATCACTGAGATTGAATATATGACTTTGTTTTCCTGATTATTTTTGTTTCTATTGTTAAGCTTACGCTATCTACTGTATAGGTTGTGTTTACAGCTCCTTTTTCCATGTGGGCTGCTAGTACGGGGGATTTAGGGATCACTTATTTCTGATCTGGTATGCAGGAATATAGCATGGGCCACAGTTCAGCCCATGTCACTTATGTGGCTTAGGGTACAATTGCTTCAGTGTAGAGACGTGCTGCACAATGATTTAGGAGGTAAAGCAAAGAATATTTTATCCAGCTGAATCTGCAGGAATTATTCACATCAGCAGTATATATTTGCCTGAGCTCCAGTTCATCCTGGTTACCCTTGCTTGACCTCCAGATACCAAGTCTTTGTATGTACATCTGTTTCCAAAGATGACTTTTTCACAAATAGACGAGTAAAATAACACTTTCAGACTAGCACACTTGTCTTTACAAAGCAGTACAAAGTTCTGCTGGGCATACATGTTCTTTAGTGGTCCCTACCCAATGGACTGTTTTTCTCTCCAAGCTCCTTTTGGATTCAACAAAAAATTATGGCCTTATGTTTCAGTAACAGAAATTTAGTATTAACATTAGGACTAGAATGCTCAGTAGTCTCCATCACCATAGCTTTTCAAACCACTTTAGACAAATTTCAGTAAAGAATCATGTAAATAAATTCATGTGCCTATAGGTAGATGAAATCATCTAGGTGACATCCTAAAGTCCTTCTAGCTCTATTTTCTGTTCATTTTCCCCTTTTTGTGCATGCATTTTTTCAGGTTTACTTCAGGATAACAACACAGGATAATCTAATTGGATGGAGGAAGCTGTTTTGTTACAAATAAAAAGAAAGTAGCCCCATTTCCCAACTGCATTTTGATTTGTGGGCACTTTATGACTGATAGAAATAATTTTAGGAACAATTAAAGTAAATTTGATGTTTCAAGCACTAAAAAAGTAAGTGTGTTTTTAATAGAGTAGGGTACTGACATTCGTATGTTTTCCATGTTGTGTTAAATTACAGTAAATAATTCTAGTCCGTTCCTTCAGGATGATCTCATAATAAAGATATCAGATCTTAATTTTTCATAGGTAACATTTTCATCTAGATACATAAATGTACACAAACTGAAGACTATAATACATCTCATAATATAGTACAGTGCAGCACTGGATGAACTTTCTGGTTTAGACTTCTTAATTTTGCTGAAAAGGGGCAAAATTCATTAGGGGAAAAAAAATCTTAGATACAAAAGTATCAAGACACTAAAGAGTTATATTAGTTTTGTTTGCCACTACAAAAGAAATTAATATGATGGCCAACTCATGTAAAGCATAAACGTTCTTATATGCTCCTTTTAGTTTCAAGTATTGACATAGACTTTGTACAACAGTGCCAGGATACATGCAATAATAGTTAGTGCAAATTACAACACAAACCTATTTTGTCAGTCTTATTAACTGACGTCTGTAATCAGGAGAAGATTAAATAAGTCTGCCACGATTCTGCAAGACTGAGTTGCTAAAAACCTTCTGCTGTGCATCTAAGGGACATTTAGAAGCAGCATTCAGGCTGCTCATAGCTTTTAGTGATGCGATAGCTGTCTTGGAGTCAACCATTTTAGAGGCCACCTTTGTCCTTGTAAGTGATGTAACAGCATTGATTCATTAACATCACTGTAAAGTCTAGAAATCCATGTAGCTGATAGCCCATTACTGTGCTAGAGTTGTACAACTGAAAAGCTTATGCGTTCTTCAAAGATCTTTGAGTCAAAATTCCTGAAAATCTTCTACCTGCATGACAGAATTTATTCTTATATTCCATTATGTGCAGAACCTTTTTTGATAAATTTTTGAAATTTTTGAAAACTTCTCAAAAATCTAATTAGAACAGTTACTTCAGAAGAACATTGCCGGTAACAAGTGGCTGTTGTTCAGCAGATAAGTTCTGATCCCTGGATTCAATCTTCAAATGACAGCTATCAGACTTCTAGTAAGATCCTATCTCTTGCCAGTGTCCCTAGTGTGTTTGCACCTACCACTTGTAGTATAGTTCAACGTTCCCTGAGGTGTCCAAACTCCTACCTTCCCTCCAATTGAATCCCCGCTATAATGCTGTGAAAGGATTTCCAAGCAAAAGATGGCAGAAAAATACTCAGGGTAAAACTAAGGTCTTTGGCTGTTTAATTGAATACCAAAGAACTAGGGAGCAAATATTTCTGAACAGTGTTAAGACAAAGACTTAGAGTTGCTGTTGAGAAACTCACAATCATATTCACATGCTCTCTTTCCTAATGTCTTGCTGGAGGGCTTTAATAAACGGCATTTTTCAAATTCATATGTTCTGATGCATTCAGAAAGAAAACACTGAGAGACATCAATGATCTTCCTCGAATCTAGAATAAGTCTAGTAAATGCTTAAAGCAATAATCAGATTCCTTGCTTTAATCAACCAGCCCCACTGTTTTTGACTACTTGCTTGGTAAAACGTTCCTGCAGACTTGTTGTGGAGAAAACTATTCACAGTTAAATGAAACAATTTTGTCTTTAGTTTATAAAAGATGGCTAGACAGGCCTGTGAATGACCATTAATTTATTAGGAGATTATCACATGGTTAAATCTTTTGGTGATATGATCAGAGGTTTACTCACTTCTCTTTCACTAGTAAAAATATTACTATATAGTAAAATATAAAGACACATAAATATAAACCAAGCTGCAATAGGTAGAGTGGTTACACTGGTTCTTTGTAAAATGGGATATTCAGTATTATTTTCTCTGCTGTGCACTTTCTCACCTTTTAAGCAGTATGCATTGTATTTATACTTCGTCATATTTCATTTTGGCTTTGTGCTTATATCCACCTGTTCATAAATAAAGATTTTCCTGTATTTTATTTCCAACCTGTTGAAATCAATCAAGGCAGGAAGCCTCGAATATGACATTTTATGTATCTTCACAGCAATCCACTTAAGGCATTCATCATCAGAAACTGTTTTCAAATGCCATTTCTCATTTATTTGATTCAATGAGCAAAATGGAATCAAATTTCTTTACTCTGAAGTAGAGAAAAGTTTTTCCTCTAAAACTGGGTAGGATTTCTAAAATTCTGCATCATTCCCTTTGCAAATAATGTGTCTGCAGACATTTTGTATTATGTTCTGAAATAATCAATCGTAATTATGTGTCTGTGAGAAGAGTACAGCAGAATGCAGAATATTTGAATAGAAATCCCCATGTGTCTGTGGTTGTGGCAAATAAATGGCAAATTGGTTTCTATTTCAGATGTGTAAAAAAGTTCAGAACCAAAAGTCATCTTACAGTTATGATGGCTCTCCACTCCTATGCTTGTATAACTGTCGCGGGTGTAGCGATTAACTTCACTCATAAGACGGAAGTAGTGAAATATTTGTTAATATTAAACAGTGATTTAACAAAGTTAGTAGTGAATGCAACAGTGTTTTATGTGATTCGATGGCAAGGCACACTCTATTATTTACTGCACAGAGGACAGGGTCAGACAAGCTGTCAGGGAGACCCTCCCGTTGAGTCACGAGGTTCAGAAAGGACCCCCCTTTCTTTCTAAACTCCTTCTCAGAGAGAAGTCTAGGGGCAGCTGGATCCAATCCTAGTCCCAGACTTGGTCAACTGTTTATGTCTAAAGGATTATACATGCGCAATCAATCCTTTTATATCACTTAGCTAAGATTTCAGAGTTTAGCGTGCTATTAGTCGCCTGCCGTGAATATGTTGCGGAGAGGAATCTCTTAACTTTGAGGAGTAACCTTCAGTGGGTGTCCCTGCTCCAGGGGAGATCCTGGTGTTCAGCCCGCTGCCGTGCAGCAGAGCTCAAAGGGCTCTTGGGCTGTCCACTATTTATAGAGTAAGATAATTGACCTATAGTCATATTCTCATGGGAACAAACTATCCAGGTCCCTGCTCCAGACAGTGTTTTGGCTGTGTTGCCAACCATCCCCCAAAGTCCAGGTGCAACTCATCACAGCTCCTGCTGATGGTCATGGCTTGAGCAGGAGCTGGTGGGGGGGAAAGGGGAAGAGCACACCGCCACAATAACTCTACTGGCTTCATTATTTATTTTATTTTATTAATTCATATTTGCTGTAGCATGAAATCAAAGGTAGGAAAATGCTGGAGACAGATGAGAGCCAGTTTAACTTCAGGCATGTTGTAAGCTTCTAAATAAATCCAGGGAGTATTGTAATGGAGACATTCTTCTCTGTTAAAAATATTGGATACAATCAAACGAGCTTTCAGAAAAAGGGAGACTTTATCCACTAAAATGTTCACCATATTATTCCATTAGTTCTAAAGATTTATTCGGTAAAGGACTATATTTGTGATTTAAGGCGGAATCCTGCAAGAAGTTCCTTTATTCAAAAGAATTCTCATCTTTCCTATAGACGTAATGCTCTGTTAAATAGAGATGTTCCAGTAAGCTTCAGCTTCCTAGGAGGATTATTTCTTTATTCACATATTTCCACTATGATATGTTATAAAATAATATTTTATAAAAATTACATATATTGCAGTTCAGATGAATGCAAATGTTGCTCACCTGTCTTCTGAGCATACCGCTTTGTGTAAATAGCTTTTCTTTCATGGCCAGCTATATGTTAAGTCCTGCTTGCTTCTTCCCTCGTGTAGGTGGGAGAAGCATTACAAATACAGTCTTACATAAATTGACTGCCGTAGCGTTAGAGAGGATCCTGTTAGCACAGGAGCTGAGCATTTGATTGTATCAATTATCGATGTTGATAGTTGTAAACTCCAAGGTTTACACAACAGAAATGAGATTGAGAAAGAGGAAGATAACGGGTGATAGGAGACCAAGATCTCAAAAGATCCATTTGAGGAAGTGAAAAAGAATGAGGTGTGTCTAAAATATTGAATCCCACCTCTAGACATCCTTGTGAATTATCCCGGCTGTTAGCTTGACTCGAGAATCTGTTGTTGAACCTAACCTGGACTGGGGTATATCTATAAGGAGTGCTAAAGTTTCATTTATCCATATCTATATGTATATAAGTCTAAATATCTCTCTCTATATATACACACATACATATATATATACACACATGTATGTATATATGTCTAAATATCTATGCATATCTATGTCTAAAGTACAGATGTTGATTGCAAGCTGGCAGAGGCCAGGAATCCCTCTTGAAAGAGTGCCTATCCTAAAACACGATATTGGTTCAATCACACATTGTTGAGTGTCACAACATAAAGTGGGAAGTCTCTCAAGTTATTTTTACTTCTTCAAAGGCCAGCATGAAACTTTTTCATCTGTTTGATCATGAATCTGAACTGTGGAATTTCACTGGCATCAGCTGAATCTCTAGTTTGGACCAATTCTAGTATTTCACAAAAGAAGCCTGATTATTATCTAGTGGTGGAGTTAGAACTCTGAGGTTGATCAAAAGCCTCTTTTCTAAATTCACTAGCTCTTTCCCAGATGTTTCCTAATAAAAGATTCCTGTAATATTCTAGAATATACTCTCCCAGTTAAAAAGTACAACCATTAAGAGAGAAAAAATAAGGTATAATAATGTCTTTACAGGAAAGAAAGGCATTCGGTTTCTTAGGATCTTTTAGGACAGATTACAGAACACACTTCACCTATATGGAACCACACGTTGGCAGTGTTTAAAGCAGATTAACCCTTTCTTGTACCTTTCAGCTTTGGCTGTTAGTGTGCCCATTGTATGGCTGCAGCCACATTTGGTTCTCCACAATTTGAAAATAAAAAGTCAGATGCATCTCTCAGCAAGTAAAAGCAAAGAACAGAAAGACAGAAAGGAAAAAAAAAAAAAAAAAAAAAACCACAAAAAAGACCATGAGGGAACAAGAAGGACTCAAGTTCTTCAGTTCTTGCAATGTTCTGCTGCCTTATATTGCAGAAGGTGTAAGAGCATCCAGGGAGCCAGATGGTAATGTTGCTAACCATGGGTCTCTTGTCAGCAGCTTCCTGCAGGTGCAGGAGGAGATTGGTCAAAGGCTAATGCAGTCTACACATTAATATTGTGATTTCCTATACCTAATGCCATTGATCTCTGAATGGTGAACATCACCCATCTCCAAGGTGGCTTATTGACTCAAAAGTCAAGGTTTTGTGCCTTCAATCTTAACTCTTTTGTTTGTGGTTCTTTGCTTAAAGCACCTTAGAGCACCATTTTCATTTTCCCCAGCCTTTTGGATAACAAGCTGTGTGGTTTCCCATGGGTGTTGACACAGTCAGACTGGAGTTTGGTTTTCCTTAGCTAATGTCAATTTGAAAAAGTCCCAATTAATGAGAAGTTAAAAACCTCTGTTGTCTTTAAAGGTTGCTGTTTCGATACAGAGCCTCTGTATGTGGGCCCTTCTTATATCATAGGATCTCCAGATAATTCAGGTTGGAAGGCAGCTCAGGGGGCCCTTATCTCTCAAATAAGGAACATCTTTTATGTTCTTTTTTTTGGAACTGATCCGGCTTTTTCTGCATGAAAAGAAGACGTCACAATTTATGGGAACTTTAATCCCAAATCTTTAAAAGTAACAGGTTCAAAAGCACTAAGCTAAGCCAATGGTTATATTAAAAATAAGCATAAATATGTTATGATTATGAATGTTAACAATATACGCACTATTAATTTTCTTGTCCGCAGAATAGGAATGAGGACAGAATCATACATCTTTGTTGCAAAAGTTTCATTTAGATAGACAAAAATTACATCAGAGGTTCTCAGATTGTTAGCCATTTGAGATATAAAAATAATTAAACTACTTGTAAGATTCACGGTCCCATGTATACCAATTCTTCCACAAGTGGTACATGTAGAAGATTACTAAAGTCTAAGTCAGGGCACATCAAGACCTCTGTGTTGCAGAAGTCTGGTGTTAAAGTACAGTGCAATGCTTTGAAAATTTAGGAGGAAAAGCTGAAAAGCTGTTAATGAGCTAATCTTATCTGCTTTATAAAATGTATTGCATCCTGCTTTCAGGTGGGTGCGTGTACTTAACTAAATTACACTTCATGTTGCTTGAAAGTAATGAATGCTAATGACAGATAATGGTGTCTTGTTTCCAATTAGCACTGACAAGACAGCCTGAGGTTTCTAGAGCTCATGATCACTGAATTTTCCAGGAACAGTCTGAGAACTTTAAAATTATATAACTAAGTTTTATTTATGCTGAATGCATTGGCTGATTGTTTCCTTCCACAGCTGAGCACAGTGCAAAAGAGCTGCATCTCTCTGTAGTTCAATAATCTAAAAAAAGACCTTATGTATGTAAAGTCATGTTTTATCACACATTTTTTATAAACATCATTGTTCACGTTAATAAAAAACACAGGAAAATGTTTACAAATAAATGCATGTAATAGATTGTATTGAATATTCAGAAAGGTTTAAAATAGAGCAGGCTAATGGATAAGCAGTCTGGCTCACAAAATGTGAGTTTAAATCGGGTATTTCACATTAAGAAATAAATTTCCTTCACTTTGGTATTGTTCAAAACGCTATCTAATATGAATTAGCAAGGAATTTGAAATACCATTTTGGCTCAAATCTATGAAAAATGTATATTATTCAGGGATACAGAGTTGGAGAACTTAGATAACAATCAAGTATTGTGCTATGAATTATGCATTTTCAGAAATGTGTTAAGTATTGTGCTCACAGACATCAAATAAGCAGTATATAGCAAATCACTTCCTTTCTGCAGTTGCAATATGACTTGTTTCTTATTTTAACAGTTTGTGTATTAACTTTGTATTCTGTTTAGAATGTGTTTCAGTTCCGAATGTTCACCGTGCAGCAGTTTTATCTCACATCCTTCTTGTCTATATGATTGTGTGTTTTTTCTCTAATAAAAACGTACAACAACAATAATGTAGCAATGAATTTTTACGTGCTATTGTGAACCTTGCATTTTGCTGGATGCTGTGTTGAGGGTAATAGCTCAAAGCCCTACTCAGTGACCACTGAAAAGCCAGACTGCTGTTGGTAACTTAGTGGTCTGCAGACTGGGTCCCAGATGCACTCCTTTTAAAGCTGACCTTTGGATGCAACCGCTTTGTTTTATAAAATGTATCGGGGAGAAACACTGGCATTTTATCCACTGACAGAAGATGAGAATCGTGAGGTTTCTTCTCCTGTAGTTCCATTCGCTAGTCCCACACCCTTCTACCCAGAAAAGCGGGCAGTATGCCAAAGTGCTGCTGCTTAAATTGGATTACACGAGATTTTTTCGTACTGCTGTCTGCCACATCTGAGTGGCATGTCATCTGTCTGTTCTGTACATTTCAAGTAATTTCTTAGGTCTAACCCACCAGCTCTGTAGATATGACTAGATACATGACTTAACCCTTGCGTTGCCAGTTCTGTAGTTCAATTTACATAATCCTGTAATTTTGCTTAACTGGCTACTAGAATCATTACAAAATAGTACAGAATGCTTAGTATGGTCAATAAACAAAATTTGTATTCTTGCTGTTTGATTCTTGCACCAATTCAATAGGAGGATGTATATGTTTAGATAATTAATTTTCAAGCAATTGGGTGACTCACATTATCCTAGAAGGTAATGCTCTGCAGGGATTATGTCCTATAGAGTTCAGATGGCATTGGGAAAGACATTTAAACATATTAACTTCATTTTCATTAGTGTCATTCGTATGTCCATTTTCTCAAACTGCGTTAGCTAATGAATTTCATGTCTGAGATATAGACGTCAGCGTACTATCCACTCACATGAATGACCTCTGGCTAAATTACTAAATTAATGCACAACAATTATAGCTGCATTTTGAGTTACAAAAAAAACCCACAGATATTTGTGGCTGAAAACTGACTATGCAAGCTGTGCTTAGCCAGTTAGGGGATGACGTGTCCCAAATCAAAACAAGTTGACTGTCACTTATCAGATACATGTAATCAGTGCTTTCAAGTGAGATGCAGCACATGAATTATTCTCAGAAATTATTCCAAAAATAGTTACGAATAGCTGTTAAGTTTGAGAAATTAAAAATCTGATTACAGGCAGCTTGTGAACAAAGAAGTCAAAATTAGTTTAAAAAAATAATTGTTACTGATTGCTTGTTTATCTCTATTGCATTTGTGAAACATTTTTACGTACACTCCACTGTCAACTAGGCTTCTCTTTCAAGTATAAACTAATATTTTTTAAATTATATTCTAACATGGCAAATTGCCTGAGCAATAACGTTATAAATAGTGCAATATCAAGCTGATTGCCTGCTTCTGTTCGTTTTGCAAGAGTCCATCTCATACAGCGTCCAAGGAAAAAGAAGGAAAAGTGACAATAACAAAAAATTAACAAGAAAAGTCTAACATCTGTTTGGTTCACTGCAAATGGAAGAAATACCGTATAGTAGAATTCATGGAGTTTGTAAGCTTTCTGGGCAGAGACCTATTCTTGTTTTCTCTACCTGGTACCTGATAATACTGGTAGTCTTATCTTGAATTTGGTACCAGGTACGAAATACACAGTGCAAACTGTAAATAATAGTAACAGTCAAGCAAAAGTGTGAAAAAATTTCCATTTCATTATGTCTTAGAGGTCAGATTTTCTGGTTGTCCACTCCAGGTAATAGCTGGGCATTGCTGATTATCAGGGTGCAACTGTCATCTGAAATCTTTTGATAATACGTTAATATGACCATACACAATTTTTGTTAATGAACAGAAAGCAGTGAAAAAGTCAGTTTGAGACTCTAAGTATGATTTTCCACTTCTTACAATATGCACTTTATTGATTACTGTATAAAACTTTCCATGGGCATAAGGAGAAGGCTGTGGAGAATCAGGTTTGTCTCTACAAGCGGTGAAAACATATTTTCTTCTTCAGGAGCAAAGCTGAAAACCTGTCAGTGTTTTCGGTAAAGATAAATAGTTTACAGGTTCCACACAATACAATGCAGCCAGATTTGGGGAAAACAAACTATGCTGAGTTTGATACCGCATAAATGTTTGGCATTACAGAGAAATGAGATTAACACTTCTTTTGGCAGTTTAACAATAGTGAATAACAAAGTGGATGGTCTTCTTTCGGACCTTATTTTTGCAAATAGAATTTCTGTCAGTGTTTGTCACATTTTCTAGGTTTGCATATTTAGAACCAATTTTGTTTTATGCTCAGTAGATAAGAAATGTGGTGTGCTGTATAATAGCTGTTATTGTCACTGATACATTTTCCTTCACATTTTTTAAATTCTCACTACCCCTGAAACCAACTGGACTATGCTATCATGTAAAAGTGTCAAAATATGTTTCATTTTCTATGCTTTGTTTTCATTTTGAGTTGGTTACCTATGATAATAGTGACATGGCTATCTAAATCTGTTACAGTGTGCCTGAATATTATGACTACGGTCACGGAACAAGCGAAGAGGCTTATGACAGCTACGGTAAGGTCTATTCTATCTTCAGCAAAAGTGTGAAACCAAAAGGAAAAATCTGTCACTGACAACTCAGAAATTACTTCCACATACCTTCCTTTCTTTCGCTGCTTTAACAAAGACCAAACAAAATGGATTTCTGTAACTTTAGGGTGAGATTTGACTTATTGAAGTAGGACCAGAAAGTTGGACAGATCGATTTTGATCAAAACTACAAAGCCAATTAATCAGTGTCACAGATCAGCTTTAAGAGTGACACCAGAGTTTCTGATTAGTGCCTGAATATATTTCACGGTCTTGTTTCAGTGTGTTTCAGTTTCAGTCTGCTTGATGTGCCAGCAATAGCATGCATCTGCTACTGTCATATGCATCATTTCAACCAGCAAGTTGGTAGGTTTTGAAATGGTATGAATGGTATAATATTTTTAATGGTATGAAGCTGTGGCAGGGGAGGTTTAGATTAGATATTAGGAAGAATTACTTTACTGAAAGAGTGGTCAAGCACTGGAACAGCCTGCCCAGGGAGGTGGTGGAGTCACCATCCCTGGAGGTATTTAAGAAATGTGTAGACGTGGCTCTTCAGGGCATGCTCTAGTGCCCGAGATTGTTAGTTTGTGGTGGGGTGTTGTGTGTGAGGTTGTGGGTGTGGGGTTTAGTTGGTGGGTGCTTTTTTGTTTTGTTTTGTTTTGTTTTGTTTGCTTGTTTGTTTGTTTTTGTGTGTTGTGGGGTTTTTTTGTTTGGTTTTTTTCTTTTTTTTTAATGTGGTTGGACTCGATGATCTCAAAGGTCCCTTCCAACCACTAAGATTCTGTGATTCTGTGATTCTGTAATATAGACTTAATGAAAGTGGAAAGAGAGGGTGCTGTACCACCATGGGAACCCCCACTGCACCTAGAGGAAGAGGAATGTCTTGTGCCACACCAGGCATGTGAGTAGAGGGAGCGCTGTACTCTTTGCACCTCTCCCCACTGTGTCTGTGTGTGAGCTGGGATAGTTCCACTTCACAGGAACACAGGGCACGAGAGGAAAATAAATTGTTGCTCCAGAGTGTACAGCCTGTTTTCTAGGTCTCTTGTTTGATATTAGTGATGTGTTTCAATAACTAATTAGAATCTATTCCATCTTTTCCTATCAGGCTTTTTTTTTTTTCAGTATATTTTACCATCAGATGGCACAGTGAACCCGACTCTGACATTTTCACTGAAATAAGAGAGCAACGCTGACTATCGTCAGCTGAGAGACTGACCCTAGTATATTCAGCAGAGTTGTCATGCTTGATTTACCACTACTACTACTACTAAAGTATCATAAGCTTACATGGTGACTTCCAAAGCATTGTAAAAATGTGAGCTGGTGGAAATGGCGCTGCAAGTAGAAGTTACAGTAAGGGGTTATATAAGGATTGCTGCTTGAAAGCAGTAATTTTATTCATGCAGCTGTGAAGCAAATGTCACTGTAATGCAAAGTTGGTTTCCTTTGTGTTTGTACAGAAATCACGAGACATTACTGAGACGTTGTCAAAATGATTGCATTGAATAATCAGGAATAACTTAATTTTTTATATAATCAGTGCTCACAATACATTTGGATAATACAATGTGCAGTCAAGCAGATTTTCAGTGCTAAACAAGTAATAATAATAATAACTTATCCATGTGGATGTGTGTGGTTCTGTTACCCTTTGTTTTGTTTCCTTTTTGTACGTACTTTTTTTAATACCTGCAGTGAAAGACTCCCCTCTACAGATCCCCTCTCTGTCTCTCCTTCCAAATGCATTGCTAAGGTTTTGGGCAATGCAGCAAAGAAAGAAGTCTGAGCTCAGCAGTAAGGGTTACCACTACTTAACTTTTAACTAGACTTCCCCATGCTGAATTTAGGCAAGACATTTAAAGTAATGTCACTCTTCCTCCAATCCCTCATTTGTAAAACTAGAAGAATAGTACTTGTTTTCCCAGCAGAGCTTTTGAATGGACTAATTAGCTAAGGCTTACAAAGTGTTCAAAGACTAGACCCTCAGCAAGTTTGCTGACGATACAAAACTGGGAGGGGTGGCTGACACACCGGAAGGCTGTGCCACCATCCAGCAAGACCTGGACAGGCTGGAGAGCTGGGCAGAGAGGAACCTGATGAACTTCAACAAAGGCAAGTGTAGGGTGCTGCACCTGTGGAGGAGTAACCCCCTGCACCAGTACAGGTTGGGGGCTCCCACCAAGGGAGTGGGGAGATCGGACTCCACAGGGTTTCTTTGTGCGGGAGTCAGAGGGAGGAGATGGTTGGGGGCTGACCTGCTGGAGAGCAGCTCTGTGGAAAAAGATCTGGGAGTCCTGGTGGACAACAGGAGGACCATGAGCCAGCAATGTGCCCTTGTGTCCAAGAAGGGCAATGGCATCCTGGGGTGCATCAAGAAGAGTGTGGCCAGCAGGTCGAGAGAGGTCATCCTCCCCCTCTACTCTGCCCTGGTGAGGCCCCATCTGGAGCACTGGGACCAGTTCTGGACTTCTCAGTTCAAGAAGGACAGGGAACTGCTGGAGAGGGTACAGCAGAGGGCTACAAAGGTGATGAGGGGCCTGGAGCATCTCTCTTATGAGGAGAGGCTGAGGGACTTGGGTCTTTTTAGTCTAGAGAAGAGAAGACTGAGGGGGGATCTGATCAATGCTTAAAAATACTTAAAGGGAGGGTGTCAGGAGGATGGGGCCGGTCTTTTTTCAGTGGTGCTCAGTGACAGGACAAGAGGAAATGGGCACAAACTTGAACATAGGAAGTTCCACCTAAACATGAGGAGGAACTTCTTTCCTTTGAGGGTGGCAGAGCCCTGGAACAGGCTGCCCAGGGAGGTGGTGGAGTCTCCTCTGGAGACATTCAAAACCCACCTGGACACGTTCCTGTGCAACCTGCTGTAGGTTGTCCGGCTCTGGCAGGACTAGATGATCTCCAGAGGTCCCTTCCAACCCCATATCATTCTGTGATTCTGTGATTATGACTAAATTTTTGCTCTGCATGAAGCTACATTTTTTTTTGCCATTTAGCAGCTGAAACAAACTCAAAATGCTTGGGTTTGCTTTGCTAAACTTGTCTTAAAATACATGGTTGATAACTGTGGACTTGCTTTCCTGCTTAAACAATTTTCTGAGCTTGCATTTGATTACAAAATTCTGGAATAGTTTTACCAGTAACCTGGAATAAGCTTAAAAATGGAATAATATTCCAAATTGCTATTTTTCTATTTTCTGAAATCAGATACATTTCTATGTGAGTCTTTGTTCTCCTGTTGGTTCAGTTCTTTTAGGAGATTAGTAAATTCACTAGTGCTGTACTGTGGAAACCTGTGGGTGTCACCCCGAAGTAACCACCATTTATCTGAAGAGGTAATCTGAGTATATGGAGCTGTAGAATATATTCTAAATTTCCTTATTTTCTAAATTCTTGGTACATATACTGATGTTCCCTCTGTATGTGGCTTTTTAAGTACCTCCCACCCAGCCAATAAGCAGTCTGGTGCCACCCCTTCTCATCTTCATGTAACTTTTACCCTAATTCTCTGTTTCCAGAGAACTGTTCCCAGTTCTCTACTTCTTTTTCAGGCTGTTTTGCGATTCATTGTGAGTCTTCTGAATCCATCCCACTGTGTAAAATCAGCTGTCCCTTCATATTTCACCATCCTGCGGAAATCAACAGTCTTTCTTTTACTCTAGTTAGAGTTTCACATGTTTTATTACCTTTGACAACAAGTGTGCATTCCTCCTTTACAATCCTTCTGGCACACCTCTGTGATTCAGAATTCCCCCAAACTCTGAATAAGGCCACACACAAACAGTACGTGAACATAGAAGTGGTGTCTTCTTGTTGTCTCTTAGACATTTGTTGTAACAAATTGTCTTTTCACACTTACCCCTTCCAAGAACAGTATCTGAATCCTCAAAAACCGACTAGCTTGGCATTTCTTTCTTTTCTCCTGTGCATCCTCTTGCTTCCAATTTATCTTTAGGGAGGGCAGTTCTCAATCCCGAGAAGGTTTCCTTTTATTCTTTTTCATGAAGAAAATTCAGCCAAATAGCAATGCTACTTTTTCTTTTTTTTTTTTTTAAGTGTAATATAGAGCTCTCTGTAGTTTGTTAAGTATTATATAGCACCATAGTACTCCCATATGAGCTGCCTACTATTACTTTTCTTTCTATCTGGGCTCCTGAGAAGTAGCAGGTGTTTTTTGTCTCATGGGTTCTTCTATGCTCCTTTTAAAAGAGCTTGTGGAGAAATCTGGCTGGGGGCACTGTTTCCTCAGAAGTTCTTAAAATGTATGCATTTATAGATTGTTCATGATAGGGTTGCAAAAATCACAGTGGTGTTTCAGAGCAGAGCCCACCTGAACACCATGTCATTCTCAGAAGTTCGTCTCTCTTTTGATTAGATGGAAGTACTAAACAAGAAATGGCCTAAGTCACTTATCTGAGGCTGGGCAAAATGAATTCTTACATGCTATTCGCCACTGTAGAATCCACAACTTGGGTTAATTGCCTTGACTTCTTGTTCGGTTTCTGATGTGAAGGTTCCTGAGAATTCAATCCCTTCCAAATCCAACCAAGCAACCTCCCAAGACAAGGACAAAGGCAGCTGAGAGGGATGTATGTAAAATCCCACAATTTCCCAGGACTTAGGGATGTTCCGTGAATGAAAGTTCATAGCACAGAACGCTGTCGTGCAGTTAGATACTCAAACTCTATTGTGATTTGATATGCTTGCCACCCAGTCTCTCAGAAGGATCAAAGTAGAGACACTTCAAAGCATTCCCTGCAGCAGTTCTGGGCACCTGGAAATACTTTACTAAGGAATTATGAGATTCCTACAAATTTTTGATAGGATCAGGATTATGCAGCTACTGCTAGAGAATTTTGAAGATCACTGTTCTGGCCTAAAGAACATAAATGTGCTCTCATTATATTTTAATAATTTTCTGGTTTCCCTTCTAGCACTGTTGTCATCTGATGAGGTAGTTTCACTAGATAGGTGAAAACATGAATGTAATAATTTGTCTTCTAAATCAATTAGGATAAAATGTACAACTACAGATTTGGTAACTGAGATCCTTTCCTGCCCATATGTAATGTCATGCCCAAGTCCAAAAAGCATCTTCACTGGACAAGACCACTGTAAAGTAAAAGGCTTTTATAAACCATTCACATTCTCATTTTTATCTCCTTTTCCCTGTTTTTTAGAGGAATCAGCACTCTCAATACAAGTGTTGTGCTGTGTGAGGTCACTTGAGACTTGCTAGCAAGGCGCATGCAATACCTTATAAGCTATATTAATTATATCTGACCTGCCTCACAGTTGTTTCATTTGAATCCTTTTTCTCCCTTGCACTGATGGGAGCACACAAGGTTTTATTTATCAGATACAGTTTCTGTCTTTGTTCTTCCCTGGGCTGAGGACTTGGCTCTAGCAGACGAGCTCTGCCAGTTCCTGCTGCAGAAGGCTGAAGAGGCTCCTGCCTCTGCTTCCAAAGGCTGATACTGCCATAGCGAGGATGGAGGAAAGCAAGACTGTGCCTGTTGTCAGATGCTGTAGTTCACAGACTGGTGCATATTTTGCCCTGTGTATTACCTGAAAATGATGACGATTTATGTTTTTTATGCCAGGTCATGAACTGTAGTATCTGAGAGGCCAGTACACGTGGACTTCTGTTGCTACTACCAAAAAAGCAGAAATCATAGGTAGAGGGTAAAAGGAGAGGCTTAAAGTCTATAAGCTCATAAACCACCACAATTAAACTAGAATAACACCACCTGCCAAAGGCCTTAGGCAAGAGTTAGGGAGGTTAATCTGTACCTTGTCTCCTGCACAAAAAGGAAAGACATAAGTGAACTCCACTCTCTTTCCTGTTGCTGTACAGCAAAAGCTTCAAAGGCTGTTTACTGCAGGTGCTGCCATTGCAGCGAGGAGACACCATTATTTAAGTGTGCTCTATATTCACCAAAAATTTTCAAATGTGCACATTTTCTCTAATTACCACATTTTGTGGTGCATATTCTACTCCAGTTTAACATTAAGTGCTCACTTGTAAACAACTGGTATTTGGGTTTAGGATAATTCCATCTTTAATTAAAATTGGAGAGTGTAACTGTTTAGTGTAATGCCTTTTATTATAAGACACTCTTTAAGTTGTAAAATGCTGCCACAATGATTTAACTATTTCACAAATAATGCCTTGCCAATCACTCAATATGAGAGCTTTGCAGTTGTGATGGCAATTACTTTACTAAGTAATGCTCTACACAGACAGCATGTTATAAACAAATTCTTTATAGGGCTTTATAGGACTAACAACTAAAAATGTATGGGAATGTTCCGCTACGTTTTTATTACCTTGTTTATTTTTTAATTTTGTGTTTGGCCTGAATAATGTATTACCAAGGTTGGTTTGTTGTTATGGGTTTTTTTTTAGAATAACAATGACAGTTTCTGCTGAACAAGTAAAAGTAAAAATAAATATATAGTGATGAAATTTGGGGAGGAAAGAGTGTACAGAGTGTTCAAACGTCAGGAATTCTGAATAGCTTGATTGCAGAGATGTTGCCTTAGGAGACATAAATTCTCATACTTCATCATGAGATATAAGCTTGCTCATTTCATGGAGAAACTCAAGTAACTACCATCCTGATGTGAAATAAACCCTGTGTTGATCAATCTACGGCAGTGATAAAAACAAATGAAGCCATGCTGCAACGTACACAGAAAAATATTGGTAAATTTTGAAAAAGCACTTTTTAGCAATTGCTCTGCAGGTGAAGATAAGAGGTTTGTTCAGCTGTCAAGTCCAAGTTCCTTCCTTATTTTTAACAATAGCTTTGGTACTGTTATGTCATTGGTTCCAATATTCATTATGCTCAGGGTGCTAAGGGTTTCTTACCCTGTTTTTCTAGCCTAGCCCCATTTAAGTTTTCAAATGTAGGAAATTAAGTGCTTAAATAAGGTAGTGACTGATACGCAGATGTAAGACACGTAGGTCTGATTCTCCTCATTGCAGCATTTGACTTCACATAGCTTGTGATTATAGGCAAGATCTTTACGAACACTAATTAATAAAGCTTTACTAATGTGCACTGATTGTACATTTATATCATCTGAGCATATACATTTGGTATCTGATAGGAAATATCACTGGCAACATACCAAAGAAAACTTTCTTTGGTTTCTAGGTCACAGCATTGACTAGTCATCTCAGAGGCATCAGGACACAGATTGCTCCAGTGTGGTGGAGTTTTTCTGTGGTGCCTTGACAGAGCACTTGGCAGGCAGGTTAGGCCATGCTGGGTGCTTCTACACTAGCATAGGACCAGAAGTGCTCTTTCGAAGCAAATTTCTCAGCTGTCTACATTTCTCACTCTTCTTTTCACATCACTGAGTGGGCTCCAAGTACATGACTTTTAGTCTGAAACTAAACCAGGAGGTGCACTTGCAACTGTTAGTGAGAATTCAGTTCAGAGGCTCACACTAGGGCCGGTGTGAAATGGAAAAAATCTCTAGAAGCCATATAGTGTGAACATCAGGTCCTCAGCATCAGCTGTTTCACTCTGCAGATCATTCCTATTTGTATGCACTGTGTACTAATGTTGATACAGCACCCGAGTCCTGATGTTTCCTCAGCTGTCCAGGCTAATGACTTTGCTACACATGCCGTGATTCTGTCCCAAATGATGCTGGAGTGTGCCATGTGCCTGCATGACCACCTTTATTTTGGGGGAGTTGAGGCATCTGGTCTCTACCTGAGCATGAGGCAGGTGTACACCCAGCCCTGGAACTTAGAAGTGGTCCCTAAGTCTTCCTGTACAGCACTCTATTTTTCTTCCAACAGAAACAGGAGTCATTGAAGACTTCTACTGCATATGGACAGAAGATATACCAAATAAATTGTCCTCTAATCTTCTATTTCAGTCATTCCTATACATACTAGGGTATGAGAGATCCAGTTCCTACTCTGCGGGACAGAATGAACTGTCAAAAGCGTTTCCTCGATTTTCTGCAAAATTTTATCAATTCTTTTACTGGAGGAATCACCTTAGCTGTCTCCCAAATAGTATTCGTTCCCTCAGAAGAGATTTATGATTTTCATAAGAGCATGATTTTGAAAGTCTGCAGAAAAGGGAGCACATTTTGAATGCAGCTATGATGGCTACTGTGGGGAAGATACTAAAGTTATTGCTGTTTTGTGAAATCAGTGTTAAAATTAGGCTATAATTCTATAGAAAGTTCCATATTTAAACCTGTCATATTCTTTTAACTGACTGTGTATCCTAAAATATTTGTACTTCAGTTATTATGCTACAACACTGAAAAGAAATCCACATGCAGCATAAGAACAGAGTGCTTTTAATTTATAGCGACTTGTTGTGCTTCCTCCGTTACTCCTGAATTATAAATCTGTTTCTGTGACAGAATAAGAATAAGTAAATCATACAAAACTTTCCAAAGTAATATATCAAATGGTAATTTCAATGCCTTTCACTATGGGAACAGTACATTTGGAGAATCTAAGAAAAAAGTCCTGTAATACTGGTGTGCATGTAGTGCTGACCGTCTATATAATTCCAGGCACAGTACATCACTGCACATTTCGTGTTTTATTACCAGAAAGTAACAGAAAGTTATTTTTTACTGAAAATAAGACAAAAATAAAGCTCTCTCCACACTGTCACATTCACACTCACAGCAACACTGGTTATAGCCCATCTCCTCCCTGTGTTGCAGTTTCCCAAACTAGTTACCTGGGAACCCTGATACTGCTCCTCTTCTGCGTGCGGCAGACCTTTTCTGCGAAAGTGGCTGAAGTCTTCTAAGAAATCGTTTTCTCCAGTAGTCATTACTGCTCCTCTTGCTGGCATTGCTCAACCCACGAGTGCTCGAGTACTCCTCGTCTGCTCCAGTGCTAGGTCAGCTGGAGAATTTCTATGATTCTCCACTACCAGTTTAAGCCAGGGCAGCTCACAATACTAAAGTAGATTTGGAATATCTAATTTGTTATCCCTCCAGAAGAGAAGGTACTGTCAAGCACAGGGACAGTAGATTTTTAAACCAGTTACAGCTAAGTCCAGAAAATGGGCTACAGAACAAGGAGGTTTATCTAACATTTCTGTTTTTTAAGCCATATGTATTGCATATTAGTAAAATACGGTAAAATAAGTGGTATTTAGCATGGTATAAGGAAGCATAATGGTCTTGAGCCTATGTTTCAAAAACACTTTTTGTCTTCCGACAAGATTCCACATTTCAAATAAGAAAAGTACCTTTCGTGATTTGAAAGATAGCCACTTCAGCTATTCTAACAAGATTATAAAATGCATAGTACGAAGTCAGAAATTCCTGTCTATGTGGCAGGCTTTGCAGATAAGCAAAAAGAGAGCAAAGAGTGAAAAAATAAGTAGATGCTCCTTTAAAAAAAAAAAAAAAAGACCAAACCTGTTTTTGAATTTTTTGTCTAAAACAACATATACTTGTCCAATTATGACACAAGAACAGTGCAACTGTCTTTTCTGTGTGGGTTTATGGGGTGAAATACTGGCTTTGGCAATGTTAGCTGAACTTTAGTCATTAGCTTGTGCAGGGCAAAGTTTCCACCCATTGCTTAGTACTTTGTCTCCACCCATCTTTTCGCAGAGGGAGAACTTTGGAGGCTTTCTAGAAAGGCAGCACAAATTGAATTATCCAAAGAAAATTGTTCTAATTTTCAGTGTTCTCATTTTAATGTTAAATGTCTGGTTTCTATTGGGTCTTCTGCTCAGCACAGCTATAGCACTTCTCTCTCACTGTTCAGGCAATTAATTACATCTCAGAACACCCCAGGGAAGCAGGTATTCCTGTCTCATTCTACACAGTGAGGAAGCCATACCACAAAATATTAAATCATTATCCAAGGTCACTGAGCAAACAAGACGCAGAGCTAGTAATCACAATTCCTGAATGCTGCTTACTCTCCATCTCTAGTGCTGTACTCTCTCTCCCAATGTATGCAGTATAATGACCTTGCAAAGAAGGTAGAGATTCTTTTTCCTCATAGGAAAGAAAACTATTTTATTCTGAATTTAAGCAGCTTCTATATTTCTAATAGGACTGAAAACTGAATGGCAAATCAAATTAAACCATTATCTTAATTGCTGTTACATACATCTTGACTATCTAAGCAGAATAGCTCTTTTTATCTCTTCCTGGCCACCTGTCCAGTATAATTGACCAGAGATGAATGAAGTTGTGCCCAAAAATTGTGGGCAATATTCAGATGTTAAAGAAGTTACCAGGAAGAAGAAGTGATGAGGTCTTTATTATTACAGGGATTAAGTAATGAATATAAATGTAAAATTATTAGGAAATAACATATTCATATGCAAATCACATGCTGTTAATATGTATTTTTTAATTTTAAGGCATCTGTTAATATGATCTGCCTATTAATTACTTGTATTGTTGCCCTCTTTGCATTTATGAAAGAGTTTTATTCAATGCTGGAAAATTCCATTACAAGGTTGCAGAATGCTGACTGAAGAGATGGAAAAAAGTGTTTTTCTTGTACTAGAATATATTTTTAAGCATGCGATGATAGCCACTGCTTGGGGTAGAATTTTGGGGTAGATGGACTACTGTGAATTTTTCTGTGCTTTCAATACTACATAGGTAAAATAGTAAGACAGAAACAACTTCATCTGTATTTCTAAGTGATACCATTTAGTGATCTCATATTCAAAACAATATATGGGCTCTGTGAATGAAGAACTGCCCACAGTAGGAGAAGATCAGGTTCGAGACCTATTAAGGAACCTGAAGGTGCATAAGTCCATGGGACTGATGAAATCCACCCACGGATCCTGAGGGAGCTGGCGGACAAAGTTGCTAAGCCGCTTTCCATCATATTTGAGAAATCGTGGCAATCTGGCGAAGTTCCCGCTGACTGGAAAAAGGGGAACATAACCCCGATATTCAAAAAAGGAAAAAAGGAAGACCCAGGGAACTATAGGCCAGTCAACCTCACCTCTGTGCCTGGCAAGATCATGGAGCAGATCCTCCTGGAATCTCGGCTAAGGCACATGGAAAATAAGGAGGTGATTGGAGACAACCAGCATGGCTTCACCAAGGGCAAGTCATGTCTGACAATTTGGTGGCCTTTTACAACACTGCCACAGGCTTGGTGGACAAGGGCAGAGCAACAGACGTCATCTACCTGGACTTATGCAAAGCGTTTGTCACTGTCCCACACGACATCCTGGTCTCAAAATTGGAAAGTCATGGGTTCGATGGATGGACCACTGGGTGGATAAGGAACTGGCTGAATGGCTGCCTCAAAGGGTTGTGGTCAATGGTTCAATGTTCAATTGGCGGCCAGTGACGAGTGGAGTTCCTCAGGGGTCAGTACTGGGACCAGTGCTGTTCACGTTTGTCAGAGACATGGACAGTGGGATAGAGTGCACCCTCAGCAAGTTTGCTGACGACACCAAGCTCAGTGGCACGGTCGACATGCTGGAGGGAAGGGATGCCATCCAGAGGGACCTGGACAGGCTTGAGAGATGGGCTCATGAAAATTGCATGAAGTTCAACCAGGCCAAGTGCAGAGTCCTGCACCTGGGACGTGGCAATCCCAGGTACAAATACAGGTTGGGCAGAGAATGGCTGGAGAGGAGCCCTGAGGAGAAGGACTTGGGGGTGTTGGTGGATGAGAAGCTCGACATGAGCTGGCAATGTGCCCTGGCAGCCCAGAAAGCCAACCACATCCTAGGCTGCATCAAGAGAAGTGTGGCCAGCAGGTTGAGGGAGGTGATTCTACCCCTCTGCTCTGCGCTCGTGAGACGCCACCTGGAATACGGTGTCCAGCTTTGGAGTCCTCAACACAGGAAGGACATGGACCTGTTGGAACAGGTCCAGCAGAGGGCCTCGAAGATGATTAGAGGGATGGAGCACCTCTCCTATGAAGACAGGCTGAGAGAGCTGGGATTATTCAGCCTGGAGAAGAGAAGGCTCCGGGGAGACCTCACAGCAGCCTTCCAATATATGAAGGGAGCCTACAGGAGAGCCGGAGAGGGACTCTTTGTCAGGAGATGCAGTGACAGGACAAGGGGTAATGGTTTTAAATTGGACGAGGGGAGATTTAGATGAGATATTAGGAGGAAATTCTTTACTGTGAGAGTGGTGAAACACTGGAACAGGTTGCCCAGGGAAGTTGTGGATGCCCCATCCCTGGAATTGTTTAAGGCCAGGCTGGACGGGGCTTTGAGCAACCTGCTCTAGTGGAGGTGTCCCTGCCCATGGAAGAGGGGTTGGAACCAGATGATCTTTAAGGTCCCTTCCAACTCTAACCATTCTATGGTTCTATGATTCTGTGATTGAAAGTAATTTCACAAGTTAACAGTACTGTGACCTTTTTTTCATTCTAGCTCTCCAGTAAGAAAAAAAATCTAACATAAATTCTGTATTTAAACAGTAGATCAGAGCTACTGAGTCTACTTGCAATTGATCAAACAATAATCTTTAAAGATAGTTTCATCTAATATATCAATAATATCTGTAATCAATACTGGAAGTATTTATATAACAGCAAACAGGGCAACTAAGAGTCAATATGAATTGTAAAAAGCAATGGTAAAATACTAATATGTAATTTCAGTCAATTGTAAACCAAGGGTGCTGATTGCCTGTGAAAATAGCAATTAATTTATGTATCCTAAAGGTGAGCTTCAAATATCAGTTCATAGGGACCATACAGCCAATGGAAAGAAGTATCCAGTGAAATTAAAAGAGTGATGCCCATGACTTCCCATTTCTTATCAAAGTACCCACCAAAAAATTTGCAATTACATTTGTTACCACACCCAAAGCAATCCTCATGCCCAATCACACTCAGATTCCTCAGCTATAAACTCTCTCATGATCCCATCATGCCACATAACCTGTACTTTTAGTTTCTGAAAGCGAAGCATACAATATTTCTTCTTAGCTAATGGCAACATCAGAGAGATTTTGCACATTGGCAATAACGCCAAATTCCTGGAAAAACTGGATCCTCGGCCCTCAGTTATTAAACTGTGTCTCTGGATTTCTTTTCAGTCACAGTCTTTGATACCTGATAGCACTGAGGACAGTCAGAAGTGAAAAGGACAGGGAGTGAGAGGAGTCCACTAGAGCAGAAGGACTGGATGGCAGGTTGGCCCCACCAAGGGGGCGGGGAGATCGGACTCCACAGGCTTTCTTTGCGTGGGAGTCAGAGGGAGGAAAAGGTTAGGGGCTGACTTGCTGGAGAGCAGCTCTGTGGAAAAAGATCTGGGAGTCCTGGTGGACAACAGGAGGACCATGAGCCAGCAATCTGCCCTTGTGTCCAAGAAGGGCAATGGCATCCTGGAGTGCATCGAGTGTGGCCAGCAGGTCGAGAGAGGTCATCCTCCCCCTCTACTCTGCCCTAGTCTTCCACTATATATTCAGCTACATAATTGTAATAGCAAAAATAGGCTTTCTAACCTATTTCTGGAATCATTGCTTCTGCTGGTGAGTGGGAACTTGGAAACTGTGATTCAGAGGAAACTGTCATTCCGAAGAGTTGTCCTAACGGCTGCTTCCCTTGGTTACATTCCCCACGTACTGGCAATGATGTATTCTTGTGTTTCAGTTAGCGTTAGAAGCAGATACACTCCCAAGGAGACTGGGAGACTTGGGTTCACCATTCAGTGGGTCAATGACTGAATTCCACCGACTCTGGGTTTTTAGGGGCACAATCCCTGTCAAAAGTAGATACTGAACATGTCTTGTTCTGAAAGCCCATTATTTTGCTCAGCAGGTTTCTGGTATTTTGTAAAATCTGATATGACACCTGTGGTTGATAAGGATTCTTTCTTCCTTTCTAGTTTTAGAAGCATCAGAGGAATATAAGCAGAGCAGTAAAGACCTGTTGCAGAAATATTTTCACCCATTTCTACACATTCTTTAAATTTTTCTGGTGTCATCCTGATATAATTTTTTTGGTAAAGATCTGTAAAGAAATCCGCTACTTAAATCTAGGGGTTTTTTTCACTGAAATCTCTGGAAACATGACACGTGATCAGTTCATTTTCCTTAAAGCTCAAAACTACTTCAAAATTATTTTATATTCAAAAACTAGGAAACAAAAATTGTTTCATTTTACAGATGGCAGAAAAGCGATATCCATCCTCCTCTGAGCAGGTCAAAATGTGTGATCTCAACCTGGTCCACAAAACAGGTCACGTAGTAAAATGAAATGGTTTTGCTGTGTTTTCATTGGAAGCTTGGTAGTAGAGGTGCAGGGTAGTCAGCAAGCAATTTTGAAATGGTTTAGTGGTCTAAGAGGTTTCAGAACTACTCAACTGTTAAAAAAACAATTTAAAAAATACCCAAGAATATTACATTGAAAAACTAAACTATTCTAAACGTTAACATTAACAAATGATTACTGCAGAAACAAGGACATAACCTCACACAATCTGAGTAGAGTGGGTCAGAAGGGAGGCCAGACGTGGAATTTAAGTGTCAGTTTTAACTGGAAGGATAAATTTCCAACTGATATGGTAGTATCAGCCTCCTCAAATGCTGTAGGAAACTAAATATGGACACAAACTAGTGGTTCAGTCTTGTCCATGCTGAGCTTTTCACATCACCTGCAGAATCTGCTGTATTTCCCATGCAGGATGTGCCAGAGTATCTTTGATTGTGACTTGTACAAAAGGACAATGCATGCTCCCTTGCTAACTAATTGGTGTCTCAACTCCTGGATGATTGCCAGATGCCTATGCCAGATATTCAAATTAGATCATTGGCTATGTTATTCAGGAGTAGACCACCCCCCTTCTACCAATGCTCTGCCATAATTGTCTCTTGAACACCCTTAAGACTGCTAACTGCAATATATTTTGTTGATACAAGACTGAAGTAGTTTTGCATTATTGCCTTCCTAAATGGAAAATGCAAAACAACCAGCTAAAATAAGTTGAAAGAAATTCTACCAAGAAAGAAATTTTAGCTTTTGTTCTGGTTCTGCCACACATGAAATGCTCGTATACATTAGAGGTGAAAATGCAATCCACATTTAATACAGCATATAGGCAGCAGTCAGAGGAGAACCATGGTCTAGGGGATGAGCAGTCGGTAATCAGGAACTCATTACTCAATTCTCACCCATCTTGCATGCAATAAAATCCAATGAGCAGAAGCTCATGTTGAAACACGGTGAAACTCAGCCTGATAACCAAAATGACTGGAGGGTCTTTTGACCCTTCTGTTACCCAACGAGCTACCCAAATCTCTGTGTGACTACTGAGGTGGTCTGTATGTCTTCAATCCTTTAAGACTGTTCCTGAAGACAGAGCTTTCCATTCTCGGGACCTTCCCCTTGATGCTGAAAATAGAAGGTTACCCTGGAGTACTGGAATTGAGATATGAAAGAGAAACTTTGCACATCAAGGAACCTTTAATTACTAGTGTTCAGATATATTGTTCTTCATTAAAATTCTCTGTAGGAAAAAGCACTAATAATCTGATTTTCTTTTTTTCGATGTGGGTGCATCTTGTAATTTATTGGCATTGTGTGGTTCAGAGACTCTTTATAGTGTTGCTTCATATCATCTTGCTTTCTCCACAATATATAACCCTTTACTTCTGTGGGTGGTGTGAGGCCAGTGGTTTTCCAGTTGAAGACTAATCCCAAACCTTTCATCTATGTTTTGGGTACAGAGTCACCTGTTAATGCAGTAGAGCCTATCATGCAATATCAACAAGAGTCGTTAGCCATCAACCATCCTCTCATATTTTGATGATGGTATGACCAAATAGATATAAATCAGCTGTGTTCTTGTTAAAGTTTGAAATCAAACAAATAGGTCCACCATGTTACTGGAAAAAAGAGCATAAGAGACTTGTACTGGAAATTAGCTTTCTGCTCTTCTTCTGTATCAGAAGCTGGTACAGCCAGAGCGGCAATTTACTTTAAGAACACTGTCACTCAAGGAAAAACAGCTTCTTCCAATGCATAATATAAAGTCATTTTTTACTATGAGTACTACCAGAAAGACTGTATGTTTCACCTTTATATGAAGATGTTTCAGTCTGGAGGTGGGGGAAGGGACTCAAACAGAACAAGGAATTGGGTTGTCTGTGTGTTGCACAGTTAGTGAGTATTTTTACTACTTTGGTCGTTTTCATTTATATAAATCAAGTTTCTGCTTTTTTATCTAAATCTTACTTCTCCCCAAGGCCTCTCTGCAAATGCAGTGACACTTCAGCAAAGGGTAATTGAAGCTGCAGCACGTTTACAGCAAAATGCCATTTTTAAAGGGTGTAATGAAACATACTGCAGAGGCAGGATTTTTAAATTCACTATATGGAAACTGATTCTCTGTAGGAATGAGAGACCTGAGGATTTAGAACTATATCATATTGCCTGCCACTTCTTCAGCCCTCCAGGCAATAGCTTTCCACAGTAAACTTTTGTTTTGTGTGACCATAAAACCCCTGATATTCAACAAGAGAACATCCTGAGCAGCTCAAAGAAAAAGAAAATAAATGAATGCACCAAAAAAACCCTCACAACAGGAAGGTTTTTTCTTCCATAGCAAGAGCAACTGCTACCAAATCCTGTCCAGAGTTGCCTGCTCCTAGTACATGCTAGCCTGAGCCTTACTTTGGCTCCGCAGCTGATACTCCCCCTCCCCACACTTTCCTCTCACACCCCAAGGCAATGAGATAATAAAATGTAGTTGCAGAGAAAATGTCTTGCAGAGAAGAAATAGCTTTTGGAATTTCAACAGGCTTTTTATGTTTTATATTTTCATTTTTTTTCTGTTTCATAGTGCATTATCTTGCTTTTTACAAAAGCAATCTTTGATACGTCTTTTAACCCTTCAGTATTGTAGTCTAGAGTCAGCTAATTATTTTCTTACTGGCCACAAAAGTCAGCAGTGATTAGCAAAAGCAAGATACCAGGAATTAAACCATGCCCATTAAAAAACAACAGGCTCATTAACTAAAATGCTTCAGCTCATTCAAACTGTTTTTTCTGCTACCTCTGCTCACTTCTGGAGTCTTTGGAATATAGGTCATTTTTTTCAGTTGTAGATCTGTAGCAAGATTAGATACTCCAATTAGTCAGGTAAGAAAATGACAGGTATTCTAATTTTCTAAGGGGACTATTGTGTTTTTTTTCCTACTAAATGAAAGTGCATATATAATGAATTTCATTTATTATTCAGGAATAATTTTAAAAGTCTTATATAAGTCTTTAAATATGATAAAAAATTAAAAATAGGCAGCAACAACTTTTAAACTTCAAAGGTGAATGGCAAGGTAGAATTAATTCTTTTCTTAACATCAGCAATGTTTTTATTCCTTTTAAAAATGAAGTTTGGACAATAAGGGGGTCAGTAGATATATAATATTTCATTTACACTAGGAGAATAGCCTGTACATTACTGACAGTTGACTATCTTAAATCAAAATTGGAAAGAAATCTGCATCACAAAACTTTAAACAGTCTTTGACAGCACTGATGTGATTGGAAGGGCAAATTCACCCCTTGGTTTTGGAAAATACAGTCCAGTTCAGTGATGGAGTATCTGAGATGAAGAAGTTAGTGGGCCAATAACACCTGTATCCAGAGGAGCAGAGAAAGGTCATCAGAAAATAAAAGGAAGGAAAGAAGTGTCCTCTCCAGCCTGCATTTGGGCTCATTCACTATTCAACGTGATGCCAACATGTGATAATATTGTGTGTGCCTACACTGCTGGTGGGGCCGTGGGCCTGGATCTGGTCAGTGATCTAATGGCCTGAATGACCATTCACATTCAAAATTCACTCTGCATCCACTGTAATAAATAATCTGACTCCAAGCCATCCCTACATAGTATAAATCATGCTCTGCCCTGTGATAATTTGGGGTGCAAAAATCGATGCTTCATCGTCAGCAATATCTCCAGCCACCAGTGCCTCCCTTGGTGACTGCCAGGGTAAAGTATTTGCTGGAGTTCATATTATTCCATAAGCTTTAAAGTGTTGGTTACTGTCTCTCAACTAAAACATGGTGTCTGACCCTGTGAGCAATGTTTCAAGTGAATGTGGCTTACTTTTCATTAAAAAGCAGACTATTTGCACTAGTGCAGTCGCTGACTGTGTTTTAACTGAAAAGATGTTTTATGAACATATGGTTAGCCATAACCAAAGATGTGAGTACTCTCTCAGTTTCAGTGCAAGGTGAAATGTTAATTTATATTCAGTGCTGATTTGGACTAACCCATTTTGCTTTGCCCTGAAATGGAGCACACACAGAACGTTACCACCTTTCCATTCATGGTGTACCTTCTTCAAATGTGAAACTCCTCAACTATTCTGCAAGAGCTTCTCTATACTAAATATCAGTATCTCAATATTTTTCCACCCATGCAACATTTAGAGTTCAGTGTCCCTCCATGGCCAAGACACCTCATCCTCCTTTACCCAGGTGGGCTTCCTGACCTACCAGAGAAAGAAATTGTGACCTCAGTTTCCCATGTTAGATGGACAGTATGTGGTCCTATCCATGTTGGGGAAGATTTCAATTTCACAAAGTTTCTGCTAATACGATGGTGATTTAAGCTTATTTACTCACATACTTCTTGTCTTAGGGCTAAAAGTGTGGTACGACTGACAATGAAACTGGAAATAGTAAACCAAACATATAACATCAGCACACCATTCCATACATGTAGCTAATATGTCAACATATTGCTCAAAAATTTGTTTGGAATTTAGACTCTAACACATGCATATAAAAAGAAAAATCCAAACCATTTTTTATGTGCTTGTACTATGCAACAATATCACTATCATGTATTTGGAATTCTATATTATTGTCAATAGATACTTTAATCAAGACGCAGAAGAGAAACAAAGGCCTCTGTATATATTGGTTTCACTGGGGAGTCTTGTCATTTTAAGTTCATCATAATTAAACAGTATGAATAAACTATTTAAGGAGAGACTAGTGAAGACTGAACTTTAGTAAGTTATAGAATCATAGAATGGTTGGGGTTGGAAGGGACCTTAAAAATCATCTGGTTCCAACCCCCCTGTCATGGGCAGGGACACCTCCCACCAGACCAGGTTGCTCAGAACCCCATCCTGCCTGGCCTTGAACACCTCCAGGGATGGGGTATCCAAAGCTTCTCTGGGCAACCTGGGCCAGTGTCTCCCCACCCGCCCAGCAAAGAATTTCTTCCTGATATCTAATCTAAATCTCCCCTCTTTCAGTTTAAAACAGTTACCCTTCATCCTATCGCTACAGTCCCTGATAAAGAGTCCCTCCCCACCTTTCCCGTAGGCCCCCTTTAAGTACTAAAAGACAGTGATAAGGTCTCCCCAGAGCCTTCTCTTCTCCAGGCTGAACAACCCCAACTCTTTCAGCCTGTTCTCATAGGAGAGGTGCTCCAAATAGTTTTGTTTTGATAGCAACAGCAAATATAATGTTTCATCATCAGTTTGAATCTTTCTTTCCCTTTCCCTCTGGCTTCAGTTCACCTTCCAATCTTTTAAAGTCCTCTCTTTTCAATCTCTTGTTTTTATGCACCTTAAAAATTGTTCTTTCTTCCCTAGCATCAGAAGGCTTGATCCTTACTTTTATATTTTACAAGCATTAATCTTCTACGCATACCTGTAATAAAAACATGCTGATCACCAATGAAATAAAACAATATGGAAAATATCTAACATTTGCCACACTGATTTCTGAATACCTTCTGTATTTCATTACAAAGATGTAGACAGATTATGACATGACTTTGGTGGGGGGGCGGGTATGAAGAGATTATGAACTTCTTGGTGAACCTGTGTATGTCAGTTGTATTCTACAGCTATTGTAACAGGAGTAACACTGCACACTACGATGTGATATAAGACAGATGATATACTGTGATTTCTGAATTTCCATTTTAATCACCGTGTGTATGATGAGTTGAAGTCAGTGGGAGACAAAACCAGAAATTATGATCCACTAGCTGATTGAGGAGAGAGTTCAAGTTTGGGGTTCAACTGCTGGACCACAACTGTAGGTAGCTTCCTGTTTGCTCCTTTAGAAGGCTTAACTGCCAGAAATACTTTGTGGAGGAAAAAAAAAAAAAAAAAGAAGCCTTGTAAAAACCTTAACCTGAGCTAGCCTTAAAGTTTTTAACTTACTCTTCCCAGGCATATTTCATTCACACAAATTTGAAAAAGTATTCTGAAGATAATGGAAAGTAAAAACTATTTGGCAAACCTCTTTTGCTTCATGTAGGAGCTTCATTTCTGCACATTGTTTTTCTTCCGTTATTTTCTTTCTTCTGGTCTCAAATGGAAGAAAAAAATCAAATGTATTTCTATTATCTTTTCATGATTCAACTCCTCATCGTATTAACATACCAACTGCATTAAATGTTAGTCACATTGGTGCTTTAGCTTAAAAGCTAGAAGCTCAAAACATCAAATAAATTCTGAGCTGGCAGACTAGTGCAGTGATTTTTCCAGTGCTGACTGTACTGCCACCACACTAGGTATTCATTCTCTGCTGAACATGAAGGAGTAAGGTTTTTTTCATCCTGAGATAGGCAGGTTGCCTGTGTAGAGAAGTAGAAGATTAGTTTTCTGCAAATTTTTGTGGGAGGGTAAAGAAATGGATCCTAACACCATTCTCATCTTATTTTTGTAAAGCTTTCAGCCAAAACCCTGGAGAATTTTGACAGCCAGTAGCAGTAGCAGCACTTTGTTCTTTCAAGTTTAGATATTTACAAAACATATCTTTTCTCTTCTGTTTTTAGCACAAGAAGAATGGGCCACAACCCGTTCCAGCCTAAAGGCACCACCTCCAAGGTCAGCCAGAGGGGGTTACAGGGAACACCCCTATGGTAGATATTGAAGGTCCTCCTCATCTGTGACCTCATCTCAAAGACAATTAATAGCCTGTGGTCTCCACATAAACAGCAACAAGACAAGTAATAGTCCATTTCTTTTCTATCCTAGGGATTACTGCTCATTATTATCCTATGTACTACTTGTATTTCCTATAACATTGGAGTGACATTGGCATTAATATTATTTTATAACACGGACTTAAAAAAAACAGAGACAAAAAACCTTTGGCAAGCGTTGTCTATAAACCATTCAAAGATGATGTTCTGTTGGTTGTATTCATTGCTGTGTGTAACTTAGAAAGCATGACACTGTTACAGATCTTGAGTCTCTCTACATACTAGCTAAGGCTGAGTTTTTGTTTAGGGTTGTTGAAAGACTGTAATATGATTCTTTTTTTTCCTTTTTTTTTTTTTTTTTGAACCGGACGATAATCAAGCTGTAGATAAGATGTTTTAACCTGTCTTTTTTAATATATGTTAGTTTAGATTAAGATGTTCGATATTAAGTTTGTAAATTTAATTTTAAATGCTGTTTTAATGGGGTTGAAAACAAGCAGCTACTGTATGTATGTAGCTAACTGAATTTGTTCAGTGTTTTAACCTGTATTTGTTAAAAAAAAATCACATAAAGTTCCATGTGTAAGCTTCTCTAAATAGGAAACCATAATTTTGTCAAATATGTTTGCCATAATTTGTCAATAAAGCTGAAACCTTTTGTAACAAACTAAATTTGGAATTACTTGTTTTCTAGCTTTAAATGCCTGCTTTATTTCTTTTTCAAGAGATGCCTAAAATGTTTTTTATATAAAAATTACAAAAATGAACCCAAGCCTGTTTTAAGATTTTTTGTGTAAGACTTTAAAAGTTGTATTAATAACTTCTGGTTGTTAAATAATTTAAAAGTTAACAAACTAAACTGTTACATGAATCATGGTTAGTATCCACTAATGTATAACATGTTAATGGAAAAAAATGCTTTAGAACAATAAATGGATTTTAAACTATCCTCTAAGCTTGATCTTGCTAAACACAAACTCTGATTGACTTGTTTGTATTAGCATGTCTCTCGTGAGAATGTAATGGAGTTTAAAGAGGTAAGATTACCACTTACCACTGTTAGACTGTCTAAATGCTAGTTCTTCAACCTTTGAGTTTCCCCGCACATTAAATATCCCATTCAACATGTAAGCATTGCATAGATTCACCTATTTGTTTTCACTCAGAAGAGTGCGTTGACTGCATTTTTTGTAGTATACAACAATTTGTCTTGATAAACAAATCATCAGTGTCACTGCCCAGTTGTTGGTACTCAACTTCAAAAACTTTATTTGTAATTTTCAGTGCTAAATATCATCGCCCTTGAAGGCAGTTTAGAGGGCTGATATTTCTTTTGAGACTATCAGACTTGATGGCTGATGATTATTAAGGAAATATGTCGCAGGACTCAAAGGATGACTAAACGTTAAACAGGTAACACTAATAGTAACTCTTTAATTTTGAGTATGCAACAGTAATGTTAAATATTCTCAGTTATTAAGTTACTGATAGTTAAAAAAGTAAACCTACCAAAAGATAACAAATAGGTATATAGGCTATTAAAACAACTAATTAACATTAACTAGTGACAACAAAATTATTCTACAATATATAACCCTCAAGGTAATAAACAGAACTAAAATTAACAATAATAGTAATGCAACTCTTGCTAACAACAAATATATAACCTAAATTTTGATGAAAAAAAAAAAAGAACAGAAGACTTGATGGTAGGGATGCCAAAACTGTTAATCCTTTAAATACAGTCTTTTTGTTTACAGTGGCTTTTTGTCAATGTGATTGGTTTACTTTTTTGATGAGAATAAAGTACAGGCCTATTGCTGTTCAGTTTGTGAACAAAATCTCTTGCAGCTGGAGTTGCATGCTAACTCTTTTTGAATAGTTTATGAAGCATATGTTTTGTCGTTTGAAGTGTTGAAGTGAATTGAGTAGTAGGCTACGTGATGGTTACATTGAGTTTATTCTGTCTCACTGTTTCAGGGACTGGCAGGCACTGGACAGCCAAGCAGCAGATCTGCTGAGAAGTGGTCAGGTAAGCTCTGCCGCATCTCAGGGGTTTTTTCCTATTTCCTGTTTTATCTGTGCACTTGCTTTTACTAACGCACGGAAACATATTCAGCTAGAATTTTAAAATTAAATAATTCTTTCCAGCAGTGTTTCCCTGCACAGCAGGATAGTGGCAATCAAAGTATTTGCTTTTATATGGTATGATACCCTTCATTTAAGTGAAAGAAGTCTTGTCATCTAGCCTTGTAATGGTAAATATGGTAACTGCTCCTGCTAAAAGCAAGAGCTAGTGTTTATTAAAAGCATGCCTACATTTTGGAAAAAAACTGGTCACGTGACATAGAAAAATACAATACTGCCTTTCCTTTGCTCCTCAAAATATTTATCGTTTCTTCGTATGAAAAAAGTATCTATAAAGAGACAGGAAGTTTGCTATTTATTCATTTGCTTGGTAGGGGCTTTTTTATGCTTTAGAAAGGGAGAGACATTAATTGTCTTACCATGCAACAGCATGGATCAAGGCATAGCTTTCTATATTTCTCTGCTAAATACGTTTAAAGATAAAGGTGTGTCTTGGATAACCTTCTTATATAGACTTCAGATTATATATGAGATTTTTGATTAAAGACAAATGTCATTGCTGGAAAAATTAAAAAAAAAAATCCGCTCAGATACTTCCACTCACTCACAAGTGCCAACCTAGTCACAACACAAAAAGTGCAAATTCTCTTCCTCTCTCGTGATTGTTAGACTAGATAAGAGTTAATTAGCAAAACTGATGATGTTGCGCACCAGATACACAATCCTAGACACATTTACTATGCTGGCATCTTTTCCCATGATTGTGGTCTGGCTGATTTAATGGTTTCCACCTATTGGCATATTCAATGATCACTTACAAGCCACAAGTTCTGTTGTATAACAAGATATAAAGGGCTTAATTTTCCTCTCCAGAGGGTTGCCTCAAGACCTTTAAAAATGGGTTTGATTTATGTGCTAGAACCACTCTACAAGCCAAAATGATATAACACAGCATTAAGATTTGTCTGCGTATTATAGTCACATCAGTGTGAGTGTACAACTATAGCAAAAAGCTTCCATCCACCCACCTTGCATGTAGTTAGACAAATGTGCTTCAATCAGTATATTTTATGTCTATACAGATAAGAAAACCACACTCCACTGCTATAAATACAGTTTCGTAGTGGTATAACTGTGATTATGGATTATTATACATTATAGATTTTACTATATAGGCATTTCAGGAAATGCTCATATGCCTTACTGAAATGATTAATTACACAAAACTGTGAGCAGATAATACCTGATGTGAGATCCAGGGCAAAGTACATAAAATTAATTTCTCAATCGTGCATCAGATTTTTATGTGAGGGTAAATAGTGTGAACTCCGTGAGGATGGACTCCAATAAATACAACTTTATAGCAGAGCAGTGCCCTTTAATATTATTGTCTCGAAGTTCACTTCACATCCATTTATTTGTGCAGGTTAAAGAAATGCAGAATATGTCAGTAAAATGATACATTATGAAATATTCTTATACAAGAATTATTTAGAAAAAGTACGTTAGTAAGTGGAAGCAACTGTTTATGTGAACATTTGTTCTATTGATTTTCAGGAAATTAGTATAACGAGGTATCCATGACTGCATGTGCTGTTCTGTGCTAACTACAAAGTGTATTTCAAATCACTTTCTGAAGAAGTCTTACAGTTAATCAGCTATGTCTCACTAAAGAAATCCACTTTCTGAATTTGTGAAAGAGTAACAAGGGAGCCTGGTTATTCTAATTAACAGTCGTCTTTAGGTCTTCCATGAAAAGCTGTGGTGTATTCCATACATCCACCAGTCAGGTCAGCCATAATTCCATGAAAACTCACATACATCATCAGAAAACACAGAACTTCACCTGTGCTACAGATGATTCCAGGACACTAGTCACCAACTAAACATTTTCTTTGGATGAATTCACATACCAAGTAGTTTTGTTTGTTACAGGAAGAAAAACTAGTATCGAATAAACAAGGAGTAAAAAACGCTGGAAAAGAGAACAAGGGTTGAAAAAGGAAAATTTCCATTCAAAGATTTCTAAGATTGTTTTTTTTTCAGTTTGATATCTAAATGAAAGTAATGCGCTAAATTTTCAGTACTTAAAACTGCCAAATATATTATTTTACATAATTACACTAAAATATTCATAGTTGTACCTTTGCAGCATCAAGACAAATATTCTTTTCATTGTTTCCTTTTTAAAATGGAGTTGTCTATTTTTGAAATATTCTTTGCTTTCATAAGGTAGTAGATAACTCCTGGGTGAAAACCCTTATTGCCCTAAATAGGTAAGCTATTGCATTATAAATGCAAGCAATGCACATTCCAAAAATTATTTGTTATGAGTAGAATCAATGAGCCAGTTTCGAAACTGGTGATTTCTGGAGGTGGGTCATGCAACACTTGAGAGTCCGCATTGTTGAAATGGTGATCCCGTAGTGGAGTGGATTGCACACTGATGGAATCTGTAGCTTCATCTGTTATACTGACACAGCCCCACTTGCTGGAAATTTAGTCTGAGAGGAGGGAGCAATTTTCAAGTCCAGCTAGGAACAGAGTAGGAAGAAAGCGCCAAAGGGCTGAGAGCATTGTCACTTGCTGGAGCAGAACCCACAGAGCTGCACCACCAGGGACAAGCTCCTGAAAAAGTAACAGACGAGGAAAAATTGCACTACTGGACTGTGTTGTCTAGCAGATTTGTTGCATGTATTCAAGAGCCATTCTTATCCCTAGAGTAGAAACCTTTATCAGAAAATGAAGTAGCACCATATAACTATTTCTTTCCTATAGAGCTTATCTTACACTCTTTAAACAAGATCTTAAATCTTCATAGGAATAAATGAAGAACCTTAGGAAGTACAGCTCACCTGATCTCACCTCAAAGGATGTTGACAATGTTTTTCTAGCTCATTGAGGTCCTCAACCTCCATTCAGAATAATGGAGCTACAGCCATAAAGCTAGGAGATATTCCTTACTGCACATGCCCCATTCAGTCTATAACCCAGCAATAATCACTCGATTCTACTTGAACATGTGCTGACTTCTAAGCCCAGTAACACCCATGTCAGTAGAAGTGAGAGAGTGCATGTGAAACAGATCATGGTGCCTATGGTAGCTCTGAAGGAGGGGATGGTCACTATGCAGAGCCGGCTGAAAGAGCCCATCTCTCCCTAATGTGAGGGAGCTGCCAGACCTCACCCAGGACTAAGGGACTGAGCTGAGTATCTGGAATTTAGTAAAACAACCAAGTTACCATTAGAATCACAATAATGAACATACATGAGTTAAAAGTCTAAACATTTTATAATGAGAATGTGGATTTATGGTAGTCCTCATGAAATATCATCCAGGATTATTATCCGAAGGCTAAAATCAAGAACAAGTAAGCGATTTATTGTGTTCAAATAAAAACCAATTTGGTCTACGTTAGTGATGCATTTCTTTCATGTTTAATGGAAGAGGTGTTGTTTTGTGCACTGTCTTTCTAAAAGTCCAAAGTTTTGCAAGTGCCAAATAATGCAGTTACAAAATCATGAATGGTGGTGATGGAGAGTCAGAGAATACACTGAACATTAGAGAGAAAAAGTCTTTGTTAACATCTCAAAGAAGAATGTGCTCCATTAAGGAAGAGAAGTCCTAGAAAGTTTTCCATATTGTATTGTATTAACTTGCAGAGGCCAGACAGGATTGTATAAAGATTAAATAGGGACATCACTGGATATCAGTGTTTTCCATGCAGCCTACTTGGAGATACCTCATACTGTGTAAAGTTTGCTGGTACCTTTCCTTTCTTTTATGGAAAAATACTATCTAAAATGAAAAGATAACTGAGAAACTCTACCTGAATTTCCTAAGCAGCTACATATTTTGACAGAAAAATTGTTTTCCTGTAATATTGTGAAACAAATACCCAATATAAACAAAATTATAACCTTCCTATAGAATCTATTTACTAACACTGTTCTAGCGGAGATATTAAAGAAAATAGTATTTTTTTCCATAAGGATTACCTGAATTCTTTTATAATGCTGTAAAACTTCAGCAAATGGCTCAAGATTGCAAGTATTGCAAGAACATGAAGCAGTTTGGGAAAAATGTTCATACAGTCAAAATCATAGAATAGGTTATAAATGTATCCTATGTGACAAAAAATCCACTTATCCCTGTATCAGAACATACATATTTCTAGGGTTCAGGAGGGCAGAGTTCATTTGTAGATGCATTTAATCAAGGTAGGAATCAAAAAAAATTAATTTTACTAAGAGATTACAAAGTTTTTACCAAAAAACCCCCAATAATTTGAGTTTACAAAAATTGAAAAGGCTAGCTGTAATTAAAGATATGTCAAAAGAATGAAGATCATCATGAAGTTACTATTTCAAGTCACCCTCTCTTGTTAACCGATTAACCAAAGTACAAAAAGAACCCTACTTAATAATTAAAATCACAGAAAAACATTGAAGAATATTTGCTAAACAGAAAAACAAGTCCAATATCTTCTGAAGTTTCTTGTCCTCCATTAAAAACTTCGATGCACTCTGTGACTTCCATCAGTTATTAGAACCCAAGAGTTATCAAAAAAGTATCATATTATCCATTTTACTGTATTAGTCTAGGGGGGCAGAAAAAGCACACAGATAACTTTCTCAGACCAATTATGGCTTCAGAGATGATCACTGTCTTCCACTCTTGTCAGCTAATTACAGATTCCTAGTCATTATTATTGCTCATTGGGACCTGAATGAAACCTTTGAAATCATTAAGCCTTTCCTTTTTCTTCAATTGGTTTTATTTCTGGTCCTGTAGGTTAGATGCTAACATTCATTTGAAGACATTAAGGAAAATTATTCCACTGAAAGATTTGCTTATCTATGTAGTTATTAGACAAATTATGAGCTTTGCTCATGAATATGCTGATACCTTTTAGTGAAGACATGTTGTGTACTGTACTTATTTTCTGAAACAGTGGAATCTAAAGATGACCTGTAGCTTCCAGTATGAGTACCATAAAGATTCTACGTCCTTTCAAAATCTCTGGTTGACTAATTTATATTATAACCCATTTTAAAATTGTTGAAATACATCTCTAAATCATGCATATCTGGAACAAAGTCTTCATTCTCAAATAGAAGCAATCTGTCAACTTAAGCATAAGAAACGCAGGTTTCAAAACTCCTACTAAAAACATGTCACTGTTTTGAAGGTTTGTTTTCCTTTTATAAATCCTAATAAAGGGCTGTGTTTAGTACTTATTGAAGGACATAAATTCCCCCTTTCCTAAAATAATTGAATTAACTTTGAAATCTAGGATACTTTACCAGAGAATAACAAGATTTATTGAGAAAGCTTTCAGGCTTTCTCAATTTCAGGCTTTCATATTTCAAACCTGTAAATCAGAAAGAAGGTTTATTGGAGGAAGATCACACCCATGCTGTAATGGTATAGGTCAACATTCACATATAAAAAGGAAAAAAAAAAAAAAAAGAAAGAAAAGGCTATGTAGTTAATTTTGTAAATCCTGTGTATGTCCAAAGAATTTTTCAAAATGCTGTATAGAAACAATGAAAACTTTTTGATATCTTTTAGCAACATTTGGGTGTACAAGTAGGATAATGGAAATGCTTGAGTGCCCTGATAAGAGTAGAATTAATTCTGAAAACAATGTATCTTGGTTCTTGGTGTTGCTGCTGTACCCTATTGATTTCGTTGAGGTATAGTTTCTTGTTATACAGTGTTATTATAAAATGTGAGAATACCTCCGTATATCATGTCTGACACTGTTCTTGCCATGCTGGATGCATCAGCTGATGATGGATGACTGACTTACAGGAAAACAGGGAATATCTTTGTTCTACGCCCTTGCATTCCAGGACCTTCTCACTCTGTTAGCACTAACAAGGCAGAGGTGCAAACTGCTGAGCTGCTCAGTTATGACTTCTTACCATTCTGGGTCTTTTTTGTTTTTTTTTTCTTTACTTCTGCACAGTAAACAGAACAAGATGTGGTTATTTTGTCATGGTTTACTATATTCACTTATGACTCTATATTCATTGCTCAGCTAATAACTCTCGAACTCTTAAATTTCTTCTTGCACTTTATGACAATCCTGTACAAACAATGGCAAAGTTCAGTGGAAAGGTCTTGCCCGTGCACCTTCTTTCTTTTTCTTTTTTTTTTCCTTTCTTTTCCCTCTTCTTCCTAGATGAACATAATTGTTTGTATACCTACTGTAGCTGAAAAGATAACCAAGGACACTCTCATTCAAATGAAATGCTGCTATTCTCTGATAATATAGACCTTCAAATTAGTATTCTCAGAGTATTTAAAATTGATCAAAGATTTAAAATTTAAATTTAAAATTAATCAAAAAATTGATTATTTTTTTAATTCTGTGCAGTATTTTGAGCATTACATACCTTTTCAATGTCTGTATTAGAATCCATGACATAAAGATACAAACAATAGACAGGAATACTCTATTTTGTTTATTTTGTTGCATTCCAGTTAAGTAAAGTGGCTTTTTGATGGAGAATTCAGTCCTGCAGATCTTGCTCGGATTTCATGCATTAAAAATCCATGCTGACATCAAGGAATGAGAAGGGAATATGAATTTCATTATTTGATCTGAGGTAAATTTTATAATTTAATTAAATTCAAAGGGAACATGTATCTGTTACGGACTGGATTGTGGCATTCCAGCTGATGTTCTGTTTAGTAGACAGTGTGAAATAACTTTGACCGAGGAAGAGTACTTCAGTTACAGTGCCAACGCCAAGATTCTACTTCTTATGTCACCAAAACTAATTTTCCTGTGTGCGAGAGAAAAATAGTTAGTTGAAGGTACTTCCTTGGGACTGTCACTGACTCCAAATCTCAACTTGGCAAACAATTTCATCCCTTAATGATAGTCACCGCTTTATTTTCATGGAGTGAGAACTAACAAATAGCTTTCTGAAGAAGGCATAATACTTTACATAGTCTTTACTGACAGCGTTACTGAACTTATTTGCGGGTCTAAGACCAAAATAGGCTGCCCGCTAGACTGTGAAGACCTGTGGGATACATGATTCAGGGAATCTAGTGCTTGTTCAAAAGAAAGGAAGATGGCTATCTGTTATTGTAACACCAAGAATACTGCGAAGCTCTTGTAAAGCTTGAATAGCACCTACAGAACTTAAAAAAAAAATGCCGCATAGAACTCAAAATGCTTGCAGAAGGAAGCAGGTGTTTTAATCTCTGCCTTGTAATGGAGAATTAAAAAAAGAGTGAAGCTGAATGATTTTTCTAAGGTCACTCAGCAGGTCAAAAAGATGTAATAAAGGCCAATTAGCAAAGCAGCAGGCGAGGGTAAGAAATTGCATCAGGAAATGAAACACAGGATGTATTCAGAGCTGATTTGTTTTGAGAACATCACTTGAGGCCTGCTGCACTTTACTAGCCAACTGGATGAAGCAGCTAGCAGAATGTGTGTGTGTGGTGAGCATATATAACTATGCAAAATTTACACTGAAGAAGCCTGTTACTATCTTTTTTCACTTGCATTATAGCTGTATTTTTCTGTAGCCGCATCACCTGTTGCCATGGTAAGTTTCTCATGCTGTATGTCTTTGATGAACAAGAAATACATCTCTAAACAATGACAAGGGCTTGAGAGTCCTCATAATACTCAATGCCTTCCCTGTAGGACTGGGCACAGCAGGATTGGACCCTAAAAACCTACATGTTGTTAAACCTTATAGTGCCGACAGTTCTAGAAATCACGGTTCTATTTTAGACCATTTTATGAATAATTTTAGACACAGAGTTGTGGGGGTTTTTTTTCTGATTTGGAGTCTACTTAGCTAGATTAATGGAAATAAGACACCTGGCTTTGTAATACATAGTCAACCAAAAATAAACCTAAGAATATATTTAAGTATCTAGAAGTCAGGTTTGGGGTTTTAATATAAAATAATTTTTATATCAGGTTCTTCATCTGGACTTATTTGGATGACTCATTCTCATTCTCAACTCTCTTAGATAAAATAGAGAACTCCCAAATAAGCTATACAAGTTCAATCTGTCATGCCTCCATTTGTCTCATTAGATTGTAAATGAACTATTGGCAGGGGTGGTAATACTATCTAACATTAAGATCACCAGCACTTTTTATAAATGCAATTGTGTCTACTTCAAATTAAGTTTTCCGTGATGGGTATCTGCTCAATCCAAGAATTTTGCCCAAAATGCCAAAAAGTTCAGAAAAATAAAAGATTTTGGTCATTTACAAAATAATAAAAGTTCCTCCTTTAACAGCAAATGTCTATGAAAGTATATCGCAAAATAAGTGTTGCAGTACACTCTAGTGCTGTTTTCTCGTGCATGAGAGTGTAAGAACCTTTGTCAGACCATGAATCTATCCTGACAGGTATCTTTTTTCTATCAGATCCAGAAATGGATGATTGGAGTACATGGTGGAGGGGTGTAGAAAAAGTAGAAGCTCTATCTGTATTAGGAAATTAAACAACACCAGAATGATCCTATCTCAGACTTGGTCTTCCCAGTGCCCATATTTTTAACTCTTGCCCAATGTGCAAATAGACAGCTGTGATAACGTATAAGGGTTGTGTGCCCAAATAGGCTATTATCTGTAGAACCACTGGCTGACATTCCCAGGTCCTGGGGTCTGTGCAGTGAATTGGGTTACAAGAAAAGTGGAGGGAGTTTCATGACCAAAGAGCTGAGCTTGACTAAAACAGAGAAATGGATTATATTCTCCTGCAGCATCCCTACTAGCAGAATTTTGCATGAGGGTAGGCAATTTGCTCAAAGTAAAAGCCGGCTGATGCTGTATTTCTTGTTGTCTTGAGGCCTTACAGAAAATCCTGGGATCTGATTTTCATCAGAATTGCAAGTGGCATCATCAGGAGTTGTGCCTGACTATGCAAAGTGTTATTTAAGGTTAGGTATCTAAAAAATCAAGCATTGGATTTCCCAGGTTATCAATGGTTAATTTTAACTCAGAAATATAATAATAAAAATGTCACACTGATGAGGTGTTCGCATACTATAGCCAAAAGTGGCACAGAAAATCAACGGCGAAATTCATAATTTTGTCAAGAAAAATTAAGGATTTGAATAGAGTTAAGCAAATTAATAAAGGAACAACATATTGAATAATGAGGATAAAAGATATGGATGAAGAGAAGATATATAAGGTGAGGATACTGAATAGCTGTTCTTTCAGTGCCCTTTCTCATGCATGAAATCCAGCAGAAAAATAATTAACTCAACCATTGTAAAGACTACATCAAGTGTAGACGTGAAAGGAACTGAGTTGAGGCTTCACTAGACCATAATTTATATTTATCTGACTTCAGAGCACTAGTCTTCTTTAACCATTTCTTTTGCAAGCCTGATGTTTATATCTCTGTAATACTTTCCATCATAGAAAAATGTCTCCAAGTTTATGGAAGGGTTTGCACAATTTGCAAATTGAGGGTTACTGCAATTTGTAACAGGAACTTGCTTTCGGTAGGGGAAATTCTCCTGAGGGTCCCAGAAAAGACTTGTTGATGCTTTCATGAAAATCTGTTTGTTTTGGAGAATATCATGAGACATCTAAAAAGTTACATTTTGCCAACTCAGTAAATTTGCTAGAAGCTATACAAAAATTCCCCTACCTCACTGAGCAGAATTTTGTTCTTTTATGTGAAGTTACCTTAGTGTGGTGTTTGGAGAAATCTTGAGCACATTCATCACCTATCTTCAAATACCTAGCTTTTGCCACTACAGATACCCAGGGTACCTATACATACAGTGGAGTGGTCTTTGCTTACAGAAAATAATTCGGAGTACCTAAACCATGTACTCTAAAACACTGTCTGGATGTACCTTCTCTCCATTGGCTGGTTGAAGAGACTAACTAATGAATTTTAAAAAATACTTCAGCCTTCAAATTATCTCTCGATCCATTGATTTTACTAAGAACTGGTTTTAATTAGTCTCTCATAGACCTGATTATGTTAATATTATCAAGAAATGAAACACAACTCCAACCCAACCTGTTCTTACAAGTTCCCATTCTCATCCGTACCAGCACTCAGAAGTAATTTGCTCAGGATTAATATAATTACTCTGCTGTATTGTCGGCATAAAGAATGTGGGTGTTCATAAAATTCACTGTCACAAACCTCCTTTTTTATTACATTGATAAAATCATACTCTTACTACCGTGCATGAACCGCAAGCCTTCATCTCAAGCAGATGATTGCAGGTGGAGAAAAGGTATTGAAGGCAGTGCTTCTTAAATTTGTAGAATTATAAACAGTAAGAAGTTAAATGAGAAAGCTAAGCTAAAATGATGTCACTGAAGTTCCATACAGTAACTTTAAAAAAAAAAATTAAATGTTAAAAAAAATTTCAAAACTAGAAATACCACTATTTAGGTTGTTCCCTTTCCTCATTTTTACTCTGTTTGGCACATTCATTATTTTAAAGACCCTAAGTAGACAATCACATGCTCTTCCATTCTACTTGTGTTTGTTGCAGGAAATGGGAATGTCAGAACTGTGTAGCAAATTATGTTGTTATTTTTTGTAACTCGTTTATCTCATAGCTTGCAGAATTTGGAAGGTAGTGTCTTCCAAGAGTTTTCTGTCATCCAGACTAATCTTGTGTCACGGAGATACTGTGTGAATCTAGATAAGTCATTTAAGCTAAAATATTAATGTAATAGCTAATTTTGTGTTGTTCATTGAATATGTCTGCCCAACCTTATCTTGATTTTCAGATTTTTGGAGCCCTTAAGGAAATACTGTACCTTTTGAACGGTGTTCAGGGAATTGAGAGTGTTCAACATCATTTGCAATAAATCAGTGGGATCTGAAGGACTGAGCCTCTGGTTGGGACCCTCCACTGCCCTGAGTTCTGGACCTACCATTACCACCATCTCTACGACGTCAGCACCCAGACTCACAGTGATCTCCCAGTCTATCAGGTGAGCTGTGGTATTTGTCTATTTGTTTTTAGTTTATGTCAAATATGAGATAACTCTGCTTACCTCAGCCTGCAAAAAATAGGGTTATTTTCAACTTGTTCACCCTATTTTTGCCATTGGAAGCAAGCTCATACACCAATGCCTATGATGCATGTTAATTTGCTACAGTGTAGTTTGAGAATGTATCTAAGTTCTTATGCTCTCTCTCCATGGTAAAGAAATAAAATATTTAATCACTTTTCTCACAGAAGTAACATAAAAATAATCACACTCTATTTGTGCAGTATGCTGAACATAGAAATAGTTTTTTAAAATGACCAATATTTGGAGAAATCATCTCCCCTTGGGCTGAGCTAACTCATTGTGATGGTCACGTTAAAACCAAATTTTGCAGATTCTGGGGATTTTTGCTCTGTTATCCAGTTGTTCACCTAGAAAAATCTTGATATCTTCATGAGCTGTTGTGAACACACATTTAATAATGTTTATAAGGTTCAGTTACTGTGGTATTGTTGCTACAAACTATGGACAATGAAAACCTGTAAGACAGTAGATAAATCTACACCAGTGGACATTTGGATGGAAAACAGTAAACAAAAGATTCACACCACTAGTGTTATATTTAATTCAATCTCATATCCAGAATGAATTAGGTATTGTGGAGAGAAGGGTAGCAAGGGGTCCTGTAATTAAAGGCTATGTCCTCTTGGATATACTAAAGAACATAATCTAATTATATTGGAAAGTATAAATCTAACATTTCCTAAATCTTCCAAACTAAATACTTATGTGGAAGTTGCGTTTCTCTGTAATAAGCATATTTATAGCCATGTGTCATATAAAAATCGTTATCACATTTAGTTAATAGAAATGAGCTTGTTTCTTCAGCAAAGAGCATGTGAAACAAAAGACCACTTTCAGTCTTTGTTGATGGTAGCTAGCAACATCCAGAAGGCTTCAGGTAACTAGCAGAGGTATCAATTGCTAATGTGTAGTTACTGTACAGCTGCTCTGGCAGATTGCACACATGGCAGCAGAAATACCTGTCTCAATCCTGTACACACCATCACTTCCCATACCTCTGGTGCAACCACAGTCCTTCCCTTGCTCCTTCTGATTGTACATCATAAAACAGACCTGAAGCTTAGTCTCCTGCACTGCAGAACAGCACGAAGTCCTCTAAAGGACTGCGTTCCTTTTCATCGCGTGTTCTGAAAGTGATGACACTTTTTTGCTCATGCCATTCTTGGGTTTGCTCTCAGGAAAAAAAAAAAAGCGCCAATAAAGCTAATAAAACTATGCCTTGCTTTAGATTTAGATTTTTCTCTACAGAGAAAGAGCTAAAACAATGTGGCCAAAAGCTATTCAAACCTAACACATCTCTAGACTTGAGAAAAAAAAAAAAAATGTATTTTCCAAGATTCCTCCTCCTAGCTAGAGCTGGAAATGAACCCTGTCACAGCAGTCACACTCCAGTTCTAAGTAGGCTGTGAGTGAGATAAAGAAATGGGTGAAAATATGCAGGTTTCTTAAGGGTTTACTTAGATTATAGTTAAGTGTGTTAACACTTTGTAGATAGTAATCTAGGGCTCTTAGAAATGTTTTTCACATTTTAGCAATGTGGAATAAGAAGACTGATGCCACTATTATTATTTGTGCTCTGCACATAACAAATGGAAGGAGAAGGGGGAAGTTGTTTGCTCTGTATCACGCAGAATGCTATTAATCAGAAACAAAATACCTCTACTTATAGCCCAGTCTCCTAACCATTGGACTACATTTCCTAAAATGACTTAAAAGTGACACTTGGAGGTGGGTGATCATTTTCACTCTTTGCCTAAATAAAATGACCTAACGTTCTTGAAAACTCAAACTAGTGATTCCTTTTGGTCTGATAACTTCAGGTTTTAATAAGTGAAAAAGTGTTTCAGGAGAGTGGAAGGCTCAACTTATATTTCTAGCAGGGAAACAGAAATCCGTGGAGGAAGAAAGGGAAGTCTGATTTTTCCTCATCCTGAGCAAGCCAGAACTTTATAGTAAAATACTAAGGTTCATCTGCTTCCAGGCCTTCCTTTGCATTTTCTGACTTTCTTGTTTTTCAGCTGCATATATATGTGCATATATACTCAATTCAAGTCCAAAGGGCAATTTAGCCCTTCTTCAGGTATGTCAAAAAAAAACATGTGGGATGAAATGCCCTCTGCTCCTGAGAAAATGAGACCAGCTGCCTACCATAGATTATGTACCTGTCTTTTAGATAATTGAAGGTGGGTGAAATTAATCCCAACCTCAAAAGATGAAGCTATAGATTGTGTGTATCATATCATATCATATCATATCATATCATATCATATCATATCATATCATATCACCATATCATCATATCATATCATATCATATCATATCATATCATATCATATCATTAATTAAATTGTGTAGAGCCATGGGAACACAAGACATGACACGTATACTTGTCCTTGGAGTTTGAGGTAAGCCTGTTCTGCGCCCAATGTTCTGCTGTGGAGCAAGATGTTGAAAAGTGGGCATAGAGAAGCACGGCCCCGTGCACAAGAGCTTTGCTGTGATAGAACAGGCGTTCAAGGCCTTCACTTTGAGCTCCCCACGTGCAGCATTCACCTCATGAAAACTGGCCTATGGAGTTTCCCAGAAGTGGATTTCCTGTACTATAAACTTTGCTAATTCTTTCTTCTGGTGGCTTTGTTGATTAATTACTTGTTTATTAAAGAAATGGGATTTGCTGAGGAGAAGGCCGTTCTGTTGATAACCCTCCACATTTTCAAAAGATAGATTAGAAAATTCTATCTTCACTTGAGCACTAAAGACATAGTTTTGTTTCCAGAAGTGCTGAAAACCTGCAGCTTTCACTAGCTTCAACTTCAGGTTCTCAAAAATCAGGAGCCATCACTGGCACACACAGGATCTAAATACCCTAACCACCATTTTTTAACTTCTTCTCTTGCATCTTTATACAGATACTGTGGAAATTAATATATTACAGATGTTGAGACAGTCAGCTGGTATTAATGAAAGGCAGAGAAGTACTGAAGATGCATATATTACACTAATATTTCACGAGTAGCTTGAACTGCAGCTGGAGTGAGCCTACTTTATTTTTCTGAAAACATTCCTGATGGCTGGGATATGTTGCTGTACTCGTGCAATATAGTAATGAACTATGAAAGCAGGTAAGCAAATAGGAAGATAAATTGCATAAGTACATGCATTTTTGTAAAGGTAGGTAGAATTAAATGTTGGAGAATATTCAGCCTGAATATAAAACACTGTAGTCTATAGTAGTAATAAATACATTAAGCTGTTAGTTAGTCATAGATCTTACCGGTGAGTTTTGTAGCTATATCTGTAACCGCTCTGCAGCACGTAGGTTCAGGTGACTAAGCACATCCACACTGATGCAGAGATAACTAAATGTTTAGTTAGGGCTGAATCTAGCCTTAGGCTGTGTGCTGAACTCTCTTTTCTCTCAAAGTCAAATATTATTTTTAGCTTTTATTGATCTGACCAGCTACTTCCACTTAGTTTCTGGTCAAATGCACTTCTCCCCTTCTATGTCTAAGCTGACCGACCAAAGAAGTTGTGTTCTTCAGACGTGATATAGATTTTTATTACTGAGGTCCACAGTGCAGATCATTGGAAGTTACGTAATAACGCGAAAGGACATATCATTGAAAGGCTGTCAGGAGATAGAAGTGTATCGAGCTTCTCACAGCATTTGTGTTGCAACTCATGAAGTCAGATGACATTGAAAGAGCAATTCAGTGTTTAATGCGTGCACCTCTGGTGGCTGTGCTCTTCCACAACACTAGCTGGTGCCGTATCAATCACAAAGTCTGTAGCACAGAATTTATTACAGGAGTTTTCCATTAAAGAAGCTAGCTGTTGCAGTTCACAGTGACTTTCTTTCTAGCTCAACTTACCCACTGAGGACAGAGTACTTTGTCCTTGCATAGGCAGGATTGCTCTCATCTTCTTCCCACTGGAGCACAGAGGAAGTAGGGTGTGAGTACCTATGGAGCAATGTACAGCAAGCGAGTAACTGCAACAGAGGCATATATTATTACTGGATTTTTTTAAAATGTCGAGCAATAATACATGGAAAATAAAAGCAAATCTGTAACCATCCTAAAATTCCCCTAAATGTGCAGTAACACCATAAAAGATGCCTTTATTTACTACAAATAATAGAACTGTAGTGTTACACTAATCAAATTCAGATCGGTTCAACTGCATAATTTGAAGTGAAGAGGCGCTTATGAAGCACAAAATGAACTCCAGAATCAAAGGTTCATTGCTTCCTAATCAAAAGCAGCCAACGTTAAACACCAGCCAGTCAGGTGATAAGTTTGTCATTTCTCAGCTGCGCTCTTGAAGGAAAGTTGCCAAGAAGGCTTGACAGCCTTTAAACTTCGCAGAGCATTTTTCACCTGTTTCTGAACATTGTGTCGATCTACAAAAACTCCTGGGAGGGTGGGAGGGGAGGCAGAGTTATCTATTAAAATATATTTGCAGCGATGAATGTCAAGCAGAGTTTATGGTGTGAAAAAAAAAAATGTGTAGTTCCTGAAAAGAAATTTTCACCACCCCTAGTCTGGTTCTTTCTTGTCTAATTGTGTCCAGCTACTTTGAGCGACTGAGGAGTGTCAATGATTAATTGCATAGGTGTCAGAGAAGTACAGGCTTGTAATGCATCATTAAAAGCCAGAGATCAGGGTGTCTGAATTAAAATGGGAAGCTCTGAATGAATATATTACTGCTATATACAATTAACAGCACAAGCCAGAAATCATTTACTTTCATAATTTGGAACAATGGCAGCTCTCCAGTGAAAACATATTTATAGTAGTTTTACATTGCTCTCTACAGACTTAGTACAAAAGGGAGAGACACAAATAAATATGCATCAAGGCAGTAACAGAGAAACTTGTCTTTGCACCATTCTTTTCTTTTAATCAGCATGAGCTCTGCTAAATAGGGGAAAGAATTATGAGTAGGTGGAGAGCATCTAGCTTACTGAGGGCAAATCACTCTCAGAGGAATAACTTTGCTATTTGAGGAACAGAGTCAGACCTTTATGTGACTTGGGATGAACAGGTCTTCTCTGTTTTAACCCAGCATGAGCAGCCATTGCAAGGCAGCCAACCTGAAGTCACTCAAACATCTTTCCCTACATGAAGGTCTGATTTCCCCTCCTTTGGCAATTTACCATTGTCCTGGAAGAATTCTCTAATGCTGACTAATGTCTTCTATTTCACGTCCTCAAGTGTGGGACCCTATAGGTATTTTAGTAATTTTTGGTATTGGTCCCATTAAGCTTCTGAGGTTCTTAAATTGCTTCTAGGACTTTATTTGTCTTGTAACTTAGGTTATAAAAGTAGCTCCATAAACATTAATTGAACACCCATTAAGCAGTACGGCTGTTTGTTTTGGGTTGATAGAGGACATAAAGCTTCATACCCTGTGGTGGAAAACAATTAGATCTGATGATGAACGTGCTATTAAATATACCATTTCCAGACTTCTATCAGTTTAACTTTAGAAAATAGCAACCAGCTGTAGCCAAAGCATGCACAAGTGATAGAAAGTCATATTTTAATTGTCATGTCGTAGTCTGTTATAAATATTGTCATTTCTAATGTCTTATGCTAATGACAGTGACTAATGGTAGTCATTATCTCCATTCATTCTCATAAAAAATTTCCTCAAGAGAGGAGGATCATAACTAGAATGCTGTTTAAAATTAAACTGTGTTTTTCTAAAATAGAGAACTTAAAAAGCACTTACATACCAAGAGGCTGGCTAGCTAATTTATTTTGTTTTGAGTGTGTTTGACAACTACAGCTGTTGTTAATTGTGCCATGAGTTGAACGGATATTCCTTTTAGAAATGTTTTTGGCATACTAACGTGTGTATGTGTGTCATGTCTTCATACGGTCTCTACAGAGTGGGGTAAAAGGTGAACCTCATCACAGGATATCTGTGGCCAGGAAAAAAAAAAAAAATTATGCTGCCCCTGTAGAGCCTTAATATTAAGAACATTGAATTTCCTCATCCATTTCTTATTTCAGTTATGAATTCTGCTTACTTGACAGGTACAGAGTACTTCATTATGTGCACGAGCAGAAATGCTTAAATGGATGAAGCAGCTATTTACGTCTGATAGGAGCTAAGCGGGACACTAAATTAATGCCAAACAAGTGAGTGCTCATTTCAGTTTCATTATAAATGGCTGCAGCACAGCAGTAATGTGTTGACTCTCATGTGCTGACAAGTTCTATATTTCTCACAAACTTCCCTTAGAGCTCAATGTGGAAAGACAAACTCGCACTCTGCATGATGAAATTAGCAGCAGATGCATTAATAATTGAATAAGGATCGCTGGAGACACACCATAGTTCAGCAGGAGAGTTGGTGACTGGCTGGTTTTAACTATATGACTTTTGTTATATATATACAGATACAGATACAGATACAGATACAGATACAGATACATGCACTTACATAAACCCCAAGAGCTGCTGCCTGTACATAGCCTTTGGTATCAAATCCTCTTCCTGCTTTTAGAAGACCTTGCATAGTTACATTTGGCAGGTCCACGAACAGATTGCTGACCATTAATCTCAGCAGTGTATGGCCTTGCTGATCCCGCCTTCCCCTGTGATTGTTCTCAAACTTACAGCTAAATTCAACACAGTCCCTTATGAATTTGTCTCCAGATGATGAGTAGAGTATGAATGACTGAAAGGTTTTCATTGTATTCAAGACTCTTGCCATAGACCTCCGCATGTGGAGTTCCAATTGAATTGAAACATTTTCCTGAAGTGCAAAACCCAGCTTCTCTCAGAAAAGCATCAAGATACTGTACTGTCACCTTCACTTCATCCCTGTAAGCAGTTGATGTCCTTTGAAACCCATGCATTGCAGATTCACAGGTTTGGGAAATACAGGAGCTTGTGTATTTTTGACAGTAACAAAGAAAACAAGAGGATTTCAAGAAAAAAACTTGCTTTTTAAAGATACCACCAAGGCCATGATGCAATTCCTAATAGTTAATTATGATCATTCCTCACACCAAGTAATATTATGCTGAGAACACATTGACAAATAGTGTGACATCTCATAGACAGCAATACTATTGGGGTAAATTCTCATGGGTTTAAAATCAGCACTTTATTGCACTAGCGCCAAGAGAGCGATATCAATTTGAATAATCTGAAAATTTGTCGCATGTAGAAGAAGAGTAGCAAAATTTAGCACACTGTTACTAGATTAACTCCACATAGTTGTCAGCTCTACTAACTGTTCATGTAGATTTCAGTCACTGGTTTCCAGTTGCACAGGTTGAACTGACCTCTGTGTTTTGCTTTCCTCCAGTTACACATTATTTTGTAAATCTCAGGATCTGGAAGACAGAAAAACTTAACTTCAAAATATTTATCCCTGTATTTTCTGGAGTTTCATCAGCTAAAGGAAAGCTAATTCTAATTTTAGGCTTTTAAATATATTTCCATATTTTGAATAAGGTATAATATGATTTAATAAAATGGCCTTTAAAACAGTGCTCATTAATATAAGTACAGAGTTCAATTCCTTCTCATTAGATATGCAACTCTTTTTATTCAATAACGGTGGATACATTATTTATTCAGTAAGAGTTTGGTATCAATCTTGTCCTAATTGAAATATTGGACTTGAAATCTTTTTAGTATAAGAAACATTTAAACAGGTTCTGTTGTCACTTGAAATAGTAGGTAAGTCCCAGAGATTCATATTTGTATAATGAAATAATATTTCCATCTATTAGACACCCTTGAAATATCCTGCAAGTGACTCAGCTGAGGAAAGAAAAGTACGTTTTTTGCTTTGTGATGTTGGACCACGATGCAAATGTTAGATATCAGAGAGTATCAGATGAAGGAATAAACATGCTAAAAGAATACCCTGGTTTCAGCATCACCTCCTCTTTTGAGGTACTTGAAACAAAGATGTGAAAAGTAAATTGGATTTACAGATAGCTTTTTAGTGGAAACATGTATAATACAATACATTTCATTGCTGTTTTAAAAAAAAAAAGTAATGTTACCAACATCTGAGTTTTTAAGAAAAAGACTAAATACATAAACAAGACCACGTACTACTGGATGAGAAGAATATACCTGAATTACACAGACCAAAGCGGAATAAAGAAGCTGTATTGATGGGGATGGGGGCAGAGAGATCACAAGTCATTAAATGTGGCTTTATGCTTCACATCTCTGTACAGTGGGTTTAATCCTATTAACTGCTTTCCATTCATTCTGTTATTCCCATGGAATAGGATTCTAAGTCTGCTCCAGGTTACTCATGAATATTATGCAGTCTGGTAACTTCTATATCTCGTTAGTGTACAAGGCACATCAGAGGTGCTACTGTTTATTCTTAACATCTGAAGTAATCACCAAATTTCACTACTCCTGTAAAGCGAAGAGATTTTTTCTAAAGCTTTCTAGTGAATGAATAAACCAATGGCTTTTATCCAGGTTTTGCAGGTCACTGGATGTTCAAAACAGCACAGCAAATTAAAAGAACCCCTTCTCTTTTGCTATCACGACAATTTTGCACTTGAGTATATGAGGATTTGCTAATATAAAAGTTATTGAGGAAGATATGGAGTGATTTTTCTTCAAGCACTGCCTTGAAAAGTAGCAATAAATGTTGCATTTCAAATTACAGCTTTCCTTGAAATGTGACTTCATTTTAAAAAAAAAAAAAAAAAAAAAGAAAGCATCTTGGGCACCAGGTTTTTGTCCCTTGGTGACTTCAGTCAGAGGTTAACCACTTTGAGGTAAAAAGATAATTGCCAGGACAGTAACATCAGCAGGAAATCAAGTGACTCCTTTTTGGTTTATGCCTCCTGACCAATACTGATGCTTCTGCAGGCTGGAAATTTTTTTCCCTTGTATATTTACAACCTTCTAGTCTTCATACTTTTCCTCAGTTGCCCCTTTCTCTTATTATTATTATTGTGTCTTTTCTGAAATGCTAGTGTTTAGATGCACCAATGGAATAAGTTGGCAAGTCTGTTAGTAATCCATTCATGTATTTGTACTTCAGTACAGATTTCCCAGAAGAACAAATCGTACCTGAAAATAGATGCGTGAGCAGGTATATGAGGGAAAAAACCCAACCACCTTTTTTTACCGTTTTTTCTGAACTTGAACACGGTTGTGGAGAAACTGGGAAATGCTGCGCTCTCCGTAAGCTGTCTGATGGGTACACGCTCTAGGAACGGCCAACAGAGCTGAAGCAGAGCAAGATGTCCTGCTAGAAACAGGAGAGAGTAGCAGTTCGTTCCTTGGGAGCTCTTGGGATGACAGGCTAAGTATGAACAGTGTCCACAGAGAGTCCTAGCCTACTGTATTCAGGCGAAACAAATGCATGTAGATAGGGTCACTCTGCATATCCAAATTATCCTCTGAGGGCTGTGATAGCTGTGCTGAGCTGGCAAGGCTAAAAATTCAAACAGTCCCGAAAGAGTGTATTTGGTTTCTTTCTAGTCCACCCTGAGAAGAGGCAAGTGCAAGGCAAGGGCATTTGGCAAGGGCAAGCGCTTCCATGTATTCTCTGTAAATCTCTTTCAATTTGACAAATCGGATGGGATGCCAATTACATGGAGTGATCCAAGCTTTTGCATAAAATTATACCCCTTCATTCATCCTAGCAAGCAATACCATAATTCTGCTTTTTCTTCTGCTGCTGTTTGAGAAAGTAGGACTTATTTTCCAATGTCCCATATGAGAAGTGCAGCCTCTTCTGATCATAGAAAAAGGTGTAATATTTTTACCAGCTCTTTCCTTCTAATTTTGAGTCTACTGAAAGAAATTTCCTCTCCTATCATGGTCTTCATCAGTTCCCTAACATTTCTTAATCCAGTGACTGTTGTCACCTTTCTTGCTTCCCTTCTGCTTTTCTGATAATGCGTGTCTGCTGATTTTGGAATTAAATGTATGTTTTGAACTTCAATATGCAGAAATGTCTAAAATTGGGCACTAACTTAACACATGCAGTTCCAAAATTTCAGTATTGTGCATTGGACCAGCCATTAAAGAAGTAGACTTTTTCAAGGTCTCTTTTAGGAGCTAATGTTTGCCGTGCGAGAACAGTAAACGCAGTTTTGTCTCTCAGATAGTCTTCTGAAATTCCTGTCTCCCACACAGTGGAGGAGCATCAGCTTCAGTTTCCTGTCCTTTCTCTTACCCTACCCTTGCTAGTCACTGCTTCTGTGGAGCTGATAAGAGATTTGCACACTGATATGTTAAAGCAATTTTGGTGAAAGTAGGCTTTTGCAACTTAAAAATGGAAGTCTTCATGGGGAATAGGATGAATATTTTGGTATGAATGTCTAGACAGTGGTTTCAATCCTAAACCAACCCCATACTTTCATCCTCTTGTAAAGAAATATTCAATATGCATCTCCACAGGTGCATTTGCATGCTCTAAATGTCTCCCCTAACATACTTCTATACTTGGCATTTTAAGAAATTAAACATTTTTTGAGCATAGATACTGCAGTAAAGGACTTTCAAAAGATAATTACAAATTCAAAGACTTCTAGTTAGGACAGCAATTCCTGAGTACAAGCAACTCAGTTGTCTGAGTTATTCCCTAGGTGAATGCACTAAGAAAGTGAAGGGAACTGTTAGAAGGGCAGGAATCTCAGGGTCGAAGTGGAAGGTGGAAACAGAAAATGAGAGAACATGGAAGATCTTTTTTCCCTGGAAACTAAGAATCTGTGGATCTCGGATGTTGCCTAGCACAGCCAACTAAAACTCGGGCAAGGGACAAGGGATATAGTGTGGATCTTAACAGTGCTTATATAGAAACTACCCATAAAGGCCCTAGGAGTATCAGTTGCTGCAAAATCAGGTGACAATGCAGACTTAAAAGGATGACTTGGGGCAGCTCCTGAAAACTCCTATGCCCAGACCTGAGCAGAAAGGCAGGCCTTAACACAGGACATTTCCTTGCCAGGGCAGCAGATTTTGCACTCTGTACAGCTTTAACATCACACCTACATGAAGTTAAAGCCTTCAAACTGAACCTAGCTTCTGGCTTGCTTGTTTCTTTTTAAGCAATGGTCAAGTAGAGGCTGGTAATATATGCATCATTTTCCAGAATATTAAAGCAGGCAAGAAATTATTAGCATTTATGTAAATAAGAAATAATCCAGGTCATAATCATACTCTCATAGGGGTTAAAAACTAAAAACATCCACATGAATCACCCCTGTCTCTGTGGAAATGGAGCAGGGGTTAAATACTGCATATTGTGAGCGCCCTACAGCTTCATGTTCCACTTTAGCATAGTGGGTTTGGCAAAATGAGCAATTACTCTGATAACCTGAGAACCTCTTCCAGATGGTGGGATGCACCCAGAAAGAGATGACCTGTTGGATAACCCGTGCCCAAACCTGAGCTAGGTGAAAACTTAGGAATAGCAGATATTTGTAACAGTGGCCCAGTAGTGATGGGTTCCCCATGAGGAATAACTGTGCCAACAGAGGAAGTTCCTCCCCAGTCTCAGGAATCTGATGGCTCATTTTTGCCTTAAAGGATAAGGATTTACATACCGTATTTTTTTTTTAAATAAAATGCCATAGTGCTTTAGAATTTTTCTCTATGTTAAATGTACAGAAGAAAGTTCAACACTAGGGTTCCTCTAGAAGATGAAAGTGTTTGGTGTGTTCATTCTTTTTTGGGGGGGTAAGGAGACGTGCTTTCACAAGAATTATGGCTGTTCCCATTGCCCACAAACACGTATTTATGATGTATATTAAGAGTTTTAGTTCAATTCTTACTAATTGTTTGGCTTAGTGACTTGTTCAAGTTCATTTTACATTTAAAAAACAGTATGTTTATCTCTGAACCCTTCTGGTTTTGCTTGTTTCTAAATTAAATGAGTAGTAAGATTTTCATCAATAGGGAGCACTGACATTTTAGCCACTAGAATTTTTAAGTATTTTGGATGCCAATTCAAGCACACTTTTGGGCTATAAAATAATCTAATAGTCTAAGTGCACTTGTCATTCAACTATTTGCTGTTACTTAGACACCTGTTATGCATTGAGCAGCTGTTTCTATTGGGATGGACACAATGACTTCTATATATTTTCCATGAATGCAATGAATTTAAAATCAAGGAATATATATTAGTATTCAGGTTTCTGAAGTACATCATTCTGCCTTTTGTCAAAATACATGTTGGCATACCAGTGTATTTCTCAGTGTCCTACTTTAACATCATCTCTGATATTTCTTTTAAGGTCTTTTAAGATCTATCCAACTTACATTTTTATGTACTTCCTATTTTGACATATGCCTTTCAGCCATATTCATATATTTTAATTAAAGTATATTCAGCATCAATATTTATATGAATACCAAGGTGACACAATATTAGTCTTCTAATACAGCTTTCCAGTCATTCCCATTCCTTGTTATCAGAATCTCATCCAGATTCTTATCCTCTCACAACTGATCAGAGGATACAGAGAGGTTTTTAAGGTGTGGCAATAATGGCATAATACAGAGAGCAAGACTTTTTGTAACAACCGGTTGTTTAATTGGTAGTTGAGTGCTTAGGTACTGCAAGGTTTGTCTGTGAAATCAGAAAGAAGTCTATCTCTGCACAGTACCACGGAACAGAGTCCAAGGATTGTGAGACTTTTGCAGCCTCTTCTAATGCATTATATAACAACAACACGAGAAAAAATTGAAGATCCTGAATTAGACAGAAAAATGTCTACTGTTCTTCTGCTCCACGTCTCTTTCTCAGCATTTCTACTCTCTCTGTACCCCAGAAATATTTTCTGTAACATTTTAATATTTTTAGCATTCTCATAAATATACGTTTGAATAAAACCCAGTTATTTTGTAAATATTTGTGAAGTGTAGACAAGCATTCAGCTCATCCCAGTGTTTGTGCATTCAGCTGGCAGAATGAGCTAAGTGTTACAATAGTGTGAAAAATAATTCACTTAAAGAATGCGATGTATACGCTTCAGAGGTTTACATCCATCAGCAGAATACTGCATACGCCTGTCCTATCAACAAGTTATTTCCACCACATGGAAACTGGTTCCTAGTTCACTAGTTCTTTGTGAGAATCTGGAAAAGGGACAATAAAACTGTTTTTGTCAAGGACAAAAGGAGAGTAAAAGGCAACACAAGAGTGAATAGTAATATATTTAGGCATATACTTTAAAAGATTTGAATGATCCTGGTCCAAGCATAGGACAGTTAAGAGTGATAAATGTAATAGCACTGAAAAATAAATATGAGAACTCATTTAGGCTTTTTACTAAAACCACAAAGGGCTGACTTACCATAAGCTATAAAAGATGTCATTAAATCATCACCCTTTATGAATAATTGCCTGTTGTGGTTTCTGAGATGCTTCTTTGTCTTCCAGTACTCTTAACTATGTACAAATCCAAGAATTGATACCTGTAAGGAAGTTCCAGTCTAAGGCTGCCAAAGAAAATAAAAATAAATTTAAAAAAAAGTCATTTCTTACTACGGTAATGAGAAATTCTATTCACCTCAGTGGTTCTAATCATTGGTGTATAGGTTGTAAGATCTGTCTCTAAAATTATACTGTGATAAATATAAGAGCACAGAAAACAGCTAAATAAATGGGTTACATCAAGTCAGTTCAATGGTGTTCTGTGGAGTGTAGTCTGTGTACCAATAAAAATCTCCATGGTTTTTATTAATTCCATTAAAGTAGCACACCACCTACAAATATTTATAGAGATCAAGCAGACTCACTTCAGGATGAGCCCTTCATACATGCTAGACATGCCATTTCCTGAAATGTAAACAATTGACATCTGCTCAGCCATAATCCCTAAATCAGAAACAGAAATGCTTGGATTATCAAAAAAAATGGAAAGCCTCATTCTTTGTTTGACGTCCCAATGCATATTTTTTCACTTTCAGTGTTATGTGCATGACTAGCATTCTTTATCCAGGACTGGAAACGCAGTGGCTATTTGCCATAGTGACCACAAAGGACAAATTCATGATCAAATTCAAGCCAATCCAAACCCTCACTGAAGCTCACTAACTTCAGGAGATTTGAAATCAAGCCTTTGATTCAATGCTACACATATGATCCAGTACAAAGCAACCAAGAATCGATAGTCTTAAAAATCAGAGAAATAAAAGGATATTTATTTTATGCCTTTAAAAGAGTAGATGGATTTGATAGAAAAAAGTTGAGGAAATATAAAATGTAAGCTTTTGTGTACTGTCATTGAAATCTATGTGGTTTTTATATACACAAAGTATTAGCATTCCACTGCACCAGAAATGAAGTTTTTAATAACTTTTAGGTATTCTAGCATAGACCTGGAATTGCTGTCTGTCGTATGTGCAGTGCATATATATGGAATACAGAATGCAGGTATACAGAATAATCCATTGGACAAACTAAATCTATAACAATGAGTAAACTGCTTAAAGTCTAATGCTGAGAGAGTGGAATTTGAAAATCTTCTCCAGAGTAGTTTATTTTTGGACAGGGTTTTTTCTTGAAGAGGTTAAATACAGAGCTAGTAAAGAGCACTGAGAAGTTGGAGAAGGGTGAGGGGAATACTGTCTCAGTTGCAGGTGTTGGTGCTCAGGACCTGGGGCACAAGTAGTGATCTTGAAAGTCCTGCCCATTCTGTTTTGTGCTCTGTTTTTTAGGCCATACATATCCCAGTAGGACAATTCATAATCAAGCATTTGCTGGGGTTTCAGGGCTTCCAGTCTTCCTATTCCAAAGCCATGCTCCAATCACTGCTCTCAGCCTCATGACAGGGGCTCTAAAAGTTGCTGGAGCTCCTCCAGGTCAACCTGCCTGGTGAGGAGGTTTCCTGCAGCCTCTGCTCCTGAAAGTAATGTATTGGTAACTGCAAACTGGAGCTGACAGTGACCTTTCTGAGCCAGCAACTCTTTGGAGCCTGAGGTGATCACTAGGCATTGCCTTTGGCAAGATGACAGGGAAACAGTCACATTTCCACTGGATTCTGCCTAGCTTTACACACGTTCATCACAGACACTCATTGTCTACTCAGTTATTATTTTTTTGACTCCACAAATCTATTTTGCTGGGAAGTAACTCTAAGTTTCAGGGAAGACTGGGATTGTCTGCATATAAAAGATTGATGCTTTGAAGCTGCTGCAAAACAATAAAAATGAAAATCACTTCAATATCCCCAAGTGCAATTTTAATTGTTTTAATAAATCCTTTTTGTGCTCTATTTTCGTGTTCTATTAAATTTCTGGACACATTAGATTTCATTATACTCTGTAAGAAGAAGGGAAGTTTTTAAGATTTGTTGTTAGGTTACACATAAAATTTTAGGTCTCTGTATTAGAATTTCCATACGATTTCAAAATAATTACTTCTTTTCTGTGCAGATATGCAGGTTTCACTTTCATTCTTACCCTGCCATAAGAAATGCAAAATTCTAGTCAGTATAAAAAATGCACCCTGAGCCAATATTCACCTATTTCCCTTTTCAAAATAGAGTTTCAAAATTTTACCAGACATCACTTTAACCCCGGGGTAAAGGAAGGTAGTTTTTGCCGTGTTAAATAACAAGCTGTGTAAAGTTCAGCTGTTGGGGATCTATTCTGTGCCTCCAACAGGACAAAAAGCTATTTCCAGTGTTTATCACTTTTAATGTCCATAATTTAAAATAACCCACATACTAATATGATTCAGGGGAAATCTAGTTTTTCTGCACCCTTACTCTTACCAAAAAGGTCTTAGAAAACAACACAAAATCATATTATATTATGACCACTCCCTTGACACTAGAATTGACATAGTACAGTGCATTTGTATTTATAGTTTTATATAGTACATTCGATCCTTGATTTTATTATTCTACTGTCATATAATTCATGTCTTTCCAGATTTTGTCGCACTGAGTTACTTACTTATTCACCTGGAGCAAGGCCAGAAAAACAAGACCTGAACCTCTTTAATTGTAGCCGTGAAACGAGTGTAAGAGTTGAGGATGCTGTTCCTCCTATGGGAGTCTGTATGTGCACATATCCATATGGCATCCACTGCACTGTAACAGGCAAGCAGGACACAAACATGGGTGAAAAAAAATAACCTTTGATTTTTGATCTGAGAGAATCTCTGTGCCAGTAGCAATACTGGCAAAGAGCATCCCCAACCTTGGGTTAGTCTCTGTTGTAGAATGGTATTTGTACTTCTTGGACAGAAAGAGGATTCTTTCTAATTTCCCAGAAAGCAAAATGCAGACAATCACAACTAGCATTAGTAGGATCTGTTCAGGATTTTTCACCTTTTTGTTGTTGTTTGTATTTTTAGTTGTGAATATTAAAGCCACATTTTTGGTGAAAAACCTATGAAGAATATTCTTAGAATCACAGATGTACCAGGGAATTTTTAATCATTTTTATTTTAAAGTAGCCAAGTTTACTTCATCATTGTTGTGCAGTTCAACTACCTGTATTCCTAAGGTACACCTGCATGCTACTGTGATGAGTACCGCAAAGTTAAGAAATACCCTGCAGGAATTAAAACACTTGTCTTTTTTTCAAAATGGGTCGGTCATAACGGACTGCTTCATTTCCTATGAAAAACAAAGGAAATTTGCATGAAATCAAAGTAAAAATTTGCATGAAAAAAAAGTAAATGCAAGGATCTAACGGCTTGACAAGCAAGCATAAAGGGGTATTTGGAGAACTGAGTCTGGAGCAACTTGCTTGACATCTAACTTCAAACAAAAATTTATTATGGAAAAGTCTTCCTGCTACCAGGAAATCTATCCGGCTACCAGGGAAGCTGATTCCTATAGGATACATATATAGCTCATGTCTGAAGAGAGGAGGTTGAGGTACTTAATCCTTTGAGAAAATTGTGTGACTTTTCAATTTAAAAAAAAAAAATAATAAAAATTAAAAACCTTAACGTTACAATCCATTGGTAAAATCAAGTTACTTTTCTTGGGTTTGGCTTATTGTTAAAATATTTGGGAGTACACAAAAATGTTTCATAAATACAATGAGTTCTCCTGTCATTTAAAATCCCTGTCCTTTCTTCAAGGGCCTGGCACGAAAACTGAGTTTTCTACCTAAATTCTATTTTTCTGACTAAAAGCCAGAATACCCTGAAAAATTAAGCTGTCACTAGCCAATGCTTTCAAAATACCGTATCTCAACTGTTCATGCTTGTTTAATTAGACTTCACTCTTTCTTCCCTCTCCTTTTGAATGGTATTTGTGCATTTGTTATTCTCCAGGCTCGTTTTTCCACAGTCCCTTGAAAACAAACCATAAAATCAATGATGCTGAAGTTTATGTAGGCTTAATATTAGGCAAAAAATGAAAGTGCCTCGTCCCGCTGTCGATGGGATGCATTTGTGTACTTCTCCGTGTAGCACTTTTAAGTAGGGTAGTCTCATTCTGAGAAGAGGAAGAGCCATATGGCTCCATTTTCTGGGCGGCTGGTTTTGTAATAGCTCAGAACAAAACATTCGTGATCCTTGAACAGATTCAGATTACTTATGTAGGTGGGCAAAACAGCCACGCACAGTGCTGTGGAGTTCCAGTCTTTTCCATGTGCTGCCCTGTTAGGAAAGCGTGCCGAGGCTTGCAGTTTATCAAGAAAGAGGAGAAACGTTTCCTCCAAGGAATCTATAGATTCATCAGGAGGTTCTCATGGATTGTGTGGTTACTTGAGGTCAGCCTGCGGTATTTAGTTCATACCCATAGTCTTCAGTGCCTCCAATAAGAATGCCTTTGAAGGCATCCCCAGGCAGAACAGGACAGTGTATGGTGATCTGCCACACTGCTATTTCAGATATGTAGCCACTAGAAAAGGTTGTAAGTTCACATTTCGGTCACCAGATGTGTGTGTGCATGTGCCTGGCTACCCACATGTGCATCCATATGAATACTAAATCTCTGAAAGGATCTTAAATTGCTTGCTTTATCTTTGCTTCTTCCTTTTGATACTGAGCTCTCTGTGTGAATTGAAAGTGAGAAAATAGTTAATACAGTATCTAGTTCCATTGTAAACCCCTCCTGATTGATGACTTGCCTTCTCTTGGGACCCAGCATTATAGCACAAACCAATTGGTATAGCTTGCAGCTAAAACTATTTCTTGGAGTTGTGCTTCTTTTCTAGGGAAATGTGTTTTTCATTAACACTAACGTTCAGACTCAGGGAAAAAAACGTGTCTAAGGAAGTGTGTTATACACAGAACTTTAAGCTATTGCTCTTGTTGATGATACTAATCTGTTTTCCTACAGAGAATCATGTGAATTGTTACCTGTCATTGCATCCCCATGTTCATCTCTTTATACTTGTGGGTGTGATACAAACCACTTAAAAGTTCATCTCTTTATACTTGTGGGTGTGATACAAACCACTTAAAAGAAATTCACTGCCCAGACTAGGCGGTTTCCTCTGTTACACCAACATATTTTTCCTGTTGTATCTTTTGATTCAATAAGTGCTAATACAAAGATTCTTACCTAGTGCTTTTAAAATGCTTACTGGTCTACAGAGACAGCAAAAGTAAACAACAGTTAACAAATTGCTCTGACAGATAGTGCGGTCCCTCAGGAGGCATTCATAACATCGACACCAAGGCTGAGTTATTCTCTCTCAGGAGCACCATTAACACTCATTTTGTCACCGAACGTGTATGTAATTCTGTAACATCAGTCCCGGTGCTGGACAGTTTTCCCGGTCAGAGGGTAGCTATAGGCAAAAGCACTTCACTATTGAAAAGAAGGTGGAAACCAGCCTAAAGTGTTAAACTTCCAGTTTACAGTCCCACTAATGCAGACAGCAGATAGCAGAACCAAGCTCTGAGCAGAAGTGAACAGCGTATTGACTTTTTAAAAATTGTATACAGAGGGACAACTTGTGTCTTATTTTTCATTTTTTCATTTTATTTTTTCATTTGATTAATAGTTTATTTTTGGTTTAGTCTGTTTTAATCCCAAATTAGCCAGAAAAATAATAATTTAGAGAAGGACACAGTGTCACTATTTATAATAAGTTGGATATGAAATACTAGTGGGATGCTATTTGAATTCTTGTAAGGCTAAATAGGTAAATAGTATTCAAAAACTGGCACAGAATTGTTTATTCACAATATTTGTGAAACTTTTACTGGAATGCCATGTGCCTCTACGGTTTGTTGAAAAAGATGTTGAAAATCAAAAAAATGTACAGAAAAGAGTTCTAACAAAAAAATATAGAGAAAATACACTAGCAGAGAGACACAAAAGAAATTCTATTAATGCAGTTAAGACTGAGAAGTAGCTTGACTACAAGCTTCAGATACCTAGAGGCAAAAAGGATTTCTGTTGATTAAGAGCTCTCTAATTTAAGAGCAAGGAATGTATAATTAACTGGAGCCAAGAATTCCATTCTGTCCTCTCTCTGTCCCCAAATTAACAGTGGGAGCTTTTAACTATTGGAGCAATCTGTGTCCTGAAAGACAGAGAAATTTTTGGTACCATACAGGAGGTTAGACTAGACAATAATTTCATCTGCCCTTAATATCTATTTTGGAATTTAGGAATCTGTAAATTGGCAAAGATGAATGAGGTTAAAATTATCTGGCCCCTAGTCATATATATTTTATCATTTAATTACATTTCCATTTGAGGTTTATAGTTCAGTTCTCTTCTGATTTCACCTCTGAAATTTTTCTACAGATCCCAGAAATGGAATCTTTCTTATTCTAATTAAACTTTGAACCAAATAGAAGCTCTTCAGCTTGAGACTCTGAATTGTCATGAGGAAAATTTAAAAAAACATCCTTTAAGCTTCTTTGCTACAAGTGAGCACAGCAGTGATGTAATATAAAAAGTGTTAATATCTGTTATAGCCCTTGAGCTATACAAATATGTGGTTCTGTTTTGATCATGCTTGCTATGCTATGTCTTGACTAGGTCTTATTCCATTCTGTTTCTACAGGTTAGTGAGACTTTAATCAAGAAAAAAAAAATTCTAATGAACAGCAATTTGAAACACAGCATTTGGAAAGGTCAAAATGGTACATTACATCCTTATTATCCTAAAGAACAGATGAGTTTAATATCCTGGCAGCATTTTCCTGTGAAGAAGATATTAAACAAGAACTGAAAATGGCATGAGGTTCCCTCTTCTTTTCTTATGAGAAAGATTGTAACAAGGTGATGAAACTATACAGAATAAATCTTTCTGCTTTAATGTTCAGGCTGTGGATCCTGCCTAGATTTCAAAAACCTAAGCTAACCAAAGAGCCAACAAACATGCTATTTGTTTCAGGTCCTCTACAACACATTTTCCTGCTTATATGACCCCGTTTCCATTAGTATTTTCTATTCTTAAAGATGGGAAGAGATGTTAACAGAGGGTACACAGTGCAATGAATTTTGGAAAATGCTAATGGTGCTGAACTGCAAAAAAATAATGCACTGCATCAACACTGCTTACAATGCAGATCTTTCAGCTTTTCTTTGAACAGACCTAAGAACAGAGATAATGTATTCCAACACACAAAGCATTGCATATGTCCTGCTTTGGAGAGTCCCTGAAGGTATGGAACTGTTTGAAGGCAAAGGAATTTGTAGCATATCCCTTTGGTTGTTAACCATTTGATTACTATAAGGAACTGTCACAATTTGCTTCCGTAAATCACTGACTGCATGAAGACTCTTCTTTTTACTTTATAGGTCTAAGGAGAGAAAAAAACCTTCTGGAACTCAATGTTGTATTGTAACACTAAAATACACCAGCAGGGTCCTCGTGTTTAAATCTTATTATGACAATTGAACAAATGCTATGCTTAAAAAATCAAAAAATGAGTATATGGTGTGCACTTTTATTAGTTGCTTGTATTCATTCCACATGAGATATGAGAATTCTGCTATTGTATAAGAATGTAACAAGTTATATATTAAAGGTGTTCATATTTATTAAAGAAAACACTTTATATTATTCCAAAAGATATCTGTCTTGAAGTATTGCTGGCTGAAGTAGACGTACACAGATTTGCACAAGCTCAAAAGCAGAAATCATATCAAACCACTTTTTTCCATACCATCTAGGGAATAGATTTGAAAAAAAATTCTCCATGGTACATTACATACAACATCTTGCTGAGAAAAGCCATTCTGCTCTGGTCAAGAGAGATAAAATGAACATGTCCAAAATATGTTTTCAATGTCTCCAGTGAATATATATCTATAGATATGTGTGTGTATATATATATTTGTTTTTTCTTTTCCTTAGGTGATTTTATTTTCCACTGGAGATTGTAAATGTATTTTTCATCCTTTGTTTTGCAACTATAAAGTAGGATAGCTTTTTCAATGCATGAGAAATGTGCAATCTATTTTGAAACTTCAAAGGTTTTGGAAAACTACAGACAAAAATCCCTAATGGGCGTTCATTTCATAAATGCCTAAAGAAATTAATATTTTCCATGTGTCTAGAAAAAATCCACTAGATACAAGTTTCTACCAAGTTCCTTGTGTGATTTAGCTATTAGTCCTTGAAACTGAAATGATTACAAATAGCTCTTTTCTGCTTCCCAGCCGGATATATCAGCCTGCAAGTATGCAGCCTACAGAAAGTAATAAACAAAACTATTTTTTCAGTTCCTGATTATTATTCACAATAGAAATCTGTGAATTTTTTATCATTTGAATTACTAAGAACTCTGACCGTATATACTTTTGCTATCAAAAAATAAAATATATGCTGTTGTATCCATTTTCTACAAGATCATTTAGGGAGCGACTGAGTAGAGAATCTGGCATATTGAGGGGGAGACTCAGTATATAGTCACACAAACAACTCCAGGATTTCTTGGAGAATGAGTCCAATATATCTGATGAAGACAGTGGGTTTCATTACACTCTCTTCAGTTCGCTCATGATTATGCAAAATGCTATTACTGCGTCACACACTATTTAACATGGGGAACACCTTGAACACATTATGCAGCCTTACTTAGTTATTTCATGAAATGGATTTTTTCCACTAGGTGATCACAGTCATTCTTTTTTGAAAAATTCCGAAAGTAATCATGTATGAACCAATATGCCAGTTTGAAGTTAGACTTTAAGAGGGACCTTCTTTCATCGCTTATTGTCAATAAATCATGTGGTGGTTGGGCACTTCCATGAAGTCTTTCTTTAATGAGGAAGGTGAAGAGTAAAAGTTGAATGTAAAATTTTGGACCTCTGAGCCCATGAGAGTCACAGCTCAAAGTAAAGGATCATGTAATCCTCTGTGGACTACATTTATTAAATTAACAGCAGGTGAAAAAGGGATGTGGCTGATGGGAATAGTGTCATACTGAAGCAAGATCCCAAAAGAGAGATGTCAAAGCACAACAGACCATGCCCAGTACATGCATTTCCACACACATGATTTTGCACCAGGAGGTGATGGTTCATTGTAATACCAGTAAGAAGGGCACTCAGACTCTGCGAAGTATTCCCTAAAATACCATTTATTGCAGCTAACACTATAAAGAAAAAGCGGCCAGAGGATGTGCACAGCACAGCATAGACCTGTGCCTGTTCAGGGTGATTGCTGTGTGGGTCACTAACTCCTCCATGTACAATGGTTTTCTGCTCAGGATCTCTGCACATGTATACATACATACCCATTTTGCATCCGCAGATAAAAAGCTCCTTTTGTGCTCCAAAGTGAACCGATGCATTGTATTCGGGTCTGCACACATTAAAAATCTGTACATGTCTATTGCAAACACTCATTTGTACAGATCTCTATGTCCATCAAGCTAGAATCGTGTAGGAAGTCAGACAGGTTTATAATTATGCAATTTATACCTCCAAATGCTGTTAAAAGGCTATGCAAGTACATTTTTGGAAGTGCGCTTTTTGTGCCTGCAGCTGAAAATCTGGTTATACTTGCATTTGAATTTGTTTTGTTTTGTAACACACTGTTACTTGATATTATATGAATAAATAATCCATGAGCTGGAAAACAATCTAAAATCAAAGGAGCAAACTCAGTTGCATTATTGAAGAGAGATTAAAATAATTTGACATGAAAGGCATTTTAGAGACGATACAGGCTGTCTGATTTACTGATGTGCCCACACAGAAGCTGATACATCATTCAGCCCTGCTACCACCTGACAGCTGTTCAACATCTAATGGGAGATGTGATTGTGGTCACAGTCCAGTTCGTAGTGGACAGGTGTCAGCATCACAAAAATCATCATCACAACTGGCACTAATTGGCACCTTTGTTGACAGTCCCAGCAGAGAGGCCAGTGATTGAATCAGCATGGAGGCTGCCTTGCAAGCTCCCCTGGTGTAGGACGCTGGGCTCAGCTCTTCTTTCACCGGAACCATTCTTAGCTTTGCACATGTGTCAGAAGAACACAGTCAGGTCCTGGCACTCTTTATTTGCCTGTAAATTCTATGTGCATTGCTGTGGCATAGCTCTGGAAGTGATGCCCCTGTACAGAGGGTTAGATGCATCTCAGGGACACTGAAGCCTGCCCACTGACACTGGCCAACAGAAGACTGTTGGACACTGTGGACTTGGGCTTGGAGTGGAAGAAGACCAAAGTGGATGAAACCAAAGGCTGATGTAAAGGAGAAGCCACACGATCCACATGGGGCTCCAGTCTCATCCAAGCTTTTCTCAGTTTTAGTTCATTTTAGATGCAAATGTGATTCTGTGGACTTCTAGTAGCCACTTTACTCCTCTGCACCTCAGTTTCTTCTTTTGTATGAAGATCATAATATTTGTCTCACTCTCAGACATAATATGAGGCTTTGCCAACTAACCAATGCCTTGAAGTATGTAAACACCTCTGATGAAAGTCAATAGACACATTAAAACTCAGGCTCCACATTTATAGGATCTTTGGTTTCTTAATAGTCCTGTTAAATTAGTTGTACGCAATGACTATTGAATAAAGTATGCATTTTGCATTTATCTTTCCATTCACTCTGTTGAATATTAAATACAGTTTCTTCTTCCACTCAGCCTGCCTTGGCCAAATCAACAATTAAAACTAATTTTCCTTTGGTGTACAGAAACCTGTACTGTTTGTGGGTCAATTATCATTTTATTATTTTTTTTTTAAGCTCTATAGACAAATGTAATATGTCAGTGATGTGACTGCAGAATTTGAGGATGTCTTTATGGTAATAAAAAGAAGTAGAAAATGAGTGATAAGTTTGATCAGCAGCAGTAACTGAAGTATAGAGAAGTTATTAGAGCTCATTACTACCTTTTTCCATTAATACCTTTCTGTTTATATCATTGCACCTGAGGCCTACCTTCATTAGAAATGGTAAGGGTATAAGATAGCATGAGCACTTACAGAGGCTCAAAACACTGAGCCAGATTCTGATCTCTACCCATTGATTTTTCACTGCTGTATTATGTCTGATTTCAAGGAAATGTCCTCTCATTTACATGCATCTACATAAACTCAGGATCAAGCCACCAGCTTTTGCTTCCTCCAGTGTTAATAATGAGCAGTGGCTGCTCCTAAAGACACTCTGGAAAAGGAATATGTCATCGTTAGCCTAATGAAGGGAGAGAGGGAGAGAGATTGCTAAATGTTTTCTCTCTAGCCCAATTAAAGGAGAGAGAGCAAGACAAAGAGAGGTGGAAGGCATGCTGGAGGGAGAGCTGTGTACGTGACAGATTTCTTCCTGCCTTTAGCTACAGGAGCATTCTCGTTAGGAAGAAGTGGAAAAGACAGGGGGATGTGGGAATACAAAGGATAAATCCTTTGACTGAAATCAGACTGTGGCAGCATGGACCATCAGTCTGAGCTGCACATTAACTTCCAAAAATAGCTTGGGAAGGAAAGAATATGATAACAAGTACTCTATTGTCATTGCTGTTCTTAAGACAAATTATTCATGCAAATATGAAGGAGCAAGGCTTGTGTGCCTGCTGAGAGCCTCCTTGGCCATCCATGGTCACCTTTCAGTTCTGGTCTAGAAGGAGAGAACTGCTTATGTATGAAGGACTCCACCAGTCTGGACAATGCAGAGCTCACTGACAGGTGCCAACTCACTGTTTATAAAACAAGCAGAACTTAAGACCGTGAAATTTTTGTGCCAGCAACATCAAGGCCTGCCAGAAAGAGTGTCTACATCTCAAACTTCATGCTAGGTCCCATAGTCACGCTGTCCCATGGGCTGGGCCTGGGCACTGTCAGCAGGGGTGGTAGCTCACCTGGCCCAGACCTATGCCAGGTACCAGGCCAAAAATTTCACGACAGATGTGCCGTGTTGTGACCACATATTAAAGATATACCCATCCCATGGGCCTCAGTCTGCATGCATGTGACCCATGGGCACTTCCACAGTGTCTGCAACAGGACAGATGATGAGTGAGAGTCAAATGAAAATTCCTTTTGTACAGACTCTGAAATTTAACAGGGCTGCACGGCTACATGAAGATGCAAGGTTTTCTCCTTAGGTTAAGGTTATAGAGATATGTGAACAAATGTAACGAGGAAGATGGGAGTTTCCTTGCCATCATGTGGGACACCAGGCCCTGATGGGATCTCAGGGTTATATCTCACAGTGTTCTCATTTACCTGCACAATGGCCTGAGCCGTACAAGAAAGCAGAAGAAATTACCTTGTATCCCTATTTATATATAATGCTCAGACGCTGAGCTGAGCGATAAAAAGCAAGCTTGATGTGCCTGGTATAATCCAGTCCCCAAATGTGGACTTCCTGCTACTTATTTTAAATCTCTCCATATTTCCTTGCCTTCTGACTAAAATGTAGCAGCTTTGTGAGCTAAGCTATAGCTGCCCTTTTACTGTTTTAGGTGCCAGAAGCTTTAGCTAGGGAAAATGATTTTGTAAATACTTGCTGTGCTCTGCTAGTCTTACATAGTACAGTAACTAAAAAGAAGTTGAGAAAGTTCCCAAGAAAGACTTGCATTACCTGTCTCTTGCTGTAATTAATTTTTAATCTGTGACTCCTGAGCCCCCATCCTGGGAGACCTTTTGGCTTGTTCCATCATCAAACCATAACTAGATTAGATGTTTTTCCCTTGCAATGAGACTTGTTTTCTTTATTCACCGCTTACCTGGGCACAGGAAGAGAAGGAATATCAGGTCTGGCTTCTGGTTGTCCAGCAGGAGTCACGGGGTGATTTCCCAAGTCTTCCAGTGAGGAACACAAGACAGGAATGGCTTTATGAACTCTCCTGTCAGCACAACAGAACATGGTGGAAAAAGTAGCCTGTGCTGCTTTGGGGGGAAGGGTAGGGCTGCCAGAAAGACTGGAAGTAGCCCAGACTCATGCAAGCAAGCCCATCTCAGCCTTGTTTGTACAATGGCAACCAAATAGGAGGCGAGGGAAGACTGCAGTTAGGGTCCAGATGCTTTCAATCTCCTTAGAACATGTTTAGATTATTCCAAACACGGTCCTGGGTATTCATATATTATAAATATCCTAGCTAACAATGACAATGTCATAAGATTTCCATTCAAAACTTTGAAAGTTTGTGTCTGGGAGGGCTTTTCACATGTTAGATTCCTGTAGCCTCTTTTGTGGTTTGCTTCTTAAGAAGTACTAAGCTCCCCAGTAAAATACTGGGAGACTCACATTTGTAATACCCAAGCTTTCTCTATTTTTTAATTAAAAGCTCTGGCCCACTAAATTCTGACATTTTAGCACTTTGTGCTGGGTGCTAGCAAAATCAGTGACTACCTGACACAGTACTTTCAGCTCCTCTGTCCTGAACTGCAAATATCACAAAATCTGAAATAGAAACATTATCCCTGATGTCCGAGAACAAGATACCTAGATTCAGTTTGATTTAGTGATAAAGCCTGCCACTTTGGGAGATATAATGGCTAGCTAATGAAATGGTATCATATTTGCTTGCAAATGCTACCTTCTAAAATATCATACTTTAAAATAAATTAATCACTTATTATTTCTGTTGGGAGTTTAGCACAATGGTAAAATCTAATGGTTAAATGTGATTTCAGTTAAATTCAGCTCATGTGCAAGGGGCTGAAAACCCATCACACAACTGGATCCCTCTAAAGTTTATAAATGGCAAGTCTTTATGCCCCAGCCTGGAAAGAAGGGCCTTACATTACCCAGAAGAGATCTAAGGTGATGTAAGGAGGAAGGAGATGAGTACAGCCAATATAAGTACGATGCAGATACTACTCAGACATTTGCTAGTCACTTTCCCCTTCCTGTCATATTTCAACCACTGCAAAGTCTGCCTCACATTAAGGAGGCTGAAGTCATTAACTTCAACACACACAACAATTTAATTTTTATATGAAAATACTGTATTAAATAAGAGAGTTGTCTGCAGTAAAAATTCAATCTCAATCAGCAAGACCAATACAAAAGGCCAATCGAGTCTGAATTATCAGCCAGCTCTTCAGCAACATTCCAATTATTTTCATCATTCAGAATGACCCTAGCGGAATTTTGAAATTATATTTAAAACTGGAGTGGCTATTAATCAGGGAGCTATGGCAAGCCAGCATCATGATCAGCAGAAGGGTGGAGACAGATACTATATCATTTTGATCTTACTGAATAAATTGCTTTTAAGCACAAAACTTCTTGCAACTGTATCTTTTGGGCATCCAGAATAACAAACAGAGTATCTTGTGGTGGCTTAGAGGGCTTTTACTACATGTCATAAAAAGAAAAATGAAAATAAATTGCACGTATCTCCCCCCAAAACTGCACGATTTTCTTATTCATATAGACCTAATCTTCATTAAATCTCAATTTCTTAACTGTTAGGAAGCAGAGTAGGACCTCCAGTAGTCTTAGCTGTAGCAGACCAGAGCTGGAATGAGTATTGAACAATGCTTGTTTAGGGCTGACATTTCCTTATAGGAAATAAAAATAATTTTTTTTTTTTTTTAATTTAATTTATGAAAAACCCCTGGCAACAATTTTTGTTTGTAGCATTCATTCACATTTTCACTATGTAAAAAGCAATACTGTTAAAATTTTCTTGATAATATTACTTAAATACTTGTGCTTTTAAGAAGAAAAACATTTATTTTTTTGCTTTTAAGCATTTTTGCGATTCTTGCATTCATCTGCTTCAACAGGCCTCTTCTTCTCAAGCATAGCTATGTCCTGAACATCATCACTTGGGTATTATTAAAAAAGTGATGCAATTTTGCTTCATCTTATTTCTTATTCCAAGCAAAATTAATGGCTAGTGGTAGTGTAAGTGGTTTCTCTACTCCTTTAAAATTCTATTTTCCATGATCAGCAAAATTTTATTACAATGCTCAGTAAAATCTGGCCAAATTTTCTTTTATCTTAAAAAAGGAAGGCCAGTAAGACTATTTTTTCAAGTAATGCTCGTATTTTTTGGCGACCTTAAACAAAAAAAAAAGCCACCAGCTTTCTCTAACTTTCTTCATTTACATGAATATTCAATACACTTGACTTTGAAATATCGCCACAGTTTCTTACACTCATTACACAGATGGTTTCATCCTCCTTATCTACTTGGGTGATCTTTATATTCTACCTTACAAAGTGAAATAGGTATGTGACAAGTCTGAAATCCAGCCCTTCAAACAGACACTCTGTGTCTAAATTTAAGGATGCACTTCAAAATTTTTACATAAATGTTACATTTTAAAGTGTCTGGAGTTGCTATTTTTTCCCCACATGAAAACAGTGAAATTGATTTTAAAATGTATTGCATTTAGAATGAGAATTAACTTCACTAAGTCTTATCTCAGTAGGTTGTCTAATATCCCCTAGAAAATAAACTGGAAATTATTACTGACACAGCTGAAGAAGATGAAAGAAAAAACATATTTGAAACATTCAACCCATAATAACATTCAAGAACTAATGGATTAGAGTAGTCACAACCATAACATATTCATGTGCTATACTGAGTACTCCGAAAAGCACTTTTAAATAAGCAGTTATAAACACTTAGTTGGTTCAAGGAATTCTAACAATAAGAGACTGCATGAATGATAAATACCTAAAAAGAAAGCAAATGTTTCGCTTTATCCCCAAAGCCAATACACAGTCTTTCAGCATCAGAAACTCTATGAAATTGGAATATATCGGCAGACACTTCTGAAATACCACCTTTTCATCTAACTGAAGTAAACAAACATCTTGCGCACTTCAACGATGACTTGAAGAGTTTCCTTTTACCCCTGGGATGCAAAATGAGAGTAAAAATAAGCACTGTATTCACGCTTTGTCATTCAGTAGCGAGCAATTCTCTGCCTTGTTTTCTCTGAAGAGCATATAGGAGCTTACTCGTGTAGTTTGTGGAATGAAATCCAAAATGGAGCTATAGTTAAAATATTTCAGAAAGCGTAACAATTCCACATTTTGCCTGATTTCTGCTGCTGGAATAGCCAGTCAAATATAATGTCACTCTTCTTTTGGGGAAGGGTTAAATCTTGAGTAGAATAACAGACATTATTATAACACTAACAGTCAAGATATTTGGAATGCCTGGTTTGAGTAAATGATTCTGTGACTTTTATGGACAGGTGACGGACTGGAAATTTTGGGGAACAAGGCTAAAAAACCAACAAGAATAAGCCAATGATACAAGCTATCTCTTCCAAACCTAGAAATGTCTGACCCTTCTTGAGTGAAATGGAGGGCTGTATTCTATTTCTGTGTAATATTTGGGCTTTCTGGTAACGTTCAAATCAGTGTACTACCAACCACGGCTGAAGCTCCAGATGCTAACAGCCCTGCCCACATAGGCATCTGTCTCTGAATTGGAAACTATAGGATCATTGCCATCTACAATCCCTGATGCTTTAGCTGGGTTACAGCACACTCTTCTCTAGTTTTATGAAGGGAAATGTGACCTGGGAGGAAAATAAAGCTAGCTCCTGGGTGGCTGTGGGATTTCACACCCACTCAAGAAAAGTGATAACCTCCTTCCACTTTCAGTGAAATGCAGAAGAGGGTTATTTCTGTTGGTATGTTGTACTACACAGGTAATCTGAGAGATCTTATGTCTTTGATACTTCTTTGATACACATGCTCTGGGCAATCCTGCTTCAGCAGGGGAGTTGGACTAGATGATCTTTATGGTCCCTTCCAACTCTAAAAATTCAGTGAAAAATTCAGTGAAATTCTGCTTCTCACATTAGGAAGGTATGTATCATTTTTCTCTTTACTGCACCCCAAATACACTAAGTGATGACTATGACTCTACTTTTCATTGTTTTTCATTTTCACTTCTCCCTTTTATCTGGATCCTTTTTTTTTTAAAAAAAAAAAAAAAAAGAAAAGAAAAATTTTTAATTTTTTATTTTAAGCTGAGAATGTACTGAGCTATCTAAATAATTGTTTCCAAAGTGCCTTCTGTAAAGAGTTAGATATTATGGCTACCGAGATGCATCCTCAGCCATCTGTAGCAAGTCAATAGTGACACCGCAATGTCAAGATAATCAGAGAAGTGCACAGCACTCCATGCAGCTAACGCACAGAGTCCTGGGGTCATTTCCTCATACAGCGTGATTCTCTAAATGTGTCGGTCTGAATTCACTTTGGACGTAAACTATTTTACATTGCATGCTTAGCAGAATTTAAATGTGATGTGACATTAATAAAGCATAAAGGAAAAATGCTAATGCAAAAAGTCTTTCACGTCGTATCTGTGCTGGGCACACATTCTTCTCTATTAAGGATCAATTTTAGCAATGCCCACAGTTTTGCTTGCCTCAGTTTTTCCCCCACTGCTCAGAAGAGTTTTTAGTGCACTAAGTGGGCTCAAGTCTTAGGCTATCAGGTAGTCCTGTTCATTGAGCTACCGTGAGGAACTAGAAAAGGAATAGGCAGACTTTTCAGCACACGGTGAAGTGGTGAGTTAGTCCTCTCTTTGCAAGAATGTTTTGTGAACCTCCTTCCAAGAATAGGAGCTCAGATGCTACTTTACAATGCTGGCACCATAAGAGATTTGTTTGTGTCAGATTTTACACCTTTGTCCTTTTCTTAAACATTATCAAAATAAAATCAGTTTAAAATCTCATTACTTCACCCACTTTTTAGACCCATGAAGGACAGAATGTTTTTTGTTTCAGTTGAAGGGCTTTTTGAAATTGCCAGCAAAAATATAAAAATCTGGAATGACAGAGCACTTTCTCTGAAGGCTGTTTTGAAAAAACAAACAAACAAACAAACAAACAAAATCACATTTCCAAGGGCATATGTGCAAACCTAGAACAGAATCATGGAGTGTGCTTGTTAAACTACAGTAAAAGCATGTACCGCACAGCAGTCCGTCCCCGGTTCTGCCACCTGTGCAGCTCTGGGGCTGCAGTGTGTGTTTAACAGTGGCACCCACTACCATGGCACCCACTACCTTGTCACCCCCCAAAGAAAGCACACCGGTAGTTGACTGCTCCCCATGGCTGCTGTTTACGACTACTCTGTGCCCGTTAGCAGTCGTTGTATCTGGCCATGGCTAGCCCACTCTGCACATCCAGCGCACATCACCCACATTTGCAATGACCTCCGCTCATCCACCGGACCAGTGGATGAACAGCTTGAGGAGGAGAGGAAGGAGAAGAGAGAGGAGGCTCTACTCCCTTTCTCTTCGGATCGTTACCTGTGCAACACAGGCTGAAGTGCTTTTTTGCCTCATAGAGATTAATCAAACGGCTTGCAAATAGGACATCCTCATCAACCTCCCCACAGAGGATGCCAGGGGTGGGCAATGAGCCAAAAGTCTCCAAAACACAACCCTCAGCCCCCATCCCAGAAGTTTAGGCTTCCGCACAGGCTGTTCATGAAATTGCTTTCAAATAATACTCCTCCTCTTTTTGATCCATATTACTCCTCTCCAGCTCAGTGTCTGGCCTGCCTGTATTTGAACAAGCCGGGGGTGAAAGGGTTTTCTGACACCCCAGTCTCACAGGAATTGAATCTGTTGTGCAACTGTGCTGCAACTACATTTTTCAAAGCTATTCTTTTTCAAAGGTTATTTTTAAATACTTTTTTTTTTTTTCCCTCCTTGATCTTCCCTGCTTTTAAAAGGCCACACAGGAAGATTTGTTGGCAATTTACTGTAGAGATAGTAGGGGAGGGAAAAAAGATTTCACCTGGATAGGCAGTAATTCGTAAGTCCTGGTCACAAGTGTGTCATGCTTGATCTCACACCAAGGCAGAGCTTTATTTCAGTCTTTTTCTGCCATTATGACTGATGCAAACCCTGCTTTTGCACCGGTCCTCAAAGACAAAATGCTACTTTCTGTGACAGAAAAAAAAAAGTGACAGCAATATGATGTGGGGTCCGACAGACTGTCAGGATTAGTGTCTTGCTTAGTGAAATTGCTTCCAGGATAAACGCTGGCATAATCTGAGGGGCAAAGGTCAACCTTTTTGGCAAAATATTAGGTCCCATTTTTCAGCCTCCTTTTTAGATATTTGTCCTAAAGACCTTCAGCAAGAAAGGTACCCCAAAGTCATTTCTTTCAAGAAAAATACAGCCTTAATGTATGAAGCCTTACAGCCTGCATGTATTCCAGCCATATCTGATGTTATGCAGTTTCAGAACTACGTGTCCTGTCAGGGCATATAAATTCAACAGGCTTGGTAAACAAGTGGCCCAAAGGGAGCTGCTACCAGCTGCATTATAAATATTCCAGACCCAGTCAGCCATAATTAGTTTATTCCTTTATGTTGATTTTAATACTTCCTCCTCCTTTCAGTCTGTATGTTTTATTAAAGATCCTCCTTTAGAACAAAAGCTTGCCTGGGCAGTGGTACCCTCCAGGTACAAAGAAAATCTTCTGGCTGTGCAGTAGCCCTGTAAGTGTACCCCATACATACAGGAGGGAAAAAATCTTTCCTTCTTTCTGATGAGTACATCAGAGTTTTATTATCCTCCATGTTTCTTCTGAAAGGAAACATCACGATTTATATGCTTTGTTCCTCCAGACTTTGTAACCTTCTGCATTTTTCTTCGGTATTAATTTTTAAACATGAAAGAGCGTAACTTAGAGTTTCATCCCCATTAATGGTAAAAGTGGCTTTACTGCTGTATGACCCAGAAATTCTGTGAAGTGCCTCCATTCCTATCAGAAGCATTGCACAAAGCTGGAAAATAGTGTTGAGGTTTGCCTATCACAAAACATATTTTATTGCATATTTGCAAAATGAAGCATAAACATATTAAAAATTAACCAGTGATACAAAGGCAGAACAATCCACAGAAAATCTAGCCAGTCAAAGAGGCAAGGGATAAAAGAACTGAACAAGAAATTACCTCTTCAAATAGTGATTTCTAGTGTTTAGTGCTTGAAGGAAAGTAAGATGGATTATTTCTGGGTTTAAAGAGACTGAGTTCAGATGAAGCATTCCCTGTCCCTTTTAAATATTGGCACTGCAGCTCACAGTGCCACATCTTGCTTGGTCAAGTGCCACCTCAGAGGCTGGCAAGTGGGGACACGGTAAGCTGAGTGGAGGGTCATGAACGTATCTGGTTATATTAGACATCCACTGCCATTTATTTTGCCTTCCTGTTCCATGGCCTTTTCTAATGTAGAATGAAGGTTTTCCAAGTCAAACACTGAAACGGTCACTACAGGATCCCATCCCTGGAGAAGAATACAGACTAAGTTCCTTTTGTGGTGCACATAGTATATAACAGTTCAGTAGCCGGACCAGCTGGGTTTTATAAGTGACTAATCCACATTTAAACCCCATTTCAAAATAGAGTTACATTACTGGCCATACCATTGTAGAAATATCATTAGAATTATCATATAATTTAATGACAAAGAGGAGAGCTATTAAACTCAGGACATGGAGCCATATGTAACTTTCTTCAAAGCTCAAGAAAGTTCAGTTCAAATGTTTGGTATTGGCTCAACTCCATTAATAGTAAGAAAATGTGCAGCTAGAAATATCCAGAGAACAAACACTGACAATATCTTAGATACAATCAAAACAGAACTTGGAGATTTGTCGATGGAGTGAGGTGATGTTTAGTCGAGCTGTCAGGGCCTTGAGGGTGCTACCATCCCCCTCTGTCCCTGACCAGACCCCCAGGGCCTTCACCCACCCTGCCAATAGCCCAGTACCCCTTTTCAGCCCAGCCCAGGGCTGTCAGTCCCTGCAGCAGAGATGCCACATCAGAGCTGGTCCCTGTCCCTACCTCCCAGACAACCCTCAGACCTGTGCTGCAGCCACATTTCCAGCCTTGTGTCCAGATTTGCCTGGATGGACCATGGATAAAACTCATTACCTCCCCTTGTCTAGGGCCGCGGATGGACCTTTTCCCATTACCATGCCAATCCTTCTCAATTTTGGTCTTTTCAGTGAAGTCACATTCCCTGCTTGTGCCAGGGTTGCCCTTACTTGGCTCCTGTTGCAGCCTCCCTTGGGGACCATATCTGCTATTGCTCCCCCCTGACAAAAGCTGGGTGAGTGTACGAGGCAGATGATTGCTTCAATCAGAGAAAAACTTTGACTAAAACATTTGAGTAAATGTTAGTGACTAGATTATGTGACTGATGGTAAGCAAAGTGATTTTATTTAAAAGAGAAAATCTGAACTGCCAGACCTGTGGCACCACAAAACAAGCAGTGTCAAAGAGCAGTGCTGGGATTAAGTCCTTTTATACCAGACCAACAAGCTGCTTCCTCTGGAAGCAGTGTCTGGTTAGTCACCTCAGTACAAGCTACACGACTGCACAGCTTCACTAGCCTAACTGATCTCTCCCTGCCTTGGAGCTGAATCATTAGGTAATAAAACAACCTGGCTTCTCAACCATTTTAGAAGTGCTTGAATTTTTACATTTTAACTCCAATTTTATCTTTGGGTATCCATCAGGTGCTAGTAAATCAGTGGAATTAAATTGTATGTATATATATTAAACTGAACGCACATGGGATTAAGCTAATATAAATTCAGATAATTATGAACTAGTCTATACGTAAACTAGTCATCCTGAGCTCCTTTTTTAGGCAATAGAGAGAAAGATATTTTTTTAAGAGTCAGATCTATTTTGGATATTTTTTTAGCATAAAATAGGTCACATCTTAGAAAAGTCCTTAGTGTCTCCCAGCCAGGACAGGGATGCCACCAGACTGAGGATAGCAGTGGTAGTGCTGGAGGCCAGGCAGCTCTTGGGAGGGATTTGGCCACGGCTGAGGAATGGGCTGCTAGGAATCTGAGGGAGTTCCACAAAATGCTGGCCTGGGGATGTGCTAACTCCCTGCAGCAGGTTGGTCTGGGGCCAAGTCACTAATGAGCAGCTCTGTGGCCCTTAGGGTGTTAGGTGCCAGGTTGGGCCGGGATGGGGAGAGTACCCAGGCAGCAAGGACAGTCCCACACCCCAGGCTGTGTTCACAAGGGCATTGACAGCACTGCTGGGAAAGGGGGAAGGTAAGGTCAGCCACAAGGGTGTGGGTCTAAGGAAGCTCTAGCAGCTTCTAATGAGCATGAGCAGCTGCCCTTGATGCAGGGTGCCTGGAGCCTTTGATGCATCTACCCCTTGACTAGAGAGGGTCAAGCACCCTTGTAGTTGGTGCCAGGAAGAGGCAGGTTCTGCTTTGGCAGCTTCTCAATCTTCTGGGGACAAGTTCCAGCATCATTGGGGAATCCCCGTTAGCACAGGGCTTTGTCAGGCAGCTCTTCCCACTGGAAGAAGCCCTGGCTGAGTTACAAGGGGCCTTACCACCCTTGGCAGGCTGGACCTCAGCTGTTCTTGCCAGTGCTGCTGGACCGATGGTGTGCGCCAAGTGAGACTGTGCCTCTAGTTGCCACCTGGATCTCTGGCTTTGCAGCTGTAGAGTGGCTCAGGACTTCCAATATGAGTGACTGGACTGTGTCCTCCAAAGCCAGTGGTAGGGGCTCCCTTTTCTAACGGGCTCCCGAGTACACTGGTAGCTGCATCTTGTCTGTCAGTGGAACCTATGCCAGTGTCGGGACTTTATTTATGTCCTACTGGCACAAAGCACTCCAGTAATGGTGAGCTCTAGTAAAGCCAATCTTCCTGTAATGGAAATAGATTTAATGGAAATAGACTTTATATTTAAATATAAAGTCTTTCAAATGACAAAGGGACTTCAGAGGTCGTCTAGTTTCTTAAGACTCAGTTAATCTGTTTCCTGCTGTCCTCAAGACACCTTTGTTTACGCAGATATTTTGATAGGACTTACTCTGATTTTTGTTGCTAACAAGTGGATAAAGACCCTTCACTGTCATCACCCTGCTCTCCACTCTTACGGGACACCTCTCCAGATCCCGTCTAATGCCGACTTTCTCCCTTGTAGCTCTCATATTCCTGCCATACCAGGACCTACCCCCCCATATAAGCATTCAGTTCAACATATCTTGTTTCTGCTGTTAGTGGAAAGCAATATGTTTGGCTGTCCTGTTTGAACTTCATGGTGCTTTAGCATAACAGTATTTGGCTTGTTGCTGCTGTTTAACTTGGCCTCTCACCTTTCACACTTCATCTGCACCTGGAATTTTTGGTGCCTAAAACTATATAGTCTCAGATTAGCTTGTAAATAAGTCCTTGGCACTTGAAGTTATTAACCGGTGCAGTCTGACTGTAAATTTGGTCTATATACTATCCATTTAATTTTGATCAAACCGAGGACATTTCTCTGAGACTATGTTTCCCTAAAGAACTGTGGAATTAAACAAGCGAAATATAAATGCTGAAGGCAATGATGATTCAAGTTGCCAGAGAATCAAGGTATTATTTGAAGCCTTCAGTGTATCCCAAAATTCACAGCTACATTCATGATGGGACACGGCTATTGCAATGGAAAACTTCGGCCTCAGATATTACAAGCCTGGTGAAATTCCACTGACTGTTAGACATCTCTCCTCTACACTATACCTGGAGAATTAGACATCAAAGAATGGCAGCCCCAAAGAGTATAAAACTAACTCCATTAAAAGTAGAAATACTGAGGAACTGTCTTTCTTACATCTCATTCCCCACTGGAGCTTTCATGCAAACTGCAATACAAATGGAGGACTAATTTCCCTCCCCTCAGGATGCATTCATAGTCATATCTTTAAATCCTTATATCTTTATATCCTAGAAGGAAATACATAAGTCTGTTCTCAAAAAAAAAAACCAAACCCCAAACCAACAAACAAACCACCCAACAGAACTAATACAAACCCCACAAGTAAAATTAGAATCATAGAAATGTCTAGGTTGGAAGGGACCTTTAAGATCATCAAGTCCAACCATCAACATAACACTGCCAAAACCACCACTGTTTAGTGGTGTTTAATGTTCCTAAGCCCCACCATTATTCTTTCCTTGAAGCTGCAAGGAGTTTTGGGAGGTGAGGGGGGACAAACAGTTGGACTTGATCATCTTAAAGGTCTTTTCTGACCTAAATGATTCTATGATTCTAAATATTATCACTGTCACCTTTTCATCCAGAGGATCACAGCGTGAAGTCTGGGTACAGAAGACATAAACTCATCTCACCCATTAGCCAAAGCTGTCAGGGTATTTGCCATGCACAATCTAATTTTAACTAGTTTCATAACTCCCACAACAGGTTACCTCTTCTTGTGCCCTATCCACTGGAAACATATCTATTTTCTATTCATTTAGATATTGAAGAAATTTGGGAGGGGGTGCCCCGCATTGGAGTGTCCTCCATTACACTTTTTTTTGGACACTGCTTGTTTTTCAAAACTGGCATGTTGCATGGGATACAGTGAATGGAGGTGAACAAATTCAAATTTTCTGTGCCTGAGCATAAGTGAAGCAGATCTGGATGCTTAAGCTATCTGCCTCTGCCTATGAGGGCAATACAGAAACATGGGGGAAAACATTCAGTCCATAGGCTAGTTTAGAACGAAAATCCCAAAAATACCTGTGGAACAACAGGTCTTCATCCCCTAATTGTGTCCTTCTTCAAATGTGCTATACTGCACGCTAATGTAGGCATAGCCCTCTTTGCCATAATTCCCCTTCAGAGCAGCTTTTTTCCAATAATAGTAGAAAACATGCAGCAACCTCAATATAAGAATTCAGCTAATATAATCTCAAAATTCCACCTCGTTCTCATCCCTTACATCTAACTATTACGCATTAGAAATCTGGCACAGAGGTCTGTCAAACCGAACTATTGAACTCAGAGTGGCAAAAGACCCTCCCCAGGCAAGACATTTAAATCATTTTCAAAGGTAATTTCCTGCTCCCAGACGGAGAACAAATCTAATCGGGTTTACCTCATTTCTCTGGCGATCAGGAAAGTGTTGCCTGCATACTCAACAAGGGAAAGTGTCCTAGAAGGCAGCCAGAGTGCTCGCTTTTCAGCACCGAAGAAGCCTCTTCTGCAAAGCAACATGTGGACCAGCATGTGAATGGGGATTTGGATTTAACCTGTCAGATCTTCCTGGTCTCCTGCTAACCCCATTTTATAATGAAATTATGAACTGTTTACAAGCCAGCAGTGCACATGGGAGCCTGAAAATGGTCAGAAAAATACAGTATGGCTGCAGGGGTATGTTTCAGAAAACTGGCTGTGCATTCAGAAAGACCCTCCTCTGGTCCCTCTGGATTGCTGGTGACCAAGGCTTTTCCCAGGTTCTAAGGATATTTCCATGAAAACTTCAGATGACAAAACTAATGAGCACTGGAAAGAGCTGAATGAAGTAATCAGATGACTAAAGAGAGTTTGTAGAAGACTGAACAACAGTGTATATACAAAGGGGAACAAAAGTGTGTATACATGTATATATGATTCAGGTGTAAGAAATCAAGGAAGAAAGGGAAGAGATCAGCATGGCTGAGTAGGGACCTGCTGGTCAAACTAAAAGCCAAAAAGAAACTGCAAAGGCAGTTCAGGCAGGATCAGGTATCCTGGGAAGCATATGGGGATGCTGCCTGGTTATGTAGGAAGGCCAAGGCGCAGCTGGAGATGAACCTGGCAAGGGATGCCAAGAACAACAAGAAGGGCTTCTACAGGTATGTCAACCAGAAGAGGAAGGTTAAAGAAAGTGTAGCCCCCATGATGAGCAAGAACGGCAAACTGGTAACAACAGATGAGAAGGCTGAGGTTCTCAACAACTTTTTTGCCTCAGTCTTCACTGCCAATCCCTCTCCTCACACCTCCCAAGTTGAAAGACCAGGCGAAAACAGGGGCTATCATAATGAAGAGCCATCCACTGTAGGAGAAGACCAATTTCGAGACCTTCTAAGGAACCCGCAGGTATATAAGTCCATGGGACCTGATGAAATCCATCCACATGTCCTGAAGGAGCCGGTGGATGAAGTTGCCAAGCCACTTTCCACTGTATTCAAAAAGTCATGGCAGTCTGGCGAAGTTCCCACCAACTGGAAAAGGGGAAATATAACCCCCATTTTCAAAAAGGGAAAAGAAAGACCCAGGGAACTACAGTCCAGTCAGTCTCACCTCTGTGCCCAGCAAGCTCATGGAGCAGATCCTCCTGGAATCGCTGCTAAGGCACATGGAAAATAAGGAGGTGATTGGTGACAGCCAACACGGCTTCACAAAGGGCAAGTCATGCCTGACAAATTTGGTGGCCTTCTACGATGTTGCTACAGCACTGGTAGACAAGGGGAGAGCAACAGACATCATCTACCTGGACTTACGCAAAGTGTTTGACACTGTCCTGCATGACATTCTGGTCTCTAAACTGGAGAGACACAGATTTGATGGATGGACCACTCGGTGGATCAGGAACTGGCTGGATGGCCCCAGAGTTGACGTCAATGCCTCAATGTCCAAGTGGAAGCCAGTCATGAGTGGCGTTCCTCGGGTCAGTACTGGGACTAGTGCTGTTCAACATCTTTGTCAGCAATATGGACAGTGGGATTGAGCACGTTTGCTGACAAGTTTGCTGTCAGCAAGTTTGCTGACAACACCAAGCTGTGTGGTGCAGTTGACACGGTGGAGGGAAGGGATGCCATCCAGAGGGACCCTGGACAGGCTTGAAAAGTGGGCCTGTGCAAACCTCATGAAGTTCAACCAGGCCAAGTGCAAGGTCCTGCACCTGGGACATGGCAATCCCAAGCACGAATACAGACTGAGTGGAGAATGGCTGGAGAGCAGCCCTGAGGAGAAGGACTTGGGGGTGTTGGTGGATGAGAAGCTCAACATGAGTCATCAATGTGCACTGGCAGCCCAGAAAGCCAACAGCATCCTGGGATGCTGGGAAAGCCAACCGCAGGTCACGGGAGGTGATTCTACCCCTCCACTCTGCTCTTGTGAGACGCCACCTGGAGTACTGTCTCCAGCTTTGGAGTCCTAAACACAGGAAGGACATGGACCTGTTGGAACGGGTCCATTGGAGGGCCACGAAGATGATCAGAGGGATGGAGCGCCTCTCCTATGAAGACAGGCTGAGAGAGTTGGGGTTGTTCAGCCTGGAGAAGAGAAGGCTCCGGGGAGACCTTACAGCAGCCTTCCAGTACCTAAACGGGGCCTACAGGAGAGATGGGGAGGAAATCTTTATCAAGGAGTGTAGTGATAGGATGAGGGGTAATGGTTTTAAATTGGAAGAGGGGAGATTTAGATTAGATATTAGAAAGAAATTCTCTCCTGTGAGGGTGATAAGCACTGGAACAGGTTGCCGAGAGAAGCTGTGGACGCCCCATCCCTGGAGGGGTTCAAGACCAGGCTGGATGGGGCTTTAAGCAACCTGGTCTAGTGGGAGGTGTCCCTGCCCATGGCAGGGGGGTTGGAACTCAATGATCTCTAAGGTCTCTTCCAAACCGAACCATTCTATAATTCAGCTTAAGATAAAAGAGGGTTTAATTAACATCTAAGTCTCTGTATTATCAAAGGTAGAAGACAACTAGTATTAACTTGCTAAACAAAAGAGTTGTCAGATTCTATTTCTGCATGCATTTTTACAATTCCACAGGAAAAAAAGGTATACAATAACACCTGAGCTCCCAAGAATTTATTGTTTCTTTTGAATGTATTAGCAGACTATATATTTAAGTCTTTTTGAAGCAGTTTAACTAAAATTTTCCCATGCTCTACAGAAGCAAATGCTATACTTTGAAAAAACTAAAAATACTGGTATGGTCTATTTAAGTTTACTTAGCAGTAATAAGCTTTCAGTCCATGCAAGGAAATCAGATGTTCACTGCTAAGACCATAAATCCTCATTTATATTTAATTTTAATGTTTGTGCTTTTATTTGTGCATCATATGTAAGTACAAGGATGAATCACTTGAATGGATATAGAGGTCTTAAGAAGAATATTTCTATAAATCAGGGGAAAAAGTAAACTTCATCAAGCTAATGATGTAGGGATGAACAGTCATAACAATTACAATCTCACCATTAAAAAAAATAATTAGTTCAAGTCACTGAAAACTATTTTTTCAAGTCATTGAAAACTACCATTGAAAATTTGGTCGCTTCCAAGTAGTTCATTCATATCAGTTGCTTTACTCAGAATGTATCTGTCGTGGTTTAGCCTCAGGCGGCAACAAAGGACCAGGGGGCAGCCGCTCGCTCAGATCGGGCCCCCACCGCCAGCGCGGCCGGGAGGGGAGAATCGGAAGAAAAAGGCAAAAACTCGTGGGTTGAGACGAAGGCAATTTAACAGAACAGCAAGGGGAGCAAGAAACAACAACAATAACAACACCGACAGAGGAATATACAACCACGAGTACGATACCACCTGGGATGCCCCCGACCGCTCCGCTCCCCCGGGGGATGACTTCCTCCCCCCCCCCCCCCCCCCCCCCCCCCCCAACTTCCTGTCCCTCCCCTTCCCCGGCTAGCTCCGGCTACCCCCTGGGCATGGCTCACAGGGGGTGGAATACCTGTGTCCCTGCTAGGTCCTGGGGAGAATTAACCCTATCCCTGCCAGACCCAGGACAGTATCTCATTTGCTTTACTCCTTACTTCTGTCTGTCCAGAAACTCTTCTTTCTGCACCTAAGTTTATCCCTAGTGATAGATGGAAACTTCTGTTCCTGCTGAGCGATAATGTAACTTACCATACAGCATTATTGGTCCTGCCGCCACAAGAATTAAGACAGTTAATGCCATTGCTTACTTCCTTAATTTTACTTTCTCTGACAAGCCTGCATAACCAAAAGATGCATATCTCCAAACTACTGCTCAGTGGTTCTAAAATTGTCCACTGAACTAAAATTAACCCTTAAAAAAATGGAAATATTTCTTCAAATATGCCAAAACAAGCTCGGCATGAACAAACTAGCATGCTAAATTTTCAAGGATCACTTCTAGAGCCCTACTATGACTAATTAAATTGCCTAAGGGTAATGGGTAGGAAAGGGAAACCGGGACCCTAACTGAAATCTGTAGGATACCTTTCTCCCATATTGACCAGGAGCATATAATAGAAGCAGCAGCATCCCAGTTTCATTCCTGTATCTTCAGACTTTCTCTGTTCCCTACTTTTTAAGGTAGGTACTACTAAGACTATCTTCCTACAAATCCTAGGTTATGCTCTATGTTTAATGTGTTATCTGCAATAAAATAAGTTTTATTTTGTTGGTAAAAATATTATAATTAGCATTTTCTTGCCCAGTAGTAAAAAATTTCTCATTTAAGGTCTTTTTTTGTATGTGTGAACTTCCTCTGTAATGCAAATGTTTCACTAGCTCAGACTGTATTTTGATAAAAACTGATATTTGAGCAATATGCTCTGAAAACACTGTTTATCTAATTGCTCTGTTGTTATTAATATGATATTATATTGCAAGGGAAGAACTCTAAGTTTAAAAGTCAGAGTTATTTTTTTAGCATTGTCTATTGTCCAGCAGATGTTTACAGGATCCTTCTGCATTCCATTATTTAACATTTTGTGTGCTCAACAAAATCGTCTTTAGATCAAGTTTCAAGATTAATACAGTGTAATAATTATATTTTTTTTCTTTAGGAAACTTTGGTGGCTGGGATTTAAAACAAGTCCATTTATGCAACAGCATAACAAAATGGGTGGAGACAAATCCCATAATGCCACTGTTATTGCTCATCATTAGCCAGGTGATTGTACCACTGGATATTTTAACCATCTAACTTCAAAACACAGATAGTTAAAAATTAAAATTAGGATATAAAAGAAGGAATTAATTGACTGCTTCAGGTAATTTGTAGAGAGCCCACAGTGTTTAAAAAACATGAAAACAACGGATTTATGTAAACTATTTAAATAATTGCATGAGAGTGAATGCATTTTTGAACAACTTTTAGCAAATGCTGAGTTCTCCATACAATGAACTTTGCTGCTTGTCCTACTTCATTACAGTACGCTTCTTGACAAAAGTTTAGTTATAAGTATCTGTCTTGCTTCTAGAAGCTGCAATTTACATGGGAAGCAGTAGAAAAAAAAAGAAACTTCATTGCTTTACATGTGATCATTCTTCCAGATAGGTGGTACCCACTAAATACCCAGAAGCATCATTGAGATGACTATATTACAAAAAATTCAGGAAAGATTAATATGTAACACTTACCAAAAGGTACACATCCAGATCGTCATTCCAGGACCAGGCTTTAAGATAAGAATAACATGAGAATATGTATGTCATATTCACTTAGGTGGAGGGACTGAAGAGAGAGAAGGAAAAAATTCCAAGTATTAGTTTCTTAACTGGAAAGTGGTACAGGTAACTCACTCATAGAAAACAATGCTCTCATCTTGAAAATCATTAATGAAACTACCACTGGTTTCAGTGGCACAAGATCCAACCGGACTGTCTCTGCTACATCCAATACCCTACAGTGAAATTATCATTTCAAGGTACAAATCCTGTGGTGCGAATAGCTTGGTGATATATTTTCAAAGGTCAATTGCAAAGATTTGAAGGTTTTCATTATGCCCATGGAGTCATAATTCTTATGGACCAAGTGGCACTTTCTTTTGAAAGGCACATGTTGCCTCTCGTGAAATAGTAAAGAAGGTGTTTATAACTCTAAAAACAGTCTTGTCAAGATGAAAGGAATATTTAATGGGTTTGCTATTAATTGTCAAAATAACGCTGCTGAACACTAAGCGGAGTAATAAAGATTATTGAAGCAAATTTATTAGCAATTTATCATAGATTATTTTAAAATATTTGTGGTTTTTTAGTGTTGTTTTCCGTTATTACAACTGGTTTAACCAAAACCATATCAAAACAATCTGCTTTTCACATTTCCCCCACTTCCTGACAGGAGAAACACCAATAAGAATGGTAGAATCTTCAAGGATCATCCCAGAAACTCCATTCCAAGTCTTATAAACTGGGTCTGAGGACAGTAAATACAGAACAAGTCACTAAAAAAAAAAAATAATATTTTTTATTCACACTACAGAAATCTGGCAAGTCATCAGGGAAATAAACCTGGCATTTTAAGTTTCTCAATTGAATTATCATTATAATAGACTGAGGGAATGCATCTGTCAAAGTGACAGTTTGCATATGGTCTCTGAATTGTACAGTTGTTCCATACAGTACTATAATCCTTTTTCCATTTTAAGCTTTCAGTTAGTGCCAGTGATTCATCGAAACTTGGTCATATTTTAATTTAGAAAAAAAGACAATGAACTTGTTTGAATTCAAAATATCCCATACTGCTGCTTCATGTGTTTACAATAGTTCTTACCATTGCCTATGGATTAACCAAGCAAATTTCATGAGACCTCTGATTAATTAATGCAACAGGAAACTGTAGATTAGTAACTGAATATTAGTTACCACCAGAAAGGCTGGTATCTAAATAAACCCACTCATGGTGCAGGTAGAGTGTGATTCGGTCTTGAATGTGTAAAACATGGAAGGAAAAAACATGCAAGTAGAGTCTTAATAGTAAATATGTGGTTCCACTATACTGTATGAACAGACATCCACCAGGTCATTCTTCAAATAGTAAAGTGACATTTCTTTGAGTCTATCTAAAAATTACCCATGAAGAGATGTTATCTGTTGAATAACATCCACATGAGACAAGGACAAAGGCAAAAATATGTTCTACCTGGAAACAGGAGAGCTATCATACCAAAGAAGGCAAAGAGGCATACAGCTAACATATGGTACTTGTGAACTCCTTAACCTCTGCACAATTTTCACCCTTCTGACTTAAGATTGCTATTATTAGCTTTTCTGTTTCTCCTGTTCCACAAGAATGGGCCTTTACTCACACGTACAACACAAGGATAGTTGAGGAAGAACTGTTATGGGTATAAATGAAGCCCAGTTAGTTTGAAACAGGTCCTACAGCAAGTGCACAAGCAAAATCACTGGAAAGAAGTCTAGCTACCCATGGTGTTTTGGACACAGGTTTGTATTTTGCAAGTCCAAATATAAAATGCTGCACAAAAGCTTATTTTTCTTTCTGGAGTCCAGAAACTCCCATGACACCCACAGAATGAATTTGGGTATGGAAATAATTTTCTTCTGCCTAACTTGATTCTATCATAGTTGCTTTGTAAAATAAAAGCTAGGACTATTTCAGACCAATGCTTCTGAAAGTAAAAGGAAAAAGGTATTTCTAAACATAAATCCTACAAGAAATATTCTGCTGATAGTGTTTGTTTTACCACTTTTTATTCTATAATGGTTCAGATCAAAGTAGTTCCATATAATAACTTCAGAAAACTTCAAATAAAGAAACATAAACAGGGGTAAAAGGCTTATTGAAAATATGATATAAGATGGCAGTATTTTATGGTATTCCTTTAGTAAAGTCACTTCCTATATTTGTTTTCCTTAATCTGTGTCAGAACATTCAAGCCATTCTCTGCCATAAGCAGCCATCTGTCACATCACAGTTCTTCATGTTTTTTTCATTTCTGTGCAATAGTATGTGCTGACTGAACATATGGCCTAGAAGGTGGACAAATGTCCCTCCTGGCTAATATAAATTCTTAAGAGATGTTTGCTGGTTGAAATCATTACGCTTCTCATTAGCAGAGTGAGAAAACTCCTTCCTTCAAGCAATCAGCTGTTAGCTCAGGAAGCCGTCACAGAAGGCTCCAATTCTCTAGTATCTCCTTCATCACTCTGTGTAAGCCAGACTGCTGGCCAAAGCATGCTACTACACTGGTTGATCTGACCAGTCTTAATCTTCTCCCAGACTAAGGGCAAAGGTCATTCTTCTTTTCAGCTCAGTACAACTACTAAATATTAGAGCCCTACTGAACTGGATGTATCCAGAAAGGAGGTGGGGACGTAGAAGAAGTCATTAAAGGTTTTCAGTGTTTTACCGTGCGCCTCAAGTGTTCTGCAATAGTCTTAATTAGGGAGAATATTGAGGAGAAATGTGTAAATAGCACTGGGGTACCTAGATACTCTTAAGTACATTGGCAAAAACAAGTAGAGGAAATTCAACCTGATGTCATATTTTCATTTAACTCAGATGATGCTGGGTTAGACGAAAGGAAAGAGTTTTGAAAACCACCCAGACCTGGTGGTGACCATGATAAGCTGGAGAAGGAATATCAGGGAAGAAAGTGGTAGCAAAGGGTTCATCTGTTCCTTACAGAGAGGGAGCATCCCAGCTTTCATTACAAATGTGTTAGAAGAATGTGTCCTTTCCTGAACTTCTGCTGTTGCAGAATAGTGCAGGCCACTATGAGTGAACAAGCACGTTACCACCTTTCCTTTCCAAAGCATGTCTCACCACATTATTAATGACTTCATCAAATTAGATTATGCCCACCTTTGAAGTCTTTGTGAAAATTCAGCAAAAGCAGAAAGTGGCTTAGAAAGGAAGCAGAAAGTACCTGTCCTTAAGAGAGGCCATTTTTATGGGTTTGTTTCCAGGTTGTCTTGAACACCGTCACTTTCCATTAGCATTATCATGAAGATTCATGTTAGCAGAAAATGGGTTTATTGATCTTCAAGTCAAGGTCATCAACTGATTGTAAAGGTCATTAATTAATTTGAGATGTTCTGTAAGAAAAATGGCTCACCATCATTCAGATCTCTTGGAGAGGTATTTTGCAGTTTTATGACTTTTTTTTTTGATCATGAACACAAATATGTGATGGCATACTTTTAATGTTCCTGTATGAAAATAATATGGTTAGATTAATTTGATATGATCACAAGGCACACGAATAGCTATTACACGAAACTCACAAAGGAAACACTGCAAAAAAGAGGACAAAATGAGAGAGGGGGATATTTTTTTTGCTTACACATGTCCCCTTCAGGCATGGTGGGATGTTTCATTTGTCCTCCAGCTGCAACTCTAACAGAGGGGAATTTTCCTGTTTGTCCGCTGTCACGTGTGCCAGCCTTGTGTAGCTATTCTGCATATTCCAGACCATCTCAAATAGGAGTACATACTTGTATGTAGGCAATACTACCTCACATGTCCAGCTTTACTCTTCTTTATATGTAGTAAATGTAGTTCCAAGTCTCCTCACCTTTGTCTCCAAGCTAAGAGGTCTTGGCTGGCTGTTACGTAGATTGCTATTACAACAGTCTTGAATCACATTTTCCCACAATCTAGGGTGTCCTTTAACTGCTGGACCAAAGATCGAGACATTTTCTTCTATTTAGATCAATGCATGTTAATTGCTCCTAGAAAATGAGACATTTGTAAAAAGAATGACTGACTGAAGTTGAGCCCTTGGTACATTGCAGCTCTCAGGAATATGAGAGAGAGCTGAGCTCTTGTCTGTTCTCCAAGTAGCACAGAAACAAGCCTACCCCTATCCTGAACTTCCCAAAGTGATACTGTAACCACAATTATTTAGGGATAACACACCCTGCTTTCTCATGATTTCTTAATGAACGTGGGCTGAACCCCAGAGCACAGTCCCTAAGTCATTGCCGAAGAGCCCACTGTGTGTCAGGAGCATACAGCTGCCTTTAACAACATAAACATTAATATAAATAACTGTTAAAAAAGATGCTTTGCATTTAGCAAGAACACATTCTTTATCAGGTACATGGCAAAAAAAATTTAAACCCACTCTAGAAGTCTCTGTGAAATCCAAATATCCAAACTGTATTTCATGGTGGTTATTGAAACACTAGAAGCAGTTTTATGATGTGCTTCTAATCTGCGTCAACCACATAATTACTCTTTAATTCAGCCAAGAAAAGCTAAACGTGATTTATGTGGGCCTTGTACCTAACACACACACAGAAAAACTTGAGTCAATGCACTGTCTGTTACTATAACCAACATACTGGGGTTATAGAAGAAAAAAAATGCCTTCTGTTTTTGACTGGCCTTGTTCATGCAGTAGCCTGTCCGCCGATTAGAAAGCAGATCATGCTTTCCTTGGCCTTTATCCAGTTGCTGTCTGGACTGAAAGGTTACAGAAGCATATGTACCATGGCTCTGCAAAAAGTAGAAAGGCCGACAAGTCACGTATCCTCGGTGCCTGAGGCAGAGAAAATACTGTACCCTTCTTGGAGTTTCTTTCCACCTTCAGTCTTCTAAAGGAGTGTCAGACTCAAGGTATCAACCTGCATTAGTGAGTTTGGAGACTGACAGTTTTATTCGTTTTTTTGTCAGATTCTTAAGTCCAATGCAGCAGACAGCATATGAGATTTATTTCTCACCTATTATGCGCAACAGAATTTCCACCTGGAAATCTAACACCCCCTTCCTATTTGATTTTCATAAAATGTGAAAAACAAAGGTTGAAACAAGAGCTAAAAGTCAATTCAAGCTGATAAAGATAATTGTTTGCATTATTGGTTTTTCAGTAAGACCATCTATTCTTTAGCCACTTATTGATGAGAAATGTTCTAATTTACAGGAATGTCCCTGATTAAATAACACAACAATCAGGTAACAAATGTGCTGCAAATGTTATTGTTCCATGTGTAACAGGGTTCTTCTACACTGCTCCTTTTTTAAAAAAAAAAATTAAATTCCAGACAATCTTCTATTTTAGCGAGAGACAAAATTCTGTAAGTATGAATGCTCAAACTAGTGCCAAAAAGCGTGTACCTCAACGTATGTCTGCTTGAAACAGGATTGCCCTAACCCAAGTTATCCTCTGGTGAATTAGCTCAGCTATCACAAGCGGTATAGCCAGATTAGATCAGCAGTCTCACTACCTGTACAGACCCCACAAGAGCACAAAAGCAACAAGCCAATATGGCCATCTCTGACACAGCACTGGAGTTATTCACAGGACTGGATCCAGACCACACGGCTGGTTGGAAATAATAGAGTGGTATTGGCTTTGGAGTTTTGTCATCGCATGACGCTCGTTGTGAGCTTTGTGCTTACTAAACCCAAACTAGTCAGGCTTCCTCTGACTAGCAGGCAGATCATGACTAACTTGTGGAGTTTTCAACTCTTTTTTCCTTTTTCATGGCCTCCTTTCCTGTGCAAAGTCCAGCACAGTCAGAATTTCTACGTGTCATCTACAGCCTCCTTTCCAAGCCAGGACAGAGATCTAATGGTGAGGTTAGTCATATCCTCCCAAAATTTCCACCCTTATAAACTCCTTTTAACCCCCTGAATTTGCTCTAAATCACATTGGTATTTCTATATAGCTCCCTAATATCTCCTCTGTATGTGTAAGGTCTGCTTCCGATTTAATCAATCAAGCACTTGGCTAACACTTGGGCACTGCCAGGATTCATAGTCTAAGGACTGTTTTGTCTGCCTTACCTGCAACATCAGGTCTGGAGGGTATCTATTCTAAAAACATCCCCTTTCTTCCCAATTTGTCCAAATACAAGGCAGGAAAATTTTGTCACAAGTGGTCATAAGTGCTGAACTGTACAAACTTTGTGTTTTCTTATTAAAACCTGTGTGGGGACTGAACAGCGATCCCAGAAACTTTGAATGTTCACCACATCAGCGGTAGATAATTACTTCCCAGGAAGAAATTTAGAAATGTTTGGTCACTAACACAAGCTCAGTAAAAGTTTAATTTCTTTATACTGTGAGCATGACAAAGAAAATTTAATGCATTTTCTTGGATGACCTTAATATATTTTCCTTATCACTTTTTAACTTGGCTTAAAATATGATACAGAAATTTTCAGGTAGAAAAGGAAAGACTAAAAAGCATGTCATTCAGCCCACAATGGATTTTACAGGCCTCAATGGAATTAATTACTGAGAACTTGCACATGTAGTAATTAATTTCACGCAATTCAGCACCATCTGCAGATGCATTATTTCCTTTCAAAGCTACTATAATTTGATGTAAAATAGAAATTGTTAGGAGTTTTTAGGCAGCAAAAGCTTTTGTATCTTGTTTATGCCAAAGCAATTAGGTAAGGAAATTAAATATTATTTGAAAAACATAACCTCTTTTTCCACTGAAGAGAAAATGACTTCCAGTTGTTGGTAAGGGAACTGCTTGCAATTACAGAGATTTAGGAAAAAGAAACTTTGATTTAGTAACCGTCTTTCGGTTTAAAAAATAAAATTGTGGTTTTGGCAGGAATCACTTATCATTTGCAGGTGAAGTATATTACTGCATCAAACTTTGAACCAACTGCAAGCAAAACCTACTGAATATTCCAAAACTACCTTATATTATTTGCATGTAAGATGCATAAAAATATTACTTTAACTACTTTTCCCTTCATCAGCTTGTATATACCTTGTCCTGGAACAGTAAACAACTGACCACAAGAAATGAGACAAACTGCTTCTCTTATATTAAAGGGGTTTTTTTTTTAATCCTTTCTAACCCCCATTCAGGGTTCATCTGTACTGAAAAATCAATTCCATAAACCAAAATTCATTTAAATTAAGCACTTTCTTAAGCAGTGTCCTGAAGTACTCAAGAGCATTCATCGGTTGCATCTTTAAAGTCTATACAATTTAAAGCCAGAAATATTGTCAAAGAACAGATTAGAACAATGTACTAGAATTTACTCTATGCATCAGCTGAACTATCAGTTTTCTACTGGGACTTCTCAAAAATCAATCCTGATTTTTTCCAGATACTCATGTAGCACCTAACGCAAGGGCTGATCTGCTGTAATTACAGTGACTAGGAAAGAGCATGTGTTTGGGAGGGAGACGATATCCACTTAGCACAGCTTCTTGTTTTTTTCTGTGATATGTGAGGCATCATGGATTGTTCTTTAGCATTGATAATGAACAGGTTACAGCCCCATCAATCTATGCCCATTTAACAGAGTCACATTATCATTGAATGGTTCCTATTTTGAAAAAAAGACACGTAGTTATTATTTGCATTTGTTAGCACTTAGAGTATTCACCTTCAACTGAGAGCTCATTGTCCTCTGTAAAAACAAACGCTGTGGCAACAGAGAGCTGAAACAGCCAAGGAGCACAAGCCTTACCATGGCAAGAAGAGGTACAAGACCAGTCAGGCTCTATATAATTTTCCACTTGCTGATCAAAGTCCGGACATGGTTTTCCTTTCTGTCAAATATCCACTGAAGTGTCTTGTCTAACAAGCAAACTAAGTAACAGCATTAAAATTACATTTGGAGCTAAAGGAGATGCCATCACGATAGTCACATATAAGAATGGTATAGGGCAATACAGATGATTGATTGTTTTTAGTGCAACTGCTTATCAAAGAAAGAAGCAGTAAGCACGCAAAAATTTTTTCCAATGCATTTTGCAATGAAAGCATGAAGACTTGCAGGCAACAAGTCTATAGTGTTCCCACAACTACTTTTAAAGAAGCAGGGTATCTTTACCTAGGAAAGTGAAGCTGGTGAAACATGAAACAGCTAGGGAGGGGTCCTTATTTTTTAAGAGTAGTACAAATCCAGCTTTTCAGATGAATATGTATTAAAAGGGAGCTGGTGATCAGATCTGTAAGATCCCCAGTTCAGTCCTAAGAAAAAAAAAAAACCTGAAAGGGAGAATGTGAATGTCATTCTGAGGGCCTGAATAGGGCAATAAGGTTTTTGAAAAGGACCTTGAAATCACACTTCTAAAAATGCCAGAGGAATTGGTTATTTTTGTACTGTTCTTACTGTCATTATGTTCACTAACAAGAGAAGAAATTAATAGTGTGAGGGAAGGGAAGCTAGCAAGATTCAGTCGCTCTGCAACCCTAAGATTTCCTGAGGCCTGGATAGACTGCCTTTTCCTGATCCTTCTGTAATGTTTATCACAACAGGTTACCACCAGCCTTTAGTGTTTTATATAGTCTTAATGAATATTGTCATCCTCCTTATTATGAAAAAAGGGCAGAGTCAAATTCTATTTTCTGCATGTACTATACATTTAATGCATTCGCATAAAGATGTCTCCATGCTATGACAAAAAAGGCTCAGAACATACATAGTCTGATGATTAAATTGGGAATTGGTAAAACACGCGAACAAAAAAGTCTTGCCAATCATTGTTCCTTCAGACAGCTTTAAGACTATGATCTCCCAGTTCTTGGTGCTGCTGTACATGTACAAGCAATTCAGCCTCATGAAAGTTTTAATTTAGAGGGCTCAAGTTCAACTCATTGCTCCCTTTTTGACTGAAAAGAAATTGTTTCGTCTAGTGAAATGTAATCATTACTTCTGGACAACCTTAAATCAACAAACAATGTGATAAATTCGTAGCTATCTGGGAAAAACTTCCATTTTCAGTTACATACAGTGTTAAATAGGCTTATTTTTGTGTTAGCCCTTCATGGACTTTGTTGGTTCTGTCCTATGGTGTAAAGAATTACTCATTATTACCATTATAAAGCTATTTCTTATGGAAATGTCACATTGGAATAGTTCGGGTGACACTGTTATAATCATAACCCATGACACGTCCTGTGCTGTAATGAATGACATCAGAGTCTTTTTCCACTTACTAAATACCTGTCTTATAACCCTAACCCTTGAGCAAACATTGTGCGGAGATTACATGGCTTGCTACTATAAATGTTGGTACAACAGTTATTTGCACTGTGAGGCAGACACACCTTTGACTGCCACACATGCTCAAAGACTGATTCTTTTGATTTCTGGATACCATAAATGGTCGTATTTTTTTCAGCATGTAGATGTATTACATACTAAATCTGTCTGTAATGTCTACTTTATATAGCCAGAGCTTCTCCTCTGTCAGAAAAATATTGATATAAGTTAGAAGTGGGAAGCTAGAAGGTTTTATCAGTCTAACAGTATATAAAAATACATAAAAGAGACAAATACACATAAACAAGTATGTGAGAAGACTGGCAATGCATCAAGGAACTGAAATATATTAAGAAGCTTTTGAGGTACGCTCACTCTTCTTACATGAGCCTTTGAACTGTGCTCCTTCAGGTACAATTCTGATTTGATAATTCAAACTTCTAAGTGTCTGCAAGTCTCTGTAAAGCTTTCCTTTCCACTCTCCTACAGTAACGGATGCAAGAAGATGAAATAAACAAAACTGGATTGAATGATTTCCTGTTTTCACCTTCTCCTTCTCTTCATGAAGAATTCTCCCATGTAACTTTACGCTGTAAATGCAGCCACAGCTCAGCACAAAGAACTCTGTGTTTCATAGTGTTGCAACTGAAACGTAGTAAGTTGAATAAATATTTTTTATATGTGGTAGACTTTGACTTCTTCCCTGGAAAATTTTCAAGTGTTAAGTGAAACATTTTGCAGTAAATGAAATAATATCTCTTTGAGTGTTCAGGCTTCAGAAGAAAGATATGCCTTTACACAACAGCATAGGAATACCACATTCTACTGAACAAGAGAAAATAACAGCTGCTGATTCAAAAATTCAGCTCTCTAGAACGTAGGAAATGCAGGCAATGTGATATGCCACAAGGCTTACAAAGCATTTAAAAACAAGCATCCTACAGCACTCATCTACAGCTCCTACAAGCCTGTAAGCTAGCAAGTTTTACATGAAATTCTTAACAGACCCTCCTAGCTTTTCCTGTCCTAAGTAACACTCACTATAAATACTGAGAATTAATATGCAGAGATCACAGTGAGAGAGCAATTAAAAACCAAAAAACCAAAAAACAACTTGCAAAGCAAGTAATTTGCTCAATGATCACCAACTTCCCTTTAATTCTGTCTTAGATAATACAAACACAATAATGTCAACTTCATCTCTATTCTCCTTATTGCGGAAATTCTATTTTCAGAATGCATCTGCTTGAAAAAAAACCAAAAAACTGTTTGATATCAGGTATTAATACCACCAAGACTTACTTCTACTCACAATAAGGACATAACACACTGCTGCTTCATATTCTAGTTTTTGAAAATATTCACAGTGACAGAAAGAATATGCTTCTTTTTAATCTATTTCAATTTGTAAATATAAAAATTTTTGTCATCCTGGTGGTTTGTGTGCTCAGAGTAAAGTTATAGGTAGATAAATAAACAGAAGCCAATTTCTCTGTAGTCAACACTATAACCTTAAGAAAGTGAGATAATAAAATATCCCTCTGTCCATGAAATTTAAGAAAAAAATTGTTTGAGCTAAAAACCCCAAAGCAATAAACAATTATTCTTTTGACTGGTAGATTTTGACTCAAACTTCACTATGTTCGTGATCATGAAATAATCTTTTGGTCTATCTAGTTGCATTGTTTCAACAGGCATACAGTATAGCAGAAAAGATGCCTGCAAGATGTGTATGGTAATAAAGTGACCCATGAATGTTTGTAAACCAGAGGAATGTACTTTGATTTTTCTGATGTTTTAGCTGTTGCTGTGACAATTCATGACATCAGTGTTGTACCTAAGTTAAGGGTAGTGGCAAAAGGAAATAAATTTTCAATGCCATAGAAAAATATCCAATAGCTAGCAATTCTCCTGTGAAACAGGACCCTAAAGTTGTCAAATTCACCCAAAAAATCTGTTTCAAGTCTTCTCAGATTATAAGGTAAAAGTAGTTAGTGGAACAAAACTAAACAAACAAAATACAGTACCCTTTACAAACAGCGCACAAGAACAATGTGGCCAGCAAAGCATCCCACAGTGGTTGCTGATTCTCATAACCCGTGGGAATTCACAACTGAGTCCAGTAAACAAAGTCATCACACTTGCTACTGTTGACAAAAGAATATACTAATGACCCTGTAATGTGAAAGGAATAGTTTACAAACTATTGGGTTAATTTAGATGCTTTGAAATAATCCTAACTTAAAAAAAATAAAAATCAAACCGAACTTCATCCAAGGACACAGATACAGTAAAGGCAATCTCAGATTTACAGCAGTTATCTTCAAGAATTTGTTTATGGCAGGGGAAGGACAGAAAGTGAGCAAACAGAGAGGAGGTAGTTTTAGGTCAATTAGCATACTGTGAATTCTCAGGTGAAAAAAAAGTCAACTGGAAATATAAACTTACTAGTTACAAAAAAAAAAAGTCGAAACAACCTAATACTCTTGTAAGTCAATGAAACGTTGTGGATTCAAGAGAGGTAGCTTATCCTGTGTATGATGACTCTCACATGAGACTTTTTAAGGAAGCTAAGAAAACATGAGCAAGATTAAATCATTCTGGAATAGGTCTGCTGTCAGAATGATGCATGAAGAGGAGTTCCTCAGACTTCTGCTCTGCACCCAGGCTTATTCAACAATTCCATTTGTGATCAGACTAGACTGGGTGGTTTTTTTCCAATCTCTACTGTCAACAGGAGGCTGGTGGGACCGTGTGTATTTTGGAGGTTAGGATTCAATTCAAAATGATCTTGACAGAGTAGAAAAATAGCCCATAAAAATCTAGCATGTGGAAGTGGGAATAACTGACCACAGGCTGCAGAACTTACCAGTTCTTTGGAAAAAGATCTGGAAGTTACAGTATATCCATATTGGATGCAAAACTACATTATGCTGTCATGAAAAAGACAAACATCAGGACGAAAGAGATGTGACATCTTCTTCCCACTCCATTCAGCACAGGAGACACTTCCTTTATTGTATCATACCTGCTCTCTTCAGCAAGAGCATAAGTTCAGTTTCAGGAAACATACATGCAGAACAACTAGAAAACCTTCAGAGGATCAGATACATAAAGAACAATCCAGTTAAAAAAAAAAAAAAAAGAACTGAGGTTGTTTAGCATGAAGAAGGGATGTCTAAGAGAATTTTGAAAATAGTCTTCAGATTCCTAAAGACTGCGGCAATTATGAAGAAAATCTCCACTCCACATGTATAGTTGATATGAGAAGAAAATACCTTAAGCCACAAGGAACAATAATTCAGGTGAGACATAAGGAAAATTCTTTTATGGTCAGAGTGAAACACTGGAATAGATTACCTTGAAGCTTTGGCATCTTCATTGTTTGTGGTTTTTAAGAAAAAGTTGAGCAGACCTTAAATGACAGGAGACAGAAAAGGAACAGGTTACCTCAGAGTAAGGCAGTAGACTAGGTGACCTCCTATAGTCTCTTTCCAATTAATTTTTCAAGGCAGAGCAAAACTTAAAATTATGCTCCTACATGTATACACTAAATCCTGTGCCCATTCTGTCACCTCGCTCCTACATATCTTCATCTTACATATTTTCAAGGAAGCTATAGCTCTGCAGCAACCACTTTCATCTTAGACATCTTCTTCAGCAATGAAGCACGCTACAAAATTTAACTTTTCTTACACAGCACCAAAAAAAGTAGTTTCATCTGTATTTCAAAGCCACTCCACCAAGTAGCAAGATGACATTATTTATTTTTACACCAGATATGCAATTTTTGTGCCTTTCTGAGGCACTGTCATGCCTGACAAATACTACTCCAGAGGCAGACCCCAGGGACTTCCTCCCTGCAGAGCATAGCACCAACCAAAAGCCTCAAGGGATACTTAAGGACTTTCTCACCTTCCCCATGGAAGCAATGGCAACTGAAGCAAAAATAGGATTGGAAAAAGCCTAGATTGAATATATATTTTCTGTGCCAGCTGCAGCTTGTTAGCTCATGGAGAAGAGTGATGACCCCAGTTGCACCTCCCATGTATCAGTGCTGCTGGCTGTACTGGCCAAACACTCCTCCCGTCCCAGCACTTGGGTACCTCAGTGATTAGGAACTCAATTACCCCCAATTTACACACCTGCACATCCTTATACCTTGCTGAAGCCTAAACCCATGGCATTAAAAGAACCCCATGAGAAATAGAAAATTCAAATACTTGAATAAAATTCAATTTTTGACAGCGTATGAATAAATAAGAGTGAAAGATTTATAGTACATTAACCATTGGAGAATTCAACCACTATAAATATAGTGTACTCTTGAAATTATAGTGACAATTTGGAAGTAATTGAAGGATACTATGTGTAAATGTGTCTCTATATACAGGCAGGTCCACTCACCCAAAATTGTAGAGAATAAATAACATGCAATACAATTTCTTTTATACCAAAATGCCACTCTAGAGAAAATGGAGAGCAGAAGCAGGCTAATGTGACAGAAAAAGGCAGACAAAGGACACTGTAAAAATGTTCAGGGGGGAGGAAAGAAGAAACAGGAAAAATAGGAAAATGTGCTAAGGAAAAAACCTAGGCTGCAAAAAGGAGAAATAAAGGTTGGTTGATGCGATATGCTGAAACGAAGAGATTAAATTAAAGGAATGGGTGTAATGGGGAAGAAATAGTAAAAGACATATGACAAAAGAGAAAAAAGCTAACAGAGTAGTATAGAGAAAAAATAACTAATATGATGCGGATAAATATAAAGGTAGTTCAGTGCTAAAAGAGAAGAAGGGAAGACTAAGGTATGTTGGGCATTTCATTCTTGAGACAGAGATTTATGTGAAAGTGACACAGGAGCAAGTGTGTGACAAATTAAATACTTGAGGAAACAATGGGGAAAAATGCAGGACTAAAGGCTATGAGTTCTGTTATGGTAATGATGGTTTTCTGTGCTGATGTGCCCAAGTTTAGTAGTACCCATAAGGACACAGACACACCCTGCATAGAGCTTTGCACCAATGTCATAAAAGACAGGATTTTTGGAAATGAGAAAGATGGGGGAGAGGGGGAGGAGCACAGCTCACAGCATGTGCTTGTGGATACCTCAAATAGTATCATTCATAGCGCTAAAGGGCTTCTCTTTCTTCCTCCAGTGATTTTCCATACGGCCATTTCATACTAGTGACTCAAGGTAACATGTACACAGAGGATTAGATGCAGGAGGCCATAGAGCATCCAGGACACTGACATGGGGTTGGAAGACATGACAAAGGGTCTACAAGAAACTGTTGCTTTTTTAAAAGTAGCACCTGAAGTCCAGGCGTACCCTAATCTTCCCGGGCATCTAAAATAGCACTAGATACTTAGGCAATCAAGTCCAACCCGTTACCTAGTTCTTAAGGGGATAGAGCTTGACTTTGTTGGACATAATATCTGCTGTAAAGGTTTTACAGCTGTGTGGATAGAGCTGTATAAGGTCATTTCACAGATGTGTTCTTAGCAACCACTAACAGGCAGAGAGAACACCACCTACCTACCTAATAACCTGTCTGTGTGGGATGTGACTGGGAAGTTCCTGGTAGGAAATTGCTGTGACTTTCACTTTCTCCACTACTTCTCCAGAAAACTGAAAACCTAACTCAAACTCAAAAGTTCTTTCTAAACTGACAGCCAAGAAATAGTTCTCTAAGGGATAAGTTTGTACGCTCATCAGATGGTGGGGCAAGGTCCTTAAAGACATCATCTCTACACACATAGTTGCATATAGCTATGTCTATCTCTCACCCTCTTCACTGTGCCATGTGACAAGAATTTCAGATGGCAGGAACTGAGCTGGAAAAGCAAGGACTACTTCTTGTTTAGAGAAATTGATTCTTATTGAAAATTACTTTAAACAGGTTCATATTTAGGTTTGGCCATGTCTTCAGTAGCCAGGAAGGTAAACCGTTGGTGAAAGTAGCAGAAACCATAATGCTTTCTACTAAGAAGTGAGCTGCAAACCTGGGACTGACATCGCACATGGATGGACTTTGGTCAGCCTTGTAGCATGAGAAACCACCACCAGGGCATGAAAACAATTCAATCCACCTTAACCAAGCATATGGACAGCTTTCTCTCAGCCCTAGACAGCAGGAGAATTTATGGGTGGCTCATATGGTATTAGAATTACATTGAATCAGATGAAAAAACCCACCTAAAAAGTCCTCTACTTTACTAGGTATTCCTGCCATATAGGTAGTTTTCTCAGACCTTTCAGGATGCTGTGCATTGGGAGAAAGTGAGAACAATCTGGGAATCACTGAGAATAACCCCTCATCCAGGCTTCAAAGAGAAGAGAGGTAAGGTTGTTGCAAGACTGTTCTTTCTTATTCTTAGCACACCAGGTCTGGGGATCAAGACAAGTCTTTAAAAGTAAGGGATGAGAGAAGCAAAACTTCTCGGAACAAGAGTCATCCAGAAGAAAAGTACATAGGAAATAGCAGTTTTAAGTTCTGTCACAAGTAATAATCTTCCTCAGCAAATCCAGGGCAGACGTACTCTGACCACCCCATTGAACACCTGGCACTTGAGACTTGTTTCTCCTGGCTGATGTCTCTCACAAAAAATTAGCAACAGTACATAGGAGAACAGGATGCACTTCATCTTCCTCACTCGGACTTTCCCAAAGAAGAAGTTGACCTCACTTACATCTTCAGAGGAGACTACTGACTTTCAACATTCTTTTCAGCTCTGCTTTATTTGCGTTGCGGGCATCTTTTCCATCAGATCAGCAGCAACAGTGCCTATTTAGTATTTTCTTACCCTTTTGTTGCTTCTGCGAAAAAGCTGAAGCAACATTTGTCTAACTAGTACTAGATAGACGATACAGGAGTAAAATACAGGGAAATGTTGTCATTATACATTAAAGCTCTTAGAATGTTGTATTTGTGTCCGAAATATATTCTCTACATGAGATGATGCATTCTGCTTTCAATTTTTAAAAATCTAAGAGATTTTTGATTTGATTAAAAAAATGTCTCTAACACAACCGACCTGGGTGAAAGTCCAAGAGAAAAAGTCCTCCTTACAAGCAAAAATAAACTTGGATTTTTGGGTTATTAATCATGGGATAAGTACAATGCACCATTGAAAGAAGAAGAAAATATCTTTATAGATTTTCAGTAATTTCACATCTCCTTCTGAATAAAATTGGCAAATGACAAAGAGTTGCTAAATACTTCAAAATTAACAATTCCTGGCATTGGGGTGTATCAATGATTATGATGTGCAGCTTTCATAATCAAGCAATAGACATACACACCTTTTAGCTAGTAATTAGAGTAGATTTGTAGAATTTCATTCTAAATGTGTGTATTTGCCTTGAGTAGTACCTTCTCCCCTGAGTTGTATCTCACTGAAATCATGGCATATTCAACAAGACAACTCAGTGAATAAACTGCAATTAGCAGGAATGCCAAGCCTGGCTACTTTGTAATATGGGTTTAGGGCATATTTCTGTCTTCTTTGTCAGTCAGCAGCTCCAAACTCAGTTGCATTTCAGAATTATTCCCTAATCACTTATAAGTAAAATCTTACTAGTTGTATGTAAAATATGTTGCTGTGTTTGGGATCTCAGCCTGCAAGTGGAACTCTGCACCTTTTCTTGCTTACTACAACAGAAATTGAAGGTATGCATAAAAAAGCAAATTTGTCCTTCAATACATGTCCTTCAACTGTTAGCTGCAAGATTAGGACTTTCTTTGAAAAGACTGCTTCCTTGAAGATGGTCTTGTACACTATATTGAATCAAAAACCTGTAGTTTAAACTCTTGAAAAAATGTATCAAACTGGAACTTGTGAACTGGCTCTGTTTGCTGTCTGCAGAAATAAATATTTTAGCCAAGGGGGGTAAGGTTTAATTTCAATGCACGGTAAACGTGGTTCCACAAGCAGCTGAAATTCATGTGATCAGACATAAGGGGTAAAAACGCAAAGCCAGTAAAGGCATTGTCATGTTCATATGTATGCTTCTCAAGGAATGCTAGAGATCACAAAAAGCATGCCTGGTTGGCCTGATTTCCTCTGTGAAAGGCATTAAAAAGTAACTACAGCAAGGAAAAGATCACTATTGTGAGATCCTTTACCTCTCTTGCCTCTGCTTTTGCAAAGTCTTCTCAATACCAGATTTAAGAAACCCTGCATGATAGTGTATTTTAAAGTAGTTCCTTAGAAGGCTATAAATGGTTCCAGTGGAGATAGAGTAAGATACCCATTGTCAGTAGGTAATTCAGTGATTGGGGTCATATGAATCTGCTATTGTAAGCCGAGGCTTTTTGAATGCAGCAAAAGATTTTATCTGCATTTTGAAATATAATTTTTAGATGTAGAAATTCCAATTTTGTTATTAAATTCCTTCACAATTTATGTTTTCTGCCAACTCTATTCTTAGCTATGTTTGCCTCTTGATGGAGTATATTACAGACAAAGAAAGCTTGAAAATGACCAAACTATCCAGAAACTCAGTCATCACAAATGGTGGCACAGATGTATAGCTGAGCTCCTCGTTGAAAGAGACCTAAATGATGTGTAAGGTGTCCTTGAAAAGCAGCTGGAGTAAATATTGTTAAGAAAAATCCCATGAAACAAAAGCAAAAATCCTTTCATTTGTTTTTCTTCATTTTCTAATTAAAATCCCATTGTGTCTGCAGTAATACTTTTATTACCAATATATTAAAAAAATATAGCATTTTGCAGTGTAATGACACTATCATACTTGAAAATTTGTAGAGGAAAAATTAATAACAAAATAAATGGTTGAAATCTGGAGTAACCAAACTGCAAAGCAGTAGTGCAGTAATCCTTATGGAACAATAATAATTCTAATCACAGGAAAAGAAGGAAAAGCAAGAAACATTAGTGGCACTACAATAAAGAATTTTTTTATTTGCTTTAAAAGATCAGTATTTACTTGTTACTAAAAAACATGCTACTGGATAAAATACTTCAGTCAATGTTCTCTCTGATATTTTCCATGAGTTACAGTGCAGTCTTTCAAGTTGAGGAATGTCTTTGAGATTTATAATGCATTTGTCATTTGCTGGAGGGAATTCTACTCTTCAGTTTATTTGCTTTTTGGCAATCAATAAGGCTATTTGTAAAAAAGTCCTTTTGAATTTGTCTAGTCTGGTATTTTCATTTTTGTGAAGTAAACAAACATGGGACAAATAGGAATTTTTATTTTAGCTGTTCTGTTTGTGACTTGAATCACTTGAGACTAATACTTTCACAATTTAGAAGAAGGTCAAAACACGTGCATGGGGTCACTTTCATTTCTTAAAAAATCTTGGACAGCAAGAACTAGTAACCTTTACTGAACAAACTAAAAGATTTGTAGCTTGTAAAAAAGTACTAATGTAACTACTAATTTAACAGAATTTAATACTTTTAAACTGATTTGCATTTTTCATTTGGCTCTGAGCAAGCTTCTGCAGACTTCATTGTTTCCTGTACTTCATGTTTTGTGACTAATTTGTAAGACCAGAGTAAACTTGAGTTTGAAAAATTGTCATCTACCTCTGTACCAGTACTCTTTAGCTCACAATATGTCTGAGAAACCATTCTGCTAAAAAATGGATTTTCTGACCATTCAAGGATACATCCACTTTATACATCAACACTGAGGTGGGCTCCACCATCATATTTCTTCTTCCTGTCCCCTCTAAAGTTTTTTTTTTTTATGCCAGTGACAAAAGTCAGCATCTAGACACTATCCACATGATAATTCCTTCTCATTCTAGTCATTAATTTCTACTCAATTACCTCTATCTATTATGTGTTACTCACTTTTCATCTTAGGCTTTACGAGGGTGCTTCATGCAGAGATGCTGGAAGCATGTAAAGGAAGAAAGCCTTGTTGAAAGCCTTGGCTTTTCACACCTGGGACTTGGTATGCATAGTTTGCATTATGAGACAATACAGCCTTCCTAGGTTATGTTTGCTCTCCAGCAATCCCAAAGTCTTCACCAGTGGTTTTTCTTTTAGTTCGAGACTTACGCAATCACATTTATTTATTTATTTAGGATGTGTAAAGTTATGTATATGTTTATAGATGCATCTTTTTGTTGGTTTTTGTGTCTGTCAGTAACTTCTGAACATGCAGCCAGTTTCAAGTTAACGTCACAGAGCAATAGGAATTTCAAAGTATAGGAGGTTCCAGAAAGTCCCATGAAAATAAGCATCCAGGTGGAAAACAGAGAATGGAAAAGACGGGAATGCCTCATTTCTTATCTTTTTTCCTTTGGCCTGCATCATAGCCCATAAGGAGCTGCCTGACCATTTCACGCCTACTAGCTGCCCAGTCCAGCAACACTCACCCTGCAAACTAGCCATGGCATACGCTGCCTCTTACCTCAGCAGAAGAGGTAGGAGGAATCTGCGCGTAGAATTAAGAGGTAGGTAGGAGAAGTAAAGAGGCAGAATGAGGGGAGAGCTATGAGATGGAAACAGAGGGATGTGAGATGAAAACCTTCTCCCTGGAGCAGTTTCATGGAGAAACGGAGTGCCTTCCTATTGTGGTATCTTTGTTTCTTCTCTGCTTGAGGAGCCATCTGCCTGAAGAGATCATAATCAGTTAGATGACACCAGGTAATTGGATGGAAAAAGAACACATACTCTGAACGACTTCATAACCCAGGTTTTTTTAGGTGGCGAAAGATATTTTGATTCTTGAACAATTAGGCCTCATTGATAATGGCTTATTGATAAGAATAGCAATAGAAGAAAAGGCTGGGATGACTTTAATGAATGTACATAGTTAACTGGAATAAAGTGCATTGATGGCTGGTATTCTCAAATAATTGGCTCATTAACCTTAACTATATCAATCTTTTCTCATTATCAAAGTTAAATAATTGGATAGACTTCTGGGAAACTTACAGTCTTACACAGAGGACGGCCACTTACTCACATGGTAGAAACCTGCTGTTTAAAGAAGCTGTTTGTGAGAGAGGGGGCATATTGACACACATACACAAAAATTACTAAATACTTGCATTTTAGTTGTGAGAAAACGTAACAGAAAGAAAAAAAAAAAAAGGGTGGGGGGAGCCCCGAACAATTTTCAAGCAGCAGTCATGTATTTCATGAGGAATTTATTTACTGGTGATAGTACCTGTCAAATTCTGCTTTCTTGTAGATAGCCAGCAAAGATTATTTCCTGTGCAGGCCTCCTCATTTCCTTGTTTCAGTGACAGAAGCACTTGAAGCCCCCAGTCAGCAAACAGGTCCTTGTGAAGCATGACACCATTGAGATTTTTATGGAAAAGAAAACAATCTTATTCCAAATGAAAAAGAGCCAAGAAGATGCTGTCCATTAGTCATTGCAGATGAGGGATATAGAAGCACTGGTTTTGTAGTCTATGTGTCATCTGCATGTCACAAATAAAGATTAAAATAAACTGCTGCAAGACCAGCGTGCACCAACATGTTGACATTGCAAGGAATCAAGTTCTTGTGCTGCTCCTATTCTCTGAATAACTGAAAGACACCATTGCAAATGTTGGCCTTGCAGGGACGGTGCATGATGGTAACTACCATTCACTGCTCTTCTCAGGGCAAGGAGCTAGCAGTTGCCTGTTGCTATCATCGCTACCACATTCACCTCATCACTGGGTTAAACCATTTCTTCCCCACTTTTGAAGACATCCTCTGCTACTGAGAGCCACTGTAGGGTTATGAGTGAGGAAGTCGTTTACAAACAAACTTGGGTTGGCAGCAGAAAATCATGGTCTGAGCAGGTGGAAGGGGCTTAAAACCTGAGAAGTGACAGTGGCAGAAAGAGCAGCACTCAAGCTGCAACTTTCAGACAGATCATGAATTTGTCTTTTCCTTAGGTCTAAGGTGAGAAGGAGGGTTGCATTATTCATTACACACCAGGCTCAGCAGCAATACAAGGGCAAATGATGCAGACAGGGGCAGATTAGAGAAGTCCCCTAAGAATGGAGGGAATCTCCTAGGAAAACCAGTGTATTCAAATGCACAAAAGGACCTCAGATATTACTGAGTCCAAACAGACACCTATAACCTAAAGGCTAAATATGGAAATTTAACTAAGAAGTGATACATCCATCATCTGGAGACCCACTTGATCCTCCAAGTAAAGCTATTAAATAGGAGAAGCCTCAATAAAAAAAAAAAAAAAAAGTCAAATCACAGCTCATTTCTGTCTTTCCCAGAATGCTACCAACCTGTTCTTTTTCTTTTTTTAAAAATTGTTTTTGACTTTCATTATATGTACAATGTAAACAATATGAAATCAACACCACCACTCAACATGCCATGGTTTTGGAAATCTATACTGTATAAGTAATCAAATCAAAATGTAAAGGTCAGAATAGTGTCTTGCTAAAAAGACTGGCAGCTTATTGGAAAAATCTGTCGACTCTGAGCTTAACTAAACTCCCTGTTGTATTTCTTCAGAACCTGTCTGGTGTTTTATTTATGTGTGTTGTGTGTTGTGATTTTACCTACTATGATTTGTGTTTGTTTTCCAGCCTGTTCTTGCAGGCATTTGGCATGGAACTAATCCTCTCTCCAGCTCATCCTCCTCCACTTCTAACCTAACTTGAGTTATAGCTTGATATTTGAAAGATTTCCTGCAAATAATTTTGTCTTGAGTGGGAGGATTATAATAATGTTCAGAACATTGATCTCAGTGAAACTTATAGGGCAAAAAATTGCACAGAGAATCATGAGTTTACCCACAGGCATAAAACATTAAATTAGTCAGACAGTTGATAAATATGTATGGAGGGATGTATAATATTGAACTGGCTGATGCAGTTAAATGGTTAACAGATAAGTTTCCAGGAATAGCTATACAATATGTTGCATTTCTAAGTGCTCTATTATAAATCTTATATTTTTGAAATGACCTATAAGTACTCTTGTTTTATGGATGAATGGCAACTAATCTGAGTGTTCTCTAACCACTTAGTTTTAGACAGAGCTAGGCTCTGAATATCTCAGTACTGAAGCCCTTTACATTATCTTCAGATAAGCAGTCAAAATACCAAAGTGCCAAAAATATTTTGTCACTTCATTTATTTAGTCTTGATTTGAAAACACTCTAAAGAAAGGATTTCTTATAGTGGAAAGCAATGAAGAAAGAGATACTATGTATCTCACACAGTTAATACCACACATCTGCACTACAACTATGAAGGAAACCTTGTACGATTTCCCTCAGAAAACACACTGAGGGTGGAACAATAAAGAAAACACTTTCCTATCCTAGGCAATCAATATAATTTTCTGCGAAATCACAGGAAATCTTTAATCACTGTTAAACTTTTCTGAGTAGAGACTAAATACAAGCTTATGATTTGCTCACAATTACAATTTTCTACATAAAATTTACTTTATCATTGTACGTAATAACCAAGGTCATGTAAAATCAGGGCTTTCTTCTGTAATCTATTCGTTTTAGAAGCAAAGATGATTATAAAGCTATCAGACATCTAAACCTCCAACAAGTTAACACTTCAGTGACACAACTGGAGATGCACAATAGTCGATCTGAGCTGCCATTGTGGCTCTTGTGCTTTATAAAGGAAATGGTGAGTTGCAAGTGTCTATCATGTATTCCACTTCTTTTTATATGGTATAAAATATACACATACATTTTGCAGACAATATAAACACATATAAAATATTTTTAAAGATTTCCAGAAGGTAAAGGGTGAGAAGAGGTGATCCATTATTTAGATTTTCTTAAAACAGTAGAAATTGTCTAAGCTGAAGACCGTCAGTGGCAGAGGGCTGACTAGTAGTATGATATTGGGGATATTTATTTTCTCTGTCTTAGGGTCTCTGTTCCAGGGACAACCACAGCCGCTGGGTATTTCACATGGCACCTGCAACCCAGCACTCTATATCCAATATGAAACCAAGTTTGCTGAATTTGGTAGCCAAAGAAGCAGATAAAACATTACAAAGACACAGAATGAGCCAACAGGACTGCAGAAGTCTCCCCTGTCTGTGTCTGCCTTGACTTAGACCCACAGCAAAAGCATTGTTGTACATAAGTTTGTGCTCCAGAAAAGGGTTGCCGTAACAGGTGTAAGAAAACCACCACCACCAGTCCCCAAAGGGCTGTTAACAGAGAATCATAGAATAGAATCATAGAATCATCCAGGTTGGAGGAGACCCCTGGGATCATCGAGTCCAACCATCCACCCTATACCACAAAGTTCCTCCCTATATCATATCCCCCAACACCACATCCAAACGTCTCTTAAACACATCCAGGGATGGTGACTCAACCCCCTCCCTGGGCAGCCTATTCCAATGCCCGACCACTCTTTCTGTGAAAAATTCTTTCCTAATGTTCAGTCTAAACCTACCCTGCTGGAGCTTGAAGCCATTCCCTCTCGTTCTGTCATTAGTTACCTGTGCGAAGAGACCAGCACCAACCTCTCTACAGTGTCCTTTCAAGTAGTTGTAGAGAGTGATGAGGTCTCCCCTCAGCCTCCTCTTCCTCATACTAAACCGTCCCAGCTCCTTCAACCGCTCTTCATATGTTTTGTTTTCTAGGCCCTTCCCCAGCTTCGTTGCCCTCCTCTGCACTCGCTCCAGCACCTCGATATCTCTCTTGTATTGAGGTGCCCAAAACTGGACACAATACTCCAGGTGTGGCCTCACCAGTGCTGAGTACAGGGGCACAATCACCTCCCTACCTCTGCTGAGAAGAGGTAACTTTGGAAAATGTCTGTAAAAAAACACCTTTTCACCAAAAATATGCCTCCAAACTTAACTGTAAAGATAAATAGGCAGGTAGGCAGTCACACAGATGGGCAGATGTGAACTATAAGTTAGGGATCATGAAAATCAGCTTGTTAAAACTAGAAGCTTTCAAAGTAGAGGAATAATTTTAAGGTCAAAAGGAGCCATTTTTATCTAAGCTAGTCTGCTTCCTAAAGCAGGTCAAGAGTGTTCCCTGACACTCTTAATTCCTGCCAACACTACAGAAATACCTTGTAAAATTTGAGGCAGGATAATTTTGTTAATTATCAGGTGTGGTGACAACCTGTGACACTATTCAGTAAGTTGTTCCACTAGCTACATATTATAAAACTTACAAATCTTCATCTGAACAAGCTTAGCCATTTTCCTGTCTAAACACAGTTTTGAAGTGAAGCAGCAGAGTAACCAGTTTTGCCTCTGTCATGACTATCCCTCAAAGCCTGTGCAGAAGGAGGGGTGAGAGGGTAGGACGGGATTGGATGTGACTTGCAGGCTTTGCACACGCTGAGTACTGACACTCGTGCACTGGAGCTGCATGACACCAGGTTTTCTCCCATCTAAAAAACAAATCCTGGTACCTGGCAGCTTGACACACTCGCAATGAGGTTGCAGTGAACAACAATGTGTGCAGATCCTGTAGCTGCCTGCTTTGGTATCAGCAGAGATCATAAGAGCCCAAAGGCTCTCATATATGCTACCACAGGAGTGAACTGTCCTTTTCTTTTACTTCCCTCAAGACATTTGACCAATATTGTAGACAGACAAATTGACTAGCTATTATCTTTCTAATTTTGTTTTACTTACATGGATATTTTTACTTTACGGATATTGTTAGTTATCTCTCATTCTCCTTGGACACTTATTCATGGTTCAAGTCATTTCTTTTTGTTATGATGGTCTGCTATTGATCTTGATCAGGTTGTTACCATGCTCTGTTACTCTACACATTTCTTTGGCAAAATGCTGTGCCCTTTCCCACTCTCATTGTTACAGACTGCAGCAATTTTTATTCTCAATGAAGTTGTTTCAACTTATCTCTTTGTTTATGACTCTTGTTCTTCAGATGAAGTGTACCTACTCTGTCTCTCAGGACATTTGCCAAGCAGCAGTGCACAAGAGATGAACTATTTCTGGAATTCATTCAGTTACACAGCTCAAGAAGGTCTTTGTACTTTGGACAAAGATCATGTCTCCCACTAGTTATTTATACTCTGACACAAGACTTATCGATGCCAGGAGACAAAAATTATGGGTGTCACCAGCGTGTAGAGACAGTGCAGGTCACAGATTCTCAGATGTCTTTTCTTGTTCCATTAGAAAAAGGTTTTACAAGAGAATTCAGAGTCTTTCATACTTGTAATTAGATTGCTGGAGAGAGGAAAAAATAAATTCTTATTGTGCAAATCACTTACAGTAGATACCTCCTACAAAGATTGCTATTCCAAGAAGCAATGATAGCATTATAATACTGTATGCTTTTGAGGAATGATAGCTATATCAACACACAAACACTTTATGTGTCATTCTGTCCACTGTGGACCTATCTGTGAACTAAAGCATACATGCATCGATTTCAAACCAATTTCCCTTAGTCAAGTAGAAAATGCCCAACATAAATGCAAAATGAGAATTTCACCTAGGAAATGTTCAAGATTTCTTAATCAATGTTCCCTTTGTGAAAAAGATTCAACAATTATGGGAAATCACTTAATTCTTTAAAAACACTTGCTCAGTTTAAAATGTGTTCATCAAAGTTTATTCATAATTGCTGAACATCATAAATACTTAATAAACACATAGTTAAACATTTAGATATAACTTTAACAGATCATGTTTAGCATGACTGCATAATTTTGCACAAAAAAAACCAACCCCAGACCTGGAGATCTTTAGGGACATCTCTAAAGAAAGAACTAGACTGATAAGAAGGTTGCTTGTTGGACATTGTTGTTCAAATCATTGATTCCTCAGACTCTGAAGCCATGAATTCCCTGCAGATCTCAGCAGGGTATGAACCAATCCATTCTGGAGATCAGTTTTGGGAGGGTATTTGAAGAATAAGCACTCCTACTATATTGAGTTTACTTCTTCATTTCAAAAGTGAGTAATGCATGCTTCAGATATGCCTGTTAGCTCCAAGAACTACAGATAAAAACTCAAGGAAAGATCATTATGTGGATATTGTTCTCTCTTCTAGAAATCATCCAGTGAACAAAGACCACTGAAAGCAAATAGTTAAATAGACAAGAAACAAAACATGGCAATGTTCAACAGGTGGCCATGCAAAGTTTGCGAGAGAATTTAGGCAGTATCTGGACTTAGTGGCTCAAGGGCAAGTAAAGTCAGGTTTCCCTTTATTCAGACAGCATCACAACATATATAGTCTTTGATATTCCTACAATATTACTTCTACAACAAGGCTTACTGGGCACAAAGAACAGTGTAAATAATTGGCTTTGCACTGATAAAATGAGAAAGAGCAGGGAGAAGTTCTGACTTTAAGTGATCTTTCTGAGGAACGGTAATATTTCAGAAGGCATGTCATGAAGGACATTTTTCTTCTTTTTTAAGGCTCCATAATCCTAAGGACAGTTTTGCTGACTAGTTTTCCAAAATGTTGATTTGCTTTGTTTCACAAATGGTTTGGGGCCACGTGGTCAAACTGCTGCACATTAACATCAGATCCACGTGAATTTCCTGTGTGACTTGTTGTACAAGCATGTTGAATTGTAACTGCTCCTGTGCACGTGACAAATGTTAAAAAACTAAAGCAAGCTACTGTGGCTTGGGTTGTCTCCATTAGCTGAAGGCTGAGCACGTGCACATGAAGAGTTGCCACAGAGCAAGTAACACTTGGCAGTGTGCACGTATTCTAAGCCCTTAAACTAATTTGACTCTTTAAAAAGCCTGTTCATGTAACGTGCTCAAAGTGCTTATAATCTATCTCTCTCTCATTCCTTTAATAGCTTAATAGAGACTTCTCTAGCATGTGCATTAAAAGGCAGAACAGGTAATAAAAGCAGAAGTTTAAATACCTTGTCTACTTTAGGAAATTATACTGGCTTGATTTTGCCAGCCTCATTCAAGTAACATAAGACCCTTGTTTAAACAAGGATAGAAACATTAAAATGTGTTCAGCAGTATTCATCAAACCAGCTTAACTTGTGATTTAACTGTTTTCATCCAAGCCACACACCAAATGGTATCACCAAGTGAACCACCTTTCATAAGGAGCTTCATTTTTCAAGATGTTTTCAAGACCATTGACTGCCTATGCACAATAGTAGTGTAAGCCAGGATGGCTTCACCAGCACGCCACAGACCACCAAAAGATTTTCTAATGATTTTTCTGAATGGAGAGATAAGATAAAACTAATAGCTTGAATATTTTTGCAAAGTACCTGTTGACATCAATGAAGAGTGAATGGGAGACAGCCTCAGAGACTCGATACAAAGCCTACCTAGAAATTGCAGGCTGTGGTCACACAGCACAACACCGTGTCAGGTTAGAGGTACCAAGTAAACTAAGACATCAGGTCAATATGCACAGCCCTGAACAATAAGATGAGTCCACTTTGCAGTCTAAGAGTTTTAATAACAAGGTACCATGCCCGTTAACTCAAAAAGAGAATCACAGCTGCACACAAACCTGCTCTGCTTTCAGATCTAGAGCAGAACCACTCAGAACTCTGGAGGAGACCACTGAATTCACAACCTAATTTCTGGCAGGATCAACTGTATCTAAAGCCTACCTGACAGCTACTTGTCTATTCAGTTGTTACAGTTTGGTAAGAATTTGATTTCTTTCTTCACAGTTAACACTATCTTATGTTAAAATGATGTGGTGCTCTAGATCAGTTGAGAGTCTCTGGAGGGGATAGTTCTTTCCCTGGAAAAACTGAGTATGATCAGATGGGAGAACTGTCTGGTATGCAGCATGGAGCACATGGGGATTGAAAGGTATAGCCATTAGGGAGACTGCAGCATGAGCTCAGCGCGTGGGACTCTGGACAAAAGCTGGATAAAAAGCCTCCAGATACACCTTAGAAAGAGAAGCAAATGGAACACTTTCCAGGAGAGACAGAAGGGACTACACAAAACATGTTGCAAAGCAGGTATCTACTGAAAGTTACTAGCCTAACAAGACCAAAGGAAAACTCCTACCCACCAAGGGCAGAGGAAACAGGAGAGAAATTTGCAAATTCATTCATTTCAATCTCCCTCACCTAGCAGATCTCATCATTCCTCAGTCATTCCTACTTCTAGTTATTGTTTGGTAAAGACTACCTTTGGAGGCTATAACCCGAACAATTTTTTTTTTTTCATTCACTGAAGAGAAAGCCAAGATATTCTACCCTGATCACTCTGGCTAGTGTAGATTCTCACTGTGCACACTTAAAGATATATAGCTTTGTGGATTTCCCAAATTTCCTATGCACACTTTTTAAAAGAATAATGATTTTTATTTGAAAAACATTGCTAATGTAAATTCTCATCACTGTAAATTGAATCCAATTACTTCTTGTCCCCTCCTCAGCAGATACAGATAGCTACTGTATTTTTATAAGAAAATTTTTACGCATGATCCCATTTATCTTCTCCAGAAAGTCTTCTTTTGTACAAGACTAATCAAACCCAAAGTTTTCCATCTTTCCTTGGTAGTCATATTTTTTAAATTAAATGCTCTCTAAACTCCTTGCAGCTTCCATATGTCCTTCCCAAACTATGGTGTATAAAACTGGCACAGAACTTTAGCTCAGACTAAAGTGTGACTGGATGTCAGTGCAGATGAAACAATAACAAGGATACATTTATTTCTGATGTGATTCATATAGACTTTCTGTTTCACAGGTTGAATATATCAGAAATTATTTTTCCAGTATGCAAGTGGTCTTTCACTGTTAAAGCAGAATAATTGTCTTCCTGCATATGATACTTCTATTAATACTTTAGAATATCATCTGCCTACTATTTGGAAAAGTACCTACCATGTCTGTTGACTTGTTTTCACTTTCTGATCCATCATAACATACAGACCCAGTCCTGCTGCTTATCAGAACCTTCCCTAGTTATTCATTTGATTTCTACCTCCACTTTGTATTTTGCAGTTGGGTTTCACGTTCCTGATTTCAATTCACCTATTGAATCCAAAGCTAGAGCAAGGCAATGGCAAAAGGGGAAAAGAACTTGCTCCAGGTTTGCCTCTAAATAGAGGACTAAATGGGCTCAAATGTACAGAACTAGTGAAGCCTATTTCTTCAGAAAGAGAGTGTGAAAGCTGAAAAATGTCACTAGACGAAGAACTTCGTTTACAATATCCATTGCCATCACGAGTGCTGAACAGCAGAGGTCATGGGGGAAGGTTGGAGGAGGAGGTGGCATCATTCATACTGTTCGTCCCAGAAAACTTCTACTCATGCCTTTGAATGTGTTTATAAGGCTCTTCAGGATGCTGAAAACAAATGGTTTCTCTATTCCAGCACACCAAACTAATAGTGAAAATGACTCACACTGAACTCAGATTAGTATTTTGTCATATTCCATGTGATAAACCTTTATGGTTTGACAGGCAGCAATTTATAACTACTATCCCATTACAGTTTTTCAACCACTTGTGCATCAACATTACTGTAATTTCATCACCCGTAATTTCATCATATTTCCCCGAGAATGTCATTGAGCCTTACTCAAGTCAAGAACTATCACATCTTCTGCTTCTCCTTTTGTCCCGTAAACCACTTATCCTGTCAAAGAAGGAAATAAGGCTGGTTTGTCATTACTTGCTCTTAGCAAATCCGTATTAGCTGTCTCTTATCACCTTATTATTCTCCAGGTACTTTCAAATTGATTGCTTAACAAATTGTTCCAATAACTTCCTAATATTGAATTTAGGCTGCCTGGTCTATAATTCTCTGGATTCTTCTTCTCTACAGAGAGGTACTACTATATCTGCCCTTTTCCAATCCCCCGGAGACCTTAACTGTCTCATGTTAGAACTTGGAGATAAATGCTGATGGTGTATTCAAATCTGATGATTTATTACTTGCAGTAGATGTTTGTTTACAAGCAGAAACTATGTTAATATCAGTATTTCAAAGCAGAATATTTACAATAGTATATAATTTTAGCTGCAAGTTAAGACCTTACATAAACCCACGATACAGAAATATCGTTGCCCTCAGGAGACATTTGTGTCCATTCCTTACAGAAGTATTACTTCACTTAAAAATAACCACCTAAAAGATTATAGGTGCATTTATAGGAAAATATGTAAAGCAGGAAAGAAGAAAGACAGGAAGGGAAGAAAGGAATGGAGGGAATTAGGGAGGGAGAGAGGGAAATATATTTCCAAAAAGGTAAATACAGGCAGGTAAGAAGAAGCATCACAGAATGGCTCTGAGAATGGTTTCTGGCTAAGTTTCCATCAACAGAGTATCCTAAAATAACAATAAATAAAAAATAAACAGGGCTCTTTTGAAGCAGAACACATTAAAATACTAAAACTAGTATTAGATTGTCTGTCCTTGCTTCGACTTATGTATGTGAACGACTCTCTGGACTGCCTCAGGGAAGCTGATCTGGATAAACTAAACGACAGCTTCCTCCAAAATATAGTTGTCTGTACATAGGTGTTGCTTACCAGTTTAACATAAAGTATTTCAGGCTTTGTGTATGTTCCTGGAAACACCTGTGAAGCAAATAGTTGCCCAGATTAAAAGAAAAAACAAAATGCATCTTGAAGCTAAAAGACTGTAGGCTGATTTTTCAGACACTTTTGTCATTATTCAAAGCTGCCATTCTTTTTTAGGTGAGAATGAAGTACCCTGCATGGAAATGTTTCCTAATTTAGAGAACACTGTGTACATTTTTATTTTTGAACATAATCACTGGTGAACATTACTTAATTTGTACATATTCCTCTCATACATAATTTTATGTGCTAAGTATTAACTGTAGCTTATTCATATCAACGATGTTATTCATGTTGATGACTGCAAGACCTCGGTCTGCTGTTATCTTCACTGGTCTGTGAAAATAGGATTCTTGCAGAGAAAGCCTTCAGTTTATCAAATCCCACTTTCATTCTGGTGGCAACTGGCCACAGAAATATTTAAAGTACAATACAGGTAATATTTCAGCAATGTAATAGAGTCAATGCTGAAATTCTCTATTGGTATTTAATTGAATACACTCAATAATACTAGCAAGTAAATACTGACTGTACTTCAAAAATTGTCTTAGGTAGGTGGAAGCAGTAGCACACAGGGAAGAGATACGCTGTAAACAGAAGGTAAACATTAAGGTCATTTATCCAGTTTAAGTGGTTAAAAAAAGGAAACATTGCAGACACAGCTGGCTTTCAACATTTCCTTCTCCTTAGAACAAATTTGTCTTTTTATAGATTACAGTAAGCTGTAAGGAGAGTGAGATGTCAGGGAACTGCAAGAAATCCTTTATGAAGCAGGACAGGGAAACAGTGACGACGGGCAAGAAGTGAAGACAACTCAAGTGAGGGGGGTGTTTCTAAGAGGCATCTCTGCTCACAGTGTGTCTCTTCTGGATATAAACAATGGCTTGATAATGAGTAAGGCTCTGCTTTCAAACGTCCCAACCTGATGAAAGGAGGCAAATTCTGTTTCCGTCCCCTATTGTTCCATTTACTGGAATGCGCTCCCATGTCTCATTGCATGCAGCCTGTACATACAAACGCCCCCAAGGCCCTGACTCTGTCAGCAACAGCACTCTCTTCTTGCTTTACAATATTCCACATGAGGCATGTTAAGCATGTCCCTCTCAGTTTTCTCTGGCGAGAAGAAGCAGACTAAGTTTAAGGGGTCATTTCTTTGTTCCATTTACCGTTAATTATCAATATAGCCTGGGCAGCATTTCTTCACAAAAATAACTTTTCATTCTGTCTCGTAGCACATCACTTCTTATTTTCAGAAATATTATCTGTTTTCAAGCTGCATCCATTTTAACTCTCTCCAGTGTCTTCCCCTCCCCCACAAAACGTTACTCGTTGGAATTTCCATCACATCAGTCTATTACCTATGTAAATGCTCAAATCATCATCAAGGTGCCTTGAGATTCAGCACTGCCTCCAAAACCTGGAAATTGTCTGATTGCCTGACTGCTTGAGTGTGAAAATGAGAGAAAATATGAACCTTCTGTGTGGCTTTACAACCAGTCACGGAAGTAATAACCAGGAAAGTTAAGAGAGTATGGTGAGATTACTGGTCATTATGCAAAACTCATCAGACGATCTAACCGAAACCCAGACAAGGCAGTGACACAAATGTTAACCATTAGATGTCAGTGTCTGTAGCATTGCATAATATGGCAAAGATTGTGTGTTACCTATGGAAAAATATTAAGTTCATATTAAACTCCAACAAAAAAATGTACGTAACAAGGAGTTCATTTGATTCTGACAAGTAGTATGAAAACTGTTCCAACAGTTCCAGCCAGAGAGAGAGGCAAGCAAGAGGATGCCTTTAGGGTGCCTCAGACCCATCTCTTTACAGAAATCTCTCGAGAGATAAGGAGAAATTTCTCCAGAAATAAGGAAAAAACACAATTGAGTTTCAGACAGTTCTAACAAGACACAAACAGGGAAAATAATGAAAGAAGCATCTTACTGGGGGAAAATGGGACAAGACAAAACACTAAAGAAATCATTTAAAAAATAGGCAGAATGTTTTGGCAAAATAAAAGGTCCAATTTAAAACAAGAAAAGAAAACAAGCTATGAAAAGTATATGCATAAGATTAAGTCATTTGGAAAGACAGTCAAACCAAGGGTACAATTGGTAAGAAAAAGGCTATCTGTAAAGTGACACGTAATGCCAAACAAAAGCCAGCAGAATGGAAGGAACATTTTGACAAAGTGCTAATCCCTGCTGACCATGCAGATCCAAAGAGTCCAGGCATGCTGGAAGAACAGCGCAGCTTTCAAGGCAGAAGGGATGTGAGCACTACACTGCCAGCAGAAAAAGGTGGCAGAAGGAGCACTGATGTAGATCAGGAGAGATGACGGTGCAGACAGCATAACTTCTGAGCTGTAAATAGCTAGAAGAACAAGTGTGGACAAAGCATTGGAAGTACAATCTTTTAAGCTTTTGAGCAGGGGTCATACTCAGTTACTGGCAAAACACAGAGGCTGTATCAATCTATAAGGCCACCTACCTAATGCAGGCAATGACAGATATGAATCTCATTTTCAGTTTCTGAAAAAACACACAACCACACATGAAAAATGATTCTAACAGATTCAGGCCAGTTATAAAGAGAGTTGTAGAGGAAAAGCATAGTTTCTGATGAGGTACTATTTGGATGTACTCACCCTGAGCTGACCAAAAATATGGGAATAGGGATTGTGGTGTTTGCTCTTTTTACTGTCTCTATGAAGGCATTCAATTTAGCATTTAGAAAAGCATTATGAAAAGCAACAAAATCATACGATGTTCTAGATAAAACAGATTCTATTTAAAACCCTTATACGAAACCTTCTCAAGTGACTGGTTCACACTGGAGGTTTGAGCAAGAACAAAGATGGACTCCCTGCTCTTTGGCACCTCTCTGTGCTGAATTAATAAAGGTTCTGTAAGAGATGAGAAATGAGATGATCTAGAACTAATCATCTATTGTGCAAACAGCACTACACAGGGTTAATAAATGAAATGCATTGTCGTGAAATTTCAGGTATACCACAGAATTCTGGTTAGCACTGATGATTCAAGAATGGGGTTTGATGAACGATGGGAAAGCTGATGTGTCCCAGCTGTATGTGTTGCATGGAAATTGACAAAATTGGAAATAAATGGTTATTAACAGCATTGTTAATAAGTTCATGAAAGTAACATTCCAAGAGGATTCCTCAACAACCTGGAATTTGCTGCATAACGTGAAACAGGCTTCAAAACTCTGAAGGGTTAATATGGGGTAACACAGAATTATTTTTATGAGAACTTATGGAGAAGGAGGTAGAAGAACCCCTGATATGGAGATACAGGAGTGGTAACAATCAAGAAAGTTAGAATGAAAGGAACAAGACAGGAGACAAGAAAGGATGGCAAATAGCTAGATTGCGTACATGGGGACAGGAATTAGGTTTAACTGAGGTAAAAACACTGAAGAGGTGTTGCAGTGCGGTGTAGTGGTGTAGCAGTGAGGTGCAGTGCAGTTGCAGTGTGGGATAGCTGCAAGAACGGAAATTTATTTATCAAGATAGGTAGAGCAGGTAGGAAGTGATAACTTCAGATGCACAGCAGTCAAGACCTATGTCCCTGCCCCTGGACCCAGGGAACAGGACATGGACCTCTGGCCACTCGCTGTGTGGTGGTCCTGGCTGGCAGCCCACCCACTTGGCACAGCGGTACCACCACGGGCTCAGACTTCTGCATGGTGTCAAACTTGTGTGTGCAGATGTTCCCCACCAGGACCTAGGAATGTACCAGGAAAGATGCATCTCTAGTAATAGATAGGACAAGAGGAAATGACCTCAAATTGCATCAGGGGAGGTTCAGATTGGATATTAGAAAAAGTTTTTACACTGAAGGGGTTAATAAGCTCTGGAATGGGCTACCCAGGGAAGTGGTTGAGGCACCATCCCTGGAGGTTTTCAAAAGACAGGTTGACATAGTATTCCAAGTGCTTACACAGTATTCATTAGACCTCATCCAGAATACAACAGTTCTGGGCTGCCCCATACAGGAAAGCAGGGACAAACTGGAGCAAGTTCAGTGGAGGCCATCAAGATGGTTGGGGCTGGAGCACTTGCCCTGTGAGAAGAGGGAGCTGGACTTCTTCAGCCTGGGAAAGAGACAGCTTCAAGGGACCAAGCAGCAGTCCCCAGTGCCTATGGGTAGCATATTGAGGATACAGCGCTTGGCTCTTCACAGCAGTACATGACGAGAAGATGAGGGACAGTAGGCACAAAACGAAAACAGAAGTTCAGATTGGCTATAAGGAAAATCATTTTCACCATAAGGACAGTTCAGCAGAGGAGCAGATTGCCCAGAGAGGTTACACAGTCTTTGTTCTTGGGGTTTTTCAAGACTCAACTGTATAATGACCTGAGCAACCTAGTTAGACACTTAGCTGGCCCTGCTTTAAGCCAGAAGTGGGACTAGAGACCTCCTGAGGTCCTTCTGCTCCTGAATTATCCTACAGTCCTGTGATTCTATCAGATAATCATGTGAATACATGAGCAAACTCTATAATAAAATCTAAATAATTGAAATTCTTGGAAAATTTAGAGTAGATCTAATTTTAAGTCTAAATTCCTTATCTTTACAGTCCAAGACTCTTTCAGCAAAATCAGTCATTATGACACACTTAGCAGTATGGGAGACAAAATAGGCATGATTTTCCCAACATTTTTTTGATTTATTTGGAATGCATTATTAAGAACCTAACAGAAGCTATTAGATCCAGATTTGCTGAGGGTAAAACTTCATTTCTATAGTGTTTGATTTACACACTTCAAAGTGTCTTAGCAGAAACAATATATCCATTAAGAACTGCTTAAAAGGCAAAAATACTATTAGAGTTTAACAGGTACACATAAATTAATAAAGAAGCAGACACTTTGAGAGACCCATCACTGCTTTTCCTCTTATTCCCACATCAGTTTAATGCGGTGTTAGAACAGGTGACTTCAGTAGGAGTGAATGAACTCTGAACACCTTGGGCATTCATGCCTGATTTCCTTGAATCACTGATTCAAGTTGCTATTCAAGTTCTGAGGCTAAGAATATAGCAAAATTAGACATTTCACTAATTTCTGCAGTGAAATTTCAGTGCATGTGAATTGGCAACAACATGAAGCAACACATAGAGGCCTGACTACTTTGCAGCTTTATGAACAATTAGGACAGAGGGTAAATACTGCAGTGCCATTTGAATGTCAACACTGTTTCAATATTCCATAGCATGATTGCTTTATGGTTATACCTCCTGGAGAAATTAAATATGTGAAAACCTTCATGGGTTTCCCCATAGCTTCTACCTGTCAGCACCTGAATACAAATCAGCTGCAGAAGCCTCCCTTGAGTTATTCTCAGAAGAGCAACCTTCTTTATGTGTTTCCTCTGAATGTAAATGTCAGCTTTATCACTAAGCAGGCCATATAACAGCTTGGTCTGGAAGCAGCATCCTCTGCCATTGTGAACCAGGATCAGAGCTCTCAGTGCCAGGAGGTGGAGGTCAACATGTGCACAAGACCCTGCCAACACAATCTAAATTAAAGGTTTGCACGGGACATTTCTGTGCTGTCCCAGCAGTCAAGATAGAGAAGAAATTGTAATTCAGTTTCATAGTCTCTTCACAAGTTTCCATGGTGATGCAGGGAAAAAAAAGTCTGCAGTAACTCCTCCCTGCTACCAATGTCTTGGGAGACAGAGGTGGGGGTTTATGGTAAGGAGTAGGAGCCTCCCAAACATTTCCCTGCTCATCCGTGCTGCAGGTATAAATGCATGTACCAGGTGGTGTGATACAAGTGATGTGATCCAATAATGCCAGAGGAGCTGTTGCTATCACTAATCAGTACTGTGATACCTCTTTTGGCAGTGTAACAATATGGCTGTATAAGACTTATATGTGTACATTCATTTCAGAGTTTATTTGTCTCTAAAATGGAAGCCCAGCTAGCAGCAGCTTCAAAAATTAAACTAGAATATTATCTTCAGCCTATTTTTCATCCATTCAACCACCTGTGTTAGTCAATAAGAATGAGACTAGCTTTGGGAATATTTATTACTTAGAAAAGCAGACGAGGCAGACCACACACCAAGGTCTTACAGCCTTCTTTTTCAAGCCCTGATTATGCCAGAGAGAATGCCTCTGTAGGACAATATAATGGGATATAATGGGTTAAATCATTTTTTAAAATATGGATGATATTCCCCTGTAAATTGATGAAAGTCAGGAGTCTGAACAGCTATAAGTCTCAGATTAATTGTACAAGCTACACCTGTCAGGATGCTCAGTACCCCGGAGGACTGGAGAACTTGGCTTAAGTATTTTTAGACAGTTTTCAGAGGTTTTTTTTAAATCTGAAAATTTACGACCCCATGCTAAGGACTGTTGACCATTTGCCATTCTCACTAATAGCTTAGCTATTAGACACGTTTTTTAATTTGGTTATTAAGCAATCAAACAGGTACTCTTTGAAGAAAGAGTCCCTTATAGCTCTTTGAGACCGCACCATGGTTTTCATGTTAAGATGAATATAATTTGCATCCTTTGGGTGTCATTTCCTATTTGTCCTTGCCTAAAAGAAAACATTAATATCACTAAATCTTTCTAAGGGATGGAGAGGAGCTGGAGAAACATTATCCTCCAATTTAAGATCATCAGAACAATCCATATAGGAAAGCTTTTTAACAGGAGACTGGTGACTGACACTTCAGCTCCAATAAGATATATACATTGATGCTTGCACCCACTCAAAAACATAAAAATAGCAAATTTGGCATTCAAGCTTATATTGTTGACAGCATAATAATGCAATCAAAACTCTGCTACAGAGAAGGAAGTAATTCCCCAAATTGCAAATCAACACCCACTCCATAAGGTCTTTTATGAAGGACAAACTACTCATAAATATGATTGGAAGGTAACCTCCAAGAATTTCCTAATGTAAGTATTCCATCAATGTCATCCAAATAAATTATAAAATGCAATTAAAGAGAAACCAGTTTTTTTTAAAATTAACTATTTCATAATAAAACATTAACTTTGTAATAGCCATTGCTCATAATTATTTCTTCAATAAACATCAGTTGGAGAATGCAGAGTAATTTTATCACCACATCACAGACCAAAGAAGACAACAATGAAATATGGCAAATTCTACAAAAAAAAAAAAAAAAAAGGCGCATGCAATTTTCTCAGAAATATTTAAGGAGAGCCATCCACATATAACACAGTGATCACAAAATCAAACCAACCATTTCAGCTCCCTAGAAATTGTGACTACAGGGAGAACTTGGTTCATATTCACACCTGATTTAGTTACATTGCTGCAGCTAGAGACAGTTTAGATGAACCAGAAATTACTGCCCCTAGCGACTAAATTTTATGAACCCAGCCAGAATACATGATTTTCCCACTAAAGATGCTGCTGACCCCTGATATCAGCATCACACAGTAGAGTCAACCTTCCAGCACCAGTCAGGACAAAACTGTGTCTCAGAGGGCAATACAGATGTAGCTGGCAGAAATGTGCCATTTGTTTTCCTTTTTTTTATTTTTTTTTGAAAGAGAGAGCTAATTTTTTTAACACTGATTTTGAACAAAACCCACAAAGATAATTCTCAAACCTGGCACCGTATGCCAAGGAAAAAGATGTGCAAACAGTTAAATTACTCTTCCTTTGTTAAATACAGAATTGTTTATTATTCTGAAATTGAAACATGGATGTTCTGGTTCCTAAGTTGGCCCAAAACATTATTTTGTTGTTCCACAAGGTAGTCCCATATTACTCTGAAAAGAAAGAAAAACCTCTTAGATTCACATGTATAAGCATCTTAACAAACCAGTGCATCACAAATTGTGAAAAACTGCTATTTTTAAAGGATAGCAATTGCATTTGCTGACCCTCAGCTTTTTTAAGCCCTTCATTGTCCATGTAGTATACTACAGACAGGTTGGCTGCTACTGCAACAGATTGCCACCAGTGCTATTAAGAAATAATCTGCTCTGCAAATATGGGTTTAATCCCAACCTATTCCAGTACTTTTGGATGACAGCATTCATAGCGGAGCTCTTGAACAGTTGAACAGTTCCTGGGGAGGAAGAATGCCAGATACCAATATAGGTTAAGGATGGACCTGCTGGAAAGCACTTCTGAGGAAAAGGATCTGGGGGTCCTGGTAGATAGTAAACTATCCATGAGCCAGCAATGTGCCCTTGTGGCCAAGAGGGCCAATGGGATCCTGGGCTGCATAGGGAAGAGTGTGGCCACTAGGAGGGAGGTCATTCTCCCCCTCTACTCTGCACTGGTGAGGCCACAACTGGAATACTGTGTCCAGTTCTGGGCTCCCCAGTTCAAGAGAGGCAGGGAACTACTGGAGAGAGTCCAACGTAGGGCAACTAAGATGATTAAGGGATTGGAGCATCTCCCTGATGAGGAAAGGCTCAAAGAGCTGGGGCTCTTTAGCCTGGAGAAGAGAAGGCTGAGGGGAGACCTTATCTATGTTTACAAGTACGTAAAGGGTGGGTTGAAGGATGATGGAGCCGGACTCTTTTCAGTGGTTCCCAGTGACAGGATGAGGGGCAATGGGCACAAGCTGGAACATAGGAAGTTCCACTCAAATATGAGGAAGAACTTCTTTCTGGTGAGGGTGCCAGAGCCCTGGAACAGGCTGCCCAGGGAGGTTGTGGAGTCCCCTTCTCTGGAGATCTTCAAGACCCACCTGGATGCAGTCCTGAGTGATGTGCTCTGGGCAATCCTGCTTTAGCAGGAGAGTTGGACTAGATGATCTCTAGAAGGTCCCTTCCAACTCTGACAACTCTGTGATTCCGTGAATATCCAGGTTGTTGGTGGCCTTCCCATTCCCTGTTGCAGCAGCGTTGGTTACTAAGCTGACACAGGCGATAATAACTGAACGCAACCATTGCTGGTTCAGTGGTGCCTTTACAATACCATTTCACCACACCGAAAAAAAAACAAGTTCCCACCCATGTTCTTATCTTGGATCTGCCTTTAATGGGCTAGCGGCTCCCACGCACTGTTTCTTCATGTAAAACCTGTTTAGTACTCCCCGGCTCCTGAAAGCCTGTAAACCACAGATTCTTTTTTTTTTTTTTTTTCCCTCCTGTATTGCGGTTCTCCCCTTTCAATTTATGCTCCCCTAAGAAGTGCTGCTAAAGCTACATGTGTAGAGATTAAAGGCAGGGTCTGCTGTGTCTTACAGACATCAAAAGCCAAGAGCAGTCAGAGACTGGAGTAAATTGCATGGTGCTGCCTTTTGTTAGCCTCCAAAAGCCTCTCATTATCATTCTTCTGTAAGTGCTCTCTACTGCTTCTCTAGTGGTTGTAGATGCCCACCAGAGGTGATAAATGCTGCCTCCGGAGAGAGCACAGGTGATTTAATTGACATGCCAGCGGAGGAACTGAGGTGGGTGGGTGCAGTGACCTGTGAAAGCTGTTATTCGGGACACATCACACATTACGTTTCCCCATTAATTTATTGTTTGCAGAAACAGTTGCAGTCTGTCTAAAACCACATAGCAAACAGAAAAAAAAAAAAAAAAACAAACCACAAAACCTTTTGGTGGCAGTTTAAATACACTGTAAAGCCATGCCCTCACCACTCCCCCCTCATGTGATGCAGTTATACTGGTGTAAAGGGGATATATACACATACCCTTATATATCTCTCTCTTTCTCCCTTTGGAGAGGCAAGTACTTTATTTCTATTCCAGTGTAAGCTACCATCAGAGTAGTATAACAAAATGTGGGTTCTCATAAAATTACACCCCTTGAATGCATGAGAATGAGTATATTGGGTTTTTTTAAAGGCCCCTCCATGCCAGTGCCCATCTCCAGCACCAGCTGTTAGTGGATCTGGATGAAGTGTGAGATCAGAACAAGAGCATACAGTCTTCCCATGAGTGCTGTCCCATCTCACTTATCCCTGCTGGAGGGATTTTCTGAGCTTGGTTTAGTTTCTATATTTAGAAATTTAGGTTAGAAACCGTAACATAATTTTACCTAATAACTCATTAACTTAGACCAGATATACATCTTTTTTTTTTTTTTCCCATTTCTTTGCACAATTTATTGCATTTTACAGAATCCATCTGCCTGCAGTTCTAATTCCAGGTTTCTCTGCTGGTATTCAGGATGGCTTATGGGTTCTTTCCGTTGCCCTCATATCTAGCTCATCACTCTCCCAATATTTCATTTCTTTCTGTCCATTTCCTGCAAATTTCACAGGGATTGCTCCATTATTTGCCCTGTCATGGTGATTTCATTTTGCTCACTCATCTTAAATCTTCCTTCTTTTGTTCTTTAGTGTATAAGTGAGTTGCAGCATAAAACTCTTGCAATACCCTATATGAAAACACCAGAATATTTTTTCTGTATGAACAAATCAGGAATGTTTCTTTCATTCTTCGCCAAACTCTTGGCTTTCCACTGAAATAAAAAAGCAGTGCGTATTTTTGTGCCTTTCAAATGGGCTTCTACACAGCCAATATTCTTGAATTTATTGGAGAAAGGTCCCCAAAAGACACAGAGCATTGTTTCAGTTTTACAGGCAAATTGAAAATAAATGCATGTGGGTCATTACATCTTTGGATGGTTTCAGAGATTGGTTTTGTGGGGTTTTCCTTTTAGTTCTGACTATGGGGCACTGGTGAAATTAAATATACTTAATTGCAAAAACTAGTTTAAATATCTTCTTCAGGAAAAAATTTGCTTGATTGAAACTTCCAATTTAATATACACTTTTTCAGAAGTGTTACCTATGTTGAGGAATTTAGTTAATTGTAACTAGTTATTATGTTGTGTACAAGACTATATGGCAATATACAGAGAAAAAAGTAAATAAGGAGTGACAAGAATAGCATGAATGTAGAATGATGATGGCAACATGAAGAAATGGTCTAGGGAATGATGAGTCACAAAACATGTTTGTGAAAAGCTGGGGTTTTTTTTCTATTATCTTTGTATGAGTTGTTGCTAGTTCACATAAAATATTCTCCCTCCTCACCTCTTTATTAATTTGTGCTGGATGCAATGCCTCTATTTACACAGATAAAGGCACTTGCTCTGATGCACTATCCACATCCTAGGCCAACTTCTACAGGGTCACTCGTACAGACTGCAGAGCCCCAGACCCTTTTTGGGGAGACTGACCACTCCCACACACCCTAGCACTTGGCTTGAGTTCCTTTCCCTAGGTGGTCACCCAAAGCTTTTAATAATCATTTTTTGTGAGCTTTTAAAGTTGAAATAATTTGAAATCACCTGAGGTTTACATTGCAGGTCATTAAAGCAGAGGTCCTCTAGTGTTAGGCTGAGGATATGCGGTTTATGGCCTGGAGGCTTTTGACCAAAGAGGAGCTTGGGATGTGCATGGTGTCTGTGTTGGAAAACGTGACATCTCTACAGGACACAGTTCTGGGACCTACCTTCAGAAACACACTCTGATTTCATCCAGAAGGGAACTGATTTACTCCGAAGGAAAGTACAGGAATGAACACAGTATGTATGAGATTGGGATGATTAGTGGCAAAAAAGGAAGTAGATAATTTGGTAACATAGGTATACCTAGCGAGTTCTCAGATAGCCTCAGGGGTTTCCAAAGAGAGCCTTTTCACTCAAAAACTTGGTATTATGGGAATAAATTAGAAGCTGGAGGTAGTGAGTGGTATACTTTGTGGCGCAAATTTCAACAAGAGGAAGAGGATAGTAATGAATATGAATGTAAATGGAAAAAGGTTTGCAACATAGGCAAAGCAGGAGAGGAATCTAATAGGAACAAGAATTCTGCAAAAAAATTACAGAAACCTATGGTGGTCTCTTTGAATTGAGTTTGTATACAAGACAAAACTAAATCAGACAGGACATTACTGGGTTATGAGTTTGTTGGTTTATGATATTATAGAATATGAAAAAAATATAGAGGAATCTATGTACACTGTTGAGTAATACCATACTTTGTCACTCAGCTTTTCCTTCCTGCCAGTATTTCTCCATATTTATTCAAGGTACGCTGGAGGGAATATATAGACATACATTTTTCTCCAGTTTCAGCACTTTATCCTTTAACGACCAAAATAACAAATTCCTCTCAGGTTGCCAGTCTAGTAGGTGGTAACAAACCCACTTCTTGCCAATTTCCAAACACCATTCTGAATTTTTCCCATTTTGCTCCTCTTACATGACTTGGAGGATATATTAATCCTAAAAATATAGTGGAGTAGCAAAACAGTTATCTAAATAGTTAGATATTTATGGCACATTCCTTTGTCTGTTTGGAGCAAGGCAGAGGAAATGAAAATTCAGTAATTACCCATTAGAAACATGAAAGACAAAATAAAAGGCAAATATAAATTATTCTTAAAAAAAAACCCAAAACTCTAATTGAAGGTCTCTGCTATTTGACAAACCTCTATGCTGTTAATGAAGAGTTTAGACAAGCATTATTCATCATCACAGGATTTCAGGGTGGTAAACGAAGAAAAGAGAATAGTGTTTTGCTGACTTGACAAAGTAGTTTAATATTTTGAGAACAATTATTTACCCCAGAATATTTTACAAAAGGGAAGGATTGCAGAATGTTAAGTAATTTCTTTTAGTAGATTTCTATTTACTTTATATGCCTCCATAAATGTGAGAGGTTTTAATGTTTTATTCCTTTTTTGGATCACCTCTTTCTTAGAGCTTACTGTTTTGCTTAATTTAATCTAAAAGTGCAATTATCCAAATTTAAGAAGTACATTTCTGGACATAAGATCTTTCTAGGTGATAAAGCCAAGGAACTCCCTTATCACAGTGAATATCTGAATTATCATTTTGTAAGCTTATCTGTAGAAATATGAAGTACAGAGTAATCTTATAGTTTTTAAGGAAGTTTTGTTTTGAACAAAAAACAACTTTGAAAAAACAGATTCCTAATATTTGTAATCCAACTCTATTAGCTTAGATTTAATAACAACATAAAACCAAATTTTTGTGTAACATTTTAACTGGGAAATGAGAAATCAGGAAGATTAATTTTTCTCGTTGTAGTATTTGTTAGAACTTATTCTAGGACTCAAACTGAGCTTCTTTTGAAGATACAGAGGATGATTTCTGGGGGGCTGTCCCGGTTTGAAGCAAAACCGAACCAATTTTCTGTTCTGTAACTTTACATCCTAGCTAGGCCTCCTCTAACTCTCTGAAATTAACGGCATATTGTGGTGAAAACTGCTCATTCTCAGAATGATCAGACCAATGTTTGTGCTCCATGCCAAGGAATGGTGTGCAGGGAGGCCCTTGCTTATACTTATTGCTATAACAACCAAGGTCAGCCAATTTCGTTATTTGCCCCCTTAGAGGGTCGGAAACGGAAAAACGTAGAGGGGTCACATCGGTGGGGAGGAGTGGACAGGACAGGTGACCCAAACCTGACCAACTGGGGTATTCCATCCCATCTGCCCCATGCTCAGTATAAAAGCTGAGGGATCAAAGGGTCAGTCCCCTTCCTGTGATGGCCGACGTCCAGAGAGGACTCTGTCTGTCCATCTGCCTTTGGTCCCGATCCGTGTGTTCCTGACTCCAGAGCTGGAATCCAGTTCCCATTCGTCGCTGAGTCCAGTCTGGGACATCCCCCAGTGCCTGCCGGTGATGTGACTGTCATCCTGGGAGCTTGATACGGTTTTATATATATTGTATCTATTTCATTATTTTCTTCTTTATTTTTATTTTAATATTAATTCTTCATTAAAGTAGTTTAGTTCATTCTAAACTTCTGAATCTCCTTATCTTTTTCTCTCCTCTCTCTCTCTTTTGGGGGGGGCGGAGAGAGGAGGGGAAGGGCCATCCGTCAGTCTGGTTTCTGTAAATTTGGCTGAAACCACGACAGGGGCCCAGGAGAAAAATACATTTTTTTAGCAGACATTGTCTGCTGCTAGTAGTAGCAAAGTTTTGCCATCTCTCTAAAACATTTATTTTTAAAACCTTCTTTTGTCTATTCAAAAGGTATTATAATTAGCACTTATCTGTCATTTTGAAGTCTAATTAGTTAGCCTTGCATTCTTATTAAATTATGAAGCACTGAAGGTCATGTCATACATCATTTCAAAAGTAAATGTCCCCTAAGTTTTTAATACAGTCTTGAAATTTACCATTTTTACAGATATGACATTTGGCATTAAAGATTTCAACACTGTTAGAACATGGGTTTAAAAGAAAAATCCAGGTTTTATAAAACACATTGATTTTCTTGTTTTATAAGGGGAAATTTCATTTAGTATTCTCATTTTCTAAAATCACTGAATAGCATGATTCACCTTTTGCAGAGTTCTTAGAGCAGCTTATTGCTTTGTTGGAGTTACTCCTGTATGTCTTGAAATGATCCAACACAGAAATAGGTCCAATTACCTATATGTGTTTGTCCACATTTGCACGGTCATATCCAACTTAGCAGGTCTGTTACACAGCCTCGACTTGTCCCTCTCCCACCAGATTACAGAAACAGAATCCTCTGATGGCGAAGGAAAGCCCAAGTGGTTATTTGCCATGAAGGAAGATATGGAGCTGGGCAAGGGTCTGGAGACCAGGTACTCTCTAAGGTGGGGAAAAGCAGAGGTGTGGGGAGCAGTTTCCAAGTCCCCTGCAAAGAGGCACTGGGAGAGGGCTCTGGAACACCCACAGGAGAGAGGTGGGAGGCTGCAGGGTGCCGGTCTCACTTGCGGGTGCCCCAGGCAAGTCAGTGTCTTGTGGAAAGAAGGGATTGAAGTCCATGGATGTTACCTTCAGCTTTTCCACCCCACGGCTTTGCTCAGCTGCTACCAGGTCTTTTACGGCCTCAGGTGGAAAGTCCTGGCTGTTCAGCATCTCCTGGGTGCTCCTTAGCCCAAAAGGCAGCTCCACTGCACCTTCTCCCTGCTGCGGACGGACTGCTGGGTACAAACCAACCTGCACATAAGCCTGCACAGGAATAGGTCGCTTCTGTGTGTGTCTCTGCTTTTCATGTCTGTGCTCACAAACTGCACCTGCAGTTTCAGTACGGGCTGCTAAGGGAAGACTTTACACCTGGAGAAAACTGCATATTTGAGACTCAGCAGTGAAAGTTGCAGGAACTTTGGTTGTTTTGGTTATTAGAGTTCCCATAACTGAACTCTCAACATTTGTTGTACCTAATGCGAATATCTGTGCAGCAGAACTGTGTCATTTTTCAAAATAATTTAGAAATAAAAATCTGTGTTGTGATTTATATTTATTCAATGTATTAGACATCACATTTGGGTCTCTATTGGTATAAATAAAATGAGTAGATTTAACAGGATAAAAAGCTTTTTTTTTTTCCTGTGGTTTCTTTTTTTTGCAATGCCTGGCTCTCTGATGGGGTTTTATTTTGAAGGCTTCACTGTGTTTTGCTGCCAAGTTAACCAAACAACTGGTAAAAGCATGTGCACCTGTACCACACTTGCCCTCATTAGGAGCGTGCTCAGAGAGAAGTGAGGGAGGTGAGAAAGAACTCAACAAACCAAGTTGCAAAGGGCTAAATCAAACTACATCTCAATGTGGTGAAACCTTGGAAGCCCTTCAAAAGGATGTTGGCATATCTTTTTATATTTTTACCTTTCTATCATAATAAACTGACAAATTACTTGATTGGCTTGAGCAGATGCTTCAGTAACTATTCCGGAGTTATGCTCCATGGTGGATAATCCATTTTTGGGAGCCAGCAACTTCTTTGATGGCTACAGCATTGCCACTAAAGATTATTAACTGGTTCTAAGCTTACAGTTTATGATGGAAAATAGGGCACACATCAAAGAATATTGGTATTATACTTTTCTCAAACTGAAGCACAGGGAAGTAAGAAGTGGAAAAAAAGGAAAGCTTAAAACTGGGGCACCTGGTGAGAAACATTAACTTCTTCCTAACACAGAGGAAATTCTAATTCTTCTAACAAGCCATTACAGTGACTTGGAAAAAAAAAAAAAAAAAAAGACAGCACCCACCTTTCAACTCCATAAACCTTACCAGCGATATCAATCTGAAACCCAGAATCTGATAGCAGGTACTCCTGAAACACCCGAGTGTATTCATCTGATGCAGCCTCATTGCTTTGTAATACAAGCCTACCTTTTCATTTTCAATACTGTTATTAAAAAAGAAAAAAATAATAATGGCTTTTAAAAAAGAAAAAAATAATACATGAATACCTCATTCACAATCTCAGCTAAATGTCAGTTCAAACTCAAGACCAGCCTCAGGTCTTAAACTGGCAACTTAGACATCCCAACTTTAGGAGTATTAGGTAAAAGTATAAGGGCACAAATTTTTACCTGTGCTTGTCCATAAAAGTTTTGTTTTCCACCATGCCAAATGTTGCAAGATAAATTATGTGGGCCACCCAAGAAGCATGGAAAGCTAAGTACCTATGCACCTCTTTTTAAAAAAAAGATAACTAGCATTCTGCAAAGCCAGTTGTAGCCATCCACCTGCTCAGCTGAGAGGCTGACGGTGCCACGAATGTGCTGAGTCTTCTTTTTCCTCATATGATAAATTTGAACTAAATAGTTTTTGACATCTTTTAGGACAAGTCAGAGTCAAAGCAAACCAATTGCCTGGTTTATGCCTTAGGCCTAGCCAAGCAGGATAACCAGAGGACAGTCATTAATCATCAACAAATTACAAAGGAATCACCATGCCAAGTCAAAGGTAAAATCAATTACAGTGACAATTAAAGAGGTCAGATATCAGACCTGAAAGGTTTGCAGTTAATAGATGTTCCAATACAAGGTAGCAAAGACTGTAGGCTTCTGAATCTTCAACTCATAAACTAGATGTTCCCTAGAAGGAATAAATTTATTAGTTAACAGCAATTATTTGTATAATAAGCTAAACACAAAACTACGTATAGAAATTAAACTAAGAAAATAATCTCCTCCTTTGCAAAGAATAACTGATAGTTGAAGTAACAATAATATTGAGCGTTACAAAGCTTGGAATAATCACAGTTGCTTTTAGCTGCAATTATACCACTAGAAAGATAAGAACAAAATAAATCAGCACCTTCCTTTTTTTTAAATTGAGTGATAAAAAGGCAAAGGGAAGCGTGGATTACTTAGTGGTCAGGGTCATAAAGAGTACAAATTGTGCCGTCTACTCCTATTCCTGAAGTGAAGCACAGTCTAAGAAGACCTTTCCAGCCTACAGCTCTGCAGCTAAATGTGTCCTTCCATTAACATACTATAACATGAGTATTTTTAAGTTGGGATTAAAATGCTCAAAAGAACTGAACTGAAATGAGAATTCCAGGTACAAAGAAAAGCAACAATCAATCAGAAGGGAGAACAAAGATCCTATCATGTGAGAAGGATCTGAGTTGAGGACCAAAACAACAAAAAAACCCCAAGCAAAAACTCACTCCCTTCAGGTTTTAAGTACAAAATACAATGTCATTGAGTGTTTTATCTGGTTTTTACTTCTTATTTCATTCCTAGGATCTCTTGCTCTCAGAATTTCTCTAAACCATGGAAAAAAATTGCTAGGTTACAGCAATTACAGATTTGAAAATTCACTGTGGTTATGCCCCATTTTGAATTCCCAACCAGGCAGGGTCATTTCATACCAGACAGCTGATAGCTGTCTAGTAGACGGAATTAATGACAGACTGTTGCGTCAAGAGGCAAAACAGTTTTGGCAGAAAATAAACCCCCTTGCGTTCTAACACTCCTCACCGAGGTGGGAGGCTAGGGGCGGCTGGGTTTAAATTCTGAGTGATGCCCAATTCACCACTATCAGTCCAGTCGCGTTTAATATATTAAACTATCACGATTCCGGATACACTAATAGCGGACTGCACCTTCAGTCTAGTCATGCTCATGAACTAGCACGGCCGCACTCTAGTGTTTCGTCGCGTTCAATGAGAAACCGAAACGGCCAGCTACTTAAGTAGTGCAGTTTATTTAAGCAACAGATAGAAAGGTTCTTATGGTTTGCTGGTGATAAATACACTGTCTGCAAAGCACGTGCAAGTAAAAATATTGTTAATGGTACAAAGTGCGCAACAAGGTTACAGACAATACAGCCTGGCTCTAAATGTAAAAGGTAACCCTCTAGAGAGGCTTCTAAGTTTCCCGAGGAAGCACTCGGTATAGTCTAAGTCTTACCCACAGGCATCCCTATGTGGGGGAAGAAAGGCTCAGCCCCTCAACTGGTCCCGGGAGTCAAAGGCAGTCCATGATGGGTCCAGAGGAGGGCCACGAAAATGATCAGGGGGTTGGAGTCCTCTGCTACGAGGACAGGCTGAGGGAGCTGGGGTTGTTCAGCCTGGAGAAGAGGAGGCTCCGGGGAGACCTAATAGCAACCTTCCAGTACCTGAGGGGGGCCTACAGGAAGGCTGGAGACAGTCTCTTTACAAAGGCCGGCAATGACAGAACAAGGGGTAATGGCTTTAAACTGGAAAAAAGCAGATTTAGATTAGACATTAGGAATAAGTTCTTTACCAGGAGGGTGGTGGAGCACTGGAATAGGTTGCCAAGGGAGGTGGTTGAGGCCCCTTCCCTGGAGACATTCAAGGTGAGGCTCGACGAGGCCCTGGGCAACCTGGTCTAGTTGGGGGTGTCCCTGCTGACTGCAGGGGGTGGTTGGACTAGATGACCTTTGAAGGTCCCTTCCAGCCCAGATGATTCTATGATTCTATGATTCTATGGGGTCCTCCCTGACTTGTTCACGATGGTGTCTTCCCTAGCATCCCCCCTTTCTTGGGCTATTTTTATACTATTTTTTACCTTCAAGGTGGAATTTGAGTGACTCTAGTCATAAATACCTTTGTTATGATTGGTGTAAAATTCTCTCGCCTCGCATTTAAAGGTATAGTTTACAAAAAATTCAGGGCACAGCCTCAAGGAGGAGTGGTCGCACCCTGGAGGCGGGTAGCCTTCGGGCTGGAGGTGTGTTTTGGTATTATAATGACATTATAGTGAGCAAAGTTCGCACAAAGGACAGCATTTCATCAAAATTTGACAGACTGTTGGCTCAGGGTAGCAAGTACGCCATTTACCAGTTCCATAGGATCACCTTGTTCCCATTCTGCTGTGTAATCACAAGAGCTTGGCCCTGGAATCTTCACTCCACTCCATCCTCCGTGTTGCTTTTGCAAGCAATATTGTTCAGGGAGTCATAGATGTAGCGGATTCCTTGCATACCAGGTGCCGCTGTGTTCCACCCTGGAAACGTTTCAACTTTATACCTTTCCTTAATGTGTGAACAATGCTATATTTTTAATATTCTTATTTTAGGGATTACTCCACACAGACTTATCCTCCTTGTCTCTTAGAATTAAATCCTCATATTAGTCTTTTGGGTTTAAAAAACAGTCATCCAAAACATTTCAAAAATTAAATATTCATTTAAAGATGTATTTAAAAAGCAACTGCCAATAATGAAATTTGAAAAGTGTGCAAATGAAATGCAAAAGTGGACAAAAATGCATGGAAACTGCTCTCATGTTTGTACTTTCTGACTTGGAGTCAGCACAAGCAGGTCCATTTCTCCCGAACCTCTGGGGTTTTTTTCATAAAGCAATTATGGAATGACATCCATTTATCACTATGTAAATGGATGTGCTCAGTAAATGAATCCGACATACAGAGTAACTAACTACATACATAACTATTCTTTAAAAGTGAAATGGGTTGAAGCCTAGCTTATCTTTGCTGACAAGTTTCACTGTGGGCCAAAGCTCATATGGTTATTATTCAATTTTTAATGGGAAAATTTTCAAAATACATATTTATTTCTGTTATAGCTGTACAATTTCAGTTTAAAAATCTACAGAAAGTAGGGGCAGGAGCTTTTATTTATTTTATTTTTTTACCAGGAAATAGACTTTTTCTTTCTTATTTTTCTAAGAAAAAAATTGGAGCTATATTGGGCGCTATTAACTGTCTCAGACTATAGGCAATGCAGTGATGTATTTTCCTCTAGATACAGATACTATATGTTTTTAATCCGTTCAGTTCAATAAATGTTTCACAGCTGAGGCTAAAAATATTAGTTTAATGCTTTAATCATGGAGAGCATTTAGCTGAGATAATCTATGATGTTTCAAAATACATACAGGTTAGTATTAAAACCTTGAATTTGGGCAACTCATTTAGAATTATTAATCAAATATTAATCAATTCGTATATGATGACTAGTCAAAATTATCAGTGGTTACAAGGTCTTAATCTTTCTTTTCAATCAGATATGGACATCTTCTTCACGTTGAGGGGTTATTTTTATTCCTAGATGGATACCAAAGGTTGAAACAGCTACAGGTGTGAGGCATTGCACTTGGCTCAATAAACTATGAAAGATTTGGCCTCTCTCTCTGTCACATAAGTGTTCTTGTCTCCTTTCCTCTTCCATGCAGTAACACCTCCATCTAGGTGGGTTTCTGTTTGTCCTCCTGACTGGATATATTCCAGAGGCCAAATACATCTCCTGTGCATGTGAAGTCTAATACCTAGGCCACCAGCTGGCCTTCCCTGTTTTAGATGTACTTTACATTTTCCTGTTTCTATAATTTACTTCAGTAGTTAGCTTATTCAAAGTTATTTCTTCCCTGCACTCTTATCATTAACCTTTAATAACTTTTTCTATACATAGGCCATGAAAGTAAAATGATCAGCTCAACATAACAGTACAAGATGTCTTTCAAACATAAGAAACTACATCAAGACTGGGGTAATATGAATATTGTTTCTTTACTTGGTCACTAACTTACTGTGTGTCCTTGAGCCTTCTGTATTTCTAGATTCTCCCTCTGAAATGGTAAAAATAATAAATTTTGGTCCCAAAAAATTCTGAAGAAACCCCTGTGCGTTCCCAAGAAAAACACCCACAAGTACAGTCAGGATCCCTTCTCTGCTCCAGGGTGCCTGCTTCCCTCATTGTCCATCACGCCTGCATCTCCAGGGACATCCTCTTACAGTGCATGTTCAGGTTTTGCCTGACAATGAAGAGTACCTCCTCCAGCCCAAAGAGCAGGCAACAGCCGGAATAGCAGGTTGTTCTCTGCTTCAGAGCCTGAGCCTTTTTTACTCACAAAATACTGACACATTAATCTATGTACAAACAAGATGAGAATAAACACACCCGTATGCTCTGCCAGTCCTCCTATCCCAAGTTTGTAAAGACCTTTGCATTATAGAGAACTATAACACACAGTGGCTCTTCACAGGTCTCTGTCCACAGGTGACTTTGTCCTAAAACTAATTTGCTTGCTTTAGTCTTGCACCATCATTACTCTAAAAATGAAAGCTCTTAGAATCACCAAGTTCTTAGCCAGCCCATGTAAGCTCTATGACAATTCTCCAAAGACCAGCTTGCCATATAAAAATAAATTTTCCTGCCATACGAGTTATGAAAAACCTACTACGTAGCAGAATATCTCCTCGTTATAATGAAAAATATCAGTTGCATTACAACTTGGATTTTTTTTTCCCTGTCTGAATGATAAAGGCTCAGGAGACTGATTGCTTCCTGTACAGCGAGAAGGTCATTCTATGAACTGAAAGTTGTGAGGATTGGACAGGCTAGAGCTATGTTAGATTTTGTTTACTGGAAATATTAAATAGATACTTAATGACCCAAAAGCAGTTTCACAACTTTTACAGCAATTATAAAGGAGTTGCACAAAATATTTTATGCTTTTATCAAGAAATATTTGGATATCTTTCTAAGAAATTTTGTGATGATGTTGCAGACATCACAGAGACAGTGGCAGAGGGGAAAAAAAATTAAATTAAATTTAGTCTATGAGAGAAAAGATGTCAGTCCAGGAACTCCAGAGACTGCACGGTTGACAAACAGTTGTTGATTCAACAGTGTTTGGATTTAAAGATAGAATAAAAAGAGGAGGGCAAGATAAGCCCTGGTGATTGGGGAGAGAGTGGAGGGGAGAACCTATAAATAAGTCATAGGCTCCAACATGACTAGAATCTCTGTAGGTTTATTATTGCAATAGAACACTGGAGAAAGGATGTCATACTCTAGAGTGTGGTCATACCCAGTTGACATAGGAAATCCTAACAAAACTTGATGAAATTATGCAACAGGTAGCTGGAACCTGCCTAGAAAGTTTATTGAGGATCAGCAACACTGTCTGCAAAACAGTTTAAACTGCAGAAGTGGAAGAAGAGCTATTCAGCAGCTAAAAAGATCAGAAAGTCCAGTGAGATACTCATCCTGAAAAAAAAATGCCCAGCCAGCAGAGTCTGTGTTATATGTTGATGTAGATAAAGATATATGTTTTCACTCTAGGTTGCAGTGTAATGTTGGAACAACTTGACCTCATTTTAAATCAGCTAGCTCAGGTATTGGATTCAGTGTAAATGCTATGCTATGGTATTTGTTCTGCAAAGGCAATTAGAGCTCTCTGCTTCTGTGGCTAGCTTCTGCCTAATGAGTTTGCTTGCTACTTGCTTATCAAAGCAATCTAGCTCACTGAAAGTTATTTCCAATATCTCCACAGTCTTTAAAAGGTACATGCACCCAGATGTCACAATAATGTGAGACTGAAACAAATGTTATTGGGACTATACTGCCAGTTTCCGATCTGGTAAGGAAAAGGATACTGAACAAATTCTACCGAGATAGCTATAATAAGTAAAAAAGTCTGAAAAACAGATGTGAGGGCAATATCACCTACCCAAATAAATGATGGCCTTCATTAAAGGCTGGAAATCACACAGGCAAATCTGTGGCTTAGTTGCATTCTAGAAATCTTTCCTGGGAGAAAATGGTCTTTGGCCTGATTTCAGTTCTCACTACCAACCCCCATAACACAGGTGAACTTCAAGTAATTTCAGCTTTACCCGGATTAACTCTGAAGTAAACTTAAAATGCACAGATTCAGAAGTCAAGGGACCACTTCTCTTTGCCAGGACCAGGCACCACTGGCATTAAAGGCAAGCCTGTACTCTGTCCCACTACAGAGAAGCAAAAGAAGACAAAAAATTAGGACAGCCTACTAACTGCTCTTGCATTTTGCCTTCACATCAAAACATGGCAAGGGAACGTCCCCCATCCTAGATCCCCAGTCTATATAGTAGTTCTGCTAATTTAATCTGATTTTATATGGGATAGATCATTTTGCTCCTTAATACACAATACCAAGACAGCTACTTTGTAGATATATGTTGTTTGGCAAAGGCTTATACTAATCAAATTTCCAGAAATATGGTTCACTTTTATGACCCTTTTATGTTCACCATCTAGAGAGTTTAAGCATTTTTTTACTTGACTGTTAAATAATTTCTTCTTCAGCTTAAAGTAAAAAAACGTCAAATTTCAGTTGCCTTTAAGAGCCTTGCAATGATTTATCTTAACTAGGCCTTTTAAAAAAATCCCTCTTTAACTCTATTGTTTTCCTTAGTAGTGGGAAATCTACACTGTTACAGCAAAAATCGACATTTCTAGTGCAACTCAATTTTGACTTGTAATGAAATTCTCCACTACTGCTGAAACTGGCATCTCCTAAAACACCTTTTAAGATTTTGTCCGTGACAAATGTGCTTGGAACTGCCTTCATAGCAAAGTTTATGTTGATGACAAGAACAAGTAAAGAAAAGAAAGGATCAACACAAATTTCATCTATTGCCTTCAGTATTTCCAGGAGAGAGAGATAAGTTAATTGATTACTTCAGAAGTAACCATCCCATTCAACTACTTCAAGGTCCCTTTGCTTGGAATGCACCCAGGTAAGGTACTTATTCCAAAAAGGCAGGAAGACTACAAATTCAGCATATTCTAGGTTAGTAACTGGATTTCTCCTCAGAAAGAAGTGATTTCTCCATAAAATATGTGAATCTGATCTTCCTCAATGCAAAATAAAATACGTTAGCTTTAAAAAACACTTATGATGCAGTCAGTCATTTTGGCAGAGGAGAAGTCTTACTTGTGATGTCCAACATGACAAAAATCAGTCTAAATAGCTAAATTCAGAAAAACAAAAGTAACTGAAAATCAGATCTTATAATGGAAATTGTCAGAGTCATGATTTCTGTCACACAAAGATGTATACAGATATACATACGCAAAATAATCAGCCTCTGTATTTTTTTATTCTTTCCTACAACACAACAGATAGAATTACACAATTTTTACTGTTAAGCAACCATGGGAAGGGTAGACATTATATTATTGCATGCACAGCCACCTTGCACACAAATAGGGTCAAAACCCTAGGTAAATTTCAACCCTAGCTACAACTTCTTGATGCATTAAAAAACAATTAGAAGACAAAAAGAAGAAAAAGGGCTAGCCTAAATCCAAATAGTAGATATGATCACATTCCTAGATTCAAATGAACAGATCTTCCAAACATATCTCAGAGTATGATGCAAGTTTCAATTATGGTAAAAATTAAACTATTCAAGAGGCTTTCCCAAGCCTCTAGCAAAAGAAAGGAAGTTGAATGTTGGTTGTTGTTATAGATAATAAATTTCTTTGGATAAGATTGGTTGCATGTCCTGATTCAGCCATAGTTGCATTTGAATGTCTCTAATGAAATCCCAACCTTCATCCCTCCCAACATTTACAATTACACATTTAATCTTTGCAATCGCTTCCATTGTACAAGAGTCTCCACAGACATGTCACAAGTGAAAATAGGAAAGATAGCGCTTTGATGTCAGAATGAGTAAAAACCAGGTAGGTAAGCACTACGGAAAGATACTTACCTCAATATCAGTAGATACTTTCAAGTTGCCTTTACAGACGTCTTCATTTAAGTATACTGCATGGCACAAAGAATGCTTTTCCACTGAATTCAGAGTACAGGAAATAACTGACAGCACTGCTGGCTTAAATGTCTCTTTCTATAGGAAGACTGGCAACACGAAGTGTGATTGTGCGCTGATACTGTGCCCTACTTCTCACCCAGATATTAATAGGGTAGATGGGATTCATCCCATCTGAGCCTGAAAACAAGGCGGTTAGTAAGCTGGCAAGATAGAACAGCTATCTATAAGGAGGAGATGAATCGATGGACAGACACGTCCATTGATGGTGGCAGGACTCTAGCATGCCTAGTTGAAATATGGCAACTAGGTGAATTAGTCTTAATGAATTCCTGCTGTGTGTCACATGCCAACCTCAAACGAAAAATTCGGCTTGCAGCATCTTTACTGACACTTCCACCACTTCCACTTCCATAGTGTCAGTACTATGTTACTGGCATTTTGGTAGAGCTATATGAGGGTCCTGAGCAACAGCTGTTAGCAAACCTCAGTCAGCTGAGCCTCTTTCCACTCTGTCTGCCAAATTTCTTTAAAAAATTTAACTAAACGTCTAATAATCCTAATCAAAAAAAGGTGAGAAATAAAGAGGGAGAACAAAAAAAAAAAAAACAACAAACCAAACCAAAACAAAAAACAACCATCAAATAAACAGAGGAAAACTGAGAAATAAAAATAAAAGAGGAGAATAAAGGAGAGTGAGGATGAGAGAATGAAGAGAGATGATCAGTAAAACAGGAGAAATTAAGGAAGGAAAGAGAAAAAAACCAGAAAGGCTCAGGAAAGAGATGAGAAAGAAGAGGAATTACTCCATTATTACTCCATTTATTCCAATTAATCCAATTGATTTAAAAGCTATAAGGAGTTATACGAAAGTCCTAGTTTGTAATGATCATACTCACTCATAATTCAACCTTGCTTTTGCAAATTTTTAAGGACAAAATCCAGTATGATTATAACAGGAATAGCAAATTAAAATAGCCTACAGGTTGATAACATTAGTCAACCATTCTTATGAAAGCTAACTAAATTCAGCTTCTCCATAGGAAAAAAAAAATGAAACCAAGGGTATTTCTTTAAATAACATCTGTAAAACTAGTTAAATTTTGCAAAATTGTGTCAGTAAAAAGATATCATGCTTTAACACCCAGCTGCGATATAACATGAAAATGAGTCAACAGAAGAAACATACTCTCATTTCCCATTTACACTGCTTCTATTAAATCAGCTTCCTAGATAGTTGAAGTAAAATTCATGTCCGCATGGGAGCATTAATGCCTGCAATCTGAACAGAAGAAATACTGACACTTTAGTCTGAATGAAATATGGCAATATCCGTTTCATTCAAAGGCCTTCTTTTTGTTGTTTGCTGTTCCTTAGTCTTAACCTATTACAGATTCTCCAAAATTACTTTATGTAGAAGGGAAAAAAAGAGTTGTGAAAGGTTGTCGGATTATAAACTATTTGCTGAAGAATAACATAAAATGGATCTACTGAGTATACATTATTTCTGTCCTTTGTGTTTGCAATGATGTAAGAAGACAGTTTATAACTAAACAAGGTATGTCCTTCTTACCAATCATATACTGCCATAATCCAATTTACTGGGGTAAAATCCGATTTACAGGGAGACAAAGAATATATAGGCTGGTACACAGATAGGGTATAAAATCTCCCAATACACAATATACTGCTCAAATCAAGTTGCCACTTCAAGTTTATTGCTAACGCACTAGTATTCGCTTTACTTTTTTCTGTGAGACACTCACAAATTCATACACAAATTCAAAATGAGTTTAGTTCACATAGTGTTTGTGAGGAGTAAGATCCAAAATTGCCAACAGGAGACGAGTCAACTATATTTTAAAATGTGATCAAATTCACCAGTAGCAAGTTGTCAGGTATTGAAAGAATAGGGTTTTCTAATCTTAGTTGCTGTGCTAGTTGTGGGCAAGGACCTGCAAGACCTTGTGTTGAATATCAGATACAGATACTGATAAATAATAGGGTCATGTTTATAATACTTTTTCTATTTCAGCTTTCCAGAATGCAGTGCTTCACAGCACTTAAGCAAGACACAGTTCCATGTTAGAAGGGACTTTCCCAATATGCTGTCAGGATTACAGTTCTAGGAAAGCGGAGAAGTGTATATTCTGGTATACTTCACAGTGCACAGGAATTTTTCACAGTCAGTTTAGGGGACTGTCAGCTTCTTCTTATGTCTGTCTAGCTGTACTTTTACTATATAAAAAATTAATCACATGACCATATCTGAATGGAAAAGAAACTCCTTCACTTCTGACCACCAAGAAAACAAACCAGCTTATCCTACTCAGGATTACATTAGCCTCACTGGCTGTGGGACAGATGGGTTCCCATCTTGAAGGAGTACATCACCATAGTCATCTCACATAGATTGCTGAGCGGTGACAAGTTATGATCTCTATCAACCAGGTCTGAATTCAAGCTTACAGAAGACTCATAAGAGGCTCTGGATCACTTAACAAACCCTGGGTGATCTAGTTCCCTGAAAGATGGTGTTTCACCTTTTGTTAGTGAAAATAAGAGTTATTCTTAATTTTTATATTTCTTTCAACTATTTTACTGTTAAATTCCCACTGACATAAAATTGCTAATATAAAAGCGTGTTCTAAGAAAGAAACGCAGACTGTGAATTCAGACTAACATAAAAATTTAAAAAAAAATATTGTAGCTTAAAAGATTCATAAATAATCCTTAGGTTTAGATTGTAGAGGGCAGACTCTTGTAAGCAAACTCTCAGAATAAGATAGTTATAGGCATGAGATCAGCAGGTTACTTGCAGTCCTGAAAGCAGCAGAAAAATGTGATTCTGATGCAGCTCAACAGAAAACCACAACAGAACCTAACAGAAATTTCATCTCAGTCAATGACTTCGTATTTCTAACATTAAATCTAAGATGATTATGGTTCATTGACTGAAATTGCTGTAGAAAAGTTTACAGAAAGATTTATTTGGGAGGATTATTTTAGCTAGTGCAAAGAAAATCTTATTAGACTGCCTTCAAAATCTTATCCATCTGCCTTCAAAAGCAGCATACTTCCTACTGACCAGGGACAGATCAGGTATTAAATTGGTAGTTTGCTCTTAGCCAAAAGGCAGAAAAAAACCCATATGTATTAATATATCATTTTCTTTAATGGAGAAGCTACAACCTAGTTCTAAGAGAACAAAACAGACCTTTCAACTTCATCTTGTCTTTTGTGAATCTTTCTTGTTTGCATGTTTGTTTTTTAAAAGAAACCATATAGATGCATTGTGGATACCAGCCTCACCTTTTTTTTTTTAACTAGTAACCTTGGCAGTTATTCATGGAACTGCACTGAAACGGAACTCTGAAATGAAAAGTCACTCTGGGCTACAAAACCACATTGGTGTTCCAAGTGCTGTGTTGAGTGACACTCCCATCACAGGGCTAAGGCCATGCATTAAGCCACATTTCTGTCTACACAACCACACCCCAGCACTTTTCATTTTTCTTATTTATAAAACCATGTATCATAGAATGTATCTTATCATCTATATCTTGTAGGTATCCATTGTGAATCCAGCAGCATACAGCCTGTCTAATCATAACCATAATAATTTATTGTTTTCCTTCTCCATTTATATCCAGGCCATTGATTCTTCACTCTACCTCAAATTCATTTCCTTCCTGTTTCCTAACCCTTAGCTCCGTTCCTTCCCTAGGCATGTCTGTCAGAAACTTGCACTCGTAATGGACACTTAACTTTGCTTATGTTTTTCCTCTTCCCCTGCATAATCTGCCTTGTTTGCTTCTTTTTCCCCTCAGATTTTCCCTGTTCTCAGTGCTGTTACTTTTGCGCAGTTTCTTTTTGCCTGCCAGATGTACTCAGTGCTATCCCTTTAAGCTAACACTTCCAGTTATTCTGGAAACAACCCCTGAGTCTATGCCATAGAAAAACTGATGTTGAGAACAATGGATTTCCCTTTGATAGTCTTCACAGGCAAATACTTTTCTTCATTTACTCTGTACATTATGTCAGAGGATCTATTTCTCCAGTAGATGCTACAGGGAGTCTCACATCTAAGATTTTGATGAGAAATTTAAACCAGTCCCAATCTCTGTCAGAATGAACATAAATTAATCTACCAAAAACAGAGCCTATCTGTGAGGTTTGTTGACAATCTGGTATTTGGTAAGTTAAGCTTGTTTTTCCAAACAAGGGGATTTGTCTCCCTTGTTGCAAATTTGTCCCCCAGGAATCATAAATTCTTGGACTGAAGTAAAGAACAACCGTTCCCTTCATTCTCCCATCTTTTTGGCTTCTTCCTCTTTCTGGACACCAGCAAGCTCCTGCGATAGCTTCCACTGGGCCAGAGCTGCCCTGTTTTTTTTGTATGGGTAAGAGGAGCAACTAACTTAGTTCTTTTAGTTCTTAAAAGTTCTAGTCAAAGTTCCAGTTGAAAGCCACTGGCCTGAAAAATGGGGATCCTGACCCATTAATGAAATGTCTTGAAGGACTCTTAACTGAAGATGAAACATTCCTACAAAATATCAGAGAAAACCCTTTACATTTTATTTTACATTTGAAAGAAAATGAACAAGAAATTGTATCTAAAATATACATATCTCAGTGGTCAACAGGACCAGATACAGAAAAGTGGTAATCATATATATTTCTCTTAACTCATCCACTCTTCCATGCTAATTGTTTTCCGAGACATGCCAGCCTACCATCCCTAGTTTCAGTATATCTTGGCCATGCATACGGATATTCATTTGGACACCATGACTGAAGAATGAATATGATTTGAGTCTTTGACTGCTTTATAGTTTTCCCTGGCAAAAGAGGGAAGTCCACTCTCTGTCAGAGACATCCAGGTAGGATGGATGAACTGTTGTATTGCTGGCTTTTCCTGGGGATGTGTCGCTCCTTATTCCACTGGCAGCAATGCTCCGTCTACCTGTGAGTATCATCCAGTGTAACTTCTTTCCTTGTGTATTGCTTACTATCTTTCTAACTATATTCAGAACTGAATTTGAGACTTTATTCCCACCATATGTCCAGTTACAGCGCATTCACTGTCTTGTGTCACTTATAGCTGTGGAGAGACTGTCATTTAAAATGGCTCCAACTCCAATTTTGTTTTCTCTGCTTGTGAAGCCATTTTCTTTCAGGTACTAATGATAATAGCCAAGGCAACTATTTCTATTAGCTGCTGAAACTTGATCAGCAGGGTGTTCTACTCCACCTACACTTCTCCATAGCTAGCAATACCAAAAGTAGGGATTGGTTGGTACTTTGCCACTTTTTCAACTTCAGGGCATAGGACTGCTTTTTTAAAAAAGCTTGTTATGGCTTTTGTTCTTTTGGTTGGATTTTAATTTTAGCTCTCAGTAAAAACAATATTTATCTGACTAAAAAGAGCGAAGAGACAGGACAGACCTCACTTAGATTATGATTGGCATAAAGAACAACTGACTGTGGTGACCATGACTGGAGGTATTTCATACTCTGGAGGAGGTTTTCCTAACAGAACAGTAATTGAGTCTGCACTCCTTGCTTCTCACTTCTTATTTATAGTCTCTTATGTTACTTGATAGGTGAGAGAAAGTAAAAGAATTTCGTTTAATGCATAGTACTTTTTAGAGGAGAGGTTTGAAACCCTTTCTCTTTTTCCATTTCTTTGCTCCTGGCATATATCTGAACACTGATCTAAATTTGAAAACTGATTCATTTAAACCCAGACGCTATAACTCAATAATTGACAGAAGGCTGATGCCTTTAACTCCACTACAATTAAAAGCACTGTTTTGTAAAGAGCTTTCTCCTAAGAAAATAAAACTACTACCTTAGTTGATTTTATCAATGACACCAATGACAATTTATTTTTACTTTGAAGTCAGCATATAAGATCTACTTCAGGGAGAGCTGTGAGACTTGTTAGTGCTAGAAAGCACTCCTCTTTAAAAGAAAGAACCATTTTTAATCTCTCTATTTAAAGACTCTGCTATCACCACAGTGCACTGACCAGTGTTCTTAGGGAATTTTTTTATAAGCTTTCTCATGTCCAAGATTTCCAAAGTTTTTCTTCTCAGAGTCATAGAATCATAGAATCGTTATGGTTGGAACAGACCTTTAAGATCATCAAGTCCAATCATTAACCCAGCACTGCCAAGTTACCACTAAACCATGTCCCTCAGCACCACATCTGTACATCTTTTAAATACCTCCAGGGATGGCGACTCAACCACTTCCCGGGGCAGCCTGTTCCAATGCTTGATAACCCTTTCTGTGAAGAAATTTTTCTTAATATCCAATATAAACCTCTCCTGATGTAACTTGAGGCCATTTCTTCTTGTCCTATCACCTGTTACTTGGGAAAATATTGAGTCAATATTTCCTCTTCCTCTGTGTTCTTAAAATTGTCTTAGGCATCTGTGTTAGCTAGGAAGTTAGGTCTTCCTTCACCCTCCCATCACCAGTACTCTTATCATACAGCCCTGCCCCCTTTGAATTTCCACCTACACCGTACCTCTGTTCCAAAGTACCTTTTAGTAACTCTTCTAAAGATCGTAAACAAGGGAATATTACAGATCACAAGTCTCCTCAGGCTGAGATGGGCAAGACTGCCAATTCCCACTGTCCCACTGTTCCCAGAAAAGAATGAAACATGGCTTCATTCAGTACAAAGTGTAGCTTTCTCTGCTTAGAATGAATAAAGACATCAACAGACTAAAAGCAGAGACATTAACACTGAAATACTTAAAAATTACAGACTGAGTCCAAACTCCATTAAACTTAATGGCTGAGCTCTTGACTGACTTCAATGAATTTTGATGCAACTGTGGCAAATTAAGAACTTCTACATATCCAGCATGGAGGAAAAAGAGCTCATACAAAGTTATTCAGCATAAAGATTTTTAGCAAGCATCTCTGACCTGTTGGCAGTGATCTGGAATATTTCCAGTCATAGTTATGAAATTGTTCTGGATTTATGCCATGATTACTCTTTTATGAATATGTTTGTGACTTCTGCTGAAGACCCGCTTTCTTCCAATCATCTCAAGTCTGAATAGGATATGCATGCTATTAAGTAGTCCTTTATCCACTGTAACTTTCTTATGCTTACATATGGACACACGAATCAAAAGCAGATAAATCAAGGTAAAGATTATCTATAAAATTAGTCTTCTCTATGATGTGTCAAAGGTGATGTGCATTTTCAGGTATAGTCAAATGCATCTTTTATTTTGCAAACCATGGACAAACAATGCCATTAACAAGGAATGAATTATTGTGCATTATGAGAACAATCTAAAGGAAAAAATGGATATTCACTTTATATCTTCCAATCATCCTTTATGTTTTAAGATACAAAATACATTTTCATTTTTAAAACAATTTTTAGCAAATGGTTTAGGTGGCTTCAACATGAATTCACAGCAATACCATATTTAATCTCTAATATGTCTTAAGTGTCACTTTAAAAATATTCTGAACACATTCTCACTAACTTTTGATACACCAGCAAACAAATACCCTGTAGAGTATAAAAAATAGCACTGACACTTCATATGTGAAAGCACAGTAAGAGCTTCTATATTCTGTTCAACAGAACCTTTGCAGATTTCAGAAGATATTTTAAGAAATTGTATTGTTATAAAAACTAAAAATCAGCAATTTATACTATTTCTGTTACTTTGTACATCTCAGAATTTAAAGACTGTCCTGAGTAGTTTCAAAAGCACAATGCCTTGATATTTTTCTGTACCTTTTGTCCTTTTGGTAAACAGAGAAAACCCCCAGGGGTGCTTATTTAATCTTTCACTTCTCACAAACTGGGAATATAAATGTATCTAGTCCAATTTTATTAACCGTATGCTCTTAACTTTTTGCTATTACTTTGGGCAGAGGCAGATTGAAAATACCAAAAGCAATGGCAAATATTTTGTAAATGTAGCACTACTTTCACAACTTTAGCAAAAGCGCTCTGTCCTAAGTTAAGCAGACAGAACGATTTTCCGTGTCTCCATTCTTCCCCAAACACATTCAAGTCCTTCCACAAGAATATCTTGCCAGAGCTCTTGATCAAAATTAGCAAACTATTGAGTCTGATAGTCACATAACTATAGCTCATCCTTTTAGAGCTTATGCACAATAGGTTACATCAGTCTGTGATGTAACTCCAAAGAAGACAAAATTTGCACCAACAGTGGCATGGAAACAAGTTCTCAGGATTGGTGCAAGGGGCACATCGTCACTTTTCATTTGCAGTTCTCATGTAAAACACACTGAAGCACCAAGCTGCTCAACTGCCAGACAGGTATATTTACAGCAGCTCTTAATTCCTTCTTCGGGTTCCTGTCTCAGATATGTTGTTCATGAACCTTTTTGTTCCTACATCTTTGATATTTTTATTACGTGGGGTTGGTTATGACTAAGCACTGCTTGTCTCAGTGTATCACTGCACTTACAACACAGAGCAGACCAACCACAAACACAGTGAAGGCAGCAAATTTTCCTATAATGTTAATATCTGGCTGTAGTGTAAGGATACATATTTACATTCATTATTTTTCACACATGAGTCTATAGGATAGCTATAAACATTACCAAAGAAGATATTTAAGTCAGAATCCTACCTTAAATTAAAAAAAAAAAGTCTTCTGAAAAATCCATTTATATGTTTCCACATAAAGGACGATATCTTTATGCCTTTGTCAATTAAAAAGTAAATTATTTAATTACTTGACTGTATATCCATGCTTATACAGCATAAAAATTCTACATACACATTCAGAAAATAAAAATGTACAACAGTACACTAAAAATTAGGGATTTTTATTTAATTTGTGATCAAACCTGTTCAAGTCTTAATAACATACGTCATGTTTTGCCTGAATTCAGGAAAAAAAGTATGCATAGACTAAATCTTCCAGGTCTTTCACTTTTTGTGAGCAGACTTGTCTTGATAGCTGAAATCTGCTCACTCACAAGTGATTTCAGATTTTCTTATGAGTATTTCACATAATGTTATTATGCATCAAATAAAAATTCCAAGTCTATACGGGACACATGCCTCAAGAGAGACTGTGATTTATTCCTACCCTTCAAATATCAGGGAAAATGGTGTGCTGTCAGTTAACCTCTGTGTTCATTCAGAAACAAGGAGCAGTCTGCAGTGCAGAGAGTTTCAGCAGAAAATTATGTAAATGGCGCTGCTGGTTTAAGATCTCTTTAGAACGAATTTGACTTTCAGATTCTCTCAGGAAACAGAACATCACGCAGCAGCAATACACAAGCAACTTTTACTGTGGTAGCTATATATTTAAACTTCATGAAGTAACATTGCATAACACATTACTTCCAATTTTATAATACACTTCAAAGCCTGGCTGTGTACTTTTGTCACATACAAAATTTCTTTTTCAAGCAAAGGAGTTTTTTTTCCTTTATTTTTTTCTTTATTTTTATGCCATGTTTCCTTTCATCTAACAACATATTTCCTTCAATGTGACCACAAAAATTTTCTATAATCCATTCAAAACTTCCTTCTAAAATTTTAGTAGTTGTTCACACTAGTAAGAAAACAGAAGATGAAATTTCATCTCTTAAAAATTGAATGGAAAGTGTTTGTCTCCTTACTAAGATGACATTTTTGAGCAAATAAATTTTTAACTTGTCCTCAGGAGGCTAAATTGTTTATTAGTTGTTCAAAATGATACTGTCTTACTTAAGATACCAGAGTGGTTTTTTGAGGACTTAGGGGGGTCTTTTATATGGTAACTCACATATCAAATATTATACTTTAATGTTTCAGCCAGAGCACGTGATATTGAGACACTATTTATTTCAACTATGAAAAGCAAGTTATATTGCTACTAGCATTTTCTTTCATCAGCATCATAATATGCATTATAAGTAAATATCTTGCCAATATAAGTAACCAATTATTAATAAAATATAGATTAGCATGACATCTAAATCACATGTAAAGACAATTCTCTCTGCTGTGAATTAGCTCCAGGCCAGGGTCACATTCCTGATTAACGTACTGTCAGTGCGTTAGGTGAATGTGAGGTTTTTTTCCCAGTTTCTGCTTTCAAAGACACAGAGATTTAAGACCAATGCATTTTAAATTTTGAGCACAGGTTGCTCCCCTTCACAACTAAGCTGAAGGGCACACCTTCAGGCGGAAGGAAAGGTCATTATTTAAGGAGAGGTTTCCCACTGCAGAAGCTGTCTCCCTTGCCCTTCCTTCTCTCCGCCTGTAGCCATGCGCTTGCTGATCTCTTGGCCCAGCAGTGGAATTCATCTGACTCAACACAACACATCTAACCAACCCAACGAAGGTGAACAGTTTTCTGAATCACTTCACTGAGATACTATAAACAGCAGAGCTAACACTAGAAAAGAGATTGGTGCATATGACCAATTGCAAGAGCAGAGAAGGATTGTCCCCTTTCAGCAGCAGCTGTCATGTCCATCAGCCTGCCCAGCACCCTCTGTCCTTTCAGAATGAAGCAACACAATACACAAGAAAAGTAACAGTAAGACAGCAGGGAATATATGAAAATTATTTCTTTTTACTTCTCTCTGAGAGACATCAACTATGTGAGCACATGAAAATATTATCCTGAGAGTATGTTCCTCCCCCGTGTAATGGCAGGTAGATGATGGTGCTGTCAACATCACCCGATGAGATATCTCTTGTGTTGGGCTCACTTGAATTTGTGAGAATTCATGAGAATGTTAGATGTAACAAAAGCAACCCCCAACACACATCTTAAAGGAACAATGATGTCAGCAAACATTTGTCATCAACTCCCGTACAGTGGCCTAGCAGCTCCACTGGAAGAGGGGTTACAGACATCTCTCATTCGCCATGCTATTCTGAGAAATCTGTGGCAAAGATAACTTGATTAATCCTGTTATAACCGCTACCAGGGTCTTGTTATAAAGTAAACTTACACAAACTGAATTATCTAATGAACACATAATGGTTCTCCAGTATGATCCTTTGGTGACAACTATGGCTGTAAATACTTCTGTACATGTAAATATTAAGCAGACGTCAGGAGAGAAGCTACAATCGTAATGTGCAATCTTTGCTCTGCAGGTTAACATAATTTCTGTTAAGATATAGAACGTGTTTAAGAAGACATTTTTCCTTTTTTCTTTTTCAAGGTTGTCTGTACTTTTTGTATCCTTTTGAGTGGATCTCCAACAGAAAAGCAAATTACATAGCTCAGAATATAACTTTATGAGCAGCATTATGCAAGTGTTCATCCTGTATTGGGCTACACTGGCTTTCATACTTCACGCATCAAGTTTATGTACAAATTTACCCTATTTTATCTAATATGGCAAAAGATTTATTTTGCCACCTGTCTTCATGTTCAGTACCCTAATTTGCAAAAGCAATGAGCTGCAGAGTAACTGATTGCTTTAAGTAACACAGGGACGGAAATGGAATTTTCCATTAGGACTTTAATTGTTCATTTGTTCAAGACATAAGCTAGTGAATTGCGAAATAAAACCTCAGAAATGATTGACCATAAGGCTGATACTGAATTCTAAAACCTGGACTCAAAGTCTAAGACTTCATAATGTAAATAGGTTTTTTCAGGTTCAGTAAATAATTCAACTATTACCTAGCCCAGGCTGCTGCTCTGATGAGCAAAGTGTAAGATGTGACTAGCCTAAAGAATCATTGTTCTCTGTGTGAGGGTAACACCTACTCAAGCAGACTTCAATATTTTTATGTTTTATTGCAGGAGTGCTTCCCACAGGAATAAATTGCCCACCATACCCATAGTGCAGTGACAGTAATCACTCATCAGCTGAATATCTCCTCTGCATCCAACAACACTTTAAGTGACACGGATTAGTCTGTGCTAGCATTAGCTAAATTAGAGAACCTTGGCCGTGAGGACAACAGGTCAGAGCATCAGGGATATTATTTAAAGGCTACAGGATATCTAACAATTTTTGCAAATTTGGCCTCACTTAAATGCCAACACACAAGGCTGCACAATTAAGTTAGCTGTAATTGCCCCTCAGTGTTACACTAATTATTGACATGCTGGCAGTGAAACTTTCATTTGTTATACTGTTTTTTGAATGCAGGAAACAGTGCTATTAATCCTGGGAGATGCTCAGGTAGAACACTCTGTGGACTATCAGGAAAAGTTCTGGTAAGTATTTATGATATGGAGTTTGTGAAACATTGAAACTGATAGAGAAAATAGAGAGTTATCCTTGCCTATCAAAGCTTACTGTACTGCTCAGGCTGCAGATCCTTCGGCATTCAGTTTAGAGAAATTGTAGGATTTGAATTGAAACATTCACTTATCACTCACCATGCACACTCAACACATTGAATGGTTCACTTCACAGAACAGATATGGTGCTCACAGACAAGACTCTCTTTGGAAGCCTCTGGGCTCTACGTACGCAACAAATGTACTTCATCGCCTCCTGGAAGTGGGAAACATAATGGTCCAAACCAGTGTTTGTCCTTTGGGCAATTTTAAACCACAACCATGATAAGGTGACTAGACTAAATTCAATCCGAAATAAAGCCTCTGAATAAGGCTGACGTAGGGACCCCAGCACCAATTGATTCAGTCTATGATCTGCTGCTGCTACTCTGCCAAATTCCTTGCTAATGCAGATACAGCCTTAGACTTATAAAAGGGGGCGTGGAACTCTATGAAAAGAGAGAGGTTATATTGCCAATCAAAGAAGTTATACCCTCAGCTCTGAGTGATGATGCCTATAGGCCTCTCAGGCTACTGTAGCCCATACCCAAGAATGGATCAATTCCTGGATTCCTATCCAAATATCTAAATATAATTACAAATCAATTTCCTTTACAATTATTGATCAAGACTTGATTAGAGCTTACACACTGTTTTAGGAGAAACCAATATGGGATTTCTATACCTAATCCAATTTGGAAATGAACTCAATGTAGACTTCTCGGCATCTGAGTTTTCTTTCTAATTAAGGTTAATTCATAATTAAGAGAAAATGCCTTTTTTATAACAGTGCACTACTGAATCAGTAAAATCAATGCAGCAGGCAGGAAATCACATTTCAAGAGGGAAAAAAAGACAAAGCTATTATGTTCAGAAATACATATTTAAATTCTTATTGATGTCTGCGCATTTATAATCCCCATATCAAGTATTTTCCAAAATATTGCTCAACAATTACATTATGTAAAATAGTATTAACCATATCATAGACCCGTACACAAAATTCATCAGTGAACTTATGTAAGAAGACATTTTCAGACATATTATGCATAGATAGTATAAAGAAACTTTTTAATTCAACCCTATTACGTGCATTAAAAAAAATGAATATATCCCATCCTCTTTTATTATGTCTCCCGTTAGTTTCCCTAAGTCTGATATCTTCATTGGTGACTGCTTCTCACCAGGGACCTCCCAACAACATGACTGCCCACATCATGATCTGTCTGTCACAATATTTGCCCTGCCTCTCACTCACTTATCTCTTATCCCAAGTTTGTAAAAGTTATCTGATTATGCATGTTATCTGAAGAGTACATTCATGGAAGGATGTTGATAGTTATCAGACTTTGGATTTTCAAGTTTTCAGCTGGGTCACCAGCCACCTCATGCCTACTTAATGCTGTGGTGGTGTTTTATTTTTATTTTTCTAGTTTCTATGTATTACAATAGTTGCAACTTCTTTGTGTCATACTTGTGAAAAACTGAAGTCTTGGCAGTAAATTAAAGAGTGATTAATTGTTTTGATAGCGTTTATATCAAAAGGCCAACCCTCAGCAGGTCAATTATCTTTAGAGTAAATTAGCTTATAATCCATCAAACAGATGCCAGAACCCCATAAAGACAGGGGCATATGTATACACTGACAAATTCACTGTGTGAAAATTGTACAAAATGTGAAGATGATGGCATGAGAATATTTTGTTGTTCCCTTAGGCACCATGTTTGAAACATATTTTTTGAATTGCAGTTTGCCATATTTTACTGAATTTGTGATAATAAATAGCAGTCATCTGGAAGTGGCATACCACTGGCAATAGAAGCACAGTATGTTCACTCGCTGCGATAATAACAGGATTTGCCACGGCAAGGCAAAGGCAAGACAAGCATCAGCTGAAGAAATCAGCTTTCAAACTTCATCTTATGTCACCTGCATCCCTTTGTGCACTTCCAGAGAGAGATCCAAGCACACAAGTTCTCTGCCCAATTCCCACACAAAGGGGATCCAAGTCCCAGGCTGGAAAGGAGCTGTGGTGTGTCCTGGCCCAGGACTCCACACAAATGATTGAAAGATCATGATTTTGGGGTGTCCCATGGCACTCATCCAAACTCTACGTAGTTCTGTCCTGATCCTTAGATTCCCAAAAGTCCCTTCTTCAGCATTAGAAAGAAAGAATCAACATAGCCCCCAGCCACCAGCCTAGGGGTCCAGTGAACATACATAGTACTTAAAAACAGCAGACAGGGTAATTCCATCAAGTAGCCCTAGAAAAGCCCCCAAAACCTAAAGCCACTCACAAAGGGACTTTAGAAGCAACCAGTCCCTGCCTGGAGTCTGTCAGCCACCTGGCATCACTCTTAGATCTAAGACATAACTAAAAATTCACAGAATCTTCATGGTTGGAAGGGACCTTTGAGATCATCGAGTCCAACCAAAAAAAAAAAAAAAAACCAAAACCAAAAACCACACAAAACAAAAAAGAAAAACAACCACCATACCCACAAACAGACACAACCCAACAATCTTGGGCACTAGAGCATGCCCTGAAGTGCCACGTCTACACATTTCTTAAATACCTCCAGGGATGGTGACTCCACCACCTCCCTGGGCAGGCTGTTCCAGGGCCTGACCACCCTCTCAGCAAAGTCATTCTTCCTAATATCTAATCTAAACCTCCCCTGCCTCAACTTCAGACCATTTCCTCCGGTCCTGTCATTATTCCCTTGGGAGAAGAGGCCAGCACGCACCTCTCTACAACCTCCTTTCAGGTAGTTGTAGAGGGCAATGAGGTCCCCCCCTCAGCCTCCTCTTCTCCAAACTAAACATGCCCCGGTTTTTTTGTTTGTTTGTTTTTTAATTTAATATTTCTTCTATTATGCAGTCACTTGCAGAATCAAAGCTGTCATAGGATCCAACTGTGTAGTGTCTAAAGAGTTTCTTTGTTTTATCTGTTCGTGTTTCTGGTTTGCTTTCATTTGGTTTGCACTGAACTTCTTCAACGCATTCTGCTGGAAACCATCCAATATGTCCCCGGGTGCTGCCTTACCAGAATCCACCTTTACAAATGCTTAAAACTTAGACTTGATCTCCTTTGTGTAGATGTATTTCCCCTTCTCCTTGAGGTTGATATGGCTTTACGACAATAAAAAGTCTTCCAGGTACAGCTCTATAAAGCTTGCGTTTTGGACCATGATAATCCAAGGCAGACAGGGTATCCCTCTTGACACTAGGATTGTGAACGACACCGATGTGCCTGTGCTGCTGCCCCTTGGCATCCTCTCCCAGCCTGTTCAGGGATGGCGACCGGCTCCAGGAGGATGGAGTGTAACTTCCCGCAGTTAGTACAGTTCTGTTAGGATTACTCTGCATCTGTTGAAGTAGATGAGGTGAAAGGCTGCGGTGTGAAGAAGCACAGGAGGAGGCTGACCACTCGGGGAGGTTGTTGATGTTGAGATGGTTGTCGCTGTTGGAATGAAGCAAGATCCGAAGGGCTGCTAAGGTGCTCGGGGGTCTCCGAGCACACACCTTTGCAGCAGTATTGACATGACCTAATACAGATGCCTAACTTAGGTACCAAGACTGCAGCAGCATTGACAGTGAGGATAGCGATGAGCAATCACACTGTTAGGCCTACCATCATCTGGCTTCCTGTGCAGTCAGCGCAGAGGTCTAGTCATGGTGCTCCACGTAGGACTTCTAGCAGCTGCTCTTCCTATTTTGGGCATCGTAATGAACTTCATCTGCATAGGGAATAAGGATCTGGCACCTCTGGTTAGCAAATGGTCCAAATCATAAGTTAAGCATCAGGTGGCTAGAATGCAGATCATTGCAGTTATCTGCACCTATTGCAATGGGACAAAACCGAGTGTCACTAGTTTTTCCCATTAACCCTGCAAACTGTGAATGGATTGTATTAAAGGGACTTTAAACTTCACAGGTAATTTTCAGTAGTTTACTTCAATTAATGCCCAGCTTACCTTCCCTTTATAAAATTCATGAAAGCGCATGAAAATAATTGCATGAAAAGATTACACAACTGGCAGCTGCAAAGAAGCATTTTAATTCTTTAGTAATTTTTATACAGTTCATTTCATTCACTTGAACTACTTAGAGCAAATGTTTTTCTGGAAAATCAGGCAACACCGTAGAGAAACACAATAGTAGTTAATAGGAAACAGAGACTCAGGCACTCAGGTGGGGTTCTGGATAATTGGCACTCAGCTGTAATTCAAAATTATATTGTAGTTAAAATGTGAACATTTCCCAGAAACCTAATAACTATTTTTAGCTTTCTGTTTAACTGCAATAATGTCACCTATGGATGTTTTTTTCTAGCAAATTAGGTTTCAGTTATTAGGAGACATTAAATCCATTTTACATGAAACCATTAACTAGGTTTTTTTAACTTGTTTCTTTCTTGAGTGCCTTTTGAGATCTTTTGTTTGTTCCATCAGAGTCATTTTGAATTAAAACCCATGTGGTACTCCTTGAAATGTGTGATAAAAAGCAGCTGAAAAATTCAAGAGGTTAAGTGGCCATGATCTGTGCTCTTGTCCGTACGGCAGCTGACAAGAAGATGCAGTTTGACACAATATCTAATTTGCTCTGACATTCAGACTGTAAGTGATGTTCAAGGAGATGGAAGTGCTGGCTCTGAACATATCCCAACGTGTGCTGGACTTCTGTCTGTTAACTTGCTAATGAACCATGATTGAGTAAAGTAATGAAGAGTTTACAGAGAGCCCCAGGAAACCAATTTCCAATTTTGCAGCCAGCAGGCTTTAACTTCACTGCAGCCTTTGCTAATTTTGTCTAGAAGGGGACTTGGATACTAAATGCCATTTCTGCTTTGTGAATCAGACAGGCTTTTCTAATCCCTGAATACCTACTTGCTAATGAATGTCTCTTCTCCAGATCCATTTTATTTCCATCTGTAGTTGTTAAAAATAGGCTGAATAACTAAAAAATGAGTACTGAGAGAAATGAAATTGTAATCACTGAAAATCTGAGGAACTGTTAGGCTTGTTAGAGGAGATTTTAATCTTCATTCTAACCTGGGATGACCATGGAAATAAGTGTAAGAGAAATACAGAAGGCTAATTTTGAGGGGAAAAAGTAAAAATAAGTGTGAAAATCTTTTATACACGATGTCTGTATGTGACTGTAAGTAAGGAACCAGTGCTTCTGCCCACCCATTATGCACACAGCTCCATATGCAGTCTATAGAATGACATTTGCTACAAATCTGTTTCTCTGGAGCCAGCATCCTCAATGTTTGTCACACGGGGTAACTGAAGGCAGTTGGAAAGAAAAGTAAAATAGGAAAGAAATCAAGTGTAAAGAGAAAAGATAAATTTCTAAAGTCAACTTTGCTACACATCTCTCTGCTGAACAGAAGGGTTTCTGTACCCAGGCCCCTGTAAATTGCAAATGCTTCATTTGCTTTGATTCTCCTTTTTTGCAAGAAAACATCATTTTAAAAATGCAATTTCCAAAGAAGATAATTTTAGTACAACAGTTAAACAGGTATGTCTGTAAACAATAATGCAGAAACACTTCTGTACTGAATGTGTAAAAACAACTACAAAAGCAGTGGTCTCAGTATTTCAGCAAATCTTTTAATTGAATTAATGTACTTCATACAAATTGCAATGTACAATGTCACCTACCATACAGAAAGGATTTTTTTTTCCTGCTATTTTCTCCTGATACTGAAGTTGTAATTTAGAGAGCTTGTAACTTCATCATCAGATATAATCTTGGAATCCTTAAAACAGCTTTGTCTATGTTATTCACACTTGCATGAATGCAGGTTGAGATGATTCAAAACTGTAGAGTACTATCAACAATTTTCTTAGTGAACGACACTATTGTATTGACAGAGGAATAATTTGGGATATAATGATTAAAACAGGCATAAAAGTGAAATGATGTATTCCATGGACAATGGAGTGAGGAGAAAGCTATAATCTAAAAGTCATAAAGAAGTGTATGTCAGTAAGTATACAACTTCTATGGCTGAATATGACTAGTACAGTTCTTATGAAATCTGGGTGTTCCTTTCTATTCTCTGTTCTAAAAAGCACTTACATGTGGGGTGTTTTTTAACATTTTAGAGCATCCCCAGATTAAATATTTGAGATAATAGCAAACTGTCTGCAACTGATCATTGAAAGAGTCATACTTCCCAATTATCAACAAGAAAATAGTCTTTTTTTCTTTTTATTTTGGTTGTGGAAAAAGCAAAAAAGCATTATCAGGAGAGCATCAGTCTGGATTTCTGCCTCCAGTGCTATTATCTCAGTCAACCTTCTACTTATATTAGCTGAGAAGAATTCTGAGTTATTTTAGTTCCTGCTGGCAGTGAAGTGCACTGTTCCATTTATTAGCTGCGTGTACTTAACATGCATTCCATTTTCACAACAAATCCTTATGGATCCATAATCTACATATAGTGTTATTTATTTAATAAATCAGATTTCTGCTTTCCCAGGTTAAAAGATAACCAATATTTTTGGTAATGAATAGAAGCCAATTACAGTCTCAACAATCAGAAGCTGTTAAGAGAAACACTGTTACAAATTACAGACATTTTCTACAGAAATTTTAAAATCTTAGGAAAATAGCTGCAACCCAGGAAGAGGGTACTACTGGCAAAATCAAGATTCCACAAATCTTGGCTGTCTCAAATGAAACCTAATTTTTTTTTAATGTGAGTTTTATGAATGTCTTTCTACCATTAAATCTCCAAGCACATGTATAGCATAGATAACAATGAAATTTGACATATTGAGAAATGCTAATGGGTACAGATGTACCCCACAGAACAAGCACTATAAATCCTTCAGAATGACATCTTCAGGCGAAAGCCTGAATAAGTTTCATAGTAAGCCTTGAAGGTCAACAAACATAGTTTTGATCTAAGATGTGGAATTAAAAATCAAGATCCAGGGCAACCACATAAGTTAAACTCTGCCAAAAGCTTTTGGAGGTCCATTTAAGGATAGTGGGTAGCCATAGTTGCCATAGGACTATATACGAAAAGGCACATCCAGCATCAAGTCTTGAATTTGCAAAAGAAAATAAAATTCCATCAAAGAATTTAGGAAAATACCTTAGTTATATTGCTGCTGAGACCAAACACGGCATTTTAGATTGCACACCTTTCCAGGATCACCTAGGAATTGAAGGTCTAAGTACCTTTGAGGACCACCTACACACCACTCACCTGGGGGAATCTAGTGCTTGTGCGACAGCAGAAGTCCTAGGCTAGTCCTGTGCTCAGCCCAAGCCAGACTTTGTCTTCAGCTCAGCTTCTTAGCTTGCATTTGCTGCCACGACAACATCTGCAGGGAGACATTACTGTGGCCTTTCAATATACAAAGGGGACTTACATGAAAGGCAGAGAGGGACTTTTTACCAACACAGTGACAACAAGGGGCAGCAGTTTTAAACTGAAAGGGGGTAGATTTAGACTGGACATGAGGAAGACATTTTTTTACAATGAGGGTGGTGAGACACTCAACAGGTTGCCCAGAGAAGTTGTGGGTGCCCCATCATCAGTGTTCAAGGTCAGGTTGAGTGGGCCTTTGAGCAACCTGGTCTAGTGAAAGATGCTCCTGCCTATGGCAGGGCATTGGACTACATGATCTTGGAAGCCGTGCGATTTCTCCAAGAAATGGAGAAGTGGCACAAAAGCCCAACTGTCAATCTAGCAGTATAAACCGAAGAGATGGGACAGATCAAGAAGAGATGCCTACTGCTGCCACCAGAGTGGCTGGGAGCATGACCCAGCTAGCTATGCTGCAATGACCAATTAGTCTTAATAGTGACTTGTGGGAACACATGACTCCTATGAGCGATGCAAGTAGGCCTAAATTGCCAGAGGGGTGGAGTCTACAAAGACCCATTGGGACATAAATGGACTTTGGGCATTGCTGCTGGAGAGGGATATCTTGTCTTACCTGAGCTCTCTGGACTGATTGAACAATCAGAGGTGGTGAGCCTTTTGCAAGTCCCTGAACAATGCGTAAGTTTTACAGCTTCTTGGGACAGACATTCTCCAAATGACTAAAATACTGACCTACTTGTGTAGGCTGCAAAAGTAAAAGAACGGAGATGGAAGAAAGAATATTGAAACAAGAGAAACCTGAATCTCTCAGATACATCTGTTATCTTTCAGATGAGTAAAGTTAATCCATCTGTTTTAAGAGGCTGTAGAAGATAAGCCTTTAGAAGAATAAGCTTCTTCAGTAAACAGACTTGTGTAATAATTTTCTTTGGCCAAATGAAATTGATTCAGGTTATTAATAGTTGCATAATGAAAGGCTCACTATTTCTTTTTAGAACGCACTGCATTGTACACAATTATTAAAAAAAAATTGAAAGTGAGTCTATATTGTATAGAATTCCAAAGCCGCTAATTGAAAATGTATTATGAAAAGGGATGCATGGCTGAGATACTTTATTCGGTCCAGTAACAGATTCAATGGCATTTGCAGCAATAGCTCCCTATTATCTACATTGTATTACTTGGTAAATTTAGCAGAAAGAAGGGGATGGGAAAATATGAACACAAGAAATATGAAAATAATGAAACTTTAATGTAGCACAAAAAGTGTGACAGATGTAATACCACAAAGAGTCATTAAATACTTCCCAGTCCATCTCTTTTTATCTCTCTCATCCTGTCACTATCAATTATTCCTAATGTTTCTCCTTGTTCCTGCTAGACTTAAGGAAGCAAGATTAATTTATGTTTTTTGCTTGTTATCTCTCCATCTAAACTGGCTACTGACATTTGAAGATGCTGAACCACATGATGCAAAATCTCTTTTAGCAGAGGGGAAGACAGCCATTTTATGAGGTAAGCCACAAATCACTTTAGTATTTGTTTGTTTCTAGTGTTCACATCTCTAAAAAAACACGTCTAAACAATAGAAATGGTTACAGTTCTTAGGTAACCTCCTTATCTTATATTTACTTCTTGGTTTTAGGTCCACAACATGTTCCAGTAGAGCTTATATTAGTCTTTTTAGCATGGATCAATGCTGATGAAAGTGTGCCCTGAGCAGAACTCATTTGTCCTTGTCAGCTGTAGATAACCAACTAATATACTTAAAATAAAATTACACTGAAATAGGCTGATCTTATTAGGTTAATTTAAGTAATAAGTACTTTTAAGTCTTTAAGACCTAATTTAAAGTTGCAATAGCCTACAAAGATGTACTGGATTCACCTAAAGCAATATTTTTTATGGTGAACTGAAGCAGTCTACCACATAGAATGAAACCATTATTTTTCTATAAAAATAAATCCTCATTCTGCAGGCAAAATAGTGCCAAATCTAATTTAATTATTACTTAATTCTACTCATTCTTTTCAGTTCAAAATTTCTAATAAACATAACCCATGAAAAAATATACAGTAATTAGTAAAACATTAACATAGCCATTTTCATTATAGAGGTCCAAGCTATTCCAAGCCAATTGATTTGAATATTTAGAGGGATGCATTATGTATTGGGGTTACGTAAGTGCAAGATTAGCATTAGTCTTTGTTCTGCACTGGGACAGAAGGGTTACTTTCTCCAGCTTGGCAGGCTCAATTGTGGACATTAGGGCCTTGTTTCCATTTCTATTTAAAATATACCCTTACAACCACCATTAAAATCAGATTATTTTGCATCACAAAATAATGGGAAATGCTTAGCTAATCTTAAAAAAAAAAAATCCCAACATATATAAGTGAGTATTTTTCCAATTGCTTCACATTTTGAGTGCATATAACAGTCTTTTCTTCTTTTTTCTTATTTCAATTACTTATATAATTAGATTGGGCTAGTTTTCTATTAAGTAATTCATTAATTCAAATTCCAATTCTGCGAAATATAAAAGTCCTTTGTATCCTGTTTACAGCACAAAGTTATATACAGGCTTAAATACCTTTACGATGCAGAATTTGCATGATCACAAAGAATCAGAAAGATTCACAGAATCCAGTCGGTTGGCAAATTTGAGATATGTAGGAAATCAATGATACCTGTTGCCTATTTCAGCTAGAATGAGATCCTAGACATCTTCATTTCATAGGTGGGGATTTCACTATGCAAATGAAATTTATGGTGGTGAGACACAGAGTGGTTCTTTTCAATAACAATCGCACAAGATATTTTAGACTGAGATAGCAAAAATTATGGCCGTTCTTGGCAGAACAGCTCCAAAATACAAATTTCATTGGCATCCCAATGAAATCCATCTGATTTTGTTTCTCCAACTTATGTGCTGGAACTTTTCTCAACTTGCCCACTGAGGCTGCAACCCTGGGAATTAATATGATGGCTGAGACAGCAACCCAGACTCCTCTCTGGTCATGAAATCCATCAGAGAAGAAGCCTGACACTCAGAGTCTATGCCCTCTGAGTCTTCAACTGAATCTTTTTCTTCTGTCTTTGGAGTTAAAAAGGGAAATATGACTTTTGCCATGAAAGCTGGCCAAAAGGAATCTCTTCTGCATTACTCTTTTATTTTTCCTTAATCAGTCACCTTTAATTAGAACAGAAAGTGTTTATATGCTTCTCCAAATAGAAATAGAGGGATTCCTACATGGATTCAATACCATTATCTTGGTTTAAAAAAAATTTTAAAAAGGAAAAAAGACCACTATAATCTTTCTTGAATATATTTTCCTGTTAACTTTGAAGATCAAAAAGAGCTCAGATCTCAGGTATGGGCTTATTTTATAAACCAAATATCCAATATTTGCTAACATATTTGTTCAGCCAGGGGGCACTGAGGATCTGAGAATTATGTTAGCCTGCTAATGACATGCTGCCTCCCCATCTATGGGAAACCTAGTACACAAGGAGTAAAATAGAAAACACAGATGTATCTGGTATCTGATCCTCTATTGAGTACTTTTCACACCTCCCAAATTACTTTTGCCTTCTGGGAGCAGTAAGGTTTAAGATAAAAGTGTTCAACTAAGCAACTTGTTTATTTGATAAATATCATTAAGCTTGCTTATTTTTCCTTGGTTTTACCCAGTCTGATATATACTTCTTTTTACCTGTATTCTTTAACAAAAGGAATCATATACATTACCACCCAAACTCCAGTGAAAATAAGGTCTGGAATTTAATCTCTTTGTTTGTGCATGTGCTTTTAGGACACCTAGTTCACACGAAGGACTTCAGTTTTCCTAGGTCTGAGTCAGCAAAACTACCCATCCAATAGAATTTGAAAGTACAGTTTCAGAGGTTTCTCTGTTGCCTTGAGAAACGGAGAGGTCATAGAGCAGTCCCTCAGCAAAGGTTACAGCCAGTTTGTTACGATGTTCTCCTGTGACTTAACAAATGTGGGTTTCTATCATCCCAGGAAGAAAAGAGAAATGAACAAGGTATTTTACATCCTGGGCCAGTGATCTAAACACTTAGCTTAATTACAGCTCTGATAACCAAGATAGGAGGAATACTGATTAAAAAGATCCTAGTGCTTTTTAAATACAGGGAAAGTATGTAAAAGCTGACTAATTCCTCACAAGCCAGAAACAATTCCAAATCAATGATACGGTCAGCTGCAGAATTCAAGGTGAAAAATGAAAGTGACTACAAACCTGTGATGCCTTCAAGGATTCAGATTTCAGCGTGGAGAAGAGAAGGCTTTGGTGACACCTTATAACAGCCTTCCAGTACCTAAAGGGGGCCTACAGGAAAGATGGGGAGGCAGTCTTTATTAGGGAATGGAGCGACAGGATGAGGGGTAATGTTTTTAAACTGAAAGAGGGTATATTGAGATGAGATACAGGAAGAAATTCTTTACTGTGAGGGTGGTGAGACACTAGAAGAGGTTGCCCAGGGAATTTGTGGATGCCCCTTCCCTGGAAGTGTTCAAAGTCAGGCTGGATGGGGCTTTGAGCAACCTGGTCTAGTGGGAGGTGTCCCTGCCCAGGGCATGGGGTTGGAACTAGATGATCTTTAAGGTCTCTTACAGCCTGAAACATTCTATGATAGTAAGCTGTATACTCCCCAGAGTAACAGATATGGACATCCTAAAGCAAGTTGAGTGAAGGGCCATGATGATGATTGAGGGTAAGACAGCTACAGTTGTTTAACCTTGAGAAGGCTCAGGAGGGGATCTTATAAACATGTATAAATATCTGATGGAAGCAGTAAAGCAAGCACAGGCAGATTCTTCTCAGTGGTATCCACTGACAGGACAAGAGGCAACAGGCAGAATCTGCAATACAGGTCATTTCATTTAAACTTAAGAAAAAACTGTTTTACTGCAAGGATGGTTGAACACTGGAACAGTTGCCCAGAGAAGTTGTGGAATCTCAGTCCTTGGAGATATTAAAAATCTGGCTGATCGTGTCCCTGAACAACCTGCTCCGCTTGACCCTGCTCTGGGTTGAAGTAGACAATTTCCAGGTCTCTTCCAACCTCAACAATAGTGTGATTCCATGAGGATCTCAATTTTCTGGGCAGAAGTCTTAAATTAGTCCTTTTAAAAGATTTGGCATAAGTATGTCTCTGCTATTCAGTATGAAGTTTTTTACATTAATTCCTTTTCATATATATTATTTGTCTCCAGTTCTGTAGATAACATTATTTAGCATTCCTCTAGATAAGTTATACATTAGTCACGTGAATTCTTAAACAGTAGAAAAGAGGATCATTCCACCTGAGATTTTAACAGTTAATATTTCAACAGAGACTAGCTGTTCTTGAACATATAGAATGTAACTTAATATTTCTGACTAAGACCACTATTTGTCTTCATTCTATGAAGAATGAATCTTCATAGATTACATCTGTAACATATACTATAAAGTAAGTTTGGTGGATGCCAAATATCTGTGTTCTTGGGAAGTCCTTATGGCTTGAGTGGGGAAAATTTATGGCAACATCTTTACAAGTCAATTTTGAATTAGTTAATTATAATTAATAATATGGCATTTAAACTCATGTCCTGGATAGAAATTATGAAGTTAGACATCCCTTTGGTTGACCGTGTCAAGTGGTGTGAAATTCAGTTTCAGCTTACCACAGAAACTTGGGCTGAAGTTACCATGCATAAATTCAGGGGTCTGCAGCTGACTAGAAACACAAAGAGTACGTTTCAGTTGCATAAAAAAAAGCTGCATCTATGTTAGCAACTACTGGGATTTAGAGACATTTAGAGAAAACCAGTAGGTGCTGAGGACTGGACTTCCAAATGCTTTTCAGGGGACTTATTTCAGGCCAGCTCTAATTTAGTTCCACGGACTAAGCTCCTGTTAGCAGCTAGAAAACAATAAATGCTCTCTGGAAGCACACTTTCTAGTTTAATTTCATCTGAGAAAAGTTATGTTGATGTGATCAAAGATTACTCTGTGGCATGAACCAAAGCTTTGAAGATAGGAATGATTGGAGATTTCCTTCAAAAGAGCACTCCTTATCTAGACTAAAATGCTAATGTAGAGAGATCCCTACCTTTGTTTGAAATGTACCATGTCCCATCTTGCTTTCAGCTGCTGTTTCAGAAGGACATGGGACTCTCATTGTGTCACAATCAACAGCTCCATTTGAAGGTCCTAGACACTCAAGGACATCAAGGGAACATCCAGATGCATCTTTCTAGGAAACTGAACACCTCTTAGGTTCCTACAGTGGACAACTGAATCATTCTTGGGTCCCCCAGTGCTGACTAGGCTCCACTGACTAAAATGTTGTTTTAAAACACTGGAAATATTTTTAAACACAAGTGGACATTTACATTTAGGCATTAGATGATTAGATTTAAAATTCAGATTGTAAAAAACAATTTGTAGACTTCTGTAAGATCTTGAGACAATATTGGGGGTACTCCCAGGGCACAGCGGGAGCAATCAGCTGCCTGGGGTCAGGTGCCAGGAGCTGTGGGGGCTCCCCATGGAGGGTCTGGTAGGGCTTGGCAGCCAGGGCCTGTCCCACCACCCCAGCCAGGAGCAGGGTGGCTGGGGGGCACCGGGGCAGCCCCAGCCATGAGCATGGGGCACCTCCTTGGGGATGGGGGAGGTGGAGAGCAGCCCTGCTGCAGCATGGATGGGGCAGGGGCTGATGGCCCCAGGGGGTGACATGGAGTCCTGGGATGTGGGCAGGTGGGGGGAGACTTTGGAGGGACAGTCAGGGCTGGTAGTGCCCTCAGGACCCAGACACATATATGTAGTAGCAGCATCATGTTCCCTGACCGTTTTGACTGGTCAGGGAAACTAAAGAAAATAAAGCAGAAGCTTAACATTTAGAAGTTCAAGGCAAAATTAGAAAAAGACGCTTCTTAGTTGAAAGATTAATGGGAGAAGCTGTGTTCAAGCACCTAAATGCTTAGTATGGCAGCTGTGAAAAGCAAATACTTTGCAAGTGCAGGAAGGTTTGGTATACATGTTAATGCACCAAAAGTTGTAAGAAAGACCCCTGAAGGTTTCTAAAGGGAAACAATCTAAAACAGGTTACAGTTGTTTGCAAATTTATGTTAGGCCAGTAGATGTCAGATATGAATGGTACCAGGCAATATATAAAGTTTAAGAATGGAGATTAATATGAAAAGTGGACCCAAAGGGAATAGTCCGTGAAGTCCTAAATGAGAGAGTGGCTTTTCATTTCCCCACATTAGAAAGGAACACATAAAAACAGTCTTGGCACAGAAAGAGTTAATTATTGTGGACATTTTATCTCCTTGACCTCTGGAGATTTCATCTGAGTTAGAAACCTGAATTAAGTAAAGCATTTATGCTTAACTTTATCAAAGAACTCAGAAGAGAGCAGTAGGTTCATCCCATCCTGACTGTAAAATTTGCCAGTTAATAAGAAACTGTAAAAATCAGACTTTCCATCAACTCCTAAACATTGAAATTGTCAAAAAATAGATAAAAATACCAAAGGATCATAAGACTTGACAGATAAAAATCACTACCACTAAGACCTCCTCTGCTTAGGAAAACAGTTAAGCACATGCCTCAGTCTACACAAAAGGTTTGTTGCAAAAAAAATCCACATTTTGTCCATGATTGTGTGCATACTCTGAGCACACTCTGAGCTGACGACTGTTACCAAAAATTGATGAGACCAATGTCGAATTAACAATTCAATGAGTTTGAAGCAGCCAAGTTAGAAACTGTGTGAATATCTATGTAATACCAAAGAAACTCAATGAAAAATTATCTTTTCAGGTCTTTTTCCCTTTTGCTCAATTTTTTACATCAAATATTTAATCTAAAATGTCCACTCATCCAAGTAATATTATTGTATAGCAGACTGACTATTGCATAATGCAGTTTTTCTATCAATATTCATATTTTTCCCATGGCAACTGCTGTATGGGTACAGTGCCCCGTGCTACTAAACTGTATATCAAATAGTTCAATATCCTAAGATTTTCTTTACTTGTAACTCAAATGCTATTTCAGTGTTACTGAGTATGTATCTTACACAAGTGAATATAACTTTTTAAACAACAAAAAACGTAGTGTAATAAATCTCGGTTTAAGTATGATCAAAGACATGATACCCTAGGGATCCTGAAAGAGAACTTCTGGGGAGTGAAGGTATGAAGATTTTTCCAGAAGTCCCCTGACCTCACAAACCTAGGACTTGCTGCCTTAAATTTTAAAATGTATTTTAGTCCTTGCCCAGTGTAAGATGTAAGAAAAAATGCACCATTTTTTTGAAGATCTACAACTTCAGCTGTGTACAAAACAATGACAGATTGCTGTGTTAGCATAAGAGACTGAAATACTAAAGCCAAGATCTTAAAAATACTTCAGCACTAAGGGTAAGATCCACTTTCCCTAATTTGTAGATGCTTTGTGAGCCAGTACCGTAAATTCCTAACTCCTCTGTGTATTCAGCAAAGAGGAGGGTATCCTTCATGGTCATCAGAGCAAGATCTGATTGCAGATCTCCATTGGAAATTAAGCAATATTTTTAACAGTCCTGCATACCATTGCTAATCCTTGTATAGTTATTTCAATCTGAGAGGTGGTAAAGAATGGAATGGCTACAGAATATTTTTTCATGTTTTGAAGGCACCCAACATGATGACTAATGCCAGCTAAAAAGGTAAGTAAAAACATACTGAGATTTCACAGAGAATCAGAATGAGGAGACCTGTTTTGAATCAGAGATCTTGCCTTGTAAAATAAGGTGACTTATTTGAGCTGACCAAGAGGAGTGAAGTGCAACCCCATCTGAGATGACTTTGGCTGTCCATTTTACTCCTACAAGATGCATAGGTGGGAAAGAATGGGAACTTGGCTATAAGGAAAATAGCATCAGAAGGCTTTTGCTCTTCTTAGTCAGGGCATGTGTGTGCTGGAAGGCTTTGCATGTAGAGGAAATTCTTTGACAAGCATGAATACTGATAAAAGAATCCAGAGATCCTTGTGTTAAATACAAACTGACAGCATTCCTCAGACATTAGATCTGAGTTAACCTTTAGTCCCTAATAAAAATGCACCAGTTTTTGTACACTATTCTGAAACAGAATGTTTACAGATCTTAGTTCACCCATCATCAGAGTAAGAGGGTAGAGAATAACTCACAAAACAGCTCTAATTCAAAAAATCTTGGTCCTTGAATCAGTTTGGTATTTGTAGCATGGGTTTTCACTGTAGTAAAGTAACAGTTAAGTGGCTGTCAAGCACATTTGTAAGTGATAGGAAGAAGTTGCTGTGTAGAAAGCTGAGTTATGTACAAGTAAATTATTCCATTGTTAACAATTCTATTTACTCCTGCATCCTCGTTACTGTCAATAATTTTCCTTACATTCTGAGGCCTTAAAATTCTACATTTTGTTTCTGTGCTGACTTCTGCTGAGAAGGGAAGAGATTTTTGGCAGCTGTAACTATATACCATAGGGAAAAAAATGACAAGGAGCCTGAAAATCTGGAAGATACTTTAAAACTTCAGAGGCTGTGAAAGCCTTTTACTTCCTTTCTGTGTGTGTATGTCCTTCATTAAAACTGCTTTTTCTGAAACATCCTCAGCTCAGCAAATCCCCACCAAATCTAAGGAAGAAGTCTGAAAGAGTCTGGGCTGGATTCCATCCAAATTTCCCCAGGATCCATGGCCCTGATACAGTTTACCAAATCCACCCTTGTGGCATGGTGGTCTTCATAGCGTGGCATATGGTCTCCATCCCTAATACAATTTATCTGGCAGGATTCAAGTCTGTGACTGAGGCAAGTGCAAAAGTTGGAATGGCTCAAGACCAGAGAATGTGCCAAATCCTCTTGGCCAAGCCAAGTTGCACAGACTGAAAAAAAAGGTAGAGGAGGAATGTTACTTGCATTCATTTATTAGCAAGATCAATATGAGCCTGAACTAGTCTATCTAGCAAGCAGAGAAATCAGAGCAGCTGCATAGTTTGATCTTCTGCATCTTAGATACCTCTGTGTCCTGGTTTCAGCTGAGAAAGAATTAATTTTCTTTCTAGTGATCGCTGTGAAAGGAATGTCAATAATATTTTAGTTGTTGCTAGGCAAAGTTTATACTTTTCAAGGACTTTTCAGCTTCCCATAGAAGCTGAGAAGGAGCACAAACAGAACATAATAGACAGTGGAATATTCCTTACCATAGAAGTCAGGCTCAGTATATCAATGGGGGTTGGCTGGGGGGGAGGAGAATCAGTGATAACTGCTCCGGAAGGTACCAATTCACCAGCACTTGGGAGTGACATGTGTCGTCATCATTATTATCATTGTTATTATTATCCTTTTCTGTTACTGTTCTGTTAAACTGTCTTTATCTCAGCCCCCAGAGGTTTTTTCCATTCACTTTCTCCTCCTTTTCTCCCTCTTTTCCCTCTCCTTCTAGTGGAAAGAGGGAGAACTACATGGTCCTGCCTGCCAACTGGTGTTATACCAAGACACTGTGTTAGAAGAAAAGTTTGCTCTTTCTTCTGACTGTGCAGGAGGACATGGATATATATAGTCAGATTGCAACATCTATCTTGTGACACATAATCTCAGGCAAAATTAACTCTACCTCTGCTTACCCTATTTGGTGTCTAGAAACATTGAGTCTAAAGAAAGCCTGGCTCCTATCTGCAGGCATGGCTTTTGTATTAACATGTGAGATCCACATGAAGGCTTTTGAATAGATATGAAGAGAGATCAGCCTATTTAGTTTTGTGAAGAGATGATCTGGAACTCAATTGCAACTATCTGAAAAGCAGTGCAAAACATGAAAGAGCCAAAATCTTCTCAGTATTCTCAGGTGACAGGGACATAAACTTGAGGCTTGAAAGGTACTGGCTGGACTTAAGGGAGCAAATTTTCACTGTAAGTATAGTGCAGCATTGAAACAGGTTGCCTAGAGAGACTATGAGACTCCCAAGTTCATTACTTGGCTAGACAAAGCCAGACCTGACCTCATCTTATATTGATCAAACTGCTTCATGAGGGAGGCGGGACCACTTGACATACAGAGGTCCCTTCCAACAAACATTTCTATAATTTTGTGATTCTAATTTTTACCGCTTTGTTGATGCAAATAATTAGCATTGAATCATGCAGATCCATGAATACATTCAAAGACTGAGTGAAAAAAACAATGATTTTGTTTAGTCCATTCTACTCAAGTAGACCTCTGCCTGCTCTCTACTTTTATTTCTAAAAGATATTAATTTGGGAAACACTACAGAAATATGTACTCATGGATGGAAAGGATTTTGTAACTCTTATTCTCTACCTCTTACTATGATTTATACTTATATTTATACTAGGAGGATTTTTCTGAGATGGGAAGACGTCAGATTGCTGGCTGCAACTATCCACATACCAAATATTCCACCTCCAACAAGTACTCATCCCTGGACAGACCGTCTGTATCTGTCCTATTAAACCGCACTGCTGAACTATAAGTAAAGTTTCTCATTTTGTTTGCTATAATCTGGACTATCTGACATTTAAGAAGTCTTTCAGCAGGTATCATTTTTTCAGAATACAACAATCAAATTAGTATATATTCAATACTTTTCAGCATCTGTCCCTGATTTGGAAAGTATATTTATTTTAACTTATAAGGAGTGTAATCTCTCTTTGCAGACAGAAATATATGAACAGGTTTATGCTAGTAAATTAAGAAAAAATTACCCACAAAAACTGCTGTGAAAAAATCCCACTAAAATAGATAATTTCTCTGCGCTACTTTTTGTGTGTTTTGTTTGCTGTAATACTTTTTTCACTGGTAAGTCTCGGGTGTGTTTTCCTCTACAGCACTTCAGAAACCACTTTGTAGAATATAAATGTGACAAATCTTCCATTCTGTCACATTTGAATAAACTCCAAACACCTTTGAAGTTGTCATGACCTCCTTTTGCAAACTCTTTGAGATCTACAGATGAAAAGTACTATATCATACTAGATAGATATTATCATATATTTCTTTATACACTTAGGGACAACTGCCATTCATTTTCAGCTACTTGTCACATCAAATAATGTTTAAGTTCCAGATTTGCTAAATGTTCAAGAATGGTTTCCATCTGCATCATTGAACGTCACTCTTTGTCTTGGGGCTATATTCTGGAGAATTTCCAGAGCCATGTGCTGGTTCAATATCTAATTGAACATGACAGCTTCAATATTTAATTATATTTTGGAATTGTTTGTGTATAACTTCTTTGTATATATACCTTTATAGAGAGAGAATTTATATATAGAGAATTTTTTTGTAAACTAATTCATGCTTTAACAGAAGTTTCTTTTCGGTTACCTGCCTGTAATATTTTTCCAATGACATTCACTGTCTGAGAACTACGTCACTTAATGGTACAGTCTGTCCAGAATAGGAGTTGATAGAGATATGAGGGTCCATACAGTATCACAAGCATGGTTCTGCACACATCAAACAAAAAAATGCAGATAGACTGTCATATGCAATGCCAAGTGTGAGTGTATTAACTTTGACTAAGTATGGCGCTAATTTCTAATTTCTAATTAAAGATACACCTTTCTTGATTGAAGCAGGCTAATATCCTGTTGTTTTGGCAAAATGAGCAAAGCAAACTTGTGATGATTGCGCACAATAATCCCTGTAGGTGTACCCTAAATGCAATATATTTTTTTAAGTGGCCATGGAAGAGCAAGGGCCTGACTTCCCAGTTTGCAAGACACAACACAACGAGACAGAGAAAATGGCAGTCATCCCCTATCCTTTAGCTATTATTTAGCAGCACCAACTAATAACTAACTGGTTAGTAGCTAATTAACCAGAATGTAATTTGCCAGCAATTTTTTCTGCTACATGAGCTTTTAGGCCATTCTCAGATCTTTTACCCCAAAGAAAGAAATAATCTTTAAATTCCTAGTGCTCTGTAGAGTGTATACAGCCATATCTAACATGGGAGTAATCTGCAACATAGAATCATAGAATCGTCTAGGTTGGAAGGGACTTTTAAGATCATGTAGTCCAACCATCAACCTAATTCTGATTAAAAACAAACAAACAAACAAAAAAAAAAAAAAAACCACATACAAAAGAACCCCCCACATTACTAAACCAGGTCTCTAAGCACTATGTCAACCCGTCTTTTGAAAACCTCCAGGTTTTCAAACCTCCAAAACCTCCAACATCCTGCGTAGCCTTCAGTTTTGGGGCAAAAGTGATACCCATGGCTGCAGACAGGCCTGCATCGCAAGACATAGGGATGGAAAATCAGATCAAGACAGAAGCTTTCTGGACAAAGCACTGTGCCATGTACGTTCCACCTTTCTTGTACTCAATATGGGCAAAGCCTGACTCGGGTGTGTGATGTGAGCAAACTCGCTATGTGCAGGGTGCAAAGCATGGGGCAGCTTCTCTCCTCTCTGGGTTTTCTCACCCCAAGGCAGTAACTGGTTCACTCCATATCAGTGCCTGGGAATGAGCTGATATATATTTGCGGTATGGATAGCCATAGTGCTAGCGCTATTATGGATCAAAACAGAGTCAGTCTCTTTGCAAATATAGACACCCCTAAACATAGTTACACCACTTCTTGTGACTTAGCAATTGCATTTAGGACTTTGTTCCAGGTACCTGTGAAATACTGCACTGTACTTTATAGATATTTTGGTTTCAAGGTACCTTTATTTAGAGGGGTCTATGAATTTTATACTATTCTGCTCAAACTCTAAAAAAGAAGAGTCACTGTCAGGAACTGTGTATTCTGCTGTATTTGCTAGGTTAAATCTCTGTTATTAAAGAGAAGACCTTATTTTAGGCCTTCAATGAATGATACGGAAGTGTCATTGCTAAGTACATTAGGAAAATGGATATTTCTAAAATTGTTTGCAGAGTAGCAGAAAGCAAACAAGAAAATGTTCTGCCTTTATTTTGCATATAGTACACTGTATTTCCAAAAGGAGGATTCTGAGATCACTCTTCATTTTCTTATGAAAAAATAATGAAACCTTTAATGAACCGTAAATGTAAGATGATCCCTTTTTTTGCCAGAGAAAACTTCAGGTGTCTTGACACTCTTCTGAAATCTATTGGGGAACAAAGGGAAACGCTCGGCTAGTTCTGCCGTGAGTGATTTAGTGGAGAAAACAAAATCTGTTTGTAGGAAATTAAGCTACAATTTAGAAAATAAAATCAGATGAGGCAATTCAATTGCCTAAAGTCTAAAAAAAGCTGCAATAAATGTAAACAACTACTAGTAAATTATTTTAAGAATTATCAATGTCATTTTTTATCTTGCAGCCCAGGTATAACATCTGCTTTTTAATAATATATTCATTGTTTTCTAGAATTTCGAGCCAGTAGTGATCTGAATTTTATTGTTCAGGACACCAGATGACAAGAGGTAATTTTTTGTTAATACTATGATCCCTTTTACCTTAAGCACTGTGCTACTTCTTGCATGATGCATCTTGAGCCTTCAGGTGCTTCCACACCATGTCTACATACACAGAGGACATAAGTCATGAAGGAAGAAAAGTAAGAGGAAAAGGCAGACCCTGTGCGAGTCCAAAGGGGGACTTGCTGGTGATGAACAGATCTAAATCAGAAAATAATAAAAGAAATCAATAACTAAGGAAATTCTTTATTCACACAGGTGAATGTACAGTTCACTCTGTTTAGACAATAAAATGTAAGGTTCTGTGGAGATTGGCTTTAAAACTACAGCCGGTAGTAAATACCAAGTGGGAAACAGGGAAATATTATGAGCTAACAAACACTGCAAGCATGTGAACAACTAATTAAGTGAAATTCTGGCTTTGCATCAGGACATTTAAATGGCCAGAAAGGGAAGTCGTCTTCTCGGAGCAGTGAGGACACAAACTGATTTAATATTAATTGCCAACTTGACAAAGTTATGAAAGGAATTACAGAAATACTTGTCTGTGATTGCCTTCTGATCTCCTTAGTGAACTAAGGAACCCCATCTACTACCTGTGTGTCCTGTGTGTGCTTCCAGCTTCTAAAAAATCAGACTGACACCAAATTAAATGACCTTTTTTTTTGGTAGATAATTTCAGTCCAAAAAAAAACTTAAATTGTCACTGGACAATATAATTAAGGGTGGGAGACTGTAATGGCTATAGTTCATGAGTTGTGGATAAGAAACTGAGACAGGGGAAATAGCCTGACACCCACAAGAATTTAGACATCTCAGCTTGGGTCTACACAGCACAGTGGGACTTAAGAAAACAATACTTGAAGAAGCAGAACCACATAGTGTGGGAAAGAGCCACTTCTGTGTTCGGGCCTCAGAAGCAGAACAGCCACAGTAGGGACTCACCACCTACGTCTATATTGGGAAAGGAAACTGTCCAGAGCCACCCTCTAGCTTTTGAGCCAAATGGTACACCATGGATTGCATCCATACCTGTAGACTCTGTTATCCCACCAGAACATGTTAGCTTGTCCAAACTGCCTGTTGAGAATGCTCCCTCACCCGTGCAAAAGCTCAGACATATTTTGGGGGGTATCTGGAAGAGTGTTAGCTGGACCTAGGCCAAAACCAAACCAGGGACTGCATACAACAAAGCTGGGTACATGTGCTCAGTCCCTAACTCTTCTCAGCTTAATATTATAGATGCAGCCACTGGGACTAATTAAGCTAGGCACTGTGCTGTATTGATATAGCTGTAACGCTCCACTCTAAAGTTCCTACAGATTAAGAAAAACTTCATAACTTATAATTCTGTCAGACTTTCTGAACATATTAATTGTATTTAGAAACCATAATTTTCAGAACATAAAAAATTTTTCCAACTAGGTAGTGTGGGAACAGTTTTTGATAATGAAATAAGCCCAAAGTTTTGGATTTCTTTTATCATTATGTCAGGTTTTATTTCTGGTATCTTTGCATCTTAGCATGTGGAGAAAAGAAATATTAAGTGCAGAAAAGCCTTTGTATTTTTTATTCAGTTAGAATCTATTTAACAGAAACATTCACTGTTTTATTTCTGGATTGTGGATATCCCAAAATGAAAGCAAGACAGCCTTCAGGAGGCCACAAGGGAATGCTCACAGGCTGTCACACTGTTAACGAATAGAATCTGAAGGTTGATAGAAGATTTCAGCTACTCGCCGTCTGAACCATATTTAAACAAGTGTTGCGGATACCTTCCTGATTTCTCCTTCTAGGCTATAGTGGATACATAGACCCTTGAAGTTAAGAAAAGAGTGTTTCTTGTTTAATGCACAGTTTATAGTTTGTTAGATCTCCAAAGCAAGCTGAACTTGTGTAGATGTAGCCTGCATTTCCTTTGAACTGCTATTGCTTCCCCAGTGTAACACCTGAATAGCAGCAACGTAGGCACAGTTCTCAGTCTGTTGTTTTCCTTTGCTTCATTTCAGTGACTTAAAGATGTGACTTTGTAATATCGCTTCTTCTGAGACTCATGAAATTCTGGTGCTTTTGATGGCTTGCCACAGCCACTTGCCCCGTTAAGATGTCTCTGTAAGAAATATCATGTTACTTAACCTTGCTTTGAAAAAGCCAGAGATCAACAGAAGAGTTCTGATAACCTGAAAAATATGATTTAGAGACAAATATCTTTGTTTAATTTAGGTTCCTTTGTACCTGAGTACTGACATGATATTTTTTCAACTGATAAGAACAGAAACCAAATAACGATGCATTTGCTTCTGAAGCTTATGGAGTAAGGTGAATTTTGATTGACAAAGCAGAATAAAAGCATGTTATACCATGAATAACCTTTATCATTGCAGTAAGTTGCTCTATCTTTAAATTTCAGAGTAGCTAATCCTGTTTTAGAAAGACAGATATTTAATTATTTATATTTTATCTCTCTGAGCTTATTGCAGAATTTTGCTTTACCTCTACTGATAAATATGTAGAATAAGTATATTAAAAGTTATAATATATAAGTATATATAAAAGTTATAATTTTTGATACTAATTCAACAAGGCCAATTTTGACTAAAAAAGAAGTGTTGTCTTTTGAATTTACCATTTTAATCAAAATATGCTCATCTTTAAATTTCATTAAAATTAAGCCAGTACTAAGAAGCTACATCTTAAATTATTGATGTTTTCTCTCTCCTAACAATGAAAGTATTTTTACCTCTGCTGATAAAGTGAAGAAAGAATTTTCATCACTTCACAATGCACAGGCACCAGAAAATGTGCAGCACTGAATTACAATGACATATAGTCTCCTCTGAGTCATTATATGGTATATCATCAAATGTCATGCAGTAACTCCTTTTTGCTTCAGGGGATCATTATAATTAAAGGGACCAGTGAAGCTGGTGTTTCTGGCCTGGAATGGGAAAAGTTAAACTTATTCATGATAATTGACTGTTTTAGTGAAAGCTGGGTTTCCTTGTAAACAGATAGTCCATAGCTCATTTGTAGAAGAAATATGGAAATATTGCTTGGCTACTGGAATGTATCTGTATTTTCTACAGCGAAGTGTTAGGGTAGGAAAGGGTAGGAAAAACTAAAATTTTCTTATGAATGACTGTATTTTTTGTAATATCCTTTAGCAAACTCAGCCCAGCAGATTCACTGCAATGGGCATTTCAGCCTAGTATAAGCTCATAACATGTTCTGGAAAACTGGAACCATTCATGAAATTGTAATTGACAAAGTACCATAAAAGAAAGAGCTGAAGAGGGTACACTTTGCTAGCAAGCCCTGTGTACTACCAGCAAGCATGTTACCATCACCACTGAACTACTGAAGACCCTAGAGGGAACCAATGCAACAAATGAGACTGCTGCCTAGTTGAATTCACCTGAAAAAAAGGATCAGATACAAGACTAATGAGATGATACCAGATGCATAAATTCAGTGTACGTCCAGAGTAACTGTTTTGGCTGACTGTCAATCCAGAGTTGGATTGCTGACAGAAAGATTAGTCCTTTCAAGACTTGCAAACATCAACAAAAAGCCATATTTTCCAGATTGCTTCTTTTCCTCTATTTCTCTTCGTATCTATCTGTTTTGTTAGAGCAAGATAGCAGCAGAACTTAAAGGTGAGCTAAATATCCTCCATTAAGAGCTGTATGGCAAATCGGAGAACTCTAATGGTGATGTTTTACACAAAGGCTTTTTCCTTTCCAATAAAAGGGGAATTGAAAGTAGCTTTTACACTGGGATTTATCATCCAAACTTCAATTTATTGAGAGTAATGTACTAATACTGCTAAATTTAAAAGCAAGAAAGCAATTACATTTCACTTGCTGGGAACAGCAGGCAATATTACTGTTATCTGTTGGAGAGAGCTCAAGGTACTCTCAGACTTTCAGTTTTTCCTCTTATCTCCCCTGGATTTTAAGCATACTCTTGCTTGTAAAACTCTCCAGCTCTCCCAGAGGTGGACTGAGTTTTTCCTGCCCTGCCCTTCTTCTAAGTTAGGTCAAGTTACTCCTTTTTTTTTCTCTAATTTGCTGTATTTAATTTGTTTCTGGGGATTTGGGGGACAAACCAAGAAAAATGGTTCTTCAAATTAGTAGAGCAACAGGATGCAAAACCTTGTTCATGTTCTCCTTCTGGACTAAAGAGAACGGAGGCAAAGAAAAGGCATTGTTTACCAGTCTCATACCTTTATTATGTCTCCTACATTGTTGATTTGGCTATTGCTGCATTCTACCCGCTTATATTTTTGTCATCTGCTGTGCCTGGAATCTCATAATAGCAAAGATATCTCTAACAATATTTAGGTTGTTTTCTATTGGAGAAGCTTTGAAGGAATTCCTAACCCAGAGATATGATTACAGTAAATAACAGTATTGCATCGTACACTAACACACATTTGCATATGGTTCTGAGATATATATAGCTACATTTTCTATAAGCAATTAGACTCTAAGGTCACACTTCTGAGAAACTCCTAGCTTTTACCAGAAGTACACTTCATCTAAAAAATGATGGGACTTTGAGATGGTTGACTAACAGTCTTCTTTTACACTGCCTGTTTTATTTTCAAAACATTTTATCCTCTTTTGGGATAGTTTAATCTGTAAATCATGGTCAAATCAGGTAATTGGGTAAATAATAAGTAACAAAAAAATCATTATAGGCATAGAAATTCAAGGCTAAAACAGGAAAAGTATAGTATCAAGATTGCTCAGCTAGGACAGTGATAGTGACTGTGAAAGGCTGAAGGTGATTAGAAGCTAAGGAGAAAAAGGTAATAATGAGATTCCATCTGCTTTTCTATAGACTGGATAGAAATCACTCTTCAGATGTGAAACCAAGGCAATGAAAATGAATGACAGCTTTGCAGACCTATTTTGAAATTTACTTTCAAAGACCCTGGTGAATAAATATCAGTTATCTTTTCAGGAGTAAGAAAAGCAATACAGCCACTGTAGCAGTGCTTAATTTCATAAAGAAGAGTTACATTAAAAATGAGAAAAACTTCTGGAGAGAAATGGAAAGAGGAAGCCAAAACTGCAAAATGTTGGCAGAGAGCAAGTTAGAAATTCAAAGCAAATGTGCACTATTTGCCAAAAGGCTTTTAGAAGCATCACAAAGAAGGAAGCCAGCATGGCTAAACAACACAATAATGGAGGCTATTTAATAAAAGAAAGCACATTTCAAAACCTTGAAATTGTATTAAAAGAAAAAAGAAAGGAGAAGAGGAAAAAGAAAGGAGAAAATTAAAAAACCAAACAAATAAAGGCAAAAAAAAAAGAGGTTTAGGTATATCGTATCAAAAGGCACAAATACCTCTACTAAATCCTTGTTCAAATATGTATTTGGTGAGGGAATCCTCTCCAGGGAAGCCTTCAAAGAGATTGTGAAGGTATAAAAACATAGCTCAGAGAAGACAAGACCACAACAGACACATTAAATTATTATTTCCATCCAATAACAGCAAGCAAGCTAAAGCTTAGAGAAGGATGTGTGTGACAACCCTTTTTACAAAAAAAATTATTAGATTTATCTAGAACTGACAGCAGAAGGTATAAGCAGTCTTTAGCATGTTTGGGCTGTGTCATTTTTGTGGACACACTCATTCCACCAACATTAATTGAACTAAAGTTTCCAGGGTAGGGAAATGCAAGATTGATTTCTTATTTCTAAAACTTTCATTTTTAAGGATTTACTATCTGAACAATGACCATTGTTGTCTTTTGGGGGATGCTTTTACATCTATTCCTCATTAAATAACATGATGAGCATTGTCTTTATAGCTGTTTGAGGAGAAAATAAGGTTACCAGGGCTATAAACCAAAAAATGTGCCACTTACAAACACATCTTTACAGTCCTATTTACCAGAGATACATTGAATCACTGCTATGCAAATATTTCTCTGAATCACAGGACGGTCCAAAAATAAGCTAAAGAAAGTGCAGTTAGCTTGTTTTACAAGTTTTGGGAATCATTTGCAGCTACTTGTGTTGTGGTTCATCATAAATGATGATGGTTACTTATGGCTCAACATAAATAATGATGATCATTTAGAAACCAGACACTAATTGCAGCTGATCCCAGCCATGCTTCCCGAGGGTTGAATTGATCTCATCTGCTATTAGTCTTCTAAACATCTAAACTACCAGTTTAGGCTTTTTCTATACTCAGAGAGATGTATGTTCAAAGCATGTTTCATCCTACCAGTGTTAATACAAATGAATGGGGAAGCACCCATCCTGCTCCTCTTCAGAGCCAGGAGTTAACACCAACATCTATGCTTCTAAATTTTAGTTGGCAAAAACTGAATTGGGTAAATCTAGACCTGACTGAACACCTTAAAAAGGATTTTTTCCTTCTTAATACAGGAGACACAGCTGTCTAAGTGAATCAGAAGTAAGGTGTTTTTTTTGGAAGTGTAAATCATATCAATACACGGTTTTCACAAAAATGTTACACTAACTAAATCCTAGAATGTCCTGGTTTTGAGATAAAGTGCATTTGAATATATCGGATTAGACTAGATATGTGATTGAAATATTTTCACACTAGTTTTCATGTAAACTAAAAGTTCAGGAAGAAAGTGTAATGGAGTATAAACCTGTTTGTCTAGGTATATAATGTGCATGTATGTATAAACAGATTTATCTATAAGATCTTTGAAACCAGTATTGATAAAGAGTAAATAACTGCCTTCATTCTCTGGATATTATCTAAAAGTTTTTCCCTGGACTATTAATCACTAAAAGTTTTGTTTCTCTGTATGAGAAGACACATATCTGAAAAAGCTGTACTAATATTTCAGATTCATTTTGAAAATTGGTATATGTGATTACACTTTAAGTTTTCAGTTCTGTTAAAAAAATGGGCACTTAGAACTATCTTATCATGCTTTCCCTTAATTAAAGCAACTTGTGTATATCCAGGCCTTTTTCTTGCAGTAAGATTGTCTTCATGTAAAACTGATGGTTTTATACACCAGCTTTATAAATGGGGCCAAGGCTTTCCCCTGAGCAAAGATGAGCAGTGTAGAAATTATTTCACCTGACAGCTTGAGCCAACTTAAACGCGAAAGAACAGAAGACACTCTTCTTCATTTCTGCTGATATACTTATGTCATAGCCAAGACTAGTAAATTTGCTGTTCAAAAAGCTCATCAAAAAAATGAGTTTACCTTTTTTTAATATGTCACAAAAGCCTAGTAAGAAGTGCAAGAGAAGGGATGAAAATGAATAAATAAACAGATGTAAGTCATGTGTTATAATGAAATTAATGTCACCGTGCATGAATTCAGAGGTAATGTGATAAAGAACCATGCAAAGACATGATTCAATTACAAGGATATAGTTCTCACAAACATCTGGAAACACTACTGCTATTTCACACCTTTTAACCCATCAATTCTAGTTTCACACAGAAGTCTCAAGTGGTCCTAAATTCCTTAATGTCATAAATTGTTTCCTAAAATCTAAAATTAAAATATTCTAGGATTAGAGAGATGACTTACTGCATTTTTACTTAAACGAATTCCACATTGTAGTGACAAAGACTTTTCAACCTCCTGTTGTTGGTCTTTTGCTGGGAGACGTGGCAATTAGGAAGTAAGAACTGATAAACAAAATAAAATCCAAATAAAATCCATGCATTTAAGAGAGCTTGCTTGAACAATGCTCCATCTTACCAGATTGCTCCCTGTCAAGTAGGGATTTACAGCAGGCACAAAGCCAATGATACCCAGTCAAGAATTGTTATTATTTGTAAGCAAGTAGCTTCTGAAGGGCTTACTGATTTCACATTAGCTATCACATTTCAAATGACTTGTCTAAAGCAGACAGATTTCTTGGAACTGCATGGCAAGGGCATGCTGGCCAGCTTTTCCCTCAGAATTTCCAGGGCTTTATAACTTTGATTGTAGCACAAAATAAGCTTGTAGCAGGCACAACTGAGCAAACAAGCACTGTAACTGGAGGCAGGGGGGAGGAGGAAAAGTAACTGCTATGTTTCATAACTTATTCAGGTTTTACTAATATTTTGTAAGATTTGGCACCAAGAGATCAATTCTTATTTTACCTAAAGCAGTATTACCAGTTAAAACCTTGGGAGTACTTTCTAAAAGTAAGAATAACCAAGTACCGGTATCATTTGAAATAATTTCAGTAGGGACATTTCGATAACAGAAACTGGAGGGGGTGGTGGGTTGTTTAGTTCTGTATTTTTCGGGAACAGGTAAAACGTGTCAGGAATCATTTAAAAAAGAGTTGGTTCAGCTGTGGTCTATGAGAAGGAATTACGACTTTCCTTTCAATGTCATTTCCTATATGAATTTCATTCCAGAAATACTTTTTCTTCATTTTAAGCTGTTATTTAACGATAGTAATAGAAAAAGTTCAGCATCTTATAATTGTTAAAATTTGTTTCATTGATGATGAAGGTGAAATGGATTTCTGTTGCAAAGTTGGTTTTATTAATCTAATTATTAGACTATTGTATATGTATAAAGTAAGGGAATTGTGGTAGCTTGTAGTCAAGAATACATTGTTCACCTCCTTGCTGCTACTATACATCCATTTTCAATTTTGTTTACCTTTCTATTTTTTCCATTTTTGTTAGATTTTAGGTTTGGTTTCACAAAAGCTGCAACATGACAATATTGGCTGCAGATGATTCAGAAGCCTTTTAAAAGTAGCACATATATCAGGGAAATGTTCCAAATTTTGATTCTGGCATTACCAAATAAGATTATGTAATACTTTCATTGGTTTTAAATTTCCCTAAGTAAACAAAATCTAGTAGGTAAATAAATTCAACGAAACAGATGGCACGTAGCCCCTTTAAGGCATAGATTTACACATTTCTTCTGAACAGAGGACTTATTGATCCAGACACTTTGTTATTATTATTATTTCTCCTACTGAGTGGCAAAGATGCCCCATCTCACCAGACAAAAGTATGGCTGCAGTTGTACAGCGACAGGGAAAAGAATTAAGGAAAGAATTAAGTTGAAGATAGGGATTTTTATTTATGAAAGTAAAAGAGTACAACAGATAGATGAAATGAAACAGAAGATTACAAAAGGAAAGAAATAAAAGCTCGAAGGTGAGCGGGTGGTGTGGATCCCAGAACACCAGCCGAAAATAACCCTTACTTGCCATACTGGGAGGTAAAGAATTAGCCTCAGCCAACTCAACTTCCTCTCTTACTGCACAGTACTGGGCACATACCCTTAAAATCCAATACCATGGAAAATGTTGAAGGAAGGCAGGAAAAATCTGTCCCAAATCAACAAGATTTTCTTGTTTTCTTTACCCCAGTGGCACTTAAAGTTCCTATCAAAGCAGAGAAGAAAAGAAGAAAGGTAATTACTTTTTTAGAAAAGTATGTCAAGGAAGAACATTAAACAGCTAGGGAACATGTATCTTACTACTTTTCTTGTCTTCTATACTATTCTTAATAATCTTCCTCAACTTTTTTTAAATAATTTTCTTTCTTTCTTCATGTTTTTTTTGTTGGGGTTTTTTTGCTGCTGCATGGTTAATTTTTCAATTTGAAGAGCTATTGGTATAAAGCATGGCTCATTAGCTTTGGGAGGTAGATAGTCTTCATTAATTCAGTTCTCAATTCATTTGCTTTGCATACAGTCATAATTAGCTTCAGAATAACTTTGGTAACTTCAGCAGATTTATAGCTTCAGTTTTATTCTGCATTTGGTTTTTTCTTCTTGTTTCAATGTGTTGTATGAATTTTAAAAAAATCAAGAACAGCAATGATTGCTTTAGGGAATAATTTATTGTTGCAATCTTTTGAGTGACAGTCTCTCTATGTCCCTCTCACTGCTGAGCTACATAAACAGTTAAAACAGTAAACCTTGCGTAATCTCAGATGACCTTTTCTTACAAATAGGCAGAAATGTCCACTTTCTCTGGCATGCGTTTTCTGGGGAAACAATCCTTTCCCATATATGCCAATCCCTCACCATAGGGAATATGGCAGCACAGGAGCTGGCTCATACTGTTCAGAGCTGAGGAAGGAATCATGTCAGTCTTTTATTGATGTCCTACAGCCAAAAGAGGTTTGGTTTTTTCATTGGGGATGTACTGCTGTAGTAAGGATACAGCCACAGTTCAAAGTGGTTTACACAGGCTGGCAAGGCAGCCTTCGTATTTTAAGAAAGGCAAAGAGGTCACAGCTGAAGACAACAGAGCCACAGCACCCCCTAATACTTCTGTAAGGTTGATAGGAAGTGTGTCAGGGTATTTAGTATATCAGCCCACCCCATGGGTGAGCTGATGATTTCTTTCTTCTTGAGGCAAAATCACAATGCTTTACTCCCCTAGACAGGGCTACACTGAGTAAGAGGAAGGCCTTCAGAGAAGTCCCAGAACTTTTAAATAGATTATCATTGTCTTGGCACACGTTCCAAGATACCACAACCAGAAAGACGAAACACTTCCAGGAAGAAGCCACAGCAACTACTAGAGATATTCCCAAGAATTTCTGTTGCCGTAAAAGCGCTTCAGTGAAAAACATCTGTGGTACAAATAAGGTGTGCAGTCTCCCACAGACACCCTTTGAGAACTGAGATGGTCAAAGCACAGAGCAAGGGCAGGAATTATAAATAGAATGCTAAGAGCAATGTTGCAAAGGCTGCTGTTTTCCTGGCTTAAATAGAAGTCACAAAGTTCTGGAATCTGTGTGCATTCACTGTGTGCTCAGCCAGCATGAAGTACTGCACTGCCTGCAAATCCCACCAAAACCTTCTCACTCCAATATTTCCCACAGAAAACAAGAAACCTGCGAGTTCAAGCTCGGTAGCTATTCTACTTTTCCTTTACTTGAAAAGCCATTTGACACAGTCTAAAACAAAATAAGTTACTGAGGAGGTTTTCCCAATAAGCTTCAAGTGGTTCAGTTCACGGTAGAGAAGTAAAGTGGTATTGTAAATGTTAATAGTCTGCCAAAGTCCTATTAACTGTTCTTGCATGGACTGCTAAGTCGTGGCTTCTCTATAGCAGGCCATATGCTGACTTGGAGATACATGATCTTGGAGAACAATCCCTCACGGTTAGCCAACGTGTGAGCAGGCCACCGATCCAGGCTGATGGTGTTCCTGGCATACTCCACACATCTCTAAGAAATGTGTTTTGTTTGCTCCACAGTACCATCTTCATTTTAGCTCAAGAGTTAGGCTTTCAGGGATGTGATCAGTCCATACCACAGCCATGGCATGAGCACCTGGCAAGACCAAGCCCAACACAGTAATATCCTTGTATCTGTCATAAAGCCCATAGGTAATTTCACCCTGCATACTCACAGGAAACTCTACAAAACCCCTCTCACCTGTACCAGATTGCTGACTGTGATATCATCCCTCCCATATAAGAGTCTTCCCTGAGAAGCTTGGAAAAATAATTGCATATCATATTGGCCCTGTTGTACTGTGAACATGGAAGAACATCAAGATATATCATTGAGGAGATGGGTAAAAAGTCATTTGTGATCAGTTTGGATGCAGAAATCGCAGAACCTGCTAGTATGCCTGGGAAAATGCAAGAACTTTTCTTTCTGTCGGCACGGCACATACTATTTTCTTATTTGTCAGATTGTTCTGGAGGTAGCTGGTGCGCGGATTGTCCTGTCTGAATCACACCATAGAATTCATTATGAATTAGATCTCACTTTGCTATAACCTTTTGTGCTGCAGTCTTACTGTGCCACCACGCTCGACTGCCATTACCCCAGTGTAAGCTGCAGGTTCCTTCAGCCAGCATGTCCCAGTGTGCCCAGTCAGCTTTTGCAGTGGTCCCATTGCTCTGGAAGGTGGCTGGATGTGACAACTTGCCATCACCACCACATATTCAAAAGGGAGGCAAGGTGGTCTTTTTAACTTCTAAAAACTCCACATGGTATGCGAAATACGAAAACCCTACAAAATCTACAAAAGTGTAAAGGAAAAAAGATTGGATGGGGTGAATTTAAGGGTACATGCTGACATACCGATGTGTACATCAAGTTGTAGTCTTGTCTTGACATATACATAAGAACAGCAGAGCACTGAAAGTAGTTATGAAAAATACTGCTCAGCTGGGTACATAATAATGTATGTTTAAAATATGTTAATTACTATTACATACACTATCAATAATTTTTCTGTTTTTAAAGTACGGGCAATTGAGGGTTATAATTTTTTTGAGTCTGAGAACTGTTACTCAAGGTCTGTAAAAAGAAAGCTGCAGGGCAGCTGTTCTGGAATATCAAGCGAGTTCACCACATGGACAGTGCTGTTTTCCAAAATAAATGTATTTTTCTGCACTGGGCAGGGTGGAGGGGGGAGAGAGAAAGAGAGAAAGAGAGTGCAGAGCTCTTTCAGCATGTCAGTAAGAAAGGCCTGACAAAAAATGCAATATTAAAACAGCTGTTTTAAGAAAATAGAATAAAAAGAGGACTATAGGTAAAAGAAAATGTTATGTCCCTTCAAATACTGGGAACCTCTCCACGGTTGGGATCTGTGCAACAGACCTTGGGAAAGTCCATCTGGGGTCCATCTAATGCTGTACGAAATTGGGGTTCCCAGCACCTGAAAGGATGTAAGATTTGCTCACTATCTATATTCCTCTTTTTTAATGTCTTCCTGAAGCAACAATTTTAATATGCCATTTGTTGTCAAGCCTGTCTTGCTGAAATCCAGAAACAACCCTGGACCATCTCTCCCACACACACATCCTTCCACCCCTTGTGCAGAACACATGCAGGAAAATAGTTACTACACAAGAGCTGTAACGCATTAAATTCTTACCTTACATTAATGATTTTCCTCTAAAGCAAGACCCTTCTCACTGACACAGTCGACACACAGTCAGAGACTGCTGCTTGCAGCAGAGCAGAAATGCCCGAAACCAATTTGAGAAACTTTAATTCCTGGGCCTGTAGAAGCCAGAAAAGCTCTTTGTCAATTTTCAGCGTGGTGATCTTGCTTTTATCGTCCCAATTATCCACCACAAAAATGGAAAGGTCTTAGGTGAAGGATCTAAGGTTGCCCATGCCTCAGTCTGTTGTGGAACCAGACTACAAACACTAAAATAGATGATGACAGAGCCTGCAGGATATGGGGACTAATTGCTGAAAGAATCCATATTTCAAACTAGGGAAAGTTTTGCAAAGTTTTTATTAATATTTGAAAAAATACCTTTTCTCTCTGCCTAATGCATCAATACTGTCTCTGCCTCATATGCTTTCTAGGTAGAACACAGCAGTGAGATACACAAAGCTATCAGCAAATGCGTTTAGCTGAATTTTCTCCACCTATACTTTCTTAATTGTTTGCCATTTAAGAATTCCATCAAAAGACTTTAAAAGTTTGCTATAATAAGCCAAAGACTGCTGAAAGAGAACATAGGTTCAGCAGAAAAAGACTGCCTCTGACTTTTTGAGAGATGCAACAAATTGCCTTTAAAAAAAATTACAAGCGATGCTGTGAAAGTTCCAACATCTGGAAAAGGATTTGTGTTGCTAGCTGCCATGAATAGTCTCTAATTATACTGAGCATCTTTACACCAAGAAACAGGGTTTATCAGCACCAGTCTCCAGGCTGCAATCAAATGCGCTCAGTAAATTCTACCTCTAAGAAGTTAAAATGCATTGAAAAGTTGTAGTGAACTGTACAACTGGAAATATTTATCAGTGATTCTGTCCCAGTATGAGCCAAGCAATTGTCTGAAATCCCTGGAAGATTGTCTGTTGGCTATTCAAAGTCTAGACTGAAGAACTGATTGAGCTTGCATATTTTTTTTAACAACTTGTGCTTTCTGACTTCAAACTAATGGGGATGCATGCTCTATGATTGAGAGAAACTTTGACTAAGTACATCCAAAATCTACCATTATATCTTGACATAGTCCAGCTTTTGAACACTTCAGTCTTGATTTCCCATTCTAAGTAGAAGACAGCAACACCACTGGAGGGCCTGGTGTCATTTTTCCTGTTCTTTTTTATAATCCAGATTGAAGCAGAGAAATTTCAGAAAGAATTGTAGACCCAAATCCCCATGGCATCTCAAATCTTTTGTGGTCGGGCTTTGTCAGCAGAAAAACTCCAACCATATCCTCACATATATTTCGCAAAAGTGCTGTCAAAAGTCTAAAATCATTACACCACCTTTTGCCACTCAAATATACAATTCCCTGATGGTCATATCCATATCATGTGTCTCTGTTTTGCTGTTATAAAGATCTGTTACATGATGAAGTGTTGTTGTTTCAGTTGGGATAGAGTTAACATTTTTATTAGTAGCTGATATAGTGCTATGTTATGGATTTGAGATGAGAAATATTTTTGATAGTGCCCTTGTGTTTTTAGTTGTTGCTAAGCTGTGAAGGCCTTTTCTGTTCCTCACACCATCCCACCAACAAGCAGGCTGGGAGGGCACAAGAAGTTGGGAGGGGGCACAGACAGGACAGCTGACCCCAACTGACCAAAGGCATATTCCATACCATATGATATCATGCTCAGCAAATAAAGCTGGTGAAAGAAGAAGGAAAGGGAGGACATTCGGGGTCATGGCATTTCTCTTCCCAAGTCACCGTTACGTGTGATGGAGCCCTGCTTTCCCGGAGGTGGCCTGCCAATGGAAAGCAGTGAATGAATTCCTTGCTTGTGTGTGCAGTTTTTGCTTTACCTATTAAACTGTCTTTATCACAAGTTTTTTTCTCACTTTTAATGGTTCTAGCTGCTGGTTGGGGTTAAACCATGACATGACAAGACAAGCGGTAATGGGACAGGACAAGGGGTAATGATTTTAAATTGGAAGAGGGGAGATTTAGATTAGATATTAGGAGGAAATTCTTTACTGTGAGGGTGGTGAAGCACTGGAACAGGTTACCCAGGGAAGTTGTGGATGCCCCATCCCTGGACGTGTTTAAGGCCAGGCTGGATGGGGCTTTGAGCAACCTGGTCTGGTGTGAGGTGTCCCTGCCCATGGCAGGGGGGTTGGAACCAGATAATGTTTAGCGTCCCTTCCAACTCTAACCATTCTATGATTCTGTGATTCTATGAAGAAGTGTAATATTATTGCAATTCATCTGTCAATTGAAAGCATCGATCTAAACACAGTTCCTTCATAACAAATCTCTTTTAAGATTAAAAAGTGGTCTTTTGTCATTAATAAAGAAGCTTTCATGTAAGAGAAAGACAGAGGTAATATTTGGGATACCATCAACCGAGTGTATATCTATGTCTTAAATGAGAAAAATCTAGCCATTTTGCTTGAATACCAAAAAGCAGTACATATGTGGAATAGAAGTTACCCAATACTGTTCATTATTTAATGGTAAAAGGGGTGGAGTGATCATCAAGCATTATTATCTAAAAGGTGATTAAATTTCTAGATTTTTAAAATGTGAAAGAAGACATTATCTTTGCTGCCAGAAAGCTTTCACTTATGTCTAGCCAGCTAACAGAGAGGCCTCCTGGTATGCAACTCTCCAGCCGTGATGAGTTCTTTGAGCTAAGTGAACTGAAACAGAGAACAGTGTACAGAGAGCTTGAAACAGGCTCTCAGGGAGCCATCCGCTGACCAGAAAAAACTCTCCTTCCTTCTGACCCTGTCCAGATGCAGCTGGACCCATCCTGTGGCTGTGCAGAGCTGAGGTGTCCTGACAGAGTCACTCCTAGCAGGTGTCCGCAGCTCCCAGTTCAGCACCAAAGCCACATAGAACTTTCTTCCAAAGCCTTGCAAATTGTCCCCCTCCTAGAAGGCCGGGCAGAACATAGCCCTTATAAAAGCACCATGAAAAGCCAAATGATAAATCGATGTTCCTTCAGTCTTAAATTAATACCTGCGTCAATTGTAATGGCAGAAATATATGTTTTAAATTGGACTCAGATTGCCCTTAGAAAAAGACATAATGGGCAGATTGAAAGTTCCAAAAAAATAGCAGCTGACAGCATCGGTAATCCCTGGAGTGCTGCAGAGAACAAAAGAGCCTCTCCCATTGAATTTCACCCACAGAAAGCCACTGCAGCCTAGAGTAGCTGGATGTGTGAAAAGCACATATTTTTGAAATGAGCGTTAGGACATCAGTAGGTCAAAATATAAACATGAAAAGAAGCTCGATATTTCAAAGAATATGGAAGTCTACCAGTGCACCTGAGTGGAGCATGAACTACAAAGATGCAGATGTTTGCCCTGCCAGGATTCATCTCTACAAATGCTTAATCAGTCACCCTAACAATAGGACAATGCTGTGAACCGCCTTGCTTGCTCACAGGAGTATGTTGTTGGCATTATCCTATAATGACACAACAGATTCTATACATAAATTTTGCTGCAAAAGCAATTCCTCCCATTTTCATCTTTAAAAAACCTGCACAGTAATTTACTTCACAGCAGTTTCATTTGGCAAAGTAATACAGTACATAGAATAAAATATTCATTAATAATTTACAATGAAAACTATAGTTGAACTATGTTCAGCTAATGTAATACCCAACAGCTGTAAGAATACAGAAGGCATGGGTCTTCTAAAGAGCAAAATATCCAAAACCCAAAAGTGTTTGAGAGTGAGTAACTGTAGTATAAATGCAAAGGGCCCACAAGAAAAAGAGAGCATTGCTGGGGATACAGGGCGTACTTTGTACAAAATTTTGACCCATAATATAGAATACTTCCGAGAATGAGATTATTGATAATTCCTCCAAACCCAGGTAATGTATTTCTTCTAAAGATCTACAAGGGACAGCCAACGGTTTCTTTTCAATGAGTATTTAAAATGCAAGGAGACAAAAACTGCATTACAAATCACAAAGCCTGATAGCAACATGTGGTGGAATATAGAGTGAAATCACGGATAACTATGGATTGAATCAGGCCTTCTTTTTCCACATTAAAGCTCTAGTCTTATCCTTTTACATAGTCTTTCCAAAGTCCTCTTAATTTCAATTTGTTATTCCTTAATAGGAAACCTTTCTCTCTTCTTTCTTTGCATGTATCAAAATTTGCTAAGTAATTTTTCTGCCCAAAAGAGAGCTTGAAGCTCAATGAAATTCCTGTCTAATGCTTTGGCTTTCATATGTTAAGTACCTGCAAACACTTTTAGGTAGAAACGAAACCAAAGGCAATAGGAATATTTTTTTCGCAAGCTGCTTTTTTCCACTGCGTAGCTCACCTTTCATAATTATTCTACCCATGCAGCCTGACTTCTGCTGGAAAATAAACCAGAAGAAGAGAATTGATATGTCTTTTCCAAAAAAGAAATGTTAGAAACAAGCATATGAAAAGTCCAGAATGAAGAAATACATTGGATAGGAAGGATAAAAACACACTTTTAGGATTTTTATGTAGTTCCTTCCAAGAGATCAGGTTTTCCAAGACATGAGTCTGAATCCGAGTTTAAGCTTTCTTTGAAGCTTCAGTGTATTAGAAACTATGGTCCAGATTCTGGCCTTTCAACAGACCTTAATTACAGACACCTGATTTACATATCTGTAGTCAGCCTTGCTGTCTATACTCCCCCTTGTAGTCTGTGGAAACAGCTGATACAGTTAAAATTGCTTGGAGAGACACTGAGCTGATCAGCCACAAGAGGCATCGATACAGTCGTCCATGCACACAGAGTCTTCCTGCCGTGTCCAAAATCTGCACAGACTGGCAATATTATATGCAAGCTCTATAAGAGAGACATGACATTAAATGTTGTTCTTTATGTCTACTTTTGGATGAGGTAAATGACTCTCCAGGCTTCCTTGGCTGCCAGCAGAATCACAGAATCATAGAATCACAGAATGGGTTTGAAGGGACGTCTGGAGATCATCTAGTCCAACCCCCCTGCCAAAGCAGGTCCACCCAGAGCAGGTTGCACAGGAACATGTCCAGGCGGGTTTTGAATGTCTCCAGAGAAGGAGACTCCACCACCTCCCTGGGCAGCCTGTTCCAGGGCTTTGCCACCCTCAAAGAAGTTCCTCCTCGTGTTTAGATGTAACTTCTTATGTACAAGTTTGTGCCCATTTCCTCTTGTCCTGTCACTGGGGACCACTGAAAAAAGACCGGCCCCATCCTCTTGACACCCACCCTGTAAGTATTTATAAGCATTGATCAGATTCCCCCTCAGCCTTCTCTTCTCCAGAGCTGAATCCAGCTGCCAACACCACAATGCCACAGGACACCCAAGACACTTGCACAGGATGAACAGATATGATATAGGACTCACAAGAGATCTTTACCTCCTGGAAAGGCAGCTCGAGCCTTGGCAGTAAACCTCGCACAGTTAAGTAGCACTAGTTGCTATAACAAGGTAGCTGAATCCCAGACTAGATCTCCACACAGAAGGAGTTTAGGAAACCAGAGGTCTTGTAGACACCTAAACTTATGTTTCTTATTTTGAACTGAATCCCACTGCATGTGAAACCCAACTTCACCCAAGTTTTGAACAAGCTAAAAGAGTTGAGATTCACACTGTAAACATCACCAGACTACCAAATAAGCAAGCAAAGTGCTTATACTGAATAGATTTAAACCCCAAATCCCAAACTTCTCTCTTTCCTTCATGCCAAAGGAATCCTATCAAAGAGAATCATCTCTGTGCATCTAGCACTTCTCAAGTAGAGATGTATGAAATCTTCTCCTTTTTTTTACTGTGGAAGAGGCAAAAAAACCCCTTAATATTGTTAGAACCAAACATATCTTTTTTTTCTATTTGTTTCAAACTTCCAATTGCAAAAAGAGAAAAAGTGAAAAAAATAATTTCTACAATCAAGCATTAAAGAATATTTTGCTTACTGAAAACAAAAGTTTTGTAGCTGGCATTGAAAGGACAAAGTCTATTCAAATTCTTCTTCAGACGGCATTTCCAGCTGCAAGGGAAGAGAGTACTATATGTAGGCATCTATAACTGTTCCATGTGGTCGTTATAATCACATATCTCCCTTAGATCTTGTAAACTGGGGGGTGTGTAGAGAAAAAGACAAAACTCACTAAAGGAAATACATATATGTACTTGTTCTTCGGGGTTTCTAGGAAGTCACATAATCACCTTTCATCACAAACACAGAACAGTTACACTTTCAAACATAAATGAAAAGCACTAGAGGTGAATATTGTCTAGGTCAGCGTCACCAATAGAAGAACAAGAGAAACGGCTTAATACAACCCAGAATATACAACTATTTTGGGTAGTAAATGAGAGCTATATTTCCTACTGGGAACATGGGATGGATATAGATAAACTGTTTTATCATTACGCTGACTATTAACTAGAATCCTTATTCTCAGAAACGAATTGGTCTTGTAAAGTCTTTAAGTAGACGGGACATCTGTCACTTTCAAAAGAAAATTAAAGTTTCATAATAGTTGCAGAATAGAAGAATAATTTGCATTTTTAATGTATCCAAGTAGTTCTATTTTGCCCTAAAAAGAAAAGCAGAGTGTATTTACGCCAAAGGGGATTAGTTTCAACAGTTCTGTCCACTGATAATTAACATGCGATTTTGCAGGGAAACCTCCCACCTTGGAGGTACAAACATAGATATTTCACACTGGTAACCCTGCTAGACATTAGCAACTGTACATCTAAGGAGCATTTCCAAATTCTGAGATGAGATCATAATTCCTGCTTAGATTTTATCAGGACACACTGCTCCCTTTTCTAATAAAATAATACCAACCAAAAAAAAGCAGACTGAGATATATTTCTTTGTTGTTGTGCTGCCTGACCTTCTTTTTGGCTGGCTTCTCCTTATTCATACCCAAAACTCATACCCAAAATTTCATTAAAATAAAAATATTCAATTGATTCTTAATTAAAAGAAAATAGGATAGAAGCCCATTGCATAGCCAAGGCAGACAACCTGTTTAAGAGCAGGAGGTGATTCTTCTAAGTGCAAAGATAACATTTATTCAGCTCTACCTAAAGACAGCTTTCATTTATTTTCAAGTTCTCAAAATGAAATTATTCGCTGTTTAAACAAGAGAGCTGATCAAGAGATTCCCAATTTCAAAACATGACAGACTAGCAAAGATCTGATTTTTGAAACTGCACGAGGATTTTTTTGTAGCATTTCAAAATTTTCTGTGATACCTTATACACCTTATATATATATATATAGTTTGGTTTTTTTTAGCTTTTAAACCTCCACTCTTAAATGAAGCAAATTTTCTATGAGCTTCACATGAAAGAAAATCACATTCATAACTTGAGGGTCTTATGATTTAGTGCCTCTAGGAACTATTCTCTCCAAAAATCACTGACCTCAGTATTTAGACTCACGTTCAGGTTCCTTTCTCTATACTTTCCAATAACACCAATTTTAATCCTGTCCATTAAGCAAAACAGTCTATAAATAATTACGAAATGCATTATGATCTCAGCTTGAAATGCATCTTTAGTATCACTTTCACTTGTGCACACTCTTTTCATATATATGGATTTATGTAATTATTTTGCCTGAGAAAAGAAAAGTTGGCCTTCAGGTGTTTTGCTCTCTTCAAAATGTATTTCCATGCTTCATAAGCATGTAAAGTATTTTCGTTTGTCTCCCTCACAATTTGATTTTACCGAAACCAAGGGAATAGAACGTGCAATGCTAAGATCCCTTCGTGTTCTTTTTCCCTCTTAAAAAGAAGGGCTTTTTTCTTCCCATTGCTATAGCTACTCAGCACAGGACATAGGCCCTTTCTGTGCTGAATGTAACTAAACTCTGAACAGATGATGATGGGGTTTTAGCTTATCAAATGTCATTAAAAATAGCTCAGTGTACAATTAACCTGATACTGTGTACCTACATAATTGGAAAGTCTATGTGCTATGTAGATGGAGATATTTAAACCAAACAAGATAAAGCTAGCATGTTTATGTTTAAATCTCAGTGACTAATCATCATGCAAAGTTGTTTGATACTCCGATCATCCTTTAGCCTCTGTGTCTACTCGGTGAGCCGCATAGAAACTAGAGAAGCCCACTGTGGAGGATGTGAACATCCACATACACAAACATAATGCCTGTTTCTTTTCTAAACAGATCCCCTCCTGATGCCCTTGATACCAGATTTCTTGATTAATCAAGGGCAAGGCAGGGTAAGAGAAACTCTTTTGGATTGCTTACCACCTCACCTATATGCAAATGCACAGAAGTCAATCAACAGAGCTATTTACCAGGATACAGGCTTCTAAGGTATAAGATGATGCCCAGCCCTGAACAGAAATAGCTGACTTCTGGGCAGGCAATGGCTAGCCATAAGGATTCAGCAGAAACACACTTCAGAGTAATTTGGGATTCTCTTTGGAATTGGACAGCACCAGACCTTCTTGATCCATTTTGCTCCCTCGGTTCTGCTATACATAGAGCAGAATCCCTCTCCAGCCTGATGTCTATAGGCATCTCAGCATATACAGTACACCAGTTCTCTGAAAGGATCTAAGTGCTCTCCCTTTCAGAAGTGGGTATTTCAGGGAAAAGGGTATGGACGGTGCCACTCAGTATTACCACCGAGGTACTACTTGGGTGGCAAGGTGAACTGGCTGAACACCGAGCTCATACTGGAAGCACGTTCCTGCCTACTCCATAGTCAACAACTTGGCGGAGTGGTGACCTGCTGGGCAAGACGAGTATTCTACCTGCTACGAGTATTCTAGGGGCAGTCCAGAAAAACAGAGCAAGCCAAAAGAAGAGGGCATGTCCCAAATAGTCTACCGTTCCTGTGTCCACGTGTTGGTGGAAGATTGGTATCGAGAACATTTTAAAATACTTACGTCTCCCCAGGCCAGGAGTTGATGTGAAAAGGATGTAATCATTTCATGTAGAATGTTTACCCACCTATCATACTATCCATGTAACAAGATTGCACTTACCACACACTTCAAATTTGTGTTTTGGTGCACACAGAGACAAGCAGATACCAGGAAAAATTACTCTTAACTAGCAGGTTTCCCGGCACAAATTTGAACTTTTAAGGAACTCTAAGGACAGGTTGGGTTTTGTCTTTTAACATTCTCAGAATGTGATTTAGATATTTTTTTAATAATGTTCCAAAGCATCATTGAAATTCTTGGAAGTCCATGTATGAACAAGGAATGCATCATCAGCACTGATATGTTGGGTATCAATATCTGCAGGCTATCTGAAAATGTGTGTTCTCAGCTCCCTGCCATCTCAGCAGAACAAGAAAGACATCTCCCCTGGGGAACTGGAAAACAGTATAAAAATGCCTCTGCTGGAGATGTGAGCAACACATTTTTAAAATTCTCAAAGACATGCTTCTTTGATTTATCCCAGATGGACACATTGCCTGTTCTATGTAGCTCTAGAAGAACTTGGTCTTCTGAAGAAACAGAAGGTCTGAATTTGCTACACAGTATTATCTTACCAAAGATCCACAGAAATTCTGATGTCCTAGTAAACAGCATCACTTCATCTGTGTTTTGTTTTATTTTATCTCTGCTATGACATTTATCAATCACATGTCCTAACTAGCATGACAAGGTTTCTCACAGGATATATTTTGCTGCCTTTAATTTTAGATTTGTAGCTGCACTTGTTTCAATCTTCTTCTAACATTGCATTACATTTTTTTAATCGCCCGTGTTTGTGAAACTTAAATATGTGGTGGATGAAAAGCCGGACATCAGCCAGTACTGTGCACTCACAGTCCAGAAGTCCAGCCATATCCTGGGCTGCATCAAAAGATGTGTGGCCAGCAGGTCCATGGAGGTGATTCTGACCCTCTACTCTGCTCTGGTGAGATCCCACCTGGAGTACTTTGTCCAGCATTGGAACCCTCAGCACAGGAAAGACATGGAGCTGTTGGAGCAGTTCCTGAGGAGGGCCACAAAAATGATGAGAGGGCAGGAGCATGTGTTCTATGATGACAGGCTGAGAGAGCTGGTGTTGTTCATCCTGGAGAAGAGAAGGCTGCATGGAGATATTAGTGCAGCCTTCCAGCACCTAAAGGAGACCTACAGGAAAGATGAGACAAACTTCTTAGCAGGACCTGTTGCAATAGGACAGGAGGTAACAGTCTGAAACTAAAAGCAGGTATATTTAGACTAGATATAAAGAAGAAGTCTTTTACAAGGAAGGTGGTGAAACACTGGCACAGGTTGTCCAGAGAAGCAGTAGATGACCCATCCCTGGAAACATTCAAGGTCAGGTTGGACGCGGCTTTGAGCAACCTAATCTAGTTGAAGATCCCTGTCCAGATGCCCTGGTCCTTGCAGAGCGTTTGGCCTAGACGACCATTAAAGGTCCCTTCCCACCCAAACAATTCTAATATTTTATGTTTCTATGAAGTATCATGGATACTAAAATGCAGTTCAATCAGGATTTCAGGAGTCTCATACATTTTACTTTGGACTATTCTTCTGTTCTTGTGATGATGAATGGAAAGTGGGAAAGGAAACACTGGATTAAAGATTTGTTACATTGATGTGACCACGTCAAGGGAAAATTTAGAAGCACATGCCATCTGCATCTATTCAGAAACTATCCATTGTCAAACTTCTCACCATCTATCATCCAGATGATGTCTCCTCCTCTAATATGCAAGCACAGCTTTCTCTCATTCTTGGTTTTATTACACACTTCCACACAACATTCAAACACTGATTTGTCAGGTCTTTCATCTTATGCCATGCTTGCTCTCCACCCCTGTACAGTTTTCCTTGCTTCTGAAAGTCTTCTACTGTGAGCCCTTTGGCATACTTTTCCTTACTCCAAAAAAGTCTGTGTTAGTTATACTTGAAAAAGGCATTTTTGATTACCATCATCTCATCCCCTTTTGCATTTTGTGAGGTTTTTCACTTCTGCATCTCTCCTTCCCTTCTGTCCTTGTTAATTGTTTCCATGTAAGCCTAAATTTCCTTGTAGGACACAGGATGTGGAGCAGATCTGAAGATACCTCCTTTCAGATGAGTCTTTGATCTAGGTTATTTGCATTTGGTATTACTCTACACTTTTCTAGATAAGCATTATTAGGATTTTTGCTTTCTCTCCTGTTTTCTGAAGAAGACAGGTGTGCACCCAATACATATAATTGTTCAGGTTTTTGTGTCCTCAGAAGTCATAAAAAAAAAAATCTGCTGGGTAGGCACTTACGGATCTTGTCTGCCCGTTCCAGAAAAAATACTGTCTGTACTAATAGCGTTAAAGCAATAATGACAACAACATCATTAGAATGGTTTTGGGAAAAACGAGAGTACAATTTCACAACAAGTTTCCTCTCTGGCACTCTCAGTTTTTACTCTCCAATATTGACTTTAATATAGTTTTATTCTACCATCTGTCTACATATACTCTATGTGAAGCTGGGGAGAACTTACACCAAGTCAGTGTTGAGCAGCACAGATGCGTCTGTTGGTGAAAGATCACTAACATTTTCACCTGTCTAAGTCTTCCCAAGAAGTGAGTTTCTTACTTTAGCCATGCTTCAAGAGCCCTTATTGAATATGAAATGGTATTCTGAAATCCTGGCGACAATAACATGTTTTATTCTACTTCAGAAAACAGCAAACGTGAAAAGGGTATCTGAAAGACAGGAAGAATACTAAATCTGATACTATTTCATAATATCAGCAAATTTAAGCTAAACATTTCTTTTATAAAGTCCTTACCTCAGTTAAAACAGCGGCTTATAATTGTGGGGTTTTGACACAGAAAAGACAAAGCCTGACCCAGCTCATATAACAATAAAAGCCCAAGATACATAAGTAAAATGGCCATTATATTGAAAGTATTTGTCCATCACTGATTATTCAATAAGTTTTAATTCATTTTCCTGGCTATAAATAGGACATATTATTCTTCTGTTATGTGCACATGTTATAATTTGGAGGATAACTTATTGCAAACCTCAGTATCTCTGTGTTTCCTTGGAGACATCCCAGGCAAACTAATGATTTTCATTTCATTCTTTCATTTCACTCTGCACTTTTCATTGCTATGAGGGCTTTGTGGTGATCACAAAATGCTTATCCAAGCAAAATAAAACTAAAATTCATCTAAGGCACCCAGAAGTCTACTATACTACCCTTGGAAAATATGCGTTAACCTTTTCGGTATTATTGGCTACACAAAATGTGAATGTATAACTTTTTTTTTCTTTTGATTTCATCCAAGTTCACATTATCAATAGAGACACAAAAGCAACATATTTTCAGGTCCAGAAGTAAAATATCGCTCTTTCTCTAGTCAAAGCTTAATGTCCCTTTTTAAGGCAAAATCTGTAGCTATCATACCCTGTAGAGCAAATTTTGTCATATGTTTCATTATGCATACCTGCCATTTATATTTCATCTCAAAATGGGAATTATACAGTTTGTAATTTTTGCTTTATTCACCAAATGCTGACTTCTGATTTCCTAATGCTTTTGAGACAAAGTTTTCTTTTATATTTTAGCATTTTTATCTGCCTTTTCTGATTCAAATCCTTACATAAATTCATTTTCTCCCTGCATATTTAATTGTTTCTTTTCTTAAATTGTTTTAAAGTTTTTTAATTTTAACATTAAAAAAGGTTGTCTGTTATGCATTAAAATCAATGGAGACTACTAAATATTTCTTAACCCTGAAATAGAGTTTTTTCTCATAACTTTGTTTACATCAGGCGTAAATCACACAGAACTGAATAGACCATTTATGTACAAATTACTTCATAAAAACAATGACAAAGTATTAATCTAACTCAAAAAAATTAACTTGCTCAAGACATGACATACCATCCTTTCGTGCTCTGTGCCTTTAAAGAGACCTGTGAGCAGTTAATGATTGAGCTTTTTATGTGTGTATTATTTCCAGGTTTGTTACTAATAGAGATGGCAACAATTCACAGACAAGCAAAACCTGAAAAGTTGTTGCAGTTGTTAGACTAAATTGCTTCCAATACTTATCAAAGGCAATTCAACACACACTCAACACAAAAATGGGTATTGGACACTAATATTGTTAAAAAGTTAAGATCTATGTCCAGATAAATGACTTACAAACATGCTGTGAAAACCGTTTTAATGAGTGTTACCCCGGTATAGAAAAGCCAAATTAAGCCATTAAATATTGCATAGCAAATGTTTATGAAGATGACAGTGACAAAAGAGGAGGCCATAAATTGTGTCCAAACTACCTCTGCATATATCACAAATATAGATGTGAAAAGAGTAGCTCCCTTATATGGCATATGTGAATATTCCTTTCTAGGAAGTAATTTATCTGTATTCTTTTTAGTGCTGATAACTTCAGAAACGAAATTTACAGTTGCAAAATAATATGAGTAGTAAAATGGCCTTCTTACTAAATTCAGCATGTATATGGCAGAAGGGAGAATCTCTTAAGTGAATACTGAACAAAGAAAGGAGAGAGCAGCAAGTATGTATTCTGAACGAAATCAGCCATTAAAACCACTACTGGAAATGCTGTTGTTTTGTTTTCCTTCCAGTGTAAAATTTCTCTCCTGAAATATGCTGTCTTCTGGTAGCACAATTTGTAAAGCCCATACACAATAATTTGCTTGGCAGTCACAATTTAGTGATCCATTAAAGACTTATCTTTAGGCTCCAGTTCCCTGAACCCATCTATCAGAGCTAAAGCAATAAAAGCTTTCTGAGGGCAGAAGCTTTGGGGCTTATTTTCAGAACAGCAGGTCACCCTCAGCTGTCAAAGTCATAGCTACAGGTATCCAGCACAATAAAAAAAAAAAAAAAAAGCGACCCGTATTCTGTCTGTTGGTTTCTTTCACCTGCATTGCCACTGAGCAGAGAAAATCTTTCTGTGTTTCCCAATAAGTCAATGCTCACCTTTCCAAAAGTAATCTGCGTGCCAGGTTATTAAGATCAGAATCGGTCATTCAGCAGTTATAAAATATTTTTCTTGCTCATCATAAAGAACTTCCAAAAATTAAAGTTGAAAAGAAAAGAGCTAGGAGTAGGCAATAAAGTTGTGCCACCATGAACAGGAGAGTTCAGGAGAAGATGGACAGTCACCTTGTCTTGCTGTTGAATCAACCTCCTTCTAGGGGACACGACCTTCTAGGTGCCAACAACTTGTGAAGAAACTGTCTTCATCAGCACTGAAGCTGTGGGTTTTTACTGCAGGAGCTGAATTTACATTGGGGGACTTAGAATGACAGTATTTGCATTTCAAATAGGTCTTTCTCTTCCCCATAGATTTAGAACCTTTTATACCTAGGATTATGACTTAAATCAGTCTGGACATAAAAATCATGCCTGAAATTCGGATTCAGAACTGATTCTGCAGTTCAGAGTTTGAAGATGTCTGGATTTAGTATTTTGATTTGGGGTACATGCATGGTTCCAGATGACCCCAGATAGGAACTTACCTAGCTGAATGCATTTTGCCGAGCCACAGGGTGCTACACGGAGGCTGAAGATCTGTTCTGGTCAACTAGTAAACTTTTCTGAACAAGGAGTTGTGATGTGAATGTCAGAACTCCTAAGATGCATACAAGATGCCTAGATGTAGCAGTGTTGCCAGCTGCTCCATTATCACTATTTTTCTAATAATAATATTTTTCTTTAATTTCCAGCTCCTGAAAGGAGAATCTCGATTTTCATTATATAAAAAACATATTGCTAGCTCTTTCTGTTGCAAGGAAAAGATTGAAAATGAGAATTCAGAACACCCAAACATTTTAGAAACCCCAAAACAAATATTATTATGACTTTTTTTATTTTGATTTTTTTAAATTATTAAAAATTAATCTGTGGAATCTAATTTGCTGTTTGTTAATGCACAAGAATGCTAATTATGAGAAAGACATAGAGAGTCCCTCATGCAGGTGAATGGGACACCAGGAGAGATACAGAAGATATTTATAGAAGATACTTTGGTCTTTTCTCTGCAAGGATGGTTCTAACTAGTCAGTATAAATTTCCACTGGTGCAACGTGACCTGCCTTCACTATGTTTTATTTTCCTTTCAGATCAAAAAAGAAAGCACACACAGTATGAACGACACAGCTTGCATCGTATATGTGAGCAGTATAGACCTAGCTGGAGGAGAGCAGGGAGACAGCTAACACGTGGGCAGAGGGCTGAAAAGGGACATAAATCACAATCGATTTGCAACCAACCAACAGAACCATAAAGACAAAAAACTCACGCAAGAAATTATTCAGTCTCTTAGCTAACAAATGCCCGGGTAACAAAAATGGTGAAGTGGAAATTCCTGTGGATAAAAGGAAATGTGACTTAATTGGCAAGAGGAATTTGGATTTGGATTTTGGAATATGGTTGGGAGTTTAAGTCACTGGGTTACGCCTGGAAAAAGAGAGGTGAGTGGGTGGAATGGTGTGAAAGAGAAAACCGTACCTCATGGAGTAAATTTCTCTGAGCAGAAGGCTCTGCACATATCGGTATACAGATACATGATAATGTACGTCAAGAGGGCCTAAAAACAGGATGTGCTAAAACCACTAAAACAACCTGGTGAAGAGGATAAGTCAATCCCCCATAACGAGAAAAAATAAAAGCTGTATATAGAGGAGCTTTGGTTGGGCAAGAGGCCACAAGCAGCTAGTGGCAACAGAGATTAGACAGGTACAGACGACAACGGCTCAGCGCAAACTCCACCACGGAAGTTACACAAGTTTGGTTTGTTTTGGGTGAAGTGGTGGGATAAAGGAAAATGAATCACTAGTCTGTAACAGGGACATTCGCCTGTTGCTAGCTGTCAGATTGAATTAAGATTATTCAGGGTCCCACTTTCTCTTTCCTAGATGCTACTCCGAGTCCTGAAATTTTAACAGAAGATCACCAGTTTGTTTCAACAGTAATCACAAGGCTGTACTTTACTTTTTGGTGAAATCAATGCAAATGCTTATTTTTTTTTTATCTTTACCCACTGTGGCAAAGGATGGTTGCCCTTCAGGAACATGGTCTTTAAAGAAGAATCACTTCATAAAGTGTGTACTATGTGCACCGATGTGAGTTGTGCCTATGTCAAACCTTTTCAATATCACATAGAGCACGTAGGCAGTATACATGCCCCCGCACAAAACATCTGAAGACAGAATTATAAAAATCTCTCTTTAAAAAATGTAATTGCTTATAATGAAGCCAGAAAAAAAAAAAAAAAATCAGGGAAAAAAAACAAGCCAGAGGCTGAGTGCAAAAACTCTCAGCACCAAGTAACACCCTGGGATAGTCCTGGGCGAAATACCTTGCTGATGACAGATCTGACAAACCTGTGACACATCCCAAAACCCCTATATGCTGTTGCTCTCAGCATGAGATGAACAGGGCTTGAATCTAACCACGTCACCCCATCTGCTCCTTCCTGGCACTAAGGGCAGAGCTTGAGAGAGGCAGCTGCGGCATGGCTCTGTCATAAGACAAGAAGGACCATTTTTAGCCCTCTCCAAGGATAACCTGAAACTGCATTACAGAGGTTGCTTTACTAATCTGGAAAGCCTATGGAGCGCACTTTTACACACAGGCACTAGCAGTCACATTTTGTTGGGATGAGCTCATAGTTCTCAGTTGTTTTGGTTTATGCAGAGTTAAAATCCTCATTCCTAAGCAGCATTTTTAAGGGGATAATTGCATCAACTGGATTTTTTTCTGGGTATTTATAGTTCTGTGTTAGCTGGGCATGGTATTTCTTTTTCTGCTATTCAGATTGCGAAAGGAAACGGCTATGCAAACTGTGGAAGCCATGAACCAGATAATCCCAAGCCATTTGGTGTTTTATTTTGCCAATTTTTACTCTTCAGAACCACTCTCAGGCAGGACTTTGAGAATAATGCTCTCTGGTTTATTCTGTTTCTAGGTAGACACGGCCTGAGTTTTGAACACCTGCTTAGCTAATTTTCTTAATGTCTTTTCATTGAATATGTCCTAACTGAAGTTGCCCCATACGAAGTATGAAAGTCAAAACCCATGAGTAAACAGGCAAGACAGGGAAAAAAATCGTCTGCCCATTGTTCTGGAGGATGCTGGAGAATACCACACAGCAAGTCATAGTCATTAACTGCCATTAACTTCCTCTGCCATGAGCGCACTTGGGGAAGCTGCAAGAAGTATGTCAAGGTCACGTTTACCCAGTTCTAATGAAGCAAAGCATAAATCACAATTTGTTAACCGTCCACTGGGAATAAAAGTGTAATTTTTTTTAACAGTTAAGTAATTTAAAAAGCAAATGTGTTCCATATTGAAAAATGTTACTATATTAGATAAGGGAATGGTTTGTAACCATGTGACACTATTAATATGACCAAAAATTATCTGGTCTCTTAATTTACTTTATTTCCCTTAGCAGAATGTTAATTTCAGGTTAGTAATTTTAATTGCATTAGTATCTAACTGCTTAAAAGTAGCATTTAATTTTTTAAGGTGCTCCACTTTTAATTTCTTCTCCTCCTACCCACACGGTTCTGTTTCTTTTAATTGGGACCTACCTATGCCAGATTGTTTACTGAATCCCCATGATATTTTTTTAAAATAAGTAGTTCTTTTCAAACATACTATACTATGGAAAGAATCAGTATAAATAACAAATAATTTAAAATCCAATCTCACTTGAATGGAGAGCCTCTCTTCAAGTTGCAAAATGACATAGCAATTTCATGGGCACTGTAGGTTTTTGCTTGACTCTGTCACCCTCTCTCATGTTGATTAGCAACGTTTTTGTAAGCAGTGCCACTGAAATCGGTGTAAGAGGCAAATAATCCATATTAGTTAAAGTCATCTATCTGACACAAAGAAAAAACATAACATGGCCGCTTTCTCCAATATGGAAATGCAGTATGAGACAATAATTACGTAATTGTTCCTATTCTATTGGTTTCATCACCAAATTAGAAAATAGCTTTACCTCTTCCCCATTAAAGGCAATATTCGCATTATAATTTAATTTTTACTTTGCCACTGTGTATTTCCTTGTAACCAAAAACTTCACCACAAACTTCAATGAATGACCAGTGAAGCAAGAAATTAGTTTAGAGTGATGTTTGCACAACAAGCAGCACTTAGCATTAGCAGCCACACAATGGTATCTAGGACACCATAGAATTTATTAATCAAGTGACACGTGCTGAGCAGATAAAAATGGCGTGGAGGGGGAGAGAAAGAGAAAGCTGACAAGGAGATTTGATTAGTGTTGAAATAGTTTTTGACAGAGAGCTTACTTTATCTCTTGTTTGCTATTGTTATAATGAGGTACTCACTTGGTACCCACCAGGTGTGTATTCATGTGTGGGAGACAGCAAATGGGACGGCAACTTTACTAGCTGGTAAAATGTGACCTGCGATTTTCTACTCTTAGCACTTTGACATCTCAGTTAACTGAGTATTGACATCCTGCCTTAATAAAACAGACAGGTGAATGGTGAACACCCACTGTAACCACCTCCTTGCCTTACTGTACATGCTCTAATGCATGCTGTACAAACTGCTTTAGCAATCACAAGACGTGATTGTGATGCCCCCCTTCATCTATGTCAACATCTTCTGACAAAGACTTCCTCAGGATTAAAGACTTCAATTGATGGATTAGGATCACTAAAGACAGAAGTACGTATGTCCATGGTCATAAACTAATCTTATAAGTTTCACCAGGAGCAGTAACGACTGAAACGCTGTGGTGGATTTGTCACTCGGACCTTGGACTCAACAGGCACAAAAAGTGAGAAAACAAGTAAGAATCAAGATGCAGACAAAATTGCTCTCTTCCAGGAAGAAGATGACATTTCATTGTTCTTGAATCATCATGGATTCATAAAAGTATCTAGGCCTAGAGAAAAGGGGATTCTTTAACTTTATAGAAAAAGTGTATTTGCATTTTGATTTTGTTCATTTGCTTGTTTGTGAGATAAAATACCTAAGATATCTTTACAAATAACAAAGTTAAATCTTACGAAACAGCACTTTGATATTCTTTTTTATTTGATTCTAATTCATAAAGGAAACTGATTCATTCATAGATTTTGTTGAAACTTAACATGTGTTCAAATAATCCCAGTTCATAATCACATGAACTGAATAGCTCCATACTTCCAGATAATTTTATCATTCTGATACTAGTAACTGAAATAGCTAATGTCAGTTGCAGTATAGCTCTTATCAGTCTTTCTTGTAGACTGAGGTAGGTTCCATAAGAATCAAGGAAAAAGATACAATTGTTGCTTTTTCAACAGACACTAGTTACAGAAGTAGTGTTTCCAAATAAATCAGAGTCTCAGTGGTTTGTCCTACTCCAGCATTACTAAAAGAAATAATGAAAATTTTTACTGGCATATAATAGCTTAGATAATAAAAAATATATACTGATTTTTAAAAATTAGAAGATACAGGTGAAATCAAATCTCCTCATGAATGGTGGGATCTTCCAGTGCAGCTTTTGTTACAGACACCGTGATAATGGTAAGATTTACCCATCTGGAAAAGACAGAAAAGAATCCCATAATCACCTTACAATGATTAACTACCCTTATAAGAAGTAAACAAATTCTCTTCTTTAAGAACAACTTTAAATTGGATACACTACAGACCTCACAGCACCTGGAATTCTTCACTGATAAATGAAGCACTAAGCATATCCATAAAACATGCTGTTTTGATTGAGGTGCACTTAATGCATCTGTACTCTGCATTTATTTGAAGGAACAGAACAGCAGAAACTTGCCACTATACCATGTGTATGTTGCACAGTCCTAAAGAGACTAAAATAGAATACAAATAACTGCAGAACAATCTACCCAACACATCACATCTTGGCAATCGTACATAGACTATGAGCAAGAATAAATTTGCTTTGCAACCCTATAGCTACACCAACCTCCAGTGGTTTCCTTCATTTTCCTTCTTTCCTACATTTTCTTTCCTCAGCAGAAGAGAAATGTCTGACATGATGGCAAGGACATGATTGTGAGGAATTTTTTTGGTTTTAATTGCTGTTAAAAATATAAATGAACCAGTAGGGGAAATATGGTGCTGAATGGTCAGTTCTTGAGGCTCCATGAAGTATTTACATGATTAAAATTGCTCCTTCTAACAACAGATGGGGAATTGATGCAGAAACACTTCGTAGACATTGGATATCATACAGTCTGCAGCTTTTGAGGAGACCCAGCTCTGTTTTCTAGCTGGTTTGTTGAAGGCAGATACTAGCATCTTAGAGGAAGTGTCTGGCATTTTGTCTACACAAAATTGCACACAGCTCTTGACTGGGTTCTTTTAAAGGCCTCTGAAGTGGTTAATCTTAGTCAAAGCTCTCAAGCATTAGTGATTATTTGAGGCTGGCGAACATTTCAGAGAGTATTTATTAGTTTTCTTGTGATCCAGTAACAAGTTTCTCACAGCGGCTGGCTTCTTTTAGTGAGTTCTTCTGTGAGAAAGTGTATTATTTATAGGCAGAAACTCTACAAAAAGTGCGGTAGCATCTGAAGGCTGGAGTGGGCTGGTATCACCCGGTTCTGACGACAGAAAAGGAGAATTCCAAAGCCATATGCTTTCATCTGCAAAACACCTACTTCTGAGTACAAGTGCTCCATAAAATTAAAATTATCTTCCTGCAGAATTCAAAGTCATTTGCAAATCTGCTTCTGTTAAACAAGGTCAGAAATAAGACTAATGTAGTAACGAAATTAATTCTGCAGTAAACCAGGTTTTTTTATTCTTTCAGCAAGTTCTGATTTTTTGTGACTCCTTTGCAAACATATATTCACAGGACTCTAATCAAAACTGTATATCATCTAGCAAACACAAATTCTCTCTTGCTATAGCAACATCATTCTTTTTGTGACATCTAGAGATTAGACAAAGTCAAACATCATTTTAAAGAACCATACAATGTTTACCTTCATTATTTTTTCACTGTTTCTTCAATTACTTCATGACAACTAGTTTGAAGATTTGAAACATATCCTAAAGTATTTGCAATACCTTGGAAAAGTGATGCTTTTGTGTTCTATTACCAGGTTTTGTTATTAGCGTCCTTCTTACTCTAATTACCAAACGTACATGCTGCAGACTGACTGAGACCCTCCGCAGCATCTAGAGGTGATACTACAGGAGAGACACAATTCACTTGTACAGTGTACTCACATGATCTTTTAGCTCTTCCCTGCAATGAAGAATGAGTGTTAAATCAATTAAAAGTGTTGAAGCTATTGGCAGGCTAACAAGTAAATACTGACAGGGTGGCTAATTGAGAACTTCGTTTTGATATCAAAGCAAGAAGGTACACCTTTAGTGGAGGGCTGAAATCTACCGTGAAGATAGCCAAGGACAAAGGCACCCTATTCTCTGAGTGCAGCCCAAAGGGACGTTAACTCTCGCTGTTCTGAAAGCCAGAAAAGGGACGCACACCAAGAACGTGCTGCATTTCTTTAGCTGGAGTATGAGCAGTGCAAATGGAGAATTATGAAACGTGACATTTTTATATGTAAATATATATGTTTCTTGCAGTATTTTTCATTGCAGGGAGGGTAGAACAAAGTTTTTCATTGCTGTTTTTTAAACTAGGTTTGCATGGAAAGATTGCAATATCTGAAAAAAAGCTATGAAAACTTTTCATTCAAGCTGTATTATTCAGGACATTTTGTAGCTTTCCAAAATTGTCTAAACAGGACAATACAAACCCAGGAATAGATTGTTATTCCTTTTCTCTGATTGACACAAGAGACTTGCAGTGAGAAGGGAATTGTGCCGTGACACACACCATCAAATGACTGTTTGGGGCACACAATCGGCTCAATATACCACCAGGAAAAAAAGAATGCTGCTATTTAAAAAAACAAATTTCACTGCATTATCAGCCCATCAAGAAGTGATTCAGCTCCAGAAAGTCTTCAATTTTATTTTGAAATCTTAAATCTTCTCTTCCAAACCGTGGTCAGGTTCATCTTTCTTTTCCATTGCTGCACCCTCAGATGCCTGCAGTGTGTTACACAACTGTTTCCCTTAAACCCAACAATTGAGCTTTGTTATATGATCTATATTCGGAAACACTACTTCAGCATAAAATTGAATGAAAAGCTATTTTCACCTTTTATATTGAGTACATTTGCTTCTCCACTTGGGTAAGAATACTATCAGAGGCATATAGTGCTTAAAAGTATTATTGATTTTTAGAAATTAAAGCCAGTTTCACATAGCTCTGGGCTTCAGTGAGTCATAAAAACCCCATCAACAGTTAGTTCAGATGTTTTTTTGTTCCTGGAAGACAGTGATAGGTTCCTGTGAACTGACAGGTGCAAATGTATTCAGTGTGAAAACCTAAGAAGGAATTTTTGAAGTGGGACTCTTAGCAGAAAGAGGACGATTTTAACTAACCCACAACAAGCTGACTACAGAGACCAGTTTGTAGTGAAATGGGGTCATTGCATTAGGGAAGTCTGAGATTCAAATCCACAGATGTTAGTGCTGGATGCATATCTGAACTTCTGGAGTCTTCAAAGCTGTGCTTTAGAAAATTCATTTCATGAGAACAGGGTTTTTTCTTTTCTTATATTTCCACTTCATATTAATGCAAAAAATTCCCAGAGCACAATCTCCAGGTCAGCACTTTTTCATCTTGCTTGTTTCAGGATATGTAAAGATGGCTAAGGCAGAAACGTGATTTAAAAATTAAAGAAAAACTGAGTTTGAGAAATAAAACCATACATTTCTTAAGAATAAATATCTTAAATTTGCTTGTGTTGTTTCTATCACATGATGACTCAAATGTTCTCCTTTAGAGATATTTCATTACATACAAATATCTAGAAGAACCATTCATTTTCTCACACAAAACATGTATCAAACCCTGCTTGAACTCAGACATTCAGATATGAATAATATCTGTTTTCATAATATATCGGTAAGAAAATGCAATAATTACTACCACCAAAATAATCGAGTTATTAATCAGACATAGGCCACCAATTCTCAGTGTCCCACTCTATTTCAAGTAATCATTAGGCCTTCTGAAAACAGTGAAATGCACAAAGCTACCCATCAAAAAGCAAGGAAGAACTCCACAAATATTTCCTTCTAGAATTTCTTATAGTTATTTACTTCCCACCAACAGGCAGTACTTCCCAAACTGTGTGGGAATACTTGTAGGATCTACAGTTATATCTGGAGTTCTTCTTATCTGGCTTTAGTTAATGGATGCATGTCTCCTGCCCAACCCTTTTGTCTAACTCTTCCCCACTTGTAGTTAGAGATTGTCCATAAGATCTTAAAAATCAGTTGAGTATTCCCTTTCTCTAATTATAATATTTGTTCTTGTCATCATTACTGTCATCACAAGGTCCAGATGGCAAGGGATTCTCTTTTCAGTGTATAAACCCTCACCAGCCTTTCATACAAGTGGTTGCTTTTCCTGATTTGGACCTCTGTTAGTAGCCTGTTGCAACATCCTAGCAGATAGCAGTATCACAGGATCATTAAGGTGTGGAGGGGCCTTGGGAGGTCTCTAGTTCACCCACCTGCTCAAAGCAGCCTCTGTTAGGTGGTTTCTCAGGGCTTTATCCAGTTGAGTCTTGAAAACCTCTAAGGACAGAGACTGCACCACCTTTCTGAGCATCCTGCTCTAGTGCTTAGCTGTTCTCATAGTGAAAAACCTTTTCCTTTTATTTACATTTATTTAATTTTAATTCTTTTTTTGGGGGGGGGGGGTATTATTCTTTTTATTTATTTATTTTATTCCTAGTCTGGCTCTCTCATTTCAGTTTATGCCACTGTGAGGAGCCTGTCTCCATCTTCTACTATTCTGCGCCATCCTTCGACATTCGGACTTCTGGACCTTCTGCCATTTGCCCGTAAAGAGGGTTCACTCATCTTTCATCACATCTTTCTAAAGCCTTTTGGCCTTTTACTGTTGATTTAAGGAGGACGCTTTATTCCTTTGTCATGATGCATATACCAGTAAGTTACCTAAGTAGTCCTTGGGTTTAGGAAACTGCCTTCTTCTCATCTGGGAAAAGTGAATTCATAAGCGTTTTCTCTCCAATATCAAGCTAAGAATTTTAGTTTTAAGTACAGAGAAACAGAACTCTCAGGCCCCATAAAGTGAGGCAGGACTTACTCCTCTACCAAGTAGCAGAGCGGTATGGGTATGCCTCCCGTCTCATTGCAGATGCAGGAGAGCAGCTGCTGAGCTGAAGTATGAATACAGGAGTAGTCTTCACACTTCACGTAAAGAGGATGTTACTGGAGGTCCTTCATTTCCAAACTTTACATGGTAAGAGCTTTATTACACCCTTTAGTTTAGGATTCAGGCATCCATCTGAAGCTAATACTGTTTACCTTTGAGATGGGCTGAAAGCACAGCTGGAGTTTAATGATAGCTCTTCTGAGAAGCAGTAAGCTGCTTGCCACATTTTTATGATGTTTCCTTACCCTCAGCTTTGTTCTCCAGTCCCAGGCCTCAAAAATCACACCATTTGAAAACTTAAAAGCAAGCAATTACAATTTAATAGTTAAATAATCTGTACAATGAATGGATCGAAGATCACCTATAAAATGGTACTCAAGGGACAGAAGATCCAGGTTACACATGGTCTTTTCAAAAGCTCTCGTTCAGACCACATGAGTGATTTGCACAGAAGTGTAAATCATTGCTTCCTCAGCAAGTGTACTCCTGTAAACTGGTGTTAATGTCAAATTTATACTCATAAAAGAATGCAGACTGAAATAATAAGTGACAGGCATTGATTTAATTTCTTGCCATGCATATATTTGCATAGGATTTACAGATTAATAAATGACACATACCTTGTGTAAATCAATAGCTACCCGCCCTGTATAGTGTAAACCATTATTCATGGTCTTACACTATGTTGAACGAAACATTAAAGATACAAGTAAAATGACTATGGATTGCTTTGAAGGACATAGGGAAGGTCTTAGAAAAGAAAGAACAGTGACGTACAAGATTTCACAATTCTCACTCTCTGTCCTTTTCTCCATTATGTCATATTCTCTTACCTGTTTCCTATTCTGTCAAGCACAGATGGGAGTATCTCAAGGGTCATTGTGAGGTGTTTTATCAGAAAAAAAAGGTTAATTATTTTACAGGCATGGATGCCTTCTAGTTTACAGTGTCATTAGGCTATTTCCTAACCTTGTAGATCCAAATGAAGTGAGGAGAGGTCACAGAGCCTTTTGGGAACTTGTCTTTCACCTGAAAATGTGAGCTGGGAAACAGGAGAAGGATACTGATAGGGCAGGCTTTTCTCCTCCTAGAGAGAACACGATGGAATCTGTGAGCCCTCATTGTTCAAGCCAAGCACAGAAAGCTGATGCTATGAATGTATGAAGATAAAATGTGACCAGAAAAACCCTTACCATGCCCTTCCTGATCATATAAGCCCTGGGACATTGCATCACATGATCTAATCTTTTATAGTTGACAGCACTATCGGTGCTCATAATACGAAAGAAAATAAATCCTCAAGGAAAAAATAATGCTTACCTAAAAGCATGGTTTAACATTTGTTTTACTTCTCAAACACCTTTTGCTCAGCCTGGCTGATCTTAGCCTGATCAAATGGAAAAGAAATCTCCACACAAATAACAGAGCTGTCTTTCCGGGCTCTCAGATCCTTTGGAGGGGTGGAGAGGGCGCTCAGAATTCAAGTGGGGTTTTTTTCTGCTTCTCTCCCCTCCTTCTCAGTATCCAAAAGAACACAGCATAGAAATGAGGTTGAAACCGTTAAATCTTTGAAGGGCAAAACTTCCAAGTTTCTTAGCAAAACAGAGAAGAAAAAAGAATTTAAGAACACTAGTGGTAATGGCAGCAGGAAAATTCAAACACGGAGCTTTCTAAAAGGGCTTAAATATAAATTAGCAAGCATGCCCAGTCTTAATGTCCTGTCCTCAAAGGAGATTCTGAGGACATGAGAGGGGGAATAAACAATAAGAGAGTTCAGAGGTATTCTGCCATCATTTATCCAGGAGAGAAACAAGGATGCCAAATGAATGGACCAAGAGATGGGCTGTCTTCCAGCCACAAGCATCTACAGCTGCTCTAATGTAGGAGTTTGAGCAAGGGATCAGGAAAGAGGATGGCAAGACTCTGTCCACTGGATCTTACCATATTTATCATACAGTGTGAATTAAAACCGCAAAAGCAAATTTAAAATCTCTCCTCTGGGGGAAATACTAGACTGTGCATTGACAGAAAACTAATACAAGATCTCGAAATCGTATTGCTAGAAAACGAGGGGCTAAGAGGACAATAATACAACTCTTCAGGTGTCAAACTAAAAGCAAAGCCAGAACCTAGATACCTGAATGAATAAAAACATTAATGTGCTACAGTCTACGCTACATGAATAACCACTCTTGCAGAAATCCACCAGTACTCGAATAGTTAGGTACACAGCCTGGCTCATCCTATGGCAGGTGAGGCATCATAAATCTCTCAGAGGGAAGAAGAAATAAAAATTCATTTTATCCTCTGTTTCTAATGCCTGTTTTTGTTATTGTTCTTCAGCAACAACAAAAACACTGGAAAACCTTACTGAACAGCAAACTAATACATGCCCACGGCAAGTGACATCTTTTTAAATTTCCATCTCGCTAGTGTCTGTCTATATGAATAATGTCACCATGTCAGTGCCTTTCCTGCATTCTATTACAGTATATTCTTCCTCCACTTTTATTATGCTATTCTATTTCAACCTGATGAATTATCTATATTACATTTTTTGAGAAACGTTCCCTCTAGGGATGGACATAGTTTAGAAAGTTTCCAACAGAAACAGGAAAAGAAAATGGGAAGAGAAAAAAACTTCCACAGCTCCAAATATTTAAGCTACCCTTGGGAGCAGGATATAATTAGCCATATTCTGCAGTTGCCAGCGAAGTCTTAGCTGGCAAATAATGTATTTGGGGCCATGAAAATTAGTTGTACTAATAAGCAATGCCTAGACAAGACCAGACAGAATGAAAATGGAGAGAGCAGAGAGCAAGAATAGGAAAGTGGAAACACAAGATGGGGGCAGAGGTGGATGGTATCATTGGCACTGAGTTTGTTTTTCTACTCTTTTCTCCACATTTCCACAAGTGATATGCTTAGTCATTCAACCAAAGCTAATAGGCTCAGTAACATTCTCTTTGAAAGTGGCACAAAATATCAAAATAACTTGCTGCACAGCAGCCATTAGCAGGAAGATAAGTGGGTATATATATTATGTGGTAAAGCAGATTTCATGTCTGATGGACATCAATTTCAGGAGAAAATCTGTGACTCTATGGATGTAGTTTTTGTCCTCTTCAACATGAGAAAAAAAGGAAAAAAAGAAAATGCCATGTCCCTTTCTCCTTGTGGGCATAGTTATTTATAGATTTTGTTACATTTCTGCATTCCAGCAGACTTTAACAGATGTTTGTGGTAAAACTTTTTCTCCCTTCTGCAATACTAAGCACTGAGGACTCCACAGGTCAGGCACGCAGAGTTTAGCTTCTCTGCCACTGTTACAGCAGTCTATACTTTCATGTGAATACAGAAACTCATTCCCATGGTGTCAGTGTTCAAAAGAAATTCAGTGTTGAACATGTAAACTTCTGTTGGCTTACTGAAGACATACTTTTATGCTCAGAGACTTATTGTGTCACCATAGTAATTTTGGGCAAGGAGACCCTGCAGGCATTTTTTTATTAATTAAAAAAAAATTTGGGGAAAATAAGTTCCACCAGCTGAGCTGAGTCAAACAAATCTGTAACTAATAGAATGTGTGTTCTGCTACTGTGAAAATCTTTATATGACTAATCAGTCCTTGAGGAAATCTAAGCCAAATTTGCCATGTAGGACAACTGCAGTACAATACCTCCTACTTAACCTTTCTTCACACTTGTTTATTTTAATTTGGTTTACCACAAATTGTTTTTAATAGTTGTTAAAATTTAAAATTCAAGAGTGCCTATTTGTTTAGAATTAGAAAATGCCTTCCTAAGCATTCAGTTAGAACATAAGACGTTCTGCAAACATTCTTCAAAATTCAGCATACATCACAATCTTCACTTGTTTAGTGCCACCTTTTTTTTTCCTTTTCAAAGATATGGATCATTGCTATGTTTCCTTACCTAAAGAGAATGATCCACCTAGAGATCCTATTAGTTTCCCATTTCTAAACAAGTGTCCAAGGTTTAAAGTAGAATGAGGTGGTATGAATGGTTCTGCATTATGCAACAACATTTCGTACTGAAGATGCACTATTATAAGTTCTAGACTCATAGACTAGCTATAATTTTGTCTCATCATTTGTTTTAGGCCTGCAGACCTTTCTGTTATAGGGAAATTTTATAGGTCTGAGTTCTCTGGGACATTCACAGCTGTGTTTCTTCAGTGGCCATACGATCTTGTTGACCAATTCCAACTTTGCTACAATAAGGCTGAGACAAGAACCACTTCTCTAATTATTTTTCCCTAAAAAGCAGAGACCACGTAGGTTTACTATTGCCTCACTGAGAAAAGATGCTTGTGAGTGTCATAGACTCATAGAATCATTCAGGTTGGAAAAGACCCTTGGGAATCATCGAGTCCAACCATCTACCCTACTCTACAAAGTTCTTCCCTACACCATATCCCCCAACACCACATCTAAACAACTCTTAAACTCATCCAAGGATGGTGACAAGCTATATACATTGCTTCTTTCAAATTGTAGATGCAGATCAGTTGTAGGGCATTATCATGGATGCCAGAGAGGTCTAGTTTGGGGAAAAACAGTCTTCCCCTTCAAAGGCTTCCTCTCCAGGAGACATGTCCTCAATTTTCACTGCCCAGCATGATACATTTCAACATGGGACAGCAGAAAGATGCTCATCAGCAATTTGACCCTTGTCTTGTGAGGGTCCAAAAACTGAAACCCTCTCATGATCAGAAAAAAAGATTTAGAATTTGAATTAGTAAAAAGGTCTCTTTGGTCTATGGTGTTTGTCAACGCTCATGACCCTGAAAAGCCACTAGCCACTAGAGGACTTCACTGTTTGACTCGGTAGTCTCTTTGACATAAATCCATTCATTTCACACTCTACCCCTACATTCTCTTTCATTGAACACTGGAAAAATAAATTGTGAACAGACTGTTTCTCAAAAAAATCTTGATTTTATCTCAACAGTGATTTCATTGCCTCCAAACCTCTACCTCCTTTCTTTCAAAGTCACATTTTTAACTCCTTTTTCTGGTATTTATCTATATCAGCTAGACACAGAACATCGAGGCACAGGAGACCTTTTGCCCACAGCTCTGCTCAGAGCTCTCCATGAAATTCAATAAACTAGTTAGTAATCCCCACTATGTACAGCTGTCTCACTGCAAAAAGGAGCTGAGTCACCTTAGTTAAATTCAACAGGAGTCCTTACTGTATTCATTATTTTTAATAAGATGTCTCATGGTTTGAGAGCAAAGACCAATTTGATAGTGGCCATAAGCACCTTCCATCTTAATATGAAAGACCATCCTTACAGGACAGTCACTGGACTCACTATTCTTTGCACCATGTTAGTTAGTCCTTGTTTAAAAATGGTTTCTAGTAAACAACCATTTTTGCCGTTACCGTGAACCTTATCTTCAGACTTTTCCAATATATTGAGAAAACAACCAATCATGATGCATATCAGCAAAGAAAATGCAGTTAATCAAATTTAAAAAGCATGTTATTGCCAAGGCTCACATCTGTTTCATATAAAAATCACTAGTTTCTTTTCATGGCAGGGGAGGAGGTTATACATTTTGGAAGAGGTTCATACATCAGCATCAGAATCCATTATCACTTTTCCATGACTTTCCATACACATTCTCTTGGGATGACAAATATTTGACCATTTAATGTGCTTAGTTTTTGCTGCAAAAAAAGGATTATCATATTGTTAGCTGAGAGTTTCGTTACATATAATCTTGACTAATCTTGGTCTAAGTGCCCTTATGTTTCACGCAGAGGAAAAAAGATAGTCTGGATGTGCGTTGTAACTTGATTGGGTTTTTTCCAGCTGGTTATCTGGAATTCAAAATCAAATTTTGTTTTTAGACTGATTGGAATGGGTCTGTTCATAGGTGGAAGGCTACTCACTTGAGTCCTGACAGTCTTTAGATTTCCACCATTCCCTTCAAAAGGAGAGACATATTGTCTTCCAATTATTGGGAAAGACTCCTAAAGGATTGCTATACACAGAGTCTTTCTTATAATTACACCTTGCCAAAAAAACCCACAATGGTGGTGGAAAAGCCTAGAGGCAGGGCTTTGCACTTGGCTAGGTTGTTAGGTACTCAAATTAATTCCCAGCTGCAGGCTTACTTGAGGAGAATATTGTGAGGCCACCTTTGCTCACTTACTTAGAATTTAGACTGGAGCTTTATAGACTGAAACTAAGGAGAATGCTGCAGCCCATTCTTAGTTGGGGCTCCACAAATTTGCAATTCATACTTTCCTCTTTGCTTGAAACAGTCGAGGCCTGATGACCTACAGATTACATTGCACAACCCTGTTTTTTCCAGAACTTTGAACACAGTAAGATACAGGAGACTAAAAATGTTCAAAGGAATGATTTTTCAGCAGGGGTGTCTTTCAATGCTGCACTTAGGATAAGCTTTATATTATGTCAGAAGTTCTGGGTGCATAAGCTGAAATTGTCTTTTTAATGATCCAGAGAGATAAATAAATACACAAATTCAGACACTATAATGAACTGCAGCTTTCAAAATTAACGTACATTTTTAAAGTTACATTTATATTTCAAGTAATGACAATCGCACTAAAATCTGAGGTCAGGTGATGACTATTTCACAACACTGTGTTGAAACAGCAAACTGAAAAATCCAGAAGCTGTATTTACATGTTCCTAGGAAATATTTTCTTAATAGCATTATCAGTTTATCAAGAAATTTCATCCACAGCAAACAAAAAAATGGGAAAATAAACAGCTTTATACACAGGACACTTTTCTCTAGTCTGATTTCTCAACAGTTTCTTACTCAAAAGAAATTAGAGGCACTAAACTTTATTAATTTCTTGAGAGCCTTTACCATGCAGTTCCAATTATTAAAGGTGCTAGGCCAAAATAATGTAGATTATTTCTGTTCTTTAAAGGTCCCTGAATAACATTGAAGTATCTGGTACAGTCTTGAAGAAGCTAACGTATGACTCTCTTCTGTAACTAAATCTGTCCCCTCTCGAACCTATATTGAGTAGCTACATCTGTTCTCTTGTGACCCATGATAAGGTAATACACTTTCAGATCTCAGTGTGGCCTGTGCTGGCTGAAATGATCACCGTTTTGTAGAAAAGTAATATTTCTAGAGAGAAAACGCTGCAGACTTAAAACACAGAGCATATAAACAGAAATTAATTGGGCACATAATGATTCTTGAGCCATAAGGTTAAGTACTGAAAAACAAGGAGATTAAAAAAAACCCATACACCAGACTACAGTGCATGCCATGTTGTAATTGATATAATACACTGCTTGCTTAGCTTTTCTTCAGAGAGAAAGAAGTGTTAGGGAGTGAAGCAAATAATGCAATACGTTAACTGAAACAATAGTCACTGTATTAATTTGATAAAGTGCTGTATCACAGTAGTTCCTCTAATCTTGTAAGAATTTATCACAGAGCTATTTCACAGTTAGAAACCACTCGATTTAGCTCCCAACAAGAAGAGATATTGTCTTGTGAAAAAAACTGACCGAGCTCTACAGAAATAACACATTTTGCAACTATGATACTGAGCTGCCAACTTTGATTTTTAAGAGATTAGCGATAACAAAGGTTCCTTCTGCATATAACAATATTTCCAGAACCAGCTATTCTGAATGCAGGACCAGAGTTTTCTTCTAGTAGGTCAGGTTGTCATGGTTTTGGAAGGGTTTTATCTGCCAGTAGTTGTTTCCTTGCAATGTTTATGTCTTTATACACTATCCGAACTGTCAAACAAGTCCAATCTATTTTATTAGTTTTACTTATATTTCCAAGGCATTTCCAGCTTCCCTTTCTTCTGCTATAGCTATTTTTTTTTATTTAAAACTAATAGCTCTTCTAAAAACACAGAAAACTTTTACTGCTTCTCAGTAATCCATATTTAGATTTCACATTCGTTTTATTTAGGACATATTGTAGGTATACATTTTCTAAAGACCTAACTCTACTTTCAGAGAAATAATAGCTTGAGTCATTCCAGGGTTAAAATAATTATTTCAAGCCACATACAAGTGATGCTTATGAAACAGTCAGTAATCTTGAAAATTTAAGCAAAGCTAGGAATGCTTTCTAGACCTCTAATACAGGCCATTTAAGGCTATAGACCAAATGTTTTATACTTCAGTACAAAAAGACTGCTTGTAGATCTAACCTTACCGTCACTGCAGAATAGATTTATGCAGCTTGACCAGGGCAATGTAAGTAGTGTATTCTAGAAATGTGGGTATATGCATGCTAGTACATAAATGTGAGAAAAGGGGAAACCCAAACAGCCCTTATAGAGAAGAGGAGATCTTTAACATCTTAGAAAATCATGTCAATCCCTTCTTAGTTTTCCATACTTTTGAAAAACAGCTGCAGTTCTTTTAACTTTTTTGGTTGCTTGGGCTTCATAAATCTCTCATAATTACTAACACTCTTTCCTGGATGCTCTCTGATATATTTACATCTTTCCTGAGGTTCAGTACATAATGCTGGTCACAGTACTCCAGATAACCTCAGTACTACCAAGTGGAGTGAAATAATTACCTCCTCCTCTGACTCAACCTCTTCCTTATAATAATTCCAGAATGGGATTAGGTTCCTGGCAACAGCATTATTTCTTGGCTTTATTTGTATGCATCTCACATTACAATCCCTTCCATTATCAGAAGTACTGTTGTCTACTTATTTCACCTTTCAGTATTTGTGGTTCATAATGCCCTCTGAAGGACAGTACTGTGTTTGGTCTTATTTCATACTCTTGATATCAATGCATTTCTTCATAGGGTGGGCTGAAACAAAGGATTTTGCAGATGTTGGTTTGATCCTTTTAACTCAAAATGCTTTGGGTGAAGATTGCAGACATTTCTGGGATTTCTTGTATATTCTTGGCATGATCAAGTTCTAATCAGCACCATATTTTCTTACTCTCTTCACACTTTTCACCCAGCCCATCTGCATTTTCATTCTCTCAGCAATTTTTTTTTTTCAAATTCTTGTTCTCTTTTACTTGGAAGAAATCAGAGAATCATTAATAATTTTTCTTTCCATGTTAGAATATAGGTCACCCTCAACAACATGAAAGTGTTATGAAATGTACCTGAACTAAGAAAGTAACAATTTGCACCGAAAATGGAAAGATATACAAATCGGGACTCAAGCCTACTCCACTCTCATCTATAATTTAACTTCAATAAGAGACTTTGTGTGTTAATTCATATCACAGAACTCTTTATTAAGGACCAGAAGATGCTATCTTTTCATTGAGGAAGATCTCAAGGAGCATAGGTAGCTCTCTAGTCCACTAGCAAATCTGACCTGTTGGAAAGTACTCTTCAAAGGGGAAAAGGCCACAGATGCTGTAACAGTGGACCTTTCCCTACAAAGCCAAGAGGACCTGGTAGATAATTTCTTTTGAAAATTTACATTATGGTTATTCCTTTGACAATTGTTTTGAGATTAAAGAGAACAGAAAACCATTAGGAGTTTCCAACAGGGGAAAATCATTTTGAGTATCAAGGGAAAGGCCATCTGGAAAAAGAAAGAGTAGAAGAAAAGAGAACAGGCAAATAAAAACAGCAGTATTTAGGAAGACAGATTTCAACGTATTGAGGAAATTTCAAGATAAAGACTCCTAGAAGGCTAATCAAGGTGGAAACCTGTTAAAGAGACTGAGTTCCTTGACAAAACTTTATTAAGGGTAAATACTGCAGAAGAAAGAGAAGTATAGCCAACAGACTGACGTGGCTAAACCACAAGTGCTTTATGGACTTCTACTGGAATGGTGACAAGGTTTTTGCTTAAAAAAGGCAAAACCAACATTTTAGTATGACAAGTTAAGAGAAAAAACAAGGTACAAACTGGGATGGAACTATCAAAGAACATGGAAAATAGGAGTCTGTGTGATGCCCATTTTTGTGTTTTGAAAGTTTTCCTCACCTGGAAGTTACCCATAAAAATCTTGATCTACCTTGCCCCATTTTTGTATGTTTTTCTTGTTCTGTCATCCCAACATGAAGAACAGGTGTTTACATCAGTCTTTTACATATCTAAAACGCTTTAGCATGCTGCCCTGGATCCTCTCACTTTCTTCACGGGATCACAACTTCATTCAGCACAGGAGATGTTATTCAGTATTTTGTTTTAACCTTCTTGTTCAGCTTGTGATTCAGATTTTTTTGTTCTTTCCCTTTTTTTATCAAGCACATATACAAAAGCTTTGCATAGATCACAAAATTATTTATTTCCTTCTTGGTTTTTCCTTTAAGATGCACAATATTTGACCATTTTAGAAGCATTAATTAATTTCTCTCCACAATACAGTTGCTGTAAGATGCTATTCTTTTTTCACAGAATAGTTGGGAACCTGAGGCACAGATATTTAGGCACCAATACAGGTTAGGTGTGGACCTGCTGGAGTCAAGTTCTGAAGAGAAAGATCTGGGGGTCCTGGTAGACAGAAAAATGACAATGAGCAAGCAGTGTGCTCATGGAATCCTGGGCTGCATAGGGCAGAGTATGACTAGTAGGTCGAGGGAAATCATTCTCCCCCTCTACTCTGCACTGGTGAGGCCACAACTGGAATACTGCATCCAGTTCTGGGCTCCCCAATTCAAGAGGGATAGGGAACTACTGGAAAGAGTCCAGCAAAGGGCAACGAGGATGATTCAAGGATTGGAGCATCTCCCTGATGAAGAAAGGCTGAGAGAGCTGGGACTCTTTAGCCTGGAGAAGAGAAGGCTGAGGGGAGACCTTATCAATGCTTATAAGTATCTGAAGGGTGGGTTGAAGGAGGAGGGAGCCGGACTCTTTTCAGTGGTTGCCAGTGAGAGGACGAGGGGCAACAGGCACAAGCTGGAACATAGGAGGTTCCACTCAAATATGAGAAGAAACTTCTTTACGGTGAGGGTGCCAGAGCCCTGGAACAGGCTGCCCAGGGAGGTTGTGGAGTCCCCTTCTTTGGAGATTTTCAAGACCCGCCTGGATGCAGTCCTGAGTAACATGCTCTGACGTGCTCTGGGCAATCCTGCTTCGGCAGGGGAGTTGGACTAGATGATCTTTATGGTCCCTTCCAACTCTAAAAAATTCAGTGAAATTCAGTGAAATATTAAAGTTTAAATTGTTAAAAGCATTCACTAATTACTCGTTCCCAAGTTTAACCAAACAGGAGAGCATTCCTTCATATTTTATGCAAGCTCAAAGCATAGCTCCAGCAGACATAGCTGGAGATGTTACGCATTATCCGCTTTAGCAAATTTGTCCCTTGGTGTAACACACTGGGAACACATTCATGGCTTAACAATTTAACTGACTTCACCCAGTGCCACGCAGCAGCTCTGTGGTAGAGGCAGGAATAAAAACCCAGTTTTCCACAACAGCACTCTAATCCCTTAAGCATTAATCCATGGTTATATCATTAAAGATCGTATCACTGTGTACAGAAGGAGACCAAAATTTTTATGGATAACCATACCCCTGTTATTCTGTATCTTGATTTTGTAACTTCTACAGTGATCTTCTGAAGAGCGGTCAGATGTTCTCAGGGGAGAAGTGGGGAGCATGGAGGAAAAGTCTTGCTCTGCTAACTTCTGACAATTGACGTTAGAGTAACTCCCAGAAAAGGGACACCATCAAGGGAAAATCCCAGCAATTTCAGACTGGATTGTACCCTGTCCAAAACTGTCAATTGACACAAAACACTAGCTAGCTTTGGACTGTGTGAATAGATGCCTACATTCAGGAAAATCTTCACTGGCACTTGGATCTGCTCACCAAACATCCTAGCAAATATCAAGACTTCTCATAAAAGCAGGGAATTCACAGTCTTATTGAAAAATAATAATAAAATAAGCAAATGGTACATAAATTACAATTTTTAAAAAGTGTGGAAAAAAGCAGATTATAGCTTCAATTTAGGTTTCTGGTTTTGGTTTGAACACAAGGCATCCTGAGGTATCTCTCTGTTGTCAACAACAGATTAAATTCTCAAGCTCCCCTTTTGTATTGTGTCCAGACCAGATAGGATTCAGTGTTGGCCCGGTGTCAGATTTTGCTTGATGTAAAATTTCCATGCTGTTCATATACCACAGTGCCAGACACAGCCAGATTACTAATAGAAAGGGTGTGTCACTGGAAAGCAAACTCCTATCTCTGGAGTCAGAAAAATAATTTGCTCGTAGGGATGGAAGGGCACATTTCTTCCTACCAGGAAATTTTCACATCACCAGATGGATTCACAAAACCTGCTTACCACGTGTGGTTTGCAGCCTTTCCAACACGCTCATCTGCCAGCTTGTCTCTCCCCACACCATCCTAGATGGCAAAAACCAAAACAAAATGGATTTAGCAAACTCATCCTACCTATGCAGCTCTACAGAGGAGGAACCTATACAAGACAGGTAGGCATGCTACAGGGGAAAGGCCGTGGTCCCCCCCTTCTGGCTGGTAACCCCACCTGAAGGCAGATGTTGTGGCCAGGAGCCCAGACTCTGTCAGCAGCCCAGGAGCCACACCACGTGGCAGGTCAAACCAGGGGAATCGTCAAGGGTTTGGCCAAAGCTCAAGAAGTCAGGGGTTTTCTACAGTAAGCAAAGGTACCGTGCAAAGGGTGAACAAGGAGAAAGTGTTCACAGATATGTCAGGAATCATAGCCAACATAAAAGTGAGTTTTGAAGCTGGAAGAGGAGCAATACTTAGGGAGCAAGGACGGAGATGAAGTCAAAAGAAGGACTCAAGTCAGCCCATATAGTCCGAGGGTGTATCCTTCATGCAAACACACCTACCTGCCATCTGCATGCAGACTACAGCAGCACACAACAACCCAGAGCCGGGACTCACAACCAGAGGACATCTCTTCCCAAGGCAGGCTGTGACTCATGATGGGCAGGAACTCCATGGGAATCCAGCTTCTGAAACCATCCACGCTTGATTGTTTCTATCTCATGACATCCCAAATACCCAGCATGACACAGAGAGCAAAACACATATTTGATAAGTCCAAATACAAAAATGATCCCCTGGAGCACTGTGGTGCATGCGTACCTCAAACACTTCAAAAGTGAAAAAAACCACAAACATGAGAAGAAGAGTTATCCCTAGTTAAGGGATTTACAATTATTTTTGGCTTTTGAAGAAGGATTAATTCCCTCATCCCTTTACCGTTTTAATGTCAAAACTGACACAGTAAAAGTGTTACTCATTCCTGACCAAAGATATCAGAAAAAGAATGAAAAATGAGTAGAACTTTGATATAGTAGTTGTGTCTGATCCCCAACATCACAAGAGACTCAGGAAAGTAGCTACAGTCCTAGAAAGATATTTTATGGGAAAATAATATATTTTTTTTAGATCTAAGGCTTGCCACATCACACAGTAGGAAATAATTTGTGTATGGCAAGGATGTGTGGATGAGAGAAAAATGTCTTCACACGTATTCCCAGCTAAATTCCAGCTGGAGCAGACAAACTCAGTGTAAACCATGAACAGGGTACAAACAAGCAGTCTAGGACCACAGCAAGCAAAACGCTTAAACTAAACTCAGTGTTATGATCAGGACTTGAGTTCTATGCTCAATTTGGCACTTTTTTTTGTGGTATTGGTGGTTGCACTGTTTGACTGCTCCTCAGTCAAAAAAACTGGCACCTCGAAGAACTGTGTAACCCTTTACAATATGTTTATGCTAGTTAGCCTCACAGTCTCAAAAAACATACCCACAAACTCCATTATCTCTGCAGTGAATCATTGGAACTGGCACAGGTCTGGCCTCTGCTCCCAGACAATTTCTGGGCTTAATCAGAAATTAGCACAGGCCAAAAATGATGGTCATTGGGCACACTGGGTTGTGAAGAAAAGATTTTAGTAGTGAATTATTAGGAGGTCATTTCAAGTCAGTCGGTCTCAGTGCCAGACAACAGTCTTGAACACCCTTAATCTACTAGTACAGACACAGCCTAAGTGTCTGTAAACTGCTTGGATGGAGAATTGTAGGAAGCTGTGTTTAAAAACTCAATTTCATTAATGAGTCTGAAATCAAGCAGCCTCTGGCATCTCCAGCATGAGTAGCTTACAGCATTGCCCAGGAGCCTGTCCCCGCAGATGGATGTGCCAAAGCAAATCGCGACAGTGTTAGCAGTCCGTTTCAGGACAAAGTCACCCAGATCCATTTCAGCTGCCTTCACTCATGAGTTAAATTAATCCAGCTAGATTTAAACTCAGCTGGATTAGGAATAACTGAGCCACCATAGGCATAACATTCACTGCAATGGCAAATAAACCCTAGTGGACAGATTTAAAAGGCAGCACAGGGAGAGAAGTTTCTGGCTCTTCTAACTCGGTTAGAGGACACCTAAGCTGCACTTGAACATTGGATCTGTTCAGTGGCCAGAATAGAGCAGCGAAATACTTGTTCATAATTTTAAATAAAAGTTTTTCTTTGCTATAAAGAATTGAACAAAAGTAAAGAGTGACAAAATTGAACAGCCCTTGGACAAGCAGTTCTCTGCGTGGTCTTCCCCATCATTAACCCAGCCACACTCTGTGTCACTCCTTGACAGACAACCATAACTAACCCTGCACCTTCCTCCTACCTGTCTGATTTTTCAGGTTGCTTTCTCTCCCTTGTATCTTTGCACTGAAGGGTATTGCCATCATCTTCCACAACCAGATGTATTAGATTCACATCCCACAGCATCCACCCACACTCTTTCTGACTTGCTCCAAAGTCCTCTATGTGTAAAATAGAAAGTGAAAAAGTACACTGCACATTTACTGCAATATATAATTTTCAAGAAGAGGTACAATAAGAGCATTAAATATAGAGCCTGATTTTCTCCTCGTCTACAGAATACATTAATCCTGCAGAACAGCAGCCAACACTGCAGGAAATAATGTCGCAATATTGTAGCAGCCACGTAGGAAATCACAACACAAGCCCTTACAGGAGGCGTAGTTGTTTTGATTTTTAAACAAAACCAATTTCGTTTTTTCATACTCACAACACTAAAGTGTGTGAGCCCAAGTCATCCATCCAGCATCCAGGAAAGAGGCCATGTGTATGCAAGTGCTGAGTCTGGGAGTCCTTGTGAGAACGTGGAAGAAAAGGGACACCAGCTGCTGAGTCCTTCTCACATATGGTTTCCTCTTATGCTTGTGACCACATGCTGGCTTTGGATATACCTTTTTGTACTCAGCTTTTCCATCCCCATCTCCACCTCCATCAGGATTTCCTCGTTGCCTTTTGTCTCCCAGTCTTGGTGGGCTATAGATGCATATAAATGTGTGCTAGGATCTTGCAGGCCATCAAAAGATGCTGTTCTCACAGCCCTTCTCTTGACTTTGCCTCAGTGTTTCCACAGTCTTCTCCAGGCTTAACATTTGTGTAATAACTCTCTATAACAGCATCTACACAAGAAAGTTCCTGGGCTCCTTGTTGCACTACACATTTGGCTGAGAGTCCAATAATGGTTATTTCTTGAGAAAAGGGTGCCAAAAATGAGTCTTGGGCATGTAAGGTAGTTTCAACATGTAGCCAAAGACTGCATTATTCGGGACTCTGTTCGATGACTTGGACTTATTGCACCAGTATAAACAGCCCAGTACAAGTAGCGGGAAATTGCAAGAATGCAAATGGAGTTTTTTCACTCACTGCTCTCAAGGTTCATTTGTATCTCTCAGAGGCTGTGTAAAATCACATCAAAGGCAATGCATTATTTTTACATAAATCAATTGTTAGGAAGTTTCCAGCAATAAACGTAATTAATTTAGTACTGAATAAGATAAAAACATTCCTATAAATACACTCTCAAGCAATTATATCCATAGAAGATCGTGCCCATTTGCAAATAAAAAACTATTGATAAGAAACAGTTATACTTACAGGTTTCTCTGTGTTCACAACATTTGATCTAACACGTAGAAACTGTGAACAGAATAGGAAATAGTATTCTGCATTATCCATACAAAATCTAGAAATAAATGTTACAACAGATGACTCACTTTATATATACTTTGCTTGCTCCACTTACAGATCTCCTGCATTTCCCCACTCTCAAAACTCAGTGTCTCCGAGTATCAAGGCACCTGACACTGCCTCAACACTTCCATGGGATGCCTTCCACTCAGTACCTCCTGCTTCTTAACACCTAACTTTCTCTTCCTAATATTAGCAACAGCTCTGCCATAAAATTAAAGTTTACTTTACTGGGCATTACTTCTCCCATATTACTCAGCTCAGACCCTGCTTCTTACAAGAAAAGGGCACAGACAATAACTTTCCCCTTCAGCAACTCACCAAACTCATGTCATGTTTACAAAACTCAAAAAAAATTACTCCAGAGAAGCTAGAGCTCAGGCTTCTTATGACTTCAGGCTACCTTGGCTGCATACAGTATCAACATAGCAACAATATTACTGAAAAAAATCTTTTTTTTTTAAAAAGAGAGTATAGGTACTTCTCTGCATGTCCTTTCAGGTAAATATGATATTAAAACAATATGTGGGTGATGTTCACTCACTTATTCTATTCTATTCTATTCTATTCTATTCTATTCTATTCTATTCTATTCCATCCTATTCTGATTCTGATTCTGATTCTGATTCTGATTCTATTCTGCTCTTTTCTATTCAGTTCTGTTCTTGTTCCTTTCATTTTAGCTTGTGTGTGCAATTTTAACTTCTGCTCTTCTTTCCACCTACAAAAATTTTTGCTTTTTCTCCTTTACTTTATTATTTCAGTGTGTCCTGTATTCAAAACTGATTGAATGCAGCTTGTTTACCACCATAAGGACAATTATATTGACAGAAGCATATTAACGTTTCTGACAGTCCAGCACTGAGTGCTTTGTTATGCACCTCAGATTTTTGTGGGTAATAATAACAATGGAGAGATGTGTGATTCTCCCATGAATGAAAGGGCTTTTCCAGGCTCTAAGACAAACTCAATTATTCAGCTGCTTTTCCACCCTCCCTGATTTGTCACCATGAAACAGCAGCCCAGCAGTGAGCTACCGTGGCAAAACACAGCACTTTCTGGAAGTAAGAGAAAGACCACGCTGCATTCCTGAAGAAGACAAAAGGAATTAATCTGAACATGCCGGGGGCTCAGTGCATGGCCAGAGGGCTGCCTGCATTCAACCCTCAACAGGAATTTCATTTTGAAACTTGGCAATAAGGGTAGCTCATAGCACAATATTTGAGGAAACCATGGTCACTTCAGGGCTAGAAGTTGCCCTTTGCCCAAATTCTGATTTCAGACTTCTACAGAAAAAATGAATTGTGAAGAAACTTTTTTTTTAAAAAGTATAAAAACCACACAGTGGGATCCCTAGAAATTCCTGCCAAAGAATACATACTGATATCTAAAGCAGGCATTGTGCTAAAATAGTGCTTCATATATAAATTGATTTGGCCCTCAACAAATTAGTACCAGTTCATAAAAATATCTCAGATGCAATATAGAGATAATAATATATAATAGAAAATGTATCTAATTCACAGAATTTTGAAGTCACCCTGTCCTTTTTACAGTGACGTTCTAAGGGTGGCATGGCTTTTAAGATAACAGCATAACAATTACATTACTTCCAACCACTGCATTTTGTAGCTGCATATACATACACACATATCTACACACACTTGCGCTTGTGTATGCTGTGCTGCAGATTTATTAAAGAGAAGACATTTGCGTCAGTTAATCTCATGTATTTAATAGCAGCAGATCTTCTGCTGGAGGCATCGCATCTCCATATTACAAGCTGAGAATCTGTCCCACGGAAGTCGTTGTAATTTACAACTTGCACTTTGTAAGAGCAATGGCAGCCAACAATATGTTGCAGTCCACCTATGCAAAATCAGAACCCTCTGCACATCGAGGGAGACTAGAAGAAACAGTCCTTCAATCCCCTTTTGAATAAATAACTTGCATTACTGTGCAGCTAATCATACGCCGCCCTGCAAACAGAAAACATCTGCAATATTCGCTTTATAAACATTGTTCACATGAAGTTTTCATCCGGTTGGTTTGTTTGTGCTTTTTCCACGTTTCATAACACTGCGGGAATGGAAATGAAGACTTTTTTTTTTTTCTGCATAAAACGGGCACACAGAGCAAGATTACATCTGCCAGGAATGACGTGTCTTTCCCTCCATGCAATGCACTGGCTGCTCGAAAAACAACAACCATCCTGACAGTGTCACAAGTCCATACAGGTGTGATGGATTGCTGCTCTTCAAGCAGAGCTCTATCTCACTGCTATGAAAAAAAAGCCACATGGAGCAAGGCAATTTCAGGGTGACCACTCATCTGCAGACACGGAGGAACACGTGCCATTCCAACTGGGAGCAATGTAAATGAAATTTCTGCACGTGGCAGTGGCACTCCTGTGGCTGTTCTGGGGCTTGATGCCACCATCCCCGCTCACTTCCCGCTGACTGAAACACAGGTGAGGCAGAGCCTGAAAGAAAGCAGATTGCACTCTTTTACGTACATAGGTGAACATTTCATCTTTTATGTCCCGGATATAAAATTATCACACAGTCTGAGTAGTTGTGTTTTTCATGTGTATAAACAATAATAAATATTTGTATGGATCTGAAGATGAGCACTTTTAAAGAAAGGTGTCTTATTAGAGAATCCTTGCTACAGAGAAAATCCTACTTAAGCCAATGAATATTTTAATTATGGCATTCTTGGGGAGCAAAACATTATAGAGCTGACATTACTATGTGGGCCAGCCAGAAACAGGATTTCAGGGGTGGAAAATTCTCTCATATTATTCACTGAGACAATAAAATTAACAGCAGCAAAAGTCACCTTTTTTGCTGTACACTCCAGGATGAGCTTTGTCAGAACACATGATCAGAAAGATATAACAGTTTAGCATTGCAAATACAGACTAAAAGAAAAGTGCAGTGGATCTGCCGGCATTAGGCTGCTTGCAGTGAAATGGCAGTAACTGTAAGAAGGAAATTTCAGGAGCACTTAAGATATTTCTAACTTGACATAGACACGACTGCGGGATTTTCCCTTCTTGCCCTGAACTCAGTGGGCATTAAGGTTGCTAAGGACTTTGCAGGAGGAAATCTTTTCCTTCCTCTGCTTGCCAAGTATCTCTGCATTTCAGGCATTATCTGCTGCCTCTGTAGCTTCTCACTGCTATGCCCTTGTCCCTGAAACATGCACTGTTTAGATAGGTGTTCCAGTGCATGTCAGAGGCAGTTCTGCTCGCACTCTAGCTATTGGTTTTCTGGTCAAAAGTCTGTACGCTTTACATTTTCTGTTGGTTTTGGTTTTGTTTTGTTCTGTTGTTTTGCCCAGCAGCACTCCCGTGCACCCTCTCCTGCAGCCCTCCCCGGCTGCTAGAGCAAACACACAGCTGAAGAGCTCGGGAGCGCCATGCTTCAAACACTCACTCCCACCTGTACTATTTACTGCTCTTTGTCAGCCCACCAAAGACCAAGAAGTGGGCACACGTCCAGGAGGAAGCATTTGTCAGATGATTGCCCTGCTCTTATAGATTCATAGATTGGTCCGGGCCGGAAGGGACCTCCAAAGGTCATCTAGTCCGACCTCCCCACAGTCAGCAGGGACACCCCCAACTAGACCAGGTTGCCCAGGGCCTCGTCGAGCTTCACCTTGAATATCTCAAGGGAAGGGGCCTCAACCACCTCCCTGGGCAACCTGTTCCAGTGCTCCACCACCCTCATGGTAAAGAACTTGTTCCTGATATCCAATCTAAATCTCCCCTTCTCCAACTTAAAACCATTGCCCCTCGTCCTGTCACTGCAGGCCTTTGTAAACAGACCCTCCCCAGCCTTCCTGTAGGCCACCTTCAGGTACTGGAAGACCGCTATGAGGTCTCCCCGGAGCCTCCTTTTCTCCAGGCTGAACAACCCCAGCTCCCTCAGCCTGTCCTCGTAGCAGAGGTGCTCCAGCCCCCTGATCATTTTGGTGGCCCTCCTCTGGACCCGCTCCATCAGTTCCATGTCCTTTCTATATTGAGGGCTCCAGACCTGCACACAGTACTCCAGGTGAGGTCTCACCAGAACAGAGTAAAGTGGCAGAATCACCTCTCTGGATCTGCTGGCAACATTTCTTTTGATGCAGCCCAGGATGCGATTGGCCTTTTGGGCTGCAAGTGCACACTGCCTGCTCATGTCCAGCTTCTCGTCCATCAGCACCCCCAAGTCCCTTTCCTCAGGGCTGCTTTCTCTGTGTCAGTCTTCTCCAGTAAAGTTACATGATATAATTAACTATCCCATGCTATATGATGTGCAGGTCTACTTTTACTCCAGCTTTTGGGTTGTGTGTCAAGACACATATACTTCTACTTTTTGTGTCTGAATAAAGACCATGGAAAGAAATCCAGACTTTCACGGCTTAACCTAGCACATTTTTCTGAACCCATATAATACTATCAGAAAAATGTCACTAAAATATTAAAACCTCTGTGCAATGACACAAATTTCATGGTGTCAAGAACCACGCAAGCAGACACCACTTGCTCTGAAGCTGCCGCCTTGCATTCAGAGAGCAAAGTCTCTTAAAACAATTTGCAGCAGGATTATTCTTTGTCTTTAGTAAGGCCACCTGCACGCCCTCTACACTTCAGAAGGCAAAAACGCCCCTCTGTCTCCCCACGGGACAAGAAACAGTGCAGTCTGCTGGAGCGAGGACGGTGCTGGCAGCAGGGATGTCCTGAGCCGTAACTAATCCAACAGAAGCAACTGATTCATTCTGTGGCCTTCGGCAAATCCCTTCATTCCCCTGCTTTCGTTTCCCCAGCTGTAAAGTGAGAACAGCAATATGCACTTTGCAGGAATACCGCAGTGATGTCAGTGCCTCCCAGCCACGCTTTCCAAGGAAACTTTAGCCTGCCCGCACAGAAAGCGAAGCCAGTTCATTCCCATGGTGCAGGCTCAGTTGAGCAAAAACAGAACTCTGTAGAGGAAATTACCAAATTAGAAAGTTGAAAGCAGAGCCTGGAAAACAGAGGCTGAAAAGGCATTACATTAGAAGAGGCACAGGGTCCTTTGGGATTTACTGAGCCTCCTCTGGCAGATCATAAATTCTGCTTTTTCTACCCCTGTTTAAAAGTTCTGGCAGAGTCCATGAGGTGAATAATTTACCTGAGGTGGAACTTGAAAGCCATTTGATGTGACTGTGATTCTGAAAAAAATCAAAAGGCAACTTTTTATGCAGATTTGAGCCAGCATTATCAAATCCATGAACAATATCAATTTTCTGTGTATGTCATTTTTCTCTTCTGACTGGTTCTTATGATCAGTAAGCAGCATTCATTTTTTACAGAGTACTGCAAAATGCAATAGGTGTTATCAAGGAAAGAAGAAACACAATTGAGGCAGTCTAACAAAGCCTGTTGTGTTTTAACTGATTCTCAACCACAGCAAACAACAAAATGTGCCAACACCAGCAACTGAAGGAAGACGTATTTACGAGACAAAGCTCAGTTTTCTCCATGCTAAAACACCTACTTAGGTGGATGAAGCATGTACAAGTTCATTGCTTGGAGCATGCGGCTGGTGGGAAGGTATATATACAGCTGCAATATTGGGTAGTAATTGGACACATCTCTCCCATTCTCAGTCCCTATGCAGCTGGACCCCTGTGATATGTCTTCTGACTCTGCCATTTTCTGCCAAGTCAATCCTCTTATTAGTTTCCTTAAACACAACCTGTCGTCCATCTGGAGAAATCGCTCCGAAATAGCAACATCAGTGTTATAACCCTGCTGTTTTAGGAAGCTAGCTGTAAGCATCAGAGATCTAAGAGCAAAGTGCACAGCCTGAGCCTGCCCACCTATTTTGGCCATTCCCCTGTCTTTAGTGGCCTGATCTTATAAAAAAACTTTTTAAAAAACTGATCTAAAAAAACCCACCCTAACAGGTCACTTATTTTTCTTCTTGTTATTGGAGGGAATATTAAAATCCGTTGTGGGGAATTATTCCAAACAGCTAGTCCACAGCTTATACAGCCACAGGATTTAACCAGGGGAGGAAGGAATGTTTTCAGAAAAATGTTTTATATATAACTGTGCACTTAATTAAGTGCAATTTTACTGAAACTTCTCTTTGATCCAATCCATTTTCCTCCTTTTTGGACAATTCTTTACAGTTTTCTTGGCTCCCTGTCAATGGCTTAGGAATGATCTTCTGCACTTTCCTGATATATACTGTCATTACTCAACTGATTCCCGTAGAATTATGATAATTATACCTATTAGTCTGCCAGAACCTCTACAGCCCGTGTTCCTGACGTTGGTATAAATCACTCCATCTATTCACAGAGTATATCGTCATTTTTTTCCCCGTAGCTGAGTCACCAGTCCCAATACAGTGACACTTTATGTTTCTTTGAACTCTCTCGCTGACATCTGTACTTGCACAAATTTCAGGAGTTCTGCTGTGACTTTCTCTGGAGATCTATGGAAAACTCTCTCGTTCGTCTTTAATCCGACACTGATCCATTGGGAGAGCAAGGTGGAGGGCATGGTCTTCATATGCCTGGTGAGATCATTGCACAGAATAAAGCTTTACAGGAACCCCACCAAATTAGAATCACTTTCTTGCAGCAGAGAATGGCATAGCAAGTGTCTCGAATCCCACAGCTCTCTGACTGGGCATTGCAGCCACATAACGACATTAGAAGACAATTACCATGCGAAGTAGAGAAATACAATCTGACAGCATAAAGGTTTAACCAGAGACAGAACTGTCTGGGGTACAATGGGTCACACTGCATCACATACTGCAGTGTTGGTGTACGCAAACCCTTGTCTAGATTTGTCTAAAGAGTCCTTCTGCTGTAATTTTGTCTGCAGTGGCAACTCCATGTTAGATTGTGACGGGAATAATAGAGAAAGTGTGAGGTAAGGAGGCAGGTATTTTCGTTCTGTTTCATTTGATGCATTAAGCGTAGGTTTTCCTACTCTGTGTCAATAATTTATAGCAATAGTATGTAGTGCCTTCAAAATCCATCTGCAGCACTTTTGGCCCAAGATCGCTTCCTTTCAGCTGCACAGCAAATCCTCCTTAGAGTCCTCAACCCTGACTTTCCAATCCCTACATGGAGGGCTAAGGATGAAGGAACAGGTCACCAGGACACTGTCCACAAGGAGGGCCCCGCAGGACTTGGGAATATCACAGAAGTTAAGAGGGAATCACTGGAGGTGTTTGTACGCAGCCATTGCAAACCCAGCAGGTTCGGACCACAGGAAGGGCTCCTTCAGCTGCAATCGGGGTCTGAGGCAAGCCACTGCAGCACACGGGGCTCTTCTGAAAGGTTAAGTAATTTATTTTTCATGTCCATGAAAGTACATAGGCCTGGGGAATAACTTCCATCCCCTTCTCCACTTCTGTTCAGCCCTGATACACGTTAAATTATATAATACGCAGCAAAAGCCATTGCCAGGCTGGCTTACAGCTCTCTGCCTGTTTTTCCAGTTTCAAAGCATTAACCACCTTGGAAAAATGTGCAGAGGTATTTGACACATATTCAAAAATAAACAGCTATATTTTATTCAAAAATAAACAGCAAATATAAAGGGGGCGGTGTGCAGGCACTACGCATTACAGTCCCTCCGGCAAAAAAAAACCCAAAAAACCAGCACCACCCAGGAAGCAAAGAAGATTAAGTTGTTGAGTAATTATTTCAAAACTAAGATGCAAAAGGAGGTGAGGAAAACGGTGCATTCATTAAAACTATGCAGGTAGCAGCAGGCTACTGTCAGCACCTTAACTACAATCTCTAGTAGAGCGACAACTAACGCCTTCATTTTTGTCACAGGGCACAGTCAATAGCGAGGAGCTGGTGCACCAGCCTGAGTACTGGGGGATGGCTGCTGTGTTTCAGGAGACCATCGTTCCTTCCTAGCTCCCAGAGGAAAAGGATTCACTGCTAGAGTGTATTTGCTGGAGTATATTTGTGCTAAATTATCACACTCACACTAGCCAGTGGAAGAGCAGTGTGCTTCCACCCATTCCTCTTCCCTTGCCCACTTGCTCCCAAATGACAGGAACAGGAAAAATGTTTTCCCATTTATCCCTGACCAACCAGACCCGATTTCCTAAATAGCACCATATGAAGACTGCAAGGCAGGTAGCCCATAGGCACAAAACCCTGATCTCTCCAGTGCCTGAGTTACCCAATGCTGTTCTGAAAGAAGAGCCTTGCAACTCATGTATGATGCTGATGAAATATTGCCATCATTCCTCACGAAAGTGAATCAATTTGTCACAATGTTTTGCCTTTTATTCTAGAAATTCCATATACAAAGTGAAAAATATCATGGTACTAAATATTTTGCAGTAATAAATGAATATAATTACAGATTTAATACTATCTATAAAATGCTCTTTCTCAGGAGAAAACAGGTATTTTTCTACTGTTGTGATATTCCCGGCAGTTGATAGAAATGCAAAGTTAAACAACAGAACCTCCTTTAATTTCACAGTCTGTGATTCTTTCATAAAACTTTTAAAGATCAATTATGTCCCATCAATGCAGAAGTCAGGCTGAACTAAGTGATTTATGCATAAATAGCCTTACACAGTCAACTACCGTAGAATGAGCAACTCATCTGTTAAACGTACATTCAAAGAACTGTTATTTTTGGCACTATTATACTTTACCATTATATTAATCTTTCTGATTCTTCATATTTTCTGTTATGGAGGCATCTTGTTGTGCATGTAGTTCTGTGTGACTTTCATTAAACTTGCGCAGCAGAACAAAACTGAAATTGAAACCAGAGAGCAATTGTTTACTGATGGGCCTGTGCAATATCCTACAAAAAAAATGAAAATGATGAATTAATGCTTTTCAAAGCCACCCTCATTTTTTAGGTTTATCTCACAGTGACATTGTTTAAGCACCAAAAAAAATAAAAGATGGATTTGCTTTCCTTTCCCCTGGAAAACAGAGGAAGTGTTTGCATTCCAGTAGAAGCTGGAAGCATGGCTGGCTGTGACTTTTGAAAAAGTGATATTGCAATAGCTTATTGCACCTTTCACATTAAACTGAAGGCTTGCCTAAAAACCGAATGCACTCTCATGTGAAGCAGAGCTAGCAACACTCAGGTAAGTCTTTGAAAACTCATTCTCCAACTCAGAGAGGCTAGAAATATCAGGTAGCCAACACAGAACTGTAGAATGGTTAGAGTTGGAAGGACTGGATCATCGAGTTCCAAACCCCCCTCTCCCCCCCCCACCCTGCCATGGGCAGGGACGCCTCCACTAGAGCAGGTTGCTCAAAGCCCCATCCAGCCTGGCCTTGAACACCTCCAGGGATGGGGCATCCACAGCTTCTCTGGGCAACCTGTTCCAGTGTCTCACCACCCTCACAGGAAAGAATTTCTTCCTAATATCTAACGTAAATCTCTCCTCTTTCAGTTTAAAATAGTTACCCATCGTCCTATTGCTACACTCCTTGATAAAGATTTCCTCCCCATCTTTCCTGTAGCCCCTTTAGGTAATGGAAGGCCATTATAAGGTCTCCTTTGAGCCTTCTCTTCTCCAGGCTGAACAATCCCAACTCTCTCAGCCTGTCTTCATAGGAGAGGTGCTCCAGCCCTCGGATCATCTGGTAATGGAGTTTACATGCTCTGGTGAGAGCTGAAGAAAATTGTGTCTGCTTTATTTTTAGCTCTCCAGCGCATTGTAATCAGTAATTTTATCCCCAGTTACCTCTCAATGTCGTCGTGACACAGCATTAGTGCAGCTAATGCTGAGTGGGGAGGAGCCAGGAGACTTTCTGGATCTGGCATTTCCCTGCTGCTTCAGGGCAACTAGCAAGTTCTCACTATTGAAAAGGTGAGGTCAGGAGAAGAGCTGAGGGGCAGAATACGTCCCAGCAGGTGGCACAGCAGATCCCTGACCCAGCACAACAAAAAGCTGCTTCTTGTCTATTCAAAGAAGCCACAAACTATAAGAGCAAGATGTTGGTGTTTACTGGCACCATTGTGAGTCTAATGGTCTACAAAGCCAGTATCAAACCAGAGATGATCAGAAGTATTTTTGGAGTAGCTTGTAAAAGGTACTTGCATATTAGGGAAAATGCAGACTCATAAATAGTCGAATTCCACAGTTTTAACTGAATAATTTAAATTTTATCATGGTGGCTCTTTAATTAGGTGGAAGAGCCACTAGGTATTTTGATTTTGCTGTTGAAGAGTCCTACAAGTCCAAACTCAAAACAGTGCATAATCCAAATGCTAAAGTAACAAAGAAATCTTATCACAGGAGAACAAACAAGCAATATCTATTCAGTCAATATCTAGCAATGGAGTAAATGAGTTGAGGTGTATCATTTAAAATCTCCCTGTAAAGTAAAAGGCTGGAGCACATTGGAGCAACACAAAGCTTATGGCACACGTGAACTTTCCATCTACAAGAAGCAGTTACAATGCTGCTATATCCCCAAAAACCTGCCTAGAAAACAAAGAAAGAGTAGTTTTTTCTGCCAGCATTAGGATGAGCATGTGGGAGAGCATGAGAGAATCTGCAAAATATGTTTCTCCTTGGGCCTGATTTATTGCTACTTGTCTAACAGCAGTGTGCTGAGCCCCTCACCACTGCAGAAGTAGACCCTTCAGGCTGCCTTTGTGCTTAGATGGTGGATGGTGGATGGACCGCTCTGCCTGCAGTCCGGCTCAGCCCCGTGGCCTCTGCCCACACCCCCCCACCTTTACCCTTCATAACGATGCTGTGAGAATGTGACTGTCACAGTGCGTTGCAAGAAGTTATGATCAAACCCCCCCAAAAAAGCCCGAATATTAAGGCTTAGAGCCCTCTCTCCATCAGTCACCAGCTCTTAGGAGGAGAATGAAGGAATTGGGAAAGGAAGGAATTGGAAAACTCCCATCACAAGAACACAGTCTTTTATTGGAGGCACTTCCTCTTCTATGTCCTTAAATGCTCTGAGAATTTCATGTTTTATTGATCATCCCATGCTTAAGCTCAGCTAATGGACAGTACCAGTTATTCAACCAGTTAGTAGAGGAGAGATTTTAAATCATGTTGAAACGAAAATATGACTCACAAGACCGTACTCTTTGCAGATTTTATGCAAGTGCTAGAGCATCATAGCTCACAGTTCAAAGACAGAAAAGGTTCTGAAAAACTGTTAACACAGAATGGCTCTGACTCCACACTACTCTGCATCCTGCAATCTTTAGCATAGGTACAAAATGTAACGCAGCCAAAAAAAAAGCAGTGGTTTTTTTCCACTTTCAAGTGACACCACCAAGGTACCTCTCCAGGTAGATCATTTAGGAGCACATATAACTTTCAACACTCAAGCAGTGTAATGCTACTTCTAGTTTCCCAATGGGGTAGCAAGTGCTCCTGCTTTGCTGGATTGGGCCCTAAATAACAACTTGCCATATGAGACAAAGGAAAATACAGTATTTTCTCTTAGGTGACCTTTTTAACTCTTCTTTAAGTAAACAGAATGCAAACTGAAGGTTCAGTCTGTCTGACCGGAAAGCTCATTTCATTAGTAATGGGAATTTAACCTGTAGGAAATGTGGGGGAGGCAACTTAATTTTGAACTTGCCTGTCTGAACACATGATCACAGCACCCAGAGGGGCACCTTGCTTAGAGGTCCCTGGTGATGGTGAGAAAGGTGTTATTAATTTCCCGTGAAGAACAGCAGATGTGGGAAGGAAAGAGGTCCCTGCTGCTCTCCAGTCTGAAAGGGGCTGCAACACACAGATATGGGCAGCTGTAGCAGGGTAACCCTTAACAGAGGGTTCCAAAAAGCAGCCTGGAATTGGAAAGGATTTTCTGTGATGTTGCCTTGAGAGGGCTGCTCCCTCCTGCCCATGTACAAAGGCGAGGTTCTCCTTGAGGACTTCTTCTACTGAGAGGTTCCCACCCCTCCTCAGCCGCCGGGGAGGTAAACACAGGTCTGAGGGCAGAGATGGCAGGGAAGGGTACTAACACTCTTTCTTCCTGGAAGGCCTGAAGTAGGATCAAGTGTGAGGATGGCCAGTAACTCCCGTACAGTAAAGTAAAGGTGAGAATCTCCATGACTGTTGTATTGCTTTTGTTACTATATAGTAACATAACAGGTAGGGGTCTTTTCCTCATTTCTCTGCTACACTGAGATTCCTCCTGAGCCATTCCTCCCACAATTTTGTTTTGCTGCAGTTTTGCTTGTCTTTGCGAAGCAGGAGAGCACCAGCATCTCCTGTGGCCTGAGAAGAGCTGTAAAACCCCTGATCTGAAAGGACCTCAGGGCCTGCTGCCTGGCTGCTTCAGGCAGCAAAGGATTCGCATGCTATTGAATTACGGTCTTCTGTGGCTGAAGGGAGCAGCAAGGTAACGCCACACTCACCGGCTGACAGCACAGCTGCTGAAGCATCTTTTTACAGATTTTAAGCATCAGCTCCCTCTCCTACAGTAGCTGTGTTGTGTAAAGAGCACGGGTGGTGCCTTAGCTTTCAAGATAGCTTCCAACTGCTGAGAACAATTTAGCCTGCTGTCTGGTGGGGTTAGTCTAGAAGAATAAATAAATGTATATATACTCCTGCATTACAGAATTATGTCATACACACATACAACAATGCGATCATGCCTTGTGTAAGGTAAGCATGTTTACACGAGGTATCCCAACACACATACCTCTGAAGTTCTATGGAATCATCTATATCAATATCATATACTACAGAACAGAAATAAGTTTTGTATTATTTAAATAAAAAATATTTTGTTTTTCATTTTAAAATTATATGTGTCCAGTCTTTAGAAAATGATGCAGGTATGCACACAAATATGAAGCAATGAGCCAGCAATATGCACTGGCAGCCCAGAAAGCCAACCGCATCTTGGGCTGCATCAAGAGAATTGTGGCCAGCAGGTCACAGGAGGTGATTCTAGCCTTCTACTCTGCTCTGGTGAGACCCCACCTGGAATACTGTGTCCAGCTTTGGAGTCCTCAACACAGGAAGGACAGGGACCTTCTGGAATGGGTCCAGCAGAGGGCCACAAAGATGATCCGAGGGATGGAGCACCTCTGCTATGAAGACAGGCTGAGGGAGCTGGGGTTGTTCAGCCTGGAGAAGAGGAGGCTCCGGGGAGACCTCATAGCGGCCTTTCAGTACCTGAAGGGGCTACAGGAGAAATGGGGAGACACTCTTTATCAGGGAGTGGAGCAATAGCATGAGGAGTAAAGGTTTTAAACTGAAAGAGGGGAGATTTAGATTAGATACTAGGAAGAAATTCTTTACTGTGAGGGTGGTGAGACACTGGAACAGGTTGCCCAGGGAAGCTGTGGATGCCCCATCCCTGGAGGTGTTCAAGACCAGGCTGGATGGGGCTTTGAGCAACCTGCTCTAGTGTCCCTGCCCAGGGCAGGGGGGTTGGAACTAGATGATCTTTAAGGTCCCTTCCAACTCTAACCATTCTATGATTCTATATCTAAAAGATTACGTAGGTATATATACTGAACATCTAAAATCACACACAGTATATATATACACATTGTCTGTAATATGACTGTTTTTATGTGAGAAGAGAACATAACAACTTGTTTCCAGGGAAATTACAGCTAAAGTACTTAAGCACACCTCTCCTCTGCCCACATGAAGAATACTTGATGTAGTTGGGGTAGATGGGAGGAAATAAGACTACACTATGATCTCACACTTGCATGCAAGATCAAAGTTTGCAAAGCTATGAAGAAGGCAAGGATATACTTTTTCCTCCAGTTTCCAGTGACTGCTGAGCTCAGATATTTTGAGCCAGGAGACATTCCCTCTCATAGAGACAAGACACCACTAAGCCGCTGGTGACTCCCATCTTGCTCCTCAGCAAAGTCTTCCATCAAACTGAATAACTGGCAGCATTTTGAAGGTAGCAATGAAAATGTTTCAAAAGCAGCAGTAAAGTGGCAGTGAATCTACTTTCTCGCCTCCTCTTTTGACAACCTTACATACCACACAGTGAGACACGCATGCAAATTATCTACCCTTATATTTATGAATGCATTTTTCTGATGCATATGTACATACACGCTTGACCTACAGTGGTTCTACAGGAGTTTAGGATAAATGGTTAAAAACATGTAAAAATATATGCACTCCTACATATGCACAGATTATCTAGGACTCTGCTACTCACAAGAGGAACAAATGCAAATGAATGGAGAAAACTGCACAAAGCTGTGTCTTTTACCTATTTTATTTATTTATAACATTTATGGAGGATTTTGCAAAGCTAATTCTCAATGGTTACTTGCCATTTTACAAGCATGTTTAACATCTGCCGTGTCAGGTAAATGTGTAGCTATTTACTCTTCTGTAGAGATGGTGCTGATTACATAAAGAAGCAGGTGTATTTCTTGGGTAATGCAGCTGAAACAGAAATATTTTGTCTCAGGGGAAACCAGCCATAATGTATGAAATGTGCTGAGGGTAGAGGATGCAGTGCTTACTAGGACAGTCTCAACAAATTCCCTTGCAAGGTGTGCAACCTCTGTACATCGGGAGCATCGCCACCAGGTACGTGAACATGCTGTAACGAAATTATTGCACTAACAATTGCAGACTCTGTTCTTTCAACAATTTCCCTCTCAGCAAGAGAGACTAACTAAGCCCTTTTTTTCTCTCTCTGCCTCACACGAACACACACACATTTTTCATACAACAGCCCATTATATGCTCTTCTTTCCATTGGGGACCATAGATGTCCTGACTCCACAAGTGCATGCAGCTGGCCAGGATGCTGCTGTGCAGCTTCATTACTGTAATGGTTATGAACTGTGCCAAAACCTCTCACTTTCTGCTCCTGTGCCAGTACCATCATTTGCTCTAGGTGCTCTCTTTGTTTAGCCTCGGATTACAGCCCATACCCATCACTGTCTGCCCTGATGTTGTTCTCCTCCCCTGTGATCAGCATTTAGTTCCCTTGTCATACTCACAGCCACCGTCTGCACCTTTCTCCTTTTCATCTTTGTTTAGATTTCCTTTCATCCAGCCAAAATATAGCACCTCCAAGCCATATCACACATAGGCAGCCTGTATTTGGACGAAGTAACCTCACAGTATTTACTACATAATTTGGTAGCTCACTCCTTAATGGTCTCTACTCTGGCTGCAGGCAGATCTAGTCAAGGTATGTTAATTAGCAAGCAGTCAGACCTATGAAATACAGGCCCGGAAATTGTTCTGTGAAATTTTTCATCATACTAAACTGTTTTTGAGCCCATCCAAATTGCTTCCTATCAGCCCAGCAGGGTTGATTCAGAGGCAGTGGCTGGTACAGTACAAAGAGGGTGAACCTCACTAATGAAAAACTCTCCCTGAGAGTAGTATGCAAATGGGATTTGTTTCATCCTTTATAGTCAGCAACTCAAAATGCTGTACGGCTGCCCCACTCATTAGAGCAAAGGCATCGTGCTGGATATACACGCTGCCCTCTATCCCTGTTGCTTCATTCCTCAGTAAAATTCACACTCGGGAAGGACTGAGCAGTCAATAGATTTCGCTGAGTGACACAGCACAGAGGAACAAGGCTCTTGCAGAGAATATAGAGTCGTGCTTGCAGTGTTCTTACCTCTGAAAGCCCAAGTGGTTTCCAAACATTGTGCCTTTCCTTGTACACTCTGTGCACAATCTGGAAATTCATAAAAGGGTTTTAGCTCAGAATTGCACAGAAAAGTAAATGAAATACTGCCCTGCTGGCACAGTTCAGTGTTAGGTGCTGCTCTGACTTAATAAATTGTGAGAGACCACAGGGTCTTGTCTGATGGAGAACTTCCTCAGTGGATTTTTAACAGCTCTTTGATCTGAGGCTTCACACTGTGATCCACAGATTGACCGAAAGACACAATGATGTTACTGAAGTTTGAGTGTTGTTTGATTGGTACAGAATTGTACTAGCTCCCCTTCTCTCCTGTGTCATTTGATTTGATCTTCTTGAGCCTCATCCCTGACATTTCTAATCATACAGCAGATTTCTGTAAAGGCCAGGGGGGCAGAAGAGGATGCAGGATACTGGATTGTTGTCAACCTTTTGCAAATGCAGTGGCCTACCACAGTATTTGTCTCTTTTGCAGTGTTGCTTTCCTGGAGTTTTCATCCATTCTTCCATCACATCTGTACAAGTACATCCAGAGATGAGAATTCAGAAAAAAAATAAATATATGAGCACTGACGTTGCAGGAGGTGAGTTTGTCATTATTTTCTTTAATGGCATTGATTTCCTTTTCATTTTCACTGTTGAAGAGAAAGGAAGAACTGTAAATAAGAGAATAATACTACTGTCACACTGACACACTGTAATGAACAGCACAATGCGCCTTGAATGAAAAACACAGGAAAGCAGTTCTGCAAAACTACCATTTCCAGGGTCATAGGTGATGTATTTATGGAGTTTAATATTTTCCTGGCTTATTGTGTAATGGAACTATTGAAATGCAGAAGAAGAAGGCGCTCAAGGGGTCATGTAGGACAGCCCTCAGTGAGACGCTCAGCTTCCTCCTCTGAGGTTGTGGGAGCGTGTCATCCCACCACACCTCCCCTGGTGTCTGGAGACCGAGGCTGTGGGTGCAGAAAGCCCAGTTTATCAGAGCGCAGGATGAGCTGCACCCACCCAGAGTGTTCTTTCTGACCCTACAGCAGCCCTGGACCTGTGCCGTAAGGGTGAGCTGAGGAAGACTTTGGCCCAGAGCAGACGGCTGCTGCACCAGAATGTGTCACCCTAGCACCCTCACGAATGAGCTTTTGGGCAAGCGAGCGACAGGCACCACGCTGAAAACTTCATATCCCTCCTTGTACCAAGACACGGTGCCCTGCCTCCAGACCCCCACATACCCAATTTCCTTGCATGAAATTAACCCAAGATGCTCTGTAACTGTGCATGCTGCAATTAACCCAAGGAAAAAGCTTATCCTAATATTTAAAATAAATATCCTCTTGACGTAAATTAGACTAATTTTTTTCTGGTCTCTCAGCAGAAAGTAAACCACGGCATAAATTAGTAGCTCCAGAGAGATCCTGTTTCGTGCTCCTGTCATACTCCAAGATAAAGCCTGACCATAAGCAATTTGAGACATACTTTTCAAACAGGACTGTCACAAACATAACCCAGCAAGAGAGCAAGGACAGAAAGCTTTGCCATTTCTTAATGAGCAAGATGCCTGGAAGCAGCTCTTTTTAGGGTGATGATGAGATACAAGTGAGTAACTTGTAGCAGTCTTACATGGGAGGGTCAGAGACAACCTGAGAGGATGACTTGGTAAACTTGGTACGGTGATGATCTGTGACAAGAGAAAGCAAGTCCTTTTTAATGGAAATATTTCCTGACATAACTATTTGCAGATATTTGAGTTCATCAGTGAGTCAGACCCAAAAGAAATGAAGTTATTTGCATTTATTCAACCAAATCTCATTGAAAATTACCTTTATGAAAAAAAGCTTTAATGCTGTTGGAGAAAGGGGGCTGGAGGAGGGGCAGAGGGGAATGAACAGGTTAAGTTCATTAACAGAGTAGAATTAATAGAGTAGAAAAAAAAACCCAACACACAAAGGCATTTGTTTGGTAATTGCAACAGAAGCACAGAAGATGTTGTGAATTCTTCTAGACTTCAGCAGAATACCAGTCATAGCAATTTTGTCCCTCTCCTATCTAGCAATCATATGCTCACATTTTGCTTGATCCTGGTCACAGCTCTTTAATCCTTCTTATAGAGCAGGCTTTACGGAAAGAGATTATTGCACAGCAAGGTCTTTGCTATTTCCCTTGCTGTATTTATCTCTCTAGAGACTTGTGTAGGAAACCAATCAGAGCATCAGCTTCTTTCCGGCCGTGCAGAAACATGAAAGGTTATGAGTTTCACTGCTCAAAACTGCCTTATAGTCTAGTATTTTAAATGAGGCTATTTGAAAGAGAACTAAGCTTTAGAAAATGCCATAAAATTCCTTGAAGACTATGTATTCTTCTGCTAGTTACACTTAGTTACAAGACCGAATTTACAGTTAACTTCAGGACAGACTTGCAACTTGCAACAGAGGGAAGGAGTAAGTGCCATGATGTCATGCTGAGGCAGACCTTTATGTGAAAGAAAAAAATACATATGTGAAATTCTGAAGTACTTGGAAGCAGTGAATCTGAGCAATAGTGTCCAGGGAGGGAATTTATATGATATGCAGATTTATCTGTCCTTATGGGGGGTCAAATCTTTTATGCTACTGGTTTAACAGTCCGGTATTAGTTTTCATACTCACAAGAGTTTTATGATGCTAGCTTCCTGAATATTTCTTTGCTTATCAAGCATTGACAGACAAAGTAGGAATAAAGATCAATGTATTTTTAATTTACTTACATGGTACATTTGTTACAGATTATGCCATTTTGAAGACAGACAACAAGCCTCAAAGCATGACTGTGAAGCAGACCTTCAGCCAGAAGATGAGGTCTGCCTATATGAAAAGATGAAAAAAAACCCCATACTTACATGAAGAATTGCTGTATGTCGGACATTAAAAAACAGACAGAAGGAAAGCCCTGGGGGGAAACAACAATGATTTAACTGTACATCAATAAATGCAAGATGGGTCTACTTGAAGACCATCCATGGAAAACCTGAAGAGCTGATACACCAGGCAATCACTGGCTCTTCAATATCAGTTCTCCTCAGCTTGTACCGTAGGTTGTTGTGCAGATTTCTGTAGAATAAGCTCTACAATTAGTTGGGGGGTCTTTATACATGTATATTAGTTATCAAAGAAAGAAAAAGCCAGAAGAGAGGAGAGCAGCATCCAAGCAGCAGGAAAGATGTAGGGCAAGCAGTAGCTCATGGGAGGCACAGGGAGAGGAGCCTGGTCCTCCGTGCCATGCTGAGCATGCAAAACATGAATGAGAAGAGCTTCAATAGCCTGATCATCACCCAGAAGTCTAAGGTGAGGTAGATATTGTCTGAAGCCACAGCAGAAAACTAAGGGGCTGTGGCAGACTAGCAGGGCCCAGAGCCGCAGCCCGACGAGGGCCAAGGAGCTGCAAGATGGTCGTGAAGAAAATGGGCTTTAACTCTTTCAGGGCAAGCCTGTAACAGACATATGCTTGGGACTACGGAAGGTGAGTAAAAGATTGTGCTGGTCCTGATTAAGATGCATTGGCCAGCATGTCAAGGGAGGTGATTCTGCCCCTCTATTCTGGTGAGACCCCACCTGGAGTACTGCATTCAGCTCTGGGGCCCCCAACATAAGAAGGACATGGGCCTGTTGGAACGAGACCAGCGGAGGGCCACGAAGATGATCCAAGCTGCTGGAGCACCTCTCCTATGAGGACAGGCTGAGAGAGTTGTGGGTTGTTCAGCCTGGAGAAGTCTCCGGGGAGACCTTATAATAGTCTTCCAGTACCTAAAGGGGCTACAGGAAAGATGGGGAAGAACTCTTATCAAGAAGTGTAGCAATAGAATGAGGGGTAACGGTTTTAAACTGAAAGAAGGTAGGTATCAGGAAGAAATTCTTTGCTGCAAGTGTGGTGAGGCACTGGAACAGGTTGCCCAGGGAAGTTGTGGATGCCCCATCCCTGGAGGGGTTCAAGGCCAGGACGGATGGGGCTTTGAGCAACCTGCTCTGGTGGGAGGTGTCCCTGCCCATGGCAGGGAGGTTGGAACTCGATGATCTTTAAGGTCCCTTCCAACTCTAACCATTCTATGATTCTATGACTACATTGACTTGAAACACTGTCTGCTTCACCTGGTGAAATGGGCTCCACAAAGCTTCCAGGTCCCATGGAAACATGCCAACACAGGGAGGTACAAAGGAAATATCACCACCTTTCCCAGGCTATGCAATTGTACAACACTGAACCCCTCTCCCAAACAATTTGCATTTACAAAACAAGCAACTCGCACTTTAAGTTTGCATCTTTATTGCCTGATAGGAAGATCAGTTGCTTAATCTCTAATGCTTTTCTCAGGGAGTTTCTAGATATCAGTACTGACATCCTGCAGATGAGGAACCTGGTAACTGGAAGGCTGTGCAGTATGTTTTAGTCCAGCTCTCCCTCACAGCCGAGTCAATACAGCAGCAAAATATTTGCAGGTAGCTTTGGTGACATGAAGTTTAACTGACATAAAAATGTAACCGAATACTGTTAGCCCGTGCTTGCCTGCCAAAATTGAACTGTCTGTCACTCCAGTGTGTTCAGAGGCATCACACAGCTTCTGAACAAGAGGAGTACATCAGCACCACCTCCTGGTAGTTGCCTAACTCCAGAGATTTATGAAATAAAGAACAGCAGGAGAGAAAAAAATCAGATCTCCATGTACGAAAAGCAGAAAAAGTCATCTGTCCGTGCACTAATGATAATATTTCCAATTCTTATAATAGTCTTCTGGTAACAGGATATGTCCCTGCTATTTGGGAGCGTTGGCCTAAACAGGAGTCAATGCCTTGCATGGATGCAGGGCACTGTGGTAGGGAGCGGGATGAGACATGAACACACCAAGACACACATACTTGAAACAAAAGGACTAAGGTGAAGTAAGCCCGAAAGCTCTCCGCACATCACATGTTGTCATCTGAAAATCAAAGCACTCGGAAACTTTAGTGCAATGGCCTGAGAGAGGTTTTGAAACACGTGTAAGCAGTCTTCAGTAAGAAAGTCTGAGCACATCCATGCTTTACTCGCTCCTCAGATCAGTTCAGCCAAGGCTGTGGTCTCCTTATAAAAGCCAGAAAAGCAATGTCAACATTTGTCTGCAGCAGAGAGAAAAAGCAATTCAAAGATAAGTGCTGGCAGTTTCCTTCAGAAGGCGTTGGATCCTGGACTTGAACATGATGGCCTCACAAAGGGCAGCACGTTGATTATCAGCACTATGAAAAGGACCAAGACAGTTTCCTAGCTCTTTCTTTGCACACTTGACAGTGCAAAATGATCATGTAGGAGGGAAATCACTGAGCGTAAAATGTTCCCTGACTCTCAAAACTTACACGGAGAAAAAAGGAAAGAAGCTCTTGCAATACCAAATGAAATTATATTATACTTACTTCGGGTTTTCAAGCTCTGAGGTTACTCAAGCAGAACTGGTGGCAACCAGGAGGAGGAGCAACTGGCAAACAAACTTGCTTATGTCCTTGGGAAGATTAAGGTCCTAAAACAGAGGGAAAGTAAACCTTATAATTTTTAACTAAAACATAAAAAAAAAAATTTGGGGAGAAATCCTGACTTTAATGCCTCAGAAAGAAGCTGCAAACTTCAGCATTTCATGAAAGCTGAGCAGAGAACTCTCAGGATCTGCAGAGAGGGCTTTTAATTTGAAGGTTAGAAAATTAATTTTCTCACTTCTAAACTTCAGCGAAATGGTTTTCAAGAGCCCTCTTCTTTTTCTGGTTTATATAGCTCCTTTCACTTTCCTGTGGCCAAACACAACTTCTAATATACATCAATAGAAGAGCTATTTGCAGGTATCAGCGAGGTCTGGCACCTTTTTTTTTCTTGACACAGATCCAAGGCCTTTATTTTTATAGTGACTGAACTTATTAGTAATTTGTTAAGGTTATTTAAGGATAACTTTTGCTCATTTACTAAAAAAAAAAAAAGTGTCACGAGTGCACCTGGCTTCTGTGGGAGTATAGAATGACACTTCAAGGACAGACTCAGTCCCTCTGCTCATCAGCCTTTTGAAGAGTCACCTGGCCAAATCTCACTATGGTGTTTCAACAGAAAAGCACTTTATGTTCCATTACACCTGGGGAGAGAAACATTTTTCCCTGGTTCAAAAATAAATCTCACAGATCCTACTCTAAAAGTTACGCTGATCAGGGAATAAATCAATGTCTAAATCTGCTTGGAATCACGAGGAGGGAATATTAGTAAATGAGATGTATCACCAGTTCATTTTTCATCTACCACTTCCCAAGTGTACTAAATATGAGGTATACTATCTTTACCCAAAAATCAACTGATCAAGTCATTTTTACTGGTCACGAGGAACCACGGGGGGAGGCTACACAGTGCATATACATGAAAAAAAGCCAGATAAGTAGGTCAATCTCTGTTTAAGTACAACATTTTTTTACCTTCCATTAAAGGTTAATATCTCAAAGCAATACCAAGTCCATTTTCTGACTGGACATCCAACCCCTATTTCATGCCCCAGACTTTTCTGAGTTGTTGATACTGAACCTTAAAATTAGGGAGGGGGTGGGGCCCCAAAGCTGTCCATGGCCCCATCTCAGGTGGATACGTGTTGTTGGCAGCAGTGAGGACCATAAGGTAGAAAACACTTGTCATTACTATTCACACACAACTTTCTCTCTGATTGCTCAATGCTTTAAAAATCTGGGAATGCAGTTTTGCTTCAGTCTGTGCAGCAAGCTCTTGTGCGACATCAATGCTTTTATGGGACATGGGTGAGACAACCTTCTTCACTAATATGCTCAAAGCAAACAACCATCTGAAGACGTCAGGCACCGCGTTGTAGCAGATGCATCTTTTCTATGTGTATATTTAAGCACACCATAATGTATAGCATATGTTTGAAGAGTGGAACAGTAGGCATTCATGTTCCCAAGCTAGAGGATAGTTATTTAAGTCTGTTATAAAAGGCAGGATGCAAGTACAGGTTTTATTTATCAGTCCTATAAAGAAGAATAATTGTCATTGTTAAAAGGCCTGGGTAGCTGGAAGTTAATTCAGGGGAAACACTGATGAACAAACGCACAGTCCCCAAATACTGTGCTTACATCACTTTGGTAAATTATAAATAAACAAACAATTTCTTAATGACAGATATAAACATAATAGATGTTATCTCTTAAAAGGGGCCTAAAGATCAACTGAGAAGTTTGGCTTACTAAAACATACTCACATTTTGCAACCAAATGAAATAATTCCAGTTAGAAACTTTTAATTAAAAGTGCTTTATAAATTGCATTCAGTATGTATGTTTGCAGTGATATATTTCTTTGCCCTCTGAAGCAATCTGTTTTCCTTGGTTTCTCTTTTTTCCCACTTAATAAATTATCCTCATTTACACAAAATGTTAATGCCAAACTCTTTATTAATAGGATAAACATGGACTTCAGTAACAACAAATTATGGGGTCTCACTATTAAATGATCTGCCCCTTCCCAGCTTAAGTTCACTTTTCAACACCAAGCCTGCCAATGGTTTGGCAGCTGCTTTTTGCAGCACAGAATAAAAACATTTAAAGCAAAGCTTTCAGGAATTACTCCTTTGGGGTGGTCTAGCACAATCTGAAGTTTTCTGTGCCTTATTTTGAAACAGGACTGTGAGCACATCCCCTCACTGCACTGACCTTCTTCCCACTGTGCTGTTGGGGATTAGGATGCTCGCGAAAGCTGGTGGCAGGGTGAACCGACTCTATTTCTTAGTTGATTTGAACAGTTTGACGTGTAAACATTTAAGACATGAGCCCCCAAATATATTATGTTTTCTCACTGATTTTGGCTGCTATGCCAGACGCCCCATCCTTACAGAGACTACACAGAGATAGCTTGATGGAAAGGGGCAAAGACTGCTTCCATGGTAGCATTAAAAAGCTGCAAGGCACATGAAAAACTAGCAGAGTATCTTGCTTTTCTTACCGATTTTTTTTTAAATCTTACTTACTTTGTTTTTCTCTTTTAAGTACATCAGAGCTTCAGTACTAATTCTAGTCCAGCTACTAAGTCACATCGTTTCAAATCGGTGTGCTCCAAGGGAGGTACCTAAGTCTGGGTGTGGGCACCTAAACAGAGCTGGCTTGGTTTGGTACTGTGCACTGTGACTCGGAAAGTCAAGAGAAATTAACTGCTCGGCGGAGCAGTGCACGTGTCTCTACTTAGGGATGCACAGAACCCTGCTGGATAAGTCTATGTGAAATACTGTAGCCCCAAAAGAATTTTTAACCTGAGATCAGATTTTTCAGCCATCATCTCGTGGTCTCTGCCTTGTCTTGATAACTTGATCACTGTAAAGACCCACACTGTGACAGAGGACAGAAACCACAGTTAAGCAACAGCCCAGCCCAGCCTTCTCAAGACTAATTCAGGCTTTCACATGTCCTCAGTCTGTTGACAGGACTGATGTCAAGCCAGCTGGTGGCAGTATCCATGCATTTTCCCCTTACCATCATTGACCCTTGCACACCTTGTTCCTATTTCTGGGAGCATGACAAGGGGAGATGCTGCAAACAACCACAAGGTAAGCGTGACAGACAGCTGCTTGTTGAAGATTGGGAATAACTTCTACGAGGTTTCCCTCTCCCTGAAGAGCCACTGATTTTCCCAAAGCGACTGTAGGCAGCCCACCTGCAGCTATCACATTTTTATAGAGCAGATGAGAGTGATCCCTTCCAAACCTGCATCTTCCCCTGCCCCTGTTCCTCCCAGCTATCAGATGCACATTGCAAAACACAGGAACAAAACCTCAGGCCATGGTCTTCACTCCCAAGTCTCAAACACTCCCAGCTCTGGCACCCGGGTGACAAAGAAAGGACCGCTACCTGATGCAAAACACATGGGACAAGGGGGAAACTATGGAAGGACTAGGTTAGGACAAGAAATGGCTAGAGACCTACTAAGAAGCCAGGAGAAGCCAATAAGATTGAGATTAGATGAGAGGTCTGACTTCAGAGCTAAGGAAGAGACCTTAACAGATGTAGTCAATAAGGTTCTCTAACCACCAAAGGAACTTCCCCTTCAAAATGCAGAGCGTAACTCCAACTTCCTAAAGCTCACCACTCCCTTGATATCTGCCATGGGCTGTGAAGTTCCTTGGAAAGGGCGCTTTTCCTTCTCCTTTACTGCTGGCAAACACAGGTGATGACAATCTGCTATCTAGTATTCTGCTGCTGACGTGACAGAGATCTGTGCGATAGAAGGCTCCAGTTCTGTCGATAGACAATTTCTCCGGTGAAAACTCTGGGGTTTTTTCAGTTTGACTTCTAAAAACCCAAGAATACATAGGCATTTCTTTTGAAGAACCAGTAACGCTGCAAAGTCAAGTAATTAAAATTTTAAAAACGGTAGAATTAAGGTTTTAGAGACAGCATCAGTTTGTGCAAATTCACTGTGATACAGTTAATAACTACAGTGTCATATCACATGTTCTTTAGAGTCTGTACCACATCATTTACTGAATAAAATAAACAGTACTTAACTAAATGAACACATTTTGTTTCAGTTGTTCAGTGTGATGCCCCAGGCCTTGCATGCTGCAATATTGTTCGACAGCAAACACCAAGGGGCTGAGACCCATCTAGCCTTTGATGCATTCTGCGTAGGCATCCGTTCCAGAGCTAGCCATCTACCTTCTCTCTAAGGCAATGAAGAGGAAATGGGGGCAGGTTTAGGAAGTAATTATTGAGATGCAGTTGAAATGGATACGTTCGATTTGGATCTACTTAGTCAGGTGCTAAAAAATGAGATCTTTACAGCCAACGACCACCTGAGAAAAGCCAGTGGACAAGAAACAGCCAGGAGTTTTGTGGCAGAGGCCACGAAAGACTCTTTCCCTCCAGGGCAGTATTATTTCCTCACCCAAGGAAGGTTTGCCCTTTCCCTAATTTACCGTTCTCTCAGCTTCAGTTTTGGCATTTCCTGTTTTTAGGTGATTTTGCGACACGATGACCCTTAGGATGTAAGCTGTGCGTGCGCATAAAAAAGGTATGAGAGTGGAAGATGAAGGCGACTTCACTCTTATTACATGCAAAGGCACTTCTGATTGATGTAGGGCTGCTGCAGCTGACCTCCGGAGGGTCATCAAGCAGCCAAAGCTTATTTGCTCTGCAAATTTGCTCTGGACAGCAGAGGTTTTATAGCAATTTCAAAGGTGTTTACTGTCTTCATCCTAAAAGAGAAAAAGCAGGCTGGAGAGCTGATCAAATGGTAACCTGAGAAAACAAGGAGAGCGACAAGGCTGTCAAGAGAGAGGTCAAGATCTGCAGAAAATCACATGCTTAATTTCCTTAAGGAAAAGCAAAGTCAACCTCTTGGCAGGACTGTATTTTTCTGTCCTTGACCTGTCCCATACCAAAAAAGCAATTTTTTTCCCTCTTTACAGACATTCATTTTAATGAAATATATATTTCACTCCATTAGCACCCTGCAATTCCCTCCTGAAACTCCCGTCACCCTGCAGGCAAGAGCCCTGGCAAAGCCTGCTGTTTGTGATGTCTGAGTGTGAAGAAACCATGGAGTGCAGGATGCATCCAGAAAATGAGAGCTGCCTGGCTTGAAAAAGTCTTTTATCAAAACTCCAGCATCTTCAGACTGAAGATGAGTTCAGTCACACACCTCATCAGAGCCAGTCACATCTGCCAGGAAATGAGGTACAGAAGTAGGCATACGTAGATATGGAAAATGAACTGCCTTAAGAGGAAAGCTTAATGTAACCACAAAGCTAATGGGTACTATCACCATATGTTTGTTCATATTTCCTTATGACATTTTTGACATGAAGTTTAGCCCGGAATGGAAAATACATAAATACATATTTCATTTGGTGGCCTGACCTAGATAAAGAGTATATCACTTTCATGGATGCAGGATTTACAAATGTCTCTGGAGACAAGAAACTCTTGACAATCCTCAACACCGTAATTGATCTTACTTGCTGGCCTTTTGCATTCATATCACTTTGATCTCTCGTGTGTTAAATAATTCAACCATCTTATTTTCTGATTGCAAAGAGTAAGGCTTGACTCACATTTTTTTCAGCAGCATGAGCCCACAGAGTAAAGAAATGGTAGCAGCAGGCTCCTGTGTGGTGGATCACTTTTGTGACAGCATTTTGTTCTTGCTGTGAGTGTGCGCTACACGAGCACCTATTTATATTGTATTGAATAATTCAAAGTGTGAATTCCAAAAATAAAAGCACAAATGTTTCTTTTATGGAGAAAAAATAGTGGTTGTCAAATACATGTACTTATTTTCCAGGACATAAATGAGTTAACAGCATGTCTAACCTTTACTAAGGAAGGGTATCTATGCCATTCAAATACTTTTTTCTTTTCTTTCCCTCTAATAAATTAGAGGACAGAAGGGCAGGTACGTCTTCTTACGCATGAGCTTAATGCCACAGAAAACAAATTTAACCACTAAACATGGATTCATTGACTATTTTCCCAGGAGCAGCTGTACTTGCAGTATGTTTTACATCTGGTGTATGTTAGCCCCTGTCAAACAAAATATTCCTCACAAACACATGGAAAGGTCGTTTTAATTCCCCCTTAAGTAGATTGACTTGAAAGTAACTTGGTGGAAGAACACTGGTGACAACCTGTCAGCACTAACCACATTTTCAGGATTTCTCTGATTAGCCTTTCAAATCCATATGAGATACTCTAGAGTAAATCTGCAGAAAATACAACTGGAAGAGATCCTAAGACATCTCTCAGCTTGCCCCAAATGGGAGGTCTTCTGGCTCTCGCACCTGTAGGGTAGGAATTAATGTACAGAATTACTGTACAGAATTACACCCACCGGGCAGACTTCCCCTGAAAGCATCCTTCCTACTCACCAAGGAGAACTGTGGGGCCACCGTACTGGACACGATGGTGGCAGCTGTGGGTCGTGTGCCCCCTGCCCACTGCTCTCACCCATTCCAGTCACCAGGGTCTATGTGCCACCAGTGCCTGCCCATGTTTCTCAAGGGCCTTCTCACCTCTCCACACCCTAAGAGAATTTCGTGCTCCAAACCAGTGGCTGTGTACGCTGGAATTAAGATCAAACAGGCAACGATCACGTGTGGCCTAATAAATGCTTCCGAGCCCATTACAAAGTAACAAAAATTCCTAATGCTGACCCTACGTTTCTAGGCAGCCTTAAATGCTGACATAAGTAAGCTAACTTTTACATCTTGCAAACAATGGCTATTCTAAACATACAGCATACAAAAAACACATCCAAAACACTTAATTTTAGCATTTTTATAGGGGGGTGGGGGTTTTTTTGCTAGCATGAGTATGTTTAAGATGTAGAGTACAATATATGCTACAGTGTTCAAAGGGCGCATTTAGCCTGTGGTTTGGCAAAAGCCCTGCTTGGAGACATACTCAAGGTTTTCTGCCTTTGACAGCTTTATGCTCTTGTTATCAGCATGTTCATCTTCTCTTGGGGTTTTAGCATTCTGAATGTTCCTGCTACAGTGTCTTCAAATCAAAATAATGAGACACAAGCAGCCACTATCTTACATATGTCATTGTCGATAATTGACAGGGACTGCTTACTTGCAGACCCTCGTGGCTGTAACCCAGGCAAAGAGCTTAAACTCTATATTGAGCTATAACTCTAAATTTAGAACCATTATGGTCCTTTATTAATAATAGCAATACTCAGCACTTGCGTATAGCAGTGCCTTTTATAGGAGAATCTTGAACGTGCAGTGAAAGCACTAAACAAGCAACAAAACGTCCTTGGGTAGTTCAGAATGATTATTATCTCTTCATTTTATAAAGGAGCTTAAGGAGCTTCGAGAGGTCTTTTTATTTTTTTATTTTTTTTCCATTACTGCTTCATCTAAATGTTTGCAAAGAAAACCAGGTCTGCCAAGCTAAGTTGTTAGTAGGTTTTGTGGACCACTCTGCTTTCATTCATAAATTTTAAGGCCATGCGGAATGGCTATGATCATCTAGTCTAACTTCATGGATAGTCTGTTCTTTCTGGCTGGAATATGGAAATTTTCCAGTTCTGTAGAGCAGTATTATAGCCATACTCTCACTACATACATTCTACATTCTATAAACATCTGCCACACACACAGTTCAAGTAAATCAGTCCTGTTAGAATCAAATCAGAGCTTTTGTGACCTGTCAATCTCTCTCATAAATTCATTTCACAGTTGACCTTCCTCAGCTGAGTATATGTTATTGCCAGCACCCACACTGCAGCAGTGGTTTATTGAGAGTGGACTCTGCTCGTGCACCACCATGGCTAAACACTGCAGAGTTTTGTTGCAATTAGAGTAGCATGAAGCTTATTGCCCAGAGTGAATTACAGCCTTACTGTGTTCGACAATAAAAGATGATAGATGTCTGCAAGGAATATTTCGCAACAATTATCCTGTGCCATGTGCTCCCCATTAGCATAGCAATGAACTACCCTCTTCTGAGATGATATGAAGGAAAACCTGACAGAGGTTTTTCTCTTTGTTTTTATATTTAAGTCATTTCAAACATACAAGATGTGAGAACAAAACAAAGTGGGCAAGACAAAGCCAGTATGACAACGCACGAGTACATGCATAAATTCACCGCAGAAAAATAGGATGAGCAAAAAAAAAATCAAACATAAACAGCAGAGGATGCTACGCTAGAAGGATGTATATATACCATAGTAAACTGAAACTGTTCTTTTTACTGGTTTGCTAAATTCTATAGGGGAATAATTCTGTTCATATTCTCTTCAAGGGAGATATAAATCATAAATCACCAGGCACTGTATTTTTACTGTTCAGAAGTGTCTTCTATTAGACACATATACAAGATTTTTCCTATTCAATAAACCTTTTCCTGGGAGCTTTTCTGTTCATTGTTGAACCAGTGGCTGATGACATATCAGTGGAAAGGCCCACTGTGGATACCAGACTGAGCTTCTAAATGTATCTCTTTTTCATCAGAACCTGGTGGGTTTTAAAAGGAGCGGTGTAACAACAATATTCCCGGTTTGGGGACAAACTACCATCATACTGCTTGCAAATAAAACCCAGGAAATGAAAAGATATGAAGAAATGGGGGGGGGGGGGGGGGAATGCTTCGTACTCACAGCATCTTGCCAACAAACAGAAATGCTTAAGGAAGGTTATTGCACTCCGTGGTAGAGATATAACTGGAACATGACCTAGCAACATTTTTTGGTTTTGTTTTCAGCAGAAACGGAGGAGCAGTTGTTTATGTGTCCTATCAGGGTCTCGCATCCAGAGAAGAAAAAAAATGCATGTCTTAACCACCAATCTGCCTTCCAATAAACCCTGGAACAAGAAAAGAAACACGCACAGAGACTGTTATAAATCAATACGTTCAATGTCCAGCAGAAAGGAGAGATGTTAAAATTTTTTTGTTGTTGAACCAGCTGTAATTACAATAACAAAGAAAGGGAGAGGATAGGGAAAAGATGGTACCAAATTAAAAGGACATAGAAACATAAAATAAAAATAAAAATAAAAATAAAAATAAAAATAAAAATAAAAATAAAAATAGCGGAACTCTGTTCAGCTCATGGTGCATCTACATTGCAGACCACTCAGCGTATAGGTCCATGCAAGGAGGCTTGCTCTTACACAATCATAGTTGTTCCCACAGCAAAATCATCCTGCTGTTACTGAATTCTTCCTGCCCAGTATGGGAAAATGTTTGTTTTGCTGGGAATAGTCTAGTACCCCTTCTCAGTCAATGGTGCTAGTTGCAGAACTTCTCTATCCCTGAAGAAGAGGGTAAAAAAGATATTGGAAGATTGCAAGCATTTATGGGACCTCTGAAAGTAGCTAGTACTCAGTGTGGTTTTAATCACACCATCTGCCACCTGAGGAATCCTGGGTTAAATATACATGCTTGATAACTGTGAACAGAAGGGTTCAGGCAACAGGTCTTGCCGAATGAAAGGCTACGACTACTAATTATTCCACTCTGCGAAATCAAAGCCTTGACAGTTATTTTTCAGAACTGCTGAGTGCCTTTTCTGACAGGTCTCTTTAGGAGAGACTGTCTCTTGAGTGTAATGGAGGTCGCACTAACTTTTGAGGAAGGCAGCAGCGCAAGTACAAGAATACAAGGGGCTTCTACAGAGACAGCACTGCGATAAAATTGGCATGAGACGAGGAAAGGTAAAAATCAATTGTACAAAGTATCATGGACTTTGAAGCTTCAGTCTTTGTGCTTTTCTGTGTAAAAGCATGTGGGTTTTTTTTTTCTTTTGATGCATTTTCAGTTAAAATGTCACTGCTTTTTTTAAGGTAGAGAAAACACTGTTTTTCATGCTCTTTAGAACGTATCTGCCCAAAAAGCAAATCATCTGTAATACAAAACACGTCTTATTACGTCTGATACACATGCACACAATTTTTACTCTTATATGTGGAAGACCTTGTCATTGATTTGTTACTGAGAGCTCCCATGAGGTCAATGAAAGCCTGGAAAATGTGACCATATGTTTCAGTCCTGCCCTTGGTTGGGTAGTTACGGACACCTTCCTTATCCAAGATCAAAGCTTCCTCATCACATTTTATGTGTCAGAGATATAAGTTATTTTAAAGTAATTGACTGAGATAGTGATCTCTGGAATTCAGATAGGTGTAATTTGCCTGCACATCTGCTTTGCTATAAATTGTCGGCAAGGAAATGCCATATCTAAACTTCAGCTGCTTTGATCATCGCTGTGTTATATTTAATATGCTCGCAGTGAGAACTATATGAATAATAAACTAATTTAACAGCAAGGAATGAAGGAAGGAAAGAAGGAAGGAAGGTTGGTTGGCCCAGCCTCTAAATAAAGACAGAATGACACTACCAAAACTTGTACAAAGGCTCTTACTGATTTTTCTGTCCTGAAAGGCTTGATCTTTTTGGATGATAAGAACAGTGCAACTGCAGCAGTATTTCCACACATCTAAGGATGTTTCTAAGACATAATTTTTGGTTTTAGATAGGTATTGCTGAGATAGAAGTGAAACTAAGGGAGAAAAAGAAGCCCTCACAAATCTATTATTTCACATACATACACCTTCAACTTAGCCAAAATATATTGCTTGAACTGCATGCCATGAATCCTTTAAGTGTTGCTTATGTAAGACTCACTTAAGGTAAATTAAATTCAACATTTAGAAAACTTTCAGGCCAGTCCTACTTTTCTCAATGCGATTCAAAATGGACCACACCCTGGCCATTCTTAGGACTTTTCTATTGTAAACGAAGATAAAATTATTGATCAACTTTTTGCATAGCCAAACATAACACAATGGTTTATAATAATGGGGGAAACTCTAAATTTCTATCCAACATCAAGAAAAATTAGGACATTTCTTCATTTCTTTTACTTCCCCCCCTAGTAAAACCCCATATTCTTTTGCAGTAGGTTTTCAGACAGCTTGATTTTTGTGTATTCAAAACCAAAGGTTTTCTAGGGATTCTATTTTTAATATCATTTGACAAAGGACTGTAACAGGTATCTAGGTGCCAACAGATTAAAATCCTATTTTAGGAGGTGCTACAAAAAAATCCCAATCTCTGCTCTAAGAATCATAAACTTAATGAGATAACGGGCAGCCAAGGAAAACAAGCATGTTACAAACAAAAAAGAGAGGGGACATAATACAAGGTCAATAGTGAATATTTCCTATAACTGCTGTTTGAAATGTAAGGTATTTTACTTTGGCAAACCACAACTAAGAACAATATGCCTCACCACCCTCCCAGTAATGAATTTCTTCCCGATATCTGATCTAAATCTCCCTCCTTTCAGTTTAAAACCATTAACCCTTGTCCTATCACTACATTCCCTGAAAAAGAGCCCTCCCCATCTCTCCTGTAGGCCCCTTTTAGGTACTGGAAGGCTGCTGTAAGGTCTCCCTGGAGCCTTCTCCTCTCTAGGCTGAACAACCCCAACTCTCTCAGTCTGTCATCATAGGAGAAGTGCTTTGTGGCCCTCCGCTGGACTCATTCCAACAGGTCCATGTCCTTCTTGTGCTGAGAACTCCAAAGCTGGACACAGTACTCCAGGTAGGGCCTCACAAGAGCAGAGTAGAGGGGCAGAGTCACCTCCCTGGACCTGCTGGCCACACTTCTTTTGATGCAGTCCTGGATGCTGTTGGCTTTCTGGGCTGCCAGCGCACATTGTCAGCTCATGTTGAGCCTCTCATCTACGAACACCCCCAAGTCTTTCTCTTCAGGGCTGTTCTCCAGCCATTCTCCACCCAACCTGTATTTGTGCCTGGGATTGCCATGTCCCAGGTGCAGGACCTTGCACTTGGCCTGGTTGAACTTCATGAGGTTTGCACAGGTCCACCTCTCAAGCCTGTCCAGGTCCCTCTGGATGGCATCCCTTCCCTCCACCGTGTCCACAGTTCCACACAGCTTGGTGTCGTCAGCAAACTTGCTGAGGGTGCACTCTATCCCACTGTCCATGTCTCCAACAAATATGTTAAAGAGCACTGGTCCCAGTACTGACCCAAAGAATGCCACTCGTCACTGGTTTCCACTTGAACATTGAGCCATTGACTGCAACCCTTTGTGTGTGGCCATCTAGCCAGTTCCTGATCCACCGAGTGGTCCATCCATTAAATCCGTGTCTCTCCAGTTTAGAGACCAGAATGTCATGCAGGACAGTGTCAAATGCTCTGCATAAGTCCAGGTAGATGATGTCTGTTGCTCTCTCCTTGTCTACCAATGCTGTAGCACATTTATAGAAGGCCACCAAATTTGTTAGGCATGACTTATTCTTGGTGAAGCCGTGTTGGCTGTCACTGATCACCTCCTTATTTTCCATGTGCCTTAGCAGCGATTCCAGGAGGATCTGCTCCATGAGCTTGCCAGGCATACAGGCAAGGCTGACCAGTCTGTAGTTCCCTGGAACTGAGTGGAAGGTTTTTCTTCCTGCTGTTGTACTTGTATAATTATGTATTTTATACTGCATGTTCTTGGCTTGCTTGTCTTTGTATGCCTTGTTTTTTTCTGATTTTTCTTTCTCATTCCTATTTCATTCTTTACAATTCATCCTCAGTAACTTGACCAAATCTCCACAACCACTCTTTTTAGACTTAGAATTTGCTTTTAGCTTTTTAACCTTTTTCTTACAGCACTTCCTCGTCATTGAAATGATTCATACCTGAACATTTAATATAGCTTCTCAGGGAACTGCCAACTATTCCTAGCTCCTTTTTCCATCTCAGACTTGCCTCCTGTGTTTAGCAATACCACTGCAGCTGTAAATCTGAAACCACATGCAGAAGCCTAACACAACCTTTGCACATAGCAGAGAATGAATTTCAGAAGTGAGAAATGACTTGCAGAACAAATATGAATGCCTTCTATATATATTAACCGGGGAAAGTCTCCTTTCAAACCGTACGTGAATTTGTCAGGTTCTGAAATGTGTAATGATGGGTTAATATTACTGCATTGAATTGCAGCAGTCAATGGTGAAGAAAACAGACTTTCATGAAATATGTTACTACAATCCAGGAAGCTGCATGGAGAATTAGAACCAATTAAAAAGTTTAAGACAGCTTTTCTGAACGGCAAGAGTCAGCTTAATAAAAGGTTATGTTGTTAGGACATAGCATTCACTGGATGTCAGGATGACATGCTTTTACTTTAAATAATAAATGCTAATTATAAATTTACTTAACAGATAACAGACAAAGGTATTTCCAACTTATCTTTGTCCTATAAATTTTGGGTGTTCCCATGGGGACAGTGCAAATCCTGTGCAAATCAGTGCAAAGCCTCCAATTTACCTCAAAGATCTCTAGATCCACCTTTAATGTGTATGATAAGATGACGTGAAGTGAAAAACTTGAAGATAAACATAATCTAAGTATGACTGAAGAGTTCTGCAGTCATACAGACTTGCTAACTGAGTAGAGGTACATGGCATCACTGCTCAGATACAAATAAATAAATAAAGTCTATCCCATAAGTCAAGTCTGAGAAAAAAATAAATAGGTGGTAATGTAGAAAGATCTACAGAGCTGTTTATCCTGTTGGTGTTGAGCCAAGTTACGACTATTGGAGAACATATCATTCAAGTGACTTTTGTATTGCTGTATAATGGACTGATTAAATAGGCTTATAAAACATTGAAGAACGTAGAAAAACTACTACAGATTAACAAAAAAGGTTTGACAGGTTCAGGAAAGGAGAAAAAGATCTGAAAATCTATAGGAAACTCTGCAGGCATACAATGACTTCTCGAGTCATTGACACACTCACTACAAGAAACTTTCAAGTCTGTACACACTGGCTGCTCAAAAAAATTGAAAATCCAATCCAAGTAAGCTGAAATTTGTCAGGAATCTTCATAAGAACGCAGAGATTTGTAGGCTGCTTGATAGGATGTGAATACGCAGTTTTCCAAAATTAAATGATAATATCTTTTCTATCTGAATTGTAAAAGGTGATATTCAGAGCACATCTTGTCTTCTGGGGACCATCACAGTTGCAGACAGCAATGAATGTTGTATTTCATAGCATTACATCAATTTTCAGATAAAGCCAATTAGTCAACTACCTATCCCAGCAGAACAAAGAGTTTAGTGCCTTTAACAAATAATTTAATGCAGCCCAAGTAAATAGTAACAACAAGATAACACTACCCTGAAAGAAAATACATAGCTCTACCCAGCAGCAGCTCAGCATTCTCCCATTAAAGTAACTGCCAAAGTGTATTATTCTTCTCTTAAAAGACAACCTAACGTGAAGTGCCAAACTGAGTCAGACAACTGAGCCACAAACAGATTTTTCCCTTCTGCAAAAAGTTTCATAAAGTGCTATCTCTTTCCTAAGGGAGAACTAGATGATTTTAAGCTTGAAGAGAACACAATGCTAGAAAAAGTTGGTGAGAAACAAGTAGTTATTTCTTGGTATTATTGTGATTCACAAATTTTGTCCTTAGGTACTCAGAAATAACTGAATCAATATTAAAGATACTGAGAGAGGACTGGGGTTTTACACAAGTTCAGGACATAAAGGCAACTTCAAGGGAAAATACCTAAGGAATAATGACAACTTAAAGGTTTCACCTTTTCTTTTTCTTTTCAATGTCACACAGGTTTTTAGCTTTTGAAGAAAAGATAATTTTAAAGCAACTTCTGTGGCACCAGAAGATTGCAGTGTGAGGCTTGAGCCCAACAGCTTCAGGAACTTACTACCCCGTGGCAGGATGAAGGCCAGGCTCCTTTCACTAACATGGAGTCTGAACTTACATCAAACGATCAGCACCTTATAAATATATATAAAACATCTACTGTTTGATCTGGGCGTTGCTTGGGCTTTGCTATAGATACTTCTGAAACGGAGACATGATCTTCAGGGTACTTAATGCCCTTGGAAGAATCAGAGAGGGAATCATTTGGCCCAACAGGTTTAATTAGTGCTTATACAAGAAAAATGAAAGGACTGAAACTGTCTTTTCCTTTCCAAGACCATTCTCTATTATCCTGTCTGTCCACATAAAAGTCATGGTCTACTTTTTATTCTTCTTTTAGATCTATTCCTTCTAAAGGAGACACATTTGAATTTAGTTGGACAAAACGTTTATGTTCAGCCTTTGGTCTGTAAGTGCCAAAGGCAGTACCGCCAGATGCATGACCCCAGAGCTTGGTCATATGCTACTGTAAATATTTACAGCACAAAGACTTATACAACAGGATCTGGAAAGATGAGATATTCTGACAGTATGGTGGCACTTAGACAACCAGATGTTTACGATCACATTAGAAAAAGGTTATACATCCTGTGGGAATGAGTCAAGAGGAGGTCGAGGTACTCCCAGAGCACAAAAAGCTGCAGGTTACCTCTTCCCAGCTGACATTTGGCAACCGACCACATGCGCTTCCAGTCATTTGCATTGCAAAGTGAACAACAGGCGTATAAATCACCTAAAATCTCAGACGTTCACCTGCCAATGCTACAAAGAGTAGATGATTAACAGCACTTAGCTATGACTAAGCCAGAAGTGACATGAGATTTACTCCATCTTTTACAGCTGATATTTCAATATTTTTTTTTTTCATCTCTGCTTTTCTTTTGCATTACACTTCATTAATTGCTTCAGGAAATGGTTAGAGTTTACAGGCTGCCTGGAAATTGGGATGTTTTGAGAGAATGCACTGACGTGCATTGATCTGAATGATATCAAATCTATTCTCTCCCGACGGTGCATAGCAAGTGACCTTACCTGATTGCACAAGTCCGCTGCTCTTCCATTAATAGTTTACAACTCATGGTTCAAGTTTTCATCCATATTAAATATATTATAAGTCTTTAACTTGAGAAGCAGCCAGCCAATATGCAGGACTCTGTAATGTACTGAAATTCCTCTCTTGTTTGAAATTGTGGTTAGATCCTAGGGATGGGTTTCGCTCTGGGCAGGTAAGGGCTCTCTGCTGGAATATGCTGTTAGAAAAAGCAGTGACAGGTAGACTTCTTGTCTTAAAAAAAAAAAACAACCCACACCCAGTAATACCTTTATGCAAGTCATCACAAATACATGAACAGAGTTCTGTATTAAACAGAAATTATCCCCCTAAAAATATTTCAGGTACAGGACACTCTCAACACCTAGCTCTGTCTTTCAGCACTTAGTGAGTGACTTTGTATCATGATCAGCTGCTTCAGAGGGTATATACAATATTTTAACTAAAAATTACCTTTTTTCTTTGTTCCTTATCCGATGGTCTCAAACTCCTAAAGAATCTAGTGCTCGACAGAATGCCTATGTCTGCTTTGCAATAAAACATGGAACAGAGACCCAAACTCAGAATTGTCCTTTAGCACTGCAGTTTCATATGAGAAATATGTATTTAATGATTTGGTGGGGTTTCATCTGTCATATCCATCATTACTGTGCCACTATAACTAACAAGTATTTTTGGGAGATCCAATAAACTAAGCAGCAAAAGTTCTGTTAATTATTTGATGCAATCACTGTCCACAGCATGAGGGCAATTTTTGTCCTTGCCATTTCAATCACTGGAGATAGATAGATACGCATTGAGATTTTAGCTTCTCTTTTTGTTTCTGAAGCAGCAAACTGTCAGCCATCATTAACTATGTGCAATGTACCTGAATACAAATGAGAAAGGAAATGTCAAGAAAACCTTATCTATAGCATTGCTACCAGATAGTGCAGTAGTACAATATCCATATGGACAAGAATAATCAGAACAGTGTCTACCCCTTCTTTTCAACAAGGTAAAGTCCATGTAGTTTAAACTTTAAAAAAATAAATATCCTTTTCTAATGAAGTTGTAGTGACGATTGAAGGCAATTTGAAGTTGTAATCAATTTGTAGTTAATACAGATGAATATAGATTTATCTACTTCAGTTCTCCGTAGACAAAAAGTGACGAGAGGATAGTCATTATTAAAGCAGGTGTTATGCTGAAGAAAAATGGATTAGGATCATAATTTTCAAAGAAGGGCTTTATGTTTACTTCACAAAACTTGTGGCTGGAAATGTCCACGAGGCTACAGTGGTTTGCCGAGTTAAACTTGGGATGGGCAGGACAAGGAAAAATAATCCATGCACTGGTTTTTCTCTTCTTGAGAAACAGTTATGAGAACTTTAGCATGTCCTGCCAGAAATACAGCCATCAAGTAGGCAGCTAAAAGCACCCCATGAAGGGCAACGAAGCTGGTGAGGGGTCTAGAGCACAAGTCTTATGAGGAGCAGCTGAGGGAACTGGGTTTGTTCAGCCTGGAGAAAAAGAGGCTGAGGGGAAACCTTCTCTCTCTCTACAACTACCTGAAAGGAGGGTGTAGCGAGATAGGGGTCCATCTCTTATCCCAAGTAACAAGTGATAGGATAAAAGGAAGTTACGCCAGGGAAGGTTTAGATTGGATACTAGGGAAAAAAATCTTCACAGAAAGGGTTGTCAAGCATTGGAACAGGCTGCCCAGGGAAGTGGTTGAGTCACCATCCCTGGAGGTATATAAAAGACGGGTAGTCGTGGTGCTTAGGGATATGGTTTAGTGATGCTTTTTGTCAGTGTTATGTTGATGGTTGGACTTGATGATCTTAAAGGTCCCCTTCCACCAAACTTTGTGTGAAGACCAGAGGTCTACTTTATGGCAATAGTGCTGCTTTACTGTTTCATTCCCTGTAGAAGCGAAACTAGAGCAATGGAGCCTCATCTTTGCCTATTGCAATAATAGGCAATTACATGGACATTACATGATATTAAACCTTGATGATATTAAACCTTACCAATAAAAGAAACACTCACTGTCTTTGCCTTCACACCTCCTACCCAGAAACTGTGGACCTGTGACCATGAAAGCTGGACCGAAGGGGAAACGTTGCCACCTGTGTTTCCTCCTACTGATGGATGCTATTCACAACATAGTTAAAAAACATTTAAAACTGAGCCTAACTTCTACAATGGAACATTATTGCATGCTGCAGAGGAAATGGTCATACATGAAGTAGTGTCCTCCACATGCCTGACAGTTTTATGCGTCTTCAAGGTGGGGTCTCAATGGTATGTTTCTAACAAAACCTTGTTTCAAAAGCAACCCAACTTTGCAAACCAATTCTGCACAAACAGCATCAAAGGGTTTGTCATGGCTTCATGATTTACACAAGAATTATTTGTTTCACAAATAAGAACCCGGGTATTTCTGACTCCAGCTAACCCCAAGCTCCTTCTGTGTTACTCCTGAGTCATACAATCTCCATCACCGAAGTTTTCACAGGCTACGCCCTTTCTCTATGCCTTTAGTTTCCTCCCAAAGACGTAAGTGGGGACTCAACTTGGCATCACAAACCAGAACTTACTTAATGGTTCTCTTGTGTTGAGAAAGTCAGAAGAAAATCCATTTCAGTCCTTTCCAGGTGCATCTGCAGGGCCCAGAGAAAGAAAAAAATAAGCAGAAAAAATTTAGGAAATTTATCTGCAATGAGTAAAACTAAATCCAAGTCTGTATACACACAGGAAATGAAATTGCTCCATAAGAATGTACTTTTATTTATTAGCTTTCCAGAGATAAACTGCCCTTTAAGATGTGAATTCTGGACACCACGGGTAAGCAATGAGAGAATGAAATTCCAATTACTCACCTCGGGCACTAAGAGAAAAACTCAGAAAATAAACACACGGCTTCTACCGTCCCTAGCAGCCCTCCCCATACACAAGGGGCAGAGAAAGTTTGTGATAAAGGGGAACCCTTCAAGGTCACGTCACCATAATAGGGATGTTTTGTATTTTTATTTTCCCTTATCCTGAGGCTATTCCACCTCCAGTCACTACAGAAAAGGGCATGTTGCTACTTACAGATGAAGAGTAACCTAATACAATTTTATTACCAGGCTCTGGTAAACTGGGAAACAGATAAACAATGAGTCAAGAAAAAGAGCTCTTTTCTACTTAATGTAGACAAGTGCGCGTATGAACAAGAGGCCAAGGGGAGTCTCTGCTGGAAAGCAATCAACTCTGATCCAATGCAACAATCACAAGAGGCTTTTGTGGGGACTGCAGTACACTGGAAGACAAAGAAAAATATGGACATTACATGGGAGAAAAGCACACATGAAAAATACTTCCCTGTTTGATAGAAATGCGTTAATGGAGAAAAAAAGAAGTTCAAGTCTTCAGAGTGTAAAGACAGGCCATCACAAAAACTACCAGAGTAAATGTTAAACTGTAAAAAGCATATCAGATAAGAAAGCTGTATGTTTAACTAGGTTAGAGGTTGTTATATGTTTTTAGCCAATCTTCACCTCATCTCACATATTATCACACAGCACATTCACCTGGGAAAAGTATGGGTTCAACCACTTGTAATGACTCCGAGGATCAGCTGCAGATCACGTCCCACAGCCAAACAGGTCCCCAGGGTCCCCATCGGATGGGGAGCCTCTGACACCTGGGTTGCTCAGCATAGCCCCTCTGGTGACACTCGGAGGTGAAGGTCATCCCTTCTCTCCATTGCTCCTGCCCATCCACCTGCGCAGCACAGCCACTCATGGAACACTGGCATATGGACGATCAAAATTATCTGTGAACTGGACTAAAATAACTCTCCCAGATGAACTACCTGACAGGCCACCAGCTTTACTTCCAACTGTCAGTTAAGAACATCCTTAGAACATACTTTTTTTTTTTTTTTTTTTTTTCGTTCCAGCTGGAGCTGCAATGACTGCTTAGGCGTGCTACAGTTTTAAAACAAACTTTATGGATTTTAAGCTCTTTATGTGGCTTTGCACATTTTTTTCTGGACCTCCTGGGAATTCTGCCGTGACCATTTTGAACTGAACCCATACCAGGCAGGACCATAATGCAATGTCTGAAGGAATCAGCTATGAAGAACAAGCTAGAGGAGTATATGAAGTGCTGATCACACCAAGACTGAAAAAATAGCTTTATGTGCAAATTAGAAACATTCCTGGAAGCATGTTTGCTCTGCAACACTGAAAGCTTAATTCACTTGATGACTTTGAATAAGAACAAGCAGAACTGTTCTCATTTTTCAATACAAAAGATACAACCGCATTGCATTATCCTCTAGTTAGTAACACTCACTGAATAATTATATTTTATTGCATCTCATTTTTAAAATATCCCTTTTCTGGAGAAATAAGGAGCATACGTGATTGTAGGCAATCACATCTGCTCCAGTGTATTCTATAAAGAAGCATAATTTATGATCATCATTTATTATTTACCAGATTAGTTACTGGACAGTATGAGCAGAGCACTTCAATTTCCTTCCTGAGTGACAGAAGATGAAGAAAAGAGGAGTGGCAAGTGTTAGGGCAGGATCGCTGAACGAGATCCCCATCTGTTTTGTATGAGAGAAACTCCAGCGCCTCCCTGCAGAGTCTGCAGTCCAGCACCAGAACTCTTCTAAAACATTTTTTGGCATTTTACCTGTAATCACATGGTGGTTTTGAGCAGTAGGGAGCAGGGGAAGGGGCAAGGAAGAGGTTTCTACCTGGCATGAGATAGAGATGACCTGGGGGCCACCATGTCAGGCCCAGTCAGAAGAAGACACCTCCAGCATTGATGGAAATCAGTTACAGCTCGTTTGCTTCTTCCCTTCCCTTATAAATAAGATGACAGGCACATCTTTGCTGGGACACTCCCAGTCGTCTTGAAAACTGCTGGCATTTCATAGCTAGAGACAGGAATTACATGATGAAATGGGTCATTAAATAAAGCAGCTGCTTTTATTGTAGCACATTAACTTCTGTGTTACTCTGGAAAAAATGCTTACGCTTGGACTGAGTTCATGCTCCGTTCCTCCAAAGCCAGCTACTGAGCTTAAACCATTTGTCAAGCATTAAGGGAATCAGATCCACACTATCAGAGGTCACCAACTGCCTCATACATTCATTTCCTATACATTATATTTTTCAAGCATTCAAGGCGCTTCTTTACAGTAGCCCACGCATGGTACCTGGCTCCATTTCTTGCAATGTCACATAGCACTTATGGCACCTGTCAACACCTGTAGTTGCTCCCACGGTAATCTGAGAAGTGACCTTCAAGCAATAATAGTGCTGCTGAGGGAGCATCTTCTTAGGTTTGGGGGATTTGGGTTTTAAGTTTAAGGTAAACATATTGCACTTGTATCTGTCAGCCCAGCTAATTTTTCCAACATATATAGAAACACCTTGTGGGATTCACAGAGCAGGTGGTGCACATGTGGGTCTGGGAGATGAGACTGGGAATTTTATTTTCCAGAAAAGACACAGAACACATCATAATGAAGAACAACAGAGCAAGTATAAAGGGGGGAGGAAGAAGGGAACACCCTGAAAAGCCACCCCACATCATGCTCAGTGATAAAATCAGATCCCTTTAGCTTCTAATCAGATGGATGCTTGAAGCTTATCTTTTTGTTTCTGCTTGAGGAAACTCCGTGCTGATGCTCAGATGAATAGTTTACCATCTAACATGCCCTCCATTTATGGAAATATAATTTTTAGCATTTCAACTGCTTGTATCGAAGGTCACTTTGATGCCAGATGAAAGTGGTTCAGCATTACTTTATCATAAGGGGTTTTTTTCCACAACTGCAATATGTTTTTCCTACCAAAGGAAAAAAATAAAGCAACAAAAGTAGAAAGAGAGTAACTTCACAGAAGGGCTATGAGGTGAAATTCTTCAGACTAACCTCATTAAAAGGATTTTGTACTGGGATGTCTTCTCTCTTCTGTTTCAGAGGTTTTTTGAGTGCACCTCTAGGTATTGGCATTGCAAGTGACAGGCAGCAATTGTATCTACTGGCTACAGCAGCAAATCCCAGACATGCCCTAGTCCAAGGTGGAGACTTATAAAGACAAAGGTACAGCAGTTTCATACACCACACCATTGCCCTACAGCCTAGGATGCCCTCATCAGGTGTTTTAAGGGTCACGTACACACCCTTGACACAGCCACTACAAACACAGGCTGGAAAAGCCACCACCAGGTCAGAACGTAACACCACACAGCATCCTCCTTGCACTGGGGATGTCTAGTGAGGGAAAGCTCCCTTTGTGAAAGGGAAGTTGAAAAGATAAAAGGATCTGCAAAAACCAGCCGTCTGGCTTCTTTTAAGCATCAGTAAGATAGGAGTAGATTTCCTTCCCCATTAATTTGATTTTTTTACTCTGAGAGATCCATTTCTGAGTCTGACGTGGCAATGTGCACTGGCAGCCCAGAAAGCCAACAGCATCCTGGGCTGCATCAAAAGAAGCATGGCCAGCAGGTCAAAGGAGGTGATTCTGCCCCTCTGCTCCACTCTGGCGAGACCCCACCTGGAGCACCGTGTCCAGCTCTGGAGTCCTCAGCACAGGAAAGACATGGACCTGTCGGAACGGGTCCAGCGGAGGGCCGTGAAGATGATCCGAGGGATAGAGCACCTCTGCTGTGAGGACAGGCTGAGAGAGTTGGGGTCATTCAGCCTGGAAAAGAGAAGGCTCCAGGAAGACCTTAGTACAGCCTTCTAGTACCTAAAGGGTGCCTATAGGAGAGATGGGGAGGGACTCCTTATCAGAGAGTGGAGTGATAGGACGAAGGGAAAACAGTTGTAAACTGAAACAGGGGAGATTTAGATTAGATATTAGGAAAAAATTCTTTACTGTGAGGGTGGTGAGACACTGGAACAGGTTGCCCAGGGAAGCTGTGGATGCCCCATCCCTGGAGGTGTTCAAGGCCAGGCTGGATGGGGCTTTGAGCAACCTGGTCTGGTGGGACGTGTCCCTGCCCTTGGCAGGGGGGTTGGAACTAGATGATCTTTAAGGTCCCTTCCAGCTCTAGCCATTCTTTGTTTCTGTGATTCCTCGCTGCAGCACAGCCCCTCACAGGGCAGCAGGCAGGAGAGGATGCCTTGTGCCACCTGTGCTGTGAACACATCTCAGTATTTCCCACCAGCTGCCACATCTTCTCTTGCACTAATCTCAGCATAAAACACACTGTTTCAGGTTGTCCAAGCCATCAAAAGCATGGAGCTGTCTTGCTGCCTCCCAGCAATGTGGGCAAACCAGTCCCATAGGAGAGAGGACTAACCCGGAACAGGACAGGAGGAGGGAAAGAGACTGGCGATGAGATGGCCAGCACAGCAGCCTTGGAGAGCTTCCTCTGCTCTCAGTAGAGGAACAGAGGACGAGGGAGTCACAGAGAGACAAAGGAGCGACCAGGGCTGCCCCTCCTACACACAGCCCAGGAGCCGCTGCAGCAGCTCTCCAGGGCTCTGCCAGGGACAGAGCTCGGCAACAAGGAGATTGATCACAGAGTCACAGAATCGTCATGGTTGGAAGGGACCTTTAAGATCATCGAGTCCAACCATACACAAAAAAAGAAAACAAAACACAAAACCCAACCCAACAATCTCGGGCACTAGAGCATGCCCTGAAGTGCCACGTCTACACGTTCCTTAAATACCTCCAGGGATGGCGACTCCACCACCTCCCTGGGCAGGCTGTTCCAGGGCCTGACCACCCTCTCAGTAAAGTCATTCTTCCCAATATCTAATCTAAACCTCCCCTGCCCCAACTTCAGACCATTTCCTCTGGTCCTGTCATTATTCCCTTGGGAGAAGAGGCCAACACCCACCTCTCTACACCCTCCTTTCAGGGAGTTGTAGAGGGCAATGAGGTCCCCCCTCAGCCTCCTCTTCTCCAAACTAAACATGCCCAGTTCCCTCAGCCTCTCCTCGTATGACTTGTTCTCCAGACCCCTCACCAGCTTGGTGGCTCTCCTCTGGACACGCTCCAGCAGCTCAATGTCCTTCCTGTAGTGAGGGGCCCAGAACTGAACACAGCACTCAAGGTGAGGCCTCACCAGTGCCCAGTACAGAGGCACCATCACTGCCCTGCTCCTGGCCATCACTGCTGGCCACGCTGTTCCTGATACAGGCCAGGATGCCGTTGGTCTTCTTGGCCACCTGGGCACACTGCTGGCTCATGTTCAGCCGGCTGTCCACCAAGACCCCCAGGTCCTTTTCTGCTGGGCAGCTTTCCAGCCACTCTGCCCCAAGCCTGTGGCGTTGCCTGGGGTTGTTGTGACCGAAACGCAGGACACAGCACTTGGCCTTATTAAACCTCATCCCACTGGCCTTGGCCCATTGATCCAACCTGTCCAGATCCCTCTGTAGATGGTCATATCCCTGATTTCCTAGGCACCTGCCTCCCCTGTCTATGCATGAAACTACATTTCTTGACCTTATTTGCCCCCCTTTGTTTGGTTCCAGTGAGATAATAAATCACAGGAGGAGGGACAGGGGAGGGAAGTGAGGAGGGACTGCAGTGCTCCTCCGCACACAGGCTGGGCAGTGTTGCCGCACACAAGTCTGCTCCTCCTGTGCCACTCCTCAGCTGAGGTGGCAGTAATTAAAAGCTGTGGGTTGATACTTTTTAAGCCTCTCTAATAGAGGGGCAGAATTCCTGTGCTCATACCCTGCCACAGAAAAGGACATTATACCTTAACTCTCAAACATCTATCTCTCCACAACATCAAAAACTTTAGTGATTAACCAGAACCTGAACCTTACTCCAACAAGGAGATTTACTAACTGCTACTTTGGACGATTGAAATGTAAATCAAAATCTCTTAAGGCTGCATTCTAGCAATTTAATTTTAGGCTGTGCAGAGCTGTGGAGGAATGCCAGGAAACATCTCCCTCCCCTTGTAGAAAAAGCAGATTAAAATATGGAAGCTGGTTTGCAGTCTTTTGTGCTGTCATTATCATAGAACGGTTTAGGTTGGAAGGGACCTTAAAGATCATCTAGTTCCAACTCCCCTGCCATTCACCCCATACTACCTGTGTCAAACAAATGCTTGGGAATCAGGTGGTCCTCAGTATGTCTCAGAAACATCAATGAACTTTACATGCAGACTTCATACTTTGTACTGGCTACCAAAAACACTGCTCCACATGAATCCTCTGAGGTGGTGTCCTGGGTTGAGAGACACAGGACTAACTTTTCTTCTAATGCTGGGGAAAATTGCACTTTTAGAAGACTCTAGCGTCTGAATTTGTGAAAATATTTACTTTATAGCCAGCCAGGCTCTGTGGGATTCAAGGTTATAGTGTTTTCGAGCCTTTCCAGCTGCAGGGACAAGGAGGAGCAAGGCCTGGGCATTTGACCCAGGCTGGCCAACAGGAGTATTTCATACCATGAATGTCACATCCAATATAAATTAGAAAAGTTTGCTGCGTAGCTGGCTCTCTCCCTGATGGCGGCGGGTCCAGACAACTCCTTGCCCCGGTGCCGGAGCCCTGAGCCCTTCCCTTCCTCCTGAAGCCATTGCGCTCCCAGTGTCCGATACTTGCTGTCCACTGCTGGGAGCGCACAGCTTCTGCTGATATAGATGGCTGAGTATAATTTCTGTATATCTTATATCAGTATCGGGATTAATACTGGTTCTTTAGCATTATTGTTAATTATTTAGTCTTAGTCTATTAAATCTATTTATATTTCAACCCTTGTGTTTCTTTGTGTTCCCCGATTCCCCTTTCCGGGTGGGGAGGGGTCATCGGGTGATAGAATAATTGTCTAACGACAAGAGATGGTTATGGGTTCTCTCAAACCATAACAGGTGGAGCTGAAGAGAACTTGTGCTTTACACCTGTGAAGCACCAACCATCCTAGTATCTGCACTGGAACAAAATGGGTGAAGCTTCTTGCAGAAAGACTATGTGAGTGGGAAGAAAACGCATTTCATCTAAAACTGCTGAAATTGCCAGATCTGGGGTGTGCAGACTGTGCGGGGAATTTGGGTGCTGAGGTAAGTGTTGCTCTGCTAAACACTATGATATGACAGAAGTAACACTAAACTATGACCAAGCTATTTCCCATTGTAAATCAGAAAAGAAAACAAAAAACAAAAAAAATCAGTCTTCTCCCTTCATCCCAACAGAAGTGAAGCAAGGGAAGAAGCCTGGAGGGAGCAACTGCTTTTCAGAAGCCATTACAGCTAAATATAGAATAATTTCAAAGACCAAACATTCATTCCCCCTTCTGCCTAACCTTCTCTGTTGCCAGTGTGCAGGATCATTTCTATGGAGACAGAGCAATCACACGGGGCAAAAACATGATCCCGTTGGTCTATGGCAGCCCTGCACATCAGGCTGTTCACGTTTCTTTTCCCAAAATTGCTGGCAAGCAAATTCTCTCCAAACATAGTGTTGTAAGTGAAAAGATGTTTCCAGCACACCCAACTCCAGTATCCCACCAGCCTAGAAACATGGGAGACACCATCATTCACCATTAACATAGTCTGTGGCTAAATTAGTACCCAAGACTACAAATTAGCCTTCATGCTGGTCCACTCCAGAAAAAACAAGGGAGTCGGCACCTAGGTTTCTTACTCATTTTTGGGGACACCACCACCACCAGTGTAACAGAGACACCAGAGCTATTTTATCACTCTCCATGCAAGTCGGATTTGCCAGCCACAACCCCAAGATTGCACTACTGAATGCCTTATACAACGTCCTGTCTAAATTCCCTCCAGACCAGATTAGGGAATGCCATAAAAATGTCATCACCAAAGCAAACCCATATATCCTGATTGCCATTAAAGAAATGTATCCAGCCTACTTTAGCAAAAATAGAAAAAGGTACCATTATATCCCCAAAAGAAAAAGCTGTAGAACAAAATGTTCATTTAACACTACTGACTGTACCAAAACAACAGCCCTTCCTCAGAAATTAGGACCAGAGATGCAGAATTGCTCAGAGGCTTCAGTCTTGTCACTCCTCAAACCCACTCCATCCCTCCGTAACCATGAACCTGCTTGGTTGCCCACCTTTCTTCATTGCAACTCTCTCCTCATTGCTTGATGAGGGGCGACTTGGGTCACTGATGGGTATGCTGTTTCTGAGGACCGTGGGGCTGAGCCAAAAGGCTTCTCCTGGGGCAGCTGGGAGAAACTTTGGAGGGTTTTGAAAGCAAAATCATTAGAGGTGCATTTCACCACTGCCACCTTCAACAGCAAAAATAGGTCTGTAATCACAACTGGTTCATCTGATTATGGGCATAAATTAAAGCTGGAAGTAGAGGGAGCAACAAATACTCTGATTTATTGCAACAGGCACTGGTCTTCATTTATAAAATCTTGAATTTGTGCTGTACAGTGGTTCGACAAAAAGCCTCGGTAAGTCATTCGCTATCCAATAGTTATATTGAGTTATCACACGAGCAGCCATTACTCAAGGTGACAGTCTCAGCACAACAAGCCCCTGTTGAGAGCACTGGAGTTTATGTCAACATGAACAGATGAACCTAATGGATATCTGCCTGGATGAATCCAGCGCCTGCATGTAGCCACAAGCCCAACTGTATGCAGTGGGACAAATCGACTGAGCAGTGTATCTCTCCGGCATTACTCTCTACACAGTAAGACTGACATTTTTCTACTTTTCTTTAGATAAGTCTGGGATTTTGTTGATTATTTTTTTGAGGGGGTGAGAAGTAACTCCTAACTAACAACCACCAGTCACATCTGGCAATATGTTTAGTGTTGGGGGAGGGGGGGGGGCAGCAACCTTTCAAAAGTGATGGGGAGAAAGCTTGGCTTTGATTTTCTCAATCAGGCTTGATCTGCCTGGCACACCGGGGCATGAAGATACCCAGAGGCTGGCTTTGCAGCCCACTTTGGGGAAGAAAGAGGCTATGCCCAGTTCTAGTGCAGATTAGACCAATCTTGGAGACTATTCTAACCCAAAATCTATAATCTTCTTTAGCTAATTCTGTAGACTTACCTATTTTATCAAACATTTTGAAAGGCAAGTTTTCTAACGCTGCTAGCTGAGAAAGATAAGGATTTCCTCCATGGATCTCTCTCTTGATTAGGAGATATTTCCTTAGTGCAAGGAGACATCACTGTTTCTGACTTGATCCCAAACTAGTTTTGTTAAAACCTATAGCTTCAACTCATGGTGCAAAGAGAAGACTCATTCCCTAACTAAGAATAGTAGAGAACAAATAAAATTCACACCAGTTATTTTTCTACTGCCACAGTTACTTCATTGTCATTTTACAATACAGAATTATCTAAATCACATATAGAAACTTTCCTTCTTCTTCTAAAAAAAGTAAATTAAGTCAATGCCTGAAAGCAGAATATTCATCTTCTGACTTTTCTTTACTGCAGTTTAGGCTTTTATATCTTCATTGCATATTAGGGCTGGGGGGGGTGGAACCCACTAAGTAGCCAGTGAGATTGATTTCTGGAGGTGTTACTTAATCTCTGGGTTTTTTATTCAGAACTTCATACAACATAGCCAGTAGGGAACAGTCACATCTTGTGTTCATTCATCTGATTAAGGAGAAAAAGCCACTTCCTACTGCCATGCATTCAGCGGGAGACTAGCCAAATTACCAGGGTCTGAGTCATCAGGCCCATAACCGCCCTCCACCCATCTCTGCACAGCTCTTCAAGCAGGGAGATGCATGGCATGGCCCTGCACCGCTACACCTCCAGCCTCCCCTGTGCCACCACCCCCAGAACAGGGTCCGGCCAGGGCCAGCCCTGGCCACTGCCAGCTCCCCTGACCCCACGGCAAGTGCAGCTCCCCCAGAGCCAGGAGGTGGCAAGGGGCTGCGAAAGTCCTCCTCCCCGCAGGCACTGAGGAAACATCGCCACAGACAAGCCAGAGGAAAATTACGTCTATCTGGAGTCATTTATTTTGGAGCTTTGTTTAAAAGGAACGTGAGGCAGATGGGGACGGAATAAATCCGCAGTGAGAAGCAAACTGGGACAAATAAGAAGACAATACTGAATTCTGTTCTTCGGGGAACAGATTAATATTCTTATCTAACAATATGTCCCTTTAGTGATAATACACTGGAAACAATTCAAAATCATATTAATATAAATAAAGGGTAGCTGTTACTAGACCTCAGTTTAAATGACAAAGCTCTCTATTAGCATGAATTCATTAGTATCCTCTTCCCTGGATGTGTATATCTAATTTGCAACTAAATTATTTGGGGAGTTTATGCTATCCATGACCCTGACCTGCTGCTGCAGTACTTTTACCCCCCGAGAACCAGGGGTGGGAGCGTTGAGGAGGAGGAGACTCTCTTCTGAACCACTGCCAAACACTGCGGTACAGCAACTTGAGTGCTCCATCAGGCAAAACTCCTTTAAAAGGCATTTGCAGAGAGAGTAAAGAGCGAGAGATCAGACCTCCGTTGTGTGGCACAGCCACAAGAAATTGCACCACGTCTCTCTGTCCAAAGATGGAGAACGCCACTTACAGAAACCACAGCAAAATCGGTCAAGCCATCCTCCATCCATCATAACGTCTGCAGCTTCCTTCTCAAGGCAGGCAAGATGATGATAAATCCGGCGTGAGCACACTACACTGTGTCTTCTTCCTGACCCACAAATAAAGCCGCCTGCGGGATCTGCCTCCCCAGGAGCAAATGCACAGGAGAAATCCAGGAGAAACACAGGGGGCTGCTTAATTGAGTGATGCCCGCGTCCCTCAGCAGAAATGATCCTACAGAATGGAGCATGCAGTCCCAATCTGGCACTGTTTACAAACACAATGCCACTGGCATCATTTCAGTATCACCGTAGCAGGTGAGCACGCATGTAGGCTGGGAGGAAATAGCATTTTTATTGACTGACAGATTGCAGCACTACGTTACATCAAACATCCCATTAAAAATGGAGTGAGCCCTGCCTAAAATACAGCACTGTGCAAAGGTTAGCACCACAGTGGTCATTTTATCAGGGCTAAGCCTACCCTGTAAAGCTTTGCTGGAACAGCTATGCTAGTTATGAATGCTAAATAAATAAATAAATGCAAATCGTATCTCAAAGCCTGCTAAGCTCTGCCAGGGGAAGCCCTAGAGTAGGTACAGATAGGCTTTTATCAGCTTATTTGGACTGTTTGAGGAAATAGCGTAACAAAAGCGGCATCTGCATCTGCACCCTTACTGCAGGGCTCTGCAGACACGCAACGCCAGCATGGCTGCTGCAGCAGCACTGCTTCCAGCATAAATCACCCGATGCAAGCTGTATGCGCATGAATATATACACATACAGATCACGTGTGTCTGTATACACATATCCTGGCTCTCAAGTCCCGGTTCCAGCTGTGGCCACAGCCTTTGACTGGTTCTGGGGCCCGTGCAGCCCCCAGTAGCTCCTGACAGTGGTGACAGTCACTCAGAATCACAGAATCTTCATGGTTGGAAGGGACCTTTGAGATCAAGTCCAACCATACACACGCACACACAAAAAAAAACCCAACAAAACCAACAATCTCAGGCACTAGAGCATGCCCTGAAGTGCCACGTCTACACATTTCTTAAATACCTCCAGGGATGGCAACTCCACCACCTCCCTGGGCAGGCTGTTCCAGGGCCTGACCACCCTCTCAGTAAAGTATTTCTTCCTAATATCTAATCTAATCCTCTCCTGCCGCAACTTCAGACCATTTCCTCTGGTCCTGTCATTATTCCCTTGGGAGACGAGGCCAACACCCACCTCTCTACAACCTCCTTTCAGGGAGTTGTAGAGGACAATGAGGTCTCCCCTCAGCCTCCTCTTCTCCAAACTAAACATGCCCAGTTCCCTCAGCCTCTCCTCGTATGACTTGTTCTCCAGACCCCTCCACTGCCTGCTGCCACCTCCCTTCCCTCTGCACTTCTGGCCTGCCTAAAACCAGACCGATAAAGTACAACATGGATAAAAAGTTATTGTGCATGTAAAAAATTGACACTTCAGCGCTGAAGATTTTGAGGGGATTCAAATTACTTCTCTGCTAATTATACATGTAGTTTTTCTGGCTCTGACAACTTCATGACTGGCATTTGTTTGTCCCTGGTTCCTGCACGGAGCTGCCATCTCTAAAGCAAGCAGTGCTCAAGTACTCATAGACTACCATTACACATCAAATACCATGCAGAATAACTGTTCTGTGTTGTCAAAAACAAGGGCTGAAGAAGACCCCACAAGAGATTGTATCACTTAAAGACCTTGAAGGGATATTGTGCAATAGCCAAATAAGTCTGGATGGGATGACTTTCTTGACTTGCAAAAATTTTTCAAAGGTTTTGGGTTTGGTTTTCTTTTTCCTTGCATCCTGACGAAAAGAGATTTGGTAAAAACTATAGATCATGTATTTCTCAAAAAATACTACTATACCAATACCACGTATCCCAAATGAGAAAGTCAGGAATTAAATCCCCATTCTGACTATATCAGACCAGAAACTTCCCTTTAAAAACCCATTCCCTCTGAGAAACACATTTCATAAATAAGTCCCCCCAAAAAAGTTCAGCAGCCTCTGACAGAAAAATTCTGCTCTGAACCATCAGTCACGGAGGAAAATGATAGCAACTTACATTTAGGTTAGAAACATGTAAATTTAAGATAATCTTTTGCTGAAAACAGAGGCAGCTCAGAGTGCAGGCAGCACTGACCATTTCATCATCTGTCTGTGCTAATGCCTGGGCGAAGGGGAATGTCCTAAACCTGCCTGTTCCTGTCCCCAAACAACAGCCCAAGAATGAAGCTCTTGGGCTTTCTTGAGCCTTGACCTCCTCTCCCATGTCACTTGTGCCTTCCTTGGAGTCAGGATATGGCCGTTCCTCCCCAGATTGACAATGCTCAGGTCAGCTTCTGGTGCTGAGCAGCTCTGGGGTTATGTTGGTTCAGTTGCCCTAACTGGCCAGGCAGACCTCAAATCTCCCAAGGAGCTGCACTGAACAGAAGAACAGTATTCTTCTTTAATAAGAAACCGGAGATATTTTTCCTACTTGCTACGTCAGCAGCATATACGCGTGCCCTGCATACACTGAAGAACAATGAGGAAACATCTGCAGAGTATTCATACATATGTCACTCCACCTTTTTAGACACAAGCCACTGGTGCTAGCAAAAGCTTTACAATCTCTCTGGGGTTCAAATGTCTGAGGGCCTATATAACTCTCAGTATCCATCAAATTCTACCTTACCTTTGGATAGACCCAGCACAGCGTTTCTTTCATTGCTCATGTTACACAGAAGCGTACGGCTCCTTGGATGGAGCACAGCTGGGAATGCGTTTTGGAGAGGCCAAAAGGAGGCCTCCTTTTTGGAGGATATTGCCACCAATTATGACACTGCTCATGAACACGGACAGAAAACACCAATGTTTAGATGACTAACAAAAACATCTGTACTATACATGGATATCCTTGTTCAGTTATAGCTAGTCATTTCTCAAGTAGTCCTGAGCTTGGGGCTTTGACAGGAAATGGATCAAGTGGAGGGTGGGACTGGAAAATAACCCACCATCCAGGAAGCTGCTCTCCGTTAAGCAGAGCACACTGATATTTCTTACAGGAGAGAGAAATGCTTTCTTGGCTTCTCCTTTGACAGAGCTAAGTCTCGTGGGAGGAAAGAGCAGGAGGAGGACCCTGCCCCAGCTGTTGGGCTGTGCCAGGCAGCTCACCCTCCATCCGTGGTTGTGGTTGCTTTTGGTTTTCAGAAGCCTAGTCACTCTTGCAGAAATAGGCTGCTCCCATTAAAAACAAACAAAAACAACCAAAAAACAAGCAACCAAACAAAATCCAAAACAAAACAAAAACCAAAAAAAAACCCTCCAAAACCTCCAATACATAGAACAGATGGAAAGCATGAAATTGTGCATGGAAAAGTGAGGGGAGTATTACCAAAAAGTGGCTTTTCAGTTACTAGTTTCTTCCAAAGTCTGAAGAAAAGTTAATGTATGATATTCCTGCAGTTGCTTCAGCCAGCTCACATTCTTAAAATTCCTGGAAAGTATAATTTTCAAAACAGCGTTTAAAGGCCACACTGGATTCCAGACTTTTTTTTAATCATGAGACAGAATAATCGGCGGATCACAACAGATAGGGCTAGAAGGAGCCAAAACCCCCTGAGGTTGAAAGATATCTTCAAAAGCTCCAGTAGGATTTTGTCCAGCGTGTGCCTTGTACCCCAACCATCCTAAAGGCTGCTGGCCACGACACAGTACAATTTCTCTTTTTTCATAGTGAGAGTCACATGAAGTGACAAATGCTGCCTCATTTGAAAGCCAGGTGATTAGTCCCTGGCTCTAATACACTCTGCAAACCGACGACTGATTAATTGACAGGCATTTTTGGGATACCTAGTGATGAGTATCAACAACAAAGTGAAATGCCAGCGAGTGAAATATATTGCAAGGCTTACATGGATTATGAGTAGTTGTATTATCAAACAAGAGAACAAAGTCAAGGGATAAGCAAGTGTAGAATCAGAGCATCCGGAAGGATAGTGATAATTAAGTCCAGGGAGATAATTTTATAAATGTAGATTTAACGGCTTTACTCAGATTCTCATCTATTCTTGAATAACCAGTAGGTTTATTCAGAGACCGTGTTAGTAATCTGTGGGTGAACAGGATTGTGGAAGAAGCAAGGCCAGAGGGAGGAACAGAAGCAGCAGGAACACTGGCAGGGGACAAACCACAAACAGCGCCTAACGACCCTATGGATTGAGGGCAATTCCGCCCATCTGGCTGTTGGGGATTGCAGGGGCGTGTTGTCCGGGAAAGAAGATATTTGGTACTATATAAGCTGTGTGTTTGTTGTAATAAATGATTCTGGTTGCACCTCCCACCGGGGTCCGTGCCTTCATACGCTACAAATGGCGCCCAACGTGGGGCATGAATCAAGAGACTAAAGATGTCCATACTGGTAGCGTAGCCCGATCGAACCAGGGATTGCCTCCAGGACTGACTTCACTGATTTCACTGCCGGCTCATCACCTTCTGCAGGACAGAGGTGAGCGATCGGGAACTGTGGGGAACACACTGCCCAAAGAGCAGCAAATGAATCTTGAAGTACTACGCTATATTTTAAAAGTTCCAAATCGATCCGTACCTACCCTGTCTTTGGTAACCCTCTTAGACTGGGTACGAGAAAATGTCCCGGACTTTCCTAAGACCGGCACCTTTGACAAAGACATGTGGGACCAAATTGGCATAAAGCTTTGGGACGCTGCTGATGCCGTGAAAGACGAAATCAGGACTCAATAGTCGGGATGACTATTAAGCAGGTATCCTTTATTGCAGCGCTGGGCGCACAGGGGATCGCTCCTCCAAATGTGCGTGCCAGACAGAGCCAGTTTAACAACATATATGCACACCACACATACATCTTCATGCAAGGACTAATTAACATATTCATTAGTTTCCAGTAATTCATTACCATATGCTACCTCCCTCTTGGAGCACCCCATTTGTCAGAGATAAGACAACACTGTGCTGGCCTCACAACTGCTGCCCACACACATGCCTTTATTGTAGCTCTGCAAGGGGGTAAGCCCCCGTTTGTGGTCAGCCAAGCTGTATTTGCTGACTCATGCTTAGGTAAGCAAACCTTCGAGCCACACCTAGCCTTATTCTTTAATTCACTGCTGCAGGGACAGATAAGGTCGCAGCTAAGCATTTACCGGTTTGGCAGCAGATCTCTGAAGCCCTAGTAGAGCTCCGCAAAGGGACACAAAAAAACTCTGAGGAGAGCCCAACGCGTCCGGCCGCCCCGCCGCTGCCACGCGCGGCCAATAGCTGTAGCTGCGTTGCAGAAGAGAGTCTCTCGGGAGACTCCTTCGATCCTGGGCTGACCGACCCAGACCAAGAACCTAATCTATTTCTTTGTGATGATAAATTGAAAGAGGTAGTGGGGAACGACCTAACCCCCTCGAGCAATTGTCGTAGTGCGTGGGACAAACATCGAGAAGAAGCCTTAGTTAAAGGCGACGCAGACATTCTGCAGGCATTCCCTGTTATTTATCGTGGAAACCGACCCGGAGCGTGGGTTATGATCATGTTAAAGAACTGAGGAAATCAGTAAAAGATTATGGTCTCCAGTCAGCATACACCATGAACTTACTAGCAGCTGTTGGGGATGGATATATTCTGACTCCTCGTGATTGGAAACTGTTGTTGAGTATGATTTTGTCGGCTGTGCAATATGCTGTATTCATGACCAAGTACTGTGATCTCGCGACTGCTAAAGCATTGGATAACTTAACTGGCAATTTAAATCATATTGGTGTGAATGAGCTCATCGGTGAGGGGCCTCGGGCTCCTCCCGGTGTGCAAGCCCAAATGGACAGACGGTGTTCTGAGCAAGTAAAAGAAACTGTACTGCACACGATAAGATGGGTACCTGATACAGCTGTTCCAGAAGTTTCCTTTCCTGCTATCACACAAGCGCCTGGAGAACCCTATATAAAATTCCTTGATTGGCTCCAAAATGCAATAGAAAGACAAGTAGATACCCAGCTCGTGATATTCTTATGAAACAATTACTGTTCGAAAATGCTAATGCTGACTGTCGTAAAGTATTGCGAACAATTAAGAATGCTAATCTTTCTATCACTGATACGATAAAAGCGTGCCAAGATAGCGGCACAGAAATGAGTCTCTTAACTGATGCATTGTCAACACACCTCGCTGTGGGGGCTGCTCAAAAGGCAGACTCCTTAACTGCGGAAAGCCTGGGCATCTTAAAAAAGATTGTCCCTGTGCCCTGTACATTATGGGGCCGAGACTTGTTAAGCCAGTGGGGAATCCTCCTGAAAACAAAATCTTAATAGGGGCTATTAGAGAGGTGATTCTGCCACTTTACTCTGCTCTAGTGAGACCTCACCTGGAGTACTGTGTGCAGGTCTGGAGCCCTCAATATAGAAAGGACATGGACCTGATGGAGAGGGTCCAGAGGAGGGCCACCAAAATGATCAGGGGGCTGGAGCACCTCTCCTATGAGGACAGACTGAGGGAGCTGGGGTTGTTCAGCTTGGAGAAAAGGAGGCTCCGGGGAGACCTCATAGCGGCCTTCCAGTACCTGAGGGGGGCCTACAGGAAGGCTGGGGAGGGTCTGTTTACAAAGGCCTGCAGTGACAGGACGAGGGGCAATGGCTTTAAGTTGGAGAAGGGGAGATTTAGATTGGATATTAGGAAAAAGTTCTTTACCATGAGGGTGGTGGAACACTGGAACAGGTTGCCCAGGGAGGTGGTTGAGGCCCCTTCCCTTGAGATATTCAAGGTGAAGCTCGACGAGGCCCTGGGCAACCTGGTCTAGTTGGGGGTGTCCCTGCTGACTGTGGGGAGGTTGTACTAGATGACCTTTGGAGGTCCCTTCCGGCCTGGACCAATCTATGAATCTATGAATCTATTGACAAGCAGCAGGCCCTTTCATTGACATGGAAATCAGAAAACCCTGTTTGGGTAGATCAGTGGCTCCTGAAAAAGGACAAACTGCTGCATTTGCATGACTTAGTACAAGAACAACTGGCTGCTGGCCACATTGTACCCACCACCAGCCCCTGGAACACTCCTGTATTTGTAATACCAAAGAAAAGCGGCAAGTGGTGATTGTTACATGACCTGCGAGCTATAAATGCAGTCATTGAGCCTATGGGTGCGCTGCAGCCTGGTCTTCGTTCACCTTCTATGCTGCCTCAAAATTGGCCAATAGCTATAATTGATCTAAAGGACTGGTTTTTTGCTATTCCTCTACACCCAGGGGACGCACCCCGGTTTGCATTCTCTGTACCATCTATCAATCAGCAACAGCCCACACGATGGTATCATTGGACTGTGTTGCCACAAGGTATGCTAAATAGCCTGACTATCTGCCAGCTAACTGTAGCAAATGCTTTGCAACCTGTCCGAAGTGCAAACCCTCAAGTTATAATTTATCATTACATGGATGACATACTTCAAGCTGCTGAAAAAGAAAAAGACCTTCAGACAGTCATCTGCCAAGTCCACCTTGCTGTTCAAGGAGCAGGCTTGCAGATAGCCGAGGAAAAGGTCCAATGTGAACCACCCTGGAAATACCTAGGATGGAAAATTACAACTCACACCATCCAGCCACAAGCACTGAAGCTGGCATTACAAATAAAGACTCTGAATGATCTGCAAAAATTGTTAGGAACCATCAACTGGCTCAGACCTTTTCTAGGTATCACCACACAAGATCTACACCCCCTCTTTCAATTATTAAATGGTGACCCTGACCTGAACTCTAAAAGGCAGCTGACACCTACTGGACTGCAATGTCTACAGCAAGTAATGGAGGCTTTACAGATGCGTCAAAGTCACCGTCTTTGTTTAACGCTTCCAGTGTACTTAGTCATCATTCAAAATACCTTTCAGCCATATGCCCTTCTAAGCCAATGGGATTCAACAAAAAAAGACCCACTTGTGATATTAGAGTGGCTCTTTTTGCCTCATGCATTTACAAAGACTGTAACTTCACAATTAGAAATGTTTGCCAACTTGATTCAGAAAGGTCGTCACTGACTTCAGACTCTAAAAGCTAGTGATCCAGAATTCATTTATATTCCCACCAACAAAAAAGACTTGGACTGGATGTTAGCAGAATCTCTGAGTGTGCAGACTGCACTTGCAGATTACACTGGTCAAATTTTGATCCATTTACCTAAACATTCTCTGTTAAATTCCTCAGAAGAATTACCCCTGACGAATCGAACCTTGCTTTCTCATACCCCACTTTCTAATGCAGTTACAGCATTCACAGACAGTGCTGGGAAAACACACAGGGCGGTAGTCCTTTGGCAATCCACCGACAATCTCTGGAACCAAGATATAAAATGTGTCGATGGATCACCCCAAGTTGTTGAGCTTGCAGCTGTTGCACGTGCTTTTCAGCTTTTTTCTGATGTAAATCTCAATATCATAACTGATTCTTTATATGTTACAGGAATTGTTCAGCATATAGAAGGAGCTTTCCTAAAGGAAGTCAGCAACCCAGTGTTATTCACACAACTTAAAAAATTATGGCATTATGTTTCCTATCGTAAATTACCCTATTATATCACACATATATACATTCACACACCTCTCTGCCAGGACCCCTAGCCGAGGGCAACCGTGCTGCTGATAAAGCCACGGTCACCCCCGCCACATCGCAATTATTTCAACAAGCACAGCTCTCACATAGTTTTTTTCCACCAAAACAGGAAGGCACCGCAAAAGCAATTTCAGCTAACCACTGACCAAGCACGTAATATTATCTTGACATGCCCTGAATGCCAATCTATAGCCCCATTGCCACAATTGGGAGTTAACCCATGTGGCACTTCACCACTGCAGATTTGGCAAACAGATGTTACACGTTTTGGAGAATTTGGCCGCCTAAAGTATGTACATGTCACTGTTGATACTTTTTCTAATAATATCTTTGCCACCGCCCATACAGGAGAAAAGAGTCAAGATGTCCGACGACGCTGGCTAGCAGCCATCGCTGCTATGGGTATACCAGAAACCATCAAGACAGACAATGGCCCTGCCTGTGTATCTAAAACCACACAGCCTTTTTCACAGGAATGGGGCATTTGCCACATCACTGGAATTCCACACTCCCCTACAGGGCAGGCGATTGTCGAGTGTGCCCATCAAATGCTAAAGCACTGCTAATTAAAAAAGAGGGAGTCTGGGAGATCCACCACAGGAACGACGATGGAAAGTCACTTTTGTTTTAAATTCTCTAAACAGAGACAACAGTGATATGACACGAGTAAGTCAACACTTCGGAGCTTCCCCAATATTCAAAACACGGCCAATGGTCCATATTCATGATATGGCCACTGGACAATGGGAAGGCCCCGTGCCATTGATAACCTGGGGGCGAGGATACGCTTGTGTTTCCACAGGAAATGGTCCCAAGTGGATCCCAGCACGATACATTCGACCATATCTAGAAGCCGAGCATCACGAACAACCATCAGAAACGACGGAGTGATGAATCTTTTCTGTTCACAAAAGTATCGTTGGTTTTGATGTTACCGGCCTGGTAGTTCTGTTGATAATTATGTTATGTTTGCCATGTTTGTTTTCCTGTGTTATAAAAGCATAAATCAAGTCATGTATGCTCAAATGCACACTGTACTTGCCTTGCAAAGCATGATGTTAGAAAAGGAAGTGGATGTAGAAACCAGCCATAGCATAGAATTTGCGTGGAAGTAAGTTAATCACATTATATGAAAGGGTTACAGAAATTAGTAAGTTTAACAGTATAGTTAATAGTAGTTTTATAGTTTATAGCAGTTTTAGTAGTATAGGGTCAATGTAATCATTAGGATGTAATATATGTGTAATCATTATCTGATATATTAACACAAGCATTATTCTGTATATTAAACAAAAAAAGGGGGAGATGTGGGTGAACAGGATTGTGGAAGAAGCAAGGCCAGAGGGAGGAACAGAAGCAGCAGGAACACTGGCAGGGGACGACCCACAAACAGCGCCTAACGACCCTACGGATTGAAGGGAATTCTGCCCCTCTGGCCATTGGGGGTTGCAGGGGCGTGTGTTGTCCGGGAAAGAAGATATTTGGTCCTATGTAAGCTGGGTGTTTGTTGTAATAAACGATTCTGGTTGCACCTCCGACTGGGGTCCGTGCCTTCATACGCTACAGTAATCAACTCAAGTAGAAGTGAAAACATGAATAAAAAAGGGGCTGCACAGAGGAATCGTTAAGTTGAAGAAAAGCAAAAGTACAATTTCCCTGCTGCCCATTAATGACTTAATGATCTCAAATGTGATCCATAGGGGGCTGGAAAAGGAAGATGTCTTTTGAAATTCAAGCAGGAGTTTCGTATCTGTTATGCTAATTTCCAGGCACTAATGTGACCGATTTTATATATAAACAACAACTTCATCTGTCATTTTGGGCTCAAGTTGCAATCTTTTTTAGTAAAAAAATACCAGCAAGTAAGTAAGAATGTCCCTTTGGCTAGAATTGTGACCTTGGTGTCATTCAGAAAACAAGCCATGTTAATCTCCCAGTTGCAATGCCACGAAAACAAACACATCTGTTTATGAGCTGCCGCCTGTTCTCGCGTACCTGTTGCTGGGTGCATCATATGCACCACCTTACATTTATAATGCAGCTGGCTAGAAAAGAAAAAAATTCCTTAATAAAATGGTTCATGTTTCCCCACTGAGTTTTGCCTGTTTTAAAGATGAGCTGGAACAACTCTGCATGGCTTCGGGAAGGGAGAAGAGAAAAACACGGTGGGGTAAGATAACTGCTGCAGATATCCAGTGTTAAAACACCGTTCCTTGAGATGCCGGCTTTCCCAGCAATTCCCCAGCCACGATACTGCCCCCTGCACATACAAACAAAATGACTGGCTTCCAATCTGCAGCCTCTGGACCCTTAAGGAGGACACAGAGTGATTTTAAGCTGTCCCAAGAAAGGAGATTACGAAACCAAGCTCCTACACTATACGTATGACTGGGAGGGGAGGTTTTTTGGTGTTCACAAATTGCTAGAAACTGAAAATGAACTGAAACTCTAAATGAAGTCTTAAACAGGCTAATGGGAGTGGTAATCACCAGAATCATGAGGCTTGACCTGTGGTCTCCTAAAACCAGTGCAAGCGCCACTGCCATCAAGGCACTCTCAAGCTTTTTGCTGCACACACAAAGCCAGAACCTGAGTGAGGAGCCTTTGTAACAGGCACCTCCTTGAAACATTTGCCCCAAAATTTTTAATTTCGACAGGAGAATTTCCTTATATCAAAAACTTTCCAATCAGCTGTAATAAACACACACATACACAGTTTGCACAAAGCACTTCAGTCCTTGCGTTTTGTAAGCTTAGAATCAACAATTCAACTGGAAAACTGAAAAAAGCTGCAGTATAGGGAGGGATTATAACCGGACAGAATTGTCATAAGTTATTATCAGAAAAGATATATACTCTTTTTAAATACTGTAAAGTATGATTTCAAACTTAAGCAATTGCTCATTGTAACAGCGCTTAAATACCTATAATTACATGTTGGTTTCTATTGTTAAGAACATTTTATATGCACATGCAAGGCAAATGCTCAGATGTAAATCCCAGGCGGTGATTATTCTTAATAGTGCAATTATTTTCTCATCGTAATCACTGGGGTACAATTCCTGTTAAACTATTCAGCATTCCTAGAGAAAGTTAAGTAAAAATCAATCTGACTTACTTTAAGGTGAGGGCTTCCCAGCTCTGCCCTCTACCCCTTTTCTGCTCAAATAAATATAAATGTATATTAGCTATGGGGAGAATCAATGAAATCATATTAAAGTTGCAATACAGCCAAGTGTATGCAAATTCAATTAATTATTTATATTTTAAGTCTTGTTGATGCTGCTGTTACTGAAAAGCTCAACAGCCCGCCTCTTTAACGTAAACAGTATCTGAGGCTTTTACACCTCCATTTCATTAAAGCTGAAACATTTTGTGGCCTAGTTAAGTGGTTTACATAGTCTCCTAATTATTTACTGGAAATTGTGAAAAAAGGTTTGATCTCCTGAAATGCATTTGATAAAGTAGCACATTTTCAATAGGTGCCAATAGCTTAGTACACATGCTGTACAAAAAGATTTGGAAGTTTGGACCTTATAAAATCATAACTGACTGTGTTTATGTCCCAGAGAGCTTCTCTGAAGAGTTCTTGGTGGAAGTCACAGAGCAGTGGGTCCCTCCAGACCCTGCACAGCTGGTCCTGCTCCAGGAAGCCTTGTTAAAAAACACCAAAAAACATCATACTCCCTATTCCAGCAGTAAGAAAGCAATTACCCTAACATTGTTAAACCCTGACAGGGATGAGGAAAGCCTGCCCAAAGACTGTAGGGCAATGAATTTCAACCCGTAATATGACAAACACTGGTGCAAGTACCTCAAAATCTATTTGAATCCACAAGGATGAGTTGACTGCAAAGACCTACCCTCCCACTGTCGCTAAACACCCTGTGACATTTATCAGAGGAGTGCAGGTAGCGACCTCGCTTCTGCTTGGCAGATTACATTCTGCCTCCATGAACTCACCTTTAAGATTTCAAATGTATTGCACATTATTCATTTCCCGTTTCAAAATGTCCATTATTAGCAAAAAATGACATTTCGGTAGAGAGAGAAACGATTTCAATGTGATCTGCAAATCAATTTGTAAGGATTTCAGCAAAGCAATTAGGGGAATTTCTGGACTACAAACACTGTGTAATGTGAGATTTCATCTTGACTGATACACCTGTCAGGGTTTCCATCTAAAAATACAGCTGCGCTTCCCTCATCTCCACCCTACCCTTTCATGAGTTATATCTGAAAGTTTTGTTCTTCCCTGTATTTATTACTGGTGCCTTGGCACATTACCCAATTTTAATCCACTTTAAACCTCCTGTTGTTCCCACTGAGCAGAAGAGATGCCAAGCAGGACTGGAGAAAAAGAACAAATTGATGCCCTATCTACAGTGCTCGGGAGCGACCGAAGAGAAATGCAAACCCAATTAAACCCCTAAAACGTACCGAGTTCTTATTGGACAGGAGAAACCCAGACTGACCAAAACTGAGTTTGGGTATATCATGCAGTCTGCGAGACGATAACCAGTCTCAACATTCCCTAACAAAATCGGCAAAATGCAGGATCATAAGTTACAAGCTCTACCAAAAGGCTCCAGGGCATCATTTTAGGAAGCTATATGTCTGCTGCTTTTTTTTTTTTTTTTTTGAGCTTTTTTATTCTCTTTCCCTCTAAGTGCAGTGAATTCATAGCCGTGTTCCAGTTTCTTTTGAACTATGCACCAGAGACATCATAAATAACAACCTTCCTGCCATCTCATTAAGACTCGGAAATTTTCCAGCCATTAAAAAAACCGAATTCCTTTCACATTTGCAGGTTGTGCTGTCTCGCTGGCAGTTCCCACTGTAAGGTTCCCTGACATAGCAAGCTTAGTGCAAATAAAATCAAAACCTTAATTCATCCTCTGTCTTCTCCCCCAGTTCTTTGTTAGAAGTGTCACATCCACAACGCTCTATTTTTGGCCTCATACCTCAAGGGTCATCTCCAGTTCCCCCTTCCCTCTCTTATAGCCCATGTCAGTCAAACCTGTTAAGATCTATTATTTTTCTTTTTCTCCAGTCATGTCCCAGTTTGATTATTGCACTTTTCCTTCTGGGGCCCTTCTTCACTACCGTTTTTTCTAGTCCGTACAAAACCAGTCTTTGTTTCTGCCTTGCAAAGCGCCTCAAACCTAGGTCATAGGTTAGTTTAGCTGGTTAGTTAAATTAAGTTTAAGTAATTATATCTTGCATATATGTAAATGTCTTTAGAGAAGCTGGTATCCACACACCGATCCTAGCTCTTGTTTTGACCTGCATGACCCTGCGGCATCTCACTAGGGTAGGAAAGAAATTCTAAAGTATTTAACCAACTTTCAGAGCTTTTGTGTTGGAAACAGAACTAAACAGAACAGCTGAGCTGGCCAAAAGCATCCAGCTGGGATCCTCCTCTCTAAGCTTCAGACACAAGTCACGCCAGCTGTGCTGGGAGGAAACGCAAGCACAGATAAACAGAACATTCAAAATAATTAGGTATCCACAATACTGCAAATAACATAAATAGGGGGGTTCACACTCAGAAGGAGTGGGACGGAGCTGCTCATGACAGATTTTTCATGGCTGGTCTGAACTGACTATTAAAACAAACGGAGCAGAAGAGTGAACTGAAAGCAAGAGCAGCCCGCACTACCTGCACGGTCAGAAGGAAGTTCCCATTTCCTGCCTTACATACACCAGGCTGCTGCCCTTACACACAGACAGCATGCAGCCCTTGGGAGACAAGCAGAGGATACACTGTGATAGGGTAGGAGGAACAGTTCCAGGTGAGCTGCCAGAAGGACAGGAGATTTGAAAGTAATATCAAATGCCAGATGGACGTCTAGCATCACCATAGATCCAAAACATTAAAGAGTTAGCAACTAGGATTGCCCCAAATGTCCAGAACTTCTAGCATCAGGATGCTCAAGGAGGCCACCTGGAATATTTGTTTCTATTATAATCCAACATTTTTGCTCAAGTAAAATCCATCCTTACACATCAAGTACCTGGAAAGAAAACTTCTATCATTACTCATTGTCATTGCAGGCAAGCTTGGAGAATCGAGCAGAAAGAACCTTCTCGATATACACTAGACAAACTAGGAGATACAATCCACATGGTATAGACTGATATAAATGGGCCAGAGCTGGGGTTAAGGAGGGATGGGTCCCTCTGTCTTGCAGGTGAAGCAGGTAGGCAATTTGCCACAGATCACCAGGGAAACCCATGGCCGCATCTCACTCTCCCAGGCTCTGCAGCACGGTCTTTGAGTGGCAAGAAAGGTGACGTTCAGTGGGTCAGCGCTAACAGCAGCAACGGGGTTGTGCTTGCCAAGCCAGCAGGAACCCGGTTCATTTTTAACAAGGGAAGATGAATGCATTTCACTCACTCTTGCCCAACTTTCCAGCATGTCCCCACACCAGGACTTCTCTGCCCGCTGCTGGCAGACGGGAGCTCAAGGCTCCATTAGTGACTTCCCATTCCCCCACCTCACAAGAAGGCATCTTCCTCTCCTTTTGAACAGCCCTGCAAGCAGGGCTCCTTATATTTGTAGTAACGTCAAGCTCTTCCTGAAATTTGTCACTTCAGAGAAAAAAAACAGGCATTTTTCCAAAGCCTTATGAAAATAGCAGCTTTCCATACGCAACCAAAGCAACAAGCTGTTCAGCCTTGTCCCGGGCTCCAGGAAGCAGAGGCCTTCGCTTTTCATGTGCTCCTGTTACACAGAAAATATAATGCAATTCAAGTCTGGGAGGAACCAAAAGGCGAAACGTGTCTGCTTGCATCTGAAGCTGTCCCCTGCCCACCACCAGCACAACGTGGGCAGGCGTGCAGCCCTGCTTCCAACATGTCCAGCGCCCTCCCAGGTCGAGCTCATAGAATCACAGAATCTTCATGGTTGGAAGGGACCTTTGAGATCATCGAATCCAACCACAAAAACAAACAAACAAACAAACAAAAAGCCCCACACCACACCCACAACCACACCCCACACCCACCACAAACAGACACAACCCAACAATCTCAGGCACTAGAGCATGCCCTGAAGCGCCACGTCTACACGTTTCTTAAATACCTCCAGGGATGGTGACTCCACCACCTCCCTGGGCAGGCTGTTCCAGTGCCTGACCACCCTCTCAGTAAAGTCATTCTTCCTAATATCTAATCTAAACCTCCCCTGCCCCAACTTCAGACCATTTCTTCTGGTCCTGTCATTATTCCCTTGGGAGAAGAGGCCAACACGCACCTCTCTACAACCTCTTTTCAGGTAGTTGTAGAGGGCAATGAGGTCCCCCCTCAGCCTCCTCTTCTCCAAGCTACACGTGCCCAGTTCCCTCAGCCTCTCCTCGTATGACTTGTTCTCCAGACCCCTCACCAGCTTGGTGGCTCTCCTCTGGACAGGCTCCAGCAGCTCAATGTCCTTCCTGTAGTGAGGGACCCAAAACTTCATCAAGAAGAGGGCGGTGGAGTTTTCTCAAAGCATCATGGAGAGGTGAAGAGATTAATGGAGTGGGAAAAGCCGGTGTCTGCAGTGGAATCTGTTACTGCACCTGCACCGTTGCAGAGCTTTTAGACAGCAAACTCCTTATTTGCACCCTTCCTCACAGCTTCCCAGGGAAAACACACTATTTTAGAGGTATGACCAGAGAAGTCTAGATATAGGCTTGGACCCACCAAACTTCACTGGAAATGGATAGAGGGGTTTGCAATCAGGTCGAAATTCTGGAAACATTTGGTCTTGGGCTCACATCTGGCATTAAACTCTGGCAGTTTCTGGTAAGCAGGCAAGACAATTTTTTTCTCATATCTTAATGGTTTTCCCATCATCTCCCAGGCAAAACCCTATTTCACCTACCTCTAATGACGTTCCACCCAGCTCTGATGGGATGCGAACCTTCTTTACTTGGCAGGATTACTCACTTAGCCCCCACTTACCACGCTTCATCATGCAAGCTGAGTACTGTACCTGTTTACACATCCTGAAGCTGTGACTCCAGAGATTTTCTTTATGCTCTTTGCAAACCATTCTGTACCCTTTTGTAATGGAGGTAGATGAAACTGTTTTCCCCCTGGTTTGAGCATGTTTTCAGTGGTCATGAAATGTACTGAATGTATTCAGCTGACATCTCTGTTAAATAAAAACTTTTATTGCTAGAAGAGCTGAATGGGAGACAGGATACATTTCTTCCTTAGCCCCAGGCAAGGCTCTTTAACCCTAACATGGCCAATGACAAGACGACAGATGCTCTCCCTCCCCTCTTGCTCCAAGGAGAGGAAGAAGAGAGATAAAGGGATTTATGAGTTTAGAAAAACTAAACTAATGCAATAGTAATAATAAAATAAAAAAGGAAACCATGAAATAGATATAATATATACAAATATATACAGAACTGTATCAAGCTCCCAGGGAGATGTAACCGGCAGGCACTGGGGAAGTTCCAGACCGGACTCGGTGATGAATAGGAACTGCATTCCAGGTCTTGATTCAGGAACCCACGGATTGGGATCAAAGGTAGACAAACTGACAGGGTGCTCCTCAGAGGTCGGTCACTGAAGACAGAGAGCCACCAAAGCAGCCAGGCCACTGAAGAAGAGCCAACCTGACCCCTTCGGTCCCTCAGCTTTTACCCTGAGCGTGGCAGACGGGATGGAACACCCGATTGGTCGGTTTGGGTCACCTGACCCCTGCCCACCCCTCCCCATAGGATAAACAACCGAGTCAGCTGACCCTGGTTGCCACAGCAACGAGCAAGAGGAAGCGCCTCTGTCCCTGAGGAGAAGGTTGGGCCTGCTCCATCCCGAACCAGGAGGTTGAGGGAGGTATCCAGAGGGAGGAAGATTGTTCAGTCATCATGTCAGAAATTAATCAAGTATCCAAGCATCCACTTTGGATATCCAAGTATCCAAAATCTGTTTGGCGTTTTTTGTTAGGTTGCATTTAAGTTGTTAACAGGAACAGGAGTTTTCTTACTCTGTAGTCAACCAAATCTGCCAAGCAAAAGAGGTTTTTGTTGCTTTGTTTGGGCGTGTAATGATTGGCATATTGCAAATTGTGAGTAGTTACTTATGATTATAAAATAATAATTAAAATACAAAATAGATCAGTTTTATGGCATCAACCCAAAATCATTTTCTGCAGCACATAAGCTAGTGTATGAAAATTGCTGAAGGTAAAGTTTTGCGCTGGCTGTACAACCACAAGACGAGAATACAGAACACCACGTTCAAATACAAAGACATTTATGAACCTTAAATACCTGTGCTTAGAGACTATGAGATCTGTGATGCTCAGAACAAGAGAAAGTGTTTACAAAGTATACACAGTCTTATTCTTCGGTCAATCAGTAATTATAAAAATAGTTTATATTGGGGGCATTTCATCTCAGCTTCAAGATCTCTTGTAGAAGCATATGGTGATAAAACATGGGGCTTGCTGTGGCTCTCACAACACTGAAATCAATCAAGTGTCTGTATGCAGTCCAAAGGGACGATAAATCATGTTTGTCACACCTACAACCAGTTTTCTGAAAACAAAAGATGTAACAATTTACAGAACCTCAGATGCCCCATATTTATCCTTTCTCTGAGAGCTAGAAGTGAAGACAGAATCCACCCCTCCCTGTTTGTTTGGGTGTAATAAGGATCTTTTTTAATTGACCCCTTTTTTTGAGTGGTAGATTTCTTACTACAGCTGAAGCTTTTGCTTGAGGCACGTGATATTTGAAGTGCTTGAAACAGAGCACTCTGAGCTCCGTGGAGTGGCCTAGATTATACTTCATATAAACGAAGTTATTATATTAATCTCAACATTCATCATGAAGTATGACAAAGATTAAAATGGTTTAGATTTGTTATGAAAAACAGTATTATGAAAAATCCTTCCTATTATAACTATTTAATTTACTGCCTCTTCCTACATATATATTCTAATTACAAGACATGTTTGTTTTCTTTGTTGGTAAATATTAGAACAATATGTGAGATTAAATTAGAAAAAATAGGTGCTGTTGCAAACTCTTAGTTACAGAATCACTTGCTTCCACTGCATTGCCTGGATAATTCACTGAGCTACATACCCTCATAAATAGTCACGCAGGTCAGTCTCAAGCACAGAGCCTTATCAGGTAGATGTGTTTGAGGCATCTCAGTTTCTGGAGCCAAGAAAACAGAAGAGAGTCATTTTCTCTGCATTGTGTCCAGCCGCCTTTGGTTACCCCCAGCTGAAATTACCAAGTGCCCGCTTACAGCCGAGTCAGCTGGCAGCAGCCTTCATCCAGGTTCCAGGTGGGATGTGAACTCCTGCCTCTGGGTGCATAGTGAGACTCATCAGCTCATCAGCAACAGCGAGCAGCACCGGACTGAAAACACAACTCGAAGGCTGGGCTAGAGATAAACCACGTAGAAAAAAAGACATAGGAAGAAGAAATATCAGAGGCATAGAAGGACATCCACGTGCAGAACTATTCAACACATGAGGACTCTCCAGTTTAGGAAAGCAATAACCGAGGAAGGGTAGCGAGGACCTGTTATATTGAAAAGGTGAAAAGGACAGCTAGTTGCTGTTTCTTCATCATACAACATAAAGACACCCAGCTTCAAATAACAGAAAGGAAGTGTTTTTTCCCATCATACATAATCACATCATGGGAGCTACTGTTACACAGGCACACGAAGGTGAAAAACACACATTACTTCAAAATCTCTTTTAAAAATTCATGGGCTGCCCATAGAAGAGTCACTGCCCGCTTGTCCGCTTCCTTTTGCTGAGCATCCGGCCCGTTACAGCTGCCAGGGATGAGATATGGGCTAGGTAACTACAGGACTCACTCAGCTTCATTAGGTAGAAAGCACTTATCTCTATTCAAAATGCTCAGGGAGTTCAAAGCAGCAGCAATAACAATGAAAATTTAAGATTTGCCTATCAGAACAAATAATATACTGAATAGGCAATACGGATATATCAAGCTTGTTATTGCCGTTCTATGCTATGAGAATTAGAGGTGGGACTGAGAGATTGCAAGCAGCTCCAGTATTTCTCACCTGAATTACAGAGCTTCCTTCAAAAAGAAGGCCTTTCAAGACAGAAGGAATCGTGACTAGTTTGCGTGCCTAATATTTACTTAGTTTTATTTGCACTGAAACAAGCAAAGAAATCCAGGCTCTAGATGCCCATGCAATCACTCATAAATGTAATTTAGTGCACAAAACCCCCATACATTAAAATAATCTTTATAAATAATTATGAACTGACACCTAAGAGCTAACATAGCTGAAACGACAAATTAGAAATGTCATCTCACGATGTGCGTTAGCCCAGTGTCACTCAAAGCCAATGTATTTTTACTCATATCAAATTAGAATTGCCAGCTACTGTGGATGTTTTTCCCTGAACAAGGCAGAGCTGAAAGCTCTGCAACGAGAAACCTGACTCTAAAGCATTTCTTTTGGAGTAATGTGTAAACCATCTGCACATGCCATTAATGTAATTAATGGCCATGAGAACAGGGTTGCCGTGTGTCAAAATGCTCACATGACAGAAGTGTGTCTTTGAGAAAGAAAACATAAAGCCTAATAAAAAGGTCTTTTATAAGCTGGCAAAAAGGTTACAAGGGTGAGGAGACTCGGACAATGATAAAACAAATATCTGGGCTCTTCTTTATCCAGAAGTGCCAGGCAAGGGAACAGATAGAGCTTTCTGGACTCTGAGAGGAGCAACATCATGAATGAAGGTCTTGTCAGACACGAAAGCATCCTCCTCATGTAGGTATATGTGAAACAGAAGTGCAGTGTGTGCAGTAGTATGTATGGAAATGATCCTTGGGGAAAAGGATCACCTGGTTCTACTGGTCTGTGCTGGCTGTGCCTCCTTCTCAGCTAACCATCTTTCAACCACCAACTCCTCCTTTCTCCTTTCTTCAAGAAGGTACCAATGAATCTGCGCTGGTTTTGCAGATGCAGAAACATTCATACAGCTTTCCCAGCCAGTGGCTTTTGAACTGCTGTCGCTCACAGGCTTCTACGCTCAACATAAGGAGTGACGGGATCACCAACAGGGACAACAGTTACTGTCCTTAAGCCGTGGCTTGGACATCGATAGTTGAAATCAGGTCTGTGAAACGATACTGCGCACGACAGACCCAAGCTGTTGGATCTATTTTCATCTATGATGTGCATCAGTGTAAACTTAAAATGAATGTCCTTCAGGTTGTTATCACCAGCTGGAAAGGTGCAAACAGTTTGCAGTTCAGCCCACACACCTGCCTAAAATTCAGAAGCATCCAGCTGGTTTCAAGGAGCAGCTAGGATTCCCATGCCTTTTGTTATGGCTGCAATGTCACATCAATAATGCAAAATGAAGAGCCAGCAAGTGAGGGCCCCAATTCAAACAAGAGCTTCTGTATTGCCAATGATCCTGAAGAGTTTGTGGACAGCAAGAGAACTCGGAGAGTACAGGAGGCACAGACTTCAGCTCAGGGTTATTTAGCATGTAATTTGATTTCATGTGTTTTCCTGCTTCGTATTCATTGATTTCAAATCCTTCCTCGGTACCCGTTTCTGCCGCAATAGCTATGGTAAATTGCCAGCTCATATTGGATAGGCAAGTGGCCAGCTGAGACTGTGGACATAATTAATGTGTCTATTTTAACAACCCACCTCAAACCTTCAATTTATACAACAACCTATCTGTGTAAAACCACCTTCTGGTCACAGTCCTTTCCTTTTTTTTTTTTAATCATCTGCCCCTCATATTTGTTACATTCACTCATCACAATATCTCATAATTTAAATTGTAAGCTGTTGAGGACAAAGAAGAATATTCTGTCTTGCTCTATTCTTGTGCAATGAGACCATGAACAACGAGACCTTGCCACAATAGCTCCTCTGGAAATTATTACACAAAATAATATTATTATAACCTACCAACCATTTGCTTATCATTTCAAAGTGTATTTTTTTCCGGTGTTTTTTAAGCTGAGCAATGGAAGCTGCTGTCTGATTTTTATTCAAACATGAATAAGATGCCAAGTGCTACGCTTTGCACCGCATGCTCCTTACAGCCTGCATCTTCCATAGAGAAAAGCGTGTTGTAGCAGCAGCAGATTAAACGAATCCAGACAGTTTTTGTCCTTCAGGGAGAGAGAGATGCCTTGTTTTTGCCACACTCCAGCCTGTCGATGCTCCAAAGTCACAGGATAGGAATTCCCATCACATGGCATCTCAGTATAGTGACGGGAGATGAGAAACGGAAATTGTGTTCTTCTTTGGGAAAAAACAACCAAAATATATTGCAACTCTGGTGAGAAGTTATCATTTAAGGAACCCTTGGCTTCCCACAGACCAATGAAGGAAGCAGACAGGTCTACACATGTTCCTGGTGCATATTTTCCCTCTTCCCAATTCCCTGAACACAAAATGAGACAATGACAACATGAAGTTCAGCTGAATGTTTCCATTCAGCCCAACCTATTTTGAAGAGCAAAGCTGGCATCAAAAACCCATCCGGGGAGTATTTTCCACTGAAACCCTGCTCGGAGGGAACACACACAAATGGAAAGGCCTGCTGCCTGCCAAAGAAAAAAAAGCACTTGGGGTTGAATCACCCATCCATTAGTAGCTGTGAATAGTAACCACAGCCCGTAATCACGAGTACTACACCCTGAAACGATCACTTCATGCTATTTTGCTTATGCTAAGGATATTTTAAATATTTTTTTTAAGCCAAACAGCCAGGTTTAACGTCACATTTCTTTTGATAGTGTGATTCTGGGCATTCATAGAAATGAAAATCTGTACAGGAATATTTTTTTTTTGAGATATTTGTCTTCTAATAACCATGAGTTATAAACAAAGTCCTTCAGACGTCACCCACAAGACCTCTTGTTTTTCTAGGGATCTGATGGTTCTTTTTGATGCATGCAGCCAACAGCCCATGTCCCTCGGCTCACTACTCTGCAACAGTTCATCCACGCAGAAAATAAACATATTGATGCTTTTATCCCTCCCTTCCCTCTTCCAAAGCCACTCTGTGACCCCAAGGGCCAGGCTGGACTCCTTTCAGCACCGACAACGGCTCTGAATGGTGAGCAGGAGCGACTGCCAACAGAAACCTCACGCTCTTTCCTTCACCCTTGGGAAGTTAAGATTTTACCAGTCACTTACAAGCATCCCACAGAGGCTGGTTGAGAAGTGTATGTTTATTAGACTTCAGTCTTCCACCTGGCAGAACAAACGGATGCAGAGTAACCCATGGCTTTAATCGTCTCCCCTCCACAGGCACGACCCGGCCACACAGCTAATCACACGGTAGATTCATTCAGCTCAGCGAAGCACTGCAAATTTTCCACACTAGCAAAAAAAAAACCAATTCCAGAGAGTAGATTTAGATTAAGCATCATTCAAGAATTTGCATGCAAGACTCTCACCACAGTGAGCCAGGAAGACATTAACACCATGATACACTGAAGAGATATGCCGAACTCATTTATTTATTTAGGGGACAGAGAAGAGCCAACTTTTCATTCCCGAAACAATCATTCGGTGACAGTTGAAAATTAAAACTGTTCAAAAATACCCAGGAATAGCATGCAGTAGTGATGTTTGTTTGGGTTTAATTAAAATATTTAGACATCTGGAAGTGAAAGAAATGCCAACAACCTTCAACTTACTGGTAGAGAGAAGAAATAAGGTACTTCTAGTACATTCCTACCACTTAATTTTAGTTCACACAATTAAAAACATCAGTCCCAATCAACTTGATTATCTCCTTGTGCAGCTATACATTGAGCATTCAACTTTGTGTAAGATGTCCAAGTTTTCTAAGCAGCTGGTCAAGGTACCCTGCTCTGCCCTGGTGAGGCCCCATCTGGAGCACTGTGTCCAGTTCTGGGCTCCCCAGTTCAAGGACAGGGAACTGCTGGAGAGGGTAGAGCAGAGGGCTACAAAGATGATGAGGGGCCTGGAGCATCTCCCTTACGAGGAGAGGCTGAGGGACTTGGGTCTTTTTAGTCTAGAGAAGAGAAGACTGAGGGGGGATCTGATCAACGCCTCTGAATACTTTAAGGGTGGGTGTCAGGAGGATGGGGCCAGTCTTTTTTCCGTGGTGCTCAGGGACAGGACAAGAGGAAATGGGCACAAACTTGAATGTAAGAAATTCCACCTAAACATGAGGAGGAACTTCTTTCCTTTGAGGGTGGCAGAGCACTGGAACAGGCTGCCCAGAGAGGTGGTGGAGTCTCCTTCTCCGGAGACATTCAAAACCTGCCTGGACACGTTCCTGTGCAACCTGCTGTAGGTGGACCGGCTTTAGCAGGGGGCTTGGACTAGATGATCTCCAGAGGTCCCTTCCAACCCCATATCATTCTGTGATTCTGTACTGTCCTCCTGCCTGGCAGAGCTGAGTTCCTAATCCTCACCTGAAAGAAGTCACAAGGAGCAAAGACTCCGTGAAGACATCAGTTGGTACCTATCGCAGTACAAGTCTTGCTCAGTAAAGCAGAAAGAATCTATTCACTTTTGTATAATGTCAGCTTAACCATGTCTGTTAAAAATGGTCTTTGCTAGAGCTTGGGATGCACTCATTTAGACATTTTTTCCAGGTTTATGGCCATCAGGTCTTAGTAATTAAATGTTCTCTGTAGTTATGATGATTAAGAAGGTGACAACTGAATTAATAACACTATATGCAGGAGTGCTGCTTTCTTTTCTGTTTTAGGATATTGTTCTTGCAGGCTACAGAAACACTGCTCAGGTAATTGGTGTTAGAGAAAATGGTTCCTGCAGCCATCCTCAATGAGGAAGAACAGTGACTTGGACAGGTTTAGGTCTACTAACATGAAGGGGAAAAAATGTAACTTATTGGTAACAAACTCCATCACTGGTAGTAAGCTCCAACTGACTTTAAGAAACCTTAATAAGAGACAGTAATTAAGAAATGCAGCATTTTCCCAAATGGTTTAAATGTGATTAAGAGCTTTTTAAAAAAAAAAACACCATATTTTTTTTTTTAATATTACCCAGAAATACTGGATAGCTACAGCTGAAGAACCGAAATAAAATTTTTGAAACAGCACTAAATTCTAATCAGGAAAAAGGATTTCTAGAGTTTGCTACATGTTGAAAAATAAGGTCAACTATGAACTAGCCTTTTGAGAAACTGGATCTGGACTGAGAACCGAGAGTGTGGGTGGCTGGAATTACTGTAGGGATTTGAGCAGCCTTCCTGGAGAACTGGGCTTAGTGTGTTTTAAATTCTGCACAACAGAGTATTTAATAGATATTGACCCTATCGTGCAATGAAAGAATCGCGTGACAAGAACACTGCTTGCAAAAATATGGAAGATCTGTTGCCACTACAGATTTGTTTTTTTAGAGAGAAAGGCTTTGTCACACGCTGTTATGTTTGTTGCATTTTAGATTAAGATTTTTCAGTCCGAGAATTTGTGTGGTTATATTCTCTTCCTTGTAACAGAGACATATTTTTTAAATTTTATGTTTGAATTCCTAAAAATAACTTCATTCTGCTAATGTAGCGATCCATTGTCGAGTACACGAACAAGCAGCCCATTCCCAACACAACAGATTTCAAAGTACACATAAAGCTCAGAAATGAAGAGCAAGGAGTTTTCCTCACACGGCAAGGGACAGTGTCTGGATTAGCGGAAACAGAAATGTTCCTACTGAATCATAAATTACAATTTGCGGGCCTTGGCTGGGAAACACCAGCTCCATCCGGTGCCTCCACCCACCCACTCTTCTCCCTGCTGTTTCACTTAGGAACATAAATCTCTCTGCGGGTCTGAAAGTTTCATTTCTCTTAAAAGGATCCACAACTCCTTGCTTCTTGGGCCCGGAACAGGCACCGCCTGTGATACCCAAAGGAGGGTGGGGTTTGGGTTACCCAAAGGAGTAAGGGGTAGGTTTTTTATATAAGCACAAAGCAGTGGCTGTATAAATGAAGGAATAATTCAAGGAAGAGAAGAGGACCAGTGACTCCTGGCAGATCCTCTTCTAACAACAAAACCAAAAAACCCTCAGTAAGTTTGCAGATGACACCAAGTTGGGTGGGAGTGTCGACGTGCTGCAGGGTAGAAGGCATTGCAGAGGGATCTGGACAGGCTGGATGGATGGGCTGAGGCCAATGGGATGAGGTTCAACAAGGCCAAGTGCTGGGTCCTGCACTTGGGTCACAACAACCCCATGCAGCGCTACAGGCTTGGGGAAGAGTGGCTGGAGCTGCCTGGCAGAAAAGGACCTGGGGGTGTTGGTTGACTGTGGGCTGAACATGAGCCAGCGGTGTGCCCAGGTGGCCAAGAAGGCCAACAGCATCCTGGCCTGTGTCAGGAACAGCATGGTGAGTAGGACTCGGGAGGTGATGGTCCCCCTGTACTGGGCACTGGTGAGGCCCCACCTCAAGTACTGTGTCCAGTTTTGGGCCCCTTACCACAAAAAAGACATTGAGGTGCTGGAGCGGGTCCAGAGAAGGGCAACGGAGCTGGTGAGGGGTCTGGAGAACAAGTCTTATGAGGAGAGGCTGAGGGAACTGGGGGTGTTCAGCCTGGAGAAAAGGAGGCTGAGGGGAGACCTTCTCGCTCTCTACAACTCCCTGAAAGGAGGGTGTAGCCAGGGGGGGTCGGTCTCTTCTCCCAAGTCACAGGTGATGGGACAAGAGGAAATGGCCTCAAGTTGCACCAGGGGAGGTTCAGGTTGGATATTAGGAAAAATTTTTACTCGGAAAGGGTTATCAAGCATTGGAATGGGCTGCCCAGGGAATTGGTTGAGGCACCATCCCTGGAGGTGTTCAAAAGATGGGTTGACATGGTGCTGGGGGACATGGTTTAGTGATGTTTTTTTTTGTCAGAGTTAGGTTGATGGTTGGACTAGATGATCCTGAAGGTCCCTTCCAACCTAGATGATTCTATGATTCTATGACATGTTTTGTTTTTAAAGCCCCTCACTACAAGAACGACACTGAAGCGCTGGAGAGAAGAGGAGGCTGAGGGGAGAACTTACCGCTCTCTACAGTTCCCTGAAAGGAGGTTGTAGGGAGGTGGGGGTTGGTCTCTTCTCCCAAGTCATAGGCAATAGGATGGGGAAGTGGCCTCAAGTTGCAGCAGGGGAGGTTCAGGTTGGATATTAGGAAATAATTTTACGCTGAAAGGGTTATCAGGCATTGGAATGGGCTGCCCAGGGAAGTGGTTGAGTCACCATCCCTGGTGGTATTTAAAAGACGGGTAGACATAGTGCTTAGAGACATGGTTTAGTGATGGTTTTTGTCAGTGTTAGGTTGATGGTTGGGCTAGATGATCTCAAGGTCCCTTCCGACCTGGACAATTCTATGATTTTATATGAGTCGTGTGTTCTTAAAGGAACACTCTACGTATGAGAAGCCAAAGATTTACAGTTAGCCCAAAATCTTAACAGTAATCATATAGTCTTTAGTCCAGTCACAATATTAGTGGTCTAAATGAATCAATTATCGTAGAGAAAATAAAACGTCTAACATAATGAAACTAGCAGATGTTACATACTCACACGCTCCCTTGCATCTAGCCCTTTCTCTAGTATTGCACACACCTTTCCACCGCCCCTTGGGGTCCTGGGATCAACAGCACACCATCAGGGTCCCACGTTGTTCATCAGGAGTAGGATATTGATCATGGGGATTGTTCTTTCTTCTCTCTAGAGTCCACCTGGGGTAGTATTACACATCTCCAAAAATGTTCTACTCACTCTTCTTTCTTCATTGGTCTGGCAATTCCACATTACAGCCAAATAGTTATATACAGTGTGGTTTACTCACGTTGCATTTTTGGGATTCAGAGAAGAGAAAACAAATAAGTCGTTATACCAGCAGCTAGGTCACTCTCCAGAGAAGGGGAAATGTCGTCTTGAAACTCCCTTGAACATCAGATAAAATAAAACGCAGGCCTTTCAAATCCCTGGGAGAATACTCTGACAGTGTGGTATAAAATACCAGCTCTACTTAGAGCTCCCACCCACCGCACACCGGCCGCTGCGCGACTGAACGCCCCTCAGCAGAACACAGGAGGCTCCAGCCACGCTCAGACATTGAAGAAACTTTAAAACCGAAAAGGAATATACGCTAATAAGTTTTTAGCTTCTTCAAGATGAGTCAGTTGGTGGATTATCAGCTTTTTGGATTACCTTCCTACGTACAGGTATCTAAACTCTGCTTATGTTCTATTTCAAGCACCAAAACCGGCTCTCTAAATTTAGTGTCAAGGTACACAAATAGGAAGCTGATTTCCCTCAGCTCCTCGTGAAGGAAAGCGACAGACAGACTCCTCCAGAGGGTAATTTTAATCATAAGAACTCCTACTTAATTACCATCCAAGTATAGCTAAAAAGAAAATACCACAAACTTTTGCTTTGCAATTTATTTATTAAGAAGAAACATATAAAAGTGACCACAAAATGGGATAAAAAACCTTTAAAGCTTTTGAAGGAAAACAAGTTAGACAAAAATCACCTCATAATTAGGAAGGAACTGTCATTTCCCATCCTTCAACGTGCCATGTAAAACAGTATCCTAAAGCAGCGAAAATAAGTATGGATACGGTTACAGCTTCAGTATATATTTTTCTTTTCTTCAGCCCCATTCAAAGCACTAAATGCCTGTGTCTTCCGGGGGTGAAGCGCTTATTTCTTAGTATAGGGACAAATGGAGCTAGAGAAGGGAAAGAATGAAAGAAAGAAAGAAAAAACAAAACAAATGAACGAAAAACCCCCAAAACAAACCAAACCCCACAAACAGCTAGCTGCTTAGTCTTCAGTGAAGTATGCCTCCAGTCCCTCCAGTTCTGCATCAGCTGTTGTATTTGAAGAGGTGGGAGTAGAACTTGAAGTCATGCTTTCCTGACTATTACTTTTTTGTTGAGAGTTTCCCAAATTACTCAGTTCCTTCTTCGGTTCTCTTCCACCACTTAATAGCTTTTGACTCTCTGCAAAATACTGATTAGGATGATTCAAAGAAAACCCAATGTCATCAACCTGCACAAAAGAAAGGAACAGTGAGTTATTATATTTATTTCAAAAAACCAATCTTTTGCACATTCAGGAACAAATTAATTAGCAATTTAGTAAGTTTCCATTTCGTTGAAGAAAAAGGCATCAGTCTGTAAATACTGTCCCAGCAAATAGAAGCATGACACAGATTTACTTCCATCACAAAATTTCTTCTTTCCTGTTAGAAAGAAAATGACTATTTTGGCATATTCAAACAGTATTTCACACTGTCTTTGCTGTCGTAAAGAAAAAAACCATCCCAAAACATACAAAACAGCATAATTAAAATGTCATACCTTTACAGATTGACAATTGAAGCTATATCTCAAAACAGCATTTCCCTATGCAAAAGGGGGGCTGAGACAAGTCTAGAGTGCAAATGGCAGTAAAGAATACTACTAAAAGTTGTAACTTATAAATCGAGATCTTAAGCATCAGTGTGAAACTGTGAATGGAAACGGGTAGCTTCACCTCTTTCCCTGTTTTTCCCGGTGGCGACAAATGCAATATTTACAAGGCAGCAGGCTAAGAGAGAAGGCCAATAGATCAAGATTAGCTCTGCTCCATCAGTGCCAACACCAGCATCCTGAAACTAGATGCACAACCAATACCAAAGAACATTTAGTCTTCAGTGGATAAGAATACAGAAAACTAGCATAAGGTGGAGCATATTTTTACTGCTCCTTTCCAGTTCTAAAACAGAATCATAGAATCTTCTTGGTTGGAAGGGACCTTTGAGATCATCGAATCCAACCACAAAAAAAACCCCAACCAAAACCAACAACAAAAACAAAACCCACACAAAACAAACACCCACAACCACACCCCACACCCACCCACAAACAGACACAACCCAACAATCTCAGGCACTAGAGCATGCCCTGAAGTGCCATGTCTACACGTTTCTTAAATACCTCCAGGGATGGCGACTCCACCACCTCCCTGGGCAGGCTGTTCCAGGGCCTGACCACCCTCTCAGTTAGCAGGTGCATTCCTTCCACTCCATAATTACTTGACAAATGAACATTCAATTGATGCTCATCAAATATTTCAAATCAACAAAGCTTTCAGTTTTAAAAGTAAGCTATTCTGACTTACCACAAATCTCAGTTATAACCTTTGTATCTCTTTTCGGGGACTCAGAAGTTGGAAACGCTTACTTTAAAAGGTGCTTCCACCTCATAGTCAGGCAATCTGAACCTTTTATCTGCCCGGCAGTTCATGCAAATAGTAAGAACATTTTGAGAAAAAAATACTGCTCTTACATAACGTTGGAAAATTTCCCAAACCTGGGATACAATATACCAAGGAAGACTAAGAGCCTTATACTAGTAATTTTCTGTTCCCGCTATCTTCCCTTTTTCCCAGAGAGATGAGGCCAATTCAAGCATAACAGGCAACTTTGCACACACAGCGTCTCGTAAGGGCATACGCTGTGGTTGATTTAATATGCCAAAACCCATCAGTTTAAATTTCAGCCACTTGAGAAAAATCACAGAGCAGACACTCAGTGTGCATATTAAATGGACCCCTGATTCAGTGCACCACCACCAATGAGCTTAGCTCGATCAGAGAACGGCGACGAATATAACGAAACCTAATTCCGACACGAAGACAACATTGGCAAGTGTAGTAAGCGACCTTGCTTGAAAAATCTAAAAAATAAGTGACAGGCCTAGCACACTAATTTGGCACTCAAAATTAAAGGCACAAAGCAAAAGAAACCTGAAGCCACTACTGAATTTCATTTCAGTCTTATCTGAATGAGTTTCATCCAGCCAGCTTTCATCCGTGCACCCATTTCCATTATGTGGGAACTAAATTACTTCTTTACACCAAAAAGGCTTAAAAAGAAGCGATACAGGCTTTGGTAGAAGAAGTTCTTAATTAGTTCTATTTTTTTTTAACCTTAAAATCTGTTTTCTTCAGACCAATTTAAGATTCACTTTGGAACTCTTAATTTTGTTCTAAACTGTTATCTCCCCACCAAATTGGAAAAAGCTCTAGAAGCAGCTCACTGGATGAATGGAGGATGTTTTCAGAGGTGATTGACAGTATCTGGCTAAAAGCTCTTTACAGGTTATTAGTTAATATTGTAGTATGACTCCATGTACCCTATTTTAATTAAAAGAGTTCTGCCCATTCATTTTATCACCTATTTTTAAGAGCCTGAAGAAAGGGGAAGTTCTGTTCACCATCACCTTCATTTGAGATATAGCGATACATAAACAAGTTTGTTCTGCGCGATCTTCAACAAGGTTCTCTAAATAAAAATACTCTGCTCTGGCTGGAAATGCACAAGAAATTTGACCACAAAAACGGAGGTGAAGCATAAACAAAATTCCTGGCTTTTTTATGTTAGACTGCTCATGCTACTTTATGGAAGTTTTACAATGCTTATAGGTAATATAGACCAAAGCACATCAATTTTAAAAGCTGCATCATTACCTTAGCTGTAAGTTGCCTGAAACTTACTACCAGAAATAAACTAGATTTCTCTAACAGCTTTATCCATTCACACCTGTAAATCCATCTGGAATCCACTATGCCCAAAGAAAAAAAAATGTATTTTCTGTGCAGTCAAAAATTTCAGCTTATAACGTGTATCGGTCCAAGTGAAAAGGCCAGTCACTTCAGACAGAACTGTTTACTCCAGCTAGTAGATGATACTAACGCAAGACTTTTTTTTTCGATTCGACACATTTTGCACATACAAGCTCTAGTTTTGTATTTCTGCCACAGCAAATATTGTTTTGAGAAACCTGAAGCAATCATTTCATAGCTAGAGTATCTTCGGGTTTTAACCAAGAGCTTTTAAAATGAGAGCTGATAATGCTACAGCTGACACTACAGAAAACCGTGGGGAGCAACCAGGGTGCTACAGTAAGTTATATCAATTAACCACATCCTTTTTTTTTTTTTTTTTAACAACAGCAACAAAAAGTCCCGTGTTCTCGTGACTTGATCACAAAGACCTAATAAAAATGGGTTTTACATACGTTTTAAAATAAACTATTCAAAAGTGATTCTTCTGTACCAGAAAGTAAGTTCGCTGTGTCAGATTTCGTTTACTTCTTAAAAATACACAAGAATTGTAAAATATCAGTATGCAAGAATAAAATGTTTAGAGATGAATATTAATATACAAATAATCAGCTGTTAGAGCTGTAACTGCAACAAGTAACTAATACAGCAACATTCATGCAAACATTAACAGCACTAGTTCATTCAGAATAGAACTTACAGGAATAGTGGAATATTAACACAGGCATTACCTGGTTAGGCTTTCTTATTTATTCATAATGCTCAGGCCCTTAAAAGACCAGATTTATACAGTGGATTTATGCAGAATCGGATTTCAAAGCACTAATTATTTCTACAGGCAAGCTGTCACAAGAACGATTATTTAACCTACTTGTAGTTCATATCTGGTATCATCAAGCTCTTATACTTGACTGCATATATGTAGCCAAGATCTCCAAACTGTTGGTCTGGAAACATTTTTCTCTATTTTGAGTTGCCATCCAATTCTATCAACGAAAGCAAAATAAAATCTTGACATTATTGTGACCGTGACAGGCATTCCTCATTAGCTTGACTATTTTCTTTAGGTTATGGTTACACTGCGTACATTTTCAGGGTCTATTTGCCTTCCACATTATCCTCACTTTAGTATAACATAAAATTTATCTAAAAGGACTAATCAACATGAAATAGCTTACTATGAACTCAAGTACAAATATTAGAACTTCAAACAGTTATGAGATGCTTTCCATATGGCTTAAAATCCAAATTTGACCATCACAAAAGATATGTTAGTCTTTTGGTAGTAATTGATTGAATGCTTACTGTAGTTACCATATAAACATAGTTTATTCTTGATTCTTATTAAAATATGATAATGTTTGAAAACATCCACACTACAGGCCATTCAGTCATAATTTTATCAAGTCAAAAGACCTTCTTTTCTTTACATACATAGGACAGCTTGGCTTGATCAAATTACGGTGTTATTCTTTATAAAACAACCTTCCCAAAAAGGAGTATGCCCTGCTATCCCAGAACTTGAAAAATACGGTAAAACCATTCACACGCTACATGTAGCACTTTCCTTTCCCACACTTACTGAAAGACTTAATGCGTACGTTTCCTTAACAGATTAGTTCCTGCCTGAAGATAACGTGCTGGACCACACAAATGATGGTTGCTTTTGTTCTGTGGTTGTGAGACAGTGAAATGAAAGTTCAGGAGGGGCATAGCAATGAAGTTACTAAGTCCAGTTTAGACAGAACGTGCAGAGAAGCAGATTTTAGGTAACCAGAGCAATTTGAATCAGTAGCAGCGAGGTGCAGAGACACACAACCCACCTCCCCGGACAAATGGATCGAAACATTCTGACTCTAGTCCCGCTGGATTCATTAGCATAGTCATAGTGCCAAGCACTAGACCACTGAAGCCGACAGCAAAGCTGCTGCCGGCATGAGTACAAGATACGGTAGAAACCTGAGACAGGATAATGGGGAGGAAACGCAAAGAGAGTCCTTAAGTGGAAACAGCGTGCAACTGACCCTGTGAACTTAGAAAAACACCATAACCTTAAACAAGTCTCCGCTACAAAGTCATTCATAGTAGATCTAACCCACGTACGCACTGTAATTTTCAAGAATTATAGGTAACACTAACAGCTCTGCCCAACACATAGCAAACACTTTCTTGGTAGAATTTTTACATAATTGAAGCTGAAATTCTCCACGTGAGCCAGTCAATTATCTCTAGGAAAATTTTACTTGAGATTGTTTGCCTATTTGAAGCAACAATAACCATCAATGTTATGCTGACTGATTCTTCAGAAATTTCCTTCGCTGAGAAGATCTGCTAGTGATATGCAGGAAAGCAAAGGTTTGATTGTCTGATTCACTGTCACCAACTTCAGAGATACATCTTTTGACCAACCCATGGAAAAAAAAAAATTAAAAATTTACTAAAGCATATAGTTGTAGGACAAAAAAAAAAAAAATAAAAAATAAAAAATAATTCCAAGCAGGCTGGTAACAAGTTTAGCAGCCAAATGCTCTAAAATGCTCTCTGCATTCTGCTTTCTCTCACTGAAGTAAGATACTTAACAACAGCAGAGGAGAAAGATGAGACCTAGTGCAAGGAGCAAAGACAGATACTTATATTAAGAAAAGAGTGAAAAAAATACTGCTCCGACGGAATTTGCCACAGAAGAACGGAGAGACAGATTTCCTAAAACAAGACAAATCTTCGGTGCTGTGCTAATTTATCCTTTGGTGAATGTTGACCTTGGGGTCTATAGTCATCTTGGGAAAATATTATTTCTACTGAATAAGCCTTACATAGGGCATGTGTTATTTAATTTCAAATTATGTATAATTTTCAATTTCCTGATTTATCATTTTCTAAGGCTGTAAGACAGCGTTACTCTCAAATTACAGCTGCCAAAACAACACTGGATACAGGTTCAGAGTATACTTTTACCATATATGCACACATGTGATTGCTGGAAATTTAGGGAGACAAACACATCCATTTAAATCAAATGTGAAAACCAGTAAGAATAAAAAAGTCGATGGTGAATGTCTCTGGGTGGGTCATCTAATCCTCACCCATATCTTTAGCAAGGCTCTTCCATATTCTGATGCTTGAAAGGGATGTTTCGATTTTGAGTTGCGGAGAGACTAAAGGTATAAGATGGGCCGCGCTCCACTGTTTTTTCTTGACAGCAAAGAATCTAGAACCAATGGGTAAACTGGTTCTTTGAATCAAGAAATCACATAGGAGATGGACTGCAGCCGTTTGCTGTCTTCCGATTTTGTGGAGGGTCTTGCTTTAATACGTTACAGAAACTTAACGATTAAGCAAATTGAAAAGCCCTGAGAACGTTCATCTTGATTTAAAAACTAATCACACATGACCAAAGACATGAAAAAATATCAAGTGAAAATTAACAATATTAACTATGTAAGATTAGTTTTAGTTAAACTAAGAAGTTTAACTAAGACCCATTTTCTTTATTTTTTAAGGTATGTATCAAAATATCAAACTTGCATAATGGGTTAAAAACCCACAATTTGTTTAAAAATGGGATATGGGAAAAGTTAAATGGCTTGAAATAGAGAGAACCCAACAATATTTACATTTTCAGCAAGAAAGCATAACCTTTTACTACATCTTGTAACGTTCAGGGTACGAATAACATCAATACATAAATGCAGAAAATTACAAAAGAAGATTTGAAGTATATGTTAAATTACTGAAATGAAAACTAACAAGGCAAGGCAGCTAATGATAGATGTGAAAACTGCAAATAGTCTCCAGTCTTCATGCATGATTCCCAAGGCCTTCCTCAAGACAATGCCGCTGACTACAGTTTAAGAACAATTAGTAGCTACTTACATCATGCGTCAACTCAAAGTACTTCTGACAGGCCAGCTGGTAATGCATGCCCTTCACCAATTCCAGGATCTATACAGAGGGAGAAAAACCATAAGGGGTTCAGAAGTAGCACATGTACATCTTCTTGATACTTCTCATGACAAGGTACTTCACAACAGCCTTGTGTGTACCTCATGGAACTCTGCAGCACGTGACATCTTTGACACGCCTGTATCTTAATAATAACTGACAACATTTATACATACTACGTTTTTTTTAAAATACCCGGGCTATATTAAAAATGAGATAAAACCACAGGAAAATATGCGCGGTCCTTAAACTGTAATTTCAATGCTCTTAACTTCAAGAATAAGTTGGATCTATATTTTGGTAATATAATATAATTGTGACAGTTATTGTCAAACTATCATATTGCAACATCTCTTCCGTAATTGCAGATATAAATCTAGTCATTCAAGTGGCTGAGGCATGAAGCAATCAAGGACACGATTTGTATTTTCATTTTCCGCATTACCAGCTCATGCAGATGCAGAATAAAATATTACTGCGCTCCCATCAAGAAAATTTAATGCAAATCCTTTAGACAAGTATCTGTGAGAGGGGAATGCTTTTACCTTCAATCAGATTTGTCCTTTTTGAAATGAAGTTATTTCTAGTCAAGCTCAGAAGAATATGTGAGTGAATAGCCTGTTTTGAGCCTATTAGGAAAAATCATGCCATCTTTTGTAAATACAATTTGCTTCCCAATTCTACTTCAGGTAATCTCTTCTGTGCTGCATAAAGTCCCGTTCTTATCACCAGAATGCAATGCCAGTTGAAATTTTTTAAAGTTTCATCACCTCCTCCCTCCTCTTATACAATCAAAATGTATGCTCTCTGCTTATCAGACAGAGAAAATTGCTGGAATTAAGAGATAGCCTCAGTGGAAGGAAAAAGAGTTTTCAAGAAATGTTAATTTCAAGCCCCTTTCCCAAGGTTGACCTTTATGTCGAACGCAGCAATACACTCCAGCTTAAGTCCCTGCTGTGCTCATTATTGGATGCCACCTTGTATTTATTGACAGGTGTATAAATAAATTACATTTGCTGAATGGATAAAACCAGCAGCACGTTGCCAGGAAAGTACTTAGCCGCATTGTTTCTCTGTAATAGCCCAACTGATTACATTTCTATCCCTCTTGCCACTTCCTGTTATATCTTCTGTAAAAGATCAAGGCCAAGGCCAACGAGACAATTAAGTCCGAAATCTGGCACTATCTGTGTGTGTGGATATATATCTAGGTGGTTTTTTTTTTTTTACTTCCTCCTTCCTTTGCAATTGACTGAAAAAATTAGTGTCACATTAAGTAGATAAGGATTGAAGAAAACTCATTTATTCTAAACACTTCAATTAGATCTTGCCTTATGCTTTCCTCTGTTCCTTACTATACCATGCAAAAGAGCTATCTCTGTTTTTAAGTAAATGCTAACCATGATGTACATGTGTACATTTTTAAAAGTATTCTTGACACAATTTGGAGTAATGATCAGAAAAACCGGTATGCCTGTTGGGGAGTTGAAAGAAACACTCGTAAATGTTCTTTAGCATTCAGACTTTTGAAAAATTATTTTTCCAGCTGAAATAAGTAAACTAGTTTCATCTAGTTCATAAACAGTTCAGGTTTTCTTAAAATTATTCTTCATTTAATCAAGATTATACCTAATACAAATTATAGAAATAAAAAGTGCTCCAAATTCAGGTGTAAATATACTCTAAGTTTCAGAAGCTTAAGTGAGCAAACAAAAACTTTAGTATGGAAAAATTCTGAGTATAAACCCCAAAAGCTTAAAAGCTTAAAAGTTTAAAAGTTTAAAAGGTTCTCTTGTAATTGAAGAGAACTTTTTGAACCAGTGGATCAGTTAACAGGGTAGTCATTCTGCGATTTGTTGAACTCTTCAATCACAAACCACAAAGTTGTAGTTGCTTTTTGTACCCATGATGTCATTATCCAACTATCCCGAAGAGCGGAGAAGACAAGGATTGTGAAAGGTAGCTTTTGACTTATTAACTCCCAGTGATTCACAGGATGCAAGATGAAGCTGCTGCTGTCTTCTCTGACAGTTCAGCATAAAAATGGCAACTTCAAGTGACAGATATCAGAAGAGGGGTCACTGACCGACACAGCACAGATGATGACAGAAAAAAATTTCCAATTTTGCAAGAGAGATTATTCTGAGCAAACTATTCTGAAACCATGCCCATTTAAGCCCTTGACCCATCCTTGGGAAAATCTTGAACGACCTGTAAGGTAGAGAAGAGGACTTCGTTGAATCGATACTCCTGACATATGAAAGCTACAATGGTCATGTTATCAGAGCTGGCCTTGAGGGACTTTCAATTTTTACAGGGCAACCATGTTATTTTGCAGAGGCTTGATCTTTATTGCCCAGCCACCCTGCAGTTTCACCAAGGAACTACTGTCCCACTCCCTCTAGACTCCTCCTAGGTCACTGCACAGATTTTTCTGCTGTACTACTATGAAGACATATACCTTGGAGAACAGCTGTTTAGAGGAACCTCTACCAGCATTCTCCAGAGAAGTTTGGTAACTAGGTCTTCACAGCGCTTCTTTTCCCCAGCATTGATAGAGTGCTCCGTAAAACAGAATGCCCACCAGAATAGACCAGAGACTTTCATCCAGTTTCTTAAATTTATGATTAACTTACAGTACGATTGCATTGGTACTCATCATCTTACTCCTGCTCCTTTACCCTCTCCACCACATCACCTCCCTGCCTTTGACTGGTTAGCCAATTTCAGCCAAATTTGACAGGTAGGGATGACAAAGCTATACAATTCCTCCATGTTAATTACAAGTTGTGGTTGGGGGGAAAAGCCAAAGCAACATTTCACAGAATCACAGAATCTTCATGGTTGGAAGGGACCTTTGAGATCATCAAGTCCAACCAACAAAAACAAACAAACAAACAAACAAAACAAAACAAAAACTAAAAAAACCCACAAAAAAAACCCCACCACACCAACAAACAGACACAACCCAACAATCTCGGGCACTAGAGCATGCCCTGAAGCGCCACGTCTACACGTTTCTTGAATACCTCCAGGGATGGCGACTCCACCACCTCCCTGGGCAGGCTGTTCCAGTGCCTGACCACCCTCTCAGCAAAGTCATTCTTCCTAATATCTAATCTAAACCTCCCCTGCCGCAACTTCAGACCATTTCCTCTGGTCCTGTCATTATTCCCTTGGGAGAAGAGGCCAACACCCACCTCTCTACAACCTCCTTTGAGGGAGTTGTAGAGGGCAATGAGGTCTCCCCTCGGCCTCCTCTTCTCCAAACTAAACATGCCCAGTTCCCTCAGCCTCTCCTCACAGGACTTGTTCTCCAGACCCCTCACCAGCTTGGTGGCTCTCCTCTGGACACGCTCCAGCAGCTCAATGTCCTTCCTGTAGTGAGGGGCCCAGAACTGAACACAGCACTCGAGGTGAGGCCTCACCAGTGCCCAGTACAGAGGCACCATCACTGCCCTGCTCCTGCTGGCCACGCTGTTCCTGATACAGGCCAGGATGCCGTTGGCCTTCTTGGCCACCTGGGCACACTGCTGGCTCATGTTCAGCCGGCTGTCCACCAACACCCCCAGGTCCTTTTCTGCTGGGCAGCTTTCCAGCCACTCTGCCCCAAGCCTGTGGCGTTGCCTGGGGTTGTTGTGACCGAAATGCAGGACCTGGCACTTGGCCTTATTAATCCTCATCCCACTGGCCTTGGCCCATTGATCCAACCTGTCCAGGTCCCTCTGTAGAGCCTGTCGACCCTCAAGCAGATCAACACTCCCACCTAGTTTGGTGTCATCTGCAAACTTACTGAGAGTGCACTCAATCCCCTTATCCAGGCTTATCTTATCATCAATAAAGATAGTAAACAAGACCGGCCCCAAAACTGAGCCCTGAGGGACACCAGTGGTGACCGGCCGCCAACTGGATTTCACCCCATCAATTACAATTTGTGGTCATTCAGGGAAAAGCAGTTATCATTCAGCTCCTACCCATTCTGAGAGGCAGCCAGAAGGTAGCCAAAGGAGCACATATGTAACTTTGAAACGACCCCATCACAGGGGACCAGATTCACCTTCTGCATATATGATGGCACTGAGGAATAAGGGGCACATTAAACATATCCAAAGAAGAACAGGTTTAGTAGATTAACTGGCTTCAATAGGGAACAAGTTGCTAAGAGGAGAAACAAAAGAAGAAAAAAGGTTAAAAATTGCAATAGAATGGAGTCCAGCTAGAAAGGAGTCCTCTGTGGGAGAGAAACTAACAATCCTGTATTTAAATAAAACAGAATTATAATTTGTAATACATATTACCTTTCCTGTTGTGTTTGTGCACATAATGAAAGCAAACTTGCAGCTGGTTTTTTCCTAGTGTTACCCAGAAACAGACCTCCACTCAAAACTACCTTCATTCACAGCAACAATCTTTTGCCTCTAAGACATTTACACTAAATTGCTTTATTTTGCAAGTAAAGGGACACACTCAAGGACTCCCTTTGTTAGTTCTGATGTGCATTTTCTTTTGCTGCCATCTGCAACTCGCTTTTCTGATGTTGCTTTACTGACTACTAATGAGGTGAAGATGATGTTTGGCAGCTGCACGCAGCCACCTGCTTTATAGATCCTCAGCATTCGAAGCTGAGATGTTGCACAGCAGGATGGCTGGGGCTCTGTAATTATCCATTGTTATTTTTACTTACTCAAAGTGAGTTTGTTTTATTTGAAAACTGCAGAATTACCTTATATTTTCAAAATGAAAATCTTTCTACTGTAGATTCAGTTAAGTCTGACTCATTTCCGACTTTCTTTTTATTTCAGAGGTGACCAAAGATATGATTGGGTGCAACTGCTGGAGTCTATCTGAACACATTCCAGTTTTCTCCTGTTTCCAGTCCGTTTGTGACCACTTCAGCGTTAGGTCCTGCATCAGGACTCCTCGATGCCCTTTGCTTCCTGGTCAGTACAGGCATCTGAACTTTTTTGCTGCTTTTGGAGATTCCCCTTTATATTTTAAAACTGTTTTTGAAGGTTTCATGCTTATAATGTATACACGTATAGTACAATTCTCCCAGATTTAAGCTCTGTTTTCCCTCGGGGACTCACAGGCTAGAAATTCATTGTTACAGCTTTGCCAGAGCTCCTGTTCCTTTTATACTCTTTGACTTCTTTTGTAGTGTAGAATACTTGATCACGCAGTGTTCAGCATTGCACGTGGTAATATTTAGGGCACCATAAGAGATCAATTTCTCCCCTGCGCTTTGCAGCACACCTGTCAGAAACCAAAACCTACTTGTGTTATATTACAGTTTATAAAGCTAAAAGGAAGAGGCAGTTATGATGCAGAAGAAGGTATTTTATTAGCGTCTCTTAAAAATACCTGTATTTTCTCCTCCGTTTTTCATGTATAGATTTTCTAGCCTGAAGTTCTGAAGTTCTTATTTAATGTATGTCAGTAAGGAACTCATTCAATACTTAACAAAAGACTAAGTGAATGTCCGAATGAAAAGAATATATCAATATGTGCCTATATTTGCTGCAGCAACCCCTGGGCAGCTTATTAAATGAAGACAAACATTAATTTAAACTGAGTTAATAATTTTAAAAGGAAACAGCTCTAATGCTAGTTGGTTTTGTTTGCTTGGTTGTGGGCTATTTTTCAAAAATTTATACCGTCTACAGCTGAAAGTCAATGGTGTGAACATCTGAGGAAAGAAAGGTTAACACACCTGAGTATTCCACTTCTCTGATTTCACATAGTTCTAAAATAGCGCTATAGAAATGTACGTTTTATGATTACAAAATTTTTTGGCTATTTTTCAGCAACACTTTTTCATTTAACTGACAAATCCTGTATGATTTTACAGCCCCCTATTTTAAAAGACAGCCAGGTATGAGAGATAACCCCCATTCCCCTGTTGCAAGGAAATGCTGAGTCAAAGCCTGGACTGTTATCAAGTATGAAGGCAAGCATCTGAAATACTTTAAAATAATAAAAAAAAAAAAACCTTACAAAATAAATAAAATTGAAGTATTTGCTTCACGGACACTAAGTTTGCAACACAGCAGTTTCAAGAACAATGAGCTGCAACATTTTTATTTCATATGCTCATTTTTGTTTTCCTTTTGTCTCATCCTGAACTGTGTGTTTAATCCCTTTGACTGTTTTGGTGGGCTTCTTTTTTCCTTCTTTCTTTTCTAAATAAAAATTTCATGAGTAGTTTAATACACCATAAATTGAAGGTGCTGAAGTGTGAAGACACAGCCCCTGATTCTGTCCACCCATTCGTGCCACCTGAAAACAAACCTCATTCCTCCTCACCTTCCCCAGGTAAACCTAAAGTTGGTACTTTTTAAAATCTATTTTACCATGTATAAGGAAAAGAATGGAAACTCAACAGGCAGGATGAACAGAGAGAAGTGCCTTCCACACCAGCAGAGTCCATTTAAGCTAATTAACTGCTCCTGGAATTAAAGTCTAAGATTTGACTAATGAATTTAAGTACTTCTAAATTGGATGCACTGAATTAATGCCGTTCATCTCTCTAACAACAGAAAAAAATATGCATTTTAACTCTACTTTTCATATTATTTGTTCTAAAAGGCACATTTGACTAAGCACCTGCACAGGTTGCCCAGAGAGGCTGTGGAGTCTCCATCCTTGGAGATACTCAAAACCCATCTAGACACAGTCCAGGGCAACAGGCTGTAGATGATCCTTCTTGAGCAGAGGCATCAGACAAGATGACTTCCAGGTGCATTTTCCAAACTCAGCTATTCTGTGACTCAATAATAAACACTCTCAATAGCACATGTCCATACATTTGAATTACGTCCTTTTGGTGGTTATAATGTAAAATCCAAACTTGAAAAGATATATTTTCTAGTTCAACTTTTAATAGTTTCCAAATTAATAAAACATCTACCTTATGTACTTTCAAATGTGTTCTATGTATAATAAAATCCATTACATACTCTAAAAGTCTTTGATATTCTCGCAGCCTTTTATTATCAAACAGGTTAGCTGTGCTTCTCACCAAGTTTCTGCATCTCTCAGCATTCTCTCAAGTTGCTTTCCTATGCTGTTTTTTTGGTTTACTGTCACAAGCCTACCCATCAGTCCAGCAGTTCAACATTTACTTTTTTTTTCTTATCATTACTTATATCAGATTTTTTTACAGACCACTCTTATTTAATCATATGCAGCATTTTTAACGTTACAATCTCACCTGACAATAGCCAGATATACCTTCTGATTCTAATATTTGTTTCAACTTTCCAGCGATAAAATGAAGATTAGGAAAATTTAGTAGTCTAAAATACCATAACTCAAATTTTTAAAATAATTAGTTTTAAGCCATGTCATGTTAAGATGTCGTATGTTGTCTTAAGATGTGAAGCCACGTCATGTTAATACTCCGCGGTATTATACCCACTGATGGTGTCAGTAATACTAACTCCACAGCACCAATAAACTCACACGAAACGAGTCAATGGGGTTGATCAAGAGACGTAATATCAGAGTGATCAGAAGAGACGGGAGTTTAATATCAGAAAAGGCGGCTTACTATTGGCTGGTTAAATTTGTATTTGTGTCTGTTTAGTTCATGTGCGAAAGTAGTCCTAGTGAAATCAATTATCATGTTCATACTTGAAAAATAAACCAAATACAAGACAATTAAACAAGGAACACATTTTAGCTGAGAAACTATAAAAATGTAGTGTCAAAATACAGGATCTAGAGAGTAAGTCAGAGAAAGTAGAATCTCAGATAAAATGAGGGAGACATACTCCTAACACACAACTATTATCGACAAATGTTCCCTGTCTGTACAAAAATATGTAGAACCTTTAAGCATTCATATTTACACAAATCAACCCCAGACTGTCATAAAGATCTCCTTGAATAATCTTACTTTCAAGATTTTTACACTGTCCACTTTGAAAGATTTAATAATTTCAAAGCATTTACAGGTTTTGATAAATTATGTTTTTTGATAAAAAAACCAATAACTGTCTGAGAGATTTTGGACAGTGAACAAGGAGTCTTAACCCACCACTTGAGAAACCTGAATGAGGTACAATTTCTAGATCGAAGGTATAGTCCTTTTTTAGAATTTCTTGGCAGCAAATGTGTAAGAGTACCCTGTTTTAAAATTTGAGTTTTAAGCAGTTAATTTATTGGGGAAAGAATCCCACCACAAAAATCCACGAAAATCAGTGTTCCGAGTAAAAATATGAACTTTGTGAAAAGAGGTAAATTAATAAATATGAAGTGCCATACAATATCATCATCAATTAAAATTTTATTAGAGCCACAAGTCAAAAAAGACAAGACTTAGAATTGCTGAAAGAAATTTTAAGGAACTTTGGTGTACCAAATTGTGCCGTAATAATAAAATGTGTATCACATGAGGTTTGTCTATATCAAGTGTATCAACTGTTCTTGTATTTTTGTATCCATTTTACTTATTTCCACAAAAAATACCAACTTAATAAAAGATCTCTTATTTAATCTCTTAACTAATAAAGATCTCTTATTTAAACACTACTTGCTCTTATTTAATCAGAGCTTACAAAAGTACTACCATGAAGATGACTGATGTTGAAACCTCAGTAAACATAACACCAGGGTGGGGGGCAAGTGAGGGACTGTGTGAGGTAACCAAGCTGGGATATAATTCTAATCTCCTTGATCCTTAGAAAAACACATACAAACAAACAAACAAAAAATCCCCCAAACCAGTATCCAGATCCACTAGAGACTGTCATTTACTGTCTCACCTGTGACACCATCACACATATTTATTGATGATTTATTTATTGATGATGCACTGATTTCGTACACTATCTTTCATTAAGTGGATGTGAGACTTCCACTCATTGTCGAATCCTGGTAAAAACTGTTGTAAAAAACCCGCTCCTTTTGAGTTTGCAGTCCTGTGCACGTGGCCACTTGAGTGTCCACTTCATCCAGAACAACACATTATCTCTACCATAAATCAGGCAGAGAGAACTGAAAAAAGCATTTAGGTACATGCATCGATCTGGTTTTGACAGCACAGAAGGGAATTTTTCTCTTTGTGACAACCTGCTTGTCTAGAGCATGTAGAGCAAGAGAAGACACTAAACGAAGTCACATTTGAAGGCAGCAAAAGAATTTTGGAGCAAAGCTAGGAACAAGCATAAGAGGCCTTGACTCAGGAAAGACATACGATTTATTAAAATACGTAGCTGAAAGGTCAAGCTCTGAATCATTCATTAAATGTAGGAATCTGTGGAGTTAAAAGGAAGCTCTCATTTGATCTAGAGCTAACAGACTCAAAGACTCAAAGTGTACCACTTCAGCAAATATCAATCTTGAGGCCCAGATACTGGAAAAGCAACTATATCAGGCTTTGAAAGACCGACAAAGCATCCACCCCTATTAACCATTCACTGAGCTGAAGGAAAAACAACATTTCTGATACTCAGCAACTATCCCCAGCACCAGAGAAGACTCTAAAAAACCGCCGTTTGGACTGAAGGATCCTGAACTGCTATTAGTCATGCAAATGTTACTGGACCAGACAAACGAAGTGGTAGCAATAAAATCTGTTTGAGATCTTGGAAACAGATGTGAACCAATCAATCCTCTTCCTCCTACTACTGGATATCTCAAAGACAGTCTGCTGCAAAAGATCAAGTTCTGAAAATCCAGCAACAGCCCATTTCTTTTCTGTTTGTTTTTATTATTATTCGTTTCTGGGCAGAGGGTGTTTTATTTTGGTTTAACACTAGGACAGGCCACTGCAGGGCCCTGCACCCCAACTGCACTTAAATTGTCACCACAAAATTTGTGGACACCACAGTGTCCATTTCCAGGCAAAGCAAACGCTGGTGGAGAGAGTTTTTAAGTCCCTTTTGATACGAAAGTTTAAGTCTCCTAGCGAATCCCAATCCTACTTCACAGGGGGAAAAAAAAGAACAAAACCACACACAAACACAAAACCTAAAAGCCAATTCAAATCAAGTAAGGAACTGTTAAATATAGATACTGCCCCACTGTGCAAATTCACTGAAGAAATAACCTCTACTAAATCCCACCCACGCACAGCAAGGCAGCTAAAACGGTAAATCCCCACCAATCTTCCCAATGATTAGCAGGATAAAAACCTCAGAGCAGCATCAATTCTTGATGCATATAAAAAGGAAAAAAGCCAAAGTAAAGTATCTCCAGTACCTGTCAGATATATGGAAGACAGTCAAATGCTTTTTTATATGAACCAGGAAAAAAAAAAAAAAAAAGAAGAAAACAAGAAAAAAAAAAAAAAACCAAAAAAACATTTCTAGGAAAAAGCCTGGGTATTTCAAGAATTTGTCAAGAATGGCTAGGAGTGAACAATAAACACTTTAAAACTATTCTCTTTTACTTTGTACCTTAATTATTCCTTCGAAGGGAGACTACTTTAAGTTGAATTTTCACATTCTTTTTCATCTAAGTTCAACATTCTGTTGAAGCCTGACAAGCAATTGTGACACTCCACATGAAGTAAAGATGACAACTTAAAGCAGGTTTTTTCTATGGACCTAAGGCAGGTTTCAGGCATTTAATATAGGCAGATTTTTGCTGAACTGTCTCAAGCTTAACTCTAACCCATACGTCTTCCTCCAGTGAAGATGATGGCATCCTTTTCTAGTCTTTACCTCTTGGCAGAGCAAGCAATGAGGGTCACAGTTCTTCAGTATACATGTACTTCTGCGTTGTCCTTGCTATGTAAGATAAGTTCTCAATTTAATAGAATCATAGAATCATCTGGGCTGGAAGGGACCTTCAAAGGTCATCTAGTCCGACCCCCCCCCCGCAGTCAGCGGGGACACCCCCAACTAGACCAGGTTGCCCAGGGCCTCGTTGAGCCTCACCTTGAATGTCTCCAGGGAAGGGGCCTCAACCACCTCCCTTGGCAACCTGTTCCAGTGTTCCACCACCCTCATGGTAAAGAACTTATTCCTAACGTCTAATCTAAATCTGCTTTTTTCCAGTTTAAAGCCATTACCCCTTGTTCTGTCATTGCCGGCCTTTGTAAAGAGACTGTCTCCCGCCTTCCTGTAGGCCCCCCTCAGGTACTGGAAGGCCGCTATTAGGTGTCCCCGGAGCCTCCTCTTCTCCAGGCTGAACAACCCCAGCTCCCTCAGTCTGTCCTCGTAGCAGAGGTGCTCCAGCCCCCTGATCATTTTGGTGGCCCTCCTCTGGACCCGCTCCATCAGGTCCATGTCCTTCCTATATTGAGGGCTCCAGACCTGCACACAGTACTCCAGGTGAGGTCTCACCAGAGCAGAGTAAAGTGGCAGAATCACTTCTCTGGATCTGCTGGCAACACTTCTCTTGATGCAGCCCAGGATGCGATTGGCCTTCTGGGCTGCGAGAGCACATTGCCTGCTCATGTCCAGCTTCTCGTCCATCAGCACCCCCAAGTCCCTTTCCTCAGGGCTGCTTTCTAATACCTCATCCCCCAGTCTGTATTGATAGCGATTAATGTTACGTTTTAAAAAGCTGCTAAAAATCTCTGCTTAATTTCACTAGGATTTCGTGTCCTTTTGTTTTTTAGGGGAAGTTAGTGCAATGGATGATTAAGAATACATGGGTTTTAGAAGTTACTGCAAGAATGAAAATAAATTGTCCAAAATATTGCCAGATTAATTTAAACTTTTCTTTATCCCAGTGCAGAAAAATAAAATAAAACAAAATTCTGCATTGTGTCCAGTACAGTAATAAACCAACTCATAATATTAAACAATAAAAGGTGATGACAACAACCAAAACATCAGTGGGAGCACTGGAGCTAGAAAGTCAAGATTCTGGTTTAAATCCTTTGTAAGAAGAGATACTTCACAATGCATATTGACAAATCGCAAATCGCATACAGCGTTTCTACTCGAATGGAAAGTGAAATTGAAAAGCAGTGCCTTATTAATCAAAGCACCAAACAAATTGCGCCTTACCTGGGCTACTCCACTAGGAGGGATCTTGTATGACTGCAGCTTCTGCTTCAGTAGCTCAGGATCACTGTGGCGGAATGGGCACCCTGACAGGGAAAAGCAAGCAAGCTCACAAACGAGGCCATTTACCCAGGAGTTAGCGCAGTAAGGCACTCAAGAGACCAGCTAAGCTGTTCCTAATTGTCTAATAGCTTATTAATAAGAAAGTTAATTGCCCATGCGTACAATTGCTTATTTTTTCTTTTTTTTTGTTTAATAATTACTCCACTGCACAGTTATCAGGGCACCACAGGCTCAAGAGTTACATAAAATATCCCAACATAAACAGGCCACAAATCACATTCACTGACAGGAAAAGAGTTTTAGTTAGTTCCTTACTAAAAACGAGGGCGCTGTGGAAATTTAATAACCGTGGGGAAAAAAAAAAAAACAAAACCACAAACCAGGAAAAGGCAAGTAATGAGAGCCAATTGGTCTTTAAAGCATAGTCCTTTGTAAAAATATTACTTCAGAAATGCCTTAGAAAGTTCCACCACCTTAAATAGGAGTGTGGGGTGTTTGTCCCAGAATTAGTTTTGAGACACAACTGAATGAATGACTTAGTACTAGAATCACAGAATGATACGGGGTTGGAAGGGACCTCTGGAGATCATCTAGTCCAAGCCCCCCTGCCAAAGCAGGTCCACCCAGAGCAGGTTGCACAGGAATGTGTCCAGGCGGGTTTTGAATGTCTCCAGAGAAGGAGACTCCACCACCTCCCTGGGCAGCCTGTTCCAGGGCTCTGCCACCCTCAAAGTGAAGAAGTTTCTCCTCATGTTTAGATGGAACTTACATTCAAGTTTGCGCCCATTTCTTGTCCTGAGAATAACGATGGTGAAGTCAGTGCATGTTTTCCTTATTTAGTTGCACAGAGGTAGGAGGCTTTAAAGTATCCTAGCAAACTTCAGCATTTCTGTACGACTGAATTCGTATTTCAAAACACCTCTAACTGGTCGCTTTTTAAAGCATCTATACATTCACAGTCTCCTTGCACTGCATGACAGAATGTACAGAAAACCAGAAGTTATCAAGTGTGATCTAAAGAGAACAGTGCAGAACCACTGTGGCCATAAAATTAAATACACAATTTAAGAGACTACAGAAGAGAGTAACTTCTCTAGCCAAGGGTTTCCACTGCTTTTAAATTATTTATTTTTTTTTTAAAGGAACTCACCATGATAATCCCCTTGACTTGGTGGATTGGACATGATAATCTTCATGCAGCTGTATGGGGTATAATCAGTTCTCTTTCCTTCTTTCCCATAGCTGTGGCGAATGCTGTAAGCATAGCCCTTGTCAAACTAAATAAAAACAAACAAAATAAATTCTTACATACCACGCCAGTGATTCTATCTGCTCTGCAAACAGAAATACTGAATAACAAAATAAATCTTCCAAATATATTCAAACTGAGAAAAATAAAACCTGAGTTGCTTGCCATTAGCTTTGATTTTTATATTACATGGACCTGTATATGCACGTATACATGTTTTAAAGACACATTGCAAGAGAAGTGTGTAACTGTATTGATTTAAGGTCTTTTCAGCTGATGCGGTAATCACTTTAAAGATAAGATGATTTAAAGATCAAAATTTTGAACCCCACCATGTTAGTAAATGGAGAAAAAAATTTTAAAAAAATTAAAATCTTTTATAAATGTCCAGAAACTGTTTGCTTTACCAGGGCAAAAAAAAGAAATACAGATTTCCTTACTCTTGCTCTCGCAAAGCATAATGCTTCGCCTATAGTTTGTTTCAGCAGTGAAGTTCAATTCATTAGATTCTAGAATGGAGTATACTTTACTTGTACCAAAGAGAAAGATTTTAGCAAATCTCTTTTGTCTACTGATAGACTACCAACTCCTCCAATCAAATGAAATCTTCTAAAGTAATACAGACATAAACATTTATCGTGGCAGCTCAGTACGGCACTATCAATACATCATTTTAGGTAAGTCCTGTGGAGAACATTCAATGCTATGAGTTCATGTTATTTTATATGTGGCAATAGGTGACAAAATCTGTAGTAGAATCAGAAAATTTAACATACAGATTCCATTAAGCTACTATCATACATGAAGGAACATTTGTTCAAATACCATACTTTGAGTCCTAAGAAAACCAAATAGGAATGAGAGCATCATATTTAGAATACACATACTCAGTGTCTCTTCTCCTGAAAAAAGCTGTAACAATACGTAAAAGAACAACTGTGCTCTTGCTCAATTCAACATTTTAGCATTAACCTTATGTAAAGTTCTGTGTCTGAATATAAACAACTCCCTTAAGAACGTATGTTTTCTTCTCAAAAACCACTTCAATTTTTTACTGTGGTATTTTACTAATATAAGACAATGTAATATAATAAGAAAAATCATTCAAGCATACATCTGGTCACACTACTACTTCAAGGAGACCCTCATTTCTACAGGTAAAAGTAGTTCCCTGTTTGGTCTGTGGACTTCCAAATAGTAATTCAGAATATTCATACACCTATGAAATACCTTCAACCTCCTAAAATATGTCTAAAATAAAATAGAAAAATAAGTATACTTTTCTTCATATAAAACACTTTTAATGTGTTTGAAAAATACAAATAATTGGAAATCTATGACATAATATGCAAATACACAATAAATGCATATAAAAACATACACAACCTTTGAGAATAAAATCTTAAATTGCACCTGATTCTAGAAGAGCGAAAAAGAAACTTCTCTATCAAGATGCTGCTCACAATCAAGGCAAAGTATCAAGAACAGTAATATTCAGCATTCCTTCCAAATAACATTTAAGACACCAAAAGCTCTGAACAAACATCGACTAATTAATCCTTACTGTGCCTTTGACAAAGTGACTTTACTGTATTTTTAAAGTTTATAAAAAGAGGGGTAGGAGGGGGAGAAGAGAGAGAGAAAATGCATAGCGTTGCATCTCCCAGCACAGCCACGGGTAGGATCCAGCACGTAGGATCCAGCGGTTGGATCAATGGGCCAAGGCCAATGGGATGAGGTTCAATAAGGCCAAGTGCTGGGTCCTGCATTTCGGTCACAACAACCCCAGGCAACGCTACAGGCCTCTGTACTCGGCACTGGTGAGGCCTCACCTCGAGTACTGTGTTCAGTTTTGGGCCCCTCACTACAGGAAAGACATTGAAGTGCTGGAGCGTGTCCAGAGGAGAGCCACCAAGCTGGTGAGGGGTCTGGAGAACAAGTCCTATGAGGAGAGGCTGAGGGAACTGGGCATGTTTAGTTTGGAGAAGAGGAGGCTGAGGGGGGACCTCATTGTCCTCTACAACTCCCTGAAAGGAGGGTGTAGAGAGGTGGGTGTTGGCTTCTTCTCCCAAGGGAATAATGACAGGAGCAGAGGAAATGGTCTGAAGTTGCAGCAAGAGAGGATTAGATTAGATATTAGGAAGAATGACTTTACTGAGAGGGTGGTCAGGCCCTGGAACAGCCTGCCCAGGGAGGTGGTGGAGTCGCCATCCCTGGAGGTATTCAAGAAACGTGTAGACGTGGCACTTCAGGGCATGCTCTAGTGCCCGAGATTGTTGGGTTGTGTCTGTTTGTGGGTGGGGTGGGGTGTGGGTGTGGGTGTTTGTTTTGGTTTGGTTTTGGTGTTGGTGTTCTGTGATTTTTTGGGTGTATTGTTGTTTTTTGTTTGGTTTTTTTTTTGTTGCTTGGACTCGATGATCTCGAAGGTCCCATCCAACCATAAATATTCTGTGATTCTATAGGTATATTCCTACTTAGTCAACCCTTTTGCCCAACAGAGGATAGAACTGGTTGGTTCTACAGTAAATGAAGACTATTTTTGCTAGCAACAGGGTTGGGCTTACCAACTCCTCATTAGAAAGCAGAGTAAGACTATATGAGGACCTTCCATAGGCGTGCGTGAGGACTCGGGAAGGGCCGGGGGAAGAGGTACCTTCCCCTTAGCAGGGCAAGGGGCAGCTGCTGGCTGAGTCCTGGAGCTGCAAACGCTGTATTTGCTCATCAAATACAAAGATGCCCGTATTTTAATTCCCAACCTCTGCGTGAACCTGTTAAACTGAATCCTGTGATCCTGTTATAGCCCACCTACTCTTCCCACCCAGAAGCTCTGGATGGAGCTTTGTCCTTCTTCACAGAAGATGACGGAAAGCATATTTCATTTGCTTAACAAAGGATATTTGAGCAAGCAGTTAAATTAGATTTTTGGAAGGGAAAAGCAAATCTTGAATGCTTCAAGACGTATGCTTAGTTTGCCAGAAAATTAACACCCCTCTTTAACAGTTCTGTATACTAAAATCTTGAGCTGTACTTTTCACATCACTTGCCTTAATGCCCACAGAAATGACTTCTATTACCTAACTCATTATTTCACACTGAGAAGCGGCTCCTGCAGGAAACAGAAACAACAGCTACATAATACTACAGCATGGCCTTGGGACAGGTCGGATATTTTCCTCTTTGCTTCCTTGTAAGCCTGTTTGGATGCGAGAGCTTTCGCAGTGGCAGATGGCAGCCAAGAACACGGCTACGCGGAGCAAGTCAGCACATGCACAGTTACACGCTCCACTAAGAGCTCCCTCATCCTTGGGATTTGGCGTTTCTTACCATTGATCATGCAAACGGGGCTTTAGCAGGGCCAGTGCCCAACAGGCTGTGTGGTCATCCTCAGTGGGAAGAAAACCATGAGTCGTGGCACTGGATTTCAGAAAACACATCTTGCAGAACAGCCCTCTCTATACGTAAAGGGATGAACTCAACGATCACACTCGCTCTTTCCCAACACCGTAACTCTAGGGTGTACACACAGAAAAATCCCCCTCAGGACCAATCCTTTTGCCAGCAAAAGCATGGAGGTATAATTAGACATGTTTGAAATGGGCAGAAATGAGGCAGGGAACTGTCCCCTCCCATTAATTCTAAGCCCCCAAATTGAACTGGTTGGATTTTCACAGTTCCTTGAATAAAATAAAACAAATTATGCACAGCACACATCATGCATATAGGTGTTTGCAGGGCCATTCTAATTGCTTATAAATTGCTTGGGTTTGAACTATTTCAAAGAAACCGCTTACAAACCTGTAAAACTACATTACAGTATATTTTAATTGCAAGCTACTATAAGGCCATCATGGCAAAACACTGTAAAAGGTGAAAACTCAAAATAATTGACTTGAAAACCACTTTTTTGGTGACGACCCTCTAAGAACCTTCAAGGTTTTTGTTGAAACCTGATATAAACTTGCTCAACAATAAAGATGCTGCATTAGTGGCTGCATTTACCTTGCATTCGGCCCGACAGCTTCCATTGAGACAAAAAAAAAAGGCAAAAAATTATTTTATCATGGAAAAACTGGGTATGCACATACACCCCACCATAGTCTGTGCTAAATATCAATGCAAACTTACTGCCAAAGTTACAGTAGAACAGCAAATGTTAAAGCTACACCATGATACTGTTGAGTATCTATACGTACTGGATCACCTACTGCTGGTAAGACTTGAAAACGGGAATTCTCTGCAACCTTTTAACAGTATGGCCCACATCTCAACTATCTCAATTATTTTCCCCTATTTAGCTCTCTGAGCTTTCCAAAATCTGGAAAAGGCAGTTGTAATTTATATGCTGGGTGGATGGGCCACGGCTTTGGTAAGGGAGAACGGGATCAAGAAATACGTCTCTCAAGCAACAAGCTGGTTCATGCCGTTCAGGCAAGGAGCTGAGGCAAAGACAATCCTTTAACAACATTCCCATCAAAATTGGTCACTTTCATGTTGGAATGTGCAAACCTCGGGCTTAGCAGCAGTGTGAATTTTTGTTTTAAAAGACTGCAAGTCAACTGTCTGAGCTTTAACTTGATCCCTGAAGATACAAAGTTTTTCGAGGACTTCTTCTTCTGGGCATGGCTGTGGGATGCACACGATGCCTGGTCTGAAGGGCACTGCTGATGGATGACAAGTGGGTAGTTGTGAGTTTTTATGCATCAGTATTTGTTGTAATGAACTAAGGTGTCCAATGCATGGTACCAACTGTCCTAATGATGATCCTGGGTATCCCGGAACGGGTGACACCGAGGCTTTCTTAGACGACATCTCCCTGTAAGAAACTAAGCTCTTAGCACTGATTAGTGGGACTAAACTAATAGTCCAAAGCCAGAATCAAGAAGGCTGTGGGACAATTCACTGGGTATAGGCGAGTGTACTTTAACATGGAACTTGCATTTTGCTTTTATGTGGTATATTAACATGAGTATCAGCTAATGCAGATTAATTTGCCTTATAATTGTTAGTTTAAGACACACATACTGTATTAGATAGCCTTCACTAGAAGCCATACAAGGTATAACTTAAAGTATAAGTAAGATATAAATAAAAAGATATTAAAATATATGTGTGTGTATATATATATAAAAACTATAAATTTGCAGCTGGTATAACCTAATATCAGATTACTATGTTCCAGATAGGAATTTAAGGAAATGCTATTTTCAATAAATTCTGATTACATAAATGCACACAAGATCTTTGGATATGGAACGAGGATGTACATCAAATGGACCACTTGGCAGGTAATATGTTCTCCTTTGAAGAAAAGCTTTTGTCAAACAAAGTAGGGAAGGATGGGTCATGTGTGCCAAATAATTACCAATCCCATACAACTGAATACACTTGCAAAAGAGAACAATAACAAATGACATACCCAAGGCATTCCAGCCCCTGCAGAGTAAGTAACATGTCATCACTGAGAGTTACTTTCCTTATATCACTTGCAATATTTGCAGACCAGTATCTGGCAATAGAACTAGGTCCTCCATAAATTTTGTTATCAAGTCTGATATTCAGCATGCATATTAGGATTGAAAATAATTTGCTGACAGGTCTTTCAAGCCCTGCACGCTCGGGTTCAAACTTCCGCAAAGCTTTCATGTTTCAGTTTAACTACTTTTAAATACTCGTGTAAGTTTTTATGCTCTATTCCTTACAGTACTGGGAGATTTATTTATTTGAAGTCTAACAACTAAGCAAAATGACTTCAGTAATTTTGTCTAGCTTCTTGGCTGACCACCAGATTAGTTCCAACTCTGCAAAATTCAAAGTAGTAATGGTTTAACACCTTTTTTCAAATAGCCATTGAGTAATTTCCTGTCTGAAGTTGTTGAGCCTGTATAGATAACGGCTTCAAATTCAAAATTTATCGCACAATCTTGTGTATCTTCTGAAATAATTGGTTCACTTTTTCATCCCTTTTCTAGGCAGTCACGCAAATCATTACTGTTGACACTGCTTAGTTGGCATATCTTTTTCCAAGCAACTTTTTAAAAAAAAAAAGTTCACTCTTAAAATAACCTCAACTTGAGGTTATCTTTTCCCAACCACGGTTGTCATTTAGGAGCACAAATAAATGCTTCTCCATCTGCCAGTGACAAAAAGTTTCAATTTATCCTAGATTCTCAACCTGCAGCGTGATTTCTATGCTTTAAGGTACAGATCAGAGACATCAGCTAAAATCGAGCTGGAAAATTCTAACACACAGCAGTCATTACAGACCGAGTCACGTCAAGTACAAAAAACTTCTTCCCCTCTGATTTCAGGTTTTCCAAACCACATGAGGCAAGGACTGCTTTGCCCTGGAGATGGGTCCATCTCCCACAAGGAAATCAGAAAAGTCTGGATCAGTCGAATTCCTTGTATACTACCCACATGAGTATAAACTGGGTGGCTGATGAACTGGTTTTTTGGGCTACCCCAGATCACTCATGAAAAAATATGACAATGTAGGCTTTTATTTACAGTAGCCTAAGCTTGCCTTAATATAACTTTGCTAAATATACAATTTATGTATACTATTTCTCCACACATTTACCCGGACCAAGACTTTGAGCCAGGAAAAGTACAAAATAAACCACAGCAGACTGCCTTCTGCTTTAAGACACTGCATCAAATTATCAGCACAACACATCTTAAAGCCATCTCCTGTAACAACATGATATCTCTTAGGCAAACGCTTGGTCATCTATGAAAGATTTTAATAGCTACTTCAAGACATTGCCAATTTCTTTCTGTATCTGTTATCAGTACTTTTTTTTATAGCCTGTTGATGCTTCACGTAGACTATATTGAAAAAATTCAGCTACAGAAGGTGCATTCAAAACATATGGTCGAAGAGAAATTTCAATTCAGATCCGATTGTTTGGAGTAAACAATGAAGAAGCTGCTTTCAAACAGACTGAAGCCTCTGAACAAGAAACCGGCACAGGGAAGACTGTTGTTTTGTAGACTGCCACTAAAATAAAGTTTCCATGGGTATAACAGCTTATGGAGGTCATAAAGGTAAACGCTACTTTAAAAAAGAATCAAGAGCATGTAAAATTGTGACTTCATTTTAATACTTAACAGTAAGAGTAGAAAAAAAAAAATTAAGATACTTTTATTATACTTGATTCATTTCTACTTCTGGTAAACTGAAATGTCTTTGTGATTACAGAATTATACAGCAGTCTTTGTTTAAAAATTATTTTTATAGAACATGATATGATTTCCTTAGCATAATGTCCTGTCTTCTTAGTATAACACCACCTATACATAGCATTCTTCTTGGATAAAAAGATAGATATATTTGGAAGAAATAAATGCTTTCCATATTACACTGCACCTATATCCTAATTCTTTATGGGATTACAATGCCCAAGTCATTTCACGTAGTACTCTGCTAATTATACTTGTCATTTTCTCTAATATTGTTAGTATTTCTAAAAATTAAAACTTAGAAAAATATGAAAATGCTACGTATCTCTGAATATCGCTGTTTTGATATTCCCAAGAATCATTAATTTTCCTAAATACTTACTTAACCTACTGCAAAATTTTCAGTGAGTAACTCTACGAAAAAAAGAAAAATCTGAGAGAAAGAACAGTTGTTTTAAGGCAAAAACCAGTTTGTGTCAACAATTTTACTCATATCAGAATTCCACTAACAAATTAATACACAATCTTATTAAAAATACTAACAGTTTCATGCTAGTAGTTCAGAGTGTCACTGAACAGAGGTGTAAATTCCTTGTCATTTCAAACGAAACAACTACACACAGAAATAGTCACGTTTATGAATTCTAATCAAGAATTATAAGGAAATTGGAAATTATAGCAAGAAAATAAATATTTTAGATGTAATCAACACTGAACAGGTGATGAAAACTTCTGTCGCTTTGTTTTTAAATAGAAGAAAATATTAAATCTTATTTTAAACAAGAATTAAACAGCTGCATTAAAATGGCAATATTTGACAGCACCATAAGAGATACGATGCTTTTCTTATGTATCTATAAAAATACGCCAGTACTTTCCTTCAAGTAACAAACAAACATTCAATAAACCCGATTACTGTAAACGTGTTTTATTTTCAACAGATTTCTGCAGACCATTCTTATGGTTTTAAGGAATGCCTAAAAAAAGTCTAAGATCAGAGAATAATCTCGAATCGTTTCCTAGATGTTTATTCCATAACACACTCATTTAGAAAGTTTAATATGAGATGAAAAAAAAAAAATCCAGTAATCAATTTCTAAACCAAGGAATCTCATTCAGTTAGGGAAAAAAACCCCAGACCACACTTCTGGTACTGCATGAATTAGAAGCGCACCAAGGCCTTCCGGATTTTTCTGCTGATGTTCTTCAATCAGCGTTCCTCACAGTTCAATATTCAGAGAAGTTAACTGATAAACTTGGAAGTGTATCTTTCAGCAGAAGGTAAGCAGTAAATTAACGGGGTTACTCATTTCATCAGAAATGGCAGACAAGAGAAAAAGAATCCCCAAAACATTCAGTGGCAAAGAAAAAACACAGAAGGCATTATCACTGAAAGAGACCTAAGAGTGTTAACAGATTGCAAAGCAGACAGAAATTTGGCATGTGGTACAATAAAAAAACTACTAAGAAAGTTGAACAGAAGTAGAATAGTAACTAAACATGTGCATTTATAGGAATAAGATTCAGCCCCAGACATCTAAATCTAGACGTCTTCCAGTATTGTCAGTGGAGGTCGATGCAATCAGAGGAGGCTGGGGAGCAATTCAGTTTACCTTAACGTAGGCACCTAGAGGCTCATTAAATAAATCATTCTCTAGACACTATTGACTGTATAGGCTAGATCTCTATTGATCATAATGGCAGCTGAGGATTCCGGTTGAAAAAATATGTGTACCAAGGAGAAAAGAAATTCAGTAAGTCTGTATCAGAATTGGGAGAAATCTATACTTATATATACACCACTGCAGCACATATTTCAGGTTTTCAGATAAGATGGATGAAGACTGGCCAGCTACCCCTGCAAAGTCCAAAAACTAAACTTCTACTGCTTATCCAAGCTCTATCAATACTCTAAACAAGAGTGCTCTCATATGACATTCTATAGTTTTGCTTGAGCGCAGTGAACATGTAATGGATTTGCAGTCTCGTGTAGCTCATGATCTATATTATACTGTAACCTATATCAGCATGAACAGTAAAAAAAATAAACATTTAGGGAAGAAATAGAAAAGAAAACTGATGCCAGCATGGAAACACGTCACTTTGTGAAGAATCCTGAAATGGATCCACCTGGACTCTGGTTATCAGATAAATCAGCAATAAAATGCAGGACTGGGACATGAGGTTTAGACTGCACACCGACAGAGGGCTTATGCTCACTTGCCCATCACAACATCTTAAAGATGTGGGTGAGAAGACGGAGGCATTCAGCAGACCAGACTCCAACAGGCCAAAGTGGTAGCCAAATGGACTTCAGAAGAGTTACAGAAGAGAGCCGCTACTCTCCGCTCTAGCTTGTACTCTAGATATTTGTGATATCTTTTGCTTCACGGAAAATAGTCCAATGTGGATATTAGACAGAAAATTGTTATCATTTAACTCAACAGTCTGGCATGGCAGGCTTCTTCATTCCAGTAACAATACTTTTCCATACAAGGAAGGTGAAAGAGCGTATCAGAAAGCAAAGCTATCCAAGCAGCTATACTACAAATTGGAAATTTAGCAGGGTGTGACAACTCCCGGGTCGCTGGGATAGCAGAAGAGAAACTCAAAATAAGAGAAGGTCTGAGGAAAAATTGTCTCAGCCATTTCAGGCCATCAATATCAGCAGGACCTGCCTCATTTCGAACAGGACTCTTGGCATTAAAACAACAGACATGCGTGCAACCACAGCACCAGAAATGAGTCCAAAGGAACCGTGCGTATTGAGCTGTTCTTGAAGAGCTCTGCTGCTGGCACGGCCTGCGATTCACCTGTGCTAGGGTGTTCCCAATTTCAAAGACCTCTACAGGACACTGGAATTAATCCAAGGAAGCCTGACTCATGATCCAATATTCCAGTTCGAGAGTCAAAAGACCTGAGCAAAAGTTCACCACAAGAGTTGAAATTCTCTGTCTACACATTGGTTTCAAAGAGCAACCATCTCCTGACACAGTGGAAGATGTCGTGTGCTCACTGAGTGGTTTGTATTTTACAAGTTGTTTGAACTACACAGCATTCCCTAAATGAATCCCTAAATTCCCTAAACTTCTTTACGGTGAGGGTGCCAGAGCCCTGGAACAGGCTGCCCAGGGAGGTTGTGGAGTCCCCTTCTCTGGAGATTTTCAAGACCCGCCTGGATGCAGTCCTGAGTAACATGCTCTGACGTGCTCTGGGCAATCCTGCTTCGGCAGGGGAGTTGGACTAGATGATCTTTATGGTCCCTTCCAACTCTAAAAAATTCAGTGAAATATGCAATCTCTGAAGGAGAGACTGGAAGGTTTTGCACACCTTTTGGACTACTTAAACCACAGAATTGTTCTTCCCTTCCAAATCCATGTACCTTGCATAGGGAGTTCACCTGAGTAAGCTCCCCATCCTGACTGATTAGATATCATTGAATTCCTTCATTAATTTATCACTGCATCCCCTTGCAAGCACCCCTGCGGTGTAGCAATGGTATTAGGAATCTTTTACAGACTGTTATTCCTCAATCGATACACTGATCAGAATGACAAGCGAAGCCAAGTTCAGCATTACATGACAAAAGGCACGCAAGAAGCAAGGCGAGTTATAAAAAAAAAAAAACAAACAAACAAGGGCAGGCCTTCTCCACTGATCATGAGATCAAGTGGTAAATTGCTCTCACCATCAGGTTATAACAGTCGACCAGCAAAGCAGTCCTCATCCATTAGAAATCTATGACTGGCCTGATCTAATCTGTAGTGAGATCCAGTAAAGTCCAAGAGATTCAATTTTACCCTAAGCCTCAGATTTGCAGATGTGGCAGCATCTCTGAAAGAGACCCAGTGACTTGGGCTGGAGAATATCCCTTCAACCAAGCCAAGTGGCAAAGCTATCGAAATTTGACACAACTGTGGCAAAAATCTCGCCTTTTACTGAGATATGGTTAAACCTCTTGGACAAGGAGCAGTGTCAGAACAGAAGGATATGAAGTGCACTGTCACGTAATGTCTCAAGATACCAGCAAATCTGCAGTGTAAGTGCAGATAAAAAAAAAAAGAATTTCCAGATAAATTATAGAATCATAGAATGGTTAGAGTTGGAAGGGACCTTAAAGATCATCAAGTAGCAACCCCCCCTCTAGACCAGGGACAGCAGGGACACCTCCCACTAGACCAGGTTGCTCAAAGCCCCATCCAGCCTGGCCTTGGACACCTCCAGGGAAGGGGCAGCCACAGCTTCTCTGGGGAACCTGTTCCAGTGTCTCACCACCCTCACAGGAAAGAATTTCCTCCTAATATCTAATGTAAATCTCCCCTGTTTCAATTTAAAACCATTACCCCTCTTCCTATCGCTACATTCCCTCACAAAGAGTCCCTCCCCATCCCTCCTGTAGGTCCCTTTTAGGTAACGGAAGGCTGCTATAAGGTCTCCCCGGAGCCTGCTCTTCTCCAGGCTGACCAACCCCAGCTCTCTCAGCCTGTCTTTATAGGAGAGGTGCTCCAGCTCTCAGATCATCTTCATGGCCCTCCACTGGACCCATTCCAGAAGGTCCATGTCCTTCTTGTGCTGAGGACTCCAGAGCTGGACACAGTACTCCAGGTGGTGTCTCACCAGAGTGGAGTAGAGGGGCAGAGTCACCTCCCTGGACCTGCTGGCCACACTTCTTTTGATGCAGCCCAGGATGCTGTTGGCTTTCTGGGCTGCCAGTGCACATTGTCAGCTCATGTTGAGCTTCTCATCCACAAGCACTCCCAAGTCCTTCTCCTCAGGGCTGTTCTCCAGTCATTCTCCACCCAACCTGTATTTGTGCTTGGGATTGCCGTGTCCCAGGTGCAGGACCCTGCACTTGGCCTGGTTGAACTTCATGAGGTTTGCATGGGCCCACCTCTCAAGCCTGTCCAGGTCCCTCTGGATGGCATTCCTTCCCTCCACCGTGTCGACCGTGCCACACAGCTTGGTGTCGTCAGCAAACTTGCTGAGGGTGCACTCTATCCCACTGTCCATGTCTCTGACAACAATCTTACACAGCACTGGTACCAGTACTGACCCCTGAGGAACACCACTCGTCACTGGCTTCCACTTGATCATTGTAAAAAAAAAAAATCAAATAAATAATAAAATAAAACTACAAGGAGGCTGAGTAACAAATACGTTTCCTCAGACTGATAAGTCTTCCTTATATCTACTCTTGAAATACATAGACTTAACTGTTTTGATGCAGTCATAAAAGAATGACAAAAACAAGGTATTAAACCACAAAACCTTATATGGAGATTGGATGTTTTTCAACTCTTTTGAACACAAAGTAAACTAGATATCAGAGGTCTCCAAACAGCACCATTTGGCTCAAAGATGCTAGCATTCTCTCTGTAAAAACTCTGCTGTAAAAACAGGTATTTTCTTTATTAACAGCACTATAAAAGACAAAACTCAATTTTAAGATGATGATCAAAGTAAAGAGAAGCACAGATGAACAGACATTAGCCCTTGCTGTCATAATAAGGAGAACTGCTTACTTATAAAGATCCTTTTATATTCTACCTTATGCACAGGCTGCACTGTAATCAAGACATATTTGAACTATAGACTGCAGGTATGATGAGTCTTTCGGCAAACAATGCAGAAGAAAGCTTGCTTTAGAACACTAAAAGACAAAACATTAAAAGACTATTTTCCCATCTTTATGTATGTATATTTATTTATTTACTTTTGTTAATTCATCATTGATTAAACAATGACTGCAGGGAAAATGCAAATAGAAAAATGAAGAACAATGAGTACAACTGTCTCAGGCAAAGTAACATGCACCCCATTTTTCAGTGCCTGCTGAAAGGTTCTAAAAACAGGGAAATAACTCTGGTAACAAAATACAAGAAAGAGTCAAACTGTTGTAATTCGTCTAAAAAAAAAAAAAAAATCTTTCCTTTTTTTTAAAAAAAAAATTCCTCTACATTTCACTGTTATTGCCCAGTTCTCATGCCTCAAACCCAACTCCACTAAAGAGACGAATTAGAATAAAAAAAAAAAAGGAGTGTAAGCAACACAACTTGCCATAAAAGCTACTAGCTTCTGCTCCCCCATGCATGGTGGAAGAGCACAAGGGGACGGTATTTGATGGACGTTTTGCATTTTGTTTTTCTCCTTGTTTGAGTGCACTTAAGAAGGGACAGAGGGAACAGGAAAAGCTCAGAGCACACCACATCATACAAAATTCACTTTCACAGCTAAATAGCATTGTACATTTCAATATAAAATCAGATCTAACCTTCTTTCAAGAAGTAGTAACCTCTATAATGTCGAAATACTTAAGTCCTATCATAGTAATTCAACTTTCCTAAATCAATATATTAAATTTCTGAAACATAAATTGTGCATAGCACAAATAACGTATAAAAGAGCTGTCGTGTCTGTATTCATGAGATTCAATGGATTTCAAAGATATGCGACAGAATGTTAAATCAATTCTGAAAGTAAAAGCGCATTTTTATTTACACGGTGCCTATGTGGTATATCAGCAGAGTGCACGTTTGATACAACGTGCTGCTTTTCTCGATGACTGAATATGAAATATAGCCACAATTTGCTGGCTGAGTATAGACAGATGGAATATGACAGCTATATGATGTTACAACAATTACATGGACATTATCAAAAGAGAAGGCAAAGCATACAGGATTCTGGATTTTGTTTTGGAAGTCAGTTTATAAGGTTAGAGGAAATCGGAACATTTGAAAAAATAATTTTAAATTATTCTTTCAAACAATTATATCAAGATTAACAGAACTATTCTATCACAACTTTTCTGTTCAAAAAGCACAGGGACACAACTGGAAGAGACCTGCCATGTCACTGTTTGTCCTGGAAGGTAATAAAAAGATACAGATTAAAAGATTTTTATCCCAAAAACCATTAACCACTGCCCCAGAACTTGGTGTAAATGGCCGAAGAGCTTAAATACAGTACTGGTGGTGTATTTTTCAGCAGATGGCTATAAAAAGAGAGCTGTATGGTTAGAAGGTATTTGACAGAGCCTGCTAAAGACTGTATTTAGTGACACCCAGATGCTTCACAATTGCTGAACTTAGAAATTTGGCAACCGAATAGACAAATCCATCTATTACTTTTCTTAAAATGTCACGGACTTACTTGCTGCTGCTGTGACGGCTAATAAAACACAAACCTCTTCTGACAAGTACACAGTCTTTCTACAGAGATAATAAAGTGCAAGTCTGACAAGTGGTTCAAGACTACAAAAAGAATCTTAGAAAATTAAAGGTCTGGCTTTAACATCCTTTTTTTTTTTTACATGCAATTATAAAAAGATACTACAGTATGGAAAGAAAACGTGTCTTGCTGAGAATAAAACAAGTCATAAGAGACCAGATTCTATCTAAATTATTTTAGTACAGGAAAGATATTTATTGCTTTCATTCTTGTCCGTACAAGAACCTTATCACTAACCTGCTCATGCGCTACATTACTAAATACGGATTTCAGTGCCTAATATGTAACAACTATGAAAACTGATCTTATTTATATTTATGATAGCTGGTACAGTTCAAAAGCATCATTAAAATTATGCCAGCACTGTAATTAAAGTCCTGGAAAAGAGATTATGCAGCTAGAGCTCTTCTCTGGCTCTAAGACATGCTGCAGGCTGAAAGCCCATCCAAAATTTTCTGTATAATCTAAATCAGATGATGACAACTGAAAATCAAAAGTAAGGACACGATACATTATTAACAGGTTAAAAAAACAGCTGAACAAATTAAAGTACTTTAGAGTGAATAATTATAGGAAAATGACACCGTAAGTTTGGCTTCACAACAAAGACTTGAGAATTCCAGTTTTAAAAGAACATAATTGAAATATCTGGTAGCAACTGAAAAAAGGACTGTGTTTGGAGTGAAAGAGCACACATTTTTACTATAGCACTTCTTACTGTCATTCCTAAAATATTTGTGTGCCCACATAGTAACATCCAAATATATCATAGTCTAAGATTATTTTATGTTTTCTAGTACATCATCATCAGTTGTGGTCTGTTAGAATAACACACATGAAACAAAAACACAGTGAAAAATAACGTTTTTATACCAACTCCATTTCATTTAAGAAATAGTGCTTTAAGATTTCAAATCTTATTACACAAAAATTAGCTCTTTAAGGTTTTTTTTTTAAATAAAGTTTCTGTAACAAGAATACTGTCTTCTGAAAAGTTAAAATATAAAATGACAAATAGTGAAACAGATGCTTGTCAATATTCAATAAGCTTAGATAACTGTAAGATACACTGACATATGCTGATTAGTGATTTAAAGCCTGAGAAAAGAAAGTTTCAGAGGGAAATACACAGAAATATGACTGATTTTAATATGCATCTACATTAGCTACAGGGCATAATTAAAACTACATCACTCTCTTAAATCTACATAATTATGTCCCAAAGACACTTTCTCTTTAGTATCCTTAACTTTACTGATAAGCCAGTAAGGACCTTGTATTTGAAAGGTCAGGCAATATTGTTTTAAAGTAAAATACATCCTTACAAGTAAAAGGGTATAAAAGTAAGGCTTTGGTTTGGTTTTATTCCTTCCAGTGCTCAGAACTCCAGATGTGGCACATAAACCAGAATTCTAATACACACCGAAAGAAAACAGTACCAAGTGAAGTTGCAGGTTATTCCCCCACTAAAAGGTACAGGGAATTGATGCAGCATCAGTTGAACATGGCTAATTTTGGAAATGCCAACGACTTCATTAATTGATACTAAAAAGCATCATTAATTTGGGGTGGGTGTGATCCGTTTACCAGGGAACTTACCTGCAAATTTCAATACCTCCCAAGTTAACTAGTTGAATTCAAGACCAGAACATTATGCACCACCTACCATCCATTACTATTCTTACTCCGATTTTTAACACTTCTGAATAGTTACATCATGTGCAGGCTATATATACATCTATACACATATATATTTATCCATTTATTGTATCTATTTAAAGTTCTAAGTTAACAGTACCTTTCCAGTGATGATTACTGTCATGGTTCTGTTTTATCTCAAACCAGGACAACTACATACATTGCATATGGGCAGAAATAGTGAAAAACTGATTACTTTCATCTTATTTTGTTAAATAAGTGGTAGGACATTTCTACCATGTATCACAAAGAACATCTAGTCTTATATTCACATCTGATTTCTCATCATCTGACTTCTTATATGTCAACTGGAGCCATGACGTGCTTCATTAACTTGCCTAATTTGGAAAAGAAAAAGTAAAATGGACTATGAGAAAGAGAGCCACAGAACACATATCTTTATTCTTCATTAAATGAAGAGGTCGGAGCAGCAACACCTACAAACTTGCACACATTTGTATGAGTACTGTAAACAATGTAGATGTTACTTGTAAATGCCTTTGCAGCAAACTCAGGATTTCCTATTTGTCAGACAAGTAGAAATAGTATCAACTGCTTTGCAAAACTTGTATTATTAATCATATCATGCAGTAATGTCCAGAAATACAACATGGCATGTTATTTTAATGACAGCAATTCCATACTACTATTTAACTTTAAGTCCTAATAAAAATCATCATCTGATGCAAACAACTTTAAAGTCTTTTGATTTGATCTCACGATGCTTAATTAAACAGGAGGCAAACAGCTATCTCCAGCTCTAACTAGATGAGCTAATTTTCTGCAGTCTTTCCAGAATGATTGAGTCCGCAACACTAAACAGAGGTAACACTGACAACGCTGATAGTGCCTTCCCTCTAGCCACGGGCCAGTGATTACAGGCATCGCTGACATGCTTTACATCTGGTACAGTCAACGAGGAATCTTATCCCTGCTCCTTCCTAAGACTTAGCAGAATTTAACAGGACTCTGCAAGAAGTTATTCACGTTTGATCACACTTCTCGGAATACAATCAAACGCAACTCCTGTGAGCATCTTTTCTAACTTGTCATGGTTTCGGCCAAATTTACCAAAACCAGACTGACAGACAGCCCTTCCTCCCTCCCCCCCACCCCGCAAAAAGAGAGGAGAGGAAGAGATAAGGAGATTTAGAGGTTTAGAATAAACTAAACTACTTTAATGAAGAATTAATATTAAAAAAAAAAAAAAAAAGAAGAAAATATATACTATATATACAAAACAGCATCAAGCTCCCAGGATGACAATCATGTCACCAGCAGGCACTGGGGAGGTCCCAGACTGGACTCAGTGATGGATGGGAACTGAATTCCAGCTCTGGAGTCAGGAACACATGGATCAGGATCAAAGTCAGATGAACAGAGTCCTCTCTGGACGTCGGCCATCGCAGGAAGGGGGCTGACCCTTTGATCCCTCAGCTTTTATACTGAGCATGGGGCAGATGGGACGGAATACCCCAGTTGGTCAGGTTTGGGTCACCAGTCCTGTCCGCTCCTCCCCACAGGTGTGACCCCTCTACGTTTTTCCGTTTCCGACCCTCTAAGGGGGCAAATAACGAAATTGGCTGACCTTGGCTGTTATAGCAATAAGTATAAGCAAGGGCCTCCCTGCATACCATTCCTTGGCATGGAGCACAAACATGGGTCTTATCATTCTGAGAACGAGCAGTTTTCTCCACAATATGCCATTTCAGAGAGTTTGAATAGCCGTGGCTAAGATGTAAAATTACTGAACAGAAAGTTGTTTCTGTTTTACTTCAAACCAGGACATAATTCCTCTCACTTCCAGAATCCATTACAGATCTCTTTCCTACTGCTTTGGTCAATAGGTACACAAAACAAATTAAAGAAATCAAGCCATGCAGACCAGTATGTCAGTAATATGCCAACAGTACTCATCTGAGTGTTTCAAAATTCTGAAGTGCTCCACGAGAGAGGAGAACAGAATGCTAGCAAGCATAAATGAATGTGCACAGGACACAAAGGACAAATATCCACCCATAAAACACAGCTTTAAACAAAAATGATAATATACGATAGCAGGAATCTTGCATAGACTTCACATACTTACCATGATACACTTACTGCCAAAAATAATCCAATTTTAATGGCAATTGAAGCTTACTTCCATTCAGCTAAAGAAGGATATTATGATTCCTTGGACTAAATTCCATGGCCAGACCACACTGGTTCTGTAAGAAATTCCTAGTTTTCAGGCTCAGCTCTAACTGTTCATATGGAACCAAATGGGAAGAACAATGGCTGTCTACAGCACAAGCCCTTGGGATTTTCCATTACTTGGGACCAACTCCTCACTGCTTCTTATTAGCAAATTACCATAGCCAAAGGAAAATTTCGGGAGGTGACTGTCGCCCTGTACTGGGCACTGGTGAGGCCCCACCTCGAATACCGTGTCCAGTTTTGCGCCCCTTACCACAAAAAAGAGGTGCTGGAGCGGGTCCAGAGAAGGGCAACGAAGCTGGTGAGGGGTCTGGAGAACAAGTCTTATGAGGAGAGGCTGAGGGAGCTGGGGGTGTTCAGCCTGGAGAAAAGGAGGCTGAGGGGAGACCTTCTCACTCTCTACAGCTCCCTGAAAGCAGGGTGTAGAGAGGCGGGGGTCGGTCTCTTCTCCCAAGTCACAGGCAATGGGACAAGAGGAAATGGCCTCAAGTTGCGCCAGGGGAGGTTCAGGCTGGATATTAGGAAAAATTTATTCACTGAAAGGGTTATTAAGCCTTGGAATGGGCTGCCCAGGGAAGTGGTTGAGGCACCATCCCTGGAGGTATTCAAAAGACGGGTTGACATAGTGCTTAGAGACATGGTTTAGTGATGGGGGGAGAGAGGGGGTTGTATGGTTTTCTTTTGGTTTTTTTATCAGTTAGGTTGATGGTTGGACTAGATGATCTTAAAGGTCCCTTCCAACCTAGACGATTCTATGATTCTGAAACAAAATCTTTTTCCAGCTACAACCAACAAGAAAGTTGAACTAATTCAGCTTAACTCAGGTGCAACAACAGCAATGCATTGCTGCATTTACAGCTTCACGTCTTGCTTTTAATTCTCATGCCTAGTTGTATAAATTTTAACTATAAAACAAATTCACTCAGAACACCTCTTCTGCATAGTGTTTATTAAAATATAAAGCAAACTCCAGACTATCCACTTCAGCCAAGATGAGGCCAGCTAATTGCTCTCAGCAGCAATCTCTCTTCACATGAATATCACCTTCAACAACAGCTATGTCCCATTTGAACAACGCACCTGTTAACCTCCCACCTTCAATTTACATGCAGAAAAACTCACTAAGGAAGCTATATGAAAGGAGTAGATCTCCTGAGGATTGATTCACTGCCAATAAAGCTGATTTCTGGAAACTAACATGACTATGGAGTTCCAATCACTGCGGCAAAGGCTGCTTAGCTCTGAGCAACCGGCATCTTGGTTGAGTCACTTCACGGTTTTACACAAATACTCTGATTTCACAGACTCGGCTATTCAGAGGAATGCCACAAATGACTATACTAAAAACCCCAAACAAAAAACAAAACCAAAAAAAAACCCCAAACAAACAAAAAAAAAACAAAACCCCAAACCCACCAAACCCCAAACCAAAACTACATAAAATAACTCAGGAATAGTGAAACTGAAATTCCTTTTCTTTAGCCCTTAGGTTTGAAATTCAAATTAAATACTAATTTTTACTTCAAGCCCACATGCCTAGGATGCACTTGGACCACCTACTGTCTTGAAACTCCCATAACAATTGCACATTACTGTTTTTTTTTTTCTTCAAAGTTGCATTTAAAGAAAAGGTTAAATATAAATTCAAGAGTAAGTTTGGGAATCAAAGAGAGTCATGGAAATGAAAATGCATTTTCATGTTTCTTCTGACAAAATCACTTTTAGCTTGCTATTAAAGCAACTTCAAGCACTAACTTTGTTTGTAGAATACAAAAAACATTTGGAGACATAGCACAGAAGTATTTTGACTTGCTCGGTTATACTAGGTAAGCAAGGCCATTCAACATATAATAACGTTTTTTCATAGAATGTCATTTTGCCAATACAGAATAAAAATTATTCACTCAAAATCTTTAAAATTCACTTGTTCTATCTCACTACAACTAGAGTATGAAATTATAATTTTCAAATAATTAAAAGAGAAATACAGATAGTAGATGGTTCCACTGAAGCTAATTTTTACAGTCACAAATCTATTTCATTTTATAAGTTTAACACAAAAATGCAATTTAATCAAGAACTTGTCTATCTAGTCCCCTGATAACCAAAGAAAGCAAGGGCAATATGCTTAACTCCATTAATGCTTTGTTACCATGACATACTCTTCCAGTTCCATAGATTTCTGGGGGATAAGATCGTACAGGTAATATATACTGCACTTTCATTACATTTTTTTTATATCCTAGAAGACAGCAAACATTTTCTTAAAGTTCTATAGTAGCCTCTATGCATCTCAGGAGAATTCAAGCCTAGCCATCTATTTTTGTTACAGTACTACTGATGTACAATTAAAATAAGATCAGTTTCTAATCTCTACAGAGGAATTTCAATTATATTTATAACTTTATCTCTTAGATGTTAAATATTGTGGTTTGCTGTTCAACATGTCACTCTAGGCTGCAGATTTGCAAATTTTAAATAATTCAAGAACAAAAGTAACAAATAACATTCAATTAGAGAATTATAATTTAAAATATGACAGAATAAAGATCCTTTTCTGATTTATGAATCAAACTATGTTCCCAAAATAGTAGGGACCATTACCCAATATATTTAAGGGGGCAAATAAAAGAATGTCACTGCAAATCAACCCCCAAATCTCAAAAAAATGAGAAAGTAAAATACCAAAACCAAATGTAACCAACTGACCAATATAGAAAATATTCCTGGGAATTTAAGGAGGCTTTAAAGAACCACCACATCATCCATGGTTATAAACAGCACTGGGGATAGTTTTGCTTGCTTAAAAGCAGATTATCAAGTGCCTATTTCTGTTTTCATTTAAATACATGAGGGTTTTTTTAATAATATAATTGTATAGATCTACAAAGCATTATAGCATAAGCTTTTCTAATTTACATTTATCCATTATATTTGTTTATTCATTATGCTCTTGTCTCCCTCTAGTGGCTGGCCCTCACAAAAATGTACTTCAACCTGTACTCAGACCTGGATGCAGAATCACGGGATAATTCAGGCTGGAAAGGACCTCAGGTCTCTAGTAAAAGCTCCCCCTCATGGAACTTCTGGTTAGCTCTGGTTGAAACATTCACCACCAGTTGCTTTCAATCAAAGTAAAGCCTCACTCCTGAATCCAGATTCAAGGACCTCCTAAGATCATCTAGAAAAGAAGTGGAAGAGCCAGGAAAATCAAATCACTGGAACTACCTCACTGGGATGTATCTTCATCCCAGATATATTCCTTTGCATATTGATGCAGTATATAGATGGCAAGTTGTCTGTCCTCACTTTCATATATGCTCATGTGTGGAAGAAACATCTAGAATATATTAATAATCAACTGAAGCTCAAAAGCTTCACTGTGAAGGGTTTTCTTCTTTACGAATCACAGATTCTGAACAAAGTTACGTCTGAGTAAACTTTCCTCTTTCTTCTCCCAGGAAAATGTCTGTCATGAGGACCTTCACTAGTGGGAAGGGATGAAGATGCATACCTCAGACAGGAACTTCTGACAACTAGAAAACAACCTGCTCATTGCCACTTGCGACCAGCTCCTACAGAAAACAGCAAGCCATATGAAACTGCAGTAAAATAATCTGGAAAACTAAGTCAGGAAGGGTAAGAGGCTTCACTAACCTGAATGCCACCACACGCCCCAGGAAAGTCCTATAGCATAGGGGCTAAAGAGCCATGTCTCATTCTCAATAAGAAGTCACAAGGACAAGAAAGCTGTTCTGTCATTGGGATAATTTTGTAAATATAGTAATACTTAAGTTTTGGAGGTTTATTGAAGAAATTAATAAAACAACCCAAACTCTTGCACAGTTTTCACATGCATTTCAGTAGCATATGCAACAATAATAAAAATCAGTGTAACATCAAATAGCAATGTCAAAGAAATTACTTTTCAACACAGAAGCACAAAACTAGCAACTGTTTCTTCTGTAAAAAGTGGAAAATAATCAGAGTACTAGAAGAGAGCATTTTGTACCACCACCATGCACCAAATATGCTAAGAAAAAGAATATATATAATATATATCACAAGTATGTATGTAGCAAAGAAAAGCAAAATGTGACGAGTTGCCTTAAAGTCATGCATCTGTATCAAAACCTTGCTTCCAGGCTATTAGCTAAAGAAGTAACTGAATAATGCCTTAAAAAAAACCTGATCCAGCTTTCATTCTCTCCTTGGTTCTAAGTTATCTTATCTTCCAGGTCTCCGATTTCATATTCGCAGGCTAACTATACAAATAGACCTGAAAACAGTAAGAGCCAAGTAACATGCTCCACTAAAAGAGGATTTTATTTGCAACTATCAGAGGATTTTTACAGCTGTACTGTAATTTTTTAATTCATCTTGACTCATTACTTTCTTGTTTCAAGAATTTAAAAGCATACTGGGAGTTAATCTCCTCTTTTTTGGAAAGGGAGAGAAGGGAAGTTATTTTTTAAGCAAGAACAGGATGTGAAAGTATCTATGGGAATTAATATCTATTTAGAGTAAGATTATATTTTATAGAAAAAACAAACAAGCTTTAAAATAACACTGAGGTTATGAAGCCAACTGGCATAACCATTCAGTCAGAAGTAACACATCTACCACCACGTGACAGTTGATCCTATCATCTGAACAACAATAATTTACCATTACGCACTCTTAGCCTAGCAATTTGCAGAGTAATTTTAATTACAGTGCTTAAAGAAAAAAATAAAAAACATTTAATTTTGCACTCCGCATTAGTCTCTGTTGTAAACATGCCAGCACATGATCATTCCCCCCAACAACAGAGAGCACCTCTACCAGTTTCAATGCTTTCTTGGTAGGCATTACTGGATTATTTTTTTTTCCCCACTGAATACATGGTTTCACACTTCATTTACAATATACTTTACAGATTCCTCTCTAAAGGTAAAATATTGAACATGAGCCGGCAGTGTGCCCAGGTGGCCAAGAAAGCCAACGGCATCCTGGCTTCTATTAGAAATAGCGTGATCAGCAGAAGGAGGGAGGTGATTGTGCCCCTGTACTCAGCACTGGTGAGGCCACACCTGGAGTATTGTGTCCAGTTTTGGGCACCTCAATACAAGAGAGATATCGAGGTGCTGGAGCGAGTGCAGGAGGGCAACGAAGCTGGTGAAGGGCCTGGAAAACAAATCCTATGAAGAGCGGTTGAAGGAGCTGGGACAGTTTAGTATGAGTAAGAGGAAGCTGAGGGGAGACCTCATCACTCTCTACAACTACTTGAAAGGACACTGTAGAGAGGTTGGTGCTGGTCTCTTCGCACAGGTAATTAATGACAGAACAAGAGGGAATGGCTTCAAGCTCCAGCAGGGTAGGTTTAGACTGAACATTAGGAAAGAATTTTTCACAGAAAGAGTGGTCGGGCATTGGAACAGGCTGCCCAGGGAGGTGGTTGAGTCACCATCCCTGGATGTGTTTAAGAGCCGTTTAGATGTGGTGTTGGGGGATATGATATAGGGGAGAACTTTGTAGTGTAGGGTAGATGGTTGGACTCGATGATCCCAAGGGTCTCTTCCAACCTGGATGATTCTATGATTCTATGATTGTTTCTTACAAACTTTTCTACAGTGCTTTTATCAATGAGCCCTGGAGTCTGTCCATATCAGTGATCCAGAGCACAGGAGGAATTCTTTTTGGTCCAAATTTTCCTTGTGCGTGTGGTTAGCCTGGTGGTAGCACACCAGTACGACGCTGATGGGTTCAAGGTAACTCCCTTCCTGCTGAAGGCTGAAGTTGTGCGCCAAGGATTCTTAGGACTGAGAACTGGCGTAAATGTACAGAGCAGATCACAAACCTCCAAAAATTAGCATATGTTTTTCATGCTCTCAAAGAGACAGCAGAGGCACATTACACCTTCCTCACTCTCAGAAATACTCTCAAAAATATTAGCAAGGGTTAGGCCAATGACTGGCTGGGCAGAAGGGGAGGGGGTGTTGCCCTCTATGTCAAGGACCAGCTGGAATGTATGGAGCTTCACCTGGGGATGGGTGAAGACAAGACAGAGAGCTTATGGGTCAGGATTAAAGGGAGCACGGGGGCAGGTGATGTTACAGTAGGAGTCTGCTACAGGCCACCAGATCAAAGTGACAGCGAGGATGTGGCCCTCTACAAACAGATAGGGGCAGCATCGCGCTCACACGCTCTGGTCCTCATGGGGGACTTCAACCACCCCGACATCTGTTGGAAGGACAACACAGCAGAGCACAGGAAATCCAGGAAGTTCTTAGAATGTGTCGACGACAACTTTCTTCTGCAAATAATAGAGGAACCAACGAGGAAAGGAGCAGTGCTGGACCTTGTCCTCACCAACAAGGAGGGGCTGGTCGGGAATGTCAAGTTCAAGGGTAGCCTCGGCTGCAGTGACCATGAGATGATAGAATTCAAGATTCATAAGGCAGCAAGGAGGGTGCGCAGCAAGCTGGCTACCCTGGACTTCAAAAGAGCAGACTTTGATCTCCTGAGAGATCTGATTGGTAAGGTAGCGTGGGAAAAAGAACTGGAAGGGAGAGGGGCCCAAAAAAGCTGGGTGGTATTTAAGGATTGCCTCCTCCAAGCTCAGGAGAGGTGCATCCCAAAAAAGAAGAAATCGGGCAAAATAGCCAGTAGGCCGGCGTGGATGAACAAGGAACTGCTGGACAAACTCAGGACCAAAAAGGAGGCCTATAGAGGGTGGAAGCAGGGAAAGGTAGACTGGGAAGAATACAGAGAAGCTGTCCGAGTCACCAGAAACCTGATCAGGCAAGCGAAAGCCCAGGCAGAACTAAATCTAGCCAGGGATGTGAAAAATAACAAGAAGAACTTCTATAGATATATCAGGGATAAAAATAAGACGAGGGAAGCTGTGGGTCCCCTCCGGAAGGAAACGGGAGACCTGGTCACCCAGGATGTGGATAAGGCTGAGCTACTGAATGACTTCTTTGCCTCAGTCTTCACTGGCAAGGGACCTAACCACACTGCCCAAGTCACGGAGGGCAGGAACAGGGGCTCTGGGAATGAAGAAGCACCCACAGTACAAGAAGACGAGGTTCGAGACCTCTTAAAGAACCTGAAGGTGCATAAGTCCATGGGACCTGATGAAATCCATCCACGGGTCCTGAGAGAACTGGCGGACGAAGTTGCTAAGCCCCTCTCCATCATATTTGAGAAATCGTGGCAGTCTGGTGAAGTTCCCACTGACTGGAAAAAAGGGAACATAACTCCAATATTCAAAAAAGGAAACAAAGAAGACCCGGGAAACTACAGGCCGGTCAGTCTCACCTCTGTGCCTGGCAAGATCATGGAGCAGATCCTCCTGAAATCCTTGCTAAGGCACATGGAGAATAAAGAAGTGATTGGAAACAGCCAACATGGCTTCACCAAGGGCAAATCGTGCCTGACAAATTTGGTGGCCTTTTACAATACTGCCACAGACTTGGTAGACAAGGGCAGAGCGACTGACGTCATTTACCTGGACTTATGCAAAGCATTTGACACTGTCCCGCACGACATCCTGGTCTCAAAATTGGAAACTCATGGATTCGATGGATGGACCACTCGGTGGATAGGGAACTGGCTGGATGGCCGCATCCAAAGGGTTACAATCAATGGCTCAATGTCCAGGTGGCGGCCAGTAACGAGTGGTGTTCCGCAGGGGTCGGTACTGGGACCAGTACTGTTTAACATCTTTGTCGGTGACATGGACAGTGGGATAGAGTGCACCCTCAGCAAGTTTGCTGATGACACCAAGCTCGGTGGCGCAGTTGACACGCTGGAGGGAAGGGATGCCATCCAGAGGGACCTAGACAGGCTGGAGAGGTGGGCTCGTGCAAATTGCATGAAGTTCAACCAAGCCAAGTGCAGGGTCCTGCACCTGGGACGTGGCAACCCCAGGCACAAATACAAGTTGGGTGGAGAATGGCTGGAGAGCAGCCCCGAGGAGAAGGACTTGGGAGTGCTTATGGATGAGAAGCTCAACATGAGCAGGCAGTGTGCACTGGCAGCCCAGAGAGCCAACCGTGTCCTGGGCTGCATCAGGAGAAGTGTGGCCAGCAGGTCTCGCGAGGTGATTCTGCCCCTCTACTCTGCGCTCGTGAGACCCCTCCTGGAGTACTGTGTCCAGCTTTGGAGTCCTCAACACAGAAAGGACATGGACCTGTTGGAACGGGTCCAGCGGAGGGCCACGAGGATGATCAGAGGGATGGAGCACCTCTCCTATGAAGACAGACTGAGAGAGCTGGGGTTGTTCAGCCTGGAGAAGAGAAGGCTCCGGGGAGACCTTATAACAGCCTATCAATACCTGAAGGGAGCCTACAGAAGAGCTGAAGAGGGACTCTTTGTCAGGAAGAGTGGTGACAGGACAAGGGGCAATGGTTTTAAATTGGAAGAGAAGAGATTTAGATTAGATATAAGGAAGAAATTCTTTACAGTGAGGGTGGTGAGGCACTGGAACAGGTTGCCCAGGGAAGTTGTGGATGCCCCATCCCTGGAAGTGTTCAAGGCCAGGCTGGATGGGGCTTTAAGCAACCTGGTCTAGTGGGAGGTGTCCCTGCCCATGGCAGGGGGGTTGGAACTAGATGATCTTTAAGGTCCTTTCCAACTCTAGCCATTCTATGATTCTATGATTCTATGTCAATTATACTGGCTCGTTACACAGAACAGCATTTTCTCACTAATTTCCTTGAACATATTCTTCTGTCTTCGTTCACTTCTGGTTTCTTCTTTTATTCTTAGACTTTAAATTTAGTAAAGCAAGCTCACCTCACACACAGCTGTCCAATTAATATTTTTTTCTGTGCTCTTTTTGATCACTTACCTGCTTGGTGAATTAGTCACATAGTGCCTGTATTTCATAAAGCATATTTGGTTTGCTAGTGATTTAGTGGTAAAGTAAGATCTTTCTAGTCCTCATCTATCAAAAGCTTCTTTGTGGCCTGCACTTTTTCCCCATGCTTCATGAGAATGAACAACAAAATTAATAAAATCATAAGCAAAGACGTGAAAAATGACACCTTTAAAAGACATTACTGTGCCTTTTGCCTAATTATCTACTTTAACAAGCATCTATTCAAATATGTAGCACAATATACACATTAACTACATCCTCACATTCACCTATTTAGGTATTTTTCATTTGTTGAATTACCTTGTCTGCATCCACTTTTCCTCTGATAAATTCTTTCTTCCAAAATTCCAGTGCCTGTTCCAGAGTCAAGCCAATGCCTTTTAAGAACAGCCCGTACTGCATACGGCCTCCGTGACGGAGATGATGGTTATCACGTAGGGCTTTGTGCAACTGCCGCATGCAAAGAGGGTAGGACTTCACAGAAAGCTGTCCAGAGAAAAAATTGTGTTTAAGGCACACTGATCATTTAACCTGTAGGATATACGCTTATTGTGATTATTAATTAGCTCCACTTGAAAATGCCAATGGCTGGAAGAAAAAGGTGTGAACGTGCAGAGTGCTCTGGGGCTGATGATAACAATCCAATAGCCATCTTAAGAACAAAACCCAGAGTAATACATGTGGCAGTATCAGACTGTCTTCAGTTACAAAGGAACCCGGGTTTAATTGCTGTCAGGAAAAATATATGCACAGTACCATTACAGTGTTTCTTGCTTCTTCCTTATTTCAGCTTCTGGAAAGGCAAGGTGACCTCTGTTAGAGTTTTTGGGGGTTGAGGGAAGGGATAGGTTTTTTTTAAACATCTTTTAAAAACTACAAGCAGGAGAAAAATCCATTGCAACTCATCTGCAGGTTTTTTCCCCTGAAAAATACTATTTCTTATCAGGCAGGATCTCAGAGATCAAAAAAAACGTAATAGTCAAGTTTACTTGGGCTTGGCATTTCTATTTTCAACAGCTGAGTCATGTCATGGAATTCACTACCAAAGGAACACTGTCATGGTAAAGATGGATATCGAGAACAAAATTTCTGAAGTTCAGATAAAAGGAGTAGTAACGTGTTTTTAATTGTCTCGGCACCATGATGTGGTTTTACAATCTATTTTATTTACTTCCCAGTTTTGAAAAACCCTTCTGTAAGTCAAAAGTCAAAAAAAGAGGATTGAAAAGACTAATAATGCAACGCAATAATGATAAACTAAACACCATGGCTTGCAAAATTATTAAACAAGGAAATTTTGTTAAACTGTCTATAATTATGTTAGGTATCTATGAAAGTACATAAAATTAAGCAGCAAATTAAGCAATTCATTATAACTCCAGTCTAAATCCTGATTAGATGCATTTTCAGTTAATTCTGCTCCATTTTAAACTTTATCACAATTTCATTTAAGTAGTTCTCAAAAGAGTTACAAAGCAAATAGGAATCAAAATAAGAGAAAGACTTCATACGTTTTCTGCACATAGAGTACTTGAATTTAAAAAGTTACGTATCAACACACAATACAGCTCAATAAACATAGAGGACTTACAGCATCGATCTGTTCTAGAGAAATTTTTCCAGTGTTCTTTTGCACACTGTAATCTGGGCCAACATAAGAATGGCTGAAAAACAAAGTAAACAGTACAGCACCATTTAAAACTGTTCATTTTTTTTAAAGTTTAGAAAATTTAGAAAGAAATTATTTTACCAATCAAGGGCTGCAATTATTTTATAACAGGTAAAACCAAGTATTTGACAGTTACGTAAGTAATTAAGATTTATAAAACCAACGTTAGAGGTGGTTTTACATGGTAAAGAAATCCTCCCTCCCTTTATCTGAAAGGAGTGGCGAGGGGTCATTCAGAATTCAGATGACAGGATCACACTACTGTTGAGGTTGAGAGAGACTTCTGAAGATCATCTAGTCCAACCCTCTGATCAAAGCAGAGTTAACTACAGCAGTTGCTTAGCATCTCATCCAGCTGGGTTCTCAGCATCTCCAAGGACAGAAACTTCATAACCTCCTGAGCAACCTGTTCCAGTATGTGACCACCCTGGCAGTAAAAAGTGTTTTCTCATATTTAAGTGGAACTTCCCGTGAATCAGTTTATGTCCGCTGCTTCCTGGCCTACCACTGAATACCACTGCTCTGTCTTTTTTACTCCCCCCTTATCAGACATCTATTGATACATGCTGATAAGATTCACACAGACATCCTCCTGAAATTTATCTCCTCCAGGCTGAACAGCCTCAGCCTCTTCTCATAGGTACTAGGGAGACCAAGACTGGACACAGACCTCAAGATGCGGCCTCCCCAGTGCTGAGTAGAGGGGAAGGATCACCTCCCTCAACCTGCTGGGAGTGCTCTTACTAGTGCCACCCAAGAGACTGTTAACTTCCTTTGCTTCAAGGGTACATTGATGGCTCATAGTCAGCTTGTTGTCCACCAGGATCCCAAGGTCCTCTTCTGCAACCCTGTTTCACAGCCATTCAGCCCTCAGCCTATCCTGGTACATGGGATTATTCCTCCCCAGATGCAGGGCTTGGTATTTCCCTTTGTTGAACTTCCTAGGGTTCCTGTCAGCCTGATTCTCCAGCCTGTCCAAGGCAGCTCACCCATCTGGTGTAAGCCTTTCCTCCCAGTTTTCTATCCTTTGAGACTTGCTGACTGCACACTCTGTTCCATCACCTAGGACATTAAAGAAGCAGATAAATTTTATAAGAACCTTTATCAGTCCCTGAGGTACTACACTAGTGGGTGGCCTCCAGCTGGTCTTAATGCCTCTGATCACAAACCTTTGAGCACAGCACTTCAGACAGTTCTCAGTCCACCTCACTGTCCATCTACCTAGCCCATACTTCATCGGTTGTCAATCAGGATGTTACAAGAGACAGTATCAAAAACCTTGCTAAAGTCAAGATCCGCTGCTTCCCCCCCGCCTCCATTGAGCCTTCTATGATAAAAAGACCAGCTATGAGATCGGGCAAGCATAATTTCCCATTCACAAAATGCTGACCACTTATGATCACTTTCTTGTCCCTCCTATGTCTGGAATGGAGATGAGGCTGACCAATCTATAGTTGCATGGATCCTTCCTTACTCTTTGTGAAGGCAGAGTCCACTTTTGCTTTCTTCCAGTAATCAAGAACCCCTTGTACTTTTAAAATGCTGCACAAGTAGCAAACAAGGAAACAAACTGATGTATCACTATGAACATCTACTGTAAGGGAAAAGTAAAAACTTGAAAACTACTTAAGTGTACCAAATAAAAAGCTGGAAGGCTTTTTCTGCAGTACTGACATACAAACACGTTAACTCCTGACAGCGGCTGTCTAACCAGAGTAGCACGTGATTTTGCGTGTGCTGTGTTATCTTTCATTCATACTGCGATGAAGCAACGAAGCTACCTCTGATACCTCCATTACATTCAGGTAGCCCTACACTACAGCAGAGACAGTCACATAGACGTTGTCACCAAAGTAACTTCAAATAAAATACAAACATCTACCTCCCAGCTTTTGCTTTTAAATATATAGGCTTCTTGAATGAGGATATATGCAGGGTTGCAGAGGAGGCCAAGAGAAATTCTTACAGCAGAACCCAACCCAAACTCAAGAACTGGCAATACAGCAGGCAATAAAAACCCCAGAAGCTTCGGATACAGCATATTGGTCCAAAATCAGGTTGCAAAGTATGGGTAAGAACAAATTTCTTTGTGAAAGAGGGGTTTTTGCAAGTAACTTGCAAAGATAATTTCTTAGATCTTCTGAAGATATACAGAGGTTAACTCCAGAAAAAAAGGAGTTGGGCTAAGATTATTTTGTGACATTCCAATACTACAAAGTGTGAAAAGCATACACCTAATAGTTGCTTTTACTGCAGTACAAATAATTTGTTTAATTATACATGCATTCATCTGTTCTTTAGTCTTATTTCTGAAACACACTGGAACACTAGGCAAGCTCACTGTACTTAAGAGATTATTTTTTTTCATTACACAACAATGGATAAATAATTAAAGAGTATTTGAGCTGTGTATATCTATTACTACTGTAAATATGTATGTCTATTACTGTTTCCTTGTAAAATCAGGTCTGCATCACTTCACTTAGGCAAACTACAAACAAAACAAGAAACATGGTCCCAAAAATTTTACAATGGAAGCACAGAACAACAGAAAACAGCTGTTGCTTAGGCAACTTCATTTTATTTTGTAAACAGCCAATTAGGAAAATGACCATTCACTAAGTTATCACATCCCAGGATGAATGCTGGTAATTTCCTAACCTACCATAATCACTTCAGATCATCAGTTTGTACCCTATAGTATTTATTAGAATCATACCAATAGTGAAAAAATTTGCTCAGTTAAAGAAAGCCACTTCTTCCCAGCATCCATAGAAAGGATTGGCCTGGGAAGAGGAGGTCCAAAGAGAAGACACAAAAGTTTTCCTATATAGTAAGTGAACAAAATAAGACTTCAGAAGTTACTGCTAAAAAGAGGACATACTCTCTGAATCTTGCAGATTTCTACCAAATCCAGATGTAACAAACTTTACTGCAAGGACAGAAAACCCACTGCCAAGGCAGGGCAGGGCAGAAGAAAAGTTATAGTTTTCAGCCTCCAAAAAGCTCAACTAATCTCAGCATGGTAAGCAAACAGGAAAAGTTTTTAACAAATGTTTCCCCATTTTTACATTGAAAACCAGCATGTGACCTTTGCAAGGCCAAAGTTTCTTGATACCTGATGCCACTCACCAAAGAGCTGAACCCTGTAAACTGCCATCAAAGGTGGTGCTCTGAAAAAGGGTATGCTCTAACCAGCCAGAAGATGTGGTAGACTGGAGCTGAGGATAGAGAAGCCAGCAGTAGTCACGTAGCCTTTGGCAGCTGAGCTGTTGGATTCCTGTCCCAAGGAGCTCAAGGGACTGGGTTTGCAGTTTAAGGTATCAGGTCTTCTGATTTTCTACAGTAGAGATTCACCACATCCCTTGATTTCATCACAAAAAAAAAAAAAAAAAAAAAAAAATCACACCTCTTTCTCCATGGACTGCCATTATTTTCTCTAAATTTCTATCAAAAAAAAAAAAAATCTCAAAAACCTTGGGGGGAAAAAAAAATAAGACTATCCTTTGTTCTCTGAACAACGGTCCTCATTTTTTGATGTCATTAAACATTGCCAAACAGCTTCCTACTGCTGGTTTGAAAACACATTTCAACATAAATCAAGCAGGTTTGTGATCACCCTCACTTTCTTCTCCTCTTTTTTGCTTCCAGTTTTAGCTCTTACTTTGGACTCATCCTTTCTTTCATTCCACATAGCTTCTGAGGTTACTTCTTACTCGCCTAGAAATATCTACAGTTCTTCATAATTTCTTTTTGTGATTTATTGGAATGCAAGAAGCAATGTCTTCACTTTTCACTTAAAAAACAATTTTATTTTACCTCCATATATAAACTCCTGTTTCTTTCCATTCAGCCTAACTCAATAACTCAAAATTTGTTTTTCCAAAATCCAAATCTTAGTTACCAAAAGTTTTCTAAACATATCTTGCAACCAAAGATCAATACACATATTCACACTGCTGTTGACCAAGAACACTACATCACTGTTTCCAAGAATGGGATCTACGTCTTTCTAGCTCTAGGATCGTTCAGGTAAACACTGTGTCATTCACAGATGTGTTAGCATATCATGAGATTTAGCAAAGATGTGGAGATGACAGCAGAGGGCTACAAAGATGATGAGGGGCCTGGAGCATCTCTCTTATGAGGAGAGGCTGAAGGACTTGGGTCTGTTTAGTCTGGAGAAGAGAAGACTGAGGGGGGATCTGATCAATGCTTATAAATACTTACAGGGTGGGTGTCAAGAGGATGGGGCCGGTCTTTTTTCAGTGGTGCCCAGTGACAGGACAAGAGGAAAGGGGCAAAAACTTGAATATAAGAAGTTTCACCTAAGCATGAGGAGGAACTTCTTTCCTTTGAGGGTGGCACAGCACTGGAATAGGCTGCCCAGAGAGGTGGTGGAGTCTCCTTCTCTGGAGACATTCAAACCCCACCTGGACACGTTCCTGTGCAACCTGCTCTTGGTGGACCTGCTTTGGCAGGGGGGGTTGGACTAGATGATCTCCAGAGGTCCCTTCCAACCTCATGTGATTCTGTGATTCTATGTTGAGGATAGTAAATGACATCAGTCTATTGAGGTGTGCATTCTTCTTTACTTGCTTGTGAGATAAGCGTGAGACAGAGGGCGAACATGTCTGCGTGAGTATTGCGTTATCCATTAAAAAAAAAATCCAGTCTTGCAAAACACTTGGTTTCTGTATCAACCTTATGAACTATCTTTTGAAGATAGATTTAATAAAATCTATGGTTGCAAAGGATGTTCGAAGACCATTTATTCCCACCCCCCCCAACTTTAAGTGGGACTACTGCCAATACTAGTCAGGTGACCCATGGCTTTTTCCAGATGAATCCTAAAAATTTCCAGGAACCAAGAATCCACATCTCTGGGCAATCTGCTGCGCTATCATTCTAGCACAGACATTTTACCTAATGTCCGATCTAAACCTCCCAAGCTGCTATATGTGACCGCTGTCATTTGTTACGTCCTCTGGCACTATCAAGAAATCCAATACCGTAATGTTTGTTCTTCAAACAGCTGTAGGCTGCTATTTGATCATCCCTAAGCCTCCTCTTCACCAGACTAAACAAAGTTAGCTCAGCTTCTCCTTTTAATTCATGTACAGGCACAGCCCTATAGTAGTTCAATGGGATTACACACGACAGCTTTTGTCTATCCTTGAAATTATTCCTGCCGAAGATTTTAAACAGTAGAGTGTTATGACCCTGTAATTTTATGACAAAACCCATTAAAACTCCTTTGAAAGCAGAAGCTACAGAAGTGTTCTTCTCAAGCATCTAGACAAAGTTTCCATTTCTATTAAATTGCTAAAGTTTTAGCAATTTAAATCTTCTTGTAGCCTACTGTGAACATGTGAAATCCCTAAACACAATCTTGCACCAAATATTTTAACTAAAAATGTTCTCTTTTTTTTCCTAGTACAATTAATATTAGAAAGCACCAATGAAACAGAACAGGACAAAAAGAGGTTCGAAGTCATAGATGAAATACATATTTAGTCCAGAAGAGCCCAATTACAAAATACATGTTATGTCCGTTTTAAGAAATGGGCATGGATTAAAATAACTATGCAGACATAATCCGTAGTAAAATGACCTTTTCTGAGGACTAGCTAATTTAAAAGTCACAAGCAGATACGAATAGCTGCCAAAAAATATGTGGGACATTAATAACCAAACAATACTCTGTAACCTTCAATTGTATGCTCTTTTCACACGTTCCTGTCTAAGCTTTTGCTCTCCTGATGAAGCTCTATTGACACATGCCATAACTAAAATACTGCTGTAAGAATTCACACAACGAAGGTAGAGAAAAGCCTACAACTAACTAATATTCTCCTTTGTTATGAGCAAGATGAAGCAAAAACGAATCACCGATTCACAGAAACAAGTAACAGAGAAGACCTATCTGCTCATCTGCCTCTTTACTACCAAAGCTTGTTTTTTAAGTCCTAAGGTTTGAGGTATTTTGTTTATTTTAAAGGAACTTCCAAAAAGGCAACTCGGAAGCAATTTTGTAGTTTTTTCAACTGGTGACAAAATGTACAGGAACAGCCCTTCCATTTTCACAAAAGCAAAATGGAAGTAACTTACCAGTCGTTAAACATACATAAAGTTAACATAAGAATGTGCAAAAAATACTTTATTGCAGAAATGTAGGATACAGTATCCTTGCTAAAATAGCTGACGTTAAACTAGCTTTTTTTGCAACCTTTCCTTTTCTCATATTAAAAAAAAAGTGCAGAGAAGATTGTGATTGCTGTGATAGTGAAGGCTCCTCCGCTTACATAGATGCATAGCATATGAAAGAAATTTCAAATTTCCCAGTAATGACTCCTAGAAAGCATCATTTATAAAAGGCAAACCTAATTGCTCTTTGGCTTCAAATGGAGAGAGGTATGCCACTGAGGCGTACTTTCTAAAATCCCGGTAAGATGTATGGTAATAAAAACATGGACTGTTATTGGCATTCAGAAGTATCCCCTAACCAAATACATAACCGTTACACTGCAATATTTATTTCATTCATTGCTCTTGAGCAAAGTGCAATCATATGTAAATAAGCAGAGATACAATGAAAGCTATTTTTCCTATTCGGATTTACATTAAAAGCAGTAACACATGAAGCTGTTCCTATGTAATAAAAATTACGAGAATTTTTTTTGATCAAAAGAAAATGTCAGATTTTGGGTACAGATACCTCAAGAAGTAGAGCACCACAGAAAACAAAGAGCATGCTAACTAGATCTGCATCCTGATTCTGGTACAGTGCTGTCATGATGGAGCCTCACCACTTCCATTTCTAATTCATCCAACATCATTTCACTGATCTTAATGCAAGGCTGCACGTGGTCAAAAACAGAGCTTTCATTACTAACATTCAATATTTAAGAAAATTTCTACTCTTCGAGATATTACAAATTCAACTGAATAAATATCTGAGCAACCCGATCTAACCGGATCTGCATTGAGCAGGGGCTAGATTAAATGACTTCCTGAGGTTCAAGGCCAGGCTGGATGGGGCTTTGAGCAACCTGCTCTAGTGGGAGGTGTCCCTGCCCATGGCAGTGGGGTTGGAACTTGATGATCTTTAAGGTCCTTTCCAACTCTAACCATTCTATGATTCTATGATTCTAAGCCAATGCATCTCCTTCTAATTGTGTGGTCTTTGTCCTCCTGCATACTACCGTAGTAAGAAAACTTTCCCAAACACTATAAAGTGGTAAAAAGCAATCACGTATATAAGAGACCAGGTCTATACTTAACCTGAATAACATCAGAAAAGTATTTTTTCTTACTCTTCATCTCCAAATGCATTCAAAGTAAGTGGAAAGCTTCTGTATACTGAATACTACAAAGATAGAGGCAGATTATTTCAGCTGTGTTGTAGAGTACTATTAATGGTTCACATTTTCAGCTTTCTCCTTAGGTCCATTAAAAGAAGAAAATAAGACTCCATTCATCAATGACAGTGACGTAGAAAGCTTCCAGAAAGATCACAGAGCATAAAATATTTGCAACAAAGGTGGCAAATTACTGCCTGGGCAGTGTAATTTGGAATTTGTTTTTTCATAAGGAAGCCTAACAGCTTTGCACTTACTAAAACAAAAAGTTTTCATAAAAACTACAAGTATTTTCTTAGAAGTAACACCAGTTCCGTAAATTATGTTTCATATCATTTATAAAAGCTCTTCTTAAATTGAAAGTATACTTTCAGGGTTTTTTTTCCAGTCACAGCCAATTGCACAGATGAGGTGTCTGAAAAAAACTGTAGCTAAAACATTCCAGTACAATTATTTTAATCTGTAGAAAGAATGCACTCTGGCTTTCAGTTTATGCTACCTGAGATGATTAAGCAGAGGTTGTAGTCTCTCGTCAGACTGTATGGAAGGCAGCGATCGTGCTGTCAGCTAGAAGAAAACAGAAGTTCAATTAATAAAATATCAGCTTCCAAAAAAATTGATAGCACAAAGCAGGAATGATGTAACAAATCACCCTGTGTTGCTACCACTTCACACAACATTGGACAAGACATACATATTAAAAGTAAATATTAAAATATTAAAAATATTTTTATTATTAAAAATAACTAGAGCACAACCTTCCAGAATCTGAACTTAGCAGAAATATTTACAAGTTAACAAAGTCAAGCGGTGAAAAATATTTTTTCTAAAATTACAATGTTATTTGAATTCAATAACAAAACATCACTGAAAGTAGTATACTTTTTTCCAAACATATTTGAACTAGAAGTCATATTCTACCTAGACAGCCTTCTAGCAGTCACATAATGTAAACATAGTCCATTAAGACAGATTATATACAATTTACATTTGTATAGAAAAACAATTATATTGTTATATAAATATTTAGCACTATATGACTTTTACATAGTGCCTCTGTGTAAAGAGCTTTTTTAGAAATGAGCAGAACTTGTATTTCGTAATTTGACTGTCCTAAACTAAATACATACTTTTTTCTTGTAACTGTTTCATGACTCATTTTCTGAAAAAATAAGCCTAATAGTCTATAAATCAACAAGTACTTGTCACGCTATTGCAGAATACTAGATAATTGGAATATTAACTAAAATAATTGGAAAAATATGTGTTAAATTTGCTTAATACCAGTACACCCATAAATGTTAGAAGCATAGCAGTTCTGATACTGCTGACATACATCTAATACAAAGTATTTAATATAACATGGATTTCATGATCCTATTGCTGCCAAGCTAGGCTGTATTTTGAAAATTACCTTCGCACAAGTTTAAAGTGTCAACATATTTCACACTGTATAAATCAACTTCTTAAGTATTTTACAGGTAATTTAAAATAACATGCATACAGTTATACATACTTTTTAAAAATCTTACTTAAAAGAAAATGAAAACCTAAACTAACTTTTAGCATCGACGGTGTAGCTTCACCTTGCTGGCTCCAACACACCAGTAAAGGCAAGCAGTGAAGTAGGACTAACTAGCAGGTTGCAACTTCTATTTATAACCCATAAATAAATATACCCCAGAAAAAGCTGAGTGAGCCAGCCACCCTGTAAATAAAATTAGCTTTTACAAAGGTGGTGGTAAATTAATGCTAGTGTTTTCAAACAGCTAAGAATCTGATGTAAAAAAAAAAAAAAAAAAAAAAAAAGAGATAAACCCAATTACAGCATCCAAACTGAAATTCTGCAGTCTTTTTCCAATCACTCTGAAATGAAATTTAGACAAATTCATGCAAGCACAGCACAAACCCAGGACATTTTCATATGGCATGAAGAAGGTAACAGTTTGAGAACGCAGAAAGCATGCAATGACTGCAAAACTACATGAACGTTAGAATTATTTAAGATTTGGCAGTGGTTCTTCAAGTAACGATGAAGGTAAAAAGATGGCAACTTATAGGTTGATGTCTAAGAATTGGTCTGTTTTCCTTCCCCCCCATCCAAACATGAGACCACCACGTGAAATTCCAAGATACAAAAGTCTTACAATGAACCTTAAAAAAAAAGTTAACTTGACTGCAAGTTAAAGCCTGAAGTTAAGTAGCAGCTCCACATGCTATCAGGAAGGCAATGACATTTTTATACATGGCAATTAAGAACAAGATTATCATGGCTCAATTAACTTGTCTCAATTTTTTAGGACTGTGTGAATTTCTTGATTTCGGTGTTATCGTGTAAGAGCTATTTGCTCTCTAAGTGTTTTTCTGCACACAAAAAAAAAAAGATAAGAGAATTTTTATTTTCACAGTTTACTTTCTAAATGAGATGTTCTAATTAGCTGTATGGCACAAGAAAATTTTAATATGCTGTCAGACCTTTTGATGAATACATTTTTTATTTTTTTTTTAAAAATCACGTTAAGTTGGATGTCATCGAGAAAAGCACAGAAAGAAGGGGTTTGTGGCAAACATTACTTTTAGCTGAGGCAGGGCTACTGAATTACTCCAGGCTCTTTCTACAATCTACAAGGAAAAAAAAAAAAACAAACTTCCTGTAGAAGGGTGCATTAGAGAACTTAAAATGTAAATTATTACCAAGAGCGTTTCCTTATCAACTGCTAAGTACTCCTAGAACAACAAGGATTGTCTGAAGGCATGCTGTCCACGTGCGCGTCCACAGCCCATGATTTGCCTCTGCACAATTTGTTAAGGCCAACTTTTCTTAAAAAAAAAAATAATATGCTAGAACTACCTGTGCTGGCATTCATGCTATTTCTTTCCTGTTTCAGTGAACACTGTACAAGCAAGGTTTTTCATAGAATCATAGAATCATCCAGGTTGGAAAAGACCCTTGGGATCATCGAGTCCAACCATCTATCCTACTCTACAAAGTTCTCCCCTACACCATATCCCCCAATACCACATCTAAACGGCTCTTAAACACATCCAGGGATGGTGACTCAACCACCTCCCTGGGCAGCCTGTTCCAATGCCCGACCACTCTTTCTGTGAAAAATTCTTTCCTAATGTTCAGTCTAAACCTACGCTGCTGGAGCTTGAAGCCATTCCCTCTCGTTCTGTCATTAATTACCTGTGCGAAGAGACCAGCACCAACCTCTCTACAGTGTCCTTTCAAGTAGTTGTAGAGAGTGATGAGGTCTCCCCTCAGCCTCCTCTTCCTCAGACTAAACAGTCCCAGCTCCTTCAACCGCTCTTCATAGGATTTGTTTTCCAGGCCCTTCACCAGCTTCGTTGCCCTCCTCTGCACTCGCTCCAGCACCTCGATATCTCTCTTGTATTGAGGTGCCCAAAACTGGACACAATACTCCAGGTGTGGCCTCACCAGTGCTGAGTACAGGGGCACAATCACCTCCCTCCTTCTGCTGGTCACGCTATTTCTAATAGAAGCCAGGATGCCGTTGGCTTTCTTGGCCACCTGGGCACACTGCCGGCAATCCTCATTTTGCAGGATTTTGCATCCTCATTTCTTTTAAACACCCAGACAGGCAGGATTACATCATACGGGACTCGTATTTAAAAGGGAAGGTGACCGCGCTGTGATTATGTCCAGGGACAAGGTATCTCAAAGAACACTCAGTCCCTGGAAAGTTACGTTGCTTTTTCCCCCCAGTAAATTCTTCCTTCATAACTCCAAGCTTTATAACAAAATTTACTTGAAGAAGGCTCGCAGAGACTTTGAATGGAGGACTGCTCTATCAAGTGCTAAAGACACGTCCAAAATACCTAGTACTTTTACAGGTTCCCAGCAGGCACTCCACAGTTCTTGGAAATACAGGCACTTCTTTACAGGGGCTACCTAAATTATTTATTTAATTAAATTACCTGGATCTCCCCTGGCAGGTCCAGAACAAGCATCACCTCCACGCGTGCTCCGCTACTCAGTGAAACGAGGTTCTGGATTAAGACCAGACATAGGTTTGGGAGCCTTCTGCAGCACAGATGAAAAGATTTTCCTAGAATGTTTTTCTCTGTTTATTTCTGCTAGGATAGTTACGCCGCTAACAAAGGGTGTGAAGGAACAACGCAAACGCAAAGATGAAATAAGGTTAAAGTAGGGACTGATCAAGGCAGCCAGGAAAACTAAAGAAAAGGTTTTAACAAAAACACCCAAAACCAACAAACAGGGAAAAAGCCAGTTACCTTTGCCACGTGCAGAAGTCTCTCATCACCTGTGACCATACAACATCCTGCTCAGCAATAAAACTGAGGGGCAGTGTTTCTATTTTCCAGTAGCCGTTGCTCAGGGCCTGGCTGGGCATCGGTCTGCTGGTGGTGAGCATCGCTTGGGGTTTTTTCCATTCCCCCCCCCCCTTTGTTTAATAAACTGTCTTTACCTCAATCCATGAGTTTTCTTATTTTTGCCCTTCCTGAATGTCTCTCTGATCCCTTGGGGAAGGCTGGGGGGGGGGGAAGCTTTCCCGCCAGCCAGGGCCAATCCACCACATACATATATAATCACATTTCACACCAATAAGAAGCTGATAAATTTCATCTTAAGCACACATTTCACAGTATTTTGAAAGCTTAGGCATCTATCTTACAGAAATCCAAAAAGAGCTGCTACTGGTTTATACAAAAGCTCCTGAAGGTGGTTCTGTATCACCTCCCTTTACACCCAACAGCACGTCTTGCCTATTAATATAGGAAAATTAAAACAAAAACAACAACCAAAAAAAAAAAAAAACCCAAAAAAACCAAAAACAAAAACAAAAACCCACCCAAAACCAAAAACACAACAAAACACCACCCACAAACCAAGAAAAATTATATTCCAAACTTGGGGGAAAAAAAAAAATAAAACAGAGACTACATATGTAACTATTAACTAAGATACAAAGGGTCAAAACCCACTATAAATAAGATTTTTTTAATATCCGTTTAAAAAACAGAAAGTTGATCCCTTCAAGACAGAGAAAAAAAAAAATTGAACTTCAACCCCCACTCCTATTTCCTCAGTGATCTAGAGACCTGACCTGAAGAAGTCACCTCCAAAAGTAACAAGTATAGTCACTGTGTCGATTTGAAATGATACTAACAATTTATACTATTTTTAATTATCAAATTTAATATACTAATTTAGAGCATATTTTTATACCCTCCCAAAAACATAAAAGAAAAATGTAGGAAGACTTTGTGCTTAGAATATAGAGTATTATGAATTAGCTAATTTTTCCCTGCAATTGTACATCTCCCTACAATTTTCCTGCACAACCATTTTAATGCTTCACTACTCTATTACTGGGCTTCAACTTTCAAGCTGGAGAGATCACATCCAGGTTTAGTTGCTTTTCCATTTTATTTTTAATTGCTCTAATTAAACAATTTTGTACCCAAACTAGTTTTAAATGCTACTGGGGACAACGTTGACAAGATAATTATATGGTCTTTTCATACTACCCACAAATGCTTAATACCCACAAATATTTTAAATAAGTCAACAAAGGTTCATAAGACCTATTCTCCACCCACAGAAATTTTATTTTTTTAAAAAAAAAGAAGTAGACTTGAAGCAATTATACTACTAACAGTAGCAAGAACAGGAAACAGCGACAACAAAACACACAGGTGAAAAAAGAAAAATAGAGTATGGAAAGTGTTTACCTTGTAAAATTTAATCGCTCAATTCCAGTTCTTTCCATGTTTGTACCAACAGTAACAAAACCAGTAGATTAAGCCAAGTAAAAACCTCTATGACAAGTGCATTGTATGCTGATTTTAAGAATTGAGAAATAACACTCCTATATTCTACGCTCTAACTCTTCAACTAAATGTCATTTATGCATTAGGGAAAAACAACTACAGCAAATTTCTTTAACAGTGATTTTGATGCGGCACAGAATAACTAAAGTTGTCAGGCTTTTGTTAGATTTCAATTAGATAACCAGCAAGCAAATTTTAGAAAGTAATAAGAACGCTACTTTACCTATTCACACCTTTCTTTTGAATTTTTCTGAAAGAGAGACAACATTTAGAGATACCTATTTACATTACTAGGCACTACACTTGTTTCAACTAACTCCTTAAAACCAGACAAGCTTTATTCGAAGACGTGTTTGGCCAGCAATGTTGTAAGGTGTTTTCCAGGTGTAACCACTCTTTTACGTAACCAAACCCAGACTTTTTTGGTACATTTTTTTCTATGTACAGCACAGTAGGCACAACACATCTTAGAGTTAGAAATACAGATCCCAGCTTTCTCCCCTCACCAGGGATATCTGAAAAATGACAGGACAGTAAGATGTTTTCTGTTAAAGATTTTTACCTTAATTCAGGACTTTTCTCCTTACCCCCAGTCTATCTAGATTTACCTATCCTTCTGGAGTCTCCGGGAGATGCTATGAAAGCATTTGGGAGGCTTTCCTCCCCTCACCCGCATTTTAAGGTACAGAACAGGTCACAAATAATGCCGTAGAAACAGCTATACTTCCTTAAGGACTGTGTCGTAATAGTCACTGTATTATTATAGATCGACTACACACATGAAAGTGCTCTTCACATATTTGTAGTGCTTAGGATCAACATGAACCGTGCACACACCCAGCATGATTGCAGTAAATAACAGGCTTTTAAGTCTCAGTCCCCCTTACAATGAGTCCAACTCCAAGTGTTTCTCAATGCATATAATCAAGACGATGCTTTTATTTAAAAAGGGAGACTCTACTATATACTGACATCTTATTTCAAACATAAATCACTCTGATAAAAATCTTCTTCCCCACTGCAATCTGATTGTCTTCAGAGATGAACACTAGTTTTGATGTACCTTTTATTCCAGAATGGAGCCTAAATGGGGGAAGTATTAGTCAGAAAAGGCTCCTTAATACACTTCTCTCTCATTAGAGGCACTGGTGATGAATAGGAATTCTAAGACTTCACAGAAAAAAAAAAAAAAAAAAAAAATCTTCATTTTCAACAAAACCTGAATTTTAGCTAGCAATTCCCCAAAAAGTCATTTTAAAGGATGTGAACACTCCAGTAAGGCAGCTTATTTTTGCCTTGCATTTTAAATTCACCAGGCACCAAAATACTTGCCTTAAATTAAATTTAAAATATAACGTCTAGAAAGGCTTTGTACTTCTGAGAAGGTCTTAATACTGCTTTCTTTTGCCTTTTTTTTTAATTTTATTTTTTAAGATATTTCAGAACAATAACCTTACATGGTCTTCAAAACTGTACAGTTTTCCAGCCACCACTAGGAAGTCACGAGACGCAGATATTGCCCCAACCCACTAATTCAATTTAATCGCATTTCACAAAAACTCCTTCAACCTCTAACTAAGTTGCAGGCTGTCTCATACCAAACAAAACCCGATTGATTTTGAAACATCAGCTATCTTGCTAATGTTGTACCAAAATGTCAGAATGCAAATGCTACGCAGCTGGGGAACCTGAAATAAAGAGAACAGCGTTTGCACGCCAGTGCGCTGCTCTACCTAGACAGTTGACATTTTAGCGCTGATCAATTTCCTTTTGAAAAAAGTTGGGATTTAACCTTTCACAGCATGTTACAAATCTCAAGTGTTGTACAAAATTAATAAGTAATTTTTGCCAAGGCTTTTTTCAGCTATTAAAAGTTATTTCAGCAGCACTTACACTGAAATATGCTCAATAAAAAGTCAAGCAAACAATTAATATTACATTCGTTCCACGTGAATTGTTCGCACACAATCTGTAAGATAGGAGATAACATTTTTCAAAACCAACAAAACTATTTAAGCAAAAATGTTTTCAACATTTGGTTTGGTATTTTTTTGGTTTTTTTTTTGGTTTGTTTGTTTTTTTGTTTTTTTTTTACAATAGGCCAATATAATTTAATACCTAATGCATTTAGATCATTTTCATATAGCCACACCAAATGTGTGGAAGAAAAAAAAATAGATAATACGGATTGGCATTACCGGGCTCCTACTACAAATGTAACAACCCTGACATTTTCAAAGGACAAGAAAAAATTTTCCTCATGAATCTCTAGTGGTTGATATAGGCATCAATATAAGGCTAAAGTTGGTTTTGTGGGTTTGTTTTTTGTTTTTGGTTGGGTTTGTTATTAAATAAAACTCCCCACCACTTTCTTCTCTCTCTCACGCGCACACACCCTTCACAGTAACACAAACCAGCCCAACAAATATCACAGAGAATGAAAAGTTTTAAGAATGTTTTAAGGAAAGCAAATAAAGGCAACAGCTAACTTATTTAAGAAAAAAAAAAAAAAAAAAAAGAAATTCAAGTTATATTCTTAGCACTCTGATTTTCTATTTTTGGACTCTAAAAGGGGGGGAGAGCACCATAGTTATTATCAATGATGCTTAAATGCTATATCTAGCAATTTAAAAGCTATGTATAAATTATAAAATACATATTCAAAATTAGAAATATTTTCTATTCAAAATTATAAATATTTTCTATATATACGTATTATATAAAATGCCTTTTATACTTAGTCAGTTAATTCAAGCTGCCAAAGGACAAATCTTCTATGGCAGAAGAAACAAATTAAGAGTTGTGAAGAACTCCTTGCTAGCGTGTCCTAGATATCTACCTAATACTTTAAGAACTTTGAAGAAACCGAACTCCGCTAATTTCAGCTCAGCATTTCTCAAATGCATTCAGAATAATAATTAATGTTTTCCTGAGGCATTTGCTTCTGAAAGTAATTGATTTCTTTCTTTCATTTGGAAATGCCTTGCTTTCATATTCACACTGAGGTATAAATAACATCTGGGCTGAAGATTAATATTTAGTCTTTAAAGCAAATTTTTTCAATAATTAAACCTTGTTTAATTGGTAAGTGAACTGCTGCTGGTTTTTCCATCATTACTTGTGCATATACTCATTTCACTTGCATGTTAGGGTGAAAGTATGTAAATGAACCCATCTCTTGTACTTTTTTGCATTCTAACATAAAGCTAAAGTTGACAGTTACCAAGATGCTCATTAGATATTTTTCCCCAAAACCAGATTATTAATTCCATCTTTCTTACAATAGCATATAGTGTCTTTCAGGCTTTAATTATATGTAGACTGAAGTAGCCACTTAGAAAGCTACCTTGTCAGCAAAATCCAAATCTTCTGTTAAATAATACTGCTTCCAGTAATTGTGAAGGTTCTTCAGTGATTTTATCAACTGTTTTAGCACTGACTTGCCCTTTACTGATAGCTTTCTCAACTTCTGATTTAGTTCTTTTTTATAACTAGTTCCAGATAGCTAGTAACTTTAAAACTAAGTACTGGTGTACTGAACACTTCTCTTCACAGCAAGCCTGGAAAAGGAAATAATTTATTTTATTTCACTACCAACTTCTGATAAATGCAAATATTTCTCCAACTCTTCAATACTGCTTATTGTTCTTTGGCTGCATGCAGATCTTTTGTTTCTTTTTCTGCCATTATTTATTAACGGAAGTTTCTTCAGCTTGCCGTCTTTCTCCCATATTCACAGAAAAAATATTGATTCCAGTACTCCCAAGATAACCTGGAATCTGTTCTTCAGTTCAATTATACATTGCTGCTTTAATTAACTTGCAGTAACTGAGCGTTATTGGAGGGGGAGAAGGTCACTCCGATATCAGTGATTTCCCCAAGGTTTTAATGTTGTAATTTTGAAGTTTTCCGCCCCTTTTCATTCATGAGCAGGAAATTAAGAAAAACAACAACTCTGCATAATTTGGTAGAAATTACTATCAACACCACACAAGAAGCAATCAACTAGAAAACATGCAAGATTCATTATTGCTTCATTAAGCACCCTCAAAGTCACTGACAGAAACCACGGTAGGTTTTTCCCATCACAAACTTCACCAGTCTGGCACCAATGATATGCTCCAAAACTGCTTTAAGAACAAGCATAACCACACCAACAAGATTTCTCCAATGCTGAAGACAAGACACAGTCACAAAGAGAAGAAACTAGCATCTATACACCCATCCAATCCACTCAAATAAAATCTCATTTTCCATAGACTATGGGAAAATACCACTATGAGGCTTCATCCATTGTTCTACAATGTTGACCATCATAAAAATACTGAGTTAAAAAGCTGTTATGTAGTTATTAATTTTGACAAACCTTATTACTAAAGCCCTATGCCATTCAGAAGGCACTACAGGAAATATATACATCTGCCACTGTATAAAAATCAGTTATTATAAATCAGTTTTACTACAGAACTTCAGAGGACAGATTTTATTTTCTTAACAGGATTTTACTACTGGGAATCAATTACTCAGTCTAGTTCTGCACTCCCCAGTACAAGAGAGTTCTCAGATGGATGCACCGGAGAGAGACCAGCAAAGGGCCACAAAGATGATGAAGGGACTGGAGGGTCTTCTATGAGGAAAGGCTGAGGCAGCCGGGACCGTTCAGCCTGGAGAAGAGATGGCTCAGGGGGGGATCTTGCCAATGTGTATAAATACCTGAAGGGAGGGTGCAAAGAGGACAGAGCCAGGCTCTTTTCAGGGGTGCCCCATTGCAGGACCAAAGGAAAAGGGCACAAACTTAAACACAGGAGGTGCCACCCGAACATCAGGAAATGCCTTTTCCTTATGAGGGTGACTGAGCACCGGCACAAGTTGCCCAGAGAGGCTGTGGAGTCTCCATCCTTGGAGATATTCAAAACCTGCCTGGAGAGTCCCAGGAAACCAGCTCTAGATGACTCTGCTCGATCTGGGACATTGGACCAGATGACCTCTGGAGGTCCCTTCCAACCTCAGCCATTCTGTGATTCCGTGGAAAAACCACAGGAGATCAGACAAATTCTGCCAATCTAATCTCATCAAAGCATCAAGGAGGCCAAAAATAATGACAATTGTTCAAAATCAAATACACAATATGTAACACAGATCTCCAGTACAAAGTATTTCCAAACAACTACTAGCATTACTGTTTTCCATACAAGAACTTCCATTCTCTAAGCATCCTCAAAAGTCCACATTTTTATCTGCAGTTAGTGAAATTTTCAAAATTACTAGTGATTACCAATTAGACACAAACTCTAACAAGACTGTTAAATCCTTTTTCAGGAGTTAGAAGAAAAAGATGAAGTGATTTTTTAGAAATGAGATCATTTTACTCTTAGATTGCTTTCAGAGAAAAGTGATAAACAAAAATCTTAAAAACACTTGTCATTAGGGACCAGCATCATTCACCACAGTCGATGCTGCTAAAGGCTACGTTCCTATTCAGTCTTTAAACACAGGGTAAAGACATTCACTTCTAAGGAAAAAGGACCCTATTGCAAAGCATTTTCTGTTTAATGAGCTTGCCAAATCTTCATGTACTGACTTTTTCTTCCTTCAGAAAGTTACTATACAACTTCAAATAAATTTAAGTAATCCTTAAGAATTCCACTCTTGATCTTAAGTAACAGCAAATACCGAAAAGGTTTTATTACAACAGTCTGTGTGATGCCAGCCTCTTACTTTCAAACCACAAACAAAGGCATTTGAATTTCAGTGTTTTATTCTCTCTGCTTGGAAATAATTGTTCTGTTGCTAAGACTACCCATTTTCTAAAAGTTAAAAGGTATTTGGAATACTTTTGCTCAGTCATGTATATTTTACAGTTGATTTTATTTTATTTTTTTAAGAAGCAAAATCAAATCTTGTCAACCTTTGAAAGAGTTTTAAGCCCTAGCTTCCCACGTGTTCAAGTACCAGTGATTACATTCTTATCTTTAGAGAATAGACCTAAAGACATGACAGGCACTTGTATTTCATGCTGCTAAAAAACAGCATTAATTTAAGCCTACTTATGAACATTTTCAAATATTTTACTTATCTCAACTCTCAATTGCCAGCAACAGCAATGACATTTCCCCAAATATGAGTAAGAGTTAATGTTTAAATATTTTCTTTCCAAAAAGAAAAGGATACTCACATTAAAGAAAACCACTAGCACCTTCAACAACGTGCAATTTTTTATTCCCTTTCTTTAAAGTGTTGATTATTTAAGTTTGCAATTACCACAAATGTTTTACTTCTGAATGAAAATACACTCTAACACAAGAGCACTTCCCCTAGGACTGAAGTTCATGAAGCAGAAAACCAAGTCTTCAAAAAAAACTACTTAATAATAAAACATAATATTGTTGCCTTAGAACTTAACTGTGGCCATGGACCTCCATTTGACCTCCTATTAAGGCCTGTGGCTTGGTGCTTTTAAGTAAAAGCAGAAGTGCACAGAGCAAGCTGCTAACGTGAAGCCAAAGCTTCGAGGCCCTCAGATGTTCTCCTTCCCAGCCCACCACCACCACCTCCACGCTGCTGCCACACCTCCTGACCCTAGCCCCAGCCAGTAGCAAGGCTGACCACATAGCCCTCATACATGGAATCACTGAATTGTCAGAGTTGGAAGGTACCTCTAGAGATCATCTAGTCCAACTCCCCTGCTAAAGCAGGATTGCCCAGAGCACATCACTCAGGACTGCATCCAGCTGGGGCTTGAAGATCTCCAGAGAAGGGGACTCCACAACCTCCCTGGGCAGCCTGTGCCAGGGCTCTGCCACCCTCACCAGAAAGAAGTTTCTCCTCATATTTGAATGGAACTTCCCATGTTCCAGCTTGTGCCCGTTGTCGCCCGTTCTGCCACTGGGAACCACTGAAAAGAGTCCGGCTCCATCATCCTTCAACCCACCCTTTAGATACTTATAAGCATTGATAAGGTCTCCCCTCAGCCTTCTCTTCTCCAGGCTAAAGAGCCCCAGCTCTCTCAGCCTTTCCTCATCAGGGAGATGCTCCAATCCCTTAATCATCTTAGTTGCCCTACGTTGGACCCTCTCCAGTAGTTCCCTGTCTCTCTTGAACTGGGGAGCCCAGAACTGGACACACTATTCCAGTCGTGGCCTCACCAGTGCAGAGTAGAGGGGGAGAATGACCTCCCTCGACCTACTGGCCACACTCTTCCCTATGCAGCCCAGGATTCCGTTGGCCCTCTTGGCCACAAGGGCACATTGCTGGCTCATGGATAGTTTACTATCCACCAGGACAACCAGATTCTTCTCCTCAGAAGTGCTTTCCAGCAGGTCCACTCCTATCCTATATTGGTGCCTGGTAACACAAACACACACTGTACATACACTGCTGGCCACCAGAACACCACAAACACAAGACGCACCACCACACACACACACAAACAGCACATGCATAAAGAAACTATACAAATGGTCTGATCTGTTCATACATGTTTATGAAAGGGAGGTCCTGCTTAACCAACTTAATCTCTCTCTATGACCATGTGACCCGCCTTCTCGATGCGGGGAAGGCTGTGGACATTGTCTACCTGGACTTTGGTAAGGCCTTTGACACCGTCCCCCACAGCGTTCTCCTGGAGAAGCTGGCGAATAATGGCATAGACAAGTGTACTCTTCACTGGGTAAAAAACTGGCTGGATGGCCGTGCCCAGAGAGTTGTGATTAACGGGGTGAAATCCAGTTGGCGGCCGGTCACCAGTGGTGTCCCTCAGGGCTCAGTCTTGGGGCCAGTCTTGTTTAATATCTTTATTGATGATCTGGATAAGGGGATTGAGTGCACCCTCAGTAAGTTTGCAGATGACACCAAACTAGGTGGGAGTGTTGATCTGCTTGAGGGTCGGAAGGCTCTACAGAGGGACCTGGACAGGTTGGATCAATGGGCCAAGGCCAATGGGATTTAATAAGGCCAAGTGCCGGGTCCTGCATTTCGGTCACAACAACCCCAGGCAACGCCACAGGCTTGGGGAAGAGTGGCTGGAAAGCTGCCCAGCAGAAAAGGACCTGGGGGTGTTGGTGGACAGCCGGCTGAACATGAGCCAGCAGTGTGCCCAGGTGGCCAAGAAGGCCAACCGCATCCTGGCCTGTAGCAGGAACAGGGTGGCCAGCAGGAGCAGGGCAGTGATGGTGCCTCTGTACTGGGCACTGGTGAGGCCTCACCTCGAGTGCTGTGTTCAGTTTTGGGCCCCTCACTACAGGAAGGACATTTAAGTGCTGGAGCGTGTCCAGAGGAGAGCCACCAAGCTGGTGAGGGGTCTGGAGAACAAGTCCTGTGAGGAGAGGCTGAGGGAACTGGGCATGTTTAGTTTGGAGAAGAGGGAGGCTGATGGGGGACCTCATTGTCCTCTACAACTCCCTCAAAGGAGGTTGTAGAGAGGTGGGTGTTGGCCTCTTCTCCCAAGGGAATAATAACAGGACCAGAGGAAATGGTCTGAAGTTGCAGCAGGGGAGGATTAGATATTAGGAAGAATGACTTTACTGAGAGAGTGGTCAGGCACTGGAACAGCCTGCCCAGGGAGGTGGTGGAGTTGCCATCCCTGGAGGCACAGGCTGCCCAGGGAGGTCGTGGAGTCCCCTTCCCTGGAGATTTTCAAGCCCCGCCTTGATGCAGTCCTGAGTGATGTGCTATAGGAAATACCCCTTTAGCAGGGGAGTTGAACTAGATGATCTTTAGAGGTCCCTTCCAACTCTGAAAATGCCATGATTCCGTGAAACGTGTAGATGTGGCACTTCAGGGCATGCTCTAGTGCCTGAGATTGTTGGTTTGCATCTGTTTGTGGGTGAGTGTGGTGCGTGGTAGTGGGTGTGTTGTGGGAAGGTGTTTGTTTTGGTGGGGTTTTTTTTTTTGTTTGTTTTGGGGTCTTTTTTTTTTTAGTGGTTGGACTCTATGATCTCAAAGGTCCCTTCCAACCGTGAAGATTCTGTGATTCTGTGTTGACTGATGTCACGCATATGAGCCTCTCATAGTTGTGCACAAACTGTGGTCTCCACAGAGGCTGCCTCTCAAAGCCCTGACTCTCCCTCTAGAAGCTGGCTTGGACATAAGTCCCTGCCTCCCAAACTCTCTGCTCTCTCCAGTATCCTGCCCCCAGACCTATGGGGTCCGGCTCTCGGACCTCTGAGGCTACCCACCAGCTACTCTGGATTGAAGTTCACTAGCACCACGCACATAGGGAACAGAGAGAAACCTCAACCAGGAAAATAATTAGGAATAGTGTTTAATAAGATAGATTTTCTCATTAAGTTATTACTGCAGCGATAAGGCACTGGGCACAAACCTAATTATCAGCAGATTTCTTATGGTCCCTTTTCCTGCCTTTGGCTCTTCCATTAGATGATCCATAACAACTCCTACACAATCCCACAAGGCCCCTCAAATATCCCATAAATTTGCTCTTTTCCATGAGACAGGTGATAATCTTGTTTCCCTCAAGGCTTTGAGCTGCTCCTTCAACCAAGAGTCTGATAGTTTTGGTCTTTGGTTTCTTCTTTATCATCACCCATTCCTCAGAGTCTGTGTATCTGGGTGTTTAATTTATTATCACTTGTCCTGTCTTTTGTCCTAGTTTTTCATGTTGAATAGCCATTAACCAGATATGTTTGCGTAAGGATATAAGACTACTTCCTTCCCACGTTCAACAATTAGATGTGGTTCACCCCTTGATGTTAACTAGTAACAATGGCACTATATTTTACAGAACTAGTAAGAAAGATGACCACTTAAAGATGAGGTAAAGGAGACAACGCAGTTGAAAGAAAGCACAGCACAGCTCAGTCCAGACTGACAAAACTTCAATTAAAGCTCTTGAAGTATTAGGACACAAATTCAGACACCTTTACCACACAGCTTGGCAAGATCTTGGATCTTAAAGCATGTATACAATTAGACGCGAACGTGGGAAAAGCAGAAGTTGTGGAGAATAACTTCTCCTGGCTTGTTTAAATTAGTCCTGCATGCAATGGTATTGTAATGAAATGTACAACCTCGAGCACACTCATGAAAAAAAAAATGGCTGTCCCACCAAGATGTCCTCCCTGAATACATCTGGTACAGAACAGAGACCTTGTACACAAACAAGGCTGCTGTAAAGTGGCAAATGTTGTACTCCATACACACTTGCTTAAGATTGCCTGAATCTCTAGAGCCATGACACTGAAGCTGAGAAAATAAAAATCGCCATTAAGCCATAATAGTAAGTGTCAAATGGACTGGCTCGACCACCTCTTTCTACTACTTTTCTACCTAACCACAGAATCATAGAACTGTTGAGGTTGGAAAAGACATATCCAGAGGTGATGGAAGAGGCCATATGGTACAATCCCCATTCTCGCAGAGCCACCCAGAGTTGGTTGCACAGGACCACGTCCAGCTGACCTTTGAATATCTCCAAGGTGGGAGATTCCACAACCTCTCTGGGCAACCTGTGCTAGTGCTCAGTCATCCTCAGGTATCTATATAAACATTAATAAGATCCCTCCAAGCTATGCCTTCTCCAGGGTGAACAGTCCCAGCTCACTCAGCCTTTCCCCACAGAGAGATGCTCCAGTCCCTTCATCATTTTAGTGAGCCTTTGCTAGACTTTCCCCAGTATGTCTCTCTCTCTTGTACTGGGGAACCCAGAATTGGACATGGTACTCCAGGTATAACCTCACCAGCGCTGAGTAGAGGGGAAGGATTGCCTCCCTTGACATGCCAGTGACACTTCTCCCATTCTAATGCTGTCCCATTAGAACTCCTTGCCACAAGGACACATTGCTAATACTAAATTTTGTCTAGATAGAGCTTTAGTAAAGGACAAAGATGAACATCAACTATTTTACGCGATATCCTCATCCTACACATACTCTTCTTAATAAGCCTCCCACTAGATTCAAATATGTATTTAACAGAAAACACCCTGGACCTGAAAGCCAGTGACTCTTCAAGATAAAGGGCAATTGCATAGAGAAGTATACAAAATGACCTCCCTTAACAGAATCTTAGATGCAGGCCAGCAAATCCATTCCTAATTAGAGTAGAAAAGCAATTCAACCTTTCCTAAAGATGAATCCTATGAAAAGCATTACATCTAATGTCATCAAGACACTGTATCTTTCAGTCTCCATGTCGCCTCTGGACAACAACTAATACAGCTTCACTGACAAAGACCTACACATTTTCAACCAGCATTGGACCAGCAAATCAAAACATAAGTAAACACCATGACACCTACTCTGCACATTTTTCCTAGAAAAAAAAGAATGAGTGATGAGTGATCCTGCTATCTACACTCATCTTTAAGTGTTAGAATTAATAACTTTTACCCATCTTAGCCCATCTCACCACATTTGATAGAGAAAAGAATCTGAAAAACACTAAGTCCTAACAAGTTTCACAGGAAAATATTACGTGAGAGACACTATTATCTCTCAGAAAGCAAAACATTACAAAAAAAGAACATAAACTGTACACACCAGCAGAGACTCTACAGGCAAAACGCGTTATATGGCAATTACAAGTTTTCAGTTTGTTAAATTCTAAAGTATCTAAACAACAAAATCACAGGAAACCAGCCCCCTAATCAGATAACAATGTAATTGAAAAGATTAGCAGACAAACAGAACAGATTACTGGCAACTGAGGCATATCTACTACTTTTCAAGGACAGATTTCATGGACAGGACACTAAGAAAATATCAGAGGCTATTATTAGGACCATGATTCTCACCAGCCTGTATTTTTTTTTCTGACTACTGGTCATCTGGAAGACAGTCTGAAAGCTGCTCCTATTAGCCAGTGCATGAGACTTACTGTGAGATGACTAACGAAATAGTTAGATACTGAGCAAAAAAATGCACATAATAACTGTAGCACAAGGGTTGTAAAAGACTATAGAGTCCAGCAACCAAAAGTGTACAGGTTAGAAAGATAGAAGTGGCTGTTTGAAGCCAGTTGAATGTGCAAAAGAAAGATAACCAACCTAAAGGAGTGCCCAACCAGGTATTACCACTGCATTTCAGGAGAGAAGTGCTTTACAGTATGTTCTCAAATAAAGGGAACATTTAAAAAAAAAAAAAAAAAGTAGTATTTTTGAAGAACATACTCCCCAAGCATTAGTCTTTGAACAGATCCAGTATCCATTTTCTAAATCAAGACCAACATATTGTTAGGCAAAACCTGTGAGTAAATATCCTTTGTATTCTTTGTATTATTCTAGCGTTCTTCAAACCACAGCTTATGATCCATTGGGAGCCATGAAAATATACAATGGGTACTGGCCAAGTGTCTGATAGCAACAGACAGCAGAAGTTTGGTTCCTCCCAAGTTACAGCAGTTCACCTCCCTTGGGGCAAAGGAAGAGAGGATATAATTACTATTGGCAGAGGATCAGAGGCTGTAATTACTAGTTCAAGTATTTATATTAGTCAAGGAACTCCTGCTGCTAGCATCAAATCTGTTGCGCCATGGCAGCTGAGTAATTGTAAAGCCCTAAAGGATCTAAGCTGCTCACAACTACTTGTAACATGCTCTCATGACAGAATATAACCTGTGTAGAGAAAGACTAAATAAAGTACAAAAAAAAGCTACTTACTACATAGTTCAACAAAGCCATTGTTAAATATAGTATAAAAAAAAAATAAGGTCTATATACAAGTTAGAAGTGACTAGACACAAATACGGATAAGTCTTGTTCTGGGTAGTTTATCAACCCACCAATAGCAAATAATAACAAATAATCACTTGTCAATGACAGACAACTTACAAAATCTTTTGTAGATTGGTTTGGCATAACACTTGGACACCAAAAAGGCCCTAGTGATCTTCTCACTTAACTGCGACCAGATGTGTTGCATGACACTTTTTTTTTTTTTTAAAAATACTCATTAAATACTTTATTTCCTGAAACACACTGATTTGTGTTGAGCCCCTCGCTACAAGACAGACACTGAGATGCAGGCAACGAAGCTGGTGAGGGGTCTGGAGAACAAGTCTTATGAGGAGCGGCTGAGGGAGCTGGGGGTGTTCAGCCTGGAGAAAAGGAGGCTGAGGGGAGACCTTCTCGCTCTCTCCAACTCCCTGAAAGGAGGGTGTAGAGAGGTGGGGGTCGGTCTCTTCTCCCAAGTCACAGGTGATAGGACAAAAGGAAACGGCCTCAAGTTGCACCAGGGGAGGTTCAGGTTGGATATTAGGAAAAATTTTGACATGGAAAGGGTTATCAAGCATTGGAATGGGCTGCCCAGGGAAGTGGTTGAGGCACCATCCCTGGAGGTATTCAAAAGATGGGTTGACATAGTGCTTAGAGGTATGGTTTAGTGATGGTTTTTGTCAGAGTTAGGTTGATGGTTGGTCTAGATGATCTGAAAGGTCTTCCCAATGGAAGATACAAGGAGAAAACAGAAAACAGCTCTGATAACATGCCAAAGCAATGACAGTCACCCCACAACCCATAAATGACATTGTTTTACGAAGCAAGGATTAATGGGAAATTATTTGTCTAAGAGATTATCTCTGCTCTTTAAAGTCAGCTCAGTAAGTCAAAATGAAAAGGCACACGCAACGAAACGCTATTTCCCCTCCCCGCGCCCCCCCCACCTCAAACTTTCTTCACCTAATGCCTTTAATAAATGACAGATGAAAACAACTGTATATTGTCCCAGCCTGCTTGGAAGTATCACTCAGAAAATAAGACTTTGACTACGTTTGTCCATCTGTAACCCATTAGATGATTCTAGTATACGCTGGAAAAATGAGGAAAGCACAGAAAATTTTTATGGCGGTAAGCTTGCCCAGAAGACTGCATTTGCCTTGCTCTAAGCATTTGGGTATACACGGGACAAAACCAAAGAAGCACAATTAAACTGTATTTTCAGCTCAATGGAGTACACAAGTATATACAGCACATTGCTATTCTGACTCAGACTTCACAAACACGGGTTATAAACGCAAGTAGGTAACTGAAAAACACAGGAAAGACAACTTTTATCACTAAGGTATCACTAACACCTTACAGTTAGGATTTTTAAGTCAGATCTCTACTAGCGATGAAGTACTACTTCTCTTATTACTTTTCTGATGTTGAGCAAGACCGTGGCAAGCTGTAGGAAAAAACTTTGTTACAGGGAGAAAACAGCGAAAATGAACCATAGAAAAAATGCTGCTTACAGACAAATTACATCAGAAAATGTGTCAAATGTTTTTCAAGAGTATTGTATTGCTTTACCTTGCCACAAGAACAGATCACTGCAGAAGCAGATAAGAATGTTCCAAACTGATGTATTTTGCCACTCAAGCCTCTACTCCTTCACTGGCTTACCAGCTAGAACATTGGCAGTAACAGGGTTTCTCCTTATGTGTGAGACAACCTGAATTTATAGTGCCATTTAAAATCAGGTACACCCGAGCTGAATTAGAAGCAAATCTGAATTATGTTTGCACTATATTCAAGTTCACAAGCAGAAATCATGTATAGAATCATGTTCAGAACATACCTGCCTCCACGTGTGCTAGATGTGCACAGCCTTCACTAGAGATACCACCACAAATCCTGGAGATAAAATCACTATGTTAGCATGGAACTGCATCTGTTACTACTTTCCTCCACTTCTCAGAGTTATTATCAGTCACAGCATGATCTAGCACAGATACGGAGCTGAAGGTAAGAGAGCCACATGTAGCTAATTCTGTTAACGCTGCAGTAAGCTGCATAGTTACCACCTAAGCATAACTTTTTTGTTTGTTTGTTTTTAAGGCTGTGGCTCTACCAGAGAATAAGAATAAGCAGTGTGCTTCTTTTATGTATTTATTTTTATTGCAGACCTCTGTAATAGAGGTGTGTTTTGTCTTTTTAAGCTTGGTGCAGAATTTGTTCCCAGGCAGAGAACACACAACACAAGATAGATCTGACAATGAACAGAATTCACATGGAACACAAGTCTATGGGAAATAAGATCGTAATATTAACACTTTATTTGTAAACTGCCTTGGGTAAGCTGATTCCAAATCTTACTATTAGCCCAATGAAAGAAAAAAGATCTGGTTTCACTAATAGATCGAGAGAAGGTGATAAGAGTAATTTAGAACAGTAAATGGCTTAGCTAAAGATGCAGGACATCAAACTGACTGCAGCAATGACTTGGAAAACTGAGAATGAGGAAGGCCACTGCAACAAGTAATCTTTCTCCTTATGCCTGCTGGTAAGAAAACATGGAAGCTACATGAAATGATTGAACAAGGGAAGGTTAATAAAAAAGCCAATTAAATGAAAATTAAGTGAATTCAAGTAAAACAACTAACATTGCTCTTGAATACTACGTAGAGATTAGTACGTAGAGATAGTTATGTCATATTCTTGCGTTTGTGTCCAGGTACCAGAGCAAAGACTGGTGACAATATCACTATGCAATCTTTTTGAACACTGAAACATATGGCTACATAGAAGTATGTACATCCATATTAAATACTGAAATACATAAATAGATCAGCTTTGATACTGAACTCTTTAAAAAAAAATAAATAAATGAAGTTGAGGGTCATTCAGGGCATTGAGAACCCTTAAAATGGAGATGTTTAAGGTATTGATTGTAATACTTGAAGTGACAAGGGTTGATTGAAGTCAACTTCCACTGGCATGGCCACATTCATGACTTGAACTGACCCACCACCATTGAGCTTCCTGAGAAGTTCACTCTGTTCTACATTAGAAGATGAGACTGTACAGACTTATTTGTAAGGAAACATGTAGTTGATGGGGATGAGATGGATGCATGAACACCTCCCAGCTGCTAGTTCTGAAAGACACAGGTAGATTTGTACTTGATAATGAGGATTCCTGCTCCATCAAAATACCGAAACCAAAATCACTATGAAAAAGTAAAGCATCTCCACAGAATATCTAGTCTTGAGAGATCTAGATAAGGAGCAAGATTTGTAGATTTCTCCCCTCAATGAAAACACAGAGCCTGAGGCTATCCCAAGCTCTTATAAAACCTCCCAGTTGCCAGCATGACTCAGTATAATATAGTTAAAATTGAAGACCTTTCGCAAACACCACATGTAAAATCCTTTCCTCCTTCCCCCATGATGGGTTGAAGATAGGGGTCTGTGGAGGTCAGGTCAGTGGAAAAAAAAAAAATAAATTAACAGCTCAGAAGTGAGGGTATGAATGTTACATCCTCTCCTTGAAAAGGTTTAGGCTTAACCTTGTGATATTAGCTAAAACCAGAAATATGTCTTTTCTATAAGAAATCTGACATGCAATTTCATCGCTGTGCTGACAAAGAATAAAGATCTAGGACTGGAAACAGTTCCCCCATGACTCTAGAGCATCAGGAATAGTCTGTGCTCTTTATACAGTATCAAATGTAGGACACCCCTCTAAATATCCAGCTGGTAAAATGGTATCTGCAGAGATCCAATAAGCTACATTCACAGGAAGAAAATCAAACACACACAGATCTTAAACCATACAAAGAATGCCTAGAGTACTAGTCAGATAAAGGTTATTCATTAAGGTGTTATGAATATAATCCCATCAAGGCCAAAACCAAAGCTCTAAACACAGGGTGACTCTTACAGCCTGATGTCCACTGATGATGACGCATCTGCAGTACCTCAGGTTACAGAAGACTGGAGGGAACCCGAAAGGATGCTGAAGGAAAATACACAAGTAATAATCTTAGAAAGCTGAAAAGACATGAAAACAGAAGCGGAGTTTTCAAAATGGATGAGTAGCTAGTTGATTAATAACACAGTTTTTCATCTTATGGATAAGAGCATTATTTTCCAGTATCAGCATTAGTTAGTAAAAAAAAATATTACGAAAGAATCACTTATCTTCTAAAGATAACACAAAGCTTTTAACATAGATTGTTAAAAAAAGGAACAAGAAGTGCCCATTTAACAAGAATACAATGACATTAGGAACAAAATTAACTAAGAGACTAAGGAGAGAAAACAAGAACAGGGATTGCCCATTAAAAAAAAAAAATCAACACTAAGCAGTCTCAGCAATAATTAAGAGAAAAACATAATTACTCATTTATGGTAAGATACTTGCTTTAGTTGATGCTAAACCTTATGGAATGAAGTCTAATGACTCAAAGATTAATCTATATAGTCATAACATCACGGACAAAACATAATATTGCCTCAGACACTGAAAACTTCAAATCCACCAGGTGATATCTGCGACACCAGATTAAAAACCAGAATGAGCTACACATCACAAATACATAAAAACCTAATAACTATGAATGCCATATGCATTCATGAGGCTACTGTTAAGACATCATCAGAATTTTTAAATGTTGATGATTTCTTAACTTTTGCTTATCAGTTCATACTGACAGATACAGGGAAATTAATCACAGAACTAAAAATTAATGACATTTAGTGAAATGCTTATTTGCATTTGGTGTATACCAAGAGAATAAAATCAACCTCATTTCCATACATTCCTCATTAGACCAAATACAACATATTTTTCTTTAGAATTAAGAGCTCGAGCCCCTGTCTTCACCTCCTCCTTAAAGGAATACCATCGCTGTACAGAAAGGCTGCATTTCAGGCACAGTTTCCCTGGGTTACGCTGTTCCTCACTCTTGCGGTGCCCTCTGATGGCCAAGGCCAGAGGGTGCCACTACAACCTCTCAGGCCAGTTAAGCACATGGACACCTACATCGTGAACATGGTGGGTCAGTCAAGAATGGCAAGAAAAGCATTGACAATTTGATTGTAAGCGAGACTAGATGCAACAGCGAGCCAGAATTTTCTCCCAAACCTCATCCCATTAACTGTGTGCTGACCAGAACTAAAAATGCCACCACGGTTTACAAAGAGAGTCACCTTATAAAACACGAAACTGATAAAATTGCTCCAAACTCCACATTCAGTGGGCAGAACATCAGATTAGACTGCATGATATAAGATGTGGAACTGCAGAGACCTGGAGAGAAGCCTGATACATAGCGTTTAATTTTTAGCATTTTGTCTGGGTTTACTTTTCTGAAAGTGAAAGGTTCCCTGAATTCAAGTCCGATGCAGAAAATGCTTTCACAGAGCTCACTTTAAAAGAGCTGAACAATGACTTCAGACCAAAAAAAACTAACAAAATTTTAAAAGCTAACTTAAAAATTGAAAGAACTACCTTGAAGTATTTTGCAATTTCAACACTTTGCATTTTGAATCCTGCAGATACAGAAAACTTTTGTTTGCATCCAATTATGCTCTCAATGAAGTATGTGCTGTACCATTTCCAAGTAATACCAAAATTGCATATTTTAATTATGTTTGCTAAGTGACAGGACATAGTAAACAAGAAAAGGAATATTACATATTGCCTTTTCAAATTTCCAAAAGTAAATAGAAGTAAATTCAATATTAAGTATTTTAGCTTCAAAGAGTACTGATACACATTAGAGACAAATGTAAGTTAGAGAGCAACTCTACCCTCTACGTTTTCTCCCCGTCTTTACTGACAAAGCCTCGAGACACTTATGCCTTATAAAGATTATTCAAGGAAGTGAAGAACTACCAAGTAGTCAAAAAGGATTGAGTAACGGATCTACCACAAAAATCTCCTCTCATGCAAGACCACGGAACCTGATGGGATGTACCCAAGGGTGCTGAGAGCTACCGTTACAAGCCTGCTCTCCACCGTTGCTGAAAGGCCACTGCAATCAGGAGAGGCTCCTCATGATCGGAAGGCAAATTTTGCATCCATCTTCAGATGGAGCAATAAGGATGAGCGGGGAACAACAGGCCAGTCAGCTGCATTTCAGACCCTGGGAAAGTCACAGAGCAGATCTTTCAATGCACTTCTAGGCACACAACAGAGAAGGTCATCAGGAACAGCCAACATGGATTTACCAATGCTAAATAATTTTTATTATTAATAGTTCATTTTTAACCAACCTGTCTGCCTTCCGAGGCGAAGCAAGGAGATCCGTGACTAATGAGCAGCAGATGTTATCCGCCTTGGCTTTAACAATGTGTTTGTTACAGCGTCCTACAGTATCCCTGTATCTAAGATGCAACTTTATAGTCTAGATAAATTGACTACTAGATGGGTGAAAAACCGTTTGGATCACTGTAGAGACCCTAACCAGAAGATCATTGTACATCAAGGCATTAGGGATTCCCTTAACAGTAAAGCTGAGCAGGTGCAGGCCTAGACAATTCTATGATTCTATACTGCATCTGTAACTTGGCCTTCTGGCCTGCGTTGTGCCACACATATCCCCTGGCTGTAGGACAAATTTAGGTGGCTAATTGTAACGAAGCAGCCTATGGGCAGCTTCCACCAGCAACTGCACCGCCTGCATATCCTTCTCTTTATTTAAAAGCGTCACAACAAATTCTCATGTGAACATACAGAAACAATGAACAGAAAATCCTGTGGGAGCTCAAAAGACCAAAATGGAGTAACCTTTCACAGACAGGATCTACACTGTGAGATATGTCCTGGTTGGTGGCTTATGTGATGCCTCATATAATCCCAGAATCCGAAGGGAATAAGATTATCAGTACTATCCTCTCTTTATCATATTACCTCCAACAAATGGCATTTTAAGTAACATTTTACTGAGCCTGACTACCTTTCTTGCTGAGATCAAAACAAACCAGCAGCTCCTGATGAAAAACAGTTTTCAGGCTCAAAGGGTAGTGCTAACGTTTTGTACACTACCTGGAGGCCAGTTACAAGTGGAGTTCTTCCAGTGCGTATCCTGAGAGCTATGCTGTTTAATAACTTTACCAATTACCTAGAGGAGACACAATGCATCTTCGTCAGGCTCACGAACACCACTTCGGGGAAAGCAGTCACCACACTGAAAGCAGTGCTGCCATTCAGGGGGATCTAAACAGGGTGGAGGATTGAGCTAACAAGAACCTCATGAATTTCACCAAGCACAACTGAAAAGTCCTGTACCTACGACAAAATAAATCCCTGCACTGGTACAGCATGGTGGCCAACTCGCTGGGGAACAGCTCTTCTGGAAAAGATCTGAAGACCTTGTAAACAGTAGACTCAACTTTGTCAGTAAAACAGATAGAAAATGTAAAGGGTAGAATTCTACCAAATTTACCCTAGTTTATCAACATCTTTCTTGTATCGGGAGCCTCAAAACCGGACATCATATTGTAGATGTGATGAGCGTCAAGTAAAGGGGGTTCCCTTTCCTCTACCTACCTACTGTACATCCTTTGATATAGCCCAAGATATTGTTGACCACCTCTGCTGCCAGGGCACTCTGCTGGCTCACACTGAGCCTACTGTTTGTTTAGATGTGACCTATGCTAAATACAAACTGTAACGCTTAAACTAAAACCTTAAGAAACAGGACCACATAAATGTAAGTCATACAGGACAAGAGGAAATGGGCACAAACTTGAATGTAAGAAATTCCACCTAAACATGAGGAGGAACTTCTTTACTTTGAGGGTGGCAGAGCACTGGAAGAGGCTGCCCAGGGAGGTGGTGGAGTCTCCTTCTCTGGAGACATTCAAAACCCGCCTGGACATGTTCCTGTGCAACCTGCTCTAGGTGGACCTGCTTTGGCAGGGGGGTTGGATTAGATGATCTCCAGAGGTCCCTCCCCAACCCCATGTGATCCATTAAACTCGGATACACAATCGCACTTTGGTTGCTTTTGCTATGCCATTGAAGTAAATGAAGGAACATGCATCAGTGGCCAGGGAAGTTCTTCGTGACTGACTTCGATTTCCATAGTGCTACACAACATCCACAAGCAAATGTAAGGAAAAAAAAAAGTTGAAGAATTAATTCTGAGCTAATTCTGCAGAAATCACTTGTTAGATGAGAACACATTAGTAGTATATTTCTACAGCGAGCCACAGTTTTTAAAATAAATAAATAAAAAACTCACACACACCACCACACACAACATGCACACGCACACGCAAAAGCCTCTTCGTTTCTATTGCTAGATGGTTTCTTTGTGGCTTCTAGACACTCTCACAAAGGCAAAGGAGGTTATGAAAAAGATAAGAAAAGAAAATTGATTTCTTTTTTGCAAGTATCTCATATTCTTCTTCTACTCATAATAGCATTCGCGCCTGAGAAACAGGAAAGGCTTCCACCTTAAAGAAGTGCTCTCATTGACCCTCATCCAGCTTCTGCACAGATTTGCTAGCAATGCTGGCAGAGCACCCTGCAGGACAGGCCAGGAGTTCTCACTCTCAATTACTCCACAGCTGTTTTTTAATTCCTTGCCAACAGAGCACAAGTTTATGCTTGTCCACCATCTGATGTGTTCTTCTTTGCTTCACCTGAATTGAGGTATCCCCACATCCGCTCACGAAACAATCCAACTCTTTTAAGAGCCAGGTACTAGGCTGTGGCCTTCACAAGAATTACCATGAAATATTCCCCAAGTCACAGATCTAAACACAGTGCTGGTTTCAAAAGCATGCAGCTTGAATTTTTTTTTATTGTTGCCTCTCTAATCACTACTTCAATCATCTCTCTGCTTTCATTGCAGGCTCTACCAGCATTATCCTATGCCATATGAAAAAAATATAGATGGATAGAAGCGCCTAATAGTTTTCCAGTAGGAAGTGTACTGATAATGAAAATCAGTATAAATTCAGGCAAATGCATCATCAGATGATCCACAGCACTTCCCTCTGTATTCCTCCCAAAATAGCTTCAGATCAGAAGTCCAACTGGACTTAGTATTTAAAGCTGGTTACTGTAAAATTGGCTAGTTGTGCCATGAGTGATGAAGTACTGTAAGCATAGAAAGAAGAAGTAACTACCAGCATCAAGATGTCTCCTCTCCAACACCCTTTGTTTCTTATACAGGAGGAGGATCAGAGAACATACCAAATTTAAATGCAGATTAACCCCAGGATTTTCATTTGTTCAGTAAAAACAATCTAGGGAAACAATTCCAGTAAATTCTAGAAGCGTGTTTCAAAAATAGTGTAATTTGCCTTTGAAATTCCACTTACTAAAATATCTAACAAGGCAAAATGTTATTGTATATGACAGATAAGAGACTGATTTTAAATTTCTAGATATTCTAAACTAATTGATAGCTTTTATCCTTTAGCCTACATCCTCTGTTACATTTATTTGTTTGCTCATGCAATACCAGATATCATCAACCTTTATTGAGAAGCAGATATTTGGTTTCTGTCACCGAAGGCTTTTATGCAGCTAGTGTTCTACAATAGTGCCTGGGAGACTCAAGTCTTCCAAAAATTACTTTAAAAGCTTGACATTTGGAATAAGACCCAATTAGTAGTTATATTCATTCACTCTGATAACTGGTGGGGTTCTCCCCACTTTTTAAAGAAGTAATTCAACATTTTCATGCACTCCAAAGAGGATTCTTCTGATTCACAGTTCAGTTTTAACAGGGGTGGGACTTCCACATTTTAAAATTTATTTTTACTGTGTATACATCCAAAGGATGGAGTAAAAATAAACACAAACCCTTTGGGATTAACAAAGCTGATAACAGAACAACCTTCACTTAATTTTGGCAGCACAACTAGGAAAACAACCAGGGAAAGTGATGTGGTTTTCTATTACTTAAGAAGCAGCAAGCACTACATCCAAATTTAATCCATTTCTTTCATACGTACATATATAAACAAAGGCTGTAGTCATTAATAAATCATGTCATTTTGCTTAACTCGTGACAGATGATAATAAAAAAACCTTTGCTTTCTGCTATTTGTTCAAGACTACAGATTATTTAAATTAAACATTATTCCTTACAAACAGAAAAATACTAGTATTTACATAAAAAGAAATGTTTACATAAACATAGAAAAAAATTTACAGCTAAAAAGATCACAAGCTACATGTAAATTGAAACTGTATGTCTTCATCAGTCTGTTTCCTGATATTTCATGTTATTTTCTGCCTTTCTACAACTCAGACACTGAACAGCTAATTCAGTATCCTTTCAAAATCTACAGAGCGCATACAAGCCGTTACAAAATTTTACTGATACCTAGACTTCCCTGTGCCCCAGGATGCTGAATAAATCTATCGTTGCCTTCCCAAATCCATTTTTACTACAAAACACCTATATTATAGTACTTCTGTGTCTCCTCCTTCAGATAGATGAGGCATTATCAGACAAATGTGATGATACAAGACATTTACATATATATACTTACACTTCACACACTACCAAAAGTACGTAACACATGTAGAACCTACGGAAAACCTCTCCTGGTTTTCTATTTCACAGTAACAGAAAATTTAAGGAATAACAAAAACGATCCCAGGTAAGGTCATACAGACATGCCTATTAATCTAGAGATTATCGCTGTAGACCACCTCCTCCTTACATACCTCAAGAGAAAAGAAAGCCACTTCAGGCAAAGAAATTTCAATTTATATCAATGCCAAAGTGCTCCACACAAAGCTACTGCCATCCTTCAGGACTCCAGTGCTTCTAAGTCCAAGCAGGCTTGAAACACTGACAGATTAAGGTAGACCTGTAAAGGTGGCACACAGCAGCACAAGGCTTCTCTTAAGGAAAGCTAATTCAGTAACATTTGCACACCCAGCTTTCAATCTATACCTTTCTTCAGGCTGAACGGATCACACGAGATCACTGTCTATGCAGATACAATATAGAGAAACGCAGGCTACACTCCTCAATAAGGAATGGAAAATTAACTGAAAGTATGCTCCCTAGCAAGAGGTAGCTTGGATCAGTGGGTCAGTATTTGCCTGTAGGTCACTACTTCAGGAATTTAGGAAAAGAAAAAGATTAGGAGTGAACTATAAAATTACTTTCTCCCAAGCCACAGGCGACAGGACTAGAGAAAACAGCCTCAAGTTACGCCAGGGGAGGTTCAGGTTGGATATTAGGAAGAATTTTGACACAGAAAGGGTTATCAAGCATTGGAATGGGCTGCCCAGGGAAGTGGTTGAGGTACCATCCCTGGAGGTAGTTAAAAGATGGGTTGACATGGTGCTGGGGGACATGGTTAAGTGATGGGGTTTTTTTGTCAGAGTTAGGTTGATGGTTGGACTAGATGATCTTGAAGGTCCCTTCCAACCTAGATGATTCTATGATTCTATAACCCATCAGAAGGCACAGCCAAAAGAAAACCCAAACACAATCACAGAATCTTCATGGTTGGAAGGGACCTTTGAGATCATCGAGTCCAACCACACACACATACACAACGAAACCCAGCCCAACAATCTTGGGCACTAGAGCATGCCCTGAAGTGCCACGTCTACACGTTCCTTAAATACCTCCAGGGATGGTGACTCCACCACCTCCCTGGGCAGGCTGTTCCAGGGCCTGACCACCCTCTCAGTAAAGTCATTCTTCCTAATATCTAACCTACACCTCCCCTGCCCCAACTTCAGACCATTTCCTCTGGTCCTGTCATCATTCCCTTGGGAGAAGAGGCCAACACCCACCTCTCTACACCCTCCTTTCAGGGAGTTGTAGAGGGCAATGAGGTCCCCCCTCAGCCTCCTCTTCTCCAAACTAAACATGCCCCGTTCTGTCAGCATCTCCTCATATGACTTGTCCTCTAGACCCCTCACCTGCTTGGTGGCTCTCCTCTGGAACCAATCAACCAACCAAAAAAAAAGCCTTTCACAATCTGTGTCAGGTACCCAAGAGAAACTTAACAAGAAAACAGCTGGGGGTGGGAAGTCAGCTGAGCATAACACACTGATCACCCAACTTTAAAAAAAAAAAAAAAAAAAAAAAAAACTATCTCTGCAGTCAAGGTATTCAAGGATGAAGTAGGACCCTTCTCAGGCAGGTAGGGTCACTAGCAGGGAAGAAAGCAATGATCCAGTAAGAGCCTGGCAGCAGAGTACAGGCAATGAAGAGCCACCTAATGCTCTCCTGCAGCAAATTAATCATGCAAATAAGGATCTGCTTCTTCAGAAGCCAGAGCTGCAAAACGAAGCCACAGCTGGGAAGGGAGTGGGCCAGGCCCAATACTACTAGAGCCAAGTTTAACTACCCGAGCTCTCTATTCACAGCCTGATTAAACCACATCTCTAATATTTCAGGAAGATAGCACTCCAGTGATCCCAGTGACAGCCTGTACAGACTGCTCGTAAGACAGGGGGTGTTTTTATTGTAAAAATTCTGCTCAGCTATATATACTGCCCCTGAAACATACCCTGCTTTCCTGTTACCACGAAAAAAAAAATGTTCTGACAAATAGTCTTAATTTACAAGAACTACAAAAAATGTCCACTTCCTCTCTAGCATAAGTATGCAGATTAGCAATTAACTGCAGCAGAAATAAATTAACAGGTGAAATTCCCTTTGGGAAATTGCAGTAAAATGGAAAGTCATATAATGAGACCACCCAGAAATCAGCTGCACCATCAGTGACAGTGACTAGCATTTCTAAAAATACTCACTTCATCTATATTTAAAACAGTTTAAAAATAAATATTTATTAAGTTCAAAAAGCATATTGCCATATTTTTTCTTAAAAGAGTTCAAAACACTTGAGTTTTGTAATCAGTAAAATTAGTGTTTATTTTAAATTAGTCTTACAGCAGAATTTCTTTTAAACACATCTTGGCGAAGGCATTTCTGAGATAAGACTTAAACATAATTTATTCTTACACTTGCTGCTTAAAGAAGTGCTCCAACCTCTAGAAAGATTCTATACATTAATTAACCAAACGTCATCTGATACAACTATCAGTTGTTCAATTTTTTTTTTCCTATCTGAGCTACTGAGAGTCATTTCCCCTTTTTCCTTCTGACTGAAAAGAAAGATTTAAGATTTAGTCCTTCCCCAATAGTCAGCCGATCTTTATCATTAGTAGGAACAGCAAAAACATGTTAACATCACATATGCAATGTACATTCACGGTCTTAGGCTATCATACAACTTCATTCAGGAGAACAGCCACTCTCTGTATTTCACAGAGAAATGTATTAGGGGGGGATGGCAGCAGGGGGGGGCCCAAACTAAACCATGTCATTGGAAAGGCAGTCATCACAATTTTTAGTGATTCAACCTGTTTGGTTTTGCCTGCTCCATAAACTTGCATTAAACATTTTAAACATAGCCTTTTTACTATCGTCTATATTCCGTATTTGTCGCAGCCTTTTTTTGCTGTTAATTCAAACTGTAATCATAACTTAAAGATACTACAGTTTAATTTAGGTCTCAAAATAACTTGCATTACTCCAGTTCTTTCTTGGATGCTTCATCTGACACTGCTGTGTGTACTGCTCTCAACAGCTACAAAACCTACTGATTTCACTGTGACCACTTGCAACAGCAAGTCCTACAGGTATCTGTATTTTGTATGCTATAAAATATACAAAGGTGCAACTTTTTGGATATCTGTAGAGTAGGTTTATAAGAGTGTGCAATACGCTAGCCAGGTTTTAACATCTAACCAAGGATCATGAGAAGCAAGGGTTATAGACAATGGAAACAATGAAAAATGACCGTGGTGCATTTATTCTTGCACTGTGATTTTTCTGTCATATAGACTTTTTTAGGATTACATTGCAAAGTTTTTAAAAAGTTCCTCTCCTCTTCCAAAACAGCTTTTAGCAAGGGAGCAAAGCAAGAAAACAATCACTTTGAAAAGCAAATGCAAGCCAGGCACTCTAAAACGGAATGAAGAAATAGGGGGAGAGGAGGGAGGGGGACTCCCAAAACCTCCACGTTTCTTTAAACGCACAAGGCTTGAGATTAGCAGAAGGGATGAGCTGGAGCAAGAAAAAGTCCAATTTTAAGAACTAGGCAAGTGAATATACTCCACAGAGCTTTCAAATAGAAGACAATTTAATTTATGTAACAAGTGATGAAATGAGTTACCAGAGCAATTAGACAAAGAGGCAAGCAAGAATAAGCATATTATTTATATTCTACAGGAACTGCAAATTTAGCATAAATATTTACACAGATTAAAGTCATAAACAATTTGAAAGTTAGGACAGAAGTGGCATGCTCTTTAAAAATGCTATAAAAATTTAACTGTCAGGATTTGACCACGTTTGTTCAAACATGCAACAATGCTGCTTTTCACCAATCATGAATTTAAGAATCCATTTACTAAGCCCAGTGAATAACTGTTGTGTTCTAAAAGCAACTACATCACTTAAAAGATTTGGTTTAGACAAAGCACATCCAAGATTTATGCTCCTTTACAGAATCCTGCAAAGTTGTAGGCAAGATTCAATATATTCACTTCAAGGGAAGTTTATGATTTACTGTACATGGCAGAGGTAGGTAAATTGTGTCTCTTCAACCACTTACTAGTTTTATGTGTGGTTCAAACTTGGATCTCAATAATGGACCTCTATTAATGTACAGACAGGTGAGAAATGGAAGTCCCCGCTATCACAGAAGCTAGCATTATTGAGATACATCAATCAAGTTTCCCCAGGAAACAATTACACACACAAATCAGTCTCATTCCACAGTGAAACACCGGACGGCTGAGAAACACCCTAGGAACATCTTCACTGGCAGTAAACATCAGCCAGATCACTTATCAGCTAACTTCCAGAAACATAACTAGTTTTCGCCAAGGAAATGATAGAACACAGTTGAGGAAATACTTTGTCATTAAGTCTCGTGTAAACCAGCTCCAGGCAGATACCACTACAGCTATCACTTAGCAGCTGTCTCTGGGTCACGGAAGGCCGTTAAGAAAATAATGAGGAGAAAACTCAAATTCCTAACACAGAGCCATCCTGAAATACAGGCTTCTGCTCACTTACCAACAGCAGACACCATTAACGTTCTTTCTTACCGACTATAGTGCCTCATCCTCAAATTATTGTTACCAGCATGTTCATAAGTTGTTGTCTCATGACATTAAACAGGTACTATATTAAGTGATGCACCTCCAGGTTCTTGCACGTATCCCACAATATAGAAATAAAATTGTACTTCCTGTTAATATATTCTATTCCAACAGCTCTTCTGAAGTTTGGGGAACACTTCAACAGTTATGCAAGCCTTCCAGATGCTTCAAATCCTGCACATCTTGCTTCGTTAGTTTTACTATCATGAAACACCTATATTGATTAGAAGACGGAAGCATTTCCATGTAAATCAAACCAAACAGGACCACGCAGAGACCACAGCAATTGTTTATGCTGCAAATTGAAGTGCTTTGTAGGAGATGCAAGAAGCAGATAGAAGAAATCAAAAGACAGAATACTGAATACAGTCAAATTTCATTTAGCCTAATATTATTTATAATTACTTCACGCAATCTACATAATCTCTAAAAGAAACACATATACTTCAATTAGTGGAAAAGACAGAACACTGACATACGGATTTCAGAAAATAGCCAACAACGGGACAATTAAGGGGCCACAGCAAAAAGAAGGTCCACAAAGAAAAGTCCAATGAGTTTCCCTGTCTTGCAGGTAACCATTCCGCGTACAGGCTTAAGTCCCCTCTGACACAAAACCACACTCAAAGTCACTTCCCTTGATTTCACTTCACCCACTCAAAATATCATTTTATTCAGTAGACCTGTGCCTCAGACAAGGACCTTACAACGTAACGCTAGTGAGAAATGAAGACCAGCCGCTTCTCTGCAAAACTCTCCCAACAAACTTTGATCCGATAGATTCAGAGGACAAAGTCACTGTAATCATGTTTTTAGCGAGCGCTGCCAAAGTTATTACCTTACTAACCTTGTATGTGCATATTATGAAAATCATCCATTTATGTTACAGTGAATTACTTTACGTTAACACTGGGAACGCAACACCTGAAATGAATTTCAAGTGACAAGACCATCATCAATCATACTTTCTCAACATTAGTGCCACTACAAAAAGCCTTCTGCTTCACTGCTTGAAAATGTAGGTGTTTTAGGAAGAAAATATTTTGCAGGTGGTGCTATGTATACCGATATTTTTCCCAAACTAGCAGGTTTTTTGAACGTATAGCATATTTGACTAGTATTTAATTTTAACGGACAAATCATTGCAAATATTAGTAAAACTAGGAGCAACTTGATCCACATTCCGAACAGTTTTGAAGTTTACATCCCAAATAGGGAAAGGAATAAACAAAAAAATGCATAAAAAATTAGCACAAAAGGAAGACCTCACTGGTGTTTTCCAAGTCCTCAAAACCCAACAATTTGATTTGTAGACATTTTATCACATTACACAAGATCATACCGCAAAGTCAAAAAGTGAAGGCATTAACTTCAGAAGAAACATGTGCTATCAAGATTGTACATATTAACATTGGAATTTTGATTTCTTACAGTACCAGTTTGTATTATGTTCAGTTAATATTTTAATTTGCAGATGGTTAGATCCTATAGGATGTTCTGACAAAGTATTTTCACAAAAAGCAACTTTTTGCAGTAGAGTTATATTTCAATGACAAGTCATTACATCAATTATAGGCTCAATATGGGGAAAAAGGGGCTGAACTTAAATGCAAGTATGACAAATCTACTGGAGAATCGCCACTGGACCACGAATGGAAAGTTCAGTTAGGCTATCATCGATAATTACAGGTCTTTGTAAAATAAACTCTTCAAACCCACAATAAAAGCATTCATGCTACACAGGAATATTTACACGTTCTCAAGCATTTGCTTATAGTTTTAAAATGTAATGTTCAACAAGCACTAAAACTCTAGAGCAAAACATTTTCTGAATTGTAACATTTGTTAAGATAAGAACGACATAATGACTCAATCTAGTCGATGCAAACACGAATGGAGGTGCCCCAGTCGGAGTCAGGTTTTTCAGTATCCATTATCCCCATCGCTGGGCTTTATCCAAGGGCTGTTTCAGAGGAGGAGTGCAGGAAACACAAAAGCTAACCCAACTGCGTGAGTTGGAACCCGAGCGCTGAACCTCTTATTCCCCAGTATCCAATCTCACCAGATGCACAAGCCTAGAGAGCACTAAAAAACAGAACCCACCACAACCTACGGGCCAAACTCCCACCCAGCTGCTCGCTCACTCCCCCTCCTCACCAGGACAGGGGGCAACAGGATGAGAAAGCTCACGGGTCATGATAAAGACAGGGACATTGCTTAACAATTACAACTGCAGGCAAAACAGACTCGACTCGGAGAAAATTAATGCAATTTACTGTCAATTAAAATACTCAGGTAGTGAGAAACAGACACTAACATTAAAACAATGCCTTTCCTCCCCTCTCTTTACTTTACTCCTTTGCTCCAGACTCCTCCACTTCCCACCCCGAGCAGCACAGGGGGCAGAGGGCAGGGGCAGCTATGGTCAGTCCACAACAGCTCTTCTCCACAGCTCCTACCCACTCATATTTCCCCTGCTTGGGCATGGGCTCTCTCTCGTGGGCTGCAGTACTTCAACAGAAAAAAATAAATCACAGAATCTTCATGGTTGGAAGGGACCTTTGAGATCATCGAGTCCAACCATACACACACACAAAAAAAACCCAAACCCAACCCAACAATCTCAGGCACTAGAGCATGCCCTGAAGCGCCACGTCTACACGTTTCTTGAATACCTCCAGGGATGGTGACTCCACCACCTCCCTGGGCAGGCTGTTCCAGGGCCTGACCACCCTCTCAGTAAAGTCATTCTTCCCAATATCTAATCTAAACCTCCCCTGCCCCAACTTCAGACCATTTCCTCTGGTCCTGTCATTATTCCCTTGGGAGAAGAGGCCAACACCCACCTCTCTACACCCTCCTTTCAGGGAGCTGTAGAGGGCAATGAGGTCCCCCCTCAGCCTCCTCCAAACTAAACATGCCCAGTTCCCTCAGCCTCTCCTCACAGGACTTGTTCTCCAGACCCCTCACCAGCTTGGTGGCTCTCCTCTGGACACGCTCCAGCGGCTCAATGTCCTTCCTGTAGTGAGGGGCCCAGAACTGAACACAGCACTCGAGGTGAGGCTTCACCAGTGCCCAGTACAGAGGCACCATCACTGCCCTGCTCCTGCTGGCCACGCTGTTCCTGATACAGGCCAGGATGCGGTTGGCCTTCTTGGCCACCTGGGCACACTGCTGGCTCACGTTCAGCCGGCTGTCCACCAAGACCCCCAGGTCCTTTTCTGCTGGGCAGCTTTCCAGCCACTCTTCCCCAAGCCTGTGGCGTTGCCTGGGGTTGTTGTGATCAAAATGCAGGACCCGGCAAATTGCTTCAGCGTTCAGGAACTATCCACCTGCCCCAGGGTGGGGCTCTCACGGGGGCCATGAAGATCTGCTCCAGCCTCATGGAGCTGCTCCTCTCACCTTGGTGTTCCCTGGCTGCTCCTCACTCCTTTTGGTTCCCTCCTCTTCCTCTCTCTGTGGGGTGTTTTGCCCTTTCTTAAACATATTTTCCCCCCCAAGATACCCCTCAGCTGTGCCCTGCGGGGGGGCTGGTCAGAGCCAGCTGAGCCCCAGCCTCTCCTCACAGAGCGCCCCCACCAGCACCCTGAGCACAGGTTTAGTCAAGACTACTAGAGTTATTTTAATAATAAAAAAGAGCACTTTATGTGCTCAACCTAAAACCATAATCCCTATATAAAGGGTCTTCTGATCAATCAGGCAGGAAGAGTATCAGACACTAAGTACTAAATGGTACTACAAGAAAAGCAGTTAAAAAAAAAAATAATCTAAAACACATCCTCAGAAATTAGGTCGTTTCTGGTGCGAAGGGAAGCTCACACTAAGCACTGCAGCACTTCCAGCAGATGGGAGACCTTGTCCAGCCCCAGTTCGTCACACAGGGCGGGAATTGTGGAGGCAAAAGGCTGTCCTGCAAGTCAGATGACTGCAAGCATAATATTCAGTCATATTTTCTATTATTTCGGGACACCACTGATAAAGGCCAGTCCCAGCTGATGATTTGGCAGCCTCTTCTGTCCCTTTTCAGCCTTCTCTGGAGCCATCCTCCTCTACGCAGTACCCAGTACAACACAGCTCTGAGATGGGTTTGCGGCCGAATATTCTGATTTCAAGAAATCAAAAATTAAGACAATTATCCTCAAAAGAAAGGAGATTCAATACTGCCACTAATTTCACAACCTAAGGTCACTACGTGGGTATAACTGAGATTACCAAAATGCAGCATAGCATTACTGCAGAAACGTTCCTGTATTAGTGTAAACACAGTGAAACCCTCATAAATAAAATATAATGCAATTTGAATTAATAAAGGTTAAGTTATAAAACAATTGTAGAGCTAATACTACAACTTGCCTGAACTACAGAAAATGTTTAGGCTTTCTACAGTTTAATCACCATTAATGGCACAAAGGAAATTATTTACTATCAAATGGGTCAGAGAATACAGAAAGAAGGTCCTCACAGTATTTATTTTGCACATAAAATGAACTTCTTCAGTTGCATTTGCAATTGTCAAGAAGGCTGGAATGGTACTAACTCCCCCTATTATTGAGTCTCAAGGAATAGCCACATAGTTGAGATGTCAAACTTATTTTTAGTATGAAACAAAACATATGACTGCTTGGTGGGCTTGAGTAGTAAGTGATTAAAGCATAACTCTGGCTAAACTGAATTTGTGCCAGTGTCAACATAAAACTTTTTTTTTTTTTTTAAAGTCATAGAATCACAGAATCATAGAATGGTTAGAGTTGGAAGGGACCTTAAAGATCATCAAGTAGCAACCCCCCTGCCATGGGCAGGGACACCTCCCACCAGACCAGGTTGCTCAAAGCCCCATCCAGCCTGGCCTTGAACACTTCCAGGGATGGGGCAGCCACAACTTCCCTGGGCAACCTGTTCCAGTGCCTCACCACCCTCACAGGAAAGAATTTCCTCCTAATATCTAATCTAAATCTCCCCTCTTCCAATTTAAAACCATTACCCCTTGTCCTGTCACTACACTTCCTGACAAAGAGTCCCTCTCCGGCTCTCCTGTAGGCTCCCTTCAGATATTGGAAGGCTGCTATGAGGTCTCCCCGGAGCCTTCTCTTCTCCAGGCTGAACAACCCCAGCTCTCTCAGCCTGTCTTCATAGGGGAGGTGCTCCATCCCTCTGCTCATCTTCGTGGCCCTCTGCTGGACCCGTTCCAACAGGTCCATGTCCTTCCTATGTCAATGCTTTGAATTATTTACGGTTCTCTCAAAGCTCAGTATCAACACATCAATTCACTCTCATTATATTCCTGCTTTATAACCCCGTCTAGACTCACCCTGTCGCATGCAGGATGGTGGCAACGTGAGCCGGTGACACAGTGAGCAACCTAACAAGGGTAGGTGACCACATGAACTATTCAATGCTTTGGAGTCCTAGGAAGAGTAGGTTTAGCACAAGCACACTGCCATAAAGCATTAACAGCTTCAGAGCACCTTGGAAAAGACAGAGCAGGCCTTCATCATAAAATCATTCCTGTGTAGGGATAACTCCTTCCAAAAACCTGTGCGAGTGACTCCTTGGAGTGACTCCTTAGCACCAAACAACTCCCAAGAGGGAAAACATGCATCACAGCACACATAATCAATAACACCAACACCAGGCTAACAATCCTGGAAAAATTTGGTGCTTTAACATTAATTGAACCACTAATGAGAGTTGTAAGAAAGATACCTCAAAACTGTGTACCTGAAAGACCATCTTTCCATCACCTATATTCAGGGTATTTTGTCCCTTAGAAGCTTAGAACCAGAGATATTGGCCAAAGTCAAACTACCTCATAGAATCCTAATTTTATGACCCCATGAAACAAACCCCTTCTTTAGAAACAGCATTCAAGCCTAATTTGGATTACCACACCATTAGTATCCTTAATTCTCAGCTTCTAATAAAACAAGGATTGCCCATTAGAAAGTGCTGAGAACAAAGTGTAAATAGCCAGGTGCTGCAAAAACACTAAAACGTACTCCCAAAAGCACACATAAGTAACGTTTACCAGAGTGGCAATGTTATCAAATACATTCATTAAGAGACAAATCAAATAACGAAACAGTGATGCTGTTTAAGGCTCTATTACTTCTTAATGAAGCCCGGCCATGACGCACAACTTCTGTGCAAAGTCATGAAGACCATAGTGCCTGAAATTCAGCACAGTTCTCTTGATTTCTCCTTTGCAGCAGACACATGTGCTACAAAAGCATTAGCAAGCAATACTAAACCAGCTGTACTTGCAGAACTTAAATCTGGACCAAACAGTATTTCAACAACTGCTTTTCACAGACAATACTGGGAGTGTGCCACTGTCTCATAACTTCCATTGAAATGTGCTCCTTCACTTCAGATAAAGCTGAGGAAAAAAGGGACTTGGCTAAAGAATATCCCCCTAATTTGTATGTTGTGTTTAAAAAAAAAACAACCCTTATGTACAATCCTTTCTTTGAAAGTGTATTCTTATAGTTTCACTGAAATGCAATTGGTGATTATAGTTTTATTCCACTGAAAGCTACACTCATTATCCAGCTACCAAGAGTCACGCTTCAGTTGTGCCTCTGTTTGGTGTAACAAGTTAGATTGACCTCTGCAGAAAATACGGGATTTTTGGCCTTTGTTTCCAAAAGACTCAATTTAATAATATCCCTAGCATCTCTTGGCAGTGCACTGTGCTGGCTAAAATTAGTGAAACAGCTTATTAAATGTGGTTTCACAAACTAAATTAGTAATCAAAACCCCACAACTTCAATCAGGAGCTTTGGAATAGGACAGGAATCACTAATCCTTTCTTCCTTACTCTGAAAATACGGTGAACTTTAATAAACAAAACATATCTATTAAAACTAAAAAGTAATGTAAACCTGGAACGCTGCAAGAACTTAAAACATAGCGGTTCTATAGAAGATAGTTCTCCAAGCTCGTGAGAGTGTTAAAATTTCTAAACCATGTTTAAAGAGAATAACGTAGGGAAGTATTTTACTACAAAGCAGCTATTAGTTTTACCAAAGTAGTCTGGTTTAAATGAATTATATATGATACTGTGTGTTCGTAAGAAAAAGGTGCAGATTCTTCTTCAAACTGAAAAATCAAGTAGTCTACTCATTATAGTTCCTGCTGTTTCTCAGACTTCTCAGCTACTCACAAAACAGACAAATCCCAGAAGTCATAGAATCATAGAATCATAGAATGGCTAGAGTTGGAAAGGACCTTAAAGATCATCTAGTTCCAACCCCCCTGCCGTGGGCAGGGACACCTCTCACTAGAGCAGGTTGCTTAAAGCCCCATCCAGCCTGGCCTTGAACACTTCCAGGGATGGGGCATCCACAACTTCCCTGGGCAACCTGTTCCAGTGCCTCACCACCCTCACTGTAAAGAATTTCTTCCTTATATCTAATCTAAATCTCTTCTCTTCCAATTTAAAACCATTGCCCCTTGTCCTGTCACCACTCTTCCTGACAAAGAGTCCCTCTTCAGCTCTTCTGTAGGCTCCCTTCAGGTATTGATAGGCTGTTATAAGGTCTCCCCGGAGCCTTCTCTTCTCTAGGCTGAACAACCCCAGCTCTCTCAGTCTGTCTTCATAGGAGAGGTGCTCCATCCCTCTGATCATCCTCGTGGCCCTCCGCTGGACCCGTTCCAACAGGTCCATGTCCTTTCTGTGTTGAGGACTCCAAAGCTGGACACAGTACTCCAGGAGGGGTCTCACGAGCGCAGAGTAGAGGGGCAGAATCACCTCGCGAGACCTGCTGGCCACACTTCTCCTGATGCAGCCCAGGACACGGTTGGCTCTCTGGGCTGCCAGTGCACACTGCCTGCTCATGTTGAGCTTCTCATCCATAAGCACTCCCAAGTCCTCCTCGGGGCTGCTCTCCAGCCATTCTCCACCCAACTTGTATTTGTGCCTGGGGTTGCCACGTCCCAGGTGCAGGACCCTGCACTTGGCTTGGTTGAACTTCATGCAATTTGCACGAGCCCACCTCTCCAGCCTGTCTAGGTCCCTCTGGATGGCATCCCTTCCCTCCAGCGTGTCAACTGCGCCACCGAGCTTGGTGTCATCAGCAAACTTGCTGAGGGTGCACTCTATCCCACTGTCCATGTCACCGACAAAGATGTTAAACAGTACTGGTCCCAGTACCGACCCCTGCGGAACACCACTCGTTACTGGCCACCACCTGGACATTGAGCCATTGATTGTAACCCTTTGGATGCGGCCATCCAGCCAGTTCCCTATCCACCGAGTGGTCCATCCATCGAATCCATGAGTTTCCAATTTTGAGACCAGGATGTCGTGCGGGACAGTGTCAAATGCTTTGCAGAAGTCCAGGTAAATGACGTCAGTCGCTCTGCCCTTGTCTACCAAGTCTGTGGCAGTACTGTAAAAGGCCACCAAATTTGTCAGGCACGATTTGCCCTTGGTGAAGCCATGTTGGCTGTTTCCAATCACTTCTTTATTCTCCATGTGCCTTAGCAAGGATTTCAGGAGGATCTGCTCCATGATCTTGCCAGGCACAGAGGTGAGACTGACCGGCCTGTAGTTTCCCGGGTCTTCTTTGTTTCCTTTTTTGAATATTGGAGTTATGTTCCCTTTTTTCCAGTCAGTGGGAACTTCACCAGACTGCCACGATTTCTCAAATATGATGGAGAGGGGCTTAGCAACTTCGTCCGCCAGTTCTCTCAGGACCCGTGGATGGATTTCATCAGGTCCCATGGACGAAGCTTCTCAAAAGTCAGAAGTCCACGAAGCTTCTCAAAAGTATTTGTAACAGATGCAGATAACCTGTGTACTTAGCCACATTTCTATAGAATACAGTTATAGTTTTTAAAGCCCACACAAGCGTTACCAGCTTTCAGCAAGAACATAATGCATCAAATGAAATAAGGACGTCTCTAGCTGCAGTTGTATTAAGAGTTCTAATGGAAATGTTCACGTAAGAGTATCACGATTTTCACCACACATTAGATAAGCCCACAGACTCCAGTTATACTCAAAATTAACAAATTAGAAAATTAGCATACTGGCAGCTTTTCAAAGGAATGCATTTTTACTTCACAGTTTGTTTACTAAACACTCATGGTTAACCTTGATATTCACGTAACACAGCAATATAAGGCTTTAAAAACATTTTTTAAAAAGCAATCCAAAACTGCCTTCATGTTAATCAATGCCATATTTTCTAGAACTAAAATTCTGGGCAATATACATGATCACCAACTTTTAAGCCCTCTGAAGAGTCTAATATTGTAAAATAGCAATTCCTGAATTGATCACCGAATTACTAACAGAAGAACATTCACGCTCAGTATTTACCATTGGTGTCCTAACTAGATATGATACCTTGAACATTCATAAAATGAAGTCTTTATTTTTTGCCTGACACGTTCTGACTTATCCTCATTTCAGCTCTCACTAAGAACAGAAAAAAGAAAAAACCCACAAATCACTATTTTACTTGTTTCGACAAAAAACTGTTGCAAAGCGTTGCATGAGAAAAGATTGATACAAAGATTAAAAACAGTTGCCTCTACGGAGATAACATTTTGAATGAAAAGTCGTGTTAGTTTCTATGCGGGAAACAGTTTTAAAATCCTCTAGCAGGAATTTCTTTACAATGCACATCACATGCTAAATTCCATTTAAAATTAATGAACTCCCAGCTCATAATGAACTTCTCTTAAGTGCTGTCAGCACTTTTGATGGGGTTTCTGGTATTCTCCAGGTGGAAGCAGATAAATTTAAAAATCCAAAACTTAACAATGCAACCAAAGTTGTAAAAATCAGACTTTATCAGACTTACCGCCAGTGCTTTAGATAACTTTGTTCTATAGTTATTACAAACAATCGCATCAATCTCCTTAAGCGGCACATATGCAAAGCCATCTTTAATAAACACTCTTCTGGCTCTAAATAGATCCACAGCATCTGCAAGTCCAACCTGAGAAAGAAGAAAAATCCACACCATGGAACAGTAAAATAACGCATTAACAATATTCACAACCCTAAGATTCAATATGGACCAGGAAAGCCTTAAGTCATTCTCTGTCTTTTAACCAAGCTCTATCCAGGCAAAACACAAAGACTTTTGAAATTAAATGTTGACTTTGGAATAGCTGACCATTGTTTTGGTGAGAAAATACTGTTTAGTTACAGAAAGTCATGCAACCAGGCAAAATAAGGTACTTTAAAGTTTGTCTCTATGATTGTTAGTCAAATTATGGAGCTTCGCATCATTTACTGATTTGATATTTGAAAATGGACTTCCGTTGCCTGTTTCAGACACCTTGACATATTTGATTCATGTAGGCTACATATAAAAGGTCTTGGAACCCAATCAACTTCGCTCCAAAGAAGAATCAGTGGGCTACGTCTTGCAAAAAGGATTTCAGAGTAATACAATCAGACAAAACCTAGTTTCAGCAATAGATGTTTGAGAATGTCTCCATCCCGAGTGGTCTGTCAGTCAGGGAAGTTAAGTCTTTTGTCTGGGAAACATTAAGACTGTTTTTGTGGAAGACAAGGGGTGGCAGAAGAGGACAAGAGACATTAATGGCAGTTTAAAGCTCCCTTCATTTTCCCAGTCCCTGCTTCTACCCTTATACTGACACGAAAAAGAGGAACTCTCATTAGTGTCAGTTAATTTAGATCCTTTGATTAACTGTTAGCAATAGTATTACGTAAACCTAAAATTAGTAACTCCAAGTTTAACTGAAAGAGAATGAATCCAAATCTGCCGAACTTACCAATTTCTACTTACCTTATAGAACATTTGCTCTTTAACTTTAATCATACTGAGGCCAGGGGTTGATGTATACAACTCATTTGCCAATTCATTTTTCAGGTCTTCACTAATCTAAAATCAAGAGCTTGGTTTTAGACTGCTGAAATACTTTAGAATAACACTTTTTTTTTTTTAATTAATATGAGCTAAAAAGATTACTTAATCTGTAAATATGTCAACCCTTTAGTTGACGAGGGAAAAAGGATTACATATTCAGCAAGTGATCACTAATAACTAATTCAGCAGAAACCAGCAAAACCCTAGTGGTCAATAGTGTTAAATATCCTTCCTTCCGAAGCAGTAGTGAAGATTTTAAAATATAATAATTTTAAACATTAACACAAGAACTGTAAAACACGCTTTCCAAAAGCCAACCTCTTCAAAATAAAACTTGTGACAAACCCTGCTCATATCTAGAATTACTATATGCATTAAGTATGATGACTCAAAGGCAATTAGTAAGGACTTAAACAACTTTGACAGATTTTTAACAAAAACATCAGTTTCAGCTCATCTTTAAATCTAGACTTTTTAAAAAAATGACATATCATCTTATCTTCATGGATTTATCTCTCTGCTTTTGTTGGGTTTTTTTTTTTGTTTTGTTTGGGGGTTTTTTTGGTGGTTTGTTTGGGTTTTTTTTTGGGGGGGGGGGGTGGGGGTTAAGGAGCAAGAACAGTGGTATACTTTCTGTTCTCTAAATGTTAGTGCTTTTCCAGTTCCTGAAACAGGTAAGTTAATGTTCTAACTTAACCACATAAAGTATTTAAGCCAAAATTTCTAGCTTGAAAAATCAAGGACAAGGTTACACTTCCTAATATAAAAACTTAAATACTGCATATACATAAATATATATACTATGCTTTTTGACTATTTAATAACACACCAAAATCAGCACAGAGGCCACACTTAAAATTAGCATACTGTAATGATTTTACTAGTCAACAAATCATTTTGGGGTTTCATTCAACAGAAAATAATTAACAACAAAATTTGAAATTAAATTGTTCTGCTTTAAACCATGATTAAGCTGGGGCTTTGAAACCTGAAAAAAAGTAATAAATTATCACACACTAGAGACACCCAGACTCCAAACGCAAGATAAAAAAGGCACTGGGTGTCCTTCCTCTCCATGGAAAAGGATGGCCATAAGCCGTTCGGTTTCTTCTCTGAACGGGGCAGAATATCTCATTCGTTGAACAACACTCCTATGAAGTTAAATGGGCGTTTAAACAAAACTTTTTTCCTACTTCTCAGTTAAAAAAAAAATAAAATGAGAAAATGAAACAAAACACCTTTCTTGGAAGTCACAGGAAGGACCTTTTCATTTCAAACTTGGAGAAGTAGCTCAGGAAATCCCCTCTATGAAAGTGATTTGATAGATGCATATGAAGTGGCCGAGGCAGCTATATATACAAGGCTTACGGTTACTCTGTCCGCACCTCAATGTACTCTGTAGTACTCTCTCAGGAAAATCCGCTTTAAAAAAAATAATAATAAAGCTGCCAGCAAGGCAGAAGAATATAACTTCGAAGACAGAGGAAATACACAGTAGCATTACATTTCTGCATGTGAAAATCTAATGCTCAAGGAAAAACAGCCTTTAAGGAAACCATTTTTCTTTAACAGAGGAGCTGTATCAAAACGATTAAATGTCTTTGTGTAAATGATACAAGAAAACATTTTCTATAAAATACTCTCACTAACAATCTTATACTTGTTAGTCTTTGAAAGATTCCTGCTTTTCAAATGTGACACCCTGGAACTATATACAAATTTCACATAGTGCTATCAAAACCCTGCTTCTCCTTCCAGATGATATATTTCTTGTTAAAATAAGTATAAATCTTAACTCACCACATCAGCCCGCAATCTTGCCTTTCCCCTAGTATAGACCAAAGTTTTAATTTTCATTCCAGAATAGTGACTCCCATTTTTCAAATTTAACAGTTTCATGCTTTCTCAGTAGACATTGCTTAAGAAAGCCCAGTTTACCATGTCAGTGAAACTGTCTTTGAATAAAGATAATACAACATATTGTATAGCTATAGTGGTTACAATTGCATTATTTCTTCTAGAATATCTCACTAAAAAAAAGAACAAACAAAAAAAAACCCACACACATATCAAACCAAGCCAAGGATAGTTTTTTTTACAGAAAACCATTAAAACAGTCCAGTGACTGTTTTACAGACAGGCTTGCAATACTGGGGGGGAGAACGAGAAGAGGGAAAGGCAAGGATTCCTTGCTTATTTGATTTTCGAAAAACAAAAGCATTTTATTCAGTATTAATTTCAAGCGGTGTTTTTTAATCTTTCAATATACACATAAAATAATTATACTGACTCCAAACTTCCCCAGCTGTCTAGATCCTTCTTTATCAGTAATTTGACCATATCAACCTTGTACAGATGTAAAGTCACAGTGTTTTTTATATTTTTTTGCATCTTACTAGCAAACAATTTACTACTGTTGAGGTAAAAGCAATCCTGGTGAAACCTCCAGAAAAATAGGTTAATGGGCCACAACTAAAGATTTGTATAAGACTGTGGACAGTGTTACCAAAAAGATGGTTTCATCAGAACTTGTATTTTTTAAACAAGCACAAATATTATTGCAAAACAATATTTATCATATAAATAAATAACACTTATAAAGCTGTTAAATAATTTACTTCTTACAGACTCGGAGTATCCTACAGGTTAGGCAAACCTTCAGCAACCCTACAGACACTTTGCTCCTTGCCTTCTCACCAAATTCATGCTGCCTTCTTGTTTTCAGCTAATGGAGAGAGAGGAAGAAGAAACAAGGATATCCCTAGCTTCTAACTAAAGCTAGGAGATGACTCCAGAACGCGCTTAAAAATAGAACTTGCTTCCCTAAAGACTGAAACATTAAAAATAACCTTGCGTCAGCATTAAGGATTTCCCCTTTTTCACATAAAATTGTGTAAAATGGACTGAAGATGCAATGCAATGAAAACAAGCTCCTTACAGTCTTAAACTCAGACTCAAGCTTTCAGTTAGGTCATGCCTGTAGCTCCGTATACAGAGCAGCATGAAACACGTATCCTAATTTTTCTTGGTTCATTGAAGCTGGAAAAAGCTTTGGGTTGTTTTTTTTTTTCTTTTTTTTCCTTTTAATAAGAACACTACAGTTTGTACATTTAATAATTTCATCTCTAAAACGGCACCCGCAAGAACACATTCCGGTAATCATTAAAAAATTAGAGGCAATTAAATGCAGCTTTTAGAATTCTAATCAAGATCGGCAAGACAAACAAACCGCTTAACTTTTGACAGCACTCCGTGATGTTCGCCAGATGAAACACTGTGATGTTCAAAAGATTTAAAAAAAAAAATAATAAACAGAATTCTTCTGAGGGCATCAATCATCCGGTGCTCATCTGACGCTCCACACTGAACTGATTCAACCCACCCCGCAGAAACCAATTTACTAGTTTTGCCCAGTTAGTTTGTTGCCAGCTTATTAAAACCGAATCTGCTTATCACCATGTCAGTCTTTGCTTTGCACAAGCAAATAATACCACAGGAAAAGGATCTTCCCTTTTCGGCGACAGTGGGTCACCTATCATAGCTTGAAATAATTCAACACTTCATTGTAAGCTTTTGAGACGTAGGAAAATTAGAAAAATCAAGACGTAAAAAGGGAAGGCACGAGAGGTAAGGAAGGAAGCAAGGATTTGGGACAAGTTGCACTATTTCCAGTTTTCTTGCTTTCTACGTGCAGTTTATTCATTGATTTTTAATCACAGAATTGTCCTGCAAACAAAAAGACACATACATTTAGATTAAAATATGAATAATTTAATATGTAAGGCTTGGTTAAACAAACACTGGCAGTGAGGCAGCCCAAAAACTTCAAAATAAATTTGATGTCCCTGCTCTGGTTTAATGAAGAGACAAAGATGCATGCACACATTACACTACTACACACGCACAACTATTTAATTTTGCTGTTTCTAAGTCTCCCAGTAAAGAATGGCAACTCAAAGCTCAAGCCCTTTCCTTTTCCAAGGCTCAGCTTCAGGTGTTTACACGTACACATCACTGGTGTCCTTAGAAAGTGACCTTTTTAAAACTCACTTTTAGTCACCGAGAAGCTGGTACTCAACCAGCAACAACACCCTTCCCAAAAAGAGTTGGCATCAGTCTCAATTCTTGCCTATACTGCAATTCTAAGTACGAAACAGACAAAACGATCATTTCCTCAACGAAACGAAGAAGTCAACCTTATCCATTGCCACACATCACAGTACAAACTAACACCAAAGTATTAACCTAGATACCATTAAATTTAAGAACATAAATTTAAAGTGTATTCAGCCGGTTAATGAATAGTAGCTTGATTAGCAAAGGTCACCATTCCCAGCTGTCCTACCAGAAGTATGAAGAGCCTTAAATAAAACATTCCAGAGGCTCACAAATCTGTTGTTCACAAATCTGATGATAACGTTTCTTACAGATACGAATTCCATTTTGGCCAGGCACAAATGAATTCAGAAAAAAATAATAATTATTATTTTCCATGGTACTATGACTTAACTATTTTAGGACAAGTTCAGGTTGCTGGCATTCCTAAAAATATAAAGGGCTGCCCTTAGAATTATTATGCATTTTTATCCATCCACTGAAATGTTGTTAAGACTTTTTTTAAGTCAGGAGTGGGCACAGAAAGTACATTTTATGGATCTTCCTCAACTATGCAGCTAATTCATAGTTACCACAATCACAGAGAAACTCAGTGACATAGGTCCAGTTAACTACATTTCTGACAAACATTTCCCTGCATCCATGAAAAGGAAAGCTGAATAAAACAACTACTACGGATTACTCTAGAAACACCACCACATACCTATTAGCATCACCTATGATTGAAGAGCTAACGGAAAATCCTTATCAGAAATACAGCAACAAGTTAACAAGTGTTCTGCCATTTACAAACCAGGATGCTAACGTCAGGCTCAATTTTACAGAGACTTGTTAATAGATGTTTCTCTAGAGTCAATCACAGGATTAGCAGGGAACAGTCTTTGCAGAGGGTTTTATGAAGCTTACATCCAAAACAGTAGCTAGTAAATTCCACTTGCAGTATAATTACATCCTGCACAAGCTATCCTACCAGCTTTTATGCTGCTCTACTAAGGAGCAATATAAACATTTCCAAAGTTACTGCATTCGCTGATATGTGAAGAATAAATTAATTTTGGAAACATTCTTAACCTCAACCACTACAAAAGAACTTAACACCTTGATTATCCAAAGCAGGATCCTCCTTGTGTTCCTTCATCATTTCCAAGCCATTAGATAAATGGCAATAAGGCACAACCTGATCAACTACTGAGTGATACAGCACGTTATCACAAGCTGAAGACCATGGTGTAGAAGATAACTATTCTCCACTGCGTTTCTGGTACAGCTGCTATTTGAAATTACTTTAGAAATCCAGGGTTACAGAAGAACCTCTGCCTCAGGATTCAGACTGTATCCCAATTGTTGTCCGGTTGTTTTCAGATTAGGAGGAATAATGTTTTTATTCATCACTCCATTTTTATTGCAGCCTTTTTTGCAATTTATATTTCAAAGCAGATAATTTTTTCAAAGCAGGAAGAGTACATACTTAAAACCAGAAAGAGCATGTATAGTACCCAGTACAGAAGTATTCAACCTTACAGTGGACTCTAAAGGTCCTATTTAACTCAGATGATGAGCCACACAAAGCTGTTTAGTAAGGATCACTGTGCTCTAGGGCACTAATGGGGGCACAAGCAACTGTACAGTTTGCATTTTAGTTTGACTTCACTTTCACGAGTCAATTTTAAGCAATAAAAGCTATCTTCTAAGGGTCCATTTAGATTTCTGCAGATAATCAGCATCTGTTTCTAATCAAACTGAGATGATTACCAAATTAAAACTTTTAATTAGCATCTTTTACAATTTACAGTTTAGCATCAACTTTTAATTTTGCATCATTTACAAACTGTTGTTCATTATGTTTATGAAGGTGAAAAGAGACATCCCCAGTAGCTATATATTCTTCAATCACTTTTATTACTTAATTCCACAATTTTATAGATCACCACCAACACCATATGTGCAAATACATACATACAACTAGAATTACTGCAGCAAAATGCTAGTTTTCTCCATGGCTAATAAAAGTCATGCTTATGGTTCAAGTGATAAGGGGAACTAACACTCAAGGGTTAATAGTAGAGCCATCGCTTGGCTTAAGCTGTGTATCTATAACCTTAATATAACCTTAAGCCATTGCGTAAGGTGTTTAGGCAAAGAAAGGATGTGTTGAAACCATACAGTGGTCACATCGGCCTCGCAGGGAGATAAGGGAACAATTTGTATTCAAAGAAGGAACCCAGTTGTCTTGACAGTGCGATCATCTGGTTTCCCAGTCCCGTGGCCTGGAGCAGCACATTAACATTAAAGGCGAGAGGTACACAGCGAGGAAGACATAGGGCCTTCATCCCCGAGACCCCGGCCCACGACCACCAGGAGGCACTGCGCCTGCGCAGCTGGGAGGAGTTAAAGGCGGAGACCGTGGAAATGATTTCTGGGAACTCATTGTAATAAAGACCACCTTTTCGGGGAAAGGTTATGGATATCTATAGGCGCCCCTTGAATATGTAAGGTTTGGTTGTATAAATCCTAAGCTAACTGCCGCAGTGGGTGCACACGATTGTGGTGGGGCGACCCCCGGTGCTGCCCGGCACCGAATAAACATACCTACCCTACAACCTCACAGGCTGTGGAGCCTGCTCTCCGCACGTCACAAGGATCCATTAGAGAAGGGTAAATAAAGACCCCTCCTCATCCATCCTGCCAGAGCACAAAATAAGTAGCAAGTGCATGTTCTCCCCTCTTACCAGCCAACGCTTCTCCCTCTTAAGATTTATGAGATGTGTCTATATTCTCCCGTGAATAAAGCTTTATTTTAAAAGTCTGTAAGAGAATACTAAAACTCACTTTAAGCCTCCATCTTTTAATCAAACCTCACCCCATCTACCCATCCCTCAATGTTAGCTCACTGGAATACTCAGGTTGCTTTGCAACCAACCCCAATATTTTGGGTGGCAGCCAGTCAGTAAGAGACTGCTGTGTAAAAGACATTTCTTTGCAAACAGACCTGTCAGTCGGCCTAACAAATCCTGGGGCTGCAGTACAATGGCCTGAAGAGTACTACCTATTGGTTTAACCGGATTCCCACGCTGCTAATACTTCCGAGGAAAGAGGTCTCCCTAGGATTTCCTTCCTCTAATATGTAACTACAGTCAACTACAAGAGGTAGCCATAAACTCAGGTATCAATGGGGTTTTTTTTCCCCTTTATTTGGAACAAGCTGCCACTTGGTTTCACTTAAATCTATCTTCTGAAACTTGAATGATTAAACTGAGAAATCTATTACTTCCTTTGAAATTCAGTACTTTAGAATGAGAGTAATCTGCTAGTTTTTTTGAGGTGCTAATGGTATATGTGTTTCGCTGCCTTATTTGACAAGCTCTAGCACTTAGGAAAAAAACCCCTCCCCCTAAGCCTTTCCACATGCAATTTTCTTTCTATATGACTTTAAGCATGGGGCTAAGTGACAGAATATGTATTTTTAGCTTACTTTGGCAATAAGGCACTATTTCCCACTTAGACAGGCATCACTTCTGACCTTTGCTGTCACCTGTAAGACAAGCATCGTTGGTTTTCAAGCCAAGGGATAAATGTAAGATTCAAGTAGCAGGAAACTAAGATAAAATTCAGAAACATTTCCTTCACAAATGCAAACTGCAGCCTACTTGGACATAGTTACTGTTTGAGCTTGGCTTAAGTTTCCACACAGTAAAATCAGGCTCTAGACAGTTTCCAACTTTTAAGCATTTTTTTCCCCATCCTGTTTGGTGAAGGAAGAAATACTATTTGATGCCTCTGAAACGCAAAGCCATAAACCCAGTCTGAAGAACATTTTGGTTTATACACCTGGGACCAAAATGGATAATTAAAGTCACAGCCTTCTAGTGGCTAGACATGATATCGAGCGTTTTCTTTTGCCTATATCCGTCTTTAGTAAGGACACAAACTAGTCCCATTCTCATTAATCCAAATCTGACTTTAGGATCCTCTGTACCCAATAAACACAGTCCTAAAATATTTTTTCAAGAAGATGAACTACAAATATTTATACAACTGCCCCACTACTGAGATAAATGCTTTTGAAGAAAGCATAACAGTAATATCAGAAAGTCTCATAGGAGTGCTCTGATCATAAAAATGGAAATTAAAGAAGTTTAATTTCTACTGCTTAAAGCTGCTAAAAAGCACTTCAATCGCAACATCAAAGAGCTACTGTGGAAAAAAAATTAACACTAATGTATTTTGCTCTTTCCTTTTATTTTACAGTTCTTATTCTTTCCTCTCGAATGCTGGCAGATGCACTGCAGAGCATTAGCTCCCCCAGCTGACTATTCCCATCTGCTGTTCCTTCCCTATTACTATGATCCAAAGCATTTTATTAAAATAATGTGCTTTATAACAGCATTAAAAAAAAATTGAGATGGTTAATTTTGCAACAACTGGCACTTACCCAAAAATAAGGCATCTAGCCTAGAAGTTATAAAAAAAAGTCGTAATTTAAATTCAAGAGACTTTTCAGAGGTGAAGAAGTTCTAAGATACTTTAAAAAGGTTATTTTATGCTCTGTGGAGAGCAAACAGCAGCACTGAAAGATGTATTCAAGACGAAATATACCACGCTGAAGTTCTTTTCTTCTGCACACTGCAGAAAGATATCACAGAACAGAAGCATTGCAGGGGATCTAAATTCAATTATACATCATCCTATTATCATGTATTTATCTGTGATATAAACTATTAATTTTCATTTCCTGTGGAAGCAACAAAGAGCAAATATGTCTATTTCAAGGAATGAACAGTCTTAAGATAAGATGAAGGAAGGGTCACAGGAAATCAGAACAGTCAAGATGATGACCAGAACATCACTGAAAAATAAATTTAGGATAAAAGTCTGCATTCTCTTTCACTCCACATTCCAGTATATCAAATTAAATTCCTGGAGAGGTATAGCAACAACTCAAAGCATCTGACAGCACTTAGGATAAAACATAGGAGACAAGTAACAGCCCACCTGGATCTGTCAAAAAACAAATTGTGTTAAGCCAGTCTCAGTGCTTTTAACAGTGCAACAGACTTCAGGGACAGGGGAAAAAAAGCAGGTGTCATGCTCTGTCAAAAGCCCTTAAAGTCACTTTCATAAGACACTTTCACAAGCAAATGTCCAAACAGTTCCACTGAATCTCCTGTGACCGGGGTGCAAAACCAACTGGAAAAGCCACGCGTGGAAGAATTCAACTCAACAACAGAAGGATGCATTAAGTCAAGTTCCACAATTATTTAATTTTAAACTAAAAATTAATATTTTGGTTACTAAGCTGCATATTAAAATAGGAGCAGATTACATTTTAAAATGCCATGAGGCTGGGGTCACTGCAGCGGTTCTAGAGAACAGAATCAGAGAAGAGAATCTGGTCTAAAACTAACAGCTGTATTTCAGCAGAGACACTTCAAGGTTCTACATCTGAGCCAGTTCTGTCCAAAGAGAAGAAGAGCTGACTAACCAGGAGTGCTGAGAAAAGAAAGGAGTTATGTGACCTCCCCATCTGCAGCTTAGGAGTCTCTACATCATTCTACTGGTGGGATGGGAGGGAGGAAATGCAAATACATGAATTTAATCTCCATGTCATCTTAGAATTGGCAATGATTCAGCTGGAATATTCTGACCTTCTGACACTGCACTTAAAAGACGTTGCCCCACTAGAAAACAGCAAAGGACACCCACAGAAATGGCAAACCACCACACACAAAGAAAGGCTAAAAGAAGAAACAACAAGAAAGCACAATTAGCATTATACGTAGAAGACAAGTACAAAGAGGAAGAAAAGAAAAAAACAACAAAAAAAAGAAAGATAATTTAGACTTCTGCTAGTAGAGTTTCCTTTTAAGGAAACATTACCCAAAATATTAACTTAGAGTAACTGGCAAGTTAGTTGCCAATCCAGGGGACTCCACTTCTAACTACTGACCAAAGTTAAGATAGCAGTATGAGAAGGTAACTTTTGACTCAGTTTCTCCTTTAGTGCTATAAAGCACAAATTGGCCTAGATTAGAAAAAGAAAAAAAAAAAAGCATAAATAAAGCTCTAAAGAGAATACTCTCACCGCTTTTCCAAAATATCTTAAGACTGCTGAAAGAAACAGAATGTATTAGAGATGCCTATTTATATTTCAGAAGCATGCAAAAATCCAGCCTAAGATCTAGGAGTTGCGGTGCAATATAACATACACAGACATAGCCTTGAAGGGCAAGAAAAAGATAAGCAGCATACAGTGTGAAGTAAAGAATAAGTTCACTCTATTTTTACGCCTTCAGGTTATCATCGCTGCCACGATTAATTACCTCCCCAGTGTTAGGTCCTGTAAGACCAAATATGTGAAAATAGGAAGCTCAACACCTTAATTCAAGAATTTCTAGGAACACCAGCGACCCAGGTATCTTGCACTTTTCCTCAAACTTATAGACACATTGAAAGCTTTTCAATAACCACTTGTGGCAGTTGCCGTAAATATTCTGATGCTGCCAAAAAGGCTATCAGAACATCAAATGATAAAATAGGACTTATCTCACACTATGAAGGTCTAAAAGCACTTTTATAACAAAAAATGTGTAAGTACGGTCACATCTCAAGGGCTTCTGATCTGGGTATGCACAACCAGCTACAAGAAAAAAGGGAAAAGGACAAGTGAAAAGGTTGGGGTAGGAACAGGGGGAGGAGTAAGGGGGTGCATACGTAGCACAGCAGGTGGAAAACCACACAGAGGACCAATCTCACTGATAAAGCTACATGACAAAATGGGGCTTGGGCATAATGTCAACTGACTCCAAACAGGTCTTGCATCACAATCTAGCAGAAATAAAATCAGGCACGCCTAACTTAAACAACAGAAAACATCAAATGCCCACAGCTTGTGGCAAAAAAGAAAAACGATCTAGTTAAAGCCCAAGTGTCACTTGCCTGTGAAACCATTTACTTTATATAGTTCCTTCAAATACTGAAGAACTTACTCCAAGATTAAAACATTTTTTTCAATGACTATAATATTTAAAATATTCATTATACTTCCCTTTAAATATCTTAAAAAAAAAATCTGTATTAGAGGCTTTTACTGCCAGAAACTGTCAGGCATTATTGCTGTAATTACTCATTTATAGTAAGATTTTAATGCTTTAATCTCCTAAATTAATGTAAATCTCAACTACACACCTGTGTTTGCATATTCTCTGTGATGGGCTCTGTCACCTTAAATGCCAGCATTTACTTCTCTTGAGTGCTGCTTAAGGATTTCCTGTGCTCCCTATGTGACTGACTTTGCCTATAGACTAATGTGCCTTGAGAGCTGAAAATTACAAAATGTACATAAAAAGCTTCAGTATCTATCTGGATGATGACAGCACTACCCCTTAGAAACCTTTCTTCTTTCTTTTTTTCTTTTTTAAAGTACATAAAGTATAGAAAAGACTGAAAACAATCTGAAATACCTTCAGAAGCATTCCATGATTCTCCTGTTACGGTGATAGATAAATATTCAACAATATCAGGGGAAAATACTCTTACAGTATAGATTAAAAATAAGCAAGCTCTAGAAACAGGGAACAGATTAGTAAGTATTTCTCATTCACCAAAAAAAAAAAAAAAAAAAATCCAGTTATACAGCGGAATCTTCTTTTCATATTGAACGTCCCATATTAAAGTGTCAAGAAAGGCAATGTAGCACTTCTTTCAGGATAAGGAAACATCAAAAGCAGGATACACTCACATTTGAACATATTCAACGGCTGACAAACCACGTAACGCTAAAATACCATAAACATATACAATCAGGTGAAAACGGAGCAAGTCATGGATCCATGTGTGGTGGGTTGGTTTGTTGGTTGTTTTTTTTTTTTTTTTTTAAAAAAAGTTCACCTTAGTTTTGAAGCAAGACTATTAACCCATCTTCCAGTCTCTTCTCCCTTAAGCAGTTCCCCAAAATTTGGTGCACACCTGACAGCAAAGTTGAGACAGGCAAGATCACAGACTGAGGTCCAGAAATTAAAGTGTCAAATAAGGATAAAAATAGGCTTTACTGAAGAAGAGAACTGCAGAATCACTGAATAGAAAGTTTAGCAAACGTTCCTTTAAGTCCGATGCTCTAAGCTGAACAACTAGATTCTTTTTGCAAGACAGCAGGATTTTAACTAACATGAAGCAAATGCTATTCGAATTGCCATTTTCCCAGGGAACAGGTAACATCAAGAGAAATACCCCACAACTGGCTATCAAATAGATGAGAGTGCCCTAAGCAAACTACACTTTAAACGAGCTAGTAAATACCTATGATAATATTTTATCAAAATATTGCTTCCTAAAAGTTGTTATTGTGAAAGCGTCATGTAACAAGTTCTACTCCCAGGCCAAGCCTAACTACTCCCAAGTCAAGCCTGACCACTCCAGGAACACACACGGAAGGGACTTCTGTGAAATAACGCACCATAGAGTGAGTGAGTGAGTGTCTGCATATACAACATCATTTCTATTTGCCCCCAGAAGTTTTAACTCCTGTCGAAGGTAAAGTCCAAAAAGTTAAATTACTTCAGTGTCGTCTTCTTTACTGGGAAAGAGATGTATTGTAAACATCCCCTTTGACACCACGGTTCAACTACAGCTTAGGAAACACGACATAAATTCTGAATTATTTAAGTTCTCAATACAGTAATTTTAAGGGGGAAGCTATTCATGAAAGGTTTATAAATTATTTTATCAAGACAGCAATCATCTTCCAAATTGATTGTTTTAATTTTTAAAAAGATGCCAAAAAGAAAAGATACATCTAAAAAAAAGTTTAAAATTGTCTGAAGAGCACAAATCTTAAATTATTTATTTTCTAATGCAATACCAACAGCTTTAAAGCTGTTTAGTTTAAAGGTGCTGGTATTGCATTAGCAAATAAATGACTGCATTAGAAAATAAACTATGGAAATGAACTAATTAAGACACCTACTCTCAGATACTACAAAGTAGCCTGTATTACTTTTGTCCTATTTGCAAGCAAAACAGCACTTCATCAAAACACCTTTTTTTTTGCCAAAAAAAAAAAAGTTGTGGTTTTGTATTCTAAGAGCCCAGCACTCATTACACTACACAGGATGTTTTAACCAAAAGGAATAAAGAAGATAGTTTCACTCCTGACTCAAACCATGGCCAAAAATCAAAAGCTGTGGCAAGTTATTGTCAGAGATGTCAAATACATCCCCTCAGAAGTTGAGACCACTGAGTTTTTCAAACTAAGAAGTAATAAAATTCCAAATAATCCTCATCAGTCTCTGTTCTTGGGCACAACCTCAGCCCTTGCCATCATTTCTATGATGCCATAACTGGTTGGCTGGATGAGGGGAGGGCAGCAGATGTCATCTACCTTGACTTCAGCAAGGCTTTTGACACTGTCTCCCATAACATCCTCATTGGAAAACTAAGGAAGTGTGGGCTGGATGAGGGGACAGTGAGGTGGATTGAGAACTGGCTGTGTGACAGGACCCAAAGGGTAATGGTTAATGGAACAGGTTCAAGCTGGAGGCCTGTAACCAGTGGTGTCCCCCAGGGGTCAATACTTGGTCCAGTCCTGTTCAACATATTCATCAGTGAGCTGGACGAGGGGACAGAGTGTATCCTCAGCAAGTTTGCTGATGATACCAAGTTGGGTGGGGTGGCTGACACCCCGGAGGGCCGTGCTGCCATCCAGAGAGACCTGGACAGGCTGGAGAGCTGGGCAAGGAAGAACCTCATGAGGTTCAACAGGGAAAAGTGTAAGGTGCTACACCTGGGCAAGAAGAATGTCAGGCACCAATACAGGTTAGGCGTGGACCTGCTGGAGCCAAGCTCCGAAGAGAAAGATCTGGGAGTCCCGGTAGACAGCAAAATGACAATGAGCAAGCAATGTGCTCTTGTGGCCAGGAAGGCCAACGGAATCCTGGGCTGCATAGGGAAGAGTGTGGCCAGTAGGTCGAGGGAAGTCATTCTCCCCCTCTACTCTGCACTGGTGAGGCCACAACTGGAATACTGCATCCAGTTCTGGGCTCCCCAATTCAAGAGGGATAGGGAACTACTGGAAAGAGTCCAGCGAAGGGCAACAAAGATGATTAAGGGATTGGAGCATCTCCCTTATGAAGAAAGGCTGAGAGAGCTGGGACTCTTTAGCCTGGAGAAGAGAAGGCTGAGGGGAGACCTTATTAATGCCTATAAGTATCTCAAGGGTGGGTTGAAGGAGGAGGGAGCCAGACTCTTTTCAGTGGTTCCCAGTGACAGGACGAGGGGCAACGGGCACAAGTTGGAGCATAAGAGGTTCCACTCGAATATGAGAAAGAATTTCTTCACGGTGAGGGTGACAGAGCCCTGGCACAGGCTGCCCAGGGAGGTTGTGGAGTCCCCTTCTTTGGAGATTTTCAAGACCCGCCTGGATGCAGTCCTGAGTAGCATTCTCTAAGCAATCCTGCTTCAGCAGGGGAGTTGGACTAGATGATCTATAAGGTCCCTTCCAACTCTAAAAAAATTCAGTGAAATCAGTGACCTCACAACCTCTTCTTATCCAGCCTACCATATCTGCGCTTAAAGAAAAGGAAAACACCACTGCTATTTATGTAACTTTTTTCCCCTCTACCATTTACAAGTAACCGGAAGAATATCAGCTGTCAACGGCTCCAGTAGGGTCTCAATCTCAGTAACAGCCGAACATCTATATCAGAGTTTAAAACAATTTAAACTTTAAAATAAGTGCAAATAATTTAAAATTTACAGAAGTTGCTGCACCCAAAAAAAAAAAAAAAGCGTAAGAACGAGGTCCATCATTCCCGCTCCCCCACTGTTATTTCTGCTTTCCTTCTACCCTCTACCTTTCCTGACATTTTATTCAATACCCCATTTTATTCAATACCTCTTGCATATGCTGGCATAAATTGGTAGAATAATATAAACACTAATATTGCAGAGCAGCGTAAAATTTTGAACACCAGACCAACGTTCCAGCAGGCTGAGCTGCACCGGTCCGAGCATCCTGAACACTTACCAGAAAACACATTGGCCAAAGCTATTTCCTCCAAGTGATTAAAATGCAATCTACCTGTTAGTAGTCCCAAAAAGGGTCTCAAATATAAACTCAAAGCAAACTTTCAGTTTTTTCAGAAAGCCCAGGATCCAGAGGCTTCTCACAAAATACTAAAGATGGACTAACTCAATGCAGTGACAGCTTTGTAAAAACATTTCAGCAAAGAACTTACCTAAGCTTCAAACTTCCATAATTTATACTAAATGTAGAGAAGCTTATTACCACAAACATTGTAGAAATTTTGAACAATCATACTTCCTATATATATATTCAAACACAAATTCATTATACTGAGATCATCATCTTTAATCTAAATACTTTGACCAGTTTATACCCTCTCTTTTACAAGTAAAGGGCATCTTTATAATCAGGTAGAGCTCCGCAGAGCAAATATTTCCTTCTTTTAACAAACCCCTTCCCATGTATTTTGATCCATTAGCAATATAAACATCTGTCACAGGACACAAGAAATCCCATTATAAAAGTGAAAACACTCATTCAATTTCATGTCCATTTTTATTTTCAGAAAGCTCTTGTTCTTTGATAAAAACTCTCTTTAATCATGAGATCAGAACTACTATCATTTCAAATTCTTCACAGCTGACTGTTATATAAAAAATTCAAAGTCTGATATTTTTCTTCTACTTGTTAACAGCTTCCTTCCTTCCAGAAAGTTGCTAAATAAGACTTCTGGTGCCACAGTCTTCAAAGAAAATCTTCACAGCTGCTTAAATACTATCCCTGGGTAGGAATGAATACTTCTTGATTCTATAAAGCAAGAATTCTCGATCTATAATTCACAAAAGCTCAAGAATTAAGCCTGCAAAACCTCTGCAAAAATTATAAGAACACACATCTCGCTTTCCCATGCACGTAAGTAAACATGAAAAAGAGAGAAGTGACAGTTATCGAATTCTCGGTGTTTAGCTTGACTGTTGTTGCTGTAAATGAAGATAACCGTGACAAAACTGTACGAGATGACCCATTTACTCCCCCCTCCACAAAATGTTGACAGGTTCTTTTATTAGGTATCAAGAATCGCTTCTTACAGTGGTTCTTAGAATTGGTAACTGGAGACATAGCTACGCCACACTACCCCGAGGTCTGAACTCGGCAGCTCTGGCCGACCTCAGATTGCAATTCTGAGATGCAGAACCATTATCTAGAAAATGCAAGGCACCTGTCTTCTCTTTAAAGGAATTTAACTTTCTCACGATACCTCAAACAATTAAAATCCAATAGGAGAATACCTATCAGTTTACCAATGTAGAAACTGGATTGCAATATTCGAACTTATTTCCTTTTCCTGGAGACCGTTCCCTTTTCTAACAGGCAGAACACAAAGTTTGATTTCCATCTTGTATTATGCACAGTAAGGCATGAAAACACTACAACTTCTAACCGAGAAGTATGAATAGCACAGTTCGTCTTCATTTCCCTTTTAAAGCCTTTTTATAAATCCAACACTGAGAAAAAAAATACTGCTTTTACAGTGACCTTATTTTTTAGTGGCCCCTACATAGCACCACAGAGTTTAGACCTAGATCAGATACCTATGGAATTCCTTAGTAATATTCAAATATTTTACACACTATAGTGTGAGGAGCGATCAGTTTTGCATAAATTCCAGTTCTGGTGAGAAGGGGTGAAAGCCAGCAGAAGCAGGGAAGCAGATTTTCAATTAAATGAAACTTGGTTTCCTCAATAGGCATAAGAAAGTAATACCTTCTCAATCATTTTGACATATTGAAGGTACATTCAATAGCACAGAACCAAGCCGTACTCCTAGCCATTTCCAGCAACCTGCAAACATTAATTTATTCTCACAATCCTGAATGCTGAAACTATGACAGGACAATATGAGACTGGGGAATAGGCAGCGGAAATACAGCTCCACAAACACACCACTCGCTGAAAGGTCTGCTGAACCAAAGAATGACATTTCCAACAGTCCCTCAAAGACCCAGGAAAGCCAATGTGTTACTGTTTAGCTGGACAAATTAATTCCCAACACCGCACCAAGTCATCTTTCATCACCAACATGCAGTGCTGCCAGATCTTCCAATCCAGCAATATAAAATGCATGTCAGTCACATATCTTAGATTATTTAAGCTCTTCTAGTTAAGCAGTATTTTAAGAGAAAGGTTTTTTCAGTAGAGTGGTGATTGTACATTAAATTTTATTAATTAAATTTACTCTGAGAGCTACAGGCAAAGCTGGAGCTTTCTAACAAAATAATTCAGAGATGCAACGCAAAATTTTAACGAACTCATTGGTGCAGAAACTGCAATAAACATTTTCCTCTAATCCACTCAGACAAGAGAAGCGGTATATAACAGCAGGAACACTTTTGTACTACCCCTAAAAAGTCTCAAAAGCAACAGTTGTTTGTCTATACAGATTTGGTATCTTTAAGGTTTTTCAAGATTTGGTAAAGAACTAGAATGACATTGTTCATTAACTTGCTTTTCTAATTACACATTTTTCAGTTAAGTGTTGGTTGACTGAAGAAGACTGAAATTCTCTCATTGCAGCACAAAATTACATCACTTAATCCTCATTTCTGCAGCACGACTGTTCTCCAAGTTCAGAAGTTCTGCGTGATTGTTTTTTAAAGCCACAAGTGCACTTTTTTATTTTTTAAACAGAAGCACTAAAACTATCTTAATGAGAATTTTAAAAAACATCAGGCACATGCTATATAACACAAATTCAGAACGTAACATACTTACAGCTTCAAAAGATAAGTTAACGTATTCCAGGAATTTCTGCCTTAAACTCTCAGTCAGTTCATTGAAGCGATATCGCAAGAGATCCATTTCTTGTTGAAGAAACCAACGCCTGAGATCCTCACTGCAAAGAAATAATAAGAATAAAAAACCACCTGATAATGTTTTCTGATTACACATTCCCCCTTTCTTCATAAACTAGACGTCAAATCTAGCGAACACAGCATTAAATGTACTGCTGACTTTGGCATAGGACCCACAAACTGAGGAGCCTGGAAGGTAGGAAACCTTCAGGAAGGACCCCTCAACCAGAAAAGACTTTTGAAGAGACAATACACAAAGAAGCGTGACTGCAGATGTTTTGGAAGAACAGAGGTAGTCAGTCTCAACACTGCTCTGTAGGTATCAAAGGAGTTGGTCTTTCTTAACTGGTACTCACCATTTCTTACTTGGTTTAGATAAGAATAACCAACTGCACATAACGTTCTCCTTTGGTACTTAGAGGACAGCTTTTTTTCTTGTCAACATGGCACAGTATTTCTTCATTGTAAAATTAATGTCACAATCTGATGAGGCAAATATGTTATGAAGCCTACTTCTTTTAATTCTCACTTTTACTTTGGGGTATCCTCCAGCTGAAGGAACATGCACATCTCTCATATACTATAACAACAGTGCTCTATGCTAGGCAAAAAAACACCCTGGAAGCAGGCAAAAGGAAACTACACGACAATGAACCTGGGTGAGGAGCACAAATAGAACATCTAACACTTGACAAAAGAGCAAAAGGGGTTTAGCAACTGCAGGTGAGCAAGTAGGAGAACAAACCCAGGGACAGGAGTCAGCAGACAGCATTAAAGGAAAACAACACTGAAGCCAGTCTCCAAGTACGCATATTCCTCTTTGCATACTAACATCCCACCACTCAGATTCCCAGGCATCAGCACGTTACTTCAAGTTACAGCGAGTAGGTACCAGAATACTAGTAACAAAAGCCACCCTGCACGAACAGGCACAGAATGCAGGTGGTACTGCATCTTGCTATTACAGGGCATTCTTTTAAAACTGTCCCCCAAGAGCTACGCTGTGGGCTACTGCCATGAGAATTTGGAGAGCACAGAAATACTACAGTCTTACGTGTTCTCCTCACAGGATTTAAGGATCTTTTCCCAGAGCGTACCAGTGAATTACAACACAGTTTTTTGTGGTTTTGGCTTGGAGAAAAGTAGTTATTATTCAAATTATAATTCCAGATGGAAAGGCTCTGTTAAGGTGCTTTGTCAAGTGGCCAGCTTCAGTGCTGATGTATTAATAATCTGTGCCACTTAAAATGGAAGTCAATGCTTTTGACTGATCTTCCGTGGTTCTTCTGCGATCATCTTGGACCATAACAAAATCCTAGAAGTTGACAATTTTACTCTTTTCCTAATTCATCAGCTTTACACTGCATTTGTTTTCCTACACAAGGAAAAAAAAACTAAATTAAGCATATATAGTTACTCAGAAGGCCAGGCAGTGTCTTGTTCTTCCTTTCCTTCAGAAGAGTAGATCAAAGGCTGTAATCCGACCTACCCGCTTAAATTCCCAAAACAAGAAAATATTACTGTTATCTGTAATAAACACACACACCTACCTGGATTCTTCCTACAGCTGACAAACTAGCTGACGAGCTGGCTTGCGTTACTGTAAATGTCCAGCATATACTTTAAAACTGACCTTCCTAGGCATGTCGTCACTAGGGTATTATTTATGTTCATATTTTTCTTACGTCTTCAGAAAATTTTACATCATTTCTAAACCCAAATCACATCTTACACTCATTATTAACATTTTTTTAAAAGTGTACAATCTCATTCCAAACATATATTAATAACAATACTTATCAGAAACCACAAGCTTAACTGAAAAGCAATGTCACTGTCATTAAATAACTAATTAAGCTGCTGCTGCTGAAGATGAGACAATTGCAGGTAGCTGAAGCACAGACATTAAGAATGTCTCCTCGTTTTTTGCCACTTAAAACTTTTTTGTATGCAGAATACTCAACAGTTTAAATCAGATCAGCAGATTCCCCACTAGAAAAATAATATGAAAGAACAGGAACTTTCATATCAGAGAACAGCACTGGGGGGGGAGAAGGTGTGCATGCAGAAATCAGTCCTCTTCACCCCCCCAAGGACAGTAGGACAGACCGGCAAACTTGTTATGAAGCATCAACACAGAAGTACTTTAGAAAGGCAAGAAAATGCTCCTAAATCAGGAGCTTAAAACTAGTAGCTCACATTCCGCAATTACATATGAGAGCTCAGTTACCAACAACTTAATGTTAACTTGTGAAAAGCCTTGACAAGGGCCTGAGCTCTATTTTACTAGGCAACCAACACCAGAAGATTCCTCAGAATTTAAAGTGTCAAAAGGTAGACAGCAAGGGGAGCGTTGGTACAGAAAGCACACAAGTTAATGCTAGTCAATGTCAGAAGCAGCAATCTCATCACACAAGTCTAATTTATCATATAGAAAAAAATGGCAGGAAACAGAGAAAAGGCCTGGCTAAGTTTGATAAAGAACTTATGTCTTTGTTATGCGACACAGAGAGAAAAGGAAAAAAAAATGCCAAGCACAAAAGTATGTTTGAAAGTTTCCTGAACAGAAGAGAGAGTTTTGCTGTCAGAGTGAAGGCAAGACTTATTTCTTCCATCTTAAGTAAGTAAAGTGAAGATTATGCTCCTACGACTTTCAAGATTCTTCAGAGCTAATGTGATAAAATAAAGAGATGCAACAGACAGAAGCAGAAATGCATGGTCACAGTCAACATGCAAGTAAAATTCTCTTTAGAGCTGTGTTTGCTGGGAAAGTGAATAAAACAATAATTAATTTAATGCGACATTACAAGAGGTGTGAAAAGAGGGTATGGATGAAACTGTTCAGTCAAGACTGTACATACCATATCTTAGCAACATCATATGGGAACAAGCTTTAAAGTCTTGGATTTCAGAAGGCAGAAGGACAGTCAGGAGATGATTACTATGTTACAAATTTAACTGACAAGAACGGTGGAGCCGGCCACTTCAGACCAAAACCAAACATAAAAACTTCAGATGTAAAAACCAAACCAAAATAATCCAAGTTCGTAAGTGAGGACTGATGCAAACTAAGAAAAAAGGCTGATGTAAACTCGTGCCCCTGGGTGGCACTGTTGGCCAACTAGAAACTTAAAAAGGCAGTGTCACAGGAAGACAAGCCTGTAAACACAACTGCCTGGCAGGCCACAGGGAACTGAATTCAAGCTACTTTGCACTTATGTCTATTTAAGTAGGCTTTTTCAAACACTCCTACCTTAATAGCTTTCATCAATTAACCTAATGATTTGTGCCAAGCTTATTTTTCTGACCTAGTATGATAAAAACTTAAGAGAACAGTATATTCTATTTGCCTCCCAATTTTATCTTTTGGGGAACGTGCCAGTTTCAGAGCATAGAAATATCTCATCCCTGAAATAGCTGCTTTTCAGGGAAGAATGAAGAATGAAGAATGCTGGCTACAGCGTCACCTCACAGTGCTTAAGATGCTATTTTCCATTTTAGGAATAATCACTAAATCCCCCTTTTCAAAGAAACAAAAAAGTAAAACAAACGACTTTAAGTAGAAACTGACTATAAGGCTGCTTTACTGAAACACTGCATCAAACTACAGGTATACAAACAGGAACACAAAAATACATTTGCAAGTAGTTTAAAAAAAGCATGCCCTGGAGCCCCATCCAAGCCCCTCCTCCCTAAGAAGGGGTCTTTCCCCCTAAACTGCAAAGCCAGGCTCTTTCCTGCTGATTCTGTGGCCCAAAATTGCTTGTATTCATTTCCGCAAAGTGGTTCACCTTCAACAAGCTGCCCACCTCTGCCCTGCCTGTAGTCTAATCCTTAAGATACTTCCCTGAAACACGGGGTTTGAAATGTGTCTCCCATTTATTTCCTAAGCAAGCAGTGCAGTCAAATAAGCTCTTACAAAAAAGAGCTTTTAACTTTTAAAAAGTTAACTTGCAGAGAAAAAGAAAGCAGTCCAATTATTTGCATTTATCATTAATTCCAGGAAATTCCATGGCCATTATACAGACGCAGGGCAGGGGGGGGAAGATATCACATCAGTGACAAAGGCAGATGTTTAGCCAAGTCCCTGCTTGGTTATTTCAGACCGAGGCAGCCTTTCACTCCGGGTCCTGGCCACAGTCCTTAGGGAATTCCACTCCTGAACCGAACACCTAACCTTCAGGCTTTTGCTACGTGGCTTGTATTGCCTTCTGTGAATCTGACCCAAACTCATCTTTCCTGAAGCCACAGACCAACCAAAAATAGATGCCTCTTGAATTCCAGATCAGATCCTTGCCACCAGACAATTCTACTTTCCAGAACAGCAGAACTTTCTTTAAATGCATCACTACCAACACCCTTCAAGCGTCTCATCTCCCACAGAAAAGCAATAGTCCCATCTAAATAACAACTGAATGCTCTAAGTGAAGTTTTACAAGAGAGGATAATGGAAACCAAACTTACTATTCACAGTGTCACGGAGCTTTTTAATCCCAATCTATTTAAGGATACTACCTTGGGGGGGAGGGAGAGGGGCAGAAATTGGTAGAAACTTACAATGTAGGTAAAGCAAGATATCTTCTTGTAAAAACCTGCAGGACCAGTATGACTAAGGGAGTTTATAAAAAAACCACACAACATAAGCACTAGAAAGAAACCAGTATTACATTTGTTATTTGTAATCATAAGTTAGATTAAAGAACAGTAGTAGGAATTTCAGTTCTAATTTTGTTATTCAGTTTCCTCCTTTCTTTCAGGATTTTAAACTACACCATCAGAGTCACTGTAGTGAAGGCTCCTGCCGACCTTCACATCCACAACCTGTTCCTCATTGTACAGGCATCACAGATCTAGCTGGCTCACCAATCACGTGCATCTACAAACTTTCTTCAGCACAGCCCAGATGTCTTTTGAAAGGGCAACATGATGGGACGTGAATAATCCAGAAGATTTCCAGGTGGTTGAAGTCATCCAGGGCCTGTGATGGTGAGGCTTCCTCCCTCTGGAGGCTTTTGAGGCCTCTGCTACTCTGATCGGATGGTCTGTAGCAGGCTCCTACTCTGTTGTTAGCCATCTTGGTCTGCTCTCCAACACTTGCCCCAAAACTCTCAACTGTCTCATGAATCACTCCAAAGAAAAGCCCCATCCATTCCAGCTCCAAATCTTGGCCTAGAGCACAATCCCTCTTATTCAGACCTTCATGGTCTGTTTTTGCCTATGAATCTGTATCCATCCATAGTAGCACTTCAGTCATGTCAGCTATCACGGTATCACAATATGTATTCTACCACACTCATCTAATTTAAAATATATTGCAACGTAAAGTGCGATTGAATTAACAATTAAAAACAGCATACACTTCATATTTGCTAGTTTTAATTCTAAAAAAGGACTACAATGGCAGTCAGAAGTTCACGCTGATGAGTAACAAAGCTGCTAACAGACATAAAGCACTGACAACCCCTATACTTTCATCCAAAAACTAAGCTGAAGCAAAAGGAATATGCTTGATGAAACCGACTTTGTGCCTGAGATTTCACACGACAAAAAAAAACCTGCAGCGCAACCATCCATGGCATTGAATTTGGAAAAAAAGCAGAGTCAGTAAGTAGAGGAAACTTCAAACTCGGATGATATTTTTAGTTTGCCAGAAACAAGGCGCTCTCTTTAGACAATAATATAAAGCCTATTTACATAGTCAGGTCTTTGGTTAGTAATCAACAGTTAATTTAAACTAAATTATCCATCACTGACAAAGCCTGACAAACAAAACTGGTGTGTTTTAATCTCAAAAAATATGTCACAAGGAAGAGACTCCAATGAATGTTTCGTGCTGTGATGGTTTTGGCTGGGGTAAAGTTAATTTTCTTCATAGTAGCTGGTATGGGGCTGTCTTTTGGATTTGTGCTGAAAACAGTGTTGATAATACCTGAATGTTTTAGTTACTGCTGAGCAGGGCTTACACAGAATCAAGGCCTTTTCTGCTTCTCACACCACCCCAACAAGTAGGCTGAGGAGGTACAAGAAGTTGGGAGGGGACACAGCCGGGACAGCTGACCCCAAAGGACCAAAGCAATATTTTATACCATAAGACGTCATGCTCAGTAACAAAAAGCTGGTGGAAAAAGAAGGATGGGGGGACGTTCAGAGGTATGGTTTGTCTTCCCCAGTAACTGTTACACCTGATGGAGCCCTGCTTTCCTGGAGATGGCTGAAACACCTGCCTGCTGATGGGAAGAAGCTTTGTTTCCACACACAGCTTTTGCTTTACCTATTAAACTGCCTTTATTTCAACGCATGAGTTTTCTCACTTTTAATCTTCCGATTCTCTTCCACATCCCATCAGGAGAGAGTGAGCAAGCAGCTGTGTGGGACTTAGTTGCTGGCTAGAGTTAAACCAGAACATGTGCATAAAACCCAAAAGTGTATCTTTTTTTTTTTTTTAAATTATTACAAAATCTGTATATTAATTTTTATTCCAAGTATCCCTTTTCATCACAGTTGAAATCAGGGTCCTAGCAAAAAAACCTTTGTTTGAGCACACTCTCTACTTAGTAGCCATGCAATCCTAAAATACTGTAACATCTATAACAGCATAATGTAGTATCTGTATACATTTAAAATTAATTTTAAGAGTACGGCATAATCCAAAAAGTACTTACGACTGACAGTAAGCAAGGCGTAGTATGAAATGAGAGATATGGTCTTTTCTTCTTGCCTCATAATCATCCTCAGCCAAAGCCTACAGAACATACGATTATTATTATTTCAGAGAAATAATCTCTTCCAAATTAAAAATGCACAATTAACTTATCATTGCTGTTCAACAGTGTATTAATACTCATCCTTAAGACAATAAAGGCAAGACTATTAAAGAAGGGGGTTGTCCTAAAAAAAGGAACCTATACTCTCAAACAAAAACTACAACTCTGACAAAGTGACAGAATTTAAAATTTACGAACAGTATTTCATCACCTGTGCTTTTATTCAGAGTCTGACTAGTGTAAAGAAAATGGAGTAAAGTGCAAGAGAATTCCCTTTTTTCATTTTTACTTACTTTGTAGGGAAACTTAAGTCTCCGGAGCTCAGCCTCCAGCTTAGTTTTGTATGAATCACTACTTCTTACATAGCTGACACCAAGGTTTTCAACTACTTTGAGCACTGGGGAAAAGAAAAAAGAGAAAGTCCATGTTAAGAGACAATATATTGAATAGAAATCTAACAGCATCATGTCTTGGGAAACGCACAAACTGGGGTAAGGCCACAGGAATTGCTTTTAGGAGTATGAGGAGCAAAAGGGTATGAAACTTGGAGGATCAGGTCTGGCCCCCCTTACCCTGTAGCCCACAAATCCTAAACAGCTCACCCAGCTCTGAGATCCACACAGTCAACAGGGAAAAGGAGAAACCTAACTCTGATGGATCAGTCCCTGGACATCGGTTTCCACTGTAGTGATGGAAACCTTGGATTCAGTGGTTTTCCGGAGTTCAGGGCAACCCTTGCTCCCTGAATCGCTGTACTGAGAGACATCAGATAGGTTCCAACACCTAGAAAGCGAAACAAGCTCATAAAAACCATCAGTGTAAACAAAAACAATACAGTCCTGGCTGCTACATACCAAATGCTCATCATGAAAACGGCCACAGTGCTCTGAAATACCTAAAGCAACGCGTTTTCATAGAATCATACAATGGTTAGTTAGAGTTGGAAGGGACCTTAAAAATCATCTGGTTCCAATCCCCCTGCCATGGGCAGGGACACCTCCCACTAGACCAGGTTGCTCAAAGCCCCATCCAGCCTGACCTTGAACCCTTCCAGGGATGGGGCATCCACAGCTTCCCTGGGCAACCTGTCCCAGTGCCTCACCACCCTCACAGGAAAGGATTTCTTCCTAACGTTGAATCTAAATCTACCCTCATTCTGTTTAAAACCACTACCCTCATCACTACACTCCCTGACAAAGACTCTCTCCCCACCTTCCAGTGCCTCAGCACCCTCACAGTAAAGAATTTCTTTTAATCTAAGTCTCCCCTCTTCCAATTTAAAACCGTTACCCCTCGTCCTGTCACTACGCTTCCTGACAGAGTCCCTCTCCGGCTCTCCCTTTCCTTTACAGCTTTTCCTTTCAGCTCGAGCAAGCAGCCAGTTCACGTTAATAACCGGCAAAGGGAGCATATAAGCCCGCCAAAAAAAGCATACAGCCATGACAGGAAGAATCAAAAGCTTCGGCGGGGGGAGAAGGAAAGAGGACACGGGTGGACGGGGACGGACGGGGACGCTACTCACGCCTCAGGCGGTCGATAGCAAAGCTCTCAAACTCCACCAGCGAGATGTTTTCCGTGGGGGGCTCCAGGTAGAACTGCAGGCTGTGAGGGTACAGCTCCCGCCGGTCTCCCGCCAGCCGCCTCTGCTTCAGCCTCGCTCGGCCGCTGGAGAACTCCATCTCCCCCGCCGCCGGGCCTGGGGGCGAGAGGGGCGCTCAGCCACAAGGGAAGCAACACGGGGGGGAAAGGAAGAAAAGAACAGGGAGGTGGAAGGCCGCCGCCGGCCCTCGGGTGGGACAGGGCCCAGCCGTGCCTCAGGCCCCCTCCCAGAGTGACCAGCTCCCCGGTTCCCACGGCAACGACCCCCGCCCGCCGCCATAAGGCAGAGACCCCCACACACCTGCCGCCGCGCCCCGTCTTCCCGCGCACGGCCCGCCCCGCCCACTTCCGCCCCGCCTCCCCGCCCCACCAGCCTGGGGCCACGCCTCCCGCACGGCTATTGGCTGGCGACAGCGAGGCGGGCGCAGCCCCCGGGGAAGGTGCCTGACCCCACCCCCCAACATGGCGGGCGGTGAGGTGGGCTCGGCGGTCGCTGCTGCGAGCTCCGTGGTGCCTGGCACGCCGTACCAGACATCTAAACTGATTAAATGGGTCTCTTTGCGCAGATTTGTTGACGTTGCGTGATACACTGTAACTAACTTTCTGTCAGTTCGTCGTTTTCATCACTGAATGTCTTTAAAAACATTTGCTGCCAAATGAAACAAACGGTCTTTCACCTTTTTTTTTTTTTTTTTTTTTCCCCACAACTTTTGAATTTCTGGGAAGCTCGCGGGTGGCTGCAGGTGTCGGGGTGGAGGTTGCTTCCACCACCTGCCTGCCCGCAGGCATCTTCCATGTTCATAAGCTTATATAAAATCATGGAAACATAGGATGGTTTGGGTTGGAAGGGACCTTGATCAACGGGTTCTACACCTCCCACCAGAGCAGGTTGCTCAAAGCCCCATCCAGCCTGGCCTTGAACCCTTCCAGGGATGGGTCATCCACAGCTTCTCTGGGCAACCTGTTCCAGTGCCTCACCACCCTCACAGGAGAGAATTTCTTCCTAATATTGAATCTAAATCTACCCTCATTCTGTTTAAAACCATTACCCTCATCACTACACTCCCTGACAAAGACCCTCTCCCCATCTTTCCGGTAGGCCCCCTTTAGGTACCAGAAGGCTTAAATGCTGCAGTAATGGGGCTCCCCGGCAGCCAAAGCAGAGTGAAGTCCATCAGTGGCACTGGGCCGCATCAGGTGGCCACCATTTTGGGGGGCCTGGCCAAGCACCCCCGGTGCATAAAGCCCCTGTGGCCAAGGTACAGGGGTCTGCCTGAGGTGTCCTTCCAGGGCACCCAACGTCTGTCCTCGAGATCGGCACAACTGCTGTTTTCCATCAGTCGTCTGCTCTGCACATTAGCGGCAGAAATATCACCTGAATCATATGCAACTCCAGTACCCAAAGCCAAGGATCACAATATCACAATTTCACTAAGTTTCATAGAATCATAGAATTGTCTAGGTTGGAAGGGACCTTTAAGATCATCTAGTTCAACCATCAACCTAACTCTGACAAAAAAAACATCACTAAACCATGTCCCCCAGCACCATGTCAACCCATCTTTTGAACACCTCCAGGGATGGTGCCTCAACCAATTCCCTGGGCAGCCCATTTCAATGCTTGATAGCCCTTTCCGGGTAAAAATTTTTCCTAATATCCAATCTGAACCTCCCCTGGTGCAACTTGAGGCCATTTCCTCTTGTCCCATCGCCTGTGACTTGGGAGAAGAGACAGACCCCTGCCTTTCTACACCCTCCGTTCAGGTTGTTGTAGAGAGCGAGAAGGTCTCCCCTCAGCCTCCTTTTCTCCAGGCTGAACACCCCCAGCTCCCTCAGCCGTGACTCATAAGACTTGTTCTCCAGACCCCTCACCAGCTCCGTTGCCCTTCTCTGGACCTGCTCCAGCCCCTCAATGTCTTTTTTGTGGTAAGGGGCCCAAAACTGGACACAGTACTTGAGGTGAGGCCTCACCAGTGCCCAGTACAGGGGGACCATCACCTCCCGAGTCCTACTCACCACGCTGTTCCTGATACAGGCCAGTATGCCGTTGGCCGCCTTGGCCACCTGGGCACACTGCTGGCTCATGTTCAGCCCACAGTCAACCAACACCCCCAGGTCCTTTTCTGCCAGGCAGCTCCAGCCACTCTGCCCCAAGCCTGTAGCGCTGCATGGGGTTGGTGTGACCCAAGGGCAGGACCCAGCACTTGGCCTTGTTGAACCTCATCCCATTGGCCTCGGCCCATCCATCCAGCCTGACCAGATCCCTCTGCAATGCCTTCTACCCTGCAGCACGTCGACACTCCCACCCAACTTGGTGTCATCTGCAAACTGACTGAGGGTGCACTTGATCTCCTCGTCCAGATCATTGATTAAGATGTTGAAGAGAACCGGTCCCAGTACCGAGCCCTGTGGGACACCACTTGTGACTGGCCACCAACTGGATTTAACTCCATTCACCACCACTCTCTGGGCCCAGCCCTGCAGCCAGTTTTTAACCCAGCGGAGGGTACTCCTGTCCAAGCCATGGGCAGCAAAGGCCTTACTAAAGTCCAGGTAGACAACATCCACAGCCTTTCCCTCAGCCACCAAGTGGGTCACTTTGTCGTAGAATCACAGAATCACAGAATCACCTAGGTTGGAAGGGACCCTTTAAGATCATCTAGTCCAACCAATGCAAAAAAAAAAAAAAAAAAAAAAAAACACACCACCACACACACACAACACACCACACACAACCCCCCCCCACACCACCCAACACTAATCCATACCCCTGAGCACCATGTCAACTCCTCTCTTGAATACCTCCAGGGATGGTGCCTCAACCACCTCCCTGGGCAGCCCATTCCAATGCCTGATAACCCTTTCAGTAAAGAAATATTTCCTAATATCTAACCTGAACTTCCCCTGGCGTAACTTGAGGCCATTACCCCTTGTCCTATCATCTGTAACTTGGGAGAAGAGACCGACCCCCGCCTCTCTACAGCCTCCTTTCAGGTAGTTGTAGAGAGCAATAAGGTCTCCCCTCAGTCTCCTCTTCCCCAGACTGAACAACCCCAGCTCCCTCGGCCTCTCCTCGTAAGACTTGTGCTCCAATGATGTCAGTCATCCAAACAGTCATGATGCTGTTAAGCTGGTTTGAGTATGAAATGTTCAGCACAGTATTCAAACTTGAAGAACTTTCTTTTAATTCCATGATCCCACAAACTCTGCACCATTCTAAAAGTGTATTTTTGTCATTTTTCCAAGATAACTGCAGGACTTGCCACTTTTGCCACGGGGTTGACCATTTTGCTGCAGCTAAGGTTATGTTCTGTGTCCCTGCCTTAGAGTGCCACTTATTTGCTCATTTTCCCCAGCCGGAAAAGCTGGTTAATGATCTTGCAACAAATGCAGAGTGTAAAGGGATGGAAAATCAGAATGCCCAGTTTATGGATGGAAAATCAGTTTACGCCCACCAAGTGAGGAAAATCAGTAGCTCAGGCTGGTAAGTTCTTAAGAACAATGACACGATCATGGACCAGGACACGTGCAAGTCTCATGTTCATGGGCAACACCGAAAATGTTGCCGAACAAGCAATCTGATTGCAGCTTTAACAAACACTGCCACTGGAAGCCAGCCTAAAACTGCAGCCTGCCTCTGTACTCATAGATTAAACATGGTGCTGAGTTCAACTGACGTGGGATAACCTACTCCGATTACCCCTTGAAACAAACGTGGCCGCATCCAAATTGCCTACGGGGAAGACACCTCTGCTCGTGCTAAGTCTCCAACTGTGAAGTGTGCTCTTTGGTCTGGGCCAAACCTCTGCTAATTGACCATTTGAACAGTTTTAACAGGATAGAAAAACAAGTTTCACTCTCCAGGGCTGCTCCATAGTTTTCCAGGGAAAAACATGCCATCTTTTTATATATTTAATATTATTATTTTATATTTAACCCAAAGCAACTTTATATCTTTATATATATATATATAAAGCGGCTTCAACCCAAAGCAACTTTCTTCGAATAGCCGGTGCTCATCCCTGCACGGTTTCTTCCTCTCTCCAGCTGGCTGCTAAACAAGTTGCTCTGGAATAGGAGTGAATCCACCAAAATCCACCTAGTAGTTGCAAGAAGGCAGAGCTTCTGCCTTTGTCTGGCCGGTGGGTTAGTATCCAAGAGATGTTCCTGAGACTGGCAGTGCACCGGCCAGGGCAGGTCAAGGAGTAAGACAAGAGCTCGCGTATTTGTTTTGAGTGCTGTACCTGGCCTGGACCCAAGGAGGAGAAGTGCAACAAAGTTGAGGAGCATTTCTCCTATTGAACCCCGTCCTGCTGGTTTTTTACAGGTTAACAGTTATGTCTGTATCTGCCTTTTTTTTAATTTTTTTGTTTCACTACTACTTTCTTTTCCTCTAATACTAAGCAATGATCACCAAATTGTCCGAAATTAGGTGAAGACCTAACCTGTTTCTTTTTTTTTTTTCATTTCAATTAATCATTAACATTATTGCAAAAAGCCATATGATTACTTCAGCCGAAATTAAGAATCAAAATTAACATCTACACTACTAGACTCAAATCTTACGATGAAAAACCTTACAGGGGGTTTGTCAGCTCTTTCACACAAAAATCCTTTTCTTGGGAAAAGAAAACAGACGAAGAAGTGAAAAGACATCATCGTCGTCGAAATCTCCCCCCAAAAAAATCACAATTCAAACAATCTCATAACCCAAACTTTCTTACTGAGGTATTGACTGAAACCTATACAGTTTCGGCAGTATTTTTGTTACTTTTTTGTGTGTATATTTGCATCAATCCAACAATAACATTACCAGTAAGAACTGATTTTTTAAGTATTTTTTTAACAGAATCATTGATGTTGCAGCAACCCACCTCACAAATGTTTTACAACAACATCCATATGGTCAGCTGTCAAACTGTCCCCGTCATCCCATCCAAACATAGTCCAATCCATCGTACCCCAACCTGTTCTGCTACCTAATTAACAAAAAACAAATCCCTTATTTGCATTAAATATATATCATTGCACAGTTTCTACTCCCACTTTTACTAACTAGCAGAGTGCCCAATGCTAATTTGTTGGAGCGCAGTTCTTCCCTACCCGCATGATTACCACTGCTAATTGGAGGGTAAACATGGTGCTGCCAATATCTAGTCTCCCTTTCAAGCTGCCCAGTTGATCCATCACGTCTGGGATGTTTGGATCTTTATGGATGGCAGGGATTAGCACAAAATGTCCCTTCTCTCCTTCCAGCTCCCTTTCAGCTCTTACTGTTAATTTACCCACAATCTTATTTATTGGGCATATCATCGGCTTGATTGAATTCTCGTGTAACTCAGTCTTTATATATATTGTCTTATTAACTTGCTTTCTTTACGTTTTCACCTCTTGAAATAGCCTTCTTGAATTTATTTTTTTTTTAATTTCTTTATTCAAAATATTTATTTATGGATTTTTCCATCATTTAACTCAGCTCCTTTACTGATCTGGCTTTTTCAGAAGTCTTGACAGATTTACACTTTTCCTGTAGTGTATTTGTGTCGTGGCTAGCCCAGCTTCTCTCTGTATGTCTGTTTTGCAGTTCTCTGCTCCATGCTTTTTATTACTTCTTTAAGTATTTGCCATCCAGGTTATGCTGAGATTTTTATTTTTTTTTCTGACCATGATGCACAGATACCTCTGTACTTACTATAAATAGCAGGGCAAATGTTCTGAGCTGGCCTTTGAATTCCTGCAGGCTCTGAAGTGAGTAAAGTATGAATCATGCAGTGGAGAGAGGTTCGGGGGGCTATTTTAGTCAGAATACACTCTCGGTCTCTCAGTGTTAATTTATTTAAGTGGGGAGTGATGATGGTCACATCCCTTGTGACACTCTTAAGTCTTTCTGGCTCCACTCCTACAGGGCTTTCAGATCCTGGATTTATTCCCCAAGTCCCCTGTCCAAGACTCTGGTACACAGGCGGAGGAAATCTAGATACATCTTCACAATCTTCTTAAATTTATCCTGACAGGTAGGTCTGTCATCCACCTCTGCCTCTCACGGCGTGCATCTTCTTCAGTATGTTTAGGCTGCTGTAGCGAATATGCTCACTGCATCCTTGTTCTGTTACATATCATATTTTTGATCCCTTAGCATCATTTTGCAGGCTACATATCAAGGAAGAATCTGCCCTGTGCCTGTGCTAGCCTTCTCCAAAAGGATGTCACTTTTCTGTTTCATTATAGCATGTTCCATATGCTTTAAATAATTTTGCCTACCATGCTGGGGTTTGGGGGAGGGAGGTGGGTTCTCTTGTTAATCCTCCTTTAATTACTTTTGAGCATTCGATCAATGTTATAGAGAGAGGTTGAAGCATCAAAGATAAGAAGTACTCACAAATTTGAGAAATCAGAGCCTGGGTAAAGGGTGGAGAGAGAGAGAGAGATTCAAATTCCTGCCATGGGAAAGAAAAGCAGAACTCTGCCTCTTTTGTGCCTGGAGCAGCAGCAAGCAGCCAGTTAACACAAACGTCCTGCCCATCAGTGTAAATGCAGCTTGAGCTCAGCCACTGCTCCATCGTCTCCAGGCAGGCAGGGGAAGGTTTGAACTATCAAGCATCAGGACTAAGAAAGTCGAATTAATTTGTAGACTTAATGTATTCTGATGCACAAGGATCTCCTTCTTTTTCCTAGTCTACTATCTGTCTTTACCATATTTAAATGGTGAGCTTCTGAAACACGCAAAGAAGATTTCAGTCTTTCTATGTGTATAGATACTGATGTTTTCTTTTATTGCAAATGATTACCACTAAACTAATTTATAAGAAAAAAATGCATATAACATTTAAGATTTGCCGCATTTCTAATACTCTCCTGAGATTAATCAAATTTCTACCTGTATAGCAATAAAGAATAGGATCCTTTCTTACTAAGTAATCTGCAGGAAATTGAAAAATTTCTTTAACCCCAAAAGTATTGCTATCCAACATAAAAGCTAGACATGGCTATGTATGTAGGATTTTTTATCTTTTTCTTTTAATCATATAAAAATTAATTTTCAGGATTCGGAATAACACAAAGAAGGTTTAAAATATTTTTTACAAGGAGAATCTCTTACTGTCTGAAAATTAAAAAATATTATTCTATCTCTATTAAAAGAAACCCACTGCAGTTTAACGATTTTCTCAGCCCTTTTGGTGTTTATTTAAGGCTATTGAATAATACAGACTTGGCCAGGCGGATTTCCCATATTAAGTCTATGACTTGATCATGAAAAAATGTCCTGTGAAGTACTAGCACACAGTGAGTTTTCAAATACCCAGTCACTGTGTAAAACAGTCTGCAAAATTCCAACCTAAACATAAGTGGTGAGCCACTTTCCAATTGCTAATGAACCTCTGTGTTAGACCTACCCAGAGCATTTTCACCGTTACAAGTGAAAACTCCCAAAATAAACACCAGGGTGGGATCCGGTCTGCCTCATCCAGCCACCAAACCTGCACCTACCTTTTAAGCTCCTCTTTTAAAAGAGTAGTTTCCTGCAGAATACTTGGAAAGAGGGGGGTATCCTGCTGGCCTCCGAAAGGACATCCAGCCTGCCTGAATTTAGGTGCCCTTTTTTTTTGCCGGAAACAAATTTTCCGTTTGTTTTGAGTTGCTTGGGTGCTTTTTTCGGGTTTTCTGGGTTTGGACGTTGGGGTCTTTTTCAAATGTAAGTGATGCACAGGAGTGGAAACTTCAGTATGTTTGCAAGTTAGGGGAAAAGAGTCTCCCTTGCATGTAATACTGGGTCCTTGTCCCCATTTTGAATTGATTCCAGCATAAGGAGTTAGACATAACCCTTACGTTCCTTATGCCAGCAAAACTCCAAATTAATTAGAAGTTGCCTGAGCAAGACATATGAGATGAAGACGATTAACATACCAGCTAATTCTTGAGTCACCTTCCTACCAGAAAATAAATATAGTACTTTGTCTTAGTGTTTTGTCTTTATAATACTTTTGTTGTGTTCTAGAATTTCCTTTGGCTGAGGCTTTGTGGAAGTTGAGCTAAAGCAGCAACACCAACTAGTTTATTTAAAAGTAACAGTGAAATGTCCAAATAAAGGCTCCTCTCCCCGTCGAGTCTTGTCTAAAACTGCGTTGGTTTCACTGGAAGCAGAACGCAGTCTCAGAACGTAAAACCCCAGTCCCATCCTCCAGCAGTGGGGGCATCAGTTCCTACTGTAACGCTCCTTAAAATTCAGGGCCTGCTGATGAAACTGTTGATTTACCTTCAGACTCCAGAGCGAGAATAACTATTGGCACCAGAATCTTGGCAATCCTTCTTCAGATCACCTACGTGAATATGTAGAAATCTGGTACACACAGTCATTGTTTTGAAAACTACACGATATCTCTGCACAACAAATTTCAGAAGCTGAGACTTATCCTAGTAATTTTTCAATCCCTGTTAAAATCGCCTACAATATAGCCACACTAAATAGAAGAAATTACTGTGTTTATACTGCCAATTAGGAAACCCAGTTTATCAGTTGCACAGCTACTAATAACATATTGCTTTCAAAACCACAAGGTTATTAGATATATTGAAGACCTAACAATTTTTATAACAAATCTCCTAGCAGTTGAATGGCAAGGGTGGATCACAACGAATCTAAATGAATCCAGCTGGTATACCTTACTGTCGTATTTTAGGTGGTATTGAGGCATTACAGAGAAAAGCAGCGACTTTTTTTTTTTTTTTTTCCTAGCATACAGTGTCCCACATGTTTTCAAAAGTGACTGTGTTCTCTATATACATATGTCATTTTTATGGACCCATTACTTACGTGGGTACCTGCATGGTATTACACACTTCAGTGCCTGCAGTTTTGCCCTCTCGATGAACTGTACACAGTTAAATATGGGTACAAATGATGGCAGATATGTAATTATATATTGAGTGTTTGGCACTGGTGAGGCCTCACCTCGAGTGCTGTGTTCAGTTCTGGGCCCCTCACTACAGGAAGGACACTGAGCTGCTGGAGCGTGTCCAGAGGAGAGCCACCAAGCTGGTGAGGGGTCTGGAGAACAAGTCACACGAGGAGAGGCTGAGGGAACTGGGCATGGTTAGTTTGGAGAAGAGGAGGCTGAGGGGGGACCTCATTGCCCTCTACAACTCCCTGAAAGGAGGGTGTAGAGAGGTGGGTGTTGGCCTCTTCTCCCAAGGGAATAATGACAGGAGCAGAGGAAATGGTCTGAAGTTGGGGCAGGGGAGGTTTAGATTAGATATTAGGAAGAATGACTTCACTGAGAGGGTGGTCAGGCACTGGAACAGCCTGCCCAGGGAGGTGGTGGAGTCGCCATCCCTGGAGGTAGTTAAGAAACATGTAGACATGGCACTTCAGGGCATGCTCTAGTGCCCGAGATTATGGGGGTCTTTGGTGTGTGTGTATGGTTATACTCAGTGATCCCAGAGGTCCTTTCCAATCATGAAGATTCTGTGAGTACATGTGGAGGTGTTGAGTGCCTCAGCAATTTATGATGAACATGATGATCTCTGCAATAACTCGATAGTCCATGCTAGTTCTTCCAAGGTCTTCTAGACCAGACTTTAAGCAAAAGTAAACTTTGAAAGTAGAACAAAGCACAGGTCGGTCAAGCAGGTATAAGGGTTGTGATGGCAGCCATCCCAGCTAAAAATCACTGTTGGCGTTTCTCCTTATTCTTCTTGCTGTTCTGCAGCCTGAATACTCTCCCAATTCCTCCCTCTCTCGATCACGTAGTACACAGTGCGCACACTCGCCCACCCTCACCGTGCGAGGAAAGTCATGGGCACCTATAGGCACATTCTACAGGGCAGGGAAATAAAACAAGCATAGTTTAGCTGCAGCAAAATGGTCAGCTGTGCCACAAAAATACTGAATTTTCCATTTCAGAGAGCCAGAAAATTCTTGGTTAGAATAACAGAAAATTCACATATGTTAGCGCTGCTCTAGTTTACAATCATATTTCAGAGATCTTTTCAACAATTCTAAAGGCTGGAAGTCTCAGGTCAACACAGAACTTTTTTTTTTTCCTACAAAGTCCACAGCTTGGGGGGGTCACACAGCACAAAGAACTCCTAGGATGGTTTAGTTTGTGTGCTTTAGTTTGAACTCTTTGTTGTATTCTGACAAATTTGTTGGGTATTTTATTGATTAAGAAAAGTTTCTGTCTTTTCTTTGTTCCCTGTACTGGCTCTCTATTGAACACAAAGTCTTGAGGAGAAACAAATTTCCCTGGCCAAAGGATCACGTAAGATTAAGGTCAATAATTATTTTCCTTGGGAATAAAGGATCTTTCTAACAAGTTAAAAGATGACAGGGGCTTGGGGTGGCAGTTTTCCATGCTTTCACTTCAAATGCAAGAATTTCTTTGCCTTCCTTTCTCTATCATAAATGCAAATTGTTAAATAAATAGAAATGCTTTTAAAAATAAAGCAATAACACGTAGCAGTAAAGCACTAAACTTCACATACAGTTCTCCCTCTGGTAAGAGTGTGAGAGAAAGAACCAACCACGTGGGACAAATTCATAATATTGCATGTATCCCTAGAAGTTTTCCACACAGTAGAGGGATGAGGCTAGTACAAAAACCTACATAGGACAAAATTCTATATGGCGTACAAATAGGTACTGCATAAACAATAATATATTTGTTAGTAGAAAAAAACCAAATATACCAGAGGAGTAATAAAAGAAGAATTACATTTGGTTTTGATTAAAAAGTCCAATTAGTTGAAGATTTAATGGAATGAGAAGGACAATGAAAAAATCAGATTGGATATCTGCTGTTCTGTGACAGTAACTCATGCTTAGGGTTTAAAAGTGCACAGTATCATCTCTCAGGGACCTCTTGCACTGAGGTGAACAGAGAATTTCCTCAAAAAAACCCACTTTTTTTGAGTTTTATGGCAGTGAGACAGCTGCCAGTAGCCCTTTGGTGACAAGTGGTGAGCAGGCAGCACAGCCCCCTTGTTACACCTCCTCATCCAACGCCGACCAAACTCATTGCCTTGCAGGAGGGAGCAGGTGATACTCTTGGGGACCAGGGCCAAGGACGTTCATTTATTTCCAGGCCTGGGGAACATCTTGGTTTTGCTTTGTAAGCCCATGGCAGCCTGCAAATTCTACATCGAAGAGAGAAAGCCAAAGCTGTACAAGGGGAGTCTCAAAAAGGGAGGGACAGTCCCAGGTGTCCTCAGAAGTATGCTGGCGAGGCTGGCATCCCTACCTCCTCAGTCTCCTCACCTGCCATCCCAGTTCACTTACAACATCTCAGTCCACTGTGACAGTTTCTGGGCCCCAGAAACTCGTGATGCTCATTTTCCTCACCCACCACCCCCCCGGGTATATTCCTTCCCTGGCTCTGTCTCCTGCTTAGGCAGCGCCCGCATGGATCCCCCAGCTCCAAATACCTACTGTCGTGGTTTTGACCAGATTGACCAATCAGAATGACAGATGGCCCCTCCCTCCCCCCCCTAAGGAAAAGAGAGGAGAGGAAGAGATTAAAGAGATTTATGAGTTCAGAAAAACTAAACTACTTTAATGAAAATATTAATAAATAATGAAATAATAAATAATAAGAAGAAAAGGGAAAAAAGAAAAAAAAAAAAGAAAAAAAAGTATACAGTATATACAAAACCGTATCAAGCTCCCAGGATGATGATCCCGTCACCAGCAGGCACTGGGGAAGTCCCAGGCTGGACTCGGTGATGGACAGGAGCTGGATTCCGGATCTGGAGTCAGGAATGCTCAGATCGGGATCAAAGGCAGACGAACAGACAGGGTCCTCCTCGGACGTCGGCCATTGAGGGAAGAGAGCTGACCCTTTGATCCCTCAGCTTTTATACTGAGCATGGGGCAGATGGGATGGAATACCCTGTTGGTCAGGTTTGGGTCACCTGTCCTGTCCGTTCCTCCCTACAGGTGTGACCCCTCTACGCTTTTCCGTTTCCGACCCTCCAATGGGGCAAATAACAAATTTACCTGACCTTGGTTGTTACAGCAATAAGTATAAGCAAAGGCCTCCCTGCACACCGTTCCTTGGTATTATCAGGTCTTATCACTATGAGAGTGAGCAGTTTCTGAACAATACGCTGTTAATTTAAGAGTTTAATTAGTTAGAAGAGGCCCAGCTAAAAAGGTAAAATTACTGAACAGAAAATTCGTTCTGTTTTAGCTCAAACCAGGACACCCTCACTTGTAGGTAGCAGTAATTCAGTAAATGGAGTAACAGTACTAACCCCATCCCCAACCAGCCTAGTGTCCTGGATAATGCCAGCCCTATTTCTTCCCACACTTCTTTTCACCAGCACCAGACTTACTAACCTGCATATTCTGCGTCTCCGGGCACTCCCCGTTCAGCGGTCACAGCTGAAGCCATCTAGACCCTCTTCTTCATTCTGGCTCCATCTCAGCCTTGCCATCCACGGAGCTCCCACCTTCCAGCCCTCTCCCCCTCCAAACGTAGGCATAGCGCAAGTAGGCGACAGCAGCGCAGCTGCACCTTCCTGCTGCAGTCTCCTGACAGCACTGAAATTCAAATAAACACATTGGACATATAGGGCTTTTCTGAAAATTCAGTGTTGTGTGCGGTGTATAAAAAGAGGAGGAGGGAGGTAGTGACATTTCAGATAATTACAATTACATGTGCTCTTACAGATTATTGGCTTCAGAGGTAAAAGACTAGCATAACTTCCCATTTTGTTTACCCTTCTTCATAGTGTTTTATTTCTATTATTTTTATTGAGCCTTTTCCTCAGAGCCTGGTATAAAAATACCTGCATTCACTTACAAGGTTCCTGTTTCCCTCAGTAAGCTAAAGTTGGACTCATTAACTTTTTTTTTAAGACTGCTATGACAGACTCTTCAAAGTTCAAGTGCAATTGCCTGAATATAGATGAGTTTTCAGTAGCAGCCAAAGAAAATGTCAGAAACTCATTCCATCTGACATTTTTGAACTTTGAAAAGATTGAAAAAAGTGCCTGGCTGAGACTTTGCAAAACCAACCAAATTTTTATATTGATTTGGTTTTGCTGTCAGGACTCTCTACTAGCCGGTTGGTCAGCCACATTTTTACCTTGGGATATTATCTTTCCCATGCTGCATAGGACAAAGAGGTCAGTTGGTTAGAATCTTTGGATACCTGTAAAAAATCCTTAAGAAAGGAGATCGCTCTGGAAATTCAACAGTGCAATTTCTAGATTGTTTTTGTGATTGGCAGATCCTTTCCCATCAGTGACAACCATCTATTTTAAATTGTGGTCTACTGATGATGGGCTCACTGTAAGGTGCTTGCTGGTGGTCTACAGAAAGAGACTGGTCACACAGCTAGAAAAAATAGAATATGCTCTATGATTTACTTTTTCTGCTTTGTTTTTCAATAGATTTTAGAGCCAGAAGAAAATATATTTCAATTGCCTACATACAACAGGCCATAGAATTTCATCAACAGTATGGATGTGTACAACTAAAACTGGTCTAAGATACCTGCTTTAGGAAAGAGTGAATCTTAGGATCTTTTAGTTAAACACAAATCCAGATTTTCTGGAGTAAACTTGAAGTAAAAGGGAGATCTGGTTGTGCCAAAACTTAGTAAAGCCCAAACACTGTGGTCACAAGAACATGGAACATATTACATGTCTGAAGTTTGCAGCAAGATGTTGCAAATGGTCCTTCGGATCAGTAAGTATTTATTCACGTGTGACAGCAAGACTGGGGCTGGTAGAGACCACTGGTTTTTTTTTCTTGTATTTACCAAAACATGGGGTTTTCTTCCCTATAGTTTGGCTGTAACATCTTACAAAGTCAAACTTTGTTGTCTTGTTGCTTTCAACTAAGGGTAGCCTTTCTTAAGTATAAATTGCTTTCCTCTCTTGCTTGCAAGAGAGATACAGAAGACTTAGAGAGGGCAGCTTGGTAAACACAGACGCAGAATATTTCCACTCTGATCTCTTGAAACAAGTTCTAAAGTTGTCTCTATGTTTCCCAGTTGTTTGGGGTTTTTTTTGCTTTTATGCTAGTTAGTTCCAAACTTCTTGCCTTGTTTTCGTCCTTATGGGCGTGGGCATAGATTTAGTTTTTATGTCTGCATTGACATGATCTCAGCCTGACGGTACGTTATGGGAAGCTGGAAGATTTATTGGCAGAAGAGAGCCTGTTGGAAGAAAAGCTGGGTAGTGGTAATTGGAGAATGAGTCAGTGTCTGGAGTCCAGCTGTGCTTGCTACCCAAGGCTGACTAGAGAAATCCGAGGAGTTACTCAGATTTCTCCAACTATCTGAAACTGGCTTTTTCCAAAAAAAAAAAAAAAAAAAAAAAAAGAATAATAGACTTTATGTATGCTGGATGCATTTTTAGCTGAGAACATTTGTATAAGGCAGCAAATTATCTTTCTTCCTTCTTATCGTTGTTAGTGTTGCAGTGGAGCGTAGGAGCCGTGCTCTTGGAGAAGCAATTCGTTTTACACGCGCAAACCAGCATGCCTGAAAGAAGTCACAGCATCAACACCTCAAAATGCACCAATAATAGTTTGCTGTGCAGTGAGTTCTGTGACTAATATTGTAAAAACACCTACATCCTGACCCTGGGAGGCAAAGCATTGCTATTTCTTATTGCACGCGTTCACAGTGGTAGAAGCTTAAGAAGCACGGCACCAGTTCCTGGCTGGTATTATTTTAACTAGAGAGTTGAATTATGAGGCTTGCTTCATCAACATCCCCCCAAAAACCTGAAGTTCTAGCCTTTGAATAATACATTTTTTTAAAGGAAAAAGGCATTTAAATGTCTTTCGATAATATTGTCAAATTAAATACTGAATTTCAAGCAAATTTTATAAAACTAAGCTCTTATAAATCCATCATTTTTATCTCTTTTGCCATATGAATAAAATCAGTTACTTCTAAGTGAAACATTCCTCCCAGATTGCAGCAAGAACCTCAAAGTGTTACAGTGGATATGTTACCTAATTTTGTTGTCGAGACAAAGAAAAACAAAGAGTAAATTCATTGTGAGTACTTTACATTTTTCCATTTTTTTGCATTTTAATAATTCCTGAAAGTTTAGAAACATAATTAAGGCATTTTCTTTTTTCACCTATAAGATTCATGAAAGATTCATTGAAGTGTGACATGGTTGCCCAGTTTCTCATTTCATTTTTTGGCTGATTCATTGCAATTATAACTCTTGATAAGCGGACCAAAAGTTCAGGAGAGCAAACCTGACAAGATGGTGTATCTTGTATTTGTTACAGGCGTTAATAAAACTATTTCTGGAATTTTAGATCCACTTGAGAATTTAAATAAACTAAAAACAGAAGGGAAAAGATAACAAGCCATCTTATCCATTCTTCTCTGTCCCCGTTACTCCACACAGATGTTTCAGAACTATTAATTCCAGCTCTGGGTAGCTATAAAGCCAGCAGTGCCTGCTGTGGTGCAGAGAGTTGGATGTCTGAGTAGCTTTGTTCTAGCTGGGAATGGAGAGTGACCCACACAGGCTGTGGGAACAGGTCGTTGAACAAAGAAGATCCCCCTGAAGCATCTGGGACCTGGTGTAATTCCTGAACTCTCTATGGCATTAGAAGTACAGCACTTATTCTGTCATTAGGAGAACACATACAATTGTTATGGATCACCATCTTTAAATTCTTTACTCTGAGGCTGGTGAGACCCTGGCCCAGGTTGCCCAGAGAAGTTGTGGCTGCCCCATCCCTGGAAGTGTTCAAGACCAGGCTGGACGGGGCTTTGAGCAACCTGCTCTAGTGGGAGGTGTCCCTGCCCATGGCAGGGGGGTTGGAACTCGATGATTTTTAAGGTCCCTTCCAACCCAAACCACTCTATGGTTCTATGATCTTTTCTTTCCCTTAGCGTGCCTACAACCCTCTGCTCCATTTCACACAGAACAACCTCACCCTCTTCCCCATTCTTTTTTCCTAGGTCCTTCTTTTCTTCCTCACTGCCAGAAGAAGATAGACACTGAGTAGCTAAGCAGTGGCTATCACAAGTGACAGATGATTTCTGCTGTCTTGCCTCTGGTGAACACACTCATTTATCTAGGTCTCTTTCATCTGCTTAGTTGCCAATTTTCAGACAACATGTGTGAAGATATATCATCTTTGAGATGTTTAACTATCTATATTATTTGGGTTTTATCTATATTATTTTGAATCTACTTTTATTAGGAGGAATCATTCACCACCATTACCAACTCGAATAGCAACTCTTCTGCAATTGCATTAGCAGCAGTCTGCCAAGGCAGTCAGCAGAGATCAGCTGTGTGGACAGTATTTGCTACTCGAATAGCGAGTCCTTGTCTTTGCCACAAAATGTCGCGTGGAATGGGGACAATGCTGGTACGTCTCATGGTGCCCATCTCGCAAACTTATAGCACAGTGTTTCTGAGGAAAAAAACAAGATAATTTTGTCACAATACTGCTTTGCCAGTTCTCTTGTATGTCTTATAGAAGAAGGTATTTTATTTTAAGGTCCTTAAGAATTACAGAATCACAGAATCTTCTAGGTTGGAAGGGACCTTCAAGATCATCTTGTCCAACCGTCAACCTAACTGACAAAAATAAACACCCACAAAACAACAAAATGCAACACCATCACTAAACCATGTCTCCCAGCACCACGTCAACCCATCTTTTGAACACTTCCAGGGATGGTGCCTCAACCACCTCCCTGGGCAGCCCATTCCAACATCTAATAACCCTTTCAGTGAGAAAATTTTTCCTAATATCCAGCCTGAACCTCCCCTGGCGCAACTTGAGGCCGTTTCCTCTAGTCCTGTTGCCTGTGACTTGGGAGAAGAGACCGACCCCCGCCTCTCTACCCCCTCCTTTCAGGGAGTTGTAGAGAGCAATAAGGTCTCCCCTCAGCCTCCTTTTCTCCAGGCCGAACAACCCCAGTTCCCTCAGCCTCTCCTCATAAGACTTGTGCTCCAGACCCCTCACCAGCCTTGTTGCTCTACCAACTTGTTGCTCTACACAACTACCAGAATTCGGTTTATAGAATATTCCATATCTCACATGGTTTCTCCCACCATAGTTTCACATTACGATAAATTCAGCAGTGATGCTAACATAGGCATTTTCTCTTGCCCCCATGTGATGATGTGCCATGCTGTGAAGCAGGTCGGTGAACTGAGTTGACTTTAAAAAAAAAACTTCGTGTTTTTTGAACACTAGTTGAGTTCATAATCCAGTTTACATTGTGAGCACACAAATTTTTGTGTAAGTCAATAAGCACTCACTTAGTGCTTGTAAGTTGTGCATATCCTGCTTGAGGCTATAGAGACCCAAACAAACCATAACACTTGATGTGCACTTAATTCTGAAGACTTAATTCTACTGGACTCTTAACTTCAGTAATTTATTGAACAATCAAATCCATGGATTATGTGTTGTATAAAACACTCGTGATTGTGTAAATTGAGAGAAACTACACGTTTCTGTGCTGCAGATGCCCGATTGAAGCAAACCTTTTTCAACATGATGTTTTATATTATTTTTTAATCTCTGCAAAAGCAGCCAGTTCCTACCCCTTGATTTGATCATGCTGCAGTGATTCAACCCCTGGCATTTTTAGCAGATTCACCACAGGTCATTAGTTGTGACGTGTGCGTACAGTTTATTGAGCAGATAGCCCACAACTGTGCCTATTTTGTTTTTACAAGCATTTTTGTTCAGTTACACTGGACAAAGCAGTCAGCAGGATAATATTTCATGAGGTCATCTTTTGCGGTAGATTGTTTTTTTTTCAGTAGCAATGAGAATTTCTGAAACAGAATATTGTTGCTAATTACTTTCAATCACCTAATTTAGCCATCTAAAGGCTAAATGTGTGGTTTAAGCTTATTGACATGGCTGCCTCGGTGGTTGGTGGGGAGAAGGCGGGGGGAGGTCTCAGAGAGCGAAAGATCTCCAGTGTATTTTTGACACTTACTTTATCCCAAGATGAATCACCCTCCAGGAGTCCTCCCTCTTTCTGCTGAGTACAGAGGTAGTCAAAATGATAAATTCAGATTGGATGCCCACCCTTGCTTTTCTGCAGCGTACCGCAGATGAAGTTTTCTGCAGATGGACTGCAGAGAAAAAACATTGCATAGACACAGCTTGAAATCACAGAGAGCTGACACGTATTATTTTAGAGATATAGGAAGCAAGCTTGAGATTTTCTACTCCAAACCAAACAAAACCCCACGTCTCTGTCTTTTGCATTGTTATGATGAAAGCTGGACGAAGCTTCACTGAACTTGATGAGCACAGTGAGTCTTTTGCATGGCTTTCCAGCTCAAGGTAGTTCAGCTTCTTTTGTGGGTTGGTTTTTTCGGGGGGAGGGTGGAATTTCAGTAGGAGCCATCACCAAAAGCCCAGGCCACAAGTCCACAAGTGAGGCCGCGAATGTGGTTTTGCAAATGGTCATCATATTTGAAGAAATATGGAGAGTCCGTATTTCTGGAGAGTCCAAAACCAAGTAAAATCTAAAATCACAAAGATATAATAAAGTGAAGTTGTTTAGCTTAATAAAGAGAAGGCTGATAGGGAAGAGAGGGAACCTAATGATTTTCAAAAACCGTCACAGAGGAAAAGCAATTATCACAGCAAGGAAAACTTCAGGGTAGACATCAGGAAAAACCTTCTCATAGGAAAGAAGTGCCTGGGGGGACTTGCCAAGTTTTCAGTACTGGAGCTTGTTAAAACTAAACAAGACAAATATCTTCACGAATGACTTAGGCATAGGTGCTCTGCCTCAGGGAAAAGGAAATAGAACAAATACATCCTTCCTCTCTAGCCTTTCATTATCTGAATAATTTCTTATTTATAAAAAAATATTTCTTATTTCTCTGTTTCCTATAAATTTCTTGTAAGTAAGAAATGGGTTGACAGGAACCTCATGAAGTTCAAAAAAAGGGAAGTGGAAAGTCCTGTACCTGGGAAAGAACAGCCCCAGGCACCAGTACATGCTGGGGCCACCCAGATGGAAAGCAGCTTTGCAGACAAGGACCTGGGTGTCCGGGTGGACATGAGCCATCAGTGTGCCCGTGCCACAAAGGCAGCTAACGTTATCCTTGGCTGCATTAGGAGGAGTGCTGCCTGTAGGTAGAGGGGGGTGACCCTTCCCCTCTGCTCAGCACTGGTGGGGCCACACCTGAAGTGCTGTGTCCAGTTCTGGGCTCCCCGGTACAAGAGAGATGGATGTACTAGAGAGAGACCAGCAAAGGGCCACAAAGATGATGAAGGGACTGGAGCATCTTCTATGAGGAAAGGCTGAGGCAGCTGAGACCATTCAGCCTGGAGAAGAGATGGCTCAGGGGGGATCTTGCCAATGTGTATAAATACCTGAAGGGAGGGTGCAAAGAGGACAGAGCCAGGCTCTTTTCAGGGGTGCTCCGTGACAGGACCAGAGGAAATGGGGACATGAAGTGAAACACAGGAACTTCTGAGCATCAGGAAACAGTATTTCACTGTGAGGGTGACCGAGCGCTGGCACAGGTTGCCCAGGGAGGCTTTGGAGTCTCCGTCCTTGGAGATATTCAAAAGTCATCTGGATACGGTCCTGGGCAACCGGCTCTAGGTGACCCTGCTCAAGCAGAGGTTTGGACCAGATGACCTCTGGAGGTCCCTTCCAACCTCGACCATTCTGTGCTTCTGTATTCGATGGGGAGAATAAGCAGACCCACAGAACAATTTTGAATGTTACTGGAATGTTATTGCTCTTTCCCTATAGGTCTGTCTGTTTCTGACACCTGTACAAAGAGTTCTCAGTTTAGGTGTCCACATTTATGGGCAGGAGGGGATGAATCTGGGCCAAGGGCTGAAGAACACAAACAGCAGACATCTCTCTGGAGGCAGAGTCCCTGCTCAGCTTCCACTGACCTCCCTAGGAGTTAATGGTGTTAATCAGCCTCCTGAATAAAGGTTGCTTTTTTTTTTTTCCTCACAGAATTTAAGCTTTTGCATAATGGGGGCTAAAACATAGCCTGTCGGATTGCCAAGATTATAGTCTTTATTTCTCTAGAGCATGCCAGAGAAGAAAATCCTAAATTGAAGATTTTGTTATAACCCTCATAGTGTTTAAGTAAAGCAAAGACTCTCTGCCTCACCTATGCTTCGTTTTTACCAGTCCTCAATTTACTTAAACATTAGGGAGAATATAACAAAACCTCCATTCACTGACATAATGAAACATAACGGAAAGGGGGTTGCCAGTGAAATAACTTTATTATTCACTTTTTGCATTTCTGTAATCTTTGTTTTTATTTTCTTTTTTGTTTTTTTAATTTGGTCTTTTTCCAATTGATAATTACACTTGGCAACCTGAATCTACTTTGCCTAAAAACATAAACTCTGCTTTAAATCTTTTGTCAGGAGCAAGAATCAATGTCAAAAAAGAGATTTTCAGAGTCCATAGTTTCCCTTCTGCCTTGTGATACTGGAAACCCAAACTTCCCTAACTGATTTGAACTTTCCCGTCCAAGTTGAGCTTCCCTACACCACCTTCCTAATTCCACCTCCTGCAGAACGACGCCTTCATTTTAATCTATCGCATAAGATAATAATAATAATGCAAAATCGCATTGATTTCTTTCTTGACAGGCATGCCACAACCTGCCCTAACTTCCTTAAATTGTTTCTAATGCATTTACTGGTCTTTAAAGTGAGGTAAATATTTTGTTTCGGTTGTCAAAGATTTTTTTTATGTATAGTCATTGCGATAAGACAGTCAATACTGCTACTGAGTATATTTAGTGGCTGGTGTCAAAGCGACGAGCAAGAATATGCACCCTGGAAGCACAAGGAGGTTACCAGGGAAGACTGATAGTTACCTGAAGGTATCAAGCATCAGTAAATAGGCATGAAAATAAGCAGCACAAAAATTATTGTGACTTCAAGATAAAGTAGCAAAGTTCTACGTCTAAAAGGGGCCACCAAAAATTATCTTTTCATTTTTCTACACATGAAATTTCAAGATAATCGATCCTCTTTATGCCACAGCTTCACCCCACACACCATGTAGATGCAATATTTCCTTTTTTTCTCTTTCATTCTCTTTTAAAAAGACTTACTATTGCCACTGGCTATAAAAGCCAGCCAGATGAAGTGCTTTGTTATATGTCTCTTAATTAAGCTAGTGAGAACATTTAATCGAGCTGGTTTTTAATTTTCTCCTGCCACTCTACAATAAAAATGCATTCCCTAGTCTCCCAGTCACCTTTTAAAACTCTCATATAATGAGAAAGAGATATATTGGGCTCTTGATCCTTGCCACTTGGCTAGTACATTTTGCTTTTATTCTTCCTTTGGGGGGTGGAGATATTCGGTTAAACATTGTTAGTTAGAGTAGTCCATTTAAAAGTCTTTTCCTGAAGAACATTTTACTGATTTTTGAGAAGATTTTATTTATGGAGCTTAATATGTCTTCGCTTTCATTACTGAAGGCTGTACTGCAGCAAAGCTCTAAAAGACAAATCCGAAAGCAGATTAGTTACCCCAACTGTTCAGACTTTCCAGACCCGTACTGGCACTTACTGGGTTTCATTAGCCTTTCTAGGGGGAGGAAAGCTTGAAAAGTAATCCAGTAATAAAGCCAAAACCCTCAGTACACTCTGGGAGCAAGAGTGTATGAAACAGAGGGGGGAAAAATACCAGGCTTTTATTTTATCCCTGGGCCCATATGGTACAGACGCCTCATGTGATGGATGCCATGTCAGAAGAAAGGGGTTTGGCATAATAGTGAGGTCTCAAAACACAACTTGGGCTCGAAGAACAGGTTCTTTCCATCTTCTGACAGCAGAATTTACAAAGGTGAATTTGTTAATAATGGAAATAAGCAATGTCATCTGAGTGCTGTGCTCCTGTGGGCTTGGGAAAAGTTAGGAAGCACAGCGTATCCCCAAAAGAACAGCACAGCTAAGGGGTAGACTTGGAATTTGGACCTGCTGATACCCTCATTTACAAACCCTCACATTTTCAAGAAAAAGAAATCTTACTTCTAATCTAGCAAAGTTACCATATAGCTATGCTTGGCTAAACACAATTCCGAACTCAACTGGATATCAGAGGAGGGATTATTTTTTTCAGCCCAAAGTATTTTGACACGTCAGTCAATGGTGGATTCCCACATATTAGTTACTTACAGCTTCCTCTGAAGCTATGGTCTGCTCGTTTCTCAGACATTCAACAACTCACCGTGCCACTAGGAAGCTGAGCGTGAGCTGTATTCATTTCAACACAGCCGTTGGCAGAGAAAATCAATCCCTCTGTTGACAGGAGCTGTAGACAACCTACCTGTGTAAGACAAGCTGCAGTGCTCTACCAGGTTACCATGTCCTGCAGTGAAAAGCTCTTCCCTCCTCTTTTCAGTGACGTTTTAGTTGACATCGGTTTTATCAGTGTATATTTTCCATTAAGTTATATAGTTGACTCCCAACAGGCATTTTGGGACAGTAACTTGTGAGCTTTCCTGAGGTTTGTAGTAATCTGGCAGTGCACATGAACATCTGAAATGAATACTGAGGTAAGACCTCCAATTCCATCTCAGCTGCAACCAGCCATACAATATAAATAAGCAATGTATGAATGTGAAACAGAGACCACGAAAAGTAAGTCTTTGAGATGATGTTTAGGACTGACTTACGGTTTCATGGTTTTCAGGAGCTTTTTTTGCTTCCACTGTGATTGCTGATTTCTTAGACAGATATTTCCAAAAGCAGTAGAAGATCTACTTTATTCTTAGACCATGAATCTTCTATATAATTCTACTTTATGAATAATTTTACTTATTTTCTAATCAGCTAGATAGATATGTTCTCAGTCCTAGTCCAATATAAAATCTAAATGCATCAAAACAGTCCAGAAAAAAACCCCAACAAATAGTACAGGTAAAAAAGGATAAAAGGCTGAGATGAAAAAAAATGTCTTCCATAAATTGTTTATGAGAAGCAAAGAGCGGGCTGCTCCCCAGGGAAGGCAAGCCAGGAGCCAGGGTGACAGCAAAGTGATGGGACACCATCCTCACCAGCAAGGGCACAGACCCACCGTGCCCAAGCAAGGAGAGCAGGGCAGGTCTGGTGACAGTAACCTGGGCCAGTCACAGCCCCGGCAAGTCCTCAGAGATGAGGCAGGTCTGAGGCCACATCAGCAGGTCAGGATGAGGGCCAGGCACAGGAATACCTCCAGCGTGGCTCAGGCCAGGACTGAGGTCATAGAATCATAGAATCATAGAATTGTCTAGGTTGGAAGGGACTTTTCAGATCATCTAGTCCAACCATCAACCTAACTGATAAAAACCATCACTAAACCATGTCTCTAAGCACTATGTCAACCCATCTTTTAAATACCTCCAGGGATGGTGCCTCAACCACTTCCCTGGGCAGCCCATTCCAATGCTGGAATTTTTACCCTTTCAGTGTAAAAATTTTTCCTAATATCCAATCTAATATTAGGAAAGGCTCAGGTCAAGGGCCTGAGCTTAAATGCAGCTGCCAGGCAAAGAAGAGACACCCAAAAAGAAGCATCTTGCAGCTCTCTGTGTCCCCAGCAGCCTGATCCCAGCCTGCACGGCTGCCCCCTACCAGAGCTGGCCTCCAGCCCCCACAGCCAAGCCCCTGCATGGGGGAAAGAGCCTGGGGGTGCACGCGGGACCCTGCTGCAAGATTTGTCTTGGACCTCCGTCTTTCACTCTCTTTCTCTGCCCATGTATATGATCAAGGTCACAAAACAAATTTCAGTGTTTGCCTAACCTTATATATGAAATTATCCTGAGTTAGGCAGAGGGTAACACTCCCCGGTGAGGATTTGCAGCAGCTGGCGCAGAGAGATGACTGAACCAGGCAATAACCAAAGAAAGAGATGTACCTAAAACATTTTCTCCTGGGTGGGCCCATTTTAATGGCTTTAGACAACGAAACTAATTCCTTTTTCAAAGTGTCTTCATTTACTCAGGATTCAAGAAATCAGCTGCCTTTGGAGAATAAGGTTTTTCACAAAAAGGTCGAATTTTTGAGCACTCGCCCAGGACCTGGGAAGCCCTGGGTTCCAGTCATATTGCAGCTGGACAGGGTTTGAACTCACAACATCTAATTCTCTTAACACATTTGTAAGGTTTTTTATATCCCCTTTTGAACATCCACTGCCAAGTAGGGGGACATGAAGGGAGCAGACCAAAAGAAAAGTATCTCCATAGGAGCACGCCTATTTCACAGCACAGACATCATCTTCAAATTACCTATCCTCCTGTACATTTTCATTCATTTCTGAGGTGATGTGTGTCCTTGGAAGGCTATAAAATTATTTTAAAGACTATAAAGCAGGATTGCATTCGCTGCCACCAAACTAGCCCCCAGCTAAAATGCAGACGTTTGGACTGGCTAGGCTCTACAGAAAACAATGGCTTCTGTCCTGCTCCCGTGGCAATGTGACAGCAGCTCTGAACGACACGTGCTGTCACTGCAGGGCAGCGGCTACAGCACTCTGGATACGGCCCTTCTTTTCCTAAACTCAGCACTAGTCATCCCCAAAATGGAAGACAATACGGTCCCAGGAAAAGGTGCTGGCTTCTCACCCAAACCCTCCGTTGGGTAATAGAGTAGAGGACGCAAAGGGCACTGTCCTATCTGAAACAGCACTGGCTACACTCAGTGTTTTGGGTGACGATGAGGTCTGTGATGCCAAACTCTACCCGTCATCCTACCCACCAGATGCTGATGGTCCTCAGGTAGCCCTGCATGGCTGAAACTTGGCAGCTCCTCTGGCAGCAGGCACAGCCAGGGCAAATTAGAAGCCAAGGGGCAGTGGACGGGCATGGCTCCTTATACAGAATATGTTGATATGGTCAGAAGGCATATGCTAATCAGGCTATAAAGAAACAGAAAGTGTGCTAAAAACCTGTATGGTTAAGCTCTCACATCGCAGACCACTTCTGCCATCATGTTATATGAGCCATCTGCCCCTGAGGACAGGGAGACAAGCAAGGATGCACCATTTGCCCCAGGACTCGTCATCTGGTGAGCTTCCAACCTCACACAAAGCATGAGGCAGCATCTTGGCAGTTCTTTACGCTTACTTGCCCAGTGCCTTGAGTTAAAATTTGAAAAAACTAGGAAATCTAGTTCACATTCCTCTTCTGCCTCACTGAACTCAAATCTTTTATCCCTCCAGTGTATTGGTATATTGGTAAAAACAGGATTGAAGCTACTTGGGCAGAGAGAAGGCTTGAACAAATGACATTTTAATTCAATTAATGTGTTCCCACAGCAAATTATTTCCTTACGATAATTCATTTTTTATGAAATATATACCTCAAATTTAATATACATAAATTTCCCTCCAAGGTCATCATGTTGTATAATCATGAACACAAAAAAAATCCTAAGAAATATAGTTACTTGATAGCAAATCTACAAAACCCCAGCGTTATGGAGAAGACACAAAAGACAGGTCAGCTACCGGCACATAGGAATCAACTTTTTTATCCAATAACTCATAATTTGTTACTCTTTTCAGCAGTTATTTAAAACAAGCCTGTAGCATTTTAAGGTGTAAGATACAGTATGTTAAGAACAATAGAAATAACTCTGTAGGCATAGAATCATAACTACTCTCAGGACTGTATATTTATTAATGTATTAATTTTCTATTAATATCTCATTCCTTCACAGGAAATGAGTTAATTTTATCCATTCTTGATTAAAGGACTAAATAAAATCTCGGAAAACATGTTATGCTGTGTTATTTTTATAGTACAACTAACGACTTGGCGTTTTTTTGCATTTTGTCAGTTGTTACAATCTGCACTTATAGTCCCAAATAAGTCAGTCTTAATTAACTGGAGGCTTAGCAAATGCATACCCCAAATATCTGGCAAAGCTTTCCATAAAGCTGCATGCAGCCAAGATACACTCTTCTAGCTCTCCTCTCTCAGCTCTCTCACCAAACAAATCTGTGCCTCAGTTTTCCAGGCAGAACATCAACACCACAACTTCCCCCTGTGGCTTTTGAGTCCCCGCTCCAGTGGCTCCAACAAGGGAGCATAATCCTCCCGAGAGGCCGCTTCATCCTCGCCCCCCTGCCTTAGAGGCTCAGAAGAAACACCGCATGGGGTGTGCTTTGGATGGGCTGTACCGCCTGGGTGGAGAACTGTTTAATTGTGACATAAAAGTTGTTGTCCCCACAGTAATTAACACGCTTCAGATTCAGTCTCCGCTGTTCAAACCGGAAGAGTTTACGGGAACTTCACAGAAAATTGGATTTTCGTTGGAGAGCGCTAAGGCAGAGCTTAGGGAAGGCTTTCACACCTTCAGCCACAAGTGAAGCTGAAGGAAGAAGGGAACTGTAGCCTTATATAAAAATACTAACCGTTCATTTTGACATCATTGTTTTTTACTGAGTAAAGTCGAAACATTTGGTACTTGTTTGTCTTAACAACCAAATACAAGGTTTCGTTCATTTGCAGCAGATTTATTGAGTTTAATTCAGTGTGAACAAAAGTAAAATTTTATAGATTTCATAGCAAATTGACCTATTATCCTTGCACCAGTTTTCTTGACAATTCTGCACGAGCGTTTTCTGATTGCTCTAACACAAAACATCCCGCTTCACTCCTGAAGAGTGTCCTTTTTGGCATCTTCATTTATACTTAACAGTTTTCTTTGTGCTTATGTAAAGAAGGGGACAATAAGTGGAGTTTAGGGTTGCTTTTTTTAAAAAAAAGAATTTTAAAATTCTGTTAAATTTTGTAAATATACTTACAAAAGTATCTAAAAGTCAATCCAAACTCAGTCCTGACATACGTCAGGAGACAACTCTCTAAAGTTCCACATTACCAAAACCATTACATGGCTGCAGACAATTTATCTGGTTTAACCATGGGGAAAAGCAAATCCACATTTCTGTAAGAATCTAAGTAGAGCATTTTCATCTCTGCCAAAACCATCCTATTTGATATGTGAAACCTTTTCATATATAAACTTGTGTATTAGGACACCTTCATCTCACAGTGCAACGAAGTTTAAGAGGACTCTGTGTACCTGCAGATGGAATACTTTATTAGATACCGTCTGCCATACGATCTACCGGTGGCTGGTCACAGCATCATGAATATCTTAGAGGTCTCCTTTACCTGCAAATATCAAAAGGGTAGCATCTTAATAATTGTATACTTTCATTTTGTTGTATGTTCTGCTAAAAGATAACTGTATGTCTACACAAATATATAAAGTTAATAATATAAAATACCTACAGATCTGCACTAGGCTCAAAATATTTATCCACAATCTCTTCGTTACAGAGTTCAGCAGTTACTTTTCCATAGATTTTGAGTACAAGACAGATGGCATTTCACAGTAGAAACCGGATGAGATATCACAGAAGTAAATTTGTAACATATAGTAAGTACAAGTCTCTTCCTGGCTGCTGTAGATCATAGCAACATTTTCCCCAAATACTTGTGCTGTTTTGTAGTAGCGCAATATTTCAAAGCTTTATTCAGGTGGTGATTATCAGTGTCTTGATTTCAGAAATGTATGTCCTGAGACAAAATTGGTTTATGATAATCTCAAACATTTAGCTTGTTTTGTGGTATTTTTTGTCTGAAATGGGCTAAGCTTCTATTCTGGAATAACAGCCCACATTTAAACTGCTTTCTAGCAACAAGTGTCTGCAAAGACATCCATCAGCATGCAAAATTTGTAATGCAGAGAACTAATGCTTCCAAAAATAAGGACACAAAGATGCTGACTACTCAATACAGTAAATTAACACCTTCTATCTAACAGAGCAGGGCTAAAATAAGGTTACATCAGTCTCACATAAGATGTTAACTTGCTTCAAAAATAGTTTGCACACACATGACTCGTTGTACACAAAGCTGATTTTTTTCCACGTCTACTAATGTGACAATTATGAATTACTCCAGTCACTGAAAAATTTCTCAAATAATAAAAATCTGACCACCAGCTAGGCTACATGCCACATGTGTATGAGTTTTTTTCCTCTAATTCCTGCCACTGCAAGTTTCCAATGCTACTACACTGGCAAGTACATCTTACTGACTGCCAAGATCTGGCCATAAAGCAGAGATAAGTTCACACAAGGTATTTCTCAAATCATCTACTTCCTATAAAGCCTTCAGTGACTCAAAAGAGAACTTGAAAAATGTGGGGGAAACTAAATATTGATGAATGACAGTGTATCTATGCAGAAAAGAAGCAAATTACTATCTTCGTAATACCCATAATTGCCTCTGAGAATGACCTCGCTTAACTATAACTCATCGCACTCTGGTTATTCCAGTTCCTTTATCATTAGGAAAGTTTTGCACTTCATAGGAACATTTTCCTCTAATTTCACATGAGGATTAAAATACAGGTCTGCAGAAAGTCTGCACAGCACTTAGAAAAGACAGTGGCTAGCAAGAAAAACTCTTTACAGCTCAGGTCTCTGAGTAGCTTTGTTTTAATTAATTGTACGTATTTTCGTAACAAGTTCTCAAGACTAAAGCAATGGAAGTATCTACTTTCCTCCGACCCTCTTAGACCTTTTGACTTTATCCTGTTGAACAGCAAGCTAATTTCCCCACAGTAATGATTGCTGCTGATATTTCAATTACTTTTTTTTCTATTAGACATTTCACAGTTTTAAGAACCCAGTTAATTGAAATATTTTTTAATTTCACAGGATCCTTGTCACCTTCCTTGTGTCATGTTTCTGTTCTGTCTTCTTAATTCTTCCCAGAAATGCTGACAAAATGTTTATTCACAGAATACACAGAAGTACAAAAATGCATTTTCACAAGATATTTCAGTCAACGTATGCAGATGCACTGCAAGCTACATCTCTATCATAGAATCATAGAATCGCAGAACAGTTTGGGTTGGAAGGGCCAGTTAAACGTTATCTAGTCCAACCTCCCCTGCAACGAGCAGGGACAACTTCAACTAGATGAGCATACAGATATGTATGCATGTATGTACATACACAGGTAACACTTTTCCAGGTTAGCCAGATTCTTTGGCTCTACTGGTTTCCAGGCAAGCTGGAAGTCCCCAGTATATCCAAAACTCAGATAGCCTCTGTAACGTCGCTTTAGAAGAACTCAGGTGCCTAAATGTAACATTGTGAACTTGAAACTTATTTCTATCACTCCAGATTCTGGAAATTCAGATGTAATACTTCAATCAACAGCACTCCCTGAAAATAAAGCAAAAATAAGCCAATGGTTTGCTTGACTACAGTAAGCATGGCGTTCTCCAAAATACTTTTGAAGGGTCTGTATATCCTGCCAATTTTAAATAAAGGAATGAATTAGTAAAAAAGATTCTGACTGCCTAAGCCTTCTGATCATCATTAAGACAGTTCTCTTCAGCTACCTTCAGCAGCAAATTTTAACCACAAGAGTATTTATTTGGTTTGTTTTCTTATCCCCAAATAATTTCTACTTCTAGCACTTCTCATTTTTCCCCCTGGTCATTGAAATTTTGATTTGAAGATCCATAACATGAAAGATTGATAAGCAGTATTCAGAACCTGCTTTTCCAAGGGAATATGGTGCTAATGACATAGCAAATATTTAATTTTAAGCTCTTTATTGCTAATTTTGACTCTGTTCCTCCTTTGCTATCTATGGCTTCGTGCCTTTGTTGTCTGTCAACTGTTAAATAAGCCTTTCCTGTGCTACAAAGAAACGCTTTCACATGATTACCCAATTAAGATCAATACCTTATTTCCTTCTTGTGTGGTGGCAGATCCCTCTTTCTCAAGCAGCCATTACATTTCATTCACTGGATACATATTTAAAGGAGCAAGAGCAGGAGAAGAGAACAAGTCCATTAGTACAAACAACTTCGCTAGTACCACTTTATCAGTAACTCTGAATATACACAATTTTAAACACTTTCAGCATTTTCTTTGGGCAAATGCATTTCCAGGTGCAGTAAGCTATAGCAAATACTAAAACTACACATTTCTTCAATACGTATAACTGAATTATCTAATATTCAGTGTTTCAATCATGATGTTGCCCTCAAATATTTCTATTTCTCTTCTCTTTACATGTTTATTACTCAGAAAGCATACAGCACACAGATCAATTATTTTATCAGTCTCTATAGAGTTAATAGAAATAACTCTATTTAGAAATTCTACTTTGTCGTTGTATGGCACTCTGTACCTGATAATTCAACAGCATTGCTGAATATACTAGTTGAAATTAGCTGAAAGCCCTGCTGCCAGCAGCTTATCTTGTTTTATTTCCTTTATTTACACTTAATCATAGAAACAATTGCCTTCAGCATGGGAAACCTCTTCGGAACTGTTGACATCAGTTAACATTAACTTCTACTCAAAGATCACATTCGGTTTGGGCACATTTAAAATTTACATAACAATGCATTAACAATTGCAGTCTTAAACATTAGTATGCTCAGAATTACAAAAATAGCCATAAAAATACTTCGGTGCAACACATCTTGCTTTATCTGACCTTGTTGACACAGCCCCAACCCTGGGATTACAAAACAGCGATGTCAGATTGTATCATACTATCATCAGTTTCGAAAAATACGACAAGAATGTACTCAAAATTCATATTTTTATAAGTTTGTGAAATATATGAAAATTAAAATTGAACACTATATATAAATGAAAAGTGTGAAAACTAAGAATAAATGGCAATGAAAAGGGGTATGGCTTCTAAGAACTTAACTTTGCCTGTTTTTTCATTCAGATGCCAAGCAAAACTGGATTGTTAGTAGATTAAATTTTTAGTGTCAAAAATGCAGGCAAATGTTGATTAAAAATGGGACTCTATATTTCACAGATAGGCTTAACGTAAAAAAAAACCACATAGCTACTGACACACTTACACCGTGCCATTCAAGTGAATGGGTTTTTTGATACCTAGATATTCCTGTGACTGGGCTGGATGTTTTTTTCTCCAACTTTCAGAACTTGGAAAGAAATGAAAGAGAAAGAAAACATAAAACTGCTTTGAGAGGACACTGTATTGGGCGTGACGTATAAGCTTGGAATCTAATGAAAAACTCGGGATCATTTTTATTTTAGGATACTCATATGATTCCTTACTGGCACTGTTTGGAGAACAAGTTCTTCTGATATCATAGAATCACTGAATGGTTAGAGTTGGAAGGGACCTTAAAGATCATCGAGTTCCAACCCCCCTGCCACGGGCAGGGGACACCTCCACTAGAGCAGGTTGCTCAAAGCCCCATCCAGCCTGGCCTTGAACACTTCCAGGGATGGGGCAGCCACAGCTTCCCTGGGCAACCTGTTCCAGTGCTTCACCACCCTCACAGTAAAGAATTTCTTCTTAATATCTAATCTAAATCTCCCCTCTTCCAATTTAAAACCATTACCCCTCGTCCTGTCACTACATTTCCTGACAAAGAGTCCCTCTCCGGCTCTCCTGTAGGCTCCCTTCATAGCAAGGACAGTACATAAAAGCCACATAAATAGTTGATATCAACAGAAGTAGTAGGATGGAAGAAAATAGTAGGTCAGAATTGCAAATTTGCAAAGCTCTTAGTAATGGGTGGCAGAGAGAGAGAGAGAAAAGAATAATGAAGAATATCAGTGGCAGCCGATTTGAGGGGCAAGCCTTGGCTTCCATCTCAAACCTTTGAAAAAGTCTGGATGGTTTGTGTCTATGAGCCCGAGTTGCTGAATTGTGGAGAAGCGTCTCTCTCGGCAAGTGTTAACCTGATCTCTTTGTCAGAGGAGAGAAAGCTAGAGATGGGAAATCACCGCAGCTCACTCCATGCCTCACCACGGCAAGGTCCACTGCTTGATGGCGAGGACCCTCTATGTTCTACTTCAGCTGTATGATCTTACTGTTAACGACTTATTAGCAGGCAGTTCAGCTGCTAGATATTCTGTATGAGCAACCACATTAAAATCCAACTTTAAAAGGATTTAAGATAGTAAAATATAAACATATATAAATGGAAATATTTTCATTCCATTAACAAAAATATAGTGACTAAAAGTCAAGCATGCGGAATGTTTTCACAGAAAACAGATTATATCAAGCAATTGCTGTCTCTTTTGGTTGTTCTTTTTGAGGATTGCATTGGCTGAAATGCATACATGGAGTGGAAAAAGCAGGGCAGGCAGCAGATGTGTTAAACTGGCTCACTGAGAGATTTCAAACCAGAGTTGTGTATATAGAGATACCAGCAACAAGAGTGACTCTAATGGGACTCCCAAGGACTCTTGGTGAAAGATTATTTAACATTTTTATTGATTAATCAGACAATGATATTCATGTAAAGCTTGCCATTAACAAACAGATGACTTTAATAAAGGATGACATTACTTTCTTGTTATGAATCGATTTGATTTGCCTTGCAGGCAAACAAAATAATTTCATTGTAGCTAACTGCACCATAATACATCTGGAAAAAAAGGAATACGGGCTATAAGCTCAGGTTAAAAAAATGCCTTGGAAAGCAGTGATCACAGCAGATCGTACAGAAAGCTATCTGAGTAGGAGACCTTGATGAAATGGTATGGCAAAAGGGATTAGCATGACCTTTGGGGGAGGGCTGTAAAAGGGAATACAGAGTAGAAGGTAGGAAGTTGCCTAACCTCTGTACTACTACTATTAACACTAATTTGGTATAATTTGCTTTCTAATTTGGTGTATCTGCTTACAACATCAAAATAGCGGAAGGCATTCTTAGGAGTGTCACAGAAAGTGATCTAGATGCTGAAAAGCTAGCATTATGATAGGTGTCTTACAGGGCTTGGGGTATCCACTTTGTTGAAGAGAAGTTTCACAGTTGATTTCACGAGGGTGTCCTGGTACCTGCAAATGGAAAAGATATCCAAGGGTAGGTGCTAGTCAATCTCTGTGAAAAGAGGTAGTAAGATCCAGTGACTGGAATTTTAATTGAGACAAATTGAAAAGAGAGACAATGTTTTAGCTGCAAACAGGTCACACAGCTGGCTGATCTCATCACGAGTCATCAAATCACACACATGCTAAAGCCTTGAAATCTGTGAATGTACCGGTTCCTCGCTTCTCCTCTTTCCTTTGTGGGACATGGTAAGAAAAGTTTCCTGAATTGCTTTCAATATACCCACAAGACATGCTGGAACGGTTTAGCCTCACTGAATTGTTTTGGTTTCACAAAGAAGAGGTAGAGAGGCGGAGGTCGGTCTCTTCTCCCAAGTCACAGGCGATGGGACAAGAAGAAATGGTCTCAAGTTGCGCCAGGGGAGGTTCAGGTTGGATATTAGGAAGAATTTTTACACTGAAAGGGTTATTAAGCCTTGGAATGGGCTGCCCAGGGAAGCGGTTGAGGCACCATCCCTGGAGGTGTTCAAAAGATGGGTTGACATGGTGCTGGGGGACATGGTTTAGTGATGGGGGGGTGGGTTTTGTGGGGTTTGTGTGTGTGAGGGGTGTTTTGTTGAGGGTTTTTTGTGGGTTTTTTTGTTTTTTTTTTATCAGAGTTAGGTTGATGGTTGGACTAGATGATCTTAAAGGTCCCTTCCAACCTAGACAATTCTATGATTCGGTATTAGGCAGGTAATAAATTTCTCTTAGAGTTAAGGGGAGGGTTCTCTAACTCAATCCTGTTGGCACACACAAGCCCCCGCGTCAGGCGGACTCTGAGACTAGCAGCTGGGGTCAGCATTAATGAAATGAAAGCATGAATTTCGGAATAAAAACCATGTGTAAAATTCAACTATTCTTTTGAGGAGTGGCTGCAAAACGCTCCAAGCCAAAAGGTATTTATTTAGGCACGGGCAACGCCAATTGACTTTCCAGTGAAGATGCAGCCTTGGGAAGCATGGGACGGGGACAACGAGACCTCAGTTGTGCAAGGCGGTTTTCAGCAACCCCAACTCGGTAATACCCAAGTGTTACTCGGCCATACATGAGTAGCAGGAGTGCTGGGGGGGGGGAGGGGGGCACCAAGAGCTGCCCCCCCAGCCGGCGAGGTGTGCTTTGCAATATGAGCAGAGAAAGGGGTTTTAAGGCAGAGAACATCTTTTATCAGTCTAACTTAAAAACAGAAAACAAAACAACAAAACCAACCAAGCTCAGAACATCTTCAGATCCTATCGTGTCAACAATTATGCTAAAAACTATCATACTCTCTTTGATATATAAAGTGTGGGAGCACCTCTCCTGTGAGGACAGGCTGAGAGAGTTGGGGTTGTTCAGCCTGGAGAAGGCTCCAGGGAGGCCTTATAACAGCCTTCCAGTATCTGAAGGGGGCCTACAGGAGAGATGGGGAGACTTTTTACAAGGGCACATAGTGATAGGACAAGGGGTGACGGCTTCAAACTGGAAGAGGGTAGATTTAAGTTTAGGTATCAGGAAGAAATTTTTCATTCTGAGGGTGGTGAGAGCCTGGCCCTGGTTGCCCAGGGAAGCTGTGGATGCCCCATCCCTGGAGGGGTTCAAGGCCAGGCTGGTTGGGGCTTTGAGCAACCTGGTCTGGTGGGAGGTGTCCCTGCCCATGGCAGGGGGTTGGAACCAGATGATCTTTAAGTTCCCTTCCAACCCAAACCACTCTATGATTCCATGATAGGATTCCATGTGCCACACTGATGGGCTGAGACCTGGCACGGTCACACCTTGGTGAGGAAGGATGGGTGCTACCCACAGGGACGGCAGCTGCCTTCGGTGACAGCCTGGGGAGAGCCTCTGGAGAGTCACACACGGGTTTGTTTCTCGTGGAGGATGAGGGGAGGAAAAAGGGCCGCCGGGCAGGGAGCGAAGCGGGGACCAACGCACCTGGGGGCCGGGAAGATCAGCCTTGCCCGGGTCTCTCCTCACGGACCCCGCGAGAATCCCCTCAGGACTCGCCCGGCACATCCCATCCGCCGCCTCGCCCTGGCTTCTCCTCCCACTCGCGCGGCCAACGGGCCCCAAGACAAACCCCACCGCAGCCGCTCCCGTCCCCGACCGGGGCCCCGGCCGCCTTCCCGGGGGCCGCCGCCGCTGCGGGGGCGGAGGCAGCGGGCGAGCGCCTCCCCGACCGGCGCCCCCGGTCCTGACGGCGTTTCCGGGCGGAGGAGCCGGGATGTGCGTCCGGGTTGGGTCGGCCCCAGCGAGCGGTTTCCTTTCGCCTTCCCTCCTTCTCCCCTTCCCTGCCTCCCTCCCTCGCTGAGGCGGAGCCGCCGCCGCCGCCGTGCCCTCTGAGGGAGCGCCGACTGCCCGGCTCCCGCCAGGGCTTGGTGAGAAGGGGCCGCGGGCGGGAATGGGGGCCCCGAGGCGGGAGGGTGCTGGCGGGGGCCGCCGGGGAGCGGGGCCGGGAAGGCGGCGGGGCGGGGGCCGGAGGGGCCAGGGCGGCGGGAGGGGGGGTCTGGGGCGGCCGGCCCGGCCCCCGCCCTCAGCGCGGCGGCGGGAGGGCCGTGAGGCGGCGGCGGGCAGCCTCCCTCGGAGAGCACCGAGGGGCTGTCCGTGCCCAGCGTGGGTCCTCTCTTAACGCGGCCATCCCGAGCCCCGGGGGGGGCAGACCTAGCGGCGGCGGTAGCGGCGCTTGACGAATACCTGATAAAAAAAAAAAAAAAAAACCCACAACTATATATACTAGTGTTTTAACGCAACCCCAGGCAACCCCGAAACGTTACCCGGGGGTGAGGCGGGGCCAGGGTATGGGGTAGCCCAGCTCTCCTAGCGCCGGGTGCGGGAGATGGGCAAAGGCTGGGAAACCGGTGTGGTTTCCCCCCTCCTGTGAACGGAGGGATCCTTTGAGGGTTTTTTTTCCCCCCAGGGGAGGGAATTTGCCGCTCCGCAGGTGAGAAGGGTGAGTGTGGTGGGAGCCCCGCACTGCGGAGCGTGCTTCGCTTCTGCCTGCGCCTCTGCTGCTTCCCCCCCCAAAAAACCAAAAACAAACCACCAAAACTTGAATGCAGTATTTTTATATCTTTACGGTAAGCCAAATAAGTTATTTTCCATTTTTTTGCACATCAGAATTTTAGTTTGTGTGAAAATCTCCATGTGCGCTACACCCATATGGCACTATAGGTGCGCTCTCTCTCTCTCTCTCTCTATATGTATATTACTATATGTGCTATATGGGAACTTTGTCCACGTTCTGCAGCAGCTCAGTCTCTACGTCGTTGGCCGATCCGGCCCAAACCATGACAGCTGTGCGTCGGCAAAATGAAATGAGAGAGAAACGAGGTGGCTCTCCCGCAGCGGCCACGTGATGTGAGATTGTGGTTGTGCCTAACCTACTTACGATGCAGACTTTAACTAACTTGTGTATTGAGTATTGATAAGATCAATCATCCAAAAGTTTAAACGTTTAAAAAATGTCTTAAGACGGCTGGATTATTCAGTTTCTTGATTTAAAAAAAAAGGCCTTTGGGAAACACATAATCTTCAGAATTATCCAGTAACATTCAGTACGGTTAGTGTTTTGACTCACATGCAAAAAAAAAAAAAGTGCACAAATTTATTGTGATTTTTTTTTTTTTTACCTACTTCCCCAGAAATACAAATGTAGACAAGTTTCGTCTGCAGCCCTGAGGAAAGGGACTTGGGGGTGCTGATGGACGAGAAGCTGGACATGAGCAGGCAGTGTGCACTTGCAGCCCAGAAGGCCAATTGCATCCTGGGCCACATCAAGAGATGTGTTGCCAGCAGATCCAGAGAGGTGATTCTGCCACTTTACTCTGCTCTGGTGAGACCTCACCTGGAGTACTGTGTGCAGGTCTGGAGCCCTCAATATAGGAAGGACATGGACCTGATGGAGCGGGTCCAGAGGAGGGCCACGAAAATGATCAGGGGGTTGGAGCACCTCTGCTACGAGGACAGGCTGAGGGAGCTGGGGTTGTTCAGCCTGGAGAAGAGGAGGCTCTGGGGACACCTAATAGCAACCTTCCAGTACCTGAGGGGGGCCTACAGGAAGGCTGGAGACAGTCTCTTTACAAAGGCCGGCAATGACAGAACAAGGGGTAATGGCTTTAAACTGGAAAAAAGCAGACTTAGATTAGACATTAGGAATAAGTTCTTTACCATGAGGGTGGTGGAGCACTGGAACAGGTTGCCCAGGGAGGTGGTTGAGGCCCCTTCCCTGGAGATATTCAAGGTGAGGCTCGACAAGGCCCTGGGCAACCTGGTCTAGTTGGGGGTGTCCCCGCTGACTGCAGGGGGGGTCGGACTAGATGACCTTTGAAGGTCCCTTCCAGCCCAGATGATTCTATGATTCTATGATTCGTAAGAACTGGAGTAAGGGATATAATCACAGGACGATGCAGGTTTATGTCATCAGAGCATCGGTGTTGGTGTTGGGCGATGGTACCTGAACTGGGTATAGGGGAACAGCGGCTGAAGTTGGAAGCTGCCGTACTCCAGGCTCACAACACAGGCTGGGTTGATCTGTTGGGTGTCTTGTACGTGTTAGCGGTGGAGCATCAGGAATGTAGTCAACATATGGCAATAGTATAATTTGCCAATTAATAAGTGGCAAGTCAAAGTACAGAGTGGTTAAATAACTTGCCTGAGGTCAGTTAAGGAGTCTGTGGCAGAGCTTGAAATAAACAGTACTGACTGTGTGAATCCTTATGTGTGATCCTCTTTCCTCTTGCTTCCTATTTACAGCATTTTAATGAACATAGCTGTTTACTTTGTTTACAGAATCAAGAGTTTCCTGAATAAGCCAGAGTCACTTGGGCTGCAGAGATGTTGGAAGAAGATATGGAGGTGGCCATCAAGGTGGTGGTAGTAGGAAACGGAGCTGTTGGGAAGTCCAGTATGATTCAGCGCTATTGCAAGGGGATTTTTACAAAAGACTACAAGAAGACTATTGGTGTAGATTTCCTGGAACGACAGATCCAGTATGTGTGAAACAGCTGCCGTACTCTAGATTTTTACCTTTCCCTCTATTTCTTTGTTCTGTTGTAATCCTATAGTTTACAAAGGCTTGAAATACAAGGCCTGCTGTCTCCAAAACACAGTAAAGGGAGTTGCTTTCTCTCTTGCGCAGTGGGCTAAAATTACATCACTCTGTTTTCCATCCAAGACTTAGAATTATAAAAGAAAAGCAAAAAAAAATTTAGAACCTCTGCCGTACTAAGCTTTTTGACAAGTTTCCTTTGTATTCTAGCACCTGTTGATTTTAATTTTTTAAATTTTTTTTTATTTCTTGTGGAGGAAATGGAAGTGCTTATAATAAAATGATTGCACAAATTTATTAGCCAATATAGACTAGAATGACTGGGAAAAAAATTAAATATGCCATAAATCTAGTCTCTTTATGTAATATAAATAGGTAATACCCAATTATGTTTGCTAAAATGGAAAATACTATGGGAATGAGAAGTAAGAAAATTCTCTAAATTTATAAGCTGATTAAAAAGACAAAAGGACCATTATTCAGGCACCTAAGTTTTGTTTTGAAGTCTGTATTTTTCCCCACAGAGGGAAATGTAGAGGTAGACGTAACGTGGACTGTTGGGAAAGGGCATGTAATGTAATCGAGGGACTACTGCCATAGCGTGTCACAGAGGTGAACCGTTATCAATACTGAACTACATTATATTTAAATGAAGTTAAATTTGAACTGAATTACTCTTATATTGTAGACGGAGAAATATTTCCATGTCAGTTGTTTTAATTGCTCTTGTTTGTTGTATTGATTACAAAACTGTGTCATTTATTTCAGAGTTAATGATGAAGATGTCAGACTAATGTTATGGGACACTGCGGGTCAAGAGGAATTTGATGCAATAACTAAAGCCTACTATAGAGGTGAAAAGACCATGTTTTTTATTTGGCTGTTGATTTTTTTCTGTCTGCACATCTCTAAGATATTTTCCTATCTCTGTATTAAGAATTTTAGTTATTTCGTGTGTGTGTAAAGCATGTTTAATTTACCTTTTCCAGTTCTTAAATGTTTTCCCCCTTCATGTAAGATCCTTGCCTTAATTAAGCATCACTTTAGGCAGGATGCTCTGTGGTGCCCTTTGAAAAACAGAACGAAATGGGATCAGTATCTGCACAGAAACTTCACAGAATTTAGCCATTCAGAAAATCAAATGCAAAATTTTATTTTTCCCCTCTAAAAGTGTTTCCTTACTTCTGTAAGACATGTATTTGTAAATGTTCCAGAAACTGTTGCTGAGGCACTTAGAAAGTAATCTGAGGGAAAAAAAAATCCACCGGTCTTCCTAGAAAGATAGTTTACTAGGCACAACAGTTCTCTTGCTGGTAGGGACTGCCTTGAACATGTTAACACAACAGAGTCATAAGGAAAGAGTATGTATTTCATACGATAGAAACTGTATTATTCAGTCATATAAAGGTAGGTTATCTACTTAGCCAGTTACAAATTGCATAATTAGGCTTTCTTTGCATATAATTTAACAATGGTTGTGAAAATCTTTCCTTTTTGTTTTTTAACATGAGAGATATAAATGACTTGGCAAAGATTCCATCACTAGTTCTTGTCAAACTAATTACCTGATGTCTGGGAAAAATGTATCACTACAGTATAAAATCTTAGAAAAATGACCTCATTTAGAGATAAAATAACAGTTGTGCCGTGCTGTTTTAGGGTGGTATAGTCCTCAGACCTTTTTATATCTCATGATGTTTTTTGGCAGCTAACGGGGCTTTTTGTAATATTTCTGGTTGTCACTTGTAATTGATGATTGCGATTTCTTCAGAGGAAGATAGTTGTTTTTTCCTACTTCTTTTGATCCTCTTGGAAATAGATCATTCTGTTATTTTGCAGCTGACAAATTGAGCATATGAATTTTAGAAGGTAGACTTGATTCTCTTGGAGCTTCCTTTTTACTCTCCTGGCCTTCAGTTCTCTTGCGTGCTTTGCTCTCCTCAATTATTCCAAGCCAAAGTCTTTTTCTCGTAATTATTGGGACTGATATTCTAAAATACGGAGTGTTCAGAAGAACTTTAAAGTATGCTTACTGGCCTCACTTACTGCATATCTTGGAGTATCTTGAAGTCTTACTTGAGTATCTTGAAGTCTTGCTCATGATTCATGCCCAGCATGGAGCGGTTAGATCTCTACCTTCAGAATCTGAAGAGGCTGCTGTGAAATAGGACGTAGTCATCCTGTGGATACACATTGTAGACAGCATGATGGATGTATTAATAGTTCAAGCTATTAGATACGGTGACTGTTCTGCGCTAGACTTTGACTCATGACGGACAAGGGAAATGGTAAGAGCCTGGAATGCAATTTTGGTTTAGCATCAGGTCTGCAAGCACAATGTTATAGAAGCAAAAGGTCAAGCTTGCTTTGGAAATGCGAGGATTTCATTGCCAATTATTGGAGATAAGGGGAGGGCACCTCTAAGGTAGGTTAGATAGATGCTGGCTGTTACTTCCAGGTTTGCCTCTACCACAGGTCACTGTCCCACTATCACTAGGTTTTACTTGTTCTCCTGGAACCTTATGTATTGTCAGTTCTTCAGGAATCAGCAGCTCATCCATGGACATGCAATGAAAGCTTCAGAGCCTGTTTCTGAGCCCTCCTTGTCCAGAGACCAAAGTCATTCAGCCTTGCAGAGAAACAAAATTCAAGGTGATAGTGGATTTGTCACGTGGCTTTCTGTGTACAGGCAAATACATGCAGCCAGTGTAGCTGCGTGCCCATGATCATACAATGCGAGGAATCCAGCAGCCTGAATTCAGAGAGTTGAAGGAAGCTCTGTATGTATTTAATCATTTCTTGTTTATATTGTATCACGTGTCTTACCGGTTTCTATCTGATGGAAGTCACACATTTCCTAATTGGCCGGGTACTTTGTTTCTGTGCTAAGCCCTTACATGAGTGGCTGTCATTCGCAGCACCATCCGTTCTCTCCATCTTACAGATGCTTCTTAAAGCAGTATTTGATCACTTCTTTGTGCGAGCATCCTTTTCCATCCTCTACTACTGGTATCTTGAGTAGCCCCTTGTTAGGTTTTTGTTTCTGTTCTCAATAAAACTATTGAGTATTTAGCAATATTTTTAAAAGATGGAAAGAATTTACCTAGTAAGATCTCTGCCCTGTAGCAGCATCTTCAGTTTGATTCCTAATTAGAGGCTATTGTATAATTCTCTTTAAAAAGCAGTATGGCTGAGTGATTTTTACTGTCCTTGTTCTCCGCGTTGTATGTGTGTTATATCTAATTGGGTAAGGAGGTCTGATATTATAAGTCACCCTGTTTTTACTTACCACATGCTAGAACTTTTCTCTCTAAACTTACTATTATCAGTTATGTCCATGTTTTAGCATTCAGAAGGAATGGGTGGAAGGAGAGAGATGACATGCTTTAGAGTGGACGCTTCACAATGGATTTCTTAGTCTTAAAACTAAACAAGATGATGTTTAGAGATGGTGAGAGTCTATTAATAAATATTCTCAAAGAACTTGAGAGGCTTTATTTAGCTAGACTGCAAGATGAGAGGTTAAATTCAGCATTGACAAACGCAAAGTTCCCTGCTTTGGAAAGAATAATTAATTTTACACCTATCTCACAGGATTCTAAGTGGAATTGCGTCAGAAGGATTGCATACGTTTGAATATGGTGTGGACGTTAGGGAAAACAAACAAAATTTTAGAACACGAGTAATAGGGAAAATTACGGAAGACCACATTGCTGCTATTTTATTGGTAGAACTTGATTTGAAATTCTGAGGGCAGTTCTTATTATTCTGTATGAAACCATACCGGAAGGGTCTTAATGGCATGCAAAAGAGTGTTAGAGAGCGTAGGAAAACCTTGGTAAAGATAGATTGAACTTGGCTTTGAAAAGATGAATAAAAGGAAACCTAATAAAAGAACCCAAGTGCCTTGTGTACATAAATACAAAGACACACAGAGTACAGGAATGGGAGATACTTGGTGAAACTCACAGATCAAAGAAAATTCATATTGATGAGATATTTTTTGTGCTATATGTAATTTGATTGGGATAGTTGCCAAGTCAAGTCTCAAAGTTGTCAAGTCTCAAAGACATTATCTAGCTATTCCTTTTACACTGTTAGTAAATATCAAATATATTAAAGGCATATAAAGTGTTTCTCCATGTGTTTATATGCAAAGAAAAGTAGTTTCTTGAGGATAACAAAGGGCTACTGGACAGTCAAAAGACCACTTGCTAGTATTTCAAGAAGTACCTTCTCAGTATTCGTGGGTTTTAACTATTGTTTGCTAACTCTGTTACAAAACCATAACAAAGGTGGTACAAAACATTTTGTATAATTTATCATAGTGCTGTGAAAGAATGAGTAGGAATTAAAAATACACTTATTTAAAATACACTCCAAAAAGCTACTAAACAATTTCCTTGAAAAAAATCACAGCTTTCTCTGAAAGCTTTGAGGTTTTCTGCCTTTCAAAATCCAAACTACTGTAGCACAAAGAATAACATGAAGTGCGCTTTACAGGTACTGCATACGGAAAAGTATTTGCTTTCTGGCCTCCCTTAAACTGTCTGGAAAACAGTGAGCCGTAAGCGAACATCCCTTTCCTTTTTTCCAGCCTTCCCACGCCCTCTCCTATTCCTTTGCCCTGCGTACATGTGCCATGCTGGAAGTAGCTTGAAAGGTAACAGACCCGTAGCCATCATGAAGAATGGGTATAATGATCAAAATAATCTGGAAATCTGTTTTCATCTGGGGACATAGTGACCATTGGTTTGACACAAGCTGGCGGTTAAAGTGCACTTTTATGGAAGAAACTGGAAGAATCCCTCATATTTGAAATACATTACATCTGATTCTTTTTTTTTTTTAATGTTTGTTTGTTTGTTGTTTTGCATTTATTTGTATTTGTAATCGATTTAGGAGCCCAGGCTTGTGTTCTGGTGTTTTCTACGACTGACAGAGAGTCCTTCAAAGCAATCCCTACCTGGAAGGAGAAAGTCGTGAATGAAGTTGGAGACATTCCCACAGTTCTTGTGCAGAATAAGATTGATCTTCTTGATGACTCTTGTATAAAGAAGTAGGAGTTTTACCTTACCGTTTGTAAAGAATAATGTATGCCCCCTGTTTACACACATTTTAAAAAAAACGGATCTGTGGGAGTTTCTGGTGAAGACTTTGGATATGTAGGTTGTCACACTTGTGCCCTGCACCAAAATGTGCCCTAGAAGCATAGGTGACAGGTCATGAGTGTCGTTACTTGGGCAGGTGTGCTTGCCAAGCTCAGAGCTTTCGCTTTGCTTCATGCCTTCTGAAGTGACAGCCGTAAAAAAAAAAAAAAAAGAGGAATAGCATGAAGAGTTTGGTTGATCGCCCTGACACGATTCTTGCTTTTTTTTTTTTTAATTGGAACTCCTAAAACTGTAAATTTTCTCTCCTGTTAAAATTTACAGTTACTGTTAAACTGAGCTGTGCACCAGTGAAGTTACGTTGTCTAGTGTGGCGAGTGAATGCTAGGTAAAATGAAGTAGGAGTATTAAACAGGTTGCTTGAAAAAGCATCTCAATATTTTTTGCTTTGCTTTTCTTTAACTTCTTTTTATTGCTTATTGTTATCAAAGCATCATAACTGTATAGAAATCCATATCTGTTAATATTCTCAAACTGCATGGTGCTGATCCTTCTTCAGTATATTTTTCTCTACAGTTTTTACTATCTGTTCATTGTGCCTTTGTATCTACGACCAATTTCATTCTTTCCATAAAATCAGCGTAACAAATGCTAACTTTTATTTACCACAGCATTTCATGTAGAAAATACTGCATGATGAAGTTGATCGTTTTCCACTTCTTTATTTCTACCGTCTTCCTGAGAGATTTAAATTGTTTCTTCCTTTTGTTGTTTCCTGCGCTGGCTTTCTTTGTTCTCTGTTTGCTATCATTGGTGCCATAAATCAGCTTCTACTCCCTCTGCAAAGACTACTGAGGATTTTTCAAAGGAAAAGCAAAATTGCATTTGAACTCCTCCTTTATTCCTGGTATGTCACTTAGGTTTTGTTCTCAGAATACTCCGTCTGCCTCAGCACCATCGTCTTTCTGATGACGTGATTTGCCTTGGTGAATTTTTCATAAGTTTCCTCAGCTTTTCCTTAAAATTTTGTATAAGTTCTCTTTCACTTCACAGAAAAAAGTAATTCTTGATTTCATCTGCACTCATCTGATTGCATAGTCTACAGCTTCGTTAAAATATACTTAAGGATTGCTTTTTAGTTATTTTGACTTTGCAGCTGGTTCTAGTGTTTTAAATTACAGACTCCTTCCTTTTGGTTTCACCTCTCTTCAGACCCTAGAAAATTTTAGTTAATGAAGTCAATAAATACTGAAAAGCGCTTATTTTTGGTCATGAAGAAACTGCATGTAAAATACCTTCTTGTCATAGTGAGGATACTGTAAAGAAATTGGGGATCAGTTATTTTTTGACTGATGTGAGTTTCTTAACCCACCTTGCCATGTTGAACTTACCACGAAGCCGTTTTGTCTATTAAGAATAAATGCTGGCAAATCGCACAATAGGTGTGTACAAATTCTTCTTTTTTTTGTGCAGTGAAGAGGCAGAAGCGCTGGCAAAAAAGCTAAAATTAAGGTTCTACCGGGCATCTGTGAAGGAAGACCTAAACGTAACTGAAGGTAGGAGATGGCTCAGAGGAGGTGCCAGTCCTGCCCTCTGCCGTACGCCTCTGCTTTGGAGCTGATCCCTTACTTCCCATGTTGTTGCGTGCTGTAGGCAACCCTTTTGATATTTCTTAGCAGCACACTTTAAATGTAGCTATAATTATTTGATATTGCCGTGTCAGGCCCATTTCTTTGTGTACATCTTCCCTTTCTCTTCACAAATAGTGCATAGCTTCAGTATTTAGAAGCGCCAGTGCGTTAGGGCTGCTTGCTCCTAACGACTGTCAGTAAGCACTGAAAAAAATTCTGTGTAAAAGTTCAATTATTATAATATACAAACTGTGAGACATAATTTTGTAATTATTAATAACTAATAATTGATATAAACAATTATTTCACAGTTTAGTTGTATTTAATAAGTACATTAAAAGATTGCATCTCTTGCAGCCTTTTGTCTACTGGTGATATTGTACTACTTCCCAAGTATCACATTTTAATGTAGATATTTAATTTCATCAGAGTACTGTTATAAAATTCATTCACTGTCTTTTGTGGGGTAGGTTTGAATAATAACGAATTGTAGCCTCTGATAATTTATTTTTTTGTTTAATCAGGCAAACTTAATAGTAAACTAGTTGTTTCTGCTCTGTTAACATCATTCACCTTTGAAAAAAAGATCTGCAAGAGAAAACGTAAAATGTTTTTGTATCGTCTTTACATGAGCTATTAATTACAAATTTAAATAATCATAACACATACAGGATTCTGAAAATTCCCTATAGTTGTAGATTTTTTCAGAATCCTAGATGGATTCGTGCTAAAGTCATGCTAAACCTGTGATGTTGAATGCATTTTTGTCACTACACAGAATTTTGACATGAAGGTGTTATTATCGATACGAAGATTATTTTTAAGCATACTCTGATGTACCTTTTTTTTTCTTTTTAACATTCCAGTTTTTAAGTATTTGGCTGATAAATATCTTCAAAGGCTGAAGCAACAAACAGCGGAAGATCCAGAAGTAATGCACACGAGCAGTAACAAGATTGGTATGTATACTGTAATAAACAACCAGAAATAGTATTTTGTGCCATCAAAGGTTATGGTCTCCTTTGTTTCCTGATCGAGTTAATACCGTGGGAATTGGAATCTAATTCTTACCTTCCTGTCTGAGGATATTGTCTCCTTCCCTTCTGTAAAATAACTTTGAGGCTCTCTAAAGTTACAAGACTGTCAAACTGATGTACTAAAGCTTCTAGCTAATGTTTGGCAAGTGCCCTTTTATTAAATTTGTTTAAACAAAGATTGTGTAAGGACTTGAGAAAGGATGCTTGTTGGGTTTTTAAATGTAATTAGTATTTATGTTACTCATCACGGTGCGGATTTACAAGAGACTCACGGTGATAGAATCTGGCGTGTAATCAGGCAGCCTTTGTAAACTGCCTTTGGTAAGGGAACACTGAACTTCTGTAGTCCTCCTTTAGAGCCTTTCTGAGCCAGTTAATTTCTTTTCCTTAAAACACTCCCTTTTTATTCAGACTTTTTCCTTTATCTCAGCAAACTTTAAAATTCTGATGCTTGTCTTTCATTATATTACTCAATTCCCCATAACTTTTGTTACTGTGCAATTAGTGGCATACACATACACAGATGAGCGCATATGCTGCCCTTCAATTACATAGATGTATACCGGCTTTAAAGCTTCCTAGCTAGTAATTCCAGCTGGCTCTACTTCAAATTTAGCTGCAGAATTGACCCAGAAATAGATAAAGCCTTTAAAAAGTCAAGAGTATGCATTTGAGGTGCACTGCTACGCCTTTGTAAGCGTTGGCGTCTTAATGTATTGTGCAAGAAGAAATACAAATACTGTCCTTGTCTTTAAATTCTGTAGGTGTTTTTAATACAGCTGGTGGAAGTCATTCCAACCAGAATTCTAGCACTCTTAATGGCGGAGACGTCATCAACCTCAGACCAAACAAGCAGAGGACCAAGAAAACCAGAAGCCCTTTCAGCGGCTGCAGCGTACCTTAGGCTGCTTTTGGTGGAAGAGAAACCCGCCCAGTGAATTGGATGAAGTTGTGCAATTGAGTACAGAATAAAGCCAGCCGTAGAGGTATTTTTACCAGTGCTTTAGCAAATCTTGTGCCTACGGGATCCTTGATAGAGGGTGGATTATTATATAAACTTGCTGATACAGTGTTTTTTTTGGTGTGTAGAGTGAGACACCTGCTGGCAAAACGCAGAATCGTGGCTGCCCCTGTGCACTTCATAAAAATTAGGCAAGCTTCTCCTTTTTCAAGGAATTATTTACAGAGCTATGAACTAGGTATTGCTGAATTGCAAAGCACATTTACCTATAAGGATAATACTTACAAGTATAGGTACAGACCATAACACTATGGCCCAAGGTAAAGTAGCAACCTGGCAACTAAATTTCAAAGAAAACGTTAGCGTTGGTTGGTCAGTGCACTAAGAAGATAAATGAAGAGCAAAAAGAAGATGCTACATTGTATGCCTGACTATATTAATATGGATTTTGGCCGTTCTGTCAGTGCAATATACTTGTGTTATATATATGAGCGCTAAGGTATATATGTAAACATTTGGTATGAGTATTTAGGCTGAATTCCAGTGTATATGTTACTTGGAGATCAGCTAATGATCACAAAATAGCATCTTCCAAAAAAAAAAAAGTTCCTTTAAAAACATTGCATTTCAGACGAGGCTTTCCCAGCTGCCACTTGTACGTTTAACTTGCTATACTTTGGGCCTAAAAGCTTAGATTTAAAAATGTATGGTGCCAAAAATGCTCCTTATTTTTACCTAATGCTGCGCTACAGACGTTTTTGTAAGTTTGTTTTTCTCAGTCTTAACAGGTTGAACAAGTAACACAGTCTTTGACGCTAGTAGCTATTCGGAGGGAACATAAAATCATACTCCTGTTCAAATTTGATTGTTACATCCTGTGTTGTCTATGAAAAAGGAACTTGCGAAGTGGTGTCACAAAATATTTATCTTCTTCGGAAAAAATTTTTCATTGATACCATAAACTTAAGTTGTGGAGGATCCAAAAAACTGCAGCTGATGACTGAATTACCTTAATGAGACATTCTTGAACGTCATCTCCAAGTTAGCTGCTGGTTGCAGAAAATCTAATTCTGCAAGATCAGAGACACGGCAAAAATTTTTCAAAGTGCTTCAGTAATTTTACAGAATGGATGTAGATGTTTAGGAGCCCAAATCTAAATTAAAGTTATTTGGGCTTAGGCTCCTAAATCACTAAGGTGCTTTTAAAAATGCTGAGCAAGATATCTTTTCTTTACCAAAAATAAACACTTTTTAATCTCCTCTTCGAGAGCATGCATGCCTTTTAAAAAAATATCCATTTTGTTTACATGTTTTTGTATGGTATGATATAATTTTAACTTTCTAGGATTTCTACAACAAACCTGCCGGTGACAAATGCAAAATATGCTGCTTAAAAAAATTCAGAGTTTTAATAGTTTTTTAAGTGGTGTGTGAGAATGAAAACAAGTTGAGTGATCCTGTATATTTTTGGAGGAGGGACTTTTCACTGTGTGAATTCCTGTAGGAAGCTTGACTTACTTTGTTTCTAAGTCAATGAGTATGAAAACTGAAATGTACTCTTTTTTCCCCCTGTCTGCAGGGAGAGAAGTGGGTGGCAAGTTATGCACAAACACTAAAGCTCTCTGAACTCTGTATTTTATGTTTACTGTGTTAGACTTTCTACCGAGTACCCGTGGTTTCTTTGGCCAGCTGTTAGAGCATCTCCTGTTGCTGCTGAGAAGGTGGCCTTCAAGGCGCTCCATCCCCTTTGCTGTCGCAGCAAAACTGTGCGTTCTTCACCGTAACGTTTCCTGTCTTTTCTCTTGGATAAAGGCCTTTCTTTTTTAACAAGTGCATTTAATCACCGTATGTGTGTATGTATAAAAGGAGTCGCGTCCTACCCATCTCAGCAATTTCAGAAGTAAGGTACTTAGGATAAGGCTTAGGATTGTGCGTCGTGGGGTCACCTTCCAGCTTCAGGACGTAGGACGGAGTGTGTGCATGAAGAATTTTGACAACTGTTTTTAATATGGAAACTTTCACATTTTGTTGTCCGCCTGCGGTTGTAACATTTTGTATTCATTTTTCTTGAAACAAAACCACAAAGTGTCTGAAACATCTTTTTTTGCCTTGTTTGACTTTGTACAGAGGACTGAAAAATAAGTCTTTATTACGTATAATGACCATTTGTACTATGACATGTAATAATGTAGACATTGTATTATTACATAAGCCATTTGCATCTGAGGTCTGTCGTTATAAACCACTGTTTTAAGGACTGAAAACTCAGTAGAAATTTTCTTAGGTGGAGACTTGACAGACTTGCTAAATTTAGGATACGTTGAAATTTAGTACACGTACCTTAATGTAGGAATAGGCATTTGCAACATTGCGTGACAGCGTTAATTTCATTCCCATCTTAAATCCAAAGTGGCTCGCTCTTCCTTGTAACTTTGCGGTGCTTGTTCTCCAGTACGACTGGGACGGAGGCTGTCCACATCAGCCTTTTGCTGGAAGTGCTCTGCATGCGACGCTGCTTGAAAATTAAATTTTTATCCTGCTGGGGTTAGTGTGTAGAGGTAAACCAGATGCCTTGCGTATTGCGGGAATCCTTTAGGTGTTCACATCCCTGCTCAGCGGCAGTAACTTGCGCCTTTTGGGTGAAAAGGCGTGCCTAAACGTTTAGCCCTCGCATTGTCCCTCGGGAATAATTTTTATTATAAACACTGCCCCATTCCCATTAAATTACCATATGTTTTAGTTCCCAAAACCTACGGGTGCAGAGCTGGTAATAAAAATGCCCTTCTCTGTGCCCCTGTGTGACTGCGTGGTGGAAGAGGGTGTAGCTCTGTCACACCGGCTGCTGGGATTGGGAGCTACCACAAGGCACGACTGTTGCTCTGTGAGACTGAGCTAATTGCACTCCTCTTTTATCTGTTAATATCTCTCCAGTGGCTTGTGGGATGTATTATCTGAATCTTGCCAAAAAGGCTTTGCTTCCGGCTGACAGTGCTACCACTAGCAGAAAACTTCAGTCACGGTTAATGCCTCGGTGAAACAAGGGTTCACTAAAGAGTACGATGCTAAAAGCGTCCGTCGCTCCCCCGTTGTATCCATTCAGTGAATGGGTGTTCTCCCGGCAAGTGGGGCATCGTTTGATGCGAAGTGGCAACGCTAGGGATGTATTTCTGACTGGAAATAACAAAGCTCAAAGTTGTAGGACTGATCCCACTCGGACTCTTGTGCTTTTGTGTCTGTGGTTAATTTAAAAAAAAAATAATTAAATGTTCCACTTAAGACAGTTTTGGAACTTTCTTATTTTCTGTGTTTCTTAAGGCAACGCTTACCTTTTTGAGTCAAAATGCCCGATTACCGTACTGTCAGTCTAATTCCCCGTTTAATGTTTTTATGCTTCAGCAAAATTTGTCTGTTTTTTTCCTCTCCGTTCCTGAGCTGCGGTGAATCTGACACCTCCTTTTCCTTTGCGTCGCTTGTGCAGACCTATGTTGTACCGAAGGGAATTGAGCAGCTGCCTGGAGGTCACGCGGGGGTACGTGCGTAGTACTCGGTGAACGTGCACTTTGAACCTGTTTTAATTCAAGCTGATAGCTCCCAGTTAATAACAGAATTAATTATTTGCACTGCGGAACTTCCTTGTTCCTCCGGTCCTACAGCAGACTAACAGACCTGCTTCTTGCATTCCAGTGACGGTACCTAAGCCCCTGCTGCTTTTCTAACCATAATGGCAGCCCTTGGGCTGACGCTGCAGTTCCTGAACACTAACTGTACATAAGCCAGAGAGCGAGCGGGGTCCGACAAGCTTGATTTCATCAAAACTACCTGACCGGCTTCTTGTAGGAAGCAATGCTTGTGTGTACCTTTTGGGTTTGGTTTTTTTTTTTTTTCTTAATGCTCAAATAATACTGATGGAATACTTCTCTCCGTTAAATACGGCATCCTAATAAGTAATTTAAAATTATAGAAGAAAAACCGCAGCAATGTTTAGATTTAAGATGAAAGGTGCTATAATAGACAAAGAGAAAACTTCGAACAGTTCCACAGGGAAGAAGTGTTCTGTACGAGTCATCTCAAAGCCGGGCGAGTCCTAGTACCCAGCGAGACTCATTCTCAGGTTTCTAGTAGCAGGGTAATACCGATAAATAAATCGTGGAGTGAGTGTTCTTTCTTCTTCTGCTGAGATAAATGTGGTTCAGCAGAAGCGACTAAAGTTGATCAAAAAAAAAAAAAAAAGTAAATATTAATTTGGACCAGGAGAAATACCACGCTCGTTGTGAGGATTGAGATGCATCGTTACTAATAAATTACTTACTCTTAGTTGCAAGTTCACGTGAATCTGAATGGTTAAAGCAGATAATGTACAGAACTGTTTTTATCACCGTTGTGTTCTCAAGTAAATGTAATATATTTTTAGAAAAAAAAGTCAACTTACAGTAAATCCTCAAGTGGAAAAATAAATGTTTAAAACTGAATATTCTGTGTATGCTCTTCCTGTAAAATCCCTACGAGTTCATTCTGCTGCTCTCTTGTAAGTAAGTGGCATGAGTTGTATCGTGCAATTTAAACATGTTCATTTGGTTACTGTTCGGTCTGACACAGGTCACTACTTCTGCGGTTGTATGAAATTGCCAGCGTATTAAATTTCCAAAACCAATTGCTATAACCCTGTCACTGCGCAACCTGGATCTGCTCCGGAAACTCACGTGCCCGATTCCAGCCCCTGTGTGGATCCAAGGCAGACAGCTGGCATTGGGATGCCCTCGCAGGAACAAGCGTAGGCACCCCCAGCTCGCGGAAACGCTGTTCCTCAGCTCCGGGCTCCGATTGCTCCACCACACGCTTCAAATACAAAATAGGGATTCTGTTCTGCTCTTCCCGGGCATTGCATTTTTCGTGGTTGGTCTGGCTCATGCGGTGAGGAGATCTAAGGGAATGTTCGTGGATGTTGCAAGTGGCATTAAAATATACCTTCTTTGGCCCAGTTGTCTTACACCTGGGATGGGACTTTTGACAACAGAGCGCGCTTAAAAAAAAGTGAAAAACTCTAATCTGTGCTGTTGTTGATCTCTGCCACGCGTACGATGCCAACTAGCTCTTTTGAGTTACTTTAACAGTGACAAACGTTTAAGATAGATAGCCTTGGAGTGTAACGCTCAGTGGAAGTCTCTTGCTGGGACTTGCAGGTAAGGCCGTGGAAGAAACTTTAAAGACGGAATCACTAGGTTTTAAAATGAAATTGTTCAGATCTGGGGGTTCTTTAACAGCTGTAGTGTGTCAGTATGGAATTGTAAAGCACAGGAGAGGGTACTGCAGCCCCCCCCGGTGGGCCAGGTGACACAGAATTTAAGAAAGTAGAAGGCAGGCAGACAGAAGAAAGAAATTTAAATAAAACCCAGTAACTTAGGCCAAAATAAGTTGAATCTACGCTGTTAACTCAGCTGTTGATACCCAGATTTTGATCACTTCCTTTTGTCTTTGGAACAAAGACACACTTGCATTGTACTAGTATAAGTGCTATAAAAAATAAAAATACTTTATTGATACAGTGAAGAGGATCTAAAAAGGAAAAAAAAACCCAAACCTTAACACTCTTGGGCTGAATAACCACATAATGGCCTTAAAAAAAATACTGAAAGACTATTCTAAGCATCGATGGGCTATGTTCAACTTAACTATTTCACAGCATGAGAACAGCCTCTGCTGTGTGTTATTGTCAAGGGTTTTAATGCTGTTAAATAGCCGGAAGCTTTACTTTTCTTTGTTAAAGCTCGCAAGGAGCCTGCAGCCTGCTTCCACACACTCAAAGCTCCAGGGCTGCATGGAGGAGCCTGACTTTAAGTAAGAGCTCCCACCTTGTGCTGGTGCTCCCAGAGCACTCCGCTGTGACACTCGGGCTGTAACGCTCAAGGAATCACAGAATGATACGGGGTTGGAAGGGACCTCTGGAGATCATCTAGTCCAACCCCCCTGCCAAAGCAGGTCCACCCAGAGCAGGTTGCACAGGAATGTGTCCAGGTGGGTTTTGAATGTCTCCAGAGAAGGAGACTCCACCACCTCCCTGGGCAGCCTCTTCCAGGGCTCTGCCACCATCAAAGGAAAGAAGTTCCTCCTCATGTTTAGGTGGAACTTCTTATATTCAAGTTTGTGCCCATTTCTTCTTGTCCTGTCCCTGGGCACCACTGAAAAAGACCAGCCCCATCCTCTTGACACCCTCCCTTTAAGTATTTATAAGCATTGATCAGATCCCCCCTCAGTCTTCTCCAGACTAAAAAGACCCAAGTCCCTCAGCCCCTCCTCGTAAGAGAGATGCTCCAGGCCCCTCATCATCAAAGGAAGCGCCCTGCCATGGAGGATGATGCAGTTGGTGGCATCGCTCCGGCCCGGTCTGCTCCCGCCAGCTGAGCTTTAAGCTGAGCCAAGTTCAGATGGGGGGGCAGAGCTGAGCCACTGAGCCCCCTGCTCCCCTCCGCACCCACCACCCTTGGTGAAATACTGCGAGGCTGAGCGGCTGTGTGGAGAGGGGATTGTAAAATTCCAGGCTCACCCTAAAATCTGCAACTTTTGACCCACAGCCACAGAGCGTAGCGATGATGAGCAGAAAGTAGAGGGAGTTAAGAGGGTGGCAGGAAAAAAAAAAATTAAAAAAATCACTCACCCAAAGAGTAAGCAATGTTAAACTTAAAAAGCGTAGTATCATCCTCCACAAGAAACAACTACGGTACCTCTCAGTTGAGAATCCAACTGTTTTGCTCTGTTGCTTCAGAGATGATGACCTAAAACAAATCTGTGGAGCAGCAGCTGATAAAACACAATTCCCCTTTATTATATTACCTTTGGAAAAAAACCCCATAACACAGCAACCCCAAACTTACAGGCAGATGGGGGAGGCAGGGTGGTTCATGGGATGGGGCAGCGCGAGAGCTGGGGCTCCTTTCTAGCCTGGGTTGTCACCTTCAGATGGATGGGTTGCTTTCCAGGTCCTCAGTTGTGACCTGGAGGTATCCGTCTTGTCTCTTGCCAGTATCGTGATCTGCTTACGAATAGTGCCAAGTTATTAAAAATGATAAACGGTAATGAGTTGGACAGTGTGTTGCTTATGAAAATAGGCAGTTTAATAATGTTTTCGTTTTATTGCCACGGTTTGTCTTTTGTCCCCAGAAGGCCTGGTTCACGCGCTATGGATACAGCAGAGAAAAGCTGAAACTTACTACATGACAAAACAGCTTTAGTTTAAAAAAAAAAAAACAACCCAGGAGAATGGAGGAAAGGCTTAAGATTTTGATGGTGTCTGACAGTTCAGCAGAAGCACGGTTACAATTTGCAATAGAGCAGTATCGACTCTACAGGAGAACTCCTGCTAGCGTTCATTATTGCCAAAAGAAAATGCCAATGCTACCAAAACCCACTAAATGCTTGCACCTCGCAATCAAAGACACTTGGGTGTGCCTGCATTCGCATACACGCGTGTGCTTGTAGAGACTTTTTTTTTTAATTAGCTTGTGTGTGCTTTTCAGGGAGGTTTGCTCGTCCTGCGGTTTGCCAGAAGTAGCCAGGAGGAGAGTTTAATCCTGTTTGCTGTTGCAAGACTGTCGAACAGAGGATTTCTGATGCTCCAACAACGTGATTGACTTTTCAGAATTCTCTAAGTTTCTGAGCAGAGTCTCTAGCCGCCTTTTGATTTTCTTCTGATCCTCGATGGCACATCCGATTACCACGGACTGAAATTTCTGATCAATGGGTCCTGCCGGCACGTCTGATGTGCACGCGCCGTAAAGCGACATTAAGCGGATTTTGGCATCTTCCAAATCATCTAGAAGTTTATTGACAATCTCATCGATCATCTTGGTGGCGTGCAGTAGGGATTCCTGCTGCTGGGCGTTTCGGATGGTTTCTACGGAAACCTCCACAGTGAGGGTACGGCCCATCAGACGATTAGCAGTCAAATTAAGTTCTTCTCTCTCACCTAAATGGAAAACAAGAAAGTATTCTAAGTTACAGGTGAACACTTTCCTGTGCGGATAACGTCATCAAGACAATCAAACTGCTACAACTTTGCAATAAATGAGGTTGGTTTTCAGAGTAAGTGACAATCAACAAGATTTCCAGAGCCAGAAATTAGTTTTTTGCATTTGCCCAAGTCCTACTTATTTCACAGAAGCTGGCGTCTTCTGATTTGAAATGAGGCATTAAGCTCTACTAAAAATGTCAGCTGTGCTTTTCGGCTGCTGACACAATGCTTCCTGCCTCGCATTAAAGCAAAGCACACACCATTATCAGAAAACATTATTCATTAACAGAATAGGCACGTTAAGGACCTTCCGGGCCACCGTGAGGGAGAGATTTAGCCTGTACCACAAAGACAAAACTGATTTCTGGCTACCAGATGCAACTAGGGGCCATGAAAAAACTGGTTTTCTATTTTTTGAAGACTTTTGTTTTTTCCTAAAATATGGACACAACATATTTGATGTGCAGGCTCTTGAAGAGCCAATAAACCAGCAACTTAAAGCTCCTAATATAAAACATACAGATTTAAGAAATATATTTAAAGCCATACATCACACAACCACAACAATGATCTTAATCATCAGGTTTTTGCAGGCTATACACTTTGTAGCGCTCATGCCTGTCCAGCAGTCAAAGCCATTAAAATGCTGGTTTGTCAACTCTATTTAATCATCATCAGCAGCTTCTCTCCCTGAACTGAGCTATGTTAACCCTTCATTTTGAAAATAAACCAGTGAACTGAGTATGGGCTTTCACAGATGACAGCAGCGACATCCATGGCAGACCATCCAGCTGAACAGTATGTGAATTTATGCGGTCAAGAAAAAGGGGACCCCCAGGGTAACGGGTGTCCCTCCAGCAACTGTAGCTGGCTCCAACGCCCGTACCTTTATCGGCAGCGAGCGAGCAAACGGAGCTGCTCCGATTTTGAGGGGAGAGGAGGTGAAAGCAGCTTCTCACCTTCACTGATGTGCCTCATATCCTGGCTGTTCTGTATGTTGTGGATCATCTCCAGCAGGATTTCTTTCTCTTGCTCCATAGCAGATGCTGCGTCACGGAAAGCCTCTACCCTGCACACAGATGAACCAAACAAAATGTTTCAGTGATAAAATAGCTGTTCACCTATACAGGTGCCAAGAACTGTTTTTTTAAACTTCAGCTTAAGAAGTACAGTCAGCTCTTAATTATTGACGAGCCAGACTGATTTCATGACCTTCTCACAAATCTTAACTTCACTTTTCAAGACTCAATATAATTTTAAAAAACAAACAAATGGGGGGAAAAACCCCGTAACAACAGTTATTCGATCAGACTTAAATCTTTTATTTTACTGACAGTGCTGTTCTATCCTACTCGGCGGTTAGTCTGGATATCCAGAGCCTGACGGCACTATAGCCCCATAGCAGAAGTCCTGTAGCTAATTGGCAATTATCAGCAACTGCTTAACTAGAAGAGAAACTGACCCGGTCCCCACCAGGGAACTTGGGGACGAAGGTTGCAGCTGCGGGGATGGAGGCAGCAAGGAGGCCTGGCTCCCCACCGCTCCCAGGCCAGCAGCGCAGAACCACTACGACCCACCTACAAAGCAACCCTGGAAAGTTCTGGAAAATTCAAATGCCACCTTGAAGCCGAAGAACCCCTTTCACAAGGGGACAAAAAAAAAAACAAACAGGCGAGAGGGACAAAGCTCACACATTTTTATTAATGTGACAAGGACTGCCCTGCCGAGCGGCGTGCCTTGGTGGCTGGAAGAAGATGCTGGATCGCCTGCCCCCATGTCACTGCTGTTTTCCATGGAGCGATGCTCGCTGTGATTCACACAGGAGGCTTCTGTAGGAGCAGCTCCTATTTCTGGGCTTCCAGGGAAGCAGGAAACTTGATTCCTCCTGAAACAGGACCCCTTCTCCAGTCCTGTTCGCTGGGCTGAAGCTCACACGTGCAGACCCATTTGGCCATGGGCAATGTGAAAATACCATACTGGAAATCGAGGTCCGGTTCCTTAACTCCTGTCTTATTCCCCACCATGGTTTTAAGGAGGGGGGTTTTGCATTCAGCCAAGTCATCTGAAAAAGCACATCTGGGAGCTGTCTACCCTGGAAGCTAGGGACACGTCCCCCTGCCTTGGCTTTGCCCTGGAGGCTTAAGGGCAGGTGCTTGTGGAGGACTTGCCAAGCTGCGACTGGCTGCAAGAGTTGTGCCAAAAAACGTCAACTCTGCATTCCCAGAGCCCACAGAAAAGCAGAATTATCACGTGAACCCGGCTGACAGTTTCAGATGCTCTCAAGGCGCAGCTCGGGAGGTCCAGCTGCTGTAAGCAGCACGGGAATCCAGCTATCTCAAAATGTTTATTAAACCTGGCCAGAAAAAGGGAAACAAACCAAAACATTGTTAAGTCTCATAGGTGCTCCGCGCTCTTCAGCACTACTCTTGTCATGTTCCTGCTCCTTCCTCAAAGGCTGCTGAGGGCAGGTAACTTCAGAAAAACAGCGGTGAGAGAAAAGAGGGCAAAAAAGGCAGAAAGGCAGCATTTGAGGATATAAATAGCCACACTTCACATCCAGCCTGCTCACGAAAAAGCCTGTTTTACAAAATATTTAACCTAATTTAGTCAGTGAAAGCACAAGCTTCAGGCCTCGCCTTTAATGTTCATTCTGAGGAGGAGTGGGAAAAGTTAATGCAATGCAAATTCTTGCCAAGAGCAAATTCTTTTAATTATTATTTTGGACTGGTTAGTAAGAGCAATGAGGCAGGTGGAGTCATTTCATACTTCAGATGTCTGCACTTTGTAATTTACGAAGTCTAGCAATATTTTCATAAATGCCTCACCATGCCTTTTTAAAAAAACTAGTATTTTCACAATTTAAAAAATGCATTGTGGTCACTGGAAAGTGCAGAATTTTGATTTTAATCATGTTTGTAAATCGGGTTCAGTATATCATTGTACTGTCTTAAAAACTATAGGTCTATGTGGATCAATCCATGATTTCCACAGCCTTTGCTGGGTCCTACGAAGAATGTGGAAAAACTGCATTGCAGAGATGCGTCCTGAATTGGTGCAATTCTAAAGAGAGTGCCTAAAACATCGCTGCTTCCAAAAGCCAGCTACTGGTATGCTAGGCAAGACCTAAAAGCCAAATGATCAGAATTAATGATTGTCTACTGCAAAAAAAAAACCCCAAAACCAAAAAACCAAACCTATAATTTACCAAGCAGAACTTTGATTGACATTATTTTACAGGAAGTCATATAGCCATATCTTGAGAACTGTTTTATTTGCAGTAATTGCTTATTGGGAATTATTTTAACCGCTTCTTCAACTGCAATACTGGCTGCCGCACAACAAAAATCCACTGAGATTTCACTTTTAGTGTATTTGCTTCCATAAACGGCAGTCAAAATGAGCGCCTGCCCTGGCACCGCGTAACGGCACATGAAGAACGCACACCGGCTCCTGACACCGGCGCAAAGGGAGAGGGAAGCATCAGGTCAGGACTCCCCCACCCCTCTGCTATCCCTTCGAGAAATTTCCTTCCTGACCAATTATTAGCAGCGTGACGGGGCTAAATAACCCTCAAAAATAAAATCCTTGGATTTTAGAGACCTCTCGAGGGCAGGGTGGAGGTACGGTGGGATAACTCAGCACACTGGCAGCAAAGGCAGCACCTGAGCAGCCAGCTGGCAGGAGATCAGAAGATGGGGGAATGGCAAGACAAGGGAGTGGTAGAAATTGACAGCTGTCACTGCTGGGGACCTGGATCCCATGGAGGTCACCACAAGGGGACAGGATCATGTCAGAACAGCGCTCTAGGGGCAAAAAAAACCCCAAAACCATGGAAACCACTCACACCCGCCTGAGGAAAACAGTTAGTGCTCCAGAGAAGATGCTGGGGAGCTTTATCAGGGTGAGATACCCACCACAGCTTCACCCTATCTTGCCTCCCTGGTTTGTACCAAGGCCTGTGGCCACCTGCCCCCATGGTGGGACCTGCTGGCTCCTCCGGTCCCTAGGCCACAGTGCAGGAGAGACCCCAGACCCCCGGCAGCGACTGCACTCCTTTCCCTCCTCACTCTCCACAAGAGCATCATGTCCATACCTCAAGGTCAGCTCTCATAACTTTTGTCCTAAAATGTGCTTTAAAATCATAGGTTTGTTTAAATCTTTACTTTTCTTCGGGTGGGGGACAAAAAAAAAAAAAAAAGGAAAGATTGGAAGAGATAAACCTCTAGCAGAGGTGACTGATGTGGAAAGGGGTGGAAACATAGTCCAAGTCTCAAAAACTCAACCAACTGAAGAACAGAAGGCAATGAAAAGGGAACACAAAACTCATATCGATGCCCAATTATCAATCATCTCCATGCAGCAGTGTGGTCTTTTTCTAAGAGATTAAAACATCCAATCATAGTTTTACTTGGAGTGTATTTGTCACTTTGAACATCAACTAAATATTCCATTCATTACCCAAGACTAAAAAAAACATTCCTTACTTCTGATTTTCCCCCGTCCGAGAGCGATTAGCCCCGCAGTGCCTTTCTTTCCTACATACCATCAGCATGAGCAGAGCATTCCCCTGCGGAACAGGTGGACCAGCCTGCGCTTTTGTTTCCAGCTGAGAAACTCAATACCCGCTTTCTTACGACAGCTGCAATAACTCCGTCCTTTAAACTACTCGCTGACTTAAAAAAAGGTTATGCGCTGGACGGGCAGATAAGTTTTCAAAGGAAATAAGGAACATCCGAAGATGGTGCAGCTTTTTTTCCTGAAAGGGAGCTGAGCACACTGGATGGAGACAAAGCAGGGGGTTTCACCCCAGCACCCTTAGCTGCTTAAACTGAGTTTCGTTCTCGGGTGAGCGGTCCTGTGAACATACAAATGACCAGTGGAGCAATATGGCTGTTCCGAAGGAGAACAGGAGAAAAAGCACAAAAAATTAAGATTGGAAAAAAAAAAAACCAAAACAACAAAAAAAGCAAGAGTCTGACTTATCTCATGTATCATTACAACCCAGCACTGCATGTTCACTTAACACAACCACCAGAACACGGTGACTCATAAACAGAGTCTCTGCTCCTGCTTCCAGCTGCTCCTGGGATGTCTTGGCGTTCGCCAGCAGCCAGGGCAACACCACGGTCTCAGCCCTTACAAGGGACAAATGTGCCACCTGCCCCCGCTGCCACCCCTGCCAGGGGGGGCTCACACCCTGGCAGCCCCATTAATCCTTCTTTCCTGCCTGCTCTGATCAACAGAAGAAACTCCCTCCGCAAACACCTAGCAGGGGGGTACAAAAATACCCCTTTGCTGTCGGAAAAGCAGCTCTCGCGGTGGAAGGGAAGGGAGGAAAGGGAAGGCTGTTCGAACCAGAGCATTTCCGATGGGATGAGGGTTGCCACCGGGTTCAGCCGACCTTAAGCAACTAAGGGCTGTCGACGGGTTTAATTAAAGGCTGTAGTTCACTTTGACAAATTTTCACCTATTGTATTTACAAGCAGCATCTCTATAGCTAGGGTCTCCAGCTGAACTAAACCGGCTGGAGAAGGAAGAAGTGTGGAACTCTTCCTCCTGTAATTCAAATAACTTCGAAATGAGGCACGTCGATTAGTTGTGCATGGAAAATAAATAAGACTTTGAGCGACTTTAATCAAAGCAGTTTGACTCTTTTTTTTTTTTTGGTAACTGTAACACATTTAGAACTATGCCTGTTTGAAAGACCCACAGCAAGCTGGGAAGTTTAATCTGGGGTTTAGTTTCTGGTTAACCAAACTGTCTGCTTTGTTTCAGAGTTGCTCAGCGAAATTTAAAACACATTTTTGCATATTCTGATGCTCATTTCATGATTATATATTCATACACTAGACCTCGATGTGAGCAGCGAGACTTGTTTGCAGACAGTGATTTTGTTTAGTCAAATTGAGAGAAGTCTGCGAAGGACTTCAATGAGATTTAATCAAGCTAAGTGAAAGGCTGATGTGAAGGCACACAGAGTCCACCCCTGAATAATGCAAAGTAATGCAGACAGAAAAGGGAAAACGCAACTCCTGTATCCCACAGAGCTCTTTTAATTACAGGAAAGTCCTAGAAACATTCTGGGTGGGTCTGTGAAAGCGGCTGATCAATATGCAGCTGTAATGAAGGAAAGGGCGTGTTGAAACAGTACCGGCAGGAGCTGAATCAGTGGTACACCCACGGCACCCTGAGCATCCATCCACCTCAGGAAGGACACCGTGTAATTAGGCAGAGCTGAGAGGATGAGAAAGATGATTAAAGGCAAGGAATCATCTCTCATGCGGCCATACGGGGAAAAAAAATCAAATGGGATTTTTTGGGGAACGTCAAGTAGCAGGAGGAGACGGGACGCATCTTGGCACAACGATGAAATACACACTGTATTCACAATTACTTGGGAAAAGAACACCTCAGCTGCCCAATACAATGCTAGTCACGTTATAGTTACATGATTTCTTACACTTCAGAGAAGAGCTGGACATAAACATGGGTAACGAGAACATCCATAGCTGGATGTGCAAAGGGAGGTGTGGGAGACATGAAGCCTCACACCCCGCCATTCAGCACCGCAGCTTAAAGGCTTGCAAGAGCCTCCAGAGCCCAAACACCACCAGATTTTATCCTCAGCTTTCCTGCACCTTTGTATAAAACACCTACCCGAGATTTGCAGGACAGGGGCGATGGAGCTACTGAGCGGAACAACAGACACCATCCACCACGGGCCTCGCACACGCCGTGTCACTGCTGCCCCGCCAGCAACCCACCATCCTCTCTTCACTAAGGGCTCCCCACAGGGTAAAGGGCAGCAAATCAGAAAAAACAAGCCATTTGTGCTTTCCCTGAAAAACGCCTATTTTCATACATTCACAGAATGGCAGGGGTTGGAAGGGACCTTCAGAGGTCATCTAGTCCAACCCCCTGCCAGAGCAGGTTCACCCACAGCAGGCTGGACAGGAACACATCCAGGTGGCTTTGGAGTGTCTCCAGAGAAGGAGACTCCACAACCTCTCTGGGCAGCCTGTTCCAGGGCTCTGCCACCCTCAAAGGAAAGAAGTTTTTCCTCATGTTCAGATGGAATTTCTTGTGCCTGTTACCCCTTTTCCTGCCACCGGGCACCACTGGGAAGAGTCTGGCCCCATCCTCTTGATACCCGCCCTTTAGGTATTTATAAGCATTGATAAGATATCCCCTCAGTCTTCTTTTCTCCAGGCTGAACAGACCCAGGGCTCTCAGCCGTTCCTCGTTAAGAGAGGTGCTTCCATTCCCTTGATCACCTTCGCAACCCTCCTCTGGACTCCTTCCAGCAGTTCCCTGTCCTTCTTGAACTGGGGGGCCCAGAACTGGACCCAGTGCTCCAGGTGCAGCCTCACCAGGGCAGAGCAAAGGGGGAGGATGACCTGCTGCCCACGCTCTTTTCGATGTGCCCCATATTCCTATTTTCATGTATTCCCAAGCCACGCTATTTCACCTGAGCGCGGCAGCTGCCATTTCTAAGCTTCCCCCCCACCCCACCCCGACGAAGGAGGAATCCTTCCTCCCTCAGTCACCTCAGGAAGACCGCACCCCAGCGCCGTACCCCTCCCCTCCCGCCGTGAGGGGCTCGGCGGCTCCACGCTCCACAGCGCCCGGCCGCGGTCCCCTCAGCGCCCGGCCGCGGTCCCCTCAGCGCCGAGCCGCGGCCCCCTCAGCGCCGAGCCGCGGCCCCCTCAGCGCCGGGCCGCGGTCCCCTCAGCGCCCGGCCGCGGCGCTCTCCCCTCCACCCGGCCCCGGCCCCGGCCCCGGCCCCGGCCCTGCCGCCGCCCCTCCGGGGTCCCACCTGAGCTCCAGCTGATCCAGGTTCTCGAGGAGGCGGCTGGAGCGGTCCGCCATGGAGGTGGAGCGGTAGAAGCGGCCTCGGAGCTGCCCGCCGGATTGCTGCTGCTGCTGCGCCGCCGCCTCACTGGCCTTGGCGCTGATCTTAGCCTGGGCCATAGCACCCGCCCGCTGCCGGCGGCGGATCCTCGCTGCGGCTGCGGCCGCTCCCTCCCCGCGTCCCGCAGGCGGCGGGGCCGAATGCCGGCAACTCGCTCATGGCCAAAGAAGGAGCCCGCCCTCCGTCGCCCTGAGGGACACCCCGCCTCCGCCGCCTCACGCCGCCAGCCCCCGGGGCTAGTAAGGGGCGGTGTGTGGGGGGGATTAAACCCCCAGGGGACAAGCGGTTCTTGGTTGTTAGAGTCACCTCAGGGTCTCTCCCTGCCCCAGAAAGCTCTTGGGGAGCAGCAGAGGCGCCGTACGGCGCCTCTGCTGCTCCCCAAGAGCTTTCTGGGGCAGGGAGAGACCCCCGGTGCTGTCCCCAGTCCCCAAAAGGAAAGACCTGGACCAGTCAGAAAGTACCTCACGCGCCAGTCGAGGTTAGGGTTTGACCTACAGCAGCTCTGCGGAGCAGGACCCGGTGGCCCACGAGGCAGCCCTCGTTAGCCAAGAAGGACAACCGGTCTTCCCCGGGGGGCGCACGGAGGGGAGCAGGTGGAGGGAGGTCATCCTCCCCCTCTACTCTGCCCTGGTGAGGCCACATCTGGAGTATTGGGTCCAGTTCTGGGCCCCCCAGTTCAAGAAGGACAGGGAACTGCTGGAAAGAGTCTAGAGGAGGGTTGCGAAGATGATCAAGGGAATGGAAGCACCTCTCTTAACGAGGAACGGCTGAGAGCCCTGGGTCTGTTCAGCCTGGAGAAAAGAAGACTGAGAGGGGATTTTATCAATGCTTATAAATATCTAAAGGGCGGGTGTCAAGAGGATGGGGCCAGACTCTTCCCAGTGGTGCCCAGTGACAGGACAAGGGGCAACACGCACAAGCTGGAACACAGGAAATTCCATCTGAACATGAGGAAAAACCCTTTTCCTTTGAGGGTGACAGAACAGGCTGCCCAGAGAGGTTGTGGAGTCTCCTTCTCTGGAGACACTCCAAAGCCACCTGGATGCGTTCCTGTCCAGCCTGCTCTGGGTGAACCTGCTTTGGCAGGGGGGTTGGACTAGATGGTCTCCAGAGGTCCCTTCCAGCCCCTGCTGTTCTATGATTCTGTGTAAACCAGATGCTGAAGGAGTAGTAAGGAGTTTTTCAATATCTATATTAACTCCATATGAGATGGTAGCAGGTAGTACGAGGATTTGCCTTCCAGAACTGTTCTATGTATTTGGTTCAGCAGTTTGCTCTTTTGTTAAAGAAAGCAAGAAGCCCCCACCACCATCCCACTGTTATGAATAGTTTTATATAAAAATAAAGTGAGCTACAAAGCTGAAACATCTGAAGACGCAAGAAATGGGAGGAAGACAACAAGAAACGCTTTAAAAATCCAGCAGCCTGTTTAAGGGGAGAGAAGAGTTGGAGAAAATTAAAGCAGAGACAGCCCTTACTGCAAGCAGTACAGAACCTGAACAGCATTCCTAAAAACAAGATACTCGAGATACTGCCACTGATCACACATCTTTCTCGAGCCAGCTGTAAGAGGCCCCTGACTACCTGCAGAAAAGAATCCGTTCTACCCACCGTCGTCGTCAGTAAGCTATCCGTGCTTACTGGAAAGAAAAGCGCTTGGTATTCTCTTTCTATGCCAGAAAGAAAAGCTCTATCTATCCCTTTCATGGTAGCCAAGGTAGTGGATCTATCTACATGTAGTAATGACTTGTTCTGAGGTTGTATTTAACTTGACCGTAGGAAGCGGTACCTTCTCTCTCACAGGTGCCCACCCTTCCAACTTAGCAAACAACACGCACAGAATCTCTTGTACTTCAGGTTCCTGCTGGGAGCGTTGGTTCCAGCAATTCAAGTCACACACAGGCTTCGCTTGCCACTACTGTGAGTATTTAAAAAGGAATTCGCTCATCCCAAAAGTCCAGGTTTGGGCAAGTACCCCATGGCTCTAAGAGACCGATTTTTTGGCACCCAACTAAGCGGGATTTTGTTGCGCAGGGATACTGTTTTGAACGCTTATCCCGCTGTGATTCAAAATAGCTGTTTTCTCAGGCTCGTCCATTCAGAATGATATCATGTCCCAAGCGCTCTCGTTAAATTAATTGCCCAAGTTTTCTTTGTTTTATGTAGTTGGATAAGTAAGGCTTGTTGCCTGTGAGCTCATGGAAATAATTTCTTTTGAACAATTGTTCCATCCATCTCCCTACGGTCGTTGTAGAAGATAATTAAAAACCGCTTCCCACCCAAACCAGAAACCCTTTGTAGCCATGACACGCAGCTTGCAAGCACTTTTTTCCTAGGATCCTCCTATTCTTCCCAAGCCAATTTATTAAGCATCGATTAGATTTGGTTTAAAAAGGATAAATCAAAATAGCTGAACAGCTATTAACATATTTTTTTTTCCTAAACAGGTGTTTAATTCCATGCAGGTAGAAGCTGCAATGAACCACGGGCACAGAACAGCTGTAGTTGTGTCCAAACGCATCCCATATGACTTACCCTCTTCAACAGCAAAATGGCATTTTACCCTAGAAGTAAGAATAGCACAAACCCTGGAATGAAAACACAAGCAAAAATGGTCTTTGGGGACAAGCCTCAACGTTAGTGCCTGTGCAACCTGGGATATTTTCCCATTTAGAAACTTGGAAGCGCCATGAAAACTGCTTTTCCTGCTCTCTAGAAGGGTAGATTGCCCTATCCCCTCTATTTCCTGCTGAGGTATGCAAAGGGGCACTTGTCATGGCTTTTCCAAAGTAACAGATGGCTGGAAAGATAGGAGTCTGTCTCTGGAGGAAGGGAAGTGACTCACAGCTGAATTGGGAGAAGTTTGGGGAGACAGAAGGCAGGAATTGGGTCCTTCGGGGGCCACAAGGCAACAGGAGGAGGAAACAAAGCGCAGATTTCATCCTTCACCTTGCGGTCTGTGGGGAAGAATGGCGATGGCCTGGCCAGGACTGCTGGTGCTGCCACCCCAATGTCCCCCCCTCTCCTCATCTTCTCCATAGCTGTGTTCATGTGATGGACTCCAGAGCCCTGCTCTGGCTATGTGCACCAGGGAGAAGAACACGAGGAGAAGGTGAGCATCTCATGGCTTCTGCACTCCTGCCTCAGCCGTGAAGCCACTGCCTGTCTCTTGTTTAAACTACAGCATCGTAAAAAATGGGTACCAATTGCAAACCAGAGAAAAGTACAGATGAGTCTCATTCACACGCACAAAGTCCCTTGAGGCAGCAGAAAAAGCAACTTTCCTAGGTCTCAGGCATCTGATCTGTAGAAGTCCTAGAGCCAGGGAGATGATCTACACTAAAAGCAATATCAATAGCCACACTGCTAAATAGCACTTTAGTTCCAGCTTTGCCTTATTCCAAACCCCAATTTATACCTTGTCGCATACCCTAACGCTTACGCATGAGCTGTCATGGAATAGGATCAAAGGGAAAGTCCACACCCAAGAAACGCCGTGCCAGATTGTTTTCCTCCCTTCACCTCCAGGAACTTCATCTGAAGAACCTTCTTTATACGCAGGTGTTACGGAAACTCAACAGTTCCCATACATACCAGAAGGATGCAACCATGGCTTGGGCCAGCCCACCAAAGCCAGCTTGCAGTCTCCCCAGCACCGTTAACAGCAGCAGTAAAGACAGGCCAAGGTGGGTTTCTAGGATGTGTTTTCAATCAAAACATGTACCTGCTGCCACAGTAGGCTGCCCCCTCCCTCCTGCTGAACCTGTGCTACTGTGTCTTTGCTGCTGCTTTTACCAATGGCTAATTACAGCTAGCTCTGGGTTTTCCTATACATGTTGCAGTCATTTGACTGTGTAGGCAAGCCCCAAGGTCCCAAGCCTGCTCGAAGCCTGAATGAAGTCTTCTATCTCAGAAGCAATGCGAAAGCTGGCGTGACCATTTCGGGGCATGCAGCAGTTCATTTTCACAGAGAGGAAAGTCGCCCAGTAAAAGAGCCAGTGAATTCTGTGCAGCTGCAGACGCTCGGCCGATTGTCGGATAAAGCTCTGAGCAAAAATAACAACCAGAAGGAGTCCCAGAAATTAGGATACTGCAGTCAGTGAAAGTAAACTCGCACAGATTTACAACAGGAACTTTACATCAAATTTCCATGCATGCAGAGCTTTGCTGTCCAAGTGCACGCTTTGCCTGTACTTGCCACTTGCCATAAATTTTGTGACATGTTCACATCCACCTTTATACTATCTCAGAGCATATTATTTGACCCAGATTGTTACAACTGAGTTCTAAGCCACTTGAATTATGAATTTCTATGGGAAACTTGAGGAGGTTTAGAAGCGTCAAAGAAATACGCAGATGAAGACTTTAATAAAGCTACTTAGCTGGAAAGAATTGCCAGAAAGTATCTTTGTGCTAATGTCAGCCAATTTTTCCAAATTAGTTTTGAAACAATTCGTCATCCATCCTCACCTCCTTCCAATTTACAGCAGTCGTTGTAAACATTGCTAGGACAGCACAAGCAGATGATGGAACACTTTCCTTTTAAGAAAGAAAACGGCGTTAACTTCATACCTCTATAAACCTCACCATATTTGGTAAAGATTGTGTGAAGGTTTGCATTCTGTGACTGCTATAGGAACAGTAGTGGTTACTTCTGTATGTCTTGAAGAGTTAAGACAATTAATCCACCACCCAAAAACATGTACAAAGCAAGTAACTTAGAATAAGCTCATTCTTTTTTCTTTTTAATATTATTAAACTACAGAAGCAACCGGGCAGGCATGATGCTTTAGTGCTCCAGTGACTTTCCCGACAGTTGCACTGACTTATTTGGCACCTCGTATTGTCTCTGAACATGACCAAAAGAGGGATTTTGTTTGATGTGAAAGAATATGGCAGACAAAGCACCAAAGAGATAAGAACCTTGTACCGATCTCAACTTGTCACAATTTCAGTTTTGTAAAGTTTAGGCATGCACCATAGAGAAATTAAGAGCAGTAAAACGAAGAGCTGGTGGTAGAAAGGTGGAGATTAATGAGGAAAAAAAAAAAAAAATCTAAAGATAAATAAGAAAAATCACCACAGGATTACTTTAGGTTAATGAAGGGTGAACTCAAACACCACCACAAAAGCAATTTCTCTTAAAAAGGGCAGGACAAATCACTTTTAGTACAAAGGCAAAGGATGCTGGGCAAGCTCCTTTTAACAGATGGGCTGTGCTTGTAAATGCAGACAAATCTCTCAGCATATGCAGGGCAAACCTCAAGAATTTCAGCCAGTTAAACAAGACTCCCCAGCCAGAAACATTAAATTCTGAAACACAGCCATTTACAAGACACCTTTTCCGGCTGAAGAACAAGGTGCAGCACCTCAAGATGTTGGTGAGTAACAAGTCACATGTCTGTGCACGCAGCGGTTTAAGAATCCAATTTTCTCTGCTCTTCTGGCAACAGAAGCATCACAAGCCTGTGATGGCAGAAAAATTTGCAAAGAAAAATTTCAGAGAGTTAAGAGAACCTCAAAGAGACCAAAGAAGATGAGGACGAATGTTTTGGTAAGCAGATGAGGAGGATGATGTGATGTGTTTAATAACTGGAGCTCCAAGTACAGAGAATGTGTGTGCACACATGGCTTTTTTTTTTTAATGCAACCGATTAAGTCATAGCCCATCAGATACAAGCAAACTTCACATTTATCACAGAATAAAGTGTTATGACGAATAAAGCACATGAACAAAATCTAACGTAGCAGACTCTCGAGAAGAACATCTACCCAGGTTTTAAAAATTTGTTGAAGTGAGCGAAGAACTTTCTCAAGCTGAAACATCTTCTGTGGTATTTGCAACTTTAGGGTCTGCACTGAAAAAAACCAAAACCCGCTCAAAAGCCTCTATGTTTTTGAGGATGAAAATTGTTTTCTGTCTCATTCCACCCTTTATTAGAAGAACTTGGTGTGAAAAATTGTGGGACTGGTTCAGCTTGAGTCAGTAGCTAAAGGCAATTCAAAAATCTTCCAGAATAGGGCTTCCTCAGCAGCACTATGAGTTACGCACCCAGATTTGAACAGGGGTGCAATTAATCTGAAATTCGCAGTAGGAAAGCAAGCAGTAGGCACAAGTTAAAAAACCTTAAGAGGCCTCGTTCACTCCATGACACTCAGGTGTCAAACGCCCTGGGAGCTTTCAAACTGTCTTCTGGTGTTTGAACAGTTTCTTCAAGTTGTACGATTGCTAATGAGCGCTGAGATAACTCATTAGATTCTTCTTTACTTTCTGTTTGTTTCAGAGATGGCAATTATATCAGAATCATGACTGGAAATAAACCAGTGCCAGTTTCCCAGCTCTTCTAACCATGACGACACAGAGCTGTAGTTATTCTGACTCTTTGGAATCAAGAATGAGAAAAATCTAGCTCTTCTTGTGTCTTACTCTCCACAAAGTTGTTTTTTTTTTTTTTTTGCATAATAAATATTTAGATCTACAGCAGTTAGAGACAAACTCACAGACTAATGGATAATTATTAAAAAAAAAAAACAAGCTGGCATTTTATTACATTGAGATTTCTTACTGACTGACAGCAATCATTAACTGAAGTATAATAGGCTGGTAAAGCTGGACAGCTTGCATAGGTATTTTTAAACAAAGGAACTGAGAAAGGTGGCACAGATAACAATTTTAAACACAGAAATAATTGTTCACCTTAAAAATAAGGACAGTACAAAAATAATTAACACATTTACATTCATTTATCCAAGGCTACCTCTTCATGAACAGAAGGGAGCAAAGACGATAGATTATAGGAATAATACAGCTTACATTCTCCACACCTATTCCGAACAGGAACTAGAATATTTATTTAGCTTCTCTTCCGTGAAAAAGTTGTTCCAGCCTCAGATCAAGGAGAAGACTGAACCCATTAAACTTTAAGCTATCAAATCCAACACTACCATGCTAATATTGAAAAAACATACACATTTATAAAAATAAAGCTAACAATCTAACTGTACAGCCTGTGGTCCTGATTCTGACATTTCTAACAAACAGGACGTAGACAAAATTATGGTCTATGAGGTGAGACTGGCCACAGGCAGGAGTTCGGCCATATGTTCAATTTACAAACCTGGGATCTAAGCTTCTCTTTATAACAAGATTAGCTAGGCAAATCTGAGATAATTGGAGTTTACTATTTTTATCTGTTGCAAAGACCACACGAAAAAGTAAATAAAGACAATGACACTTTGTGACAGAAAAATTAAATACCAATTAAAAAAAAAAAAAAGACAAACAACAACTTAGAACCCCAAAATACCTAGTAAGACCAGCCTACTAATTAGGCAACAACTTATACAGCTAGACTGGAAAGACTTAGTCATCACCCATTAGAAACAGAATATGCAAAAGCTTAAAAAATTATTTTTTATAATAAACGATATATTGCAGCGGATATCCATAAACTCCAGCTGTTCAGCAGCATGACAGTGGACAGCAGATTATAAATCTAACAATTCAAGATACAGACGTGTTTTTGAAGTGGTATTTCTGAACCTTTGTGAATAGACGAACAAGCTTCCATTTTTGTGAGCAGCTCTGATGACGCAGTGTTAGTGTACTGAAGTAATTTCATTTACATTTCCTCAAGGCTTCTCTTGATAGCTTCTTCCAATTCTGCATCTTCCTCTGTATAAACACAAAAAACCCAATTATAATCTCAAACTATGGTTGATAACTAGTCATAAACACTTCCCTGGAGGTGTTCAAGGCCAGGCTGGATGGGGCTTTGAGGAACCTGCTCTAGTGGAGATGTCCCTGCCCACGGCAGGGGGGTTGGAACTCGATGATCTTTAAGGTCCCTTCCAATTCTAACCATTCTATGATTCTATACATTAATATTACTAGATAAAGCAACAAATTACTTCTGTAGGCAATATCAATAGACTGCAAGATAAAGGTAGAGAAAAAGAATGTGATTTCCCCCCTTCTCTCCAACGCTATCTTTCCAACACTTCAAAATAGAAGAACCACCTCTACAACCTTCCATTGTATTAACTAGGGGCAGCCCAATGATTAGTTTCAGAGTATAACACAACTATGTATTTACTGGTCAAAATAATACCAAGATTAGAACCCATATGTATGCACCGAGAAAAATTAAGTATGAAAACAAAAAAAGACAGCCACACAAAACAAGCAGAGAGGTTTCAGTATTTTCATTCCAGTTCCTTATCAATAGATATTCTAACTTGGCACCACTGTTTCTAAGACGGCCAGACATAAGTAGGAAAAAAAAAAAAAAAAAATCATATCAACAGTAAGAATAGTCTAGATTAGGGCTGTAACTTTTTTGATGGTGGGCCCAAAATCTGCATTGCACTCATCTGACTTGTTAACAACCTCTCTGAAACACCTTTTATAATACTCAAAAAAGAAACTCTGCATTAGATTTAGGTTGTTTTAGGCACTAAGTGTTTGCTGTTAGTGAATTAACTATCCTAAGTTAGACAAGGTTTATAAGTACAGTAAATATTAATACCAATGGTATAGTTGGAAAAATTAAAGTAGCTTTCAGACACATTGTCATTCTTGAATTACTCATCTTCTGCTCTAGGAGGACACAAGCACATCCTATAATAAAAGCTCTCTGTTCTTACGAAAAAGGAAACAATTATATATATCAACATAACAGATTTTAAAAATTTAAGTATTGTTGGGGTGTTTTATGCAAGGCCTAGATTTGCAACAGGAATAGTATCAATGAATGCTCTCTCATGTCAGCAGAGTCATACTCATTCACCTGGACTTTCTCGCAACATCCGATACTACTGATAAAAGAGACAAGTTAGTTTCTGAAAGGAAAACATTACATGGTCACAGAAGTAAAAAGGAATTTTTGACACCAAAGTAAAGCAGAAAGCCATTTGCAGACAACTGCTTGCATTTAATTATGTTGTCAATTAACCACTAAGCACATGCAAGAATCAAGAATAAGGTGCAAACTGTGACTGCGTTGCTAGTGGCATGTAGTCAGCTCCACAGTGATACCTGGATCGTCCTCTATTCCCTGATGCTGCTGAAGCAGCCTCTTCTGCCTCCTATACTTGCTTTTTGCTTTCTCCTCTTCCAGCAGTTGCTGGAACTTTTTACCCCTTTCTGGAGTTGATTTTGCCTTCTCACTCCCTTTTACCCTGTGACAGAACTGCCATTAATCACACAGGCAGCCAGCGAACGCAGCTGAAGCCAGGCTGCTTCATAAGGTCAGACGTCTTCAGCAGCACCAGAGCTGGGACCTCCTGTATGCACCAAATGCCACTGCTACCCCTGATGGCAAGAGACAGCGCTAGGGGGACCTGAGCATGGCAAACTTTCAGTGCTGTAGATAAATATGTTAGCCATTTAGTAACAGTAATTTGTAACTGAATGAACGATGGGAATGTAAGACTCAGTTATCAGTTTTATCACTGACCTTGTACAAATTATTGATTTTTTTTTTGTTGTTGTTCCTTTTATTTCCATCAGATAGAAGGGCAGAGTCAAGCCTTTAAACAATAAATTATTGTCAAAGTTCACTGTAGTCTGTCACCCAGAATGAATGATTGCATTGTATGAACACCACCACTAAGCACAACAGCAAAAGGATGAAAACAATTTCAAATAAGGTAAAATATGATGTGAGCTGTACTGTTGATTAAAACTTATGCATAGATCTACAGCTCTTTTAGGAGACCAGAGTACTTTGTTGAGATATAATACCCTATTTTGAACTATTTACTCAGAAGTTCAGCTACTGAGTAGTTCTACTCAGAGTCAATACAGTCAGGCTGCCCAGAGAGGCTGTGGAGTCTCCTTCTCTGGAGATATTCAAACCCCGCCTGGATGTGTTCCTGTCCAGCCTGCTCTGGGTGACCCTGCTTTGGCAGGCGGGTGAACTAGGTGACTTCCAAAGGTCTCTTCCAACCCCTACAATTCTGTGATTCTGTGATATTAAACTGGTACAAAGCGAGCTCAGTCAAGTCTTTTAATTGCACAATACCCTGTGGTGCACCACTAAAATATATTTTGAGTCTGCTAGCATAATATTCAGGCTAGGACATTATTTTTTATTTATAACTCATCACAGTGTTCTTAACTACTCAATATTTGCCCGGCATACTTTAGAGAGTATTCCTAAGAGGTCACTTGCCGTAAAGCTGATTGTAAGTTTAATTTCTGTATCCTCCATAATTAATAGCATTCCTGAACACAAAAAAAGTAAAAAATTAACAGACCTTCCTGTTTCTTCGTTTCTTCTAAGCTCCTCTTCACTGTTAGTTTGATATCTTCATCCTCTTCACTATCTGAACCTTAAATGCACAAATAAAACATAAATTACACATTGCTTCTAATAAAAAAAAAAGTTAACAGTCCCCTCTTGCATTTCTCTTACTGTAACATCATAGATTGGATTTGAAGAAATACACTTGTTATGATCTGAAAATCAAGATAAAAATGCATTATAGTAGTAGCTTAAGACAGTAACTTGAGATAGCGTTATTTTTCAGCTACCTTCTTCCCTTTCTCCCCAAAATCTAGAGGCAGACTGCTTCAATTTTATATTAAAGCAGTAACAAGAAATAGTAGTGCAGAAGCTACTGTCAGTGTCTACTGCATTTGCTTTCTTGGAATATTTTTTTTTTTTAGAAGACGACAGTACTCACTTTCTACAGAATACATCAAGGATTTAATTACAGAAAGAAGTGCTATAGCGCGTCTCTGCCTACACATGATCTTAGCTGTATTTTATTGCCTAAATACATCATTTGAACAATGGGAGTGCTATGAACTCAAGTGAACAGTGTAATTCAGCAGATGTTCTTCAAGTCTCTCAGAAGAAAAAAAGTCGATACACTTAGTTTAATCTGCTAACTCATCCCAATAGCCAAACCCAGCCAAAACCCCACTACCTTTCCCTTTCTAAGCAACGCTTTTCACGAGGCTGGTTTCCAGCTCCAACATGACAGCTCTGTTTTGAACTGTCTAGTAGGGATTGGTGTGCCTAAGGTGATTTTTTTCTTTTCATTTGTTTTAAACAGAGTCTCAGTAAACTGCAGGTTAAAAAATAAACAAGTCGATGAATCACATTATGTATTCATTCTCCTGCTACAGGCTATTGCTATTTTGGGAGATGGTCTCTGTAATGAGGTCTTATAGCATTCGCAATCAACTAGGTCTCCTACGGTCATACCAACAGAAGCACCTCCCTTAAAGTCATCATGTTTATTAGTACACATTTATTATGTGTACCAGCAAAGAACATACCAATATGGGCATCTAATTTAATGACTGTGAGACTTGTGGCATTTTAAATGACCCAAGTTAAGTATTCAAAGGGACAGGCCCAATTCCTAAAATTTTTTTTCAAACCTCTGACACGTATACTTTATTTGAACAGCAACGTTGCTGACTTTCCCAATTCCAGGAATACAAACTCCAACAGCTGGTATCAAACAGAGATCAGGAGCCCACAAAGATGCCAGAAATAGCTGGATATACATGCAGTTAAAATGGTCTTTTCTCCAGTCACTTGGCAGACTGACTGTAAATCCTTTTTGGAGCTGCCTACTATCTCTGGGCAGAAAAGATACTATTCTTCACATCATCTTCCAAAGCAAACAAAGCAAAAGAAACAAAAACCCACACAGCCAAAAAAAAAGTCATTACAATCACTTATGAAAAAGGGAGGAAAGAGTGCACAGAAAGGGCTTCGCATGAGTGGGTTCTCCCTTATTAACTTTTTTTTTTTTTAATCTTCATCCTGGAAGACTGCTCTAAAAAGTTTTGTACCTGTTAGAGGTGTAACAAGCAATCACTCCCTAACTCCTTTCTTGGCATAAGCATAATAAAAGAATTGAGTTCTCATGAGCAATAAGGTGTAGTACAAGAGGGTCTCTGGTTTGCTACCATTTAAAAAAAAAAAAAAGCATTCTGAAGGTTTAGGGGTTTTTTTAGGCAACTTGACAGAAGCTGTTGGCAAATGGTCAAGGCAATATTCTTCTGATCAGCATCTTGCATAGATGGTTAAACAGCAGAGGACAGGAAGAGTCCGAAATCCAGGAGTTTTTCAGATATGAAGAAGTCACCTTTGCTGGAACTGGTTAGAGAGTCAGTTAGCATTCACCACGGAAGAAGACATAATGTCAACCCATTGACATGCTGTTAGAGGACAGCACCTTCCTGCTTACCCCTGGCTTCCCCGACCCAGGCAACAGGCTCACTTGACACTCATTTTTTAGAATACAGCAGGTAAGTTGACTTTACTGTCAATTAAGACAGGTATTATGAACGCTAAAACAGGATTTGTAGATAGAATTATTTTAGATTAACAAAGTTTAAGACTCATCAACGCAGGCCTCATCTTGCCAAAATGTTTTGCTAGTCACACCACCTTAATTACACCACTGTAATAACAAAGGGCACACATTCATATTGGAACAGAAGTATATGCAAACTGGCATGCAAAACATTTAAACATTTTTAAAACAAGCTGCCTACCCCATGATTTATCACTGCACCTGATATGCAGTAACTAAATATTACTTGGTAGTTACAACATCACAGAGAACAGGTTTGGTTAAAACATAGTTGAAGACAACACCATTCCACTGCCAGAAACTATGAAACTTGAAAACAATTAGTGCAGATGATCTCCTGCTAGTTTGAGGGGGGGGAAATCAGCTCACAGTCAAACGTGGTTACGAAGCATGTTAAAAGTCTCAGGAGCTACACTCACTCTGCCTTCACTGGCCATTATTTGCAAGGCTTCTGTCCCCTGTATTAATGCACATTCAACTTCCCGTGAAGGCAGTTGCTGGATTCTCTGAAATCTTTTGAGTTGGTGGAAGTTAACCTAGTAAGGGGCTAACAAAGAGGTAAATCTTATTTAGGACCCTTTCACACAAAGGCTTGTCAGTGTGTCACATTATACTGAGACTTTCCTTACCCAAAACCAAAAACTTGTCTTCCTTGTTCCCCCTTGCTCCCACCCTCCCCAAATCTACACAGAGCAAAGACTAAAGGCACAAAAGCAGTAAAGATGAGAATTTTAAGAAGTTCTGATATGGTTTTTTGGGAATCAGGAATAAGACTCTAACAGTCAGAAGAAGAACAGACTGCAGGCAAAAATCCTAGGCAGAAACGTTCCAACAAATAAGGGGGCGGGGGACAGGAATTCATCCTCCTTAGGGGCTAGACAGCAAAAACTATTAGTGTTGAACTCGCCACTTGTCAACCAAAGAGAAAGGCAGACCAACTGATTAACCAGGTGCATTTTCAAGTCAGAAGACACCGGGCTGATTTTCCACACAGGACAAGTCATTGTGCTTGAACTAATGTTGCATGTACCCTGTTTCTGAACTCCAGTCTCAAGGAAGACTTGGATTCCAGTTAAGAATATACTCCATGCAAACATCACAGAATGCCTGAGGTTGGAAAGGACCTCTGGAGGTCATCTTGTCCAGTCCCCACTGTTCAAGCAGGATTTCCTAGAGCTGGCTGCCCAGGACTATGTCCAGACAGCTTTTGAATATCACCAAAAAGATAATCTACTGGGGAGCTCGGAACTTGACAGTTATGGCCTTACTGGTGCTGAGTAGAGGGAAAAAACCCTCAACCTGCTGGCAACAGTCCTCCTAATGCAGCCCAGGATACCGTTGGCCGCCTTAGTCATGAGAGCACATTGCTTGCTCATGGTCAACTTGGTGTCCACCAGGACCCCTGGGTCCTTTTCTGCAAAGTCATTTTCCAGCTGGTTGACTCCTGGTCAGCATATATCGGTGTCTGGGGTTGTTCCTCCCCAAGTGCAGGACTTTGCACTTCTCCTTGTCGAACTTCACGAGGTTCCTGTCAGGCCATTTCTCCCCTGTCAAGGTTCCTCCGGATGGCAGCACAACCCTCTGGTGTATCACCTGTCACTCTCAGTTTTGTGTCATCAGCAAACTTGCTGAGAGAACATTCTGCTCCACCACCATCAACGAAGACGTTAAACAGGACCAGGCCTAGTACTGACCCCTGGGATACACTGCTGGTTACTGGCCTCCAACTGAACTTCATGCCACTGATCACCGTGTTCCAGGTCTGGCCATTCAGCAAGTTTTAAATCCACCTCGCTTTTGGCTCATCCAGTCCAAACTTCAACAGCATACACTCTTGGTACTGCTGGCATCTTCTGGTGATGAACAGTAAATGACAGTGTTTAATTTGGAGAAATCAGACATGTCCCGTCTCTCTTGTTAAAATGCTTAGCACATTCTGTAGCTCCCAGCTCCTCTGGGGTCAGAGGAAAAGCAGTTGACCAGTTTCTCAGCCAAGAGATCTTAATATATGGCCTCCTCCGTAGTACACTTTGTTTAAATGAACAACAGCTAAGAAACTGTCACCATACCTATTTTCTCAAAGAAAGCCTACTGCTCGCTATTGTCCTCACATATTGCCAAATTCCTGCTGGAAGAACAAAAGAAAAAAAAAAAAGGGGGGAAAGCAAATTCTGGATGAATATAGAGCTCAAAGATCAGAAAGATTAACCCGAAATGGGAGCAAACATACTGATGTTTTGACATTGACTTTTTGTCTCATTTTGATTCTGTGAGTCTGTCATAGAAGCCTATTCTGGGAAGAGCCTGGTTAACTTTCACAGAACGCAAGCGCCACCCACTGTCCTGACATCAAAGTGCCACAGCTTGAATTTGGATTGGCTGCCCACCTGGCTCAGCACAATTCCCCCCCTATATCTGACCCTCTTCTCTTGCAACCTCCCTAGTTACCATCATCCCCTTAATAATTTTCATCAGGTTTACTGGTTCCCCTGTCTCACCAGAGACTTGGTTTCCCTTCCCCAGCCTTAGTCCTCCTCCCCTGCCTTCTTAACACACCTCCTGACGACTTTGCACCTTGTGCAGTCTCACACACTACCTCCGCTTCTCTCTCCTACAATGCCCCTTCTCTCAAGTCTTTTCGGCAAATCCCAACCTCATCTGCCTATTTCCCATCCTAATGTATAGTGACATTAATATCACATTTAACTCACCGTCTCTCCGACCACTGAGCATCTTCCTTTTACAGTTGATGTCTGATGTGCTACCTTACCTTAAGGACACCATTAAAGTTACCTCATTCAGGATCCTAGTAACTAGTTGGGGTGGCGAAACCCCAATCCCCTTTATGCCACTCAGTGCTGGGCACAATTTTCCTCCCCACCTGGGCCACGTAACAACAGAAGGGACTAGAATGTTATGACAATCCATCAACACCCGGGACACATAACAATCCAACATAAAAGACAGAAGTGAAGGGTAACAGACCAGGACGTTATGTTCTGCTCCGTTAGCGCAGCTGGCTCCTGTGTCCCCTATCGCTTGGAAACAATAACCACAATCGATAACTCCAGACAATATATAGATTGTGGCCCAAAGAGCCACACATTAACTTGTGCTAGTTTGCGTGTTTGGATCTTTTACTAGATCCAAATACTTCTTGTCCAAGTGTCTGTGCACACACAAGAAATCAAAGGAGCACTCATCAGCTCACTAGGGTTGCCCACTGCGAAGAGACCTTTGGTCCTAACAGTCAAAGACTTAAGTCACTGTTCAATTATTTCATTAAATCACCTCACAAATCCTTAGGTCAGTTAATGATTAAGTGCCACCAAAATTCAACCTCTTGATCTGCCTCAAATAATTAATAAATTTTAAATTGCTGCTAAATCATAACTGTGTCAAATATTTCCACACGTGACACTACTTTGCCAACAACTTAAGATCAGTGCCCCATCCCTACCTTCACTGTCAATCACATTCAGTATGTGTCACCATGCTGCCTTTAAAATACTGGCCCTTGGCTTCCAGAATCCTTTCCTTTATTCCTTCTTCAATGCTTCCCTGGAGGATCCTCACCACATACTCCTCCCCAGTACTCACTGCTCTAATCTCTGTTTCTTCATTAAGGTAAAAATCTGTAAATATAAGTTCAGCTACTCCCTGCTGAGGATTCCCAAATACACAAGTCCTCTCTTCCTCCATGCAAATTAAAGCTTCACTCTATATATCTTTCCCTACAGATGCTCACTCATCAGTTCATTCAAGTGTAGCATGACTAAAAATAAGGCTCTCAGTCCCCACCCACCCTCCTCCAATTGCATTTTTTGGAAACTGTGGCCAATACCATGATAGTCACTTAGACTTCTATTTAACCTTCATCTTAGACACCTCTCTAAAATTCACAACCAGATTAAACTCAACCTTGAGGATTTTTTTTTGTATGATCCGAGTGTGAGGTCTTCCCAGTTCATCCACTTGGCTACAATTCTTGTTCAGACTCATTATGGTAGGTCTTCTAACACTGCTTTCTCCCTAGGGCACATACATATATATTCAAAGAGGCACATAAGAGATGCCACTGCCATACCAAAGCCACAAGTAACTTCCTGTTGTAGCTAAACACAAGGTTACAACTCAAGGGTGACTTTCTTATCACTACCTGCTGCAAAAGGCTGCGGCCACTGTAATAACAGCGTGAAGAAAGGAACAGATTCCTACTAGGTAACTATCACAGAATCAGGGAATTGTCAGAGTTGGAAGGGACCTCTAGAGATCATCTAGTCCAACTCCCCTGCTAAAGCAGGGTTGCCCAGAGCACATCACTCAGGACTGCATCCAGGCGGGGCTTGAAGATCTCCAGAGAAGGGGACTCCACGACCTCCCTGGGCAACCTGTTCCAGGGCTCTGGCACCCTCACCGGAAAGAAGTTTCTCCTCATATTTGAGTGGAACTTCCCATGTTCCAGCTTGTGCCCGTTGACCCTCGTCCTGTCACTGGGAACCACTGAAAAGAGTCCGGCTCCATCATCCTTCAACCCACCCTTTAGGTACCTATCATTCATTCGTGGTGCATCACACTGCAGATGCTCATGCCCTTCACATTCCCTCTCTCTGGACAGTGGGGGCTGGAGGCTGTGGTTTATCTTTAGTCACTCGCAGCCTGTGTTAACTGAAAGTTCAGAAACAGTAGAGACCGGATCAGATGTAGTATCCATATTGGACCTCAACACCCACAAAAAACTCGACTACCGAGAAGGCAAGCAATTATTGAGATAGTGGGAGCTAGGAAGCTTAATAGCATTCATCAAAATGAACCGAAACCCTGCTCTTCCAAACATAAACTCTCATAGAAGCTGCATTAAGTACGTAAACACTTCAGGCAATAGTAGCAGAATGAAGATGCAGGCTGACAACTCCACCTGAGCACAGTGGAAACGAAGCTTATGGGTCAGTGAAAGAGGTGCAGTGGCTATTTGGCCGACAACATAGTACATCACTACACCAATAATTCTGACGGTCTCCTGACACAGTCTGGTTCTTTAAAAGAAAGGAGAAAAAAATAATCCAAAAAATGTGGTCCTCTTATTAAAAAGAGTCTGGTTTACTTAAGAGCTCAGTCAATAAAGGATCTCGTTGGAATATGACTGTGAGAAATATAGTTAAGCTAAAGCCATCAACTTACACAAAAATCACTTTTGTCAACCAAGAAGTTTTGGCATTCCTACCAGTATCAGGATGGGTATGATGCCCCCTAATCTACCATCAGCTTTGCACTCAACATTGTCCAGCACTCATTAAAAGTGTAAGCTGTAGCAGTACGGTCATGATGAGATCTCAACCGTAAAGACATAGACAAGGGTATAATGGTGTTTTTCTGCATGCTACAAACTTTTCTTTGCAAAGGAATTACAAAGGGAGACATTGAAAACTCTTCTACCCTTCTCAAAGCACATGCATGAATCTCCCATCATGTGTTGTGCCTTCAGCATAAAAGAAAAAACCAAAAACTTTCTGTATTTATGAACTCAAGTTTAGCAGCAGAAGTGAGCAAATAAGAACAAATGTCTTGTCTACCCTCAAAGGGAATTCATGCATCCACTACAGCCAATGGTCTCCTAAGGTAACATATAAATGATATCCTATTGCAACACACACAGGAACTTTTCTTTTTATTTATTTTAAGATGAATGCAGGTACCACAGTTCCCCCAGCAGTTCCGCTTACATAGTAAAATGGTTCATGAAGCACAACTGTGAGAGGTTGCCACAACCCAAACACGGTCCAGCTGCTCACAAGGTAATGATAGTTCTGTGAAGGTGATTCACAGAAACAGCTTTTTAATTTTGAAGCTCATCCAATACCAACAACTGTCTTGTATTTTTCAACACAATTCTCTGTGGTAACCTTTTCTTACTTATTTCTCCCTCCAGAATAACAGCCATAGGCTTCAGAAAGTCACAAAGCAAGCAATTCTTGTTTAGATTTCCTTATATTCAGCTGCATTTCTGTAACAGGACAACAGGTTATACCAGCCTATGATACACTGCACGACTTCCTATCTCAGCCCTCCAATACTGGTCTTGCCACGCTAAGACTTGCAAATGCTTGCTGATGCTGCTGAGCCACCCACTGAAGCGTGGATTCTGCCGTGGCTTGATCTTTTTAAAAAAACCAAACTTTATAGACTCTTGGCAACATCATCCCACTATGCAGTGAACATAGGCCTATTATCAAAACTGAATTTTCTAATGTCCTAATACAGGAACAGGAGACAAAGGCAGCTCTCACTATCTGGGTCCTCCGCTGCTGACACTGACTGAAAAAAGGGACCAAGGATGGCTCAAGACAATTCTGTTCCTTACAAGTTTGCCAGTGAATGCTGACAGCCAATGGACACAGGCACAGTTCCATCACTTTCCTTCTCAAAGTACTTTATTTTTTCATAGCAACCACATGCATAATTTAAGCGGTATGCACAATGATCAGCCAGGAGCAAGTTAAGGTTTGGGGTCTCTCAGTAGGGCCCATCATCATAATAGTAGATTAAATATTAACGTACTAAAGGACATTGAAAGAAGAGTTAGATTAGGAAACTTCTGAAAGCAAGACCAATATTAAAAAAAAAAAAATAATGGAGCATAATTTATAAACATAAAATGGTTAGATCGAAGTCATCACCTCTGAGCCAGTACACCCTGGTGAATAAAGCTATACTAGCAAAACTACCCAGGCAGGGAGCTGGAGTACCCTTAGGTAGCAAAACAGTCATTCCCCTCTCCTCACCCTCTCGTATCTAAGTCACAAAAACTGTACAAGAAAGAAAGCCCCTACAGCTAAATCGACTTAAATTGACTGGAAGTTACAGCTCTCTTCCAACTCTTCCTCCCAAAAATATGCAAAGCTCTTGAAGCAAAAACAACCTCCCACATTAACATATAGTTATAGCTATAATTACATCAGAAGAGATCTATCAACCTAGGAACTTCTATATGCTCTACAAAGAAAACATTCGTAGTGAGAATGCAATGATTCAATGTGTAGCTTTACAGATAACCGCAGAGAAAAGTCATCTTCCCCCTTGAGCAAAATGAACTGCACTAGTGAGAGTGTTAGTTCTGCGATTAACCATGCCAAGAAACTTTACTGGTATGGCTGATTCCGGCTGGGAATCAAATCTCCATTATCCAGCTGAAAAATCTAGACCAGCAAATGCTTGGGGTGGCCAGAAAAACCCTATAAGCACCTTCACAGATAGCAGCAGCAGATAAATCAATTCCAGCTCACCACAGATCATTTTTTCCAGGAAACCATTTAGTTATCCTGTCTTTACTTTTCCCTTTAGTTGACTGATGCCAATTCACCATCCAGTGTTAGCACTCCACTCTACTCTTCCTGGTAGAGCAGCAGCGCCATGTGACAGCTCTCACACACCTGCACCAAGACCAGCAGCGTATTTTTCTGAAAAGAGTTTAGGGCTAATTCAGAAACAACTTTCTGTAACACACACTCAATTTACAAGCCCTCAAAACTACCAGAAGCAGCCAGGAAAAGCATTAATGCGTCTACAGAGAAATGTCAGGTCTTCTAGGGAAACTTTACTTCAAGATATTTTCAAATACAGAGAAGTATTAAGACTCATCTCGGCTCCGGTATCCTTTGCATGAAAATGAGCTGGCTCAAACCTCTTTGATTAGCCTCTATAAAAACAGTGTGACCATTTTAGCATGCCATTAATTAGAACATGACATTCTACAGAACTTAAAAGCTTTCATTGATATTTTTCCTCCGCATGGATGTGTGAGCCATGTGCCAGTGAAGACACTTATCAAGTGACTGGAAGCAGCCAGAAGGACAATCAGAGTTAAAACAGGCAGAGATATTTTGGGAAATGACAATGCTTTAGCAGGGTAATGTTTGTTTCAGCCCCAGACCAAATCAAGCAAAGCCAATTTGAGAAATACATACACAAGAGCGCTCTAAACAGCTTCTCTTTAACTAGAAAGGAGATGACAACTGCAACAACAGTTTGTTTCCTGCTGTAATAAAGAATACAGGGAGGACAGAGTTTGTTATGTTGAATAAAAATGCTTAAGTCTGGTTTCAAAGCTTGCCCCAAACAAACTGATTTTCTGATCTATATTTCATTGAAATACCAGTACAGTACAAGAAGCATCAAGCAACAGCTTGTGTAACCAGCACAAGTGTTCAATTCTTTTATTGGAAAGAATTATGGGTTTACTAGAAAGATTACGTTTCATGTTTACTTTCTACCTTTTGTGGTATCTGAAATGCTGTTTAGCAAGGCACACATCATGTCTCCTTCAATGTGGTGAGGATTTAGGATACGAGCTGGCCGCTGGGTCATCTTAAATTGACGTTCCAATTCCAGGAAGCTTTTGTCTCCAGAAAGTACAGTGAAAGGAATTTGCTTGGGCAGGTGCTCATCCAGACGACCTGCCTGCATGGAAACAAATGACAAATGTTAGAACTGAAATCGTGTTTTTATCTTGTGGGGTTTGGCTAGCTTTTTGTAACACAGGTCATGGTGGGAAAGCCTTCTACAGCAACTTACCTCTGCTTTTATGGCTGATGCATGTTATAGTGAATATATACATATATATATAGTGAAAACTGTTATTTCAACAGCTTGACACTGCATTTATTCTATACATATGACAACAGATATAGGAAATGGCTACCAGAACAGTACAGATGGAGTATGGAATGAATTCCTAAAAAGCAGCGTTTCAGGAGCATCTCCACATAAAACAAGTCATCTGAGCAGAACATTTTAAGAATCATAAAAGCGTAATGTAACATACAAACACTTTTGCAAAACACACTTATATCATATAGTTAGATTCTCAAGCAGTTTTATCTAACTGATAAAGCACTATATAAAGCAGATGAATCCCCATGGCATCCCAGATTCTCGTCCTGCACCTCTCCCAACCCAGCCGAGGGTTCACTGAAGAAAGGCACTGCTCTTTCTCAGCCCAACAGGGTCTCTGAAACTGGCACCCGCCCAACTCCATCTTAACGATGCCTCTAGACTTGGGCTACGTGAAGAGAGAGGCAGGAGTTACAGTTTCTGTTTCAGAAAGAAATATAAGAATTGTGGGGGTTTTTTATTCTTCATTCCCTAACCAGCTCCATTCCCCTCCACAACAAACCAGTGTCCTATTTGGGCTAATTTTTTTATTACCATGGAAAGGTAAAAAAAAAACAACCATAAAGCACTTCTCAACAGGCTGTCTCCACTCAATTCAGTGGCAGGTTTATCATTCTTTTTAGTCGAAATAGAAGTCATATGAAGAGAACCTAAGAATCTCATCTGCCATTAGTACGTCATGTCAATAGCAGATACCATCTGCCACTCTGGGTACAGAAACACAACAATGAGGAAAACTGCACTAACTTACATGAACGCAGATAGCAAAGTCTGCTGCTTCTCTTCTGGTACCGCAACGTGGATGAAGAAAGAAACACCCAATCCTCTTGAGATAATTGTAAATTTTGCACTGTACTGGAGGTTTCCAGTTGCTGTATCCTCCTAAACAGTGAAGTAGAAAAATAAAAAAAAAAAAAAGAAACAGAAAAAACCCCACACAAATGATGCCATGAATTAAGAATGCAAAAAGGCAAAAGTAAAGATAAATCTGGCTTTAAAGACAGAAATTATTCTGACCAATGTGAAAGATGAAGGAAACATATAACACCAAAATCCTGAAAGAACCCTTGTTCTTGGGTTAGAAAGCAAAAAAGGAAAAAGTAGCTGGCCTGATCCTATACAAAGCCTCTCATTCAATTTTTAAATTAATTTTTTCTTCTAATCCTGAAAAACTTATCTTCTAGATATCACGTGCATTTAGACACAAGGATGTATTTTTTTAGCTTTAAGCACAGTTACGGTTAATGTGCAGAAGCAGAGGAGCTCCAAGAACGCAGTACAAGTAAGAGAAATGCTTCTCGTAGGCAATGTTGTACTAATGTAATGCCCAAGATTATTTCCAACAGACTGTAACTGTCTGACACATGTCAGAATTCCTTAAAAAGAAGATCCAAGAACTGGAGCAACTGTTAAAACAAATGCTAGAGTCTCGACTAACACTTGGGTGCAGTCAAGGATAAACAAAATGAGGCTACAACTGGGAAAAAATAAGTGCAGGAATTTTTTCAACAGTATCCTAAAGCATGTAGTTACTAACTGAGAAAATTGTTGGATAATAGAGACGAGCTGAGTAACAGGTCTGCTACACATCAAAAGAATACCAGGCTGAAACAGGTTGCAAGGGAAAGGAAAGGAGCAGCAAGTCTCTCAGGAAGAGAGGCAAAAAACCAGAGAAGCTTGCGGTTACTATGACAACATAAAAAGACAAGCAAATGGAAGGACAATTTGAAGGGGGTGAATAAGAATTTAATGGCATTCCCAATTGCTAAGAAATAACGGGCCTGCAAGGGGAAGGAAAAAATGCTTTATCTGCCAGATGACAGAGTGGCTGGATGCAAGAATGGATTTTGAATGGAAAGTGAAAGCAGTCATTGATGGCACTTCAGGTGAGGATATGTGAAACTAAGGCTCAAGTAAACAGGCTGCAGAGGATTCTGCCTGACAAAGAAGCAGAAGCAATCTTCAGTGGATTTCTCCTGGGGGGTGTGTGGGGGGTGTGTGTGTGGGGGGGGGGGGGTTGGGGGTTTCCCTCGCCCCCTCTTTCTCTGCAAAAACAATCTCAAAGGTTTAGTAACAGACTACACAGAAATAATTTAGGAGCACGTGTCCATGAGAAAAGTGTTATTTTCAAGTCACTCTCGTCTGTTGTGACAGCCTTGGTCACCGCTATTTGGGAAAGACTTGTAATCACCAACCCTGGTTTTTGGCTGCAAAGATATACAACATAAACTTTTGACCAGGGCAGCAGAAAACAATGGGAGAACTGCATTTACTCCGGTGGAGCCAGAACACAAATGGGTCAAGGACAACCTAGTATCTGAAAACAGAAACAATACAGAGCCTGGGCAATACAACGGAAGAACTCAAAGCAAAGCTAAGACTGCATTAGCAATAGGAATGACAGAAATAGTGTAGAAGTATAATATAAAATATAATTTTAAAAAACAGAGATGTTGTTTGGGAAATGCAAGGGGAAAAAAAATAATCAGAAGAGACAGGGATATCACTATACTTGCACAAGCTAAACAAACGAGAATAACATGCATCAAATAACTCTGTAAAGACGCCACCTAAAACAGCATGTCCAGATGTGCCCAGGAGCCTTAGTGTTCCCAGGCTGTGTAACAATATAATTGACACTAATAAACTGCTGAAGTGTTCTCTGATATGAATATGGCCCATTTTAATCACCATGGACTCTTCAGCAAGGGTTTTTCACTTTTAGTGCTCCAGGGGCCGTTCCCACAAGACAGCCTACATGCAGCAACGTCTGTTGGGAACGGATTCTGTTTGGGAAGCAAGAAACGGAGCGGCTCAGACACAGGCTGGGCTGTGCCAGCAGGCGCCTGTGTTTGGAACATCCCTGGGAACAGTGTCTTAACTAGCACAGAGGTACCTTTGGGTAACATTATCGTAAATAGAGGTTCCTAACAATAGATTAGTAACACTAAGACTGTACTATGGATTATTTCTCTTTCTTAGATAGGTCAGAGAAGAGACATTTCTGACAATAATACAGTTTAGACATTCCTGGGTTCAATCAATTTTTTTCTTACTGAATCAAAACAGGGCATGGAAATGGAAACCTTGGGAATAGTAATGGCACAGAAGACCCTGTCGTAACAAACAAGTTGAGTCAATTAATGACAAACCGGTTTTGAGTAAATTAAATAGAATAACAGAGTATGACTGAAATCACGTGTCTGAATTAAAGTGGGAAAAGTTTGACATAAATGTAAAAAATTATTCGTTACTAAGCAATTCTTTATAAAACCCAGAGTAGCTTTGTAATTTAGATGTCAAACAGGCCTGACATTTCTTCAAAACAGATTCCTGACAGTTTCTTATTTTTATCTGTAGAAAAAAAAAAAAAGTTTTTTCAAGGCCAAGTGGGTTGAATAACTACAGAAATAAACAACAAACCTTCAGCAATTAAAAACCACAATCAACCCCCAAGTCACAATAGCCTTAGAAGTCAAGGAGTGCAGAGGTGAAGTGAAATTAGACCAGAAGTCAAGCTGGGCAAAGCCTCACAAAAGGTAATAATTACAAACAGGTTGTTCAGCCATATAGAAAAGAGAATATAAATAAATGCAGCAGCCCGGCAGCAAGGACGAAATAGAAATCCAGGATGATTAGGTATAATCTAAACCCTCAAAATTAGTATTTTCTGTGCCTTTGTGCACATACGTATGCATGTGCAAAAATACTGTTAGTGTAGTGAGAGGCCAAAGGCAGGTAATGACAGTCCAGGTAACGACACAGGAGTAATGCCTGCGCAGAACACACAACTTGGGAGCATAACCCGCTTTAACAGAGAAAACCAGAGGATTTGTCCCCAAATCTCCTAACAACCAGACATTAGACTGCAGGCCCAGGAGCACAGCTGACTGTTTGAAGAACTTACACTTTACATCAACAGACATACTTGCTCTGCTTTCATCAGCTAACTGGAATACTTGTTTCTAAGGGGGTGGGGGAAGCGACTCAAGCATCAACATGCCTTTCCATCCAACCTCAGCAGCATGAAAACTCTCAGCTTTCAGGATTTCCTTGATTATCTTTTAAAGGAAGAGATAATCAAGAACATTATGTCAAGAAGAAGTGCAGTGCAATGGTGTTTACTAAGTGTAAAACACATCTGACAATTCCTACAAGTCTGTTAAGATGATACCCGTGTTTCAGGCAATAAATATTTTAAACTACCCCTTATCTAGGCTTTACTGAAGTATTCAACGTACCACAGGCAAAATAATTATAAAGGCAGATACAGAGAAAACCAGTAGAAAAAGCATGAGATGGACAAGAAGTTGGTTCAAGAATAGTCAGGTTAGAAAAAGTATCAAGTTAAAGGGATGCTATTAGTAGACTTTGCAAAGTTTTCTTACAAACCCATAACAATGTGAGTTCCATCAACCACCTTGTACCACTACTAGTATCTTCCAGATGTGAGATACCCTTACACTTCAGGTATAGGATGACCAGGGACATCCTTAAGGAGCAAGCCAGAGACAGAACAAAATTCAAGCACAAGAATGTAAAATCATGCCTTTCGGAACTAAAAAGAACATTATGATAAGGACTTGGGACTTAGAAAGAAAATAATCTCCAAGTATTATGGCTGTCCTGATAATTATGAAAACCTAGTATGACACAGCCTAAGGAAATTCAGCAGGGAAGCCAGAAAGACTCCTAAACCATTGAGAAGGTTAAGACAGAGTTAGAAAACCTCAAGAACATTTCCATTGCATGGTGCCTGTGACACTAACTTAAGACCTAGTGGTTGTTTGTTCCTGTTCTTCATTCTCTCAGTTTCAAAGAATCTCTGCTCAAGTATTTGTGTAGACTTGTTAATCTCATTTCCTTTAAACAGTTTTTACCTTGAAAGCCCCAGATAAATGTCCCTTGGTTCAGGTTAGCCGGCAGCTGAGTGAATAAGCTTCCCCAGTTGTCCAGATCCACCAACACAATGTGAGTCATGGTACTCAGGTAGTCAAGATCAGGAAGTTCACCATCTTCAATGGGATAAAAAAAGACACATTTAAAGTTCACCTGACTTTATGGTCAGCCAACATACATCAACGTAAGATACGCTTTTAAAAATGCATGTTTTCAGCTGTTCTACAAGCTAAGAGTTATAAAATATGATCCCATTTGGCAACTGCATTGTTTTAAAATCAAGTGAAGTAGCATTTAGTAACGCACAAATCAGACAAAATTAAGTGGAATGCAGCTGTACGACGGTATAGAGCTGGATAGTTCTGCGCTAAGCACATAAAGCAGTTGTCCTGCCCTGAAATATTTTAATAGTCCATTTAATATTCAGCTGTGCAACCCCTACTACAGCAAGTCTCTGTAACATTTAATGGCTTACATGCATAAAAGCATGTGAAATGTTTAGAGCTGTACTTTTTGCTGTATATCTAACATAAATATCAACCTTTTAATCAAAAGCATTGAGACACCATGAGTAACTAAAACCACTTCCAACTTTTGAACACAAGGTATACATTTAGCATTCTTGATGTCATTCACAGAAGTGATATGAACTTAAAAAAATATTTGCAGGCTCAAGGCAAAAAATAACCCTAATACATCCTGATAGTTTCTCACCAGAAATTATTTTTTGGCAAGCTAAGGAAACTGTGAAGATGGTGTTACAAGAGGACTGCCCACACAGAAAGCACTACCAGGCTCATAAATATTTGTACATACAAAGAAGGCATGTTTCTCTTGAATGTGTGTGTATTATAGGCCACTTTTACATTTCAAGGAGTTAGATCCCTATTTGGGGTCCTTGACTGTCCTCTTCCTTTTAACACCAAATCATGCTCCCAATTAATTAGAAAATTAAATTTTTCAGTCCCAAAGCTCTCACATCTGCCTACTTTGTGAGGTTTTTTTAAAAGACTTCATGCATACAGCAGTAAATTGTTGAGTCCAAGTTCTGGAAACTCAAAAACTGAGAATTCAAAATGCAGCTTTAAGAAACAACAAGTATTAAATTCTGAGTTGATATACAGACGGGATATAGGCAAATGGTATGCTACATACTTGTACTGACATTGAAACTGTGTTAAAGACAACAGTATTTTTCTAATGTTAAAAAAAAATAAAAAAAAATTCTACAAACCTTCACCAGGGTCTTCAGAGTGTGCTGAGTTTTCTTTTTTTTCTTTCTTTCCCTGTATTGGTCCCTGCAGAGGAGACGACTTTGGTCTTCCCTGAGTCTTGGATGGAGATGCTTCAGGTTTTAGCTTGTGAGGTTTTCTGTCCACACAAGCCCCACTCGCTGTGAACTTGAATACTGTATTTTTCGATTCTGATGCAAGACTTGATAAATCAGGTTTCTGCAAGAAGCAGTGTTTCATGTGATAGTGCTGATGTGCACTCTGAAGATCGTCAAAGTTTTTGTTGCACGCAGCACATCTAACAACATACATCTCTTCTTTATGTCTCAGTGACGTGTGACTGTTGAGATGACTGTTCAATTCAGCAAAATTCTGTGCAGTTGCAGAACAGATGCAGCATCGAAACCATAAGTTTCCTTTTTGCAGCATGGCTTTCTGACAATCCACATAGTCATTCCTCCTGTTTATTTTGGAGACATAAGTTGTCCGGCAACCACAGGTTAAACGGTCTCCTTTTTCTACTGGGAGGAAGTCCTCCTCTTTTTTTATTGACATTTCCATCTGCTCAGGCACAAATGCATAGTCTGTGCTATGAATCTCCTTATAATGGAATAGAAATTCATCTTCTGTGTCAAAGAAGAGATTACCACAAAGGCCGCAGAAGTATTTGGTCTGTACATCCTGGTTATGGTGCTCTTGGAAATGTCGCTGTAGCGTTCCTACTTTCAGAAAGTGATTTCTGCATAAGCCACAGCTGTATCTGTGAAATGCGTGGCTTTCTAAGGACATGCAATGCTGTTTAACGCTCTCTTCAGATTCAAACATCTCCTCACAAATATGGCATTGCCATTGTCCCAGAATAGGACTTCTTTCAGGGGAGAGTTCCATAGGACTAGGAACGCAGTCTTTCCTTTCACCTGCAGAAATGCACTCTGTATCAGAAACGGATGGCATAGGTTCATCTTCTAGAGCTTCTTGCTCATAATAATAACTATGTCCACCATGAGATTCAGTCACGTGACCCATAATATCCTCTTCTCTGAGATCTACAGAGCACGCTCTGCACCAGAGAAGAAAATTAGTCAAGTGTGCTCCTCCATGGAATCGACTCATATGCAGGCGGATAATGCTTGAATTTTCAGCAAGCTTTCCACACACAGCACACTTGTGACAGATCCTATTTGCTGATAAAATGTGCTTTTCTACTGATTCTTCTGTAAAAAACTTTTGAAGGCATTCACAAAACCAGGCTTTTACTTTGCAAGCATTACCTTGACTTTGGTTTGCCACAGGATCTTCCTTTTCACCTTCTAAATCGCTCTTCCGTTTTGAAGGAGTAGATCCCCTTTCACTGATAGACTCATTCGGAGTCAAATGTCTTTTAAGTAGTGGTCTTGATCGATCCACAATATGGCACAAATGAGACTGATTTTTATTTTTCCCATTGATATGACAGAACATCAAGATGGACTCTTCCATTGTACTAAGAACTTTAACGTTATGTTGAGTGGTTTGCTTATGCTGGGCGATCTGATTCTGATCAGCAAACAGTGTATCACAGTTCTCACAGTGACCTTTTGTTTTAAATATCTCTGCGACTTGGGAGATGCTCTTCTTTGACACTGCCACAGGCCCAGAATTACGACAACGTGTTCTAGAACGGATTAAAAAAATAAAAAGGTGCTATGATTTAAAAAACCCGTAACAATTTATTGTCATTAAGACAATCACTATCACCTGGGAAGGGGAACCAGGGAACCCAAGGAAACACAAGGATTGAAATATAAGTAGATTTAATAGGATAAGACTAAACAATTAATAGTAATACTAAAGAACCAGTATTGATCCCGATACTAATATAAAATATACCAGAATTATACCAGCAGGAAGCTGTGCACTCCCAGCAGTGGACAGCAAGTGTCAGACACTGTGGTGTGCAACACCTTCGGGAGAAAAGGAAGGCCTCAGGGGTCCAGCACTGGGGCAAGAAGTTCTCTGGACCGCTGCCATCAAGGGAATGAGAGACTATGCAGCAAACTTTCTAATTTATATCGAATGCTATGTTCATGGTGTGAAATAATCCTGTGGGTCAGCCTGGGTCAAGTGCCCGGGTCTCACTCCTCCTCATCCCTGCACCTGGCAAGGCTTGAAAACACCAAGGCCTTGAATCCCACATAGCCTTGCTGGATGTAAAGTAAATATGTTCACGAATTCAGACACTACAGTCTTCTAAAAGCGCAGTTTTCCCAAGCATTAGAAATCAGTCCTGTTATATCAAAACCTGAAACATTTTAAAACTTTGAGATGTACTTTGAAATATTACCTACTAGCCACAGCAATTAGCATGTGGAAATAGCATCCTCTGTATACTTTAACTCACCAGCAGCTTGCCAACAAAGACATGCAATGCGCATCTAATCTCTGCACTTCCATGAGAATTAGGTGCTAATTTCTGAAACTAGCACATAGATTGATGCTTACTTTGTTGACTCAATACATTTTAGAAATCCAATGCTGCCAACTTGTTGGGGTTGTTCAGCCCAGACGAGAGAATGCTCCAAGACAACCTTATTGTGGCTTTTCAGGCCACTGTGACTTAAAGGGGGCTTACAAGAAAGATGGGGACAGACTTTTTAGCAGGGCCTGTTGCGATAGGACAAGGTGCAGTGGCTTTAAACTAAAAGAGTGTAGATTTAGACTAGATATAAGGAAGAAATTTTTTATAACGAGGGTGGTGAAACACTGGAACACGTTGCCCAGAGAGGGTAGATGCCCCGTCCCTGGAAGCATTCAAGGTCAGGTTGGACGGGGCTCTGAGCAACCTGGTCTAGTTGAAGATGTCCCTGCTCATTGCAGGAGCGTTGGACTGGCTGACCTTTAAAGGTCCCTTCCTACCCAATTACAGTGGAACAGAGACCAAGTTCTGTTGCTGTGTTCCAGAAACTAACAAAAAGGATATAGACATTGATCAGCATTCTGCAGTGGATTGTGTGGGGTAAAAAAAGAATAAGAGACATGGAAAGGGGGCAGTTTTGTGATAGTTTACTCAGGAAGTCAACATTCAGATGGTCCTAGATGTCCTGAAATCCACTCACACCACTAAGAACACGCCTGCCTACCTGTTACCGACCTATGGATGATCGCATTATAAAGACAGCTGTTGCTCACAAACCTGAAATGAGCCGTTAATTCCATATGCGAGCGTAGTATCTGGCAGCAGGATATACACTTCACTTGGAAGGGGACCTCTTTGCACAGAGATATCAGAAGGTTCTTTGCATACGATGGGAAAGGTAGAGGAAGGCCAGCCTTCATTTCATCTATAACATGGAACAGCAGAAAGTCCAATCACACATTCAGGAGTTCTTTCATAGTATTTCAGCTCTCAGATGACAGTTACAATTGTACTCGTTTGTCACAGCGTTCAGAAGGCAAGTTACCGTGTGTCAGCTGAGCCACACTAATTGTGCAATGGGAAGTTTTAAGTTAAACTGCATTAATTTTTTTAAGTTCTGCAATGATCTCCTATATGAATCTGTTTGCATCTTGTTTTTTCATACTTGGTGACTAACTCTACTTCCCTTGTCCTCCTTCTACAAGGTCAGATCGGATCTCTCTCTTAGGAAGGTTCTTATTGACCTTCTTCCCCTCCATCTATCGTCACCCGTCTACTCTCACTACATACACTTCTGTTTAAAGCCATAATGTGTTTAAAAAAGAAAAAAGTATGCATTCATTTAACAAGTTCCCACATACTCTGACCATCTCTCTCTTTCCCACCCTCGATGTTAATTCTCCTTAAATTTTTAGGTGCAGGACTTTCTGTTGTTGCAAGTTGTTGCTCCATGTCCAACTCCAAGTGCCAGCAGAATAAAAAATTTTCTATTGAAAAGGGAATGGGAAATGTCTTATGAACTATATATTGCTGTTAATGTTCTGCATTTTAGGAGGCAAATTCTCTTTGAATTTTCTGTTTAGTAAGATGTGATGAACAGCAAGTGGTAATCTGAGGTTATGCCTTTCAACTAACTTCACTGCCAGATCCTACAGACCATGCTGATAATATTAATCATGAAGACCTACCAAAGCAAAGGAAAAAAATGGAGCACTACCTTTTTTTGTTCTGAGTTAAGCACTATCCATCTCTAAAGAATAAAACTATTTTATGCTTCTAGTCTTTTCAAAGCAATAGCTCACCAGCAATCTTTTTTAAAACTTATGGCCTGATTTTAAAGGCATGCATGGTCAACACATTCAGAATTAATAACCTCTTTGAGAATAAAAGTACATTAGATTTACAATACGTAAGAGAACTCAGAACCATGGAGCTGACTGTCATTTCCATGAAGACGACAGTACTGACTCGACCTGCAGGAGGATTCCTTAAGCCTGTCTTTACTGTACACTTCCTGCAGCCACCGTGGGAGAGGGCAGAAGATATAATTATGAAAATGAGAAATAACAACTATACCAATCCTCTTGGCCATGTAGGCTTATCCTGAAAGATACGCTGTCTGAAGTATGGCAGCTTCTTGAATAAGAAGTCAACTGCATCTCTGCCTCATCTGTCTCAGCCACCTCCCTAACATTAAAGTAAATGCTTTAATGCCTATTGCTCATGTCAAAGCTAGAAAGTCAGTACAGCTGCGGTAGTCATTAACCCTGTTTTCAAGACCATGACCAGACAGATATCTTGTGTGGAATCTAATAAGTATGGTTCAGGATGTTACCAGGTCACAACATAAACAGTATTTTAGCCTTCAGTAGCAACGCAGCCAGTGCAAGGCAGCAGACTGGCAGCACCATTCCAGCTAAGCAGGCTAAATTTGCAATTATACGGAGAAAAAACCAGAAACTTTCACAGGTCTTTTCCATCAGGAATGCCAAGGAAGCTGACGAGAAAAATAACCTCCAGCAGACTTCAGACAGTAGAGTACGGGGAAGGATCACCACAGCCAGTCTGACTGGAATTAAAAAAAGAAATCTGTGTGTTTTGGTCTGAGTTCCTATTGACATGCTAAACGTAAACTTATTTAGGACAGTAGTTGCACAGAATCACTGGAGGATGAGAAGCTTATACAAGAGACCTGGAGATAAAGGAAAGTATGCTTCTCATTACAGCACCTGTGATGGAGGAATCATTTCTACACAAAAATATGAATTTCAAAGCATCTCCTCTCACAGAACTGTATCACGTTTAAGACCTTAAAGGAAAAAATAAGAAATTCATTAAAAACAAACTTTAAAATCTTAAGCTTTTTTACACAGCAGAAAAATGTCATATCATAAGGATCAATTATCAGAAGGAATGAAAAGCAGTACACTTAGTAGCAACATACCGTGCAATTTAGAAACCTGGAGGAAGTGGTTCTTTCCTGACATATGCTGCAAGCATTCATCTCTTTCGGTGAAAAGGAGAAAGCACTTTGGGCATGCAAAACACTGAATATGCTGTGGAGGGAGATCTTTTTTATGTCCGTCATTTTCACTGAGCTGCAAGAGAAAATGATCTAGTTAGGAAAAATATTAAGTAAAGAAACAAACCAGTCCCAGTTCTCCTTGTGTCCTTCCATTCCTCTCTCCCTTCTGTGGTAATATTTTCACTTTTAGGTTTTCAGCTACCACATCTATGTTCATCTACAGCCTCCCCCTATGCACTTCAGCTCATGAGTCACAAGGGATGGGCCAAACTGCCGTTGTCAAACTCAGCTACTCAACCTTATGACACTGGCAACTTTTCCATTCCCTTCTTGCACCACTGGCAGGGTCCACCTTCCCCAGGAGCTACGGGTTCCATCAGTTCTCAGCTAGTCCCCTTGCCCGGGCTCTCAGAAAAAGCTCCTTCTGTCACTAAAGCAGCTGCTTTTCCTCATGTAGGTTCTTCCCTAATCTTGCTAACCTCCACCTTCTCAAAATGCTGCTCCTCAGCAGGCCCACGACCTTGATAAAAGTCAACTCCTTCCACCTCCTTTGCCTCTACATCAACTTCAGATCTCTACCTTCAAGATAAAAAAATCTTTAAATTTTGCTTCTGACATTTTTGCTTACTCCTTTCTTATGTCACTCAAAGAATCTTTTTGATATACTTCTGCTTTCTTCCACAGCTTTGTTTAGGACATCTTTCCACACCAAAATAATCCCATCTTCTTGCCGGCTGTAAGAGCTGCTCCCTTTCCCCAAACTTGTCTGGTAGTGCCTCTGGACTCCGTGCACAGGCACACACACAGCTTGGAAGCAACAGAAAGGGCAGGGACAAACTACGATGCAATCTTTCTGTCTTGTCAGATAAGACTATACAGCAGGATTTACTACTGCTAGCTAAAAGCAGTCTGATTTTCAGAGTATCTAAAACTTTGCCTAAATTTAACATGGCTTCTGGAGGCTAGATGGGTACACAACAAAACTTTAACTTTGAAAATGCTATCCATCATCCAGTTCAACACCAGACTGCTTCTGGTTTCATAGTTTTATTTAAGATAACACCTGTCATTGAAGTGAAGTTTTACAGCAGTAAGTGATGAACAGAAGGGAAAGAGTGAGCACTGTCAAAAAAAAAAAAGAAGAGTGGAGGTAGTGAAGAACAACAAAAAAAAAAGCAAACACTATTAGCTTATATTCAAAGCAAAACTCAAATGCTAGATTATCCTTTTCCCTTGTGCAAGTTAACTAGAGAATAGCACCAAATACATCTATCAGAGAGATCTGAAATTGAGAAGAAACACTTGCATCAGAATCACCCAATTTTCTCATTCTGTTGCCTCTTTTTCCCCCCCATCTCCATTCAGCTGCTTTTCTTTACCGTCACTTATTTCATCCTAACTTCTTGCCTTTATCTTTCATAGTTTTGGAGATGCAAAAAAGGGGAAAACCTTTCGACAGCACCAATAGAGAGATAAGAGGTTCAAGACAGAACTATGGTCCTTTCAAAAGTATGCTGGAAAGTACAACCTAATGGTCAGACCTCATGGGAGTACTGTCAGGATATACCAGGCGTTTGAAAGACAGCAGAATAGGAAAAACTATCTTTAAGACTAAAAGAAGGGAGGGGAGAGAAAAAGGGTTAAAAAAAAAAAAAAAATCATAATTCTACATTTTGAAAACCTCTACTACATTCAGTCAGGCGAGTTACTTATCCTTATGGTCTTGCCTTAGATAAAAGATGATCGCTGTACTGCTGAGAGGTGGAAAATCTTTTGCAGCATACCACACAGGCAACAGCATTATTTGGGGGTCCATGTAATGTGACTGTTGGGTCACAAGGAGAATGATCAAACCTGGAGAGGAAAAAAAACAAACAAAAAACCAAACTAGTCCCCTCTAAATAGTCAAAACATTTTTTTTTAAACGGGGAAAAAAAATAATAATCTGCCTTTTGAAGCTGTTGGACAAAAACCAAGCAAATCAACCTAAACTGTAGAATTCCTCACTTCCCCCATCATTAACTATATCAGTTGAAGTATCCTGTACAGGGGTGATTCTCCCTGTGGCTTACCTGTTGTAATGATCACTTTGCAGAGGAATCATACTGTTTGTAAGAGCAAGAGAACTAACAAAGCCTCAATCTCCTATAGAGATATTTTTATTCCTATAGACGGATGTATTTATTTTTACCTCCCTTTACTAGTTCTGGCTGGGATGGAGTTAAGTTTCTTTGTAGCAGCTTGTACAGTGCTGTGTTTTGGACTTATGTTTTAGCTGTCGCTGAGCAGTGCGTGCACAGCATCAAGGCCACCTCTGTTTTTCAGATTGCCCCGCCAGCAAGTAGGCTCGGGGTAGGCAAGAAGCCAGGAGGGGGATACAGCTGGGACAGTTGATCCCAACTGGCCCGAGGGATATCCCATAGCAGATGACACCACGCTCACCAATAAAAGCTAGGTGAAGGAGGAGATGTTCAGAGTGATGGTGTTTGTCTTCCCAAGTAGCTCTTATGTGTGATAAAGCCCTGCCCGCCGATGGGAACTCCTTATGTTGCTTTGCCTGCATGCACAGCTTTTGCTTTACTTATTGAACTGCTTTTATAACCAGAGTTTTCTCACTTTTACCTTTCCAATTCTCTTTCTCATCACACTGGGGTAAGTGAGCAGATGCGTGGGGTTGAGCTGCCCCACCAGGGTTAACCCACAACACTCCCCTCAGCATGTCTCCTTACCATCTCCTCCACAACAGAGTCACTAGTTAAAAGGCAGTATATGCTGGAATTGACCCCCAACACAGTTAATTGTTGACTAGCAATGATCAGCTATGAACAAATGTCTGGCCTATAGCTCTTGCTCCTCTTTCCCTTCATTAGGGGCATTTTTTTTTAATCTTACCATCAAGATGTATACGTTAACTTTTTGCTCTTTTTCAAGTTTGCATGCAAAAATAACAGAACTGGAGATTAGAAATCTTGTTTCTCAAAAAAACCCCAGATATTAAACAAATGCTTAACAAGAGGAAGAAATCAATTCTGAATGAAAAAAAAAAAAAAAAACCCAAACAAAACCCCCCAAAAAAAATCCCAAGCAAGAAGTTCATCACATCATCTATATAAAATCTGTAACATACTAATCTGCTCTCCAAATGGAATTTTGTCACTATAGGCAGTTTAAAGTAGACTTGATGCTGATGCCCTAAGTTTGAGCATATTCTTTCATTATTATTTCTTGCACTGAGCTCTTGTACTATGTCCTTACCTCTGAAGGTGACCTAGGAGAAGATGTCCATTATCAAACTCTCTGTTGCAATGCACCACAGGACAAGATATGGGGCTGCTCTTGACGTGTTTCTGACCTGCCCTCCTACAAATACCCCCTTTTCCACTGTTAACGGTGCCTGGTTTGAGACCTGTGTTATAAAACAAATCACTTAAGCCTCTATAATTCAGATTCTGGTTAAGAAAACAAACAAAATAACACACAGGCTCTAAAACATTTAAAAATCAAGTTATATTGATTCTTAACAGCAAGCTAACAATGCACTGTAACTCAATCCTGCTACAGTAAGTCTGCTTTTTCAGCTGAAGCATCTGTCTCTTCAATCTCCAGTAGGATTACTTTTCAAACACTTTGACACCCTTCCTCTAGGTCCTCCAGTGATTGAACTTCCTGAAGTTATATTCACTTATGTAGACATTCGACTGAGCAACAGAGCAACAGTTCAACAGTAGTATTTTCCTTCTAACAGCTTTGCTTATAGAAGTAGTTAACATTGCCTTAGCGGCAAAAGTGCAAAAGTTTTTAGTGCAACTTAGTGCAAAAGTTTTTAGACTTTATATATTAAATTTTCTAAGCAGCAAAACATTACAAGAATAGCTTTTATGGCAATGAGTGCATAAGAACTTTCAAATGCCCCACTCTAGCTAAGTGGTTATGCTTAAGAGGCACCTGCAAGCTCAATGTTAGTACTGATCAATGCAATTATCACATGTTCTGTTCTGCAATGCAAGACTTAGAAAACCTATCACTGAAGCTTAATCTCCTATTCTTACCTGGCATTTTTAACCACTGGTCCACGCATAATCTTGCGGCTTCTGTGTCACTGTGTTCCCGAATGAATTCTAGTTCTTGTAATCCGTGAGCATACTGGGAATCAACTTTCTCCTGAAGAGAAAAACATATCAGGCAAGGTGGCAATCAAATTTAAAAAAAAAAAAAAAAAATATTCAAGATTAAGTATGTATACCAAAACTTACACATGGGTCTCCAAAACCTGAAGGAAAAAACCACTCACAAAAACCTAAGGGGGAAAAAAGCTTGACTGACTTCTATATAACACAATGACGATGGAATAAAACAGCAATACAAAAATAAATTAAAAAAATAGTGCTAATTTTTGTGGCCCAAATAAAAGCTACAGCCTCGGTCAATTAATTTATTTTTATTGTACCTACTGAAGTTTCTGAAGCACGTACATAACCAAGAAGATTTTTAAGTATACAAGATTATAAAAAGAATCAAATAATAATGAAATTTAAAAAAAAAAGTGACAAAATGGTTACTGAAACCAAAGAGTCAATTTCTTCCACTTCTAAGGCAAAAAAACCCACCCCATAGTAGTTTCAATTGGAAGAATAATTTTAATTCTGCAGATTGCATTACCTGATGAGGAGTAAAGAGCCACCCAGCAGGAAAATATTCATCATCAACAAAAGGATGTTCTAGCCTTTATTCTCAGACTACTTTAAAAGCTATCTCTGATTCCACTTAACAGTTGAGAAACTGTATGTGGAGACATTAAGAGACCGCCAAATCCCAAGCGGAGGAGACAGGAGAGGGATGTAGGCCTCTGGACTTCTAGGCTACCTTGGACTACACGTAACAGCCTTTTACTCTGTTGTATTACAGTTGCATAGTCTATTGTAGACTATAAGAAGCTGTAACTATAGGATAATTCTGTGACTGACTTTAAAAGCCATTAACAGTGTTCAGAAAATTGGGCTGGAAAGTCAGCATGTTCCAGAAATATTGGATTTGCATTTGTCCCTGTGAAATTTCATGAGGTTCTTGTAAGCCCATTCCTTCAAGCTGTCCAGGTCCCACTGATAGCCCTACCCCTAAGCCTATTGACTGCATCTCCCGGTTTGTAATAAAAATTAAAAAGTCATGCCTTTTAAGTAGCTGCACAACACAATTAACAGGATTCAACTTTAAAATTATGCTTTATACATAGAAAATTTTATCCCATTATAAAATATTACCCGATACAGAGATTTAATGTTGCAAATGGCTTCCCCAAAATCTCAGGCAAAAGCAGGTAGATAACTAGGTTTGCTGCATGGTGGTTTGTGACAACTGTTATTTTTCTATTATTTAACCAGAATAATTTATACTAAGGTCCCTCTGCTATATATACAAACAAGAAAACAAGTTTTTGCCATTGGTTTGCATGAAGTTAGGCTTTTTCCCCCCCCTTAGTCTTACTGCATAAGACTAGCAAATTGATCAGTTAAAAGCCACCAAAGAGACGACGTCTGTATTGTGTTTCAAATGATGCCCCAGAAGCAAAAATCTCCAATTACTAGTTCCAGGTCTGGCTCACCAATCTGTTTTTTTTTTAACTTAGTAGCAAAACCAAACACATTCGTGAATACAACGCCTGTATCACGCAATTCTACTGAAACAAAATATGTCCAATACCTTAAAGGCTTTGTTTTTCTCTTCTTTTTGCTGTTTCTCTACTTCAACGTGGCGTGCCAGACGATCCAAAGTTGATGCCACCCGTTCTTTCTGATAGTCAATGTGATCTTTACGTTTAGTACTTCTCTACAATTGAAAAGTTCAACTTTTAGTTGGTAATTGCTAAGTAACAGGCACTAATACAGTGAAAAGTGATGCCCAAGCATCAGGACATAATTCAGTATAGATACTCTGATCCTAAGTTCCATCATCTACCTTGCTAGTTTTCTCTTCCTATTTACCAGCATCCCTAACTGCTGCTAAAAAACAAAACAACCCCCACTCCCCTTGTTGTGGTTTGGGCTACCTCAAACCACGACACCCTTACATATTTAAGGCAATTCAGTATCAGCCTCACCAAAGCACTAGAAGGAACACAGATGACTCTGCTGGGTGACCTAGAGGTCTCCAACAAATTACAAAGTAAGTAAGTTTTTCTAAGTAGGTAAATAAAATTTCTAAAGATTTCAAAGCCAACATGCAGCCCATCTGAAGAACTCAGAACTGGTATCATTCTTGCTCTAAGACAACATTGCCCAGTATCTTCAGAAAGGCAGACCATTAGCTTTTTCTAGCATAAGGGATAGGCACTGTAGTTTGCTCCTGCTACATGATCAGCTCTAGCAATCACCACCGTGGAGTGAGCCTGTGCATGTACAGAAGACCCACCTTTCCTTAAGAACCGGGTTTATTACACGTATTGTCTACTGCAACACTGGAAACCAGATGTCAAAAGACGGCCACTGCTCCCAAAACCAACTCTAGTAGAGTCATCCTCAGTCCCTGTCCCTCTCAAAAGCCCTGCAGAATAAGCACAACAAGCTTGGGGGATACATGAATTGACCAGCCTGCTTCAGACTCTTACACTCTTAGGAGGGATTATGAAGAGCGAAGCTGAGGTAAGACCAGATTGTCATCAGAGTAAGGTCCTCCAACCTATAAACTGCTCCTAAGAAGTTATTTTAGAAGTAAAAGGCCTAGGACTAGGCCAGATACATTTGCAGGCTAGGGACAGGCAGTGACCTGTGTGCAGGACACAGACTTCTGAAGTTGCTTGTAAAGTGGTATTTTTCTTCAACACGCTTGCTAAAAACCACTGAAAGCCAAACAAAAAGTTCAAAGTCCATTTGAAGAAGGCAAAAGATGGCTCTGGAAAAAAATGAATTGTTGGCATTCTTGCCTTCAACTCAACAGTAGGTAAAAATCAAAAAACTTTAATGTTGGTTGGTTTGTTTATTTATTTATTGCTTGTAAAAATATCTCTAAGACGTTTCTTTTCTGAAGAGTAACTGATGGGAAAAAAAATACAGGACACTAATTATTTTATTCCAACGAGAAGTCCCCAAATACATTACAACACACTCACATGAATGTAAGAACTGCTGTTAGGCTCTTCATCCTCACTACTGACAAGATCAATGCATTCAAGCACAGGTCTTAAAGGTCCTTCCTGAAAAAGTGTTAAACACACACACAAAAGCATTAAATTGTCTTCCTCAGAGATAAAATGTTGCATGCATTACAGCACACTGTCAGCATGAGCAATGCCTGGAGAATTTCACCAAAGTTCCAAGAGGGTGTAGTAATAAAATTCCTGCATGGTAACTTTTCCACTTAACAGACTAACACACAAAATTGGTAAAACATGCAAATAAATGAGTATTCACAAATAATTAAAATATCAACTTAACATCTAGATATCAATTAGGAAAAAAAAAAAAAATCAAATTAGCAGTCTTCACTTGCTTAAAAATTTTATATACTGCACTTTCTCAATCAACTTAGGTCTACATTTTTAAAGATACTCAACCCTCACCATTAACTCAATGGTGATAGCGTAGTAGGCTGTTAGCAAGAGAGGAACAGTCTTAGATTTCACTGAGCAATGCTAAATGATTTTTTGTGGGGCTTTTTTTCAGGGTTTTATTTGGTTAAAAGACACAAATTAAATTCCAACTCCAAAAGAAATTAAACTCCTTAGGCATTTCAAACATTAAGAAAGCGGGAAACAGTTTCATACACATTTAAACCCTGAAGGCTGCTGCGTTTTGAGGAGATATTCCATAAGCAAGTTGCAAGTGTCTTCTCTGTACTGGAATCACAATCATTTTATTTTAAAAGAAAACACATTTTGCACATTCATACCACATACTCAAAAGCACAGAGACACATGTCCAAATAGTCTGTCCAGCATTCAGTTGCAAAGACATGCATCCAGGAAGCCTGATCAAGACTCCAAGCAGCTATATGGAGGGTAAGGGACCCTGGCTACCACCAAGTACTTAGGTCCTCTAATAGAGAGGACCTGAGCAATTCCTAGCTTGGCAGCCACGTGCTCCTTTTGTGTATTTCCCATCTTTTGCCTCTCTCCATGCTGCCCCCTCCTCTGTGAGTCACTAAATGTTACTGGTTTTGTCTCCTTCTTAGGATGTCTTAAGGCTTTAGCCCCATGCTTCGTCTTCTGTAATCATGTTAATGGTTTAAGCCCTGAATGCTGTCCCTTGCTTTCTTGATCTGAGTGTCTTCAGAAACTTCATGCAGATGGTCTGTGACCTCAGTGACCTGCTAGTCTAGGTAGTACCAATACCAGTTGATTTACATGCCTTCGTATGCCTCCTTTTACTCATTCTGTCTGGTGCTTGCACACACACGTGTGTATATTCCTATTCACTCCCTATTTATACCAATTTTAACATTTCTACTACAAGGTTCTGGCAGATAGTACAATGTTGACACAAACACAAGAAAGCAAAACGAAAAGAAAAATTACAAACAGCAACCCAAACTATGTACGTAAATCATGTGTTTTTTAAAGAAGATGTATAAAATAACATCTGGAGCTCCATCCACACTCACTGCAACAACAGTCTTCAATTTTTAAAGGCAAACAAAGAAGCACTATGTCCACATAATCTGATGTCATGCAAAAAAAAAGCCTGTATCATGCTACAACATTATCACATGGCAACTAAATAATCAGTATAACAACATGAAACAGGATGAGTAAGTCTACACACACCAAACAAAAATATTCCTAGTGACCCTAACTCACATGCATGGTCCCATGCGTACGCATCTTCAGTGAGAGGCAAAGTTAACTAACATGCCAGAAAACATTTCCCATCCAAATTCCAAAAGTTGTTATCTAGCCTCAAAGTAAATAAACCAAAAACAAAGACAGTTTAAGTTTTTGGGGTTTTGGTAGTGAGGAGGGGTGGTGGTTGTTTTTTGTTTGTTTTAAAGCCTGTACACGCAATGCCATCCACATCATATGACAGCTTTTGATTGAACTGCAGTATCAGCCATTTGTCTGGCAATATTGCTGGCAGATACCACAGAGCTGTTATATACTCCAAGGGTATTCATGTTATGTATATGTTACAAAGTGAAGTTTTCCAGGCAGAAGGAGGACTTAGGATAGTCGGCAGGCTGACTTCTTGAAAACATGCAGTACTATAGCCACCATCTCTGCCACATATTGGGCAGTGTCCTCAAGATCTAAACAATCAACCAACCAGGGCAGGCTTGAAAGATTTATTGCCTCATGGGAAGTAGTGGAGAGAATATAGAGAATATGCATGCATGCAATTCTCTCCACCGTCCTTACTACATCTCATTCTTTACGTTCTTCCACCTTTCAAGGCTGTAAGGCAGTTTAGCTGGCCAGGCATAAACAGTCCTCATTGTCTCACTGGGGAGGAAGAGGGATGAGATCTTGGACAGACGACAAAAGCTTATATAAATCAAGCTGCAGGGCTCAAATTACCCCAAAAGTGTGCTTAACTTTTTATGATTAAATAAATAAAGAGAATATGGGTTTCTAAATGAAATCTAAAAAAAAAATAAAAATAAAAAAAAATATATAAATCCATGATATTTGCTTCTGTAGAAACTGACCTCTATAAACTTACCAGAAATTAAATCTTTATTAAACAACAGGTGTTAGCAAGTAACAGTTCAAAGACACACTCAGACCACCTGACTGTCCAATCAGTTCAATGGTGTGTTTTGACATGTTCAACTCTGATCCTAACAGCTGTAACTTCTTCAAATGCAGAGATTTTTCTTAGTTCTGTTTACTTACTTACTCCCTGGGTTCAACCACTAATTAAAAGTTAGGAAATTGACAGCTGAAAAGCAGAGTAACTTGCTTTCAAGCCTAGGAACTTCTAGTGACCAGAACAGTAAATTCAATTTAACCCAAGTAACATACTTTTTTAAACATTGTTTGCAAACACGAAATGTTCTTTTTTTCCCTTTTGAACTTTGTGCCTCTTACTGCACAATTTTTCTGTACAACTTTTTGGGTTGCATTCCAATTTGAACACAAATGAGCCCTGTGAAGCTCATTTTTCCTGCTCCAGACGTTTTCTCAAAAAGTCCTATATTGTGGCTTTTTTTCCCCTCCCTCATTTTAATCAATCTTTGGATAATCAGGCCTAGCTAACAGACACCGAGTCCACTGATACATCATGTAAGGTTTTTTGTTCAGTTTTTAGTTTTACGTGCACTCAGAACAAATACTCAGTTTACCTAAAAAGCATAATTAAACTTTTGCATAATTATACACACACTAGCATACAGAAAGCATGAAACAAGCTTTCAATATATGTGGCCACAGACTTACCATATCTTTTGACAAAATAATTATGCGAGCATAATTGTGTATACACATGTAAACACGCTAATTACCATGGAACAAGCTTACATGAAAAGAAATTTAAAAATTGGACACAAATTGTAATATTTGTGCTTGAAATTTTTGTCCCAGCAGATTCTCAGCCTGGAAGAGTGCTGAGTAACCGACCAACATTGTGAACCAACATGCACTTAGAAAGTTTTAATTTCTTTGACCTTGCAAATAAAAAAATCTGAGTCCTCAGCTGACTTGGGTTGGGAGCAAAAATAAAAGTCCTGCTTCAGAGATGCTTCGTAACACCTCTACAATTTTATTCTGTTCCTGCTGTGATGACAGAGAGACAAATACTTGAGTCTGTATATCTAATATTTAACACCTCAGGGGGAAAGGAAACAAAACATTTAAATGGTAATGATCATGTTTCAGCAAATCACTTCATTTTGGTGTATCCCAGGGCCAAGTGTTCTTCAGATATCACCTTCATTGGAAAACATCTTTAAAGAAATTAGGAAAAAACCCCAAACAAGTGGACCATTACGAAAACCCAAAACAATTCAGCAGGAGTCCAAGGAGACTATTGCAATTTGAATAATCTCTCTACCTAAGTGCTACAGAACCCATTAAACTTGTGATTCTCTTCACTCCTGACTTATTCTTCCCAAGGAAACAGAATAGGGGCCAGACCATCCTATCCTAAAAAAATCAAGACATCAGGAATAATGCCTTGCACTGTAGATTAAATTCTATTTTTCTGCTGGTGTGCAAAACTTAGAATTTAATGATTTTAAATGGACAAAATACGTTGCAACGCAGAATTAAAAAGTGGGAAATTATGGAAGAACAGTTGTAAGTTTCCTGAATAAGGCTGAATCTGACTGTAAAAGCTCAAAAACTCTGGCAGCAGCAGAGATTGCTTTTGGTCCCTCAAACGAGGGCTATTTGTCATGGTCCTACAGTAAGAATTCAAACACCTTAAGACAAGTGATTGAAATGGAAAAAAATACAAAAAAAAAAAAAAAAAGAACAAAGAAACAAAAAACCCCACACCAAAAAAATACACAATTTTCAAGAAAAAATAAAAAAAGAAAAACACAGAGATCACATGGTCTATAACTGTTTGTTTTCTATCAAAATGAGCACAGGTTGAGAAATCCCGGTGGCTTCTCTAATACAATTTATACAGCGCCACCTGTGCACCGGCTCCTCTGGACATGCAGAAAATAGTACTTGGATGATCAGGTAGCATTCACACACAGTATTTATGAAGCTTATACACTTTGGAAACGATGTTCTTAAGCAAGGCAAATAGTTCCGAATTCCTTTAGCAAAGTCCAGGTTCACCCTCACTCAGAGGAGTAAATTGGAGATTCAAGGACACGTTGCTGACGTGAGGTGATGGCCAGGGTCACACCGTTTCCCTTGTGTTCATCAATGACAACGGTAAGCTCCTCACCCCAAGATACCAAACCTGCACAAACAAGCCTAAGCACAGTCATCTTCCTATATATACCAGCCTCTCTCAGAAGCAATCACCGCTGGCACCACAAGGGCTCAACATTATCCACAGGCAAAACCAAGGAAAAAAAGGCAGCAGAAGCGAGGATTTTAGTAAGTCTCCTTTCTTTCAGTTATTGCTCTTGGCACTCCAGCAGCCCTTCAATCATTGCACATTCAAAGCTACACTAGCTTCCTCATTCTTTAACCAGCGTTTCAAGAAAATTAAGCTTATACAATTATGCCACACGTAAATGCTTGTGTCCGTATACAATGAACTTTGAACTCTTTTGACCAAACTAGCTAAAAGACCAAGAAGTCTCAGAGATAACCACTTATAATTTTCACAAAAATATACGTCCCTCATACTTGAGAGCCTAAATACCCCTGCAGAAAAAGTCTGTATATTGAACTTAGGTTTATTCAAACATCGTGCAAAACAGAAAAAACCCTAACCATCTAGTTATTCTTCAGCATTAATACTGAGACAAATCCATAGGAAACATGCCATTATTAGTCCTTGCATCAATTAACCACTTGATCTTATTCACACGATTCTTCCTTTAGGGAAAATAACCTCTCTGTTCTTGCATGTATCCCTGACATCCAGCACCACTTTACTGATGACAGATTGAGGCCAAAACACAGGCAGCATAAAAAACATTCTGCTTTTCTTGGATATTCAACAGATATAAGTGTCTTAAAGTTACATGCACACAAGCCACATGTCAACATTAGACTAGGTGATGTGCTGTAGCTTTTATAGAGTGCCGCGCAATTTGAGAAGACTGTTTAAGGCCTGTGACCCATTACTTCCTTCCTCTTTTTCTAAACCAAGTATAGTGTGTTTGACACCGTTTTGCAGAGTGAGCAGCGCTTTACTCCTTCAGTGGGACTACTCATGAACACTATGCAATATGATTACCAGAGCAGTCATCTACAGTGACTTCTCATATACCTCACTGATCACTGTAATCCCCCATTCACCTGCTCAGATACTCAAGTCCATATTCTCTCCACAGGACCAACTGATATCACCTTATACACTTCCAAGGAAGGGGCAGATAAAGCTTTAACATAAACTTGTTATCTGCCAAAGATTTACAAATTAAATTACCCTTAAATGCAAAAGTAACACTTTCCATCAAAGTATAATCGAGATCATCAACACAGTACAGAAAGACCCCCTCCCATTTTATCAGGCTACTGAGAGCATATTTACAATAACGGGCAGTACATTTCCAGTTCAAGATCTACTTACTCCAACGAACTCAATCTCATCTTCGCTTTCAGAAGCTGCCGATTCACTCTCGTGAATGTTGACAGGGGTACAGGACTCCATTATCTAAACAGAAGCAAACCAAAACATTCTTCATCATTTTATTTTGCAATTTTATTTAACTACACAGCATTTCCATTTTATGCCTACTTCGGCTTTACAGCCTATTTGCACCCAACAAGCCCCTCTATATCATTCACTAACAATTGTTCCTGATTATCAGGAAGAAATTCTTTCCTGTGAGGGTGGTGAGGCACTGGAACAGGTGGCCCAGAGAAGCTGTGGCTGCCCCATCCCTGAAAGTGTTCAAGGCCAGGCTGGATGGGGCTTTGAGCAACCTGCTCTGGTGGAGGTGTCCCTGCCCATGGCAGGGGATTGGAACTCGATGATCTTTAAGGTCCCTTCCAACCCAAGCCATTCTATGATTATCAGTAATGCCAGAATAAGTGATAACAATTCTTACTCGAATCACAGTACTATTGTTTTCCAAATATTCAACACGTGGGTTGACCTACAAAGCATCCCAATACCTATATTCCCCCAGCAGCCACGGCTATAGTGCACTGCCAGAGCTCATTAACACGCTTAATTCTGAAAACCTTATCGATTGCTGAGGCCTTCCAGAGCCTGGCCTGAGGGCGCCGCACCACCGCTACAACACAAACAGAGGAGGGTTTACCAACAGGCGCGGGGGCGAGTTCAGGCATAACCAGCAGCTACAGGTATTTCTGACGCTTTTTGGCCACTTTAGGGCGGCAGCAGCGCCAGAAGGCTCAGCTTCTTGCTTCAAAGCAACCGCCCTCCTGCCAAACGGAAGACGTCCGTGAGGGGCGCGGAACGGCGGCCCGCCCGAGGGCGGCGGGCCCCAGCAGGGCGGCCGTGCTGACTCACGTCTCCTTACCCGCACCGACACCCCCCCCCAGCCCCGCCACGGCTCCGGGAGGGAGGCGGGTGAGGACGCGGCGGCCTCGCCAGGCGGCCCTCGCCAGGCGCCCGCACCTGGCCCGCCCGCCCGGCGGCGGCGGTTGGGTCGCTAAGCGACGGCCCCCCGCGCCCCTCACAATGCCCGGCCCCGCTCACCCCGCCGCCGCCAGCACTCCAGGGGACACCAACGCCCCGACCCAGCGCGCCTCCGCTTCCTCTTCAACCGGGGGACGACGGGGAGGGGAGAGGTGGGGCGGGAGCGCGGCACGGCTTGCCGGGATTTGTAGTTGCCGCCTGCTTCGCCTGGCTCCCCCTCCTCCTCCGCCTCCTCTGCCCCCATGGCGGGTGCCGCCGCTACCGCGACAGCACCATGGCGCAGCCCCCGTCTTCCAGCGGCGGCGTTTCGGGGCTCTTTCCTCCAATAACTTCCTGCCTCCCCTCTTCCGCCTTCAGTTGGGTCGCATGGAGTTCCTGCTGGAAGGAGGAAAACCCCCTCGCCGCTTCCGGGGGAGGAGGAGGGTGGCGGCCATAGGGTCTGACGGGGGAGAGAAGGCGGGAAAAGCGCTGAGGCGGCCCCAGCGGGGTGCCGCTTCGGCCGGGCCCTTGTCGCCTCTTCAGGCCTGCCCGTTTGCAGTCCGCCTCACTGGCTGCCTGTCCGGCCCGGACATCACCCACTGGTCTGGGAGGACCTTATGGGAGACAGTGCCGGGGGCCTCAGTGAAGTCCAAGTAGACGAGGCCGATTGCTCTCCACTCATCTGCCAGGCCAGCCACTTTATCATAGAAGTTTATCAAGTTGGTCAAGCATGGCATCTCCTTGGTAACGCCTGACTGATGACTCCTGATGATTTTCTTGTCACTTGAAGTGCCTGGAAATGGTTTCCAGGATTAGGTACCCCATCACCTTCCCAGGGATGAGGGTGAGGCTGACCGGCCTGGAGTTCATATGTCCTCCTTGAAGATGGAAGGAACATTCCCTTTCCTTCAGTCCTCAGGCACCTCTCCTACTCACCATGATTGATCAAAGATTATCAAGAGTGGCCTCGCAATGACATCTGCCAGCTCCCTCAGCACTCGTAGGTGCATCCTGTCAGGGCCCATGGATTTAGGTATGTCCAGTTTGCTTAAGTATCCCCTGACCTGATCCTTTTCCACCAAGGGTCCATCTTCCTTGGTCTCTGGGACCTGGGATTCCTGAAGGCGGATCTTGCTAGCAAAGAATGAGGCAAAGGCGGCATTCAGTAATTCAGCCTTTTCCATGCCCTATGTTACCAGGTCACTCATCTCATTTAGCAATGGGCCTGCATTTTCCCTAGTCTTCCTTTTGTCACCTGTGTAGTTACAGAAACCATTCCTGACACCCCTGGCTAGATCCAATTCCAGCTGGGCTTTATCTTTTCTAACTTCATCCCTATGTGTTTAACAATGTTTCTGTATTCCTCCCAGATTACCTGTCCTTGCTTCCACCCTTTGTATGCTTCCTTTTTGTGTTTGATTTTGATTAATGCCTCCTGGCATTTTTGCCTGACTTGCTATTTGCTGGGATGAACTACTCATGAGCTTGGACGGGGTGATCTTTGAATATTAACCAGCTTGCTTGGGCTCTCTTCCCTCCAGGGCCTTATCCTATGGCGCTTTTCCAAGCAGGTCTTTGAAGAGGCCAAAGTTCAGTCTCCTGAAGTCCAGGAGCCTGCTTTTCACTTTACTCCCTCCTTTCAGGATTTCGAGCTCTGCCATCTCATGGTCACTGCAGCCAAGGCTGCCTTTGAGCTTCGCATTCCCAACAAGACCCTCGTCGTTGGTACGAGGTCCAGCAAAGCACTGCTCTTCATTGATCCTTGCTGGCTCCTTTATGACTTGGAAGAAGAAGTTATCAGTGCACTCCAGGAACCTCTGGATTGCTTATGCCCTGCTGTGTTGTCCCGCCAGCAAGTACCTGAGTGGTTGAAGTTCCCCATGAGGACCAGGGCTTGTGAATGTGAGGCTGCTCCTATGTGTCTACCTCATCTGCTTGTTCTTCCTGGACAGGCGTCCTATTGCAGACACCCACTGTAACGTCACCTTTACCTGTCTTCTCTTTAATCCTCACCCATGAACTCTCATTCAGTTCCTCATCCACCCCCCCAAGCAGAGGTCCTTGCACTCCAGCTGCTCTTTCACATAAAGAGGGCACTTCCCATCCTTGCCTTCCTAGCCTGTCCTTCCCCGTATCCCTTCATTGTAGGGAGGGGTCTAGTCATTCTAGTCATGGGAGCCATCCCACCACGTCTCTGTGATCCTAACAAGATCGTAGCCGTGCAGCTGCACACAGATCTCTAACTCATCCTGTTTATTGCTCATACTGCATGCATTAGTATATGGGCACTTTAGAGAGGCACCCCAGCATATTGACTCCCTAGAAAGGGATTGGGGGGTTTCTCCATCATGGTGCCTTGCAGGCATTTCTTTGCTGACATGCAAGTGCTGGAGGTAACCCTGCTTAAGCCCCATTTTGTTGATTTTGTGTTCCGTTCCTGTCACATCACCCCATGCCCATTGCTCTTTGACTGTGTCCTTCACTCCCTCACTCCCTGTAACCACAGGGCTGCTGGTTACTTCCTCCCCCCCCCCCCCCTTCATTCTTAGTTTAAAGCCCTAATTACGCAGTCGGCCATCCTACTGGCAAAAATAGCTTTGCCCGGCTTAGTGAGGTGGATCTCATCTCTCTCAAGCAGAGGGTGATCTGCAAGCAGGGTCCCATGGTCATACAACTCAAAACCTTGTCACCAACACCAGTTCTGCAACCAATTATTGACTTGTCCTATTAGTGCCCTTCTCATCATTTCCCCTCAGTGGCAGGGTTAAAGAAACCCGGGCTCCCATGCCTGTGATTCTTGCTGTTTATCTGCTACCGCTCTCCTGCTTCATCATATCATTCCTTCAAGCCGCCCAAAGTAGGAGTTGGTTTGAATGGGAGCTTTGTGAATAAATGACTATCGGAAATAACATATCACATGGTATTTAATGTCAGCATTAATTTAGTGTGCTTATTTTTCTTGTAAACAGGGCTACTACTAATAATGTTAGTTTTAAGCCTCCTTCCATATATGAATGAAAAAATAGCTTTATCATAGAAGACAGACATACTGAGATGCTGAAAGGCAAAAAAAAAAAAGAAAATAAAAAAATCACACAACAGCTGAAATATTTTTTCCATGTATTTCCTGGATTTGATGTGTAAACTCATAATTATCACCTTCTGTGATTTTGGGTTTTTTTTTTCTACAGTTTCACTGCTAATTAAAACATACTAGTTAGCAAATTTGTGCAACTTAATCACTATTGTTGGACTATATAAACAACACTGATTTGAGCACTTTTATATCCTTATTAAAATACTGGAAACCTGACTACCACTTGGAAAATTGAAGTCATTGTTGCTGCCTAAACTTTCATATTTTGCATTTATAACTTAAATTTGCTAATAGAACATTGATAGCAGCCATTCTGTTTGTAGCTTGCATTTGCACTTCATTACTTTTGATTCTTGAGAATAGATAATACGTGATGCAATAGTAACAAGTTACTAGAACAGCAAGGTGGTATTATTTTTCCAATCTCTGATACCTGATGAAAATGACACTCATTTGAATATGATTTTTTCAGTTGCAATTCATGTAAGTGTTTACTCTTGCAATGACCCATCCAAACATCCTCCTTGGATTTAAACAACACAGTTAAGGAAAAAAAAATAGTAAGGGAATTGCTGTGCAATCAGGTCAGCATTTAAAATGTCTCCAAGTCCAAACCTCCAAATGAAGTCTGTGTATCACATAGGATGTGTAAGCAGTTTCTGACCAGACTGTCTTATATAAACTCAGTGATGCTCTCTAGCAACCAATTCCACATGTTCATTATCTGCTCCTTAATTATTTCCTTTTATAGAATTTAAATATATTTCAACCTCCTTGTTTCTCTCCTTGCTCCTTAAAGTGAGTGAAACATCATCTTTGTAAACACTGATTTCCCTTTTGGGTCAACGTTGCATACTGCCACTTACTCTTGATCTAGAAAATTTAGATGTCATGTGGTTTGGAGTTTTTTGACTCCTATCTATATACCATAACAAGAGGGGGCATGAACTTGGCATGCGTTAAAAATGCTGACTTATTCAATAGCATACTTTTTCAGTAAGTTTTTTATCCCATTCTACACATATCTCATTCTTCCCTCCTTAGAAAGCAAATCTTACTGAGCAGTTCATAATAAACAATGATTATTTTTTCCATGGTAATTTTCAAATTCTTTCAAAAAGAATTTTCCAAATTCTTTTCCATGGTAATCTTCGAATTCAATCTAAAATGCAGTAGTAGAAATAAATAGTTCAAATTATTAGTTTTAGCATTGCTTACCTTTTAAGTACTAAATCTCCAGTTACTAAATGCTGTACAGTCATATAGGTGTTAGATTTTTCTGCAGTCGCTGTCAGCCTTCTCCAGTTCTGAGTAATGCAAGTAATGTGTCCTCCGTCACTCATATCAGAAGAATTTTACACTTTGTGACACCACACATTTACACATCACCAATTAATTTTGATTTTAATGCAGATTTTGGGAGAAGTAGCATTAGACTGCTCTGCTCTCCCTTCCTGTTACTTCTGAAGTTTCTAATCTGTAATTATTTAGTCTTCAATTTTGTGTTCTCAGAGTTTGTCAGTGTCATTTTGGAAAGCCAGTTGTATTTTCTTCTTTTTTGGTGATACTGCAAGGAGTATGGCTTTTCTGTTAACCATGTAGTTGTGTAAAAGCTATTTATCTTCTTTTATCCAGTGGGATAACATCAGTCCTATACTTTAAGAGGGAGGAATGATTCTTTCCAGCTTGGTCCCGCTTTACCCTTTGGTAAAACATTAAAACGTCTCCTTCTCTATGTTGCTTTTTGTGCAGAACACCCATCGCTCTGCCTGGCTCATGCCTGGGATTAGGACCATCACCCTACTACAAAAATCCTCTTTTACTCTTTGTGGTGAGCCTTTGACAACTCAGCTGGTCGGGTGAGGTTCAGAATAGAAGCGCCTGTAGTACAGTGTGATTGATCTTCAGTGCTGCACCAGCAGCAGGGAGAGGAACCACTCGTGTTTGGCTCCCAGGTGCTTCTCCACCTCCCTAACAGCACAGCTCTGCGATATCAGCTGTGACAGCTTTAGGGTTAGAGAGCCCTTGTCAGGTGGGCCAACCCCCTTCCCCAGCTAAAAATCTCAAGCTTTATAGAAGCTGGCTAGAGAACAGTTATTAAAAAAAAAAAAAAAGAAAAAAAAAAAAGTGACTGAGAGAAAAAACCCAACACCTTTCATGTCAGAGATTGATGTAAGAAAAGGCCCAGAAGACAGTAAGGACAATAAAATAGAACTAAGACATAGTAATGTTTCATTTTATTTGATAGAAAGTTGATTCAAAAATATGATTAACTATATACATTTTATATGCTGTACATACAGGTACATATACAAAATATACATAATAGTACACATCTTTCTGTTACATTTTATGGATGGTAGTTCATAACATGAAATAGAACTTACATCAGATTTCATACCTGCTTTCATCCTGATCCTATCTCCACGGAACCGATAGACGTGTGAGATGAAAAGGCTAGCAGGTCACTTCATTCATACCCCAGCCCACACAAAAGTCTTCTCCACAGTGCATTTTATTAGTGCGTTGTTCTAGTGCAGTTAGGTTTGCAGCACTACCTTTCAGAGGTATTTGGCTGCTAGCCTTGTCTTCAGATTTTTTTCCCAGCATTCACCCTAATGCTATTTCTAATTTATTTCTATAACTCAGGTCTCCTGAGTTACAGAAATCCTCCTCTAGTCAAGCTAGATTTCTTCAACTGTTTTTTTTTTTTCTTCTTTTTTTTCCCCCTTCATCTTGATTCCTTAGTTGCTTGTTTGCCACATCTGAAATAGATTTAACTATCAGAACTCTCTGTTCTGGAAGAAGAACACTCAAGCACAAAAGCTATAATCCAAGTGTTCTCTCCTTCCCATGCTACCAGCACACTGTAAACCTGGAATCAGTCAGCGAGGAAAAAAATGTACTTTCCCTCCTCCTCAGGCAATTACAGGGTGTACAACTGCCGGCTGCTCCCTGGAACAAGTGGTGTTAGATCCCAAGAGGAACTGCCCTAGTCACTGGGATTTTTCTGGTCCCAGTCCCATGAGGAATGCTCTACCTGTCCACACTCTGGGCAAAAGGTAGCACACCAAAATCGAAACACAGGGAGTAGATGCTGGCAACTCGGCCCTTTACTAGTCGCTTCCAAGAGATTGTCCTCCATTTCCCAACTGGAGGGATCTCGCACCCTTATCCTACGGACCTGATGTTCAGGGAAGAAGAGAGAGGGAGAGCTGCCAAACCAGCAGAGGACTGGCAGCAGAAGGCCTGCAAGAGAAGCCATGGCCTCTACAACGACACAGGCTATCCTGGAGGACTCTTCCCTGAGCTATGAGGGAACGTTTCTTTCATTGCCTTTCCAACCTTCAGAAGTTAAAAATGAGCTGCTTCTTTCCTGCAGACATCTCAAGAGCTGCAGCTTCACTGCCCTAAGAATGTTTTCTTCTTTCCAAGTCAACAGCATCCTTAAATATCTATTTTGTTTCTTCCTCTCTTCTCTTCTCTTCTCATGGTGCCCTGTGCTTTCTAATCCTGTGCTGGCCATAGTCCTTATTTCACTAGGAAATTTTTCTATTCTCTTTTCATGCCTCTATCTCTTTTTTGTATTAATATGCAATAGCTTTCTCTGGTCAGTAAAGCGGTTTTCCATCAGCTGTCAAGGTGAAAGCAAGGGGATTAAGGTTCCTCTTATGCATTCATTTGGTATTACTTTAAATAATGCTTTTTTCTAACTAAGGGGAACTCTTCTTATATTCTTCTGAATAAGTTTATACTTTTAATTACCGCATAACATGCATATATTTAATAATATCTTAAAGCCAAAGATATTAATATCCCTTCACATTTTTATAGGCGGTGGGATTATCATTTGCTTGAGAAAATGGTTGTCAGGCTTCTATTCTGCTTGCAGTATCTCTGTCCACTGTTACTAGGCCCATTTAGATTTTTTTTTTTTTTTAATTTATTTTATACTATTCTTTAATCTCGGTTGAGAATTTGAACTGGTATGAAATACCTTCTGTTATTCTTTGTCTGAATTCCTGAGATCCTGTCCGCAACCCTGGTTGGGAGAGGGTGCTGGTGACCTTCTGGTGAGGTGAGACTCCACCTTAGAAGAATTGGGTTTGAAGCACTCCTGCTGACCTTGTGTGGTGGGAGGTGGAGTCAGACAGCTGTCACTTTGCTGAATTTGTGCATTAGCAGCTGGTGAATCATCATCCTGCTGGTCTTGTGTGCTGAGAGGAACAGCAGAAGAGATGATGCCCTGAGGAGCAGCTGTTGAGCCACTGTTGAGACAATTTATAACCAAGATTGAGATACTAACATTAAATGTGCAATTACTACTGTGGTTAGTTTCCGAGCATCAGAGTTTGTTTCTTAGCTATTGAACTAGTTTTCTGCATTGACATGCTCCCCTTTTCCTTGTTTCACCTCAGCCATGTGGATCTGAGATGGTGACTTGTCTCTCTGGTTGGATTTGACTCCAAGTTGCTTCTCCTGAATTGTAATCATGTTCTGGGGAAAGGCGGAGCAGGTGGGCAAGGAAGGAGGAGCAGCAAGGGAGGAGATCAGAACTGCAGTATCACCAGTTTTAAAAGTAAGTAACGTGTGTGTAAGTTGTTAGCAAAGTTGTTGTGTGTGGTACCACACAACAGGATTTTCTCTTGACCCCTCTCTGTACTTCATTGCTGGAAGGTGAACTGTGAGACCGTGAGCACTTCTAAACTCTCCTAATTTTCTTACAAAGAAAACTTGTGTCATCTGAGTTAAAGGAATCACCACCGTTATCTTGATTACTTACAAGGCGCTTAAATGCTTTTACAGTGAGGAAATACTGAACAGATGTAAAATGAACCCATTATAAATGCATTCTAATAATTATCCATTCAAGAGAGGCTATGCAGGCAATATCTGCATTGGTTTCAATGGATGTTGGACTGGATTTTACATAAGCACTTATCAATAACAGATGTAAAGACATTTTTAAGATATCAAGTTTAAATTGAAAGGTCTATAGGCAGTATTAAAAAACAACCCAGAGTTGTTATAGTTCTAGCTCAAGATCCTCCCGTCAAGGCTTCAGGAATACTATGACTGTACATCAGCAGACTCGGGAATTAACAAAATTTATGGATCTGATAAAGACTTAAAATGTAAAATATTTAAGATTTAATACTTTCAAAGAAGACAGAATCTGTGTTTCTGTGCTGTTATTTTTACCTCCTGTGTCAAGGAAAAATACTATAGTGAATTAATGCACACTGTACGTTACAGAGGACCTTTGCTTTATGAAGCCTTCTCATCCCTAGGAGAAAAGCATTAACATAGTAAACTGTTATTTTAGCCAGGCTAGGGCATTTGTTTATTGTTTCCAGATGGGAAAACCTGTGTATGTGGATTCTTCCAACAGATATTTTCTGAGTAGTTATCAAGTAGTAATTCATAGACTACTGGTGGTCCATGGAGTACTTCCAGGTGGCTTAGAAAGGAATGATAGTAGCAAAGCTACTTTTCGAACAATTGTGTCATAACATAGTCAAATATCTTGGGGTGGTTTTTGTTTGGTTTTTTAATTATTTTTTGTTATGAAGTGTCATGCAGTTGCAAATATGGATTTTAAAACATGCACAAGATAACTGAACTAGGAAGAAGTAAAATACTACTTCAGTATGGAAAGTCTAAGTAAGGACAAATCTGTTCTCCCCGTCTCACTGATTTTAATCTCTTATCCTGTTTCTGAGGAGGGGCTGAGAGAGCTGGGACTGTTTAGCCTCAGTAAGACTGAAGGGGATCTTCTCTACGTGTATTAACATCTGATGGGAGGGTGTAAAGAAGGTGGAGCCTCTTCTCAGTGGTGCACAGTGGCAGGATCAGAGGCAATGGGCACAAACTGAAACACAGGAGCTTCCCTCTGAACATCAGGAAACACTTTTTCACTGTGAGGGTGACTGAGCACTGGCACAGGTTGCCCAGGGAGCTTGTGGAGTCTCCATCTTTGGAGGTTCTCAACCAAACTGTACGTGGCTCTGAGCAACCTGGTCTAGATGACCCTGCTATGAGCAGCGAGGGTTGGACTAGCCAATCTCCAGAGGTCCCTCCCAACCTCAATTATTCTGTGATATGTACAGAATGGAAATATATGGTATATATTTCCATTTGGTATATATGGAAACAGTACTATGCAAATAGCTGACTTCACTGACGATAGGGATGTGGTCAGCACATTTAGACTAGTCTTGTTCACGAGGTAAGAAGGTCTATAATAAGCAAGATGTTATTTAATAATTTCTCTGCCTCAATAATTTTCACTCTTCTGGAAGCAAAAGAATGATAATTCTCCTACAGTACTTTTGTCAGTAGTTACAAAAGAGGTGTGATTTTTCCTTATCTTTATTTGTGGGTTAATTGAGGCACAACAGGTGACGTGAAAATGGAATTGACTGGTCTCTGGAGAGCCTACAGAGAATAATAAGAAAAGTAAATAATGCCAAATCTAAAATAGACATATCAATCAAAGTAATTCCATGTGTTTACTTCTGTATGCTCTTCCTGTAATTTAATAGCCTTGTGCTGCTTTGTCTGAAATGAACAACTTTTTTTTGTGCTGTAACGTTAAGCTGGATTGCTTCTGTGTTACATGATTTTGTACAAGGTTACAAAAATATTTACCTACTTGGCAATGAATATATGAACACAAATCTTCAGTGTAATTTTAAGATTGCTTTTAGATTTTGTTACCACAGGGTAATATATGGAATTACACATTGCAGACTTTTTTTTTTTTTTTAAGACTTACCAAAAGCTATGCTTCTGAAAAGCACCTGAGTTAAGATCTTTGCTTAAAATTGGCTTCTTGGTGCAATTGTTCAGTTTTTGTCCCATCATTCGCCTAATTAAAGCATCATCTGTGTTTGGAAACAACTGTTTTGTGATTCCTGCAACATAAAGACATGATATATAATGAGGCCTCCAAATCAGGGAAACAACAGATCTATGATACAAAATGCATTTCATGCATCTTTGACATTTTCAGCTACTTCACTTCAGCTCTAGTTACTTCACTGTCTTCACATGCCGCTACATAGATTTTGCATGTGCCAGCCCTTGCTTTTCTCTATGCCTTCCAAACGGCTGTTCCTGCTTTTGGCAAACTCAAAGGGAACTCCAGGGCCTCCTGTAGTGAGTGATTTGTGTTTGCTCATCTTCTCTCCCTTTGTTCTGTTCTTGATCAGTGACTCCCATTCCTATCCTCATCAGTCCTCATGCCTCTGAATCTTAAAGGTTTTGTTCATCAATTTTCATTTGCCAGTGATATCTCCTTCCCTAAAAATTTCCCTTCTGTTTTGCCTGGATAACTTTTTTTGAATGCAAAAACGCAAACATCAACATCAGGAATGCAACTCCTGCTCTCCTCTTCTCTATCATCTTCCTTTCCTTTGATTTTTTTTCCCGTTTCATTTCATTTTGAAGTCTTACAGTTTCCATCTTCAAATAATCTGATCTACTTACTCATTTTCTACCGACCTAGAACTCCCAGGCTTCTGTCTTATTTTTGTTCTTCTCTTGTATAATTTGACACTTTTCTATTTGAATTCAGGAGTGTTCTCATTTCCCTTAAACTTCTTTGACTTCTCTATAGGCTGCCCTTTGTCACTGAATTCTCTGCAGCATGCTGTATTCAGTGTCCTGATTATCTTCTCTGCTTCCCTTTTCAGTTTTGCCTAGACCCTTCCCCAGAATCTACCTTTAGAAAAGTCACTAGTAGCTCACAAAATCATAGAATCGTCCAGGTTGGAAAAAATCATTAAGACTTTCGAGTCCAACTGTTCTTCTCATCCCATGAGATCTTTTTAATTTTCCTCATACATCATTCTGATATTGTCTCATCTTACTGCCTCTAAATATATTTTTGCCATCTTACACACTCTTTCCTTTTGTCTCTCTTGACTGTGGGCCTTTTTCTCTAGCTAGGCTCTTAAGGAAAAGAGGTTTCTGCAACTGATGACTCCTGAAACTGCTGGCCAACTTCAACAAAACTGCACTAAGGTACAGGAACTGGACCTAAGCTGGGAAAGGAACTGAGAGAACTGGGGAAGTTCTAGGGAACGGCAGCGGGCGAGGGATTCTTGTACAGGAATTTAGACTATGTTGGTCAAGTATTAAGCTATAGGTATGAATCCAATAAAAAACAGGCTTCATGTGCTCACAGAACACTATTTTCTTTAAAGCTGCTACTTCCATCTGAAATGATCCTCTTTCCCGTGTGCCAAACGTCTTTTGCCTTAAACCTCAGCATAAACCAAATTTTGTTTGCTTCTCTGATCACTACTCTTGTCTTCTATACTTATTGTCTCATTGGGCCTCCAGCGCTATTTAAAATGTCAGAATTCATAACATTCACTAGCTTCAGATTATAGCAGACATTATTTTAAATTTGATCCAAGTGTGTCTTCTCTTTGCCTTCCCTTATCTGTTCTTGTCATGTTCCAAGTTTGACTGATGTAGATTAGCATTTCAAAGGCTAAAAATGTTTGTAATATTACTGTGCTGAGTAGCTACTTAAGTAAAACCCACAAAACTTACACAATAGAAATACTACTACTTAGCGTGTCACCGACAGTATTTGTAACAGATGGGTTTAACAAGTGTGTAGCTGAAGAAGGAACTATGAAACAGCGCATCACCTGAGTCGACCAGCTGTTAAGCGTTACAGCCCCTCCCTCAGAGAAAGCCCCCGTCAAGTCAGTGCCCCACTGAGTAACGTTACCAAGTCATCACCTATGATTTCCTGAACTTCATTCTGATTCATAGCTGGTTTCGCTGCTTTGTCCTTTGAAGAGGAGGATTTTGCACCTGTCAGGCTGTGTGTAGCCATGTATTCATGTGTATAAAGTGCTTGCATCAAGTCATTTATAAACTTTTGAGGTTTGCTCTTGTTACACAGTGCAATCTGCCACTTTTCGATCTTGAACTGGAAAACAAAATTGGTCATAGGCATAATTATTACAGTTCTCTAGGAATATTACATAGCATTACCTCTGAAATATTTTTAATTTTCTTTTTTTTAAACCACAATTTCAAAAGTAATCTCTGCACACTGTATGCCTGAGATCAACGCTCAACTTGCATACCACGCAACCATACACGCAATTGTACACGCAGCTTGATTTTTTTTCAGAAGCAAGTGTGGGGCAGAGTAAAGACCCCATTCATCCTAGCAAATGCTTCACCAGGCCATCCTGATTACTCACCAGCGGAGACAGGACATGTTCAGACATATCTAAAGCCTTCTGCTTGCACTCCATGCAGGCTGGCTGTGATCCAGTTCTGGCATGGATTCCGTACAGCCTGGGGAGCATGGCACTATGCCCAAGCTAATATTCCTGCCTCCGAGCAGACATGCCCTAAGAACTGTGACATCTGGTCCTGGGCTTTGAGAGTGACTTCTACGCACAGCAGTCGTACAGCCTAAGTATTTGAACTCTACTGATGGGCAATTTTGAGCTACCTCTGTTAAGTAAGGCTAGGTTGCTGAGAAAATCAGGTCTTTTTATTTCTTTGGAGATGTTAGGTGAAATTTTGTGTATTGCAATATTCAGTAAACGCACCATATCTTGGTAATTCTTAAGAGACTTCTTTGGGTTTTAGGACTCCATAAGAACATACAAGAATGATTGCCACTGACTGGCACGACTCAGTGCATAAGGATGTTTATGTAAATTGTGAATGCAGAAGCTAGAATTATTCTTTTGGTTGCATCTTTGTATTTTTCATGTACAGCCTCTGTGCCTCAGATTTCTCAATTATGCTCTCTTATAATTACAGAGAATAGGGGAACACCTTTACTCAGTATCTATATTTATATAGGTGTTTCTACTTAACTGCTGGCCAGTGTCTGAAAGAAGAGCGGAAAAATACCATTCTCCATTTACTTATTAACACTTTAAACAGACTGCTGGTATTTTTCTTAGATTCTCTCTGAAACACTACCATTCCCCTTTGGCATCCAAACCATTAGGCTGGAAGTGACCCCTGGATCTCAGGATTTTCTTCAGGCACCCACATTCTGCCCTTAGTCACAGATGCGCAAAGCCACAGAAGTCGAAGTGGCTTTGAGTGTACCAGCACACTGAAGTAAGCCTAGTGTTTCTCGTGGAAAGAGCTTTCTGCACAAAAGGAGCTCATTAATCGTGTCACCAACTGAATGATGATAAAATGATTTTTACTGATGCTTTTTTTTTTTGTATTTGTTATACCATAACAAAGTTTGTACTGTATAAAGTTTTCATTTTTATACCTGAAATTGCCTTTTAACCGACCTGTTTTTCGGTCTGTTGCTCCTCATCTTCCACATTCAAAGTTATTGGCGAGCTGGAGTTACTATGCATAGCTGCATATGAATCTGCTAACGGGTGGTTAGATGCTTTCCAAACAGCATGTGAGTGCAGGCTGGACGTAGATGATGTCACTCCCCCTTTCAGCAGTGCTTCAGCCATCCCTACCAGTTCCTCAAAATGGGTGACTGCCTGTGGCAACACTGAAATCAAATGGAAAGTGAGGGATGAAATAGTATTGAAGCTTTCAGACTCTGATTACATAAGGATGTATATTTTTGCAGTAAGATTCCTGTCATAATGCAAGAGAGTCAAACTAGTCAGCAAAGATGCTTTAACATCTTTTTTCCTATTCTCTCAAAAGTTTTTTTGCCATTCTGTTTTCCCCATCCATGAAGATCTGGCCTCTGTTTCTAGAACAGGATAGATCGGTTCTCTGCAAGGCTAAGAGGAACCATCAGTTTACGCCATGACGGCACTAAGCAGGCTATTTATCTTTTTTATTTTTGCTATCTGAAAATCTCTACAAGTCTGTAAAGCTACTGAATATGGGCTAAGTAATGTGATACCTAATTTTTTTTATTTTTTGCTTCAAAGACATTACATAAACTGCATAGACATCTTTTTTTTCCCTCTTTTTAAATCTATAGATAATATATTTTAAATAACCTTTCCTCCAACTAATATTTATTTTCAAATACAAACTTCTATTGAGTCCGTTAAGAAGAATCAATTCAGAGCAAAAAGGATGCAAGGGATAAAGAATCAGCATGATATAGAATCACTAAATCATAGAAAATACTGTAAAAGACTAATACAAGTGCTTAAGATACAAGGCAAATGCACCTAAATGCATAAGAAAAGTTGTCGGATGCTAACAAAATGTTTAAAAATAGTATTCAAAAAGGTGGAGATGAATGATGCAAATCATGATGGATAACGTATGAAGTGGAATCAGGTGGGCAATGAAACTGCTAAGCATGTGCAACATCATAGAATGGTTTGGGTTGGAAGGGACCTTAAAGATCATCGAGTTCCAACCCCCCTGCCATGGGCAGGGACACCTCCCACCAGAGCAGGTTGCTCAAAGCCCCATCCAGCCTGGCCTTGAACACTTCATGTGACAATAAAAAAAAAGAGAAAAGATACTAGGGTGTCTAGAGATGGTATGATGTACCTGGCAAGCGAAGAAGCAAGTCCTCTTCAAACCTTATTCACTCACTAATTTTAAAAATTTGGATTCGGTCTTGTCTGCCCCAGAGTAAGGGACAGGGACAAGCAAGAGGGGCTTCAGAGATGATCACTGAGTGGTGAAGGATTCATTTATAAAAGAACAAAATGTAAAGGACTAAATTTGTTGCACCTGGAACTAACTCAGGTTATCAACAATAAGGAATAACCAAAGTAATTAGAAATTAAATCATTCCAGAATAAATAAAATTTCCGTAGATCAAGAAAGACTGCTAATAAATAAGGCTAGTTGGACTGGTCAGTGGAGTGTTTGAGCTTAGCTGATGGCTATACATAGCCTACAGAAAGGTTCTCCGGGGAACAACTGACAGGATTTAGTCAGATTTTTCCATTTCTGACTCTATGATTGCATGGCCTCTGTGTAAGACAGTTTTTTTCTGAGTGCTTCTGGAATTAAATGTTGCCATGTATCAAAGACTTTGATGCTAATGGTAGGCCTTGATCGTGTCAGGTGCTTGATCATCAATAATTCCCATCCAAATGGCCTCTTATAAATCAAGCTTTTCATGACCTTCAGGCTTTCCTCTTCATCACAATAATTCCCCTGACTTTACCTTGAAGCATCACCAGGGACTGCCTTAGGCGGCAGTTTTCTCTCATGGTGTCTGTCAGCTTCCTCTTGAGGCTTTTTATTTTGGCACAGAGTTCTACCTTGGATAGTTGAAATAAAGGCTCTTCATCATCACTGCTACTTTCGCTGTACAGAAAGTTGCTCCCTGAATAGGGTTCTCTCTGAAAAAAAAAATAAAATAAAATCATGCTATCCAGAGCAACAACAGCATAAAATTAATTCATTAAAACTAACATTCAAATAACGTGGCTAAATCAGAATACTCTCTTTGTACACAGAATGCATAAACAGATTCAGTGCATTCTAGTAATAGCTGCTACTGGACATAGCTAGTACCATTCCTATTAAAAATAAAAATGAAATGTCAGTGTAACACATATCTGTTAGGTACTTCTCTCTCTGTTCTCCACTTACCAATTTGCTAAGGTGGTGTCTTTGAGAACTGTTAACTTCACCAAAACAAAAGCCTTACGCTCCCCTAAACAAGTACATTTCAGTTTGCTTTCGCTCAATACATTAAAATTGCTGAAGATGAGATGTTTACCTGATTGTTAATTAAAGATGTTTTGAGTTGACTCAGGATGTTGGCAGGAGCAGAAGCCTGCAATGATTTCTTTCTTTTTATATGCTTCAACATCTTCCCCTGTAAACAAAAGTATAATGGTGCCTTTGCATTCCTACGGAGCCTTTCATTCCAGTATCTCATAGTATATCATAAACTTTTATTCACTGTGCACTTGACATTTTTGTTTAGTATTTTTGGAAAACAGGTTTGTAACTTTTTGTTAAGATTTATGTTTTCTTTCCCTCCGGTTTGTCACTGCAGATCTCAGCGCAACGCAAAGCTCAGAAAACCTGGTCCTTTCCCTTTCTTATGCGGTGGTCAGATTTCTGTCTTACGGAAGAAAAAGTAATGAAGCTACAAAGCATCCAAGTCTCAGACAACACTCTTCTCTTTAAATAGCAAAGGGCAAAATCTATTGGCCTACTCTGACAGGTTATTGTGCTGAGGTACCATGTGAAGACTGCCTATATTCCTGCCTTTACTATATATTGTATATATTGTAATGCACTATATTTTGTGCGTTACATTGTGAAGAATCAATAGTTGCAGTCTATTTCATTCCATTATGGGCCTACCAATATCAGGCACAGATAAAGACAGAAACTCACCTGTTCCTTATCCAGGTCACTGTCCTCACTTTCTGAGAATATCATTTCTATCCTCTTCCTCTTGCCTTTTCCAAGGACTTGTATTTTTGTAATTTCATCTGCTCGTAATATCTTTTGCATCGTTTCCACCAGCTCCTGGGGGTCATCTGAAGTAATGGAAAAAAAACAAAACAAAACAAAAAAGGCCAAAGCACAGAAAATCAGGTAGCGATACCTTACAACTAAGTTAAAATTTCATATCAGACAAATGATTTGGAACTGCACTCACCACTCATGTACACAACTTTCACCAGGTGCTTTTCTGTCTTTCTTTCGCCTACAGGCCAATTTACTAACACGTGCTCGTTTGGTTTCAGAAGTCTTTCTAGTTCATCGTCATCACTGGGAAGGTCCTGTATCCACGACGTCTCTCCAATTTGCAGTGAATTATCGTTTACAAAATCAAACAGTGCGAATTTTTTCATTGTTACGTGGTTTTCTTGTCACACAGACACCGCCTGCAGGACGTCATAGGAATAATAGCTGTTACCATGTGTGGCGGTGTGCTCTCCCTGTTGTTTCCCCCTACCCCTGGCTCCTGCTCGGGCCTTGGCCACCATGGCCATCAAAACATCAGTTGTGATAACTTGCACCTGGACTTTGGGGGATGGCTGGCAACATAGTCAAAATACTGTCTGGAGTGGGGACCTAGAAATTTTGTTCCCATGAGAATATGACTATAGGTCAATTATCTTACTCTATAAATAGTGGACAGCCTAAGAGCCCTTGGAGCTCTCCTGCATGGCAGCGGCTACACGCCAGGATCTCCCCTTTTGTGAGGACACTTGCTTAAGGTTCTCCTCCTCAAGGCTGAGAGATTCCTTGCCGCAACAGATTCTCGGTAAGTGACTAATAGCATGCTAAGCTTTGAAATCTTAGCTAAGTAATGTAAAGGATTGATTGCGCATATATAATCCTTTAGACATAAACCGTTGACCAAGTCTGGGACTAGGATTGGATCCAGCTGCTCCTAGACTCCTCTCTGAGAAGGAGTTTAGAAAGCAAGGGGGGTCCTTTCTGAACCTCGTGACACAACGGGAGGGTCTCCCTGACAGCTTGTCTGACCCTGTCCTCTGTGCAGTAAATAATAGAGCGTGCCTTGACATTGAATCTCGTAAAACACCATCACATTTACTACTGGTTTTATCACACTTACTACTGATTTTGTTAAATCACTGTTTCACCTTAATAAATATAGAATCATAGAATCATAGAATTGTCTAGGTTGGAAGAGACCCTTGGGATCATCGAGTCCAACCACCTACCCTACACTACAAAGTTCTCCCCTATACCATATCCCCCAACACCACATCTAAACGTCTCTTAAACACATCCAGGGATGGTGACTCAACCACCTCCCTGGGCAGCCTGTTCCAATGCCCAACCGCTCTTTCTGTGAAAAATTCTTTCCTAATGTTCAGTCTAAACCTACCCTGCTGGAGCTTGAAGCCATTCCCTCTCGTTCTGTCATTAATTACTTGTGCGAAGAGACCAGCACCAGCCTCTCTACAGTGTCCTTTCAAGTAGTTGTAGAGAGTGATGAGGTCTCCCCTCAGCCTCCTCTTCCTCATACTAAACAGTCCCAGCTCCTTCAACTGCTCTTCACATGATTTGTTTTCCAGGCCCTTCACCAGCTTCGTTGCCCTCCTCTGCACTCGCTCCAGCACCTCGATATCTCTCTTGTATTGAGGTGCCCAAAACTGGACACAATACTCCAGGTGTGGCCTCACCGGTGCTGAGTACAGGGGCACAATCACCTCCCTCCTTCTGCTGGTCACGCTATTTCTAATAGAAGCCAGGATGCCGTTGGCTTTCTTGGCCACCTGGGCACACTGCCGGCTCATATTCAGCCGCTTGTCAATTAGAACCCCCAGGTCTCTTTCTTCCAGGCAGCTTTCCAGCCACACTTCCCCAAGCCTGTAGCGCTGCTCGGGGTTATTGTGGCCCAAGTGCAGAACCTGGCACTTGCCCTTGTTGAAACTCATACCATTGATGTTGGCCCAATGATCCAATCTATCTAAGTCTCTCTGTAGAGCTTCCCTATCCTCCTGGGAATCAACACTCCTGCTTAGCTTGGTGTCATCTGCAAACTTGCTGATGATACACCCTATGTCCTTGTCGAGATCATCAATAAAGACATTAAACAGAAATGGTCCTAACACTGAGCCCTGAGGCACACCACTTGTGACTGGCCACCAGCTGTATTTAAATCCATTGAGCACCACTCTTTGGGACGTTCCAGTCAGCCATTGCTTGATCCAGCGGATCGTATGCTCATCCAGGCCGTGAGAAGCCAGTATATATTCACTACTAAGCCAGTATATATTCACTGCTATTCAATACTTCATATTTCACTACTTGACTCTAACTAGTGAAGTTAATCACTCCGTCCACATCACCATGTTGTGCCACAGGAATGTTACAAGAATACTTTAAAAAGCCCCTGTTCCTGGATATTGGTAATTACCTATTACTACTACATTTGCCCCAACAATCGTTTGCATTCCAGCCTCTGCCTAAAAGATATAGGTGTGATAAAAACTTTCCCTAGAAGGAAGGAAAGTACTAGCTATGCATGCCATCAAGAGGGATGTGTGACTTCCAGGGCTGTGTTAGCCACCTCACGGGCAGCGAGATGAACACCTGCAGCCACAGAAAACCAACCCAGGAGCAGCTGACCGGCTGAGGTGTGACACGTTCTGGCAGCGGAAAACTGGACGTACAAAAGAAATGACAGGCTGAGGACTGGAATAGAGCTGGGCTGCTTCAGGAAGAATAACACCAACGAGGAGAATCCAGACCCAAATACACAGCTAAATCCTTTGCTTACATAAAACAATATTTTTAAAGCAAAAGACCGTTTCTGGGCTTTTTAAAACACTGAAGTTCTATACCGAGAGAAGGGAACAAGTCACACTTTGTGCTTTATTTTTCTAATGAAGCTGATATGGCTTACACAAAAGTGTGAAACGTAACACAGATTATTAAACTCTACTGGAAATGTAACTGGTTCATTTAAGTGTTTCCATTATACTCACAGAAGATATTTTCTACTTTAAAATTATTAAATCAGATAAAACCAATAAACAGAAAACCTGATTTTGTCAAACCTTGATCTTCTTTCCATCAAACACATGGTCTAGCCTGTCAGTTCATAGAGGTGAAGCTGAAAACTCATGAATCCCCAGACGCGACAGCGTGATTTGCGATTTACTTGGCCTCAATCAGTCGGAAGCAAATCCAGTGCCTCACGCAGAGGCTGTCAAAAAGGTAACTCAGAGCTAGGAAAGGAGAATTATGCGGGGTTATTATGTCAAAATCTGAGAAAATCTGGCGGCAGTGCTCTACAACGCAGCGTCAGTTCGTTTGCAGAAGCCCAGCTCGCCGCTATTCCCCACGTCTGTGCTGCGCCTCAACAGAGCTGCCTTTTCACACAGGGGTGAACTTGTTAATTTGCAAGACAGCTGCGCGCTTGTCAACATGTTTACTGATACAATGAGGCAAGCGGCGTAAGAAATCGCCACTAAAAAGAGTATTAAATCATGCTTTTATGCAGAATGTGTTGAGTGTGATAGCAGTAGGATTGTTAAGTACTACCCTGCTGGAGAAAGGAGGCTGCGTTTGCAAGAATTCACATTAATTTTCTTTAAAGAGAGTTAGGAAGACCGGGAAACATCCATCCCATGTAAATGCTGGAGAGGAAGCAGCCTGAAAATCTACCTACGCCTAGCGTGAATTGCTGGAGACCTCATTCCGCCACCGATCCACAGCGAGTGGACCCTCAAACCACAGACAGGAATCATTCAAATGAAGAAACACACAGACAAAGCAGAACCCAAAGGAAGACAAGTTTCAGGACTGAGACCTCACTAGCGACAGGTACTTTTAGATGGGGAGAGATGGCACGTTTCTCCAAACAACAATACACCAGCTTTAAAACAGCTGGTGTATGCAATCACACTGGGCATCCATCCTGCCACTCAAAGCTAGGAACAACTTTCACCATGGTCACGGCAGGACTCGGAGCTCAGCAATTTGTCTACGTTATCTGTGAAGCTCTTTTGAGCTGCCAACATTCTTGCCTGTGGTGGGAGGGTGTACTAGTAAACAGCTAAGCTGATTTCACCAAGAGCCTCAACAGCTGCCAAGTTAAAATATAAGCTACATAGGATGCCGAGAGAAACAAGGAATGGATTTCACAAATAGTCATGGGAGTAGGGATTGGGCTGAGGTTGTGGAGATATTCTCCCTTCTCTGGAGATATTCAAAACCCACCTGGATGCGTTGCTCTCCAGGCTGCTCTGGCTGGACCCGCTTTGACAGGGGGTTGGACTAGATGATCTCCAAAGATCCCTTCCAACCCCATATCATTCTGTGATTCTGCGATCCACTCCTTTAGCTCCTGGTACGAGTCCAAAAGCTTCCCAGCAGCTTTCTGAGGCTTGTGCTCAGTCCTGTCGCTCCTGCTGCTTTTGAAGGGACCAAGGCAACAGCTGGCCAGGTCCCCGCTCTTCCGCTGCAGCTCTGCTGGGCATCAACTCAACTGCTTGCTTCGTACATAAAGTAACAAAACTATGGCTTTGTTGCCAAATAAAAGGAACAGAGAGCAAGAGTTGACTGCTACTATCTTCCTGTTAGGGAGCTATGGCTTCAGCTCACCCGACAGACATTAATCAAACAGCATTTATTGTGACAATCCACGGGCCCCGGGGATAATACCTAACTGTCTGCTGGCATCATCTCCAGCCAGTGATTAAAGGGAGTGGAAAGCTAGAACAAAATGTCTTTAATGAAGAAAAGGAAGAGTAAAATACTTCACTTGCTGGAAGAGAAGTCCCGCAGCGTTTTCTCGCCCTGTTCTCCCACTGGAGCCAATGTGAACCTTGTCTGAGCCAGGATCGCTGCAGATGCCTGCCTGTAAAATGTTTAATTTGCCAAAACAGATCAAAAGCAAAATTTACTGTATAATCAGGAAAAAAAAAAAAAAAAAATCTCGGGGAGTGGGATTAATCTTACCAAACTTTTACTGCCTTAAAAGCGAGAGGTTGTCTAGCCCCGTTTGGCGCAGTCACCGCAGAGAGAGAGGTGATTCATCTCACCCTAAGACACCCATCTAACAGACAGCAGATGACTTACTGGCTGGGAGAGCCTGTTTCTCTCCACTGACTGTTCAGTGACCATGCAGGGGTAGGTATGTCTCCTTACAGAAGCTGTCCTGCTCCAACCCATCCAGTATTAGCTCTTCCTAATTTTGAATAGACTTTGAAGAGTAGGATAGGTTCCAGTAGACCTTCTGCTACAGGGCAGCCAAAAGGACGGAGTATGAAGTCTGTTAAAGCGTGTTCGGTTCCCTGTTTTAAATCTTTCTAACACAGTTCTGCAAGTCATCAAGTAAGATTTCTGACACCGGGTGCTTTGTTCCGTGGTTTAATTGGAAGGTTAATAATCGTTCATAGACATTGCCCCGTGTGCAGCTACCAATCACAGAGACAAAATTACGTGACCTTTGAAAGCCACTTATGTTCTGCAAGTTACTTAATTCTGCTATATTCTTCATTTGAAAACACTCGCTACCTATTTGAGGGGTACTGAAATGCAAATTTATGATTTATCACTGTTCTAAGACACAAATCTGACTTTACTTTTTCTAAAAGCAGGTAATTTGTAGAAAGGAAAAAAAAAAAGGAAGGAGCCATTTAATTTTTAGAGCTCTGCAGAGGAAACATTAATTAGACTTAATTTTTACAAACACGTTAACACCTTACATTCTGCACAGATGCTACAAATTTGCACACAGAATATTGTTACTAAGGAACCCAAAAAGCCAGAACCAAAAAAAAAAAAAAAAAAAAGGCAGCAAAAGTCATTTAAAGACGTATCACACCCTTTGACTGACATAGTCTGTTCCATTCAGCTGGAGAGCTGGCAGATGGCACGCTCAGATCGTTATTTCTCTTTCCTTTCAGTAAACGCAGTGTAAAGCATTACACATTTACAGCACGAGGCTGTGAGATCGCAGGTCCACTGGGGCCAAGGGGCCTGATTCTACTGTGGCTTAAAACAGGGCTTTGCCACTCGCCTCAGCTGAACAAGAAACCCTACCACAACCGTGCAACACAGTTCCATAATAAAAAGTACTAACATTTTTCATATTATCTATGCTCCAAGTTCAGCCTTTGACAATCCCAGTTTTCCTTAGGAAAAAAACAACAACACCAAACCCCCCCCAAAAAACCCAACAGCCTTTACTGGGCTAGAAATTCATCTTCCTCACTCAAAACTATTTATTTCCAATTCAACATATTTGAGTGGTCGCCACCGATTTGGTTTGTGTTACCTAAGACTCTGGCATTTTACAGTGAACTTGTCAGGACATTAAATACAACGTTGGGGTAAAACTCTTGAGCTGCACTGAAGTCTGAAAATTCCCAGTTCTCCGTAGCGAGGGTATGATGGAAAACATGACCATATTTAAATACGTTACATGCCCTGTTGTGGTTTCTAATCTTATTCCCCTGAAACCAGTGTAAGATTTACTAATAATTTCAGGGGAATTAGGTACTGTCGGAAGAACACAGAAGTGTTATTCCTGCTCAAAAGTTTTGCAGTGGGATATCTTAGTCACTTCATGGGAAAACGTGACTTAGAAGCACAAATCTGCTGCTCTCAGCTAAGAAACAGAGAGTACAGATTTTCCAGAATCATCAGTATCGCCGTGTTCCAAATTCAGCTGGAAATCTGGGGGAGCATCTATCAGAACATTACTGCAACTTTCAAGACTATAAATGCACAGAACTGATCACGCTTGTCTTCCACAGGAAGGACAAAACCACACGATTTTTACTACTGGTACATAACAGCTCACTTCCTGGCTGCAGATCGCTATCCTCGTGTGACTACATAGGAAATAATCTGAGATGATATTTTTCTAAGGAGGGATGCTATTCACGGTCAAGCAACATCTTCTGGCCTTATTTACGCAGATCGTCTTGTTGGCTTCAAAGCCTCAGCAGCATTTACAACCCACGGGATTCCACGCAGAATTTGGCCCATACCTCGTCCCACATGCTAAAACCCATTTGAGTGGCCCGAGGAATTAATGAAGCCATTATTATTTTTCACAGCAGCGCCCTCCATGCTGTGAGAAGTTCTATAATTTTATTATAAAAAATAGGTATATTAATACCTAAATATGCCAAAGCCCTTTGTAGGGCTGTGGCTTAAATCAAAAGCTTGCATAAGGTTTATTGGAGAAACTCCGATTTTTGCATCAAACCATTCATTTTATTTGTAATACTGAGTGATAGGAAAGGACGAATAATGAATTTTTTTAAGCAGGTATATTTAGTATGTCTGGAAGTACTAAACTTTTGTTCTAACTAATAATTTATTCAACTAACAGTAAGACATGGTGTTCATTTTAGTAAATTTGAAGATAGCAACCTGGCATCATTACTAGACTTTCAGGACAGGATTCAGTTCGAAAGCAAGATGCTTATGTGTCACTTGTGCACTGGGTATCAGTGTTATCACTGCACTCACTGAAGATCTAGGGATCGATTTGGCTTCCTAAATGTAGGAAGTGTCTTCTGAGCCAGTGTCTTCTGGCATTCTGCTTGGCTTTCAGCTGCTACTCCAGAAGCGCAAATCTCCCACAGGTCTTTTACCACCACTGCCGTCCCTTTGGAGACGTCTCAGCCTTGAACAACTCCGACAGTCAGGAGTCAAGCCCCTGTTGAACACAATTAAAGCTCCCTGGAGAGCAATTCGGTTTATTTCAAACGCTCTAGGGCTCAATTCAGTTGCCTGAAAATAAATGCACGGTGCAATCTTAGATACCATAAATTATCACGCGCGGCCTCCAACTGCCTGTTCTGACGGGCACGGTATCTCACATAGGGTTGGTTACTAACTCCAGGCACCTCAAATAGCACCAAACACATAAATTTAAGGAAGCGAATTGTTCTCTGGGTGTTAATGATTGAACCGAGTTTAAATAGGAGCTTAGATACCTCACGCCTATAAACCACATACATTTATTTATCTATCTGTATTTTAATACCACACTCAATTAAAGATCCCCGTAAAGATAACAAGATGCCAAATAACAGGACACAGGAAGTTATCTTAATTCTACATCACAGATCAGTATCTTTATTAAGTAGCTATATCACAGCTGACAGATGGAAAACTAATACCCACTTTGATTTGCTTGTTCGCAAATGCCACGCTCAACAAAATGTATTAATATACAGACCAACAAAAATCAGTTTATTTATTGAACTGGCCAAGATACCTAAGCTACAGGAATTTGATCAGTCACGTGAAAGGTCTGTCCATGCAGGTTAATACATCCAAACTCTTAGAAGCAGCAAGTAGCCTGGGAGGAGGAACAAGTCAGCATGGCTCTGTAGAGTCCAACGTTTGACCGTACTCGTTCTGACCTGCCTTGGGTAATTCAACACGACAATTCTCAACAGCTCCCAAATTATAAAGGTTAAAGGCCAGTGATGTATTCACTTAACTTTGTCTAAAGATGTTTATGGGATGCAACATCACTAGGGAAAGTCTGACCGCGTGCAAATCTGTGCCGAGGCGCAAAAACCCGTGCAGTCGCTCTATGTACCAGCCCAAGGAGCCAAATAGGGGACAATATCCCCCTGAAAGGCTGAAAAAATATCAGACATACTTTCCATGTGCAACTAATGTACTTTCAAATTGGACTTGTTCAAACAAACCCACGGATAACCTGATGTGAGAGTTCATAAGAGGATGCATCTTAGTCTTTTTATAAGGTGGCATAAGCTATCTTCTATCTGTCCATAAGCTGTGTGGCCCCAAAGCATTACTAAGGGTGACATTCTGCCTTCAACTCTAAGAGCAGAGAAGTGAAATCGCAGCTAGGGAATTCCAGGCTTGAGCTGGCGGCGTCTTAACTATCTCGACTCGTATGTCTTTATTGGCTGTCATAGGTGAGTGATGATAGATTAGAAGTCATGCCCGGTTAATACTCAAAGTGCCTGCTCTTTTACTCCAAAGCTCTTCTTCAGTTGCTCTGTTTTTGCAGCGTATTGGTAGGAGGGAATGAACTCGAGGATCTCCAGTTAAAAAAAGAAAAAAAATCTGCGTTACTATTAAAGGTCATGAGCTAGAACAAGAGACATAGGCGTTGTTCTCTTCATCAGGGAATATGACTGCAACGAAGAGCAGTTCTGTGTGCACTTTGGAGAACTGACAGAAAGGAGAAGAACCTCAAACCTTATTAAAGCTATTTTTTCCCCTCCTGTAAAATTAAATGTCTTTTTAGCATATGTAGTTCAACCTAACTTTATAAATTAATATAAGAGCTGAACGACCAGTGTTGTATATCATTCTGAAACAATCCTTAAACAACCTCCAATTATATACATAAAATACTAATGAAGTGCAATTCCCCCTGGGGTGCAGGGCCACATTCAGATTGACAACTGCTACATTAAACACTACCAAAAATGAATACCGAGCAAATTTTAACCAAGGACAAAGGGGCACACAAATGCTATAATAAAAAAAAAAGAAACCAAAATCCCGCTGTAGGAGCTTTAGCAGCGTATTTCCATCTAGGCTCAAGATCAGCCTCTCTGCCTGCAAAGTCAATTTATGCCTACAGAATTCCTGCCAGCATTTTTCCAGCAGCACTGGAAGCTGTGAGCGCACAACTGCACGGCTCATACTCCATTCAATTTACATTCAGTCCAATGAAGCAGAGGGAATCAAAACACGCAAGTTGTGCGAGTTAACGAACGTGCAAAATAAGGACAATAACTCCTATATATCTAAATAAAGCAGGCAGGGATCTGGTTTTACGTGGTCACCCAAGACACCTGCAGACGGCAAAATGTTCCGGTCGTGGAGGGGTTTAGTCTGCAGCGCTGGAATAACACAGTTTGGTCTTGAGTAAATCAATCATCCTTTACAATTTAGCTTCTCTTTTCAAAGGATCTTAAACAATAATAATAATAATACATATTTACCTAATTTCAAGAATATTGTGAGAATTAACTAATGCTATTGTGCCTTCCAAACATACAAAGCACCGTATGGAGCAAACAACAAGTTTTGCAGGAAAAAGATTCGCAATAACCCTGATGAATTTAGAACATATCATTTCACATAACAGATTTTTTTGAAATGTGGTGCCTATATCAAGCTGGAAATTTTTACTCTTTCAGCTGAAAGATGTATTTTATAAGGTTTAATCATCTACCAGAAACTCCCATAACATCTTCTCATACATCACGCTTACACTGCTAGGAAGCACGTAACACGTGAAGTAGAATATTGAGGGGGGAAGTCAATTATTTCATTGAATATAGTTGATAATACTCAGATACTGTGATATTTTCTGTATTTACTTTGCTTGCTTCTTTGGTTTTTACTGTATTTACTTCGGTTCCTGTTTGATTAGAAAAAACCCAAATATTTTGTTAAGAAGTATTGGATGATTAGAGAACCCTTCTAACCAGTTAAGTAGTCCTTTAAGCAGAACATTTTACTTAATTGTAATTAATTAGTAGAAACACAGTCCTTAAAGCATATATACATACCAGTGAAAGGAAACGATCTTACCCTTTCACTTACTCAGCAACTCTTCTGAAATCCTATCATGCATCATCTCCTATTCTTACGTGGACATCACCAGATCTAGCACATGACCTGTTTCTCTTGACTCACTGATACAGGAGTCTTATAATTGCAGAAGGAGGTCCTCAAGGCCTGAATCCGTAGGAGCAGAGAGGTGCCTTCGCAGACTCGTGGAGTGCCCTTCAATCCCACAGCTCACACTGGGAGAAGGCAGCAAATCTCTGCAGACACGCTTTCTCCACTCAAAAATACCATCATTGTATTTTCTTTTGACAATCTTTTTTTTTTTTTTTTCTCTCTCCTCCCTCCTTTCAGCCTAACTCGTGGTACGCCGCTAGAATTTTTAGTTTCTTTTAAAAAGCGTTGCTGAACCTCACAGAAATTATCGAGTCGTCGATAGATTGTACTGCAATTCTGCGTACAGGGCAAGGGCGAGAGAGGAAAGTATCTCTGCCTTCAGCCTTGCTGGGCAGGACTGCTAAGTCAGAACAGGTTATCGTGAGAGACCGGATGGAAGAATATTTTAGGTCAGCGCTGCCTTGTCTCCCTCCCTGCAGGAGAGCTGCTGCTGCCACAGCACATTCCCTGCTCAACTCTTCCATTAAACTGCACAAGTTTGACATCATTTCCGTGCTGTCCCCCTCCCTCCCACAACCTGGGAAAATAGGTAAAACGACTGCATCCGAGAGTGACTGCAGCCAGAGAAACATCCTCCCGTCCTCTCCTGTCTCTTTCCCCTGCAAATATTTGGCAGTCGCCTCTTTTCTGTGGAGTCTCTGAAGCAGAACTTTCCTTTTTCATCCCTCTGTCCCAGTGCTTACCACCGCCTCCTCCCTCAAGCATTGCTGAAGTACAACGCTGCTTCCAAGCCTCCTGCCGAAAACTTCAGCTATGCCCCTGTCTTCCCCAAAACAAGCATCTGCAGGATGTTACCTCCCATCTTCTCCCATCTCCCCAAAAGCGCGGCCACATCACGCGTACTCTGAAACGGCAGCAGTTCCCCTTATTTATTTCAGGGTCGAAGGCTGCCTTCATAGCTTATAAAACCCTTTCAGACTTGTTTCAGCCTCTCAACAACTTAGATCTCTTTCCTGCCCTGCCCTGCCGCTCCACACGCTCTTCCCACCATTAGTCTCAAGACTTTGTTACCTTCTTTTACTTCCTCTTCTCTGAAATAGCTTCACCTCCGGGATTCTCCTTCTGAGGTCAAATCTCAGCTGAGAGCCTTTGTTTTAACCTTCTCTCTTCATTCATTTTCTCTTCTCTCTTTATCATCCTTAAGATTTATGAGAAGTTCCCTGAAAAACATTCTGTAAAGAAGCTTAGATTAAAAATGCTACGCTTCTACTAAAACTTCTTTTATTTTCCCTTTATTATTTTTTTTTCCTGAATGGTAATAAAAATCTGCCCACGTATAGTTTGTTTATTTTTAATGTGAAATAACTGCAGCAACTTAAAACGTCATTTACCACGGAAGTAATATTTTAACCACAGTACCAAACCCCGCAGCGTTTAACGAAGGCAGAGCGGTAATGACTACAAAGAGAGCCCCCCGCAGCAGCTCGGAATACAGGCGAGACAGTTGACTCGGAAGCCTGGAGCAGCAGCTCTCTGAAAAATCATGCCTGTCAGCATTTCTTGTGCTAAACTCTACTCTCCTTTGCATTTGGAAAAAAAAAAAAAATATATATATATATAAAAAGCAGTTGTCATGAAATATATTACTCTCAAGACACCAATGGCTCTATGCCTTAGAAGGGAAAAGTTATAAACCTTAAACTAACGAGCAAGAGTTAAGAGGTTTGTCTGTCAAACGTTTTCTATTCACTGTTACCCGGGAACAACACAAAAATAACTGTTCTCCCTCGGTTCTCTGCAGCCTACCGCGCGGCCACCGCCGGGCTACATCTCCTCCTGCATCCCATCCCGAAGCCATAAATCAGCGCGGGGCGAAAGGTGTCGAGAAGTTCCCTGCGCCCGCAATACGCTGCGGGGGGGGGGTAGGGGGAAGCGCTGCGGCAGGGCAGCGCGTCGCCGGGAGGGTGACACCAACTGGCTTCATGCTCCAGCGGGGCAACAGGGAGCCTTTGAATAATCTCCAGGTAAATTGCACTAAAAGCATTTTACTGCAGCGGACGCTGCGGTGTTGGGAGAGGTTTCAACGCTGCGCCACGTGAGGCAACGCAACCCTTCCAGCGTTTCCTGAGGGAAAGCTTTAAACCCAGGGCTGCGACACAGCATCTTTCCATTTTATGGAGTAACAGGAGAGACTATTTGGGCTGGTTGGAAAATAGGATGAAACGATCCTATTCCTAGACCTAAAAGCGAACATTTAATTATTTTTTTTTTCTTTCTTTACTTAGCTGTGTCGTGTCCCCCCCCCCAACCCAGTATTGAGAGGATCTTTCAGCACAAAATAGATTTCCCTAACATTAAGGGTAAAGCGTTACCACGTGATAAATAACTATAAAATAATTATAATAAACAAAGGGTTGCTCAGCGATAAATTAACGTCAGTATTCTAATTTCCAGTACACCGGGGGTCTTCTTCCCCTGTTCTTATTTAAGCTTCCACAGGTATATGTTTCCCTCTCTGTCCTTCCAGCTTGTGTGTGTTGCAGCTTAATTTAAATTTGCTTATGTGCTCCTCCATCCAGTTCTACGGCACTCACCGCCAAGCGGTAACGCTTCGGGATTATCCCGACTACAAATTTTGCCCTGAAATCCATACTAACTTTCCCCCCGCCCCGGTAACGCCGGCGAGCGCGGCATTGAAGAATATGGATGTATTTTCAGCACGTGGGGGTTTTTTTGGTTGGGTTTTTTTTTTTTGGGGGGGGGAGCGTTTGGCCTGTAGGAGGGAGTTTAGAAGCGCATTTCCAAGGACCCTCTGGAAGTCTTGGAAAGTAGGGAGCACCGTCAACGTAAGGGGTTACAGCGCCGCTGTACAGCAGCGCTGTAACCCCTTACGTTGACGGTGCTCCCTATTTTCATTAACAGCCACAGGGATAAATCCATGTCAACGCCCGGCAGGATGCAGGATTTCATTTGGATGCCACACATGATGCCACCCATGGCCGGGCGGGGGACATCTCGGGGGAGGTGACATCTGCTGCGGCACGTCGGCGGTTTACTGCGGTGCGAGGGGGGTGTGTGCGTATAACCCTCGGCACCGCTGGATGCATACTCCCTCTATACATTTATGTATATACAGGGATGATGCTTTGGTAGGACGCATCGCTCTCGTTGACATTCCCCCCCCCGCCACCAAACCGCCCGCCGTCGGTGCCCCCGGGGGGTCCGCTGGGGATCCCCTCTCCCCTCCGGGGGTCCCCGTGTGTCGTCGTCGTAGTCCGTCCCCTCCCGGGGATCACCGTGTCCGTCCCCCCCCACCCGGGGGTCCCCGTGTCCCCCGCGGGGGTCCACGTGTGTCGTGTCCCCCACCCCCTCCGAGGGTCCCCGTGTCCCCCGGGGGTCCCCGTGTGTCGTCGGGGTCCCCATGTCCGTCGTCCCCCCCGGGGTCCCCGTGTGTCGTCCCCCCCCCCCCCCCCGGGGGTCCCTGTGCCCCCTGTCCCGTCCCTATCCCGTATCCCCCCGTGTCGTGTGTCCCCCCTCCCCGGTACCTCGCAGCAGCCATTTTCCGCCTCTCTCTGCAGCAGCGATGACACCGGCCGCCCCGGCCAAATCCCGGCGGCGGGCTGCGACGTGCTCCTCCCTCCCTCCCCACCGGCGGCGACACCGGCACCTTCTTCTTCTTCTTCTTCTTCCTCCTCTTCCTCTTCCTCCTCTTCCTCCTCCTCCTCCCGGTGGCCATGCGGCGCCCCGCCCCTCCCGGCCCCGCCCCGCCGGTGCTCGCGGGCGCCCAGCCCCGCCGATCGCGGGGTGTGAGTGTGTGTGTGCGGGGAGAGAAGGGGGGGGGGGAAAGCCCCCGCCGCCCACCGCCGCCGTTGCTGAGTCACGGCCTGAATCCCGTCCCGCTCCTCCTCCTCCTCCTCCTCCTCCGCCGCCGCCGCCGCCCCCCCCCCCTCCTCCCGCTCGGCCGCCGGCTCCAGCAGCGCGGTGCCGGCGGCGATGCCCGCCCCGCTGGCGGGGGGAGAGGCTGCCCGGCGCTGCCCGGCCCCCCCACGCCGCCGCCGCTCGCCGCAGAGCCGCGCCGGCAGAGGGGCAGGAGGGCGCTTGAGCCATGATCGCCGCCGCTTTCCTGGTGCTGCTGAGACCCTACAGCATCCAGTGCGCCCTCTTCCTGCTCCTGCTGCTGCTGGGCACCATCGCCACGATTTTATTCTTCTGCTGCTGGCACCGCAGGCTGCAGAAGGGGAGGCATCCCATCAAATCCGTCTTTTCAGGTCGCTCAAGGAGCCGAGGTGAGGGATGCTGCTGCTGCTCCCCGAGGGGGGTTGGGGTGGGTAGGGGGGAGTTGGGGGGGGGGGTGTGGGTGTAGGTTGGGGTTGGCCGCCCCCGGCCCATCCCGCGGTTTCTGGCGGGGGGAAGGCCGCTCTGCCTCGCCTGTAGCCGGGCAAAGGCTTCGCGGAAAATCCGAGCCGAGCCCAGGACTGCGGCAGCCTTGTCTCCACCCATCCCTCGGCGAAACCTCGGCCGGCGGGAGGGGAGCGGGGGGCTGGTGAACCCCCCCCCCCCCCTCCGCACCCCCGCACCTCCCCGCATCTTCCCGCACCTCCCCGCACCTCCCCGGCCTCTCAAGCGCAGCAGAACTTTGTGCTGAACTTCTGGTCCCGATGAATTAAATATAAATGCCGGGCGGAGCTGCCAGCCGCGCCGGGAGAGCCGGAGCCCCGTCCGGGAATATTGCGCCAAAGGGCGAGGAATGAAACGAAACGGTTGGCCGGGGGGAAGGCTGAGGTGGAGCTGGATGCAGCCCGGGTGTCTCTCTGCTTCCCTTTCAGATGCTGTCATGAGAACTCATCACTTTCGCTCTGAGGTAATTTATTTAGCACGCAATTTCAAGGTCAGAAGTTGTTCTCTTTTCCTGAGTACATGTCGTTGTGGTCTTTTGTTAATGAAACCACGTAGCAAACTTTTCGTTTTGCATGAAAGACATACCGTCCTCTTTCATTTCTTGGGTTTTGTTGGGGTTTTTTTGCTTGTGTGTGTTTCCCCCCCCCCCATAAAACGTGAGCTCTTCATTTCGTGTCACCCTAACCGGCCTGCTCATCTGTGTCATTTCCCAAGCAGTGGGTTACTTCAGGAAAAGCCGTGCTCGCTGTACGTGCCGGGCTTCCCTCTCTTCGAGGAGCAGCCCCAAGCCCGGTCATCGCCCGCCCTGTCAGTACGTGCAGAGCTGGTGGGTTGTGCGAGCGCAGAGCTTCAGCTCTCCTGCTCTGCCACCAGCCCTCGCCTGCCCCTTACCCCCCACCCCTTGTCAGGGAAGTTGCCCCCCCCCCCCCGGCTTGGACGCCGCCGGAGGAGATCCCAGAAGGATCCAGACTTCCACCAGCCTGCTTGGCTGGCGCTTCATTTCGTGACTCTGTATTCACAGGTCAGGGGAGTCAGAACTCTTAACATGCCAGTGCTAAAAGCAAAACCCAGTAACCCAGTCACTTCCTGGGGGATCTGGATGAGGAGCGTAATTGCTGGGAAAATATGGAAAGTAATATTTGGTTTAGTGTCTACTTTGTTTCCGTGCTGCCCTGTAGAGCTCCTGTCTAGATGCTTCTCTTGCCTGGTTTCCTGCTGTTGGATGTACGGCGTATCCTCATGCCATTGCCTGTTATTCTGGAAGCCTTAAGAGAGAGTTTTGCACTAAAATGATCTTTTGTTTTAAATTATTTGCATTTTTCTTTACCCGCTTGTGGGTGAGAAAATTACCCAATTATGAGTAATGCTTTCAAAGGTGTGCATGGAATATATTTTTGCAACGTGGTTCGTATTGGCAATTAGTTTGAAACTCCTAACTATTTTGAAATGTGTATGCGCTACCACAAGAAGAAGATGACAGAGGGAGTGTCCTGTCTTTAAAGTGTGAAAAGTCTGGTTTTCACACTGCAGTCAAGCAGCGTCCCTCTGGAAATCAAAAGATTTTTTCATTATTTAGTTCCTCCAATATGAAATACTTGGTTTCCATGTAAAATTATCTCATTCTTGAGCCTATATAGAGATAAAGTTTAATTTATTTTGCCCATTGGAAATAAATGTTGTCCTGTAGGGTGACTCTTAAAAGGGAAGTTTGCAAAAATAACCAATTTATTTTTTATTACTTCAGCATGTGGTTATTTGCCTATCAGCCAGTTAGAAGTAAACTAATTTAAAATATTTCCTAGAGGTTTCCATTTACTGAAACGTGCTAGGGTAAACCAGTAAGGACCGTTATATCCTTTCACAATTCTCTGCATTTTGTTTAGACAGAGCAACACCACAGCTAATGGTCTAAACTGCCCCTTTAGGTAAGTGGTGGAGGTCTTCCCCTTCGTTATCTGACGATAGACCTTCGATTCTTCAGAGAAAACAATGACTCATTTGACATGAAATTTTCATTTTCCAATTTTTTTTTTTTTTCAGGTAAACCCTTATTTTAATGAATCTTATTGAATTGATTAATAATAAATTACAAGCATACTCCCATTAAAATATTGGCAACTTTATCTGAAACGGAATTCGACATTCTCACTCTATATGAGCACCGAACACTATGCACTTCCAGCTCCAGTGCGTTGTGATGAAAGCGAAGCGTGATACACGAAAATATGGGCTTTGCACAATTCCCCCCCCCCAAATGAACATAATATCTCAACTCCAAGTTTTATGGCATCTGCTAGCTTCCGCTACGCTTAGCTGTTTGTCAGGCGCAGTTATAAATTGTGTTTCTTAATGATAATAAAAAGGTTATGAGAAATAGGTTGATAGTAAATAGCAGTGGGTTGGCCTTCATCTCCTGGGTTCAAATCCGACTCGCATCACACGTGAACGTGCAGGTGGTCTAGCGGCAGTGCACAGAGAATTATAATTGCCCTATCCACAGAACGGTTGGCAGTTCCTGCGTGATTGGCTGCCTGCCAGGAAAGCCTTATATTTGGAAAAATAGATGTGTAGCAAATTTATGTTGAGGTTCTCTGCCAGAGGCACAGCTCTCATGGTGCGTGCCTCCATTGTCTTTGTCTATGTACAGTGAGAACTATTTAATCCCTTTCCTTTAGTACCGAACCCCACGTTAAAAAATAAGACACCGTACTATGGGAGGGTAAATACTAAATTTGAAAATGTATTTATGATCCTTATCAGCTCTCCTGTTCTGAATTTTATATGCCACTGGTGAATTGAATCCACAAATAGTCTGGTTTTGTGGGTCTTGATTTTGAATGCCTCTGCAAAACATGTCTCGTTATTAAACAGCAGAAGTCTATGCAGATATTATAGAATGAACTTAAACACTTGACCCCCTGCCTCAAAAGGAGGGAAATTTGCATGAATCATTATGAATATAAAGTAGGTTAAAGTCTGTCTTTGTTAGCAGTGCTTCGTTAACGGAAAAATTAACCAGCAAGAAGATGTGAGAGTTTCCTGAGATAATACAGTTGTGTCTCCACCTCCCCATTACCATTTAGTTACTGCTATCGGAAGTTTGTCAGGCCTATTTTTTAAATATATTTTTTACTGCAGTCCTTTTAAGTTCATTGTGACTATAACTGCTCTTAAGATTCCTCCATCCCCCAGGTACTATTGATGACTCCATGAATTCAGATAGGAATCACACCCAAAATAGTTAATGTTTCTGATCTGAGGGAGACCTAGATATGCCATGACTGTAAAAAGAAAACAAGTAAATTTCCAACGGAAATATTCATTGCTTACTTGACAAATCAGACTTTGATGTAGCTATTTGCACTAGTCTCTCCTTTCTTTGAGAATCAGTTGTAGAATGAAATGTCTGTGCTCAACCAAAACCACACCAAAATAACAATGTAACTCAGTGAGAGTCCCAAAAATAGTCCCAAAATAGGGACTGATCCATTTTATGATGATGATGATGATGATTATTCCTTATATATTCAAAAGTATGAATGTTATCAGTGATTAACTGACTGTATTCTTCTTGTGCCCTCTGCAGAAGTTTGGTTTTTCATTAAATACAGGAATTTTCCCTGAGTGCTCTGGGGGCTTGGGCTTGATACATTTCAATGTTTAGCATCTTGCATTTACCAAGAGGTTTGAATGTCTTCTGTACTTTGCAATTTAAAGGCATTGCTTGACGTGTTGGTGTTGCCACTTCTTGTGATTTACATTTCTTTCTGAATTAGTTTTCCTTATTGCCAAAGCCTCTGGAGTCATGGGATTATGTGAGATTTTTACCTTTCAATTAAAAAGGAAGTAAGCTTCTAGCCCTTAGGCTGGAAGGAATTGATCCACATGCTATAATTCTTAAAATCTTTTGGTTTGGGGGTAAGAACTGATGAAAAGGAAGGTTTTCATTCAGGATCTTTAAATGGTTTGTTTTTATGAGATTGTGAAGGGATAGCTGTGCAAACTGCTAAACCAGTAGTTATAGAATCATAGAATCATCTGGGCTGGAAGGGACCTTCAAAGGTCATCTAGTCCGACCCCCCCCACGATCAGTGGGGACACCCCCAACTAGACCAGGTTGCCCAGGGCCTCGTCGAGCCTCACCTTGAATGTCTCCAGGGAAGGGGCCTCAACCACCTCCCTGGGCAACCTGTTCCGGTGCTCCACCACCCTCATGGTAAAGAACTTATTCCTAATGTCTAATCTAAGTCTGCTTTTTTCCAGTTTAAAGCCATTACCCCTTGTTCTGTCACTGCCGGCCTTTGTAAAGAGACTGTCTCCAGCCTTCCTGTAGGCCCCCCTCAGGTACTGAAGTGAAGAAGGACTATTAGGTGACCCCGGAGCCTCCTCTTCTCCAGGCTGAACAACCCCAGCTCCCTCAGCCTGTCCTCGTAGCAGAGGTGCTCCAACCCCCTGATCATTTTGGTGGCCCTCCTGTGGACCCGCTCCATCAGGTCCATGTCCTTCCTATATTGAGGGCTCCAGACCTGCACACAGTACTCCAGGTGAGGTCTCACCAGAGCAGAGTAAAGTGGCAGAATCACCTCTCTGGATCTGCTGGCAACACATCTCTTGATGCAGCCCAGGATGCGGTTGGCCTTCTGGGCTGCGAGAGCACACTGCCTGCTCATGTCCAGCTTCTCGTCCATCAGCACCCCCAAGTCCCTTTCCTCAGGGCTGCTTTCTAATACCTCATCCCCTAGTCTGTTGGACGGTTTTAGTAGTCTAGTAGTAGTCTAGTCTGTAGTCTAGTTGACGGTTTTTCATATTGTTGGGGAAAAAAAATCACCAGACTTGCAAATCTTTTGCCAGAAATTGTCTCTCAGCTTTAGAGGTTTCCTTTATCTTACCTTTTAAATTAGAAATGCTGTGATCTCAGGAACGGAAGTTATTAGTGTCAGTGGGTAGTCACGAGCAATATGGTATCTTTTTGTATTTATTTTATGTTGACTCATATATTTCTTGTGAAAGCTTCCACTAAGACCTACGGGTAGAAACCTACCAGGAAACCACTCCGTAGAAGTTTTACAGTCCACTGTAAATTCTGACTTCACGTAACCCAGGTGCGTGTCTGGTGGGACTAGACGCGCCAGTAAGGCAAATGGGAGTTGACGCTTTCTGGAAAGACTCTCTGGGAGGGCTGACAGCGTGCATTAACCACAGCTGTAGCAAAGGAATAATATTTGGTCGTTTGAGTTTTGCAGACCCCACATTTTCTTCTTAGTTTAGTGAACAGTCACTACACGGTTAACACGTATTCAGTCTATTGTTGTGACAAGACTGGTAGTGAAATAGGTCAGCCAAGACTGATGACAATTTTTAAGAGCAAATGAATTTGCTAAATCATCCATTATGGTACAATGGATGCAAAACTACAGTACAACAATCTCTGGTAAATGTATATATTGACTTTGCCAACAGACGCCCAGAAAAAGCGTTCATAGATGTATCCCTAAGCATACCTTTGCCATAATTGTCCCCCTTCTGAGGCTGACTGCGAGACAGTTGCCTAAAAATACAGTTTTAGGTATCTTACCAAACAACAATGAATAGTCTTTGAAGAGTTGCATCATAATTCATCCCGAGCATTGCAGTTATTTATAAACTGCTCCAGATATGTACAGCTCCAATGAAAAGAGAAATCAACAGAGCCTCCGAGCTGAATTTGAGTCTTCTGTTTGATTGGAGGGACTGCATTCAAGGAGCAACAGAGATGTACAGGACTAGCCAGAAAAATACATTCATCCACCTATTCAAAGGATGTTTCTTTGTCTTTGCAGAGCTGAATCAGCCAGAAAATATTCTACCTTTGTGTTTGACACGCTTTTCCCCCTGTTGTTTAAACTGTTTGTCCCCCCCATGTTTAAACTGTTTTTCCATTAGTCGCCTAAGAGTTAAGGAACAGGGTCAAGGGAAAATAAATCAGAGACAAAAATGAATTGTTTTCTTAGATGTATGAAAGCACTTATGTACAGGAATGGAGAGATATAAATACAGGCTATACTGTCTAAGGACAAATCCTTCTATCCATTTTTCATAACATGTCCAACAATGTGGCCCAGACAGACTACGGCATCCTGAGCCGTTACATGCCAAACCACTGAGATTCTGCTTTCTATACATTGTCTGTCCATCACTGTTCGCCAGCTTTATTCACCGCGGAGCTGCCTTCAGACAGCCTACCAAGCACGGGACTATGCTGAGAAACAGCCTGCTGGGTAATTGTATCACAAAATATGTGGCAAGCCCCTGGTTGCTGCAGCCTTGGGATCCTGAGCTGCACTTGGTATCCTGAGCTAAATCCAGAGGAGTTAACTCGGGTGCCTTTACTCTGTACTGCAGTGCTGTGTAGAAATGCCTAATGTATTATTATAGCTGTCTGGTTGCCTGCATCTCTGCTCTGGCTTCCGACAGTCTGCAGAGCGTTGAAACGCTGAGGGGACCTCCTCTTAGCTCCATCAGCCACCCCATAAAGGACTGACATTGTGTCACGGTCCACATCAGTAGTAAGGCATGGTCTCAATACACTGCATATTGGGACCTGCATTATAAACGAACACCTGCTCATGGTTCTCTAACAGGATAGGGACAACCACTGCATAAAGATCTGGTACATAATAAAAGTTCTTCTTACTACTTAGTTTCCCATTAGCATTGTTATGTCAACAACCTCCTGGCTGTCATGTAAATATTTACATATCCAGGCTCCTCAGTATCTACTGTTATCTCTGGAATTGTGTGTTTTAGATGAGGCTGCAGCCTCAGTCATGTTGTGTGCCAGTTACAGTGCACGTTCCTGCTGTGTGCCAGCAGCTGCTGGGAAGTGAGCAGAGCCCTGGTTTCAAGGGGAACCAGCTGGAGCAGGGCTTGTGGCCATCCCTCTGTTAGCAGCCACATTGCATACATGTACAGAATGGGAACTTCTAGCTACTGTTTTTTGGCCCAAACTAACCTCAGATTGAAACAGTGAATTAAAATAGCTGAGGTCATACTTGTGGTGAGCATGTCTATTACCACATCTGCTGCAGAAACTCTTTTTACGCAGACAGAAAGGGTCATGTAGGGGTCCACAGATCACATAACGGCTCAGAAAAGCTTAACCATCTAGACTGATTTGTCAGTTACTGTGATTAGGGTGACAGATCGGGTTGTGGATGCCCCTTCAGAAACAGCTCAGCACTTCAGGCTGAGGGTATTAAATGAAAGAAAGCACTGCGTGAACAGGGTAGTACGACCCTCAGGGGCTGTTTCCGCTCCTGGGTTGTTATACGTGTTTTCCTAGGGCATGGAAATGTCACTCATGCTCTTCTGCTCCCAGGCTTTTTTAGAGAGAGGCACCTTTGATGGTGCTATGGAAGAACCACACAGAGCACAGGGTGAAGTCAACCTTGCTGTTTTCATGCAGGATCTGATTGAGCTGAGCTGGGCTCGTCGGGCCTGGCTGTGTCAAACGTGAGCGGGTGCCACCCAGAGCTGTGGCATTGAAGTCTGCCCCCGACGCTCTGTGGTCCGGAGGAGTCTCAGGCTCTAAGGAGGGGTGCACTTGGGCCCCTCCAGCTCCCCTGGGCAAGGACTCAGCACTCTGTTGCAGAGATGCTCGAGCAGGTTGTCAGGCCAATGGCTGATCTTGACCTGGTGCTAGCAAAGCTGGCTTGCTTTTAAGCTGATTCCATGTGCTTCTAGTTCACCTGCAAGCCTGGGTACCTGTTATCTGGGTACTTCTGCCGCCCAGAGTGTCTGAGACCCCCCACTGTGCTCCCTTGTGCCCTACTGCCTTGCATCAAGGAGAGTCAGTGGTTGCTGTTCCTGACTCATCAGCGAGAATGAAACATGAGTTACGGCTGAAGTGTGAAAACACTACATCAGCTATAGAAACTGACTGCAGTTGACATTTGGGCAAAGACACATTTCTTGCAAGTTGTGCCAGTGTCCTTATTGCTCCTGTCCACTCAGCTGCTTAAATACAGCACTCGGCTTCGGGATAGCAGGGTAAATAGTAGAGCAGACTGGAAGTGAAACACAGGTCTTACAAGGCTTAGTTTATGATTATCTAAATCGATAGCACTAACTACACTGAAATGCATAATCATGTCAGACTCAGGCATTGTATTTATCTTCCTTCTTCATTCGAGAGAGAGTAAAATGATACAACTAGGTCGAGGCATCATTCTCTTCTGATCTGCTGCCGCTACCTTCCTGCACATAAAGTGCAGCCGGAGTCGGAAAGTGACTTTGCAAAACCAGCATCTCCTTATGCAGCAAGATAAGCTTGCTGTAAGCATTTACAGTTTATAGTTGTGTGGACCTACTCAGCTGACCTAGTGTATGCATCTGCTTCAGGATGAGCCGAACAGTTCTTCTGCCCTCACTGAACGTACTGACTACATTTTTCCTTGGCTATAACGGGAGCTTAGGCTAGTAGCTCCTGAAGGAGAGACCTATTCAGATATATTGTTGGTATCTGAACCTAGGTATCTTAATAGCTATCTGATTTCCACCCTAGGTATCTTTTTTTTTTAATATATGCCTGCTAAGTCTCTCATCAGTTACGCGTCTATTTTGTGCTTGGCAAAGTGCAGACCCGTCTTCATGCACTGTGGTGGCATAATTCTCTCTGCAGTTTGCACTTCAAACAAGCACACTGGACAGAAGACAGGAATTTCTTTGTACTAGATGTTGGGCAGCACTCGTGTGGTTTAGCAATCTCTGTGTTATTTCTTATTCTCCTTCTCATTATATTTTAAATATTTAAAGTTAATTCCTTATGGCAGATTCTTGATGTGTACTGTACACTGCCCAAGCTGAGGAGAAGTGAGGAGATGGAAAACGGAGGAAGCAGGGGTGGAAGAGGGATGTGATTGAGCGATGTGCTGGTATATTGTAAATTAAACTTTCCCTTGCAGACCACTGATCAAGCAGGACTCTGATTTATTTTTGTTCTTAAATAATTGTTCCGTTCCTACTGTAGGCTTGTAGTGCCCTGAGGTGACAGGGAAGGAACTGGGACAAGCCATCACAAAGGCAAGGCAGCCGTGGAGGGCTGCAAGCCTTCTTGTCAGAGAACAATAGGACTGCTTGGAGAACAGGCCAGCTTCTATGGTTTATAGATTTAGACAGGAAAGAGTATTTAAAGGGTATCTTGAGGCATGACTGGGGATGCTCTTTGGCCATTTGCTTACACATCATCAGATTTTCCTACAGTTACAGCTTACCTGCTTTGATAGAAAACCTAACCTTATGATAGGAAAAAACAAACACAATCACAGAATGATATGGGGTTGGCAGGGACCTCTGGAGATCATCTAGCCCAACCCCCCTGCCAAAGCAGGTCCACCCAGAGCAGGTTGCACAGGAACATGTCCAGGCGGGTTTTGAATGTCTCCAGAGGAGACTCCACCACTTCTCTGGGCAGCCTGTTCCAGTGCTCTGCCACCCTCAAAGGAAAGAAGTTCCTCCTCATGTTTAGGTGAAACTTTCTATGTTCAAGTTTGTGCCCATTTCCTCTTGTCCTGTCCCTGGGCACCACTGAAAAAAGACCGGCCCCATCCTCCTGACACCCTCCCTTTAAGTATTTATAAGCATTGATCAGATCCCCCCTCAGTCTTCTCGTCTCCAGACTAAAAAGACCCAAGTCCCTCAGCCTTTCCTCATAAGAGAGATGCTTCAGGCCCCTAATTATCTTTGTAGCCCCCTGCTGTACCCTCTCCAGCAGTTGCCTGTCCTTGTTGAACTAGGGAGCCCAGAACTGGACACAGTGCTCCATATGGGGCCTCACCAGGGCAAAGCAGGGGGGAGGATGACCTCCCTTGACCTGCTGGTCACACTTTTCCTGATGCACCCCAGGATGCCATTGGCCTTCTTGGCCACAAGGGCATATTGCTGCCTCATGGTTGTCCTGTTGTCCACCAGGACTTCTAGGTCTTTCTCCTCAGAGCTGCTCTCCAGCAGGTCAGCCCCCAACCTGTACTGGTGCAGGGGGTTATTCCTCCCCAGGTGCAGCACCCTACACTTGCCTTTGTTGAAGTTCATCAGGTTCCTCTCTGCCCAGCTCTCCAGCCTGTTCAGGTCTCACTGGATGGTGGCACAGCCTTCTGCTGTGTCAGCCACCCCTCCCAGTTTTGTGTCATCAGCAAATTTGCTGAGGGTACATTCCATCCCTTCATCCAGGTCATTGATGAATACACTGAAGAGGACTGGACCCAGTACTGACCCCTGGGGAACACCACTTGTTACAGGCCTCCATCTAGATTCTGTGCCCCTAATCACGACCCTCTGAGCTCTGTCTTTCAGCCAGTTTTCAATCCACCTTGCTGCCCATTCCTCTAACCCACACTTCCTAAGCTTACCTATGAGGATGCTGTGGGAGACGGTGTCAAAAGCCTTGCTGAAGTCAAGGTAGGCAGCATCCACCGCCCTCCCCTCATCTGTCCGTCTAGTCATGCCATCGTAGGAGGCTATCGGGTTAGTCAGACATGACTTCCCCTTGCTGCATCCGTGTTGACTACTTCTGATAGATGTCTTTTCCTCCATACGCTTCGAGATGACGCCCAGAACGAGCCGTTCCATCATCTTTCTGTTGTCTAAACCGGCCGTGCAGTGCAGCACGGGTCATAAAAAACTGTATTCTGAATTCACACCTAGACCCTAGGTTCACACAAGGGCTGGCACGTATACACTCGGGGGCCCGCTTAGGAAGCGGGTTATTGACGATGTATTTCATGAACTGGGTTGGAGCGACAGCCCCGGGGCGGGTACGTCTGCAGGGGAGCGGGGCTTCACGGCAAAAAACAAACAAAAAAAAAGGGTTTTTTTCCTCATCTTTGCGGGGCGCGGGAAGGCCGCGGTGGCACAGGCCGCCCGCGGGAAGCGGCAGCCGGCAGAAGGGCGGCTGAGGGGGCGGGGGCGGGGCCGGCAGGCGGCACGAGGGCGGCTGAGGGGGCGGGGGCGGGGCCGGCAGGCGGCACGAGGGCGGCTGAGGGGCGGGGGCGGGGCCGGCAGCAACGGCGGCAGGTTTAAACGGGGCGTAACAGCCACCAGCGGGCACTCGCCGAGGGACAGCCCCGCGGCGGGTAGGTCTGCAAGGGAGAGGAGGGGGTTCACGGCATAAAAAAAAAAAAAAAAAAAAAAAAAAAAGGGTGTGTGTGTGCTTTTCCCAGAGCCTTGAGGAGCCCGAGGAAAGGCCGGGGAGGGCTGGGGGGCAGGGAGGGGGCAGTAGTAACAGCGGCACCCCACACTCCCAGTAAAGGTGGCCCTAGGGAGTGTTGTGACCAGAGCATGGCGTGTCAGAGAGCGTCGTGGCGGTTTCCCCTGAACCAAGCCCAACAGGCAGAAAGGCCACACGACACAGAGGATTATTGTCCTCTCTCTGCCCAGCCCAACATGGCACCTTAGAGGATATGGGGCTATGGGAATGTGTTCCTGCCCGGCAAAGCGGCAGGTCGCCCCAGTAACTCACCCACCTTCCCGGGTACCCCTAAAAATAGGCATAAGGCTCTGCAAGGGGAACCCAGTCATGAGAAGGAAGACGATTGAATGTCCAGGGAGGTGTTGCCAGGCTTAAGTCAAAACACACCCCGCATCAAAACATCTTCAGTGAAGAAAAAAAGACGGGCCATTGTCATAGGTGACTCCATCTTGAAGGGAGCGGGAGGCCCGGTATGCAGACCAGACCCACTTTTCAGGAAAGTCTGCTGCCTCACTGGGGCCTGGGTTAAAGACATAAAAAGAGTACTTCCCTCCCTGAAGTAATCCCTTCAGACTACTACCTGCTACTAATTTTTCAGACAGGCAGTGATGAACTGATAACAAGAAAGGGCAATCAAGAGAGACTTCCAGGCCTTGGGATGACTGGTTAAGGGGTCAGGAGCGCAAGTAGTGTTCGCCTTTGTCACTCCAGTCACAGGGAAAGACGAGGGAAGCAACAAGAAGAGCCAGCAGATCAATACCTCGCCCTGGGCCTGGTGTCAGTGGCAGGACTTTGGTTTTTTTTCATTGTGGGCTGGTTTACGTGACACCAGGCCTGTTGGAGATGAATGGGGTACACCTGTCTCAAAGAGGGGAAAGGATCTCGGCACAGGAGTTGGCAAGGCTCATCAAACAGGCTTTAAACTAGATTCGAAGGGGGAAGGAGATGAAACCAGGCTCTTTAGAGGTAAGCCTGGGGGTGGTGTGCCAGTATTCGTGGGATGGGACGTTAGTGAGGTTCCTTGGTTTGCTGACTCAGTGAAGGCAGTGGATGGAGATTCATGCAGCAGCAGAGATGCAAGAGTCATTGATGGGTTATGAACTATGGCTGTGCCTGGAAATGGAAGGTAGGAGTTAAGGCTTTTTTCAGCAAGAAGGTGGCGGAACCAGTAGCCCAACTGAAGTTCTTCTACATTAATGCATGCAGCATGGGCAACAAACAGGAGAAGCTGGAAGCCATAGTGCAGCAGGAAAACCATGATGTAGTTGCTATCATGGAAACATGGTGGGATGACTTGCATGACTGGAGTGCTGCATTAGATGGCTACAAACTCTTCAGAAGGGACAGGCGAGGAACAAGAGGAGGTGGGATGGCTTTTTATATATTGGGGAGGGTTATGAATATCAAGAACTTAATGATGGTGACAATAGGATTGAGTGTTTATGGGTAAGAATCAGGGGGAGGGCCAACAAGGCACATATGGTGGGAGTCTGCGATAGATCGCCCAACCAGGATTAGAGGTAGATGAAATATTCTACAAGAAGGTGGGAGAAGTCTCAAGATCACTAGCCCTTGTGGGAGACTTCAACCTACCAGATATCTTTAGGAAATACAATACAGCAAAGAAGGAACAGTCTAGGAGGTTCCTGGAGTGTGTTGAGGATAATTTCCTGACACAGCTGGTGAGGGAGCCGACTAGGGAAGGAGCCCTGCTGGACCTGTTTTTTGTGAACAGAGAAGGTCTTGTGGGAGATGTGATGGTTGGAGGCTGTCTTGGGCATAGTGATCACAAAATGGTAGAGTTTTCGATTCTTAGAGAAGCAAGGAGAGGGGTCAGCAGAACTGCCACCTTGGACTTCCAGAGGGCAGACTTTGGTCTTTTCAGGAGCCTGCTTGACAGAGTCCCTTGGGAGGCAGTCCTGAACGGCAAAGGAGTCCAAGAAGGCTGGACATTTTTTAAAAAGGAAGTCTTAAAGGTGTAAGAGCAGACTTGTCCCCACGTGCCGAAAAAGAAGCCGTCGGGGAAAAAGACCGGCCTGGCTGAACAGAGAGATATGGTTACAGCTCAGAGAAAAAAGGAGAGTTTATGGCCTTTGGAAGAAGGGTCAGGCCACTCAGGAAGGCTACAAAGATGTGGTAAGGCTATGTAGGAAGCAAATCAGAAGAGCCAAAGCCCAACTAGAACTTAACCTGGCTTTGGATAGTAAGAACAATAGAAATAGTTTCATAAGTACATTAACAATAAAAGGAGGACTAAGGAGAATCTCCATCCCTTATTAGATAGGGGGGGGTAACATGGTGACAAAGGATGAGGAGAAGGCTGAGGTACTTAATGCTTTCTTTGCCTCAGTCTTTAGTAGTAGAATCAGTTGTTCCCGAGTACCCAGACCCCTGAGCTAGCAGATAGGGATGGGGAGCAGAATGAAGCCCCCTGTAATCCAAAGGGAGATGCTGCTACAGCACCGAGCCATACACAAGTCTATGGGGCGGGGTGGGACCCACCCGAGGGCGGTGAGGGAGTTGGCAGAAGTGCTCACTGAGCCACTTTCCATCATTTACCAGCAGTTCTGGCAAACTGGGGAGGTCCCAGCTGGCTGGCATCTAGCAAATATGATGCCCATCCACAAGAAGGGCTGGAAGGAGGATCCAGGGAACTACAAGCCTGTCAGTCTGACCTCAGTGCCTGAGAAGGTTATGGAACAGATCACCCTGAGTGCCATTATGTGGCACATGAAGGACATCCAGGTGATCAGGCCCAGTCAGCGCAGGTTCATGAAAGGCAGGTCCTGCTTGACAAAGTGACCCGCTTGGTGGATGAGGGAAAGGCTGTGGATGTTGTTTACCTGGACTTCAGTAAAGCCTTTGATACAGTTTCCCACATCATTCTCCTGGAGAAACTGGCTGCCATGGCTTGGACGGGAGTACTCTCCGCTGGGTTAAAAACTGGCTGCAGGGCTGGGCCCAGAGAGTGGTGGTGAATGGAGTTAAATCCAGTCGGCGGCTGGTCATGAGTGGTGTCCCCCAGGGCTTGGTATTGGGGCTGGTTCTCTTTAACATCTTCATCAATGATCTGGACGAGGGGATCGAGTGCACCCTCAGTCAGTTTGCAGATGACACCAAGTTGGGTGGGAGTGTCAATGTGCTGCAGGGTAGAAGGCTTTGCAGAGGGATCTGGACAGGCTGGCTGTATGGGCCGAGGCCAATGGGATGAGGTTCAACAAGGCCAAGTGCCGGGTCCTGCCCTTGGGTCACACCAACCCCATGCAGCACTACAGGCTTGGGGCAGAGTGGCTGGAGCTGCCTGGCAGAAAAGGACCTGGGGGTGTTGGTTGACTGTCGGCTGAAGATGAGCCAGCAGTGTGCCCAGGTGGCCAAGAAGGCCAACAGCATACTGGCCTGTATCAGGAATAGCGTGGTGAGTAGGACTCGGGAGGTGATGGTCCCCCTGTACTGGGCACTGGTGAGGCCCCACCTCAAGTACTGTGTCCAGTTTTGGGCCCCTCACTACAAGACGGGGTTCTGGAGTGTGTCCAGAGAAGGGCAACAAAGCTGGTGAGGGGTTTGGAGAACAAGCCTTATGAGGAGAGGCTGAGGGAGCTGGGATTGTTCAGCCTGGAGAAAAGGAGGCTGAGCGGAGACCTTCTCATTCTCTACAATCCCCTGAAAGGAGGGTGTAGAGAGGCAGGGGTCGGTCTCTTCTCCCAAATCACAGGCAATAGAACAAGAGGAAATGGCCTCAAGTTGTGGCAGGGAGGTTTAGATTGGATATTAGGAAAAATTTTTATGCTGAAAGGGTTATAAACATTGGAACAGGCTGCCCAGGAAAGTGGTTGAGTCACCATCCCTGGTGGTATTTAAAAGACGGCTAGACATAGTGCGTAGTGATACGGTTTAGTGATGGTTTTTGTCAGTGTTGGGTTGATGGTTGGACTAGATGATCTGAAAGGTCCCTTCCAACCTAGGCAATTCTATGATTCTGTGGTTCTATGAAAAGTAATCTTGGTCAGGTTATGTAAAAGACAGTTGCTTTTAATCCCTTTGAATGTGTGGACTTGTCTTGGAATATGACACATGCCAAATCAGTCTTCAGTATTTGAGAAATGGTTCCAGCACTGCTTAGAGTTTAGGTTTTGGTTTAGGTTTGTCTCCTAAAACTAAGCATAAGGCATGCAAAGAAGCATCAGTGAATGAAGGGGTAATTGAATGTAAAATTGATGTTTTAAATCTTGATTCGTATCGTTACAGGAGTAACCCTTAGCTAAGATTAAAAAAAAAAAAAGAAAAAAGATCGAGAACAACGTAAAAAGATTGCAGTCTGTTTTTTGAGACCTGATAGATCCAAGAAAGAGTAAATGCAGTTGCTTCCTCCTCGTGCATTTGTGAATTAATACACTGAGTGAGTGTAGGCAATCTTCCTGCTACAGAAAACTAAGATGTAGCTTTAATTAGCAATCTTGACTGTTAGAGAGGATGTTATAAGTAGTTTGGGGGACTTAACTTGAATCTTAGATTTTGGGTTGAACTTGCAAGAACTGGCAGTTAAATAAAAGTTGTGGAGTTGGTTTTTTTTTTATTCCTTTGTAAACTGAGAATATTTGGGATGGAAGTCACTATGGGAGAAGAAAGGAAATAATGCAATCTTGGTCACTTCTTAAAACTGTTCTTACAATACAGATGCATATATATGTATGTTTACACGTGCAGCACAAAGACTCTCCAATTTCTCTCTTTTCAGCATGCAGGGGAATTCGATACAAGAAAGTTATTTAATTAGACCTGCCTTTTTAGTTCAAGTAGGTACTTCAACTACACGGTTTAATTCTATTTCAGCCTGTCTGCAAAACAGCTAAGAACTCTGGTATCTTGAGAACGGTTTTGATACTATGCATACTAATGTCTCCAGGCCCTAAGATGTTATAGGCTGCATATACATGAAAGTTTCCAAGCTTTAAACAGGCAGTAACTGACAATTCAAAGACTACTTCTCAAGGCCATTAATTGACAATGGTAATAGATGACAATTCTCATGCATACACAACCACTGTCAAAAACCTTAAAAGCAAGCAATCCTATCTGAGCTTCCTTTGGCTTTGATATTCATCAGCACACCTGCAAAAGTGCATCTAATCTACAGGACTCACTCAAATATCCATAAAGGCATTTGCAAACACAGTTGAGTTCTGTTGTCATTCCTCCTAGGGTGCTGAATTGTGGCTTAATGCTAGCTAGTGCATTTTCTGTGGTTTACTGAAGTTCTGCCAGAAGGTAAATTGGGCTGCAGTCCAGCGTCCACTGAAGTTAATGCAAAGATTTCTGTTGACTTCAGCTGGAAATCAGCTAATTCAGCCTAGAGAAAACAAGGATGAGGGGGGACCTCATTGCTCTCTACAACTCCCTGAAAGGAGGGGGTAGAGAGGCGAGGGTCGGTCTCTTCTCCCAAGTCACAGGCGACAGGACTAGAGGAAACGGCCTCAAGTTGCGCCAGGGGAGGTTCAGGTTGGATATTAGGAAGAATTTTTTACACTGAAAGGGTAATTAAGCATTGGAATGGGCTGCCCAGGGAAGCGGTTGAGGCACCATCCCTGGAGGTAGTTAAAAGATGGGTTGACATGGTGCTGGGGGACATGGTTTAGTGATTTTTTTTTTTTTTTTTTTTTTTTTTTTTGTCAGAGTTAGGTTGATGGTTGGACTAGATCATCTTGAAGGTCCCAACCTAGATGATTCTATGATTCTAATGCACTCTTACTTCTCTCGAAGTTAATGTTTAGTGACTCCGAAAACACATACTGGCTGGAAAGGTCGAGTTCTAAGATTAGAATTCTGACACCCAATACATTCTACATAAAATACTTACACACTGGAAAAAACGAAGAATGAATATGGTTTCTTATCAAGCATAAAGGTAACAGAATGCAATCATACATGGAAAGAATGGAAGAGTCAAATATTCATCTCACCAAAGCAGTAATGCAGACATGGGATGGCACTTATGTATTCATATGGTGCTGTGAAAGTATCAAACAAAGAATTAAAAAGAAATGCAGAAAAACCAAGGAAGTGAAAGCAAAAGGTTCAACACGTTATCCAAGATGTTCTCATCTGTAAATAAAAAAAGCCAAAGTTAGACAAGTCTTTTAGGAAGTTTCAAAATCCTGTTTTTTATATTAATGAATGGGCTGGGAATGAGAATAGGCAAAAACATAACAAGGATTGTCACATATTTGGTTATTGAATACCAGATCACACTGAAAAAATTCTGAAGAATGGGGCAGGTGAACACACGTGACATTCACAAATGCAAGGCTGGGTATATTACAGAGAAAAGTTGTTTATCCACTTTATTAATTTTTAAGTTTATGGTCTCCAGAAAGGGCCTTTTGAATTACTTCTGACAATTCAGTGAAGACATCTTTCAGATGCATAGCCTGATCAGAAAAGTAGATGGGACGGGAACTATTTAAACAGAAAGGAAAACCATTCTATACTATTACATATATCAGTAATACAAATTTCTAAGAGTACTGTGCTGAATTATGGGGATCCAGCAAGTGTGATGTCTGGGAATGAGGACATGTAAAACTCCCACCAAAAAAAAAAAAAAAAGTGATGGAAGACACTGGAATTATTTCATGTAGAAGGAGGAAAATAAGAGGAAATCTGATGATAAAATATATATGGAATGATGAATACTGTATTGAAGGCAGACCAAAACCTAGTCATCGTGGGTCTGATCCATCCTATCTAATTTTGGATACTTAACAGTATAGATGTCTGTGAGTGAGGCAGTCAGCTTGGGCTCCCTTTATGGCCAATGGAGAGAAATAGCTGCTGTTAGGGAATGGTTCATCTGACCTGCTGGCTTCAGTGGCTCGAAAGGGAGCCAGTTTTTCCAGTGTCATTCTCTAAGCAATCCTGCTTCAGCAGGGGAGTTGGACTAGATGATCTATATGGTCCCTTCCAACTCTAAAAAAAATTCAGTGAAATTCAGTGAAGGGAGCTCAGGGTAGGAAGGTCTGCTGAGCCTTGGTCAGAGGAATCCCATGCTGTGTTTCTATCCACAAGAAATCAGTCAATGAATCATTGTGAAGTTCAAATTTGGCTGGATAAGAAGATATTTTTTTACAAAACCTCTTACAGTGGAAGTAATTTTACACAACCACTGGGTTGTGCGCTCTGGCACGCAGCACCCAGGCTTGCAACATTCTTCGTTGGTTGGGGTATAAAGATAGACACAACGGGTCCTTTCAGTATTACCACACTTCATTCCATAAAAAAACACTTTTAGAGAAGACATAAAAGGATTAATTCACAAAGATGTATTTCATCCCCAGCCACGTTCCAAAGACAGAACAGCTCTCTTGAGAGTAGGTGAACGAGGCTTTGGCTTTGCACTGGCCTCCAGAGACACCTCTCTGTTCCTGCTGACTGTAGAGGATGATTAGGAAGATCAGTCTTCAAGGATTCAAACAGACTAACTAGGAGGATGTGCATGGATGGTTTTGGAGCGAAGATAATCCCTGCTTGCTTCCTGTCTTCCTCTGTGATACCTAAAACTAGTTCTGGTGGTCATTTGAGTTGTTACTTTAAGGAAAAATACTTTTTAGTGTAAATGTTGTGCTCTTTGTGCAGTTATTTTAGTATTTAGAAGAAAACAGGTTTTCTGAAAAAATATATTTGAAGTCTTATTTGTTTGGTTTGCCTTGTGTCAAAATTGTACAGGCATAAAAATGAGTCAGGCAGTAGGGAATGGGCAAGTCTCAATGCAGAGAACAAGAAAAGGTTTGTCACTGCCCAGTGACACAGCATTCACATGATACCGGAAACTACAAACTGCTTAATGGTGTTATGGCAACCTCATTGTATTGCTAGCATGATTTTAAAATCTCTAGCATTTGCTCAGTGATTTGGTCTCAGGTGGTGTGCTGTGCATCCTTAAATATTTTGTAATACTTTTCTGCTCTCCTCTGAGCACTGGCTTAACATCTAAAATAGCACTCTCTTTACCAAACAGGTATTTGTGTCATTTTCATATTTTTTAATTTTGATTGCTGTAATAGCATGACATGTTTTCAATTTTGGGTTCAGCTGAAGGATAAATAACGCAGATGACACAAGGAGCATCTGTTCATTTCCCCATTGAGAAGGAATCACTGGCCTTTCTAATCTTGCATGGAGCATAGGAGTGGCAGTTCCCACACATTACATGACTTTTGACTCATCCTTCATTTTTGATCACCAAATTTTGAAGTTTACCAGATTTGGGTTTTTGTTCGGCAAAATCTCATGGCAGGAATGAGTAAGCATTTTGGGGTTTGGTCTGAGGATTCTGCCCTTGTGACATTATCTTTGTTGATATGGAATTAATTTTCCACCTGAAATCATGATCCTCTGCCTTTATTGCATTATAATCCTCCCCAGAGCAACCATTTGTGATACTGCAGGCAGATTATGACTTCAACTGAAGAGTAAGCTTCAGCAAACAGAAGCAGATGAGCTCTTAAAGAGATAAAGATCCCATTTTCTTGCTAGCAAAAGAGAAAAATATATAAAATACAAAGGAGAAGCACTGTCTATAAACAGGCTTTTCTGGAAGTCACAAGTGACTTTTTCGTATCAAAGCATAATACTCAATCAGTAAACCTTGAAGTATTTTGAGGTGAAGTCATTCAGTGAGAGAGACCCACATACTTAAATCCCTATTTGGCATGCGTCTCTAAGCACTTTTAGAGCTGCTTAGCTTCTACCAAAATCTTCTGTTACATAAACATACTTTCCCAAAGAGTTTTATCCAGCTAATGGGGATGGGAGCGTGGTGAGGGAGCAGCTGCAGCACAGGGTGTATAACCAGGCTTCGGCCAGTAGCCATCATCTGGAAATGAATCATAATGCATTTAACATTAAGAAAATCTCTTCTGATTTCAAAACTCCGAATGGATTTGCTGGGTATTTTGGTCTCTTGAGGAATATTTTATTTTACTATGGAATAATCCTTGATGCACACTAATAGGTTTTTGTAAAAGAAAATTTCCACAAGAAGTAAACTCTATAATAGTAGGCTCGCTGTGTTGTATTTTCGCCTGTCATCCTGAACAGTCCTAGTATCATGTTGAATGATAACGACTTGTAAGGATCTGTTAGCTATTTCACAGTGTAGAAAGAAAATGGGGCAATGAGTTTTCCCATTGCAATAGTGTGGCAGATTATCTCACAGATGTACATCTTTGAATGTTTAGAGATCTTCCTAAATCCACGCAGGTCTGCTGGCTGCAGTGGCTTCCACTACGCTGCTTGCCTTGGTTGATATGGACAGGCTCTTGCTTCCATGAAGATTCAGGGAGTCAAAGTCTGGCCCTACCTGTAGTCTGAATGACTCTATTGCTTCAGTAAAATAGGAGGGATCGTAAAAAAGGATTCAGGGAATTTTGGTGGTATTTTTCCATCATATGTATTTTGTAGCCCTGATGCACCACAAGAGTGAACCTCCCAGATGGACAAGTAGAGCTGGGCTCTATTCCTGTCCCTCCTGTCCAGTGTCCAGTAGAAGGTTGCTACGTGGAAGTTACTTCACCTGACACTTCACCTTGGCACTTCAATAACCTTTTTACCTCATCTGTTGCATGCGATGTATATCTGTAGCAATTACTAGCATGTGTATGTAAATACATGTTTATGTGTTTGGGCTATTTAGGGGTATGAGACATTCTGGATGATGCTCAGAGGTTTTCACAGAAAGCCTCTAAAAAGCACTTGTGAAGCTTCTCCTAAGTTTATCAATTTGGCAAAATATACATGTATTTCTCAGATTATAGCAAAAGACAGCACTCTCTCTTAATTATTTTATTTCAAATGGTAAGGCTCCCCCAAATCTAGCAGCATCAGAACTCTTAACAGAACTGTTAGTCATAATAAAGTGATGCTAGCTACCAATTTTTCTCCACTTTCATTCTTGGGAAAAAATGCACCTTTTCAGCTCACGCTCCCTAAAACAATTTTTCATGAGGCCAAGAATTAACCTGGAAAATTTTAATTATAAATTTTAAATTAGAACTATTTAGTTATAAATAACTAAAAGTGTGAGCTTATAAAGAAGAGCAACAGGAGTTACTGCTACTAGCTGTCAATAATAAATATAATTGAGACATAAAAAACAACTGTGATATTAATAGTACTTGGCAATGTCTCTTTATTGTTGCATGCAGTATATATGGACAATATATTAATTTAAGATGAGCATGCTTGTACCTTGTCATTGTTAAGGTCCTATATGATTTTCTTGTTGTTACATGTGTCCATTCTGGGAGATGTCAAACACAATGATTGCTTTTTCTGTTCCAGGGCTTTAGATCAAGTCCTCGTCATGCTAGAAGACGCGTAGCACCTCGCCTCGAGGAAACACAACCTATAGTTGAAGCTCACCACCTAAGTGAGCAGGAAACTTCTGTAAGAAAAAGAAAAATCAAGAAAAGCAGCCGAGTTCAACCAGAATTTTATCATTCTGTTCAAGTTACCCCAACTCGAAAACCTGTAAGTATTCTACTTTTAGGGATAAATAGCACTCAAAGTATATTATAGAGGGATGTAATATAGTTGTCATATTGGGGCCATCCATATCCTGTTCCTCAATTTAAAAACTTTTTCCGTTCTCATGTTCAGTGAATCTAGATATGAGGTTGTCAGATTGTATTTAATGTTGATTCATAATTCCAGAAAGTCGGGTTCTGAAGAGGGCTTTTTTCATTTTGGTTTTTATTTGATATTCAGTCTACAGTCAATATTCAAATAAGACATTTCATTTGATAGTTTTATAGTGATATTACTTAACAGATTTTTATAACGTATTTATGTTATTGAAATTCCTCACTCAATCTCATTTATCAGAGATTCTATGTACTGAACCAAATTTATATTACATTTCATTACTAGATACAATTTTGAGGTCTCTTCTGCTTTATATAGAATTTACAATCTTTCTGCTCAACAAAACGTGTAGCAAGTCCTATCGTTCTTTGCTCCTTGGCTTGGTCTGCACCCAGTTCTTTTAATATTGATAACCTACTTTTAGTGAGGAAACATGACAATTCGTTTGAAACACATAGACAGTTCCTAATGTAAATGCATGTGAAGATATATCCTGCAGACATAATGCATTTCTCTTTTTAGTGAGAGCTCATTGCTTTGATGCATTAGCTGTCTAACCTATCTGTGCCAATGTTAAAGGGCTTGAACTACTTTTATTAAGCCAGTATCTTTAAAAAGGTAACTATTGAGCGTACCCTAAACAAAGATTCTCTCGAGGTTGCTCCAACCTAAGTGAACCTTCCTAGATTTGTGTTAACTGAGCACCAAGAATTATCCGTAAGCTCTGAAGTTGGTTTGAGAAAGAGCATTCCCTAATGGAAGTACATTGCCTGAGAGAGCAAGAGACTTGTGCAAGGAAAAGAAAGCCGGAGCAGCCAACAACTGTCAGAATTTTTACCTTCTCGCTGTTACATTTAGTTTCTCTGCTTTCACTTCACTACTGCCCAGTTTCCTCTTTTCTCTCTTGTTTCTACTCATTTATTTTACTCAACTGCTGTTCCTGTGGTTTAATTTGATCTGATGGATTTGACTTCTGCTCTTCTTAAAGGATCTGCTCGTCCTTTCTTCTTAACCATCTCCCTTTCACTCCCATCCTATCTTGCTCTCTAGACTACTTTGTCTAACTCTGTTATTCTTACTAGGTCTCCAGTATCTCACTAGGCTCTCCTCTGTTCATTACTTTCTTCTGGTTCTTTCCTGGCTTTGTTGTCCTTCCTTCGTCTCTTCCATCATCTCCTCTATTATTTTACATTCCAATCCTTGTTTTTCAATTCCCTTTTTTGTGTGACTGTTCTTGTTTTTTCCACGGTAGGCCTATGCCAAGGGTAAGCCTGCCTGTAATTGCTAAGGCTATTACCAACTGCCACTGATTACTAACATGGGAAAAAGAGCATCAGTGGTGGTGAATTAAAGAGCTAAAACTGTGGAAATGGTGTAAGCAGCAAAACAGGCTTTGAAGACTGGATTAGTGAAGCTAAGAAACCTTTGCTTTTCCCCAAAGTCAGTAACACGTCAGGGAATTCAGGACCAGCAAAATTAAAAAAAGTATAAGAACAGAAAATGCGCAGTGTTACTACGTAACTTCACTCTCCTGTCATTTCATGGGTCTGTGCTGTGTCTGGCAAGACCTACCACTGAAACAATAATAAATCCCAGACCTAGAGAAAACTTCTCTCAGTGCTGTTACCATTATGTCACTATTTTGAAATTGCTTTTGCAGTATATCTTTTATGCAACGTTACGTAGTTCTTCTGATAGCCTTTTGTTCTACAGCCTTGATGAACTCACATTTCTACAAAAAAGAATAAATCATTATGTTGATATGATATAACTATGATCCAGAAAACATAAGTCACTGATTTAATTTCTCATAGACGTTGTAAGTTATTCTGAATGTATTATTAATGCCATGGTGACAGGGTGAGTAAGGTTCATGCCATGACAAATAACTGCAGTGTTGTGAAGTTCCACGCAGTCACAATGTCCTCCATCCTGCAGCTTGTCGCAGCTTCATTCCACTTAGTCTCAGCGTCTTGAAGATGAGACTTTTGGCCTTTATCTTTGTACAGCTTTACATGATTCAGTGCCAGAAATGCTCTTGTTAGTCTGCATAATTTCTTTCCATTATTTTTTCCTGTTATTCCTCGCTCTGCCCACTTGAACCACTTTAAATAAATCATCTGTTGTCTTGATGTTTACACTATGGAAATATTTGTAGGCAGCTATGGCCATATCCTGCTTAGTCATCACTTCAAAAAAACTATGTATGAAGTCTGCTAACTAGACGACATAATTTCTCCTCATAAACCAGTTCTTCTTCTGATCATTTTTGTTGCTTTTTTCCTACTTATGCTTTTTTGTCTGTATTTTCTGGCAAGCAGAATGGTATTTCCAAAGTGACTATAAAACAGACTTATGGCAAAATTTTTCTTTACTCCAGGAAATTTTTTGAGTAATCAGTCCTAAAATATGTTAGCCTGTTTTGTTGCCATATTAAGATATATGCTTAAAGACCTTTCAGATATTTCATTAAAAGTTTTGTTGGGTGTTTAGATGCTAGGCTTTCTTATTCCTGCTAATTTAGACTATTTTTTATTTTGTTGGTTTTGTTGTGTCTAAATTTGTTTTGCAGTTTCCTAGCCATGGCTATAATTATCTGAATTTGCTTGGATTATTTCTTGCTTCCTGTGTAGCAATCTGAGGTCTTTCCAGTATTGTCCCTGATCTTGTCAGAACTAAATTAGGTGTAATTGTGTGTATGGGAGTAATCCTGGTGAAGACAATAATTGCTCCCCTTGAAAATCTACATAACCAGATCTTTGCAGAAGTAGAACATTAGTTTTCTCTGAAAATGTCATTATTTTTTCACACCTTCCAGGTCATTAATGAAGACATTAAATACATTTTGTCCTAATACTTATCCTTACCAGACAGAGTTCATAGCCGTTTTCACTTTATTTTATTCATCTTATTGCAGTGCAACATCAACATAATGGTCTATAGCTTACCCCTTTTATGGCACACTGTTATATCTTGTGCCCTGTAGGTCACCCTCTCATTTGTGGCTGTGTTATTTGTGCTGACGTTCTCTATAGGTGACAGTTTTACATCAACTTCACACCGAGGAGAGTACAGATAACCTATTACTGAAGCGTGCTTTGAATTTTTGAACACAATAGAGAACTCTGGAGAAGAAACAGAAGGGTGTTCTTTAAATTAGCATGACTTCATGCAAGTCAAAGGAGTGTTACATATCACTCCATTCAAGAATCAGGTAGCTGGTTCTGTATGAGTAGTTAAATTTTCTGAAGGTGTGGAAGGATGTGCAAAAGTCTCCTGTTGTGAGCTCACTGCTGTCTAGCAATACTTCTCCAGGGCAAATTTTAAACTGCAGGTTTTATTACAAGCATTTTGCAAATATATATATTTTAAATAATTATCTGCTCTGAAGCAAAAGTATAAAACTCTGCAAATTATTAATAGCTTTTTTTCCTGTGCTGGCCTGGAACCAAAAGATGGCCTTGAGTTTGTGTAAACTGTGTAAGTCTGGCTCCTGAGCTGTGGGGTTAGTTAGACATGCAGTTCTACCAAAGTCTAATTTCACCTGTATGTCTAGATACATAGTTGAAAAGACATGCTGTCAAAGCTGTGTCTTTTGACATCTCCATTGTTAAACAGTTTGAAGGGCTCCTGAATTGCCTGACTCATGCAGCCACCGAGGACTATTTAAGATCATGAGATGTAGTACCAAACTTTGCACTTGCATTTGTCATAACAATCAGTGTGAGACGTGCGGCACATGAGACTGCAGAGACTGGGGCATAAATAAACCTGGTTCCTTCACTTTCAGATGTGAAATCCCTGTTTGTACACAAAAGCCTTATACTTTACTTTATACAACCAAACTTACTGGTCTATTTCATCCCAGTGCTGTAGCAACAGCATATATTGAGGTGATTAGTGATTAGCTCCTTAGGGGTGGGTGCAGCATTGCTACAAGTCACTACAAGGGAACCTAAAGGAAGGACAGATGCCTGGGAGGACACATGTAAAAAAATCTACTGATGGGAGTAGCTTCATTGGGCTCCACTGAGACTATTCCCATGACTGAAGTGAAACTTGCACTGTAATGACTCTGAGGATGCAAGGTTGAAAGCAAAGTTAATCAGTTTCTAATGCATCTAAAACCATGAGTTGTCCCATCCGTGGTCTTACTCTGCTGTCCTGGGTTTTGCTTTTATGTGTTTAAGCATTAAAACTTATGAGAAAAACAGTATTACAATTCTGTAAGAAAAACACTTAGGAGGTTTTTTAAACAACCAATACCAAATCATTTACAGAAGAAGTCTGGGTACGAGTTGACACTCAGCTTACTTGAAATGAGATTTTTCATATGGATGAAGTTGTTCTACAGGGCTTTTTAGGAGTTTTTTTATATGTCCCACTAAATAATTGCCATTTCATGTTGTTAATTTCCATTTCTTCTTACTCGGGTGTTATTTACTATTTTTCCAATACCATGATGTACTTTATGTGATATTTGAATGACCTAATACAAATGACAGATAAAAATTACTCATTACCGTGCACAAGACTTGGTTAATTCCAAGTATTAGCTATTTAATCTCTAGATTGCATTCACACCTTCTTTCTTTTGGGGACATCTGCTTGTGTTGGACTGTGTCTCCTGTGAATCACATTTAGAAGCAAATATGGCAAAACGTTATCATATATATCATCTTTCACCTTCAGCATTTTTATTAACATTGTATTAATGTTCTCAAAATGTATGACAAAGCTGTGAGCTACCAGACTCTGCATGCACGTATGCGTGTACACACACACACACACACATACTCTCTCAAGATAATTTGAGCACAACCACAATGAAGAAACGCAGGGAACACGTGAATGAATACAAAAAGGGAAAAAACGATTGCATTTTTTGCTTTAAGACCTAAAGGATATTGATGAGGATTTTGAGAAGCACCTGAGAGTTCATTAGATCATTGATCTGTAAAGTTTTTGACAAGATTTAAGCATCTGGCCATCTTAGACATTTTTTAAAATACCTCAAGCAACCTATTTTAGGTGTGTAGGATCTTTGCAAATATATCTATAAAAGCTAAATCCTGTCATCTGAAATACAGAGAAAGCCTTCACTGGCCATTTGGTTTCAAAGGTACCTCTTCTCTTTCCAAACATACACACGCCTACCAAGAGACTTTACATTTCTTTCTTGGAACGTTGTATTTTATTGCTTTTCTTATAGCAAATATCTCCTCACTGTTAAATTCTTCATAAACAGTTTATCACAGACTTCATTTTCCCGCTGTTCTGCTGGCTCCTGTGACCTCCTCCCTTGCTGCCTCCTCCCGATTTCCTCTTGGCTGCCTTTCCTTCTCCACCCTGCAGCTCAGCTATTGCATTGTAGCAATTGCCTGTTTCTTCCACTCCTTTTGCCCAACTCCTAGGCAGTTTAGATTTTTTGAAGGAATTTCTTAAACGTGTATTGCCACGAGTTTCACTAGGCCAGGGAGGTGATGTCTTTACAACTTTAAAACTACTTTTTGTTAAAACACAATAGTAACATGTTGGGAATTAGATCTGAGATTTAAAATTATTATTGAGTTGTCTTTCTAGTGATTTTTTTTTTCCCTATGGATGAGTTACTACAGCTATTAAGCATAGGACAAAAGAAAGAATTAATTGCAATAGTGCTAATAATTATTGATGACACATACATGTAAAAGTAAATAGAAATAAGCATACCAATAATAATACAAATCCACTTGTAGAGCTCTTTAACTGACTTTTCACTGCTAGCTCTTATTTGGAGAATTAAGGTAATTTGAATTAATTGTCCCTGTGGCATGATCATGCTTGAGTGTATTTACTTAGATTTGTACTTGTGTGGGTGCAAATAGCATCAAATCTATGTTATTTTTCTATACGCAGTTTCAAATCATCCTACACTGTGGGCAAAGCCCGCTAATATAACAGGTTTTGTCTGGATAGCTAAGCTGATTCCATATAATTTTTGTTTTGTCTGTATCAATTTTCATACCCAGGGCAAATGCTTATTTAGTGAAAATGGGATAAGAGGTGAAACCAGCCTGGCTCTGTTTGATCTAAAGTGTTGAAAGTCAGGGCCAAAGTGCACCATCAGCATGAAGCTAAGACAGCAATCTTTGTTGTAGGATATGACTTCGACTTCTATTCTCTTTTACAAGCTCAGAAAAAAGACAGCAGCAGTACTAGTCTTGAGGGGAAAAAACCAAGCAGCATAGCCAATTACACTCTTTTTGATGTAAAAATAGTGCTTACTATCAAATAAACACCTTTGACACCACCTGCCACTATGGTGGTTTGCTGTTTCTAAACTGCGGATTACATTTTTGTTCAGATTGCAGTAGCTTCATGATAAACCTGACTTTGCATCTTACTGCTCCCTGAAGGTGAAGCTACCTTGCTACTAAACTTGAAGTGAATGAGAGAAAATATTCTTTCACGGCTGTTTCAAAGAAATAGAGCTGTAAAACCCTGCATTAAAAAATGTTTATTTTTTTTTTCCACTGTCATTTTGCCGTGATCAACTGGGATTTTGTATTCATTGATAAAATTATACTACATGTATGCAGCGTAGCCTCACTGAGAAATTAAATTTTTAACAGTTTAGAATTTTGCTTTTTTAAAATCCCAGCATCCTTCCTCGAGAGCTAGTAATATAATCCCAAACTGCTAAATGTGCTAGTGGCCTTAATTGTATGAAAAAACGTTTCATGTAAGTAATCATAAATAGTAAATTCTGTATGGTAGCTAAAGGCAGGTTGAAAAAAATATTAATCATCTGTGATTTTGTTATGATGGTGGCGTTTGCACAACTTAAAATGACCAGAAATTGTCTCATAGGTGCATAGTAATTATAGAGTCTAAATGCAGATGTTTCCTTTTCCTTTGCTGCCACAGGAGTCACTCTTCAGAGTTGTATTGTGTAACATCCTACTGTGGCACACAAACAGTCCATCTTTATATAGCAAGGGACTCCCTTATCCATTCCTATTTATATATAACACTGCACATGGTTATTATGTTAAAAGAATAGTTTGGCAAAGGCAAGTATTAAAACGTTAGGAAATGCTAGAATTAAGGTTACACATGCAGCTTTAATTCAGTCAATTATGCATCTTCATTGTCATACACTTTAACCGTATGATGGCGTACTGTTTTTTCACAGGGTGTTTTCTGTATTCATCGTAGGATGCAAGTGCTCTTAGGATGACTCTTATGTGTAGGAGTTTTGCTGCCGAAGTTGTAAAGTGTGTAAATGAATAAAACAGGAGATTGCAGGAAGAGAGAGGATCTCTTATTTCTTTAAAAAGCAGTGAGTGCTGCCTTGGAGATTGAAGGGTGGGCATCTCAATTGGTCCTAGGTATCAAAATCGATTTCCTGCTTTCAGTTTGCTTCCTGTGTAATGGAAAAGATCATGACCTGGACAGGCTGGAGAGGTGGGCCCAGGTGAACCTCATGAGGTTCAACAAAAGGAAGTGCAGGATTCTGCACCTGGGAAGAAACAATCCTCAGTATAAATACAGACTGGGGGATGAGGTATTAGAAAGCAGCCCTGAGGAAAGGGACTTGGGGGTGCTGATGGACGAGAAGCTGGACATGATCAGGCAGTGTGCTCTCGCAGCCCAGAAGGCCAATCACACCCTGGGCTGCATCAAAAGAAGTGTTGCCAGCAGATCCAGAGAAGTGATTCTGCCACTTTGCTCTGGTGAGACCTCACCTGGAGTACTGTGTGCAGGTCTGGAGCCCTCAATATAGAAAGGACATGGACTAGATGGAGCGGGTCCACAGGAGGGCCACCAAAATGATCAGGGGGCTGGAGCACCTCTCCTATGAGGACAGGCTGAGGGAGCTGGGGTTGTTCAGCTTGGAGAAAAGGAGGCTCCGGGGAGACCTCATAACGGCCTTCCAGTACCTGAGGGGGGCCTACAGGAAGGCTGGGGAGGGTCTGGGGTGACAGGACGAGGGGCAATGGTTTTAAGTTGGAGAAGGGGAGATTTAGATTGGATATTAGGAAAAAGTCCTTTACCATGAGGGTGGTGGAACACTGGAACAGGTTGCCCAGGGAGGTGGTTGAGGCCCCTTCCCTTGAGATATTCAAGGTGAAGCTCGACGAGGCCCTGGGCAACCTGGTCTAGTAGGGGGTGTCCCTGCTGACTGCGGGGAGGTCGTACTAGATGACCTTTGGAGGTCCCTTCCGGCCTGGACCAATCTATGAATCTATGAATTAGTATTGGTGAAGCAGTCAGATACTACTGTACCACAAACAGTCTATGAAATAATAATTTCTTCTTCACACCAGCATTTGAATAGCATGAAACAATTAAAAGTTCTGGGGCTGCCCACTGAACAAAAGATGACAAAACGAAATACTGAACAACTGTTTATGGAGTGAGTATCACCCATCATTTGCGCTAAATAAGAGCAAGACACTGGAGGTGTAATAGCATGTGATCACATCATTATGGCTGCATCATGATATACAAATAAACAGGCTGAACTAAGGTTGCGTGGGGAACCTTGAGCCTGGGATTTGGTGACATTTTAGTGCTTGACTTTGCAACCTTAAGAAAAATATTTTAACAGGCACTTTGTGTTTAAATTCTTATTGTTGTAAAAAAAGTAAAATTAAACCCAGCTCTGTTGTATGGCTCATCAGCAGGTTGTGACACTTGAACTACAACACAGAAAATTCTACTACTGGATTGCAGGGAGAGACTGATGATATTTGTATTCCTCCATATGAATCAGTAACACAGAGGAAGAGGTAGTTTTTCCAGAAGAACTCTCAGATATTTGCTAATGGCGGAATTGAGGTGAAGTTTCCGTTTCCTACCAGGCTCCTTAGGGAGATGTGCTCTCTTGTGCTCATTCTTCCCAAGCGTGGCTCTTTCTGCCCTGTCTCCTCCAGCCTGCTCCTGACCTGCCTCTGCCCCACCGCTGGCTCCTTCCTTGCTGCCCACTCCTCTGCCGACTTCAGCCCTTCTCCTCTCGCTTTGTCAGTCCTTGCATCACTCCTCCATGTCACATCTCTTGCACAGCCCTTCCCAGGCTCACCTGGTCAGTCATCTTGTTGCTCTGAGGCACTTGTTGAATGAGTCTCTGATTTCTGCGTCTCCCTGTGGCCTCTGGTTGCAAACCCTATGTGTACCTTCTTTGGCTCTTGTCTCTCTTCTTGGAGACCTCCTCACACACAGTTTCTGCCCTCCTTGTTCATCAGAGAGTCTTGTTCAAAGCCTTTTGCTGAGGCAATTGATAACCAGCTTGATATAATCATGGAATTGTTTGGGTTGGAAGGGACCTTAAAGATCATCGAGTTCCAACCCCCCTGCCATGGGCAGGGGACACCTCCCACTAGACCAGGTATGCCAGCATGTCAGATCCTTAGCTGTTCCCTGATCTGCTCTCTCCAGCATTAATGGTTACTAGTCCTGGCTGTTACCTTGCAGGTCCATTTCTTCTCTAGTCTTTATCCATGCAGACTGCTGCTCCCTTAAATGCTTTTCAGCTGCAGCTCCCAGTCTCTGCCGGTCTCTGTGTTCATCCCTCAGGCTGTCAGTCTCAGTGTATTTCTCCAGCCCTTTCCTCCAGTGAGCTGGTTCCGGTGTTTGTCCTCTCTACATTCAGATTGTACGGCTTCTTCCTCTTGCTGGCTAAGCACGGCCGAGCGAGTCACAGGGAGCGTAAAAGAAACAGCCTCCTGCCTGTCAGGTCTGGTGCCTGTCCCCCCCTGCTCTCCATGCCTCTTGCCCGCGCTGCCATCAGCCTGCAACCACAGCAGGTAACTATTAGACACAAAGATTAGTTTTGCCTCCGTACCTCCAGGCTGGATGGATCCTGCTCACGTCCTCGGTGGGGATGGTAGGTGTCCTGAGAGTAAAGGTAAGAGCTACACGGGTGGAATTTACTTGGTCAGTCTGTGATGGTGGGGTATTGGCCTGGCAGCCACACCACCCTTGGGAGTCTTTGTTTAGCGGGTGCCTGAAGGGATTTTAGTTGATAAATTGAAGACATTTAAATTGATAAATTCAAACACGGCCTTTTAAAAATAAAAATGTGATAAAATCACGTGGGCCCCAGGAACAGCTAAACTATTTAACTTTGCAAAGAAGTACTACTAGCAGATAAGGAGAGATTAAAAGAAGTTGACTTGCTCAGCAAAACCAAAAAAGGCTGAGAGGAGGTATAGTAAAGGCTACCAACACATCAGGGAAGCAAAAAAGGTATTGAGGGAAATTAACGCTGCTGTTGCAAAAAACCCGAAAGACCAGGAATAAGTTTCAGGTGGCAGCTAGAGGAAGATTACTTGTAAACAAGAGAGCAGTAGGTTCTGGAGCAGCTTTCTCATCAGAGCAGTGAGATCACAGGGATAGCAGATGATACTTATATCTCAAAGACATACCACTCTGACAAATGTAGACAGACTTTTAACCAAGATGGCAAAAGGCCTATGTCTAGCTTAAAGGATATTCATATTTGAAGTATCCGTCCTAAAGCCTAGATTCTTCTTAGAAAAGATCACTGGGATATTTTTTTAGTGTTGACAAATAACTACTGGATATTTTCATCATCTTGCTTTCAGGCTTCTCAGTCAGCCTTTGACTAAAAATTTTCAAGAAAATTCAACCTTGGGCAGGGAAGATTTTCAACCAAACATAAGATAAGGCAGCTTAAAATGGATTTTATAAGAGAAAACAATCCGATGACTTAATAATTAACAGTATTACTAGTGTTGTGTAATTATAAGAACCTGTATTTTCAAATAGTTAAACGTTGATGGAATGCTGATAAAGTCTTGAAACTTGGTTTTAAAACATGGGAATGAAACAGTTTGAAAAGAGCAAATGAATGTTTATAAGGAGGGAAACTTATGAGTCAGGAATGTTAACAGTTGTTACTAAAAGCAGCATATCAATACCACTGTTTTAGATTTTCATTCTGTTATTTTTTAAAAAATCATCTAAGTCCTCCTTTTATTTTTTCCTTGAAAACAATCTGTGCCCATCAGAGATTCAAAAGCTATTTAGAATTTTAATTTGCTCTTTGCTGTCCAGAGTGTTTTCATACTCTTACATACCTTTTATGGCAGGAGTAATTTGGTTTGCTATTAAAACATAGATATAATAGAATACAATCCACAATGAGAAGTTTAGAAGGCTGAGGAAAGTATTTGAAGCGAGATGATTTCTTATTCCAGGCTCTTCCTCTGTTACATGGTTGGCCTTGTAGGCGTAGGAAGCAGATAAAACTCTGTGTGCTGTCCTCAAACCTTAGTTGTTCTGTCACGTTATTCTCTTTTGTGTCTGGTAGACTAGGGGAATCTGAATGGATGCAAGATAGCTGCAATTAAAAATTAATACAGAAATTTTTTTTAGGTAATGGGAAGTTTTTTTGCAACATTTTATACAGCAGTCATCTAAAGTATATACATTTCTTTCACAGAAATAATTCATGATTTTGAGACCATGAAATCCTGACATTTTAGGTACTAATATCTATGAAACATTAATTTGAAAACAAGATAATGGTAATTATAATGGAAGTAGCACTTACATCTTGCTGATGGTTTTAGCATAAAACTCAACTAAAATACCTATTCCACATGCTGTAGCTTCCCAGATACTCAGAGCTCAAAAATATTATCTTCCCATCTACAACACCTTCAGTACTTTTCTGTCAGCTTCTATAATGTAATAAGCTATTTCAAGATTAAATCCTGCAATTCATATTGAAAAGCTAAATAGGGGAAATAGGTGAGGAATAAAGGAATGGATTAAATGTGTTATATATCACGGCTGTCATGTTGATGATATTATTAATTTTCAAGTGGCATTCAAAAAGAATCCACATTTTTGTTAGCACAGTTTTACTAAGTAGCTTTTCAAGAGAACTGATGGCTTTGGTCACTGATACCTGAAGTAAATGAAACGGAAACTCTACTTGCTGTAGCATAATATTCACTAATTTCTTTTTTTTTTGGCTCCTAGAAGATGGTATCACTTCAGATGAATAAGTACTTTAAATTTGGTCTATCTGTGCAGAAGTAGTAAGTGAGCTGGATTGTGGTTTCTTTTGCCTCCATTCATGTGTCTCATCCAAGGACTACTTCACTATGTTACCCAATTACTCCTTAAAGCAGGATGTATAAGAAGTCATCAGAGCAGGGATCAGAACCCAGCACTTCATTCTCCCCAGAGAGAGCCTGGCATGTCCCAATGCAGAGCGCTACGCTCCTTCTTCCTCATTCCACACCAAGAAATCTTGAACTCTTTTTTTGTTTTAGCTGTATCACTTACACAACCAGGAGATTGTTGCAGAATAGTCTCCAGGCTGTCTGCTGGGAGATGAGGGTTCGAGCCTAGCTTTCAAGCTTCTTAAGACAACAAGGAAAAGGCAAAAAGCTGCTTCACTTCTGTTATGGTTCAAAGGAAACTAGTGATCTCTGCTGTTATGAGAAGATGACTCAGGACCAATTTCAGGAGAAGGCTTGGGGGGTGTCTTATGTCCGTGAGGAACGAGATGCTGCATCATCCTGAGTGACCAGGTTTTTCTGACTATTTAGTTCCTACCAAAACCTCAGCTTTGCATCACGTCAGTTTTAGATGTGTGAGTAGATGGTTATCCATTAAACACGGTTTGATGTTACAAAACTGTGTTGCAACGTCCAAGTACATTTGTGGATCTAGCCCTTTATCCACTTTGAATGTCATGTATAACCTATTTCTTGCATGCAAGTTGCCTCTGTAAGGTTATTTTCAAAGTGGGGGAATGGTAGAAATTGACCTACTAGCATCCAGACAAGATCCCATCTCCTTTAGAAAGCCTATGAAAGTATCAGAATTTCCTTGTGTAAATACAATCACAGGCTCAAAATGTGTATGATTGATAGAATAAACACTGAATGTTTATTTCCATCTTCTCCTACCTTTAAAAAGAAAGAATGTAAATTCTCTCTATAAAGCAATAATTTGTCATGACGTTTGCAAAGCCTAACCGTTTGCAAAGGTAGTTTAATGTAGACTCAAACCGTTGGTGCTTAGGAGTTTCAGATTTTGTGTGTTTGCCTTCCAGCTTTCTGCTTATTGCTTTATAACATTAAATACAAACCCAGAAACTCTGTAGTTATGTTTGTATGTCCTGGTAATGTAGGCACTTTCAAGTATGGATGTCCTCTTAAATGACTGGCACAGAACCAGAGAAAAATACTCCTTTAACATGGCTGCATCTCCACTGGTGGATTTTTATTTTTATTTTTTAAGCTTAGCATAGTTGGTTTTACATTGCCCTTGTTTGTACTTTCATTTGTGTATCTGTTTTGAATTTTGATAATTTCTGACAATATGCAGTCCCAAGGGACTCGCAGAGCCTGATGACATACATTGGATGTTTTGTATTCTGCATTGAATTATCATGCTTAGCCTAATCAGGTTAAAGTGGTAAAGATTTACTAATGGGAACATTCAGTTGCCCTAGATTTTGTCTTAAATTTATTAAGTTATTTTACTTTAAAAGTTGATCCACTTTAATATCATTCAATCTGGGATGTTAAAGGACAAAAATAGCCCGCTACATTCAATTAATATTCTAAATTATTCTAAATTAGGAGGATTTCTGTTGAAACACACTCAGTAAAACCATGATTCAAACACTTCATTTCTGTTTATATTTGTTCATTGTGAGCAATGAACATAATGAAAGAAAAGGAAATGTATTCCAGGAATTCTGAGATAGTTTAGTATAAGTGAAATATAAATAACTCGCGACTAAACTGAAAATTAAATTTCAGTCAATGTTGACCTGTGCTTCCCAACAGCTTCCATAAACCAGCATGAAAGAACTCACTGCAGTGGAAAATCTTCTTAAAGATAAGATGTGAAAGTACAAGATATTTGAATAGAATTCAGTTGGCCAGCACAACCTCTGATGTGTCATAAAGTTGGGGAATTTTTGCAGTGTGATGATAATTTGGTATCAGCCTCTCGGCAGCTTTTGCCAGCTGGATTGCTTGACCGAGTTTCAAACCTGACCTCTGCTAATGCTTCCGCCTCCAGGAATGACAGTGCAAAACCCACTGGTGTTCTTGAGGGTATCAGATCCTATTTAGGGGTAGCTTATCTGATATATCTTGTTGTGTGTTATCTTATACCGTTTTCCAGCTGCACCATCTTCCACCTAGTTTCCACCTGATCTTCTGCAGTGCCTTACCTGTGACAAACAGTCCTTCTTTCCCTCCTCAAAGGAAATCATGCCTTGGTACTTGGCCAAATCTCTCTTACAAGAAATATACTAAATACTTCTTTGAAATCACCCTCATTACTGGAAACCAGCTCGCTTTTATAGCGAAGGAGCCTGACTCAGGCGGCTGCTGCAAATCACCTGATTACAGAGAAAACCCTAGACACAGGCAGGAATGGGTTTTGCTCTCCTAAATGCTTGTCCCCAGCACTTTGCCTCCTGAGACATAGCGGTGAGGACTGTGTGCAGTTTGCACCCCCCTGTGGTACTGATGGTGAAACGATGCATTAAATTTAATCCTGTACTTTGAATGCAAAAAAACCTCTCTTCTTAGATTTGCTTATATATGACCAACAGGCTTCAGTGCGCAAGCTGTTACATGCATAACTGCTTGCAAATGCAACGGTTCCCACTGAGCGACAGTAGAGACTACAGATAAGTCTTTAGGCTAACGAGCAGAAGGAATGCATAATCAGAGGCATAGAATAAGCAGCTATAGCATCTGGGCTGTGACCTTAGAGGCGCCTTCAAGCTAAGAAGGGTGAAGCCCTGACCCTCGCTAAGTCCCAGAGGAGGCTAAGTAAGGATGTGTCTGATCAATATTTTAGTGGATATAAGAGACACTTCACTCATGTAACCCAAAAAAGTGTTGTGTATTATTAACAGTTATGTTTTTCACTTGCATACAGCAATGTGCTTTATAGAAAAATAACAGAAGCGTCTTACATATTTTGATTTTAATGGAATATAACAATTTTTTTGTTTTCACATGCTGTCCTAATTGGCCAGGAAGCCTTTTCAGGATAGTACAGATGTTCTGCATTATTTTGTGTTTTCTAAACTCCTTACTATGTTGCTGTAATCATGGACTTATTTGGGACTTACAGCTCTGGCACGGAAAACGTGTTCGCTAGAAACAAACAATCCAGCGGGATGAGTGGTAAGCATGTTGTGAACAGTGGCTACGCAAAAAGAGAACAATTACAGACTTCTTCTCAAAGCTATTAATTTACTCAAGGAAAGCAGAGCAGTTAAGTTCCATTATAAATGTCTTCGGAATAGCAAAGTTGAGATGCTTAAAAATACTTATGTGCTCAATAGCTCTGTGTACACAATACTCAGAACTTACCTCCACGCTGAATAAAAAAGTAGACTGTAATCAAGTTAGAAGTTAGCATTTCTTAGATGCAAGTTTGCTAGATTTTGCTATTACGAAAAGTTCTGAGCTTCCTACTTTGTTCTGAAAATGAGGTAACATGATTTCTGAAGAGTTACTAAGTTAAAGTGGGGTTTGTTCATTCATTTTGTTAATGTGTGCATTAAGTAAGGTAGAAGAACAACTTAGAAGAGGATAACTTGTAATACAGAGGCCAAAGATTGCTCTACCGTTGCCTGTTCAGTTTGATTTCTCAAGAATATGGGAGTGGGATCTTCTTACATAGCTTATCTTCCAGTACAGTAGCACAGCTGACCAGATGGATGGTCTCCTTTTTCCAAAAATTGACATCTCAATAGAGTATGGAGAACATGTCCAGTGGTGTATGTGCAACAGTATCTCAACAGTACTTTTGGTTTCTAAGGGTAGGGGGAGCTATGGAAGGAGTTATTATAAAGAATAAGAATGGGCTACTTTTGAGAACAGGCTAAATGCTACTGGATAAATATTACAGAGTTCTTTAAAAGATAAATCTGAGAGCTGAGAGATCTTTTCTTCAAAGCTTCAATAACAACTGCTATTGTACTTTGTCCTTGCATATTCCAAGCTGCTACATAAATACTAACAAAATACCGCCACAGCACCCTCGCAACACAGTGTCTGGGCTCTTTCCAATTTTCATATTATAAACTAGAAATGAAGAAGGTGAAGAAATTGAAATGCAAAATCTGTCTCCACGGGTCTGTGTGATCCAAAGATACTGAGGGTCGCTGAGCAGCCAATAGAAAATACAGGCCCGAAGCAGGATGTTCAGAGCTGGGATTAAAGGGAACACTTTCGCTTTTGTGGCAAAATCTGGAGCTAAGGACAGGCCACAATAAACCTAATCCCTGACTAAGCACATCAGGGGTCCTGTTAGCCCCACCTGGTACAGCGAAGTGCTCTCCGTGCCCTGCAGCGAGCTACGCACTTCCAGCTCCCATCAGGAAGACACCTGTCTGCGACCATCCTGCTTTATAAGATCCCACAGAGAGTTTTAGTTTATTATATAAACTGGCAGCAAAATATTCCCGGCACTAGAGCTAATTATGAAGGCAATCTGAGTTGAGATCACAACATCTCATGTTTCTGTTTTTCCGCACTTACCTCTTGCTCTCTCCGCATCACAATACAGCAAACAAGAATTCAGTTAATTAGTTTTATGTGTTCGTTCCCTCCCTTTCTCCCCTTGTGAACTTCCCCACGAAGTACTGTAGAAGGAGAAAATAGGATTGGGATAGAAGTGAAGGAGGTCAGGAGGAACAACCACTAATAAGAGATGCCCTCTTATTTAACCAATTATTTAACTGTATGTTATTGGCAGTTTAATTCATAGTATATGGTGCATCACATTGTTATTCTGGATTATGCAGGTTTTGTGTTTTAAAAAGGATAAAATACCCCCCAGTGTAAAAATGATGATTCACTTGTCCACCCCGTGAGAACCAACAGTAAAACGGTTTAGACAGCAACAATAAATTTTATCAGATCTCAGTCCCAGTACAAATTTCTTTTGTAAGTAAAGGCACATTTAAAGCCCCTCTTTAAATTTAAAAAAAAAAAAAAAAAAAAAAAAAGGAGCTATAAGACAAGTCTAAAATAAAAGCTGCTTTAGTGACAAAAAATCTGGAATCTAGGTGGGTTGAATGAAGGCTGTCTCTGCAAAACAAAGTCTACTACACGTCTCCAAACTGAGAATAGCATACCCCTAAAAATTAACATCGTACCTGCACCAGCACCGAGTTACACTTTTTAAAGACTGTCACAGTAGCTCCCACCTGAAATCACAAATCAAACCCATCGTTTTCTAGTCAGGTGCCCTGGAGAAACCACAAGTCTCTCCCATCAGAAAATGCAGGAGAGAAATAGCACCTTGCCCTCATCGTGTGGTGATAACCTGCGTATCCTGAATTCTCAACGCGGTGTCGAGATGCTATCATTCAGACATCTGCGTTTCCCACCTCTTCCTGAGCCAGAAATGGCAGCACCCCCATCCCTGCAGTGCATCAGCGCTTATTTACGTTTCTGGAAGCGTTCTTGGTTTTTTTTGGGGTAGCTGGGGAGTCTGACCGTGGATACAGCCTATAAGCCGACATCAGCCGTTTGTTTGCCGAAGCCGTCTTGGCAAAGCGTGACCAAAAGCTGCCTGTCGCGCCCTGCTACCCCCCCCCCCCCCCGCTCCCCCCTTGGGGAAATCTCCCCTCGGAGAAATCCTATTGCCCCTTCCCCTTCCCTCCCTCGCCGCGGGGCCCTTCTGGGCGGTAACAAAGAGCCCGCCGCGGACCGCCCGCGGGCGTGGGTCTTTCCCCCACGAACCATCACCTCCCCCAGCAGCCTCTCGGTGACGGGAAAAAATCTTTCCTCGTCCTGGCGGGGGAGCCAAACGCTATCGATTTGTAGCCCGGAAGGTTTTTTTTTTTTCCGCTTGTTGTTGCTGCTGGGTTTATTGTTGGGGAAGGGGGAGGCTCATTTGCGAGCTGGTTGCCCAGCCGCCGGCCACGGCTGTCCCCACGCATCCCTCCAAATGCATTCCCGCTAGAGACCGCCTGGTTTTGGGGAGGGTCACCCCCGGCGCTCCGCACACGCACCTCTCTTCTTCCCCCCCCCTCACCCCCCAAATTCACGGCAATGGTGAGCGGCGTCCCTCTCTCCTACCCTCCCCTTTACCCGGGAGATGCTTTTCCACGCCACGCGGGGCGGGTACTCGCCGGTGCTACCGGAGGCCCCGCGTCCCGAGCGGCTCCCCACGCACTCTGTCTGTCTGTCTGTCTCCCCGTGCAGAGCTCCGGCAACGCATCCTACCGATGCTCCATGTCGTCCTCGGCCGATTTCTCCGACGAGGAGGATTTCAGCCAGAGGTCGGGGACTGTGTCGCCGGCGCCGGGGGACACGCTGCCCTGGAACCTGTCCAAACACGAGCGCTCCAAGAGGAAGATCCAGGGCGGCCCCGTGCTGGACCCCGCCGACAGGGCCGTGGTGCGCATCGCCGGTAAGGCGCGGCCGGGGGGGTGTTTGGGGTGATGGGGCGGGCGGCAGAGGGACCCCCCCTCCTCCCTCGACTTTCCGAACGCGGCCCCTCTGGGGGTGGGTGAGGTGGGGGGGTGGGTGGGTGAGTGACTAAGCTCTTTGGCTGCTTTTTCCGGCCGGGTGAATTGATGCGTGTGGGGAAGGAGCGAGCCGAAAGAGGCGCAGGTGCGCCCATTAAACTTTCATGGGAAAACGCATTAGCGGCGCGGGGGCCGCAGGGGCGGCCTCGGCCATTTCGGCTGGTGCCGGCGAAACGGCAGGAGGCCGCGGGAGCAGCCCGCCTCTTGGGCTGGGAGCGGGGAGAGGACGGCGGCCGGTGCCGCCCCGCGGGGTGTGCGGGGCGAGGCGCCGGTTCTTTGTCCGTGCGGGGCCGCGCTCGGGGGGATGGGGAGCGGGACCGATGTGCCGGAGGCGCGGGCGGGCGCCGATCCGCCGCCCGGCGACAGATGATGTCGAAAATAGGGCGGGGGTCCGCTTCTCCCCGGTGAAAGCTGGAAACCGCCCGTAAACGAATCGCAGGAAGATGCGGCCGTCCGCGGTGCTCCCCGGGGACGCTAATGTTCCCCTCCCCTTTTGCGTCCGCCTCCGTGGGTGCCGTGCCGGGGCACCGTTTCCCAGGGTGGCGCGTCTTAAGGGCGCTACTGGGGGCAGCGGAGGGCACGGCGGCAGCTCTCTGCGGAGCCGGGCTCTCTCCAGCCGCTGAATGCAGCCGCGGAGGGGGCGGGGAGAGGGGGGAGTGCGGAGCCCGCCCGCCCGCGGGGCTCGCCACCGCCCCCCGGAGGCAGGGTGCGCGGAGCGGGGGCCCGGCGCCGGGCCGTGCCGGGGTCAGGGCAGCAGGGACCGGGCGGGCCGGGCATGGCGCCAGGGTCGGGGCCGGGCGGCGGCGGAACGCAGGCGCGGTGGGGACGAGGCCAGGGGCGGCTGAGCGGCGGTGACACCTGCGGAGGGGCCCTAGGCCCGCCTGCCCCCGCCCCGCCGCCGAGGCTCCGGGGGGTGTGTGTGTGTGTGTGGTGTGTGTGTGTGTGTCCCGCACCGGCCAGTTGTCAGCGCCGGGGGCTGCCAACGGGGTCCCTGCCCGCCACCCCCCGTCCGTGTCGGCCGCGCTCGGCCCCTCAGCTCCGCAGGATGACGGTGCCCCCGCCGGCCCCGTCTGTGCTGCGGGCGTCGCGTCTCCGCCACCCTGCTCGTCCTGGTGGAGGCCGGGGCAGAAACACGGGGGGGGGGGCGGAGAGCGTCCGAGCCGCGGAGGCAGAGTTCACCGACGCCGCAGGCAGCGCCTCGGCGATGGCGCTGGAGCCCGGGTGGCCGCGCCGGCAGCGGCCGCTGGGGCTGGGGCCGCCCCCCTCCGCGCTCCGAGGGGCGGCTACCGACACCCGAGCGGCCGGCGGGGGCGTTTCCTCGGCCGGGCTGGCAGCGCCCGCCTCCCCCCCCCCCCCCCCCCCCAGCCCTCCATCCCTCCCGCTAGCCGCTGGGTTTGTTCTTGTGCCGTCCCCGAGGCTTCTGGCTGCCCGCAGCCGCGCGGGGGAAGCGGGCAGGGCTAGCCCCCGGCCATGGCTGGCTACCTCTCCCCCGGCGCCTACGTCTACGCCGAGGAGCAGGAGTACCTGCAAGCCTACGAAGATGTCTTGGAGAGATATAAAGGTAGAACAGCCCGCCCCACCGTCCGGGCTGCCGCTTGCCCCGCCGGGCGTGGCGGCTGCGGGTTTGGGTGGCTCCGGCGCTGTGGGTGGGGGGGGTCTGCGGGGGGCGACCGGGCCGGGCCGGGTCGGTCCGGTCCTGCCGGCGGCGTGAGGGGGGGACCGCCGGCCCCGCGTCCCTGCCTGGTGTCCGTCACGGGGGGGACGGACGTCGGCGGCGTCTGCCGTGAATAAATACACCGTCTGTCCCTCACCAGTGGGTGGAACGCACTCTCTGGTGTTCAGAAATGTATTTTTCGAGTGAAATGCGAACACGGTCATGTACGTCTCGGTGTGCATTTGTCTTTAAAGCTTCGGTTTATTTGGACCTTTTTATTTTGGGGTTTTGGTTCGATTTTTATTTTTTTATTTTTGGTGGTCGGGCAAAGAATGATCTTTGCTCGTGTAGCACCTGAGTTTTTTCATCTAATACTGGAAAATAAGGAAAAAAGGCGTTTATCATAACAAAGATGCATACAGCTAAATTTGTCTTGCTAGAAATGTAAATTACATTGCTTCCTTAAATTCATCGGGATGGAAGACATGGTTTGAGAGACATGATTATTCATTACTGTTTTTCAGTACATTCGCTGATACTAAATCTGAAAATGCTTATCAGAAGCCTTACGGCTCTGATTTTAATTCAAGTGAAAAGGGATCGGGTTAAATGTTCAGATCGAATCTTCATCCTAGAAATAGTTCTTACAGCACGTCACAGCATATGTTGACATTTGCAACACTGAATGCTTTTTTAATGGTTGGGAAAAGGATGGGTTAGATTTTATACCTGAAATTTCTCAGCTGTATGTTTCGAGTCCGTTCTAAAGATTTTGGTTAAATGGTTTCCGCTGATGGGAATGGGAGTGGCATAGTTTAAGACAGCTTGATTTGAAGATACCGATAGTTGGTTTTATTTAATTCAGGTTGTTAGTGGTACTATTTTGAAAAATAAACCCTCTACAGATGGTTGTTTTGGCATAAGAACTTGTCGGGTCCGAGTCTAGTTTATACCTGTGTCACTTGCAATTTCATGTGTCATTAACAGTATTGACTAATGACTCCTTTGTGTCTGTTGCCCATTGTGTCAATGCAGCTATGGAGCATGTGCGCTATTTCTGTGCTGAAATGCATTAATGCCTTTTAGTTAAGAAATAATTATGGTTTTTAACAAGTCATCTTCAAAAGTACATCTCTATTCTGTTCTCTCCTGTATTTTTAAGTCATCAATTACTTTACATGTAGCCGAACTGTTTTTTGCAAAATTTTAAAGCAAATAGACTGTTTACTTTGTAAATAAAGAAAACACTGAGAAAACTTGTTTTTTCTGTTCTGGTTCTAATCCAAAACACTGTGATTCTGCTTTAGATTACCTTTGGTTTATTGCTAGAGTTGGGCTTAATAAGGTTCATTCTCATACCAGTTTGTCTCTCCCAGCTTAAAAATCTGGAAAACATATTAGGCCTAATTTCCCCTATTTCGGTGAGAGCTTTGTTAGCATGAGGACTGAAAGGTTTGTTTTTTAAGTGTTGGGGGACAAAGGGATTTTAATCAAAATAAACTCCTAAAACTAATTAACATCTCTATTAGAAATAAAGCACATTCTGGAAATACTGGAGTGAATATCATATCGTGGGGGTAGCATGGGGTCCATTCACATGCTATTTTCAGTGGCAGCCAAATTGTGAAATTATTTGGGAGGATCCAGCTTCTGATGTCTTAGTTTTTAGCGTCATATTCAGTATATCGGTGTGCTGTGTTTTGCTGCTTGAGGTATACTTTATTCAGCCATTGGGAGCAAAGGTAAAGATTCAGACTTGTTTTAATTAAGATATATTGGAAACCTGGAAAATACATTATTGTTTAAAATGTGTTTCCAAGCTGGTCATGATTTCCCATCCGAGTCCCAGTAGTATGACTTCACTACAGCGATTGTTGTTCTGATGACTTGCTATGGGAGCTGATCTAATCAGAAAAGAATTGTTACAATATAGACTTTGAAGAGGGAGTGCCATTTCTCTGAATTTCTCAGTTTTGTAAACACTGCCTTGAGTAATTTTCTTAAATGCAAACCATGTTGACTTTATATTTTTAAGGCGAGCCGCAAGCAGTAATTGTAATGTGAATAGTTCGGGGTTTTTTTTTTCTTTCCTTTCTGCAGTTTGCAGAATGCTCTCATATTCATCCAGGGCATTATCGGGGAGCCAAATTATCTATGCCCCAGCTGTTGAGTACTGTAACTAGCAGAGTCAGCTGTACAAAATTCATTGCCTGTCTTGGAAGGCTTGGGATCATATGATGCCGCATCATTAAGACATTCAGGCCATTTGATTTCGGAAGAGAAAAGCAGTCATTTTTTGGTGTGGAAAGGCGAAATTTTACTCTTCTTTCATTTCTGCAGCCAAAGGAGGCTGTGGATCTTGAAGACCGTGCAATAGCGAGTACCTTGTTGCTCTAACAGTTAAACCCAGGATATTTGTACGTTTCCGAATTGTGTCTGCTGACTGCATCTCTGGCTGTGACAGCAAATAATTAGGCAACTGTTTGCTAAATATGCGATAGCGCAGAAGAGCTGCTGCTGTGGGAGAAGGGAGTGTTGTTTTCCGATTCCCGGCCAGCTCAGTTGCTGGCTGTCATGTTTTTTTTTCTTGATTCATGTAGCAATTAATTGGCGGCATTTCTAAAGCACTTTGGTGGAGGAGAAAAAAGTCACATTATCTCAGATGATTTAGAAATCATGTTGAATCAAGCTACTTATTTAGGGGAAAAAATGCTTCTTTGTTACTAGCACCTCTAGGAATTCAAAAGCAAAGCCTTTATTGTGATAGTGGTAATAAAATGCCCAGTATATCTTATCTGAAACATTTGACATTTTTCACATCTTGTTTGTGACTGAATAGGAAGATGAGAAATTGTACAAATACTTGTTAATATAACTAACAGTTCAGCTTTATCTCAAATACTATATCTGAGCTCTCTAGGAGGTTGTAAAGAAGTTAAAAAATTAGTCTTGGAATCATAGAATCACTTTGTGAGTTGTCTCACCATTGCCTGGGAACAAAAATTAATAAAATTATTGCTAGCTGCAGCCTTCTTGGTAACTAAGAAAATGTCCAACAGTATTTTAATATACATTTAATATTTAAGATATTAATGCCATTTGCCAGATGGTATAGGTATGCTTTCTTCCGTACCATCGTAATTGGAGTATTAAATATTTGAAGATTGCCATTTTAACTGCAATGCATTCATTAGATTTACTCTGGTATAAATCTTTAGTAGTACACCAAGAATCAAGATTTACATATATGATCCCTGTGAAATTGTATAGTTCACTTCAGGTAAAACTTCTTTGTATTTTTCAGTTTATGTTTATATTCAGTCAATATTTATGTAAATACCAATTGCAACAACCTTCTTTTCCTGCAAGATTTTGAACAATTATGCAACAAAGTTGCCTCCCTTTGACATCATTATTGAAAGGGCGCATCTGTTAATGACTTTGGGATTGCTGTCTCTCAAAAGGAGCTGACTCTTAGTGTTAAATAGTGAGTAAATCACAGTTATTCAAGAATGTTCTTACAATCATGTAAGCTATAAAAGCTTAAAATATATAGGGTTATCTGGCCCCCACAGACCTTTTAGTGCTGTAGATTTTGGCTCTGTAGGAAATGGATGAGTTAGAAAATTCAGCTTGACGTGACTGCCCACGAAAAATCCAACCTTGCTCTTCAGGGACTTGACTAAATCCTTGTCAGGGATAGGAAAGGTATCACATAAATGTTCTCTTTGGCTTGGATGCTTGATTGCTGCTTCCTTAGGGTACTTTGGGCTCGCTGCATAGCCTCTGCCTCTGTAGAAGGAGGGGAAAGTCTGGGAATGGGGATAGCAAAACTCAGGTTGGGTTGTTTAAACTGTGGTACATTCTGTTTTGCTATTGGCATTTTTCTCTTGCTTTAAAAAAAGATCTGTAGTACTACACATTCAGCTGAAGTACTGCAAACAGTTCTGTTCCTGTATTCTGAGAAACAAAGATGCTGGAGATGGATGAGAGCTAACAGGTCATCTGATGCATTTCGTTGCCTGTGTAGGGTTCAGAGGTAATGTAATTTGTTCTAGTGATTGATGGAGGGTAGTGTCAAGTAAAGCTGTTCTGACATTGTTTAGGTACAGTTTTTGAATTAAAATTTAAAAAAAAAATAAAAAATGCCTGTCATCTAGTTCCTTTGAGCTGACTTTGGGAAGGGACCGTTTGCTCAGAACGGTTTTAGTACATCTGAAAATGAAGCTGCGGCTGCTTTTTAGGAATTTGTAGGCTCCTAAATGTGTTTGGTATCAGACGTAGTTGAGGGATGATGTTCTTCAGAGATGGCTTCATAATTTATTTTCGTTCTCCTTTGGCATAATATGGTGGCATATAGGTGTTAGTTTTGTAGGGTGTATAAGGAATTTCCACCTTGGATGGTTTTCTTCCACCTCTTTTCATAACCTGGTAGTATCTAGCCTTGGTATTTATCACTTTTTTGTTCAAATAGGACAGGGTTTTTTTGCTGTCTAGTGCAGGGTATGTGTGGATTATCCAGATGCACGTCACCTAATCCTTTCTTCGCCACGGTGCAACTCTTCAGCATGAGGACACTGTCGTTTCCCCTGTTCCTAGCACGTTTCCTACAGCAGGTTAGCCTCCCGGGAACGGAGGATTTCGGCCAACAGAAAGAGCCTTCAATTAAGGATGGAAACGTAATGGCATTTCTGCTGTATGAAGTCAAACAAAATTAATGGACTCCTTGGGCCACATAAAACCTGCAGTTTTACTCTGTTTGAGCACTCCTCCTTCTTTAAGCAGGAAGTTCTCACTTTCAAATTGCTTGGAGATAGGATTTTTTTTTTCAGTGCATTTCATCCTAAATATGAACCAAATATTGCTGATTTGACTTGTATGTGCCCCTCACTTGAGATAAATTGAAGTGCTCTTAATTTTGTTGGAATAAAATATTAAGAACCTGAATGTTAGCCAGTTCAGTGAGTAGAGCCTCAAGATCTGGGCAGCAGTTTCTGAAGCTGAGTTTGATGGTAAATATAAACTGCAGTTGTGTCTCCACGGCTTTAAAAGATACCTGCTTGGATGCCTAAGGCAGGCAGAATTTGGCCATTGATTCAAGTATCTTTGGTATGTGAATTGGGCCAGAGATCAGAGGTTTGTTTCATTGCTTTTCTGATACTTCCCAATTCCTATTGAGTCAGCAGCATCTTTTAAATAGACCTCACAGGAATATTCCATAATTCCTTTTTTAATGGCCAAAACCAGAGGCTGTGAAGGGGGGGGTAGAGGGAAATAAACTTCAGTCATCATTGTGTTAAAAGATGTGTTTTGGTACAGTTTATGTTTTTGGTTGAGGTGTTTCTAATTGTTTGCTGTGGTCTAGTTTGCTGATCTCTAGAGGTATTTTGCTTGAAAACCACGTTATACATTCTTTTTTTCCTCTACACTGTTTAAAACATGCCTGGTTTGAGGAATTTATTCCATCATTTTGCTAGAACTTCAACATGTACTTGAAATTAAGTGCTCTGTGAAATAAAAATGGGCTTATTCACATGCTTAAAGTTAAGTGCAAGTATTTGATAAGTTCAGGCGTAAAAGAATAAAGTTTTGTAAAGGTCAAATATGAATGCAGCTTATTGCTGCGTGCCTGAAATGTTTCCTGTAAAACATCATTAAAGCAGTTTAATTTAACAAAGCCTTGATTTTCTGTAGTGGGTGAAAATATTCATGTCCTGAATGCTTTCTGTCAACCCAGCTTTCAAACAGGTGAAACAATGCTCACAAAGACCCTTCAGTCTGTGGGTCAGATCCTGAAAGGCATGTTAATAGCTGGATCTTACAAGTTGATCTGTGTAGGCAGACTCCGATGCTTTTGTGGGAATACACGCTGGCTTCAGAAATCCAGCCACGCAAGCCTCTTCCCAAGATTGGGGCCCAAGTAATAGCTCAGCCTTTAATAAGGCATACTCCTGAAATTGCTCATCCTCTAGGGCACTCAATTTGGCCTTGGCTGCATTAAAAGCAAGTTAGTGTGTTTCCGGATTTAATTTTATTGTACCTGGTGAATACATCGTTTTTGTTGCGGAGTGTAATCTGTCAACTGGTTTGGGTTTTGTAGGCTTCAAACAAACTGGTAATAGTTGCAAATCTGCGAAAGGATGAAGATTCTAGGTAATATATTGAGGGTTAAATTCTGCACGTTGCAATTATGCAATTAGTGTAACTATTTCTGTAAGGCAAGGAGGATTAGGCGTCTGATGGGCTTTTCGGTAGCATAGGCCAAAATCTGCTCTTGATGATAGCCACATGGCCCTTTTGGACTTGGTTTGCTTTGAAATATATTCTCATGGTTCTGTTTCGTAGTTAAGATGTGAAATTATAGTATTTAATAATGTGTTCTGCAATGCATATAAATACAGATGGACAATTAAGTGGGATTCATAGCCTAATGGTGTTAGAAAACTAAATTAGTTTGCCCGGGGATTCAGGTCTCCAGCTATCTGACAGCTATGACACTTTGCGCCATTTGGATCTAAAATTAGTAGAGCTCTTCTGTACCGGGATTAGAGAGAAGCGTAGATGTTTTAGTTCACAAAACGGGTAAAAGTCTGCCTCTTTATACATCTTTCGGAGGGATGTTTCAGGCGATTTGCAGATGAGACTACAGGGGAACAGAAAAGTCCCCGAGTCCCCATTGATACTGAAATGGATATCCTGTCATCCCACTCGGAGACTTGTCTTCTGTGTGATCAGGTTACAGTCGGAGTGTTTCTCCTGTGACAAGGTCTTTTAGGCACGGTAGCAGCAGCATTAGAAAACGCGTGTGGTCATTTGGACAGATGTTTTACAATAATAATAATAATAATAATAAAGCATCCTGAGCAGTTCTAGTGGGAGTGCCTTTTTAAAGAGAGGAATGGCGCTTGGCGATGCTGTGTTTTTTACTCAGACAAAACTTCTGTTAATTTTGGTAGGATTCAGGAACTTAGCTATTGACGTTTATAAATATTTAATGCGTTAAATTATTCTGCCTTTAGATAAATTTTTAATCTAGAGATAAAGGATTTACAGTATGTCCTAGAAATTAGGAAATGACTCCAGCATTTGTCTGGAGAACCACCGCTATGTAGTTGTCCATAACTTCTGGAAATAAGGTATTTTTACTAAGATAGTTCTGGTTTCAGGGTAGGATATTTTCAAAAGCACGCATAGCATTTTGATAGTCTCAATGACTTTTAATTGAGATTAGGTGCTTCATTGCTGCTTGTGCCTTGGAAATTCTCTCCCAGTGATTATACATTGTTCAGATCATAACCTGATGCTGGGAGCCACATTATAATACCGTGTATTACAGATTAGTTCTGTATTTAAAACTCAGTTTTTGAAAGGTTTTAAATATGAAAAATTCTCTGGAGGAAAATCAATAATTTTTAGAAAGTTGATTTCAGAATGTAAAAGGACATTTTCAAACATACTGAAATTTTCTTTGTGTTTTAGAGCAAATTGTGTTGACTTTGTGTTTTAGTTTTTCTCAGCTTTTATAACTTCTTCCCCGTTTCATCAATTTTTAACAAAACCATTGCTGAGAAACATTTGTTGTGTTTTTGAGTAGGTTTTTGTTTTTTTGCTTTGCAGCTAATTTTTGTTGACATCCAGTTTACTGTAGAGTTAAAGCAGCGTTTGGCTTGGTATCCCTTTAAAGGAGAAAAGACCAGACATAGGTGAGCTACAGGAAGAAAGCCAAAGTTGATTAGGTCACTTGATGAAATTACTTTATAATTTTACCATGCTCAACGGGATACTTTTGCATTGTTCTGTTTCAGTTTTTTAAAATGGAGCCCTTGTTAATAAACTCCATACAGTCCTTGGGAGGCTAGATCTTGCCTACTTCGGAGAATATCAGTCCAAATTCTGATTTTCTGCTTGTTTCTGTTGCAAATGGTATTAAATGAAATCAGATTGATTCATGTAAGCATTATATGTTTCTACTTAAATTGTACATTTGTTTTTGCCTTCTCGTGGATATACATTTCCTTCAGATCTTGTATTACACTGAATTGTCCAAATGTCCAACACACTGTTTGAAGTGGGTTTACAGTAGCACTGACCGACTGTCTTAGGCTGCAGCATCAAGTGTTTTTAATATAAGTCATAACCTAATTTATGAAGTTCACAGTAGTGTCCTAGAAAAAAACTAGCTGTTTATGCCTTGATATTTTTACTGTCATACTGAAGCATTTTCTGGCTTTGGGAACCATCTGATACTCAAGAGAATTTGAAGAATTACGTTTACACTGTGAAAGCGTGTGTGGCTCTGCAATGATACGCAATTTAATACCAAATGTATGGATTTGATCAAATAACATTAGAAAGCGGAGGATCATCTTTATTCTAAGCATGAAATGTATTCTGAATTTGGTGCTACAAGTAGATGCCTAGATTTTTGTAGTCATTTCAGTGACCAACGCTGTGAGCGGTTTGTTGGCGATTTAGATGTATGACAAATGTGTTGATGGATCTTTGTACAGTTTGTGCTGCATGTTGGAGTTTTTCTTTGTGTTTTCCCAACCAGCCTGCTTTGTTGAGTGTGTACCCACCTCTGGTCTTCTGTCATTTGCCTTCTTCAGGGCATACTTCTTCATTGAAGGTTGCATGTCTCTTCTGTGTTCCTAGTAAGAAATACCTCTGGAGGAAAAGGGGAAAGTTGGTTGGTTTTGGTTTTGGGGGGTGTGTGTGTTGGGGTTTTTTTTGGTTGTTTTTTTTTTTTTTTTAAATAAAAAGCTTTGTTCCTAGAGTCTGGAAGATACAATGTGGCTCCTGCTACTCTACCCATGGTTCCCTTTTTTTCTTTCTTTCATGGCTTTCAAGTTACTTTTTAGCTGTAGGTTGGATTCCTTGTGGGTGCACACCTACTAAGTGCAGACAGAAGATCAGCTTGCTTTGAGGGGCTTCTTGTGGGACACGCCTGCACGCCCGCTGTACCAGCTTTTCAGAGGAGTTAATTGTACTTCATCCTCAGGCTGGTCCCTTCCCAGTCGTGGTGGAGAGAGAGACCTCGGTTCCAGTCTCCTCCTGCCCGCTGCTGGAGTGGGGAGCACCAGCAGAGCACTAGCTCTAGTCCTAGAGAGCAGCACAGGCTTTGCTGCCTGAACTGTAGTTGAAGCTGTAGAGAAACCTTTGAGCTTTTCCTTATCATAATAAAGTGTAAAATAATACATGTTTGTAGGATGAGATTTCTCGGGCGACGTGCCCCTGTGCTGGTTCCTGCTGTGAACTCAAGTTCCTAGAGTCGGGATAAAGCCTGACTGGGACTTGAGTCTCAGGTCATGTACTGACGGGCTGGTGTCCTACTGTGAGAGCATTTCAAGTGCAGAGTTTAATCCTTCTCAGTGAAAGTGCTGAGAGAGAGAAGAACACCCAGGGGACAGACACTAACAGGGTCACTTCTTTTGAAATGATTGTATTTCTTCAGCTCTTGGTTTCAGTACTCCAACTCGCACCTGGATGTGCGAGCATCGCTGTTCAGCGTTAGAGTCAGTCTGGTTTCATGCTTGGACCTCCTGCTGCTGCTGGAAGCCAATGCTCCCTCCCTGCTGTGTGTGCGACCAAGTTAATTAATTATGAAGTGCACTAAGATGTCTTCTATATCCTAACTGCATTTTTAAAGACCCAAGACTTCTTTTCCATGTATTGGCTTAATGACTCAGCTGATAAATAATTTTAAGTTCATTTACTTGCCTTTTTTTTTTTTTTTTTCTTCTTCTGAGTAAATAAACAGGCCATCACAGTATTTATCGCAATGACTAGCAGCTCGTGTTGACAAATGGCATAGATGCTCTTTGAGATAATGGAGTCTGCTTGCAATTTGATTTTGTCAGGCTAGCAAATAAGCAAAACATTTTTGCCCTTTTCATATTTTTTTGGTTTATTTCAGTTAAAATGCTTTTAGATCTGTGTTTTATGATGAAAAATCTCAGCTTCTACAACCTCTTTAGGCTTTGAAGTTCTCTGTGCTGCAGTATGCAGTACCAAAGCACTTAATGACTGTACATGCACTTCAGTGCCCCTACTGCTGATGTGCTTCGGGAGATGAGACAGTGCGATTGTATGTAGTACCTTTGTTGCGTTACTGTTTTATGTTGTATGTCTTTGATATATATTTAAGAATTCCCTTTTGATATTTTTTTTTCTTTTAGATAGTTCAAGAACACCAAGTCTAAGGTTTATTGATCTTTGTGCAGTTAGCAGGCAGTTTTCTGCTGATCTTGGTAGTTCAGAAATGCTTAGTTTCTATTTTTCATTCCCAATACTTTTTTACTTTTTGTTTAAATTAAATTTGTTTAAATGTCATTGTCTAATAATCTTTCCAGTTTCAATAGGTTGGTTTTGAGTCTTAAAATTTTGGAGTTCTCCCAATCTGAAAACATATGTATCATCAGAAAAGATCCCTTTTTTTTTTTTTTTTTTTTGTTTTTGTTTATTGCCTTGTCTAAATCTTTAATAAATGCAGAACGCATTCATGATTTCTGGAAAACCACAGCATTCTCACATTGGAAGGCAGCCAAGATTCAAGATTTCATTATTCTGTAAGTAATTTTCAGGCTACAAAAGGATTACACACTGTATCCCAGTTGTTTTGTCAGCTTTTGGATATATATGTCAATTTTCCCTCTATTTACATATATATATATATACACACACATACATATATACACACACACCCGTTTTTTGTTTTTAACTTGGAGAAAGCCAAACAATTATGAAGGAGTTTGATTTATCATTGCAAAAATGATGGGAATTTGGCATTATATTCTCAGTATCTTTCCCAGTATTTTTTGTTGTTTTAATCTGTGCTTTCCAGTTACTATCAGTGGAACTAATCAGATCTACATCAATAATTTCTCTAGCTTTTTCATTTATTTCTTGCAAATCATCTGGAGAATAGTGATGTATTTTAGTGTAAGTTTTTGTAAGCAACTTTTTTCTCTGATACTACACATTCAGAAAGAATTTAAGGTAAGGTGACGGTAGTTGGCTGTGTGAGCTGCTTGTAGGTGGATGTGTTCAGGTGTCCTCTGTGGCTACGTCATTTCTTCTTTGACACTCCTTCCTGTGATGGAACGTGGTAATTTTTCTGTAAAGGAGGCTGTGAGGAAAGCAACAACAAATTGTTGTCTTAAAGACTAGGTCCTTGCTCGGTAAAGATTTTATTCAGATACTTAGCCATTGCAGTGTTTTCCTAGTCTTGCTGCCACCCTGGTTCTGGTCATCCATGGACATGCGTGTTGTCCCATTTGTAAAAAAAATTCTTTTTTCTTTTTGATAGGTACAGTGTCTCTTGTTTTCTTTGCTATCCTGGTTTTCTAGCCATCGCTTGGATAGGGCTTCTATCTCGCTAAGCAAACATTTCTGGCATAGCAAACTTCTATAGCATGTGTCTGTTTACTTCTTGGCATTGGGCATTTAGATTAACAGCCTGCTGGTGCCTAAGTAAATTATACTCCATAATGTTCATGTGAAAAGGGTTCAACATTGCACTCTTTTCCTTTTTAAAAATGACTTCACAACATCTTCCCATCATCTAATAATATCTGTGGTACTTGTATAGGAAGGAAAAGCATTAGAAAAATAAGGGGGAGGTGTGTGTATTGAAAAGCAAAAATTTCCCTTACTACCCAGTGTTTTCTTGTTTTTTCCTGCTAAGATGTGTCTTTGAGTTAAGTTGCTCTAGTTCTAGTTTCTCCTGCTTCTGTGTGACTTACCTGTTATACTTTACTCTGTTTTATGATTATAAAACTTGGTTATTTTTAATGTAAGCAATTTGAAGGCACTACTATTTGCCTTTTTGAAATCCAGCGTCACTTTTGTCATTTGGAGTCTTAACTGCAGTAAGTTTTTCGGCTGTTTGGTGGCCTCCTATTGATCTTCTAAAACTTTTCTAAAACTTGGAGAAGATGACATTGTTGAGTGCCTTCCTTGTTGTTAATAACAGGTGATCCCCGGTCTTGTCCAAAATACTGACAATACGTTCTGTAATCATGCAGATAAGTATTTGCTAAATTTATATCTTGAGGCAATTCATCAAAATAAAGACTGAAGGATTTCAAGATTTAAGCTTTTAAAATTAGCAGTATAATTTTTTTTACTAGTATTTGTAAGGCACTAATGGCGTTTTTATTAAAAATTTGGCAGCTACATATTTATATTTCCCTCTTCTCCTGCTTCGACTTCCACCTGCTGAATGTTTCCTGATGGATACGGTTGGCTGCTTTATGAAGAGTGGTGTCCTTCGTGATCTAATGGCTTTTTCCTGCAAAGTTCGTAAACAGGAATTTTTGTGTGTCAGTTACTGCTGGTGTTTTTAGTATGACAACAGTTTTATCTGCAAGCGGAGCTTTTTATCTCACCCGTTGGGCCGTTTTCACTTTTGACATCAGGGTAAAGCTATTTTTATGTTTTGATTGGTATCGCAGTTGCTGTTAGCGTGGTTTTTGTCAGGGCCCTGGGGGCAGTAATGGCCTTGACTGTCTCTACCCACTGCCCAGGACCCCACGTCACCCCCTGGGGCTGTCAGCCCCTGCCCCAGTGACACCACAGCAGGGCTGTTCTCCGGGTCCCCACAGCCTGACCCTGCCCAGCCCATGTCCCAACTCAGTCTTAGCCTGCCTGCCACCGTCCCCAGGGCTGGGGCTGCCCCCAGGCTCTGCCCTGACGGACCCTCCATGGGGACCCCCTGCTGCCCCCAGCACTGCTTAATGTCTTTCTTTGTAATTTAGTCCTTTCTCCTGGCATGTGGCTGTGCATGGCAGCTCTTCATACGAGAGTGTGGTTTAGACGTGCTTGGCTTTCTGTACATTCCTGGCCCATGGTGTTATAGGACGTCCTGTTTAGCGTTAGCCATTCTAGAAATTACTGTGTAGTTGAAAAACTGCTTTGTGAAAACAATGCATTTTAATGTTGTGTTAAGACAGTGTTATTGATGCGGTTTCTGTGAACATAAAATTAATATGTTTACACGGCTTTGGTAAAGCTTGATTCAGATTTTCTTATGGGTATCTGCTTTGCACTTTCTCAGTTACAGATGTCTGTTTACGTGAGGAAAAAAAAATTAGGCTTCTCCCTTCCATTCATGCTTTTGAGCTTTTAATCCAAAAGGAGTATGGAGAAGTTCAGTTTTAGGGCTGATCAGTGATTTCATTTCAGATGGGTGTAGTAAACAGCGGTTGTCATGTGTGCTCAGGGGAGCATCGCTGCAATAAGTAGCTCTTGTTAATCTATGATGCTGTAGGAAGAGCTATGAAACACCTGAAGAAATCTTGAATTACTCTTAAAATGTGATGGACTAAATGCTTCTTAGTGTTGAGCTTTTAATGTCTTTATTTTGTTCGTCCACCTCCCTCGGTTCTGAACAGACTAAAATGTAAGTAACACCAGGAAAATATTTCATTCAGGAGGTGTAGATCTCAGAAAAACGTTTAGAGAATATGGAACATTGAAAGTCTTAGAGGGAAAGTGAAGAATTGAGATAAAGGCACTGCCTTTATATGAGGACTTGACAGGAAGATCAAAAGTATGCTTGAAGATAATGGCTTTTATTATTATTAGAAGGGCTTAATTCAGCCTTCAGCCTAACTACCCGGTGATGGAGAAGGAAGATCTGTAGAACAAGTTCATTGCACAACTTAGAAGGTACTGACAAGTAACTTTAATGTGACACTGAGGAGCTGGGAAGAGTGCTCTTTTAGGAGATAGGAGAGTCTCATGCTTCATGCATATGGAAAAATAATTAGTTAATGTTTGGGAAATAATGTGATCGTTGGAAGAAATGCTCTGCATTGTGTTGTTACGCTGATTTGATACCCACCCCTCAGACCACCCAGCGTACAGAGAACTCCTTTGTGCAGTGCAACCAGGAGACGAAAAAGCTGAGAGGTACTAAAGCCTTAACGCAAACTCAGTGATGTTTAGCAGTAAAGGCGTATATAACAAGACCATATAGAAGGCAAATGGCAAAAATCCAGTCCTAAATCCTTCCTAAATTGGGATGTTCTGTACAACAGTCCAGGTTAGCTGCTTTCTACCGCTGCCAACTAAGTTCTTTAGGCATCTGAATTTATGAGGAGTATCAGTATTTGGCTTAGAATGCCCATGGGTATCCTGTGTCTTCTCAGAAACGCTGCATCCCTAGAGACTATGCTCTCATCTTCTGCCCAGGGTTCGCTATGTGCCGAGGGTCAGAGAGCAGACTTGCCTGGATGTTTTCTTTGGTTTACTAACCAAGGAAACCTAATTCAAACCTGAATGCTGCTTCTGTGTGAATTTGCATAAGAATAACAATGATTTGAGTATTTGCCTGAGAAATAGATGTAATTTTAGTCCTCTCTGAGCTTGAAGAGTTTTGATTATCAGCAACCAAGAATGTCACAAGTTTTTGGATGTTTGGGTAGGAATGTAATGCTTTTCTCTTGAACCTGAGTTACTGCACGAGCGTGTAGGAGTGAGAAGGCTGAAAGGAAAGCAAGTTACAGATTGGTGTGCAGGACAGGAAGACATTGCTTCTGGTTTTTGCCTCTAGTGCTGTCATTGTTTTTTGTTCGCTGCTGTTTATATTGATACAAAATTCAAAGTATTGGATAAAACACTGAGCTGAACTCTACTGTATGGTAACGCTTCCGCAAAGAACCAGAGCCAAAGAAATTCCACTAACATATTCAACATTGACAACCCATATGAAATGTAAAGCTGTCAACATCAAGAATACCAAGAGAGGTTATGACACTGCCGATCGAGAATGTGGTGCCTTCATCAAAAGCACTGGTAGTGTCCGCCACTCCGTTGAGAACAGAGGATCCACGCAGCGATCTGTGATAGGAAAATCTATAAAAATTCCAGCAGAATCAGGCCGAGGCAGGCAGCTGGAGCAGTTTTTATGAAAACAACAGTAAGGATTTGGAAGATACCCATGATTTCCCTTCTCTGTGATACCTTCTAATCTGTCATCCGGATAAGACGATGGAAACTCTGAGGAACTTGTTGGGGACCATCAAGTGCTGGCTGCTCTGCAAGGGACTGACAACCAGGCTGGCAGACAACCAGCCCCACGGCCTCTAAGGGGGGCAGGCCTGGGGGCAGTAGCCAGGTTCATTTGGCAATTCAGATCCACCAGGTGGTTTGGGATCTGACCGTGGGCCTTCAGAGGACTCTCAAGGCCGAGCAGTCTCCGGTAGTGCCATCACTGGCTTCCCTTCATCAAGGGTTAATAAACACCTTGCTGCTGAATCTAGTTGCTCACAGTAAATCGCTCATTCCCTCCTTACCCTTATACAATTTTATTTTTTGTTTCTCTGTAGGCGGTTATTTACAGCATCACAGAATCACATGGGGTTGGAAGGGACCTCTGGAGATCACCTAGTCCAACCCCCCTGCCAAAGCAGGTCCACCTAGAGCAGGTTGCACAGGAACGTGTCCAGGCGGGTTTTGAACGTCTCCAGAGAAGGAGACTCCGCAGTAATATTAACAGTAACAGTATTGTTAAATGTTTCTTAAACGATGGGACAGAGACTGCTTTGCAGCATCCTGTTGCTCAGGAGGGAAAAGTTTATGGTCATTTGAGTTGTTCAAGTGGATAGAAGGTGCATTTCGTTCTCTCTCTGTCTCTGTGGCTACTGATGGGCTTCCTTGCCTGTCGTGGTCTGATGTCCCACTGTAACGTGGGAGGTACTCCAACCAGACCTGGAGTACCTGCAGCAGTTGACGTGGTTGTTGGCTGATCAAGTACAACAGGTCGGAACTGCTGCCTGTAGTCCCAGGACGCTTTAGTTCAGAAGAGGGAATTAGCTGCTAGATGAGATGCTGTGTAGCGTACTGGAGGGATTCAGTTGGAGCTAAGGGAGAGATTCTTGCAAGATCTTGGACAGCCTCATGTAGATTTTGTTATGACAGTCCTTGACTATTTGTTGTGTTTAAAGCAACTTTGTGTTGTTTTGATTTTTAATTGCATTTCAGCTTCCCACCCAGTGGTACAGATTTTCTGCATCTTGTCCTTGTCTCATGATACCGAAGCTTCTCTTAAGTGTCAAAAAGTCCATTGCTGCGAGGTCGGCTTTGGGTCCAGTGATTGTGAAATTTGTGAATCTCCCCTCGCATGTCTCTGAATGTTGCCTTCATGACCTCAGGCCGAGTCAAATATCACTTGAGCTATTTTTGGTAGCTGTTATTTCAGCAGCAAATTTCTACCTGAATCTCCAAGCAACGGCATTTCACCAGGACTGTGAAATTCCCCTGTGGTTCATTTCTGAATGATGGATTTTTGTCTACGACTTCCCTTCTCTTTAGAACCATGTTTAGTATAGAAGAAATAAAACAGGTTTAATGTTCCCAAGATTTAGATTTCTTTTACTGACTGTTGCCTTCTCTGTTTGTTGTTGTATGTGAAAGTTAAGAAGGCACAGCTGTGTCTTCACAGATGATAAAGTGCGTAACCCAGTTAATTTTGCCAAGATACCAGCTGTCTGGTAACCTCTTCCTCCAGCTGAACATCAGGGCTCACTCCAGGAGACCAGCTGCTGCATCCTCCACCCGCTTCAAGGGCAGGTGAGAACTGGTGTTAGTACAGCAGCAAGGTGGTGTAAACAGCCAAGCAATACAAGCGGCACACTTTGGATTTAACTGCTGAATCAGATGTTTGGTTCAGGAGAGCGTTGTTTCAGCTGCTGCTTGACCAAGGTAGCTGAAATGGCTTTTTCCTGTATGTCTTAAAGAGGCTGGTGTTGGCGAGTCGTGTGGTGGGAGCCGTACTGACTCACTTGCCGTAGTGTATGACTGCACACTGTTTGCACACCATGGTGAGACACGGCACACGTGATCGTTTCTGCTGTTCAGAAACACTCAGCCTCACAAGCACCACGGGTTTATGCGCCTCCTGTCTACGTCTGAAAGAACTGTAATTGCTGCGTGCAGAACGGTGCAGAACGGACGAGTTTGCTCTAGACTAGGATAAAATCACAGACTCGCAGAATCTTCGTGGTTGGAAGGGACCTTTGAGAGAGATTACAGCGCATTAGGTAATCTGTATTAGCTGCCTTGTGTGTCTGCTCACGCTCAGTGGTGAAATGGGATGTAACTAACTCTTCTTTCAACGAGCACTGTGCTTCTAGGCACATCTGACATTTGCCTGAGAGTAACCGTGATATATCTGATACGCTCCGTGTCCCTTCGTCGCCTGGCCTCACAGTACCCCATTTGTCTCGGAACGGCAGCATTTACTTTTCCAGAATGCAAGCAGACTGCATGATTGTTGTTTGCAAGGATTGGAGCTAAGAAGTTTAAGGCAGTTGTTGTGGTACTTTGAAACCTCAATTAAAAAGTTAAAAGTGAAAGTTACTTGGCTTGTGATTACATCAATGCTAGTAAATTAACTTGATTGGGACCATTCTGTGATACTGATGCCCGCTGCCATGGAAGATCCTGCATCCATACTGTGAAATTCTCCTTTTCTCCAGATTGGGCTTCAGGCAAGCTCTGTTGGGAATGTGCGTGTCCCATGCTCACCCTGAACTATGCCTGAGAATTGTCCGAGAGACAGCCGGCACGGGCTGAAGCCAAGCTAGGGATGGCTCCATCAAAAGCTTACTAGAATCGGGGGATTTAATTCCAGTGCCCAGGAACATAAGGCTGGTGTTTAATTTGCTCAGATGGGTGTAGTCTGAAAACTGTCCTAAAAAGACTCTTACAAATTTAGTTTTTTAGAAATACTAGGCTTTAATAAATGTTGGAGTTGGCTCCTACTCATATTAATCAAGCAATCTAAATTATAGTGTCCTATTTTTACAGAATTCATATGGTAAAATTGAAAAGGTTGTATGTGCAGATTTAGAGTAAAAAATTTTGTTCTGAATACAAAGCTATGGGGAAAAAATCCAAGTTAATGAAAGTGTTATTTAATTTGTTATGATTTTTATTTGTTTAGTAAAGTACTCCATCTGCTTGAATAAGAAGCTTCTGATGCTTTTCCTGACCTCTTTACAAGTTGTTTTTTTGCAATTATAAATTCAGTTTGTATTTAAAATGGGTATTTTATAAGGGAGTATTCCAGTGCATAGGATAAGCAAACCCAGAGCAGTGACGTTTCAGGAAGGGTTGGAACAAAAAATGCTGTAAATCTAAGGTTTGATGCTATCACTGCATCTTCCAAGTAATGCTTAAATGGTCAAGAAAGTTGTATGTGAGCATTGAGAAGAAGTTGGGTATTGGCTGAGAAAATAGCATAAGTGCAGCATAAGTATAGCATATATGAGAAAATAGCATAAGTACAGCAAAGGTATTTGCTTTCTTCTTAGGTTTGATGGGCAATGAATATACGCTAATACTTGTATATATTTTAGTAAGATTTTGATATTGTTAGTAATAAGAGAGTTACTTGAACATTGAAATATGTCGAGTCCACACTGGCGTAAGCTTAAGTGCAGTGGAAATATGGCTACTAGTTAGAGGAGAAAAGGGAGTAATTACCAATCTGGGATTAGAATTAAAAGTTGAAGCCTTACATATGATCAGTATTTGCAGAATTGTATTGTAGTAAAAATTTGGGAGAATGTGAAATGGTTACTGGTTTTATACTGCTGCGGTTTGTCTCATAGCCTTTGGCAGAGTTGACTATGAAAAATGCAAAAGTAGTTCTGCTTGGTTGTGTTGGTGGAGTGTTGTAGCACTCGTTTCTTTGTTCCAAATAGGAGTTTGTGAAATGTGAAAAAATATAGCTCCCTTAGGCAAGGCTTATTACTTCTAAAAAAAAAAAAAAAAACCAAAAAACCAATGATTTCTATGGAAGAGGATTTTTGAAGCCTTCTTCATATGGAAGAAATTAATTTTGTTTTCTCAAAATTGAGGAAAATTGATAAGCTATTTTTAGGAAAAAAGAAATTATATCCTGAAAGCAGAATAACTCTGATTTTTCAGAAGTCCTTCAGAGAGGACTTATTTGTGCTTGTGGACACACAAACGTGTCATGGATGTACAGTATTACATTGTGATTTCTGAAATGAAGTGACCATATCTATCCAAATATTAAATTGATAAGTTTATGGAAAAAGGATTTTTCTCTTCAGAGCAAAAAAAAGAAAAAATTAAAATCTCAAAATGGCATTTGTAGGTTGAAAAAAAGACTAATTTTAATAAAATTTGGAAACTGAAAAAAAACCCCACCCCAAAACAAAACCCAACCAACCAGCTTGTTACTGGTACTCAGGAATTGCCAGTCTCTCTCTGTTATGCAGAGACACAGGATGAGATGTGAAAATTACTGTCCATCATCAACAAAGTTTTGACAGCCTGTTGGAAATCCTGCAGTAGCCCGTAAGTGTTTTCAGCCACCAAACCCGAGGGACTATGACCTTTCCAGAGTGACATGGGAATGTGCCTTGGACTCCAGTAATGGTAGGGAGCACGGGCACTCCTGAAATGCAGCTATTCTTGGTCTCTGCAGGGCTGTGATCACCACCTCGCACTCTCCTGGTGGGATGCTTCAACTTTTGATGTGGTTTTACGATGTGGCTGAGTACCACGAAAATTGTTTTCACCTGCATGGAGAGGAGTACATGCTGAGGAGTTTGGAGGAGTTTGGTTTTAGTGAGATCTGGAATAGACGTATTAAACTGCAGAAATGTGAGTCAGTCCTTTGTGGTCCATCTGGAGCATCATGGCCATGCCTGGAGCATCTCTCTTATGAGGAAAGGCTGAGGGACTTGGGTCTCTTTAGTCTGGAGAAGAGAAGGCTGAGGGGGGATCTGATCAGTGCCTATAAATACTTAAAGGGAGGGTGTCAAGAGGAAGGGGCTGGTCTTTTTTCAGTGGTGCTCAGTGACAGGACAAGAAGAAATGGGCACAAACTTGAACATAGGAAGTTCCATCTAAACATGAGGAGGGACTTCTTTCCTGTGAGGGTGGCAGAGCCCTGGAAGAGGCTGCCCAGGGAGGTGGTGGAGTCTCTTTCTCTGGAGACATTCAAAACCCGCCTGGACACGTTCCTGTGCAACCTGCTCTGGGTGGACCTTCTCTGGCAGGGGGGTTGGGCTAGATGATCTCCAGAGGTCCCTTCCAACCCCATCTCATTATGTGATTCTGTGATCTGCAATGGCTCATATCTTTGGGGAATCAGTGTGCCGTCGCACTGTGCGTGTACAGTGCATCAGGACCACAGAGGAGAACAACTAAACAAATGTCACACTCGTATTTCTTTCTACGGGATGAAGTAGCACGGTGGGATGGATAAATGCTGGTTTTTGACTGACCCGCTCTGGCAGTCAGGTGGCCAGAAGAGTGTGTATGTTACAAATGTGTTGTCACTAGGTGTAGCTGAAAAAGGATCTAGAAAGGATCATCTTATGGTCGTATGGGTTTGTTTGTTTATTTATTTATTTATTTTAGTACTGCTTATGTGTTAATACAAGAGTTTGCTTCCTGTGCCATGGTGGTTGGTTTTGTATGTGCTTAGTGTAGCTTGATTTGTGAGGTGTCTGTGTTTGGCCTGATTGCTGACATTTATTTTTCTTATTTTAGATGTGCGTAATAACTACTTTATGCATGTTTTCCAGTTATTGATTTTACTGTTTGCTGCCATTGCTTCCCAACCGGTATATGGTGTAGTACTTTGTAACATATTTGTCTAATTGAGCTATAGGAGGTACATATTTTCTTTACATTGTTTTCTCCGCTTACCTAATTTTAGGTTCTGACCAAGTCATTTGGCCGTGTTTGATTTGTCTTAGGTCAGGTTATACATTGGTCCCCAGTTAGATCTTTCCTGAAAACTTAAGACTTTTGGCAAGTCAGCCTAGCTGAAGGGAGAGCAGCCACTGTATATCGTAACGTATGAGATGCAGAGTAAAACTGGATAACTGCTCAGTTGTTGTTTTCACTGTGATACGAAGCTGATGAGTTGCACCGCTTTGCGTTGTACCCTCTGACAGATTAGGTAAGTTGAATAGTAAGCATCAGCCCCTTAGAAGAAAAGATTTTTAATGCATGTGATGTCAATTAGAGTTAATGGTAATTTCAGCTTCAGTGAACTCTGTGATAGAGGGAAGGGGAAAAGGAAGATGACCAAAGAGCGTATTGTATATCAGTAAATAAAAAACGTATAATACAAAGGTGCCCAGGTGTTGGGCTGAAGAATTTGAAATCAGGTCATATGGAGAAACATCTGATTCTCTAGCTCTAGATGCTGCTGGTTGATTTACAGCCTTTAGAGAAAATTGTTATACTCCTCCTCTTCAAGGCGACTGAACTCCATAATTAGATTGAATTGTCAGCACTGTTTGCGTAATGTAAAGATGTAGCGAAATCAGCAGGAAATGAAAAAGTAAATAATCAGTAGATTGCTTGTATTGCTTGTTCAGCAAAATAAAATGTGTTTAAAAGACCAAAAGAGCAAGAAAAAAAATCTGAAAGCTGCAGTCAATACGTAGATCTGAGCTCAGACTGTCATGCTGTGCTGAAAAGTTTAATATTTACTGGTGAGTATTTATTATGCTTATAGAGCTGTATGTAGCAGGAGCAGTAGAATAATAAAACCATTATAAACTGTACTGGAAACGTGGCAGACTAGGAAGAGCTAACCTTTTTATTAAGTATGATATATCTTAAGTTTGTATGTTTTTTTTCTTTTGTTTATTTTTTAATTGGCATTTACCTTTTTTGCTCAGTGTCTTTTGGTAACCTGAAATAGCATCAAATGCTTGTAGGAGCCAAATTGCAGAGATCACCTCCTAGTCGAAACGCTGAGATCCTGTGGCTGCCTTGTCCCCTGTTCCCAGCAGCACAGAACAGGCTCTCCAGAGGTGATGGGGGTAAATGAATTTGTAGCAGATAAGATCAAAGGCAATGCTTACTTTAGAAAAGTCACAATAGTTTCTTTTATACCTCCACTGTATTTTATGGGTTAGGTTAGCCTTTTGAAGTATGAGGAAGGTGTTCGTTGGTCAATTCATCTCTTCCTAACATAGAACGCTCTGAGAGCATGTGGGTTTCTGTGACCACTGAGCCCTAGGAAAGTAAGAGCTCTTGCAACCCAGTGTTGATGGCTGACATGGTACTGATGTCTAGTGGAAAGGAGAAAACTGTTAAAATAACGTTCTGTTCTTGGTGACTTTTCTCCCATGTTGGAGTTAAAATTACATTGCATGATTGAAAAATCCTTATGGCACGGTCACTGCGTAGAGTTAATAGAAGTTTGTAGGAAGAATGGGAACACTAATTGACTGCAATTCTTTATATGCATCTGAATTTTATTTTTTTTTAAATGTAAATAACTATGCTAGATAGGAGTCCTTTCATGTGAAAGGGAATACAGTAGTTCCTCAAATAAAAAGGTTTAAAAAACTTTAAAGCAGTAAACACCCAAAGTTCATTTTATAAATGAGGATAGGGACCTAGTCCACCTAATCTGAATTTTCCTAAGTGCATGTGTTCCTTAGGTGATCAGTTGAGAGAATGCTTTCAGGAGGAGGGAGTTTCTGAATAGGCTTTGCCTTCTACTTTTCTGTTTACTGGTACTTGGCTTCAACAGGAGGTGTGGAAAATGCTCTATGAGTACACACAGTCATCAGGTGGTGTAGACACCCTTCCACACTGGGGGCTGAGCAGATCACTGCTGTAATGAGGAATTTAAATTCAGTCATCACTTGAAGACCCTGATAAATGTCATAGTGCTGTTACTGCAAGTCTTGTAAAGGTTAAAAAAAAAAGAAAAAAAAGAAAAAAAAGAAAAAAAAAAATCTTTGCATGAAGAGTTTACAGCTAACCAAGAATGAAAAGATGGGGAGGTTGAAGCTGTCTGTGTGTAGGTATGCACACATGTACAGACTTGTATTGGCCTGGCTGTTGAAGTATCTTACAAGGCAAAGGTAGGACATCTGGGCTCAGCCGTACAGATGAGGGAGGAGATTATGTGGAAGGTTAGCAGAATTAGCAATTTTGCTTTGCTTTTCTTTGTTTGAGGGAAGGGAGGTATTTCACTCCTCCTTCTCTCTTACATTTGGAAAAGTAGCCCTTCTGAAGAACCGAGCTGGTCTGGGTTTGAGAATCTGGGCTTTGTTGGCTCTCCTAGAAAGGGCTACAAATACAAAGACTGCCCATGGCCGGCTCTTACAGAAAGGAAGGGGATAGAAGGATTGTTGCTCTCTTCTCTCTTGAGTAGGCCATGACAATATATATTTATACATCTAAAAATTGATATATTTTTGCTAAACGTTTTTAAAGGGTTTTATGTTTGTATAACAGATGAGGAATTTCAGGAGCGTTTCAAGACTTTTGATAACACCACTTCACTCCCCTTGTCTAGTCGTTGAGCATTGGCTGATTTCCTGTACATAGAAGTTGTTCTGGAGAAGCATTTTGAAGTTAGGGTACATAGATGGTATTTGAGCTTAAGTTAAAACTGTTTTTTGCCTTTGAAATTTCTTTGCAATGAGTTACTGTGATGCATAGTTTAAGATTGAGGTGTCCAAAACCGCTCTTGCCCCATCAAATAACAAATAATAGTTGTTCGTTCATAATCTGTTAGTGGTAAGAGAATTCCACAATATATGCTCTTTTCCTTTGGTTAAAAAAAAAAAAAAAGTAACTTGCCTGCTTGCATGAATCCTTCTCAGAGAAAGGTATGTTAAGTAGTGCTGCTGAGAGGTATTTCTAAATGCCCTTGCTTATTTAAAAAAAAATAAATTACGTAAGTACTATTGCAGACATGGACTTTTAAAAATATCTATGTGATACTTGTTCCAGAAAAATTGGTATTAAATCATTCCATTACAGTTTCTTTTTTTTTGCCCTTATGACATTTAATTCATATTTTAATATCCAAGCAACTTTTAAATACATTTATATTTACACTGCTACTTTCACGTGGTATTGGTAGAATACTGGTGAGTGACGCTTTAAAAGGTATGAGTGGCTGGGATTACAGACCCTGTTATATCTGATGTCAGTTTTTGTGATCAAGACTGTGACTTTTATAACATTCTCTCTAAAATACTCCATTGTGTTTGTAGCTTTGTCTTTTACTTACGTAAATGGATGCTATGTTTGAACTTCTTACTCTTGAGCTTACTGTTGTATTAACAAAAACCCACCAAAAAAAAAAATCCCCACCCCCAATAACAACAACAAAAAAGCAAAAGAGTTTCCCACCTCCCAGTCACCCCCCACCAATCCTGGTGGATATTGAGGGGCATGAAGAAGGCTAAGACAGGAACGTCATGGTCAAGAGTAATCCCACCTCTCTGAGCTGTCAAAATTAAGAGCGTGGGACCTAAACTTGGAAGCAGTCTTTGGACATGTTCCTTTCTGTCTGTTGACTACATAAGTTTAATACAAGTGCCTTCCAGTTCCTTAAGTGGGATGAAGGTGAGCCCTGTGCTTTTAGACCATTCTCTTATTTTGACTATATTTGTACTCTGGGAGTGGGGAACGCTTTCCAGGTCCTGCCTCACAGCCTGTCCACGTCCTGATTGAATACCGGAGTGAGTCCTGAGCACACACTACTCTTTTCCTTTTCTTTTGCTTCTCCTTTCAACCTGAATCCTGGCTTCCAAGGAAAGGAAATACGGCCATGAAGGTGGAAGAAAGGTGTAGTGTGCCTCAGATCAGGTCCTCAGTCTGAATCGTCTTACAGCCCGTTGCAGAACACGGGTTCTCTGCAGTGTAGGTGTAGCCTAAAAAGCAGTGAAGTCTGCTTGATGGGTCATCAGCGTCTGCTGACAGGTCAAGACTTTGTCCACTGAAAATGGAAAAATGGTGGTGACTAAATAATGTTGTGACACAACGGAGGCAGAGGGGAAACCAAGAAACTTCTTTTCTACGTTTTTTGCAAAGCCACGCACACACAGACTATGTGGTGCCTAAATTTTTATTTTCCTTTTTAGAAGTAGTGGATTCAGCCTTGAAATGACTGCTGAATAGCACTTGGTTTCCGTCTGCTGGTAATGGTGTGGGAGAGCAAAACCTTTATTTTGAGGAAGTGATCTCGCGTGCTATTTTTGAGGTAACATAAGAGCATGGTTGTGCTTCAATTAGGATGGTCAAGGCCAGATGTCTGCTAAGCTTATTTCATTAGGATGATGAACTTAAAGAGGACTGTAGAAGTAGGTGGTGGTGGTGAATTTTAAGCACAGGAAGCAGCTCATGTTCAAAGAGCATCAGGGTATTTATTGTAGAAATATAATTTGAAGAAAGAAGTCTCCAACACGGAAGACTCCAGCCCTGAAAACCTGATGGTATTTCTCTGCTAACCTAAACAGATACGCTTTTACTTCCTTCCTGAGAAACAAATCTGCCTATAATTGGGAATACTGACTTCTCCAGCTACCCTTTGACATTTTTCCTGTGACAGTTTTAATATTTGTGGCTCATACGTGTGGGAGAAAAGTAGGTGAAAAGAATTGTTAAAAATGTTTGAAATTTTTTTGGCTGATCTAAATGTTGTAAGGCAATCTGTAAAAACCCCAACAGTGTAATGTCAGACCCAATTTCTCTGAAAACTGTAAGATGGAGAGAAAAAGAATTTGAGCATGATTGGAATTGTGCATAGTATTTTCATTTTTATGATTGTTTGTGCCTTAGCAGTAGAAGAAATGTGCTTTGTGAAGAAAACTCTTGCATCAGTTGGCCTTCAAAAATACTAGATTTTTCCATCTTGAAGCAAGAGAAAGTTATTCAATAGCCAAACTCAGAAGAAATGTTAACAACCAGAATTTTCTTGCAATTTGGGAAAATCTGTTTCCAAAGGAAGGCGTTGTATGTTTGGGATTTTCCACTCGCACATTAACAGTACCACTAAGAGCTTCCAGATTTTTATTTGCTTATGATGGAATTCTTGTGCCCCTTCAGAGGGACCTGTGCTCCTGGAGGGTGTAAAATTAAGACCTATAAGGAGTTCAGTATTATAAAACTTTAAAATAGGCGACTTTGTTGAAGCAGAAGAAAACACAACTAATTTAAACAGTAAAATATGCTTGCGAGTCACTAGTAACCCATGCTGAAGTCTCCTTCTGTTAGGCTAATAATAACAGCATCAGTTTTGTTACCCATTGTACTTTTCATGTTTCTTGAATTTTCCTTGACCTCTGTGACAAATACTGAGGTGAAAATGGGGTGAATCTTCTTTTGAGGTTTGTATTTAGTTTTGTTCTGAGTGATTTCCAAAATATATCAACACAGGTAGGTATTGTTTATTCCTTTCATGGGGGTAAAAAGGTGTGCAAGTTCCGGCTGTCAGGAAGGTGGAAGGAAACAGGAAACCTAGGGACTCTTGACTAAATTTTAGACTTCTATCTGGTAGGTGACATGAGTTTATAAATACTTCTGGATTAAAAGGTTATGTATTTTATCATCCAAATAGAGAAATGTTTACATGGTTTGAGTGAAGGCTTAGCATTGGACAGGACAATGTCAAGAATTATTTCTGAAGTGCCTCAGGGCGGATGGCCGGATGCTGAGGGACCTTTTGACTTCTCCAAAACACTGGCAGTTGCTTCTTGCTAATTACAATTTAGAACTGTGCTTTCTTATTTTAGACTTGTCTATTATAACAGAGTTTCCAATTGTTGCACTTAAACGTTTACCATATGATTTTTTTAAAAGTCCACTTTCATAGTATGTGTTGCTTCCAGTTAAACTTGTCTGAGAAGTAAAATTAACTCAGGTAGATCTAATGGGCACAAATAAAGTGTGAGGAGTTGGTCAAAGTCAAGTGATGTTGCAGATTCATTTCCTGGAGCATCTGCAGCCTAGGGAATTTGAGGATCCAGCTGGAGGTTGCTGGGCCCAGGAACAACTCTTGACCTTCCATAGGTGTATGACTGACCAAGTTAAGAAGCTTGTTAAATTCACTTCCGACAGTAAACATCCGTTACCTGCCAGAGCAAAAAAATTACCAGGGCCTTCAATATTCTTCACTAACAAAATCTCCTTCTAATGGGATCCCATGGCACCATGTTTCAGCTGCATAAATTAGCGGCTAAAATCCTCTTCCATCTATAATGCGGCTTGTGGATGTTGTGTCCTCATAATTGTTTACTTAAATATTTTCATTTGTGTTTCATGGGAGAGTAGTAGCTTAGTCAAATCGCTCCAAAGTTCTATCTGATTTTCCTAGAAGTTGTTTTCCCAAGCAGAGAAAAAAGCAGATTAAAAAAAAACAGGCAAGAAACCTTCTTAGTGAAATGAGAGCACGTCATCCAACTCTAGGAGTGTCATTTTCATTATAAAAGGTGAGTTGTTCAACACTGTATTGATTGAGGATTTTTCTAGCAGTTTGCCAGATACCTGGCACCAAGAGTAAAATTTATTTTATGCTTTTCTAGTGAAAAAGAAATGGGAAAACTTTGAAAGAATAATTTTGTTGGCTATTTTTTGAAAGATAACTTCATAGTGAAAAATAAGGAGTACAGCAAAGCAGAGAGAGAGAGAGCACGTGTACCACACTGACCTATTTAGTCTGTATTTCATCTGGTTGTGATAATCCTGGATAACACTCCTTAATTCTGCTAAGACTATTTACAAGAAGCTGTGGTCTTTTTTTTTTTTTTTTTTTTTTTTTTTACTTTTTTAAAATGGTTTGAAAGTAATACTGTTTTAATGGTGTTGGATAATCCGGAGTTTGAAAAGTAGTCATACTTTGAGAACAGTAACAATTGACAAAACTGACTTTTCAAAACTGGAAAATGAGTCAAACGCTCTGGAGGTGAAATAGTTGTATTGTCCAGATGGAGGCATCAAGCCTTGCAGGCCTCCTCCTGGAATAAACACCTTTACCTCTTGTGAACATGATACTCCCCCCTTGCCCGGTATGAGTTATACTAAAATTACCTGCTGGCTGGGATTAACTGGTTTGTTTGCACTAGATTTGGGGGTGAGATCACAGCTCTCCCCTTCTTGTTGTTGGTTTAACAGCATTGGAGTTAAACCAGCTTTTGCTGTGTGAGATGTTCGTTTCCTATCCATGACTGTTGTCTTTCCTCCTCGGTGAGGGGGAAGAACTCTTGGTTTTGTTCATAGAAACATGCTTTACTGCTTAATTAATATTGAAACGAAATGTTTCCACATTGATTCATGTCCATGAAAAAATTTAAGTTTCTCTAAATGCTTCCCTACACTTCCTAGGTTATGCTTGAGGAAAAAAATAGTTTGTGTATGTATATGTACATTTTCTATAATTTTTGGCTGATAGAATAACTTCAGAAGTTGACTGGTTGAATATTAGACACCCTGTTATTGTGCCAGTGCGGAATGGCAAAGATCCCCACCTCCTCCTCTTGCACATTGAGACAGCATTTTCGGGTAAAGGGGATGCTGACATTCTAATTTCCCATTCTGCTGTCTGCAGTAATGAATTTTCAGTATGCTAATGAAAAGTCTAGGAAAATTGGAAGGCAGAAGCTGGCAGGTAAAGATGACAAATTTGTTTTGGCTTTACTATTGGCTAAAGGAGAGCTGGAAACGGCAGACCCTGCCAGACAGAGCTTCCTGGCAAGGAGAATTGACCGATCTCATACCTTTGGAAAAAGCACTCTGTATGACTAGATGTGATAGAAAATTCTTTCTTATTGCGTCTGGGAAATCGTTTGCAGCCTGTTACCATCAGTCTGGAGATTGGAATGTTCCTGCCTCTGCGACTAATTTACATCCTGGGCCAAGACACAATAAATAAGATTGACATAGAAAGCCATCAGTGATAGTCATCCTTTTTTGTTTTAAGTCTGGTGATTACATAGGCTTAAAGTGGATTTTGTCTTTTTATAGTTCAGTCTTTTCTCTTTTTTTAATTACTGCTTTCCATTTCCTCCATACCTTTGTGTCCCAGATGAACCTTGGCTCCTTGCATTGTGTTGGACTGCAGATGAACACCTTGCAAAGAGTTTTTCTTAGGCTTTGTGGCAACCACGCAAACTGAATTGCAGAAGAATACTTTGAAAACGGTCAAAACAAACTTGGTCTGTTCTTGCATTTTAGGCTTATAAATGACTCTTGTTAATCTCATGATATTATTACATTTTTTTAAATCTTTTTGCAGCGGCTAGTATCTATTGCTGTAATGCAAGAACAGTGTGATCTTATGACTGGTGAAGTAACTGCTATTTCAGTCAGACTTGTTCAGTTTATTTGAAGGGACACAAAATCAGGGAGACCAAATTGGCTGGAGGAGATAAGTTACTCCTAAAAGTCATTCTAAACAGGAAGTTAAGGTGAAAAACCCCCAATCCGTTATGGAAATGGCTGTTTTACTATTAAGCAGAATAGTAATGCACTGTGAGCCGATGTTGAAGTGAGTAAATAGGAAGAAAGTGTCGTGGCACTTTTACATACTAACAGTTTGACCTGTATTAACTACATTGATTAACTACACACACTAAAGATGCTTGCACAGACCTGAGTAAACAGTAGCAGCGATCTAAGCTAGTACAGAACACGAGTATTGGTTGTCGTCAAAGATTCCTTTTTATATTGACTGTAATTTTTACCAAGTGATACAATTTTTTTCTGACTATAAAAATATAATTGATTAATAAATACTAAAAGAAATCATCTAGTTCCTCGAAGAGGGGAAAGGATTATAGATATAGGGTTGTTTTTTTTTTTTAATTTGTGGTTCAGTTGTGGTGAAGAAATAGTCTTTTGCCAGCCTTTCTGTCTCTTTCCAGCTTGAGGAATATTTCATTCCCTACTTAGGATAGCTAAGCAGTCAGTTTGGCCATTTAGAAAACATCATCCTGATGCTACAAAGGTTGGATAGACTTGATGTTCCCTTCCAGGTATGTTTCAGAGTGCAGAAACTAAAACCCAAAGTGATTTAGATGGCATCTACTTGAGCAGCTACTTTTTCTGCGTGATCCAACACGACAGTTGAGTGCAGTTGGTCAAGTCATGGTAACAGTTCTTGACTCTAAATGTCTGGGGGCTACTGGTGGGCCTTTGTGTTGTAGGATGGTAGGAGGGCTTCCTCCTCCTTCTGACAGATGTGGAGTCAGTTGACCTTCCAGTGATAGTTAATTTTTTTCACTTCATCTTCTTTCTGAAGGAATCAACTTTTATTAAGTATAGAATTAAAATCACATCTTCGCACTAAATGGCAAAACAATACAAAATTATAGTGTTAATAAATTCCTTTGTTTCATAGTGTGAGTCTTCATCAGCGGTGATGATGGAGGCCTGTATTTTTTTCACTGTGGTTTTATTTTAGAAACACAGTTCCATTGGAAGACTGCTTGAAGTTATTGCAGGTGCTCTTTGTGCTTTTGCTTAGGGAGAAGGAGTTAGAAGTATCACTTTCTAACAGTTACGTCCTTTTCCTAAGGTGATCTTTTATGTGATTTGAGTTGGAATACTAATAGCAATTTGCTTAGAATTTGAATACTAATAAAAACAGAAGAGAAGAAGCCTAAATGTCAGTGGTGTTCCCACTTTTACCTGCCCTGCCTTTTGGGAGGGTGGTCTTCAAGGTCTGGGGGTGAAGTTTGAGGGAATTTGAATCAAGAAGCTGGCCAGCCTGGGAAAGCATATCCCTGTTGTTCCTACTGCACAGCTGTAAGATTTCTGCCCCTAGCAATGCGACTCCTGTAAAAGCTGTGCTTCCCAATGCCAATTCTGGTTCTGGAAGCTGTGTAATGGGATGCCTCTTAAAAGTAGTTAGGTAACAAGATGAAATCCCTCAACACTTTCCAGTTTCTCATCCCTGGAAGAGAGAAGTTGCAGTTGGCTATTTTAACTTCTTTCTGATTTATTTATACACTGAATCCATTTTCTTGGTGGGAATACATATTGCATTCTGGCATTGCTACTTCACATGTGGCTCAAGAGGCTCAGATCAGGTTCCTGAATGTGGAATTAATCTCATTCTCTGGCTATTTCTGCATCTCTTCCCTCATCCTGAACTGTATCAGGTCAATGCCAGGTTTCCGCTGGATTAAAACTTAGAAGAGTCGAATAATATTAACCTTACCTCCCAGCTTTCTACATTAAAGATATTGAGCAGTGTTTTTGGATCTCATTTTGAGAAAATGAGATTCAGTGAGTGAAATAACATCTTATGGATGGTAATAGTTAATGGTTATTAGAGAGCTTAGGGTTTGTTTTGTTGTTTAAATTTAAATAATGTTATTTATTTTCTTCACGAAGTAATTCCTTGCTGAAATAACACTGTGCGTGCTGACAATTGCCCTCATAGTGAAGCTTTAGAAAGAAGTTTTTGTTAATCAATACTTAGTTGTTTGAAATATTTAATAGATATACAGCGTTGAGATTGATGAAAGAGAAGGTGAATTTACTCAGCTGAACTTCGTTGTCAGTATTTCCCAAAAGTAATTTAGGGCTCCTTTTTGAAGATTGAAGCATTAGATTGATACACAAATACACACTGAAGTATAGCTACGTGGCTCTTTTTTATCAAACTGCTGAATCAATCTTGCTTGCTTTGGCACCCAAATTCTAGATACTCAAATGAGAGGCTTAAAAGTATTGAAGATTAAATCTTCCAAGATAGCTTTCAAATCCTGTTTCCTTCTTGGCGGCTGTAGCAGATGCCAAACATGGCTTCTCTCCATTTATTAACTTTATACGTGTATTAACTGTTCATTTGCAAAAATGTGTGGGTACAAATTCTGTGATAATGTGACATCAGTCAATAATAGTCCCATGAGATGCTGCCTGCTCCCTGGCTGCTAATCTAAAAAGGTGGACTCGTGAACTAGCAATTGATGGGGAGTAGGTGACTATATATAATTATGGTGCTTATCTGTTGTTTCAGATGATCATAGAAAGTTCGTATGCTTCACTTCAGAGGACGGGCAACCGATGTCTGCTGTGCTCCTTTCTGTCTAACTGGGACACCTCCATTTTGCCTAATGGGATACTTGTTTTGGTAGCAATTGAGCAACGGTTGAGCAGTCCATTCCCAAGCCTTTTCTCCCCCTTTATTGGATCTGTCTTTAAGCCTGGATGTACAGTAGAGCTAGCCGACTCGGTATCAAGGGATCACGGTGGTTCCCTATGTAATTCTGAGTCTTCTCTTCTGTAATGGAGGAGAGGATTTGCCCTAAAAAAAGAGCAGTAGTAATGTCGACTGTTCTTATTTTTACTGCCGTTGCATCATTGTGATAAATGTCTATGAAACCTGTATTGCTGATTATTCAGACAAATATCAGTTTTAATGGTACACAAAGATAACAGTCTACTTTTATGGAAAAAATACACCTTTGGAATCGCACAGTGTGAAAAATAATTCACAAAAAAAAAAAAGTAATGGAAGGAGAGGAACTTCTGAAAAATACTTGTGATAGAAGATCTCTCTCTGCTAGGTCTGTGATTTTGAAGTGTAAAGCTCCTATGGGTGCTGCTGGAAATGTACACCTGTGCAGGGAAAAACTCTTTGTCAGAAAGCATTTTGGCTGCCTCCTTGCCATTTGGCTCCTGAGATGCCAAATATGTGTGAACAGAAGTGGGAGCTGAAGGACTCGAAACTCCCAGGTTTCTAACTTGAGTCTCTAACTTTCGCTGTAAGGGAGATACAACTTCTTCCCTTGCTCCACAGCTGTCAATACAGAAGATTTTCATGGGTAATATTCCACTGACATACAAATATAATTTAAATATAGTATTGAAATCCAAGGTGGATTTATAGTTGTCACTGCTTTTTATTGTCTTAGTCATCACTCAGTTTCGTAGCTACTTCAAAAGGGCACCACTAAAAATTGATGCTGTTACTTTTCACTGTATTTATGACTAGTTCTGAACCATTACTGCTTGTTACAATTGGCCTTTTCCAGGGACTGTAACTGAAAGCCATAGCTAAACCTTTCTGTTTTCCCTGGATTTTTATGCAACTGAAGTCAGATGCGGGGAATTTGGACTCTGACATTACCCCTTTTGGTCACTCTCTCTGTTTCATCAGGTCCATATGTTTGGGTTTGGTGGCCCTTTTGAAAATTATAGAATCATAAAATGCCAAAGAATTTTAGGATGCTCCTCATACCATGGCCATGGGAGTGGGATTTTTCCTCTGGACAGTTCAGTCTTGGTGGTTGCACAGATGTTGTTACAAGGATGGTGGTACTTTGCTCTTCTGAATCCCAGTCAGCTCCTGAGCAGTAGTATTTTTGTAAATAGTAAAGTCTCAATCTTGATCTCACTGAGGTTAGTGGACGTATTTCTCTTTGATTGTAGGATCTTTTGTTTGGACTCTAGGTTTTTAAGGAGACGGAAACATGCAAAGATGTAACTGTTCATATTAGTATTAACTGAGATGATTTGAACCCCACTGTTCCGTATTTAGTCAAGTAACAAAATACTTATGCTTCGCAGTGGTGCAGCACGTTTGGGTAGCTGTGTCACTGAAGATGTTCCAGTGTAAAATTGATGAGCTCTAGTATAGAATTGAGTCATTAATATCTTACTTTTCTACTGGTTTTGTCACGCAAACTCAATAGAATGAAATATAGAAGTTTCGCTTTTGGCATCAAAGTTCTCTGGGTTTTCTTAATATATCTTCCACGATGACAAAATCAAGCGCTATCACTGGTCATCTTATTTTGTGCCTTACAACACTGGCTGTTCTTACAAAAGCTTGCATTTCTGGTTTTATATGATTTTATAAGAATCCATGTCTGTATTAGAGAAGGTAAGATTTTGACTTGGATGCTAAAAAAAGGAAATTTTGGTACTATAATAGCTGAAGATTCCAGAGATGAAAGCAATGGACAAGAGGCTATTAAAAAAAAGAAAAAAGAAAAAGAAACAGAATGAAACAACCTTATGAATTTTAAGCCATTCTTTATTTTTCAGTGTTGGGAATAGTCAGAACTTAAAAATCTAGAAAGATTTTGAAATTTGAAGGCTAGATTCTCTCCAAGTCACAGGAAGTTGGTATGACTTAAAAAGAGTAACTGTAAAAAAAAAAAATAATTCCCCAAATGTGGCTTCTACTGGTAGCTTTAGGTTACACAGCAAAAAGAGGGCTTGCCCGGATTTATCTCTGGGGTATTTGTAGAAGAGGACAATTCAAAGTTGAGGCTTGGTGAACAGGGAGGGCTTGGCAGAGTCTGTGCTGATTGATGGTGACGGGTAAAACCAAAGGTACTTGCAGTGCCAGGTATTGTTTCAATAACTATGGGACCAAAATGATTGTATTTCCCTTTTGTAACAAATAACTAAAACTGGCAATGTTGGAAGAGATTAGAGAAATGGTGGATATTTTATTGTTATTATTAATCTTATCTAAAATGAAGACTTTACCGTGCAGACAATTTGAATAGCCGGGGATGCATGGGGTTTTATAGCCTGCACTGTAGGATGGAGTCAGTGCATTTATTATTAAGCATCGGATGAAAAAAAAAAAAGATTATATTAAAAGTATGAAAAGCACCTCCAACAGATGATTGGAAAGAGATTAAAAGATGAAATACTCACTGGTCTCTGTGTCAGTCTTATGACCCGAATTCTGAATATCTAAGCTATAATGCAGTATTTTAAAGACGTTGCTGAAAAATTAAAGGAAATTAAAAATCATGGGTTTGTTTTTTCACTTAAAAAGGAGAAATCTTCTGGTTTACTTGCTGGAATAGCAGAGGATGCTGTCAGACTCTGGAGTTCCTTGTGTCTAAAATGACCACTAAGCCTGCGCTGAAGTAATGGTCATTGTTAAACCTCAGTGGGCTGAATCGACAGCTGCCACCCAGAAGAAATTTCTGTCGTGCTTTTAAATCTCTAATGTTTTACAAGGATATGTACATTCAGGTCTGCTAGGTGTCTTAGATCGTTCCCATGGCTTCATTTTAGTCTACATAATAAATGTGTTGCATTCATCGTGTGAAATTGTTGTTGGGACCTGCCACAGAAGAGGAAGAACACAGCTGACTGGGTTTAGTGTGTTCCTTACACAGCACTGAACGTATGATGTGGCGTGTAAGAGCCTGTGCTGATGCAGGAGCTGACCTTATCAAAGGAGAAAATAATTCCAAAAAAAAAAGTATGGATCTTCCTAACGGTTTTATGTAAGAGCATGGGGGAAAAATTGAGTTATGCCTGGAACATGATAGTCCGTTTCATTTCATTGCTTTTGGCCTGGTTTGTTGTTTTTCTTCTGTTGAGTAGTGATGCAAGTGCCTGGGTTGCACTAACTTTGTTCTAAGGAGGATCTAGCTTTGCCAAAGGAGTTGAGTGGACACGAGGCACACCCATCGTTATTATTTAAATGTTTACATTACAGTACTGCTTGGATAGGTGGGAGGTGAGGATGCATCTGTGTCCTGTATGAAGGAAACAAAGCGCGTGAGAATGTGCGGAGTGATGGGATGAAAAGACAATTTAAAAAGAGAACTAGGGAGATATGGCAGGCTATAATGTAAATCACACTTATGAAAATGCAGTTTGTGAGCAAGACTCTTGAGTGGAAAAAATTAGATATGTTGTCAGTTTTTCACTCTGTAACTTCACCATTTTTGTCCATTTCGACATGAAAATGGTCTGTTTTCAATAAGCTCTGTTGGTAGGTATTGTTTATCACAGGGCTAATTGCAGAAGATAAATAGGTTACATTAATACAGAAATTCATATACACACCATGTGGAATGTCATTACATGTTTCATTTGTAACTTTAAAACGTCTCTTATGAGAGGCTATATTGCTAGTGAGGACGACCTAGCTCATCAACAAAATCCTCCAGTTGCATGTGTTACAAATTGCAGTTGATATTTTTCCCCCTTTTTGATGTATTTGTACACCAGCTACACTGTTTCTGAGATCTGAGGAACCCTCTTTTTTCTAGTTCTTAACCATGAAGTTCGTAAGCCGCAGACAACAGCTTTGTAATACGGAAATTAATGTAAAATTCAAATAAGGAGTGGTTTTGTGCTTTCAAAGCTGTTTAATGTTTGTCCTGGTTTGAGGTTAATATGCAAAAAAAAAGAAAAATAATTTGGCAGTTTCAGTTTTCCAATTATTGTTAAATGAACTTTTCAGTATAACTCAAAAGATTATTTTTTTTCCTGCCATTTTTCATCCTCATTCAGAATATATAATGGAGATTTAAAATTGAGTAACAATTGCAAGATCAGACTTCTTAAACAGAAACAAAAAAAATTACAAAACCTTTCTCCACATCATTCTGGCGTGTGGTGTTAGTTGTAATTCTGCCTATTTTGTTACGGTAAGTGCCTGTTCTGAGTTGAGCCTGATACCACCAAATTAAAAAGTTGGTTGACTAGAAGATTATATACGTTAAAAGAAATGATATAAATATATAAAACTGTTCTTTCATAGCCTTTATTTCTTTAAAAATTTTATTTCTTTGCCTAGGTTGTTTTTTTCATTTATGCTGTGTGAAATTTTCTGTATTTGTTTTTTATTTCTAATGTGCGAACAAAAGTCATTTGGAGTCAAATAGCGGAAAAAAGTAGGCATGCTTTTCGAGATAGCATTCTTGTCTTTTTGTTGCTCACTTCTGTGAGTTTTCAATACCACTCATGTCTAAGGCTAGCAGAAAGCCTTAGAAAATGTAATAAAATTATCTGGATAGGGAGAACATTCTTCTTCCTCGGTGCAGCTCTTCTGGAAACTGCTTTTTCTTTACCACAGCGTTTATGAACGTCAGAAGCCAATCTTTGAACAATGGGGATCCTTCTCCTCTCCCTGGCGGGGCTCCAGAGGGGAGCCATACGTTCACATTCTTCCATGCCTGCTTGAAAGTCAGCTGAGGAAGTTTCAGTCTTCCTGCTAGGCAACACGGAAAGGTCATCGTGCTCTTTTGGGGGGAAGGAATCGAACCCAAGGGTTCGCAGTGCCACACATAACTGTTCATAAAGGCAGCACGTTGTTTTATAGAACGGTTTGTCTTCCCTTTATCCCCACGTTTTTTTTATCTCCGTTTTCTGCTGCTTGTTAATGTGCAGGCAGAACCTGCAAGTTGGCTTGATTTTATTTAGGCAACTGTATTTGCCTCAGGCCAGTGTTGTCACACTTGGGAAAACGGAGTCAGCAATATGGTTGACCTTTAGGTAGGTCATAAGCATGAATGGGGCATGAAAGGGGAAAAAAGAAAAAAGAAAGAAAAGAAAAATGGTATATCTGTTCTGTAAAAATGATGTAAACCTGTGAGTAGTGCTAGAATACACATTTATTATAGGTTATTCATTACTAAATTGTGAATTATTTCACACGTATGTCCTACTTGAATAAGTGTGTTTCATCCTAGTTATTTTGAATGTTTGATATTCTAAATTACTGTAGGTGTCATCCCCCCCGCCTTCCTGTTTGAACACCATGTGGTTTGCTTAAGAAGAATAGAAAATAATTACTAACACCTCAACAGTGCATAGTTTTAAGGAAAAGTGACCTCTGCTGTAATTCTTAATCATTTCCAGGAGTACCTAGCAAAACAATTTTCTGAATGTCTCTGCGAGAATGCAGGTAAACCCTTTTTCCTTGCTCACTGGATTATCATGAATGGCAAAGTTAGTGTATGTGGTAATGCTTAACTCTTAGAGTAAAATTTTGAAAGTAATTCTGTCTGGACCTTTGCACCCAGCTGAAGTTCCAGTTGAATCTCAAAATTACCCTTGCTAAATTATCAGCCTCAGTGGATTTTACACAGAGGTAAAATGACATCTGTTTTAGGAGACTGAGGTCGAAGGAGGTGGTTGGAGTATGTCCAGGTGGTAGCGTAGAATCCCTGCCGGGGCAAATGGCTTTGTGTTGGTGGTGACGGTGATGCACGAAGGGTCCGTGTACCATACCTGCGTGTGTTGGCTGCTGCTGTGCAGCAGGGCTTGCTCTGGTTTTCCTGCCCTCGGAAAGCCCGTGCTGAGCTCTGCAGCTTTCTCTCTGCAGCTCCCAGGGGCACCACCTGCAGTTAGCATAGCTGAAGCTCATTTCACATCAGCTGCCTGTGTAGAGATTAATTTTTGCTAAACAAACTGCTTGTGGGTTTATCTTATTCTGTTATCTATTAATGATACTGTTTCCTGTATTGTCTCATGCGGGGTGGGGTGCTTAGACATGCTGAAGCTGTTCCGGTGAGGTGGTAGGTGTATGTGGGTCAGCCTTTCATCTGCAGCTTAATGGGGTGCATCCAGCCGGGACCTGACAAACGACTGGGCCCTGAGGGTGCCACCAGCCCTGACTGTCCCTGCCCACCACCCCGGGGCTCCCCCCACCTGCCCACATCCCAGGAGCCCATGTCACTCCTCGGGGCCACCAGCCCCTGCCCCAGTGACACCACAGCAGGGCTGCCTTCCAGCTCCACACAGCCCGGCCCTGCCCGGCCATGGGACCCGCTGGGCTGGGACCGCATGTGAGCCCATGTCCCAACTCAGTCTCAGCCTGCCACCATCTCCAGGGAGGTGCCTGGTGGCTGGGGCCGCCCTGGCAGTGCCCCCCAGCCGCCCTGCTCCTGGTTGAGGCAGTGGGACGGGCCCTGGCTGCCAGGCCCTGCCCTGACGGACCCTCCATGGGGAGCCCCTGATGCCCCTAGCACCCAGGTTACTGCTGGCTCCAGCTGTGCCCTGAAATGAAAGAAGTTGACGAAAAAAATGCAACAACAGGACCTTCTTCCCCAAATTTCTTTTCTTGGGCAAACAGTTCAGCTGCAGCGTTGTTGGACAGCCAAAGACAAATGCAGAAATGCCGCAGTAGTCGCTTAGATTCCCTCCTTGTTTCTCTCAAGATGGATGTGATCATTCAAATGGTCCCTGTCCTTTCTCATGCCCCTTCCTGGCACCAAGATAAAGTCCTTTTTTCTTCTTGGACTACTTCAACCAGAACACGTTTCCATTTGTTTTAATTTCTTCTGCCAAGCGTTATCTACCTTCCAGCTGCAGTGAGACAAGGTCGCCTGAATCTTTCACTCTGTCTTGGGAGGTTGGTTTGTTCACCCCATGGCTCCTGGACCCCAGGCAGGGCCGTTACCTTTTGCTCTCTTCTGTCTTGCACTGGAGATGGGGCTTTACGGACTACAGGATGAGCTGTGCCACACGATACTGTATGTCAGTACCCTGCTAATTAATTCTCTGATGGCGAGAACCAGGGGGAGTGATGGCAGAAGCCTTCCCTTAATGAAGGCTATTTGCGGGGCTGGAAAAGTGCAAGAGAACCGTAACTTGTGTTTACAAGTGCACTTACAGAACAACAGCTATTGAAAAAAGGCAAAGAAATTGCATTACCTGGTCCTGCAAGGAGGAGAGCTGGGTTTGGAGAGTTTGAGTGACTTGACTGATCATAAGTTAAACTAGTTAAGCTTTTGTGGCAAAGAATGAATATAAACAAATTGGTTTCTTTACTGCTACAATCTTTAATAACAGCATGTGTGCAGCCATGTTACGTTCTGTTGCAGTGAACTAAAATTAAGAGACATTAATCTCCTGTAAACACGTAAAACCATTTATAAAAAATGGGAAAACACTGGCTTTCACAATGACGAAAAAAAGAACTTTGTACTGCAACTAACTAAAAATTAATTAGAGAATTACTCTAAGACAGGTACACAACTTCATGGCTATAAAACTTAGGGTGAAGATGTGACACCTGTCTTCGAGAGCTTCACTGTTGGCGTTGGCACAGCTTATTCTCACACACACCTCTAGCTCACGTGGTTAAATGTGTTCTGTAAGTGGAGCTGTGATGTTTAGATGCATCTCAATTACATCACGTTTGCGAGTTTGCCTCTTGTGTATCCATTCCTTCTGCCGACGTTCATGTAACACACAGGAAAAGGGACACATCCTGTTACCTGAAACAAAAGCTCTGGAAACCAGGAGCAGTTTAGAGAGGAGGTACTGCTTTATTCCAGGTGCTAAGGGGAAATCCACAAATCTAGCACACGTTACCAGGGACATTCACCCATTATTTATACACAAAATCATGGAATCACGGAATTCTCAGAGTTGGAAGGGACCTCTAGAGATCATCTAGTCCAACTCCCCTGCTAAAGCAGGATTGCCCAGAACACAGAAAGATTCTCGTTATCTCAAGATTCTCACAAAAGATTCTCATTATGCTGCCTACCTAATACTATGTATTAATACTCCATCTCGGCTTACTTATTCATTAGGATGACCCAATAGCCCTTTTTGCACATGCCTATTAAATTTTGCAGTGTCTGCAAAACACTTCTGTGCAGACTTGAGTTCCTCGGTGGTGGTTTGGGTAGGGGTACTCTTCCTCACGTTATCCTTTTAAGGTATTGAGTCATCTCAGGATAGTAAAAGTTTGCTGTAAGTTTGCCAGCTTCTTGAGGATCATAAGGATGTTCTTTGAAGTAGCCACAGCTCTGTCCTAATTGGTACAGGAGTATATACTTTAACATATGAGAGACCCTTGAGGTGACTACTACTTCTTGTTATCCCATCCTTATCACTATCAGCTCGGTGACCAACTATTTTCTCACACAGTAAGAAGCTCAGTAATTAACTCATTTTAGTTAGCATACGGTTATAAACAAAGCAGAGGCCTGGCTTTGGTAACAGTCATGTTGGTATGAGGGGTGCAGTGGCTGGAGCATTTAATACAGGACCAAGAGGAAGATCAAAGTGAGAGCATAAGGATTGGAGCATCAAAAGGATGGAAACACAAAGAAGGAATGGTGATTGACTGGCAAAAAAATGAAAGAGGGAAGACTCAGTGGAGTGGAGGGGAGCAGGAAACCAACAATAGGACGTTTAAAAGCTGGGGGGCAGGGGAAGGAAGGAGAGTCACAAAAGGCCAGGTAGTTGCAGAAGAGGAATGAGAAGAGCTGAAGTAATGGTGGGGAAAGAACTTTGGATAAATACATCCTGGAAGCCGAGCCCGAGAATACTTGGTTTGCACACAATTTTTCTGTCCAAAAATACATTCTAACTGCAGACAGTGTGTGTCATCCTCCTTTCGTGGCTTTTCTGTGTAGAAGATAGAAGCCTTTTTATTGTCGTCATGTGCTTCATCAGACAAGTGGTGGAAAGAGCAGGCCTATGTCTCTTATCAGAATAGTTTAATATTTTTTTTCCTCAGTTTTAAATTAAAAGTCCTTGCTAAAAAACTGTATGATTACAGGTCAAGCACTCTGATTTGGAATAGGAATTGGTAGTATTAAACTTGCAAATCCATGATAAGAATTTCAGCAAATCTTTATGGTTACATCTGGCCAAAAGAGTACAAGAGTGGGCCTTTAAAACAGACTAACTAGGTGTTAATAGCACTCATGAAAATTTAACTGCGGGATTTAAAGGGCTTGTCTATACATACAGTTACTGGATTCTTTGAATGGAGGGGTTGCTTCCAGAAGAATGGTTTATTTCTGTTGATCTTAATCCACTATAATCTAGTTTGTCTGTCCATTCAGTTTAAACTGGAATAACATAAGGCGACAGTGTTCATCAATTTAGGTGAGATTAGTTTAAAAATATTATGTTACATTTGTCGTATTTCTTTACTACTTCAGGAGCAGGTGCTCCTTCTTTTTTGATTTATTCTGTAGCTGTGAGAAGTAGGAATATTGCTAAAAAAAAAAAAAAAGCGAGAAAAAGTAACATTTCTGAAATTGCAAATTTAAAAAAGTTACAGCAAAGTTCCCAGATTGTGGAAACGAACACTTTTGTCGGGAGCTAGTTCAGAGGAATTGTGCCTGACTCCTAGGCAGCATGGACCTTGTTGAATGAATGAGGGTGGGTGTATGGCTGACCTGCAGCTTTCTGTCTCAGTTCCTTCCCAGACCAGTTGAGGGTTTTTTTTTTTCCTGTTTATGGGTCTTGCATCATAGACACTAGGGTGATAAAATCGTATGCTAAGATTAGTATTGGAGGGAGAGGTTCTTTCTGTAAATTTTCTGGAGAAGTTTCATTCTGGAATTATATTTCTCTTCTATGATCCCATCATGTAACAACCTAGATTCTAATTTTTTTTTTTTTTTAATATATATAATTATTAAATTTTTATTAAGTCTATATTAAATATAGGTAAATTAAACTAATATTTAATTTTATAAACATATGTATGCTTTTGGGCAGACGTGTTGCTTTGCTTTCTGTATTCATTGCTGGTGAACTGGGTGGTACAAGGAGAAGTACAAATAGAGGTGTAAGATTATTTTCATTTACTTCCTTTAACCTTTTGCACGTGGGGGCTTTCATTTAAAGCAGTTCTTGCAGAAGTTTTGCCTAAAGATAAAAAAAGAAAAAAGTAATGTTTATGATGTTTGCAATAGCTGTCTGTTCCCATGGTTTTTGCATACTTAGCACTCGATAGCAAGTAGAAGACAATCAGTGACTACCACAGTATAAACAAGCTAACAAAGAAATACAATAAAATGTTGTTATTCTTTCCCTGTCTTTCATCTTCTAACTTTCCCTTGCCATACTTAGTTGTGTGAAGACAGAGAAGAGAAATACGGTTCCTGCTGTAGTGCAAACACAGGGCCCAGTCAAGTGATGGGCAGATGCAGCCACGTTTACCCTCAGAGTACAGTAACAAACTGTGTCTGATGGCAACAGGCAGGAACAGGGGACACGCTGTCTGTAGGGAAGTATGTGAATAGCTTTGGTAGCTTGGTTATTATTCCATTTCATATAAAAATACTTAGTTTTAACTACCTGTATACTTAGCTGTGCTCAGTGTGAGTTCTAATCTCTAGAGTTTTCAGTGTATTCACAAAATACTTAAGAACATTTAATGTGGCCACGAGCCAGTACTCTGTTAACTGCTAGTTTCCTAAATATGTATGGCTAAGGACCAATGGGTACATTACCGCTTTTCATTTATAAGCACTTTATTTCTGATTGAAGTTTAAGATTTTTTTATTTTCAGGGGGATTCATTTTGAATGTGGGTGTGTTTGTGTATTTATAACTTTCCTTTCCGAAGATATCTACGCTAGCCACTTTGAACAGGGCTTGAGCTTCTGCTTGCTGTTGGTAACCATGACTCATCTGTGTTATTTTTAACATTTCAGACATGAATGTATTTTTTCCTAAATGATTCTGATTTTTTTTTTTTTCCCCGTATAGTTGAGTTTTTCATTTTATTTACCATACGTCTGGAAACCTGGGTTATATATCTCTAACCCGGCAAGCTGCCTAGAATTGAGTATTTTAACAATCGCTATTGTTGTGTTGTAACTGGAGCTGTTAACCTGGGGTGACATTCTTGCCCTTGATTAGTCAGTAGGCTTTGTGCAGCTGTTCTGGGCGGGATTTGGGGAGACAAGATCCATCACACCTACAGTGCCTATGAGTTCCTGAAGACGAGGAATGTCTCTGCTGTTGGCTGTGTGATTAAAAAAAAAAAAAAAAGACATATCCTTGAAACTCGTGGATGGAATTAGGTTTGTAAACACATCCAGAGTCCTGCAGATCTGCTTCAGGTCTTCACTGGACTGACTGAACCAAAGAATTAGACAAGCTTGGGTTCACTTCTTTTTAACTCGTCTAGGAACATTGTCAGAGCCAATCTTAGGAAAATGGTTCCTTCATAAACAATCATATTTTCACAGAAGCTGGAACTTCTGCTGTGCCTACCGTTCTCAATAATGCTTTGCAAAATCCAGATTTTTCTGAATAAGCTTCCTCTCCCTCGGTGGCATTGTCCTGTGTGTCCCTTGGGGATTTTGGAGGCGATCCTCAGCACTGTGTAATTGATTCAAGAAAATACTGATCTGCCTGGGAGACTGGTCTCTGATCCTCCCTTTAAGCTTCAAAACGTTAATAAATACTGTATTCTTGCCTTTTTTGTGTGATGGTGTACAAGCTCAGTAAGCTATTAGCCCGTAAATGTTTGCCTCTGCAAAGATAGTGATGCCAGGCCTGCCTGTTAGATGGCTTTTTCATTCTTTACCTTTTTTGTTATTAATATTCAGTGATCTTTAATTCTTTTGTCATAAAAGTGTAGTGTATCAAAAAATCTCTTTTAGCACAAGCATCCTTTTTGCTTGAAAGATCTTGTGCAAGAAAGACCAGTCCTGCTCATTGATTTGTAAGCCACGGACCACTGCTGCAGCATCTGCTCCAGTTACTCCTTGTTTCAGGTTTATGGTCTATGTAACTGCAAATCTAGTATTCTTTCATGAGACTTGCAGAAATTGATATTCCATGTGGTACTCCAGGTGTAAGAAATATATAGTCCCATTCTGGCACGGGGACAGTTCCAGAAGGTCCCTGTTTTGGGGCTTTGCTGGGTCATGTCTATATGGGGGTAATGGGGCACCTTTGCCGAAGATAAGTTTCATCCATACCTTCTTAATTTTTTATTTTTTTTATTTTTTAGCAGAAAATCTTGCTGATTTTCTAGGAGATCATTTAATCGGGTCTGTTATTTCTCTGTAGTTGTACCTTATGTGAAAGAATACAGATTTCATGAGATCTAATTTGCTGCAGCCAGCGTACAACAAATCTGATGGGTAGAACAAACCCGTTGTTAACAAAATCCCACTCAATTGAAAATAATATTCTTTTCACCCCAAGCTGTAGTTGCACTGCTACTGCAGTACTGTAAAATGAAGTACTTCACGTCTTGTCAGCATCTTGTGACTGGGCAGACTGTATCTTATTTCGTTACAGTAAGTTCAGACAGTAATTCATTTGATCCTCTATCTCAGGCAGTAACTATTTGAGGCTTAGAAGCAAAGCTTTGGGCTCTTAGCTTGGTAATTAAAAAAAAACAAACAAACAAACTAAAAGCTCCTCCCTTTAAAGGACTGGGAGACTTGTAGGGACTCTACAACTACCTGAAAGGAGGCTGTAGAGAGGCGGGGGTCGGTCTCTTCTCCCAAGTTACAGATGATAGGACAAGGGGTAATGACCTCAAGTTACGCCAGGGGAAGTTCAGGTTAGATATTAGGAAATATTTCTTTACTGAAAGGGTTATCAGGCATTGGAATGGGCTGCCCAGGGAGATGGTTGAGGCACCATCCCTGGAGGTATTCAAGAGAGGAGTTGACATGGTGCTCGGGGATATGGATTAGTGTTGGGTGGTGTGGTGGTGTGTGTGTGGGTTGTGTGTGGTGTGTTGTGTGTGTGTGTGTTTTTTTTTTTTTTTTTTTTTTTTTTCATTGGTTGGACTAGATGATCTTAAGGGTCCCTTCCAACCTAGGTGATTCTGTGATTCTGTGACTCTTAGGTGGCACCTGAGCTTGCTTTTTAGAAGGTGGTTTGGGTAATGCAGCAGTTGAGCTAGGGAGCTTAATGCGAAGCGGTTGACCCATGTGACTGGGTGCCATAACCCAACCTCCTTTACACCCTTCTATCTCCCCCCCAGTTGGCCACATCTGCAAGCTGCAAGACAGCCATTTTGGCCTAACAAACTCTGTTTGTGGTGTTTCTTATATGTGTCATGGCATATATAAGACAGGATTTTGATTTCTCCTTAAATACCATGGTGACATGAGAGAGCGAAGCTAAACCAGCTGTGCTCAACCCAGTCCTCATGCTGTTAACCTTCACTCAGGTTTATTGTTGGTTTCAGGGGGATGGGTCTGGCTCTACCAGGATGGATGACTTTGTCCATTGAGCTGTTTTAGAGCTGTGTTTCCTTCCCATTTGAATAACAACTGTATAGGTGAGAAGGCAAATCAGCTCCTTAGCTGAAAGCTTGGGTCAGTTTGGTTTTGCATGATTCCTGCTGTGGGTTCTTCTGGGAGCCCCTTTCCTCCTCTGTGGTCATTCCTGTCACTTGGTTTCCTTTCATCAGTTCTCTCACACAACCTCGTGTGCCAGGTGCTTGGCTGGTGCTTGTCAGCGTGCAAGTTCTTCAGGTTATGGCTAACCAACATTCATGAAGTTTCATGATCTTACCTAGCATAAGATTTCTGCGTTTAGGATGTTAAATGTCTGTGCATAGAAATGCTGTTAATTTTATATTCTATTATTAATAAAAAAGCTATTAGAACAAAATCCATTTATAGTCCAGTAATATCTGCAAAGACTAAAAATACGTCTTAACTTGGACAGCGAGGCAAGTTTTGGTCTGGCAGTCCCGGTGGTGGTAATCAATCCTTCTGCCTGGGACGGGCAGGTGGCATGTCACTCAGCCTAACCCCCCTTACTGTCATCCTGTCTCTCTTGCGCTTGTGGTCTCTGTCTCAGACTATGTTAGACGTCTTAAAGTTGTATTTCATCTCCTCTTATAGCACGAATATCCTATTGAGAATAGATCTTTAAAGATTTAGAGGGAGCTGGGCAGACATGGAATAAAGTCATCCCAATGGCTAAGTCAGTGGTGATTTTTGCAATCAAGTTACAGATCTGTCTATATTCCGATCTAGTGTTCTTCCCAGGACTGAGGTTCTAGTTATGTTTTTCATGATTTCTCTCTACTTACAAAGTATTTTTTGTTTATAAGCTTGAAGTACGTTATATATTTCAGAGTTCCAGTAGAAAACTGTGATTCTTGGTGTTCTACCATATTGGTTTTCATCCTTCTCCCGTGAGATTAAATGAAATACAACAAAAATTTGAATTACAGGACTGAAGAAAATCAGCTACTGCTGAAGTCAGCGTATGGGTATTTTTAGTCCTGTGAGAACAGAAATTGGCTGTCAAGGCTTTATTGAATAATTTATGTTTTGCTGAGTTGAGCATGTAGAGTATGGCTTTTAAAACATGGGAGTAAGACTGTAACTGAAAGTTTGGCTACAGATATCTTTTGAAGCCTTTGGGGATGAAAGGCTCAAAAGGCTTAATTATTTCAAAGCAAGGGGAGGTGGAACTCATTTATGAGTACAGGCACTTTCAGAAGCAAGGTATTGTACAAGTGCACTCGTTTGGTGTTCTAATTGGTATGGAATCCGAGTACCTTTACTCTTCTGGCTAGGTAGCTAAATTCTAAAGAAGGACCCTTCGGGGTTCTTTGGTACAATGATTTTGGAAAGCAAGCTTGCGTTAGCTAGTGTATCAGTGCAGTTTGTGCTGAAATTTGTCAGAGTAAAAGTACGATGTAAAGGTATGACAAAATACACAAACCTTTTGAGTACTTCCAGTTCTCCAGATCTGAAGGATGCTGGAAGCCCCTTCAAACTCTGGCTTCATGGATTCCCAGCTTGCAGGCACAAGCATTTCAGATAATTGAAGCTTCTCTGCAGTTGAAAAAATGTAGTATTTGTACACATTGTGTCTGGAAACCAAATTTGATTGATTTTTGACTTTACCTTTTACTGAAAATGCTCAAATAGCTTAGTAATTTAAGACTAACAGCAACAAAGGATATGAAATGCATAAAAGATACCAGTTGTACAAATTGCAAACCCAAAAGTTTGTAAATTTAAGTGATTGAAGTTTTTTCTTCCAGGCTAATTTCCAGTTCAGTAGTTGGAGTATCCTTTGGATTTGTTGTTGGGTTCATGAGAACAAATGGAGATATTTTAATATGAGCTAGCTGTGTAGGGGTTTGGTTTTTTTTTTTGTGGTTAGTGGAGAAAAGACGGTCCTGAAAGAGCTCGCTTTGCCCCACTGCTTATAAAGAGATCCTGTTGTGACTTCTTCGGGTGGATGCATCTGCACTGTAGACTTGTGCAGTTAGGTGAGATGGGTAGTGCTCCTATCATTCTCATTTTTAAAATTGTCCACAGGAATAGTCCTAGGAGGGAAAAAAGTCTCGGGTTTTTTTTACCCTGCATACTGCAATTGGGGATCAATTATGACCAATGATGTTAATGTAATTTTGAAGAAAGTTTTAGATAGATTACTTCATTTATTGCCATACGGTACAGTGCTTCAAACAAGATTCAGAATTCCTGTACTAAATTTCAGAGTGCAGAATATCAGCCTGGTACTTGCTTTTTGCAGACTCATATGGTCACACACTGCGGGCTGGAACAAGATGATCTTTAAGGTCTCTTCCAACCCAAACCATTCCATGATTCTGTGATATGTTACTATAGCAAAGCTGATTCAACTATCACAGAATCTTCTTGGTTGGAAGGGACCTTTGAGATCATGGAGTCCAACCACAAAAACAAAACAAAACAAAAAAACCAAAAACACCAAACACCAAAACCAAAACAAAAAAACCCCACACAAAACAAACACCCACAACCACACACCACACCACCACAAACAGACACAACCCAACAATCTCGGGCACTAGAGCATGCCCTGAAGTGCCACGTCTACATGTTTCTTAAATACCTCCAGGGATGGTGACTCCACCACCGCCCTGGGCAGGCTGTTCCAGGGCCTGACCACCCTCTCAGTAAAGTCATTCTTCCTAATATCTAATCTAAACCTCCCCTGCCGCAACTTCAGACCATTTCCTCTGGTCCTGTCATTATTCCTTTGGGAGAAGAGGCCAACACCCACCTCTCTACACCCTCCTTTCAGGTAGTTGTAGAGGGCAATGAGGTCCCTCCTCGGCCTCCTCTTCTCCAAACTAAACATGCCCAGTTCCCTCAGCCTCTCCTCGTATGACTTGTTCTCCAGACGCCTCACCAGCTTGGTGGCTCTCCTCTGGACACACTCTTATGTTTTGCCCCATCTCATTTGTATCTCTTGTTTGCCTTGCCACCCCTTGGGCAAAATGTGGACAGAATTAAATTGAGTTCCCTGTCATACTGATACACCAAAATCCTCGAGTTCAATCACCATTTATCCTATTTTTTGTCACTATTGAGAGCAGTTGCCAGTTGCTGAGGCTGAAACACGTGACTCCTCTCTCTGGCTCTTACTCTGTGGCTCAGACTACAGAGTGCTTCTGAAACCTTGCCTTTCTTTCTGTGCGTGTAGCATAAGCTGTCCTCCCGAGAGGTCTGAGTCTTTTACTAACTACCAAAGCATCCATCTTTATGCTACTCCAGATGGCTACCTTAACCAGTCATTTCAACATATGTTTTCACTAAAATCATCATCTTCCTATATTGCTGTCCTGGAATCCTCGTCTCCCACTATGAAAACGTACAAGCTTTTTGTCTTTATCTTCAGTACCACTCACAGCCCGCTCTGCCCTATCGTTTCTTCATTCCTTAGATTTTCCTGTTCTTCTGACAGTGCCATTTTCAAAACTCCTTTTGCCCATTGTTCTTAAATTGCTCTTTATCGGCTGTCCTTTATGCGTGGCAATGACTTCTCAAAAGTGACCTTTTCTTCTCCTTGAAACCCTAAAATCTCCATCCACAGTGGCACTTCTCTTATCTGTGGTGCAGCATGGAGCTGTTACCAACATGAAATCATCAGAGGTCCACAGACCTTTGCGTAGGGGTAAAATATGTGTTGGCGGTGGGTTCAGAGGTCTCAGATTCTGGGGGATCGGGTGAGCAAAGGTGGCCCATCTCCTCCAGCAGTGGCTTGGTGCCTGCACCACAGAGTAAAACCCCCTAACAGGCTGGTTCTGGTGGTGCAGTTAGATCAGATGGGAAGGAGCATTTATGTGGTTAGTAAGTTTAATAAAGAAACGGGTACCTGCCCTTACTCACATCCTCCCCATGCCCTATCTACCCCTTGTTCAATGAGCTTTAGGACTGTCGCATGGTAAGTCATTTTTGCATCGTTATCATGGACTATTCAAGTGATACTGTATTGCTGTGGGGAATATGGGAAGGAAACAGATCACTTGATAAAATAGGTCATTTTAAGTGGTTGTTTACGTGTGGAAATTCACTTGAAGAGTGAGTGATAATTATTTCAGGATAATTTTTATGTGACTAAATTAACACTGTTACTCCTGTTATTATCACTGTTACTGATACTCAGTATCCTGAATTCACAGCTTTTACATTTAAGTTAATAGCACCAGTGTAGCCACGTCAAAAAATCATGTGGTTTGCCTCCTTTATTAGCACAGGTAGAGCGTTTGTTTCATAAAGAGCAGGGATTTTGTGATGATAACAAAGCTCATATAAAGCTTTCACAGCAGAGGTACATATTCACAGTCTGTATCAAAATGTATGGGAAGTCTGCATTAAATGGAGAGAGGCAGAAGCTGGGTAAATGCTCCGCAAGTTTGCGTGCTTTAGACTCTCTGAAATCTAGAATTAAGAATTTAAAATGGGAAAGATAATTTGATAATTGGGGCCACTGGCCTGCCCAGGTAGATTCCATGCCCCCTGTCCCCAGTTAAACATGCATGCAGTTTCCAGTTGCTTTCACAGAATCACAGAATCTTCTTGGTTGGAAGGGACCTCTGAGATCATTGAATCCAACCAACAAAAAAAAAAAAAAACCCACAAAACAAAACAACCAAAAATCAACACCAAAAGAAAACAAACACCCACACCCACCCACAAACAGACGCAAACCAACAATCTCGGGCACTAGACCATGCCCTGAAGTACCACATCTACACGTTTCTTAAATACCTCCAGGGATGGCGACTCCACCACCTCCCTGGGCAGGCTGTTCCAGGGCCTGACCACTCTCTCAGTAAGGTAATTCTTCCCAATATCTAATCTAAATCTCCCCTGCCCCAACTTCAGACCATTTCCTCTGGTCCTGTCATTATTCCCTTGGGAGAAGAGGCCAACACCCACCTCTCTACAGTTTCCTTTCAGGGAGTTGTAGAGGGCAATGAGGTCTCCCCTCGGCCTCCTCTTCTCCAAACTAAACATGCCCAGTTCCCTCAGCCTCTCCTCGTATGACTTGTTCTCCAGACCCCTCACCAGCTTGGTGGCTCTCCTCTGGACACGCTCCAGCAGCTCAATGTCCTTCCTGTAGTGAGGGGCCCAGAACTGAACACAGCACTCGAGGTGAGGCCTCACCAGTGCCCAGTACAGAGGCACCATCACTGCCCTGCTCCTGCTGGCCACGCTATTCCTGATACAGGCCAGGATGCTGTTGGTCTTCTTGGCCACCTGGGCATACTGCTGGCTCATGTTCAGCCGGCTGTCCACCAACACCCCCAGGTCCTTTTCTGCTGGGCAGCTTTCCAGCCCCTCTTCCTTGAGCCTGTAGCGTTGCCTGGGGTTGTTGTGACCGAAATGTAGGACCCGGCACTTGGCCTTATTAAACCTCATCCTATTGGCCTTGGCCCATTGATCCAACCTGTCCAGGTCCCTGTGTAGAGCCTTCCTCAAGCAGATCAACACTCCCACCTAGTTTGGTGTCATCTGCAAACTTACTGAGGGTGCACTCAATCCCCTTATCTAGATCATCAATAAAGATATTAAACAAGACTGGCCCCAAAACTGAGCCCTGAGGGACACCACTGGTGACTGGCCGCCAACTGGATTTCACCCCATTAATTACAACTCCCTGGGCACAGCCATCCAGCCAGTTTTTTACCCAGTAAAGAGTACACTTGTCTATGCCATGATTCGCCAGCTTCTCCAGGAGAACGCTGTGGAGGACGGTGTCAAAGGCCTTACCAAAGTCCAGGTAGACAACATCCACAGCCTTCCCCTCATCGAGAAGGCGGGTCACATGGTCATAGAAAGAGATCAAGTTGGTTAAGCAGGACCTCCCTTTCATAAACCCATGCTGGCTGGTCCTGATTCCTTGGCTGCCCTGCACTTGCCGTGAGAGCTCACTCAAGATGATCCTCTCCATGATCTTTCCCGGTACCGAGGTGAGACTGACAGGCCTATAGTTTCCCGGGTCATCCTTCTGGCCCTTCTTGTAGATGGGCGTCACATTGGCCACCCTCCAGTCATCTGGCACCTCTCCTGTTGACCAGGATTGTTGATAGATAATGGAGAGAGGCTTGGTGAGCTCTCCCGCCAGCTCTCTGAGTACCCTTGGGTGAATCCACTGCTTCTCCAGTGTTTCTGGTGTCTTTTCTTTTTTCTCTTCTTCTTTGTCTCTTTTCTGTTTTGTCTTCTTTCCACTGCTTCTCCAGCTGTTTGTACAGCTGTATGTCCTGTATAGCAACATTATATTTGAAAAACAGTCGCATCTCATTCTTCAGGTAAATAACTGTCCTATTTTCCTACTCAACATCATTTTGCACATCTCAGCGTGACAGTTCAATCAACTGATTTCTCTTTACATGAATGAAAAAATTGCTTTTTTAATAAGTCTTTGTGAAGTGGATTAAGGCTGTAGATATTCCTGGTGAAACACAAAATGTATTTGAAACACTTCGGCTCTGAGCTTGTGTGGTAATCAAAGAAAGTGGGCAATGAAATTTCTGAATTATTGTAGGTGTGTTTTAAAGATGATGTGTATTCTTGAGGCCAAATCTTCAAATTAAATTGGCTGGAATACTTTAAATGCTGTACTATTAAATTGACTGGAACACTTTTCATTTTAATACTTTAATAACTATTTTTTAACGTGAACTGACATTAAGTGTCATAGTGTGTGTGTTCTTTGTCTTCCCGCGACACAGAAAACATCCTAGTAGTTATTTTTACATTTCGTTGTTGTGGAGGAGAATCTTTTATTGTTCGTGAAACTGAAGGGAGAACAAGGGGCGAGTGTGCTGATGGAGATGAATGAGGAGCAATATTGTATATGTCTGTGCTGTAAACATCAGCTGGTGAGAGACTTTTTGTTTTTTAAATGCCCAGTGATTCTGATTCTTGTTCCGTTTATCTTGACACCACACATAAATGGATTTAATCTTCTTCAATGTAAGAGTGTGTGAAGATGAAAGACAGCAGGACCTACTGATTTAGCCAAACTCGGCATCACAGATCTCTGCCCCTATCCCCTGTTTTCAAGCTGTCTTGACTCTCCTCGTGAGTATATTCATGCATTTTGTACACTGCATTAAAGTTTCATAGTCTTAAGCTCGTCCTGAGGAAACAGCAGTGTAAACCGTGCTGTTTAGAGGCTATGTGTGTCACATGGAAACATCGCTGCTCTCCCTCCAGTTCTTCATGCTCTGCGGAGTCTGGAGTTGGTACAGTCGCTACAACCCCAGGATTTCAAAGGCTGGCTGGACAGTTCGTGAAGGGAACACTATTCTGGGTCGTCTTTTCTTTTCTCAGGACCTTTCCATGGATATATCCCATCTTTTCCAAGGGAGAATGCAATAAGTGAAGCAGGACTCCATCAAAGGACAGAAGTGCATGGAGTCAGTGTAAATCTCCACTGACTTCTCGGGGCTTGGGGAGAATGACTGCAGTTTTTCTTAGCGCGGCGCCGCTCGATGCTGTGACCCGAGTTTGCTCTGGATTGATGAAGTAGGCTTCAGTCTCATAAGCCTTTCGCTCTTTGGTTAGGCGTGTCTTTCCAGGGTGGGATTTCTGTTAAAATTTGCTTCCACGTTTTAAAAGTATTAGCTGTTATCTGGCATTGTAGAAACCCATTTTTAATTTGTATTAATCTCTCACCTAAAAAAACTAGAATCTGTTTGAGGTGGTGATGTAAAAAGGTGAAACAGACATAAGTCAAGAGGTGCTATGATATGCCTTGCAGCAGTGTGATGTCTGCTGAGGGAGTTTTTTGGACTATGTGCAGGTTTTACATGACTTTATAGCTGGATGTGACATTTTTCACGTGGGTCTTCTCTCTCATATAAAAGGCAGAAAACAAATAATACTGAAAACTGAATCAAATTGGAAAGCAAGTATTTTCGGTAATGCTCACTGCCATCTGTGGAGTTCTGCTTTGTTGGGCTTTTTGTAATAGTATTAAGTATCTGCCCCACTATAGGGCTTGAGGAAATGCATGAGAAGGTCACAGGTCACTGAGCTTCAGTACTTTGTTCATAGAAGATCACTACTTACCCAGGAGTGATTTTTCTGGTCAGAAGAGAACCAGACGCGGAGATCTGTAGCGCTGCATAGGACATATTTTCCACTTGACTTTAGTTAATCTGAATTGGTTAATTACTTTTTTTTTAAAAGCCTAAATTAGAAAGTTGAATGCTGTATCACTTTTTTTTTTTTTTTTTTCCCCTCCTCAACTGGACCAGGCCTATAGATAAATGCTATTATTTCATTGTATTTCTCCTCTGTTTGTATTAGTGGTTGATTCCTTGTTTTATACTTCAGCTGTAAACTTTCAGGGGCTGGTACCCTTGTTTGATTTGTGTTTCTAAACCTTTTAGAGTACTCTTTTCTGGGACTGTAAGACACCAGAAAATTGCTTTTTGAGCTTATTTCTTTATGTCATTTCTGATTAGATGTGAGTTAGCTACTTAGTACAGTAACATTCCAAAGTGGTGGCTGACTGACATCCTGTGAATACGAAGTGATTCCTTCGGGTTCTTCTTGATTTTGATGCATGTGCACACACAAATAGCAATATTTCTTCCATAAAGGTGTGGGTATCATTGATTTACATACCTGCAAATCGTATCAGAAGTATAGCTCCTGTTCCAGTAGCTGAAGATATACATAGCGTCTTCTGTGTAGAACGGTAAACCTGGGCAATCCTGCAGAGATTTTATGCAGCTGAGTTACCCTCACGTGTTTCAGGGACAGACCAGCTGAATTCTTCATCCTGTATCAAACACAGATGGAAAGTAGTGGCAGAAAAAAGGTCCCAAGTGAGAATTTGATGAGTGCAGTTTCTTTTTGAGCCAGATGGGTGTGCAATTAGCAAATTTTTGAATATTTTCAGGGCACAAAGCATTTATTTACAGCCTATTGTGGTTTTGTGTTTGCCTGCGTTTGTAGGGTTGAGGTACAGTGCACTGCAGAATATCACAAGCCTAAATGGTGAGCCAGTCACTCTGACAGTTTCAATTTTGTGTGTGTGTGTGTGTGGTTTTGTCTGTATGTGGTCTTTATTTTGATATTTGAGGTTGTCCAAGTCAATGGGAGTTTTATGATTGCACCTTCATCTGCAATTAGGATTAAACTCTGACCTCCAAAAATATCAAAAAGTTTTATTTTGTTTCTAGCAAACTACAGTGGTAACAGAGAACAATATTGAAAGAGGGGAGATTTAGATGAGATAGTAGAAAGAAATTTGTTGCTGTGAGGGTGGTGAGAGCCTGGCCCAGGTTGCCCAGAGAAGCTGTGGCTGCCCCATCCCTGGAGGGGTTCAAGGCCAGGCTGGATGGGGCTTTGAGCAACCTGCTCTGGTGGGAGGTGTCCCTGCCCATGGCAGGGGGTTGGAACTCTATGATCTTTAAGGTCCCTTCCAACTCTAACCATTTTATGATTCTATGAATGTTCTGTGTTACGCCTTCTGTCTTTCTGTTTCAGGAAGTACCTGCTGATACCATTCTGTATCAGTCTGGGTTATGAATGGTGATGTTACAGTCAAGCATGTCTGACATTCATGCTGTCACGCACCATCTGATATACCTGGGAAGCAGCCAGTTGGGAAACTGGGAAGAGTTTAGCCCCAGTAGCCTGGGTCTTCATAAGACCAGCATGTGAATTCATGCTCCCAAGTATAGCTGTTTTATTCCAGTTACCCAGCCTAGCTTCAAGAGTGTCCAGAGTTCATCAGCTCATCAGGAGGAGCTGAGGGCTTCCTGGGGACCACAAGGCAAGCGCACTCAACCCATGCAGGCAGCTTGAGCTCCCCGGACTCCAGAGAAGTCTTCTCCTCCTGGTTGATTCATGGAGTTCTGCTAGATCTTTATCTTGCATAGAGTCAGGGAAACTACTTATTTGTTTTCAGATAGAATCGGGTTTTTTGTTTAAGAAACAATACATGAGCAACTGGTGTGCGTGCAGCTGGAGGGGAAGGGGCAGCTAATGTTACAGTTTTATTGTTGACTCTATATTTGGGTCCTGATAAGCCCATCTAATCAATTAACAAGATTGTTTTGGGGATATGAGTCTAAATGTTGCATTTCATGTCACAGCAGGGTAGTAACGTATCTTTGAGACAGAGCGCTGTATTTTGCAAAACCTTTGACAAGATCCGATGGCAGAGCAAACAGAACGATTTGCATGTGACTAAAGACTTTTTCATTTTGCAAGCCTTTTAATTTCATTGCAACTATACTGCTAACATATCAAAGCAATTAATTTCAGATTTTGTGGTCTGTTCTATGCATTTTAATAAATAGACTTATTAATCAAACAGATTATCCTGGTTTCTAGTTAGGCAGAATTGCAGAGTTTCAAAGGTAAATATTGCTTCAGATCACAACATTTAAACTGTAATATTTTGAGTCTTCTCTCCACGAATTGATCTGCAGTATTGTTTCGCTGCTTCACTTGCAAGTCTGGGAGGCTGCTGAAGGGGGTTGATGGGGTTGGTGAACAACCATGCGTTAAGTAAAACGTAGATGAAAGGGTGGTGTCTTTGGATTCTGTTTGCAGCTGTTGCAGTCAAGACAACTTCATTGGGAAACCCACTTAAGGGATGACTGAATGTAATGCAAAATGAAATGCTGAAGTCTTTTGCATTTTTAGAATGTGTTTTCTTGCAGCTTTTATAAAATTGAGCGCTTCCCAATCTTTGGTGCATTTATGTCTGTTGCCAAATTTAGCTTGCGTTCTGCCTACAAATTACATTTCTCAGCTCTTTCAAGAACATTTTTGTCAGAAAACATTTGCATTTTTATAGCTAGCTGCATACCCCCAAAAATGATTTGGCAAGTAAAATTTGCAATACTGTTTTGTGAAAGAGAAATAAAAATACTCTTGTTGAAGAATGTATCGAAGATCCTAAGCATTGGTTGTTTTTATGTCATGAAGGGCTGAACCCTGATGACATAGAAGCCAATGGGGCCTTTCCTTAGTAAAGGTTAGCTGTTATCTTCAGTGAGGTCTGAGTTTGTTCTTATTTGACTGTAATTCTAGGAAAAACTTGTGATTTCTAGTTCATCCTCAGCTCTTGATGCACGTGGTCCACAGTTTGATAAAAGTAGATCATGAAGGGGCATCAGATATTAGAATAAATGGGCAAAACTTTTATTCCCATTCATCTTTGTAATCAGACCAATTGTATACGTGACCTTTCACCCCAGTGCGTAAGAAATTTGATTGCTTTTCAGAGGAAGGGAAACTGGAGAGAGATTTAAATTCTTCACAGAATAATTAGAGTGACCAGAACAATTAAGAGAAGACCTAAACTCGGGTTCATATTTCATTGCTATTTAAATTATAGAATCATAGAATGGTTAGAGTTGGAAGAGACCTTAAAGATCATCGAGTTCCAACCCCCCTGCCATGGGCAGGGACACCTCTCACTAGAGCAGGTTGCTCAAAGCCCCATCCAGCCTGGCCTTGAACCCCTCCAGGGATGGGGCAGCCACAGCTTCCCTGGGCAACCTGTTCCAGTGCTTCACCACCCTCACAGTAAAGAATTTCCTCCTAATATCTAATCTAAATCTCCCCTCTTCCAATTTAAAACCATTACCCCTTGTCCTGTCACTACATTTCCTGACAAAGAGTCCCTCTCCGGCTCTCCTGTAGGCTCCCTTCAGATATTGGAAGGCTGCTATGAGGTCTCCTCGGAGCCTTCTCTTCTCCAGGCTGAACAACCCCAGCTCTCTCAGCCTGTCTTCATAGGAGAGGTGCTCCATCCCTCTGATCATCTTCGTGGCCCTCCACTGGACCCGTTCCAACAGGTCCATGTCCTTCCTGTGTTGAGGACTCCAAAGCTGGACACCGTATTCCAGGTGGGGTCTCATGAGCGCAGAGTAGAGGGGTAGAATCACCTCCCGCGACCTGCTGGCCACACTTCTCTTGATGCAGCCCAGGATCCGGTTGGCTTTCTGGGCTGCCAGTGCGCACTGCTGGCTCATGTTGAGCTTCTCATCCACCAACACCCCCAAGTCCTTCTCCTCAGGGCTGCTCTCCAGCCATTCTCCGCCCAACCTGTATTTGTGCCTGGGATTGCCATGTCCCAGGTGCAGGACCCTGCACTTGGCCTGCTTGAACTTCATGCGATTTGCACGAGCCCATCTCTCAAGCCTGTCCAGGTCCCTCTGGATGGCATCCCTTCCCTCCAGCGTGTCGACCGCGCCACCGAGCTTGGTGTCGTCGGCAAACTTGCTGAGGGTGCACTCTATCCCACTGTCCATGTCTCCGACAAAGATGTTGAACAGCACCAGTCCCAGTACCGACCCCTGAGGAACTCCACTCGTCACTGGCCGCCAATTGGACACACAGCCAGTTCTTTATCCACTGAGTGGTCCATCCATCGAACCCATGACTTTCCAGTTTTGAGACCAGGATGTTGTGCGGGACAGTGTCAAACGGTTTGCATAAGTCCAGGTAGATGACGTCTGTTGCTCTGCCCTTGTCCACCAAGCCTGTGGCAATGTTGTAAAAGGGCACCACATTTGTCAGGCATGATTTGCCCTTGGTGAAGCCATGCTGGTTGTCTCCAGTCACCTCTTTATTTTCCATGTGCCTTAGCAGAGATTCCAGGAGGATCTGCTCCATGATCTTGCCAGGCACAGAGGTGAGACTGACTGGCCTATAGTTCCCTGGGTCTTCCTTTTTTCCTTTTTTGAAGGGGTTGAAGGGGTTATATTCTCCTTTTTCCAGTCAGCGGGAACTTTGCCAGATTGCCACGATTTCTCAAATATGATGGAAAGCGGCTTAGCAACTTTGTCTACCAGCACCCTTGGGACCCGTGGGTGGATTTCATCAGGTCCCATGGACTTATGCACCTTCAGGTTCCTTAATAGGTCTCGAACCTGATCTTCTACTGTGGGCAGTTCTTCATTCGCAGAGCTCTTGTTTTTGCCTTCTGTGACTTGGGCAGTGTGGTTGGAGCCCTTGCCGGTGAAGACTGAGGCAAAAAAGTTGTTCAGTAGCTCAGCCTTATCCATATCCTGGGAGGCCAGGTCTCCCGTTTCCTTCCGGAGTGGGCCCACAACTTCCCTAGTCTTGCCTTTGTCCCTGACATATCTGTAGAAGTTTTTCTTATTGTTTTTGATGTCCCTGGGTACATTTAGTTCTGCCTGGGCTTTCACCTGCCTGATCTGGTTCCTGGCCACTCGGACAGTTTCTTTATATTCTGCCCGTTCTACCCATCCCTGCTTCCACCCTCTATAGTCCTCCCTTTTGGTCTTGAGCTTGTCCAGCAGCTCCTTGTTCATCCACACAGGCCTGCTGGCTATTTTGCCTGACTTCTTCTTTTTCGGGATGCACCTCTCCTGAGCTTGGAGGAGGCGATCCTTGAATGCCAACCAGCTTTCTTGGGCTCCTCTCCCCTCCAGTTCTTTCTCCCACACTACCCTGCCAATCAGATCTCTCAGGAGACCAAAGTCTGCTCTTCTGAAGTTCAGGGTAGTGAGCTTGCTGCACACCCTCCTCACTTTCCTATGAATGTTGAATTCTACCATTTTGTGGTCACTGCAGCCAAGGCTACCCTTGGACTTGACATCCCCGACCAGTCCCTCCTTGTTGGTAAGGACAAGGTCCAGCACGGCTCCTCTCCTTGTTGGCTCCCCAATCATTTGAAGAAGAAAATAGTCATTAACCCATTCCAAGAACTTCCTGGATTTCACGTGCCCTGCTGTGTTGTCCTTCCAACAGATATTGGGGTGGCTGAAGTCCCCCATGAGGACCAGGGTGTCCGAGCGCAATGCTGCTTCTATCTGCCTATAGAGGGCCCCATCCTCCCTGTCACTCTGATCTGGTGGTCTGTAGCAGACCCCTACTGTAACGTCACTTGCCCCTGTTCTCCCTTTAATCCTGACCCGTAAGCTCTCTGTCGGGTCTCCATCCATCCCCAGGTGGAGCTCCATGCACTCCAGCTGGTCATTGACATAGAGGGCAACACCCCCACCCCATCTGCCGAGCCTGTCCTTCCTGAAGAGCTTGTAACCCTCCATTCCAACACTCCAGTCATAAAAGCCATCCCACCACGTCTCAGTAATGCCAATAAGATCGTAGCCCTGGAGGCGTGCGTGCATCTCTAATTCCTCTTGCTTGTTCCCCATGCTGCGTGCGTTTGTGTAAAGGCACTTCAGCTGGGCGCCCAACGGGGCTGACTTACTGGCTGGAATGGCTCCATTTCCTTCGTGTCGCTCTTCAGGTGGCCTTCCTTTGTGGTGCTTTATCTGTGTTTCCCGGATTCCTTTTGCCTCAGGAGCCTCGAGGACAGGCCTGATGTTATCACCCCCCTCCCCTGTCACATCTAGTTTAAAGACCTGTCAATCAACCCTGTAATCTCTTGGGCCAGGATATTCTTCCCCCTTTGGGAGAGGCATCTTCCATTTCCTGTCAGTGAGCCCAGTGCCATATAGGCCAACCCACTATCAAAGTACCCAAAGTTATGGTGGCGACACCAGCCACGGAGCCATGTATTGACTGATTGGATCCGTCTGCTCCTCCCAGCATCATTGCCTGCCACCGGAGGGAGTGACAAAAAAGTCACCTGCACCCCGGATTCCTTTACTAAGCCTCCCAACTCCCTGAAGTCTCTCTTTATAGCTCTTGAGCTTCGAGTCACTGTCTCCTCTGCGCCTACATGGAATATCAGTAGTGGATAATAATCTGAGGATCGTACTAAACCAGGAAGTTTCCTGGTGACGTCCTTCACCAATAATGAAGGAAATAACCAACGCAAAGCTCAGCATAGGAGTAAATTTGAATTGCTTCGGTAACTATGGGCATATATGATCTGCCATAGCATATAAAATGAAGCTTCGTAAGAGTTGATGGCTCACCTGATAGGATTATGCAGAAGAGGAGCCGCTCTGTTCTTGCTTGAAAGACCCTTGCCATGTCAGCGCAGACCTCAGCAGAGGCGGCAGTTATTGAGTGGGATACGTTTTCTGGAAAGATACAGGTCAGATGCTGCCAACTGCTGAATATTGCTGTTTGTAAGCGTAGCAGCTGATAGTGAGACACATTGGGGAAGCCCAGAGTTTTGCCTCACCTGTGTCCTTTTCTGACGGCAGCTGGTAGTGTGTGCCTTGGTAGAAGTAGGAGAAGGAGCTAGTGGTACTTTTCCTGTGCTTGGGTGGTTTTATGGCTAAAAATACTTCAAACGGTGATGGAAACAGCCGCACATAATACAAGCTTTTCTTATAGGGTTTAAACATAAATAATAAATGTTTTGGGTGTGAGCACTTTCCCTTAGATTCTCTGGTGGTCGATGGATACTCTTCTTGCATAACCGAACTTCCTGTGGCTCTGCATCAGTTCCAGATTTCAGACCTTTGGGAGTAACATAGTGAGAAAGAAACACTTTGTGCCTTATCTTTCTGAAAAGCCGCATTTGTATCTATACAACGGCAGCATCATTCATGCCCCTTTGTGTGTGCACGGAACTCGTCAGTGGTAGTTGAAAATTCCCATCCATGAGCCAGGCGCGTTGGAATTGAAGCTCGTCTTGAAGGGGGAAGTGATGGCAGTAAGCGGTAAACGGGAAAGAGAAATGAAGGAATTTTACCTGAATGAAATAAGACTTTGAGAAAGGCATTTAGGTTTTCATAGTTTTTAAGAAATGAGCCAATTAGGCAATGCATTTCAAGAGTTTGTGCCTTAATTATGAATGCCTAACAATATTCATTTTTGCTTGCATTTCTTAAATAGTAAGATATATCCTTTGTGTAAGAATCCTTGTCTATCCTGCTGCCCCTTTTTGACAGTTCTTCAGGGTGAAACCCCACCATTATGTCTATCCTGAATTCTGTTGTCCACGTTTCACTATCTAGACTCATAAACTATACATATTATTTTTATTTTTTTTTAAATTATTCCTTCTCATATGTGGACTGTGTCTCTCCCTTGCTCCCTGCCCTTACTATCTTTCTTCCTCTGTGCTGTCTAAACTGTGTACCTTACCAGTCTGTCTCCAGTTATCCTCTTATTTTGTATTTGGCTGACAGGGCCTCCATTCAGTCCTTCTAAAAAAAGAAGTAACGTGATGCTGTCTCCTAGGCAAGCTCCTGCAAACTGCTAGCAGTATTCCCCAAGCTGTCCTGATGTGAACACCAACAGGGACATAAACAAGAAATGTTACCAGTTCGGATTTCATAAATCTAAGGGGAAGCTGATCAAATTAAAAAAATGACAGAGGTGGTAAAATATAAAATGTTGTTTTTAAGCTTGACAAATGTCTCCTGCTCTTCAAGAACAGCTGATTTTAGACTAGCAGCATTATATATTAAAATGCATGAAATATTCTTTTGAAATCTAAAACATAGAGCACTATCTGTAGCAAAATATGCTCCATTAGACGAAGCAAATACTTAAGAAAAAGCTGGGTTGTTACGTGATCTTACTCTGAGAAAAATGTCATATTTACCCAGGACTTTTGGGGGTGAAAATAACAAGAACTTAGTAGAGATCCTTTAGCTGAGAAGCTCATCTTTCATGACAAACACTAAATGTATATTGCCATTCTAGTTCTGGTTGACTAAATTAAGTATTTCGTAGATGTCTGGGTTTGGTGTGGATTTTCTGGGGTTTGGGTGGGGTTTTTTTGTGTGCTTGGGTTTTTTTGGTCAAGTTAGAAACTGTTGAAGATAACTTGGGAGTTCTCTGTTTTCCTGTAGTTCTTCTCATACAGTAAATATTGACCCCACGACAGCAGGTGCTGGATGTGTAAGGCTTGCAGACCCGGTGTTTATCTTGACTGTTGCAGTGGGGTCGAATATGCGGATATCCCCATACGAGGCCCCTAAGTTTATTTTTTTCAGAATTCACCATAGCTGTCATCTTGTTAGAAAAACGGATGGATGCTAGTTCAGCCTTGATATTTTTATAGCAGGAAGAATATATATCTTTTTTTATTATCAGAAGTCATTGCCGAAGTATGTAGGCTTTTATATGCTGTATGTCTTAATGAAAATACGGGACACAGTTCACAGCATAGGTCTGTACTCGTGCACTTTACTGTATAATAGAGTTTTATTAATTTCCAAGTTTGTCTATTTTAGGACACAATGCAGGATCAAGGATAATCCCAGTTTTTGCTCATTGCAGGGGGGTTGGACTAGATGACCTGTAAAGATCCCTTCCAACACAAACTATTCTATGATTCTTTGTAACAGAGGTAACTTTCACTGAATCCTTGTTTCAGATAGTCAAAATTGATATATAAGGTCTATAGAGAGGGGTAGTTTAAATCCAGCTATAATTAGGATACCCAGTAATGAGCTGAAAGTTAGTAGGTTACCTATCAGTAAGGTTATTCAGTACTTCCATATGGAAAATCCTGTAGTTTTAACTTTCCAAACTAGACTAGTTTGAACTGAGATTTTACCTTCCTAGAGACTGTTTCAGATTGCGATATGTTTGTTGGCTGTCCTCTGGTTCTTAATCAATAAGCAAGAATGACTAATTGGTACAAACTTGGAAGGCCTGTGAGAAGTTAAGGTCAGGTTTGCAGGAGCAGAGAGCAAGGCCTCCTAGATACGGCGTTTCAGCACTTACTGCAGAACTGGGTTTGTTCCCTATTTCTTACATAGCTTTGCAACTCTGTCGTGAAAGAAAAGTTTTCCCAAGAGATCATACTTTAATTATGCTCTATTTTTTGAGCGCGATGTTTGAGATATCAGGGTCTAGTTTGCAGAAGGAGTATTAGGAATACCAGAGGAAAACCTATCGTGGAATGAATTTTGTCTTCAGAGCTTGAAAAATGGGGAATGAATAGGTTTGGTGCTCCATAGTCAACAACAACATGACACACATTATTGAATAACTGTTCCTTAAATGCATGGCATCCTTCTATGCAGTAGACATAAGTCTCATAAAAAATAATAAACAGTCTTTTACTTGAACATCAGAATGTATATTCCCAAGGAGGTTGTATTAAGGTTTCACAGCCGGTTTTAATTCCAGTTTTAACTGCACTTTTCAGTGCTTCACTTTGCAACCTTAATAATGTTCTTTTAACGCAACTTTTTGAGTTTAACATAAATAGGTATTGGAAACAGAAACAATATGAGCAAAAAACCTGGTGCATTTATACATGAGTAAGCAATAATGCCTATCAGGGCGTTTGTAAATACCTGGACAAATGTGGAAAAACCTGTTCCTGTCTAGCCTTTCCTACAGGCAAACAAATACCAGCAGAGCAGCAAATGTGACAGCAATGCAAAAAGCTGCCTAAGAAACGGCGATTTTTTTCAAGTTTGTCACTAGGTGGAGGAAATCCAAACATTGGTATTTTCCCCATTAGATGAAGAAAGCAGCACAGAAATTTGCAGCTCATCTAGAAAACTGGGGTGTTTCGTACTCCAGTGCTCTTCTTGCCTTTCCTTCCCTTTCTCTCCCTGTGGAGAGAAGCCCGCTGCTCTTGTTCAAACCGGTGGTGTCTGGTGTGGTTGCTCAGAGAGAGTTTCAGGTTGCCTTCAGGCAGAGAGGACCACTCAGCAGCTTCTCCCCAGGACAGCATTCAAGGGGCATCAATCCCGCTTGTTGCCTTTGGTATAGTTCTGGTAGGAAACCCATCCTCTTGAGAAACCGGTCTAGTTTTCAGACGCTGCAATCCATAGGGATTCACGGGATGAGGCATTGGTATTAGAAGGATCTGGCCTCTGAATTTGTCCTTGGGATTGAGGAATTACAAGAACACGCAATGAGATATCTTCTTAGTTGCAGCAACTGCTTTTTAAATCCAAATTTTCTAATCTGGAGCCTGCTTAGATGCTGCTGTGTTGTAGTGTAGGTTCATAAAGTCGGTGTCAATCTGTTAAGACTGGAGACATCTTCTTGTGGTCAGTTCCAGGCATTTCAGTTTGTGTGTCTGGTATCAGAATAATGTCTGTAATATATGTGTCTGCAATAACAGGTGAAAGCAGAGAAGCTCAAGTTGATTAATTAACCACTGAGAGTTTATTGTGATGATCTACAGATCAGATGACCTTGGAAGATGTGTTTTCTTTCTGCAGCTCCTGCCTCACCTGTATTCTTAAATTACCTTGGCTCACACAGCACTGCTGCTGCTCCTTTCCTGGGGACACTCTTTCTTCGCTACTCACTGCTGGTATAGGAAAAAAAAAATAGACTTCCTGCTTTGAAAAGCTCAACGAACAAACATAGATGCTTAATTTACTTTTTATTGTGAGTTAAATCCAGAGAACTGGCCGTTTTGCTTGCTGGGACAGCAGATGGGCCGTTTGCTACTGGTTGGTTGTGTTGTGTTTTTTTTTTTTTTTTTTTTTTTTAAAAAGGGGAGTTGCTACTTTCTGTCAGCTGGGAGAAGCCCTGGTCACTCCTTGGCTTTCCTTTCCCTCCAAAGAAAAGAAACTCTGAAGTTTTGAAGGGAAGAATGAGACAGTTTGCTGAAGACGAAAAGGAGGGGAGCGTAAAGCTGGTGGCAGTAATGTGCTGCATGGGTCAGTAACGAACGCGTGCCGCCGCGCGGGCAGGGCTGCCCTCCGGGGGAGACAGAGCCCTCCAGGGGGAGAAACTCTCAACAGACTTTCAGATTTCTTTCCATAGTTTGGTCCCTTTTTTTCTGTAGTCTGTCTTCTAGTTACTTCATTTGGGGGCTTGATTGGGTGTGTTCTGCTCCGAGCTTGAGCACGCTGAATGCTATTGCACTGCGCTTTCCTCCGAGCGTGCGTTTGCTTTCTGGAAACATTTGGGGTTTTGATTAAAAAAAATCCCCATGGTGGTGGTTTAGGTTTTTGGGTTGTTTCTTTGTTTGTTTTTGTTTTAATCCTGATGGTTTTCACAACATGACAGGTGACAGCTTTCCTCCTCGTACACATTTGTGTATGTCAGGTACACAATATGAGTGTGTATAGGCATATATGAGTGTAATATATGCATATATAAAAGGAATATGGGTAGTCAGCATCACTTCTTTTACTTATGTTGGCATTTTAATTTAAAATAGAGTTGAAATTAATAGTCACTGCATGGTCTAACAAGATAAAAAGTGGACTTTTTTACAATTTTTTTTTTTTTTTACTGTTGCCACAGCAACATTTCCTAAAGTGTAAAACTTTTCTGGTAGTTAGGTAAGCTCAGCTGGTTTTGACTCAGGAAAAAAGACATTTTGTACACTTGTGGCCTGAAATATTAAATTCTCGGTTTTGAAAACTTGTATTACTTTTAAAACAGCTACCCATAATGGAACGATTAAAGAGAAAGTATTTCTGGATTTCTTTTATTTCTGAGATTTTCTGTTCTCTACATCTACCAAACCAGAGCTTCTACCTTATCAGGATAAATTACCGGTGTTGGAAATGCTGTCTCACTAGATGAAGGCTATAAGGAAATGTATATACAGCGAAAAGTTTCCTTAATCTGCCAGATTTTTATTCTCCAGTAGTGCTGCTTTGCTCTTTAGTTTGTCTCTTACTCCTCTTTTTTGGGTCCTTAACTAGAATAAGATAGCGTGGAGCGGGGGGAAAAGCATATGCCAGAAGCTTGGGAGATCTTGAGTGGCATGGAGGAGGTGTTTAGGGATCAGCAGCTATTCTATATAGAGCTGAATGTACACATATACTACACATAATACCTGAAGAACTCATTGCCACAGTGAACTATGGCTATGAAAGCTATAGGTGTGCTAAACAATGATTGAAAAAAATAGGAGAAAAATCATACATCTAGGACTCTTAAGTGCAAAGATCTGTATAAGCATGTAGAAAGTCTGTGAGTCATATAAGGGAGGAGTATCCAAAGGCTTCACAGGCTTTTGCTTGTCTTGTTTTTTTTGCATTTGTTCCTGAATACTCCTTTCCCATTACTGTTAGGAAGAGCATGTGGTGCCCGGGATGGACTCTTGTAGGATCTCACACCGTTTTGAAAGACCTGAGTATCACACCAGAAACTTGAAAGTCCATGAATATGGACTTCCTGTGAAATTTTTTTTTTTATTACTTATGTTACCTTTGACCAATCTGAAAACTGTGTTTTTCAATGTAAAATACAGAATCTGATTCAATCTTCTAGTGATGGCAGTAGCTGCAGAAGGGTCTTGTTTTGCTACCTGAGCTCCTTGCTTATTCTCAACCACGCTACAAATAGCCTGAGTCAATGAAACAGCTGCAATTTTGTTGTACAGGTTCTTAAGGGATCTTGCTATTTCAAGCTTGCACAGATGGTCCTGGTCCTGATGCACCGCGACTCCTGCTCCGGGACTGGGAAGGGGGTTGTACTGGCTAGTGACCATACAACCATACGTAGCTTTGTGGAGATAACTCAGGCGCTGGAGGGCTCTGTAGAATACATAAGGATGGGAAGTATATACAAGCAGGATGCTTTCCTACCTGGAGTCTGTTGCTTTTATTGTTTCAATATTTCAATATTTAATGTTTCAATATTCTGTGGGAATATTTCAATATTCCCTGCCATGCCAGGGAGCAAACTGCTGGCAGTGGCCGGGTCCCATATCTGGGTTAGTGGACACCTCTGGATGTGTTATAGAGGATTAAAAGAACAAGAGTGCTTTCTCCGATTGGAGCTGTTGCTGATCCTTGTGTGGTGGAACAATGGTGATATTCTAGTCAAAAAGCATAGCCATTAAAAAAGCCGGCTTTGATACAGTAAGAGATTTTTCTATCGGTAAATACTTTAATAATTAATTGGATTTTAGAGACTATAAGTAGTATTTATAGCTTATAAAGTTTGCCTTGATCTTTTTAGTTCATTTTAGGGAATAGTTGACTTCTAGGAAATTATAGTTGTGTCAGTAGTGCTGCTGTCGTACCAGCAGGGCTGTCACCCTGGAGGAGCTCACCTGGAACTTGTGCCCAAGAAACTGTTACGTGACATGCTGTGGTGTACTGCAAAAACATCTCCATGCTGTTATTTTAATGAGACATTTTAGAGCCTTTACAGGCTATACTGTTTTTAAACTTTATTAGAATGTTAATTTTATAAAGCTGTCCATTAAAAAAAATAAAAATCTTTTGCATCATTTGTAGGCTGTTAAACCCTTTTCTTTTTCCTTTTTACCTCCAGATGAGCGGGACAAAGTACAAAAGAAGACCTTCACAAAATGGATAAATCAGCATCTGGTGAAGGTCAGTTGATATTTCTGTGATGTCTGGGTGACTGATGATTACAGCAGTGATTGTCTTTTACCAAGTGTTTGATTTCAGGATGCAGCTGCGTTACATATAATAACGAAGATCTTAAATGGTGAGAATTATGCATGTACGTTGTCTTTGAGAAGTCGTGGGGGAGTTGAAGTGCTGCTGTCTGATATCCCAAGGAGATCTATTTGAATACTTGCATTTGAAATTAAAATGAGTCAAAGTTTAAGGGACATGATTTCTTTCTAGAAAGCTTGGCTCTTTTCTGTCATTAGACTGTTACGCCTGTAGCACTGCAGCTGAGGCAAATGAACTTTTTTATTATTTTTTAAAATTTTTTTAAGTACCATGTTGAGGACAGGGAAACGACCTTGAGAAGGATAGCTCTAGATCATCCTCTGGCATCAGTATGCTGCTCGTGGATTAAAAATAGAGGCTTTCTAGGGACAAAAGTCAGTTTTGAACATCTTTCTTCTGAATAGCAGTGAACTTTGCCTCAGGGGCAGAGCACATCATTATAACAACATGTACAGCTTTTAGTCAACAGAGAACTAAAAGCTGTGAGTTCACCTTCACTGCATGGCCCTTCAGTTCTAAATTTAATCTGCTGTTTCAGCGCCAACTGTCTAACCCAGACATTTCACTGGAGCAACAGATCGTATAATTACTTAACGCAATTTGCTTTGATTTTTTTTTTTCTTTTTCCCCAGAGATTGAATTCATGTAGAAGTCACATTAAATAAAAATGTATCTGCAAACTGTCAGTTGAGATTTAATTAATAAGCATAGTGTATAATGTTCAGAAATTGCTGTAAAGATTTGCTCATGTTCATATTTAGAGAAAAATACTTTTTTTTAGGCAGCAACTTAATTACCTCTCTGCTTCTTGTGACTGTACTTGTGGGTATTTGAGAAATATTGGACACTGAAGTGTAACAGGGTTTCTTCAGGGATGTTTAAATTCAACTTGGAATGCTCCTTGAATCTTTAGAAGATGCAGAATTCTGGTTTCGCATCTTTTTGGAACCAGGATAGCTCTTGGAAATGATGTGACTTAAGGAGCTAGCAAGGCGTGGAGGTGAAGTTTGGTCCCAGGTTTATCTTTAGCAAGAGACCTCTCTTCTACAGTGGTCTTTTAGTCCTTCCCACCATGAGTGAGCCATCAGGAGTGGTCCTGACGTCAGCCTCGGTGCAGCAGCAGCTGCGTACAACCTTTCCATGCACAGGGTGAGTCTGGAGCGGTCATACCAATAGGTTTTCCTTTGTGGATTTGCTAGACCAAGAGGAATCATGCTGTGTAGAAACAGCTGCTCCAAAGACAAGAGACTACAGACCTGCAGCCGTCCCTTTATGGATTTTACCTCTTATTTATAATATAAGAAAAATATCCATTGTCCAGCACTTCAGACAAATTAGATTTAAAGAAAAAAGCATGCAGGAAGATTGCCAGTACTCTGGCAGCAAAATGCAATCTCCAAATTAACCATCTCCTTCTAATTGAAGGTAATTGTTACTATGTTTGTAGAAGTTATTGATCTTTTTCTGTATTAAAGATGTATTTTAAAGATGTAGTTTTAATTTTCTGTGGGAAGCAGAAAAGTCTGTCTGAAGCTTTTAAACATAAGTTTAAATTATGCCTGTTTTTACAGAAGAGCAGTGTATTGAAAATGATATTTCTATACCCCATTATTTTACACAATTTTAAAACATGCACAGTCATCATTGCCATACTGTCAACCTCCTGGAACTAGCTTAAAAAAGATTTAGACTCTAAAACTGTAAGGAAATCGGGGTAAAGAGTTCATATTAAATCCTTTTGACTTGCTTGCCAAGGTCAGTGGCTTTAGGCCTTCATCTTCAAATAGTTCTCAGTGTGAATGATTGTAGAGAGAGATATATATAGATACACGTGTGTGTCTGTACTACTGGCCTTGATTTTCATCTCAGATCGCTCACTTTAGAATTCAAGTAAAGGTTGATAACTTACACAAATACAGTTTGACTATGGCTCTTCCATTAACTCTGAGTTTATGTAGCAACTCAACTTTTTTTGGAAATACTCAATTTGAAAGCAGTTGGTGATACAGTTGTCAAATTTCTGTTCTTCCAGCATTTTTTCTAGGACAGTGTTTTGCATGGAAATTAAAATCAATCCTTCAAATGCTCTCTCTTAAGACACAAAGGCATGTTTAGAAAATACTATATAATGGAGGGAATGCAGAAAAAGTATGACCATAAATGACTAGCATAGTCTCTAGACCTGCCCTGGTGTATGCATTAAGATGAATTTGAGTTCTAGTTTTCAGCTTTATTACCTTGGATTTAATACAAAATACATGCAACTCATATTTGCCCACTTGCTGCCAATAGCTTGTTGCAGACCCAAAAAAAAAGGTAGGAATCAGCTTATTTCAGGCATCTCAATAGCTTTACTTGAGGTAGTTGCCCAGACTTCTTTTGTAGGTAGCAGAAAGAGCAGGCCTTCCTAGATGTCTCAGACATCTACTACTTTAGTGGGAGATGAATTGTGTCCTAGAAGTGCTTTCACTCCACTGAAGAAGGAGGTCAGTGTGCTTCATCTGTCACTGTGTAGGGCTCAAGTGGAAAGGATGAAGGTGATCATGGAAATTATGAGAGAACCTGGAAAGCGCCAGACCATGCGTGTGGACAGGACCCCACTATGGGCATGGGGACGGATTGCATTTTTCTGTCATCTTTTTCCCCATCCTAAAGATGGGGATTTCTTTACTTTCTCTTTCCCCACTTTCTTTTCTTGGTCTCCTGTTTCTGTTTTGGTTTTCTCGTCTCTTTTTTTTTTTTTTCCTTTTTTTTTTTTTTCTTTTTCTCCTGTTTCTGTTTTCTCCTGTTGTCTCTTCTTATTTTTTTCACTGGTTGTTTAGTTCTTTCTTGCTCATTTTAATTAATCTTCTGCTCTTCTGCAGTCCTTGGGAAAGTACCAGACTCGTATCCCTTTATAGTAGTATGTTCAGAAGAGTTTTTTCTAGGTCAGCAGCACGATGCTTTTATGGGTTACCATTGTTCGTTAGGGGATGGCATGGAAGCTTACTTTTGTTCTTCTAATTAACTTCTGTATTTATGGGATTCACTGGGTAACCACAAACGACAAGACGGCTGAGAAACATTTACCCTTTTGCCTGCCGTTGCCCATCTTTAGTTGCATTAGATTCAAAGCATGTAAGTGCATAATATATAAAATTCAGTGCTTGAGATTAGTCCCTTGTCAGTTCAGTGACTAGTTAAGCACGTATTCGTGTACTTTACTAAACTAGAAACACAGTCATTGCAGAAATATTTCCTGCAAATGATCTTGAGATAGGTAGTTTTAGAGGCAGGTACCTAATGTGTTATTTGCAAAATTCAACTGTTCAAGTTATCTTTGAATTCCACAGTTGAGGATCAAGTGGACTGTCACTACATTTTTTAAATGCTAAAGGTTTTCTTTTGAGTTGATAATACATTTTCCTAGGGCTGATTAGAGCACTGCACTTGCTAAGGCTACTGTTTAATGTCTGATGGTGGGGCTCCAGTTTAAACGTTATCTTTCACTTCTTGTTGACATATGGGCTGGAGAGGTGAGATATTGGACTTCAGACTTGCCTGCTGCTGTGGTATGAGCTTCGCGGGAGAAACTCTCATGCCGGCGTAGCATGGCAGTGGGGTAGAGATCTTGGAACTTCTCCAAGCCTGCCTCTGCTTCCAGCAAGCGTTTCACTTTGCTGTTGCAAAATAGGATGTTAAATTCTAGTACTTGCTACAGCAGTAAGTAACCCTTGATGTAAGAAGAACAGGTAAATTTGTGGAAGCAAGGAGTTTCATTCTAGTGTATCGGGTTTGCACGGTCCTAAAGCACCCAAAGAGAAACACAACTTCTACGAAAGCCTGGAAATTCTTCCTGATGCTCCTTTGAATCCCAAAACCTAAGGAAAGAATGAAAGAAATGTGAAATACAGGGGGAGGATGAGATAAAAGTGGGGAAAATAAAAAAGTTGATGATGGAAAAAAGAGTAAATGCTGACAAATTCTTTTTTGTTGTTCAGTTCCTTTCTCAAACCAATTGAAAAATATTTGTGTAGTGCCAGATCTTATTCTTGACAGATTAAACAGGATATTTTGAAATACTTAGTTTCTTTATCAGAAATTATGATGAACAGAAATTAGGTCTAAAGGCAAGGCAACCAGAGACTGGCTAGATCAGCGGTCTGGTGGGGAAAATATGGCGAACACCCAGTTATCTTCCCTCCAAGGGAAAATGTTTCTTCTTTTTCATGGAAGAAAAGGTTCTAGCAGCAATAGTGCCTGAGCAGCTCCCTGGAGAGGGAGAGCTGTCCTGCCCATGGCACTGGCAGGGACCCCCGCCACTCGGTGCCCGCTGCAGTGCAGCCTGACGTGGGACTGGCCGGACCTCGGGAGAAACACAGTGGTGATGGGAGCAATGGACAGCATCCTTGCATAGTCATTAGTGACTCCAAAAGTCACTTTTAAAAGTCTTATGAGGAAGAAGGCTTTTATGAGTAGCAGGAGAAAATTCTTTTAAAAAATGTTTTAAAGCTCAGGGTTCAAAATCCCATACTGTGTTGCAGTGACGGTGCATTAGAGAGAGAGTGAGCAGCTTTTTGTTGTGCAAAGACTGAATAAATAATTCAGAATAGAAACCTGGAGTTATTGATTCCTGTGCGTCCTTGAGGCAGCACACAATTTGTAAATGGCCACTTAGGGTCGATTGCTTCGTGAAATGTTCAGGTATGCGCTTAATGGCAGAGGGACCGTTACTGGTACAGCGCAGTTGTTCCCTTGCTGAAAGCTGGCGCTTCACTGACACTAGTGGTAATCATTTTAGATAGCACTACTCTGCAGTGTCTTCTTTTTAGCTGTGCAGTTAATCTAAAATTCCCCACCTCCTCCTCTTTTAGAGATGAACATTTTTTTAGCTCTACATTTATATTTATTTTAAGTGATGAGGCACCTGGTCTTAGCCTAACAGTATTTTTAAAAAAAAAAACTCAATGTAACACCTTTCATTTTTGAAACATACTTTGAAAAAGCATGTTTTGGGTTTTATTTCCTGTGTTAAGGAAAATAAGATAAAGATTGCTTGCTGTGCTAGTGCATCTAAATGAGCCTTCTCTATATTCCTCGTAGCTGATTCTGACAGCTGCTGCAAACTGTGCTGGGAGCAAATCCTGTGAAATCTCACTTCCAGCACGGCATGCGGTTTGCTTTAGGCATTGGGTGCAGCTGAAATATCAGTATTTCCTTCTCTATTTTGTTTTTCAGTTGTTCAGCAAGGCCTATGGTCTTCTTGGTACAGGAGAATATTTCTATTTGTCTCCTGAATATGTTTGCTGTTTTGTGTTCAGGACCGTTCTAAAAGATCTTGAAGTATTTTTTTCTTTGAGACTTGCTCATTCCGAAAAATATATAAAAATAACTCTTGAAGAAGATCATAAGTTAATGGTATGAAGAAGTATTTGATTTTGTTATTTTCCCTGGAAATACGCACAATTATAGTTTATTCATGCTACATTTCGTACAAATTTTTCAAAAGTCTTCCACTTGGAGGTAAACCACACATTTTTCATCTGCTTATTATAATCTATAGGTGCTTGCAAAGTAGATCATCAAGCAAACTCAGGACTTTTTTGGCGCTTAATCAAAGTTTAGACAAGGGAGGAAGGTAACCAGGAGATGGTGAGGAAAAGTAGCAACAGAACACCAGAAGTTAAAGCTGAAAAAAAGGAGGAAATGTGTATAAAGTTTTAGAGGCTAATGATAAACCACATCACAAAATCTCTCTGCAGGCAGCTATATAAATAAATCCACATCAATAAAAACTGTGCCACAGATTTCAAGTTTATTTGATCCTCTTAATGCATGCAGACTTCATGACTAATTGGGAGCAGGAAGGAGAATAATTGAAAAAAGTAAATTAAATATGCATGAAATACATGATAGCTTGAGTGCATTGATATTTTTATGGCATGCAGCACTATTGAACTGGTTCGGTGTATGTTTTATGATCCCTTTTATTGTGGTGTTTGAGGTTTTTTTAGAATTGTTTTATATAGGTGCTCATATATGAAAGAATGAGTATAAAGAGAATTAAGTCTACCATGAGGTTACTGTATGATGAAATAGAACCACTAGTATCAATATGTTTCCTATGGTAGACTAATACATTAATTAATTCTCTTTTTGTGGGTTCATTGTTTGCAATTTGCTCTCAGCGTAGATTTTATTTAGTATTATTTATTCCTTAGAGATCGCAAGAGATAAAATTATATGGTTTGCAATCAACTGTTGGCTTTTTAATTAATTGTTAAATTATGCATGGAATTACATTTTATCTATATACTTTTGATGTATCCACATTTAATAATCATTTCTATATAGGTTTAGAAATACTCTGGCTTGATCTTGCTCCCATGGGGCCAGTGTAATTGTGCCATTGGCTCCAGTGGGAGCCAATATGTGGACTCCAGAGAGTAAGCAACCTCCAGTGTTATCATAAGCATTACCAAAATATTTCATTCTACAACAATATTTCATATACTTTGTAAAGTCATTGGCCTGAGGTAATATAGATATGTGACTACATGAAGACCTAAGGAGGTATAAGAATAAGTCATATGTGGTGCTTTGAACGAGGAAATTTAAAGATAGTAACATAATGTTTAAAATCCTCACCTACCTACTGAAATACAGTACCTTGGGTTTAATCAGAATAACGTTATATCCGTCAGCCTTACATTTTACCTGTTTAGGCAGATGTGGATTGTATTGCCTTTGGTCTGAGTTAGTGTATCCCTGTGGTTTTAAGCTGTGGAAGGCAGACCTATTGGCTGGGGTTTATGTTATTAGCATTGCATTTGTATACTTTAAAGAATTCATCCCTGATGAGGTACATTTGGTGAGATGTGGTACAGGGCTGGAGGCGTTTCTGTGGCACAGCTCAGCTCATCACCAAGCAGGTGTGCAAACCAGGTCAGGGCACGCTGGCTGTTGTTTTCGCTGCCTTCTGCGGGAGTTGGGGTGGCTGCCTCCGGTGTGGACATGCGTCTTGTGAGAGAAGTGCCAGCCAGAGAAACCTCCAGCCTGTCAGGTTCAGAAAGTCACTAGCAAAGCTGATAGTTAGGTCTGGACTGATGGGGAGGGACTGCTTCAAAATTTAAAAAGGGGAGTGTAACTTAACAGCAAGTCATTGCAAAATCCCAGGCTCAACTTTCAAAGAAAAGAGAGAAGTGAGAAGTAGAAAAAGGACAATGAACTTCTAAGCAGCAGAACTGGGGAAAGCAATAGGTAGGTTCTCCCGGGGAAGTGATCCAGGCGAGGGAGGAATGCAGGAGATATGGCAGTCATTAAGGCATTTGTGTTGGAAGCACAAAGGCAGGCTGCAGACAGGCAGGACGGATAGGAGGCATCGTGTAGAATATACTGCTGCTCTTCAGAGACTTGTGAGATACAAAGGAACCATACAAGAAGTGGAAATAAGGGCAGCAGGACTAAAGATCCGTATGAAGGAGTTAGTAAAGCACGGTGGGGTAAAATCAAATAAGTAAAAACTCTGGAATGAGTCACTGTAAGAGTGTGACAGTCCCCAGGAGAAAGGTTCTGTAATTACAAAGAAGAATATGAAGAAGAAAGGAGAGCTATGGATGCATTACCAAGGAAAAAAATGAGAAATAGCATTGAATGGTGTAGAAAAGTCCGAGTTACTCTGGCCTCTTCAGTCTACAAAATGCTGACTTGACAAAACACATTTTAACAAGGTCAGGGTAAAATTCAGATAAGGAAAGAGTAGGTCAAAGAGTATTTAGGTAAGTTATGTGCTTTCTGGTTGTACAGCTTAATTCACCCAACATGAACTAATTGAACTGATTTACAATATTTTATCTTTCTGCTTAAGAATTCAGAGAGGATGGGGGGACTCCTAGGAGTCTGCAGTTACAATAGGCGTAATGTACCTCTCTCGAGCAGAAGAATGGGGAGTTACAGACCTTGCAGGGTAATTTCTCTCCCCGGTAAGACAGTGGAACAGATTACTAAACTATCACTTATCCCACCTTTGGCTGGTGGTTTTTGAAAGCAAGTGGACAAAGGGCAAGTGGTGCACTTGGTGTGTCCACATTTTTTGACATGCTACCACATGTAATCTCATTACCAGATTACTGTCACAAAATTTCAACGAAAGAATCCCAGATACGGTTTGCTTGGATATTGCCATCAGTAACAGCTGCAGCTAGAACCAGCACTAGAAGGAGCCAGTGCCATCAGCTGTGGCTGATGTCATAGAATCATAGAATGGTTGGGGTTGGAAGGGACCTTAAAGATCATCGAGCTCCAACCCCTGTGCCATGGGCAGGGACACCTCCACTAGACCAGGTTGCTCAAAGCCTCATCCAGCCTGGCCTTGAATGCTTCCAGGGATGGGGCATCCACAACTTCCCTGGGCAACCTGTTCCAGTGCCTCACCACCCTCACAGGAAAGAATTTCTTCCTAATATCTAATCTAAATCTTCCCTCTTCCAATTTGAAACCATTACCCCTTGTCCTGTCACTACACTTCCTGACAGAGTCCCTCTCCGGCTCTCAATGTCCCTCATGGCTCCCATCAGGTGCTGCAGCAGCATCATCTGGCTTTGGGAGGCCACACCTGTGAGCCAAGGACCCATCTGCCTTTCACCAGAGATGGCACCCCAGCACCCGCTGCCCTTGCCATGCAGCATCCTCAAGTGAGGACTCAAGCTCTGTCACTTCATCCTTGTAACGATACCCCTCTTTCTCTAATGCTGCAGCTGTACTTACCTCTAGCTCAGGCCTTTTGTCATGTTGTCAGTGTGGCCCTCACCCTGCCACGGTTCTTACCCAAGGTCTTTCACCTGCACGGGGCTGTGTTGGTTTATGCCCAGGGAGCTCCAGGAACTAGAGATGAGCTCCATGCCCTGCCTGTGGGCCAGCACGGTGCTTAGGACTCAGCTCGTAATTCTGCCTTTTCGTAGACATGAGTGTGCTTGTGGGCACGTGGTTGTGAAACTCCGCCTGGCCACACAACTCCTGATCTTTGCGGCGACAAGAGTTTTGCAGCCGTCTGTAATAAAGCGGTAAGAAGATAAGTCTTCTTGGAAAATCAAGGACGGACTGTGATAATTGAGTTTGTTTAGTCTGGAACAGAGAAGACTGAAGGGAGATGTGATAACGTGTCCTCGGTATCTAAAAAAGTGGTTATGCAGAGGCTGGTGAACAAGTGTTTTCTGAGGTCAGGCTCTAAGGAGGGGGACAACAAAAAATTTAGCTTAGTTTACAGAAGATTAAGTGGTTGGAACTTGATGATCTGTAAGGTCCCTTCCAACCTGAACCGTTCTATGATTCTAGTTTGAAGATTAGCAAGAAAAATCCCCCTTCCTGGAAAGCAAGTAAACACTGAAGTATATGTATTACACTGTAGAATACCCTTTTAGGAATAAATTAGAGAAGCCTCTCTGGCGTATTCTAGCCAAACTCGGTCTGCACCACTGCACTGGGTGGGGTGAGGTTATCTCTTCAGTCCTTTTTAGCCTTATAGTTGTATGATTCTGTGACAGCCCAGGAAGGCCCAGCCCTTCTCTGGCAAAATTATATTAAACTTCCGAGTCTTAGAGCTGGTCGCTGCCAAGTTCTTTACCAGAGCTTGTATTTTCATTGAATTAACAATCTTAGCCACATCAATTCTCCAGTTCCAGTGAGCGTACCCTCTTTCAGTGAGCTACCCCGTGAAGTGAAACTTAGTCATGTTTGGATTGTTTTCTTCATTAATTTGTATTTATGCCTTTGTAAGTAAAATATTTGTGAAAGTGGATAAACGTCACAGGTGAGGCTTTAAGCAAGTTGTGAGTCACACTTCAGTTATCATCGGTAGTATGTGCTGAGGCATGTCCTGGTTCGGGACGGAGCAGGCCCAACCTTCTCCTCAGGGACAGAGGCGCTTCCTCTTGCTCGTTGCTGTGGCAACCAGGGTCAGCTGACTCGGTTGTTTATCCTATGGGGAGGGGTGGGCAGGGGTCAGGTGACCCAAACCGACCAATCGGGTGTTCCATCCCGTCTGCCACGCTCAGGGTAAAAGCTGAGGGACCAAAGGGGTCAGGTTGGCTCTTCTTCAGTGGCCTGGCTGCTTTGGTGGCTCTCTGTGTTCAGTGACCGACCTCTGAGGAGCACCCTGTCAGTTTGTCTACCTTTGATGCCGATCCGTGGGTTCCTGAATCAAGACCTGGAATGCAGTTCCCATTCATCACCGAGTCCGGTCTGGAACTTCCCCAGTGCCTGCCGGTTACATCTCCCTGGGAGCTTGATACAGTTCTGTATATATTTGTATATATTATATCTATTTCATGGTTTCCTTTTTCATTTTATTATTACTATTGCATTAGTTTAGTTTTTCTAAACTCATAAATCCCTTTATCTCTCTTCTTCCTCTCCTTGGAGCAAGAGGGGAGGGAGAGCATCTGTCGTCTTGTCATTGGCCAACCCGGCCCAAACTGTGACAAGGCCCTATCCTCCTAACAGCTAGAAGATGTGATAGAGGTGTAGAGAGGGTTTTATAATGTGGACTTTTTAGTTTTTTTAACACTTATAAATATCTTTAAATGTTCTTATACACAAAGGCATTTGAATAACGGGTACTGCATTGAGGAAAAATCATAAAAGGTTACTGAGGCGCAAAATATGATCACAGAATCACAGAATCACCTAGGTTGGAAGGGACCCTTTAAGATCATCTAGTCCAACCAATGAAAAAAAACCAAACAAACAAACAAAAAAAACCCCCCCACACACACAACACACCACACACAACCCACACACACACCACCACACCACCCAACACTAATCCATATCCCCGAGCACCATGTCAACTCCTCTCTTGAATACCTCCAGGGATGGTGCCTCAACCATCTCCCTGGGCAGCCCATTCCAATGCCTGATAACCCTTTCAGTAAAGAAATATTTCCTAATATCTAACCTGAACTTCCCCTGGTGTAACTTGAGGCCATTACCCCTTGTCCTATCATCTGTAACTTGGGAGAAGAGACCGACCCCCGCCTCTCTACAGCCTCCTTTCAGGTAGTTGTAGAGAGCGATAAGGTCTCCCCTCAGTCTCCTCTTCCCCAGACTGAACAACCCCAGCTCCCTCAGCCTCTCCTCGTAAGACTTGTGCTCCAAGATGGACGAGATGAGATGATAGAGATGGACGTGCTGTGCATTAAAATCACAACTGATGCAAGGAGTTCTAATGTGCTGGGTGCATGTCTGGAGTTGGGACCATGGAGCATGGGACCTCGCATGACACCCCACATGTGGCATCTGGTCCCTGTGCTCACTGAGAGCTGTCTGTAGAATGAAGCTTACTTTGGTGAAATAGATACTAAAGCTGGCTGGATATTTCTGTAACTTAAATTAATATTTAGGGCTTTAAATTGTAGTAATAATGGAGTAGATGTCCATTTTATGTTAGTACCCATTTCTACTGAGTTGGGAAATCTACGCAGCATGGGCTCCACTTGGATGTATTAGCTGATCCTAATATGCAAAGTTACAAGTAGCAGACCCACACTGTGCAAGTGTTAAAAAAAGTGAGGGTAGTGCTGTTATGATGATGAAGCAGCGGAATGGGACCCATGGAGGTTTTCCATGTGGCTGGACCAGTGCTGGTTGGGGAGAACCTTCTAGCTCATTCTTCAAAAAGATTTGAGATGCGTGAGCTGGAATGGAGACAAGGTTTATTTTTCTGCAGGAGGAAGAAAGACGGATTTTTGACATTTATGACATTTGGTTAAACTTGTTCTATACAATAAAGGTGTTTCAGATATCACGCAACTACTGAAATCCAGAAGGCGGCTCATGGATGTTGCATGTTTACATCCTAATGTTTGACATAAACATAAGATTATGCTCCTGCTTGCATACTTGGGGACGAAGGGAATATTGGAATGCATTTCATGAAACCAAATACAGGAAGATAAGAAGAAAAATGTAAGGCCAAGATTTAGCAATGGCCTGTTTTTTGTTTTTTTTTTTAATTGAGCAACAGCATATTTACCTTAAAGCAGTACAAGTATATTTTTTATGATTATTAAGAGTTTATCTAGAGACATGTGAAATAGTTGAAGGCTGGGAGCAAAACTCAAAATAGAGTATGCAAAAGAAATGGATTATTAGGCGATTGAGTTGTCTGGAAGAGATGTGAAGGTTAATGTAAAAACAAAACAAAAAGTCACGACTGATCCAATCTTAGATACAAGGACAGGGCTTATAGAGGAGTGGAACCATGAAGTGCATTCAGATCACAAAGTTCTTGTGCTAATAGAACATAGAGAGTTGGCCGGATGAGAAAGTGAAGGATGTACCCAAGGATGCAGCCGAGGATGGATCTTCGTTAGGAAACATCTGTTACAAAGAAAGATCAGGGGTGTTTAACTCTCTTTGGGTGGGAGACTTGTTTAAAGGTGACGTAGTAAAAATATTTGAAATGTTAAAGGGGTTTTATGCAATGGAGTAGCATTAGCTGTGCCTGCTATTCAGGAAAATCAATATCCAGGAATAAAGTTAAGCAGCTAGAAAATGACTCCTGAGTATGAAATCAAAATCAATTTATTTTCAGTGAACTGCAAGAAATATTTCCTGCAGAGAGGATTATCAGACTGGCAAGCAAAAGAAAAGAGTGAGAGTGAGTTTCGGACCACTGAACCTAAACCTGGATTTGCTAGACTTTGCTTGCAAGGGAATAGATGCAGAGAAGAGACCAGGCACAAGTTTTTCGCCTGGTGCCATCTCGCTGCGGGCCCGTGCTGTTGGGCTGGGGGGGAGCCAGTTGGCATGTCCTGGGTGGTGGGTGTCCAGCGCTGGAGCATGTGTGCCTGCCCAGAGCCGGGGGAACAGCACCATCTGCAGCCCAGCAGCCGTCCCCCAGAGGAAGCTGTGCCCAGAGAGCACTATCACAAGGTTAGCCGGTGGTTTAATTGTGCCAGAACTTGTATGCCTGTTTATTTTTAACAGGATGTGTGAACTTTATTGTAGAATTTAGTACCAAACAAAGATCATGACCAGAATGTGTATTTACAGTTTGTTTTTTTCCCTAAAAATAAATTTTTGGGTTTAAAGTGAGGAGATTAAAGAACGCGAGAGACTCATGGGGGAGGATGTCAGTCTGCATGTAACCACTTCGGCTCCCTGATCTCTTGGTGTGACATGAGGTTGGCCATGGACCGCAGCTCAGCACCTCACTGCGCTAACTCATTGGGATGGAATTTACCCGGGGTGGAGCAGCCCTGCTGCGTATTGAGCAAGACTCCTGTGCTTTACGTGGGGGAATCTTAAGAGGTCTGTAGAGCAAAATAAGTAGCCTTGAGATGTTTGAGGAAGCAGACTTGCTTGACAGATCAGTCATGGGGGAATATTTTGACAAATCTGGTATTTTGACAATTACACGCTGCCTTTAAGGAAGGATCTTGTTAGAACCCGCTCAGAATTTTAGCATCTGTCATACATCGTGCTGTGTGTGCTGGCATAGTAAACCTTTATTTTTATACAGAAATAAAACTTTTCATATGAGATATTTGTTTATTCTTTACTCGTGACGTAGATTTATTTATTATCATGCGGTCAGACCTGCCAGTGGGATTCCTCAATTTTCAAAGGGGAAAGGACTAAAACATACAAATTTTCAAAACTTACAGAAAACTGTTTAGTCATGAATAGCACTTTTAATACAACCTGTCCTTTAGAAACAAGCTTAAGTACGTTTTTAGGAAGCTGAAACATTAAGGAACTCAGCAGGATGTCAGGATCTCGTGCAGTGACCACAGCAGTTTTTCAGCAGTCTGAATGCTGATGGCATTTTCTGTGGAACAGGGTAATTATAGGAGCTTTTAACTATCTGTGTCTATTATCTTGGAGAAGGGCGTTTTACTGTAGCTGAAGTGAATGGGAGTCTTAAGGGATCTCTTTTCCATGGGCACTGAGTCAGATTCTGAAAGAATAAACTTTAAGTTTATTGTGAAACTCATGGTGGCCTTGTGCCAGCTGTCCTTGGGACTTATCTGTGACCTCACTGGTAATTAAGGCCCGACCCTTTTTTTCCCCAAACACACCCCTTACAGTTCTAACTTTTGAGCCTTATCGCATTTTTCCTTTGGAAAAGTGGTGATGCTTTATGTCTGAGCTGGGCATTTAATTAACTTTGCTTCCAGAAGCGAGGAGAGCAGTACTTGAAAAGAGTTTCCCAGGCTATGTAGTCTGAAAAGCCACTGTTGGATCCGTAATATTGTAATTCTTCATGGTGCCTGGGGATGACACTGATTTTATAAAGGCTTGTCAGCTGAACTTCTGTTTTTCAAAACAAACGTGATTCAGATTTGATTCTAATTTTGCCTGTTCTGAAAACCGTAAGAAAAGGTCGAATTTGGCATGTTGTCATAATGATCAATTTAGCTTAATTATAATATAGCTAAGGAGACTTCTGTTGTTTTAAGAAAGATACTTGATTACAATTGTCTGCTTTTCTCACCCTGTCGAAATGGATAATTTTGCAAGTTTGTGAGCACAGAACTCTGCCTTGTTTCCAGGCTCTGCAGCCTGCCAGGGCCGTGGCAGTTGCCTCACCTCCCTCAGGGAGTTCCTGGTGGCCTCTGGTACATGGGAGTTACTTCTAGTTATTCCTGCCTGATCTGATTATATACCCTTTTCTGCCTCTTTTGCCTTGAGTCTAGATTCTATAACACGTCAATGTTTGTTTCTGCTACTTCCTACACTATTTCAGATGGGAATGTGGTCCCTTGCATTTTAGGTGGAACACGCCGTATCCTAACATGAATGTCTGTGAGGTCTGTCTACGTGTATGCTGGGTGTCCACCCACTGTATACACAGAAAGGGCAACAACCCTGTTTTCCTGCCAAATTTACTTCTGAATAAGAAAGGGTGTGATTCTTCTGTGTTTTCACAGAATCATCATAGAAACATAGAATAGTTTGTGTTGGAATGGATCTGCAATGAGCAGGGACATCAGGTTCAACTACATCAGGTTGCTCAGAGCTCTGTCTAGCCTGACCTTGAATGTTTCCAGGGATGGGGCATCTCCAACCTCTCTGGGCAGCCTGTTCCTGTGTTTCACCACACTTGCTGTAAAAAATGTCTTACTTATGTCTAGCCTAAATCTACCCTCTTTTAGTTGAAAACCATTATGCCTTGTCCTATTGCAACAGGCCCTACTAAAAAGGAGAGTTGTGGCATTGTTAGAGAGAGCAACCTTCCTACTGTGCTCCAGCCTGTGCATCTTCTGTCCATCCTTTTCAAGACCAAGCTGGTTTTGCTTGCAGAAGCATAAGGGATAGCCCTTCCCCTTTCACCCATACAAAGATAAGCAACCTGTGGTTTTATTCTGTAAAACTATAGATTTTGTTCCTGTATCAACACAACACAACTAATAATATCAGGAAAAATTGTAAGAAACAGGCTTGCTATGGAAGATGGCCTGTTCTTTGCTGTGACCCATGGCAAAAATAGAGATCACTATGTGCAGATTCAGTTCCCTAGATAGGGACTTCTAGGGCTGTTTGAGATGTGTATCGGGGGGATTGGCCAGCAGGACTTAACGCAAGCCTTAGTCCTTCTGGAAAAGCTGGTGGAGGCTGGGTGTCATACCTCCTAAACATAAACATAGAACAGCAATGTAGGTGTGCGCCCGGGCAGCCAAATCATGCCTTCGTTCTCCATCAGTGGAAACAAGAACCAGACAGTCTGAAGGCAGTGATGACAGATAAGCTGTGACGCCAGACATGGAGGAGGAAGCCAAGGCTGGCAGGCCAGGGTCTTTAACTGCAGAAGCAGAAGAGTACATGAGGTTGGAACTGATAGCAACTTGATTGTAAGGACAACCAGATGTGTCATCTGAACAGTATGATAAAGCTATGCGAGTTATGCGGGGTATGAGATTGCTAGCTTTTGGAGGCAGCGGCCATCTTCATGATCTTCATTTGTCAAGTGCCTAACGTGCTGGGTCTGGGGACAAGACTGCAGCTCTGTGACTGGTACAGTTTTGAAAGCTTTTTCTTTTTTTCAGTGGTAGTGCATGTTCCCCAAGGCACTAGACTGCAAAGCTTAAGCTTACTGGGAAGGCATGGTATGAAAATATCTCATGCTCATATCAAGGGGGATGGAGCTTTCCTTACCACAAACATCATAGTATACATGCCAGAAGGTGACGATCAGAAGATGAATCACTTCTGAAGCAGTGCCTTAAATTCTCACTGTCTCCTTTTGACTTATGAAGACATTTTGCTTCTGTTGTTAAAGTTTTGTCAGATGCCCCTCAGCCACTCAGTATCTCCCACGTCTTCCTTAAAGAATCTCTTCTCATACCCAAATTATCCAATCTGTCAGACTCACGTGGGCATATTGCAAAAAGTTGCCCAAGGCAGCAGGTAACCTACTTTGCACGTGGACCTCGCACAATGTAGGGCTGACAATTCCGTGATTTTATTGAGAAGCTACAAGAACTCTTACGAAATATCATGGGAGTCCCAGATCCCGCAGAACCATTCAGGGACCCCTGTCTGTATCTAATACTTGTGGTACTATGCATTCTGAAGGAGGCTGAATGTGGGAGCAAAGCAGCAATGGAATAGTAATATTTTATTTGTATCTCGTCAATGTAAAGATCTAAGAATTCATTATATATGTTGAGAGACAAAACTTGCCTAAGTTTTTGATTTTGCAATGATTTTGCAAGCTTTTCCTCAAATGGCAACATAGGATCTCTTGAGAAGCACAAGATGTTCTTGTAAAGTAAGTGATCTACTGGTTTGAGTGAACATGCTTGCTGCACACCAGTTCCCCAAATACATTGTTTAAGGTGTACATCTGCTGCTCAAAATATTGGAAGAAATTCCTTATTATGTTGTCCTGTACCAGCGTACCGACATACTATGTCCTAAATAATTAATCCCCATGGTAATAGAATCATAGAATCATCTGGGCTGGAAGGGACCTTCAAAGGTCATCTAGTCCGACCCCCCCCCGCAGTCAGCAGGGACACCCCCAACTAGACCAGGTTGCCCAGGGCCTCGTTGAGCCTCACCTTGAATGTGTCCAGGGAAGGGGCCTCAACCACCTCCCTTGGCAACCTGTTCCAGTGCTCCACCACCCTCATGGTAAAGAACTTATTCCTAATGTCTAATCTAAATCTGCTTTTTTCCAGTTTAAAGCCATTACCCCTTGTTCTGTCACTGCCGGCCTTTGTAAAGAGACTGTCTCCAGCCTTCCTGTAGGCCCCCCTCAGGTACTGGAAGGCTGCTATTAGGTGTCCCCGGAGCCTCCTGTTCTCCAGGCTGAACAACCCCAGCTCCCTCAGCCTGTCCTCGTAGCAGAGGTGCTCCAACCCCCTGATCATTTTGGTGGCCCTCCTCTGGACCCGCTCCATCAGGTCCATGTCCTTTCTATATTGAGGGCTCCAGACCTGCACACAGTACTCCAGGTGAGGTCTCACCAGAGCAGAGTAAAGTGGCAGAATCACCTCTCTGGATCTGCTGGCAACACATCTCTTGATGCAGCCAGGATGCGATTGGCCTTCTGGGCTGCAAGTGCACACTGCCTGCTCGTGTCCAGCTTTTCATCCATCAGCACCCCCAAGTCCCTTTCCTCAGGGCTGCTTTCTAATACCTCATCCCCCAGTCTGTATTGATAGCGAGGATTGTTCCGGCCCAGGTGCGTAACTCTGCACTTGCTTTTGTTGAACCTCATGAGGTTTACTTGAGTCCACCTCTCCATCCTGTCCAGGTCCCTCAGGATGACATCCCGTCCCTCTGGTGTATCAACAAGACCACACAGCTTGGTGTCGTCCGCAAGCTTGCTGATGGTGGACTCCATCCCTCTGTCTGTATCGTTGATAAAAATGTTGAACAGTACCGTCAGTCAATATATAGTCAGTCAATGGCAGAACTAAGATGTCTAAGGTGTACTGCTGGTTTTCCTGTTTCAACAGCTCTAGGCCACTTTCTTCATACACAGTATGAGTTCATCTCTGAAGCATCTGTGATTTCTAGAAAGATAAGTTAAGGAAGATGGTTTTCTCTACTACTCTGGAAACCTCAGAGTGTAAGAAACAAACAGAAGGTCGACAAACGTGTGTTGTGAGAGACAGACTGGCAGGATAACAAAATTATCCTGCATCTAATGGAAAATAAAAGCAGATGGATTAGAAATGGTGGTATTTTCTCATCCCAAAATTCAGATACCTGCATGTTGGGCAACTCCCATGAGCTCCATGTTGAAAAGAGCATGGGTGTTGACTTGGTGCTGCACAGATAGTTCTTCAGATGTACACACCCTTCCTCTGTCCTTAACCTGATGTCCTCCCATGCCTCTGGCCACCAGCCTGTGCTGTGGATCTGCTCTGGCTTGGGATTCTGCTCTCCAAAGGGCAGTGGAGAGTGGCGCATCCTGGTTGGCGGAGCAGGCAGGAGTGGGGAACCCTCTCACAGGGTTTTATTCTAAAGAAAACTTGCCTGCTTTTGTTGGAAAGAGTTTAGCACTCAGTTTGGCATAGCTCTTTGAATAGAAAAACAAAAAATCACAGTTGTTTTGGGTTAAAAGTTAAAGACCTTTGTGCTTTTCATCTTTTAAGCCTTTAACATAATAGAGTCTTCTCTCAGGGATTTTAATTTCTTTCTTTTCTTTCTGTTTCTTTGTTCAACTTAGCAGTACTTGAATATTACCAGAGAATTTTTCTCTTGGAAATTTTTTAAAATGAATTGCTTACAGGATTTTTTTTTTAAATCACAACTATAATTAAAATTATATTATTTTGTGTATGTGTGTGAGTATGTAAATGTGTAAGCACTGTATATGTAGAATACTGCTATGTAACTTGACTGCGTATACAGAGTCTGTATAAATGTTTTGAAAAATATTATCAGTTTTAATTCCTTATGGAATAGTCTCCTAGATGACTTGTTATGAATAGTCTTCAGCACGAGCATAAATGTGCTCTGATATTATTCTCAATTAAGATGATGGTCTTTGTGGAAACAGATTACAGGGTAATTTCGTGTTTAAAAGTTTAAGTAAGAAAACCTGTACTAAAAGCATTTATGAAGCTAATCACTGGTATGGAGACAGTTATTTATTAAGCAGGATGGATCTAGAGATTCCCTTGAAAGTCAGGTAAACAGAGCTGTTGTATGAAGTTGAAGATCTAGGTCCGATTCCCGCTGCTCTCATCATACACACAGAGTTGTTGGCTGTCAGAGGAGTGTCCCATCGATCCCATATTGGAAGTACAGTTCTTCTCTAGCAGAGGTGATAACTTCAGAAGAAATTTCTGGTGTCGTATTTTAGCCTCTATAGGCTTAGGAAGTTTCTGATCTGCTGCCTCAATGGGGAACACCAGGGAACCATCATTGAACTATAGCAGGAAAGCCCTCAACCTCTGCCCTGGCTGGCAATGTCAAATGTTTCTGCTTCCAAGAAATGAGGTCTTTTGTTTCACATTTAAAGAGCAGCTGGCTGAAATTGTTAAAGAAATTTCAGATAAAGTTATATTTAAGCTAATAGTAAGAAACAAGAAGTTAGCCTGTGGATGGACATCTCTCAACTCTGTTGTGCTTGTCAGAAAAGTTAGGGCTTTTGGCTGTCTCTCTTCTTGTTACATCTGCTCCCTTGCTCATGGGTGGCCTCTCAGGGTCTGCAGGTTATTGACCCTTCTCAACCCAACTTGGCTGAATGAGGTCCGCTGGCAAAGGCTGACCATCTATTAGGGGGCACCACAGGAGGGGATCAGTTGGGTTGGCAACTGCTGGTGGTAGAGTGTTGCTGAGCTGTAGGGAGCACTAACCTCTGCCGCCGGCATGGCTGGTGGGAAGGGGCTGTGCATGTCCTTGGCTTCACCAGGTCAACCTGATGTCGTATTTCTTCGGTATGGTCTATAAGGTGGATGTTTGAGCCTTTGGGAAAATCCACTAAGTACTGGGAAATGAAGTGACAAAACATGTTGTTAATTGGTGAATGGTGTGCTTTGATTAGTAATAAGTTTAAGGCCAGAAGGTGTGTTAACTTTTGGCCTGACTCCAGTGAACGTGTATGCTGAGGATAATATATATGTATTTTTTTACAATTCATTGGATCTAGCTAGTGTTGTCTGTAAGTAGTCATTATTTAGGTCAAAATAGGTGGGTATCTGTTATTGTTTAAATTGTTAATTACTGATTATTTTTTTTGTTGCTATATGCATTCTTTACCCCTAACTTCATACTATTTTTCTTGTCCTTTTCAGTAAAATGAAATAAAATGTGATGGAACTGTGCAAGTGCAGATATAGATGTGAAATTTGCCTGTAACAATTAATTTCGGTTTGTAAATTTGCCATGAAAGTGAATAACTTTGGAAAGCCATGGTAGGGTATAACTATTTATCTGAATATCAAAAGATATGTGTTAATATGAGCGTGAATTCTCAGGTATAAATGGGGATCTTGTATTTAATTTTTGCATTTGTCTGTGCAGGTTCGAAAGCATGTGAAAGACCTATACGAAGACCTAAGAGATGGACATAACTTGATCTCACTTTTAGAAGTCCTTTCTGGAGACACCTTGGTAAGCTTTTACATCAGAATGCAGCAGTTCCAGTTTGTTTTATATACATTTGCTCTGTTTGTTAACTCTTTGCTATTGACTGCTGGAGGTTTCTTTGATATTTTCCGTAGTCTGTAACTTGATACCAAAGACACAGGTTGTATTTCTGTTGGTAAAATGTTCTGCTGTGAATTCTGTGGGGGAATGCAATCTGTTCTCTTCATTTCTTGTGGTCAGTGAGACTTCCTTTCTTAATAGGGTAATGCGCTGTTTTTTCTGTTCCTCCCTTTTCTTTACAATTTTTCTTTTAACAAGTATTGGATGCTTAATATCCCTTCGCATTAAAGGGAGTAACTTACAAATAACAAGGATAAAATGTCCCTGAAATTGTCTAACACACTCCTCAGGTGTCATTTCCTTTCTTTGTGAGCATTACTTCCCTTGCTTGGTATTTGTTCTCTTCATTATGTTCTTCTTTTCATGCTCTTCTTTTCATTTGTGGTCTGTCTTGTGTCTTTGCTGTCCTGTTTCCTGTCTATTATATTCATTAGCCAAGAGAGCGAGATTTTTTGAAGACCTTACGGTTGGTGAGTTCAACAGAAGCATGCGCAAATGAACAGCATGAGGATGTGGAGGATGAGGATAAGGGGGTAGGTGCCGACCCCCGTAACTGTACTAATGTAGTGTTTGAAGTGTGGTGTCTGCTGATGTGGATTCTTAGTTTGGTGTGCTGCTGTAGAAAGGACAAAAGAACTCACCTTGGTTTATGATGTTTATGATGGAGGTATGGTAAAGACACATTTCTACTCAACCTTTTTGCGAACAGCTAAAACGCAGTTCAAGATTTCTATTTGTTTTCTTCCATTAAACTATAAAAAACCATGGTGCTAATGTGTGCTGGGCAACGTTATCAAGATGTTATAAAATAATCTTTTTTAATAATAAATAGGAAAATACCATAATTCCGTTAAACCAAGATTTTTTTTTTAACGTGCAAACAGTATTGCCCATATACAAGTGATTTAGACAAAGGCTTCAAGGCTCTCCCTAGTGAAGTCAATGGCAAAAAATTGATTTGTCTTAATTAGAAGAGCACCAGTCTACTGCACCCACAGTGTATTTCACATAATACTGGCTAATATTTTAAAATGAGCTATAATTCAGGTGCGCAGATCTATTTGTTAGCATTCATAAAATGTAATAGTTACTTTTATCACAGCAGATAGCCAAAGTAGAAGTGAAGTGAGAGCTCTGTCTGGTGGCTACTAAGTATACGGATCGTTTGCAGGATTTATCTTTCTCGCAACAAATACTGAATTGTTGTTTCACTGTATTTTAACTATCCAGAAGGGAAATACCTACTTATAAAGCGTAAAATGCTGGTGCTCATTAGTCCAAGTGAGCTGTATCATGCCTTTGTAGACCTCGCATTATTAGCATTTGCTAAAGCAACTTGCTCTCATAGGGCCCGAGTGCCTTCTTGGCTCCCGATGTGTTCCGCTGCAGTTGGGATTTCAGTGGAATATGTGTGCTTTTTTTTTTTTTTCTGGGGCGTAACATAACTCAAAATGCTGCATTTTAGCTGTACATTGAAAAAAAATATTTCCCCTCTGAGATGCTGTACCTAACTATATAGTTTGGGATTTATTATACCCTCTTTGTTGTGGAAAACCAAGTTCCAGGTCTGCAGTCCTTCATTCCGTCCGGGGAAGCTACTCAGTAGCAGGGGCTGCAGGGCTTGATTCTGGGCTATGGCTGTGAAAAACAAGGGGCTAAATCGAAGGTTCCATAATGGAATTTAAAATTCTTTTGTGTTTTAGTTTATGCTTCTTATTCAACTCCATTTTCCCATGTTTCCTTTTGGCAAGCGTCTGATACTCCACGGGGGGGGGGGGGGGGGGGGGGGAGGCAGTTAAGGCAGGCTTGGGCTTACCCGTGTGTTTCGCAGTGATTGTCTGAGGAAATACTCATATTCATGGCTGATCCCTAGCAATTATAGTCCGCTTCAGTTTATTGCTGTGAAAGCTTGGGAAAAATCTGAAATAAGGAAGAAGAATAGAAGGATTTGGATGTGATGATGATGATGATGTAAATTTAACTACTTTCCCATTGCTGATCTGTGACAGCTAAGTAAAGTATGCTTTTCCTGTGTGATTCTTCTTCTTGCTGATTTTACACTAACTGCATGCAGTTTTGCCATGTTTCCGTTAACACACCACTCGTGCTTATTTTACAGTTTCTTCTTGCTTGTTTTGACCTTGCTTTGAGAAGAATGACTTGTTTGGGTTTTTTTCACGCTTTATAATGTTCTACCCAAGTCAAGAGTTTAAAGTTGCATTCTAGGGCTGTATATGTTCTAGCATTCTGTTAGGAGGAAGGTATCGATATCATAATGATTACGCAGTCATACCATAAGTAAACAACATTAAATCATAAAGTTGCATACAGAGGTAAGCTTTTCCATCACGGAGTTTACCAGAGCAACATTAAAGGTCCATGACATTACTTATATTTTGCTTTGCATAATGTACTGTGAATCTTTTTTAATAATATATTGCAGTTTGGTTTCTGTAGGTAGATTGATGTTGGGCTTTTTTTAGCCCTCTTGGCCTAAATAGCACATTACAGGGGAACAGCTCTCAGCCTGCATGGATCAAAGTTGCAGTTTGGGATTGCTGATCTCTCTTGCCATCCACTGTGCTAAAAAATGTCAACTACATTTTAAAAAATAAAATAAAATTGTCAAAGCACGTTTTTTTTTCCACCAAAGGTATCTGCTTCATTAAAACTGTAGTGTTTCAGATGTTTTACGTGGTGTCTTTTAAATTGGACTGTTTGTTCTTTTGTCTGATGAGAAAATCTCACTACTGTTGTTTTCCAATTTTAGCCCCGAGAAAAAGGTCGGATGCGTTTTCACAGACTTCAGAACGTCCAAATTGCACTTGAATATTTGAAAAAACGCCAGGTATGGTGAAAATTTAATTTAAAAAAATAACGAAAACTTCGTTACCTGTAGCTAATAAATAAAAAATGTGTCCTACTCGGTCTTTTATGCATGATGTATTATAGCTGCTGGTGTAGACCTGGCTTGATCTCCTGCTTGAGATGGTTAAGAGAGATGTGGCAAAGGTAACTTTACACCATCCTTCTCTGAGCAGTAATATCAACACGCTCCGTGTGGTTTATGATGGTACAGGGAGAAAATTATAGGTAGGATCCTCAGGAGTTGCTTATAGTAGATTTAACTTTTATGCTGTCCAGACTCTAGCTGGTATGCAGTTTTGTTTACCATCTGATTTTTAGTGCGAAATGCAGATTGAAAGAAATTAGAACATTGTGTGGGAGTTCATTGTTTTGATTATATTTGTTTTGGAAAAACTTTCTCAAGCGTTGATCCTGATGAAAGCAAAACTGGTGCCCTAGAAAGGCAGCAGAGTCACCTGGGCTGGGGACGATTCAGGCTTAATTTCACCTGTATCTCTTTTAAGCAAAGCACTTGAAACCCACACTGCTGGGGGCTTTTCCACTGCTGGAGGTTTCTTTCCGCTTTTAAATTTATTTTATACATTTGAAAGATTCTTACTTTCTCCATTTGTAAAATGGCAAAGTTAAAAAGTGTCCAAAACATGGATGGAAAGAAAAATTGTCCTTCCCCATCCATCCCATCCAAATGAGTTGCCACTGGTAATCGGCTTTCTGATTGGTTGACTTTTTAAATTTTTTTTTAAATTTTATTTGCTACTTAAAAGGTTTGAAAAAATATGACGTAGCAAACTATAGAGAGATACTTTGGTTAGAAAAACAGATGTCTTTTTGTATTTTGAAGAGGATTGTAAACTGTCTTATGGGTCACTGAATGATGTATGTGCACTGAGAACTCAATCCTGCTTCACTCAGTTCAAAGCAAACTTTTCCTGTTAAGCCAAGTGAGCCATTGAACAAATACGCTATGAAATAAATGAATGGCTACTTGAAATGACAGTCACAATGGCGTTTTTATGCTGCACCGTGCTTTATTTATGCATGACAGACCATGCATATTAAAACGTAGGAGATGGAGGATCAGGTCATCCTCATGTTTATGAACACGCGGGTGTCATTGGGAATGGGAAGTCTCCATCGCGCAGCCGTCGATTGTGATCGGAGGAGTTTTGTGCTCTGTTTAGCCTTGCAGTTTTGAGAAGATGGCTGTATTCTACCACACAAAATGCTTGCAGGGCTTTGGCCTTCTTGGCAAGTTGCCAGCGGGACTTGGATTTGATATAAGGTTCAGCCCCCTGTTACATGTTTCTGAACTCTGTTTAGGAGGTAACTTGCTTGGATTGGCTGTATAGCCTCCAAATGCAATGCTTTATTGTGATTTTAAGGCGGAGAGATCATATACATTGATAACTTTGAAGCCTGACTTGGGGAAAAATCAAATTAAAAACCAAAGATAAGGCATATTGGACTCTCTTGTAGAGTTTTGCCAAAGACAAACAGTTTTTATAATGCAGTGAGAGGAAAATGTTTGTATTTGGTTTTAATTTCTTTTTTGAACTGCGGAACACGCTCGCTCTTCCAGAGACGTTGTTTTTGGTTTGGGGTTGTTTGGTTTTTTCCCCCTAATAGTTAAGATTATGTCTGCAGATCAAGAGAAGGACATGCCTTTGCTTGTTCAGTTGATAGCAGGATATATGTTAATAAGCATGTGCATGTAACTTTACTAACATAAGCACAAAATGCCTCTTAGCTGAGTCATCTTTAATTGCCAGGCTATATGGATACATAATACATATAGAGAAATTGAATGTAATAATAAAATAAGCAAAGAAAATAGGATTATTTAACTTAACTCTGGATGTGAGTTTATGGAAGTGGCAATAATCTCAGTCTTTCTTTTAATGCTATTAACCATTTCGTGTTTATTGCACTGTGTACAAGCAGAAGTGATAATAATTGTCGTTATAAAGCTATTGGTTATTTAACTGTGATACTAAAGTCCTGATTTTATCAAACCAGACCATTAGCAGGCCAGTTCTCTTGCCGCTGAGTTCTTGCTGTGGTGCAGGAGAGCGTGGGGAGGAAGAAAGGCAGTAATAGTTTCCTAGGTCTCAGGTTTACCCTGAGACTGATAAACCACAGTTACAGGTCATCATATCCTTGTTACCCTTTCCCCCCTCTGTCATACCTTCCCCCTCTGACATGGACTGAGCTGAAGAGTATTTGGCACAAGGAGCAGATCTGCCAGCGTAGGGACAGCTGAGGAATCTTCTCAGCTTGGTGTGGGTGGGAGAGGGCAATTCCTGGGGGGCCACTTACAGCCCAAATGCAATTCCTTTCTGCTTTTGAGAATTAAAAAAACCAACAGAGTAAGCTCGGGAAGTGAGCAATGCGGTAGGTATTTGTGGCATATTTGTTTCAATTTTGTCTGTATTATCTTTCCACTATGGCAGGTGAAACTGGTTAACATCAGAAATGATGACATAACGGATGGGAATCCCAAATTGACTTTGGGGTTGATATGGACCATAATTTTGCACTTTCAGGTAAGTCTAGTTTTGTTTGAGTCAGATTCAGTCGGATTCTTGAGTACAGTTATGATGAATGTATCAACTTAGGCAGGACTCCATGTGCAAAAATATAGATTATATCTCTTCTCTAATGTGTATTTGAAGGTTTTCATGGTGTATGTAATTTTGTGATGTAAACTGAACCTGAAGGTGGTATGTGTTTGTTCATTTCCTGTCTGTGGAGAGAGAGAAAAGTAGTTTGGGTTTTGGACATCATGAAAGACAATAGCTGATGTATTTCTTCCAGCTTTTGGACAGATCGATCTTGTTTTATTCTGCAGACTTACTTTGATGAGTATTAAAATATATTAAAAAGTTTTAATTCTTTTTTCGTTCTGGAGCTGAATTTCTCTGCTGATACAAGTACGTCAGCAAGCACTACTCAGCCTTTTCGAGCAGTCTCCAACACTGCAGCATTTGTTTTTAGCCCCGGCGATGGTAACGCGGGTCACACTAGGTGGCAGTCTGGTTGTTGTACACTGGCGGGATTGTGTACAGTATAATGCAGCTTTACAGTGTGTGGTGTTAAATTGCTCCTCAAAATGAGCCTTTGACAATGGCCGTGGCTGTAGATGATGTAATTCAGATGACAGATAATTCCCATTTAGTGACTGCAGCATTGTTAGCGATAAACTCCCTGCTGTGCAGGCATTTTAAATGATCAGAAAATTACATGATCGCACGGAAAAAGCGTGGTTCACTGAGGAATACCCTGCAGGGGATTTACAACTGGAAAAAAAAAAAAACCTTAAAAAAACCCAAAGAGGCTGCTGGGATCCAGTTTGCCTTTCTGCAAATCCTAATGAGGAACAGAAGACCAGTGTGACCTTGGTCTAAACAGGGTGCTCAGGCCAGGGCACAGGGTAAAGGAGAAGTCACTGATTGCTCACCACTAGTGAGGACCTGAAGTTCCCTCAGCTCCCCCCTGTTGTGTGAGCCTTTGCTCCCACGTGGATATACAGAGAAAGAAGGCTGGGCTTAAATATATTTAAGTATGACCCACAGAATAGGCAGTGATTGAATGTTGCTGTATTTTAAGAAATAGACATTATTAAAAACTTAGTAATATAGCTGTTAGTGGACATTAATCTTTACTTGATGTGTGTTTTGTCTCTCTGAACCTTGATGAACGGTGCAGGATGAAATTGTTAGTTTTTCTCAAGAGCTGAAGCACAGGACTTCTGATACAATTTTGGTTGCTTATAAAAAGTGATGAAAGTTAGTGTTACTAGTTATAGCTGTAACAAATGATGGGAAGGAAAAACATTTATATAAAGTAACTCATTTAGGTGAGCTAGTGTGACAAGGATTTTCCCCTGCAAGGTAGCCGGCTCCATATGAAATAAGTAGAAGCTTTTAAATTGTGGCTGAAACACACTTACTTCTCTCTGTCCTGACCCCCAGGAACTACCAGCTAAATCTCTACCAATACAGTTCAGATCTTGCAGATCTGTCTGCTTTCATTTTTTCAAAATAGTATCCTAAAAAAAATTGGTGTTAAAATAATTTAAGAATGAATAGTTGTTCTTGGACTAAATATTAAGCCTCATTAGTAAATATGAAATAACTGAAGAACAGGATTTTCTGAAAAATATTTTCTGCCTTTTTGCTATTACCTACACCGAATGCAGAAGGGAATTGTTAGATGATGTAAGAGACACCCTCTGTGCTAACCTGTGCTACCCGCCATTTGTCTGTACACCACTTCTTTTGAAGTATATGGCAGTTTGGTGTCATTGACACCAATATATGGCTGGTTTGGGTTCAGAATGTATACAGAAGTTCAGAAGAATGTGCATGCTCACACCACACTTTTTTTTTTTTTGGCTTCATTTAGATCTTGAATGAGGGAAACCTCTGAACAGATAAGTCTAACAGGAGAATCTTCACAAAGGGGTGAAGCTTCACAAAGGGATGACAATGTTTATGCATGGAGTAATCCTATAGGTATTGGGAAAGTTATAGTGAGATTCAGTTTGAAGTTAAGACACCTAAATCCAGGTGCTTACGGGGAGCTGTGTTCATATGCTTTAAGATTGTCCCTATAATCTGATAATCTGAGTGATAAAGGTTTAGTCCATACAGCTATTATGGCCTAGAGAGTGAGTCAGCTAACCAGCTACTAGAGGTTCACTCCATTTGGCTAAACAGAAACATCTGTGGTGTTGGAGATTTATGAGACACCCATGTGAGTATGAGAAACATGACATTGGTCTTCTGGGAAACCCACTACCATCTGGGAGGAGACAGATCAGGCAGGATGAACTCCATCTTAAATGGCAGTAAACATGTTTAACAACAGATCTGAGGACTGGATGGCTAGTCAATACAGAGGGTGAGGTTGGTGGAGCATTTCACATCACTTGCAGTAGGTGCCTAGAGTACCTACTGAGTTACTGAGTTGTCCAGAAACGACAGCTGTGTGCTTACTGTGACCTGAGATGACACATCATATCCAGTAGGATATGCAGTGGGAAGCAAGTTTCCTTAGGTCCTGTGGTGTATTTCACAGAATCACAGAATCTTAGTGGTTGGAAGGGACCTTTGAGATCATCGAGTCCAACCACATTAAAAAAAAAAACAAAAAAAACAAAAACACACAAACAAACAAAAAAACACAACACAAAACCAAACAAACAACAACACCCCCCCCAAAAAAAAAAAAAAAAAAAAAAAAGCAGCATCCATCAACTAAACCCCACACACAACACCCCACCACAAACCAACAATCCCGGGCACTAGAGCATGCCCTGAAGAGTCACGTCTACACGTTTCTTAAATACCTCCAGGGATGGTGACTCCACCACCTCCCTGGGCAGGCTGTTCCAGTGCTTGACCACTCTCTCAGTAAAGTAATTCTTCCTAATATCTAATCTAAACCTCCCTTGCCGCAGCTTCATACCATTTCCTCTGGTCCTGTCGTTATTCCCTTGGGAGAAGAGGCCAACCCCCGCCTCTCTACAGTTTCCTTTCAGGTAGTTGTAGAGGACAATGAGGTCTCCCCTCAGCCTCCTCTTCTCCAAACTAAACATGCCCAGTTCCCTCAGCCTCTCCTCGTATGACTTGTTCTCCAGACCCCTCACCAGCTTGGTGGCTCTCCTCTGGACACGCTCCAGCAGCTCAATGTCTTTCCTGTAGTGAGGGGCCCAGAACTGAACACAGTACTCGAGGTGAGGCCTCACCAGTGCCGAGTACAGAGGCACGATGACTTCCCTGCTCCTGCTGGCCACGCTATTCCTGATACAGGCCAGGATGCCGTTGGCCTTCTTGGCTGCCTGGGCACACTGCTGGCTCATGTTTAGCCGGCTGTCCACTAACACTCCCAGGTCCTTTTCTGCCGGGCAGCTTTCCAGCCACTCTTCCCCAAGCCTGTAGCATTGCTTGGGGTTGTTGTGGCCGAAATGCAGAACCCGGCACTTGGCCTTATTAAACCTCATCCCATTGGCCTTGGCCCATTGGTCCAACCTGTCCAGGTCCCTCTGTAGAGCCTGCCGACCCTCAAGCAGATCAACACTCCCACCTAGCTTGGTGTCATCCGCAAACTTACTGAGGGTGCACTCAATCCCCTTATCTAGATCATCAATGAAGATATTGAACAAGACTGGCCCCAAAACTGAGCCCTGAGGGACACCACTGATGACCGGCCGCCAACCAGATTTTGCTCCATTAATCACAACTCGCTGAGCACGGCCATCCAGCCAGTTTTTTATCCAGCGGAGGGTACACTTGTCTATGCCATGATTCTCCAGTTTCTCCGGGAGAATGCCGTGAGGGACGGTGTCAAAGGCCTTACCAAAGTCCAGGTAGACAACATCCACAGCCTTCCCCTCATCGAGAAAGCGGGTCACATGGTCATAGAAAGAGATCAAGTTGGTCAGGCAGGACCTCCCTCTCATAAACCCATGCTGGCTGGCCCTGATCCCTTGGCTGCCCTGCACGTGCCTTGAGAGCTCACTCAGGATGATCCTCTCCATGATCTTTCCCGGTACCGAGGTCAGGCTGACAGGCCTGTAGTTTCCAGGATCCTCCTTCTGGCCCTTCTTGTAGATGGGCGTCACATTGGCCACCCTCCAGTCATCTGGCACCTCTCCTGTTGACCAGGATTGTTGATAAATAATGGAGAGAGGCTTGGTGAGCTCTCCATTTGTTGTCTCCATGTAGATATCTCAGATAGTTTTAAGTGTTTTAATTGTTCTAGACGGTCCCTTGACTTCTTGTGTTTCTGGTTCAGGATGTGCAACGTTGCTGTGCAAGAACTGTTATTGCACTAACTAGATCTGTAGGGCTTTTGGTTCAGTTTCCTAAAGACAGGTTGCAATTGAGTAACATCTAAGATGTGCTAGAGTATCCAGGACATGCATGTGGAGTTTTCTGATGAGACACCACATCTATGAGACAGCCATGCTCTTCTAGACCTGTGGCTGGAGGCCAGTTGGGATATAGCAGGATATCTCAAAGAGCTCTAGAAGCTCATGTTTCGGAAGCTGCCTCCACTGGATAAAGTGGGCTCCTCAAGACCTAGCCAGCATGTAAGCACATGTATGCAGACACCTACTTTGGGATGGCTTGATCTGAACTGCCCCTTAAATTTTCCTAGCATTTGGAGAATTAGTTCTTTTCTCAGTGGGTTTAAGGAGCTGTTTGCTGTGTGATGTTACTGCTTCTGCTCCATCGTTTAAGTGTATTCATTGCGACCTAGGAGGCAGTCAAGGTTTCAGGGACGTTTTTTGGCTGTTTTTTGTGGCTTCTTGTTTCTCTGAGTCATGATACTTATCTGGAGGACATTATTTCCTCAAAATAGAAGATCCTTCTGAGTACTGGAATGAATTTAGGAATGATTTAGGGGAAATACATGACAAACGAAAATAAAAGATGATACGCATTTGAGGATTACATTTCTCTTGCATCTGAGTTATGTCTAGAGGTGGTTATGGCTTTCTAACTTGGTATGCATAATTAGATAAATATAACTGCTATTCTGAGTTATACCACTGACTTTTGCAGCTGCACAAGTCCAGAAATAATACATTCTTCTGTGTCCCAAGTAATTACATATAAAATATAGAAAAGATGGAATGGGAAATCTGGTGGTTTATTGAGTTGAGCATGTTAGAAAATAATATGTCCTGTGGGTATTGAAAATCCCTGAGACGTGTATGTTATTAGGATTTAGGCAAGCTTTCAATGTATGCATTTCACATGCTTTTAATAATATGTGGCTTTTTAAAAAGTTTTGTTTCATAATGCATTAACTACTATGAGTTATTTTCCTGGCACCTGCAGAACATGCTAAATCAGATTACAGTATTTGGTATAATTATAGGCTGTATGTATAAATATACAAATTAATACTTGAATGGACTCCTCCTTCAACACCCAGTACATTTTCATTGATGGCATTGGAGATGAACAGAATGAAAGCAGAATTTGGCCTCAGTAAGTAACCACAATTTTAGTAAGATAATTTCTGTGAAAATTGGTGATCATTTATTTTCAAACCACTGCAAACATTCCTTAATTTAACAAATGTTAAATATTTAGAATAATATGCAGTTGGTTGAAAAAGCCACATCAAAAGAAAGCAAAATCTGAAACTTTAAACTTTCAGGCATCCAAAATTAAGCCTTTGTGACCTCAGACCTTAAAAAATTTCTGGAGCTTCCCAAGTCATGATTCAGTAGACTTTTTCTATTTCAATTTCGTCATGATTTTGTAGCTCAGGATCTGCTGTGAAACCCTTTTCCTTCCACGCTCCCCAGCTCCCTGCTGTCGGGCCTCTTTGTAGGATGCTGCTTTTCAAGGCTCTGGTCGGGAACTTTTTTGCTCAGATGTTACAGCACTGTCCAGCCCTCTCAGGCCTCTTTACAGCACATGTAACCCCTTCACATTTCTCTTGTCAGCCAGTAGATACCTTTTTTTTTTCTTTTTTTTTTTTTTTCTGCTGACTCCTCGTAAGCCTTCAAGCAAAATTAATTCTTTTATCAGTCTACCCCAAAGCATTCTATAGACTGTTCATTTGGTCCAGCAGATCATGGAATCATGGAATTGTCAGAGTTGGAAGAGACCTTCTAGAGATCATCTAGTCCAACTCCCCTGCCAAAGCAGGATTGCCCAGAGCACATCACTCAGGACTGCAACCAGGCGGGGCTTGAAGATCTCCAGAGAAGGGGACTCCACACCCTCCCTGGGCAGCCTGTTCCAGGGCTCTGGCACCCTCATCCTAAAGAAGTTTTTCCTCATATTTGAATGGAACTTCCCATGTTCCCGCTCGTGCCCGTTGCCCCTCATCCTGTCCCTGGGAACCCCTGAAAAGAGTCTGGCTTCATCCTCCTTCAGCCCACCCTTTAGATATTTATAAGCATTATTAAGGTCACCCCTCAGATCTGCAGTTAAACTTTTACTCATGTTGGGCAAAAAGGTAAGAAGGGTGGATTTGTCTGTAGATGACTCGGCTGAGATAAAGGACAGGTACCGAGGTACCCATTTCTCAAGTTCCTGATACCCTTTACCACAGTCAGGTGTTCAGTCTGCAATGCAGGTAGTAATTTTGAAGCACTCTTGCGTCGGTTGTGAAAGATGTGGCCTTCCTATAGGGTGGCCAGAGGAGGAGACAGCTCAGCTGTGATGGCCCATTCCAGTAAATGACATGCAGAAGGCAGAGGAATAGTGGGATGTTCTGGGACCCATGCACCTTCCTCTGCTTCAGATTTGTTCAGCTGCTTTGCCGTTAAATCCGTGATGGGGTCACCATACAAGAGACATGTTGCCTGCTTTCCTCCTATCTTTCCTGAGGTGGCAGTGTGGAGCTGAGAGAGCTGGGTCTGGCCATTCTCACAGAATCATAAGGCTTGGAAAGGACTCTTGGAGATCATCTAGTCCAATCCTCCTGCCAAAGCAGGTTCACCTAGAGCAGGCTGGACAGAAACACATCTAGGTGGGTTTTGAATGTCTCCAGAGAAGGAGACTCCACAACCTCTCTGGGCAGCCTGTTCCTGTTCTCTGCTACCCTCAAAGGAAAGAAGTTTTTCCTCATGTTGAGATGGAATTTCCTGTGTTCCAGCTTGTGCCTTTGCCCCTTACACTGGGCACCACTTGAGACGAGTCTGGCCCCATCCTCTTGACACCTGCCCTTTAGATATTTATAAGCATTGATAAAATCCCCTCTCGGTCTTCTCTTCTCCAGGCTAAACAGACCCAGGTCTCTCAGCCATTCCTTTTAAGAGAGGTGCTTCCATTCCCTTGATCATCTTTTTAGCCCTCTGCTGGACTCTTTCCAGCAGTCCCCTGTGCTTCTTGGACTCGGGGGCCCAGAACGGGACATAGTACTCCAGATGTGGCTTCACCAGGGCAGAGTAGAGGGGGAGGATGACCTCCCTCAACCTGCTGGCCATGCTCTTTTCAATGCACTTCAGGAGACCATTGGCCTTCTTGGCCACAAGGACGCATTGGTGGCTTCTGGTCCACCAGGACTCCCAGGTGGACAACAGGCACCTTCTCATGGCACCTCTTTCTGCTGGGAGCAATTGGCTGGTAGCAGCTGGCTCTGAAGCTTGCCTCTGGGTCTTACTGGAGCCATGGGTCTTGGAGCCCAAAGGCTGAAGTTTAATCTGCCTCTACTTTAAAATAGCTAGAACAGTTCAAGGTCTGATCTCAAAGATTTAAAGATGGAACTATGAGACCAGTTGTCTAATTTCTGACTATAAGTGGTTGTAGGGTAAACCGTATTCCACCTGGGAGCTGTAATTCCCAGTCATTAGCCAGTGCAGCAGACCTGTCATTCAGCGTGGTATGGGGTATACCCTTCCTGTATTTTGTTCCTCAGCTGAGCTCCTAGTTATCTCTTCCTGAATTCTTCAGCAATTTAAAAAAAAAAAGTGGTGAACTCACAGGTAAGGAAATGCGTGTGGAGTTCTTGGAACTTCTGAGAGTCACCTGAATCACAGCAAGGACGAGAGGCATTAAGACTTATTGCAGGGTCGTATTTATACTTTATCTCTACAAATAATGGGATATCTGTAGCAGGATAAGATTTATGAGCAGTTAGATCATCCATTGGATTCTCTTCATCCTTAAACCCATAAAACCATCAACAAGGAACAAATTCCTCTTTTTGTAAGCCATCTCACTGGATATAAAACCTCTCCTCTTCAGGGTCGTGACTTTTGGTACCTCAGTGGTACCTGAAAGCTGAGCAGCTCTTTCAGATTTTGGGCAGTGGTTGCCAGGACAGCTCAAACAACTCCAAATATAACCCTTGTTATATTGACTGCTAGCAAGCCTTTATTTTTTGCCTCATTCTCTATCTCCTGCTGCTTTAATTTTCACTTTCTCTTTGGCTTACGTTTATCTCTCTGTCATTCTGCATATGACCCTTGGGCTGTGCAACAAAATGCTTGCTGGTTATCAGGTATGCTGTTTTAATACTGTAAAGTGACATGTCCCATTTATGCTAAACGCTCCATTGCTTTTGCTGTGTTGCATAAACAACAACAACCAAAAAAAAAAAAAGCAGCAGAAGGCATCTTAGATCCAAAACTACCTGAAATGCGTTCCTAGTAGGCTTTTGATCGTGTTACTCTAGGATAAAAGATACCAGCCAGTTTGATTGGCAAAGTGGATTAACCTTTTGTTAACTGCATTTGCTAACTCTACGAAACCAATGATAAAGCATAAATTAGCAGTGTATAAGGGATGAATGGTCTCGTGGTTTTGCACGCTGTCAAATACACTGTTACTCAACAACGTTGCCACTTTAATGTGTAATACCTCTGCCCCATGTTAAGAGCGTAACGCATTTCACAGTCACAGACGTGCTTGGCAAGTTACAGAAATCTAGGGTTAAATTCAAACCGGTATGAATCTGCACGAGCTATTTCATGTCTCGATGTTAATCTTTTGTTTGCCATGTCTTAATGTTAACCTCTTGTTTGCGATTAAGCAGCCTCTAAGACAGATCAAATTGCAGACAAGTGTTGGTCTAATCCTTTATTCATGTTATACTTAAGGGTTTATGTGCCAGAAAAAGTCTTTTGCTAATCTCCCCTTAAAACTTTCCAGCATTGGTGGGTATAAATTTGTATCTTTGGGCTTTTTGTTAAAAAAAAAAAAAAAAAAAAGAAAATTAAAAAAGAAAAGAAAAGAAACACAACAGTTCATGATAGTGTTTTTAGTCGCTTCAGTCATCTGGCTCTTTGGCTTTAGCTGGCTCCATTCGGGTCCAGTCAGATGGCTGAGACAAAGCCCCTGGTGTGGTCAGGTCTTTGCTATATTGTGGTGGTTCTTGTAGGCTTCGGTGGTAGTCTCTTTTGATTCTTTAGAATATTGTATTTCTTTGCTCTAGCAGGCAGGCTTTAGAAGAAATTTCAATTTCCCTTCTCTGTATCTGCAGTTTAATCCTGTAGTCTCTGTCTCTTTCCTTGCTGAGACCAAAGTTGTGACTTTATAGAATTTTAGATAGCTGAAAGTTGTCTTTTGTCCTTAGTTACTCGCACTCTCATTTGTCGTCTTCCCTTAACGTGGAGTGTTATTTTGAGCATGTCTTTTTATATTAAAAAAACCCATGACTGATATAAGTGCAATTTTTCAATTCTTTGGTCCTTGATCTTTTCTGTGGTTCAAGAGCATAAGTGACTTACAAAGTTAAAGTGACTTTAAAGTTACTTTTTGCTTCATGGACAAACAAGAAACAGCAGAAAGAATTGTTAATAGAGAGGTGATAGCCTTCTCACTCAAGAACAGTGCATAAGTATTGCTAAACTGGTTATTAAGTATCAAAAATACACATTTTTTTGGAAGATAGAAAGGCACAAATACCACTAATAATCTGTAGAGATATATTTGGAGTGCTTTTATTCCTAATATTTAGAAATGGTTAAATTCTAGAAGTAGCTGCAGATATAATCTGCATTTAACTAAATTGCCCTGGAATATGCAGCACTAAGCCAGGATTGTTGGGAGCACTGAGCTTCTAACCAGTGTTTCAGACCTGATTCTTGTACTTTTCACTGCCTCAATTTTTTTTAATTCTACTTCAGAAGCACCTGCTTTTCTGAAAAAGTGAATTACCCTCTCTTAAGAAAAAAAATAATCCAGATGTAAGGTATATATGAAAGTGGATGTAAAAAATCAGAGACTTTCTAAATTACTGATTACATCACCAAACACATATTGTCAGCTGTAAAATAACAGTATCTGTTTCTTCTGACCTATCTTGAATTAGATTTGTTTTTACATTTTTATGACATTCAGAGTGACACCAATTCTGACAGGAGTTTTGAAATAACAGAGAATGCTTTAGGGATGTTTTCTCTTTGGAAGAACAAGGTATCATACTGATTGTTAAATATCCAAACAGTTTAAAGAAAGTGTATCCTAAATCACACTCTATTAGACCTCAGATAGTCTTATATCATTATTGCTTAGAAACCTCAGTACCCACATGTTTTAATTTAAATATGCACTTGCATTGGGAAATTTAAATTTGCGGTATTTTTAAGCAAATTCTAACTCCTGCAAAATTTGTGGATGAAGATCAACACTGGCAATACACTTGTGTTAAGCTATATTTACTTTGATACGTTTTCGATTAAACATTTAATATAGCATAATAACTTGTGATTTTTCATTCAAATGCTGGACACTTGTCTTTAATCTTTTATATAATTTCTGCTTTATCAGGATAGTCATAATAAGTCTTTTTTTATAAGAGTATGTAATGTAATATTTCAGTATTACTATATTATATTTTACCATGCATTATTATTATTATTAGATATGTTATTGTTAAACCAAAAGCTATATCAGTGTGAAATCAAATCAGTTTTGGTCTGTTGCACTGCAAAGTCCTGAATCTTCTTTTCTTATGAGAGAGGAGAAAGATAGATATATATATATATAGTCGAGTGTAAAAACCATTTGTGCAAACACAGCGATGTCATTTACAAAGACTATATTTTTATTTTTTTTTAATGTGCTCTTCTTTTTAGTTAAAGGAGGGTCAGGTCAGGACCCTGCTCAGTCCCATGTCGATGTGTGTTTTAAATCAGTGAGTCCTCTGGGCCTTGACTGAAAGTTGCTTTTCTAAGCTGATGAGAGAACAGCTTTTTACTGTGAGTAAAGGGAGCAAATGTCACAGCCGCACCTGTGTGTTAAGCAAATACAAATTGAGGCCATGAAAGAGAGCGTGGTCGTGGCATAAACATCTACTTTGAAAAGAAACGTGTTAGCATTGTGCCTGTCTATTCAGTGATACAGGGTGTTCTCTATCAGCCTTCTTGTCCCTTAGTGTTATGGTATAAAATTTTCTAAGCATTACTGTCACATTTTACCCCAGAGCAGCTGTATCGTTGGAAATTCTTTGCTGCATTATTCATTCTGGATCCCGTCAGTAAAATGTCATAGAATACTTCAGTGGGACCCGGCCCCTGGGGTTAAAGTCTCTGGGTTTCATTATTGCGATTCCTTTTCAAATAAACAAGGGAGACTCAATGGTAACACCTGATAATACTTGGCAAGTCACTCAGTCGTTCTTTCCCAGCATGAGAAACCATACACACCTACCTCTGCTGATGCATCTTGGTTTTAGTAGGTTTTATATATTGGTAACAAAAACGAAGCTGAAGCTTCAAAACACAGGTATTTTTCAAACCAAGTATGTTGGTGGTTAGACTTGCTTGCATTTTAATAGTTTACATTTCTACCTAGTTTTCTTAGGTAGTTAGGCACTTCTTGGCTGTTACATTCGGAGCTACGCAGAGATGCCTACAGGACAGGAGCACAGGAGGAGGACCAAGTTCCATTTTTATAAACAGTAGCTTGGTGGATGGTTTTCTAAACAGACCGGCTCGTACGATTTTGTTTCTCCTTTATCTGCCAGCATGTGCAAATCTGCTGCAAAGTTCCAGCCCGCAGTACACAGCACCGCTGCCCTGAGCGAGCTGTTACGCTTGTACGATAGTAGCGAAGCGGAGGTTATTTATAGCTGACAAATCAGTGAAAAAACACATCAGCTGCTCTGAAAACTCCACATGCAAATAAAAAATTGACCCCCGACAAGATGTCAGAGCAATCTTTGATCCCTCACTTTAATCTTCCCTTCGGTGGATCATTGGATACGTAATAAAAACATACGAAGCGCGAACCAAACGTGCTAACTAAATCCCTGCTATTTGCTGCACTGCTTGCTCCGGCATTTGCAGTGCAGCTAAGAGTTTCAAAGGTTGCTGCGTGTTTTTCTACTTTATATCGCTGGAGTTTACTAAACGAAAAGGGCGAGAATTTTCTATTGCTCATAAATGCTATGTCATCTCTGGGAAAGGCCGTCAGCGTTACAGCCCGACGCTGAAGCCGTGATGTTTATTTAAGAGGATTGGTGGCCAGAAATAAGCCACAGTGTCTAATCAGACGCAGGCCCTGCCTGGGCACCCTGCCACAACGTTTCTTGCGTGTGCATTTCTCATAAGCAAAATGGCTACGTACTGAGGAGGATGGACATGAAGTCTGGAAGAAATTATGGGGCAAACGGTGGTTCTTAACTTTCTGAGGAGGATTTAAGTGTATGTAAATATACTGGAATGAATGAGACTGTGTGACTGTGAGTTACCGAAAGCCAAATGGGGAATGTCTGTGGATGTGTGAGGGCTGCAAAGGAAGAACAGCGTTTAGATCCTGCCAAAGCTCCCTTAAGTCCAGCTAAACATTCCCCTGGAAGAAAATATTTCAGAAGAAAAAGGAGAAAGAAATCAACCGACGAGGGACCAGAGTCAGTACAGGGTAAAGAAAATGAAGAAAAAAGCCAGTATGAAGCAGGGATTTCAGAAAACACCGCAAATTGTCCCAAGGATGTGGGATTGGCTGATAGCTTTCCCCGGAGAGAGACAGTGGACGGTAACGCTCAGCCTGTGAGTACAGACCTTTCATCTGATCTTATTAAAACAAAAGTTTTACCGGGTGAAACAAAGAGTGATTCCCTTTGTGGGGACAGTTTTCATGGTGGTAATCAGAGGCTCGCTGATGAAACACAGACATGGTTAAAGAAACAAGACAAGAGGAGTTCAGAGAAACGCTGTATGTGGAAGAGGAAATACTCGGAGGTTAGCAACAGGAGAGAATTAGCATTCCTGAAGAAATCTAGTGGTCTTTGTTATGGAAAAGCAGCCAGCTTGGATTCTGCTATCCACATTTTAGGCAGTCAATGTGAAGACACTGGATTACACGTAACTTCTTGCAGAATTGTTGAAGATGTCCCAGAAAGCAATAAATCTGAAAAGTTGCATCACTTTCTTTCTGAAAGCAAAAATGATCTGCTGCTTGAACAAAAGAGGTTCTATTCTTCTGATGCTGTGCTTTCCCAGTTGCCCAAAGAAGAAAAAGCATCATTTAGCATTCCACCAAACAGAAGCAAGGTAAATATTTTGGCACGGTGCATTATCTTTGAAAGCTAGCTCAGAATAAGTATTGGAACAGTATTTTTATTGTTACAAAAATATCTTCACTTTGCTGTGTATAAGCCTTTTTACATGTGCTGTGTTACTGTGGGTAGTTGTAGGGCACAACATATTACTTCATCCTTTTCACAGGTTGAGTAATACCTCTCTACTTCAGGGGTGTTGATGTATCCTTATGCCATTTTGCTGTCTGTAGTTTGATTTGTTTCCTAATTTAGGAAAAGGATTTTCATGTTAAAATGGTTCTAGCAGGTGGAGTGAGTTTTAGAGAGTTGTTTAACTTCACGTTCAATGTCTGCAGTAAATTTTCTTATCAACTCTTGATGGTCTTTTAATTCCTTTGGGTCTTGTATTAAGGAAATGAATATTTGTAATTCCTTTCAGTTATGGCCAATAGGAACTGAAGAAAGATAGAAAGACGTAGGCAGCTTGAAATAGAAGAATTGAACATAAATCATGTTAATAACACTCTACACTTCTGTTAAAAGGTCTTTCCTTCCAAGCTATGTGACCTATTAATATTAATTATTAAAATTCCAGCTTTCCCTGAGTGTAGGATTATTTTCCTTTTACAATAAAAGAAACCAAAACACAAGCTTAGTTGCAGAGTATCTGAAGGAAAGCAAGTTTTTGTCTGTTGGTGTTCGTGCTTACCAGTTCAATCCATATTACCAGTTTTGCCCCGCTTATCTTCAGCACAGCTCCAATCTGTAGGTGTGGGTCAAATGCTGATGCCAGGATACGGTCCAAAACTGCTTTCCCTTGCTCAGCAGGGACATCTGAGCTTTGAGCGGAGTGAACAGAGGGAATGGACATATACAAAAGGTACTCGTCGCAGCAGAGAGGAAGTGCACTTCTGTTTATGTAATTTAGTTTTGCGACAGGAATCAAATTATACTTTTTCCGAGCTTAGTTTTTAAGTCCAGGTAACACACCCAGTTACAACACACAGTACACACTAGTGCAAATAGCCTCCTAATACACATGGAGATCTTTGCCCTCTTAATCTTAGCTGGAATTCAGGAACAGCTTAGGGATGTTCTTTGATTTGAACAAAACGTCATTATGGAGTAAAAGAGTGTGAGGCCTTGTCTGTTCAGCCAAGCATGGCTGCTTTTTTCCCCTGTAAGCAGAGTACTACAGCTTCTAATATTGCTGCAGTTATTATTCCAGCCGGGCACATAACCCTTGTTACCACAGGAGGAAGGGGGGGAAAAAAGTGAGGCTTTTGCTGAGCACCCACATCAATACTGAGGCTTGTGCTGGTGATACCGATAAAACACTGCATAATTATATAGAAGTGAAATCTAGTGACAAATCAGGCTGAATGCCTGAGCTGCTGAAATGTCTGGTTTCCAGTTCAGTTCCCTTTCTCCACCCAAAATTCTGAGTATAAGTAATTTTAAGAGCACCTAGCTGAAATCGAGGAAGAAGACTAGATTTCAGACTCTAGCTTATTCTACAAAGTCATGACCACTTTCCTTCTGATTGCATTTGAGAACTAAACAAGTATTTGAATGTTTTGCTTTTCAGTATAAAACAATAAAGCTGTTATTTATACAAATCCACAGAGTTCCCGTTAACCAGCCTGAGCTGGTTTGCAATTACCAGTCTCAGTTTTTACCATTTTCTTTGCAGTAATTGCAGAGATCAGTAGCCTTCACTCACCTCGTCAACTTACCCACGCTATAATGTGCTCCCAGTTCACAGAGTGCCTCAGATGTGGCTGATATCTGAAAGCGCGTTGACTTTTCAAACTGAGAGATAGACACAAGAGGAAACTTGGTGGCACAGCTGGCTAATTTGCGCTGTCACAGAGATAGGCCATTATACCTTCTGAAACAGCGTAGCCCCCACTGCTGGAATATATCTTTTCAGTTTCTTTCTGTGGAGCATCTTCCTATGCATGTGAAACGATGAGGATTTTGTGTTCAAATACGTGCTACCTCGTTACCTCCATTTTCCTATTTGCGGAGTTCAGTTGAGCAGGGTGTTCTGAAGCTTGGTCCTGACTTCTCACTAACAGCTTTGAGATAAAAGGTTTTTTACTCTCTGCTGGAGCCTAATTTCTACGACCCTTCCCTTGTTTTCCTATTACAGGAAGATTACTTCCTCAAGCAAGAGGCTCTGATACTGTTCTAACTCAGGGCTGTGCTAGGGCAGATGGCAGTTTGTGTTAAGGTCAAGAAGTTGTGAGCAGCACACCCCTTCTCAGTTATGTTTTTGCACAATGCACGGAGAGTAGAAAATCAAAGCTGTAGTTTTGGCTTTTCTACAGGGAATACTGCCACTGTCATATTTGATGTCTCCTGTGTTGAAACAAGCCATGGTTTTCATTCAGTATCAGCAACAGATAGCTACCAGCTGGTGTTACCACCAGTTTTTGGTGATTGTGAGCTTGTGTCAAAACCAATAACTTACGTGTATCCACGTTATCAATCATTATCATTATTCTTCCAGTCTAATTTGTGGTAGTTTCAGTTCTGGTTTATGGGTGTGAATATTTTCTAGAAAAAAAAAGTCTAATATGTAAATAGAATCGTTCATCTACTTCCTGTACTCAACTGTTGACTTGGCTGCAAGTTCTTCAGTTGGTTTTTTGCCATGCATCTACATAGTGTCTAATGCAGTGGATTTCTTATCTCATCTACAGTACTAATAATAATCTGCAAGAAAAAAGCCCCTTGTATTTGAGTCAGGTTGAAGGCAATACGTTTCCTTTCAAATAATAATAAAAAAAAAAAGTTACATTATTTGTAATCAGCTTGTTCAGTAGAATACTTCTGGCTAAGTAGTCATCTGTTTATTATTTCAGTTATTTTCAGTTATTGCAAACCGTTGTAAGATAACGTGACACCTTCCAACTATGCCCACCATCATATAATCTTGTATTATGTATTAATGTAGTACATTTAAGGGAGGGAGAGATGCAGGTCTATGGTCTTCTGGAATGTGACTGACAGGGCAAAGGTGCAAAAGTCAGGGGTTTTGCTTTATTGGCATAGTTTTGTTTGCTTCCTTGTAATACTCAAAAGAAGCAGGCACAGTACACCTTAAATGCTGGTGAATGATTGAGATCTATAATCATTGATGGAGCTACAAAACTAGGGTCAGAAAGGTTCTGGACAGGTCATCTAGGTCATCTCTGTACCTGAAGGCAAGATAACAATGAAAATCACTCTTGAGTGATACTTGTTCTTCTGTGTCTGCCTTATTGGTGGTTTCACATGCTTTTCTGAGTAATCATTCTGGTGCTTATCTGTCTTTTGTATTAAAAAGTGGGTTTAGCTGAAAACACATATGCTCATTTTAAACTCATTAGTTCTTTTCCCATTCCCAGAAGAGTTGATTTATTACCTTTTTTGCAGCAGCATTCTACATAATTGAAGACTGTTTTCACATCTCCCCTTGGTTTTCCCTACTTTAGAATAAATAAACCAAATTTTCCAATCCTAACAAGTCATGTATTTTTAGATCTTTGTCACTCTTGTTTTTCTCTTTTGTTATGCTTCAACCGATCCAATATTTTTTGAAGGGTGTTGCCCGAAGCTGGACTCGCAGCTCCATAGAGCCTTGAGAGAGCTGAGTAGGAGCACTTGAATTTATGGCTAAATGGAAACTCACAAAGTCCAACTGTAACGTCAGGGGAGATGACTTCTTGTGATCACATGCAAGTTCAAATTCCATTCGTATAACTATACTTCCCTCAACATGCTGTTAACAGTCCTTTTCAAACACAACACATAACTAACTCCTTAGCTTAGGTGGAAGACAGCATTTCTAATCTCTCCATATTCATGCGTGTTTTTTTCTCTGATTTCTTTGTGTTCTTCAGACTTTTCTAGCTGACATCAGAATGCATTCCATTATACATCATACATCTCTAGGCCATTATATATTTTTGTGCAGTTAAGTACATTATGTCAAGTTTAGACTTGCTTCAAAACATTGGGGATAGGATGGAATCGGAGGGAAGACTCCTTACTGCCTATACCAGTCTTGCTCTTCTTCTGGTTGCACTGTAAAAAACGAGCCAGGGAAATCCAGCACCACCGTTGATCTCTATTGGAAGGTGGTCTCTGATCTGCTCTTTGGACTCAAGACTACATCAGTGAAATCAGTGCAGGCAAAGAGCTTGAGGCTTTTTGATGTATGGATTTTGTATACTGTGTGATGCAGAGGAAAATTACAGGCAGAGAAAAAACACTTGCAGTAGCAGAGGGGGGAACTAGTTCTCCCAGTTAGAAACAAGAAATAGAGTATTTAGTGCCAATTAAGGCTTTGATCCTGAGATACTAGGTCTGTGCAGAGAATTACCTCTGTCTCCTTTTTCTTGCATAACTTGTAATTCACAGGCTTTGAGGTAATTTGGAGAACTGAATCTCTAGCAAACAAACTCATGCAAACCCAATAATTTGTTCCACGCTGAAGGAACATATGTCCTCTAGTAACAGATGATAGGCTTATGGGATGTAAGAATGAAAGGTTCACACAAACTGTTTGCTTTGAAGGGCAAAATTCGAACAGTAAAAGATTTGATTGCCCCTTCACTTATTTTCTGTTCTAGTATTCCTAATTTAGTAGTCTGTCTTTTTCTTTCCTGTGGCAAATGATATTATAAATATTGATGATAATGCATAATTGGTAGATGAGTATCTGTACTCTCCTTACTGGGTTATCAAGGGGAAGATGTGCGCTCTCTCTCTGACACCTTATTTTGTGGAGGTGGTATTTCACTTGTTAAGTAGTTCCAGGCTAATAGGGCATCTTGCGAAGTACAGCTCGTATTTGTAAGCAGAATAAAATATAGCTCTTTGACTCACCATTTCCCACAGTGTATTTTTATACTTTTTAAGTATGAATTCAGTGTTTATGAAAAAGTCTGAAATCTTAGCCTTGGAATCTGAACTACTTTATTTAGAGAACAGAAGTGCTCAGGCTGCTTCAAGTCTCAGGCTAATGTTCCTTAACCTGTGCTGAAATGGGCCACCTCCATGAGTGAAAAGCCATGTTTTCAAACCCAGTTTTCAAACCCAGTCTAGTCTATTTCTTTTTCTTCAGATGGCCAACTAGGGCACTGAATGGTGCTTAGAAGATTCTGGGTTGAAGTCCTGTTGATCTTGGGGTAATGAGCTAAATTTGTGTTTTACCCAACTGGTATTTGGATTGCAAGCTTGCCTAGTGGTCGCTTTCAGAATAAGAGATACTCTCCTTGTGTTTGTGTCCATAGCTACAAATGCTGTTTGTATGTAACAACAGATACAAGGACAACCTTCAGAAAGTTGTCTTGATGTCTGAAATCTCTTGTTGCCAGAGGAATATAATGTGCACTCAAATATGCTGTGTTTGCACTCTCTGCAGCCTGCAATGTACATAGCCGTGGCTGGGCAATTAACCGTGAAGGAGGCTAAAGGTTTGAACTTAGCAGTAAGGAATGGCCATTAGAAAATGACATTGTTAGCTTGCTTCCTTAGAATTTATTTTAAAAAATGATACTTAAGGATTACACATAGAGGGCTGTCTGCAAACAACAGTGAAAAAATTGTAGGCTTGTTGGGGTTTTTTTGCTAGACATCTGGGCACTTCCAGATGACATCATCTCTTTCAGAAGCGTTGTCCGGATACGTAGTAAATGGTTGACTTCATTTATATTGTGGTCTGGTTGTTCTGTGATGAATAGAAACTAAAGCTGCTGAAAAAATATTTAGTTTGCTTTCTTGCTTTGAAATACCAAAGAATAAAGGTAACCCCCAGAAAGGAAATCTTACACTACAGATGAGTTCCCTAGATTTTTACAAGCAGAGTGATTTTAAGTTGGTCTTTTGCCACGTTGGATTCCCTCTTGTCTTCACATACGGGCCTCATACCGTCTGTATTTTGCGTGAGTTCATGTAGTAAATACTCCATGCAGGATTTTGATATCTACAGATTTAGAAACAATCACAGCTGCATATGCTTCTCTTCAGTGTTTTAAACAAAAAAGGGATATTTTTTTTTTTTCTCTTTGATTTTTCTTAAAAACATGCTGGAGATAGTAGGATGCAAAAAATGCTGTCAGATCTTCGGAGGTATTTATGGTTTAGTCGAACTGTTAAAACTACTTTGCTTTCAAGCATTGGTGCCCGTATCATTCCCTTACCTAGAGCCAGCAGATACGATGGGCTGTGATGAGTACCTGAAGAACTGTTTTCACAACTTGGTGTGTAAATCAATTTGTACCCCGCATTAAATTTACTTACAGTTTACTGCATGGTTGTAAATGCTTATCATCCCCTGGAAGAGTGAAAGGTGGTTAAACAGAAATTGCGGTGAGCGCTGGGGCAGCTACATTGCTCTGACATCTCCAGGGCTCTTCCTTTAGTCCCCTGCTTCCTAGTGCTTCCCACCACCTCCTGTCAGGCATTGACACAGCAGCATGAGTAGGAAAGCTACAGCTCTTTGTTCCTGGCACTGTTTGCTGATGATATCAAACTGGGGGGGCAGGCTGACACTCCAGAGGGCTGTGCCGCCATCCAGCGTGACCTGGACAGGCTGGAGAGCTGGGCAGAGAAGAACCTAATGAGGGTCAACAAGGGCAACTGTAGGGTCCTGCACCTGAGGAGGAAGAATGCCAGACGCCGGTATAGGTTAGGGGTGGACCTGCTGGAAAGCACTACTGAGGAGAAGGATCTGGGGGTCCTGGTGGGTAGTAAACTATCCATGAGCCATCAATGTGCCCTTGTGGCCAAGAGGGCCAATGGGATCCTGGGCTGCATAGGGAAGAGTGTGGCCAGTAGGTTGAGGGAGGTCATTCTCCTCCTCTACTCTGCACTGGTGAGGCCACAACTGGAATACTGTGTCCAGTTCTGGGCTCCCCAGTTCAAGAGAGACAGGGAACTACCAGAGAGAGTCCAGCGTAGGGCAACAAAGATGATTGAGGGATTGGAGCATCTCCCTGATGAGGAAAGGCTGAGAGAGCTGGGGCTCTTTAGCCTGGAGAAGAGAAGGCTGAGGGGAGACCTTATTAATGCTTATAAGTATCTAAAGGGTGGGTTGAAGGATGATGGAGCCGGACTCTTTTCAGCGGTTCCCAGTGACAGGACGAGGGGCAACGGGCACAAGCTGGAACATAGGAAGTTCCATTCAAATATGAGGAAGAACTTCTTTCCGGTGAGGGTGCCAGAGCCCTGGCACAGGCTGCCCAGGGAGGTTGTGGAGTCCCCTTCTCTGGAGATCTTCAAGCCCCGCCTGGTTGCAGTCCTGAGTGATGTGCTCTGGGCAATCCTGCTTTGGTAGGGGAGTTGGACTAGATGATCTCTAGAGGTCCCTTCCAACTCTGACAATTCCGTGATTCCATGATTCTGTGGCTCAAATATGAGAAAAACATGTAATTTCCAGCCTAGCCTGTCTGAATTCTCTCAGGAAAAGCCCAGACAGAAGACACCTTTGTGTGCAGAGATTTGAAGGCCAGGAGGCATGGTTGTGGCTGAACGTAGCTCCCTGGTTTGCACTAGAACAGGATTGCTGGAATTGGCACAGCTCAAGTTAAGCCTCTTCTGCAGAGAACTTGAGCGCCTTCCTTGCCCCCAAACTTGTCTATGGGCAAATCTCCCCCGAGCCCTGGCCTCGGGTGGGCTCCAGAGCCACAAGAGACCTGGCTCTTCCAGCAGTGCTGGGTGAAGGCTGGTGCCGCATGGCCTCTTCCAGGTGGATTCCTGGGGGTGCTTAGTGTCCACCCACAAATCTTGGCGCTTTCTCTGCCCGTGTCCTTCAGCCTGCTTTTTGTAATGTCTGAGCTACAGTATTTGGGTCCTTAAACAGTGCCTCATGGTACGTGGGTTCTTAGTTCTTCAGAAGTTCTTCAAAATAAGGTATTATATTATCTGCTATTGATGGAATAAGTGGTAAAAGGTTGCCACGTGGAAGAAGGACAATGTGTGACATGACTTTATTTATCAAGGCATGTCATGTTGTTCTGTCTTGCATTTCAGATGTACATTGAATACAGTTTCTATGACATGAGGTGCAAACAATACACAAGCAAATTAGAGAAATATTTGCTTCATGTTTTTACAGTGATAGTTTTCTAAGCAAACTACTGAACTTCAGCAGGGGAGAATTTAAGGTACTAGAAATTAGTATTTGTGTGTAAACTTCCCAGTATTTTTCTGCTTTGTCTGACATGAAGTTGACAATACTTAGATAATACAAAACCAAGCCTTCTGTGTCAGGCAAAATTTTCACATATAAGCCGTTAACCTTTTGGTCATTCATAAAATGCTTCTCAGAAAATTTTGTCCTAAAACCTTTTCACTGTAACTGACTGTTTTTATTATTGAATTCCATAACAGCATATATTATAATTTAACCTGTTTTAAGAGAGGAACATGATAGCTAAATAAAGTATGTATAATGTAAGTATGGGTATTACATAGATGTGAATATATACATATGAAATATGTTATATTTTATATGTAATTATGTAACATTTCTGTATAATAGATACAATACATAAAATAGATGACTATTCACATTATCAACATAAAATAGACATATTTAAGTATTTTTTATTATCTAATAATATTATATTGTGCCCAGAAATTCAGAGGCTGAGAACTAGCTAACTGAAGAAAATGGCAAAGTTATTTGTATTTCATATTGAAGATGCTAAGAGTGCCTAAGGATATTAGATGGAAGAATATTAATACTGTACATGAATAGTCAACACATTCATCTATGCAGTTGTCAGGCAGAAAATTCCGCAGTAATGCAGAGTGGTTTTCCGCAATATCTTAAACGTTATTATGTGTTAGATGTAATTTTAATATTTATATTTGCTATATTTTTAGATATCTGATATCCATGTTACTGGAGAGTCAGAGGATATGTCTGCTAAAGAGAGACTGCTCCTGTGGTCGCAGCAGACAACCGAGGGTTATGCTGGAATCCGTTGTGAAAATTTCACTACCTGCTGGCGTGATGGAAGATTATTTAATGCCATCATTCATAAATACAGGTAAGTACTCTGTTTGTTCTCATTAGTTGCAACATTTTAATGAACGTAGAGAGAGGGCTCTGTGGTTTATGTCTGGAATAGCACTGCAGCCATGGAGATGACACTGGCTCTTCCTGGGCAATTTCCTGCTCTTTGCAGCCAAAGGATGCTTCATTAGCCCTTGCGTGTCACTCCTTCCTCAGAGGAGCATCCCCATGAATCCTGCACATCTCTTTTGGGGCATCTCCAAGCTGCTGAGAAGAATGTCTCCGGGGTTCAGTCTTTTCCACAGTCCCTTTCTGTCATTCTGACATTTAAATATAGGCAGGGTAAAATCAGAACTAATCACCAAAGTCCAAAACTACACTGCTGGTGAAATCCATCAGCTACTGCACGACCTGAGATATGCCTAAGATCCCTGTATTTTTCCCTGTATGACTTTACCATGCCCCTGGAGCCTAGAGATTCTTAGGTGTTTTCTGGGCTTGGAGCCCAGATCTACTCTGAGATGTGTCTCCTGTAAAATGGCAGAGCATTCTCATGAAAAATGGGAATTTTGGCTTGAACATTCTCAGTCTAAGATGGGAATTGTGCTACTTTCTGCCCCTTTCTATGCTTTTGTGACCACAATCTTATAAACAGTCATTTGTAGAACCATTGGTGGCTGTGGCTAGAAGCTCAAGGATGTACTACATTAATGTAATTAAAGTACAATTGAAGAAGTCTACTGGCAAGAGAGGATTTCTAATTCTGGATTCTAAGTAAAAACAGGTCTCTCTTGACAAAGCTGACTTTGGCATCGAAACTCGGCAGAGGAATGAGATGTAAGATCATTGCTGTACTCAGCGTTCCCTCTTGGTTGGTGGCATCTCTCTGTTTTTGTGCATTTTTTGGTTCCTGAATTGAATAAGGAGGTTTCTGTCTTCGAGGACATCATGGGAGAGTATTCTGGCCACTGGCCTAATTAGTGTGTACTGACTTGTCCCTTGCAACTTTGGGATTTTATTATAGCACGTCTGAAGAGTTTGTGCTGTATACCCTGGAGCATATCGTAAGGAAGTTTGAGGGTACATGATTTCCTTGGTATAATACCAAAGGAGTGTCCCAAGTAGAGAGCGTCAAATTTCGTAGGTTTTAACGCAGCTCCAGGGAACAGACCCTGGAGCACATTATTCTGTTCTTGGATTTCCTCTCGTTGGGACCATTTGGCTCCCCGCAGAAGGAAGCCTAGGGAGAGCCAACATTCGTGAGGTATGGGGACTAGGACACTGAAGTAAAATGGGAGACGAGTCAAGCAGATGCAGCCTTTTCCTCACAAAGCGTAACGTACAGAGTCCTGGAGGAGTGAACTGTGGCAGTGCATAGCTTCATGGTAAAACAGAGCTGCATCTGAATCAATGAGGTCTTTTTTCTGACTAACACTTCTGTTCTGGGTGGCCAGTCAGGGAGGAGGTGCATGCCAGCAAGCAAGTCTTGTTTTAGTAACGTTGGCAAGACAAAGGGAAGTAGCTGGCAAATCACTGGGCTGTTTTACTTCAGGACAGAGCAGCTAACAGAATGAACAGAGCACAGGCGAGTATTGGAAAAAATAAACAATTCAAAAGATACAGAGAAAGCAGAAGGGAAAAAAAGAAGGAGCTTAATGAGATGGAATAATGGGAAATATTTCCCAGAGCTTCTTCAGAGCCTTATACCACTTCCACAGAGCAGCGTAGTCTTTACAGCTCAGCAACTCCTAGTTGTGGTACAGGTCAGTTAATACATAATGAAAAACTTGAATTCTGTCCTCCGGCCGTGCAAATGTTAATGCCTTGGGCCGTGACTGAGTGCCTGCAGTTGCTTTGTTGGAGCAGTGTTTCTGCAGCGCTTCCTGAGTTGCATTTGCAGCGTTGCGGCGGGGAGGCACAGGCACCTTTGACGGGACTGCGTTGCACGAACCAGATGATTCAGTGTCTGAGGAGCAGAGTCCCCATTTTGTGCACTTCTGTACCAGTTTCCATTTAGCTTATCCTCTTCCTGTAAACATGCCTTCTCCACCTAAGGATCCTGCGTCCTTCCCAGAAATGTTTACTTGTCCTTATCTGATGTCTTTTTGCTGTGAGAGATGACAAGGTTCTTGTATTCTGCCTTGCTGATGAAATCGGTGAGATTCTTCCACTGATTTCAGTGAGCTTCTATGTTGCTTTACCGTTTTGTACCATTAAAACAGAGATAATAATTTCCAGCTATTGCTCACAAGATAGGAATGGTCTTTCCAAACAGTCATCTGATATTTTTAACTATAGTATTTTACTCCAGAGAGCTCTTTTAAAGCTTGGTTTGTGTTCTGAGCAGTAAGTAGGTTAAACGCTACCAAAAGGCACACGTTTCTGGCAGTGCTTCTCCGTATGCTCTGTTTGTCTGTTTGAGCAGCTCCCAGTTTGTGGATCGCAGGTGGTCTCTGGACTAGGATGAGATGTCCTGTGGATGCTGCTGGCTGGTGTGCTCCACCAGGACGGATGCCCAGGCATGCCTGCTCGGGCGGTGGAGTGGGACCGTGGTGCTGCCACTGCGGAGCACCCCGGTGGGTGCATGTCCCTCGATCATGGTGCAGCGTGGCAGCCCCTCTTGTACCATCCTGTTGGATGGAGAGCACAGCCTTACCCGTGTCAGGGTACGGCGGCGAGGGCTGCCCGTACAGCGGCTCCATCCCATGGTCTGTCAGGGCAGGGCCCGGCAGCCAGGGCCTGTCCCACTGCCCCAGCCAGGGGCAGGGCGGCGGGGGGGGGGCACAGGGGCAGCCCCAGCCCCGGGCATCAGGCACCTTCCTGGGGACAGGGACAGGTCTGGGATGTGGGCCCGCAGGTGGGCTGCACCACTGTAGGGGCCATAGCTCAGCCAGGGGCCGGAGGCGAGAGCACCAGCAGCTCCCGGAGGACAGGAGCCATGCTGTCTCTGAGCTGAACCTGAGCACAACTAGGCAAACCCTGTGCTCACAGCCCTGACGCCATGGCTGAGAGGCCTTTTCTGGATGCATTGTTGAGAACACAAGCCATACGGGTCCAGCATGATCCCTACAGTCGGTCATCCATGAGACAGGGAGATGTCACTGTCCAGTTCTAGGTGAACGGGACGAGTGGCAGATTACAATTACTTCCTTTCCAGGCATAAGCGATTTTTTAAATCGCAAATAGGCACCAGCTTCAAGACTTGAGGAAAGTGCTGAAGCTGTGGAGGGCTGGGCGAGGAGCTGGGCTGCGGATCAGTCACCAGCAGGCAGGGAGCCTCTCCCGAGGCTGGCAGTCCGCCTGCTCTTAACAGCAGGGGAGAATTGTTTTACCTGGGCTGCCACTACCCACCTCTGTTTTTTTTCTGTCCTGGCAGAGAATCCCAGCACTTTTTTTTGGTGCAAGCCACCTAAGATTTATGATGCGGAACTGCAGGAATAGCACATGGATTTGCCATGCCTCCCTGCTCCACCCAAGGTGCGTGGGAGACGTAGGATAAGTCCGACATTTCCCTGGCATGACTAACTGGAGTATTGACTGCAGCATCTCAGCAGAGACCAGCCGGCCGGTGTGCGGTGGCTGGGTGAGCCAGGTTCCTCCCCGTCTTCCTGCCCTGTGTGCAGCCGCAGCCATGCTGGCAGCGCTCCGCTTCCAGCGCCGAGCCTGGGGACATGGTCAGCGTGCAGGCACCAATCACACACACCCAAGGCAGTCACTCACTCTCCTGGGCGAAGGCAGGGTATTTGTATTCGTTCCTCTCAAGCAACGGGGATTAGGTTGGCAGAGCTTTTCCTAAGGGCCTTCAGTCACTTTCTCTCTTACCTCTGTTAAGAGTATGAATGAGTTTCCAGGGATTTTGCAGTGTTCTTTAAATCAAAGGAAAGTAATTTTATGAATGGCAGAAACGAGAGATAAAAATTAATCTATTTGAGGTACTTGGCTTCATATACAACTTGATTTTTTTCCTACAGATTTAGGAAAATGTAATTTGGTTTCATGTGAGAAGGTTGCTTATGTTTTCAGCAGGTTCCAGTGGTCTGTGTTTATAGGGGAAGATTGAAGATTACTCATCTGAACTTCTGAAGAGTATATAAAACTTCCATTTTAAAACATCCTGTACGTGGTAGAATCCCTAGGCAATGAACAGAGTTCCGCACCAGCCTCAAGAACTGCCTCAGGGGGCTCCATTGCAGGCCCTGGATTTTGCTTCTCATGTTGTTATTCTGTAAGAATGTTTGTTGTTTCATGGAAAGACTAAATAAAATTATAAAATTCAAAAGTCAGTTTTAGTATGGAACATTACCAGGTTTGTTAATGACATGATTTTATTTAAATATAGCATCTTTCAGACTCTCTTTTGAGTTTCCACACCTTTCTCTGGATGCGTGATCAGGGCCATTAGTGAAAGCTACAGATGTGCCCAGGAGATTCGGGAATATTCTGTATGTCTCATCCCTTACGTAATTAGCCTTTTATAGCTTAATTTTTCATTGAAGACGTGTTATTTGCTTCAGTGTGTTGTGTTGGAAGAAATCTGACTTCAGGCAGTTTAATAAGTACGTGATGTTTCTTTCATACCATCATATCACACGTAGCAAAAACTTGTAAGCCAGGCTTCAAAGTTGGAGGCTGACTTTAATCAGCATGTAATGCCCACACTTTCCTGGAGATACTGCTGTCTACACCCTGGGGTCTTCATCTTGCAGCCCTATCATGTATTTCTAGTCACTAGACTGTGTTTTAGGTAAATGCTCTTGATTTGTGTTTTCATTCTCTTACATACATGCCTTTTTCCCAGGAACAAGAAATACCCATTTTTTAGAACTGTATACCATTTTTAAAATATATAGAAACAGTTGGTTTCTATTGAGAATGAAGGCTACTCTTCTTCCATTAGGAGTTGCATGCTAGATTGGAGCTAGTAATCTAAATTATAGGTCTACCTTACACTTTGCAGATACCTTTATTTTAAAGCAAAGCAAATTCAAATAAAAAGTTATATCAAAGTAACAAACTGCTTTTTTTTTTGACCTCAGGCTGCCCTGAGCCTTTGGTACACAAGAACTGCAGGCTATTTCAATTAAAAAGTGTCTGAAAACGGAATTTAAGAAATAGGAAAAATAATAGCTGTAAGATTTACAGTTGAATGGCACCTATAGACACTTCACCAGGACAGTGGCTACTGGTCCTCAGAAAACAGACATGGTTACAGACCAGCTTATCTTTTTTTCTTTAGAAAGTGAAGGATGGAGGACAGGAAAAGAAGGTTAACATCAGACATGCATGCTTTTTGCAAAAATGCGTGCACTCCTTTCTACATTTTATTTTTGTATTCTTACAATTTTTATAATAAAGAGGTAATTTTGCTTTTAACACTTAGAAAAGGAATTCCAGATGGAGCAGTATGTTCTTGTGTAACTAGATAATAGCATTTAATGAGTAGCCCCGGTGGTGCCTGTATGGTGAAAAATAGCATCTGTTCAGGAAGTGCTGCAAACTCAGTTCCAAGATAAAGCTGTATTTTTAAAGTTCGGGTCTCAGGTGTTAAATCTGTTCTCATAAATGAAGCAGGTCCAGCCCCTGCGGGTAAGTGGTACAGCAGGACTTGTGTCTGCATGGCTGAAGTCTCCCATCCGTCCGCAGGACAGGCTGCAGCCTCTGGAGAGCAGTCCTGGGTCAGCGCTGTCCCATGAACTGGGCCCAGGGGTGTCCTTGGAGGACGTAAGTTGAAATGGCCGTGGTCTTGCTATGGGAAGGACCAGCAGTTAAAGAGTCGCGGGCCCTCTATCTGGGCTTCTGTACACTTTCAGCATAGACACGTCCAGTTATGCTTGGACTTCTAGGTGAATTGCAGCAACTATATGAAATGGAAAGACAGTGGTAAGGGAAAAAAAGTGGGTAAACCGTGTTTAGGTCAGGCAGCAGTCTCACAAGCAAGCTGGACTGCAGTATATACATGAAGTGTTTCAGGCAAGAAAATGAGAGGTTATTTCACATAATGCTATACCAAGGCTTGCTGAGACCACATGCAGACAGTTGTCTACGAATTTTGGCACCACCTAACAAGAATGATAAGTATTAGAAATGCTGCAGAGAGGGAAAGTGGTGATAGAGTTCAAAGGGGTGCATTTTGAGCACAAATTCGAAGGAAAATGTTTTTCACTGTATCGTTAAAGAATTATGAGGATGTGATATAATAGACTGTTGGCACTGGTAAATTTTATGCAAGACCTTAACGATACCTGGACTTCTAAGTTGTATATAGTTTAGAGAGAATGCGGGGAGAAGGTGGCTGTTGTCCCCAAAGGAAAGAGGAACAGAGGCTAACAGTGAATGCAGCCCAGAGAGAGCGTAGGTACCCTGGGTGCTTCATGCGGGAGGAGGAGGAATAGAAACTGCAGCAAAGAGTGCGCCCCCAAAGGAAGGAGCACTGTGACAGCTCCATAAAGGCTAGATAAAGCGAGGAAAAAAATTTCCAGGGTCACAATGCTTTTCTTTTGAAATATTACAATAATAACTCCGTACACTTTGAGAAATACTAAGCAGATGTTTTTTTGGAGTGTGGTATAGCAGGGAATAAGCTAGATTCCTGCCTGCTAAATAGCTCTTCTGGTTTAGAACAAGCTGTTTCAACTTTACCCAGGACAATTTGCCATGTAGGTGTAGTTAGTTGAACACTCAGCTCCTGGCTGGCAGTGCATGTGGCATCCCTCTGATGTTAAAACATGTTGCAGCTGATCAGGTACTGACACGAATACATTCCTTAAGGGGAGGGATAGTGATGCCTCAATTTGCAGTAACACGTTGAACACCCTTAGGGAAGGAATGAGAAAGAAACTAAATATTACACAGTATCAAGCCTTAAAGTGCTAAGGGGTATGTTTTAAATAAAGAGATTAGTTGGGTCTGCTAGTTTTGGCTTGCTGTTTTGTAACTCGTAATTTATTGTTACCCAGCCTTAACAAAAAGAAAATGTGAGTCTGGTTGTGTTGCCCCCCACTTCACACCCACCTCTGTGTTCAGAAGCATGGTTGTTACTCTTTTCAACGGCTTTTGTTACGTAGAAGAAACAAACTTGGCATTAAGAATTGGTGATTTGGGAAAAGATAAACAGCATTTAGGATGATTAAAAATATCAAGAAGCAGATGTGCTTTTAATATTACTTGCCTGGTTATGTATATACATATAACTAATGGGTTTAGAAATAGCAAGAAACCTCAGCTGCGGTTTAATTGAATACACTCAGAAAAATTCTGTGTCGGCTTTTGGTAAAGTCTGTATTAAAATAGTACTGGAAGCGGGCCTGCAATTTTAACATCTTGTGTTGTGGCGGTGGTTAGCCTTCGTGGGTATTAGATGGAAGACTTCCATGCAGTTGGGTTGATAAATTTCAGATCTGGACTTAAAATGATCCCTGTGTACGTTGTGCTGGATCCTACTGCTAAGCAGCAGTTGAATGAAAGGTAACAGTTTTCTTTTTGCAGTAACTGAGAAGAAAAAAATATTAGGATGAAATCAAAGATTTTTTTCTTGCTTAGGCCAAATGGGAGTAAAATGAAAAATAAAGCTTTGGATTAAACGGCTAGGTTTTTATTCAGGTTTCATATGTCGCTTAGTCTTTGATTGGTAAAAACCAGGACATCTAAAAGTGTCAGAAACGTTTCTCCAAAAGGGTATGGTGTCTGAGCGGTGGTGGCATATGTGCCCACGATAAATTGGACAGGGAGAATCATAGAATCATAGAATCATAGAATGGCTAGAGTTGGAAAGGACCTTAAAGATCATCTAGTTCCAACCCCCCTGCCATGGGCAGGGACACCTCTCACTAGAGCAGGTTGCTCAAAGCCCCATCCAGCCTGGCCTTGAACACTTCCAGGGATGGGGCATCCACAACTTCCCTGGGCAACCTGTTCCAGTGCCTCACCACCCTCACTGTAAAGAATTTCTTCCTTATATCTAATCTAAATCTCTTCTCTTCCAATTTAAAACCATTGCCCCTTGTCCTGTCACCACTCTTCCTGACAAAGAGTCCCTCTTCAGCTCTTCTGTAGGCTCCCTTCAGGTATTGATAGGCTGTTATAAGGTCTCCCCGGAGCCTTCTCTTCTCCAGGCTGAACAACCCCAGCTCTCTCAGTCTGTCTTCATAGGAGAGGTGCTCCATCCCTCTGATCATCCTCGTGGCCCTCCGCTGGACCCGTTCCAACAGGTCCATGTCCTTTCTGTGTTGAGGACTCCAGAGCTGGACACAGTACTCCAGGTGGGGTCTCACGAGCGCAGAGTAGAGGGGCAGAATCACCTCGCGAGACCTGCTGGCCACACTTCTCCTGATGCAGCCCAGGACACGGTTGGCTCTCTGGGCTGCCAGTGCACACTGCCTGCTCATGTTGAGCTTCTCATCCATAAGCACTCCCAAGTCCTTCTCCTCGGGGCTGCTCTCCAGCCATTCTCCACCCAACTTGTATTTGTGCCTGGGGTTGCCACGTCCCAGGTGCAGGACCCTGCACTTGGCTTGGTTGAACTTCATGCAATTTGCACGAGCCCACCTCTCCAGCCTGTCTAGGTCCCTCTGGATGGCATCCCTTCCCTCCAGCGTGTCAACTGCGCCACCGAGCTTGGTGTCATCAGCAAACTTGCTGAGGGTGCTCTCTATCCCACTGTCCATGTCACCGACAAAGATGTTAAATAGTACTGGTCCCAGTACCGACCCCTGCGGAACACCACTCGTTACTGGCCGCCACCTGGACATTGAGCCATTGATTGTAACCCTTTGGATGCGGCCATCCAGCCAGTTCCTTATCCACCGAGTGGTCCATCCATCGAATCCATGAGTTTCCAATTTTGAGACCAGGATGTCGTGCGGGACAGTGTCAAATGCTTTGCATAAGTCCAGGTAAATGACGTCAGTCGCTCTGCCCTTGTCTACCAAGTCTGTGGCAGTATTGTAAAAGGCCACCAAATTTGTCAGGCACGATTTGCCCTTGGTGAAGCCACGTTGGCTGTTTCCAATCACTTCTTTATTCTCCATGTGCCTTAGCAAGGATTTCAGGAGGATCTGCTCCATGATCTTGCCAGGCACAGAGGTGAGACTGACCGGCCTGTAGTTTCCCGGGTCTTCTTTGTTTCCTTTTTTGAATATTGGAGTTATGTTCCCTTTTTTCCAGTCAGTGGGAACTTCACCAGACTGCCACGATTTCTCAAATATGATGGAGAGGGGCTTAGCAACTTTGTCTGCCAGCACCCTTAGGACCCGTGGATGGATTTCATCAGGTCCCATGGACTTATGCACCTTCAGGTTCTTTAAGAGGTCTCGAACCTCGTCTTCTTGTACTGTGGGTGGTTCTTCATTCCCAGAGCCCCTGTTCTTGCCCTCTGTGACTTGGGCAGTGTGGTTAGGGCCCTTGCCAGTGAAGACTGAGGCAAAGAAGTCATTCAGTAGCTCAGCCTTATCCATATCCTGGGTGACCAGGTCTCCCGTTTCCTTCCGGAGGGGACCCACAGCTTCCCTCGTCTTATTTTTATCCCTGATATATCTATAGAAGTTCTTCTTGTTATTTTTCACATCCCTGGCTAGATTTAGTTCTGCCTGGGCTTTCGCTTGCCTGATCAGGTTTCTGGTGACTCGGACAGCTTCTCTGTATTCTTCCCAGTCTACCTTTCCCTGCTTCCACCCTCTATAGGCCTCCTTTTTGGTCCTGAGCTTGTCCAGCAGTTCCTTGTTCATCCACGCCGGCCTACTGGCTATTTTGCCCGATTTCTTCTTTTTTCTGAGCTTGGAGGAGGCGATCCTTAAATACCACCCAGCTTTTTTGGGCCCCTCTCCCTTCCAGTTCTTTTTCCCACGCTACCTTACCAATCAGATCTCTCAGGAGATCAAAGTCTGCTCTTTTGAAGTCCAGGGTAGCCAGCTTGCTGCGCACCCTCCTTGCTGCCTTATGAATCTTGAATTCTATCATCTCATGGTCACTGCAGCCAAGGCTACCCTTGAATTTGACATTCCCGACCAGCCCCTCCTTGTTGGTGAGGACAAGGTCCAGCACTGCTCCTTTCCTCGTTGGTTCCTCTATTATTTGTAGAAGAAGAGGTCTTGGTCTCCTGGCAATGCCTTCCGCAGATTTGCAGCACGTGGAGCAATGGTTGCCTCCAAGACAGAATGGCACAAGGAGCCTTTGGGAAATCTTCTGAACTTATTGTCATGCCTCACCCCTCATCCCTGTTGGTAACCGCATGAATCCCACTGGAAAGCTAGTGTGTCAGGCAGGGGCTGCTGGGATCTGGAGGGAGTTTTCTCAGGGAGCGGAGCAGAAAAATAATTTGGGTGGGTTTCTTCATTGTATTTTTGGTATTCAAACACTCCAAGGAAAGGTACATTATTTATGATTATTTCTGTAGATTGCACAGTGTAAGTTGAGGTTAACAGCTGTGATCTTTGCTCCTATATAAATTTCATCATAAGCAAAAAATCGGCAAAGTTACTGGACCATTTCTGGTTTTGTAATGACAAAACCATCTCAAGTTACAAAGAGAATGTAAAATCTGGTTTTAAAGCTGGTGAAAGGACCGACTGAGGTTCTTTCTGCTTTCACTCATGCGTATACTGAGCTTGAAATCTACATAGCAAACTTACTGCCGAGTTGTGATTAGGGTTTGTAAGGCATGGCTAAAGCTGAACTCCACATGTAATCAATAGGTCTTTGATGTCACAATGCCTCAATCGTGGCTTTATCTAAACCAATTGGTATGGCAAGTTACAGGTAAAGCTTTGCTGTGCTAAGAAAGGTGGGACAGGAGGCTTCAGCAGGTTTATTAAACTCAGTGCTTGTCAAATCAAGGACGTGCACGATAGAAGAAATTGTCTGAATTAGCAGTGTGTGTTGTTAGAGGTGAAATTAATAAGGCAAGGCACCTTAGGGCTTTTAATCCTTATGGTTAGTGCAGTTAAAACATTCATTCTTTTTCTATAGGAAGTATTGATATAACATGATGGGATGTATGAAGAGTAGACAGGAAATGTATCTGTAAATAGTGTGCCCTTGTTGCACCGTCCCTTGCAATAGTTTTTTCAGAATTATTCATAGTATCTGAACATTTATATGAAAAATTATGAAAAAGATACAAAGGAGAGCTGAAGAGTTCAGATCACATGAGAATTTTTTAGCTCTTGAGGGAATAAAAAGGCATGATTGTTCACATCTTCACGGAGGCATTGAATGAAATCTATAGAGGCACATAAAATAATGAACAGTACACGCATTCCTGTCATACCAAGATAAGAGAAGACAAAACCGAAAAGAGCGTACAAGTCCTAATGATCATGTGAAATACAGTAGCACAGTGTGTCATTGAGGTTGGGGACCTGTGGAACTTGAGGAAAAGTATTTGCCACATACTTGGACAAACAATATGCAGAGCTGTATTCAGCAGCGTGCTTTTTGGTTTATCACAGTTGTAAGGATAAAACTTTTTGAGAGTGACAGTTTTCAGGTAGAAAATTGTTTGCGTTTTCACAGAATTCAGAAGTGTTGCCTAACTTAAGTGATGGTAGTGCTCAGCTTCACCCAGGAGTTTGATGCGTTGGGGTAATTTTTGTTTCACCATGTCGTGTTCAGTTGTAGATGTTATTGTAGAGTCTATAGCTGAACAGTCATTTTAGTCTCAAATTTGACATTACATGAAATATTTTTCATATTTCCCTCCCGCAAAAGTTATTTCTGAAAAGTAGTCAATTATTTATGTAAATTACTTCAAATGATCTGTGTCATTTGGCCAAGATAGAAGGATTTAGTGGAGTACTTCTCACCTGTTTTTTCCTCTAAGACATGGCAGTCTTTATGTTGAAGCTCTCGTGTGGCAATGGAAAAAAGATCAGGAAAATAACTGTGGTAGGCATATGCATTATTAAAGGGTATCTCCAACACTCTAACTATATCTCATGGTCATGGTGCTGCGTGGTCACTAGATCTCATGGGCACTGCATCTGCAAATATTGGGCATCAATAGAAATGCCCACAAGGACAGTACGTGTTAGCCTGAAGTCCAGGAGTCATTCCCATTGTGTTGATGCCTCAGTCTTTCCGAAGCAGGCTCTTTGGCAAGCCGATTTGTACTTGACTTGGAGACAAGTTCTTCAATAAGTTCCTAAACACTGACTCTTCATATAAACTGGTGTTAAATATTTTTTAGTGTTTTTGAAACTCTGTTAAGAGATTAAATGGTAGGTGTTACTGTATAGTAGGTTAAATAATAAATAGATTTTGCTTCATCATCTCACTTGTAGAGTTCTTTGGAAAGTAACAGGAGATAAATGTTAGAAGAGATAGAGCTAAAATTTCTGTTTTACATGGACGTTTCCTGTCTTCTGATTCCTTTCAGTCTCTCTATTCTTGTCGTTTTTAAAAATGTACTTTATGACTATGTATTCTGGCATGGTCTTTAATTTGTTTCAGTAGTCCTCCCATCCCTGAAAAATGTATGAGTCTTTCTGGCACCCATCCTTTTCAATTGTCTGTGAACAATGAAGCAAAGAATTTGTTTAGTTTTTATAGGCATTTTCTAATTCCAGCAGTGGAAAAGCTAGCTGGACAATAGTGACGTGTACACTTCACTCTGCATCTTCGGTCATGTTTTCGCTGAGAGTTCTGCTTGAAACTCACTACATTAATATCTCTGCTCAATATAAGCCAAGAAAGAAATATCCTTTTAATATCAGGTATTACTCAGGCTGCGTCCAGAGTTTCGACTGAAACAGAGTTGTGCAGATTAAACAGTTTAGATGGTTCAGGTAAATCACTTCAGGCTTGTCAGTTAGCCTCCCGAACTGGTTAATCGTGTTTTCAAGTGGAATATTATTACTCTGATGAATTTATGTCTTAGTAAAGTTAAACATTGCTGTAACTTGGGCAGCTGTTGCCCAGGAACATTGAAGAGAAGGATTTGGTTTTTTCATCATTACCTGGGAAAAAAAAAAAAGTTCAGTTAAATATTTTTTTCCGCTTTGAAATATCAAATTCCCTTCAAATCTAACCTTTTATTTTAACGGGCAAATATTATAGCTGCTAGTTTGGATCTCGAACTGTTTTACTAGGTATTATGTTCTGGCTATGGGAAAATCTACATGTGCCTAACTTTATTTATTATGCGCAACTCTTGGATTTCACGGAGTCTTTGCAGAGTAGAACGCTTGCGTTTGATCCATGTAACTTCATTTCTTTATGCTGTTCTGCAGATATGGTTCAGTTGCTTCTCTTTGTGGTGCTAGGTATTTGTTTTCTTGAATCGATCATAATTTTGTCAGCTTCCTAATTGAAGTGGTAGTAATCACACCTTTTTTTTTTTCCTTCCTTCTGATACAAATTGTGTCTAATTTCTAACACCTACACTAAGATCTCGATGGCAGGCACCAATCTTTTTACAAATGAAATGATTAATGACTCACAATGCAGAAGCCAAACCCCTTGACTTAGGTGCGGCTGCAGCAGAAGCATCTCCTTTGCATGGAATGTTCCAACCTGGCTGCTGTTTGGGATGTTGATGTGTGTGTTTGGATGGCAAGGGCCCAGCCCGCTGAAAAATCTGCCATGAGATGACTCACAATATTATGACAGAAGGTAGAGTCATCGTCTTTTACTTAAAGCGCGTTTAATTTAATTTGTTCTTGACTATGTATAAACCACTTAATAGCGCTATGCAAATTGATATAAAATATATTTATAATACATGACAAATAACTTCTACAAAATTTGTGTATTTTTTCTTCAGTCTTAAAAATGAAAACGTTTGCCTTGGTGGGTGATGCTTTTAAATTTAGTGCTTGCTTCAATTAAGACAGTTAAATAAATACATATTAGAAGGATATTAATCACAACTGCAATTTAAGCAGTTGATAGTATTTCATAATTGAAAGGAGTAATTAAATACTAAAGATATTGGAAAATATTTGTGAGCCTTTATAATACAGCCCCACAGCACTCGCCGTGCGCAGTCTGTGCTGTTACACCAGATTCCTGTGACTCTTCAGAGGAGGCTGGTGATCAGCGATCCCCATCACTGAAATCCGCTGTCGTGATTTCAGCTGAATTTACGGAAACCAGACTGACAGATGGCCCTTCCCCTCCCCTCTTCCCCCCCCCCCCCCCCCCCCCCGCCAAAAGAGAGAGAGAGGAGAGAAAGAGATAAGGAGATTCAGAAGTTTAGAATGAACTAAACTACTTTAATGAAGAATTAATATTAAAATGAAAATAAAGAAGAAAATAATGAAATGCCAGCAGTGTGCCCAGGTGGCCAAGAAGGCCAACAGCATCCTGGTCTGTGTCAGGAACAGCGTGGTGAGTAGGACTCGGGAGGTCCCCCTGTACTGGGCACTGGTGAGGCCCCACCTCGAGTGCTGTGTCCAGTTTTGGGCCCCCTACCACAAAAAAGACATCGAGGTGCTGGAGTGGGTCCAGAGAAGAGCAACGGAGCTGGTGAGGGGTCTGGAGCACAAGTCTTATGAGGAGAGGCTGAGGGAACTGGGGTTGTTCAGCCTGGAGAAAAGGAGGCTGAGGGGAGACCTTATTGCTCTCTACAACTCCCTGAAAGGAGGGTGTAGAGAGGCGGGGGTCGGTCTCTTCTCCCAAGTCACAGGAGACAGGACTAGAGGAAACGGCCTCAAGTTGTGCCAGGGGAGGTTCAGGCTGGATATTAGGAAAAATTTTTTCACTGAAAGGGTTATCAGACATTGGAATGGGCTGCCCAGGGAGGTGGTTGAGGCGCCATCCCTGGAGGTGTTCAAAAGATGGGTTGACGTGGTGCTGGGAGACGTGGTTTAGTGATGGTGTTGCATTTTGTTGTTTTGTGGGTGTTTATTTTTGTCAGTTAGGTTGATGGTTGGACAAGATGATCTTGAAGGTCCCTTCCAACCTAGAAGATTCTGTGATTCTGTGAAATAGATACAATATATACAAAACCATGTCAAGCTCCCAGGATGACAGTCATGTCACCAGCAGGCACGGGGGAAGTCCCAGACTGGACTTAGTGACAGATGGGAACTGGATTCCAGCTCTGGAGTCAGGAACACATGGATCAGGATCAAAGGCAGATGAACAGACAGAGTCCTCTCTGGACGTCGGCCATCGCAGGAAGAAAAAACTGACCCTTTGATCCCTCAGCTTTTATACTGAGCATGGGGCAGATGGGATGGAATGCCCCTGTTGGTCAGGTTTGGGTCACCTGTCCTGTCCGCTCCTCCCCACCGATGTGACCCCTCTATGTTTTTTCCGTTTCTGACCCTCTAAGGGGGCAAATAACGAAATTGGCTGACCTTGGTTGTTATAGCAATAAGTATAAGCAAGGGCCTCCCTGCACACCATTCCTTGGCATGGAGCACAAACATGGGTCTTACCATTCTGAGAACGAGCAGTTTTCTCCACAATACGCCGTTAATGTCAGAGAGTTAGAAGAGGCCTAGCTAGGATGTAAAGTTACAGAACAGAAAATTGGTTCAGTTTTACTTCAAACCGGGACATCCGCTCAAACGGCACATGCTCAAATGCAAATTCCCTTGTACCCAGTTAGTGGGCAGGTATCTCTGCAAGCTTACAGCAGATAAAAGCAACTTTCATTTTTACTTAAAACTGTGAGAAAACAGCCTTAAACAAAAGTAGAACAATGTGGCAGTTAGTGATTTCCTGAGCCACGTTTTTTGGATGCATTTTTCTGGGGTTAAAAGAAGTCTTTTACTGAGCTGTGGGAAGTGAGCTCCTATTTCTGTGGCTCTGCGGAATAGCCCTCTGCTATTTGGGCAGGGGAGAGGGTGACCTGCGGAGGGTGGGGACCCCAAGCTCCCAGCAGTGTGCACTTCCCATGGTCGGTACCAGGTGCTTCTGCGTTCGAGTCATCATACCTGCCTTGTCCCTTTTATCACTGGGCTTCTTCTCACTCAGCCCTTGAGCCTTCTCTCTGCTTCAGGAAACCAAAGGCCAGCATTATCAAGGCAGAGGCAAATGCTGTCTTCTGTAGTATTTTCTAGTTGATCAAGACTTCAGATAAATATAGACCATTTAATCTAGGTCGGTGTGCTACGTGTTAAGTGTATAATTAACTGAAAACAGCAGTATTCATTGCAATTTTCCCTTCTTCTTAAAGCGGAATTGGAATAACCCTTTCCTGGTAGGAGTTGCAGCGGTGGGAAAATACGTTTAAAAGCATGGGGGCATCTCACAGGATGGGCTCTTCAGCTGGGGGGCAAAGCCACGGCACTGATGTAAAATGAGGTATTACACAACATCAGGGTTTTTTTATTGATTTTTACCTGTATCTTGGTGAGAAAAACCTTACCTCTTCTTCATCTAAATGAAAGCTTTATTCTAAGGAGATGATCCTGTTGGTGTCTCTGCAGCTTGCAGCTCGTTTTCTGGGAATAGTTGAGGCTTTTACAACAACTTGTCCCTTCTTGTTCTGAGAGTTGGCAATCGAACAGGCAGCGTAAGTGATTCTTGGGCCATTTTTAACAAGTGTGAAACAAACGTAAAGGCAGGTGAAAAAAAATAACCAATTCAAGAGTGTACACTTACAGAAACCTGCTTCTCTTGTCAAAACTGTGCTGTGAAAGCAATCTTTATTACTCACCGTCTCCATTATTGTGGCTGAAATAGGAGGCTGGAGTGCTCTGTTTCCTTTTCTGGTATTGTCTTCTATTTCGCATGGATTTTCTGTGCTAAGAGCAACGGCTGATACTGGTTTCGTTGCATTGTTTTCATTGCACTGAAATTCAGAGAAGAATGGCGTGAGCTTCATCACGCTCCCACTAAGCATATTGGAAGTGGAAAGTCCCGCGGGTTTAGGAGGATTATGTTTCTTTTCACACCACTTAAGTTTTATTATTAATTAAACGTTCTTTCAAGAAATAATAGGTGCAGTACTATTATCTGTCTTGTAGACTTGTCTTCTAAAGAGCACAAGGAAGCCAGTGATTCTAAATGGCTGACAAGAAATAAATTTTTATTTAATGTCCCTTGTAATTAATTCAAAGACAAGTTTGTATTGAGTTTCCCAAAGTTAATACCATTTTGTGATCAAGAGAATTTGGGGCGTTGCCAAATGAAATGTTACCATTCGTTTTGAACAATGTGATATTTCATAATTTTATTTCCCTCTGTTGCAGTTATTTAAAGCTTCTGCTAAGTAAAACTAAGAAAATAGTTTCTCTAGAAACAAAAATGAGAAAATTTAAGGACTGAATTGTTCACTAAAACTTAGGTTGCATTTTATTCTTTTGGGGTTTTGGTTTTGGTTTTTTTCAGTGTGGGTCTGGTTTTCAGTAGCATGGGATTTCAGCAGCAACAGTTTCAGAACCTTGCGACTCTTTTTGGCTTCAGTGGGATGACTTTTTGCCCAGCATCTTTGGAAATCCCTTTTTTCTTTCAGTTGCTATGGCTAAGAGGGTTCCTGTGGTGGAGGAGGCAGACGGTAACACACTCTGCTCTGAGAATTGCAGAAGATCTAAAAGTCAAGCACCACATAGCAAACCTGAAGGACAATACTAATTTTGAAGTTTTACATTAATTTAAAACATTAAAATAGTGATGTTGGTACAGGATAATACATAGGGGCCTTTAAAATGTTTATAGGTAAGATTGGCTTAGGACGTGTGTTCCATTAAAACAAGAGCGTTGTGGCTGGCAGTGGAGTTGAGCAGGATGAAGGTGTGAAGGTGTAAGTGCATGGGGCTTGAGTGGTTTCTATAAGACAACTGACAGCAGTGTTTATCTGAAAGCAGGGCTTCAATGAAGTTTGAACAAGACTCCTTTAATGCCCAGTAAGAATACTTGTCTTCCAGGTTAAAGTGGTGGTTTTGTGACCGAACTTGTTTCTGTATGGGTTTCGACATGCGCTGAAGGGTTTGATGCAGAATCACTAAAAACTTGTAAAGGCAGTGGAAATGAAGTTCCTCACATAAACAAGTCCTAAGAGAAAAATGAATTTAACCTCCTCGAGGGCAGTGGAAAGGACAAGGCATGATAATAAAACGGCAATACACATGAATAAATATGCATAAGAGAATAGAGTGCGCTATATATAAGGGATGGCTAGAAACTAGCTTGCAGGTAAAGAACTGCCAGTGTTGTAGTTACCTGCTGCTTGTGTTTATCAGTTAGTCCTGTTCACGTGATTTTCATGAAATCCTTTTTTAATGAAAACTTTGTTGCTGTATCCATTGGTGCTCTTGGTTTACTAATTTACTAATACAGCAGTGATTTAAAACTGGTAAAGAGCTGTAATCGAGTGTTACTCTTTTTATTTGACAGGCCGGACCTGATAGACATGAATACCGTTGCTGTTCAAAGCAACCTTGCAAATTTAGAACATGCTTTTTTTGTAGCAGAAAAACTTGGTGTTGCCAGACTTCTGGATCCTGAAGGTAAGATAGCTGCAAAAGGCTTTGTTGCAAAAACCCTAACATTAAAATAAAATCCAATCTGCCTGCAGATTGTAGCATATTTTGGGCATTCTTGCAACTACACGATAAAGCGCTGCTCTGTCTTGCTCTTTTAGATGTTGATGTTCCCACACCTGATGAGAAGTCAGTAATAACTTACGTGTCGTCACTTTATGATGCATTTCCCAAAGTACCAGAAGGTGGTGAAGGCATCAGTGCAAATGTAAGTAGGAGAAAAATACTTGTGCAGCGTGTGAGCTTCATTAATACAATTCTTGATTTCGGCTCCAGAATGTTAGCTGGATCTTCCATAGGAGTGCTGTCACCCTTCTCTTTGACAAGATTTTCTAGGTGGAGATTTTAGAGGCTTAGCAGCTATTTCTTGTTCTGAACATGAAAATGTTCATGCAAAGAGCTTAATTAAAAGCAATATACCTGAAGTTGGAGAAAGATAAGAGTCAAAGTTTTTACTTTTCAGTCATGGACTGATAAATTTTGCCTCTCTGATTCTTATCAATTTGAAGTTTATTAAATTAGAAAATCCTGTTTTCCGTGGAATTGTTTGGGACCAAAACTAAAGAGTGAAATCATATATTTGGAAGCTTTAAGTGACCTGTAATGAGCAAGTAAATATTGTTTCAGAATTGCAGGGTTTAGAAATCTCTTTTCTATGTGTGTGAAGACCCTCAGACTTCAAATATAAGGCCAAAATGAACTTTCATGTGATTTTTTTCTGATCTGTGATCTGGATTGTGCTTTGGTAGGATGTTGAAGTCAAATGGGTTGAATATCAGAATATGGTGAACTACCTCAGGCAGTGGATCAGATACCATGTCACGATAATGTCTGACAGAACATTTTCCAACAATCCTGTGGAATTGAAGGTGAGGTGTGGCGTCTTAAACTCCCTGTTGGAATGACACTTTATCTTACTGACTCAAAGCATGCTTGTTGATTTATACAATCAAATCAACTGTAGAACTACTCCTTAACCTTTTCAAAGTACAATAAATACGTTACTAACACAAGAACAATCAAAAGCAAATATTTAGCTTGTCACTGAGCATTTTTTGTAGAACTCAAGTAGAACAGTATAAGAACATAAGCTTACAAAGAATATTCAGAGTGGGTTTAGAGAGTAAGGTTATATTCACTGTAAATAAAAGCTGATGATGGTTTTTATGTTTCTGTAGGCATTTTATAATCACTATTTGCAGTTTAAAGAAACAGAAATTCCACCAGCGGAGGCAGATAAATCAAAAATTAAACATCTATATAAACTGCTAGAGGTAAGTTTTAACATGCATTGAAATGTACAGAAGTTCCCTTTCTGTGGCTTAAAATAACAAATATGTATGAATTGTTAAGGTCTGGATAGAATTTGGACGCATCAAACTTCCTCAAGGCTATCATCCAAATGATATAGAGAAAGAATGGGGAAAGCTTATCGTTGCCATGCTGGAAAGAGAGAAGACCCTTCGGCTTGAAATGGAGAGGTACAGTAGTGAATGTTAGACAGGCTTGGTTAATATATTTGCTGTTGTTTTAACCTGTAAATGTGTTCCTCCATGATAACATCCACAGTATTTTGCTAGATCAAGTAATTTTGCCTTTGTTCAAGGCCTGAAGTTCTTTACCTACTTCACAGAAGCAGGTCCAGATGGATGTAACTTCGGTGGTCTCAGAAGGTCATGATGAATAGTATCTGTGCCTCAGATCATCAAAGCACTTAAACACAAATATAACCACCTTGTTCGTACAGTTAGTCAAAGCTAGGTTCATATCATTTCACTGTCTCATTTGGACTTGATTTCATATAAGCATCATCCTCACCCTTTACATGAAAAGTGTATTTCAGTCGGTGCACAGCATCGTGGGCTGACGTCCTGTTCTGAGGTTGTTTAAAAGTTGGTTGTACTCAAGAGCACAGAAAGCATTTAGATGTGCAAAGCGCATAGTAGTCTTCCGTGGTAGTAGAATGTGGGACACTGTTTTGTACACCACTAAAAACATACTGAGCATGTTTAAAATCTTGATGAAGTCTTTGAGCATTTCTGCTTTTCAATGGTACCTCTTTTGTGTTGTGGCAGACACAGGTGCTATACATTCATTAATTAAAAAAAAAACTTTTCTTTAAGTTAGAGTCTAGAGATCCACATAAGAAGTTCCATCTAAACACGAGGAGGAACTTCTTCACTTTGATGGTGGCAGAGCCCTGGAACAGGCTGCCCAGGGAGGTGGTGGAGTCTCCTTCTCTGGAGACATTCAAAACCCGCCTGGACAGGTTCCTGTGCAACCTGCTCTGGGTGGACCTGCTTTGGCAGGAGGTTGGACTAGATGATCTCCAGAGGTCCCTTCAAACCCCATATCATTCTGTGATTCTTCAGGTTTCTACCTGGAGGTAGGTATAGACACCTGGGTCTGGATTAATTCTGCTTAACTTTAAGCATCTAGGGGAGACGTCTAAGATCTGAATCACTTTCTAGAGAATCCTGGCACTGACTTTCTGGTGACAATAGAGTGATTATTCTCTCTGGTTTAGGTACCTGAAATTAGGTATGAAGAATCCAGATCGTTATGTAGGAAGTCCCCAGAAGGGCAGATTTTGGCGAGAGAAGATCCCAAAGACAGTCAGAGTTGATTAAATATGTGTCATGCTTACAAAAGCAAGAGCATGACAGAAATGGCAGATTCAATGGGAGGTGGTGATTCACAGCATCCTGCTGCGAAAGATGTTCCTTTAGAGGAACAGAAAGTTGTCCCCACCATGCAGAGGAGAACGCTGGAAAGCAGCAGAAGAAATACAGCCTGCTAGAGCTTGTAGGTTAACCTGTCCTGACCTGCCAAAAGCAAAGTTAGTGGCTGCCTTCGCCAAAAGGCATATTTGCAGAAAGCTGGATTATCTGTGTTGAGAATGCATATAAATGACATTAGTTTATTTCTTTTTTATTCAGATGGACTGAGCACAGGTAAACAAGCAGAAACATAAACCCCTTCAGGATTGGCAAACACACTTCAAGTGACAGATCGTATGGTGATGGTCACTGTGTGTGGTGGTCACTGTAAAATGAGAGAGAAAAGTTGATTAAGCGATTCTTAGTGGTAAAGTTAAAATTATTGGTTGATCTCGACACAAGAACTTGATCCATATTTGTTGTATCGGTTACTAGTGCACCTCACTAATATGAGGTGTTGATACAGCTCCTGGGGTGGCATTTGGTTGTGGCAAAAATGTGACCTCAGCTAATAATGAAATTTGGCAAGTAGTAAAACTTTGCCTGCAAGCCTGGTGGATGCGTCTGAAACGATCAACACAAATAGACAAAAGTGTGGCCAGATTGGTGTATGGGTTCAAAACGAGCGTGATGTCAGTGAGGAGAGTGCCAAACTGAGCTCCGGTTTGCAGAACTAGCCAGGTTTGGCATTACTGCAGGGGTGTGCCCGTGCCTTTGCCGTGCTCTTCTGCCTAAACACCCTTGTCTTATGGTGTGGATGTGGTTTCCAGGAGGTCCTAAAAGCAGGGGGTGAAACGCTGAAAAAAAAAATCACCCCTAACCCAAATTCTGAGTTAAAGCATAAACTTAAGCGGCAGTGATCAAATTTTTCTTACTTGTTTTGCAGCCAAAACGGCAAGAAGCAATTAGCTGTGAGTGTGGAAGAAGTTGGAGGGGAATTTGCAGGAGTGCAGATGAGTGGGGCAGGGCAGTTAGTTAATATGGATACTTGACTGGTGGAGTAATGACGGTGGGCTAGGTGGTGCACAGGTCTCTCAAATTAAAGTGTTATGAGCTGATTAACCATGTTATTCCCCCAGTTTTATTGCGCAGTTCTATGTGAGTCAGCCCAGCCCAGAGGTGTTTTGTACCGAAGTGTGGAGCGTGGAGCTCTCATTTCACTCCTTTTTGAAACTTTTCATTGAAGAGTCTGAGAAACACTGCAAAGCCTTCTTTAAATTCGTATTTGGCTTATAGACCTTTAGTGACACTTAAATAAAATATTTGGCGCATCTGTTTCCTAGAGACGCCCTGACGTTGCTGCCTAGTCTGTACTTGCAAAGCTTTAATGCAAGGTAGGGAAGCCAAAAGCAAGGTAGCGTACATAGCCTCGGGTAACATCCTTTGAAGAGCTGGCAGGGTATTAATTGCTGGGTTTTGAATATGCATACCGAAGCCTATTTAAAGGAGGAGTTCTAGGTGTTTCAAAAGCCAGTAGCGACATTTCATCCCTAGAAGCTGTACATTTTGTAGAAGTTATATCTTTTTATTTTTCAGCAAATGTAAACAGCCAGAAGGACCGTGCTCTGGATGTAAAAATGAATAGCACTAGTTATAGCTATCATAGCAGTGATTCACTGTTTAGCAACAGTACTAGTGCTCGAACCAGCGTTGGTTCTAATGAGAATTTCCTTTCTGTTAATTGTGGTCCCAAGCTGATTAAATCTTGTATAAGCTTTGGTAATGGTACCTTAGAAGGAAACAGGTAATTTGGCATATGTATTTGTGCTTTGTGTTAGATGCTGTTTGTTTGTTTTTTAAAGTCATTCAAAATGTCTAGTAAATATAAATAACATTAATACTGACTTATTTTTATGAAATATTCTGGCATCACCTAGGTTGGAAATGCTGACGCAGATTGCAAACAGAATTCAACGGGACAGCCAGAGCTGTGAGGACAAACTAATACTTGCCCGGAATGCTCTGCAATCTGTAAGTCAGTCGTGTGTCTGTGTTATGAACTTACTGCAGTGGAATGGCTACTTAAAAAAATAGAATCGTTATGATTTTTGAGTGCATACTTAATAGCTCCTACTTTTATTTTCTTTGTACTGTTATTTTTAATTTAGCATTGCTTCAAGAAAATACCAAAAATTGCCTAGAGTGAGTTCTGTTAGATTTTTATTTTGTTGCCTGTTAGATAAAATGCTTCACAATTGTTTCAAGATCAGAAGAAGTTTTTACAAAATCTTAGGATTTCTTGCAGCTCATTTCTCTTTGATTTAGCTTCAGGGCTTAATGGCTTTCTCTTATTTATTCAGGACACCAAGCGATTAGAGTCAGGGCTCCAGTTCCAACATGAAGCAGAGTTAGCTGGCTATCTTCTTGAATCTGAGAACCTTCTCCGCCAGCAAGTGATTGATGCCCAAATTCTTATTGATGGAAAATACTATCAGGCAGACCAGCTTGTGCAAAGGTATTTTACAGTCTATTTATATGAATAAATAAATGTCCCAAATACGGATACCCATTATGGACAACATTTTCAAATCTTTATGGGTACACTTCCCAATCTGTCACTGGGCATCCAAATAAGGATTATCAGGTATTCTGGTGGGTACGCTGCCCATAAACTTTGTTGAAGACAGGAGGAGCTCTTTGTAATCATTTGTGAAATTGAGTAATTCACCAGAACATGACTTAAATGTTTATTGTTTGCCAGATATCTGAGTGTAAAGATGTTAGCTTGTTTTATTGCACCTAAAATGCTTTTACAATTCACTAACTTTGATTTTAAAAATGGAGGCAAGATTTCTGGTGATAGCTGTAGATGTCTTAACAGGTAATAAATGGGATAACGTTAGCTTATGTGTGGCAGTGTGTACAGTCTTAGCAGAAAGATGCATTTAAATGGCACGATTCGATTTTATGAAGAAGCACCCCCAAAGTTTTTCAGGATTCATCCTGGGCTGGGTGAGATCAAGCACGAAACAGCTCCTTGGCAGTGAACTGCAAGTGTTTGATCTACTGCAACGTGTAGTATCTTGCAAGATTTCTGCTTTGCTGATTGTTCCCTGGAATTGTGCGTGGTGCATGCTAGTGCCCGTACCATGATTTCTGGTCACTGCCTGATTTCTGCATCTGTTACCTGTATTTATAAGAAATATAAGGTGACGTACCCTATACTTTCTGATACAAATGCTTATTTATTAAGATTTACGTACAACTAAAGTATAGGAGATCATGTGATTTCATATTGCTGTTCTGTTCACAATAATAAACCTTAATCATGAGATTTGTTGAAAATATTTTATTTATTTATTTCCTTTTATTTTAATAGAGTTGCAAAACTTCATGATGAGCTGATAGCCATACGGAACGAATATTCTTCCATGTACAACAAGGGGCACGCACTGACAACAGAGCAGACAAAGCTGATGATATCAGGACTAACCGAAAGCTTAAACTCAGGATTTACAACAAACTTAACCCCTGAATTAAATGCTGCAATGACCCAAGGTTTAACACCTACTTTGACTTCTTCCAGCTTGACATCTGGCCTTTCATCAGGTCTTACTTCCAGACTGACACCAATCATCACTCCCACTTGCACACCAGGCATCCCACCGCGGTTAATTCAAAGCTATGTGACAGGAGTAGACAGCGGGACTCTGCAAACACTCAAACTGATGCAGATCAGAAAACCTCTTATGAAATCAGCTTTTGTGGATCAGAATTTAACAGAAGAAGAGGTGAACATGAAATTTGTCCAGGACCTGTTGAGCTGGGTGGAAGAAATGCAGGTAGCAATCTTTACGGAAACAGTCTGCTTTAATTATTACGTTTTCCTCCTTGTAGATCATGGCTAATTTTTCCTTCTTGTCTGTAAGGTGCAACTTGATCGAACAGAATGGGGTTCAGATTTACCAAGTGTTGAAAGCCATTTAGAAAATCACAAAAACGTCCACAAAGCTATTGAGGAATTTGAATCCAGCCTTAAAGAAGCTAAAATGAGTGAGGTACAGCAGCATATTCTTTATTTCTTTGGTTAGTTTCTTATTGGGTGACCCACAGACTACTGTTGAATTTTAGAACTGTGTTTGGGTTTCCCAGTCTTAGTTACTTTTACTTCTGATCTCTAGATGATCTTCTAGATCTCATATCATGAAATCAGGAGATCTAATGGTTTAACATATCTAACCTTTTTGTTGTCTTTTGACCTCGTATACCAAATACAGATGCAAATGACTGCCCCTCTTAAGCTCAGTTACACAGAAAAATTGCACAAACTGGAGAGTCAGTATTCAAAACTCTTGGTAAGTTAGTCATATGTCTTTAATGCTCAGCTTTTCATTGTACATCATCTCTGACAAGGGATGAGCTTTAAATTCTGATTTTTGTAAATATTTTTTTTTTCTTTTTAATAAAGAACACATCGAGAAATCAGGAAAGGCATCTAGATACTCTTCACAATTTTGTGTCTCGTGCTACTAGAGAGCTGATATGGCTGAATGAAAAAGAAGAGGAAGAGGTTGCATATGACTGGAGTGAAAGAAACCCCAATATAACAAGAAAAAAGGAATACCATGCAGTATGTATTGCTAGTACAATCCAGAGGGAAATAAATCATCTTTAAGAATTGAAGAGATTTCTGAAACTTTTCTATCTTTTTTTTTTTTTTTTTTTTTGTCTGGAAAAAAGGAATTAATGAGAGAACTTGATCAAAAAGAAGAAGTTATTAAATCAGTACAAGAAATAGCTGAGCAATTGCTTCTTGAAAACCACCCAGCCAGGCTAACCATTGAGGTAAGTTAGTAAAAACAGCACACAAACAAGAAAATAGTTTTGTGATTTAATAGAGCTTGGATTTTGGGGGAAAAGGAGGGAAGTGCTAAGTCATAGGAATTTAACAATAAGACTCTCAATAATGGGGCCTTTTTTTTCCTCTTCGGCGTCTCTGTTGTATTTGTCTTCCAGTTTGCAAAAAGTAAAACCACTTCTGTAAAGTTACGGTTACATCTTGGATTGCTTAGATAAAATCTCTCTAAAATTAATATTTCCAGAATTGGTCTGTACAGATGTTTCGGGTCATGAATGCAGCTTCTGGAGTATTGATGCAAATTGCATTGGCAAACGGAGGGCACAGAGCAGTCTTTAGGTGTTTTCTCCCCTGTTGGATTGAAAGAAGTTTCCGTAGAGCTTCTCTAGTCACTTACTATACGTACGGGTTCCTATTACGGTTTTGGGTTGGTTTCCTAACTTATGTGTCAGTGAATTGTGAATCCTGTTTGGATGTTAAAAATGGAAACAATAAACCAGCTTTTTATTATATAAGAATGAAAAACCAGAGAGGATGGATTTTTATGGTTCTTCAGCTCAGTGAGTTTATATCTGCATAAATTGGAAACATGAAGAAAACTCCTCCCTTCCTTCCTTCTCATAACATTTACTTTGAATAATAAAAGACTTTTTATGGACTGTGGGGAATTCCATTATATTAAAAGTATATGCTGTTCTAATGGGTTCTTATCAGTGTAATATAATTAATATATGAATATATTAAAGATACATATTATGAAGCAGGTCGTCACAGTGAAGATGACTATGCAGTTTATGCTGTCTGCAATAATGCTGTATTAGGACATTTAAAAAGAAAATGAACAAGAAGTGTATGCCTTTTCTACAGAAGAATCTATATACATTAATGCATCAGTTTGAAATTCCTTTACACCAATGGCAAAACTCTTTTGAATTCCCTGATAATCGTACAGAATTGAAAAATTGAGACTTTTGGCTGATTTCACAAAGGCAAGAGTACCCTCTGCTGGTGAACACTCGTGAAGCACGTTTCTAGCGGCAGCACCAGACAGACAGTACAGGAGGCATCATTGGAGCATGGAGTAGCATTGTGTCCTTTAAATTCCTGTGCAACTGTTAGACAAAATTATACATTGCAGTGAGTCCTGCTTAATTATTTTTATTGTGCATTCAGTGTTACTTTAATATCTGATTTCTATCCAAGGAAGAATCCAGCTCTTTTGAATGAGTAAATAGAGCCACAGAATCATAGACTAGCTCAGACTGGGGAAACCTCAGGAGATGTAGTCCAGCCCCTGCTTAAAGCAGTGTCTGGGCTTTGTTTTGCTGAACTTGCCCAAGGATGTGGCGATTTCACAGCTTCTCTGGGTGAGTTTTCTGATGCTTGACTAGCATCATGTAGCGATAGGACTTTTCTCATGTCTAATTGGACTTTTCCTTGCTGCGGCTTGCTTTTCCTGGGTGAGGAGGTTAGGTTTAGATGCTCGTGTTTGCTACGTTACTTTTATGTTTCCTAAATTCTGGAAATGTATGCATGTTTTAATTTTAATTTCTTTTTGTAAAATCTCTTTGTCTCCTTTAAAGGCCTATAGAGCTGCAATGCAGACACAATGGAGCTGGATTCTTCAGCTCTGTCACTGTGTTGAACAGCATTTGAGAGAAAATGCTGCATATTTTGAGGTAAGAATGAGACGTGTTTTAAGTTAGTACCGTAGTTGAAAAGTTCCACTGAAATGACTAGTTGCTGTCTCTCACTAATAGTAGAATTGACGTTTGTCATATGCAATGGTTAGATGATGAGCCATGCTCCCACGGTGTTACCACACCTGCATCGTCTTCGCTATATCAGTGAAGTGAGTTGTATCAGCTCACAGCTGATGAAACAGTTCAACATCAAATGTTTTCATCGACATCAGATGAAAATCTGGCCTGATGTGTTTTCATAGTGCTGCAGCTGCAAGTAGAGATTCTGAAAACGAAGCTGTGTTCTCTCCCCGTCATACACAACTGCTGGCAATACAGCTTTTGTGGATGATGTAGAGTGGATGATGGTTAATGATGGCCAAGATAGAACGTATTCTAGGTGGTTTTTCCAGGAGTACCCAAATGGAAATGGAGCGTACAACATGGATAATAAACAGAGCAGAAAAGACCCTGACAGCAGGCGTGTCCCGTGAAACACCTTTCTGACTATTTCTCATTTACACACTCAGCAAATGGTGCAGTGCTCGGATACATGCGTGAGGATCGAAGATTTAAGAGGTTTAGGTTTTAAAAAAAAAAACCAAAATTAAAATCTCTACAATTTAAATTGTAGAGATTAGTCCTTAGTGTCTTCTGGGTTGGTTGAGTGGTTGAAGAGGAAGAAGAGGGTGATGTTGGGATGAGATACGTTTGGACTAAGAAGGGTGAGAGCCCAAAGTTAGGAAATGGGCACTGGAAAAGGTGAAGTTGAGCGATTTGGGCTGGTAGTGGTAGGGGGAAGAAATGGGCATTCTGGATTTGAGAATGAGGTTTCAGGGACAGAATGGAGTGAGGATTATCACAGGACACTTCCCTTCCCAATTATGCTTAACCAGGACCCTAGTTTGGAGGTGCAGATGTCCATGCAGAACTGCCAAGTGCGGCAGCTCGCTTCTGCTCCGGCACAGACTGTTTGCTCCAGTGCTCTTGCGGAAGTTTGCAGCTAGTTTACTGCAGTTTGTTGGCTTTGTCCGTTCGTTATATATGAAAGTAATTGTGATTTCAAGGAAAGCAAGAATCACTTCAAAAAATGTTTCCATTGCAGGAACAGTAATTAACTGAAGTTCAATAACTGCTGAATTAATTTTGCCTGTAAATCGCATTGGGAATAACTGATGCTACAACGTGTGTTTTCTTGAATAGTAGGTTTAGACATGAGATCACAAATAGTGTTGTGTGGTACAGTGGTCACTTCAAGCTACTGGAAAAGATTATATTTAAAAAGAAAGCAGTTTAAAAAAGCTTCATAATGTGGCTGCTTGTATCCTTTTTAGGCTGTTTAAAAATAACCCAGATGTTTATCTCATTCTAGTTTTTCAGTGATGCCAAAGAAGCCATGGAATATTTAAAGAATTTGAAAGATACCATATACCGAAAATACAGTTGTGATAGATCAACCAGCCTTCATAGGCTGGAAGAACTTCTCCAGGAGTCTATGGTAAGAACTCAAGGATCCTATTAACATGAGTTACAATTGAAGAAGGAATTTGTAGGTTATAGTTGGATATAAAAAAGGTATGTTAAAATTATTCCTTTGAAGTGAAGGAAGATATGTTTTTTAGAACTTATAATGAAATAATTGCATTTATCCATGTATAATGACTGTTTTTCATACCCATAAAATACAGTTTTATTTATTTCTTCATCTTTACAATATCAGATGTTGTGGGAAAACAGTGACTTCAGAAAGATACTTTGTTCTTGTAAAATGCGTTATTTTTAAGGAACACAGTAAAATGAGTCAGGAAAATAAAAGCTTAACAGGATCAAAGAAGCAGCACTGTATTCTGGCCATCTCTTACGATGTGTTCTTTTCTTTACTGTTTTAGGAAGAAAAAGAACAACTCTTGCAGTATAAGAGCACAGTAGCAGGCCTTGTGGGGAGAGCAAAGGCAATAATTCAGCTGAAGCCAAGGAACCCTGACTGTATGCTCAAAACATCCATCCCAATTAAAGCCATCTGTGACTATAGACAAATTGAGGTTAGAAACTTGAATTTCCTCAAATCAATTACAGACGTGAGAATTCAACTAAAGTTTCATTAATTGCCATGTTCCTGCAGAACACTAGGCTCTAAATTTCTTCCACCCTAGTAAACAAGAGCAAATCCTTGTGTTGAACATTGTTTTTGTTGTTCTGCTGCTTATTTGTTGACACCATTTGCAGAAGTGCTCTGTAAAAGGATTTTGTAATGCTTAGCTCATTAAATTATTCTGCTTTTCTGTTAATGCTAGATAACTATTTACAAAGAAGATGAGTGTGTATTAGCAAACAACTCCCATCGTGCTAAATGGAAAGTCATTAGCCCGAGTGGTAATGAGGCCATGGTTCCATCTGTATGCTTTACAGTTCCTCCACCAAACAAAGAAGCAATAGATACAGCCAACAGGTAGGGACAAAACAAAACCACCTATTTTCTTTTAAAATTCATTTATATGAAGCTCGTGTTAAAATAATGTCTAACTTTTTTTCCCTTTTCACGTGTCACTTTGATCTAAAGTTGGAATCTTTTTATGTTTCAGGATTGAACAGCAGTTTCAGAATGTTCTGGCCCTTTGGCACGAGTCGCATCTAAACATGAAGAGCGTGGTGTCCTGGCATTACCTGACAAATGAAATTGAAGCTGTTCGAGCTGGCAATGTTGCCTCGGTACGTGCTATGGCTAGCAAGGGCCTCTTAGCCATTGGCTGGGAAGTCACAGGCTACGCTTCCCAGGAATACCGCATAATCAACAATTGGCAGCAATCTTCATCTTCCTTGTGGGAATAGCTGGCAGTGGCCACCCTGGTTACCACTGTACAACATTCTGCCTTGATCTGAGTAGCCTTTACACAGGTGCCTTTGGGGAAGGAGCAGAGAGGTTGCGTTATGAAAACTACCAGCAGCCTTATTGCGCTCATCTCTCTAGTCTCCTGTTGTCAGCACAGGGACAGGATCTCTTGAAAGCAATTGAACAGTGACTACATCTGAATTTTGTTCTAGAAGAGTCTACCTTTCTGCACTTGTGTTAAAGATACCTGGGGAGTTTTGCTTCGTTAGGCTAAGGATAATCTTCATGAAAACCCCCGTATTTCCTTATTGCTGCAACTTGTTACTAACCATGGAACAACTGTGAAGCGACCCTTAGCCTTTCAAGCTGAAGGCAGCTGAACACTCATTCCTCCATAATACATGTTTTCATTTTTATACATGTCTGTAACTCGAAACGTTAAATAGCTAATTAGAATCAATTTGTCAGAGATGAAATAGTGATATAGATCAAAATACTGTTCTGTCTGGCTACAACAGTGTGTGAGATCACTGAATTACACAATGTTAGATGTGTAACAACATACTTAATATAATAGTTTATTATATATTATGGTGCATATCTATCTACAGACTGGTGCAATAATATTAGTAATACCCAAAAGGATATTTTCACTCCTAATTTCCCACTGTTGCTGTTGAAAAAAAGAAATCTGAGGTAATTCTTGAAGTATCCCTACTTCTGTGACTCTCGCTGCCTTCCTGTTTGTTGCTACCTGGAATTAGATGGAGAAATGGTGTCTGATGTAGGATTGTCTTAACACAGCTCATTACTGGCATTAAAGATGGAAAAGGATTTTATAGTGAGTGTGAACTATCAGCTGATACGCTGATACCTGTCAATTGGACTCCAGCCGAGGAGCAGCAAGCTTTCAGAACCTCCGTTCTTTGACTTTACCATTTCAGGAGTTGGTCAACATTGCTTTTCGATAAAAATCGTTGCAGGGAACTGTGTGGGTGATGCATCATTGCTGACCGTGCCTTGCGTTTGTAATCTGTTGCAGATAAAGACAATGTTGCCAGGTGAACATCAGCAGGTTCTAAGCAATTTGCAGTCCCGCTTTGATGATTTTGTGGAAGATAGCCAGGAGTCCAAAATTTTTACGAGCTCCGATACGGCGCAGCTGGAAAGAGAAGTTAATGTTTGCAAGCAATACTATCAAGAGCTTCTGAAATCTGCAGAAAGAGGTAAAACTTTGCTGAGAAGAGTAGAAAGATGGCCTCACAATAGAGATTGTAGTTCTTGATAAAACTTCTCTCTGAATGCAAGCTCTAGTGAATTACCTATTTTATCATATTGATATTGTTAACGCCCAGTTCTTCTGAACAGATAGTGTCATCATTTTAACAATGTGCAAAATTACACCGCACAGAAGCTCTAAGGGTTTTTAACTTTGTATATTAAGCTATGTAGAAATATTGATATGTTACTTAATATACAGAGTGCTACAAACCATTTACACCCAAGAATTTATTCTGTGCAGTGCAGCTCACTGTTTAGTTTAGTTGGTTTTGAATGTTGGAAATGCAACTTGATTACTTTGTTGAGTTTATAACAGAATTAGAACTTTTTTCACACTGTTAAGGCAAGCGTCCTAGATACTTTCCTTTCCACAGAGTGCTGTAGGTACTGCTCTCTTAGCTCCGTTTTTAAACACAATAAGAACAGAAAGCTTAAAGTATCTGCTCTGATGTACTGTCAAGTAGCTAATGACTTAAAGAAATACAGTAGTGCGAAGCTGATTACTGCATTAGCATAGTTCGTTGTACTAAAGGAAAGACGTGGTGCCATGTGAATCTGGAAGAGAGCATTTACTCTGGAGATTTACTGTAGTATTGTGCCTTATATCATAGAATCATAGAATCATAGAATGGTTAGAGTTGGAAGGGACCTTAAAGATCATCCAGTTCCAACCCCCTGGCCATGGGCAGGGACACCTCTCACTAGAGCAGGTTGCTCAAAGCCCCATCCAGCCTGGCCTTGAACCCCTCCAGGGATGGGGCAATCATCTGACTGAAAAGTCAGTCATTGAGGTTAGCAGCGTCTGTGTAAGGAGTGATGCTCGTGGCTGGAATAGGTGGTCAAAGATCTACGCTAATTTTTCACTTGTGAGGAGGTGATCCAATAATAGCTAAAATTTAAAGGTTGCTAAAATTTGCCTTATAACCAAAATTCAGATGGAAACTGATGGGATTTCAGCCAGTCGTGAAAAGACCTGTAGAATGGTGACTTTATAAAGTGTCTCCATGGTGGAAATGACGTGATGGCTTTGTTTGTGAATACGTGCCTTGTTTCTTTCTACAGAGGAGCAGGAAGAATCTCTTTACAATCTGTACATCTCCGAAGTTAGAAATATCAGACTTCAGCTGGAGAGCTGTGAGGAGCGGTTAATACGGCAGATCCGAACCCCAATGGAAAGGGATGATCCTGAGGAAAGTTTGCCTAGGATTTCAGAGCAAGAGGTGGGCCTTTGAGAAAGACTGTTTTGCCTTGGAAAAGAGTTTTATTTTAAAACAAGTATATCCAGGCATTTTGAGCGTAGCCAGGGAAGTTTGTGCGGTGCACCTTGAAAAGCCAAGAGTCAAAGATGAGAAAAAAGATGCCAATAAATGGTGACTCTGTTACCTTCCCTTTTATGCATATGTTCCTTTTTAAATTTTTTTAATGGTGTCATCATGAAACAAGCAAAGGAGAGCAGGCGTGTACTGATAATGATATTTGGAGTATACATGAGGTTGACGTAGGATAAACATGCTTTCGATTACCCTTCATTTTACAGAAACTGAAGGAAGAACTGGATCGCCTGAAGGATGACCTGGGAGTCGTCACAGATAAATGCGAAGAGTTTTTCAGTCAAGCTGCTGGTTCCCCTTCAGTCCCTACTCTGCGCTCTGAACTCAATGTTGTTATTCAGAACATGAACCAAGTTTATTCCATGTCTTCCATTTACATAGATAAGTATGTAATAGGCCATCTCCCATCACACATGTTTTAGTTTACAGTTTTCTCATAAAAATAAATTAAAGATATTAGTATGAATAATACTGATAAAGGAAAAGGGAGTTAATGTAGTTTCAACATTGTATAAATAGGTAGCCCAGGACATTAAAAGGCTGAAAAACACAAGTGTGTTGTGTTGTTATTGATGGTTCTGTTAACAGGAGATTACTGTTTTTCAGATTAAAAACTGTAAATTTGGTGCTGAAGAACACCCAAGACGCAGAAGCATTAGTAAAACGCTATGAAACGAAGTTGTGTGAAGAAGAGGCAGTAACGGCTGACAAAAACAATATTGAAAATCTGATGGGTACATTAAAGGTAAGAGTTGTCTGGTACCTTCTCATGGGCAAATCAAAAAATAATAGGAAAATGATCTGTCTTACAACACCTGTTTTGGTTACGCTGTGCTGTAGAGTGTATCAAAAGTTAGATTGTGCGTTTGGAGGAAAGTCTGTATTAGGATTGACATCTCAGAAAAAGGTGACAGCTTTGGATCATTAGGAATTGGATAGTTTGCATCCTCATTTCTGCTGCTAGGAAATGCCTTGCAGTTTATGAAATTCCAAGAGTGGCACTTGTTGATGCTGCAGTAAGACTTAATTTTTTTGTCTCTTCAAAAAGGAGCACATACTTAAGGTAACATAAATATATTGTTGTATAAATGTGGCCACAATAACATTCTTGCTGCTGCTATGGAACACGGCTCAGGGTTTCCTAGGAGGTTTGGCAGATGTCTTTGAGAAAGGGTAAGACTGAAGTTCAGCATTTCTTGTGTGCTGTATATACCTCATTTTAATATTGCAAATTATTAGTAATGCTTTGTTGTTAGATAGAATGATTAGCATCTACCTAAGGATTTTTTTGAAAGCTTTAGTTTATAAGATGTGTGTTAATTTGCTGTCTCTGTTTTGATGTATGGGTGCTGGGGGATGCTATTACTTAGAATTATTCTGCAGTTTATAGCTAATTAGTTGCTTCAGACCCATTCTCATGCCATTCCAGTGTTTGAGCAACCAGAAGTTAAATATTCATTTAAATATTTTTCATTTGTTCATTTATACATTTTACTCATATAGAATACTCATTTATAAAATGGTGTCATAGTTTAGGAATTATTTACAATTTGTCATTTATTGCATACTAGCAATGGAGATCTGAAGTAGATGAGAAAAGACAAGTGTTCCATGCCTTGGAGGATGAACTGCAGAAGGCAAAGATGATCAGTGATCAGATGTTTAAAATGCACAAGGAACGTGATCTGGACTTTGACTGGCATAAAGAAAAAGTCGATCAGTTAGCCGAGCGATGGCAAAACATTCATTCTCAAATTGAAAATAGGTTTGTATAACTTTTTCGTATAATCTGTTCATATTTTATGCTGCTTTTTTTTTTGTTTCTGAGGAAAAATAATCTGAAATTAATTTTAAAATAGGTCAGAATATTTTTCTAAACTATTTGTGAAAAGTGCCAAGATTAAGGATTTTTACCTTTTCTGTGCTGTTGACATCGTTGTCTTACTTTTCCATGGAAATGTCTGTCGCTATTGAGCACCAAAAGATTAGCAAGATATAGAAACTTTATTTACTTAAAACTTACTGGGACACAGTAGAGGGAAATTGTCTTTTTTCTTTCCAAAAAAGCCTGCAGAAATGCCTTGCTGTCCTATGGAAACACCATCTGTTTCTCCACATAATTAGTTCTGACAGGCTAAACTGATGAGTTGATCCATCACTTAAGATTGGATTCATGTTAACTTGCATTTAACGACTCAAGTGCTAAGTCTGGAAGCCCTTAGCTTCCATTGACTTCTGTGATAATTTTGTCTCAATAACTTTTGGTGAAGTGCCAGTATTTTCTTTTGGTGTGCAGCTGGTTTCATGCAGCCTCCATAGCCAGTTGAGATGTTGCTCGGAATTCAGCCCTTCAGTATTGCTGGCACGACGATGCTGGAGAACGTCCCCGGTGTACAGATACAGCAGAACACACCTAGCTGGAATTCTGAAGGAGGTGTCCATACATGACATTCCTGGAAATGTTTTTTCCTTCAGTCTCTATAATTCTGTTTCCTATATGGAAAGGAGACAGAACTATAGACTGAAGGAAAAAAATATGGGCGAGTTACGGAAGCCTGAATTTATTTCATTTAAAATCTACTTTATTTTGTCATTATAGCTAACCTGAGCAGGAGCATCAAAGATAGTCCTTTCCAAGTAAAACTTCATGCAACAATGGTTCACATTTTTGTCCTCTGTTTTTTTAAGGGGCAAATATCCATACAGGTACAATACTGAAGGTACTCACTTGTAATCAACCAATTTAGTTGTCTCTATTTAACATTGCTAGAAATTAAAAGGGAGATGGGCAAAAGCTGACTCATTTAAAGCCAACTACACAATGGCTACCTTTAAATCCCCCTCAGATTTTTTCATCACCTGGTAGCGTGACAGAATTTAAATGATAAAACAGTAATTATACAAGATACTAAAGTGTCCTTATTTCTTCAGTGGGCAAATATGAACCATATGCTCTCCTCAGAGGGCCTTGTCCTCAATAGAAGATGCTGAAAAATGACTGTTAATACGTAGTGACTTTTAGCGTAGATAGGACAGATTGTGGTCGTTGCAGCACGTAGCTGTAAACAAGCTGCTTTCTGCAAATGTTCGCTCTGCTGCTTCCTAACAGCTTGACTGATGATCGTTATACAAAATGTACGGACAAATATTGGCTGCAGTTATCATGAGCCTTTCTCTTTTTCGTGGTTATTAGCTTTAAAACATGCTTAAGTATAAAACCTGAGCTTGCTCTTTTTCGGTCTCTTTTTGCCATTTCGAGAACAACACTAGTGCGATCCAAACTATTCATTCCAAACCAGACTATAACAAGTTGTTCAATAAGTGTGTTTATCCATAGTCATGCGGCGTTTTGGATTAGTTGCGTTTGTACGATCTTTGAAGTATAAGGATCATGAAAGAAAAGACGTCAATGTTCTCATCGGTATGGAAACCACTTTCAAGAAATAGACGGCGCTTTTTTTTCAGGTCAAAACCGTGATTTAAAAAATGGAGTTGCTCAACAGGATCAATTGCTTTCACACGTTAGAATATTTAAAAGCTTTGGTTTTGGTGTAACTCCTGTTGTTGTGCGGGAGGCACAGACTATGGTAAACTGCTACTTAACCTGCGGTACAGCTCTTTCCCTTCTTGATGCACGTAGGTCAGACGTGAAATACTCTCCGTTCTTATAACGGAATTAACTGCTGTTGCAGAGCCCTCCCTCTTGCTTGGGGATTCCTGTGCTCATGGAGTTTCAAGCAGTTTAGGTCACTAATGAGGGTTATATGCAGAATTTCTGCGGGAGTTGGATCTCTCTTGGCTTGTCATTTATGACAAGTGAAAAGATTTCTTCAAGATGGGAATCTTAATGTTTGAGAAGTTAATTTACTGTTTAGTTAGTGTTATTTTAATATGTTTATAGTGTGAGCTATAGCAGAGCTAAGACAGCCGAAGCCTTTAAAGCTGTATTTGACTTAGTGTTGTAGTTTTATATTCATCTTCTCTCCTTTGGCATATCTTCTAAACTAAAACCAGGTTGCGTGACTTAGAAGGTATTAATAAATCTCTGAAGTATTACAAAGATACTTACAATTCTTTGGACACATGGATTCAACAAGTGGAAGATACTCAGCAAAAGATTCAAGAAATCCATCCTGAAAATAGCAAAGCATTGGCTAAACAGCTGAACCAACACAAGGTATGAAAGGGGTCTCATTGGAGGAAAGCACTGCTTTAATGACTGAAAAAGAGTTCAAATATCTTTTGAGCCCAGTCATGTAAGTCTTATTTCCTGATGGGAGGCGCTTATGTCCCCCAACCCTTACTTTAAAATTCCAAATATTCGCTGGCTTTTATGTTTTATGTTTACAGTGCAGCTAACATCGTTAATGTATCACTCACAGATTATAGCCATTTTATAGATCAGGTTATTTTGGACTTCAAATCTGCAGGAAGAGCAAAACCTTGGAGAGTGCCTACAATTCTGGACTCTCCTTATCGCATCATTTTTATTTGGTCCTGCTCTTGGTAGTTATGGACGTAGTAATATTTTCATAGAGGCAGAGCTAAATTTAGTAACTTTCTCCTGCAAGAAGGAAATGAAGCTTAAATAAGAGACAGAATAACAAATTGTATGCATGAAGTGGTATATTCCTAATTTCTTTTTAAGTTCACTCAGTGACTATTAAACCTGGCAGGGTTTTTCCACTGCTTCTGTAAGCCTGACAAAGCCAGGACATGGGCTGGAGCACGTAATTACTTGTACACACATGGAAATGAGCATATTATGTAAATGTCATGATGTTAGGTGAAGTAGAAATGCTAATAATAATAGTAATAAAAATAACTTTTAAGATGAAGATGTAGATTCATGTTTTATAGATGCTGGTTTCTGAGATTGAAATGAAACAAAGCAAAATAGATGAATGCCAGAAGTATGCAGAACAATACTCAGCTGCTGTGAAGGTAAAAAATAATATTATACTTAGAATCCTTGGTTTTAGTTGTCAGTATCATGTGGAATGCCGATCATTTTGTGTGTTTGCTCTTTTTGCAGGACTATGAGTTGCAGACTATGACCTACAGAGCTATGGTTGACTCCCAACAAAAATCTCCAGTGAAACGCCGAAGAATGCAAAGCTCATCAGACTTCATTATTCAAGAGGTAAATGGATTCCTTACGTCAGGACAATGCGGTTTTTTTGAGTCTTTGCTTAAAACAGATTAAACACAAGAACGGGATTTAGGATTCAGTAATGATGACCCAGGGTAACCCGAGCAAGATTATTTTTTCTCTGAATAGATTTATAGTGTGATAAATATCTCATTGGTCATTATGCAGTATTTAGATAACGAGATGGTATGTTGCTGTTGGTGAACAAAAGTCCCCCAGATTATAAAAAACTATATGAGAAATGTACCTTGGTAAAACTGTTTAGAACTGCCTCTGGGTCTTGGTCAGAGTAAACAAGATTTGCAATGGTAGAACTTGCCAGATCTGGATACTTAGACAGATTCCAAGACAAATCAGTCTCATTTGGGTGGGAAAGAGAAATGTGTCTCCCTGCTGATGTTAGAGAGAGGAATAGTGACCAGTACTGCTTGTCCCTCTTATAACCAGTTCTTCCAGGGGGGAAAGAATCAAGTGACTGTGAAGTCAAAACAGTGTCTTCTGTTTCTTCTCCTTATGGATCTTTCTCGTAGATCCTTAGGATTTATTTGTGGGAGCGCAGCCTGCTGATGGCATTCAACTTTGGAATCAAAATTAGGACAGTGGATTCCACAATCAGGATTTTGGAATCAAAATAGAGATAGGTTCTAGAGTACTGTTTTTCACTTACTTGAAGGTTAATGGAAGTGTTTTCCATTCTCTCCTCTCCCCCTCCCCCCCCTTTTGTTTCTCTGCAGTTCATGGATTTACGGACTCGTTATACTGCCTTAGTGACCCTGATGAGCCAATACATTAAATTTGCAGGTGACTCTCTGAAAAGACTGGAAGAGGAAGAGGTAGGTCTTCCCTTGGCAGCCAACCAAGCGAAAAGAACAGCTAGGCAAACAGAGAGCAATATACCTGTTGGAATTATTCACAAACTTTGCAGCAGATACCAAAGGCTAAAATTCCTTATATACTGCACTTTATACAGGAATGTAGGAGCGTTAAATTACACCATTATTATTCAGATAAGCAAAATCCTGTACCGTCCATACATTTCACCAGTTCTTCCAACTAGAAGGATCATATGATTCACTAAATTCTGATGGAGATGTAGTTACCTACAGTACATTGTAATACTTTAATATTTTAGGGCTTGAGGTTTTGGATAAATGCAAACATTAAAACGCAGACTTAGCGTGCATGCACCATTGATATCCTGTGTAGGCGTTAATATTCCATAGTATGTATTCTGGTCCATTTAACAATGTATAAGGGAGTTCTTTAAACAGAGAGATGTGATGATGCCTGATTAATTAATTTCTTACGTTTCTTTGATGTGTGTAGATTATTTTTTTTCCTTCTAACTTTCTACTGCATTGATTCCTTGGGGTCAAACAGCATTTTCTTTGTGCTTAGCGTTGAATCTTAGTAACAAGAGTAGGTGACTGAAATTGAGAAGACAAATTACTCACAACACATGCTTGCTGCAGAATCAACCTTCCAAATAGCAGATTAAAAAACACTTTTAAATTCTTCACTTTCTTTGGAAGTGTTTCTCACTGAAAGAGATTGTATAGCTATTTTTTAAGCAGTGCAGTGTTTTAGTAATATACACAGTGCACATCTCTAAAATAATGTCCGTATTAAATATAGTCCTGTAATTAATTGTGCCCATATTAAAAGTAGTCCTATGTAAATTACATAAAATTGGAGAACGCTCATAAAGGGTATAAATTTTAATTTTGTTGTTACGAAAAAAAAATCAGAGTTCTTAAACTAATATTCTGTAGTTCTGGTGCTGGCTTTGTCTTTATTGGCTTTTCTTGCTATTGACTACCTCTGGGCAAACTGTAACACTAACAGCATGTGTCTTTGTGTGTCATGAAGTGGTGGAGCATACGGATGGAAATAGATAATGTTTATTGATAAGTAGCCATTATAACTGAGGATTTAGTATGACTAGTAATGCTAATGGTATCAAGGATAAAAAGTGAAACAGAGAACAAGAATTCAAATGAGGATCAAGAAACCCATAAATGCCAATAGGCTCCTCGTTCTTCAAGAGCAAATGGAATCTTTTAAACTCCAGTGGGTTTCAGGCTGCTCTGAATCTCCAGGACTGCTTTTTTAGATGTCAAACACCCCTCATCTTCCATCCTTCTCCACCTTCTAAATTTTTGATAGCTTCTTTGAAGATAACCTAAGTAGGTTTCCAGTCTCAAGGTGATTTGATGACATTTATCTTTGTAATCAGGGTAGTAAATCAGACAACGAATAATCCTTTTCAAAGGAGGAATGATAATTTTTTTCTCTTCTGGGATCAGACCTCTGAAGTCTGTGATTGTTCCAAGATTTTCTTCCATGCCAATCTTTCTTCCTGACTCTCAGTAATGGCATTAAGAATGCACAGAATAAGGGAAAAATAAGATCCTTTCCATGATGTCTCAGTTTAATCCATGTGCTGTCATGCTCAGAGTTTACCAGAGGAGAGTGGACTCCAGCAACCTGTGAAGTCAGCTGAAGTCTTTCAACGTTTGGGATGTAATGAAGCTGTTGAATTCAGAGAGGAAAACACACCTAATGAAAGCATCATGTATGTGGAATATTTGCAAAAAGATAACTCTTCCAGTAAACCTAAACTCACAGAAAATAAATCTGAAATTGACAGAAGAAAATTAGATGTAGACAGATACGATAAAATCAAAGCTGGTAGAACACTGAAGCAATTTTTAAATTTCAGTGGTCAAGAAAGTAACATTAGTGGCAACAGAGAAAATAAGCTACATACAGAACAAGAGAATTTAACGGGTTTTGGTAATCAAAGTAAAGAGGAAGAAAATGGTAGAAAAGATTGTTTTGTTTCAGCTGAGATCTGCGCATGTATGAGTAACAATCCTGGTGAGATGTTAGATGAGCAAATTGTTAACGAGGAGAGACAGAAAACAGAGGGAGTATCAAAGAAGTTGCCTGAAGTGGAAATGATACACAAAACCACGGGAAAAAATTGTTCGAGAAAGGCAGGGAATGATGTTCCAACAAAAGAAGAACACGAGATGCAATCAGAAACCAATTTTGAGCGAGCAGCGAAGAAAGGTGAAGTTACTCCAGAAACTGGAAAGCGTGCCCTGGGTATCAGCCATCACAAGCAGCAACATTTTTCGGCAAGACCTCATTTTGAATGTCAGCGTAAAGAGCGTTGCTTTGCAGACAGTAATAGCCATAAGACTTTAAGCTGCCAAGACGGCGAGTTTCAAGCGTGTGTTGAAAAAGGTGACTCAGGCGTAAGGGATGCAACACCTTTAGAGAAAGTTACATCCTCTTTCAGAGAGCCGGCAGTACACGGTGGAGGTGAAAAAACAAAGTTAAATTTGCAACCTGTGTGCAATCCGGGCGGTTCTGGTAGCGTTGAAAGGGATACAAACAAACCACACAGAGCATCTCTGGATAGAAGTTGCTTCGTAGCAGGAAACAAAATCATAGAAAACACAAGTTTCGATCCAAATGAAGGCAAGAGTACAAGGCAAGAAATCGTGGCTGTTTCTTCAGGAAGTATTTTAGAGAATCGTTATGCAGCAAAAGTCTCTGAACCTTACCCATTTGGTTTTGAAGTGTCACCAGTGCAGAGTGATCCAAGTTTAGGTACAAAATTGTTAGGAAATACCAGTGATTTAAATGCAAATATAGCCCTCTCAGAAATTATTTCTGGAGGAGAGGATTATTTTCCATTGTCAGAACATGGATCAGAAAAAAAGCTTTTGAGTCACGATGAGAAAGGAAGTGAGAAGAAAATACCACAGGGTAAAATTTGTGGTTTGGGCACCATAAATATAAGCGGGAAGAAGCAGAGCGAAGAAGATGGGTTAGAACAGGGTCAGAAATGTAAAGATTCATTGCTAGTTGCAGAAATGGACAGTAGAGGTAAGGGTCATAACACAGAGGTACCTGGAAGAAACACTGAACTCCAGAAAATATTCTGTAAAAAAACAGGGAAAAAAGCCTCACTTGAAAAAAAAGAAAAGCAAAAAAAAAGAGACTATGAGAATGAAGAGAAATGGAGCACAACTATTATTAAGGTACCAGAGCTTTTATGCAATGCAAATGAAACGGTTAATTTAAGAATGATTCTAAATGAATCTAAATCAACATTTGAATCTCAAAATATACCAAGGTCAGGTGATTTGAAGTTGATTGAATGTAATTTAAACAATGAATATTCTAATTATATTAATTACTTTGCATTTTGAGATGCTTACATTTTTTAGATTCTTATAAATCTATTTTTGTTTATTTTGTGTTACTAATTACCATCCTTTTCTCCACCCAGCTGATGCTCAGCCATGTCTATTAGAAATAATGGAAGTTAACAAGATATACTTTGTGACCGTATCTGTGTTTTTCGTTTTTCTTTTTCAAGCATAATACATTAGATTTTTGTGTCTATAGGAGCATAAAAAGAGATCTGATAAGAAACCAATTTATATGTTTTGTATCCATTGGGGTCTGTTCCAAATTGTGACACAGGGGAAACATGGAGAGGAACTGAAGAAGCTGCCTTTGCATTAGCCTTTTAGGAAATTAGTTTCATATATCATACAAAAAATGAAGTAAATCTAGTAATTTTGAGCTAAACCAACATTCTGTTTATTTGAAAATGTTGCTATGATTGCCCTTCATGCCATGTTTGTATGATCATAGGAATATAGGTGTGTTCTTACCTCATGTTAGCTCACATTGGGTAACTAAAGCCACAGTAGTGCTAGTGAAGACAAGGTATGTATGGTTTCAACCATAGTATTACTGGTGGATGCACATCTTGCTTATAAGAGTTTCCCTTGATCTGCCAACATACAGAGACTATGTTTTCACTAGGATTTTCCCAATTACCATGTTTATACTTCTAACTGTGTCTGTGCTGCAGCATAGCTGTGCTCTTACCAGTCCCCCAGCTGAGGCAGTGCAGGCGTTGGGGCTGTGGAGCACGCTATGGAGCATAGATGTACTGGGGTTTAGATACTTCTCTTTCTGGAGTTGATGCATCTTGGCTCTAGCTCTGGACATTCTTTCTTTTCTTGGAGGGGATTTCCAAACTTCTCTCGTGTTATATGTGCTTGCAAGCATGAAATCCTTCTCGCTATTCCTCCTGAACTGATTCAGAAGTGGTAGGCCACTTTCTCCTTGGGAGTTCTTGCACATAGCGTTTGGCTCACTGTTTGCTCTACCCATTTGTTTGGAGAAAAAGTCTATGCAAGCTGTTGTTTGACGCTGCTTACCGCTAAGAGGCATCTGACTGAAGTGAGAGGCTTCAGGACTTCTTCGCTTTGTGGATATCTTTATGAAGGGTTTCCTATTTGGCTAATGGTAGCTTCCTGAAGCTTACTGACCCAAGAGAAGGTGATGGTGGTGGGAACTGCTCATCCTGCTTTCTGGACATACCATATATATATATGAGTAAGTATTTTCCACTCTGCTTTTCAAAGAGCCTAACATGTTTTGTATGCTGTATTACAAAAAATACATTCCAACTTATCTCGTTCTTTTACAGATTTTAAAGAATAAGGAAGCCTCAGTGCGTGAGGCATATTCAGATCTAATGGCACAGCAAAATAGCACAATTGATGAGAACAGAAAACTCATGGGAAAGGTAAAAACACTTCAGGAGATGTTGGAGGATATGAAGAAACAAAAATTCCAAGTGGAACAGGAGCTCCCTAAAGTGAGAGAAGCTGCAGAAAAGGAGCAGAAGAAGCAGCAGAAGGACATGGAAGAGATCTGTCTTCAGAAGACCAAGGCTGAGCAAGAGGCAAAGCAGTGTCGTGTAGATCTAGAGAAGATTAAGAAAGAGAAAGCAGATGCAGAGCAGGAGTTGGAGTGTGTAAGGCAGCTCATTCTTCAGGCAGAGACTCAAAGAAGTATACTGGAAGAAAACCTCCGTGCTTTTCGAAATCAAGTAGAAGAAAGCACCTTTACCAGAAGAAACCTTGAAGAGCATCTAAGAAGAAAAGACACCAATCTTCATGATTTAGAGCAACAAAAAAAAAACTTAATGCAGGAGCTGAAGAAAAAAACAGAAGGAGAGGAAAAACTTATGAAATTGATAAAGCAAATGGAACAAGATCTTGAATTTAAAGGGAACCTATCAGAAATAAGGCTGCAAGAGAAGGAGAAAACTGAAGCCAGAAGGAAGGTTGAAGACAAGTACTCTGTAACTAGAGAAACTTCCCTGCTAACTTTCACAGCTGGGCAAGGCAGCCATTGTAGGACTGACTCTGAAATTACAAGTTTCCAGAAGAAACTAGAAGCCAAAAAAGTAGATGAGCTTAAACAGAAGATAGATGAGCTAACCCTTGCTAACAAAAAAGCTGATAAAACTATTAAAGATCTGAAATATGAACTGAATGAAATTGAGCTTCAGAAATCATCAACAGAAGAAAAGTCTCGTTTAATAAAAGAAAAACTAGATAAAGTCAATAGTGAACTTAAATGCCTAAAAATTAAGTTGGAGGAAAAAGACCAAGCAGAGCAGGGATATTTGCAACAGTTGAAAGAACTGGACAAGCAGCTGCACAGAACCACAGGTAAAGCTGAAGAGGTGATGCAAGAAGCTATAGATCTTAAGAAAATTAAGATGAACTATCAGGAGGAGCTGAAATCTGTTCAACAAGAAAAGACACAGCTAAGAAGAGAAGTAGAGGAATTAACTAGATCACAGGCGAAAGCTGAAATCACTATCAGACATTTAAATTCACAAATCAGTTCTCTTCAAAAAGAGAAGCTGGCAGCTGAACACAGAACACAGTCGTGCAAAGGAGAAGCAAATAATCTTCAAGACCAATATAAGAAAATTCAGGAGCAGTTGCTTCAAAAAACAAAAGTAGAGAAAGAAAACCACCGGGAAATTCAGATGCTGAAGAATGAATTAGCCAAAAGTAATCAGATGTCAGGAACACTGAAACGAGAGATAGAGGACCTTAATAAATGGAATACTGAAACAAAACTGCTGATGAAGCAAATTCAGTCTGAATCGGAGAAGATGACTTTGGAAAAGCAAAGCATTCAGAAGAAAAATGATGCATTAAAAGCCCTGGCAGATGGTTTCAAAGAGCAACTGCGTACAACAAATGAACAATTGCACAAGCAAACAATAATTGAGCAAGAATTCATATGTAAAATCAAAAGCCTAGAAGTTGATCTAGCAAAAGCAAAAGACTTAGCTAATGAATATAAACAAAAATGTGATAAACAAAGTGCTTCCACCCTAAGCATGGACCGGGAGGTTCAAAATCTAAATGCCCAAATGAATGCTCTAACTATGGAAAAGAGAATGAATGAGCAGAAGATACAATTACACCAAGCTCATATACAAGAGCTAAGTGGTAAATTAAAAAAATTACAGGATGAACTCCATCAGAAGACTCTGGATGAACAAATGGCACGCAAGAAGATGATTCTGTTTCAGGAAGAATCCATTAAATTCAAACACTCTGCAGAGGAGTTTAGGAAAAAAGTTGAAAAATTACTGGAATCCCATAGCATCAAAGAAAAGGACGTTTCTGGCATAAAACTGGAATGTATTGCTCTTCAGCAGGAAAAGCATTTGGCTGAGGAAAACGTCACGTTGTACAAGATCCAAATGGAAGATCTGCAAGAAAGGCTTAAAAAATGTCAGGAACAACTGCAGCAAGGGAAGCAGGCTGAAATGGACTATCACCAGAAGTGCAGGAAACTTGAGGAAGAATTGGAAGTGCAGAAGCGCACAGTTGAGAGCTTGAAACAGAAAATGGACCTGCAGGTCAAGGAGAGCGAACACAGGTTACTTTTGGTTCAGAATGAAGTTCAGCAAAATAATAGACTCCAAGATTCTGGATTTAAATTGAACTGTGAGAGAAGAGGGAATGATTTCAATTACCTGAGTGACACTGCAGCTAGAGAATTTGATCAGCTTCCTCCACATGCAAAACCTAGCTCACCTTTGCTAAGGCAGAAACAGGAGAGATCGGGTTTTAAATCTGATCAAATAGAAGAAAATACCTTGTATGTGAGCACTGATGATACAATACCAAGGGAGGTGCAGTTCCAGATGTCAAGAATAAACCAATCGCTAGAAGAAGATGCAAGCCTGCAATCTTTTACAGAGTTTGTTTCTCAAACGAGTACGGAGTTCCAGATAACTTTTGATAAAGCAAGCCAAATCTCTGGAACATCCGAAAGGGACAGATTGAGAAACAGGAACCTACACAGTTCCAGACAAACTAGTAGACATGGAGAAGACATGAAACATGAATTAGGAGTGGTAAAACTGCATCCCTTGGAGGTACACACTACATTTTGTGAGGGTTTGTCTTCCTAGTGCTGGTTTTTACCGTTCTGTCTGGTTGGTTGGTTTTAGTTACGCTTTATCGCTATTCTGTACTCTCTCTGATGTTTCTTATGGTCTTACCTTGGTGAAGGGAACCCCTTCGTTCTTGCTGACACAACAAGTTTTTCATTAGGTCTTCATAGCAGGTTTGTTAATATCTAAGAAACACATTATTTGAAAAGTTTGTAGGAATTCACATACACCACTGTATCATGATTGGTGAAAATAAGCTTCGATTAACAGCACTAAGTTCATGTAGTAGCGTACAACAGCTCCTGTTGCTTAGTCTCGTCATATTCCTGTTACTGAATAAATATTTGAAATGTCAAATGCACTTTAAAACTCTAGATATTTATATTTCTCTGCTCTCCAATGCTAGTAGCAGTTTCCCTTTCTGACTTACATTCAGGTTCTCCCTTTTGTTTCTCTGGTGGTGGATTTAGGAGTGAATTATGCACAGCATGGTTCTGCAGATGTATTTCTCATTGTGTCCAAAAATTCCTATTTACAGATAGTGAAGAACAAGCAGTATGACATGCATGTTGAAGTGACAACATTAAACCAAGAAAATGACAAGACTTTTGGTAATGAAGAGAGAATGTTTGAGGGATACAAAACATCCGAAAGGTTTAGGAGAGAAGACTTTGCAAAGATGAGCTCTTTCTTAGGAGAAGAGATTTTGAAAACTGTTGATGATGCTGCGCAGTTGGAGTATTTTACAGAGGGATATGATGATATTAAATTTCAAGGTCTCCGACATGATGTAACTGCCAGACAGTTGCTTGAAGTCAAGCTTTTAGACAGGCTCACAGTCGAGCAACTCTGTACAGGGCAGAAAACTATTGATGAGGTTCAGAAAAGTCTTGAAAAATTTTTAACCAAACCTACAGCTATAGCTGGGCTGTACCTTGAATCCAGCAAAGAGATACTCTCTTTTGCTTTAGCAGCAAAGAGAAAAATCATAGGAAAAGCATTGGCGTTAGGATTTTTAGAGGCTCAAGCAGCTACTGGTTTCATCATTGATCCCACAACAGGTCAGAAATTCTCTGTTGAGGATGCAGTCATTAGAGGGCTTGCAGATAATGAATTCAAGAGTAGACTGCTCGAGGCAGAGAAAGCCGTTTTGGGCTATTGCTGTTCTGGGAAACTGATCTCTGTGTATCAGGCCATGGAGGCTCGACTCCTAGAAAGGCAAAAAGGTAAAAATATTCTTGAGGCTCAGATTGCAAGTGGAGGGGTCATTGATCCTGTAAGAAGTGTTCGTGTACCTCCGGAAACCGCCATGCAGCTTGGCTTGCTTAATAACACAATTTTAAAATTTTTGCATGAACCTTCTAGTAATGCGAAATGTTTTCACAATCCGAATAACAGGAAAGCTATGTACTACTGTGATTTGCTGAAAATGTGTTTGTTCAATGTAAGCAGTAAATGTTTTCTTCTTCCAATTGGTGAAAGGAAAATAAGCAGCCCATCAGCAGAGAGAAGTCATAAAATTTCCGTAGTAAACATCAAAACAGGAGCTGAAATGACTTCGTATGAGGCTTATCAAAAAAATTATGTTGATAAAGATACATATCTTGAACTTTCCAAACAGGAATTTGATTGGAAGGAGTCTACGTGTTTTGACTCTGATGGGAATTCTTTTCTTTTGCTTACAGATCTTAAAACGGGGATACAGTTTAATATTGAGGAGACCTTAAATCAGGGTAGAATTGGCAGAGCATTAGTCAATAAATATAAGGAGGGTTTAATCACAGCTAATGAGTTTGGGGATATTTTAGTTAGCAGTTCACAGCCAAATAAAGATTTAAACAGTCCTATTGCAGGCTTCTGGCTTTCTGAAACCAATGAAAGAATTCCAGTTTTAAAAGCCTCACGCAAAAATTTGGTAGATAGAGTTACTGCCCTCCGGTGTCTGGAAGCTCAGGTTAGCACAGGAGGCATAATTGATCCATTTACTGGGAAAAAGTACAGCGTTTCAGAAGCTTTGCAAAGAGAGTTAATCGATGATGGTTGTGCCAAGCAAATCCAGCAGTGTGAGCTGATCTTTACTGGGATCATTCACCCTGTGAGGAACACAGTTATGTCAGCTATTGAAGCGATGCATGTAAATGCCGTAGACAAAGAAATGGGTATGCGCTGCCTGGAATATCAGTACTTGACTGGTGGGTTGATAGATCCAAAGTCTCATTCCAGATTAACGATGGAAGATGCAATTAAGAATGGTATTATTGATGCTGTCACAGCTACAAAGATGAAAGATGAAAAATCGTATGTTAAAGTTTTAACGTGCCCCAAAACGAAGAAGAAGTTAACCTACAAAGAAGCTTTAGAGACAGCTGTTTTTGATTGCCACACTGGACTGCGATTGTTGGAAGCAGCTCAGCCCATGAAAACAGGAATTTCCAGTCTTTACTATAATTCGTAATGGAACAAAGATGTTAGTAGTCATTTTGGGGCCTGCTTTAAAACCCATTCAAGTCGAGGAAAAGATCTAAGGTGGCCTTTATGGAAAATCATAAATGGTATATTCTAAAGTAATCCTAAGTTGCTGTAAAAGTAATTAGCACAAACCACTGATTAGTATAAACCACTAAAACTGGAATTAGATATTACTTGTTACAAAGCTGAATTTTATAGATAAACTTAGGCAGATTCAGAATTTCAAAATGCAGACTGTGTGTTCAGTCTTTTTCCTGAAGGCCTGATGTGACGTTATCTACACGTAGGTAGTGTAAATCAAATCTTACACCGAGATTGGTGAAGTTAACATTAGTGCAAAATGGGTCTGCTTAGGTGAGACAAAAATCAGATTCTGATATTTAAAATTGCTCATTTTGCAAATGAAAGTATTTCATGTAACCCGATACTTAATTTAATATTATAAGACAATTTGTAGATATCATTTATTTTCCAAAAGTGGCAATAAAGTATACAAGGGTTGAATCTGCAGTCTAGTAAATGTGTATGCATAAGTAATTTTTCTCACACTGGTATTTCATTAATTTTAATGGGCTACTCATATCCTAATTTTTTTCTTTCACTTCAGCTAACATTTTTTTTTTAGAATTGTTTTCATGCTCTAATAGGCAAGTGAGTTGCAATAACATCTCAAATTAAAAAAAAAATCATTGAAATAAAATATCTTCATTTTTACTTGTGATACATGGAAGGGCTTAAGCACTTAAACTTTGCTGAGTTTCAAACTACTAACAGGTTGTACTACTATAAAAAGAGCTGTGTCTTCCTGTGCAGAAAAAGATGAAATGTCTCAGTATTTTATTATGTAGACATAAAAGCAATGTATTCTTCCTAATTGTAATTTAGTAATCCGTGTGCATAGAGCGCGAGATCCTTATATCCTATGCTGGCTGTATATATCCACACCTGAGGGTAATGCAAAGGCAGCAATTCAAAGATACTCTATAAGCAAATGTTGTTTAGATTTTATCTGCTGAGTAACGGCTGGGAAGCTATGCTTTTTCGTAATATCAATCATTTTATAATGAATGTGCATGTGTATGAATAAGCATCATAATTATGATTACAAATAATTTGAGGAATTATTTTGTTAATGTCTGTAATTATGTGGCATTTTTGTTCCTACATCAGTGTGTCGCAGTAATGCACGTGGTGATAAATAAAAAGAAATCACTTTATGTGATAATACTGCCATTGTGGTAGCATTGTGTTTCTAGGGACAGCGATGTTAAATATTCCAGCAATTTACATTTACATGTTTTTTACAATTTGCGGTGCTCATCAGAAGTCAATGGCGGAAGAAAAGAAGGAGCATGTTGAGAAAGCTGGGGATTTACTGAAATGGGTGTCAAATCTCAGCAAGACACTCAGCAAAGAAGAAGGAGAAAAGGCTGAAAAGACAGATTTACCTAAGCAGCAGGTACAGAGATGTCTTTTGGTAAAGCACTACTTCCTCTTTTTAGCTTTCTGGGTTGATCAAAGTGTGAGAAAATATTCCATAAATACTTTTTTTTTTCTCCAAATCACCATCCGCATTTTACCAAAGATACAATTTCACATTTGGTTACGAGCGGAAGGCTGGGTAAAGGAACACCAATGTTTAGGAACACAAAGGTGTTGCTCGGGAAGAAGTGCAAGCTGCTTTTTGCAGGGCTGTGACACAGTCTGACGCTGCACAGCGTCACTTTAGAGAAACTAGACCCTGCAGGCTGTGACTCAGCCTTTGTAGAGGGACAGTGCATCCCGGCAGGATGGCACTTGGTAGGTCTGCCCCCTTGTCCTGAAATAGTTCGGTGAATCAGTCTGGTGGTATCTTCCAGCCTGGCACCAGGAAGGGGAGAGTTGGCCTGAGTTTCTTTCTTTTTTTTTTTTTTTGCTTTTAAAAAGTTAAATTTTGAGGGGTCATCTTACGGGATAGTCAAAATTACTGTTCTAGCAGGTGCTGACTGAGCATTCTCACGCTAGTCCCCAGAGTGCTGGAGTGGCCCATCTTGCCACCTTTGTGTTTAACAGACACGTTGTCACTGTGTACAGGTGTAACTCTGGCCCATAAATTTCCATTTGTGAAGTTGGCTGTCATTTCTAACAGCTCCGGTGCTAGACTCATCCCACAAAATAGCTTACTGACGCCTAAAAGGTTTTCAGGAGGTGAAGGTCTACCTGCACCCCGAGCAGCAGAGAGATGGAGCATTCTCTTTTCCACATCCCTCGGGACAGGGCTGGATGGGTGGTCATGCAAACGTGATTTTGGCCCTCTGGCAGCCTGGTCCTGATTTGGTCGCGCGTGCTTGTACCAGTTAGAGCCGCTGGAGCAGCGTGTGCATAAATCAAGCTTGCTGTAAGGCGGGTTGGCAGTCCTGCTGTCCCGATGGCCACTGGTCCCAGCGCACTGCTTGTTGGTAGAGGACCAGTGCTGTTGCGTTACCGAGTCTGTCCCCTATACTATAGGAACAAGTACTGATTTGAGTGTATTGATTGGTAAATTGCTAATAGTTAGGATCAGGATTTGCAAAAATGTTCAACACTGGTCTTTTTCTGTAGTTGTTAATGGCAAGAGCGCAAACCTTCGTCAGCGTTGGGCCAGTGCTCAACTCCATAGAGCATCTCAGCGTACCAGGGCAACTATGGCTGGCATCTCCCTGTCCAGCCTGAGCCCTCAGCAGGTAACCTGCAAGTTAGCCACTTGGGCTTCCTCCAGCCCGTGGGAGAGGGGTCTTTCCCAAGGGCATTATTCTCCTTCCATGCCTCACCTTCCATGGGTGCCTGGTTTTATGTCTCCACTGACTAGCACAGGTGCCTTGACAAGTTTGTAGAAACATGTAGTGATTTGATAGCTAACGTTAGCTGAAATACCTTTCACACAGTGCTTTGGAGTTGCTGCGTAGCGTACGGTGGGTGTAGCGTTGGGATGTCCCCGTGGAGCGGGTGGAGAAGCCGGTGCCAGCACCGGCAGGGCGCACACAGCAGCCGCAGTGGTGCCACTTCCATGAGCAAAGTGGAGCTGATGATGCCACCTGCTACCTCAACCTGCTCCCGGCACCTTCTTGTGCCGTGCGGACAGTGCTTGCTCTCTCAGGTTCTCTCCAAGGAGCACAGGTGGTGGGGTTGTGGCTCGCTGCTGCTGATGGCAAAGGGAGACTCTGTTCATGACCGTGTTCAGCCCTTTGACGCGATGCACACGGGGACAGAATTGGTTCTGTCCAGACCCAGGTGCCCAGGGTGCCCGAGCACTTCGCTAGAGTTCTCTTGGCACCAACATTGAATTTATTCACCACCTTTATTTATCCAAGATTAGTGTTTTTCTCTGAAGACGCTACAGGCAGTTTCTCAGAAAAGTTCAAAGATAACATTCTCACAAGTTCCTCTGCCAGAACAAGTGCTTTAGTGAGGATGATGCAGAAATCGTAGCAGGGAGAATATAATATGTAATTCATTTTTTCCAAGTGTCTGATGTTGCATTTGTCTCTGTCGTTTAATTTCATGAGAGTTTGTGGCCGCCTGGTATCATTTTTTAAAAAGTTATTCTTTCTCCTCATGGTGAACAACTTCTTCCACGTGAGCGTTGTACACGTATCTTTATAAAGCTGCTTTAAACTGTGCCAACTGTAATAAGTGGTTTTAAATGATTGGTTAATTTTCAAATAAATAGTATTTAAAAATAAATACTTTTTGCCTCACCTAATAGTTTTCTAATACAAACAACTTATTTAACCAAAAGGCATGGCACAACAACTTATCCATGTATAAATGATACAATTCCATAGTAAATAACGTCACTCTAAGAATAGCCGATATTGGAAGAAAAAAAAATAAAGTTCTTACGCTATTTAGTCGCAGATAGAAATACTATGTTGTTTGTTTGTTTGTTTTTCTTTTTATATATGTGCATAGTTAAGCCTTGAACACAGGTTGTTTATTTTTCAGATTTCCCTGGATGAAATGTCAACCAAGAAAGAGCAAATAGCTGAAGCTCTGCAGACTACTCAGTCCTTTTTAGCTAAGCACAGAGACAAGTATGCCACTTCTTATTTTTGAAATATTGTAAATTAATTGAATCGGTGCATACTGTTTGCTTCAAAAGAAATCATATCATCACCTTCCAGTTCCAATTCCATTTCACATACAAATATGGGAGGTTTTTCTCCTTTAATTTTATAATTTTGTCATCCCGTTTGTGGAAGCTTGATGCAGTTTTGTTTATTTCAAGAATTTGACAAGGTTCATCTATTTCTGGTCAGCTTAAAAAGATTAGATAGTATTTTTCATTAGAAGTCAAGTTAATTAACAAACTAGTAGTAAGTTAGTACTTGAACTGTATGCCACAAGTTTGTTTCATCTATGTCTGAAATCAGACTGTTTAAGAAAGATACTATCTTAAAGATACTGTAAAGATACTTTAAGATACTATTGCTGAGATCTCTCAGGACTCCCTGCTAGCTGTGTCTTCACTGGGAATCAGTAGGCAAAGGCACAGGCAAATGTTAAATGCTTTAGTGATAATTCTGCATAAATTCTAGATTAACGTAGCTTCTTTTCCTGAATGACTACAAGCAGACCGTAGCTTTCTTGAACGCTATTGAATGAAGAACATTCAACATTCTTGAACAGTATTTTTTTCAGACCACTTTTACCAATTTCAACCCCTTTTTTTAAAGTAAAGGTAAGCAGATGGCTCCCTGCTGGTTACAAGTTACTCAGAGATCTCCTTGCATTTTTCTTTTTTTTTTCTGAATAGAATGACAGATGAAGAAAGAAATGAAATGGAAAAGCAAGTCAGATCCCTCCAGGAGAGCTACAGCTTGTTATCCAATGAAGCTTTGAAGCAGCTGCAGGAAGTACAGTATCCGGGTGATGAAAAGATGGAAGAAAAGGTAACGAGATTGAAACTTATATTTGAGTCTCTTTTGAGGTTTGCTGCATGGTTTTGGAACCAGACGTGATCAGCGAAAGAAGAAGCTGCAATTAACGGTGTGCAAAGGAACCTGAGGTTTAATTGGCTGAAGGTTTTGTGTATTTGCTATGGAAAACTGTGTGTGACCTTACCTGTGCATACGAACATTCTGCTGACCAGATTTTTTTGTGAAGAGTCTTAATAATGTGTGCCTTGCATGAAGAAAGATAAACAAATCATTCATCTCTTAACTCTTCTCTTAAAAGCCATTCTTTGACTGCTAGATAAGTCTGTGTTTCTGCTGCAAAAATGACACCATAAAATAACATGTTAATCTCTCCCATATATCACTCAGAAATGTCCCACAAGAGATCTACTTTCAATTTTTCTTAAAATTTATCTGGATATGAAAATGGGAGCACATAACGTGATTAGCTCTGAGACACTACAAATACATTTGTTAATGGATCTTAAATATGGAATTTTCAAAAAGTATGTTGGAAATGAGTGTTCTCATATACACATAGAGGCAGTGTCTGTGTAATTAGTTCAAATAATGTTGCCGAACTGACTTCATGCTTTCCATGCAAACTAAATGCTGTATTTGGTGCAAGAATATCTGATTCCATATTGTTGAGTGTATTTACAGAAGTGCTGTATGCTGTAAACATGAATAGCATGGTGGTTGTTTTGAATCACATACTGTTTCCGAATATTCTAACCTTTCACAGACATTTAGAGCATGAAAATTTGCCTTTCAGGTATATGTTCTATTTGCTCACTCTGCAATCATTTCTTCTATTGTCTTTCACTAACCCTATTTATGTATGCAAAGCCTAGGTTTTCAATTCACAGATGCATGTTGATTTAAAATCTTTTATCACATCGTGTGCTGTTGAATGACTGACATAGATCACTTGCGCATTTTGAGCTGCTAACATTCACAGCATTCCTCAAGGCCTGGTAAGTACTTGTTTTTATGCTTATCATGCATTTAAAATCAAAAGAAAATCTAAAATACGCAGTCTGAAAATAGTGATAGCTTTTCTTTTATATTCCTTTTTAGGTGAATAAAGTCATTGCTGGTGTCATTGACCAAACGACTGGAGAAGTCCTTTCAGTCTTTCAGTCTATTTTAAAAGGTTTTATTGACTATGACACTGGAATTAGGTTGCTCGAGAATCAGCTGATCCTTTCTGGAATCATTTCCCCAGAATTAGGAACATGTTACGATTTGGAAGAAGCTAAAGCTCATGCTTTAATTGATGAGCAGACTCTGTTGCAGTTGCAGGAATTAAGTAATGCAAAGAAGCTTATTTCAGAATCGTCGTTATCAAATCTTCCAGTTGTGTCAGCTTTAGAACAAGGTCTAATTTCAGAACCTTTAGCTATTAAAATTCTTGAGAATCAGCTTTCAAGTGGACACTTGATTTTGCCATCTACTGGAGAAAACCTGACTTTGCAGAGTGCTTTCCAGAGAAACCTGATTTCTCCAACATTATATACAAAGCTTCTAGAAAGACAAGACACATGTAAAGATCTCATAGACCCCAACTGTGCTGAGAAGATTTCTCTTGAACAGATGGTTCATAGAAGCGTAATACATGAAAAAACAGGCTTAAGACTCCTACCTGTGAAACCACAAGAAAAAGGTAGAATCACATTCAAATGTGGAAGGAAGATAACTGTTTTGAGGGCAGCCCATGAAGGACTCATCGATCGGGAAACAATGTTCAGGCTGCTGGGCGCTCAGTTAATGTCTGGAGGTATAATTGACCCTGACTCAGGGAAGCGAATGACTGTGGAAGAGGCCATGAGACAAGGGATGATAGATCAGGACAGTGCTTGTGGGATCCTCACTCATCAGGTTCAGACTGGTGGAATCCTTTGTCCAAATTCAGGACAACGCCTGACTGTTGATGAAGCTGTACAATGCAACTTAATATCATCTACTAGTGCACTGCTGGTATTAGAAGCACAGAGAGGCTTTGTTGGACTAATTTGGCCTCACACTGGTGAAATATTCCCCATATCAACTTCTTTGCACCAAGAGATGATAACAAATGAGCTGGCATTCAAAATACTAAATGATAGACAGAAAATAGCTGCGCTTTACATTCCAGAAACTTGTGAAATAGTCAGTCTAGATACGGCTGCACAATCGGGGATAATAGACACCGATACTGTGTCTATTTTGACCAATGTGACTTTACCAGATAAAATGCCCAATGTAGAAGAATTAGAGTCCCCTTGTAAAAATGCTGCAAAGTGGTTATCAATGTACGAATTCATGCCATCTGTGTTTCATGACTGTGAGGAGGAACATGAAAATTCTGGCACAGAAGACTCTGTATGTCACAATTTAGATCAAGTGAAGAAATTATTCCTATCTTATCTGATGGTAAATAGTTACATGGATGCAAACACTGGAAGAAGACTTTTATTATATGATGGACAACTCCAAGAAGCCATCAGTATGTTGCTGGGAGGTGATGGTGGTGTATACAATGATGATGTGTCAGAAATGGAGTTTAATAACAAAAAACACGTAAACCCAAAAGGAAGTAACCTGAAGTCGACTGGCAATTTCCACTTTAATAATGTCACAGGCAGTGTTCAGGGTGATCTCTCAGGTGCTCAGAATACTTCTAATAACAGTAAATTAAATCAGTTTGAAGATTTTGGGAACTACATATCTTTACAAGGAGAAGATCTCCATGTGTGTAGACCAGATGTTTGCAATGCAATTGGTACTGAGCAATCCGAATATACACAGGAGATGTTGTTAACTAACCCTACAGACCTCAGAAATATAGTAAGTAGCACTCAAAATTCTATGAACAGAAGTGCACGCAGAGGTCTTCTGGAGGTTTCTGAATGGACAGAACTGCCAAAGTGTAACAGTCAGAAGGCAAATTCAGGAAACATTGAAGGATATCTTCCAAATGACTCAAGTCCAAATCTTATTTCAGAAACAGAGAAAGAACAGACTTATATGGCAGACAGTCTGGGTAATGAAAACACAAATGATAGAACTTTATGTAATTCCTTGAGTGTGAATGATCTGTCAGATAACGAAACCTGGAGAGAGCTGGAAAGGTGCACAAAGTACAGGCCTCGCATATCACAAGATGACAACAGCAGAATGGTACTGGATAACAGCAAGAAAGATGATTTTCAGAGAAGTCTTGGTTCATCCATCAGTGCACATACTGAATATAGACTTCCAGAAGAATTGGTTAGTCGGTGTGGTGACACACTACAGTTTGAAGATAATGGATACAGTCAGCAATCTCTACAGGACTACACTGACATACATAACAGGCTACCCCTAGAGGACTATCTTCGTATACATGGCAGGCCATCCTTGGAGGATTGTACTGATTTGCAGAGTAAACTGTGTCTAGAGGACAGTGGAGATACACACTGCAGGCCTTCATTGGGTGGCGGTACCGTTATACATGATGGATCACCCGTGGGGGACAGTAGCAGCACAGCAGAAGAAAGTGATCTTACATTCGACAAGTTATTGCTGTGTGACAGTAGTTCTGACTCTTCAGTAGGAGGAGGTGATGGCATCCCACAGTTTGAAAGTAACTGCTTGCAGCATGAACGTGGTGAGATAGCTTCTGAAGATGACAGCTCTCCGTTTGATGATGATGATGATGCCTATGAAACACCTCAAGTTGATGATGGTGACAGTGATGTCTATGATAGTTCACAAATTGATGACGATGATTTCTATGAGACTCCTCAAGGCGATGATGGTTTTGATACCTTGCAGTTGAGGGCTGATGATGCACCAGAGCCAGAATTGACTGGAACGTCAGTTCCGTTAGGTTTTCTAGAGGAGAGAGGTGGCCCAATAACCCTGCGAGAAGAAACCAGCTCTTTTCAAGAACTTGCAGCTAATGTTGGAGGGAGTGTCCATGTAGGTCTAACGGGTCCACCTGAGAGTGTAAATACAGTTTCTGCAAGTGCTGAAACCATGGAAAGAATCCCTGAGGAGGACAGGGAAAGAACAGGGAGCTTTGGCGAGAAGGAGGAAAAATTGCTAGTTGCTCCGCAGGGTGAAGGAAGAAAGGAGGGAGCCCTTAGTTCTTTACAGAAGATGTATGAAGCAGAAGTACAAGACAGAACTGAGGAAGACAAAATAGAAGCGGAAAGTGACTCCTATGAGGATGAATCTGAAGGAACACAGGAAGAGGAGGATTATGAGGAGGATTGTGATAGTTATGATGACTCTGACACTGATTCTGACAGTGACGAAGAATTGGATATTTTTTACTCGCGCCATCAGTGTATAAACAAAGGTGACCAGCTGTTAATTTCCTTAGGAGACATAGAAAATAGTGATGAAAATAATCAGAATATTGATGACTCTTGCTATTCTTTAAGCCACAAGAGAGGGTATACTTTGCAATCCCAGTCTAGCCATGAAAATGGAGAACAATCCTCAGGAAGATGGGAATCTGCATCAGATGTTTCTGAGGAAAGATGCGTTAGTCTTACATGTACAAGTGAAGATGAATATGGGACTTGTGTCAGAAGTACACACATGTCACAAGATACTACTGAGCCTGTTCAGTCTGAAAATACCTTTGACACTAAATGGATGTCCTGTAAGAGTGAAGAAAATAATAAAACGCAGCTTGAGGTTCAAAGTTCTCAGCTTCTTGATGACATTGTGACATCTGACATCAGTGTAACAGCCTTCCCAATCACAAAGCAACGTGATGATGAAAGTACTCAGACAAATTTGCTTCTCTCAGAATGCTTTATTCATAGTGTGAATAAAACCAGTATTACCACGCCAACGTTACATTCAAATAATGGGCAAAGACAGAGAGAAGCCGTATTTGCAGAGGAAAAGGTATTATGTGATATGGCTCGTATGGAACAACTAAAGGAAAGTTCTTCCCAAATGGACAATAAATTCCTTGCGGATATGCCTTTTGTGAGTGATGGTGATACTTCTCTTAGTGACCAAGTACATCTAGTCACCAGTAGGAAGCATGGGCAAGTAGGAAGAGGTTTTGAGATTTTTACAGAAAATAAAAATAGAGTAAATGTTATGGAGGAGTGTGATATCTTGGGGCAAAGTAAAAGTCCCATTCAGATGGAAAGCCTTGGGGAAATATTTGATGCATCAGTAATTAAAGCTGATAGAGAAACTCCTGTTTCAACTAAAGAACAAGTAAATGTTGATCAAGCTTTGCTTGATGTTGGAGGTAGTGCAAAATCAGATGAATTTAAGAGAGATTTTAACATTTCCACTTCTTTAAAACAATATATAACAGATGTAAAAGAAGGCCACCATTCAGAATTGGATAAAACTGAATCCTGTTGCTTTGAGGACAGGGAAAAAGGGAAAAAATGTATACAGAACGAAAAGGATTTTCTGCTAAATACGGAAGAAATGCATTCAAGTCCATTTAACACTTACTCTTTCCCCCTGGCTGATACAGTGAATCCAAAGGAAATGAGCGTAACTGAAGAAACAGGGAGAGGTACCTGTCAAAATACTGCCAACATTCTTAAAGATTTTTCAGAAAACAAGAGCAGCAATGATAGTGAATTTTCCCCAATAAAAGCAGGTGCTTTAGGAGGTATTGAGGATGCCAAAGAAGCAGGGGAAGGGAGTGAAATGCCACATTCTGGGAGTCGTACCCATACCACTGATGTTTCTTCTGCAATTGTGAGCAGCACAGGGGCTGACGTGAATTACGGGCCCCAGAAAGAACATGAGATGCTGAAAAACACACAGGGAGAAAATTTCATGGCCAGTGAGACTTCCTTGCTTGGAGATGATTTCAAAAAACAAATGTCCATGGAGTCATTACAGAAGGAATTAGGATCCTGCAAAGATTTTCAAGTGAAGGAAAGTATTTCACAACTGCCAGAAATGACTGACACACTAATGGAAGACTTAAGGAATATATTACAAAGGAAACTGAAAATGGGACACGTTTACTGCAAGCAGGAGGGTGAACCCCTAAGTTATTCTGATACCAAAGTTTTAATGCAAAATTTACTTAAAATGGTTAGAAGTACACAGCTCGGGAGTGACACATCCAGCGGGTCAAATCTCAAGCAAATAAGCAATGCTGTTAGAACTGCATTAATGGTTAGCACAGCGTGTGCAGAGGCAAAGGACAGGGATGCTCTTCCATTGCCTTGGCCTGATTGCAAAAGTCCGGATCTTCTTTGTGATATTCTGAAGCAGGAATCCTGCAAGCAAAAGATGGATGATCCAGGTGAAAGGAAGAGTGAAACAAATGTGAAAGCTCCTGTTCCAAAACTCACTACTTCTGAACTTCTGGAGATTTTTCAGATCCCACCTGGAGATGAAAGTACAAGCAAGTTACAGGAGCTGATAAGTGGTTTGCTTACAAGCTCACAGGTTGCTGATATCACCACAGAATGTGAGGGTAAAGGCAAAGTAGATGGGCTTTGTACACTTTTCTCAACAGAACAATCGGAGTTTGGATCAGAAACTGCTGAAGAGAAGACATTGGCAGATGACACAGCGAGCGCTTGGAAAAGTCACCAGGAGCATAGGAAGGCAGAGAGCCTGTCCAAAGGCTTCACTGAGCCTGTTTTCAAAAGAAAAGAAGCGGTCCTGGAAGACACCCCCACTAGCATGGTAAGTAGCAACAGCTGGTGTGTGCTGTGTCCTGTGTTAAAGGAATTGCATGAATCCTTCCAAGTGCTGGAGAGAATAATTAAACTGGGAAAATGGTTGCAAAATTAAATTATAAATTTAAAATAAATTGTAATTAAAGCAAGGAATTTATTGCTTATTTTCAAGTCTGTCAGTTTGGAAAACCTTTTCTTGTCGTTAAAACTCATTTTCAGGTTGATGGACTACCGCAATGCTTAAGGTTAACAGAGAAGATGCGAGGACATTTGGCAGTCCTTCAAGATATGAAAAGCCACCTAGATAAGCAGCAGCCTGTTAGTAATAACCTGGAAATACTAAAAGATGAACTGGAACAACTAGAGGTAAATAAAGTGTTCTTTATGCTTGTACTTCAGTGGTGCTTGCTAGGAAAAGCTCTTAGATAAAAAAAGAGAGATTTCAAATATAATTAAAGTAATTCAGATTTAAATGTCTTTCTTGCTCAGTAACTTAATGCATTTTATATATATTCTCTTTGTAGTCATTTGAATCAAGACTGGCTACCTTTGCAATTATCCTAAAAAAGGACATGAAGTTGACAGAAGAGTTTTTAAAGTTTTGTCACAGGGATGTTCCTGAAGAGAAACTTCAAGAGTTGAAGATAAGCTCGGACTGTTTGCAGGAAGCGTTTTTGGTGGTCTGTGATACATCTTCGAAACGAGCAAAGCAAATTGTCTGTGCTGTTGACTCAGAAATGGTATGTTTTTATCAGTGTACATTTTAACCGTGGTTTTCTTCGAGATAACTCAGCTAAAAAGAAGGGTTTGGTTTTGCTTTATTTTGTTGTATCTTAATATAAAAATACATATATGATGCTATTTAATGGGATAGAAGATGTGACTAGACTCCAGGGGCATAAATAAATATATAATATTTATATATTATAATAATAAATATATATTTCCCTTTCTAGTCTAAGCTTGGAGCGTTACACGAGCAACTTCTAAGCAAACTGCAGAGATTTTCAGACTGGATCACAGAAAACAGTAAAATTGTGAATGACTTCATAATGAATACCGATGATATAGAAGAGATGAAAAAAAGTTTACAGATACTTAAAGTAAGTATCCTTTATGGCAGGTGTTGGTGCTTTTGACAAGTATTACTACTTACTATGAATTATTAGCTAGATTTTATAAACCTGCTGATTAACCTCTATCGCTAAAACGGACAGCTAGAACTAATTACTTAGGAAGACGACTACTTGATAATCCAATAAAAAAAATCTTGTTGATTTGCTTTTTATCTTGAAAAAGTTTTTGGTAGAGTTTGGCTCACTAAGAAAGCTATTGGTTCTGCTTATGTTTGTTGCAATAAAGCTGACCCCTTTTGGAAATGTAATTTATAATACAAATATTTCAGTAACTAAAATTGGATTTTTATGCATAAGATCCAAAATCTTTACTGAAGTTTAAGCCTTTTCATTACACACTCCGTGAAATGGGTCATGAAAAACAAATCAGATGCAGTTTTTCGTGAAGTTCCTACAGGTCTGTATGTGTGAATGATAGAAATGACATTATTTTACTGTGCTTTAATAGGATTCCAGTATGCATGGTAATGTTATAGTGCTTGTACAGTGTATAGCTATGGGCAGAATTTGCCACACTGCTGAAAATGGGGCTTCTCGCTGTGGAGTTAAGAATAGGAATGCTTTCAAGTAAATATTTTAACATTTCTGGGTCTTCAGGCACAGAACCTGCAAATGTTAAGCCTACCCTGCCATAAGTCTTCCAGAGTTGAAGCCAGTTTTCAGACATCCATGAGAGAGCAAAGAGATAGAGATGTTCAAGGTCATATATTTATTGCTTGGACGTCCCAGCGGCAAACCATGCACAACTTCAAATGTTGTATCTGAATGTGTCAGAATGATTCTGACAGAGATTTTTGAATTACTGTGGCTAAACTGTCTCCCAAAGGCACTTTGGGATAGGAGCTAAATACAAAGGGTGGTGATATTTGTGTTTTATTTGTACTGAATTTGTCTTCGTTGCTAGTCATTTCCTTCTCTTCATTTACAGAACAGTGCTGCGGAGCTCGGCTGTGAAAAAATGCAACTGGAGTCCGCTGCATACGATGTTCAGTTTTTCATTTCTGAACATGCCCAAGATCTTTCTCCTAATCAGAGCAAACAGCTGCTGAGGCTCTTAAATGCCACCCAGAAATCTTTTCAGGAAGTACAGGAAGCAATAACATCTCGGGTGGAAAGTTTAGAGACTCGGTTACAGGCAGCGCAAGAGCTGGGTGATCAGAAGGTTTGCCTTTCTGTATAAATGTGTGCTGAGGGGTTTTTGTCTATGGAAGAGGAATTTTAATGCCAGCATGTACTATTAAGTGTATTCCTATCTTCTTGGTTTTACTACAGCTACATTCATAGTTCTACAAAGATGGTATTGATCAGGTTTGGTGAATTGTAATTTTTGGCTTTCCTTGGTACAGTCACAGAAACAGGATATTAAATTATGGACAGACACAGTTTTGAGCATTAGAATCTGGACAGCTTGAGGTGACTGGGTCTGCTTGTTCTAGCAATGAGAGAAATCTACTCGAGGTTTCTCACAGGTGGCGTTTGTTCAGCAGCTATATCAGTAAAGCAGTGAGCTCTTCTGGCTTCAGCTGTATAGATCAATGAATTTGCTATCACACCATTGCTCATCACTTCTGTCCTGCCGAAGACTTTCTTCTCCTCTGGTTTGCCAGGTCTGCTTATGTGACCTTTTTTTCTAGGTCTTTGTAGTTAAAGAACCAGATGTATTTAAATCCTTGTTAGTTTGGCTTGTTTTGACCGAGACAAGTTAGAGGGATAAACATATGAATAAATCAGCTAAGATATTTGCAATTTTAGGCGTGGGCACTGGGAAAGCTATGAGTCAAGTTACCTCTTCAGGTGACCTACCTGCAGTTGGCAAGCATAAGCAACCTTGTAGAGTCAAAGGATGCTGATAAGATGCTGCAGTGTAACCACATCTCCCCTTCTCTCATAGAAGAACTGTTAAGACTCAGAATCACCACCTCAGTGCCCAGTTTATGCACAATGAAAGGTGTTTTAGCATTCTGAAGACTTTGTAGTATTTTGCCGTTTTAAGAACATTTGTTTCCACCATGCTTTGTGAAAGAAACGTAAAGCTGAGCGAAGGAAAGGCACAGATAACTTTTCTAGGACTTAGTAACTGTAACGAGCTTGCATGTTTTGTTCTTTTCTGCTGCTTGAACAGTCAACATTTTCTACTCAGGTAACATGTATTGCATACCAAAAAGAGCTAACTCGCAATCACAACTAACCTCTGTTTTGATATCCTTTTTTCAGAATTAATAGTGTTTATCACAGGTTTCAAGCGGTTATGAGACTGGATTTTCACTCCTGCTGTTTGGAGATTTCACCTTTCCCCTATGTGCATGGCCAGACTCTTATCCGGCAATTCCATCAAACATGGTCTCTTTTACTTACAACGTATTTGAGGTTTATCCATAACTTCTGTACGTTCATCTTGCTCTTTGTACCACTGCTATCATGTTTACAGCATACTTTTCAAGGATTGCTTTGCAATGTTGATGTTTGAGGGTAATTTCTATTTGAATGTCTGTCAGCTCCTGAAGTGAGGATGTTTTTGTTTTACTGTTCGATTGTATTTGGCTCTAATGTAGGATGTGGCTGAACGGCAGCAGGAATGCAAAGAGAAGCTGCAGGAAATCTGCGATTTGCTTACACAGACTGAAAATCGACTCATCGGACAGCAAGAGTCTCTTGTTATTGTAGACAGCAAGGCTGAGCTAGAACAATACCAAACCAAACAGGAGGTATGCACAATTCTCGTCAGATAAGCTAAAGAAGACTGAGTGCAGAGGGGAATGACTAGGCTCTTTTGTTGAATAACAAGGCTGTCATGTGAGAGGAGAGTAAAATAGATTTGTTTGACCTACCAGAAGTAAAGGCTTAATGGTGTGCATTTAAACTGAATACACTGCATGATGTGCCAGTGGGAGGAAAGAAACTTTGGAGCTAGAGACAGTAGAATAGGGGGTATGCACTAGATACTTCAAGAAGCATTCTTGGAGCCGGCACGAAACTTGTTGTATATTAGCTTAAGGTTGTTCCTGTCGGATGTCATAAAATCACACTTGTTGATTACTCTAAAATAATTTAACCAGCTTTTGACTGGTATCAGGGAGTGCTTATTTCTGTTCACAGTATTTTGAAGAATTTTGCTGCAAGGCTTTCTCTTGCCTGAGGCTTTCCGTTGCCTCACTCTTGTTTTGGTTTGGATTCTGTTTTTTCTAGTGTTGCTTGCAATCTCCCTGGTGTCCTCATGTAACAGCCCGTTCAGTTTGCTTGCTTTCCTGTTGAGACCCTGCTTTTCAGCTGTGTCCTGTCTCACCTATGAGTTTTTACTCTGTGCTGACTGATACTGAGTGAGTTTGTGATAGTTGAAGGACTGAATGACTTGGTACTCTTCTTCTTCCTTCTCTTCCTAGTAGTAGTTTACTACACTGTAGAACTCCAAATCCTGTTATCTATAAAGGCAGAAATGTCCTTATTGACCTTGCCTTGCTTTACTTATCTTCAAAGTAACACAACTAGTTTGTCGAAGTTTTCCTTATAGTAAGTGGAAAGATAGAGACACCCCTGGGGTACCTCTTAGTATTGCTTACTTGTCTTAAGAATTTATGGCCTTAAATGGAACCTAAATGGGAGTGAAGAACTGATACAGCATGTGCTTTGGGTTTTTTCTGTCAGCTATTTGTGACTGCCAAGCAGACTACTTGTTATTTGCTGACTGATTTCTTGTAGACACCGTTGTAGAAGCGTGTTTCAGGAGGGGAACGGGGCTTTAAAAAGTCTCTTACAGATGGAGTCAGAGCTTTCGTCCTCAGTGAGCTGCTTGAAAGGGAGCACAGAGATCTTTTTCAGAGAAGGAGAATCTTGTCTTAATACAGTGTCCCCAGCAAAATCTTTCTAACATACCTGCTGAAGTGTTAAAACAAGCTGCAGTTTTAGCTGCCAAACTACATTCTATAATTGCTAAAAAATGTGTAGTCTAGAATGAGAATCAAATGTTTTGTCTTGCAGCTTCAAGAGTGTTACACTGCATATAAAGAAAAAACAATTATTTCAGTAACTGAATGAATGTATTCAACAGCGTTATCATTGTTATAATTAAAGCTCCCCTGAGATAACTGGGAGGCAGATTTTTTTTATCTGACTCTATCATAGGACTAGGCAAACTGCTTTGCATGAACTAAAACTAAACGCCTGTCCTCCATGAAATTTAATGGACTTAAACATTCTTTGGAGATGGAAATACGATGATTGATTACAATTAAAGAAAAATATTCTTATGGCACTTCTGGCCTGAACAAACCCAAGAAAAAACTCCTACCTGAGAAAGTCGACTACAAGTTACTGACTTTTATTCAGTGCCCTTATTTTCTGCAGCTTTCTGTTAGGATAGTAATGGAACAGAATTTGTCAGGAGACTCACCGTACTAACTACAGCGTAGCAGATTTACTTTATCTCTTGATATCTAAAAAATAAGGTGTGTTCTCTTCTGTGTACATGGAAATACAATGTTTGAGCGACTAAACAAGGGGAAAAAGTGGCCTCAGTCTGAATAGGAGTGTAAGCCAACAGACTTGCATTTAAAAAAAAAAAGGACAGATTAAGCTGCAGCAACATTGTCAGGTGTTAAATTGATTTTGTTTTTTTAATAATCCTGTCTGCAATTTAGTAATGTATCATGTACTCTCCCAATTTAAAAAGGACCAGCGTTGTGCTTACTCCTAGAACAGAGATAGTTCCAATAGTTAATTGGAAAGATCTGGTGCATAACTAGCTTACTAGTTTTTTTGCTTTCTTTTTTCTCAAAAGGAGATACAGAAAGACATGAGAATGAGTGCCCAGACGCTGGCAGAGATTGTGAAAAACACTGAAACCTTCTTGAAAGAGAATGGAGAAAAGTTGTCACAAGAAGACAAGACTATTCTTGAACAAAAACTGAATGAAGCTAAGACAAAGTGTTTGCTCCTTAGCCAGAAGGCAGAAGAGTCCAAAAAAGAACTGGATAAAGCTATGACAACAGCAATTAAGCAGGAAACAGAAAAGGTTTTTAGGCAACCATTTCATACCTTTATTCAAACTTCTCATGTGCCTTACAGGATTAGTCTTGCAGCTTGTTGTTGATACACTGTGGAGAGATTAAAATCATATTTAATTTGGGTGACTAATAAACTGGTTTATTTTCTTTATAAAATAAACAGCAGCATATATGTCAATCAAAAATGTTTAATGTTAATGTATTTTACATGGTCTGTTTGCATATAGTCTTTTGTAGTGCCTGAAGAAGATTTCTAAACTGAAACTGTGAAATTTCAATGTAGGTTGCAGCCATAGAACGGCTGGAAGAAAGTAAAAATACAATAGAAAACCTCTTGGATTGGTTATCAAATGTGGATAAAGAAGTGGAGCACGGTCGGAAGTTTAAGCAAGTGATAGAACAGAACGGAACGCACTTTGAAGAGGGAGATGTGAAGGCTTTGGAAGGAGAGGAGGATGATGTCAATGGTAACCTGCTGGAAATTCAGCAAGGCGTTGAAACTGAGGTGGATGGACTAGTAAAAAGCACAGAAGATAATCTGAACCAGCAGTATCAGAAAGTCAAGGTACTGTTACTGAGTTCCTTCAGCGTTTAGGTGCTAAGCGTGTCAGTCCTTATACAACGTGAGTGAATTCAATCTCATCCTTTCTGTCATAGACTTTGGAACAGGCGCTAGGGAGTTAGTGGTATACAGTGGTAGGAATTTCAGTAATTAGAATGTATTGCAAATTTGTCACTTTTTCGCTGTTTAAGAAAAAAAATAAGAAAAAAACCCCATACTCTACAAGGTAAACATTAAGAATCCTGATGGTGAACCTATTCTTAATTCTTATAGTGATAAATTAATGCAAGTAAATAAAATGCAAAAAGCAGCAACATAAATTCATACCCTTTATGTGACTTTTTTAAAAGTCTTTGTAATAGCCAAATGATTCAACCCCCAGCAGTTCCATATGAACATTTATTACAAACAGCTGCAAATAATAGTTTGCTGAAATCAGTCTTCATTCCCTATAACTTTAACACATGGGCAAAGCACTATTTGAAGGTTTTCAGAAGGATGAGTTACATAAAACCACAGCACAGCATTTTAAAAATAGATTTTCCTGGTAAGATAATTTTAGTCATTTAAAATAATAAGAGCTTTGTTTTATGACTTTTGTTGATTTACAGTTGGGCAACCAAGAGCTTTCAGGTGTGGTTTGGTGGACATGTTGATGAAAATGATTATGCCAATAGCTGATACTATTTTGTATTTCCTTTATTGTTATTAAAAAAAAACCCAACCTAAGAAAATGAAATAATTTAGTTTTTACTTCCGCATCTTCAACAGTTCTTTTCTAATGCCTCCACGATAATTGCCCACTGTACTCATGGAAGAAAAGCATACTGGTCTATTTTACATAGCTATTTTTCATGGGAATAAAAGATCTTCAAGAATGGAGATTTTTTGAAAGAATGAAATACAGTTTTTAATTGGCATACAGTTCTAGTTCCTATGACTTACTGTTTTTTTATGAGATTGAAACAATTTACATGTGTAGATTGTGTCTCAGATTTTAAAGTTGAATGGACCTGTTTTATGTCGAAGTATATTTGATAAGAATCACTGCTCTTGAAACTGAAAAATGAAATGAAAAAATAAAGGATAATAATGTTTGTTCATTAAATATAAGAAGAAAGTATCTGTATTTTTAATGTTTGATGCTTTCACTCCTTTTGGTCTGTCTCCTGTGTGTCTGAAATGGTAGCTACAGTATATGTAAAAGGAGATGGAACAATTTTGATTTGGAAAGTTGCCTACCTTCGAATGCTTTATTTGATAAATCCTGTTGTGAGACAAGAGATAAAAGAAAATTTTGATTACACTAAGTACACTACCCTAAATGTTAAGTAATAAGCAAATAATTTTTAGGAAAAAAATTTAAAGAGATTGATAATGTCCAGCTTTACTATACAGAGTTGTCTTTTAGAAGTACAGGATAGTGTTCGTGTGAGATATATGTCCCAGTATTTCGGAGTTCAGTGATATTTGAAGATTCCCTTTTGGTCATGGCCTATATATCTGGCTAAAATTACCATTGGATGTTTTGTAAAATTTTGAAAGTGCATAGAAATATGATGATGAGGAGTCATGCTCTCACTTAAATTATTCACAAAACGTTTTTTAATAAATAATATGAAAATTAGAAAAGCTTTTTATCGTTTTGATAGCCTTTGTTTTACTTGTTGTTTCTAGGCAGAATTCAGTAGAGATTTTGAGACATTAATGGTCTAATTGGAACCACCTGAGAAGCTGCTGGTGATAATGTTGGTTTTTGGTTTGTTTTTTTTTTCGTAGGCTCAACATGAGAAAATTATTTCACAGCAGCAGGCTGTCATAATAGCAACTCAGTCTGCTCAGGCACTGCTTGAGAAGCAAGGCCACTACCTTTCCCCGGAAGAAAAAGACAAGATGCAAAGGAACATGAAAGAGCTGAAGGCTCAGTATGAGACTGCTTTAGCTGAATCGGAACGGAAAATGAAGTTGACTCATTCACTAAGAGAAGAACTTGAGAAATTCGATGCAGACTATAGTGAATTTGAAACCTGGCTGCAGCAGGCAGAACAAGAACTTGACAATTTGGAAGCAGGTGCTTCTGACTTCAGTGGTATTATGGTCAAACTGAAAAGGCAGAAGAGTTTTTCGGAAGATGTTATATCTCACAAAGGTGATTTACGGTATATTACGATTTCTGGACAAAGAGTTTTAGATGCTGCAAGGTCATGTAGCAAAAGAGATGGTGTGAAGGTTGACAAAGACGGTATTGATACTTCGGCGACATATGCTGAAGTGCAAAATAAACTGGATGTTGCTTCAAATCGTTTCAAATCTCTCTATACAAAGGTAAGTTTTATTACTGAGTGGTATAATAATTGATTTGGCAGTTGGTATAAAAAGGGGTTAGCTGCTAATAAAACAAATACTGTGGGAACTTGTAAATTCTTTGTTTCTTAAAGTTAGGTAACAGAACAAGATGCTTTTCTAGAAGATCTGTGCAAGTGTCAGACTATTGAAAGTCTGAATGGATGAAATCTTCTACCCTGTGTTAGTTATGAGGGAGAAATCAGACCAGATTCCCACATTGTTCTTTCCAGCCTTAAACAGACTCTTTGAATTTATGACAGCACATGATGCTTCAGTAACATTTTGGGGTGGAAAGAAATTGTAATACTTCTAGACAGATAACATTTCTTTATGTTCCTCGGGATATTTCCCACAACTGCTTATTTACTTGGCTTTCTACTAATAAAATGAGTATATAGAAAGAGGGAGACTATGCCGAGATTAACATTCAAGATTTCAATTCGACTTGTATCCTGAAGTAGTTTGTCCCCGATGTGACCTTTGTTGATAGCGCTAGGCATGCAAGTGTTGTTCAATATTGTTAATATCCTAGAATTGTAAACTTTTGAGATAATTACTAATTGAACTATTTAGGAGGTAGCTGCTGGTCAGTATCCCTTGACTATATGCCCCTGTATAATTTTCTAAGACCATAGGTTCAGACTCCTTAGTGGAGCCTCAGTGTCCACTGATAATGGTGTTGGTCTGCAGCAGTTGCCACCTTTGGGGATTTTAATTTCTTTAATGTTTTCTTGCTCAGAAATGTAAATTCTGTAAAGACATGTATTTGATGGCTTGATTACAAAACCATTGTAAGCCCTGTTCTCTGCAACAGTTTGTGAAGAAGGTTCTCCATTCACAGAAGCTCATTTTCATTTTCCTGCTTAACTGCCGTGAACAGTGAAGCTAAAAGCTTGTAGGAACATGTTACGTTTCCTCCAGTGGATTTATGGGATTAGTTTGAGCGTGAATGTAAAGATTTCATCGCAAAATTTTCAGAGCATTTATGTATCTTTTTTTTTTTATGCACGTAAAAATCCTATGCCACCAGCTTTATTTGAGGTCTCAGATTTGTCCAGTTGCCAAATTCTATCCTTTCCATATATATATTTAGCACAGTTGTAATAGACATGCTTTAAATATTGGCCCATAAACATGCAGAGCAAACCCAACACAAAGTAGACTTTTCTTATTAAATCGAGCCTTGAAGGACAGACATTAAAAGTTGAGATCTTCCACGGTTTGTGAGATCTTCCAAGCTGTAAATGGGTTTGTTGTAACCTTTTGCCTTTTGTAAAACTTCCTGCTTTTAATAAGTATTCGTATTGCTTTTATTGTTTTTTTTTAATGTAGATCACAGACAGACATATGAGTTTGTAGGCTTATATGTTGAAGGAATCTTAAAGTCAGTTCTTAGTTAACTGGTTATGTAAATGAATGCATTCTATGTTTGCCCACCAGATGGAGACCAAGTACTAAATGTAAATATTAAATACAGTGTAAATGTGTTGCAGTGTAAATACAAATGTAAATTAAATACAGGGTATGGGAGGTTCAGAAGGTAAATATTTGAAGTAACTGTTGATAAATATTGTGATGATACAATCAGATTTTGCTTGTTGAAACCATCTCCAAAAAGTGTGAAAGAGTTCCACTGACCTTTTTATGGGGCAATTTCACTGTATACGTTTTGGGGTATGCTAACATATAGGACTAATAGGGTCTTGGTAAGATGACATTCTTAAGTGACCAAAGCAAAGCATACATGCAATACCGAGGCATGTCATTTTGGATTCACTATGCAGATAAAGTATTTTTGAAAGCAGTAATCTGCTGTCTGTATTTTAATGAACATACATATATTCTCTGATTTTTTTTGAAAATTTATAGCTTCTGCTGGCTACATTTTTGGTGTAAGAGTGCTGATAAAGAATCTTTATGTTGACGGATCAAAAAGTATTCCTGCAGCTTTTCCTATTCTAGTACAGTGGGTTAAATTCCAGTTTCCCAACTGCATGAGGGAATTGCTCCTAAATCACACTTGAGGAGCACAAACTGGGAAGAACTGGCCAGCCTGGCCAGCTGTTGTGCCTCAGCTCAGAAACCAGATGGGCGGTGGAATGGTGACAGGAAAAAATCACGCAGTATTTCAGGAAGGAAAGTATAACCTTGAGACCGGTATGACACGCAGCGCACAGTTTAATGCCTCGGTATTTTCTTGTTTGTTTTCTAATCTTTTAGTGTAGCATCCTTGGAAATAACCTTAAAGACCTGGTGGATAAATACCAGCATTATGAAGATGCCTCATCCGGACTTTTGTCGGGTCTCCAAGCCTCTGAAGTCGCTGTGAACAAACAACTTTCAGAGCCAATTGCAGCGGATCCCCAAAATCTCCAAAGACAACTAGAAGAAACAAAGGTGAAAAGCTTTAAAAAGCAGAAGTACTTTCATCCTAAAAGTAACTGTTTTTTGTGTGGAAAACAGAATAATCTGATATAATCCAAGTGGCTGCAGGCCAAATTCTTGCCTTCCGTGTGGGCATGCAACTTTTACAGTTCTGAAATTCAGCTGTCCAGAGGGTTACCTGAAAAGCACTGAGGTGAAAAAGAAATGGGGGACCGAGATGCCATTAGCAGTGGTGAAAGCAAGATGTGTTTCATATCCCTTAGCAAATGATAGGGTGGAATCTGGAAAGTTTTGAACCTAAAAAGGATTCAGTGACTCCAGTTAGTTGTCAGAGTAGGGCTTGGGACTGAGTTCCTGATAGAGAAGACGTTGGTGTTTGTTGTCTGTGACTCTTGCTTTTGTGTGTTAACATTTGTGTGTTACTGCATTACGAAAGGGGATCTGTTACGGTTTGAGAGAACCCATAACCACCTCTTGTTGTTAGACAACTATTCTGTCACCCGATGACCCCTCCCCACCCGGAAAGGGGAATCGGGGAACACAAAGAAACACAAGGGTTGAAATATAAATAGATTTAATAGACTAAGACTAAATAATTAACAATAATACTAAAGAATCAGTATTAATTCTGATACTGATATAAGATATACAGGAATTATACTCAGCCAATTCTATCAGCAGGAAGCTGTGCACTCCCAGCAGGGACAGCAAATGTCGGACACTGGGAGCGCAATGGCTTCAGGAGGAAGGGAAGGGCTCAGGGCTCCGGCACCAGGGCAAGGAGTTGTCTGGACCCGCCGCCATCAGAGAGAGAGCCAGCTACGCAGCAAACTTTTCTAATTTATATTGAATGTGACATTCATGGTATGAAATACTCCTGTTGGCCAGCCTGGGTCAAATGCCCAGGCCTTGCTCCTCCTTGTCCCTGCACCTGGAAAGGCTCGAAAACACTAAAACCTTGAATCCCACGGAGCCTGGCTGGCTATCAAGTAAATATTTTCATAAATTCAGACACTAGAGTCTTCTAAAAGTGCAATTTTCCCCAGCATTAGAAGAAAAGTTAGTCCTGTGTCTCTCAACCCAGGACAGGATCACGCTGGATAAACAGCGCGATGTGACTGGTCTGTGTGCCTGCTTTGTTGTATCCAGTACTATATGCCCTGCAGAGACTGAATGTAACATAATTGGCATTGCAAAGAAAAATGGTATTTTGGTGGTTTTTTGGTTTTCTTTTTTTTTTCCCCCACCCTGAGGGAGTAACCCACAGCTTTATGTAAATCCTAGTAGAGGCAAGACAGGTTAGTGATGGAGCTTGTGACGGCAAAACTCCAGTTAATTGCATAAAATGTAGGTTTACAGAAGGCTTTAGGAACCTAGGTATACGGTGAGTTACGTAAAGTTTCATACAGTCTGTAGTCTTTGAACTGACTCTTACATTTTCATAAACATATTCGATCCTCTATACTGTAATTAAAATGCAAGATTATTTGTTTTTCAATGAGCAAGGCTATTGGTCAGGCATTTCCGGGCTCTTTTGTCTGTGTTCTGTGGAGTATCCATGAGGGTCTGAGGTGTTTCTTATTGACAAATGATAGTCAATGGCTCTTGGAGAGTGCGGGCTTTAACCATTTCCCTTACATCAGCCTGAGCAGTAGTGCCCTTACTGCATGGTATCTTTCAAATCTGCCACTGGAATTGCCCAACACTTTGGTGCACGACACATCACAATGGTGTTGTAAGACAACAAAGTTAAAAGTGTGAATTTTGAACTCCTAACAGTGAAACAATTTAGGTACGTTTGTGCTTCTAGCGACTAGAAAAATAGGAATAACACCGATTACAATTTGAAGCTTGATTTAAAGTTTTTGTTCCTTATGCCAAAACGTATTATATCCTGTATAATGCCAATTTTCATGGAAGTAATACAAAAGGAGTGAGTACTGGGGTTCTTTTATGAAACGCCTACATGGATTACTTGCCACACAAAAGAGCACTCAATGAATATGAGCTGGGAAGAAGGGAGAGGGTACAAAGTGTCAAAAGATTCAAAGGGAGAGAAAAAACAGGAGGCTGAAGAAAGCAAACCAATTAATGAAAGCAAAACAAAGAGCACTTCTGAAGAAGTCAGGTGTTGCAAGTTAAAGCTGTTCCTTGCAGCCAACACATGCAGCTGATAATCCAGCTAGACACAGACCTTGGCAGCACAGTGGGGTCTAATCTTTTTATGGGGATTAACTGTTCTTCAGAATATTCTTCGGTGCCTCTGGCATCAGCTTTGTTGCTTTCTGTCGGTGTATAAGGTTTTCTTGTATGTCTTTTTATCTTTCTTTGGGTTTTTTGGTTTGTGTTTTTTTGTTTGTTTGTTTGTTTTTTTTCTCAAGTAGAGTATATTTCTCTAGTGTAAGGAAAAAGTCCTCTTCAGGTCTATCTGAGTTTTATTGTGTCAAGCGGGTCAGCAAGACATCCTATGTTCTGGCATATCGTTGTGCTTGGGATACTAGTGCTGAATGCTGACATGACTTCTTTGTCCTGGCAGGGCAGGTAGCGTCACCTTTTGAGTCATCTGTTCATTGAGTTAGTGTACCAAAAAATAATGGGGAGGTCCCTTCGTTTTGGACTTGTATAAAGTTCAAGTGAATTAAGGCAAAGATACATTATGTAGATTATATACACTAGCACAGAGGCCTGAAATAAATTAAAGACTGTTCACTCTGAAGTACTTTTATACACTGGAGACAGCCATTTTCAGAAGTCGGTACAGCCTTCATGTCTTTCTCTGTTGATTCCGGAGCAAGTCATGGTTAGGCTAGTTCCTAAACTTGTGTTCCTTGCTTAAATGGACAAACTCAGGCAAAATGCAGTGACACTGGCTCCAGGAGGTTCCTAAACTGTGAAGGCAATCAGCTTGTTTCAAGCTATTCCTGTTTGTGCTACGATATCAGCCTGATCCTTTGTCAATACAACTGATGGTGAATGTGTAACTACTGGTGATGACTGTATGTTTTTTTCCCCTTGAATTGTTCTCTGATGCTGAGTTGAAAAATATGTTTATTTTTCTTTTGGGTAGTATATGAGTCTGTAAAAGTGTTCCTTTAAAAACAAATTAATCAAAAAACACATTTTGAAGTTACATGCAAGAGATCAGTTGAGGCAGAGAAGAATTGTAAAACAGAAGATAAAAAAAGATGGTGAATAAACTAAAACAAGGGCCAGAAGGTCAACAGCAGTCATAGCCACTGGTGAAGATTTTTCTTAAGGAGGGGTCACAAATTGAGTTAGTTTATTCCCAGCATTAAGTTCAGGTTCTATGGCCTATCTCAAGCCTTGCATGTGTAACTATTAGCTGTATTGAAAAGCATAACTCATAATTGTGGAATTTTCCAGGTTCTTCAGGGACAAGTGTCTAACCACCAAATTGCTGTAGAAAAACTGAAAAAGGCTGCTGAAGTGTTACTGGATACAAGGGGAGAGTTGACACCAGACAAAGATGAGATTCAGAAAACACTGGGTAAAATTTTTACTTTTCTTAAAACCTCTTTTTATCACTTGTTTCTGCATGCAGGTACTGGAGGAGACAAAATACAGAGTTTCCACATTCCTATGTCACTGTTGAAGTCCATGTTTTGTTGAGTCATAAGCTGTTACACCGTGACTGCATTGTTGGTCTGTCTCCTACGTTGATCCATATGCTCTTCACTTAAAAGCTGTCTTTTTTTTTTTTTTGCTTTTTTTTTTCCCCAGAAATGGGAGTTACGTTTAATTTTCATGTTACAGATAGGCATTCCAAACAGTGATTTGCTGAGGATCATAAATTCTCCGGTAGGAAGGAGCACATTCAGGTTCAAGGAACATGATTCCAGCTATCTGTTTCCAAGCAATTATTTGAAGTTTGCTTAGCCAAGGAATTATTTCCTTCTGACTTTAAGAAACTGTCTGTGATGGGTTGACCTTGGCTGGCTGCCAGATGCCCACCTATCTGATCTCTCTCCCCCCTTGCCCAACAGGATGAGGGTAGAAAATAAGATGGAAAAGCCCATGGGTTAAGATAAAGGCAGGGAGATCCACTTGCCAATTGCTGTGAAACAGAGTTGACTTGGGGAAAATTAAATTTCATTTATTGCCAAATAAAATAGGCTTCAATACTGAGAAACAAAGACAAATTAAAGCGGCATCTTCCTCCCACCCTGCTTTTTTTCACAGGCTCACCGTTACTCCTTCCTTCCCAACTACTCGTGCCTCCTCCCTGCCAAACAGTGCAGGATGGCTGGGGAGTGGGTGGTTGTGGTCAGTCCATAACAGCTCCTTTCTGCTGCTGCTTCCTCTTCACGCTTTTCCCTGCTCCAGTGTGGCTCCTCTCCACAGGCTGAAATCTTTCAGGATAATCTTGCTCCAGTGTGGGCTCTCTACAGGCACAATACCTGCAGGAAATATCCACCTCCTCCAGCGTGGGGTCCTCCACGTGCTGCAGTGTGGTTGTCTGCTCCAGGCAGACAACTGCCCTCCACAGGCTTCAGGGGAAGCTGTGCTCCAACACCTGTAGCACCTCTTCCCCCTCTTTCTTGTCTGACCTTGATTTCTGCAGGGCTATTTTTCACATTTCCTTTTCCCTCACTTCTAGTCCCAGGCAGTATTTTTCCCATCTCATAAACACATTTTCCCAGAGGCACTTGCCATCTTGGCCAAGGGAGCTCAGCTGTGCCCTGTGGTGGATCAGTTGGAGCCATCTGGAATCCTGTGTCTTCTCACAGAGGCCAAAAACCTTGCCACTACCAAAACCTTACCACCTACACCCAGTACTGTTTCCTATCAGTTGTGAGAAGTAGCACAGCGTGACATTCACCACTGTCTGAAGTTTGAAGAGCCTCTATGTGCATCACACAACTGTCTCTTACTGGAATCCCTTAAGTAACTTGCAGAGCAACAAAATAAAACAGCTGTGGGCTTGCCACTTTGGAGTTGGTGATGAAACTCCATGGGAGGTACTTGAAACTTGTAACTTCCAGAGACTTATCTAGAAAGTGTTAAAGGTCTAATGAAGAACCGTCTGGAAGAACCTTTCAGCTCTAACAGTAACATAAGAGACATAATTGTAGAAGAGGTATCTTAATACTCTGCTATTTTATCTCTCGGGAACAGTCAACAACTGCCATAAGCTAGAGGTGCATGGGAACCAGCTTCTAAAAGCTGAGGAGCACAGCTGTAAGCTGCTCATTGTCCTATGGGCTCCTTGGCTGTATTTGGAGATTTTGATCTTTGCATGTGTGTTTTTACTGAATAAAGCTGATGTTTTTGCTTTGTTTTGATGTAGGCCATTTTTGACTCATACTTACCTAGTGAGAACTGGTGAAATGAGTTAAAAGCTTAGTTTGGCTAAAGGAAAAAATTGAAATATGTTTTTTTCTTTATCAGATGATATTGTGGAGAGGTATGACAATTTATCCAAGTCTGTGAATGAAAGGAATGAGAAGCTCCAAATAACTCTGACACGATCCCTAAGCGTGCAGGATGGTTTGGATGAAATGCTGGATTGGATGGAAGGAGTTGAAAAGAGCCTTGAAGAACAAGATCAAGTGCCTTTGAATTCTGCTGCTATTCAGGATATTATTAGTAAAAGCATTGTAAGTACTATTCTCTGAAAGAAGAATTATTTGTTTGATAATTCAGATTTCAAGAAAGAATGAAAAAAAAAAATCTTAGTTTGGCACCTTTAATGGATTCAAAATACTTTATAAAGAGGACTGTTGCTTGAAGTGAAACTGCACATAAGGATTTTTGTAGCTAAAGTAGATAGATCTACACTGATGGTCTAACTGTACTGATTTGTTGCTTGGACCAATTTCACCACTTAAAATTTAGTTATAAGCAATACAAAGTAGTTCTTGCTTGTTTCAGGTGCTAGAACAAGACATTGCAGGTCGCCAAAGCAGTATAAACGCTATGAATGAAAAAGTGAAGAAGTTCATGGAAACAGCAGATCCATCCACTGCATCCACACTGCAAGCTAAAATGAGTGAACTTGCAGGACGGTTTTCTGAAGCAAGTAACAAGCATAAAAAGAAGCTTATTAAAATAGAGGAGTTGAAGACTAAAGTGGAGTTATTTGAAGGTCTGTCAGAAAAACTTCAGTCATTTCTAGATGAGAAGAACCAGGCACTCGGTGAGACGGAGGCACCAAGAAAGGATGTTAGTGAAGTGTCCCAGTATATGCAGGTACTGTATATTTGTATAAATTGTGCATTTCTAGTCCAACTCATCTAAATGATTGAACAATAAATAAGGCATGCTTGTTTCCCAACTTCAGTGGGTTAGCTAAAATCAAGAATTTAATTTTGAACAAGTGATTCTAAAGTCTAATATGAGGAGTGTAATTCTGTTTTGCAGGAAGCTAGTGTAGAATTGGCAAAACGTAAGAAGGATCTGGAAGTTTTGCAGCAGCTTCTTGAAGAACTTTCATTCCATGCTCTTCCTGGAGATAAAGCATTGGTATTAGAAAAAGTAAATGCTTTGACAAAGAAATTTAGAGAGGTAGAGGAGACTGTAAAGGAAAAGTAAGTTGAATAATTAAAGTGTTTCTGCCTTTCCTCATAATACAGCGTGAATGTTGTGATGACTGTTATCCTCTTGCATGCAATCTCAAAGGGTTGCAGTTAATCACAGAGTAGGGAGGGGGTTTTATTGAAAACAAACAAAAAAAAAAAGATTCTGTTTGGAAATGCCTCTGTAGTTAGTTTGTCTGGTTCAAGAGCTCTAATGTTGCCTGTAAAGATAAGTAACTCTTTAAATTTTGTGACATTCACAGGAGTCTTGTTAGTTCTAAGAGAACCATACTCCTCCCCTTCTCTGATAGAATATAAATTGCTGCTTTTGCAAATTGCTATAGAGTACTGTTCAGAATCAGACTGCAAAGGAAAACTAGAGAAATTATTACAGCTTCCATGTAAGTTACCTGTACAGCAAAAGTAAATTTTCCACGTTCTGCTCATATCCATAAAATTAGGTTTTGCGACTCTTTGAATTTAGGAATAGCAATACCAGATTGATAATATCCGTTGGTTTAAGTATCAGAAGGAATACGGAGATTCAGTACTCAATTTCTTTTGTTGTCTTTGATTGTATAGAGAGGAGGATGTATCATCTTGTCAGAAACAAATGGATACTTTTGAGCTCCTTGTAGAATCATTAAAGAAATGGATAAAAGAGACAACAGAACGAATTCCAGCAGCGCAACCCTCGCTGAATACAGAGGAGTTAAAGAAACCTTTGGAAGATACATTGGTAAGACATTGTAGATGAGAAGTGAAATATGGCTGAAGGAAATAGGGCATAACATAAAAGTACAGATTTAAGGGGTAAACAATCACAGTAATTGGGATTAGGGAGCTTGCAATCTACATTTACGTTCCCGTTCCCTTTGCATGTTTGGATATACTGCAAGGGATTCCCAAATAGAAAGGTTATTCCTTTCTCTGCACTAAATCTCTTAAGTCTGAAATCAGTTTTGTAATGAACAAATTACTGTTTTTCTTAACTAGACTTTAAAAGATGAATGGACTTTAAAAGCACCTGAACTGCAGAAAATGAATAGCAGAGGAACATTGCTGTGTAATCTAATCACTGCCGTGACTTCTCCTGCCAAACTGAGAGCAGTTGCAAAATCAGGTATGCGTTTGTATAATCAGGTAAGCCTAACATTTCAGGAGTTTTTAAAACCTTTAAGACAAAAGTAAAAATATCTCACCCTTGGATTAGCTTTCTGAATATTATGGCTTGTGAGAAGTCAGTTAGCCAGGTCTGTTCTGACCATCGTTTGCTGTGTCTATCATTCAACTAACTGCTGTAGTAATTCAGTACACATTCTGATTGCTTTACACTGCCAACGTAGCATAAAAGCACTTTGATGTAAATGATTAACAGGTCCTAAAGCTGTTACTTCAGTATGTAATTCCCAGATAATGAAAAAAATGAACAGTATCACAGTTGCCTTCACCTCATCCCAGAAAAGCTCTGATAATGAGAAACTGACTTATTCTGATTGGCGTTCAGTGCTTCACATACCCACCAAGTCTGCAAGTAGGACAAATACAAACCCTTCTTTTGCAAATCCTGATGTACCTGCACACCTTTGCTGTCACAGAGAGACCTCTTTCATGGCCACAAGGCTGTTCTGTATGATCCCAAACAAACACATAAAGGTTTACAGAGTCGTAGAGTTGTTGTTAGAAGGATGGTAAGGACACAGTTTGTCTAAAAATTGAGCCTAGGCAAACATTATCATTCCAATACAATAGCATAATTAATGCTAGTCGGTATTTTAGTTGAAACAACAGCATAGAAGGGAAGCAGCTCCATAGCCCAGCATGACTTCCTTGGGCCAAAATGTGGTTCCAGTCTGGAGCTTCAGCTAAATCCTTTTTACCGATAACCTGATTTTAAAGACAGCATATCTATTCCCATGATTTTCTGCATTCTAGTGTTTAAATGTTAATTTGTTTTACAGAAACCAAGCCATCATTCAAGGCATGTGGTACCAAGGGTCTTTTAATAGCCATAAGCACATCAGTCAGTTCTTGAATTTATTTCCAAAACTAGTCAGTTCGAGTGGGTTGGCCTTCACTAATCATCTGCAAAGGACTGGGAGGATGGAGACTTCCCTCCCCCAGTAGAGGATACCTATTTGGCAAGAGTAGAGCACTTTCTTTTCCACGTCTCTTTGTAGTAGCTGCCTCTGGTTTCATTCTTGTTCATTCTTTCAAAGAACATTTTTGAACCTTATATGGGATATTTGGGCTCTTTTCTATGCCCCTTTCTCTACTCCTATGCATCCAAATAGAAAAATAATTAAATAACTAGCATAGAAGAGCAGCTGTAATCCTCCAGACTAGAGTATTCGTCCTCCTAGACAAGAGCTGCACTGTGTATCACTTAATCACAGTTATAAATACTGGAGTCCGGCTAATAGACCATGAAGATTTACAAGGCTCTGGCTGGGGCCTGTGACGTCTCTTATCTGGTTTATTTTCTGTTGCCATCCTCCAGCTGCCACTAATGTGGTCCTCACTGTCCAGCTGGTACTGTGGAGTGGATGCATGGCCTTTTCCAAGGCAACCGTTAATCTTTCTCTGTTAATTGCTCATCCGGGAATACATATGTGCAGGAGAGCAGGAAGTGATTCTCCTTGGCGTTCTCTGTGGCTTGAATTTGTGTCCCGGCTCTGTGGTCTGACGGCGTTTTACAAAGCCCATGTAGCCCTCGTTCCAGAGGCTTTGAAATTATGTTTAATTAGTAGGGCTGCCTGGGTGAGCGGCTGCCTCCCGAGTGACAGTAAGGACTCCACATTGCAAACCCTGTCATGGGGCATGTGCTCGACATGACAAGATAGGGAAGGATTTGTCCAGTTGGTATGAAGAGCTTTTTGTGCAGAGGTAAGGTGCTGCTTAATCATAGAATTGTTTAGGTTGGAAAAGACCCTTAAGATCATCGAGGCCAACCGTTAACCGAGTCTCAGCGTTGCCAGCTAGCCCTCTTCCAGGCCATACCCAGGCATGGCTGGGTAAAGCCATGTTCTCAGTAGTCAGTAGGGAACGGGTTCCCCTTAGGGAGAGGAAGGAAGTGATGTTAACCATATGGATGAGGGTAGACCTCACAGCTGGGCATAGACCTTTGTCCACTATAGTCGTTTATTTAGCATAGTATTGAGAGCAGTAGAACTGCTTATACGTCATGCCTATGTGCACACTTATACGTGTATCCATGTGCACACCCCCTGGCTGTGCATATGGTCTGCATATGTGGTACCACTTAACTGCACTAGCTGGCTGGAGCAGCTTAAAACATAAAACAACCTAAAATATATAAAACAATTGAAATAAAATATTTGCTATTACAAGGTTAGCATCTAGATATGTCTTTAATGTTACAATAAGACACTCTGTATCATGTTGTTTTGAAGAGGAAATGCAGTCTTGGGTTTTTGGTGGGAAAAGGCCCAGATAAGCATGTAACTTGGTCTCTCTTGATCCACAGGTGGCACAATGTTAAATGGTGAAGGAGGAGCTCCAGGAACTCAGGATTTCCTGAAAAACAAAGGTCAGTAAAAATTTCAGGATGTGATAAAAAAATGCGCTTGCCAATTACTGTTAAATATGTAAGTATTTTTAAAATTTTGCATGTAAGTCTGCTTGTAGCAGTCACCACCAGACTGAAATTTCATAGAATCATAGAATCATTCAGGTTGGAAAAGACCCTTGGGATCATCGAGTCCAACCATCTACCCTACACTACAAAGTTCTCCCCTACACCGTATCCCCCCAACACCGCATCTAAACGACAACACATTCAGGGATGGTGATTCAACCACCTCCCTGGGCAGCCTGTTCCAGTGTCTGACCGCTCCTTCTGTGAAGAATTGTTTCCTAATGTCCAGTCATATCACCATCAAGTAAGGAAACTATATTGATTAGGACATGATACTAAAATTAATTGTAAAAATACCTACCTTTGGTATTTTCTTTGAAGACAGGGCAAATTTGGCTGTGTTCTCTGAATCAGTATGTACTTCTATAAATGTATACAGGGATAGCTATTTTAATATAACATGTGGCTTTTAAGAAAATTCTAACACCTGTGTACATGGTTTGAAACTTTTTAACACTCAGCAGCATTCACCACAGGCACACACACAAACATACAAAGACACCCATTTTACATACATGTATATCACTTTATGTCACTGACCCCTTCACAGAAAGAAAGGAGCTTAACGCAGGCACTTTATACGTGCTTCTGGATAGCCATTTACCGTGACCCAAGTCTGCAGTGTCTGTTCTCCTCAACTACAGTCTGCTTAGGACACAGTCTGCCTGCTGTGCTCTCTCAGTGATAAAACACGTTTATAATGGTACATGAATGTGAGTAAAATATGACTGCAGTAATGTTAGGCTGTCGTATAAGTAACTGAACTGGAGTCCAGTATGTTGAACTTTCTTGTCATGGAATTGTTACTTAAAATAGTAAAATAACAATGGGTAGAAAGATTGTAATGTAGTTGTGTACCTGTGTGTATGGAAGTAATGATTTTCTGTGAAATGAGAAGTAATGATTTTCCTTGAAATGAGAAGCTCTTGCAATTCAGACCCTAGGATTAGGTCAGTCAGATGTAGTGTTACCACATTTAGAGCAAACTAGAAATAACTCTGAACACGTCCAGCAGCTTCTTGTTTGGGGGACTGTTAGCTGTTGTAACTCAGACTACTGACTGTTTAGAAGTTCTTGAAGTCTCAGTGTTGTTTGAAGGGCTTGTAAGCTCTAACATAGGCTTTGTGCATCTCTCCTTTTGCAGAACTGACAGCTGTTCAACAAGCTATGTCTGATGTGAATCACAGTTACGAAGATTTGGGAGTTTTATTGAAGGAAAAGATTTCAGAACTAGAAAATACGCTTTCAAAAATGCAGAATATTCAGGAAGAGTCGACCTCAATGATGCAGTGGTTGCAAAAAATGGACAAAACGGCATCAGACTGGGAAGCTGCTCCAGCTGATACTGAAGCAGTTAAAGCCCAAGTTGAGCAACATAAGGTACTTTGTGCTTTCAAAAAATACTCTTTCTTGCAGTTATTGGGCAAATTCTATTTGCACAACTGATATCTCAGCCTAGCTTAATGTTGCAGAGAGTATTAAAGTAATCCTAGTAAGTATGCCAGTCAGGCTTAGAGCAAATCTGATAAACTGTGTCAGTGGAGTAAAAGGAGTACTGTGTCAGAGAGGAGTTGTGCAGGTCAAAAAATAATAATTTTGGTGGCCAGTTTAAATAGGTGAGGCTATATCGATTATGCAATAAACTTTTTTGATCTCCTTAGTGGCTTAGAGATATATACTGGATTGCTTGTAAGATCTGAAGGGCTGTATCTATCCAAAAGCTGTTTCTGCAGCTGCTGTTTCAGTGACACTCCACAGACCTCCCGGTCTCTGCAGCTGCAGCGGCTTATGCTTATTCCAAGGCAGTGTTTCTCTTCAGAGCCACGTCATGCTTGTTAAGTTATATAGCTGCACAACAGTCTCCTCCCCTCTTTTACATTGATACGGGAAAAGCACTGAATCAGTAGTAAGCTTCTGTCCTGTTTCAGCATTGGAGACGTATGCTTCTCTAGCAATGAAGGACAGTATTTACACACGTAAAGGTTCATTTAGGAAGCGAAATGTAATGGACAAGGAAAATTCTTTCCTTGCTTGTGATTGTGGATAACAAGGACAGAATTTGATTCAGCTGAGGTACTTCTTTTATATTTGGCGGGTCACCCTTAAAAGTTAACCTGAACAGCTACTAACTTTCCTCAGACTTGGGTAACATTCAATCCTAAAATTCAAACTACCCGTGGAAGAAAACTAGCTCCTTATTTTTTAACAGAGAATGTGCAAAGCTAACATGAGCATCTTACCCCCAGTGTAGTAATAGAAGAGTATAAACAGCTAAGTGGAAAACTGAGTGAGTGCTCAGGCAAGAGTCATCCTTCTGGTGCAGTTGCACCTTTTAGTAAAAGTTCTAAATCAAGCATAGGTTTGTCAGTGTTTGTTTTAGTGGGTTTTGGATAATTCAAATGTGTTCCATAAGGCAAGCTTTCTTACTTAGGAATATTCATATCAGAGCCTTTTGCCAGGCATAAGGACTCTTCACTTCTATCTGTAAGAACAGCATGAGTTAGGAATTGCTAGGGCATCTCAGTCTCCTGCTAGGTTTGCACTTTAAGCTATGGTGCTCTTTAAATTACAGTTCTAGGTGATCTAAAAAAGCAGTCTATCTGTGACAGCAGGGGTTCCCCTGAGGTAAATGAGGCTACACCACACTCCTGTTGGTGCCAGCTGGGTTATTTCTGCTGTGAACTGTGCTGTGCCTTCTGTACAAGAACAGATTCCAAGTGGATGTGAATATGATGGGACATAGTGGATCTTATTTATCTGAATTCTTCTAGTTCTGTCACTTGTTCAAATGAAACAATTATTATTATTATTATTAATACAGTTTAAATCTGTCAGGTTGTCTCTTCCAAAAAAATTGACCAGCAACATATGCCATTATAAAGTGTTTTGAGATTTATAGAAGAAATGTAGTATACATGTGCTTATAGATATTTATTGTTTATCTTCATGCTTGGCATCTCAGTATTATGGACTTCAAACTCAGACTTTACTGTTCTTCTCAGTCTCTTATTTATTCATTTTATCACTTGAATTTGCAGCTTTTTGAAACTGAATTAAAGCAAAGTGCGAATAAAGTGCAGGAACTAAAGGACAAAGTGACAGAGCTGTTGGAGAAGAACCCCAACTCTCCCGAGGCACCCAAGTGGAGACAAGTGCTGGATAAAATAGGTACTTCAGTAAAGCTGTATTATAGCTCAGGCTGATTTGGAAGTTGTTTTATTATGGGGTTTTTTTAACGTATTAGAAACCCCTAGTATTTTTCATATCTCGCTCCCTTCTATCCTTTAAATTGTGTGGAAATAACTCCCTTTATGAGAGTGTAGATGTGGAGTAATTCCACTGGTGTCCTTGGGCTTCGAATTTGTATGAGTGCAATTGAGAGAGGCTACAGCTTGACTCCCTGTTTGAGAGGGCTTTATCTCTTTCAAACAGCACGTGGCTAAAACTTGACTGGTCAGTTATTGCTCCAGTTACGTATGTTGTTGCTCTTACAAAATAGAACAAATTAAGTTTATTCTAATTTCATGGAAGCAACGGTTTGAGTTGTTGGTAACGCTTTTCTGCATGCTTTTTTCCTATGCACTAGTGGCTTTTGTCATTGGTTTTGGTGGCTTTTTACCATTTTCTAAAAGTCATTCCATAAATTTTGCCAAAAAAATTGGAAATGACCATGTTTGGACAATGGATTTTGAGATACTACAATGCATAATTTTCAAGAGCTTTTGAAAAAAGCTTTTAAAAAGCTGAGATTTTTTCTGATTTATCCTGTTTGTAAGTGAAACTCTGAAAGGTTTTAAGTTTTCATGAGCAGGTAAGGTCTCCAAGAGAACTTAAGTAGTGTTGAAAGGGAATGAATACAAAATGAGCAGAGGTCAAAGTCAGTGAAGCAGGAAAAAAGACTGAAAAAACCCAGATGAGATTCAGGGACAAGGAGAGTTAGCAAAATATCAGGGCTGACTGAGCAAGCACTGACGGTATCACAGAGGGAAGGAGTAAGTTACAAGACAGTAAGACTGAAGGGCTGCTCTGGAAGCCACTTTCCACAAGGGTAAGAGACTATAGCTTGGCCTAGGTGTGAACCTAAGATCACACAGCACTTTTGAAATACCTGTGTACAGAAGTATTTTCATTGCCTGTCATTAGGTGTCTGGTTTTGATGTTTAAATGAGGCAGTTAATCCCCACAGGCTCCTAATACAAACATTCGAAAGAGGTGTGCTCCTTCAGAGGGCTGTTCAGAGTAGAATCATAGAATCATCCAGTTTGGAAGGGACCTTCAAGATCATCTAGTCCAACCATCAACATAACTCTGACAAAAAAAAACGCATCACTAAACCATGTCCCCCAGCACCATGTCAACCCATCTTTTGAACACCTCCAGGGATGGTGCCTCAGCCACTTCCCTGGGCAGCCCATTCCAATGCTTAATAACCCTTTCAGTGTAAAAATTCTTCCTAATATCAAACCTGAACCTCCCCTGGCGCAACTTGAGGCCGTTTCCTCTAGTCCTGTCGCCTGTGACTTGGGAGAAGAGACCGACCCCCGCCTCTCTACACCCTCCTTTCAGGGAGTTGTAGAGAGCGAGAAGGTCTCCCCTCAGCCTCCTTTTCTCCAGGCTGAACAACCCCAGCTCCCTCAGCCTCTCCTCATAAGACTTGTTCTCCAGACCCCTCACCAGCAGAAGACTAAGTTAGGGTTTCTCCTCACCCTTGGAAAAGTGTCTTTTTCCTGAATAAGCGGGAAGATTTCTATCTATGTCTATCTAAATCGGGCACGTAAGTTATAACTGAGTACAATTCTTTAGCTTTTATGTCATTTGAGACCGAAGCCTGAATTTGGTGGTACTTCACTTAGTAATATTCTAATCCAATTTTATTACATGTTGTATATTCATTGCTCTAAAAATTCCACGCGTGGCTGTGCTAAACTGCAGACGTTCATCCAAGTGTATACGAATGTGACTGTTAAAAGATATATCTGCCGAGTCACTGCAATAAGGCATCTGGAGTTAATCAGCAAGAAGCCTTATTAGAGAGCTCTGTTTATGTTTCATATAAAGTCTGCTGTCTGACAGCCCATCTGCTAGAACAAGCATTCAATATGTTAACATTATCATTGTTAGATTCCAAATGGACGTATCTCAGTCAAGTTACATCTGAAAGACAACAAAAACTGGAGGAATCTTCAAATTACGTGACACAATTCAATACAACAGAAGCTCAATTAAAGCACTGGCTTGTAGAAAAAGAGTTAATGGTCAGTGTGCTGGGACCGCTCTCGATTGATCCTAACATGCTGAAGACACAAAAGCAGCAGGTTCAGGTGAGTCATGCCAATATGCATTAGTGATTTAAGTTTCTTCTGCTTTTTTGCTATTAGAAAAGTACTGTTTTGCATTTAGATAGAGTACAGCACAGTTAGTTTGAGCTATTACATTTGTTGATCAGGAAATACCAGCTTAAGTCATACTGGACTACAGTAATTCCAAGAGAAAAATTATCATAAAAGTGAAGAGAGATCAGAACAGCTAAAGGAAAAAAGTGTTGAGGAGATACTGAACCTCTGATACATTTTTGTGTTTCCTCCATACTGTGGTTTCTCTACAGTCGAATGAAAATGTTCCTTTGAAGTTTTATTAATTTGAGAGTGTATGTAACATTTTACAATCAGTCCTCATATACAGTCTATGCTATAGAACTAGCTTTTTGAGATTTTACTCACTTAACTGTGCCAGTAGCTAATAAAATTATGAAGGCAAGTGAAATGCAGTACTGTGAATAGATAATGGGGCCAAGACTGTGAAAGACAGAATAAAAAGTATAAGGAAAAAGTGAAGTAGTTCGTTTACAGAAATGCAGCAAACTGCAGACAAAGGAAGCAAAAGTAAAATCTCTAGTTCCTGCAACTTTGTCTGATTTAAATTTCAGACATTTCTGTTGCTGCCAGTTATTTTGAACTGTGATGAGAAATAGCAGTTTTATTTTGCAAAAATACTATTAAAGCTGGCATATCAATGTTGATTAAAATGAAGTGTTTTAAACGAATTATGTTCTAATACTATGTAAAAGTGACTTAATATTGGTTTGTAAGCGCTTCAAAAATCTAGGCAGCTGGCATAAGACTATAATGTATCACTTAAACAGTCCTTAAAAGTTAAACCTAAGTGAGTTTAAAAGAAAGGGTTTGGAATGTTCTGTAAAGTAAAACAATTATATTGGTCCCTTTTTGTGCAGGCACTGTGACTTACTGTCAAAAAAAAAAAAAATACTGGGAACCAGTGATGTAAACTTTAAAGGTCTTAAAATACACATTCGGTCATTTTGTGAATTATCCAAATATTCTCTGTTCTAAAACAATACATTGCAATATTATGTCAGAATACACCTTCTTTGAAGTTCTAGAGACAAATATGGAAACCGTCGACACTGCTTGAAACTAAATAGCGATTATTTTACTTGGTACGGTTACTTAATTATTGTAGTATTAACAGAATTCATTGTTTACTTGCATCTGCTGATTGAATTTCTATTAGATGATGTGTAAATTAACCTCATTTTTCCTGGTTATTTGGTGTAAACACTTGGAAACAACACAGTTTATGTGTAGAAGATACAATTATTTCACTGGGTTTTAAATTCTCAGATTGAGTAATCAATCAGAGAGCTTAGCTACAATAAATTCTACAAGAGTTTTGTCAGAAGCACTTTGCTGCTTTTTTTCTGTGAGGTGAATGCTTTTTGAAATTTTCTTTCTTCCCAGATTCTGCTCAAAGAGTTTGACACCAGGAAGCCACAATACGAGCAGTTAACCATGGCTGGTGAAGGGATTCTGAAGAGACCTGGTGAACATCCACCCTCCCATGAAATTGTGAAACAGCAGCTGGCAGCCGTGGCACAAAAGTGGGACAGCCTCACTGGCCAACTGAAGAACAGATGTGACCGAATTGACCAAGCCATTGTGAAAAGCACAGAGTATCAAAGTCTACTCAGAAGTTTGTCTGATAAGCTAAGTGCCTTGGATAGCAAACTAAGCAGCAGCCTGGCTGTGAGTACACAACCTGATGCTGTGAAACAACAACTAGAAATTGCTAGAGAAATGAAGGAGGAAATAGAGCAGGAAATGAAGACTATAAATGCTGCTCAAGCTCTTTGTGAAGAGCTGTCAGCGCTGGTTGGAGAAGAGTATTTGAAAGCAGAACTTACAAGACAATTAGATGGCATCTTAAAATCGTTTAAGGATATTGAGCAGAAATCAGGTTAGTATTTATTCAAAAAAAAATAGCAACTAAGGCATAAAGTAAAGCATCATAGTCTCACGTGTCTTTATAGAGATCATGAGTGAGCTGAGCCTAATGCCAGCTCTCTATCCAATCCAACTCCCAAACAGTTGTAGGTTAGAATTTAGGAAGGTTCCCATACCTTGGAAAGGTGAAAACCATACTTGGGATCTGTAGTGAACAGTTTTGGAGAGAACTTGAAGCACAATACCAGGGCTGCTTTTCTCACCTCTTCCTTCAGGTGCATCTTCAGTGAATTAGAATACCAAAAGAGGATGCTGTTCACTGAGCTAACTAACTGCATAGGTGCAGAGTGTTAACCCAAATTGTCATTTTCAGGCAAGCACCAGTTACTGGCTTGGTGAAACGCAGCGGTAATTGTATAAAACTGCCTGTAAAAGAAGGGGGCTGGTAGTCTGCAGCCTTCCCTTACCCTGTGAGCAACAGAACTGAGCAAATAATACACTGCAAGCAATATCATCCTTTGCTCTCCCTCACAGCCTCAGTTTTAGCTTTTTAATTTCCTCTGGTCACAAGGAACTTCAAAGGATCTCTCTAAGATCACATCTTGCCTGCAGGCCAAGAGTTAGACAATACTAGGCTAGATGACTTAATATTCCCTGTGATTTAACTTCATAATACCATGCAACACAACTGTGTGTTTTGCACTCCCTGAATGGGAATCATGCAGACACAGGTTGGCTGAACTCACCTCATTTGATTCATGTCCAAATGCCTTCACTGCTCTGCTGCAGTACGGGCACAAGTCTGTCCCTTGCAAAAAACTTGGTTGTCTTCCAGTCAAACACCACATACTAAAGGCAATCTTTCCTTTCATGAATATTCATTCATAATAGAATCAATATTAATTATTATGTCTTCACTGAATGTTGGCAAATTCTAATAATGAACCTCTGTGCTGTCTTCTCTTTTGTAGATAACCATGTTCAGCAGCTTCAGTCAGCGTATGCCGCTTCTCATCAGTTCCAGCAAATGTCTAAGGATTTCCAAGCCTGGCTAGGCAAAAAGAAAGAAGAGCTGAACCAGGCTTGTCCTGTGTCAGCCAAACTTGATGCCTTGCAATCACTAATTGAAGAACAGAAAGATTTTCAGAAGACCATGACTGATCAGATTAGTTCATATGAAAGAATTGTTGCAGAAGGAGAAAGTATCTTACAGAAGACTCAAGGAGCTGACAAAGCAGCATTACAATCCCAAATTGCCACACTCAGAAGTAACTGGGATGAAATGAATAAGCAGGTAAAAGAAAGGCAAGAAAAATTAACAGATTGTCTGGAGAAAGCCCTCAAATACAAGCAGCATGTAGAAAATCTGCAGCCGTGGATAGAGAAGTGCCAAAGCAATGTGGATGAATTAAAAGTAGGCATAAACCCTGTTGAAATAGAGAATTCTATTGTTCAGGTGAGGGCCTGGCAGAAGGACCTGGATAAACACCATGGGATGGTGGAGCTATTAAATAATACTGCTGAAAGTTTGCTCAGTGCAAGTCAAACAGATAAAGAAGTTGTTCAAGAAGAAACTAAGGTGCTGAATCAGAAAGTGAATGTGGTCACAGAACAATTACATAAGAAAAGAGAGAGCTTGGAAAATATGGCACAAAGGCTAAAAGAGTTTCAGGAATCATCCAGGGAATCTGAAAAACAGCTTAAAAGTGCCAAAGAGCACCTGGAAGCTCACAACTCTCTTGGACCTCAGTCATTCAGTAACAAACACCTGACGATGATGCAGGCCCAGCAGAAAACCTTGCAGGCTTTAAAGCCTCATGTTGATTTAGCAAAAAAGCTTGCCCAAGACCTTGTGGTAGAAGCTTCTGATTCAACTGGTGTTTCTGACCTTCTGCTCCAAGCTGAATCTTTGGAGCAAGAATACACTGCAGTGAGCCAGCAGGTTGAAGATAGGTGCTCATTTTTAGAGACAAAACTTCAAGGAATTGGCAATTTCCAAAACAGGATCCGAGAGATGTTCTCTCAGTTTGCAGAGTTTGATGATGAACTTGACAGCATGGCTCCAGTGGGGAGAGATCTCGAGGTATTGCAATCACAGAGAAAGGACATAAAATGTTGTCTGAAAAAGCTGGAGGATCTTATAATGAATAATGAAAATGCTAATAAAAACTGTAAAATGATGTTAGCCACAGAAGCTGAAGACTCTCCTGATCTCATCGGTATAAAAAGAGACCTGGAAGCTTTAAATAAACAGTGCAACAAGCTACTAGACAGAGCAAAAGCCAGGGAAGATGACGTGGAGGGTACTATTAGCCGTGTTGAGGAGTTTTACAGTAAGCTAAAAGAATTTTCCAGTCTGCTTAGGAGAGCCGAAGAACATGAAGAGTCCCAAGGTCCTGTTGGAATGGAAACAGAGACTATTAATCAGCAGCTGGATACATTCAAGGTAGGAAGAGTTCTTTCTTACTACTAGAAGGTATTTTACCACAATGCAATTTTATTAAATATCACTGTGAAAGGGGTTGGTTAAGCGCAGACCTTGGAGAAGTCTTCTTTCACAGCAGTCAGTTCTACCTGTGTGCTTTTTATCTGTTTAAAATGGGATATCCTCTTGGGCTGCAGAGAAGCTTTCCTTTGCTACGGCTTGGCAGATACTGCTGACTCTGCATCCCAACTCACGGTTCCCGCAGCCCAGTTCCCTCTTCACCTCTCTTCACTACCTGGTTTCCTGATGTCATCCATCTATTTTTTTCTGGTTTTGAGAACTGAGTATTGTTTCTATTCTGATGTTGTGTGTGTCACACAAACTTTCTTCTTGGCTGTGGTGTGAGACTCCAGTGTTGAAATACCAGCCCGTGGTCACTTTGCTCATCTGAGTAGTTTAGTTTTTTTTCACATGGGTACAGGCCTCAGCGTATGTTTGGTTTAAGACCTTACCTTTTGCCATTTTCTGTTCTGATCCACTGGCCAGTTTTACCTCACTGAATCCCACCCTTACCTAGAAACACCTAATAAGAAGAAATCAGGTAAAATAAGCCCCTTTTTATATTGGGAGTGTACTCGAGCATCCTTAGCCAAAATGCACCGTGCGTAGCGGTTTAATGTGCCAGTTAGAAATCCTTGTCCGGCTCAAAAAAATGCATTGCAGCGTTAGTGGGTGTTAATTATGCTTTGATGCTGGAACGAAGTACAGATATTTGCTTGTTTTAGGTTACAATAAATGAAATTCCAGTGCTCGCTGGAAAGATTTATGACTCCTACAAATGTAAGCAGTGTTTGAAAAAGATCATAAATCTCCTAATGGCTATCTAGTAGCACTGAATATTCTGTGCTGCTTTGGTTTTATTTTAGCCTAACATTGATTCAGATGTTTGCATGAGTTGTACGTTAGTTCACAGTTAATCATAAGAACAATCCTTCATAACAGGATTTGATAAACCACGCTGTTAAAAAGATGACCTCGGAAAAAAGTCATTACACGCTTGGCCCAACAGAGGGTGCGTTTTACTCGTTTAAACTAAACCGTATTAGAAAGGAAAACTAAAGCCGAAAACTTTAATGTGGGAATGTTGGATGCGAGTTGCTGTGAGTTTTGATGATCTTTCAAAATGCATAAATAGAGACAAAGATCTTGAACAAACAGTTACATTATGAGGAGATTCCATTAGACTGGGAGGATTAAAATAGTGTGCCACTGTGTCCTAACAAGTCTATCTCAATGTAAAAGAGAAACAAATGGCTTTTGTTTGTATATGGTTAGTAAAACACTTTGGATATATGAAAATAGCAAAAGCTCTTGCTTACACTGACTGTACAGGATTTCAGTTGTAGCCAATTTGTGATCTCTGATTTACCACATTTCTTGCATTTTCAAACATTAGGTGCAGCTTTAGGTCTTTGTTACTATATATATATATATTATGCTTATATATATAAATTATTATTATTATATATATAATTAATATATATTATTATAATAATATATGATTATATTATAATAATAATAATTAATATATATATAATGTCCCAAACCGGGACAGCTTTTCTGGCTACAAAAAGCAATGCTTTTAGGGGGAAGCAGCCTGATGAGCAGAGAGTAGAAGAATCCAGTTCCCTGTGCGTTGTCTCATTGTTGTCCTTCACGGGGGCGTTGGACAAGACCCAGCAATTGCACAGTCCAGGAGTGAGAGGCTTCTCTGGTCTCTGCAGACCTGCGGGGCCATAGCGTCCAAAGAGCTTGCACGGTAAAAAGACCAAAAGACCTGGAGACGCATAAAGGAGAACAGCGATAGCAGTATATTTATATCCCGATGTCTACTCCAGGACTGTATTTATATTAGGTATAATTATAAGCTTAGAAATGTGTTTTGCTCAAAGCGACTATTTTAGGCCCTGCTTTTGCTTAGGAGGGAAAACACAATGCCATTAAACAGGAGGTGAAAAACGATGAAAAGGTGAAGGGGTTGTTTAAGTAAGTGAAGAGCAAATGCAGGAGTAAAGAAGCAGAGTGGGGAGCCTTTGAAGAAAGGAAATAGGAAGACCAGAATAGGAAATTTTACTTAGTGAGGCTGGTAGGTAGCAAAGGGGTACTGATAGGAGGAGGATCAGGACAGATGATTACTCACCTAATACTTGGTGTGAGTGTTACTGGGACAGGGCAAAATTACAGTAGGTAATGTACTTCTTCGTACTCTTTACCCTTCCCGACAGCAATTTTACCTGAGGCAGAAAACTGTAGGGAGAATGGCTCCCATCAATCCTGCTCCACTCCCGGTGTATTCGCTCACATGTTTGTGCATATGCAAACACACACAACCTGAAAATGTGGCTGTGGCTGCAAAAACCACAGTCTGGCTCCTCACGGCTTTAGCTTCGGTGGTCAAGGACAATCAACTTGTATTCCTCATGAGTAAAGCAAGAGAGCTGTTCTTTGGTAGATAGATTTATTCACATGAAATCTTCGGTCTCTTCAGGGAAGGATCTCGTGTAATGGGCCAGAGGTATTTTTTGTGGTTTGACCAATTTTTATGTACAAAAAGATAGAGCTTTGTGCGTCTTCTTGGCATGACATTAAAATGCATAGTTATTTTAAAAAAAATAAACAGACTTTGATTTGTATTTTTTTTATATATATAACATACATATATACATACACGTACTTGTTTTATTTATATTCCTTCTTTGTAATCTACTTCAAGTCAGTATAGAGGTTAAATTGAAAGCAGTTACTGTCAGTGTGAAACTATATTTATTTACAATGCAGATAGAAAGTTTGCTTTCTGTAAATGAAAATCTCCAGTGGAGTTCATTTGAAATTAGAACCATGACTCTTACTTCACAAAGTACTCCAGGAAGACTATAATCAAATGAAGAATTTGTCTCAATTAATATAAAACACACAAGATTAATTACGAATTAACTCAGCTTCGTTAGACCTTTTTTCCCAAAGTCTGCATGCAATGCATAGATTGGTACTAAACGAAAATTTCAGTAAATTAGGTTTGTGGAGGTACACCAAGTCTGCCACCATTCTTCAAAAGCCAAACACAAAAGAATTGTGCACGTGGGCTGAACCGAACGCCCTGGCCTTGGGTAGCCACACAGCGCTGGGATGTTTGCAGCAGGAGCAGTGTTTGCAGCTAGTTTCTCTCTGAAACGGAGAAAGAAAAAAACCCAGAAGTTGAAGTATTTTACTTCTTGAAACCTTTGTGGAATTCTTTGTCCTGCCATTAAAAGGCATTCTTCTTACTAAAACCAACGTGGCGCTGTTACAGCTTTCGTCAGTATATGGTTCATTTGGTCTTCGCTTTTATTTTTGGAACAAAAGTAGACGTAGTCGTTAGAGGTTGCCTTCTAATTGGACTTCGTGGGAATTTTTAGCTAGCCTGGGTATTCCTGCCAATGAGCTTGAACTAAGATTTTAATTGGCTTATGTTAGTTGTGTAGAGGGTGTCCATCCTCTGATTTTCACTTTGAAGGCAGATAATGTTGAAAGAATAATCAGAGGTTTCTCTTTAAGCTCAATAAGAAACTACAAGTGTTGCATTTCCCATGCACTGGTTTACAAACCCTGGAATAAGATACTAACTTTCCTTGGGGGTTTACTGTAGTTAGGGTCTGTCTTGAAAAGCAACGGTAAAATAAGCAACTTCTTTTGGAAGTATTGATTTGAAAGTGACTGATGCATCATATGTCTTCAGTAGATATGGTGAAAAAGGGTGAAATATTTTTAAACGTTAATAAAAGAATTTTGCTCTTGAACAAATACAGACCAATTTCAGTAATATGCTTCCCCTATAAAATGGTGCGGTGCTCTTTGAATTCAGTAAGGATGTGTTTGGGGGGAGAATAACCACCGATGACAGGACTTCAAAAAATGCTTTTCTCATCTTTACCATTACAGTATGTATTCTCAACGAGAGAATCCAGAGGTGAGTATCTGTTTGGCATGTTTTTAATCTGTTATGGCTGCTCACCGGAGAGGGGGAAGAGAGTATTTGTCTCGCATGACTTTAGTATTTTGATATGTAGCTGACTGTATGTGAAGTAAATCAATAAACAAGAAGTGTGGTGCGTTTGTATTTCTCGCATAGCGTACCCTGCTTGCCGCGGAAGGCTCCGGCTGATTGTAGTTAATACCCCATGTTAAGTTTTAGCACTAATTGCCATATGCTGTCCTTAAGCTGAGGTGTGAATTGTCGCTGTAACTGATGGCTGCTGTCACAGGAGCAGCGCAGGGCGCTGGTTCTTTGAGGTTATAGTTTGTGAGGCCGCAGAGCAGCTCCTCCCGTGCTCTTGGCCAGTTGGGGGCCCGGAGCCCCCCAGCCCTTCACCTACATGATGGTGAGCTACGAGTGCAGGTGTTGCACAGTACGTGAGAGACGTACGTGTCCCAAACCTCAATCTTTGTCCTGTTAGGCTGGTTTTGTGCCGCTCTTAAGTCTCACCTGAAAGTCTTCCCAATATAGATACTTTTTTTCCCCAGCGTTTTGGCGTTTCTTTTGGTGGGAGCGGGGCTGGGTGCTGCCGTCCCCGGGGCAATGGTTGCCCTGTCAGCCGGGAACCAGACCGTAGGGAATCAAAACCGGGCTGAGCCTCTCTGCCTGTCAAATGGAGTCGCGCCTAACTATTCCAACACCTAAAGACGAGTTTGGGGTATTATTTTTTAAAAAAATAATGCAGAGATAAGCTTCCAATTTAACTTTCCTGTGGGAGCGTCCATTTAAACGACGGCTTTATCGGGGGGGGGGGGGGGTGTGCGATGGGGACGGTGGTTAAAAGCCAGGAGTATCGTTACCGGCGCGTCTCCCGGCGGCTGGCGCCCTGCCGGCTCGGCTCGGCTCACCTCACCGCGCCCCGCCTGCCTCGGTGGGGGCCCGCCAAGCGCCGTGCCGCCGCCCTCCCGCCCCGGCCGGCCCCTCCGGCCGCCTGAGGCGGGCGAGGAGGCCTCCCGCCGCCCCGGCCCGGCCCCGCCCGCCGCACGGCACCGGCGTGAGCGAGCAGGCGAAAGGGCGGCGGGAGACTGAGGAGATGAGGAGGAGGGGACGGGAGAGCCCCTGGAGCGGTGGGCCGGGAGCAGATGTTGCCTGAGGAGCGAAACGGGGCGTTCCTCGCCGCTGGGCGCTGGGAGAGCGGGGCGAGCCGCAGAGAGGGACGGCCTCGCCGGGCGGGACGCGCCGGCCCTCGCTGAGGGTTGGTGTTTTTTTTTTCCCCTCCTCGGCTGCCTCCTTGGCAGCTGCGCTTCAGAAATGAGGAGGAAGGAGAGAGGGCAGCCCGGTGGCTGCTGCTTGTAAGTCGGGACCTACCGAATGTAAACCTGCCGTGCCTTCCTGGGGGGACGCGCCGCGCCCGCCCTGCCCCGCGGTTGCCTTAGACAGCTCTCCGGGAGGGCGTTGGGAGAATCGGGCTGAAAACGTGTTTTCCGGCTGTCTGATGGAAGGACGCATTGGCTTGGCTGCTAGAAAGTGATGTTTTCCTGTGGGACTTGGCGGAGGCACCGCAGACAAGCCTGGTACAAGAGGAGGATAAGCTGCCTTTCGGATCAAGGTTATTTATAGTTACTGCCAAAAAAGTAAAGGGCTGGTTTATTATTCTTACTGTTCTGGATTTAACTTATTTCGTCTCCCCACCCCCCAAGATTTTCTTCGTGCCTTGGTCTGAACCATACACAGCCACTGTGGATTCTTTCTTTTTAAGCTGCCGCACCATGTTTTATTTATAAAGGAGATGGGACTCCGCAAACCGGTTAAATGGATTACAGTTAAGTCACCTACAGAAGATAATGTGCTGCCTTCTGTGATGCTTGTTCATTTGGAAGGCTTAATCGGGAATTTCAGATACAGATTCTGACCTGGAAAAATAAATGAAGCCTTCTGTGGAGTGTTTGAAATATTTGAGCTATTGCTGGGTTTTGCTATACTTTGTTTTTCTGTGACATTGGAAGATTTCTGTTACTTTTCTTATTGAAGCACTTTATATTTTAGAGGGAGGGGAGAAAAACCTCACATCCAGGTAAACTTACATTTAAACTGATGCACTGATTATGAATGACCTCAACCACCTTGTAAGTTGTGATGTATATTTTGTATCTATGCATCTTACGCTAAAGGCAAGTTTACTATAATTCAGACTGCTAGCATTTTTTAAATGTTTCCCCTGCATCCATGAAAACAGAGGTATAGTGGTGTACTTGTGCGAATACTTCCAGGATGGGGAAGCCGCTTAGCAGGCCAGACTGTCTACGTCAGAATCCTCCATGTGTTGGCAAAGGGGAAGAAGATGAAGATCTAAATATTGAGGACTGTTACGTTCCCCAGAGGTCCATCTATGACACTGTGCGGCTGAATGAACAGATCGATTCCGGCTCCAAGGGCAGCCTCTCCTCGAGGCATTTCACAGACCGGACCTTACCCTACAGTCACAGAACACTGGACATCAGCACTTTGTGCTCCAATGGTGCCCTTACTTCTTCCAGTGTTTTTGAGCTCCGAAGCCGTGAAGCTAGCAAGTTAGATGAAAAAATGATCTTTGATGCTCTCAAACTGAACAGTGATATAATTCGGACAGCTGGGTTACCCAAAGCAAAGTCTCACGCAGAAAAGAAGGAGCATAGGCGATCGTGGAGAATATTTGTTCCGCCCAACTTTTCAGATTACACAAATAAAAGCGAATGCTCCTTTAGTGAAACTGCCGATATGTCAGATACAGCTAGATCAGGCAAATGCAAATGGGGTACGAATTCTCTTACCTCGGAAGAAGACGATTCTGGTTTATGCAGCCCTCCAACAGAAAGGGAAGAAAAGCAAGATACACTGTTAGCAGGGGAACAAGCTCAAATACAAAGTTTATCTTCTGCAGAAGATATCCACGCGGTAGGTCAGTTCAGACCATATTTCCCAGCAATTTGCAGAGAGCAGCAAACCCCACTGCTTGCAAGCAGTAGTGTCCCTGTCAAAGAAAGCTGCAGATCGGCTTTGCATGATATTTTACCCTGTGGAAAAGTAAAACAAAGCAATGCGCAGACATTTGAGACGGATCACAAAGAGGTGGGGGGAAAATACCCTCACTTACAAGGTTGCAGAGAGAAAACTCTGCCACAGGAAGATCCTCTTCAAAGTGATGGAAGAAGTATTTCCCTTGACAAAAACGAAGCGGAAAATGCGTATGAAGTTCATGAAAAAATTAAAACACGAGTCACAACAGTAGAGGAGGATTATGTGGATGATAGACGTCATGACGTAGATGTTTATTATTCAAATATTGCTGTAAATACTAGTGACTTGGATTTAGCAAAATACAAGATTTTATCCGATACAGAGGAATCCAGTATAGTGTGTACAGGCTCGAATGAAGTGGTGGTGTCTGTTGAACAGCGTGAATTAGATAGTCCTGTAAACTGTCCAAAAGCTGTCCCAGAGAGAAGTAAAGGCAGTATCTGGACTACTGGCATCCAAGAAACCTTGGATACAGTCTGCAATGGCCTATTGTCTAACAAGGTAATTTAGAAAAAAAATTCCACAGATTTTTGAGGTAGTTGTAATGAAACCTGAAAGATATTTGTTTAAAGCTTTAAGTTGTGTTGTTGCAAAAATGTAAAATTTTTATTAATTTGGCAGATGCAGTAATGAGTGTAATTTGCATAGCACACACAGTGTCCAAAATAGGTGAGACGATCAGTTCAGAAAACGAATTAGGGGCAAATCCTGGGAGGGATGATTACTTCCAGCTGTGTGGGGCAGGGTTATTTATTGCGCAGCTGGTGCCTGTTCCTCCCGGAGTGGAGTGCCTGGGCTGTGCACCCCTGTTCGGTGCTGGGTGTCTGTACCGAGCGTGGTTACAGGCAATGCCGTTCAAGGGCAGCTACAGCCCATGTGTTCAGCCGGAGCTGCCCTTACTCATCAAGGTATAAGCGACAGTATCAGATCCTTGTGGTTTCCAAAGCAGGCAGATTAAAGGCTCACCGCCTCTTCTGAAAGCCGACTTTTGCATTTGCGTGCCAGAAAGCAGTTCTGACGTTCCAGTAGTATTTTACAAGCGCAGGATCTTGCAGCGCTTTGCGAGTGGTGGATGAGGTAAGAGAGTAAGAGGCGAAGCTTTGTAATAAGGAAAAGGGTGTTTGTTGGGTCTGTAATCTTTTTCTTCCCACTCTGGTTGAAATCTGAGATACTTCAAGCTTTGTTGCTAAGTTGTTCGGGTAAACTTTGGCCTCAGCAATAATTGTAATTTATTTTAAGCTTCTCCCTGCAAAGAATGCATGCGTTTTTAAAGGGCAGATTATGGAGATCAGTCCTCTCTGTGGCAGGACGTTGCTCTCAAAAGATGAGGCTTTATGTCACATAAAAGAAGAATTTGTTATTGATTCTGTGTGGAAATATTATTCTGCCTCCTCCCTACCCTACAGTCAAGAAAAACACAAGCTTTTTCCTTTTTCTGGGAGCAGCCAGCTGCTTGCACTCTCTCAGTGTTCATGTAACCACAGTCTTAAAGTTTTGAGGTTCTTTTGTCCGTAGGAACAAAATTCTTAGGGATGCTTAATTTATTTCACCCCTTAACGTTTAGTGTAGTCGCTTTAGCATCTAGATTGACTTGTCAAGCCTGGCGGAAGCGTGCTCAGCCACCTAAGGTCTGCGGCTTTAAAAGCAGTCACTTGCCACGCTGTGTTTGGTGCCAAAGAGTAGAGTCGCTGGTATGTCCAAAGCGATCCCTGCTTTTCAGGATGCTGAGAGAAGGTTGCTTTGAATGCACTAAGTGTACACCAAAACTGTTACTGAATGCTGCTATAGAAATAGAAGGATCGAGGGTCAAAAGTTGAGCGTTCTTTAAGCATTGTTTATTCATCGGTTATTTTTCACTGGCCTGTGTAATTAATTCAGGGGCTTCAGGCCATTTTCTGATCTCATTGACACTGGTGTCAGTGCAGCCTGATGCAGCGGAATACAAATGGAGATTTACATTGCTGTTGCTAATGGTAATAATTTGGCTCTGAAAAAGCTTAAATACCTGAAAGAGTAAAATAAAGCAAACAGAAAACTGCTCAAACTGCTCTTTGAGTGCGGTCAAAACCCTGGCAATTTGCAAGAATATCCCTCTGAATGAAAACCCATTCTCCTGGGCATCCGCGGGGATACTGTTTCAGCAGCATCTGTAGTGCCTCCTCCTCACTTGTTGCCATTATATTCTCCTAAAAACTGCCTCTTCCTTCACTACTTCTTTAACTTAAAACTTTTGCTTTTTTGGTAAATAGTGTCCAGTTGTCTCTCTTGGTGTGTGTTTGTTTGTTATTTATTTGAGGACAACTTAATCCTTCTGTGCCATTTTTGGTAGATTTTGTAGATAGGTAATTAAACTGATAAATGAGCTTTGCTAGTCTTGAATTTTTTCCTCTATTAGAAGGTCTGTCTTTTTTTTGTCTTTTTCACAAAAACTTTCCCCCTACTCTCTCTCTCTCTCTCTCTCTTTCCTTCCTGTCTAAAACTACTCGTGGAAGTGTACGTCGTTTTCCGTCTGTGATGTATTGCATTTACTCTGTTTAGACTGGGTCTGTTCTGTTTAGATTTAGTAATTTGTTTTCAGGAAGGTGCTGATGAGGAATGGTTTCCTTTCTTCTAGACACCAATTTTCAGTGATTTTTGTTTGTTTGGGTTGTTTTTTTTGTTACATACTGTGATGTAAACATCAGATGCGTTTTATGTCAGAAGATACAATGTTTAATGTGTGTCTTGGGTTTCAACTGCAGGTATTCCAGAAAGAAGAAATCGAACCCCTGCAAGTAAAACAACAGGAGGTAAATTGGTTGGGTCAAGGCCTTATTCAAAGTGCTGCTAAAAGTACCAACACAGAAAACCTCGAACATGACCTTGACGATGTCAACACCCGATGGAAGACTCTTAATAAGAAGGTTATTATTTTTTTGTTTACTGTTCTGCTTTTGTTGTGTTCTGCTTTTTGATTATTTGCTCGCTGATATCTTTCAAAATGCAGGAAATTAAATATTCACTAAGAATCTGAATTATATTACTTTACACAATCTCTTTGTTGGCAATTCTGAGGATAAGATTGATATCACTAGTAACCAGAGGTTTTGTCAAACTTCCTATAGGTCTGTCCTGGATTTTTATTCAGGAAAGACTCCTCTAGGACTGTGTGTTCCTTCCTGCTTAAGCAGAGCAGGGAATTTTGATAACCCAATCAAGGAGGTTGGCGTTGTGACACATTCATGGGAAAGGTAGCTCTGTCATTTGTAGCCAGCCACTTCCAAGTAGTTCTTCTTCAGTCTTTGTTCACATGTTTTTTCACTCTGTTGTGTTCATCCATGTACAGTGTTGTACCTGAGCAGTGCACAGAGCAGTGATACAGCCCAGCTTGGTGTGACTTGTGGCACATTTCCTTTATAGCACCTTAATGATTTTATTGCTTGAGACATTGGAAAGTACCACTGCTTTGAGAAACTGTCGGCTGATGTTTTTCTGTGTTTTTTGAAGAGTCCTCTTCCAGCAGTAGCTGCTGGTGGAAAATGGAAAGGGTGGGAAGTAGAAGCGGTGATCATTTTCTTCCACTCTGTTTTCCTGAAGGAGTGATGCAGCGGAACCGTGGACACCTGTGGTTCACCGGTTTGCCTTCTCCTTTACTATTTCTTCTTCCTTTTGAAGGGATTATTGTCCATTATTAAGAGTTGCTACTTTGTGTGCCTGGCTCAGTCTTTCTATAAGGAAAATAAAGACTGTCTGAAACACAAACATACTTCATAATACTGTAGCTATACAAAAGAGAAGTATCTCTTGCAGGGACCTAGAGCAGTCTGATTTACTGGGAGTCAATCTCTTTTCATTGGATTTCTGTAGCTCCAAAAGATTAATGGTAAATTGTGCCATAGTGCTTTTATAAATAGCTGTGAAAATGAGAATGTTAGTGATATTGCCAGATGTTCTACAGATTTTGGCTACTTATTTCAAAGAAATAAAAAGAAAAGGTGAGTACAGTCTGCTTTTTTCCAGGTTGCCCAGCGTGCTGCACAGTTGCAGGAAGCCCTGCTTCACTGTGGGAGATTTCAGGATGCCCTTGAATCTCTGCTTAGCTGGCTTATTGATACAGAAGACCTCGTGGCTAATCAAAAACCACCATCTGCTGAATTCAAAGTTGTGAAGGCCCAAATACAAGAACAGAAAGTAAGTGAAATGTGTTGAGAACATCTCTCCTTCCCCTGGATCAATGAGAATAAATTCCCAGTCTTTGGCAAAGCATAAAATCTGTTTAAGTGTATTATATTACAGTGAAGTGTGCTGAGGTGTTTAAAGCAGCCATCTGTTCAATACACAAGAATCTGTCCAGGACTGGGAGAAGTGCTCGTCTTCTGGGACTTAAGACAAAGAGTGACACTGTGCAATCTTGAGGTCTGGTTAGAATTATTAACATGATCCGGAAAGGATTGTTAAAGGCCTATTGGAAAAAGAGAAAGCATAAAATCAGTGCTTGGCCATTTGGAAAGTAGGAAGTTAAAATGAGTGAATTTTTATCGTAATAATTCCGAGGTAATATTGCAGATTATGGATTTAAATACTTGACTCTTGATCGTCACTGTGATCTAATTGTTGCTGGTAAGTAGTTGGAATGCTGTTGGGAAGTGGCCTGTGCTAACGTAGAGATGCTATCAGTGTTGTGAACTTTTGCAAATTTTCATGATGATTATAGAAAAATGAACTATAATGTAGCTTACAAAACATACAGCCCATGGCACCCAGAGATTTAGGACAAAGTTATGGTCAGTACAGGTTGTTGTGTTGGGATATCTGCAGAGGCAAAATGTTAATGTTACCAAAGGCAACTAGAGAATGGAGGAAGGGAGGATTTTAGACAGAATTGTGTTTTATTCTTCATGGAGAAGTTAATTTACTGGACTAGATCAGTGAACTCACTTGTATCTCAAACAAGTGATGAGTCGATTATGTACTAGTTTTTATATCTATTTTCCTATCTCTGTATATATCAGAAATATCTTCATGTTGCCAAATCTAGAAGGGCATGCAGCTTTCTCAAAAACGTTCCTATAAAATAATCAGATACTCTAAGTAGCTTGTTTCCCTCAATGATATTAAATAGAACTATTTCTTTTATATGCTCACTCTTCGGGCTGCCACACATCTTTACCCCATAGAGACCAAGGAGGTTGTGGCAAAACAATTGAGAAACTATGAGAAACAATTGAGAAACAGTTGAGAAATGAACAGGGGAAGGGGGCGGGAGGGCAGGGTACTGTGTGTCTCTTTTTGATTAGCATTATTCACACTTTCATCACAGTATAGGTATTGCTTTTTCTTTTTTTGCTTTAACAGGTTTTTCAAGAAGTCTAGCTCCTTTTGTTTTTACACTTGTGTTATTCCAGTGTTTTTTAATAACGTGGTACCTGATTACTTTCTCTGTAGCTTCTCCAGAGGTTGCTGGATGACCGCAAGCCTACTGTTGAGGTAATCAAGCGTGAAGGGGAGAAAATTGCAGAGTCAGCAGAACCTGCTGATAGAGTGAAAATCTTGAAACAGTTGAATTTCCTGGATAGCCGATGGGATGCATTGCTCACTAAAGCTGAAACAAGGTATTTGAAATTCTTTCATAGATTTGAAAAACGTAGACATAGCATGTGATAGATGATTAGAAGCAGCATGTGGAACTCTGTAGTATGAAGTACTATTATTCTTCTTATTACATTATATGATTGTGCCTTGATGTTGATATAGTAGGTCCTCTGAAGGAAAAGGTGAGAGAAGTGACTTGATCAGACCAAAAGCTTTTAAAAAAAGTTTAGCCCAAGATGCTACAATCTGCTAGGATTACTGCATATGTATCTTTGAATATTTTATCTGTGTTTGTTCATTAGAATGCAAGTTTCTTGATGCAAGAACCTATTTGCATAGAATCAAGTGCAAATTTCATACTTTAGAAATAATATTGATCTTCCTTTGGAACTTCAAAATCCTGACATGCTGCTACAAAGAGGGGCCACTCAACTCTTACTGCCTTTTCCTGTTTGGTATTGTCCATATAATTATTTTCTGCAATTTAAAGATCCTCATACTGTCAGTGACTGATGTACTTGTGTGAGGTGCCGAGCTCCCTTAGTTCTCAAGAAGAAAGATGACCATCAAAGTATGTAGATATATTTTATCAACACAGAAAACGCTGTCTCTTAAAGACATTGCAGTCCAGTTCAAGTTCCAATTAAAAAAAAGAAAAATCCAACAAAAAACCACAAACAAAACCCATACAAACAGTGTCTGCGTATACACACACGTAGATTTATGAGTTGTTCTTGACGTATAAAATACCTGAAAAGTTATGAACTGGAAAGTGTCTGACGAAATCTGTGTCGAAAGGGTTGACGGATGTGTTTTCTGGGTGGGGATTTGAAAAAGGACAGCCTTGTTCAGAGCAGAGAGAAGAAGAGTGTGCATAAGAGGTGGCCTGAAAAAAGCACATAACTGAGAACGAGAAAAGACTTGGAAAGTTGAAGAAAAGGAATTTAAGTGAACAGTGAAGCTTTATGGTGAAGAACAAATGGATGTGTTGGCATTTGGGTGCTTAGAGTAGCATTGAAGTCACCTTTGTTGTCTCCTACTCCTTTTGGTAGCTTCTGTTTAGTTCCTTTACTCTGAACCTCTTTTGTTACCTCATACTAATGATTATTTAATTAGTAGAGTCAACCACGAATAGACCATTATTTCCTTCTTTTTTTTTTTCTTTTTTTTATTATTTTTTTATTGAACAAATCTGACTCATTAGCTGGGGTTAATGTTAATGTCATGTTTAATTTAATATTATTCTCCCAGTCTAGTGATATTTAATTAAAAAACAAATTGCAACTTCTTCAACCTATCTATTAGCCGCAAGCTTGTCTCCATTTTTCTTTGGCTGGTCTCTAGAAATGAAGAGATTTGAGGATGATTTTGAAAACTATGTGGAGTATTTCACTGAGCGTTCTGTGGCTAAGTATCTCAAGTCTACCTTGTTTGTAAGCCTCGGGAAGCACATAAAAACATAGCAAAACCAGCTTTTGTCTGGAATGAGATCCCCATCTGAAAGACAATATTGTGATGTTTGTCATGTGAGGCAGATCTCAAAAGTCCATTTGAATGAAATTTGTTCAGCAGTGGTTGTAGAGAAGACTCGTCCTGTGATCGGGAGGCTTCTCTGAAACGTAGTAATCTGAAACAGGAATGTTTTAGATACTGCTTTTTTATTTTGGAGGTCAAGCCTCTGTGCTTTATTAACGTTGTCCCACTAACTTCATTGAGAGCTATTATTCAGAACAGGAGAGGCAAAAGTAGAGCCAAATAGTTCTGTTCACATCATTGAACAAATGTTTAAAGATATTTTACAGTGCTGAGGAAGCATGACAATATGTTCTGGTTCAGTAAAGCCTTTGCCTAACTTTAAAACATGTAAAATAGCCAAGGGAATGTAACTTTATGCTTAAAGACAGCTAGAAACTTGAGAACGATTCTAATTGGTTATAAAACAATGTTTTGCTGAATTGAGTGCTAGATTATTTTTCGCAAAAAGTATACGAATAAAGTGATACTTTTTATTCACAAAAGTTGCATATTAGCTAAAACAGTTTCAAACAGCTTCTGAGGTGTCTTTTAAAAAATCCATTTGCTTTTTCCTTTACCTTGGTTTTCATTCAGTATCACGGATATGTTTCTATTTCGTTTGGTGACTTGTTCCTGCAGTAAGACAGAATTATTTCCTTTTTTTGGCCTTTTTTTTTTTTAAAAAACTATTTCACACTTCATCACAAAAAATAACCTTTTTCTTCACGTGTTGATAGGAACCGTCAGTTGGAAGGCATCTTGGTGGTAGCACAGCAGTTCCATGAAGCTCTGGAGCCGTTGGTGGAGTGGCTGACCGCCACAGAGAAGAGGCTTGCAAATGCAGAACCCATTGGAACGCAGGCCTCCAAACTGCAGCAGCAAATTTCTCAGCATAAAGTAAGATACAAACCGCACACTTGCTTGTGTCATTCTTTTTAGATGCTTCTGTAAAGTACAACACAACTGGCAAAGCTGTTGCGGTGTACCTATGTTTTACCATACTGATTTATTTTTTTTTCTGTAATTTGAATTTTATATATTTACGTTGGCAATATGTCCTTTTTCGTTCAGTTTTTATTGAGTTCCACTTACATTTCTTTTATGTTTTTCTGATTTTCTTTTCCATTATTCATTATTTTTAAAAAAATATAGGCCCTAGAAGATGATGTCCTAGCTCACAATAAAAGTTTACAGCAGGCCATTAGCACTGGTCAGTCTCTAAAGTCTATGAGCTCCAGGGAAGATAAATTTATGGTGCAGGAAAAGCTAGATTCTTCTCAGACCCGATACCTTGAGATTCAAGAGAAGAGCAACAGCAGGTCTGAACTTCTCCAGCAAGCTTACAGCAATGCTCAGATTTTTGGGGAGGATGAAGTTGAATTGATGAACTGGCTGAATGAGATCCACGATAAACTGAGCAAATTGTCAGTCCAAGATTGCAACCCAGAATTGCTTGAGAAACAGCGCTCTGAACTACGGGTATTTTGATTTCTGTTCATTTATTATTTAGTTCATTTTTAAATTTTATTTATACTCCCATACTTCATTTATTTTTCATTAATATATTTTGTTTAAAATGGCGATATGCTTATTCCAAGTAAAAATAATATAATTTGTTATGGCTGTGCTACCCCAAATGGCCTTTTCTCTTAGGATCTTCAGGAAGAGATTCTTCTTAGAAAACAAAACGTTGATTTGGCTGTACAAAATGGCTTAGAGCTTCTCAAGCAAACAACAGGTGAGAGCTTTCCTTGTACTTGTAAGTGCTTATGAGGAAATTAAACTGGAACTCGTAAACGTTAGTCCATATTTGCTGGTTAAAGCAGTCGTAGTTGCTTATTTTAATAAGGGTTTGAGGTCAAGGTAGGTCATGTTTTTGGGCCAATTTTACTATTCACGTAAGCGAGCAGAAGTCCTTTTTTGCCTGTAGAGAATTTGGCCCTTGAATCCTTTATTATTTTTAGTGGAAAATTATTTCAGTGAACCTGCATTCCATTCCTAATAGCAAGTTATGGACATTACTCATAATGGAGGGCTGTTTGGCAGTGGACGCAGTCAATTCCCTGCAGGCATCCGCAGATGAACGAGATATTAAACTACCTTTTACTGCAAGAGGAAAGCTTCGTCCATTGGAGCTAATACTGTGGGAAAAGTTGCATTCCAGTTGTACACAACGTGTCTGTTCCGTAGATCAACATCTGTCCGGATTTTCCAGTAATTCTAAAGTTCTTGAACTTTTTAAGACACACATGTGGTTGGGGGCGGGGCGTATCCTTTTCTGTTCCAAACTTAGATGTTATGCATAGTCTATAATGAAATCTGAATATATGCTAATAATTTCAGTAGGTTGTTTTTATTTTAGCCTTTTGAGTTTTCTTTCAAATGGATAGTAGTGAGGGTGTGCAGTGATGTCAAATACTGCTGTAATTGAAAATCTAGATAGTATTTTGTTGATTTTTTTCCTTCACATTTTCAATGACCCTTTTATATTATTTTTTTTTTTACTTTTATAAGAAGTATTGTGAATTTAAGGGTGGATTTTTTTTTAAAGAACATTTGTGTTAAATATTGGATCTAAATAAGTCCTGACTTTCTAATAGTTAAGTAAAGCAGAAAAAAAGACAGAAAGATCCTGAGTCTGAGGTAAACTTTGTAGCTCTGTGGACTTCAGTGACGGTAGGATAATTTACAGCAGTTGAGGATTGACATTGTCACCTTGTTTGGGTTATTTTATAATTTAAATACTGAGATTTCTGCAATAGCTGGGGGTTGGGATTTGGGTGGCTTTTTTTGCTTTTAAATATTTGTGATCACAGGAAAGAACATCCCTCTGATATTTCAGGTGATGAAGTTGTAATAATTCAAGATAAACTGGAAGGCATTAAAGCGAGATACAGAGACATTACGAAATTGAGTTCTGATGTATCCAAGACCTTAGAGCAGGCTCTGCAGCTTGCAGGTCAACTGCACTCAACTCACGAGGAACTCTGCAAATGGCTTGACGAAGTGGAGGTGGAGTTAGAATCATATGAAACTCAAATACCAAAGGGTGAAGAATTAAACCAAGTGCAAGAAAGACAAAAAGTAGGTTTTCGGATCTATGAATTTTTTATTGCTGTATGATTCAGCTAGGTTTTGTGTTAACTTACGTTTGGCATGAAGCGGTTTTGTGAATAACTAATTTTGGCATCAGATCATTTGACTAAATGTAACAGTAGTTAAGAATCAAACTCACTTTCCAGAGTCATCTGTTATAATCACTTACAAAATTGGGCTGAGGTTTATTCTTAGCACAAGAGAAGCACAACATTCCTTTTTATTCAAGCAGCTACCTAGTCTTGGGAAAACTCTTTCAGTTGTCAAACAAAATTATTTCGGTTCCTTAGTTGTGACATGGATAAAATCCTATAAAGTATAAAAAGAGTCAGCATTTAAACCGTATATTACCAATCTTGTTTAACAATATTTATTTCAAAAGAAAAACTGGAGTGTAAACTGGATGGTGTGGACAATGTTGAAGGGGGAAGCTAAAAATAGTATCTTTCCATTAAACTTCTTACATATATAAAAAGAAATGAAACAGCAGTGAGGGTCTCTGTACAGATAAAAACTCAATCCTGAAGCATTGTGTGATGATTTGATTGGAATTTAATCCAGTCATTGCTCATTTGAGAAATCACTTGAATTTATCATATTTTGCTTTATTGCCTGCCTGATTTCACTTGCTGATGATTAGTTCCTTATGGAGTTGCAGGTTGCAAAGAATATCCATTATTTTTATTTTCTTCATTAAGTACTATCAAGTCTTACAAAGTTACGAAGAATTTCAGACTGTTGTACTGACTGGAGAAATACATTTAAGATATATTCTGTAGAAAATTATCTTCAAGAATCACCCACTTCTCTGTCAAACAGCTTACAGTATCAAAAAGCTAATACAATTGAGCTGAAAATAAGTGTGCTTTGATTTGCATGGAAGATGTTTCAGTTGTTGCCTCATGGAGTGGTCAAAAGAATAAACAAAACACGCGCAAGCTGTGTGTGTTCAGCTGGTGTGCTCGCGTGTTTACTTTAAACAACCTTTTTCAGGAGCTGAAAAAAGAAGCAAAGAACAACAAAGGCTTACTGGACACTCTGAATGAAGTTGGCAGTGCCTTCCTGGAGCTGGTGCCGTGGAGGGCCAGAGAGGGGCTTGACAAGATGATAACAGAGGACAATGAACGTTACAGACTAGTCAGTGACAAGATCTCTCAGAAGGTGGATGAGATTGATGCTGCCATCCTGAGATCCCAGCAGGTACTGAAAACTGTTCTTTGGGCAATAACAGTCGCTGGCCATGTGCACCTGAACAAAAGATGTTCTTTAATAATGTTGCCAAAAGTTTGTTCTGCTTGAGCAGCAGAAGGTCTGTTTGAATGAAATGGCGCTCTACTGTTAAGATATGAATGCCAGAACTCAGCTAATCTGTGCGCTTGTAGTTGTCTGCCTTTTTGTTGACACAAACATCAGTCTTGTGGCTAAAATTGCTGAAACTATCCTGTGGCTCCTTAAGTGGGAGTTTGCTTAAGTAAGAACTGAATGGCCCATATCCTTTGTAGATCATAGTGGTGTTAAGGAAAATATGGTCCAGATCCCCAGCCAATTTTACTTGATGCAACACTGAAATCATGAGGGTTGCCACACCTTTTAGCATCAGCTGATTGTCTAGCTCCTCTGTACTTTCCACAATTAAAAGCTGGATCATCTTGTTCAAGCTGTAGTGGAGGATTTAAATAACAATTGCTTTTGTTCGTATCCACCATGCTTTCCTTCTTGGGGCTCAAAAATTTAGTTATTTAATATGTGGGGGTTTCTATACAAGCACAGAGGTATATATACGGGTACACTTTGAGAACTGGCACTCTCATTTCATCACTAAATAGTCCTATATTTAAGCTTGCTCATAAATGCATTGTAGAAACACAATTTTCCAGTGTCTGCCTACAGTTCAGGCATAAAAATATTGGTAGACGTTTCTGTTTCTGCTAATAGTTCCCATAAACAGTTGTAACCGCACAAGGATAAAGCATGTGTGGTATTTTCAAAGTTTGCTGGAAGCCAACTAAAAGAGGCTGGTAGTAACTGAGATCTCCTTGTAACTGAGGTTAAAAACAACTTCATGTTTCTTGTTAAGGGATTTTCTCTGAATATTATCTTGTCTCGTTAACCAAATCCTCAAAAATGAAGGGTGGTTTTTTTTTTTTTAGTGAGTGATAAGGTGAGATGGGAGAGTATATATTGGCTCTCCTTCAGCTTTTCTGAATTCTGTGAGTACATTGCATCCCCTAGCACAAGTTCAGTGGATTCAGGTCCAGGCATGAAAGGTCTGGAGCTGCTGCTCCACTAGCTAATGTTGCGAGGGCGCATTGCACCTTAGTCCTGCGTACCCCTAATCTCCACTTCAGCCCAACTCCTGTCACCGCAATATACTGCCACACATTATATCCTATGATAAATATCAAGTGGCTTGACGTGCTTCCAGTGAAGGATAAGCTACTTTTCATTTAGCTCACAGAAAGACCATGCAAAATAACAAATATTTTTGGAGAAGCTAGTGCTCTGTGAACTTGCCCTGTGGCAACTCGTTCCAAGCGCCTGTGCTATTAAAAAGTTTCGGGTGGGGGACGCAGCCACTAAGAATGTGAGGGTTCAATGGGAGCAGTGTGGGGTTCGTGCTAGATGTTAATGGGCCAAGGTGAGAAATACAGTAAGCTGTATGAAGGGGCAAGCGTATTGTTTCATGTTGTGAATAGAAGCTGAAAGGCTTAATAGACTAATGCAATGTCCTGTTTTTTAACTACCGGGGCAAAATACTCCCAGATAGATAGAATTATCCTAGAGACAAATTTAGCCACATGTTTCAATCTTCATTTCTCAATACTGAATGCATTGGTCAGTGTCTTACTCTAGTGAAGGAGTGCTACATAGAAACAGAAGGTCATATTCTACTTTTGGCTTACTTCTTGTTCTTCACTCTAAAGCAGCCATAGAGGGTGCTTTAGAAAGCATTCACAGAGTAAGTCACAATGTCATCATAGTCAGAAGTCAATCATTCCTGGTTAGAAGAAAAAATACCACAATGAACTCTGCTTGGTTAAACTGGGTGGAGATGAAATAGATGGTTTTATAGTGACTCAAGTGAAGTTCAGGGCTCATAAATAACTGGCATGCATAATGGGAAGGAAACACTTCAAATTTTGGATGCAGAGAGTACCAATTTTGTGCTTTTTATTCCTTAATGTTATATTTGAACATCACAAATTGGAAATCCTATACCCTCAGCAAATGGCATTTAGAGTCCCTGTCCTTCCTTGATGCTATGTAACCCAGAAGTTCCACTGCCCTGCCTTGACTTTTGTTATTTCCATTAAATATTTGCTCAATATTATTTTAGATAATCATGGATATTTAGTGTTGGGAAGTCACATTGCAGTTAATGTGTACATCTAACACATTTGAAATCACTTTCTTCATTTCCTTCATTTGGATCACAAATTGATGGGCTTCTGAAGAGCTTGGTTGTGAGCTGTAGTTTCTGAAGCCAGGACTAAACTACCGTTGGTGCATGTGCTTAGTTTTAATGTTTATAGTACTGATTCTTTTGGAACATACCTTTATATTAGGAAGTCACAATATTTAGGACAAAACTTACTTTCTGTTACCTCTATGAGAAATGACATACAGTGAAAAAGAATGTTTGTGCTCTCTTTCATGTAACAAATGGATTATAAAGGCTGAAAAAAATTGACTCATAAAGAATGAAATTTCAGAAGTGCTGCTTTTGTTTCTGTGTGACTCATGATCACCCACTAAGACGAGACTGATTTAGTGGCTAAAGTGAACTGCAGCTACGTTACAGGAGCAGGGCTGCCGTGGTCTACAGCCACAAAGGCACAGACCAGCAGATTTAAAAGACGAGGGACAGAGGGTGATCAGAAAGAGGCTTCTGAGGAAAGTGGGGGTCTCAACAACAAAAGTAGCAGGTTCTAACCTAAAACATCCTGACCGACTTTCACAGTAACTCAGAGCCATGTTCTTCATGTTCAGTTAATTGCAGTGGGGGTCAGAGTTTAAAATAAATAAATAAATAAGTTCTTAGTAGTTTCTACGATGACTGTTTTACGGATTTGGTCATCCCATGTAATATTTCTGTATGGCTTAAGCTCAAAGCTGCCCCTGTTGAGTACTGCAACACGTGTGCTAAGGTACATGCCTATAAACTTGAGCTGAAGAGAGAATGTGTGATTTGTTTTTTAAATTTGGTCTTAATTTTCGGAAGAGTTAGGTCCCCATGTATTTCTTTGCAGGATCTCATGCCCTCCTTTGCAAATTAGTAAGAAACAGATCCTTTAAATCCTCTCGTTACTTTAGTGCTTTGAGAAGCACTAAATTGCTGGAGTGCAGTTTCTGAAAGATTTAAGTGTTGACTAATGGTAGTCAAAAATTAATCTTTTAGGAAAAGGACTGGCTGCACTCAAATTCCCCAGAGAATTTTCGCGTTTAATCCAAGGTCTAGTTTTGGATTAAATCCTGTTCTCCCTGAATTCAGTGAGGTTTTTCACTGAGCTAGTTGTATTGTGATTGTTTTGTCTTTATCATTTAATACCAAAGCAGCTCTTAAGATTAACAGGATAACATCAAACAACTATTTCTTAGGGTAATTGCAGCACTAGCAGTAGTAATTACCACAGAGATGGAAAAGACACATGAAAGTAGAGTAAAATAAAAATAAACAGTCTAGTGAAAATTCTGAAATTATAACCCTTTTTATTTTCTTATGCCTGTTAGAGAGCTGTAGGCTTTGGAAAAAAGTATTTGCTTCTGTTGCTTTGTCATGCTTATGAATTAACCTGCTTGTATTACAATCCCTCAGAATCATTTTGGGCTTTGTATTTCATTTATACAAAAACCTCATATGGAAAGTGAGCCGCTATCTTTCTAACAATTCAAAAGTATCCTTTTTAATCATCTTTAAAATTTTTGAAATGGTCATTCTAATTTCATGTCTATAGAACCACTGAATTAATTCATGTCTCCCTCATTTAGTTTGATCAAGCAGCTGATGCTGAATTTGCCTGGATTGCAGAAACGGAGAAGCAACTGATGTCTCTGGGTGATATTATGCTTGAGCAAGACCAGACCACGGCTCAGCTACAAGTTCAAAAGGTAAAAGAAATGCATTTCCAACTGTCATGTTAATTATTGGCCGGCACACTCTCCATCTAGAAAATGTACTGGCATGATTTAATTTTCAGTCCATCATAATGCACTTCAAAAATAGGTTTTACTCTATGTAGTCTTTTTTTTTTTTTTTTCTGACCAATTTGTATTGTGTTTCAAGGCTTTTACCATGGAGATTTTGAGGCACAAAGATACTATAGATGAACTTGTTAAATCGGGGGATAAGATTATGAACACATGCACCGAAGAAGAGAAACAGACCATGAAGGTAAAGTTCCTTAAATTGCAGCTACAGCAGTAGATATGCAGACAATATATAAGTAGAAGGATTCCTATAGTGTCTGTTGTGAAATAGTAATGAAAAAGCATTAATTACAGCCACTTTTAGTCTGAGCATTGCAATACTAGAAGAAATGCTGTTGTGTATCACTCTCCTTCCTTCAGGGTGTTGAAAGAGCAAACACTGTGTACTTGCTTCATTGCCTGATACTAATTTGGAGCCCCATTTATCATCTGCATCCATGGTAAATAGTATTTTAGCCACTGGACCATTAAGTGAATAGGTATTAGTCATCTGGGGTGTTGTGTGTGGAATCTGGCTGTTTGTCTTCCCCAGTTCTCTTGGGTCAGTGGCGCTCTGGGTGTGTGTGTTTCTGTGCTGGATTCAGTGGCTGTGCACCTCAGTGTGAATCTTTACCTTAATTTCTGCTGATTTCAGTGTGGACCTTACTTGCCAAGGTTATTCCATCCTGTTCACAAACACAGCCCGTGAAAGGCATTCTTACGCCTTTATCTATTATGCACACACACAGAGCCTGATGTTTGGGCTCTATATATGTACAGACACATTTTTCGTGTTGACATTTAAGAATGGATTACTTGTGGGGTTGGTGGTTTTTTGCTAAATTAGGCTGGATTTTTTGTGTAAATTTAGTCCTTCCAGTGACCACCCTCCTTGAACAATACTTCACTAATTACGCTCTGCTGCAGGATCGATGAATAAATTTGATTTGCTCTTAAGTTAATTTAAAATAGATGAGATGTTCTGTCTATGAAACTGTAGTCGTAAGGGAGAGCAGTTTCATATGAGTCTCTATTAAATACTTGTATTTGTCAAAAATACTGTGTATGTGTATGTTAGGCTATGGCTTGTCCTTTGGATAGCATCTCTATACTTAATTTATATGCAAGACATAACAAATGAAAGGATAGCTTGTTCTGCCAAAAAAAGATTCTTCACATTCAATGGCTTGCTTATATGTCTAGTTTTTCCAAGGCTAGCATTATGTGCATTGTCACATGTAATATTTCATTAAAATGATAACTTGGGCAGTCTTCCACAGGAAAAATGTATAGCTAGTTGATACTTTCTTTTATTATCACGTGCCCAAATGCAGTAGATTTGTAACGTTTAAAACTTGTCGTTCTATCACTAATAGTAACACATCCTCAGTAATTAATGTATGCTAACCTGGAAAATAATGTTTTGTGGTTTCTATTGCAAGTTTATAAGCTACAAGCACAACAGTATACCCTCTTCTCTTGCCAGATTTAAAAAAAAAAAAAAGCACCACCACCAACAGATTTTCATGTATCACTCACGGTGCTTTGTTTCAGAAATGCTGTGGAAAGCTTAGTACCTCTGAAGATAAGCGTCTTCAGTAAGGAAGTGAGGCTAAGATCTGCAGTCAAATAATTTGTAGCTTGATTGGAAGCCCTATGAATAAAGTGTTATTTGTAAATATCAATATCGTTAAATATGTTCTAATTACTTTGAAAGTAGTCTGCCAAATTTTGATCTCCTGCAATATTCATTCTATCCATCTTAATGACTGATACTTTAGAAACTTTATCAAAACTAAAATTTGGGTCACTGTGGTTTGGTGCTATAATTATCAAAGATCGTTTAGAAATAGGTTATTATAAATATATAAAATTAAAATTGTTAGGTAATAGACACGTGCAAAACATACATTACTATTTTTTGTTAATATTATTTTACAGAAAAAAATGAAAAGCCTGTTACAGAAATACGATGCAGTCTGTCAGATGAACTCTGAGAGGTACCTCCAGCTGGAACGGGCTCAGTCTCTGGTTAACCAGTTCTGGGAGACTTATGAAGAGCTGTGGCCATGGTTAACTGAAACAGAAATGATCATCTCTCAGCTTCCTGCACCAGCCCTTGAATATGAAACTTTAAAGCAACAACAAGAAGAGCATAGGGTAAGCATTTTGCCAGTTCTAAAAAAACAAAGTGTCAAAAGCAAGTAGTGTTCTGCCTAGAACTGTGGAGTACTTTGCTAAATGCTGAAAACCCAGACACTTACAGTTCTGTTGAAAAAACAATTATTAAAAATAATACAAAATAAATACATTTGAAGTCATTCCTCTCCTGTTTTCCAAACTCTGCATGCAAACAATATTCTCTGGGGAAGGTATCAAACAAGGTATAAGCATGAAAGAGGGCTAGAGAGGAAAAAATGCCATTGTAGTGAGAGAACAGAGCACGCAAAAGTTAATAGTTAAGAAGTATATTTAAAAGTACACATTAATGTCAGTATTAGAACAAACCAAACCCATAAACAGAAAGAACAGACCAGGGATCTTGTAGTAAGAAACAAAAGAAGGTAAAACATGACAAAAAAAATTCAGCTTTTGTTTTGTTGTTATCGTTGGAATTAAATTTAGCTGAGCCAGGAAAATGGACAATTAGAGGGACGAGAATTGATTCCCTGGGTTCCAGCCAATCCCATAATCTTTTTTCATGTCAACTATGTTTGTTATGTAATAATTAAAAAAATAATTGTTTACCATAACATCACAAAAAAGAGGCAACAGTATTGTAGGCTGGCCACCATGTGGCCTTTCTTACAAGGAGGAATAATCAGCTGGAATAAAAACTGGTATGTTTCATATGTGGCTACTACTGGTATCAGCTGAATCTCACCGAGGTTAAAAGCCTGCGTGTTTTGGCACATCCAAAACCCATATGGCTACTGGCCATACCTGTCTCTTCCTACTGAGCATAAAGTAGCTAGGGTTTTTTTTGTTTTAGCTGCGTCAATTAAGTGACTCAAGTTAGATAGGATGAACCCTGGCTTCAAAGTCTTGTTTACTCTGAGACCAGTTAATGAAGATATGCCAGTCTTATGTACTGGTAAACACTGGGTTCTCTCATTTGTCTTCCTATTATGTCCCCAATGAACAAACATGCTCTATTAAGAGTAGCTATATAACATGAGCTTTACAAACTATCTTGATTAGTCACCGTGAACCAAATCATGCTTGCTTTACTTACAGGATTGTTCCCCATCTACTTTAATCATTCTGCTTGCATGAGAGGCCCTTTAGATGAGCTTCTATTTTTGCATTTTCCCTGGGCTATGCCATTAGCTGAGATTTGTTTGTTAAGTAGAAGATTAATGTCAGGCAATTTTAACACGTAATCTGATCTGGAATACTTGTTTACTGGAATTGTTTACCCAATGGTAGATCATGGAGAAGATCAAATAACTTATTGTTATATTAAAATTAAAAAAAAAAGAAAAAAAGGGTTCTGAATGTGAATTGAAAACCATTTTCTATGTTGACTTACATTTCTGTTCTGATGTATTTACTGATGACTGTCTTTGTTCCAAGTCATGGAATTCATAGAGTTGATTCCGTGTGGGTAGCGTGCAGTCAATTTGGCTTGAACTGAGCTCTGGGCAGGGCACTAGCATAAGATTCAGACCCAGAAATGTGCGATCTTGTGACCTTATGTCAAATCATCTATTTGTGCACAAAAATGAAACACACAAAATCATTTTGTAAAAACTTTCAGTCTGTTCTTAATTTTACCTTTTCCGCTTCTCTGCTAATCAACATTATTTTTCTTGTTGCAAGTTATACAAAGAGTTACATTCTCAGAGCTAGAGTCAGGGGTTTTTGTATTTTCATTGCCGTTTTATCATCAGGGGCCTGTAGAGTCATGGTCACTGTCTTTTCAATCTTCTCAACCTCACCTCTTCTGGGGAGGAGCAATTAAGCAAGCCAGTATCAGGATTTCTTTTTAAGGGAAGGACCTTAGTTGAAGAGAAGAGGGTTTATTTACACTGAGACTGATACAGGCCTGTTTCTGTGTCTTCTTTAATTTAAACAAGCTGTGAGCTGAGTGGAGCAGAGCATGTGCCTCTCATGTTCCTGCACAGGGGCTATAGGGTAGAAACGCGTGGAGTTCATAGCACCGGGAGGGGCAGTGCCTCACAAGACAGTGGGATTTTTCTGCAGAAGGGGGAATGAGCTGAGAAAATAAATAAAACTGGAGGGAAGGATCGGGTGCTCCCGCAAAAAACCTTCCCCTTTTGTTTGGGTGTAAGTAAACAAAACCAAAATCCTTAGGCAAGTTGGAAGACAGCTTGTGGCCTTTCACTTCCACAAGCCTTTGCACAGTCTTCTGCACAGTTTTTACTAACTTAGGGGGTGGATGATGAGAGGGAGTAGACAGCTAAATTCAAATTTAATTTACTTATTAATTACTTGTTAAACTTTGTGTCAGTTAAGTAATAGCACTGTTGTGAAGACAGGAGGGGTCTTGTGTCCGGAGTGGAGACTGCTAAACTAGGTTGATAGATCTCTACTAATCAGTCTTCCTTGTTCTTTTGTCCTTTTCACTGATTTCTTTGACTCTTCCTGTGCTACTTCCCTCTTCTTAAAGCAAGGATAATTTGAATTCATATTCTTGCTATACCAGTACCTCTTTCTGTGATGTTCTTCAATGGAAGGGTTTGCGGCAAGTGACAAATACCAGCATGAAAAGTATATACGTGGTGGTGTTACGCACATGTCTGGAATATTGTTGTACTTTCTGTCATTATAGGTACTAAATATTGGGGAGTGTCTGTTGCCAGCATCATATACATAGTTAGCATCTTGTATTTTACCTGTAATCATATGTCCTGCAAGAGTATTGCACGGACCTTTCCAGTAGGTCTCTAATTGTGACGTTTCATGTCTGGATAGCCCTCTGTTGGAATGGGAGCCATCACTGGCAGAGCAAACACTAACTTTACTTGATATTATTTGTGCTTTACATAAGGATGAAGGGCATTTGTTTGGGATTTCTTGCCAGCTGGATGTGTTAGAAGTGTGGACAGCTGTAATGTGGTGGTGCAAGCATAAGAAACTGATAAGTTGTTTCGTTTGTTATAGCAACTGCGTGAGCTGATCGCTGAGCACAAGCCTCATATAGATAAGATGAACAAAACCGGGCCTCAGTTGCTGGAGCTGAGCCCAGGAGAAGGTTTTTCTATCCAAGAGAAATATGTGGCAGCTGACACCCTTTACAGTAAAATTAAGGAAGATGTCAAAAAGCGAGCACTGGCACTGGATGAAGCCATTTCTCAGTGTACCCAGGTATCAATTTAAGTTTAAAGTATAATTGGATTCATTCAAATGGGAAGATACACAGACATTGTCATCTTACATGTATATATCAAGACTAAACTTCTGTTTTATCTGTACTTTTCAACCTAATGGCCTGTGAATATTCGTATCACTGCTTATGGCCTTGATCTTTCTATTTCTTGAGGGGTTGTAACTTTATATATTGGTCAGTATTAAGACTGCTGCAGTTGAAAAATGTTATTGCTTCTTAATTTGGAAGTGAAAAAAGGAACATTTGGTCTAAAAATGTGGGATTTTGTTTTCACTTTATTCCGTTTTCTCTTGCTGGCCTGCTACTAGCTGATGCTTCCTTTGTATATGGATGTCAATGTTCATCAGTTGAGTATAGTTATGTCTTGAACTTGGCAGCTTTAGTTACAGTCCATTACCAATGGAAGGTGGTAGTTTGGCAATGGTAATAGCATTTGGTCTTCATCGCAGACCCACAAGAACTTAACGTAATACGTGCTTGAACTGTTACGTAGAAGTATTGCGAGCAAAAGTAGACTTCACAAAATGTTATCGTAAGCATAAAATTCAGATCAAGTCCGTAAAAGCCGTGCATCTTAGATTCATCAGCATACGCAATGAACCTCGACAGAGTACTGTTAGGTATCACATTTTGGAGACTTTTAAATACTGAGTTAATTGTCATTAAACACAAGCTGAAATTGTTCTACTCCACCCCAAATTCAGAAAAGAACTCAGTAAAACTGTACGTGAACCCATACAAAAACCTGAATAAAAATATTCTGTTCTATACTGTTCCTTTTACAGGAAATTATCCCTTTTCTCTGTTTGCTGGAAATTAAGTGCTATATTCTGCTCAGGTCTAAAGTACTAAATAAAGAAATACACCTTGAAGTTCTCATCAAGTCTACATTCTAAATAATTTTTGTCATAGGTCATTGTACTTCATGTTGTATTCCCCTGCAGACTGAGTTTAAGAAGCTAAGGAAAAAAAGTGACATATTATCCTGCTTTTTAACTTTTTATAGACATTATATTATAATTTAAGTCATTCTAAATATCTTCTTTATTCACACCTCTGAAAGATGCCTGATTATTTAGATTCATTGTTTTAGTTTATCATAAATGCTCATGCACATTTGAAAATCAAGATACTTACTTAGCATTCGAGTCCCTGCTTTGTATGTAATAGATATGAACATGCTGTACTGGCTAAGTACAGAAAGCAAGAATAAAAGTGCATGCTTTGGTAACAGCTAGAATATAATCAGATGTTGAGAAAATGTTTAATTATTTATGCAATACTTTGAGGTTCATTTCCTATATGTAAATGTATATGGAGATGGCAAAGCAAAACATTGTAACGCCCAGAATGTAATTTTATATAATCTCCTTTTTTTATTAAGATACATATATATTATTAAGGCTCTGTACTATGATGGTTTATGTCAGTGTTTGTCTAGACAGTCCCGGAAGAATAACTATTTAACTCTTCAGGTTTTAAATTATATTAAGTTGCGTTATGTATCAAAGGCAGCACATAACCTATGGAGCCAGAATGAGAGGTTGTAATGACTTGCATTTTCTTCCTTTTAAGTTCTAAAACACCTTGTCTCGTTCATGGAAGTACAAGGAGGCCCACTGAATGCACTGACAATTTTAAAATGTAATATATATATCCTAAAATTTGACCTGAATATTGCCAATTTAATTTCTGTTTTTATCACTTTTGTAAGGTTTTGTTGCCGCAGTCAGTTTTTCAGAAGTCTTGAATGTGGGAAGGCTACTTATTTTCCATAACACATTTTGCTGGCTTGTATGATATTCACACTTCTAACAAAAACACTGCATCCATAACATTAGTCACAGAGTCTGATTTGAAGTGGGTTGTATGGTGGGAAAAAGTAATTGCATTTGTATTGCTTATATTCCTTTGAATAGAAAGGATGTAGCTATTTGTTCACCTAAGGTAATCTTGTTTTGCCATGCTCTTTCTAGCACCTTTCCCAAGTGTAGTCAAGAGTGCCTTTTGTGGATCCTGGAGGATAGTTAAATGTGCCTACAATTTACTAATTTCTGTAACTTGAAAGGGGTATGGTGGTGAGATATTTTTAGGAGTCTCGATGGATCCAAAAGCATATAGTAAAGGCTATCTTTGGATCTATACCAAAGGCTGAACTATGTTAACACAGCTGTAATTGAGTTTCTGGGTGCCTACCTGGGCTCAGTCAAATGTGGGTGAACATAATACACACTGTTGGGTGCTTTTAGTTGTAAAAGTAACGTTCCTTTACTGCACTAACAAGCATCGCCTGGGCACTAACAAATGTCTTTTTGAATGACCTTACATATCAAATCTTAATCGGTGATTATATGCCAGTACGTTGGTCCTGATATGAAAAAGTATGTATTTAATACTAAGGTAAACAGCTTTCTGAAATGATGAAATTAGAAAGTCATGGGTCTCCAAAATAAAGTACAAACTACTGTATGAATTATGGAGGACTAAATGCAAGTAAATTCTTCTATATGTTATAGTATCTTCAGATAGAGTGTCTCAGCACTGAACCCAGACTTCATAGTAAAATTCTTAAATCTGAGATGAAGTACCATTTTGCAAGGTCATTTTTGTAATTTAGTTATTAAGAGGGGAAGAACCACGAAGGGTGGTATTGCAAGTTGCACATATGTATGTTGGCTAGAGATGTTAAATATGGTAAAGTGCCTTTTTCCAAGAGAATTTCAGATGCCATTTTTCAGTTGTGGTTTTTTGTTTTTTTTTTTTTTTTTCTAATTTCTCTGCCACTTCTTTTTGTCCTTTATTACCCTCCCAGTTTCATGACAAGATAGATTCAACTCTTGAGATTCTGAAACGCATAGTTGAACATCTGAGGCAGCCACCTTCAATCTCAGCAGAGGTTGAGAAGATTAAAGAGCAAATCAGTGAAAATAAGAATGTGTCAGTGGATCTGGAAAAACTTCAGCCGGTGTATGAGACGCTTAAACAGAGAGGGGAGGAAATGATTGCTCGCTCAGAAGGAGCTGATAAGGATATATCTGCTAAAGGTAATAGATTGAGGAAAGTTTCGTGTAGTGGAAATGCAGCAAGCTGCAGCGTATAAAAATCTGCCTTTCTGATGACTGCTAGTCTGGGGATTGTAGTCTCCTGGAGAAGGTGCTGAAGATTTATAAAAGCAAAGTATTTGTTTAAAATAATTCATCGTGGATATGACCTTTGTTTTATTTTTAAAGGTTATGTTGGTTGTTTCCACTTAACATTATAAGGAGTCCTGTAAAGAAACAATTTTAGAGTCTAAATTTTAAAACGTACACATGTGTTTCTGCTGTAGAACTGTAGAGAGATTTATGGCCAAGAATTGTTTGCCAAGGTAGTAATCTAGTTCCTCTGTTGTTTAGCTGTTCAAGATAAACTAGACCAAATGGTGCTCATTTGGAAAGACATCCAGACCTTGACTGAGAAGAGGGAGGCCGAATTGTTGGATGTAATGGAACTAGCTGCAAAGTTTTGGTATGATCATGCGGCTCTTGTAGCTACTATTAAATATATTCAGGACCTCATTGGACAACTGGAGGGACCTGGAGTTGACCCGTCTGTAGTCAAGCAACAGCAAGAAGCTGCTGAGGTCAGTAGAAAGTATTTTGTTGACTTAAAGTATTTTATTCAAAATATGCAGTGAAAAGACAGAATTACTATGAAATACCACGGGAGGATATGTTTAGACCGAGAGGGATAATTGTATAAAAATTTACTATAATGATATCTCAAGAGACTGTGGTAAATAACATATATCAGTTCTTAATTGCAATGAGTGTGCAACATGTGCCTGTCATTATCTTTACATATCTGCTTATAAACATGTATATAACAAGCATGTCACTGAGACTTTTAAAAGTTATACATACTTTAGATTCTCTGAGTAATACGTAACATCTAAATGAAAGGTGTACGAATGTATCATGCTCTATGTATTATGCTCTAAGCCTGTAATTATTTATGCTGATAGTTAGAGATCTGAAGGTTGAATGATAACCTCTGAAAAAGAGAACACTCTGATTAAAGAAATCTAATTTAAAACTTCCTGTTTATTTTTTTCCATCTCATGCAAAATGACATCATAAGCCATTGTTATAATTTAGACTGATGTCAGTTGATTTCACTTTGACACTGCAATTTAAGCATCCAGTTGTAAGTCCAAGTGACTTTAAAGGAACCAAAGGTCAAATCCTGCCATGTCCTATCTTGAAAACAAGCTGTACATAGATTATTAAATTTAGTGTTAGCAGCATTGGATTTTTTTTCTCTTTGTAGACTGTGAAAGAAGAAATTGATGGATTACAGGAGGAACTAGAAACAGTTCTGAACCTTGGCTTTGAACTTAGAGGTGCTTGTGGAGAACCTGACAAACCTATTGTCAACAAGAGTATAGATGAGGTATGGGAAATGCAGATGCTTAAATCTGTTATGTTAGATGCTTGTTCAGCTAAAATTGGTATATCCTCCTTGCCCCCAACAAATTTTGAAAATAAAAATTTTGTGGTAAATGTAAGATACCCGTGAAGCTTTTGTGAAAGTAAGCTTTGCTTTTCAAGTAAATGAATCTTGACTCAGATTAGATTAGAATGTACAGACAATTTTATTGATTTATGAGTTAAAAGTTTTGTACAAGGCAAAGGGTTTTTTTGTAAAAATACTCACTGATTAATACAATAGATGGCTACTTTTTGCAACAGTAATGCTAGGATAAATTTCATATATATATATGGTTTATGCCAAGTGCAGCATCTTAACTGAGACATTCCTGTTTGGATGACTACAGAGTACTTTTAATTTCTCCAGTGTTCATAATGATGCAACTCGCAATGATTTAATAATAGTATTTCCCATGTTAACTATAATCCATATGTTAATCAAAATACTCAATAATGAGTATTGACGTTTACAACTTTTGTAATCCAGAACTTCTGTTGTGTTCTGAAGGAAAGTAACTATGCAGTGATAAGGAGAACAAGAATGTTAATACGGAATGCATATGAACTATTCATGCTTAGTTTACTGGTGTTATTGATCAGTGAATAATTAGTGAATGCACATTATAAGGCAGTAAAATTCTTCTGTCCATTGGAGTAAATTGCACTTATTTCCAGCTGAATTCTGCCTGGGATGCCTTAAACAAAACATGGAAAGAACGGGTAGATAAGCTTATTGAAGCTATGCAGGCAGCTGTTCAATACCAAGACGGACTGCAGGTAAGATGGTGTGATACACCTAACCCAATTTTAAGTCAGTAGGATTTAATGTGGTTGTAGTAAAAAATGTCATGTGATTGGGAAGGTGACAAGTGTCACTGATTATAGCGACTATTTTCTTCAGTAGGCAGATATTTTTTCTCGGGGTTGGTTGGGTTGGAGGTTTTTTTTCCATTAAAGAATAAATCTGTTTTGGTTGTTTTCTTCAGGTAGTTGTTCATATTTTGCTCTATGTTTAGATTTGATATGATTGTAGGTTTGTTTATTGATAAGAGCAGAGGGGTTTTGATACCACACAAATTCACTGTAATCCTGCTCACATTTTCTGGTGGTAGTACTTCATAACGATAGGCGAGTTGAAGTTGTGACATGTTGACGTGATCTGAAAGGAGCAGAATACAGATCCATATACTCACTTCCTGCTATTTGCTTTGAGTGGAGGACAGTGAAAGAACTTCAATTTTATTCCACCTTTTTTTCTAAGTCAAATATTTAAGCTTGAATATTTTAAGCAAAAACCACTAACATAATGTTACTGGACCATTACACTAATTCTTAGCACAGTTATACTAAAAATATATATACTGGACCGTTATTCTAATTCTTAGTATGATATATCCAAACACAGTACTTCAGAAGATGATTCACTTTTAAAATCTGTAGGTTAATTTTCCAGCAGGTTTTTAAGATACCTTTTTTCTATATGTGCTGTATTTTTAATTTTTTTTTTTGCATATTCTTTACATGTTTTGGCTGAGTGACAGGCCTCATGGCTTTTGTCAGTGAATGGCTAGAAGATTGAAACATTTGAAAAGTTTTGATGGACAGATTTTGCAAAACTGTCTTTTAGCTCAATGGAATAACGGTCTTTTTTGGTTCATTAGATCTTTTAAAATAAGAGTTTCACGTGACACTGAGGGCAGTTGCTTGTGTGTTCAGTGCAGATCAAGCAGCAGAACACACCTTAATAATAATGCAACATCTTGTTCTCCAGTGCACCCTTACTATGTATTTTCCTCCAAGTTCTCTTATTTTCATACTGCGCAGGGGTCGACTTTTAGGGTTACATTAGGAACATTGCCATTGGTTTAAGTGCTTTGTATTTCCTGTGGCTGTACATTGTACATCCTACAAGCTTGGTGCTTTGTAAAAGAACTGTATTTAAATGCCTTCTTATGCTCATTTCAATAGACAATATGAAAAGTATTGTGGGCAGATTGTTAGCTGCAGCTGCCTCATCCTGTTGAGCGTGTTGGGGGGGAAGTTCTCCTTTTCTCAAGGAGCTGTGTGGCAGTGGGCAGCTCTGACAAGCTGTCCTAAGCCTTTCTCCGTAATGAATCATAGATAACAGGCAGGAGAAAAAAGGCCTCGCAGAAGTATTTTTCCCCCTGTGTAATTACCCCGATTGATACAGGTGTTCTTAATCTTTAAGTGGAGTATTCTTGAGATTGTTCTGCATTGTATCAGGAGCAAAAGAAGTACATACCCACAGAGCCTCAGAACTGGGAAAATTTCATTTGTTTTTAAAAGTTATAGCTGCATTATCCTAAGGAGATTCAGCCAAGCTCAATTATTGCCCATCACTATCTAATAATGTACTGAATGGGTCGTGTTCCACATTCCTTACACAGATAACATTATCCTTCAAAAGAAGTTTTTTTGTAATCATCATTTAAAGTGTGTTATCGTTCAGCTACTGCCTTCCATCTTGGCTCCAAAGGACTGCAGAACGGAGTTTGTCTTGTATTTGCCTTTCAGGGTATTCATAAAAATTGCTGATTTTACTCAAGTAGAGTACTAGTCAGCATGAATAGTACTGGCAGAATATTACTGCTAATAGAAGTTCAGTCTTGCAGCACGTACATTGTCGTAACCATTACGTGGAATATTTTAGTTAATTTATTTAGTTAATTTAGTTTTATTTTTAGTTAATTTATTTAGTTAATACTTGATCCCTTGTATTGCAAAAAACCCTAGGTTCCACTGAAGAAAGCTGTTGTATTTCAAAGAGCACAGCAATATTGTTCTCTGGAGTAAAAAAAAATCTGGTATTTTACTTAATACAACTTTGAAATGTGACACTATTTCTCTGCTCATGTTTCAATTTCATACTGTGATATTCAGGCAATATTTGACTGGGTAGACATTGCTGGCAGCAAGTTGGCATCTATGTCCCCTGTTGGAACAGATCTGGAGACAGTGAAGCAGCAAACTGAGGAACTTAAGGTATGAACTAGCAATTTATTTCATTTATAGTTTCATCTATCTGCATTTTTCTGTTTCTTTTAGTATTTTTCAAGAGTCAAAAGCAATTATAATTTTCAATTTCTAGTAAAAAAGAATCTGTATGAAAATTTCAGATAACATTTCATTGCAAACTTTTCACTTTAAATTCTATTCCAGATTTTAGTGAGAATACATTTTATTTTGTGAACATGTTCTGATAGCCAAGAAATACTTGTAATAGCATTCCTTGTCTTTCAAAGGCTGTAAGGTTATAACGTAAAGGGTTCTTCTGCTATGCCTTTCACGTATTCTGGTTCCTACCATGAACAGCTTCCTTGAGGCTCTGAAAGAATGCCTCCAGAGTTTCACTTCTGCAGTTATAGGCTTGATCTAAACACTCAACAGATCACAACATTCCCAGTACATTAGTAAGATGAAGATCAAAATTTCAGGCTAACTTAGACCTTCAGAAACCTGTCTTTATGGATCTGTGACTTGAGTACGCTCCTGACATCGGTATGCTGTTATGCTATATATAAAAAACAGGGATGTATAATGATTAGGTAATGTCCTTGGTTTTATTGCTCACTTGTACTTTTTTTGGCTGTGGGCAGGTTGTTTAGTCTTACCTCTTTTATGATGTAACTTCAACTGAACCATAATCTTACATAGCTCAAAAGAACACATATATGCAAGTTGTATTCAGACTGCTGTCCCAGTTGTGTGTACAATAGAGGGTGTTCTACTAAAGAAAACGTGCTTTCAGGTCTTTTGAAAAACAATTCTATTGGAAGTTTAAAGCATTGTATTATCACAAACACAAGAGCTAGAAGTGACTCAAGGTATGTTCTGCCTTTTTTACAGACCAGGGAGATCTTTGGAGAATAGTTTCCAATTAGGCATCTTTATCTTTCTTTGGTCACAGTTGGCTATATATGCTAGAATATTAAGACATTGTTGAATATTTTCAGTTATCTGGGACTGTCTAGATTATCAGTGTCTTACAACCATTCTAACCCCGGATGACAACCCCCCAAATTTATGAAAGTCAACAGCGATGCATTAGTATTGTAAATATTGCTGTACTATGCTGTACTCAAGAAGGTCATTGCTTGTGATAGGTTTACATGTGTTCTTTTTCTATTTACCGTAGCAATTTAAGACAGAAGCTTACCAGCAGCAGATAGAAATGGAAAGACTGAACCACCAGGCAGAACTATTGCTGAAGAAGGTAACAGAGGAGAGTGACAAACACACAGTTCAGGACCCTCTCTCAGAGCTCAAACTGATGTGGGACAGCCTAGAAGAAAAAATTATAAATAGACAGGTAAATAAACTTGAAGGTGGGGGCTTTATTCATGACATAGATTTTTAAGAAAAGCTTTTTATTATGTATGATGTTTATATCAATTTACACATTCCTTTTGGTTTGGAAATTATGGAAATATGTATAATTTGTATTTTACAATTTATTCAGCTGCTTTTATGGTTTTTAAACCCTTAGCAGTATTCTTTGTTGCCTCCTCTGTCAGCAGTGCCATGTCAAATCTTTATTATTTCATTTTGATTATTTGATGACATCTTAAGTAGCAGTTGAAAACATGTTTATATGTGCAAAAGTAATATTAACTGCTGAACTGAGCACTTCAAAAAAAAGACACAACTTAATCCTTAACAGTTTCAGTGCTCTTTCCTTAAATTATCAAAGTGAAAGAGAGATCTAAAGGTGCAGTGATTTGAAGTGTATTTTTTTTCTAAATTGAATCATTTCACAACAAAGAAAAGGTTTTAAAGATCATGCACCAAATTGCATTTATATTGAAATTATGTTTTATGTGATAAAAAACTACTGTCATATCTCTGATGAGAGAACTGTCAAACTTAACTCTGCTGCGGTTACATGGGGTCTTCGAAGGTTAGGAATGTAAGCCTGGTGCGTAAGGCTTTAGACGGGAATTGCTAACTCAGCTCTAACTCCAAAGCAGTTGCTTGAGTTGGATAACAGTTTCTCCCTGGTTTTTATGATATCATATGCATGGACTCCGCTCTGGATTATGGTGACTAATGGTAATATAAGCCAATTCAACAGCATTGTGAAACCATTTTATTGTTAATTTTATTTTTACTATAGCACAAGCTGGAAGGTGCCTTGTTAGCCTTGGGGCAGTTCCAGCATGCCCTGGATGAGTTACTGACGTGGCTGACGCATACAGAAGACTTGCTGAATGAACAGAAACCTGTGGGTGGAGACCCCAAGGCTATTGAAATTGAACTTGCCAAACATCATGTATGTAATTATAATGAATATTAACTGAAATGTTGTTTTGATGTTTATCTTAGTGATGAGCCTTGTAGTAAAACTTAGCACTCGATAAGTAATTCTCTAGAGATTTTCAAGATGCAGATTATAGCTGAAATGTATGCTTGGAATAACTAATGTCTTTCCTTCTCCGTATTCCTTCCTTCCTTCCTTGCATATGCCATGCAAGTGGCATAGCTTTTAGCCAAACCGAGCAGCTCACCCTAATCTTCACTTTTATTGACCCCAGGAACTCAAGAGTTACTGAACTTGCTACTCTCCCTGAAGCAATAAGCTCCTTGATTAGCTCTGTTTAAGCCAGGTCTCACAAAATGTATGTGACTATTACACATCTTTTGTTCTTGTTTCTTCCTTCTCAGAAAATAGGAATTTGTTCTTTTGAATTCTGCAGAATTATATCTCAGTTTGGTCCAACTAACATGAAGAATGCTTCTCTGAAAATCTCAGCAAACTTTAGGGCTATCCACGCCCCCATCTTTTTCTCGTTACATACCATTTAGGGTTTATTTTTTAATACTTTTTTTTTTAGCATTTTTACTGATTATTGTGACTTTGGATGAATGGAATCATAGACTCATAGAATGGTTAGAGTTGGAAGGGACCTTAAAGATCATCGAGTTCCAACCCCCCTGCCATGGGCAGGGACACCTCCACTAGAGCAGGTTGCTCAAAGCCCCATCCAGCCTGGCCCTGAACCCCTCCAGGGATGGGGCATCCACAACTTCCCTGGGCAGCCTGTTCCAGTGCTTCACCACCCTCACAGTAAAGAATTTCCTCCTAATATCTAATCTAAATCTCCCCTCTTCCAATTTAAAACCATTACCCCTTGTCCTGTAACTACATTTCCTGACAAAGAGTCCCTCTCCGGCTCTCCTGTAGGCTCCCTTCAGATATTGGAAGGCTGCTATGAGGTCTCCCTGGAGACTTCTCCTCTCCAGGCTGAACACCCCCAGCTCTCTCAGCCTGTCTTCATGGGGGAGGTGCTCCATCCCTCTGATCATCTTCGTGGCCCTCCGCTGGACCCGTTCCAACAGGTCCCTGTCCTTCCTGTGTTGAGGAAGAATGCTTCCATTGTGCCTTTATTTTGAAGAGTTATCTCCCAGGAGCATGAGAACTTCTCTCTCTCTTCGTGTGTCTCGATGCACTGTTCATGATGATGAACATCATTCTAGGCCTAAAGATTTCAAACTAGCCTCATAAATCCTCTCATTTCCTTTAAATCTGCTGTTTGATTTTTGGCCTGCATATGATGTGAAAAGTATTCAGAGTCCATTTTGAATTTAAGGAGAATTGATTGAAATTGACAGTACACAGATAATTAAGGCATTTTCATTGTTTGTCGTAATGCAGCTTCTAAAGCCTTTTGTGTGGTCAGTAGGAACTTGAGCAGAGTGAAATATCTCTGTGCCCTGTGTGACTACTGTTAGAAACAGGCCCTTAAAAAAAAAACCAAAACATTACAAATCCAGCTTCCGCTCCATGAACCTTTTACATTCCTATTGAACGGAAGTGTTTTACTCTGAAGAAGCATCCAGACATCGTTCATGACTTCACCTACTTCAGTGCTGAAGGAGTTCAGCAAACACATGAGCGAAATCTGCTTCCTTTTCGTACAACAGAGTTTGTAGGTTAGAAAGTTCACACAGTAGTGCATCCTGTGGTAGCCTGGAAAAACATCCATCTCTAGAATAACTTTGGAAAGAATAAACCTTGTTCTTAGTGAGCCTCAGCAGGAAGGAAGGGAGAAGATGCATCTGCTTCTGCGAATTTCCCTTTTTTCGCCTTGTTAGGAAAATAAAATAACAAATACCTTCCCGTGCTTAGCTCGGGAGAATGAAAGCAAATGTGATGCACATTTTGTATACAAGGGCTACTTGTGACTTGCTCTTTTATCAGGTGCTCTGTATAGTTTATTTAAAAGTTCCTTTGTATTTAGCTTTATATTTTTCCAATATGCTAGTGTTTTGAGGGAGGTGAGTTTGAACTAAGCCCCATGGAAGACAGCAGTGATAAGCTTGAATTTCTTAGATGGGGCTTACCGTTCTCTTCCCAACTATTTTGCATATTCTCTTTTTCTGTTCTTTATTTCTGGTATTTTTAAGCATTATCTTTTTTCTTTTTTTTTTTAAATATTTCTGAAACCAGCATCCTTTTCCCAAAATTACTTTTTGCATTTTATGGTTTTACTGTGGTTGGCGATAACAAGTTTTCAACCAGATGGAGGAGATTTTTTGGTATTAGTATTGCAATCATTCCCCAGCTCTTAACACAGCTGAAGTGTCCTGGTATCCTGACATAATGTGAAATGAGCTGCAGACCTGAAATAAATGAAAAGGTGACATGGCAGTCAGGTTGTATGGCGCAGCAGGCACATGGTATTCTTATTCCTCTCTCTCCTCTCTTCTTGGACTACTGTTCCACAGGCAATTGGCACTACATATGTAATACTGTTTTGACACCTTACCCTCAAAAACAAAGAAAAATCCTATTAAAGGAAAGTATGTAGTAAACTAAGGAAAGTGAAGAAAGAATTCTTTACTAGCAGTACCAATTTCAAAAAGAAATGTATGTATTCGGGAGGAATATATTATTTTTTCCAAGGTATAAAAACAAAATGTAGCATTTGGGCAGGATGGTCTGTTACTGCTTTTGATTGAAGAGATCTTAATTATTAGTTTTAATTGCTGCTACCTGTGCTGATGTTAAACTATTGCCTTGCCACTAGCTCAGTCATTGTAGTTGCTGTCATTCAGTAATTTACCAAGGCGGCCAGACATCTATACTGTGTTACAATTGTAGGTGCTACAAAATGATGTTTTAGCTCATCAGTCTACTGTGGAAGCAGTTAAGAAAGCAGGAAATGATCTGATTGAATCAAGTGCTGTTGAAGAAGCAAGTAATTTACGGAGCAAGTTGGAACTTCTGAATCAGCGCTGGAAAAACGTGCTGGAAAAAACAGAACAAAGGAAGCAGCAGCTGGACAGTGCCTTGATCCAGGTGAACAGGAAATGATCAAATAAAGAGATAACTCAGAAAAAGTGTCTTTTTACATGAAATACCTAGATACATGCATTAGAAGTTGGCCTAAATCAAAACCATAATGCAGACACTCCTGAATTAGGAGAAAGTTTGAACCCAGCTGTATCTTCCACAGCTGGCCGCTGTCTTTTATAGTGCTGAATCAAGACTTCAGCTTTTGGCCTACATATTTTTAAAGGGTGACATTTCTGCATGGGTATATTATTCAGGGAAAACTTTGATCTCACAGTTGCTCATTTAGCCTGCTTTCAGGATTTCCATGGGTTTTGGGTTTTGTTTTTATCATTTAGATTGAATTGAGCTAGTTTAAATTTTGGGTTGTTTTTTTCTTTTGGTTTTGTTTTTTTTTTTCTCTTTCATTTCCTTTGATTATTGTAAATATCTGATTAAATCTGTTGCCAGTGTACTTCTGCATCTGAGCTAGTATTAGAATGGAGAACATCTAAGCAAGCTCTAAAATGATATGGTATAATTTAGGCCCAAGGTTTCCATGGTGAAGTTGAAGATATGCAGCAATGGCTGACAGACACGGAACGTCAGCTGTTGGCATCAAAACCTGTTGGAGGCGTACCAGAAACAGCAAGAAAGCAGCTTAATACCCATATGGTAAGGATCAGTATTAGAATGCTTTGCAAATTACATTTCGGGACTAACTATCTTTCAAGAGTGTTTATGGTAAATACAGTGCATGTTCTATATATCACAATGTCTGTACAGTATCTTAAAAAAACTTAATAGCCTTCAAAACAACACTTGTTATTTTCAACGTAGGAAAAGTAGTCATTTGGGAGATGCCCAAAACTGAACCATTAATAGTGTTGAGACAGAAATAAAAGAACTTTTGCATCCTTGTTCTCAGAAAGAAAACGAGAAAAGCGTTTACAGATTTTATCAGTGATTCCTAGTCTTTTTTTCCCTCTGTCCTCATAACTACATTTATGCTTTGTCTAAGATAGGAAAATGAATCTAAAAGCAATCCACATTCATTGGACCTTGAATTAAGAGACTTGATTCTTTATTCTTTATCTAACCAAAGCTGACATTAAAATCATCATTAGCAGAGATGTAATAAGGACTACTGGCTCATATAGAGAGTCTGCTTTAATTAGAAGTGGCAAGCTGATCAGGATGCCTGAATTATTCCCTTCATTCCTTTCCTTTCTTTTTAAGAAACGTTCTATGAATTTCTCCACCCCTGTAGAAACATAGACCTTAAAAAGAAGACACTTGAACTTGATATCTTACCTCAAAGGAAGGTGGTTCATAGTGCTCCATTTATATAAAATCATGGTGTGCTGTTAGGCCAGGATATAACCCCAGGCCCGGTGATCTGAACTCCTGACCTCCTGGCTCAGATGTAACAGTTATATTTACTGAACTGTCCTTGAACTCGAATATGCCTGACATGATTTCCATTAGAACGCTGTGTTGTCATAGCTTTAAAAATCAGATTTTATTTTGGAATGGTGATAAAGGTTATTGCCCACCAATGTGAGGCACTTTCTTTTTCTTTTTTTTTTTTTTCCCTCCAAAATTTACCAGTAACTATTTTTGAGAAGGAAAATAATTTACAGTTTTAAAATCAGTTATGACAGGAAACTAGGACAGAACACAGAGATAACCTTGCAATTTTGAACCCATCCCCCCTCCAGTCCTTCTCTTTTTGTCTTAAAGAAAAAAAAGGCAAAAAGCCTTTTTTTTTTTTTATTTTATTTTATTTCCTGTGAGAGTGAGGCATAATCACAATTCCATGGGAGTCAGTGGAGCTTTTTCCATTTAAAGTCAGATCAAGACCAAAAAATTTTCCCTGGAAAGTTCCAGGGTTTTATTTGGTCCGTTCTCTTGCTATGCGAATCAACAAGGCATTTTCTGTACTTACTGCATTTACAGATTGATTAGTTAAAGAATCTTTAGACTGAATATAATATTATAGTTGGAACAAATGTGAATATGTCCCCAGTTATATGTAGTCTATATGTATAATTTCCTAACTCTACATGTACATTTTAACAGGTTGTTGCTATGCTGTGGGCCATCATACACTGCAAGCATTGACTGGTTATCCTTTAATGTATAAAGGATATTAATTAGGATTAATCCTATTAATCCTAATATTTTTATTAATTAAAATTTTTTATTAATTAAAAAATAGGACTTGATTTCAGTTTAGTTAAACCTTGGTGAATCTGTGCAGTTATGTGTAAATTCTCTGAAATGTTGAGGCCTCTTGTCCTGTTGAGTCCAATTTATTGTAAGTTCTAAATTCAAAGTTGCCCCTAAGTGATACAAACCATGTTAATTTGTGACATGAAACCAGAGAAGAAAGTTTTGCGCTATGTTTTGATTTGTTTCTCCTTGGAAATAATGGTATGAACCATCTTCTTGAGTATAAGTTTCTACGGATATGAATAAAAGAGCCCTCAACCATAATCAGTTCGCAAATGGAGTTAAGACTGGACAGCATTTCCAGCTAAGGCAGCTCCAAGAAAACAAAAGATATGAAGAGACATTACAGGACACCATCAGGGAAGGGCCTTAAAAAGAGGCCTCTTTGGCTGACCCGGTGCTGCTCAGACAATTCCTCTGCTTTTCTTAAGAGAATCGTTTTTGTCGGTTCCTCCTTTAAAATAACTTTAATTGCTTCTACCCTCTTAAGAGTGTGACTAGTGCAGAATAAAATACTGTGATGAACCCGTCTTTGACTGAGCTCAGCCCCAGCATTTGGGGTCTCTCCTGCCGTGCCGTGACTCCTGTGCTGCGCTCCCTGTGTTTACTTCTGAGGGTTCTTGTGCTGCAGTAAAGTAAGGTGCCCTGGGGAGTTATGGAAACCAGAAATATTGTAGGGAGGTTGGGAGCAAAGGAGGAAGCAGTCTAGGTGACACCACTTTTCATAGTCCTCAGAAAGGAAGCAAGGAAGCTTTCTGTCCTGTTAAAATCTTACAGCTCATGGTTGAACCTGCTTCCTGCTTTGCTCTCCTCTGTGATCAGGTACAAGTATCTCTTACTTGTACTTACTACTTACCTGTACTGTACAGGTACAGTATCTCTTAGCCCAAAGGAAACGTTGAGTTTGGGCTCTTGTCCTGGGAATCAGAGGCAAAAGTTCTTTTCCTCTGATTTGCAAGCCACTTAGTTCTCATCTCCTGGAAGATGTTCCTCATTTGGGAGTTTGCAGCAACTTCGTTGGTACATTTTGGATGGTGTGTTACAGATTTTGAACATGCACTTTTGAGTCAGAGGGATGCATGGGAGCTCTTGCCACCTCTTCTTTAATTCTTTGTGTGTGTAAAATGTCTTCAGCGCTCTCACCTGGCAAGTGAAGGAAGATACAGACAAAACAAAAGAGAAGGTGTACAATAAAGCAGCCCTCCCAAGTTGTCCCACCAACTTTTGAGGATGTATAGGTTAGGTCTGGGCTTTCAGCGCACTGTATAACGCTGATGCTTTTTGTGTTTCAGCTTTAAACCAACCAAGTTATAGCAAATCTTGTGCAATGAGTCCATAGTACTTTCTTTGCCAAGCACTGGATCTCAGACAAAACATCTGACAGACAATACGGGTTCTCATTTTCTGAAGAATTGGGCTCTTCCTTTGCTCATTTGGCTTTTTATTAATTGCACATGTTTCCTTTATTAGTCTTAATCATACCTGCTAAATGTTGTGGGAGGAATAAATATTACACTAGCATTTGTAAAGAGTATTGAATTTCTACCTGACTGTTTTGTGTGTGTGTGTGTGCTTTCTTTATTTAGGAACTTTGTGCTGCCTTTGAAGCCAAAGAAGAGACATATAAGTGTCTAATGCAGAAAGGCCAGCAGATGCTTGCAAGATGCCCAGAGTCTGCTGAAACAAATGTTGAACAGGACATAAATAACTTAAAAGAAAAATGGGAATCAGTACAAACAAAGCTCAGTGAAAGAAAAGTATGTGTTTTTACATAAAAATAGAAGTGTAAATCATGTATTTAAGGATGTTAATGTTCAGTGCTTTTATGCACACATACTTGCTTGATCTTTTAGATTTAAAATCAATTGTAGAGACAGTTATGCAGAATTCATTGGTATGTTTAGAAAGTAAATAGGATTCAAGTTGATTATCTGTAATTGAAGGGAGGATAGCTGAGAGTGGCACAAGCCTGTTCTATAGAAATGTGTTAACTGATACTGATAATGCTCATTTGGTAGGCCGAGGGCTTTTCTGTTTTTTATTACAGTAATCATAGACATGAGAGAGTGAATAAAATTATTTGATCATTCAAGTTTATCTCCTTCTCAGTACAGAATTGCTGCATTAATTTTCCTAGCTTTTATCCATTTTTTTTCTTAAAATTCCCAAGCGCTTGGCCTTCTGCCACTTACTTCAAGTGACTACCTTCTGTTCTAACGTAGATCAATGATTTCACTGATACACAGCATACGTTTTCTTATTAATAATTTCATTTTGCTTTCATTCCTTCACGAATTATAGTCCCATTTGTTCTACCTCAATCAAACAATGAAGAATATCAGTAATTACAAACAGAGGAACTCTTCCTAGAGCCCTGATATGTATAAAGCACAAATATTTAGCTAACAACTTAGTTATATTTTCAAGTAAGAATGCTGGTTTCTGATATGGTAAGTGTATAATGTAAGAATGTCCAACTAATTAAGACCCAACATGAGCACGTTCTTTCAGGAAGCTGTAAGGTTGGAGCGCTTAGCTATGCCAGCTGAGCCTGAAAATCTGAGCCTGAGTTTGAAAATCTGACTGCTCTTGTATAATCAACAAAAATTCTATACCCAACAGTAGTCTTAGTTCAGGCCACCAAGATGACAATTCGGCCTTATTAAAAAGAGGTGGTCTAGGCAAACTTGTTCTTTGTTTAGTACAAGAGAATAAATTAGATGAGCTCTTTGAGGCTCATCACACTGCACTGCTACCTTAGATTTCTGTGATTTTACTGGTTTCGTATTGAAATGGATAAATCCGTTATGTCCCATTAGGATTAAGTAGTAGATGATGTAATGTTCTAATGTGGAAAATTTTCTCTTGATACTAGGTGCTGTATTTTCTACTCATCTATCATACATAATTTTACTGTTACTCTTCTATCCATCTCCTTTAATACGCTCAAATGTAGGCTGTTATTTTAAAACTCAGAAACTTTGAGTTAGAAATGTGTTTTAAAATGCTAAACTAAAATGGTTTACTTCATGAACTAAAATGGTTTACTTGGCTGAAGCCCCTGCACAATATCAACTGCTATTAAAGTATGACGTATCTTTACAGACCAAACTGGAAGAAGCCCTCAATTTAGCAATGGAGTTCCACAACTCACTTGAAGATTTTGGCAATTGGCTTACTCAGGCTGAGCAAACTCTAACTGCAGCTTCTCAGCCAAGTCTTATCTTGGATACTGTCTTGTTTCAAATTGATGAACACAAGGTATGTAAAGAAACAGATGTATAATGTTTTTCTCCCACTCTGTGGAGATACTTTAACAATGTCCAAATGAACCCTGTAACGCTGGCACTCAGAGAAACATTTAATTTGTCTTAAAATGGCATTTTATAGTCTTTCTCACTACATCATTCTTTATCAGACTGGTTTTTTTAGTGTTTACCCAGTGCTTGAGCAATGTAGTATTTGGAGTAATTTTCTCTCTTTTTTCCAAGGTTTTTGCGACAGAAGTGAATTCTCATCGAGATCAGATCATAGAGCTGGACAAAACTGGAACCCATTTGAAATATTTCAGCCAGAAACAGGATGTTGTCCTTATTAAGAATCAGCTGATTATTGCACAGAGTCGGTGGGAAAAAGTAGTTCAACGCTTAGCTGAAAGGGAAAGAGCTTTGGATGATGCAAGGAAGAGAGCCAAAAAGGTAATCGGACAACAGCTGTTGTACAACTCTTTGAACTTAGCTGTAATTACATCCAGACTTTTGAAGAATATGGTACTTTAAAGCACTTTCAAGTAAGTCCGTGTTTAGTGTAACAGACACCGTTGAGTTAGTGGAGCAATTTCTGTGATTCAATCATAAAGCACTTCATTTGTGAGGTGAAAGCATCATTTTCAACCCAAGCAGTGACTTCTGTCTGCAATACAGGGTAGTCTGAAAGAAGAAAGTTACAGTATGGCTTCCACATGTATATATCGACTGTCCTCAAAAAGAAGCTTCACAGTCGACCCTTCTATTTTAAAGAATGCGATTGAATGCAATGCCTTTTGATAATCTGTGGGAGTATTCCTTTAGTATTTTTTCCTTGAGTTTACGTTGTGCCCTCATTAAGACTCATCACTTCTTCAGTCTCTTGTGTTAGTTACTAGACCAGTATCTTCTGTGTGGTAAGATGCCTCCATTTATTTCCTTAAAAACCTGGAGTTTTTTTTACACAGGTTTTCTCACCAGAGAGCACTCTTGGCTTTTTTCCCTAGATTCCTGTTCCCCTCACTGAGGAACATAAATGATAAGATGCAAAATACATGAGAGGAATGTAATCTGTTTAAATGTCAATAGGAAGTTCTAGCTTATATTTATTCAAATGAACGTGACCATTCAAGATTTTATCATGTTCACAGCTGAACATATTCCCGTGTTCACTACTACTCAGCTCACAGAGTAGGAACTTCTCTGAGCAATAAATTAGCCCATAAGCCAATCAAATGTTATGTATTTTCCAGCAGTTTCTCTTGTGCATTCACAGATACAGCAATGCTGAATACAGTAAGTTATTAATTGAGGACAACAACTATGTATGCAGAGCAGGGAAGGAGTACTGAAGGGTACTGATGTCATGGCCTGATCCACAGCCCTGAATAACAGGGTCCAGGAGCCTTGAGAAGTTTCTGAACCTAGTTCCTTTCATGTGTAGGCAGCCTAGGCAAGAAGAATTTTCAAAAGAGGTGCAGAGGGAGAATCAACCAGCTTAGAAAAATGGAATCCCAAAGGGATGCTGCTTTGTGAAAGCTGGTTGAATCTTTGGTCTTTCCCTGCTTCCTTCCCTGAAGCACTCTCTTTGTTGAGACAGGAAGGAAGATCAAGGATCTGTTCCTTGCCCGTTAAGATAGCATTTGATATAATGAGAGCATTTGTGAGTGTCCCGAAGAAAATCTTGAGCAGTCATCCAGATGGGAGTTTTCCCCAGTGATTTACTGCTGTTGTCCCATATAGGCAATAGCTAAGCCCCATTCTTGCTGCATTTGCTATTCATTACTAAAAATGTAGGCATCAACAGAAGTTACCAATATGTCTTTGAAAGATGCATACTATGTGTGCAGATCATGTACATAAAAGGTTGCTAATTCACTTGGGAGAAGGGAGGCTAAGTCCAGTGGGCACATGGTTGGGCTAGTCCATGTTTGAGAGAGCAGGGAGAAAAACCTCACCAAATATTTTCAAAGTCTGCAGAGTACTTGTTTGGCCTGTAGAGAATGAGTTGGGCTTAATGTTTTCAAACTATTTTATGAATCAGTGAATTTCAGAATCCATGCAAATCTCACTTTCTTGCAGTTCCATGAAGCCTGGCACAAACTTATGGAATGGCTAGAAGAGTCAGAGAAAGCTTTGGACTCAGATCTTGAAATTGCAAATGAACCTGACAAAATAAAGATGCAGCTTGCACAACATAAGGTGAGTCATGAGTGATGAAATACAAAGTGCCCAATGAGATATAAGTAAGTCTGTCAGGTTTGTACCATTCCACCAGCAAAGGAAGTAGATTTGTGGCCTCATTACCATGGAGTGCTTATTAGCATTAAATTAAATGGTGGTGTGCTATAAGTGAGGAGTGGAAAAAAAAGGTCACAGTACCTAATCTTGCACTTGGCCTGGTTGAACTTCATAAGGTTGTCACAGGCCCACCTCTCAGGGCTGTCCAGGTCCCTCTGGATGGCATCCCTTCCCTCCAGTGTGTTGACTGTATCACACAGCTTGGTTGTGTTGGCAAACTTGCTGAGGGTGCACTCAGTCCCACTGTCCATGTCACCAGCAAAGATGTTAAACAGCATCGGTCTCAGTAGCAACCCCTGATGAACGCCGCTCCACTCATCACTGGTCTCCACTTGGACATTGAGCCATTGAACACAACTCTTTTGAGTGTGACCATCCAGCAGGTCACTGCATATTGCGGGCTTTTTTTAGTCTTTAAAACCACAATTTTACCATCTGGTTCATTGGGTTGGGATTTTCCTTTTAGTACTACAGGACCACCTCAAAAGTGAAAAATAGTCTTGTATTTTGATTGGCAGTTGCTTTTTATGTGAAGTGGAAGTATTAGTTAAATCCTCTAGAAAGTACAATGACACCATTAGTAGCAAAGGTTCTTTTTCTTCATGGGATTCAAAATTCCAGGACTAGCTTTCCACAAACACAGTTACTGTGGGTGAAAATGTAAAAATCTCCCTAATTGACCTGGCTTTTCAAATAATCATAATGTAAGAGCTCTGTAGTTGCATCACACACGGAGCAAAAGGGTGGATGGAAGAAGTCTTTACTTCATTTTTACTTTTGCAAAGAGCCTACAATAATATATTGCTGAGGATCAAGTGGGTGAGTGGTAGAATCTTCGGAGACACTGTGTTGCAAGACTTATCTTGGAACAGTTTCATCAGAGACAGAGTATTGAAAGATCATTCATTTTTCTACATTTTGACATACATTTACTTCTACTTTTCATGTCGGTCTTATTGATCTCCGTTTACTCCTATTTTTTCATTCAGCATAATATCCCCAAGGGTTTGCATATCTAATATGACCCTCCCAAAGTAGCATCTGATGATTGCTTTTACCTCTGACAAGTTTTGCGATATATATTAATAATGATTGGTTACTGCATCAGTCTGCTTTATTTTTTTATCATCGCTCAGTTTATATGATGACCTAAGTGTTTTCCTGGTTGATAAACAAAATTCTCCTTTAATATGGGAGAGTTGGCTATTGGTCAAGCAAAAGTAGTTTTACCTATGTTTGCTGTTAAAACTTGTAGATAAAACCTACACTAACATTCTGTTACGCTAACTCTGCAATTTCAGTTTGTTCTGGGATTGCTGCTGTTGCCAGAATTTGAAGTCAGCAATGGGAATTTAGAAAAAAAAAAAATTTCTTGTCTTCTCTGACGCTATCAATCGTTTAATCCTTCCACTTCCCTCTTTTCTTTATATGAAGTTCAAACTCCTCACGAGTACGGTCAATGTGTTGTGACTTTGCTTTCGGGCCCTGAGGTTTGAGTCTCTACTTTTATTCTCCTCCCCTCTTCTGAAATATTAAACTTGGTAATCGCATTTGTTCTTTATACCTACAGCAGTTGTTTTATGAGCCCAAGCTTCCTCGCGTGGGTTGGCAGCCTCATCACTTCTCTCAAACATATCTTTTCTTCAGCTTCTTTTCATATAAAATGCCCGCAGAGAATAGCTACTTGAGTTGCTTGAATCTCATTTCTCATTAAGAAGTGGGATGGAATGTGGTACAGGGACATTAGGATTGAAACTGGCAATTTGGAGGAAAAAGATGAATGTGTGTGAGTGAGGGAGTTCTGTGAACTTTGTGACTTTAAACTTCAAACAACCCCCCCCAAGAAATCAACTCAATTGTTTTTTAATGAGCTGTCAAACCTCCCAACACTGCAATGTCCTTCCTTGTATTTTGAGTCTTTTCCTTCCACTCCCACATATACCCCCCGTGTCTGTCTTTGTCTTTTGTGTCCAGCCTTGAAGGTTTCCTTGCTCCATTTAGTTAACGATTTTGCTATCTGAACTGAATGTGTGCTCTCTCTGTGCTGTAAGCAATAATTTGGACTCGCTCTTTGCCAGTTATTACTGCCAAAAAAAAAGGCCCTGAAAGAGAAAAGCCAAGATAATATGTTTTCTCATATCTAGTGTGTTGCCAGGGACTTTCAGGGGTTATTCATGGTGTGTTTATCAGCAATTTTTTCTCGTTTTTAGAAGTCAGGAATGGAAAAACCCTTACTAGGTCACCCAATCCATTCCTGTGCTAATGCTGAATGTTCCTTACACTACATTTATATGAACCTGGCTAATTTTATCTGTATGTTCCCATCTTCCTTAGAAGGGAGGGAGGTAGTTAATTACTGAGATTTCGTGCATCTTACCTGTCTGCTCCTGGCAGCTTAAATGAAAATCTACTCTCAGTTACACCTCTGTGGAATCGAATGAAAGTAGATACGGTGTAGTGTGTGTAGCCCATCAAAGAATGAATGGGCTGCAACCCTTTGTTCACCGTTACATCTGTTTCTCCTGCATCATTCTTCTATGGAGCGATATCATTTTGTTTTCTTGTGCAAATCGAGTAACACCGTGTATGTAGTGTTAAGTAGTTAATAAACCCCATCAAATGAAAAAGCACAGACATACTGTTTGTATTGAAGGAACTTCTGTAAAAGTTCTTATGTTTTGAAAATTATTTTTATTGTAGTTCTAGCTTGACAAAGGTGTTTGTACTCTTTCTTAAAACCTGTTTCCTTGTTGTTTTATATGAGGAAAATGAAAGTAAGGAAATGGTCAATTAGAAAATAAATGCTGCCTTGTTTTTTCTGATACATTTTGATCCTCAATTCCCTCTGGATCCTGAAATAACTCCAACGTAAGGACACTCCAGTGCAAAATACCGGTCAAGTTTTAAAAAAGGAACCTTGAATCACCCTCGGTAAAGTTGTCATGTTGTCCGCATGGCATAACCCAGTGCCTACCTCTTCAAGACACCTCCATTCCACTTGAGCTTTCCCTGACACATGTCCAAAAAGAAATGATGATTATGTGGACACATGGGGAAGTCGGTGGAAGAGTTGTGAGCTGCCATGGCACAGGTTGGTGCAGACCAGCTTGCCAGTTGGAGGGGAGCAGGCACAGACGTGCGGGCAGTGGCCACGAGGAATCTTTGCCATCTTTACATGCCCTAAGGAATTACTCTAAGTTGTAAGTGGTAATCATTTCCTTGCTGAATTTGATGATACTGAATGTTGCTCTTGAGAACCAGATGAAAATCTGTTTCAGCAAACACTGGGCAAAAACTCTTTTGGCCTAGTATTTTTTGGTGCCCAAAAAAAAAAAAAGAATATTTGATTCCGTGTATAAGATTCCTAAAGCAAACTTGTGATTTATTTTTAACTGATTTCCTGCTAGCAGTACATGAAGGTGTGAAATAAAACACTCAAAGCATTCTTACCACTTAAAAGCTGCTGTGTAGTGCTGGTTTTGTCTTTTGGCAGTGTTCCTTTATTTAATTATTTGCTCTGGGAGTCGGTTAACTCCCCTGCAGTATCAGATGAGCTGTGTTTCTGTGTGCTCCTCTGTGCCTGTGTAAACCTTGCAGAGGCTCTGGGCAGAAGGAGCTGACAGAGATGGCAGGCAGATGCAACTGCTATGTCACTGTCATCTTCCAAAGTCCCTGGATCACAGAAACCTGCTTGGGATCATGAGTTCCAGCCCAAATTGAGTTATTCGGATGTCAACTAGCTGCTTCTTGTGCCTGGATTTGTGAGCTTTTGGCTCACAATTCTTCCCAGTTGTAGTGTGCTTCAATCTTGGGAGGGTTAAATGCTTGTGGTTGGGGGTTTCCCAGCTTGACCATGCTGAGGTAAAACAGAATGACCTTTGTAGCCCTTGGGATGCTCTACACTGGCTTGAAATCTTTGTATGTAAAAATATAGTGTGAAGACTGCTCAGTTCATGGGTCCCAAAGTAGCAGTTCTTTCACATTCTTCTGATGACCAGGCAGCCCCTTTCTGAAACTTAGGAATATTATATTGGGACAGGAATCATTGCTCTCATTGAAGGAAGGAGTTTCCAGAAGTTGTTCCAGCAGGCGTAGAGCTACGTTTCCAGAGAGGAAAAAAGGCAGGGACTCTGCTAGTGTCAAGCCCCATATAATTTAAGGTGCACTGTGGCCCTAGCAGACTAGAAATTTTGCAGCAAGTTTAAAATTTTCTTGCAGCAACACTTAAAATTTCCATTGCAAATAATATGTTGAAGATTAATTAATTGTGGCCTGTAAGCAGCTAATGCTATATGGGTGTTTTCTTTTTCTTCCATATGTGTAGGAATTCCAGAAATCTCTTGGTGCTAAACATTCTGTGTATGATAACACAAGTAGGACTGGACGCTCCTTGAAAACCACCTTGGCTGATGACAATTTGAAACTTGATAATATGCTGAGTGAACTAAGGGATAAGTGGGATACAATTTGTGGAAAATCAGTGGAAAGGTAAATGAAAACCAATCTAATTATTCAACAGATAAGGTAAAAGACTTAGGAGAATTCTTTTGCCTTCTGTTGTGTAAAAGTAAAACCAGAATGACTAGCTTATTTGATAATTAAGAGTGTCAAAGCAATAAAATACTAGAAATGCGTACTTTACTGGTGCTATGAAAGAGGACTGGGGGGAATGGGGGAAGGAATGGTCCCACAATTTAAAAAGGGAAACAATGATTTAAAGCCCTTAGTTGCTCTGATTTTACGCTGAAGATGTTTTCTTGAAGTGTATGAATGCTTAGTTGTCTGTGTGTGTGTTAATTTTTTTTCTCCCCCCCAGACAAAATAAGCTGGAGGAAGCCCTGTTATTTTCAGGACAATTTACTGATGCTCTGCAAGCTCTCATTGACTGGTTGTACAAAGTTGAACCTCAGCTAGCAGAAGATCAGCCAGTGCACGGTGACAGTGATTTAGTGATGAACCTGATCGACAATCACAAGGTAATTCCAAAAATATTCTTTTTTAATTACTAGATTGCTCGCAAGTGTAGCATTTTGATGCTCCCTTTACTTGGCTATTCTGTAATTTTTAGAAACATGGAATAGTTCTGTAACACAGACATGTCATCAACAATGTAAAGCGTTTTAAAACATACGTGGAAGACAACTGTTAGTGACTCATTGACGCCAGTTGGCATTGAGATATTCTGTTTAATGCTGCTATCCTGTGTATTTATGAGTATCATGTCAAAAATCACAAGTGTGCATTTATGAATATGTGTGTGAGGGCAAGAGGTGGCAAAAATTATTTTACTGAAAATCTCTGGGGGAGACAGGGTTTTTTATTTAGTACATCTGCCAACCAAATGCCCTCATCATGACTACAGCAGCATTTCAAACCTGCAGGGCTGCTGTATATTGATGGAGAAAAGTAGTTGCATTCCCATGCAATGCTTAAGTTATGCATGGGAATATACAACTAGATTATCACCCAGGAAGCCTACATTGACAAGCTGCAGTATTTTGTTACCGAAGTTTATGGAGATGGGAGTAAGTAGATGTAGGACTGTGCCTCTGAATCCTGGTTTTTCAGTTCAGTAAGTCAGAAGAAACAGCTGTTGAAGTTACTGGTATTGCAAAGGCTACACACAGTCAGAGCTCTGGAGCCTGAGAGGATTGCGAGGTGAAAATCCCTTTGCTCATCTACTTCCAGTAGAATTCCAGTACCCAAAGATGAGGAGGGTTCAGTGAGGAGGAGATTTTGTCCCTCATTAAAAATAAGTATTTGGAAACATGGGTTGTCTATAAAAAATAATGTGAAATACGCTGGGATTGCTTCTGCAATCCCATTGTACATCACGACTAGGTCATAGTCAGTGGCACAATATACTGTAATTGTCATAGCTACTTTTAAGAGCTTCTTTTATGTAACTGGAGCTTATTCCATCTGCAACTGTGAACATACTCTCACATAAATATATGAATATGTGGCAAGATCTACAGCCTTATAGTCAGACCTCCAGATGGGTTTTTAGTTCTGGTTTCATGATTTTAAACCTTCTCCTGGTTGTTAGCATTTTATCTGATCTTTTCCTGCTGCAGCAATCTTGGGCATTAATCAAGTGTGTCAGATCAATTGCTCTGATAAAGAGTATAAAGCCAGCGTGGCAAGGAGGCTAGATTTCCCATGCATTGCATCAGGATGCGTTCTCAGGATCTGCCTGATGTTTTATCTACCATATTCCGGTTTTATTTGGATAGGATAGAGTGTAAATAGCTTCATGTGGAGTCTAATGAGCAGAACTTGGCATTTTGAGTCACTTTGATGGAGTTATTCTTGATTAAAACTAAACCCGTATTTCGATTTCTTCTTATAACCAGTAGGTTTTTCTGTTTCTCTTTACGTAATTATTCCTTGATGAATTAAACATATCAAATGTATTTGGTGGTGCCTAGGTTTTCCAGAAGGAGCTGGGAAAAAGAACAAGCAGTGTCCAGGCTCTGAAACGCTCTGCCAGAGAGCTGATAGAAGGCAGTCGTGATGACTCTTCCTGGGTCAAAGTCCAAATGCAGGAGCTAAGCACTCGCTGGGAGAAAGTTTGTGCCTTGTCAGTATCCAAGCAAACACGACTGGAACAAGCTCTTCGGCAGGTAAAGGAGTACTAGTGGGGCTACATGTACTTTATGAGAAGCAGAGAAAATATCTTGCCGTCTAGCTGCCAGAAATTTAATTTCATTTTCACTTCACGTCATTCAATTTAATTTAATTTAATTTAATTTAAAATACTAATTTTCTTGCTCATGCATTGCTTACCTTGTCTCCATCCCTTTACCACAGCACATAAATAATGCCTCTTAGCATTTATTATTGCTGTTGTTATTAGTCTATACCACAAATGCAAAGCAAATGTTTCAAAGACCTTACCATCTAAGGAAATCACTGAAGTTAACAGTCAAGCGTGAAGGGTGATTAAGAACTATGCTCCCTTCACAGGAAGCTGGAGATTGCAATCATATTTATGCCCTTTGTGCCTTATTGGAAAGAAGTAAATTTGTGTACTGAAAACTTGTTTACATTGGCACAATTACAGTGCATGGTGAAGTACGTTGCGTGAAAAATGGGTTTGTGCTGAGTGCTCTCAGGAGCTAGAACAGTGTATGTATGGCAGTATTGACTGGTACCGATCCCAAACAAATAGGATGTGCAGCTCTATGAAGGTACACTACCTTGGGCTGATGCTAGGATGGGGCTCCTGCAATAGCGATGTATCCACTGTGTACAAAATTCCGGCCCTGCTTTTCCCAGTGGACCGTGTTTGTCCAGCTCTCTGGTCTCTCAGCAGGCACAATCCCGAGATACCTCAAACACTAGTTGTGTCTGAATATGGCTGTGCCCAAAGGTGGAACTTTGTTTCTCCAGACATAAAAGGGTCAGTGACCAACGAGCTGTCAATTAATTTTGCTTAGCCAGTAATTTAGGCTATGCAGAAAATATAGTTCTCATCTCTCCAGCTGGTCCGTGAAAGCACCTCCTGTGTAATTTGTCAGCATAAAGACATGACATTCTCAACTGAGCTGCAGATACGCTATAAATCAGATGCCTAAAAGCATGAACAGGCTTTTAGGCTTCCTATAATTTTTTAGGAAGCATGAGATATTTTTACAGTTATGAAAATGTAGTACCGTATATCATTGACTTAATGGAAAGTTAATGTGCCAGTACTGCTGCGTGATTAATGACTCCAAATGTGGGCTCAGTCTCCTTGTGTAAGTTGCAGTGTGTCTGTCAGATCCCCTTGTGACTGACCGTGACTTCTTGTATTTTAACAGGCAGAAGAATTCCACTCTGTTGTCCATGTCCTTTTGGCGTGGCAGGCAGAGGCAGAGCAGGCTCTTCGTTGCCATGGGGTCCTTCCAGATGACGAAGAGGCCTTGCTTGCACTGATAGAGCAGCACAAGGTAAGCAAGAAAATGAAGAGCATCCTCTTCCTTCTGATAGGCTGGTTAGAGGGTAGAATAAAGGAAAGGAGGCAAAGTCTATCCCATATAGTCATGTCCAGTGGTTTTTTTGCAACTGTTTCTATAGTGAAGATAGAAATTTAATGGAGTTGACAGTTTGGTGCCCGTACTGGTGTTGGGCTGTTGTTTGAATCCTCTTGGCTTACTAAGAAAATAACGGGCCTTTAGGAAGTTGCTATAAACACATTTAGAGACAGATGCAAACCCCTCTGTGGAATATATGCTGCCGGAAAATTATAACACAGACTGCTACAGTAGCAAAAGTATATGTGTCATCTTAGCACCGTTGAGCAAAACCAGCATATACTTTTCTTTCAAGGTCGTTTTTAAGTGTCAGCAGAATGATGTTGTCATCCATTAACCTTCTGTCATGGTGAAACAGTGTGCTGTCATACTTCACAATGCGTTAGGTACTGAAATACTGCAGTGCCATGGGTACTGCAGATACTAGATTATAGGCCATCAAACTAACTTTGCACTAATGAAATGGGAGAATGCCTGAGGAGCATAGAAGTCATATTTTCACTCTCCAAACAGGAGGTTACAAACATGCACATTTAAGCCCATGCAAAACTCTTCTTGTAGGTGCAGTAGTAATAGTACCAATAATGTAGTGCCCACACTGTTACAGAACAAATTGTAAGAGTAATGGAATTGTTCATCATTGCTCTGAAGAAAGTTATAACAAAACTTAGGAAATTGAGAGTGGAAAAGCATCCTGTTTAAATTGAGTTTGGGAATATTATTACACAGAGGAGTGCGTGCAGCGTATGACTATGTAATGGCTCTTAACTAAGGAGTTTTCAAGGTACTCAGACTGCAGTGTTTTGGAGAGGTTTTCAGATTTAATTTAGGTCCCTGGAAACTGGGTGCTATTCTTTAGCTGGCAGCTGTATGAATGCATCAACATATGCTGACTAATGTTGGCAATAGCAACCTGCTGTCTCCGATGCAATTAAATTTGGCTTTAGCTGCCTTTCCATGTGCTTCATCAGTTCCCTTTTATTTAATTTTTTGCTCTTCTGAATACAGAGAACTATCTGAACAAAATCTTAAGTCCACTGAAATCATTAGAAAAAAACACCTTAAATTTCTACCTCTGCAATGTAGATTGATTAACAAAATATTTCTATACAACAGCTCAGAATTGTGCTGCCAAAGCTGAAGCATAACTTTGAACCTCAAACGAAAGCAAAGTTTGTCTCTGAGAAACCCCATCCAGCTGGGGAGAATAATCTCTAGCTAAAGACAACGAGCCTCCGTGTTAGATGTGGCCATACCATACCTAAATTTTTTTTAGTAGGCTTTAGAAGATGTGCTTCCAACCACGTTTACTTTTTAAAGGCCAAATAATAAAAATACAGAGATTATCAAGCTAAGAAAGATTGTGGCGCTGCTGCCTTAACACTCAACAAGCACATACAGGAAAATCTTCCTCGAATGAGTGGTCTCTTCTCTTAATCTTGTAACACTAGCTTCAGGAAGAGGAAAAAAAAGAGAAATAAAGGGAAATGTAATATATAATATTAGTTTTAAACACCATGTCTGTATTATAATGTTCCAAGATTAATATAAAAAAAAGTATGACTGACATTTATATAAATATGAAATGTATCTTCCTTTTATCACTATGATTCTTGTAAAATAGTTTTAATGCATTTGTATCCAGCTACATTTTGAAAGATTTCTTTAGGACAATATGCTTTATGCCCATTACTGATTTTCTTTTCTTGAATACTGCACATGATTTAATGAATTCTGCTATCTCAGGCAGAGATGTTTCTGTCACTTGCCATCCTCTCTGGGGACTGAGGTGTAGTAGGTTAATGCACTGCATTAGTTAATGAGAAGCATCCCATCTTCTCTCTTATCAATGTGTCTGTATCACTGGACTGCCATAGAGTTTGATTCAATTAGTATCTTTTACTGAGGAAAAGCTAAATACGCTGTATGTAGTTTGTCATAGATTTAGATTTTGAGATACTCTAGTACAGTTGTGCAGGGAAAACAATATTGTTTTCTGTTTTCCTCCTGGCCCTGGCTTATTTTGGTAAGCTCTCACTACAGCCCACCTCAAGTTTTCCAAAACCATTTTGAACTAAATATTGTAAGAACTCATGCGTTCTTATGAGAGAAGGACTGCTATTGTGATTGGGTCTTAGACTCTGACATTAATTTAAGCTTAAGTCAAAATCAGTTAGTGATGAATCTCTTGTAATATACAGCCTACCTATTCCAGGCTTTTAGAACTACACAGAAGGGATTGTTTCTTTTACACTTTTATTTCATAATAGCTTCATATTTACTTTGTAAAGGCACAGGATAATGTCATTATGAAGAGTTTTAGAATCTGTTTTTACAATGCTTTGGTGATTTTGAATTTTCTAGGATCTGACTTGGCTGATCTTTAATTTCTGGGATCCAAAATAGCCCTTTGTGGATGGAGAGAGGAAGAGTTTAACTTTGAGACACGGTTCCATTTTGTAGCCCAATTAAAGATGTTAAAATATAACAAAGAATTCCACTAGGCACTGGGAGATGTTGGCAGTTCCAGTTAAGGGTGCTTACAAAGAGACACAGACACAACATCTACATGTAACAAAAAAGGCAGAATAGTAAAACCATTATAGTAATAATAATTAAAACAAAGAAATGCAAACTGTAGAAAAGATGGGACAAGTCCTTCAGGTTTTTTGTTGTTTCCATTCTGCACCCAGTTCTGGTCCTGCCACCCTTTCCTCTGCTGGACTCCCTGGGAGCATCAACGGCTATGAGTTCAGACATCTAAAGCTGTAAACATCCTTCTGCTTTTACAAGATTTTTCCCACATGGCAGCGCCTCTGAAAACAGCTGGTTAATTAGCAGTCTCTGTCCCTCTGCTTGCTGTGTCTCTCCCTCAGCTGCTGAGTTTTCACATTTGTGTTAGTTTAGTATAGCTGCTCCTGAAGTCCTCTATCATCTTGTCTGAGCATGTAATTATACATGGACGTTTCCAGCCTCTGCTAGGAGTTTGGTAGTTTATTATGAAGAATTACTGTAACTGACAGACAATCCAAGTCAGCTGAAATGTTGCCAATAATGATTCTAACCATCATATAGTTGATGTACAGCACTTCTAAAATCCTATGATTTTCCTTCTTTTTTTTTAACAAGGGCATGTGTCTTTCAAGTATTTACAATATGGTGGGCTTTTAAGGAGTGGCAAACTGGGATAAAGATTTTAGAGCTTCATTTAGTACTTTATGTGGAATAGGGTTTTTAGACATTCTTAACTTTTCTCAGACAAATTAAACTTGCTTCTTGGAAGTTGAACCTCTTTGCACGACGGAGAGGCTTGCGACCTTCCCAGACTATGCACTCAAATTTCTCTTGCAAATTTTGTCAACATCTAATTGAAATTATTACCTGTGGTTTAGGAATTTATGAAGAAAATGGAAGAAAAAAAGGCAGAAGTGAATAAAGCAACAGGTATGGGAGAAGCTATCCTAGCTATCTGCCATCCGGACTCCATCACCACCATTAAGAACTGGATAACGATCATCAGAGCCAGGTTTGAAGAGGTCAGTATATGTCAAGCCATCTTCATTGCAACAGTCTGTCTTCGATTGAAACACAGCTGACAACTAACATGGTCGTTACACTGGGAGGAAATGATCCAGCTGTTGAGAACTAAACATTTTAAATACCCACAGTGATGTATGTGAATACCAGCTATGCTTCCCTAGGTTTTATTTTAAAACTTACAGGGCTTTAAGAACTAAAGCAGATGGTCAGGCTTCTTTGTTTGTATGTATTAAAGAAAATACTGCCTGACACTTCCCATGTGAAAGTAAAAGTTGCAAAGCAAAGAAAATGCACAGCAAACTTGAAGCATTTTCTAATTGCATTAGGGAGGATTTCAGTCCAATATATTCCTGATCTAGAAGATTTCCAAATGATTAAAGTGGCTACAGGTAGGTCTCTGAGGGTGTACCACACTCTCAGCTGCTAAGGTGGTATTTTCATTGTACATTAAGTTTAAAGAAAAACAAAATACTGGTTTTAGCAAAGTATGGCTTCGGGAATGCCCAGGAGGAAGACGGTCACTAAATTCTCAGTGATTCACTAACTTACAGATATTGTTTAATAAAGTTCTTAATATGTTGCCTGAATTTCCTAATTACTGCATTTAACAGCACTTAAATCATGAACATCTATGGAAAAAATGTGGTGTTGAACTGGGAATTCTAGTCAGCTAGCACCTTTAGTGATCAGCCACTGTATCTAGCACATTGATAATCACACATCACTAGGGCTGGGAGGAAGCTCTGGGTTTACAGTTAGCAGAGCAATTTTAAATGCTTTTTAAAGTATTTCACATGTGCACATACTCATGCATTGATTCTTTTACCAAGGTCTTAGTATGGGCTAAACAACATCAACAGAGACTGGCAGGAGCTCTGGCTGGACTTATCGCTAACCAGGAATTGCTGGAAGCCTTGCTGTCCTGGTTGCAGTGGGCTGAGACTACACTTACTGAAAAAGATAAAGAGGTTATCCCCCAGGAGATCGACGAGGTTAAAGCACTTATAGCGGAACATCAGGTAAGGCATGTTAAGTGACACGTGTCCCGCACATTCCACAAATAGTGCTCTGTCTCAGCTGGGCTTCGTAATCAATTGTGGATCTCCTTAGCTCTTTCCTCTCCTAATAATTGAATCCCTTTTCAGATACTCAGTTGTGTGTTTTGTATGTATACAATGTGTGTGTAGTTTATTGAGGTTAAAAAAATAAAAATAAAAAATTCAGTGCCACATTGTTCTAAAAGCAAGCCTTACAACTCCCCATAAGAACAAGGACAATAATAAAAAAAACTCCACATGAAATACATGATAGTGCTACTGCCTTAGAACTAGTGTTACAGTGTGGCTTTACTGATTTGATTTCAAAAACATCTTTATGAAGTGCCAGAGGGAGCTGCTGATGCAGTGAATGCCCACAGGCTTACCCCAGCTTACACATCAGAGCTGTCTCACTTCTCTTAACTGCAGTCTGGACAGCGAGGAACACCTGAGTACTAAGAGTCAAAATTCTGTTGTACGTCACCTCACCATACACAGTTAATAAAGGAGTTTGACAGACTGTTTTCTAGATTTAACCTTCCTTTAACAGCCAGGCCATAGTGGTCTTAAAGCTTATAGTGCCTATTTTTCTTACCTACAAAACCTTTATCTGTGTCTTTTTTTGTGAGGCTGGCATTGTAAGAGTCTTTCTGTGCAATTCTTGTAACTTGGGTCTTTTGCTATTGTGTGGTTTTCTTTCCTGTGGTCACTTTTGTGTATTGTTAATTAAAACCACCTCTATCTGATTGCAGACATTTGTGGAGGAAATGACCAGAAAACAACCTGATGTGGATAAATTTACAAAGACCTATAAAAGAAAGGCACTTGAACCCACTCCTGTACAATCTCATATTCCTGTCCTTGATAAGGGGAGAGCGGGAAGTAAGTTATGAAATATTTTGGGACAGGTCACACACACCATTGCTCAATCTATAAAGATAACAGACTACTAATAGTGAAACAGTGAAATTCTTTTTGATTTCTCTAATTATCTGTCATTTTTCATTGTGAGGAAATTTCTCGTAGCAGACTTGTATTTTTAAATTTTGTCCTGTACATCTTGAATAGCTATTTTTAAAGCGTGCAGCCTTTCATGTGCTGTTAAACTTCCAAGAGTGTGCACTTGCTGAATCTTTGCAAATCTACCGTTACCTGAAAGTGTGAGCAACTTCTTTTACACAAAGATTTAGAGGCAAAATTTGCTCTTACTGTCTACGAGATGATATGGATCCAATTAGAAAGTGTGTTCAGTGACGTTCAATGGAAAGTGAATCATCAAGTGAGGAAATTGCTTTTTGTATTTTTAGATGTACTCACCCATCGTACTTTATACTTACCCATACATGGAACCTGCTTCAAAAATCAGGTTGTTTACTTTGCAACTCTCTTGAGAGATTTGCAAAGATTTTATTTAACCTGTGCAGCTTCGCTAGTGCAGCCACTACTGCCTGCTTCTGGCTAGACAGAAGATACTTTAACCACCATGTGGTCCTTCCCCAGCGATGGTAAAAAATAAAAACAAAAAATCCCATTAGATGGAACCATATCAAGGTGTGGGCTCATTATTTGGGACAGGAAGGCATAGTTTTAGGAAGGTCAAGTACCCTTCATGTGAATGTTTGGTTTGTTTGAACTGGGTGAGACTTACACATTTTATTATGTTTTAACAGGAAAGCGTTCCCCGACACCAGGCATCTATCTGTCAGCAGCCCCCACGCAAATCGAAACCAAGAACCCACGGGTAAACCTTCTAGTCAGCAAATGGCAGCAAGTCTGGCTTCTGGCCTTGGAAAGGAGAAGAAAACTTAATGATGCTTTGGACAGACTTGAAGAGGTCAGAAAAGGAATATACATACCTGTTGCATAATTTTGTTTACCCTAGGTTAAATTGTAAATACTGTAAACAGCTTCGTTATTTGTTGTATTCTATGTATGGTAACAGCTAACTGAAAGCATCGTGACACACATGCTTTAAAAACTGTCATTCTCATTTTAAATACGAAGAGTATTAAGATGTTTAAAATGTTTATACAGGTCCTCAAAGAACCAATTATTGAAAAGAACGCATGTGGTATCTCTGACATAGATTTTCTAGATTGATTGATTTCAACTGAAAAAGTTCTTTCTCTTTTTTATTAAGCTGAGAGAATTTGCCAACTTTGATTTTGATATTTGGAGGAAAAAATACATGCGATGGATGAACCATAAGAAGTCTCGTGTGATGGACTTCTTTAGGAGGATTGATAAAGATCAGGATGGAAAGATAACAAGGCAGGAATTTATTGATGGAATTCTTTCTTCAAGTAAGTTTTAAAATTTAACTTACTGTCAAACTTGGAACAAACATCTTATGAAGTCTTACTGTCTCTGTGGTGTACCCTATGCAGCTTATTGTGCTAGAAGGTCACAGATTTCCCTTTTGGAATCAATAATTATGATTAATCTAAACTATAATTATTTTACTTTCAAGTATTTCTAGATTGTGGGAACTCTTTCTAGTTGTTTTGCGTTGTGAATCGAATTACAAATGTTAAATTTATATTATTGGCTAATTAATAGTTTACTGGACTACAGTACACTAGCCACTTCAACAGTTACATTTCATTGAGTAGTCAGAATAGTAAATCGTACCTTAAAAAAACCTATAGATAATTTTCAAAATCATATGATCATATGATTCTTATTAAAGAACTTACACGGAATAGTTTCAGTTACAGAAGGCAACCATGTAATTTCTAAACCAGTGTTTCCACAAACCATAACCATGTTCATACACCTGCATAATAAGGATCGAAATGTCAAGCAATCAGACTAGGAAGGGACTTTTCCTAGCTTTCTGGATGGATTGGTGTTCCTTAGGTATGCACAGTTGGTGGTAACGTAAGCCTTCCACATCGTGGCTGTACGTGATCACGTTTCCCTTCAGCGACTGACTGGTAACAGATAAGGGCCTACTACCTCAAATAATCCTTTATCTTCAGATTATAGAGACTTTTGCTTTGAGTAGTGAAGGTTCAGAATTGGGCTGCTTTTAGTATCTCACGTTAAAGTTATTCAGTAGGAGAATATTGTAGTGTATAGTTTTTCCCCCTGCTTTAGGAAATGCAGTAATATATATTTGGGCATCGTTGTTTTGCATGTATTGACAGAAGTCGATGAAAAAACCCCGATACCACCAAGAGGTGGTATCACTCATTTTACTCAGTTGGTATCAACTTGTTATAACTGCTAAATACTCATGGTTTAATCCCTGGTCACTGTCTTGAAATTTTCTTTGACCATTTCATAGAGAATCTGTTTTAATATGTTAATCTGGTTAATATTCTGCTGCTGTCAACTTGATCTAAAGAAGGATTTCACAAAACATTGTGCATGTTTCTGCAGTGGGAAGGCCTTGCATTCCAGATTTAATTAGCAGTGAAATTCTTGCTTGACCTTTCCTCACTAACAATTTATCTTGTTAATCTGTGGTATTTTATGCACTTTGAAGGTCAAAATGTTAAAAAAAATTACATATATCTTACAGTTTAATTTGCGCCCTTGCTTCTGTGTCTCTCTTCAAGCCACAATGTGATATTCATTTTAATCCAATATCTAGGTAACATTGGAGATCCAGATGGGTTTTTTTTCAGAAAAATTCCTTCACTCTTTTGAATGTCCCTGGGTTTTTTTGTAAGCTTTGTCTGTCACCTAGTGCCTAAAAAACCTTAAATGTATGTGATAAAGCCTTTCATTGTAATGGCATTGAAAAGCCAAAAAATGTAGCTTTTGTTGTTGTCTTTGTCTTACAGAATTCCCAACAAGCCGACTTGAAATGAGTGCTGTTGCAGACATTTTTGATAGAGATGGTGATGGATATATTGACTATTATGAATTTGTAGCAGCTCTTCATCCAAACAAGGATGCATACAAGCCTCTCACAGATGCTGACAAAATTGAAGATGAGGTACATTCTCTGTTTTCTTAGATTGCACTCTATTCTACTCGGGTCATGTTCTTTAATAATTAATTTTATTTTCACTCCTGTATAATTTGAAGTTTACCAGTCACATAAATATTTAGAAATGTGGTATTTGCAGTAAAGTAATCATGCAGTTGTGGTTTTTTGCAGGTTACAAGGCAGGTAGCTAAATGTAAATGTGCAAAGCGATTTCAAGTGGAACAGATTGGGGATAACAAGTACAGGGTAAGTCCTCTGAAGACCTTCTTAGTTCTTTCAGATTAAAGATTCTCTGTATGACATGGTTATGCAAAGAATTAGGCTATATTAATTTACAGGAATTTTGTATGACAATTATATATTTTCTTACTTTGCACTTGTCTAAATTTTGTGGTTTTTTTCTTGTTAGAACATACAGGCTAAAAATAAGGGAAAATGCTGCTGCTTGTATTTATTTTCACTGAAACTACTGAAACTGTTTTCAATATATGGGAACTTTCAAAAGCTAACTGCATGCATACATACATACGCCCATGCATACATGCATACAACAGCTCCTTAAAAGCCAATATTTTTGCCTGGGTACCCGAAGTGTTTAAACCATAGCTGGTTTTCTATTAGTTTTGTAAAAACAGTAGTATTTTCCTATGGTATTATGTTGTACTTTAAAAATCTTTTACCAAAGTGCATTCAGTCGCTTTTGTCCTCCCTTGTCATTTTATCGGAGCGCACTGTTCTTTCTGAAGAAGTACAAGAAATATGTTAGATATCTGCAGAACGCTTTTAGATCACAGAAAAATAAATATCGCATTGTAGGGAAAGATCTGCTACCCCTAGATTCAATAACCAGAACAATTTCAGATGAAATACGCAGTATTTGGCTAAGAGAGTTTACTAAATACTTGTAGATGATTTTAAGAGATCACAAAAACAGCAATGGGAAGGAAACAAAGGCCTTGAATATTTTCCAATATTCAGTCTCCAGATGGCTAGCTGCCTGCTCGTCTCTGAAGTAGATACTTTATTTAGAATGTCTAATGTGTTAGTTTGCATGTGTTCTAGAGTCATATAGAGAATTTCCTGTAAACTAATCGTGTCTTTCTTCCATTTTTCATTTCTTATCAGTTCTTCCTGGGAAATCAGGTATAAACCAGTGGAATGTGTTATGACGTTTCTTTCTTTTTTTTCCTTTTTTCCTCCCCCCTTTCTTTCTAATGCATAGTGATTTAAGCTTGCAATGGTCAGTCTTCTTGCCATTCTTTCATCTTCAGCTAATTCATTGCTGATCAGCTGCAGTATTTCTTTAAATGCTATGGAATATTCATTGTCTCAGGGTGCCTCCTCTTCAGTCCCTCACCTGCTTTCTTTGGCCATTTTCCTCATTAAGGAGATTACTTTTGAAGGAACCAGATAATGATCAGCAGCAATTCCCATAGTAAAAAATCGTGAGCATTTAAACTGCAATTTTAGAATTACTGTTATTTTACCAGTTTTCAGTTTTGTAGTGGAATGCTTCAAAATTCTGTGTTGCCTTTTTTTAGGCTATCAGATTAAAGGCTAATTGCAGTAAACACAGATCCTAGTCTTGTATTGCTTATTAATTGCAAATTAGGAAAAAAATTTTCCAAAAAAAAAAAAAATCCCTGTGCAGTCAAGCAGACTGATTAAGAACCTGATTGTTGGTATTTTATATACTAACGTGCTGAATCATAAAAAACATATTTTGGAAATAGGCAAATTAAACATGCTGTTCCAGTTTAGACTATCCCTCTCCCAAAGTGTTTTCAAAAGAGCTATGACAGGTCTATAATGTATTCGAGCTGTGTTTAAGAATATTTTTTGTCGGTTGGGTCATCAGCGAGTCGTACTGCAGTGGCACAGGGAGGATACACTACCCAGTGCTCACTTACTCCTGTGGTACATACTGACACACAGCTTCTTAAATTGTTAAATCATGCTTGCCTGGTAAGAATGGAAATACTTTACACAAACCGGATACCGTTAGTATCTTTTTCATGCTCTTACAAAGGCAATAATACGTATAATCCATGCTGGAAATGCTGGTGTTAGCAGCATTAGGCATTTTAAATCTTGAGATGCTGAAAATGTAGATGGATTCTTATTTATTGGCAAAGTCTGTTAAGTACAGAAGAATGCACGAAGAGCAGTGGATAATCTTACCATATGCCTCAAGGAATATATTTAAGTAATAATTTAAAGTGTTTTCCACATATCTAGAACAAGCCTCTATTTCAAAAAGACTATTTGAAATTATGTTCATCCTCTTATCTGCCATCTGTACTTCCAGATCTGGGAAAAATGCAGCATTTTTTGAGAGCATCCAACTCTTAACTGGTGCAGAACAGGATCCTGGTAAAAATCACCTCCAGCAAGTTGACTGAGGCTTCTTTAGTGACAGTGATGTTATATGGCTATTGTCAAGAACAGGCCTTTTTGTAGCTCAAACTAGACATCCTTTACATTTTTGTTTTTTACCTCTGATGATTTGAAACAATGGTAAATACTGTTAAAGGAAAGTTGGTATCCAGGCTATTTTAAGAAGGAAATGAACCAAGTTACCATTAGGAAAAATGCCTTGGTAGATACCTGTGTTATTTTCCAGGAGCCACAGTGCCTCAATTAACCACGGCCTAGGTAGGCAGTTTCCAAAGGATACTGTGTCTGACCCTTGGTATAGCTGCCTGATGGAGTCTAACCGAAGAATTAAGTTGGAATGGGGAGAAAACAAATAAAAGAAAAAAGATAGTATCTTTAGAACCTCTAGAAAAAAATCTCTATAGAAACAAGCCAATGAAAATAAACAGCATCAATTTGGATGCCATTTCTTTTATTAACTTTTATCTACATATGTAAAATGGCTCTTTGTTCAGCACATATTGAATGCATTATTAAAAAGCCCTTAAAAACAATGCTCATGTGAATGTTCTTACTTGTAACAAAAAAAATTATAGAATTAAGCAGCAAGGTTTGCTTTTGTTTGGTTCCTAAAAGTAATATTCCTTTAAACTTACTCTCTCTTCTTGGCTTAAGTAGTACCAAGCAACTAAAGTAATTTAACAAGTAGGGAGCACGTTTGTGTGGTTTGCATTTAAAGCATTTCAGTCCCCTCACTGGAGCAAGTAGGTACAGTTGAACTATGGCCAGCCTTCTCCAAGGGTGAAAGATTGTCCCAAAGAGCTGTATTTGACTCCCAATGGTTTCAATGAGTGCTCTGCATGTTCACATGTGAAAGCACTACACTTGGCCTGATGATCTATCAAAATAAGTATTTTAGTGACATTGGCTAAGAAGTACTGAATTCTTCTGGTTAGTTTTCATGAGATCGTGGGGTCAACATTTTGGTCATGTTTTCTTTGATCCGGATTTGAACAGAGATACTGCATACAGGTTTTGTTATACAGGTTTCAAGAGCAAAACATATGTTAGGCCTGCCATCAGCCCAAAGGAAGAGTGGGCTACTACAAGAATTCATTTGAAACAGGTTTTTGTGCATATCTGAATTGTGAAGAACCTTGGTGCGTGGAGGAGTGACAAACAGTTTATAGCAAAGGAAAATAATTATAGCTATCTATCATTCACTGTTTCTTTAATGTTCCCTTCCCGCCACACGCCTCGCAATAGGTGAGCAGTGTCAACGCTATACCTGAAAATATCCCTATGAATCAATCAATCGATAGAACTGTGCAATGTGTTGCACAGTTGATTCTCCAGCCCATATACTGATCATTTAAAGCGATGCTGCCTTCTTTTCAGCTGACATCATTAAAATCTAGACTGTTGCAGAAGATGTTAGTGGTAAAATAATGCAAATAGGTCTTCATTAATTTGCACAAACGCACATCGTAACCAATTAAATAATGTGTTACTAATTTTGCTACCTTTATGAGCTCAGACATTTCAGAATCAAGCATAAAATTAAACCTGAGATTCTTTCTTACCGTCCTGCCATCTTCTTGGATTAATGCAACGGCATCTTATTTGAAATCTTAACAGCTTTAATAATCTGCATAAATAAATATGATTTTTTTTAGCATTTACTAATAATTAAATATTAAAATAAATTTTTTTAAGTGTCTGATTTTTAACCTATCAGCATTGAACTGCATCTGAACAACTGAGAACCTGAGACTGTTGTTTGGTTTTTATTGCAGTTTGGTGACTCTCAGCAGCTACGCCTTGTTCGTATCCTAAGAAGTACCGTCATGGTTCGTGTTGGAGGTGGCTGGATGGCACTTGATGAGTTCTTAGTGAAAAATGATCCTTGCAGGGGTATGTAACACCACTGTTAAAATGGGCATGCAGATAACTATTTGGATATAGTTACCATTTGTTGTCTCAAGATGGAGATGGAATTGCATAAAATGCCAGTTCTGTAAACATCATCTCACTAAATGTCACATAATGATCTGTTTTTGTAAACTTTAAATCCCATGGTAAAGATCCTCTTCATTAGCATTGATATGTAGAATAACTGTGGTGTCTTCTGCACAGTTTCTCCAGCGTTAGAGTGGTGTAATTAAGAATTGAACTTAGCCCAGATGGAGTTTATGGCATGTAAGCTGCTTGTATGACTTGGCAGAAATAGCACACAGAAATGTCCAATAAAGCCTTCTCGGCAAGAGAGAAGTTTTAAGGCAATAAATCAAAATAAGGCAATTGAATCAAAGAGTAACAATGACAACACAAAAAAAATTCTCTGGCCAGTGGCTGCGCCCAGGCTTTCAGGCTCTGTCTGTGTAGCCCTGTCTTTTCATTGGCATCCTCCCCAGAACCACTTTGTGGAGCCCTGAGCCTTGTACAAAGCAAGTGGAAAACGCTCCGGTCAGGAGGACTTTGTGCTGTGGGGAAGCAGGGAGCGCTCTGTCACCGTGCCCTCCAGGGCTTTGTATCAAGTGCATTGTTTTATCAGTACACAGCAACGTAATGACATCTTAGTTTGTCAGAAAGCCTACTTCTGTAGTGGGAAAGTACACTCTGTCTGGCATCGTTCTTGGAGGAACAGTTGGAGATAGGAAAGAAGCCATTTGTGAAAGGAGCGGGAGATACAAGCCAAATAATAGCCAGAGTAGTAAAGTTGCAGAAAGTATAATAATGACTGTATTCAGAGTGAGCTGACGTTCTGTAACTAGCTAATTCTGTCCTATTAACCAGCAGCGTTAAGTTTACTGCGTTTTTTACCTTCCAGGAGTTCCATAGAATCATAATCAATATTGTAATAGTGCAAGAACAGCACAGGGGAGTTTAGGAGAGGCCAGTGAGGCAGTGAAGGCAGAGACATCAAGTGTCCTGTAGACCTTACCCCAATGTCAGCTATCTCACACAACTTCTACTTTGGGACCAAGATTTCTAAACAGTTTGGCACAGACTTTGAGAGGGTGAAGAGCTTGTATTCGTAGCAATTGTCATGCTAAGTCAAGGATGTTAAATCCAAAAAGGAGCTACCACAAAACCCCATAAGGGCTGACAGTGTGCCACTAAGACCTAGAAACCTTTGTCAACAAGCTTAAAAGGTACCCATGAAACTTCTTACTATAGTATCATAGCAGAGCTGTCATAAACTTGTGATGATACCTCTGAGTTTTTCAGCAGTGTTAAAAATAGTCCTTTTGCTTACCAACATATTGCATATATTGTTTACTGAAGAAATGTAGCAGTAATGTTACGTTTATTGGTGTTGGACCACAGGTCTAACTGAAATTTAGCACCTGATTCTGCACCTGCTGCTATAGGAAAGTCATTTATGCCTGCAGAGCCATCCTTACTTCATAGCTTTCTACTCCCACTCCTCAAAAGTGCACAGTAGCTGAAAACGAAACGTGCCTCAAAATACCTGACTTCATTGAAGGGTTAACTTAGTTAGTTTTGATATATCCCAAACATTTTTCTCAGGCCTATTGACAGGTAGACTGTTGCAATTCCTACTTGGGTTGACTCTGCAAGATACAATACTTAATAACTATCTAATTAATTTAGTGGAATTCCTTATTACTGTCCTCAGATTAAGAATCCTTTGGAACTTTATCCCCTCTTCTTTAATAAACCTTGGATCCTATATATCTCTGTAGTATTTTCTGTAGTGCTTTATCCCTTTTTTGTGGGAAATACATGAGCAGATGAGTAAGTCAGCACAGTGGGTCTGAAGGAATACTGATCTCTATATAATCACCCAGACGCTGGACGTTGTGCATTGGTACCTAATCCTAGTCCTGTTGAAGTCAGCGATGCAGAGTAGTCATTCATGGCAGTGGTGCAGGTTCAGACTTTTCCTTAAGCAAATCTGCATTTCCACCAAGGGCTTCTCATGTATTCAGATACATCATCTTTCAAAGAACTGTTGTCATAAACAGCTTTAAAAGTAATGGACCTAGTCATATAAATAATTTTAGCTTATATTACTTCTTTATGTCAGCAGATAAATACCGTTACACAAGTATACTTGGGACTGCAGCTGAGTCTGTCCAAGCGCTGTTTCCTTTTTGCCTAGGAGACCTTTGAGAACTCACCTCAGAGCACTTAGAGACAGCTTTTGCTCTGAGTCCTGTCTTTTGGCCTGGTGCTCTGAGTCTCTTGCATATGCAGCTGCTGTACTTGATTTCTTCTCCTGCTAACGATTTTCTTTAATGTGACCCATGTCCTGTGTCATTTTTTCTAGTTCATCATCACGGGAGTAAAATGTTACGTTCGGAATCAAACTCTTCAATTACCACTCAGCCTACTATAGGTTGGCAAACCCCTCTCTTTGTCTCCTCCTCCTCCTCTTCTCCTCTCTCTTCATTTCCCTCCCACTTTATTAAAATATATACTTTTAACAATATGCTATACCCATCACATTTAGCTTAATGTGTTCCTACATGGGCTGGTGCTTTGCAAGCTAATTTTTTTTGACACGCTTTAAGAGTATTTCAAAAACAATTGTCACTCACACCGACACAGTTAAATGCTAACATGTCTTGCATTTATTCATGCGGAACATTCTCTCATATGTGTGTTTGTATGTGTGTGTGAGTGCTTAGCCACCAATTACCTCATCATAGTTTGGATTTTATGTTCATCATTGCATGTTGCCAAACTACATCACTTCAGAGTTTTGAATAAATATATTTGCTGCTTTCCTGTAATTTGTACTTAGCAATTTCTTCTGGAACATCCAATCAAGTATTATTTATTATGAATAGCTGTAGAGTTAGCAAAACTGCTCGTCAGGTTGTGTTTATGTATTAATAGTTGATTGATTAACAGTGATTTAGCACGTTGAGCATTCCATTATCACGCTGACTTCCTTTGACAGTGGTTCATTCCTGCTGGCATAAAGTATTAGAATAAGCGAGTTCTGCACATAACTCTTCTGTGTCCAAAATAAATGCATTACAATGTAATGCATTTTATTTATTGTTAAAATATGTTGGAGTTGGCATGGCAAAAATGACAATAAACAGCCTTGTGACAATTTTCATATTTGACTAAATCAACACCTTTCTTTGCTGCAGCTAAAGGGAGGACAAATGTGGAGCTGCGTGAAAAGTTCATTTTGGCAGATGGTGCTAGTCAAAGCATGGCAGCTTTCCGACCACGGGGCCGCAGGTCACGACCCTCTTCAAGGGGTGCTTCTCCCAACAGATCTACTTCTCTGTCAAGTCAAGCTGGCCAGGCAGCCGCCCCACAAGCAGTTGCTACAAGTACACCAAAGGTAAGCAGAAATGTACGTAACTGCACTGGTTAACAAATGGGGTATAGGTTAGTTTTGTTTTTTTTTCCCTTGCTCCAGCAATATTGGTGCTTTCCCTAGCTGACAGGGAAGAAGTATCTCAATTTTATTTCATAGTCTAGAGAGAATCTGAGGAGTCTCTTCAGTGTATTTCCTCTACTGTTTGTCTGCAACATGGGAATAGAAGACTTCTTTACATTTAAGGTGCTGCATGAGCTAACTGGCAATTTGGGAATTGCTCTGAAAGAGCAATGAACCTCTCCTTTTCATTTAAAAAATAAGCTCTGCCATCTCTTCGTTTCAGAACATTTGTCATCAACTCTTTCTGCTTAGTTTTTATTTCTACTATGACATTTGGTCTCCTTGTGAAAGCCTGGATATCCTTCTCCGTGACATTGTTTTCCATCTACTGTCCTTCATATTTTGATTTACCATTGTTTCATACAGACACCCCATCATTTAACACGCAACTATAGTAAACCATGGTTGACAAACAGCAAAACGTCAACTCCTTCTAAGCCACCAGAATCCTCAGACTATCAAGGGTCATCTGCAGAGGTACAGTAAGGACAGAGATTCTAGTCTAATGACCTTCCTTCACTAAAACTGTCACTTCACTAACAGCCACTAGAGTTACAGTGCTTCAGAGCTGCAACATCCTTGGCATATTAATGCATTGTGTTTATTTTAGACCTTTGTCAAATTATTTCTTTCCTTTTTTTTTCCCCCAAGTCTTTTTTTTTGATGTTCTGTTTGTTACGGTTTTCGACTTTTAGGTAAACTCAGCCTCAACGAACTTAAGTTTAAAGTGCAAATGGTTAATAAATCATAACACTATGCAATGAACGGGATGAGCAAATGTGGAAAATTACTTTTTCTTTTTAATAAAGCAGTTTATATACTTTGCAGTATATAAAATTCTTTTCTGTATGTATTTTTAATATATATACTTCTATATATTTTTTAATATATACTTCTCTATATATATTTCTTACATATATATATCTTCCCTAAAATGGTTTACTTTAAGTTCATAATGTACTGTAATATTCATGAACTGCAGGAAGGAGATTAATAAATTACGATCTCCAGTGCAAAACCACTAAATAAAGAAATACCCAGTCACAGCGAAGAAGATGGCACAAAAGACTGACTGTGATACAGAAATCTTTCCAATAACCAAAAGTTTCGTTTCGGGGGGTAGTGACCAATCATTGCTCTAATAAGATAGCTATTTGATGACCTAACAGGAAACGAGCTTTGGTCTTATTTCCAGCCCGTGACTTACATAGAAACTACTAGTATAGCAATTAGGATTTTGTTGGCAATCAAGCTGTATGACCAGAATTTGAATGGGCTTGGGCCCAGAGTGTCTCCTCTCGTGTCATTACAGTCAGTGAAAAGATTGCAGCTGGATCAGGCTGTGAATTGACTTGTCACTTGTAAGAGTTACTCCTGCCCTGGGTTAGATGGAAGGCTCGGTGAGGGGGAGCTTCCGCTACCGTCACCTCTGTTTGTATCTGCTTTTGGTGCCTGTTGCTATTCATGCGACACCTTCGGTGCTAAGTTTATGTGACTTCAGCGGGGCTTTGCTCAAAGGTGCATAACGAACTTTCCACTCCCTCCTCTTGTGCGCGCGGGTGCGTTACTGGTGCACACTGCAGGCATGTGTATACAGCACTTGAAGCACACGGGGCCGTTGCTTAGAGTGACTAACAATAGCGCAAAGTTGAGTCAGTTGTCAGTCTCTAATATATTTCTGTATTTTCTTTCATCTCTTAGCTGGTAACTGAATTGTGAAGATTAATTGATGGTACTTTAAACGGTTTGTATGGCATGGAAAGGTGGTGTTTTCATTGAATTACAATGAAGTGAAAACAGATGGCATTGATTTCAAATGGGGGTACTGTATTTCTCACCTGCTTTTTCAACTGCCAGCAGTTTCAGCGAGTTTCTTTTATATAAGCCACCATGGTTTAAGGTTATAAATGGAATGATTGGGTGGGTTAGGTTGCAGTGAATTTGTGAGGCATTCTGCAGCATTTTCTGCCCAAGTGAGCGGTTGTGTGTTTTATATGTCGACCACATTTGGGTTTAGGGCTAAACTGAAGAACAAGCTTGATCTCTTTTTCTTCTTGCACCACTGATTCTATCCCAGTGCCTTGTCCGAAGTGCAGCCTCTTCAGCGGGGGTAAGGAAGAGCGTTCCCCTTCTCCTTATCCACCCAGGCAGTCTCTGTACAGCAGAGATTTCCAAGGTGTGGCTGGCTGGTTGATAAGCACTTGTACTTGGCTTTGAAGAGAGTTTCAGGTTGTGACCATCCCCATCAGAGCCAGCATATTGTCTGCTCTGTGACATCTCAATGCTCTTTTGTTCAGATGTGCCAGAAGTGGTCCCGCCAGGCTTCTGCTCGGTGCTTAGCTCTAGGCAGCTCCCAGCACACTCCCCTGGATCATGGTTTTCCATCCCTAGTTCTACCCCACCACTGCATGGGGATCCAAAGGCACAGAGCACACAATCCTGGGATCCAGGCCACTCAACGTGCCACATTTACCACTGCAGTGTTTGTTCTTCTTTTTGGATATTGACTTAGTATTTTCGTGTTGAGTAAATGAATATGAATACTGTAGTTTTCCTCTTATTTGCATACACCTCCTATCTAGTATGTTACATGCATTTTGAGATTTGAGGATTTAATTCTTGTGGCATCGAAAGAAATCTTCCCATTTGGGGCAGACTGTAAATCAAGACTTATTTTATTTTAGAAATGAGAAAGCAGGCAGGGTAAGACTATGGAGTAGAGAAATTTCCGATAATATATTGACAACAAGAACTTTTAAAATTAGTCCTATGTCTTTTTTTTTCTGTTTGTTTTTTTTTTTTTTTCTAGCAAAATGTTCTGCAATTTGGTAGGTTTGTTTTACCATCAAAATACTTACAGAATTGAAACAAATATATTCACCACCTCAACTACTTGACTCTGTTTATTTGTCATGTACCATCAACTAATCTTATGTGCTTGAACTAATTCTGAGAAGGTAGCATTATTCTTTCTTTATATGCATTGAAATACACACAAAGAATGCTAATGTCAGGCAGACTGTTAAAGTGATTGTTTTGTTGTTGTTTTACATTTGGACTACTTCAAACACTTAACTGCTAAAGGAACGTTCAAAACTTCACATCATGAAAATTGTCCATAGTGACTCAGACCTGTATTTCAGATTCGCTGTGAATGTTGTTGTGATGACCATATTCTAAGCTCAGTGCTACCTAAAGCCAGACCTTATCTTCAGTAGCGACAACTGGAAAAAAACTTACTCTTTTTCTTTTTCTTTTTTTCCTTTTTCCTCTTTCCTCTTTCCCCTTTCCTCTTTCCTTTTTCTGCATAGGGAACACCAATTCAAGGAAGTAAACTCAGAATGCCAGGATATCTATCAGGGAAGGGGTTCCACTCTGGAGAGGACAGTGGCATCCTGTCAACAGCAGCTACCAGAGTTAGAGCTCAGTTTGCAGGTGAGTGTCTGGACTTCTTGCTTTGTTTTCCACCTGACTACTTAGTGTCACATTAGTGTGGGAAGGAGATGTCACAAGAACGAGAAGGGGTGAATGTCCTACTGTCTCCACATTAGTATTGCCAAGGGTGCACATAATCAGGATAATGGTCCTCCATTCACATGGTTGCACAGCAGGTACGTTCAGGTCTGGGTGTGCAAATTCATGACTGCAGCCTTCTTGACAATGGTATCTCCAATGTATCTGCCAAAGGAACATGGGAAAAAGCACTTAAAAGGAAAGGGTCCAGTTCTTCACAGTGTTCAAGATATGTTCAACTGTGAATGGAGTAAAGGGGTCACTTAATCACGGCTTGTCCGTTTCTTTTGAAAGAAGAACTGCAGGGAGCAGCTGGAGATGACCTTATTAATAGAATATCCCATAGAGATTTTTAGAACAGTATCTGAAAATAGAAAGCAGTGAAGCTGTGCTCTTCCAGGGTCCTCAGAGCAGCTCTGTGTAAGGGAGAGGGCTAGATGGTTAGAACAGAAAATAGCTCTACTGGCTTTCCCTCACATCTCAAGCTCTGCAGAGCACACTGAGCAGTACTGGAAAATCCTGTTCAAAGAGTAGGTGTCTTTTAAGTTACAAGCGATTTAAAAAATGATCGACCTGAGATTTCAGTTTCAACTTGGTGTTCTTCACACATACAGGGAACCAGATTTGTCACGATCAAAGAGATTCAATAAGTAATTGGAAAATTACGAAAAAACACATTAGTGTTTTTCTGTTAAGATTCTTTGTTGTGGTTTTTTCTTTGTGGCACGTTGTCTGGGCAGGCTTTCACTTTAGCAGGCCTGCTGAGAGCTCATGTACTCAGCCCTTTGTTTAGGAGAATGTATACTCTGACCTTGTTTACGTGCAGCTTTCAACTGTATGGTTTTGATTTTTTTTAAAAAAGAGGGGTACACATTTAAGAATTGGGATATTCATCTGCATCTCCCAGGTACGTATATTGGGAAATCCTGAATGCGTGAAGGGGCCAGATCCTGAATTCCTTCAATTCATAGCTGAGAAAATGGCAGGGGAAGGAAAGGATCTGGCTGTTAAGTGAATGATCAATGCACATCTAGCAAGTCAAGAAGAGTTGCCAGGGTAATGCGTTTGCAATGAGATGTGCTAGTGACTTACTGTGTCTCAGCATTTGATCTCACATTTTCTTCTCTTTAGTGGGAGATACAGCCTTGGTTTATGCTCTTGTTTATTATCAAGATGAGCTTTGATCATCATGTAGCTTGCCTGCCAGAGGTCTAAAGTTTAGTTTGTGCAATGAGGAATTTTTGGGGTTGCCAAAGACCTAGTAAAGACCTGCACACCTTTTCCATCCTGACCTCTAACACTGATGGATATCTTTCGTCTTTCTAGAAACCAGAAGAACTCCAAGCAGACCTGGAAGCCGAGCAGGAAGCAAGGCTGGCAGCAGGTCAAGTAGCCGCCGAGGCAGTGACGCATCTGACTTTGACATTTCAGAAATCCAATCTGTGTGCTCAGATATGTCAGAGACTGTTCCTGCTACAAGCAGACCGACACCCCGAGCAGGTTCTCGGCCAGGATCAGCCAAGCCTTCTAAAATTCCAACTCCCCAGAGAAGGCCACTAGCCAGCAAATTGGACAAGTCCTTGAAGAGATAATATGATTGGCTCCATAAAGGTCTTTTCCTTTTGCATTAAGTATTTAAGTTCGTAAGATGTAAAATATTATATAGAAATTATTGTGAAATATCGCAAGAGGTGGATTTTTAATTCTGCAGATGGCCTTATTTGTGTATTTGTCTTCTTATTTTATGTGTATAATTTCTGTCAGATTTGGTTTTGTTTATCCTGTTTATCCTGTGAGAAGGGGGAAGAGTTTTAATGTAAACTAACAGTTGTACACAGTAATGTGTAGAAAGTACACTAAAAATAATTGCGGAATGTACAGTGTACTGAATGTACAGTAAATCTCTGCAACCTGAATAAAATAGGCCTATCACTATGACATTAGTTAACAGTAAAGGATACCTCATGATTTTTCTTTAAAAAAGAAAAAGAGAATACTAAAAAGCCAAAAGACACACTTACACATTTTGAGCTAACTAAACAGACACTAAAGGGTGTATGGCAGAACTGCTAAGGAATACAGACCCACAGTCACAGTACCCTTATTTATACAGCATCTCTCCGAGAACTCACAGAGTTAATTAAGCACTCGCCAGTAATATGATACTCCAATACCTTGCAGCATTTCTGTGCCATTGCTTTCAACGAGGCCAGACACATTCTGGATATCTGAACTATTATTCTGTAAGAATATCAATATAAAGTGCATTCATGTAAATGTGAGGTTTTCTTTTGCTTAAGTGGACGGTAGCACTGTAACATCGAACTCATTTTGTATCAAAGCAATTTTGCTTGCAGAAAGCTCCGAAATAAACATGTCCCTTAACTTTATTTCTATTGTATTTCTTATTTCACAGGAAGGTAATTTTCTATGTTATGTTTTAGGATATATATAATTTCAGATGACCAATAACTACCATAGTAACATAGGCTTTAATGTAATTTCCCATTATCAGCAATCAGATTTTGGTTAGCTACTGTATTTGTTTAATAAAACACTGAATTGCACATATATAATTTATGAAATTATATGTAGTTACTGTGTGTCAACAATTATTTTCTCCATATTAAACCAGGACATTTATATACCATGTATGAAAGGCAGTTGATGGTGGTATCTGCGTTCTCTGCTAGCGCTTACCGGCGGTATTACCAAGGCGGTATTTTCTGAGTTGTCACAAGAGCTTCCTGCAGACTCACAAGCTGACTCACACAGTTGATGCAAAACAGAAAAACAGAATAATACTCCAAAGGTAATTCAATCAATCCAAACCCACCTGTGTCAGGATTTCCTCCAGCACGGAGTATGGGTGTTTGTGGGACAGGCGACAGTAACCAGTCCTACTGCCGCTGGTTTGGGAATAGGCACACACGTTTCCCCGGTACTAAAGCCTCGGTCTCTGCTGCAGTGCTTTATCTTTCCGTGTTTCACCTCGCCTGTTGCTGCTATTCGTCCAGTGATTACTTCCCTAGGACATTAAAATACATCAGGATGACTTCAGTGCTTCCTGGAACCCCGCAACACCCTCAGTTAAAGAGAAGTAGTCTACATTTACAGATGGTCGCTGAAGCGTCTCTGCTTGTCAGCAGGAGGAAGGAAAAGGGCAGAATTTAGGCTCTTGCACGGATAACCTGGCTGCAGGAGGAGGTGATGCCCCATGTAACATTCTTGGTGCATTTTATAACCACAGGACTGATGGAGAAGGGGTCGGGATGGCACATTGGAGTCGCTGCCATGCAGTAGGTGCGTAGTTCAGTTCTTTGTATCCCAGATAGACAGAGATCCTGCACGAGGTAGTGTTGGCACATACCTGCAGCACCTCGTGTGTATGTTGCGGTTTTGAGCTTTAAATGTATTCATAATACTTCATTAATTGTGCAGCTTTATGCAATTTTCATGTTGCTGCATTGTAGCTTTACTGAAATATTAGAGCTATGACCAGCTTCTGAGAAGCCCAGTGTCGGCTAAAAGAACCCAAGGACTTTCTTGGGTCCTGTGGGTTTCTGTGGCTACTGCAAAACAGGGGGGGCTGGGACTGGCAAAGTCGGGATGTTCATTTATGGGCTTGAGAGAATCACCCAGTATCGGAAATCCGTGTAATAGTAAATTAAACGGGACTAGGAATTCTGTTCAAAGAAAAGCCCAAATCTTTCTCAAGATGTTTTACCTTACTTAATTACCTTCTTCCAAAAATTATTAAACTGCTTCAGATTGATACTAAGAACTGCCAAAACTAAGGGACTTTCCAAAATTCTATTCCCTGCGTTACAAAAGTAATACTGACAGAAGTCGGATGATAAACATCAGATCCTCTGCACTTCTCTGACCCAAGGATGAATCTGCAGAATTGGATGAAGAAGGCATATCGTGGCCTTACCAGTAAGTGACTGCCAGCTCAGTTTTAGTGAACTATTTTTATAAAGAAATAAGTGGTATTAATTTTCCATCCTCCTGTAATTCAAAAGCATTTGTTCTTTGGTACCAGCATAAATGAGAGAGGAAGGGTCAGCCCTATAACCAGCTCCCGACCTTGTTCAGTCGCGTGATTTTTCACATAACCATCATCAAAGATGCATTTTCTCCCTTTTATTCTCCCCCTTCTACCAACAGGAATTGATCCTCGATGGACCCAGCCTGCTGGATGACCCGTAAGTACAGTCAGCCTTTTAGTGTGGCCTGGGCTCTTACAGCTGGATGTTCTGGGGTTCTCCTGGGCGGTGAAGGAGTGGAGGTGATGGGAAAGGAAGAAGGATTGGAAAGTCCGTGGCTGGGAGAACCCTATTGTTTAGTGAGTAATGTATATAGTTAGCACTTGGAAAAGCTGGCTCAGTTCTAGGCTCCTTTATTCTTCCAGTCATTTTCGGCTTGCTGCATTTCTGTTTTGTTGCCTTCGAAACGGGAAAGCGTCCACAGAATTTTCTGAAACCCGCAGATGAAACCTGCCAGTAAAAAAACACGCCATTGGAAAAGCCGGTGGTGCCTTGTGGCCTCATCCTCACCTCGTTCAGGGATTTTGTGAACCTCTTGCACACATGCCAATATAATAAATGACAGCAATTCAGGCGGCACATCTCTTCACAAAGGTTCTATTCAATCGTAATTTAAAGATTAATGCATTTCATGAAAATAAACTCTGATGCAAGCAGCTATACCATACCATAGTCGGCGGCAACGCTTGAACCTGTAGCTGCCTCTGCTGGTACCTGCTGTAGGAGCAGTGAGACTACACCCCGCAGCCTGCACCTGGGAGAGGGGCCGCAGTGCCTACGTGTGTTGGTCCCAGCATGTGCCAGGAGGACACATGGCTGAGCGCTTGCTGTAATGGTCTGTAAATCGCCACAGGGATGGAAAATAAGCATTACCTGCTTTGCTGCATCTCAGGACAGCTGCCCCAACGGCCGCCAGGTGTTCCCAGTTCTTAGGCTGTATGGTAGCACCTGGGCTCGTCCTAGGCTAATGCTGTTTAGCCGGATGTTTGCTCTAAACGTGGGCTAGAGCAGGGAGTGGTGATGTCAGGAGGCTTCTGTCTCCGTGCAAGGTGAGTGGAACTTTGTCGGACAACGAAAAGGTGCTCTCCTGATCAAAATTGCTCTCTCTGCTGAATTTGAATAGCCTGCTTGCAGACATGGAGCTGGGAGAGATGGTTGGTTTGGTTGGTTGCTTGTTTGTTCACCAGTGTTGTCAGGTTAAATGCGGGTAAGCTACTCATCCCTGCAGAAAAAAGAAGTTGTATTTGTTAAAAAGGGGGAGCGTTGCAGAGGAAAAGGGATCTCTTCAGAAATAATGGATGAGGCAGCAGCTTAAATTTCACGTAACTGGCATGAAAATGCTTGGCGGCTGCTGCTTTTGAGGTATTTTTTCTGCAGATTGAAGTCGTGTTCAGACTTGTTCAGAGTTTGGCTGCTGCAAATGAGGTGGCATCTGAAAGAGTCTTGGGGGGGTTGTTGTTTCATAATTAAGTAGTTCTTCTGAAGGGAAACTATTCCAGTAGTCTGAATTGCAGTGCGGGATGCTCAAACTGCCTTTCTGCGTTTGAAGGCTGAAGGAAAGAGTGATGAAGGGGAATTGCGTAACGTGGCTGGCATCCTGGGTGAGTACGTACGGGAAAGTTAACGGCTGTGTTCTTAGCACTTGGATGATTGAATGTGAGTAAGAACCCCAAACCATAAATCAGGCCCTGTCAACATCTACAATGGTTTTTGTTCCTCCGGGAGGAGGCAGCCAGAACGATGATAGCTCTGTCCTGACAGGAAAAGCTGACTTGGAGCTTTTTGTGGGGGTCACGATGGTCCTTCCAGCATTTAGAAAAATATCCAACACCATTATTTTTTTTTTTTCCTCTTTCGGGGGCTTTTTTTCACAGCTCTTCCCAGTCCTCTTTTATTGGCAGCATAATGGGGACTTAGGGACCCGTGGAAGAGTTTGCATTGTCTGGGCTATTTTTAAAGGCAACGAGTTCATACGATAAAGAAACATCTCTACATTTAAAAGCCTGTGATCAAAGTGTAAGACGGGAAACAAGTCAGTTCAAAACGAGGATGAAGAAAATAAGCTTGTAAATGCTGCAAATATTGAGCAACTCCACATTTGCTGATCGGAAGAGAGGGTGTAACTTTACTTCTAGCAGCACTGATTTGGAGCTTTATGGACAAAATCATCCAAACAAGGTAATGGGGAGCAGGGAGTGTTCACCAAAGGCTGCTACAGGAACCAAAGGGTGAAGTAGCTGAGCTGCCACCTGGAGTCCTCTCACCTCATCTGAAGACAAGAGGATTGAAAAGTGCTTAACGTGACACAAGCTTTTTCTTAAGAGGTACTGGTAAGCTCTGGGAAACTGCCGGTCAGTTTGGACTTGAAAAAATGATAGAAGCAGTAATAAATGATATAGTAGTGGAAACCTGAATAAATATATTAAGAAAGTGTTGGCTTAGCTTCTGGAGGGAAGTCACGCCTTACAAGCTGCCTGGAAGCCCTTGAAAGGATCGGTTAGCGTGGACAAAGGTTGAGATATACCACATGGCTTTCCAAAAAAATTCAGCAAGGTCTCTCACCACAAATTCTTAAGTAAGCACTTAGGGGCTCAAAAGAGTGGTCTTCATGAGGTTAAACAACACGTTAAAAGCTAGGAAGGACAGCGTAGGAGAAGGTGGTTGGTTTTAACACCAGGAAGAGGTCTGTCGTGGAGCCCTTGACAGGTTTTAACAGAAAGCTGCAAACGCTGGCTCAGAGGTTCCTGAAGTGCGCGTTGTTGGAAGGGTGCTCTGGAAAAAAGCATCACTGCGTTTCTGTGATTCATGGTGCCTCCTGGGAGGTGTGCATTGCTTTCCGCTGACGCTGAGGAGCCCGCAGTGACTGGCTCAGCCCTAGCCAGCTAACCTTTACGCGGCTAACTCGAGTCGAGCGAATCCCACCCTAAATTAATGAGTTTATTTCTAGCTCAGGGTAACATGGCGTGGGATTTTCATGAATGATTTGGAAGTTCTGCTGCTGCTGGCTTTTATCACCTACACACCCTTTTGGTGCACTGACCATCATATAACGCAGACCATCATATAACGCAGTTTCTAGTCTCGTTCAGGGAACACAAACCATGTAAGACGGGTGGAGAATCCAGGCACGTTACTGCTTTCAAAGACTTCAGGCACTTTTGAGCATTCCTGGGATCCTTCGGGAGGAAACCCAGCTGTGAGCAAATGTGTTCCCCGCTGTGTTGCTCCCAGTCACGTCCACCTCTGCACGGCACCTGCAAATCTTGTTTTCTTCGCGTTCTCCAACCATTCATCCTGCTGGGACCCACTGGCATCGGTCTAAATGAACGCAACTTTCACGGGACACGCTGGCAGGTGATGCACACCCTCAAGACCCAAACTGTCTAAAAACTTAAGTCATTGAAAATGATACCACATTGATGTGTTTCTCCTCGAGTGTCCTGTGGGTCAGAGGAAGATAACAGAAAGGGGTTTCCCCAAAAGACAGGAGCTGTTCCTTACCTTGGTGTGGCTGCTTTGGGTTTTTTCTCTATTTGCATTCTAAATAAGCGCAGTTGAGCGTGGCTGCGCATAAATAGCTCCTTCTGGAATGAAGAAAATTAAAAATAATTTAAGTGTTAAGTTCTGGGGGCAACGAATATTTACCGAAAACTATGTCTTTGAGTAGCTCTCCATTCAGTCAGAAATGAATCCGGAGCACAGTTTATTACGTTGGAACTCAAGGGCAAAACATAGCTATTTGTTTTAAAGCAAATTTAGTTTGTTCTGTAAAAATACGATGAGAAGCAGTAAACAAACCACACGTGAACTAGGCCAAACCCTAATGCCTTTTTCAAAAGGAAGGCAAAGCGCAAGCAGCGAGTGCCATTTCCTGGCGTTGCTGCCGTTCTGTTCCCAGCAGAGCACAACGGCAAATTGTTGGCGCAGTTGTGCCGAGCCGAGCAGCAGCTCGGCAGCATTTCCTATTAAATCCCTATTCCAGCCCGCTCCTGTGGCTCTCCAACAAGAGCTGAAGCGACGCTTCCCACGGCCAGATGGCGAGGAAGGTGTGAGAGCCGCCCGCGGCTCCTGAACTTGGGCTGAACCCCCCCGGCACGGAACGAGGGGGTGACGGTCCCTGCGCTGGCACAGCCGCCCCCTCGCCGGGGAGACCTGGAAGCCAACGGCCTGCTGGGAGGTGATGGCTCGTTATTTCTGCCGGGGCTGGGGAATATTGTTAGCCTGACCACAGCGATTTCAGGCTCTGGAAAGTCTTTGTAAGTCGGCTGATGTGGTCGCTTAGCCAACACGAATCTTCTCTGGGGGATTTCCTTTTTGAACACGCTGTTTACCCGGGAGATGAAATAGTGAAGAAATAATCTTTAGTCTGTTAACCCCATACACTTCAGGGTGTTTTTTTTTCCCCACTCTTTTTTTCCCCAGCTTATGAGGACTTATTAAATCTTTCAGATTTTCAAGGAGGATTTTGTTCTTAACGATGCAAAAGAATTTTGGTGTGGCTCTCACCAATGGAAAAGATCTTCTTAATTACTGATAGAAACTTCAGCCCCTGAGTGAGCACTTACTATTTGGTAGCTTTACAGCTTTCCACGCGAGAGAGCTCCCCTTTCCTCCCCTCCGAGCTCCCACTCTGTTTCCAGTGATGTGTGTATGACTCCCCAGAAATGTTGCTGTGTCCTCATCCGGTGCAATAACCCTGGTCAGTACCGGCCCAAGTCCTCTCTGAGGCTGCGGTGGCTACAGGGGCATGGGGCTACTGCCACCACCCTCTCTCCCCCGTTCAGGAGCAACACCTTGAGGTCAGCACAGGGGGAAACTGCCCTCTCAGTGGCAGAGTAACACAATGCGGCAGCGACTGGTCTGTGGGCAGAGCTGGTGGCTGGGGTGGGTGGCAGGCAGCTGCTTGGTGGCCCAGGTTCACAAGAGCGAGACTTCCATGGTAACCGGGCACACTCACCGCCAACAGTGAGAGGACTTATTTCCCCCAGCCAGATCATGCCGGTGCTGGAAAGGTCCTGCACGTGTTGGACCTGTCCTCTTTCTAATGCCAGGTGGCATCACCAGGCTCAGGGCTGGCTGGTTTTTTCAGTTAGTTGCTGTATCACGAAGTGATGGTGATGTAGAGGGCAAGAATTGCCCCAGTAATTTCCAAAGTCTGCAACGGAATAGCTCTTTACTTAGTCAGGAACAGCTATCAACGTCGCCTGGTAGCTGCTCTTGCGCTTCCTCTTTGGCAGGAATCTGAGCATCCTCTCTTCATGTCCTCCACAGGGGCTTCCTGGAAGAGTGTGGCGGGTGGGAATTTGGGAAACCTGATTTCCTTTTCTGAAGGTGTGGATGTTTAACTGTGTATTGAATCCATAGCTCCAAGTACTTGCATGGGAGGTGAAAGCGGGACCGTGCCATTGCCTTGTGTCCTACCGGTCCACGGAGGTGAACCAGGATTTATGCTACTTGCTGCAGCGTGAGAGTACCTTGTAGGAGTAACCGAGTAGTGGGACTCAGACCTGTAAGATAGCTTTGTTCTTTTTTTAACCTTCCCTCGAGGTCAGGACTTTGTGTGTGGTGGAGATTTCCAGTTTGGTCATGTTTCTTTATTCACAAAGCTCCATGACTTTTGTGTTGGAAGGGCTGTTGAAGATGCATTCATTTCTCCTCCTAAAGGAAGGTAGTAATGTTTTTTTTTCTTTTTTAGGCTAAAATTTAGAATTAATGCCTCTAAAAACTGTCTTTGAAAAAGATAAAAACTTTTCTTTTTGTAGAAATGCTATTGTGTTGGAAGAGGCAGAATGGTTTCTTGTAGCTTTTATTAACCATGATTTGACTTAAATTAGTTTTGGCAGAAAAGGCAGATAATGCAGACCTACTCCTTTGTTTTATTAACTTTTTCTCTGGTTTATGTTATTCTTGTCTAGTGAAACACTAGTAGAAGTAGAAAATTAATCGGGAATTTCCTAAGTAGCAATGCAAACTGAAAAGGGGGATTATCAGCTGGAGTTGAGTTTTTCCATCAAAATGGCAGAGATTAAGGAATCTTTTCCTTGTCTTAGATATATGGCCTGTTGTATACAGGAATGTCTTTTCATATGATGTCTTTATATATTAGTAGCCAGACTCTGGCACTGAATGCTATGTTATTAAACTCCAGGGTATAAGACGTGGTCTCCAACTCTACATAAATAAAAGCAAATATTTTCAACTGAGTGCTCAAATGATGTTGAGGGAATTTGTGTTCAGGCACAGTGATGTCATTCGACCATTAAAACGCCTCTGAAAAAATACAGAACTGTGCAATAATTATATAGGGTATGCTTGTTAAAGTGCTGAAAACGTTTAGAAGCACCTGTTGGGTGGGCAGTATTTTAGGCAGCCACCTTAATACCAAGCGGTGATTTGGAGAGTTCTCTTTTGGGGCTTGGTGTGGCGTTTTGCGATTGTGTGAGCTTACCAGACAGAGGTGATTTGCAGGCCAACACCAGGATGTATAAATGGTTTGGAAGGTAGAGTTAGAGATAAAATCAGTTGGATTAAACTGGAAGAGAAGACATCGTTTCGTTGTCGTGATATTAACTTGCAAGGAAACGTTTTTGCTGTAAATTGTACTGTGTAAACTCGCACGTGTAGTCTCAGACAGGAGCACCAGCTGTGTCTGTTGCTGGAGAGATGTAGTTAACAATGCATGTCAGAGAAAATTATAGCGTAATTTATTCATACCTCTTAGAATAGCAGAAATAAGGCTGAAATCCATGTGCCTGTAGACAAAAGGTTTTGTCCTGGTTCCTACCCTGTCCAAGGATGCTATATCACAGTGATAAAATGCTATTGTGATGGACGACAAAGAAAAAGCATATTAAAGCATAGCTCCTAATTGAAGTCTGAAATAAGTGTGCAATTCAAGTAGAAATTACTGATAGAACTTGCCAATTAAAACGTGAGCAGCAAGTCCTGTAGCACAGAGACAGTTTCCTGGCTTCTAGGTGTTTGAGTGGGTGGGGGGTTGAGTTTGGGATCGACCGACCAAGATAGCTAAAAATCAAGTTAAATTTATATTTTTTTAAAAATCAGTGTTTAGTTATGTTTTCTCTCAAGGTTTTTCCTCAATTAGTCTTTCAGGAGGGAAGACTGGCCAAAAGAAAACAAGGAGTCTCAGATTTAATGTCATACCTTGCAATAGCTATTATTTGGCAGGGCTGTGCTCTGGCAGCGAAGCAGGAGGTGAAGCAGGGGATGAAGCTGATACAACATTGGGAGAGTCTTTGCACAGAGGGACGTTGCAAAATGGTGTAAAGAGGCAAGCTAGCGTGTCAGGCTGGACGATACCAGGGCGTTTCTCGAGCTGATATTTCTTGACACGGTTCTGTAAGGCACCAGTAAAAAGTACTTGTGTTGGTGATCATTCTATAGTTAAAAAAACAAAACAAAACAAAAAACCAGTCAAATTACTGGAAATACGAAAAATACCATGTGTGATAGTTTCCTGGCTAGTCTTGGTTTGCCTCAGAAATGCTTTGGTGATGCTATGCTGCCAGCAAACTTTAACATACAAAACACATTCTGTTTTCAGCGCTTCTGAGGGTGACTCTCCTCCCAAATCTCTAACTCTTTGTTGTCTGGCCTGGCAGAGTGGTCACGGCACTCTGCCAGCACTTCTCCTCTCTCCCTGAACTGAAGGCTGGGTCGGCAGCCACGACTAGCAGGGTTGGGAAAACGGAGATGGCATTTCTTGCTCGTAGCGGGTTGGTTTTCTTGTTCTTGGATATTGTGGTTCTGGGTGGAAAAATTATAATGACTATTTGGTACTTCTGTTCCCTATGCGGAATGAAACCAAGAAATGAGGTGCAACGAGAATACAAAAGTCAATATATGCGAGTACTTTGAAAAATTCCAAATAAATGAAGATCTAAATTTAATCTTCAGTAGTTTGGCCCAGGGTGTTTTTTTCCCGTTCATACGTATCTCTTCCTAGCATATCACAAACAAAGTTCACCTGGAGAATGGAATTCAAAATGTATTGAAACACTTTTTTTTTTTTTTTTTTTTCCCCTCTTTCTTTTGGGGCCGGTGGGTGGTTGATTTAGAAAGGGATGAGTATTCTGTGTACTTCCAAACTTTCTCTTATCTTAGAGATAACACGTTATCTAAGTCTTGCTCCAAAGAGATGTTTGAAATTAAAAAGCAGATGAGACAGGGGAGCAGAAGGACACCTCCTGGTGAAGTTAGAATTGCTCTGAACAATGTGACCCAAAGAGAAGAAAGATGCATTTGCTAAAGGTGGCACGTACCAAAATTGCCTACAGGGTAGAATTGTTCAGCCCTCGTAGGAAGTGTCCTAAACCCAAACCTGTGATTACTGTGGCGCTGCTGGTCCCTTATTCTAGTAACCTCTGCAGAGCACTGCTCTGCTCTTACAGTTTCACAACCGAGGTAGCTAAAGAGGAGAAAGGAGGGAAGCGGGAATGTGCCACCTTCGCAGATAGGAAATGGAGAAGCGGATTAAGCAATTTGGCTGGGAATATTCAGGAAATTTGCTGGCAAATCAGGAAACTGGTTTGGCGCATACTAAGCCTCATCAAGTCCTCAACCTGAAAAGAACATCCCTCTCTTTCAAGCAGATCATTATTTAATTATGTCTGTTTAGGAACCTAAATTTAATCCTCCTTGTCTGCAAAGACATCCTGAGTTATCTGGAAATTTAAATTATGATTAATTTTAAAAATAGCTAAATGTCAGCGTTTCCTCATAGAGGATTATCTGGCGGAGAAGGCATTGGGTGTGCTAGGTACAAATGTACAAGTCAAGCAGTTGCACTACACCCTGCCCATCGAGTGTTTCTGCGAGGGAACGCAGGCTAGAGGGAAACGCAAACACGAATATGAATTTATCTTTCAGTTTGGGGCTCTGGAATGTTTCTGTTTTAATAGTGTTCTAATAAAATCAAAACACTGAATCTTTCCCAGCAGAGATATAAATGGAAAGTAGGCACCCTCCTTCTTATACAGAGAGATAAACTGCAAAAGGAGATTGTTCACAAAATGGAAAAAATCCAATAAAAACCGCTGGCATTTTACTTGTATCCCGGAGCTGCTGCACTTCTGTAATAAACAGCTGTTATTTCTCCTTCATTTTCCCGTGTAATTGATTTATTCTCGTGACTGAGAATGGCATGATGCAGCACAAACAAGACAAGTGGCCTTTCTGCACAGTGACCCCACCGCGCCTCTGATGGGTGAACCGATGGTGATCTGAAGGTCTAGGTGGCCTCTAGCAGCTCTGGGGCTGTGCAAACCGTACAACCAGAATCCACCAGGAAGACAGGGCCAAATGTACTTCTGCTCCGTGTTGCAATCCACATCGTGTTTATTTGGGTCTGGGACTTGCTCTGCAGATGATGCAGAACTGGGAGGAGCGGCTGATAAACCAGAAGCCTGTGCTGCCATTCCGAGGGATCACCACTGGCTGGAGAAATGCCAGGTGGGAACCTCATGATGTTCAGCAAAGGGAAGCACCAAGTCCTGCCCCTGGGGAAGAACAGCCCCAAGCACCAGGACGGGCTGGGGGTGACCAGCTGGGAAGCAGCTTTGCAGAAGAGGCCCTGGGGCACCTGGTGGACACAAATTTGACCACCAGCCAGCAGTGTGCCCTTGTGGCAAAGGCGGCCAACAGCATTCTGGGCAGCATTAGGGAAAGCGTTGCCAGCAGGTCGAGGGAGGGGATCTTTCCGCTCTGTTCAGCACTGGTGAGGCTACAGCTGGAGTGCTGTGTCCGGTTCTGGGCTCTCCAGTCCAAGACTTGCACATTCTAGGGGGAGCCCAGCAAAGAGCCACAATGATGAAGGGACCGGAGAATTTTACATAAAAAGAGCGGCTGGGGAAGAGGGAGCTCTCTCTGTCTCTGGGAGACACATGGAAGCAGACTCTTCTCAGTGGTAACCTGTGAAAGGACAAAAGGCAATGGGCACAAGTTCAAATACAGGAAGAGTACTTAGAAGAAACTTTTTGCTCTGAAGGTCATTGAATGCTGGAAGAGGTTGCCTAGACAAGCTGTGGAGTTTCCATCCTTGAAGACATTAAAAACCTGACTGGACATAGTCCTGAGTGCCATGCTCTAGTTGACCATCCTCTGAGCAGGGAGGTTGGATTAAATGATCTCCAGAGGTTCCTTCCAGCCTCAACAATTCTCTGGTTCTGTGACTTACACCCTCATCTTTAGAACATACAAAATCATATTCTTAATGATATTTGGTATTTATAGTGTTACTGAAGCTAGGAGCATCAGCCACAGCTATGGCTCCCAAGAAGCTGTCAGTAGAGGTAGAAAAGACTTAAGACCATGAAAGAGAAGGGCAAAGAAACAAAGTGACTCGCTGAAGGCAAGCTGCAAGTCATATCTTCCACACTCCTTGCACAGTGCTCTATTCACAAGTGGGGTTTTTTGTGGGTTTGGTTTTTTTCTTTTTCTTTTTCTTTCCCCAAAAAACACTGGATTTTGTTTCAAGGTCTACATGGGTAACAAATGAGATATGAATGCACAGATCTCGCTTGTTATAAATATACTAATATAGATTATATTTCTGAACCAAGTTTGCCCTCTATTCAGCACTTTGGGGAAACAGAGGTACATTGATTCTGTGAGAACCTCTTCAAAGATCTATTCACAGCCACTCATGGGAAGTGCTACATCTCTGGGCATGTGTGAGAGAAAAAGCACTTTAATTGCATGCATGAGTAACTAACTGACTGCCAGATGGTGACTGGCCTCTGTACAAGCCCAAGGTTGCACATGTTCTGCTGGGAGCGAGAAACCAATGCTGGGTCACCCCGTCCTTGCTTTCTATGAGCTGCCCAGCAGACCGTGCACTATAGAATGAAGACAAATCCCTGCCTGCTCTTTCAGGGTACCTATGGAATCTGAAAACTCAGCTCCATGCAATATAGAGCATTCGTTCCGCTAAAGGACCTCCTAAATATGGCTACTGTCTATGTAGAAAGCTGTGAGCTGTAGGTACTCAAATAGAGTTGAATGTTTTTAAGTTTTGTGTAGTTTCTAAAGTTTCTAAAAGGCTGGGAATTAAGACTAGTCTGGAGCACAAAACTACTGTGAAGTGGAAGTGACAGTTTCATGGTTTTATGCAGTTTTCTTTTGACTATCTGCCTTTATAGGTACCACAATACCCTTTGTTCAAATTTTGTTTCAACTGGTCATGTCTGCTCAAGAGCAAAATGTGGCTTAACTTCCCTACAGTGCTCTGGGAGATTATTCTACTCTATAATACACACAAGCACGACTCTTTCTCCATAGATGTGGAAGAATTGAGGTGCTCGAGTGTGTCCAAAGCAGGGCAACGAGGCTGGTGAAGGCTCTAGAGCACAAGTCTTATGAAGAGCGGCTGAGGGAACTGGGGTTGTTCATCCTGGAGAAAAAGAAGCTGAGGGGAGACCTTGCTCTCTACAACTACCTGAAAGGAGGTTGTAGCGAGGTGGGGGTTGGTCTCTTCGCCCAGGTAACAAGTGATAGGACAAGAGGAAATCACCTCACGTTGCGCCAGGAGAGATTTAGGTTGGATATTACAAACCTTTCTTCACAGAAAGGGCTGTCAAGCATTGGAACAGGCTGCCCAGGAAGGCGGTTGAGTCGCCATCCCTGGAGATGTGTAAAAGACACGTAGATGTGGTGCTGAGACACACGGTTTAGTGGTGGACTTGGCAGTGCTAGGTTGACAGTTGGACTTGATAATCTTAAGGGTCTTTTCCAACCGAAATGGTTCTATGATTCTATAAGAATTCACAAGTCATCATGTAGTCTTAGATGTGGACTTCAGTTTCACTCGGCACCTTTGCCTGCTTGCTGTGTAATATGTTTCATTTTCTGTCCTTCCATTACTAAAAGCTGATCTACTCATGTTTTCCCAGAAAAAAACTCTGATAGATCATGACTAATAACACAAAGCATCCATAAAGAAGGTGAAACAGGATGAGCAAAGGCATCAGGGTACCCAGGATGCTGTTATGCTGTTCATCAAAAAAACCACGAATCTGCTTCAGAAGATTTGATAAACATTGATTTTGCTCGTAGAGAGCAAAAGGTAAAAAAGCAGCCCCCCTCCTCTTTTTCTGCAAAATGAAAGGAACTGATGTAATTGTTCTAAATTCAGCACAATGAAGTGCTATAGGACCAGTGCCAGCAATGTATTTCCTGCCAGTGTCTGCTCCTCCAATCAGTTTAATTATGAGCAATTGTTTGGGTTGTGCTGCAAAGAAATATTAGAGAATGGAAAAAAGAACATACTTCAGGTCATTATTTTGCAACTGATTCATGGTTTGGCAGCAACCATTAACTAGATTTTATGCTTTACAACACTGTAATAGTATCAGCATGGATCAACCTTGCCATATAAGCACATACAGCACAAATCCACCGTTTATTTTGACAAGGTTCTAGTTGAAGCATTTGAAAAATGCTGAAATAGCATCAGCTATTGGCTAGAATTTTTGGTTAATCGTGTGCCTGCTCTTATCCAAGGGATCTAAGCAGGCTATGAAAAAACTGCCTATTGTTAATGCCTCCTACGTTTATCTGTCATGTCAAATTTTGATGATGATTTTTCTTGTGCTTGACACACATCTCATGTCTTGCTGCTACATTTGGCATTTTGTAACCCCAGATCAGTTCTTTTTGGAGGGGCAGGCTGGGGGAAGACGGTTCTTTCCCCAGCATGCAGGATTGCTCTCCTTCTGAACAGTTTTCCTTGGGATGCTGAAGACTTACTTAACTGAGCTAAACAGATTGCTCAGCAAGTCAATCCTGATTAAAGTGCCCCTCAGCTTGCGTGGAACAGTTTCAATGCAGGCTAGGTAGGGTGGTTACAATGCTTCTGTGCTGAATGGTCTTAGCGTGGAGTTCTTGCAGGACAAATCCCAAAATGCCAATTAGCGCTGCTCGGCAGCCTGGTCAGCAGCCAGGACAGGAGCCAGCCAGGCACGACTATCCGTTCTGGAAGGGAGGAGGTCCTCACGTTGCTGAGGCTCGTTGTAGCCACCCTTGGTGTCATTCCTCTGCCAGCAGAGGATTTCAGATTTCAGACATCGTCAGATAATATTTACCAGCAAACTAGGAAAAAAATCCCTTGGAACACAGAAAACGAAGAATTTATAACACCTGTGGCAAGTGTTAGTTTTCAGGGGTTCGTGCCTAAATCTGATATATGGCATGCTGCAACGGCATGGTCCCTCCAGGCATGTAACATAAACTAGCCTGATCTGGATCCCATTCCAACAGAAAACAAAAGATGCACTTGTTTTCAGATTTGCTAATGGAAAATATTATTCTTTTTTTTTTTTTTCCGGTCTAGTGTGACTTGTGTACACTCCTGTGTTTTCTGATACCAAAATGAATTTTGGGTAACTAATTCATCTCTCCTTGCACCAAGTAATATGGGATTAAAGCAAACAAATTGGGTAAATGCTGCAGGTGGTGTTTTGCATCTCTGCCAGGTTCTGCAGTCTTTATATTAAGCATGTCTCTTAGATGTAGTTTAAGCCTGCAAAGTTCAAGGGGCACAAGGATCCAGCTGTTTGTAAAAACAAGGGGATCCAGCTGCAAATCATCCAAGACTTGGGCTGCTCTGATTCTGTGTTAAAATGTGAGCAATGGTAACCTCTGGCAGTAAAATTCTGAATTTCAACAGAGTTCAGAAATAATAGTTAGAGGAACTGAAACTCTGTGTTTGGATCCTCCGTGCAGTACTTTTCTGTATCTGCTTACCCTGGAGATCATTTAAAATGGGAGAGAACATATTTTGCCTGATGGGGTGCTGCACCTCAGTTACCTAAGCATGGCTGGGAAAACCATTTTCCATTAGGAAGCAGTGTTTCCTGTGAATACAAAATCCTTCCCTTCTTGTGGAGAAGCTACAGAAGGAGCAGTAATGCTGGTCGCTGCAGGAAACAGAGACTGGGGAAATGAAATTGGTGTTTGGAAACATAGGATCAAAAAGCATAATGGGACGTAAGGAGACAAGACCATGTGATGTGTTGTAGATATCACCAGGGAAGAGTAGAGATTAGAATCGCACTATCCTACATCAATTTAATAAAATAAAACCATGAAAAATGACTTTATTCTAGCCACTGACATAGCTAATGAATAAGGGCAGAGGTGGGTCTCGCAAAGAAATTTCCATTACCACTGATGTTTTTAAACATTGTATTTTGACAACAGTCTAAAAATAAAATTAGTTATGTTGCCAGATTTATAAATGTTTTATTTTTTCCAGCTGTATTCTTAGAGTTACCCAGAAAAGCGTAGTTGATTTGAGAGCATGGCTATGATCTGCTCTTCCACTGTTGCTGCCTTCTGCTGTACCTTCAGGAATGGTAGAAATAAGAGGAGAACTTATCCATATATCTGGTGCCTTTTACCAGCCTCATTATACAGCTTAACAGTACTTGCTGATCGTAAACTTTCTGCCTCGTGGGGAAACCATCCCCCTGACACCCTCTGGCTGTTCAGTGATGAACCTCATCTTTCATTGTACTGCCCCATCACTGAGTTATGTGATATCCTCATGAGACTCTGCTTTCATTTGTGGTAAAGCTGCCTCTTTTTCTCTACCATTTATGAGTGCATTGAAAGGCACAGCTCCCTACAGGAACACAACCTACACTGTGAAAGGTGGTTTTTATTTCTACCTTTTCTCCTCCTACCCTTAAAACCATTGTCTTATAAAGGATCTCCTCTTTTCCTTAACACCAGACTTAATTTATTAGGGGACTTTGGGAAGGACCTTGTCCAAAGCTTTTTGGAAATCCAAGAAAACTACTTCAGGTATATCACCCTTCAGTAACTCTGGTAGTTTGCTGATAAGTGACTTCCCTCTTTTCTAGGAACACTCTTCTGCAGGCTACTGTGTTGGGCAGTGTCTGCTGCTTCTATTTCTTGCTATAGTTTCTACCAGTTTCTAAAGTCCAGAGGTCAAATATATTGGTTAGTAACTCTTCAAGTCACACAGACCTCTTTAAAACAAAGTTGGAGTTGGGTGTTACTACCAAGGAACAGTTTTAGTCTCTATATAGCATCTCCCGATAAAGATCGATATGGTCTTTGCGTATAGCTTAGTATATAGATGAACTGTGGTGTATATAGTGCATGACAGGAATTAGACTTCTGCTGGGAGTCACTAGCTGTAGTGAATTACACAGTGCCTGAGCACTGGTACCCAGTCCCATCCATAGAGTTAAGCTGTTGGAAAGGTCTCTGGCGTGGTTTTGGCCTGAACCAACTTCCACCCTCATAAGCAATTCCTGGGCACAGTTTGGGAGCTGGGAGCAGCCCTTGTCCCATGCTAATAGCTGATTTGGATGCAGCCCCACTGTTTTGGAGAGTGGATTTAGTGGTAGGGGTGCGAGTTGCTCCATGTATCTGGCTCGAGTGCTGGGGAATGGTCACAGTTCTGGTCAACGTACAGCTGTAACCACGATGCCCGGCGAGCCGTGCTGGGGACTCTGCTAGGTACCAGCCTACAGCTGCTCTTGGGTGAAGGGTTTTATCTATTTATTACTTTTCCTTCAGCAGAACATCTCAGAAGATCCAAGCACATCTCCTGTGAACCGCTTAGTGAGCTATGGTTTATTTGCACAGCCTTAGTTGTGTTCCATTTGGAGACCCATGACAGTTTTCTTCCATCTCGCAATGCTGATTTCCCCTGAAAACCTGCCATGAGACAGCGCTCATCTGCACGTGTAACAGCTTCTGTGGCCCATCGGCATCTTTTCCCTTGTCCCATATAAGGTGCCCCGCACTCCTCCGGCAGCGCTGGCTCCGTGCATGCTCTCCTCAGCTGGTGGCCACACGTGGTTTGGATTTGTGAGTTGGTTTCTTCAGCCTGATTTACTTATTTTATTTTTTTTCCCCTCTTTGTTCAGTCTCATCACAGAGCTCTTGGTTCTGCCCTGCTGCACTGGGGTGGGCGCTCCCACCCTCATGCAGTGCTTGTGCAGAGGGATCGCAGACAGGGTCCTTCAGAAGTGCTCCCCTCTTTTTGACCTTCTTCATTTTTCTGACAGTAAGTGCTACTCGTGTTCATGGTGTTATTATTTCATGGTACCCACTGATTTAAATCTCCTGTAAATTTTTAAAGAGCCTTTACTTCATGGTGAGAATCCTTAGTTTCACCTGATTTTCATGTATTTAAAGTAGACAAAAGTCTTTGGAGAACACACTGATACTTTCTCTTGCCCTTCCCCTGTGTCTTTTCCCTGCAGTGCCCGTGGCACAGTCACCCAGCGAGTGAGCTCGCTTGCTGATGGTGGTCTTCCTACAAAAGGGTCTTTAACAACATTCAAATGACAGAAAGCAGCATAACAACCTTCATAGGCCTCCGCAGGCTGGTCCTTTCCACCCAGCCTATTTTCCTAAAGTTTGTGGGATTTAAACCACAGAGAGATACCCCAGCAGAGCAGCACCGTGGCTCTGGCTGTGCCTGGCCAGCTTGCACAGCCCAAAAGGATGATTAATTAAGCTGCTGCCGAGACCCAAGCTAACATCTCTGTGCAGCCCGTTGGTCTTACAATACAAAATCAAAAGCTTCCCTGTTTTCATATCCTGTCTCTGACACCGGCCAACAGCAGATGCTTTGGCTAATGATGTTTATACCCAGACCATCTTGGTGAGCATCACCCTTGACAGTGCTAAAATGCCAATCTACTGTGCGGTACATATACGACCTCAACCTTACACTATGTAGTATATTACACAACAGACAGTGTAAGAAGCTCTCTGGGCACTGCTATAATACAAATGATTTCAAGCTGACATTTATTGCAAATTATCTGTTTCCATTTTTTTCACTCTCAGGAACAGTTTGCATTGTGCCTTTAGAGCCGTCTTCCTGGATCTCTCAATTCATCTCTCACCTCAAGCTGTCAGCTGGAGTGTAAACTGTGCAAGAAGGATTGGCTTTGCAGCTTTGTGCTTATTTTTAGTGTTTCAGAATTCCCTAGTTTTACAATACTTCTTTGTTGGTCAGGCTACTTTACTCTGCAAATCTATAAATAGAGACAAAAACTTTTTAGGTCTCTCAAACGTTCTTACCGGAAAAAAAAGTACTATTACATAAATAGTAAAAAATCAGTTCACTCTTTTTCTAATTATAGAGCCATTTTCCACAAGCGAAGCAATGGAAATACTTGTCTGAAGGAAGCTTATGGTTTTGCTTTGGGGGGTTATTGGCTTATGATCCAAATTCAACTTCTACCATTTGTTCATTTTCTTGGTTTGCTTCAGAAGAGGAATTCTCCCTTTGTTTGCAACCTGCTGTCTAGCTGAATATGTGAAAAATGTGAAGATGGAGAGTTTTATGGGATCGCTAACACACTGTATTTTTGATTGGGACTTTCCTTCACAAATGTAGATTTAATTCCTTTTTTCTTTTTTTTCTTATATCTATTTTTTTAAGTTCATGCCCTCACTCTGTATCAACTTGCCTTGTTTTGCTGTGGTTCCTGTCTAAGCTGAAAAATCTCCAGCATTACGAATATTAATTGTTATAGATGCTAAGTGCAGATGCAAATCCTCTAACTAGACCTCAAGCAGTCCAAAATGGTTGTGTTTAACTTCTGCTGTTTATATTGTCTCTATTCAGAGATGGTAAGGGCAATGCTGCCCTGCCTGGGTGCACTGTAGTTGTTCCATGCAGTTTCCACCAAGGTGTTAGTTTGTCTACACAGATGTCACAGCTGGTGGGCAATCCAACCTTCCTGTCAGAAGCATCTTCTAAGCACAAATTCACTGGTTATGCAGACAAACCTGAGAAATCTGCATCCTTGACAGGCTTTGCCACTTTTCTCTTGGCATCCAAAGGATTGAGATAAAATTGCCGAGACTGAGGGATGCTGCACCAAGAAAAGTCTTGTGATGGTGAAGGGTCACCACCACTGGCCAATGGGACTGCTCTATCCCCTCTGCTGGAATCAGATAGTGGCATTGTTGGACTGAGGATCTGAAACAAGTCTACTCTTGGGGTTAAAAAAGAAAAATAGGCCTCAAGGGAAATAAAATTTGTACTATACAAATTTCAGTGGCTAATTATTAATTACTGGCTACTACAAAGTCTAAAAAACCAGTGCCTGGTTAACTCTGCTCTGTGTGCAGTAAATACTACTGTGCTATTTCTGCAGTAATTCTGCTGCTGTTTCTAATGGTATTGCATATGGAGGAATTTTCTACCACAAGTGTCACAAATACTCTGATAAACAATTTTTTACCAATTACTGGTAAAAACAATGCAGAGTACTGGGAATGAGGAAGGAGGCGAGATGCTCATAGGAGTTTGGAGATTTCTCTGCCATAGCTACCTCACACCAAAGAAGAATTCTTCCCTGTAGGAATTTAAAAGTAAGTAACACGAAACTAGTCTGTCAAGTGAAAAAAAAAAACCAAACCTGAAAAGCTTTTAAAAAAAAAAGGAATTAAAAAATTATGGCCACTACCTTGTCCATACTCTTTTTCAGAAAAACTGCAATTGAGGCTGTGCAGCAGGGTGAGTCGTGGAAAGGAGTTAACTGCTATGGATGACCACGAAGGGCAGAGAATGGTTAAAAAATAGACTATGGGGGAAGTGGACAATGTAGCTGGTGTCTCAAACCCTCTCACAAGGCTGAAGGTCAAGAGCTGTAAAGAAGCCCAGTCAGTAAAGGAGGTCAGCTTGACAGAAGCATCCATAGATGGTAATGAAAGGAAGCAATTAGACCAGCTGCTCCCATGGTATGCTGGCATGTTTTCCAAGAACAACGAAGAATTTGGATGACAGGATTGAGTGCAATACTGCTCTGTGCTAAACCACTGACTGCTCCTGGGAAGCAGCACTTATGCTGGCTGCCCTACCATCTAGGAGCTGGGTAGAAATGTTAAATTACAGGTTGGGGAATGGCCTGACTGGCGCATCCTATGGTGCTGTTGGCATCCTTGGTTATCTAGGCAGTTCTGTGTTCATGGGTGGTTTCAATTTTTGCTATTGATATGCTTAACTGTCTTTGAAGGAGCTTGTTAGCGCAGGTACAGTGACACCACCAGCAGCTATCTCTTTGGATCTCTTTTGGCCCAGAAGTAGACCAGCTATCTGCATGTTGTGCCCACACAAGATAACAATCCCTAAGTAGGCTGAGTGCCAGAGCTTCCCAGGCATTGCTTCCCACCCCTGGGGGAGAATGGCTGGAAGCTCGCTGAGGTGTGCACCAAACCCTCTTCTCTGCAGGCAGGGCTGATCACCATGACCATAGCCAGGAGTCGTTCCATTATCACACTTCTAGCACTCTGGGGGCACTGCCAGACTTGCAGTGTCCACACACACCTACGAGCTGATGGAGGAGCCATGTCCACCTCAGGGCTGGCTGTGCTGAGCCCTCCAAGCTCCACAAGCCATGCCGGTGTCTATGCAACACATTCCTTCTCCCTCTTCCTTCTGTCCAGGCATACACTTTTCCTTCTTCTGAGCAGTCCCTCATTTCCTTGGAAGAAATATATTTTAATTATATAAAATCTCAGGGGAGACTTGATGCTACATGTTGACTGCAGGAAGTTTAATCTCCAGCCTGTTCAACATAGATACCCGCCTCTCTGGGTGATAAGCATCCCAAATTAAATTTGAAGGAAAAAGTTTATCTATTTTTTTTGTCCGCTGTTTGCTCAGTTTTGTTTTGTTAATTTTGTTGCTCGCTAGATTCTGTTAGGTTCAGTTGAGAATTTAAAACACACTGGTCGTTGTGTCAGCCTCTGGATGATTGCAAGTCTCCCGAGTTAGGTGCAAGACCTGGTGGGTTCCCCACTGCAGTGGTCCCCGCAGGCTAACCTCTGTTCTGGTTTTGAAAGATCTTTCTTTGCTTTGTGGGAGCTTCACGTAATTTCTCTAAAATGTGGAAGAAACAGCTAATGTTAGAAAAGATTGTAAAGCTTGTAACTGAGCCAGTTTCTAAATCTGGAGTGCAAAGGTATGCAATCGTTTAAAAGCAGAAATCTAACCTGTTCCTGGAGTACTCTGGTACAAACCAGTTGTTAAAGAGCATTGATGTTAACGATGTGACTAATGCAGGTACATGCTTCTCCCTCCCACAAGGACCTTCCCTCAGTGTTTGTTAACCCACCTGTTTGCTAATTCTAAACATTGACTCAGGCTCCTCATTAATCTCCACTTAGAAATGTGACCAAGACCATAAATGGGACCAAGACCAGAAAGAACATAATACAGATACTGAAGAAATCAAGAAGAAACAAGACACATGGTGAATGAGAAAATGGAGAAGCTACAGTTTTGGTGCAAAGTCTCAAAAAATTTGGCTGGCAGGTAGAAGCAGTCCAAGTGAGAGAGCTGCCTTTTCACAAAGGAAAATGAAGATACTTTAGGAAGTGAAATGTAAGTAATTTTCTGAGTGCTGCATAATTAGTAGCAGGAGATATGTTTGATGGCCTACATATATTGCAAGGAAGAGCAGGTTGGTTATTAGGTATTGCTGTGCAGGTTATGCCCACTCCTACATCCTCACCAAGCGGGAAATTCTGGAGGTGGGTCAGGATAAGAAGAAGAACCAAGAAAGGGAGAAACTTTAAAAGCTTTTATTATGGAGCTTGGCTGGTTGAGACAAACACGCACTCCTGGGGGATGATGATGCCAGATTGTGAGTCAGATACTGCCCTGAGAAAAACGTGGTAGGCAATCATAAGTGAAGCTTAAAAAGTGCAATTGGATGCTAAATTTCATGCCAAACTGGAAGAAATAGAGGCACCGCAAGCTCTGGAGGATTTTTTGCGTATCTCGGTATTGAAGAAAGGTAACTGAGATGTTAGTCAGTGAAGACTTTTTGTGGATCTTGCCATGGAGTCCACTAAATAATTAGGCAGAGCAAATAATTATTCAGTCCTAAACCAAGCATTATACTGTTTTCCTCCCTGTTATGGTTATAGTGGCAGTTGTTTCATAATCTTAAGTTTTTCCTCACAAAGTTAGGAAACTTAAGACATCTGTCCCAGCATGGACTTGTGTGTGTATAAGTAATTTTATTTGTATTTCTTCCTTCTTAGTTTTTCCGTTAGTATAATTTTTAACAATGGGTCAAGAAGTAGTTTAGAGGTCAAGAAGTAATTTTAGTTTAAAGAAAAGAATCCCAATAACCAAAACCCCCAAAAGTGCTGTAATGGCAACTCTTTTGCCACTCATGATGTATTGAAAAAGTTATGCTAGAGCATTCTGCACATCACTCTGAGTCAGCTTAAATTTGCTGTCAAGTCTGTATCATCTAGTAAGAGGTAACATCTCTTCTCCCAAGTCTAACCTGGCATCTGGCTTGGTTTGCTACACAGAGTGATCAGACTCCTCCTTTGGGATTCTGTGCTACACCCCTCGAGTGTCTTGGTGACATCCCAAGTTGTATCTTTTCCCTGGTGAAAGCCTGGGGGAAAAAAGAAAAAGGAAGTTAAAAACTACAGGTCCAGCATGGAGATGTAATGTCAGGAGTACTGTATAATGAGATCTTTTGAAGTAACTATTACAGTATTTAACATATTGGTGATGTTTCAGATGTGATTCTGTGGACACTGCACTTTCAAGAAAGATGTGGTCCAGCTGGACAGAGTCCAGAAGCAAGCAAAAAGAATGACAGAGGTTTAAAAAATCATGCCCTATGAGTTGAAGGCACTGGGATTGTTTAGTCTAGTGAAGACTGAGGGGAGGTGTGATAACAGTGTTTGTTAAAATATTTTAAAGGATGCTCCAAAGAGGAAGGGAATAAATTATTTGTTCCAGTAGGGAAAGAGCAAGAAGCAGCGGTCTTGAATAGCAGTAAGGGAGATTTATGCTATGCTTTGAGGAAAATTGAACTTTTCTAATAGTATGGATAGCCAAGTACTGGAGGTTCTTGAAAGGAGAAGTGGAAGGTGGTAGGAAGTCATTATTACAATTCTGTAAAATAAATGTCTATACATATATTCCATGTATATAAAAATGCAAAAATCCAAAGTCTGACTGGAGGGGCTTAGTTCAGTGGTGAGCTGGGGTGAGCTGCATCGTCTCTTACGGACACTTGAGGATGACTGTTCTTCCTCCATGACGTGAGCAGAGCTAATGAGGAAAAGGCAGAAGCTGTTGCTTGTCCCATGTAGGTGGTTTCAGTCATTCAGGGAGCAACATCTGGAGTTTGGTAACACAGAAGAGGGCCTCTAGAGCTCTGCAAAAGGAGGCATCTGAAGGCAGGTCTTGGGTGGCAGGTAGGTGTCAGCTCTGTGGGTGATGCTGGTGGGATGCTGCTGTTCAATATAGGAATGACCTTGCCTTGAAGCTTTCAAGGCGGTTTCTGGAGTCCAACTTATTCACTTTTCTTCTTAAATCTGTGCCTCTGCGTGCTCATGCCAGGGCACCTGACTCCCATGAACTGGAGCACCCTGTCCTACTTATGTGTATTTTCCTGCCTGCTTTTCGGCTTTCATTGACATCCTTGGGCCACCTTAAACCCTTTCCAGGCTCCAGGTCCAACAATCAGCATTTCATGCCTGGATGTTTCCCTTGAAGTTACACACTTTCAGTGCTTGATGTAGTTTTGCTGCTTAAGGTCTGTTTACAGTCTGGGAAGTCCTGATGTTCCATTGTCCCCAGAATATCTCCTTGTAAACTGCCACCTTCTGCCTTAAGAATCATCCTGAAATCCATATGCATGGGAAGGCAGCCAGAGGTTGGTGGAACCACTTTAAGGTGTGAGCTTATCTGCCTTGTTAAACAACCAGGAGAAGCTGACTGCAACTTTCCTCTTCAAAAAGCTCAGTCATACCAACAGCAGAAGGTTAGGGTATAAATAATCCATTTGGCAGGGTTAATACAAAAATACCTCTGTGTTGCTCAGCACTTGTTTTTCATCCATTTTCTTAGTTACGCTGCCTCACTGACTCTGGCACCCACCACACGGTTTCTATTTTAGGAAGCTCCCTGAGCGACTGCTCTCAGGGGACCATAAGGTTATGGGGCTTCCTTTAAAAACTAGATTTGTTCCTGTGCCCGTGGCACGGTAAGGGAATGGAGATCCCGTTCACTAGCTGTACTTTGAAGTCACACACGTCTCATAAAGCAGGTCTAAGCAGCTAAGACCATATCTCACATAAGGTAGGCGCGTCCACAGCTCCTCTCCTTCCTCGCAAGTGCCTTCTAGCTGTCTGAGAAGCTCAGTCTCTAAATCTCCCCATGAGGTTGCGTGTGCTCCCTGGAGTTTTGTTCTCTAAGCCTCAGGGATCAGTACAAATTTAAGGAATGAAGCTTTCCTTCTTTTCCTCCCTCCGGGTCCTGGGAGCCCGCCCTGGCCATCTGGCCACATGCCTCATGGTTTTTAGCCCCAGCAAGGGGCCGAGACAAAGGAACCATTCTGCAGTTCAGACTGTGAGCCCACACAAAAGCGGTTAGATAGGCATCTCTATCTCCCTCCCTCCTGGAGACCCGGGCCATCATTTAGCACATGAGCCCCCCTCAGAGCCGGCATTGTGTCCTGCTTCTCCCCTCGCCATTCTGCAGGGCCTCTGGCTTCTTGGTTTCCTGCACATACCCACGTTGTTTGTCCCAGCTGCAAGGTGCCTCCCTCCCAGCCATCATTCACTCCCTCGCTTGGCAAGCTGCTCTTCTGGTCCCCAGCTGCAGCTTTTGCCACTGCTGCGTATAATTCAGGAAATGGAGCCCAGGGCAGGAAGGTGCCGCTCTACCAGGGCAGAAGCCCTGGCTGCCTCCCAGACCTCGCTGTCCTTGGGCTTGATCGCTCACTGCAGGAAAAGAGCAGAAATCACCTTTGATAATATTTCTTGTTTTGTTTTCTACAACCACAGTTACAACCCAAAGGCAGGGGAGTTGGAACTAGATGATCTTTAAGGTCGCTTCCAACCCAAACCATTCTATGGGGACAGTTACATCTGAGAGACTCTTCTGTGTTTGTGCTGGAAAATCCCAGGTAGAAATACAGGTAAGTCTGTGATGTCAAGCAATCATATACAATAGCTAATGTGTTTAGACTTTGCTTTATGTTTCCTGGGCCTACCAGACTCACTGTGTGCTCCCAGATGAACTTTAAATCCCATACACAGTCAATGTGCTACACCCCAGGTCAGAGCTGTTGCTCCAAGCGAGCTGCGTGCTGCCCTGGCAAAAACACTGAACTAAAAATGAGACATATACAGGGAACGCAATGAGCTGGTTGCAGGCATGGGGGCAGGGAGCTGGGAGAAGAGTAAAAGGCATTACCTCGTTTGCCCATATTTTTGCATAAGGTGGAGGTAATCTAAGGTTCTAAGGTAAGGAAGATATTGGGGAACCAGGCCAGGCAGTAGCCAAGGCAAGGGACACCGCAATATGCAGTAACCAGGCTTCCAGCTGTGAAGAAACTTTGTGTTGAGTCTCATCCTGGTGGTATAAATGATTTGTGTTCTGTCAAGGGTAAGAGGGAGCTACTGACCCTTCATTGGCGCTTGGTGCTATGAAAGGGCCAGAGCAAAGGAGGCAGAGATGGGCCTGGTGGAAGTCAAGAGGAGCCTCACAGCAAAAGCCAGAGGGAACGTGCTGTGAGCAGGACAGGCGTCTCCCCCAGGCCTGACGGGAACCTGGAAAGGAAAGACCAGTTCAAGTGTTTGCATGGGTGTCTCTTGGACAACCCTGGTGAGACAGTTCAGTCCCAGGGAGCCGGTTCTGTGAGATGTTTTTTAGCAGCTGTGAACCTGGTTATTGTGTGCACTGGGCCACTCCTTCTCTTTGCTATTGTTTCCCTTTTCCGGCTTTGTTCCTTTCAACATCTCCATCTGATCGGGCTCCATAGCAATTAATACCACTGTAAACAACCACTTAAGACAGGTCCATATGCTTTAGAAATAATATAGATGTTTTCCAGTTGAGAACAACTGTGTTGGATGAAACTTGCACGGGTTGTCCTCTTGCTCTTCAGCAGGCCCTCATGACCTCCTAAGCATCTGGGACAGTCCTAAGTCCTAAGATCCAGGACAGTCATCCAGTCAATCCTTGCATACTGTAAAGCAGAGCGGTTTTCTCCTGCAAGACTTCCACTCTGGTGCCGGCGCTCGCTCTCTGAGCAGTGTGTTTTCTGTAACTACATTTACTTCAGCACGTGCCAGCGAAAATAATTTGCCAGAGTGAAGTGCAAACATAAAATAGAATTTATATGTATGTAGAGGTACTTTGTGCATTGGCAAGATGTATTACACGCCGTTGCATCCTATCTAAGTAAGCATTTCTCATAGATAGTTTATACAGCTCCAAGAGGAAGTTGGTAATTTGTTTCTTGTTGAAATATTCTACTATAGGCGTTTATTAATTTAGGAATTATGCTGCATAAAATTCTGCCTCCCTGTCAGTGCTTTCCCCTTTCCTGGTTGAAATCCCACCTGTCACTGAGAGATCTCGTCTCTTTTGTCTTTTGGGTTTTTTTTGGATTTTTTTTGCACTGAGTATCCAGAATTTTACCTTCTCTCAAGGATCAGCTGCAAATACTCTGGAGCGGCTGTATGGCAACCCTACAGGAAAGCCCCAGTAGCTTGCTGCACCCCCAGTTGGAGTCCTCGCTCTTCCCAGTTCAAAGTACAGTTCTGTTGCGTGATTTCCTTCACTTTCACTGTCTGCAGTCAAGCGTCTACAGTACCAGCAGCCACCAGTGTCTTTGTGAGAAACACAGCAAAACCCTTTCTGTTTCTGAGAATTGCTTCATTTGCACAGGCTACCTTGTCCTGAGTTTCTAGGGGTGTAATTGGGAAAAATTTCATTGTGTTTTCCCTACAGCCCATTTTGTGGGGTAGGAAGGGTTCTCCAGTGTACTCACAGCATTAACTTAGCACTCGTTGATACACACCTGCATCCAGCTACCTAGTACCTCTTTGCTTCAGTTACAATATAAAATACTGGATTTTGCCAGTATTGCCCAGAAAAAAATCACCTGCCTGATTCAAATTTCTGACCGTAACTTGTGCATTGTTCCCAGTGCACGCTCCTCGATGTTTCAGCCTGAGCTCCTGACCTGACTGCCTAAAGCCAACGCCAGAAGCACAACAGTTGTCACCCCTGGGATTCCAGCATCTGCTCCCCTCTCCTGCCAGTGCCGGAGCCGCTCTGCGACACAGGTATCGCCAGCTCCGTGTAAAGTGTGAGCAGATGCCGGAGGCATCGTGCAGCCGTCTCTGTCTGCTTCTTTCCCGACTCCGAGCAGGTCTATGGTGCCTCTTTGTTCTGCTTTCTGCCTTGTTGTCGTTATAAAAATCAGTAGGAAAACTCATTTCCAGGAGGATGCCCCAAACATTTGATAGAGAGAGTGAGATTTTACAGGCTATAAAACATGTGTGCGCTCCTTAGCAAAAGATCTTTTACAGCTACTCTGATTTAGACTGAAGACTTTTAGGCATTCTGTATTTTATTCTCAGCAGTGTTTCTGCAGTCAGTCTGTCCCTATGTGGAAGGTTATTATCAGTAGCTTTTCATGAAATATCAGTGTAAAATTCATATATTTGATATTCAGATTCTACTAAAGAGAATTGTACAAAATCTGTTAACAGATGCATTAAAATATTTTTCTTTTTTTTTAAATTTGGTTTCCAGCTTAGGACACAGTCTCCAAACTATTCCATTAGTATTGCTGACTCCCCTTTATATTAAACTAAAAGCTGAGATAACGCGTACTCATAGCAAATGAATGATGCAAGATGATCAGTATGCCAATACAGCTGTGCTGGAAATATGCAGTTGGATTTAAACCACTGGTAAATTTACACAAGCTTTCCAGAGAACAGAGTAGCTGGCTTCGAGGCAGAGCATTAGTACCCTCCTCCTCTTGATACGGATGTCATTAGCTCTGGAAAGAATGGGAGCACCACAGAGTTATTTATACAGGAAGCATTGTTTGTTTTAAGGCACAATCTCTAATGTGAAAAATAGTCTCAAATAGTCTAAAAACTTACTTTTCACTAAAATAAACAAATACGTAAGGTCTCTTAAGCCAAACAAAGAAGTACTGAACTCGTCCAAGATTTTTATGAAGCCGTTTGTTGAGACAACTGAGTGATGAGGACATTAAATGAGGAATATCTTTAGTAAATATTTTGCTGCCCTCCACTGGACCAGCAAGAGAAAATTCCCTGCTAATGTGAGTCCCCTTTTACTTCAAATGTGTTTGAGGCTCTGTGTTCTACTTGAAGTTTTTAGACGATTTTGGTTTTAAACTGAAAAATGTGAAAGCTCTGCCTGGTAGACCAGTGACCTGCCTGCTACCTGGGAAGGCATGGAGCTGGAGTTGTTACACCTTCAGGCTATGGACGGATTTACTCTTTCTACCACAAACAGAAGAGCAATACAGAAGTGGGGTTTTATAAATAGACACATGGAAATAGGGAAGATTTTCTCCTTTCCCTACTCCTGTAATATTTTGATCTATGAATAAGAGGAATCTGCAAGAATCTATGCTTAGGGGTGGATTTTGTGCTCAGTTGTTGTATATAACTTCTGTGTTTTATAACAATGACAACATGTTGACCTTGCCATTTATTCATTAGCAATGTTGTACCGGTTGTAGTCCTTGGCAGAGGAATAATGTCAGTGTTTTATCTAGAAACACTTGTTATTAAAATATTTTCTAGTTTGAATAATGTTTGAGAGAACAAACTTGAAGAACCACTTTATCAAAATAGGAGACTGGGGCAGCCACTGTGGCTGAAGGGGAAAAATTCCATGGGAAAGTGGAGAAAGGACAGCTGTCGAGGGGATGGATATTTGCAAAGAAATGAAAGAAGCAGCAGACTAGCATGGACACTGGGATCAGAATTTGCGAGGGTCACTAAGATGGCTGGAAGAGATATTCACAGTGTACCTACAGCTGGGAATTTTCCTGTGTAAGGGAGACTTTTGATGACCATAGGGTTGATTCATAACAGCATGGAGAACTTCCTTAGGAACTCATTAGGTTTCCACCCTTATAACACAGAGCATCCTTATAACACAGAGCCACTGCTGCAAGGCACAGTTGTTGTGTTTGGCTATGAATATTTTCACCACTGATTTTGCTCTGACATTTTAGTATGAAACAGAGGAAGTGGCAGCAAGAATGAGAAACATTAATCTGGTTTTTTTTCAGTCCAAGAAACTAGGCGTGATTCTTATCAGGCAATAAAAAGGAGCCACGTGATTATCAAAGCCTGAAACTTGGTGGTAGCTGTTTGTGTGTGGATGGCCTGCGCTTTTTTCAACTGTTCATGCAATTTGCAATTGCTGTCTGGGTATTAGAGCTGGGGGGGGGGTTACCACAGAACAGGTTTCAGTTAAAGGCTTAGTTTGAAGGCTGCTTAATGGCTACCCTGCTGGATTTATTTTATCCCAGCTGATATGTATGCCCCTACTCTCCTAATTCAAGTTTGGCTTCACTACTTCTCCAAATGTTATCTTTCACTATGGCTAAATTGTTGTAAGGAGTTATCCCTGAGATACCAAGACATCTATCGTAAATGTGCTGTACTCGCTCCTGCAGTAAAGGTTTCATTAAATCTAAAGCAAGCTTAGACATGCTTGAAGCTGACCTCTCTTCTGATAATTTTAAGAGGAATAGAAGATTATCTCTATTTTGTCATGAAAGAGCGACAGGAGATGAAATAACAGTCCTCACACCTATGGATGAATACATTACTCTGGAAAAGAATGTTTTTGCTGTAGTAAGTCAATAAATCAATGAAAGTTAGATTGCAGTTGTGCAGATGCCAAGGTTACAATATGCAGGCAAGCACCCATCCAAGCTTGTAAATAAGGACTCTCAATGTGGCATAAATTTTTTTTTTTTTTAAACATAATAATTCTCTGTTTCCTCTCATGATTTTATGTTTTGATGTAAGTGGTATATAGTAGAAGTTCATTAACGCTAGATTTGCTTATGGTAGGAGGGAAATTTCTGCTCTGGATGAGAGTGGGGAACTTCTTATGTATTACATGGTAAAATGCTTCTCATGGGAGGAGGGTGCAGCTGCCACAGAAACAACAGGCTTGAATGTCACACGCTGAAGTACCTGCTCTACCAGGAAGAACAGTATGGATTAAAAGGAATTTTTCAGCATTTTGTCTTGATGGAAGTTGACAGTAATTGCTACGACATGTATTTCCTGAAACTTACTATAGTGTTGAGTGAGAAGGTACACCCAGGTACCAGTGAGAGTTACCTGGTCCCCTGGTGCTGCTGCTAGTTACACAGCCAGACGCAATATAACCTAGGGACCACTCAAAAGTGATGATTTGGATTACTGGCAACTATCCAGTTTTTGTGTGGTTGTTTTTTTTTTTCAAGGATAATTTGGTGGGGTGGCTGGAACTCCACACAAGGACACAAATCGCTTATTTTGGGTTCATTCTAGTGTCAGCCATGGAGTCTCCCATTCCTCTGTCCTGGTGCCCCAGGGTAGCCTAAGGAGAACATCACCCTGGAGGTGATATGAGAGGGAGAAATAAATAGTTATTGATGGATAATGAATAAACAGTTATAGCTCAGCTATAACATTGATTATTTCTTTTTCTGTATGGTATCACTAGGAGTCTGATATATTTCTCTTGAATTTACAAAGTCCTTGTAAAATATTACACTTTGTTACTACACAGTGTCTCACAAGGTCCAGCAGAATCTTACGTGTATGAATAGAATTGCCTCAAGTAAGGAGAATAATGAAGTGTTTCCTTATGACTTCTAATTACCAGCAACAATCTCTTTTACTATAGTGAATTAAGATTTTTATTCATTCTTGTGTTCTGTAACGAGCAGGCAGCCAAAAATTCCATAGCAGATACGAGTAGCAGCTTGAAAAGGTTTGTTGGATTTCAGTTCAACAAGTATCTCTTACTGCTGGACGGTAAGTGATGTGCTGAAATATTACAACCCCACCCTCAGGTAAACCAAGGAAAAGAAAACTTTATAAAGAAGGCTCGGTAATTGAGAAATCTGGAGCCTCAAGGATGGTTGAGTAGAGCTTACCTGTTAACTAAATCTAACTTACTCTGCCCTGCCACTAAGGTGTCACATATTTGAAAGTTCTTGGAGAAGATAGGAGAAGAGCAACCCAGAAATATCTTTCAGCAGTGACGAGGCTTTCCAGGCAAGTCTATTTGGCAAGAGACCTTCCAAGAGGAGCAAAGACCCAGTAATCCCACGTTACTGCAAGAAAGCAGAGTTTGTAGGCGCTGCAATGGGAAAGACAAGGTGCCCAAAGTAATGGGGGTCTGAAAAGGGTGTTTGGTGGGAGGTATCCTTGTTGGGTCTGTTTTCATCTGTAGCTTTTACATATTTCCTTCTGCTTACCAGTGTGTCCTCTTAGACTTTTTCACTTCCCACAGCAGCTTTGGCTTTTGCCTGTCAAAGATCTGCTTTTTCTTGCTTTTATTTGTAATATTGCTTTCCTGCAACAGTTTTACCCATCACAGGGTGTTCCTCCCCGATGGCTGTTCCTCCTGGCTGTCGCGGAAGAGCAGCATATGGTTAACTGTGCGAGGGGAATCGTTACGTTTCATTTCTCTCCCTTTCCTTCATAACAATGCGTGGTTTTATTCAGAATAATTGGGATACAAAAAGGGATCAACTGGTTAAACTGCAGTTCATATAAGAATTTTTTTAATGTTGTATTATAGGAATGTTAAAAGCATTTTTTTTCCCAAAGGTATCAAGTACAAAATGTGCAGGCTGTCTTTTAAGGTAAATATACACATAATTTAACAAAGATGGCTTTTTAATAGCTATGAAGTGATATTACAAACATTTCTGTGTATTAAATATACAGAGATAGAAAAGTAATGGGGATACTAATGGAACATTTTAAGCAAGTTTTTGAAAGATCGCTTTGAGAAGTCCTTTGATCTTTATTTTACAAAGTGATTTCTATGTGTTGTTATTTATTTGAATATCAGTATTTAAAGCCCTGTGCTCCGAATGCCTATTGTTATTGTTGCTGCAGGAGCCTAATAGCATATTAATGCTGTTATCCTTGCTTTGATAAGCATTTGTGTACGTCAGTACACGCATATCTCTTTACTCCTCTGCCTTTTTCCTGATAATGGCCAGAGACAGGCTGATGGGGAAGATGATATCACAGGTTGGCTGCTGCAAACCCCTGCAACTGCAGGCTTGGTGCTGAGCAGGGTACGGAGATGCAGAATTCGCCTTACCCCTCTGGAAGTGCTCCAAAAAGGCCTCAGCGTCAGGGGAAGGATCTGTTTCTGTCTTGTCTCCAGGGAGGCTTTGCAGGGTATTCCTGGAACTCATTGATCAGTCATTCTTTTTCTCGCCAAGAGACACACACACACACACACATACACAGAGACGTTACGTGTGTATATACATACATTAGCCCTCTGTGGCGAGCAGCTCACTGCTGCAAACACAGCACTGCGAGTCTGTCGACGGAAAGCTGCAGAGGATCATTTATGGTGATCAGAACTAGAGGAACAAGGAATGGCTGATCAGTAGGAAGCTTGTTGACCGCCACATGTTCTGGCCAGCTGTGCCTGCTCCCTACCTCTGCGCAGGCCTAAAGGAAGCAGGAGTTTGCTTTGCAGGTAGCAATTTAACAAGATTTAACAAGATTTGTTTTGCCTTGAGTAATTTTGAGCCTTATCTTTTTCAAACAAAGTCAAGAGCAAAACTCCTCTGACATCAGTAGCTTTAGGGCTGGATCTTACGGTGAGAATGGTAAGAGGTAAATCTGTTTAATACCGTAACTTTCCATGTAGAAAATACAATCCATGTCTGGCTAATTAAATTCAGGAAACAGGAAAGAGAAAACCATCAAAACCATGTGGAAAAAAAAAAAAAAGCTACATTAATCATCTAGTGAGAGTCTATAGAAAAGCAGAAAGCTGAATTCTTAGAACAGACTTTCCCAGTAAACTCTAAGTGGCATTTTCAATATTTAACTTCACTTCTCGACAAAGGAGTTAAATGGTACTACTGTGCACTACATCTGGAATTTTGTTATATACATTAGTTGAAATTCTATTAGTTTCTCAAAAAATGTGAGAAGTTGCTGTATTAATAATCTAGCTATGGACGATGCAGCTTGCTGCTTTCTACTTGTGGATGATTCTTCAATCTAATTTTCAGAAGTATTGCAGTGTATATTTCTAGGCCATGAATTTATATAGTGAAGGGATATTGACATTTGTAGCATTTACACATTTTTTGTTGAGTGTAGAGGTAGAGCATCTTTAGAGAGAGATTTGGAGCACAATAAATAAGAACACCTATAAGGTTATCAACTACTTTGTTTATGCTTGTACATGTATTTTCTTGCATAAAAATCACTGCAAGCCCAATGCTTAAGAGATTGTTAGTAGTGGACTGTCATTAATAGTGATCAGAATTAAGTATTAAATGTTTCATTCATAGATACTTATATAATGTGTCATATAATGTATACAATGCAATTTCAGGTTGTTTCAGTTCTCTTCAGTACTTCATTGTGCCTGTATGTAATCAATGCTACAAGCATGCAAACATAAGAGCGCTCTCTTTTACCCTTTTCTCCTCATAGCTGATAACTTCTAATTTGGAGTTGGTTGAAAATACTATTCTTTGTTACACAAACGTGCTATGACAAAGAAAAAAGAGAAGTAACCGTGCTTTTTCTTCATAATTTATCCATGATGTTTTAAAATGGAAGTAGTCTAACAAATTCTATTAATAGCACTGAAGTACAACACATTAGTTGGTTTGGTTTTGGTTGTTTGTGGGATTTTTTTGGGAAAAATAACCTTATACTTCATGGAATTAACAATGATCTCTTTTGTTAGAATATGTTCCTCCCCCCCCCCCCCCCCCCTTTTTAAATACATACATATTTATGTGTACTTGTTTCATTTGTGTGTACACAGAATTAGAAGACCACCTGAACTGCACCTTCATTTGGGATGCAATTTAACATTAAACTTAAAATGGTTTTCTGTCTTGTGAAAATGAACAGAAAAAAAAATGCTCTGCATCCAAAGATCGTGCTGTTTTATGAAGTAACTCGCCAAATCCGTTTCTACATCTATGAGTGGGTCTTTCAGTCTATTCTGTAATTGTAAATCTCCTTTAGTTGGTATAACATGTTGGATACCAGTATGGAAACACTCATCCTGAGTGCTGTTCTTGGCTTCGATTTCTACAGCTGATCCAGCGCTGTCACAGCCCGTAGCCTGCAAGCTACCAGCCGTGAGGCACTTCAGCTACGCTTACAAAACTGAAACCTACACGTAAATTAGGCAAGTGGATGCAATTGTGTTTCATGCAGCTGGATAAGAAACACGTTTCCTGACAAAACACTCCCTTTTTATTTCTAATTACCTACAAAATAAGCAATTGTGAAGAGCAGATATTTTTTTCCCAGGGCAAGAAGTCATTGTTAGAGACGAGGAAGGAAATGTCTCATACCTTCCAACTAGTCTGTTGGTTTGAAAGTGCATTTACTGTAGAATGCACCAGGTAGCAAAAACCAGGAAATTAATAAAAATCACAGTGAGCTTTCTTAAAAGAGAAATCAAGTGATCGATTTAGGTGCAGATTCAGAAGTTCTGGAGAGGAACTTCTCCAGAAGTTTTAGGATTGTGTGTTCTCCACTCCAAACCATTGTAAACTTCCAGTTTTAATAGGTGATGAGGAAGCAGGTCCATAATTTTTTTTTTGTTTGACTTCCTCTGGGGCAGCCAACACCCCTTTGGGAACCGCCAGCACTAGGGGTGTGCATGCCCTTGGCGTACAGACCTTCTTTGAAAGGAGAGCAGTATCTTCACTTCTTTGAGTTGCAAAACCTGAGGATTTTAGAATATAGATTGGGAAATAACCACAACAATTACATATTCTGTTGGCAGAATTTACAAGGCCTGTGCTTCTAGATAAGCAACTACCCTACAGAGGAGCTCCACCACTGAAGTCAAAGAGATGGGCAGAAAATTCTACCAAGTGCAACTTTGTGTGGATCCATCGCAAACAAATTAAAGTAATAAAATTATTTCCAAATTACAGTGTCTGAACTTCTTCAGGGATTCGGATTGTCTGAAGCAAGCGAGAGAAGCATAGCTGAAGAATCCAGCTCATGAACTGTAGCCCACCACAGAAATCCTACCATGCAGCATGGGAAAAGCTCTTTGTAAGCTATGAATTAAGCCCTCAGTGTTTGGGTTGTTTTTAAGAGATCCTACTAAACAAGCAAATAATTGTGTTAATTGTGATTGCAATACGCATAAAAGCACCTTGAGATCACTCCCTTTGGGTGTGCTGAAAGGCAACCCACCTCAAAGAGCTAGGCAAGTGGGCAACCTGCTCTTGGTAGTCCCAACCTGCTCTGCTGCACAGCTGGTGGGGCAGGGCTGAATGCTGCACAGACCCACAGGAAGAGCGGCCCCATTGTCTTTGGCAGAAGTTTGCCCGAGATAAAAATGCAGATAGTGACCTTTTCTTCTTTGAAGTCCCCAGACACACGGTTAATTAGTATCAGGAAGCCTCATGCAGCCAAATCCCTGAACTACTGATCTTAAAATGTATTCCTCAACGTCTCTTGATGTGGGTCTTGCTTCTGCATTACAGGGCCATTAAAATAGCTATGTGAAAACCATTGGAAATGTGATTTATTGGATGATCTTTTCTGTATTTGTCAGCAGGCAGACTCTAACAGGCGTTACATGTATTTTTCTTACAGTGTGGCTTACCCAAATGACTTCTCATCCGAGCAGTCCATCATTGCAGCCTTTGAGGTTGTGAAAGGCAGTCCACGGCTTGGGTGGGATTTATGGCAAGTCAGCAATTCTGACAGCGAAGACTATGTCTGCATTCATGTCCTGACAGACAGGCAATGTCTGGGTCTCTTCTATACCATGCCAGATTAATCGCTCATGCCCAGGACAGTCAAGAATGCAAGGAAAGCTTTTGATGGTTTTTGGCCCAAGATAGCGCTGAGCATGAAAGAAAATAATGCAAAATTATTGCTTGATTGTTAGAAGATCCATTCTATCCCAATAAGTGAGGAGAGCGACACTTGCAGAAATTTATATATTCTGCCACTGGCAACAACAGCTGATGAGATGAGTCTTCTGGTCCATTGAGCTGCTCAGCCAGGTGGGTCACTCTTTGGTTCCTCCTGGTGCCCGATGGTGCAGGACACTGACTGGATTGACCACCGCTGGTACTCACTAGTGGGTTATTTTTCTGAGAGTTTATGCCCCCTTTTTTTTAATTAAAATAAGCTTTTTACAACTGCACGTTTTTCTGTTATCCTTGATGTGAAATTCTCCTTCTGTAATCTCTTAAGGCACGCCTTCTTTTTCATTACAGTCATTATCCTTTATTTGGGGTAGGTTTTGTTTGTTTTTAAGTCTTCCAGAAGCAGTCTTTACATTTATGCTTTTCCCTTTTACTGAGAATTTTTAACACCCTTCAGGCAGATTCTTCCTCCCTTGCCCCCCACCTTATTTATTGACCTTACATAAATCAGAAAAAAACACCTGATTTTTTAGAGGCAGAAGAAGTAATCTTTTAATTGTGGCAAACTTGGTCTTCCTCTTTCTTATCTCTCTAAAGAGCTATTTACAACCAGTCGGTATTTTTCTCGCGAATGGAATTAACAGTATTATTTAACCAACACTTCCCTCTAGTGGTGACATGCTTTCTGCATGTAAATGCAGTGTTGTGGTTATTAACCAAGCCTAGCGGTTGTGAAAGAGTTTACTGTATTTATTTTAATATCTTTTGTAGATCCTAAATGGAAGAAATTAAGAGGGAGAGAAACTAGTTAGGTGTAAGTTAGGTGGTATATTTTTAATTCGAAGAGCATTATTCTTATAAAGCTGCAGACCGTTGAGTATTTGACCTAAAAATTTCAATTCCAAAAGAAAATTAATTTATTGGGTAAAAAAAATAAAATGAAATCAGCAGAGATGTTGTTGCCTCCTAGGCAGTATTGATAAGGGGAAATAACACTCAAGGGTTAATAGCAGGGCCATTGCTTGGCTTAAACTGTGTATCTATAGCCTAAAGTCATTGCCAAGGTGTTTAGGCAAAGAAAGGATGTGTTGAAACCATACAGTGGTCACATCGGCCTCCCGGGGAGATAAGGGAACAATTGGTATTCAAAGAAGGAACCCAGTTGTCCTGACAGAGCGATCATCTGGTTTCCCAACCCCGTGGCCTGGAGCAGCACATTAACATTAAAGGCGAGAGGTACACAGCGAGGAAGACATAGGGCCTTCATCCCAGAGACCCCGGCCCACGACCACCAGGACACACTGTGCATGTGCAGCTGGGAGGAGTTAAAACGTGGAGACTATAGAAATGATTTCTGGGAACTCATTGTAATAAAGACCACCTTTTCGGGGAAAGGTTATGGATATGTATAGGCGCCCCTTGAATATGTAAGGTTTGGTTGTATAAATCCTAAGCTAACTGCCGCGGTGGGTGCGCACGATTGTGGTGGGGCGACCCCCCGTGCTGCCCGGCGCCGAATAAACATACCTACCCTACAACCTCACAGGCTGTGGAGCCTGCTCTCCGCACGTCAGTATTTGATTAGAAGACTCTGCAGCTTCTCCACAGGACCTGAAATCTTGTGTGTGGGGAGACCTACTGGGGCTGGATAAAATGGAGGGATGAGGGAAACCAGTGGGGCAGTGCCTGAGACTGTGTGGAAGCAGAGTCGTCCCATGGCTGATGGACACAGTCGCTGCCGTGGATGTGTGCTGACGAGCTGTGTCCAGGAGCAGAACAGGGTTAGGGCTTTGTGTTGTTGGTTTGCTTGACTTGTGTATTTGTCTACTAATTAGTGTCATACTGTGCGTAGTTAAAAGCAATTCTTTTATGTGCCTCTTAGATGGTCTTAAAGCAACTTGAAATGCACCGTAATACGGATACAGCCTGTTTGGAAGACTGCCGGGAGCTTCCCGATACAGTCAGGCTCTGCTCTCTTCCCGGCAGTGTGGGCTTCCTCTCATGGTTGCTTTCACTGCTGACTTCTTAGGAATTGCTTTCCAGTTCCCCCTAGTTCTCTGTATTGTCTAAGAACACGCAGCTTCCTTACCGACTGCACAGCCAAAAGGAGATTATGAACAGAAAAGAGCAAGCTTCAGGCTCCACTCCTTCGGCGTACGAAGCGAGAGCATTTGGAAAGATGTTTTTTTTTTGCCAGAATGAAGAGGCTGATGCTCATAGCGTGTGGCGCTGGCGGAGGGGGGGGTCAGAAGGGGATCATTAGCTGGGAAGGGGTCCGAGCTGCTGTGCTCGCCAGCCAGCCTGGTGCCCTGTAGGTCACCTCCCGAGGGGTGCGGGGTGCCCAGCCAGCAGTAACCGGGGAGGTCCTGCTTGATGTGGAAATTACAGGAGCCCCGTAACGTCGATGTGGTTGTACTCGCAGTGCCTGCCAAGAGGCAGCTCTGCCACAGCCTTTCTGTCGCACCCCGAGAAGCAGCAGCTTTGCAGTTCCTCACGCAGCAAAATCAAGACCAAAGCCAGGACCAAGTCCCAGTTCCCGAGAGCTCCTCGTTGAAACCCCAGCTGGCTGCCTGCACTTGGCACAGCTGGGGGCTGCTTTTCTCTCCACCTCCCTCTGCCTCCCCCCTGCCTGCCCAGGCTCCATCCCGGAAATCTTCTTCCCAGATGCAAGGGAAGAAAAGTCCTGCCAGCTCTCCACCGCTTGTCCCTCCCCTGCCTGCAGAGCCGCTGAAACTCCATTGCCAGCAAATTTGCCTTTGGATAGAGATCAGGACACGGAAAATAAACAATGTGCCTTCGTTGCCAGCATGGAGGAAGTGCTGAACTCGGTGTCACTGGAAACCTGTTGTGCCAGCCGCAGACTACAAGGGCATGGAGTACTGGGCCACCAGGTAACCTGTAAACACAACTTGCTGTCCATGAGGAGCTTCTCATGTCCTCATGGAAATGCTGCTGATTCCCCTCTGTACCCCATTTTTCTTTTAATACCAAGGGCTAAAAGGACAAGTCTGACAGTTATAAATATAGTAGCCCTATACTTCAGTTTTCTTATTAAAACAAGGTATCACCCTTCCGTTACCAAGCCAGCAGGCTTGAAGTGAGCAGGGTGTGAAGCAGAGCAGCAGTGCCAGGATGCAGGCGCTTTCCTCCGTCGGTGCCAGGCTCCAGTAACATTGCGGTTTTACTGCTCCCTTTAAGAGTGAAAATCTGGCGGTCAGCACAATTTTTGCATTGCCTGCACACTGTGATCCCACGACAAGCTACAAAACGGCTTCTCACACCTCTCCCCTCTGGCTATGGAAAAGGAGCTGGGCTTCAGAAACTTGGCCTTGTGTAGGACTTGTTTGGCTCCTCTCCGCAGGGAGGAAGCAAGGGCCATGGACCGTTGAGGGCTGCTGCTCTGGGATTTGAGATTTTAGCCATTTGTGGAGGCATCAACATACACTTACAATTCTCTGTGAGGAAAAAATAAAAATAAAAAATTCCCAAGCTGCAGCTTTCTGGTGTCAGTCTGAGTGAGCTGTCATCCTGGCTGCCAGACCTGAAAGCACAGAATCACAGAATCACAGAGGTTGGAAGGGACCTTTTAAGATCATCTAGTCCAACCAATGAAAAAAAAAAAACAAAAACAAAAACAAAAACAAAAACAAAAACAAACAAACACAACACAAAAAAACAAAAACAAAAACCACCACACACGCAACCCACACACACACCACCACACCACCCAACACTAATCCATATTCCCAAGCACTATGTCAACTCCTCTCTTGAATACCTCCAGGGATGGTGCCTCAACCACCTCCCTGGGCAGCCCATTCCAATGCCTGACAACCCTTTCAGTAAAGAAATATTTCCTAATATCTAACCTGAACTTCCCCTGGCGCAACTTGAGGCCATTGCCTCTTGTCCTATCATCTGTAACTTGGGAGAAGAGACCGACCCCCGCCTCTCTACAGCCTCCTTTCAGGTACTTGTAGAGAGCAATAAGGTCTCCCCTCAGTCTCCTCTTCCCCAGACTGAACAACCCCAGCTCCCTCAGCCTCTCTTCGTAAGACTTGTGCTCCAGACCCCTCACCAGCTTCGTTGCCCTTCTCTGGACCTGCTCCAGCACCTCAATGTCTTTCCTGTGGTAGGGGGCCCAAAGCTGGACGCAGTACTCGAGGTGGGGTCTCACCAGTGCCGAGTACAGGGGGACGATCACCTCTCGGGTCCTACTCACTACACTGTTCTTGATACAGGCCAGGATGCTGTTGGCCTTTTTGGCCACCTGGGCACACTGCTGGCTCATGTTCAGCCTGCTGTCGACCAACACCCCCAGGTCCTTTTCTGCCAGGCAGCTCTCCAGCCATTCTTCCCCAAGCCTGTAGCGCTGCCTGGGGTTGCTGTGACCCAAGTGCAGGACCCGGCACTTGGCCTTATTGAACCTCATCCCGTTGGTCTCAGCCCATCGATCCAGCCTGTCTAGATCCCTCTGCAAAGCCTCTCTACCCTCCAGCAGATCAACACTGCCACCCAGCTTGGTGTCGTCTGCAAATTTGCTGAGGGTGCTTTCGATCCCCTCGTCCAGATCATTGATAAAGATGTTGAAGAGAACCGGCCCCAGTACCGAGCCCTGTGGGACACCACTCGTGACCGGTCGCCAACTGGACTTCATTCCATTCACCACCACTCTCTGGGCCCGGCCCTCCAGCCAGTTTTTAACCCAGCGGAGAGTATACCCATCTAAGCCATGAGCATCCAGTTTCTCCAGCAGGATACTGTGGGACACTGTATCAAAGGCCTTGCTAAAGTCTAGGTAGATAACATCCACAGCCTTTCCTTCATCCACCAAGCGAGTCACTTTGTCATAGAAGGAGATCAGGTTTGTCAAGCAGGACCTGCCCCTTGTGAACCCATGCTGGCTGGGCCTGATCACCTGGGCATCCTTCATGTGTTGCATAATGGCACTCAGGATGATCTGTTCCATCACCTTCCCAGGCACCGAGGTCAGACTGACAGGCCTGTAGTTCCCTGGATCATCCTTCCGACCCTTCTTGTTCACAGGGAGGAAGCCGTGAGATTTTAATCATCGCTGTCATGGTAGGCTCTGCCCCGTTACGTGACCTCATCTGCGCTCTGCCGTTACGTTTTGTACACGTGCGACGTGAAGGTTTCTCATCTTTAGCTGTCACGCTTGCCAGATGCTGTAGCCTGCGCTGGGAATGCTGGTTTCTCAGCCCCAGGCATTGCCTTGGATGTAGGCTGTTGAGGGAACCCCTACTGGGGTTAGTAACGGCAGCATCTTCTCTTTGCACATACCTCCATGTCCTCCAGGGCTGCGCCGAGCAACAGGGTAAAACTGCAAAATGCTCTGCCTCAGGGTGTAACTAGGAGGTGAACAGAAATTGCTGCATTTCAGTGCAGTCCCTTGAAAAAATTCAACAAGAAGAAACTCGCTTAACATAAACCAATGCAATTATTTCCTGTTAGGGGAGTTCTGGGTGACCCAGAAGGATAGGGAAGTGTCAGAGTTCTGGTGCAATTGTACAATTTTAGTAGATTTTTATATTCATAAAGTCTCTGATTAATTTTTGGTTTTATTTCCTTCATAAAGAACTTTTTTTTTTCCTTCAGGCAATAGTGGGCGTTTAAGGTGAAAAAGGTCTGAAAAGTTTACGTGTTACATGGAATAGATTTTGCTTTCTATGCTGGGTGCTTTCAAAGGTCTGATACATGGGAAAGCCAAGCAAGATAAATGTTCTTTTATGGTAGCTTTTAAAGACAAAATGAGTACTTTGACAAGGAGCTATGCCACTTTTTAATCAAAATCTTTATCTGGATACTTTGTAAATGGTAAATATAAAAGCACGAGGGAGGAGAATGACCTTTTACCAATAATATAAACCCACATCCCTAGGTGTTTCCCTTGCATAGCTTCTTTAAAATCCACAGAACTATACAATATACCTTAGTGTAAGAAACCCAGAACGAAGCTTGAAGTTATATAATTGGTTGGAAAATTATATGAAATTGATAAAATAAAATCCATTAATTTGGCTGACAGGCTGATTAATGCTGCATTCCTCTCATTCCCGTGTTAGGAATGAGTTTCTCTTTCAAAAGGGGACAGCTCTTTGACTGTTGTCTCAACACCGGCAATACCTTTGTGCGCCTTCTGCAGTTTAAGTGTATTGTTAGAGTCTGGAGTTGGAATATGAGTAACATAATGTCATCATCTTCGCTTACAACAGAGACCTGAAATTACTATCACTGAAAGCAGCTGTTAGCATGAATAACATTTTTCCCCTTTAGGGAATATCTGGGAGTATCTTGGAAACAGAGGATAACCCAAACGAAAGGGAGAGAAGGTTGATTTTACGACTTGTCTCCTACATGAAGCTTTTGCATCGCTCTTACTGTTGTCTTTCCACGTCCCGTTGGGTAATCCAATGAAATGTGACTCCTCTCAGAGTGAACAAGGTCTAACAAGCTTTGTGAAGTGGGATGACTGAATACTGAGAGGGGCTGGGGTTAGTGCCCCCTGTTTTGGGTGAGAAAAACAGAACTCGGCCTCTCCTCTTCCTGGCAGCGGCAGGCTGGTCAGGTAGCAGATGCCCACTATGCCCCATCAGAGGTCTGGGCCAGCTGCAGCTTGTGCCGCTTGTCCCCATGTGCCAAACCACGTGAACGTTGGTAGATGATATGGAAGGAAAGTAAGGGCTGAATAGTCTGTTACAGTGGGGATAGGTAAGGATCAGAGGTCACAAAACATAATAAAAGACCCTTCATTTGCTTTGCAGGAAGTCTCCCTGCTGCTGCAGGGATGGTTTCAAGTATGGTTTCAAAACCAAGAAGCAAATTTGAACATACTAGTTCAATACTAGTTCATACACTAGTTCATACTAGTGGCAGGAAAAGCCTTGGTATGCAAATTGTGATACCAATGACTCAAAAGACAGGTCTCTTCTCGCTGAGTTAGTACTGAACTGGTGGTGTTGCAGGATTTTTAGAATGACACCTTTCTGGTGATGCCCTTTTCCTTTCTTTCAGAAAGTCCTTCAGACTTTCAGAAACCCGTTTATGGTTACTCGTGGTTTTTGAATTATCTTCTGCTCTTCTGTCCCAGAAAAAGAGAGACTAAAACTTTCTCCGTCTTTAGCTGTAGAAGCATTTTGCGTGCTGTAGTGTATTGCTGGTTCACCGCAACCATGGCTGTATTTTGTGCGTGTGTGAATTTGAAAAGTCCAGAGAACAATATATAAAGCATTATATGAAGGTAGAGAGAAGTGAATTGCATTGAAGTCTCTACAGCAGTGTGCTACATTACTGGTGTAGATCCCTGGGGAAAAGTAACACATCCGTATCTAATATTGATAGCTGTTATTCAATCTGTTGGGGAGATCAAGGAGAAATTGAGTTTATGGCAGTTTGGGGATTCCAAGCTATGGAGTCTAAAACTTCATAGCAAAATGTATAACGTTCACTACAAAGCAATAACATATACTAAAATTTGATGACATCCTTCCGGCAATACTCTAAGTATTTTAACACGTAATGTAGGTATTGTTAAATCCATCCACAAAGAGTAACTTCTAATTAGAGCAAATAATATCCAAGTTCATCCAGACATACCCTCCTTTTTCAACACCACACTTAGTATGGTCAGAACTAAAAGACACTTAAAATACATTTTTCTGTGACTTTTTGACACCTGGGAGTCAGTCAAAATTGTTCCCACAAAGTCTGCTGCTGTGAGCTCAGATCACTTTGCATGTGTCAGACGTGAAAAGCACCTGATTTGAATTGCATGAACAGACTCTGCAGAGCTCCGAGTCTCTCTGGGCCAGCAGGTTTATGCTGCCTGCAAGTGCATGGGTTCACCCATGCAGGCAGTATACGCATACACGCATGTGTATCTCGTACATATATATTTGTATGTGCAGATATGTACACACGTATATGTGTACACACATATGTATATACATATGCAAGTGTATTTCTATCAGAAAAATCCTACATGACATATGACAGCTCAAAATCTAGTATGCTACCAACCAACGTATTTCTAGTCAAAAACATAAGGCAACTGTTTATAACAGCGGAAGCAAAATATAACGATTACAGTGTTGAGGGAATGCAGAAAGTGGAATACAGCTACAGAGCAACACAGAGATATCTGAAGTTCATTTATGTTAATTCTGAAGTTGAGTGACACGTATGCAAGCTGATTGACTGGTTTTGTGGGGAAAAGCATCTGTTAGCCTGGAGGCAGCGCTATATGGCTCTGGTCTGCTGCTGTGAACCCAAGTTCTTAAATCTATACAGTGCAACACTGTGCCAAGTGGATTTACCAGCTTGCCCCTATGCTTGTTCAAGAGTTTCTGCCCCATAATTGTGTGGTTCTCCACTGCAGTGGGCTATGATGCTTTTGGTGGGGTGGGGAGTTAAAGACCAGGGCCTGAGCGCTTTTTTTCTCCAAGACATTGCTCCTAGCGGTGCCAACATGCTGTACATGTGAACTGCTGGTGACTGTTCTCTAGTTCTGGTAAAGTCTCACATGCTAAGTATGTAACTACAGTTTAAATTACTGTAGTTGATGAACGTGTGCTGTCTGATGAAGGTTTCAATGGGGCTGTTGCCTCACTATGTTAAGTACCACCTACGGTAATGGTGATTAAAGCACAGATTACTATTACTTTCTTTATTCCATTTTTCCAACTATTAGTAATCTTTGCTGCTAAGAAGAAGGTTCAAAAGGTACGCAGTAGTCCTTCCTTCACTTTTAAAAGTTTTTTAAATGACACTGATTGTGTTTACCAAATCAGGTGTAGGAAGTTGGTCAGAACTTGTTGCAGAAACTTGAGTGGTCAGTGGCAGAAAGTCCCAATGGGTGATCATAATGCCTTCTTTTGGTATTGCAGCATATTCTCCCTCTTCTTTCCAAACCTGTATGTATTTCACAAATTTGACAGAGTTAGGAACTGCTCACTGTTCAAAACGTGTTGTTAGTAGTTCCTAAAGTAAATAATTTAGCCATTAAGATTAAGTAATGTATTGCATGGTCCCTCATCTGCTTACTGTTGTTGCATCCTTGCTGAGTGCTCCCTTAAGGATAGTTTTTAGAATAAAAATTTGAATTCTTAATTTTGATTTAAACATTTGTATTCTATACAAATAGAATACAACCCAGCCCCATCAAATTCTATATACAGCTTAGCATCCAAAGACAGAGGCTGATTGGCCTTGTTTACTAGCTAACTCTGTTTATAGCTATAGGGCATCCACATTTTAACACTTTATGCAAATCGTCACAAAGTTGGTTTCCTCCAAAGGGTGGTGGGACTGGGAAAGGCTGAGAGCAGGGTAGGGAGGGAATGGACTTGAAAACAGGGATTTGGCTGTCCCAGCTGCAGAAGTTAGACCCTTTCATGGGTTCTGTAGTACTCTTCTATGTCATGCTGTTGTGGTCATCCAAAGCACAAAAACTGCCAAAAGAGCTTTGCTGCTCCATTTGGCTTTCCTGGAGGGCAACAGAAGTGCACCATTTTCTATGGCTGAGGCTGGAGCTGTGCCAGCAGAAAGAGGATTTCTTGCTTGCCATAAACGGAAAGATAAAGGAGGAAGGCTTCACTGGCCTTCTGGCAGCGTCTTCTCTTCTGTATGGCTGAAAATTACTTATGAAATAATTGACATAGAAATCGATATGCACCCACAGAGCTCTGGGTGACTAGGAAAGGGTGTACATCCATGCCAAGGATGTGCAAATGCTAAGGAAGCCTGGAAACAGCTTCTTTCAATGGCTAAGCCTAGCTTTGCACAGTCTTTGAGGCTTTTCTTTCAGACCCAACTTTTCCTTATTTGATTATGAATTAAATAGTTCTCTTAATGAAACTTATTTTGACAGCTTGTGAAAGAGCAAGGAAAGAAGCCAAAGTATTCTCTGTTGTTTGTGTAAATTGGAAGTAACTCAGAACACGTCTGTCATTTTATCCTTGAGTCTACAAACTCCGTGACAGAAGACCAACAGACAGTTCTTCCTAGTGAAGCTCTGATTCACACTGATGGAAAATCCAGGAGGAACTGCATCTTTACTTTCACCTGGCTATTCAAGATCATAAACAAGCTATACATCCTTCTCATTAGCAAGTAAGTTCTGGTTGCTTTTACCCTAGTCTTTAAAAGCCGAAATTTGCCGCTGTACATGGCACCAGGGAGCCCTGTCCTGTTGCTTGTGGCAGAGCGTTGCAGATCTGCAAATGCTCTGGATAGATTCCTCTCCTGTGGCAGCTTGAGAAAGAACTAATTTGCACTTATCATCTGTTTTGCTGCTCATTTTTTCTTGAACAGATTGTCACATTTCTTTTGGATTTTTAAACATGACACAAGTGACAGACATAACTTACAGATGTTTCATTCTATGATCTGTTTGGGGTTGTCTGTTCTGGATAGTTTGGTTCATTTTCACAGAAGGCACGCATTGGTGAATGCTTTTTCTTTTAATGTAGTTTTGAATTTTCAGTGGCTCTTAGCATACGTATATATATGCCAACAGATACAGAATAACTAGTTGTCCGGCTGGGATCTTTGTGGACCTGGCTAATGGCATACTCTAGGTGGGGAGGCGATGACTGGCTTCTGAAAGAGCTCTTGGGGACAGCTCTTCTTAGAGCTGAATGTGCTCTAGGAGAAATGGAGAGACGAGTGGCGAGAAGGAAATGCTAACTGTTGTTTGCTGGCTGGCTGGCACTGTGAGATGGACCACCAAAGCCACTGAAAGAAATACACAACAAAAGGCACTTAAGTGAAACTTTCTTGTTTCCTCCTTTGGTGGCTGGTGGTCACAGAAGTGAGACAGATTCCCAAATGTGAACCTGAACAGGGAGCAGTTGGTCCAAAAGGAATGGCAGCAATTCCTGGAAGTCCAGGACATCCAGGTCTCCTGCAGGGGCAGTTATGAGTTTAAATCGTTACTAATTACGTGCTATAAAGTCAGTCAGTTTTGCAATCAACATAAATGGATGTAAGGCTTGGGATTTAACTTAACATGGATGTGCTGGCTACACTTGAAGTCTTATGGAGATGAGCCAGGGGCTCTTGAGATAATAGGAGCCAAGAGGGAAACACCAGTGACATACTTCAAAGGAATTAAGGGGCTCCTCTAGGAAGGTGACACGGCTGACAGCCCAGCTGAAGTGCCTCTATACCAATGCACACAGCATGGGCAACAAATCGGAGGACCTGGAAGCCACCATGCTGCTAGAAACTATGATTCAGTTGCCATTACTGAAACTTGGTGGGATGAATCCCATGATTGGAGTGCTGCTTACTGATGGCTACACGCTGTTCAGAAGGGACAGGTGAGGAAGGAGGGGAAGAAGCGTTGCCCTCCACATCAAGAAATAGATGGAGTGTGAAGAGCTGTCTCTGAAGAATAGCCATGAGCAGGCTGAAAGTCTATGGGTAAGAATAAGAACTGAGGAAACAAACGGAGCCTTGTGGCTGGTGTCTGCTACAGGCTGCCTGATCAAGGGGAGCCTATTGAAAAAGCCTTCTTACTCCAGCTACAGGAGACATCACACTTGCAGACCCACATCCTGCTGGGAGACTTCAGCCAGCCCGACATCTGCTGGAAAAGTAACATGGCAAGCTGAAGGCAATCCAGGACGCTCCAGGAGTGCATGGAAGATAACTTCTTAAGCCAGGTAATAGACAGCCCTACCAGAGGGGATGCAATACTGGATCTGTTGATCACCAGTTCAAGTGAGCTAATAGGTGACATCAAGACTGGAGGCAGCCTGGGCTGCAGTGATCATGCACTGGTGAAGTTTGCAGACCTGAAGGATATGGGTCAGGTGAAGAGTAAAGTCAAGACCTTGAATATTAGGAAAGCAAACTTCCAGCTGTTCAAGCAGTTATTCAATAGGACCCCCTGGGAAACTGCCCTCAGGGACAAGGGAGCAGAACAGAGCTGGCAGATCTTTAAGGAGGCTTTCCATAGAGCGCAAGAGCTCTCGATCCCTGGGTGTAAGAAATCAGGAAAGAAGGGCAAGAGAGTGGCATGGCTGAGTTGAGACCTGCTGGTCAAACTAGAGGGCAAGAAAGAGATGCACAAGCAGTGGAAGCAGGGACAGGTGTCCTGGGAAGAGTAGAGGGACACTGCTCAGTTGTGTTGGGATGGGGTAGGAAGGCCAAGGTGTGGCTGGAATTGAACTTGGTGAGGGATGTAAAGAATAATAAGAACGGCTTCTACAGGTATGTCAACCAGAAAAGAAAGGTCAAAGAAAGTGTACCTCCCCAATGGACAAGGCTGGCAAACAAAACAATGGATGAGGAAAAGGCTGAGGTACTCAACAACTTTTTTGCCTCAGTCTTCACTGGCAACCTCTCTCCCCACACCTCTTGAGTGGATGGACCACAAGGCAGGGACTGGGGGAGCAGAGTAAGAGGTCAGGTTTGTGACCACCTGAGGAATGTGAACATACAGAAGACTATGGGACCTGATGAGATGCATCCCAGAGTCCCAAGGGAATTAGCTGATGTAGTTGCCAAACAACTCTCTGTGATATTTGAAAAGTCATGGCAGTCAGGTGAAGTCCTCAGTGACTGGAAAAAAGGAAACATTGCACGCACTTTTAAGAAGGGTAGAAGGGAGGACCCTGGGAACTACCAACCTGTCAGCCTCACCTCTGTGCCAGGGAAGATAATGAAACAGATCCTTCTAAAAGCTATGCTAAGGCACATGGAGGACAGGGAGGTGATTTGAGACAGCCAGCGTGCCTTCACCAAGGGCAAGGCCTGCCTGACCAACCTAGTGGCCTTCTATGATGGAGTGACCACGTCAGTGGGCAGAGGAAGAGCAACGGATGTCATCTATCTGGACTTCTGTAAGGCCTTTGACACAGTCCCCCACAACATCCTTCTCTCTAAATTGGAGAGATATGGATTTGATGAATGGACTGTTCGGTGGCTGAAGAATTTGTTGGATGGTCACATCCAGAGGGTAGTCATCAATGGCTCAATGTCCAGATGGAGACTGGTGACAAGTGGTGTCCCCCAGGGGTCTATATTGGGACCAGTACTGTTCAATGTCTTCATCAATGACATAGTGGGATTGAGTGCACCCTCACCAAGTTTGTGGACAATACCAAGCTGAGTGGTGGGGTGACATGCCTGAGGGACGGGATGTCACCCAGAGGGACCTGGACAGGCTCAAGAGATGGGCCCAGGTGAACTTCACAAGGTTCAACAAGGCCAAGTGCAGGGTCCTGCCCCTGGGTCAGGGCAACCCCTGGCACAGCGGTTGGACGGGTTCTGAGAAACCTGATCTGGTTGAAGACGTCCCTGCTCATTGCAATGGTGGTTGGACTAGATGACCTTTAAAGATCCCTTCCAACCCAAATTATTCTATGATTCTAAGATAGATGAAATTGAGCCGACACAGCAGGAAATCAATATAACAAACACATCAGAAAGATCAGAATGGGAACAAAACCAGTGAAAAGTTATTCCTCAGGACAGTGAAAATGCATTAGGGAAGATTTTTGGCTCACTGAATCTGAATTTAACTTTACAAGGAAATTAATCCAAACCGATAAGATCGCAGACATTTTCTTGTAAAATTTTTCCTTATTTTTGTAAAACTCATGTTTAAAAATAATCACACTTGAATATTTGGACTATAAACATAGCCTTAGCTGGATACTAGAAGAGGGCAGTACAGCCAAACATTGTTAACCAGATAATTACAGGAAACTTAGGAGGCGTTTCTGTTGGATTTTCTGATGGAACTGTTTCTACTTTATTTTCCTAATGTTTCTGAAGCTCTTTAGCTACAGGGACTACCTTTTCCAGAAACTCATGTAATTAGAAGTGTGTGAAAGAATGCTCTTAGAGCAAACTTCAGCTTTTGCAGACAGCATGAGGAAGAAATGTGCCAGCAGCTGCCCCCTCTACAGAAACATGCCGACGAGTTCTCCAGGACCTAGGGATATTCCTGGATACCCTGAGCAAAATGTAAGCATAGTGGGAGAGAAAAATAGGCCCATTTCACAAATCTAAATGTAGCTGAAGCACCAAGTGACATGGAACATGAAGTATAAAGAACACAAAAGACTTTCTTCGGTGTAATGTTATACTTGATTTTGTTCTCACTGAACTAAAACTGAAGTGAGTTTTCCATTTCCTTCAATAGGAACCAGGGGAATTTTTTTCCTGCAGGAAAAACAAATACACAATAGCTATGGAAGAAATTAGAAGCCTGCAAAACAAAATAAAATGCCAAAGCAAGTACTTGAGATCATTACTATGCTAACTTTAGCCTAGAGAAACAGGTAGTGAAGTTATGGTAAAAGATCAGGTAAATCCATTTTAATGCTATTACAAGCTGAGCAATAATCTAATATTTTTTTTGTAAAAAACTACCCCCAAATGATATGCAACATTTTTAAAACTTTATTTGTATTCGTATTTTCAGCAACTCTGAAAGCAAACAGTGACTCATAACCAGAGTATTCATCTCCCGCTGCTCTAAAAGGTCTTGAGGGACCATAATTTACCTTTCCCTTTCTTGAGGGACCTTTGAGGGATCATAATTTAATTACATACAGTTGATTAGTGTTTTCTAGTACCTACAGCAAAGAATACCACAGAAGAGTAAATTCCAAAACAAATCTTTTATTGGAATTGTTATGTTCATTACTGTGCTCCAGCCGAAACCTTCTTGCATGATCTAAAAGAGGGAGGGTTTAAAAAGTTATCAGCAAAAATACCTGGGCTATTTCTTTTGGCCTTCATATATCTTCATATATATTCTTCATATATCTTTGTTACTGTGTTGCTGACCACTGCCTAGGGTGTCATGAACTCCAAAGAAGTAAGATTTATTTTCCAAATCTAGAGTTAAATACCATGGTAATGAGGTACTTTTAGCAATGCTTTCCAAAGATAGACAAAGAGAGATTCTTTTGAGAGTGGAATGAAATGGTAAGAGATTGCATGCCAGGTTTGGAAAATAAGCAAAAATAACCTTGTTTCACCTTGCAAATTTTAGGTTACCATCTCACAGAGACATAACATGTTAATAACCTAACTGTATTACAAGTAATATTTTAATAAGACTGAAAGTACCCACTACTTTTAACTCTTCTTCCCTCCTGCTCTGACTCCCACTAGCACACATTGCAGCATGTGTGGACCACAGCGCCAAACTGAAAGCACACAACTTTATCTCAGTTTTCTTGCCACACAGTTAAATGTCTGGGCTTTTGTTATTTTCTGTTGGATTTTATTGGTTTTGTCCTTTTAAACAGACTTTAAATTACTTTAATTGATGCTGTTTCTTTGCTCCAAACAGTCTTTGCCTTCCTAATCCTTTTGTTTTTCCTGAGCTGTTTTTTTTTTTTCTCCACCTGCTGCTGCTGCTGCTATGGGCTCTCTGCTTTATTCCTCCACAGGGAGATGTCTCTCCCTGTATCTCCAGCCCTTCCAAGCCTCACTTTTCAAATTTGTTGTGTGAGCCAAATAGTCATTCCTCTCCCAACTGCACTAAAGTCTCTGCCCAGACACAAAAGAGTTAGAAATCATGCTTACACAGAATCATGCCGGGAGGTGATGCAGAGGTGTGCTGGGAGACTGGGAGACTTCCCCTTGACCATAGCAGAAAAAGCCATGGTCAGGTCCATGCCACCAGCTCCCAGCTGTCACAGTTTAAGCACCATCCCTAATAAAGCAGGCATCTGTAGATACTTTGGGCCTTATTCTCAGATGTTCATTATCTAGAATAAACATTCTTGGCTCTCACAGGTAAAACTAACCACACTAGGAAGTTCCCATATAAAGCTCTACAGGTCTCTGAGGTTGTTCTTCAATATTTTTTTAATTTTTACTATTTTTTTTTACTATGCCTTCTATGTAAAGAAAAGAGCATTTTCAAAGGGTCTAGTTCATAAGCAAAGAAAATCTCTATTCAGAATCAGATTGCTGGTTTGTTTTTTCTATATTGAAAATTTGGATGCCTTTCCACTGTTATTTATAGTTTATTTTGTTTGATGTTACAGATTGGAATTAAACAAGGAAAAATTAATTTAAAGGGAAATCATGGATTGGCAGCAACATTTAGAATTTTACAGGGCAAACATAGGTTGAAAGGAATTGATGGCAAGTATGGGGTAGAAGGATTTTATGGTGATTGTGTGATGGAGAGAGAGACCAGTGCAAGGTTCAAACTAACACTTTATTTGAACTTCACTCACAGGTCCTATAGGCCACTATTGCAGGTTTTATGGATACAGTGGAGGAATGCACTATTACAATTTAAAAAGCAATTCACAGGTTACACTATTACAACCTACAAGTGATTCCTGGAGGGTACTAACACAAACCACAATTGTGCTAGATATTAATACCTTAAAAGAGTGCACTAATGGTGTTCTTGAAGCACACCTAATATTATATGCATGTTTCTTAATCGCTTACCCTCTCAGGGAAGGCCTCCTGATCGCTGGGAAGTTACTTCGTATAGCGTCCTGGACAAGGAGGGAAGAGTCTCCTACATGCCAGCCCCATTTTCTAGCCAAACCTTAGGGTTTTTTATTTCCTGATTTGATGGGTGGGCAGGATTATGCCTGCGTGGATTATACTATCTGGACTGTTTATCTCCGGTGGTGTGATGGCTCCTTAGTCTGTACTGCTAATTTTGTGATATCTAGTACACAATAGTGGTAGGATGGGACCCAGGGCATTTTGTTTGTTAAGGGATTACTCAAGGCTCCATTCGGGTTTCAGTTCTTACTATGATGCAGTGTGGAGACAACCCTGGGCTGAGCTGTTTCCACAGCTCCCCCCAAGTCATCTCTGCACAGTTAAGGACCTGTCAAAGGAAGACAAAGGTGAGTCGAATGACAGTTCCCTGCATTTTGCCTTTGTGCTCTGAAACCTGTTTAGCTTGGTGATCCCATACGTCCTGGAAAACAGAGGCTGAAATGTGAAATATCTTTGAAAGACTTTTTTTTTATATTGTCTTTTGCTCAGTGAATTTCAAGTTCAAAGTTGACGAACAATGAACTGTTTTCCATGTTAATGTAAACATTAAAATTATTGAACTCATTAAATTTTAGGTGAGCATGGTGAAAAATGGAGATAAAGGGTCAAGAGTTTTTGGACTAGTTGGCTTTGAAGCCATCCAAGGCCCAAGAGGTGGGTTTTGTTCTTGAAATTTTTGATAGTTGAGGGAATAAACAGACTTGTACAACAGGAAATTTTGTTTGCTTTGCAAAATTACAAAAAAGCATTGCAAAATGCTTTGCAAGATGGTAGATGTAAAAACATCATCAGAATACATTCATACATGTATGTATTCTTAGTACACATGCATGTACTAAGAAGAGCTTTGTATGATGGTCTGTTACCAAAGCCACAAGATTTATTCAGTTTACATTGAAACTGGAGTTTTCCAAGATCCACCTCAAACATGGCTGTTTTTTTTGGTCAAAATTTTTTGTCGTCTTCACCTTTTTTTTTGCAGGAACATTGCTTTTTTAATTATTATTTTATTAGTATATTTTTTTTCAGCAAAGCCTGCTTCCTTGAAAAAAAACAGCCCAGAGAATATTTTTTGTACCCAGTTAAGCCCTCACAGAGGATTGCTCTTAATAATTAAATGTGAATAGACCATGCTAAGTGTACTTACTGTGGCATTCTTTGTTCTGAGCTTCCCACGTTGTCCTTTGTATTTTTTTTCCTGGGATACCAGGGAGGAATCAACAGCAAAATTGACTGTTTGGGTGACCGTTGGCACTATTTACTTCATGAAACCCTAGGACAGAGACCTTCTTTCTTGTTTGTAGTGTTTATTTTTATGGGACTATATCTCTTATGCTGCTTGCCATGCTGTACACATGGCAAAGAGCACTCCAGGTGACAGCTCTGCAACAGGCATACCCTAACATTTACAGCAATGTCATCTCACAAGGCTGATTGCATTTGTCTGCTAGATCATATATTTCCTATAAGGATATATTTTCTCTGTGATATGTTCCAGTAACAGCAAAATAAACAGCTTCGGCACTGGCTTAGGGAAGAATGTGGCCAGTAGGTCGAGGGAAGTCATTCTCCCCCTCTACTCTGCACTGGTGAGGCCACAACTGGAATACTGTGTCCAGTTCTGGGCTCCCCAGTTCAAGAGAGACAGGGAACTACTGGAAAGAGTCCAGCGAAGGGCAACTAAGATGATGGAGGGATTGGAGCATCTTCCTTATGAGGAAAGGCTGAGAGAGCTGGGGCTCTTTAGCCTGGAGAAGAGAAGGCTGAGGGGAGACCTTATCTATGTTTGCAAGTACCTAAAGGGTGGGTTGAAGGATGATGGAGTCGGACTCTTTTCAGTGGTTTCCAGCGATAGGACGAGGGGCAACGGTCACAAGCTGGAACATAGGAAGTTCCATTTAAATATGAGGAGAAACTTCTTTACGGTGAGGGTGGCAGAGCCCTGGCACAGGCTGCCCAGGGAGGTCGTGGAGTCCCCTTCTCTGGAGATCTTCAAGACCCACCTGGATGCAGTCCTGAGTGATGTGCTCTGGGCAATCCTGCTTTAGCAGGGGAGTTGGACTAGATGATCTCTAGAGATCCCTTCCAACTCTGATAATTCCCTGATTCCGTGATTTTAAATGAGTACGCGTATATGAACAGTTATTTTCACTGCTTATGTAATGCAGCTTTTGTACCCTTGCAGCCTCAAAGAAAGTGTTTTAGTGTTTTCAGCTCTGTTCATTTTTTAGCACTCCATAGCATCTGTGAGCCGCTAGCTCCTCCTGCAAGCACTTGGAGAGGTCATCTCTGCAAAGCTGTTCACAGGACCCTGACCCCAGCAGCCCCTCCTAGATGTGGGTAGCTGGGAGAGGGACTGAGCGTGTGTTGGGGCAGGGAGGGAGGTATTCTGGGGAAGCTTTATAGTTTAGAACATGGGACTGGAAAGCAAAAAATCTGTTAACATTCCTGATTATCATATACCAGATACAATCCAGCAAATTATGGCTTTAGGTAAGTTATTACCACTTTTTGGTATCTCTTTCCTTATCTATAAGATGAAGTTTATATGATGTGTTCCCGTGGACCTTCACAGGAGATAGAATATAAAAGTGCAGAATGGTTGCTTTCCTCTGTTGGAGTTCATTCTTCTTTGAATTATCAATTTCTGAGTCTCCCTCTTTCTTTTCCTTACTCTTTGTCACATACTCTTTTGACACTGCTCTTCCTGTTTGTCTTTGAAAACCTGCACACCCTGACTGCTGTGATCTTGCTGTGGAACGAGCCAGCAAACACAAAAGAAAAGGTCATTCCTTGGTTGCAAGGTGCACAAAACTTCCTCCACTCTCCCCAACATCTCCTGCTGCGTAACAGCAGAAGAAGACATGGTTCACACTTGTTAATGTAACACGGGCGTATGAGATCTGGAGAAACTGGACCATGGAGTTCAGGAAGGGTTAAGTTCATTCAGCTGAGAGGCTACTTCATTCACTATTTTGGCTGCCAGGCTTGTTGCTGTGGAAATGATAGCTGAGAAACTGCTTTTTTTTAGATCTATCTTCCAGCTTGAGTTAAGGTTTTCCCTGATGAACCATAAACTTGAAGCTACTGGACAAAGGGAAATGGAGGTTTAATCCTTTTAAGCCACTACCAGACATCTCTCTGTTCTGGTCTTATTAGCATCCCTCTCTGCAGCGAGACTGCCCAGGGAGAGAGGAAGCTGGGAATAACAACCATTCCCAAACTTTGCCCTTGGGGATGCAAGGCAAACTGGAGACACATGCCTGTAAGTGACACGAGACTGAGTTATGAGCATTAGGAGCAAAGGGGCAGGAAGGATCAGCTGATTCAGGAAGGTACAGGAGGGGATGGGCTGCTGGTGAGCGCAGGGGGTTTAAGGCTGCTTTGACCAGACAGGTGAGGGTAGTTCAGTGTTTTTCCAAAGTTATCTTACCTGTTTTGGAGATTTGTATTTCTGGCTCAAGCAGAAGTCAGAGAAGCAGCTAATAAAAGCATAGTCTGCTGTGAACCGCTGCACGTGTGCCAGCACTGCCCGGGACTGAATGCCATTTATTCCAGGAAGAACATATTTCATTATCTTAACCTCACCTTAGCAACGCTGCAGGAGCAATTCCTTCTGCTTTGGAAGCAAAAGTCATAAATGAGTCGAACTGACTGATGTGATGGTTGGCTGAAGAAAATAGGATGAAAAATTACTGGTTAGCATGGATGCACCACACACCTTGACGGTGTGCGGTATAACCATGGCTGTCTGCAAAACTATCACAACCTGCTCAACTGACTGATGATAAACAGCTAGTGAAAATAAAGCTGTGTTAAGTGATTCAGCTTTTGTAATGAAGGAGATGCAATGTGATCAGAGCTTTACCAATGATTTCTCTTAAAAGGGCTGTTCTCTATTATTCACTTGGGAGAATGGAAGTGAGAGAAATATACATTTATACTTTAGTGTAATATTAGTCTTAAGGTCTCCATTTTCCCCATCTTAGAGAAGAAAAGTTGCTCAGGCCATAGACTGCCCTCTCTCTGAACGCGTAAAGGGTGGATATATGAGAGAGATATAATAAGCTTATTTGTGTGTCCTAATCCTGTAAACTCTATATTGTTCATACAACAACTGTTGTGGCTAGTTTACTAGGTTAGATTATCTAGCAAATCTAGGTTAGATTTGCTGAGCTAGATGGTGATTTCAGAGCATGACCTTGTTCATGTTCTTTTGTGATGCCTTCCCTTTTTACATCTGGTATTTGTGGTAGAAGGTAAAGTAACAGCTAGGATTGTTCCATCGATTTATATGAATTTTAGGAAGTTTTAAGAAGCCTTTCAGATGCAAGATGAATTTAATTTATATTTTAATGCAAAATGTCCTTCTTAAGAGTCTTTTCCATGTTGGAAAGTAAAATTTTCCCATGTTAGGAAAAGCCCAATGCAAGCCTGATTTCATATACAGCTTTGCTTCAGTTAATCACTCAAAGCAAAGAATAGATAATGCTGCCTTAGGAACAGCCTTTAGATCTTTTGTTGACTTCAGTATGTGGCTCTAGGTGTTCTTATTTGATGATATTTGAGCTGTTGTTAGAACAAAAAAATCATTTAGTTTCAGAAGGGCTTTTCTCAGGCAGCTGTTGCTGGAGTGTCTTCTCTGTTTCACAAAGATGAGTTAGTTTTATCTGACATTAACACTGTATGGCAAAGGAATATTTTCATCTCTCCTTCACAGATATGAAACTGAGGAATAAAAGGACCATGGTGGGGAAAAAAAAAGTGCCAGTACTATGGTATTAAAAACAAAACCAAACTCCTGAAATTTATGTTCCAGAGTACTTAGCTTTCACTGAATTTCACTGAATTTCACTGAATTTTTAGAGTTGGAAGGGACCATAGAGATCATCTAGTCCAACTCCCCTGCCGAAGCAGGATTGCCCAGAGCATGTTAGAACATGTTACTCAGGACTGCATCCAGGCGGGTCTTGAAGATCTCCAAAGAAGGGGACTCCACGACCTCCCTGGGCAGCCTGTGCCAGGGCTCTGCCACCCTCACGGTGAAGAAGTTTTTTCTCATCTTTGAGTGGAACCTCCTATGTTCCAGCTTGTGCCTGTTGCCCCTCGTCCTCTCACTGGCAACCACTGAAAAGAGTCCGGCTCCATCCTCCTTCAACCCACCCTTTAGATACTTATAAGCATTGATAAGGTCTCCCCTCAGCCTTCTCTTCTCCAGGCTAAAGAGCCCCAGCTCTCTCAGCCTTTCCTCATCAGGGAGATGCTCCAATCCCTCCATCATCTTAGTTGCCCTTCGCTGGACTCTTTCCAGTAGTTCCCTGTCTCTCTTGAACTGGGGAGCCCAGAACTGGACACAGTATTCCAGTTGTGGCCTCACCAGTGCAGAGTAGAGGGGGAGAATGACCTCTCTCCACCTACTGGCCACACTCTTCCCTATGCAGCCCAGGATTCCGTTGGCCTTCCTGGCCACAAGAGCACACTGCTTGCTCATTGTCATTTTGCTGTCTACCAGGACCCCTGGCTTTATACAAGCTGGAATGGCTTTATACAAGCCATTCTCCCTATTCTGCTGAGCAGACCTTTGATCTGATACTCACCCTAGGAAGGTCACACCTGGTGGCTTCTCACTGAGACCCTGGTGTTAGCTACCTGCTCAGAATCACACAGACAAGGACATGTTTTCTAGGATGTCTTTTAAAATAAACCCTAAGGGGAGTATCCACATGAGCTATCCACTGGGTGGCAGAAGTAGATCACAAAAGTCTTACTCAAACATAAAGAACCTGAGGGATGCCTAAATCGAGCCACTATGTAAACTATTTTGTAACAGCACTGTATAAATCTTCTACCTGGGCTGGACGTATTTGGAAAAAACATATCTCATGAGATAATACATTGGAAAGATTTTTTTTTTTTTTTTACTCTTTTCCCCTTTCTGTATGTAAGCAGAAGTAGACTTCTGCATGCCCACATTTCATCCCTTCTTCCTGTTTTTCCTCACCAACTACAGGAGAGCATTTTCAGAGGGGAGGAGGGCCTGGGCTGCCCTGCCTTCTCATCCTTTTCTTCTCACTCCTGGTGGAGGATGCTGCTGCTGAAGCTGAAGGCTTTGCTGTGCCCTCTGCCTCAGCTGCTGGTCTCCTGCTCCCTCCTTGAGCAGAACTTGCTGCTTTGGAAAAATGATACAATGGTGTGTCTTAAACTTTCACCCACTCCAGTTTTGCCATAGATAAAAGAAATTGTTAGTATTGAGGATATGAAGATCCTTTCCCAAGGCACGTGTTCCCAGGTGATCCAGGTCTGTGAGTCAACCATTCTTACTAATAGCTCTCCCTTTTTCTCATCTGGGTTTGGGACACAAGGCAGATTTGCTAGTTTAAAAAGTCGAACTGGTTGTAAAATACTGGGTGGTTAGTTAAGAGACTGATAATTTTAGTAGTGATTAAAAACCCCCAGTGTGGTTAGTACCCCACAAACTTTAGTTGAGTGTGGTGAAAATGGAAGTAAAGGATGCAGAGGACTATAACCTTCAACTGGCTTTGAAGGCAACCAAGATCCAAGGGGTAAGTTTTCTTCTTGAAGAATTTCCTGCTAAAAATACATTTAAAGCACTGACTATATGATTCCTTCTGTATGCGTAATTCTGTCAGAAGCAGATCATCTAAAGTTAAAACCATGATCCAGCATGATTCCCCCTGTGTGTGTGCATCCTGTTGTGACATCTGAACATCATTCCTCTTCAGAAAATAATTTGCAATAAATAATTTGTACACTGTAAAGCACCAAAAACCTAAAACCGACCCAAGAAATCCTGAGGGTTTAAAAAAATACTCTATTTTGGTTCACCTCCTGTTTTTCGTTTGTTGTTTGGGGTAGGTTTTTTTAAATGTCTTCTCTACGGTATGTGTGAGAAAGAAATATAACTAGTGTTGTCACTGCTTAGGATTTTTTTTACAGTGCATTTGGCCTTCTTGCCAAAAATTGTCCTTTACCTCTCCCTGCTCCTCTGCCCTCCAAAGAGCCCTGCTTCAAACTCCCCTTTCTGTACTCTTACTGGTGCTCCTGATTTCTTCCACTGCCTGGGCAGGGGAAAGATGCAGTAAGCAGTACGGTTAGTCCCCATGAATATTTTTGTCCTATTAAACTCAACGTCCAAGAACGTCTTTATTATGTGTTTTATTATTGTGAGGCTGCGAGGACTGTGGCGCTTTGAAAGCGCTGCCTAGCAGGTGGGCAGAGCATGTGGTGGAAGGGGTTGAGCTCAGCATCTGGAGGATTAAGTCTAACTGTGTGTAGGGTGATTGAGCTGGAATGCTTTTAATTTACAAGGGTAGTTCCCCATAGTGTATTTCTAGCATTCTTTCTTCAGAGGAAAATGAATGCCAAGTTGTAATAACTAAAATGAGGTCAGCTATATCAGGCCCAAGCTATTCGACAGCACACTTTGAAATCTCTGCAATGAATTGGTTGAAAGAAACAAACTGTTGAATCTTGGTCTGGCATGACTTTTATGCCCTGTTTTTAACTAATTATGGCAGTATTATTCCGCTTTGAATGCCACTGCTAGATGTACACAACACTATAGCAGTTTACATGTTTTTCTTGACCCGCATGTTATAGATTTTTAGACAAAATAGCTCTATTTTATCTAATCTTTGAGTTAAAATCTGAAGATATGATACCACTGAACATGCATGGCAGAATACAAAGAATTCTGTATTCTATATGAATTTTATACACAACTTTCTTTATCCATATTTGAAGATTAGTAGAAGTTGGTAAATAAAATAAGCACTCTGCAAACAGATGTAACATGTCCAAATAGTGTGTTTGTTATGTTGAAGTTTTTTACTGAATAGTAATAATCCTGGTACAGACAAGAGCAGTGGGGAAAATAAAAACATTTTCCAGTTTTTATGCCAGATGTAAAATAGGAAAGGTAATTTGCTGGGCACAGTCACTGAAGACTCGCACAGTAATCAGGTCCAAATTTACTGGAAGGAGTAACTTCTCCCAGCCAGTCTGAATTCTGGGAGTTGGGGCATGGTGACACCAAAGCACTGTTCAAAAGAAATAAATATTCATATGTTCTTACTAGATTTCTTGCATAGTTTTAGATATATCTTTAATATTTTATATTTATACATCAATGCTAGGTTAATTTATCAGATCACCGTATTTCTTGGCTATCGCTTAGAAGATGCTCAGTTTTAAATCTGAAAGGAAATTAGAATATTATTAAAACACCTCAGAAAATTAACACCAAGCACATCTTGTCAATATTTAATTTTGATGGGGTGTAAAATGCTCATCACAAAGTTTGCTTGAAATTAAAGGAGCATACCAACTTAACAGACTTAAAAATAAAGAAAAACAAAACTCCTTGATAACATTAGATATACAAGAGAGCTCAGATATTCCGGTATTGTGATTTGGACATATTTTTTTAAAAATTCTGAACATATAGCTGGGGATACCTGGAGTGCACTACTGTAGTTAAATATCACATGGTCAAATATGTTTATTTTTCACCCTTGCTTTCTGTAGTAAGGAAAATTAGAATTTAAGACACACTACACTCAGTTATTGGGATGGAAATATTTTTTGTTCGTGGAACACACATAATTGTCTTTATTACCCTCTGTGCTATTTTTCTTTTCATTCCCTTCACTATTTAAAGAACCAGCAGAAACTTAAGACAAAATTTAGCCAAATTGGAATGTAATTCCAGAAACTGTACAGAGTACTCGTGGGCTAATGCTAGTATCCCAGGAGACGTTATGGTCTTAGTGACATTGTATGATGCTGACACGGGCTTTGGTTGTGCAGTGGCTTACAGAACTGCTTCTAGTAACTCAAGCATATACATTTTCCAAGGAAATAGTCCGAATTTTCCAAATAAAAAATGTTGAGTGGAAGGACGTACTGGAATCGGAGAAAAAAGTGTGGGAAATGTTAACTCACAGAGCAACTGAGTAATGCTGGTTGGTCCCTGTCCCGTTCCTCACTGACCTTTCAGTAAATGAACCCTGGGATGACTCACCCTGCAGTCCCACCTCGGCACCTTGTCTGCCCTCCCTCCCTTTGGGGCTGCTGAGAGGTTGCAACTGCAGTCATCTTCATTTGGCTCACTCGTAACAACATATTGGTTTTTGGGTGGGTTTTATTTTATAGCTCTTATGCAAAACCGTCCCTTTCCTTTCATTGGGTTAAGGTAGAATTCAATGTATAGCAATGCAAAATTACACCCTTTCAAAAAGAAGGTCATTCTCACTTCTGTTCTTCTCTAAGGTTCATCTTAACACATTTTTTTGAAGTTTCTTCAACTGAATTTTGACTTCTCGACTACCATCCTTTTAATTATTTGATGCCAGTTTACTGTGATGCATGCCCTACCAAGGGAAAAACAGCTCAGTATCACACAAAACATAATTGGTCATCTTGTGTGCCAAAGAGCAGTAACCAGTGATGATGACAAGAACATTAATATCTGTTGATCCTGAAGGAAAGTATTGTAGTTGCTTCACTTCCTAAGTTTCCAGAAATCAAGTTCCCAAAGATGCTGGGATCAGATTTTATGCTCAAGTCACAATTTTATTACACCGGTTTATTACTGAGCCTTGTGTAACAGCAGGATGGAGTTGATTATACTTCAAGCAGTAGCACTTGAAACTACAGAACTGGAAAGAAAATTTCTGCCTGTTTTCTGGACTACCCAGGGTCCAGCAGACTTGAAAAGGAGTCAGAAAATCATTGAGACATTGCAGTGAGCCATTGGGGAGCCAGGCAAGCCTTGCTGCACTGAGTCAGCGTGTCATTTCGGGAGTCCGTATTTCCTCAAATACAATTCCATTTTATGTACTCTCTCCTGATTTTTCTTTCCTACTTTACCCCCCAGGCTTTCCATGTTTTCCTGGCTCCATGTTCACATTTTAGCTCTTGGAAGAGCTAAAAGAGGGGGAATAATCCATTTACTTAGTGGGAATTTGTGTGCATTAGGCAGGCTGAGAGGGAAAAATTGCCATTCCTGGAGATGCCACAAGTCTGATATCATGGAGTTGTTCCAGGTATCTGTGTTAAAAATACCCTTTGAATCTTAGACTCACCTAGAGCATTTATGATTAATTTAAATTTATAACATCCTTTGACAAAAAGCTCCATTATCTAATTTTTGTAATATAGTTATTCCCCTGTTTATTGCACTTTGACATCTGTCTTTATGTTGATTAAATTACAGTAAGTGAATGGTTGACAAATTGTTAGGAATAGAAGTATTCAGTATAAAATTAACTTAGAGGGGCTGTTTCTTGGAGCTGGCAAGAGGAGCTTAATAAAAACTGTGTGCTTAAATATGTATTATTAGAATAATGGAATAAGAATAAAAAGCCCATGTTTCAGTTATAAAATCTTCTACTGGAAAACAATGCAAACCTTGAATAATTCCCAGCACTATTATCTATTGTACTGGAATTCATGAGTTATACTTTATTTGACATAAAGTTATGGATATATATGAATTTTCACTAGAAATTAAATACATAATATCTTAATCTGATGGATTGTACAATATGATGGGAGTACTTTTCACAAACTTCTATTATACTTTACTAGTTATAAAACTTTTATATGGGAGGCTAGAACATGAACTAGGCAGTTTACATATGTAGCAACATAATGCTGCTTAACATTATTTTCTCACTAGGTTACAACTTACATATAATTGAAAAACCTGAACAAAGGCAAAAGCAGGAAAGTAATACACACAGAAGAATCAGCTCTTAGAAAAAAAAGATGGAGGAAAGAAAGTGGAAGATAGTTATTGACAGGGCAATACATCCCCCTTCTTGAAATCCTAGCCCTAAGGAAACCTGTGGCAGTTCTGTCACTGATTTTCAACAGGGTCAGATTTCATCCATATAAATTCTTTCTCTACATCAGGAATAAATTACTAGTACTGAGCATGCTGTAGCACAGATGCAGTATTTTTCAATGTCTGACTTTGACTTTACTCTCTTTGGCTTCTGTAGCTTTAATGACAGTGGGACATGGGTTATGATAAGAACTTAAAGGTTAATTCTCAATTAACATAAAAAAAGGGTTTTTTTACTTGGTATTTGTAAAGGCATGTAGAAAATGGAGCTAGTTTATTGGTCTTAAAATTGGGAAACTGAAAAAAAAAAGATGATCTGCTCTTGAAGTCAAAAGTGAGTAAGATAATAATAGTGAGTGTAACACGCAATACAAAAATGTTAGATAAGAAGAAAAGCTTTTAACAATACTGGTAAATGAAGCTGTTAAGAGACTGCCTGGGTAAAGTTGGAATTCTTTATTGCTGGACGTCTTTAAGAGTAAATTAGGCAGACATCTTGTGTAAGTGATGTAAGACAGGGACTGTGATTTCTTGAGGCACCTGACAGACTTTTTTTTTTTTTTTTCCCCCCGTTTATGATTCATTGACTTCCATGCCCTCAGCTTGCCTTAAGCTATCATTTGTTTTAGGAATTAACAGTAACGGATGACTTTTTAATTGACTTTCACTAATCATTTTAATAATTAACAGAAATTTATTTTTCAAACTGATTTTTTTTCTGAAACCCTTAGGAATTTAGATAGTCTGCCATCTGGCACGTGCAGCCATAGTCATCTGCCTGGTCAGGTTCAGCATTTGATTATAGGTTTAGCCTGCAGTTGGGCTGAGACTGACGTGATCTAGCTTGAAATCCTTTGACTGTTTCCATTTGCTATGTGGATTTCTTTTAGAGGAGACAAGAGTACAGCAGCTCAGGTAGCACATCTGACTTGGTCAGCTGAAAGCCTTCTCCAGTGGTGTTCAAAAGCCACTTTACAAACTTTACACTTTACTGGTTCTCTAATTTTTGGCCTTTGACAATTTTTGGTTTGTGCCTGTTGAACTTGACCTTTTAAAAATTTTTTTCAAAATACAAACTTAACAGAAAACTTCAACTTATCACAGGCCTATGGCAAGTAGTTGGGATGATTCTGGTACAGCATAATTTAGAAGTCCCTCCCTCCTTCAGGATTAATCTTTTGACTATTTCTCAGTCCAGAAGAGTAGCTTGTATTTTCTGCTCTGTATAAAGTTTGTGCAAAGCTGCTGTAGAAGTCACTGTGCCCTCCTCACACACGTAGGAACTTTCCATTATTTTACTCTCCATGTTTTTGGACACAAGGCTCCAGCCCACCATCACTGACTTTTTGTCCCAGGAAAATTGTGTGATCCTTTGTAAATGAGCATTATTTCTTGCAAATTTAAACCCTGGCTCTTAAAAGGTTTTGGAGTACTTTCCACTTCTACCAGATGTTCCATCCATGTTTTATGGGAACAGATGAAGTCATTTAAGGATGTGTTTTTTGATCCTCAGAACTTGGGTTATACTCTTCACAAACATCTGAAATGTCCCTGGTGCATTCAAGAGTCTAAAAGGAATTCTGCACCACTGAAGCAATCCATAGGTTATCACAACAGCTGTTTCTATTCCCCCCTCCATCTCTGAACGATAATTCAACTTGAAGGATGTCCACATATTGGACAAATTAAAACTGAATATATTTTGCTCTTTACCTTTTTTCCAAAGTGTCTCTTGTATATTAAGGTGGATAATCTTGTCCTTTCTGTGAATGAAGACTTTTGTAAACAGGAATCTTTATGTCCCTTCATGTCTCTATCAGATATTTGATACAATTACAAGTGTGAAAGATCATAGTGATTGTTATTCCAAGCCATCCTCTGGCATGAAATTTAATTTCTTTTTACCTACTATGTGATATGCTAGGGAATCCAATGGGAGTGGGGTTGCTGCATCCCAGCAACATTTCATGAATTATGCTTCACTGCTGCTCCTCATCATATGGGCCCAGATCTTCATTATACTTGGACAACGCAAGGTACAAAATAATTGCTCTATTCACTTCCTTTCACTGCTTTCTATGGACATTTCTCTTGGGTCTGTTCCTAGATTTTTTGATTCTTCTGCTGCTCCACCACTTTTGAGTTCTGTCTAAGAAGCTCTAAACCACCAGCCCCATTGTACACTCTCCTCATGACTAGCTTTTTCTTTAGCTGCACTTTCTCCTAGTCATTCCTTTCCCTCAGAGTTCAATCTTTCATCTAGCTTGAATTGAATTTCTGCAAAACAGCAGCCCCAGTTTCAAAGAGCGGTTCTTAACCTTGCTGATGTACTTGCATGATGATTTATTGTCTTTCTAACTTTATTATGAGCCCTTGCTCAGAATGAGAGTAACGAGAGAATGTCCTCCTTGTCACCCTGTATGCAAGGCCAGTGCATACATGCAGCACCCAAATATTATCCAGAAAACACCTTATTCTATTAGTGCCCTGGGGATTCCCATGACTTGGATGAAATCCCTTACCCTTCTAGTCTGACAGAGGATTAGTATTTAAGCACAATTTCTTCAGCCCAACCACCTAAGCACTGCTTCTTTTGTGCAGGTCAGTAACCAGTCCAACAGCTCTGCCGCTTCCAAGCCACGGATGTCTAGAGAAGTGCTACAAGAATCCCAGAAGCTCTGGGTTGCCCAGGTCCTTCTAAAAACTGCCGCCAGCCCTCCAGTGACCACAGATTTTCTTCTCCCATAAGGTGGCACTCCTCAGCACAGGCTGTTCTACCATCAGATGCCTCTGAATTCTACTGCACCTGTCAATACCATGTGGCTTGGAGCCAGCTAAGAAACAAATTTTCTCACTCATGGTGCCAGTCACATTTTTGTGAGATTTCTGCACCTTCAGAAGTCCTTCAGTATTTTTCAATTACATTGACAATCTCTCATGTTTTGCCTCTGGAAAAAAAAAAAATTGCTTCCATGAAGTTTCCATGACAGTTTCTGCTCATTGCTTGCAACTCTTGATCATTGTTTTATGCACTGTGTTGTCTTTCTTCACCGGGAGCCATTTACAAAATGACTTTTCACTCAGGCTTCAGAGTCCATCTTTTGAGCTGGAATTGTTACAGGAATTGCCCAATCAACCAGCTGCCTTCTTGTGGATCCTGCATCCTGATTGCGGTAGCGATGGCAAGCTAGGCAAGTAGTAAAGTTACAGCCTTTCCATATTGACAATCCTCTATAAATTAAGAGTAAAAAGGACTCATATTTAAACACACTCCTCATGTACAGTACTTTCTAAATGCTGCTTATTGCTTCAGTTCTTGAATGTGCTAGGTCAGAAATCCTAGGCTTACCTGACTTGCTGGTGATTGTTTCTTTTTTGTGCAAAAGTCACCAGCCATAACTGTTGTGAATGGCAGGGCAGCGCTTTGAGGCAAGACTGACCTTTCTTCTTCCTCCTCTTATATCCAAAGCATCAACAGAGTAGCCACTACTAAATGAAGTACTTCTCCATGGAGGTGCTTCCTAGAATGATTCTTATATAACTTACAAGGTTAAAATCACGTTTTGGGACCTGCATGTTATCGAGCTGTTGTTAAGTTAATGATCACATCAGAGAAAAAAAATCTTGGGTGTCAGCCAGTGCAAGTACATTGGAAACAACTTTTGCCTACAGGAGGTGCAAATTCAGTCCTGAGCTTCGGATGGTCAGTGTGGATTACATTAAGTCACAAGAGAAGAAAATAGCTCATGGTGTGGTTTACACGATGCCCAAGTTACAGGACAGTTGTTGGATCTGGAAGTTTCCCACCCCACGCACTAGAGTACCGGAGTCTGCTGCATGCAGCCTTCTATCTGATAAATCCTACTTTTGTTCCTTTTTTTTTTTTTTTTTTTTTTTTTTTCCCCTCATGGCAAATCAGAGTGATTTTATCTGGGAGAACTTTCTGTATGACCTGACTGTATGTAAAAGATATATGTGGGACCAGATTCTGTCTCCTGGGTCATGCTGAGTGTGGTACTCTGTAAAGGGCTAAAGGTGTAGGTGAGCCTACTGAATTAATACAACACTACACAGGAAAAGAGGAAAGCTTAGCTGTTATTTACTTTTTTTGTGTAAATAGAAATCTGTAAAATTTCTATAAAATCTCGCAAGTCCAAGGTTGAAAGTTTCTGTGCATTTTAAATACTCTTGTGTGTTAATGACTACAGTTACTGAAAATCAAACATACTACTCCATTTTTGAAAGACCTGTTTTATCCATGAGGGCTGTTCACATTATGTAACTTCATTCCAAATTTGTATTATTAATGAAGGATAAAGACCTAGTCTAAATGTTCTTACGTGTATCTTGAAGAAGTCTCACTCTCTTCAGTGTTTATGTGAAGAGACAGGGCTCCTAAAGCGGACACCCAACTTTGGTGTTCATAACTGTCGCCCAGAGTGCCTAGATTATCATCGTTAAACTATCAGGAGCTATCACTTTAACAATGGAAATACAACTTTCCAAACATCAAGCTTTTTTAAGCAATGGCTTAAATGACAGGGATTGTGGAAACTTCTGTTTTGCAAATCCTGGACTCCAACTACTATTTTCCAGTTGTTTATTTCTCATGCATTAGCTCTCGTTTCTCTTTTCCCAGCCCCAGTCCCTGCTCTCATCATGATAATGCAGAATTCATTTCAGAATCTTGGCTATGCCAGTATGGTAAACCGAAGTATATTTATTGGAGAAGTGTTGTAAAATACAAAATCTCTGGTACGAAATAAGGTTGTCGAACTTCTGTCCCTTAAAAAATAACCTGATCTTTCAAAGATGGTTTAAGAATACGTTGTGGTTCCTGACAGCAGAATTAAATAAATATTGTGCATTGCTAGTTTTCTACAGGATAAACTCTAAGTGGTGTTCTTACTACAGGTCCTGTATTTACTGGGATTTCATACACAGCTTAGAATTCTATCTGACTAAAATGCACTGGACCTCATTAGGATGCAAGGTGTGATCCTGGTGTCCTAAACTCTTACTAAATATTTCCATTCACAGGCCAACATAGCTTTATCAGAAGTGTAAGTATTTATTAGGCATCTGCTGAGGTTGAAAAAAGTATTGCTTTTTACCAGGAGTGGGATTGCTCCCATGGTAGTTATCTGTCATGCACAGGTGTAGGTTGAGCTGGTCCAGCATCGACACTTATATCTGAGCTTGCTGGTGCCTGGGTGGCTTCCTACTATCTATTGCCAACTTGTAGGGATGGCCAACAGTAATCATTGGCACAGAATTTCACTGAAACTTCAAGCCAGGCAAATCTGAAAACTAGAAATTACGTTTGAAGCTAGCAGATAATCTTCTTAAGCTTGAATGTATAAATAATATCAGCCTGGTGTTCTGCAACACATTGAAATATCACTGTTACATGTGATCACTTGTAACAAATACAGCAGTTTATGTAAATCTCTCAAATTACAAGATCTGAACGCTGTATTACATTGAAAATAACATAAATAAATGGGGTTTTTTTAGCCATTGCGCAGGACAGTTGACGAATTTAAAAGATGCTGTTTCATGACCAGTCTTTCCTGCCCCACCACTTACCCGCTCCATTTGTTCCACACCAAAGGGCATGGGAGAGGGCCCTGTGTTGCTGCTGCGGGGGAAGGAGAAAGGGAATTTGTGGCTGGTGCAATAGGTCTTGGTAGAATTGACGTTCTTATGATTTCCACAATGATGAGTCATGCTACCTCCATGACTCACATCCTCAGGACACTATGACCTGCAAACACCAATACACACACCAATATGCACACCGTGTAATTCTTTTGAGTAGTAGTGTGCAAGCCATTACCGAAGCTGACCTATGTCATAAAAAACTGTTTATTAATCTAAATTTTATCTTTTCCAAACATTTCTCTTCAGTTAAGACAGCAAATCTATGTTCCTGTTTACTCTCTTGTTCAAAAATTCGCTAAGGAAAAAATGGCAAAATTAAAATTTTTCTCGAGTGAGGAAGAATAAGAACGGCAGAATGTGATTCCTGTTTCAGGAGGAGAAAGTTAGACATAGAAGAATAGGATTTGAAAGGTACTTTTCTTAATCCCAGTCAGTAAAGCTTGAATATTCAGTACATTTATGTGATACGGATTTAGCTCAGTGTAACTCCTGAGAGCTTCCACAAGGAAACAGTTTTCTGTCCGCACAGACTTGGCTAATGTGACATGTTTGCGGAATAACCAGAAACTTCATTTGAAACCACAGAATCCTGAGACAAAGAAACACATCGAGAGCTTTCACAGTGTGGGAGGAGGATGACACAATTTCTGATTGCCTGAAGCAAGACGGGAATGTAGCAGAAACCTCAAAATGACTAATTTGGACACAATTCATGCTTAGATTTCAGTCTGCATTTTCATTTAATTTCTCTTTCGCATGGCCCCATTGGGCATAATACCTTTTTTTTACGCTTTACATAATAATTTTTTTCCTTTTCATAGTCAGCATCTAGGAAAAAATATTAAATAATATTGATCAATAATCAGCCAAAAATTCACCATTTTCATAATTTAATGGTAAGAGCATCTTAATGGGTGAATAAGCATCACAAGGGCAAACCAATGATCTATTAGGGGCTGTGTTCACATCCACTGTTGTGCATAATTTCTTCTAACACGACCAACCTAAGGACTAACAAGACTTACCTTTCTGCATATGTTAAACAAAAAAAATCATTAGTGAAGCCTAGGTGATCACTGGTGGATTTAAGTCATATAATAGCTAATTGTGATTGAGACTGCTGCCTCATTACTCTAATTTTTCAGACTTCCTTGTAGATTCTGTTAAGGGCGAAGTTTATGCTTATAGCATTATAATATTTCTAAATTGATTGCCAGGGAGCAGATTTGTTAAACAGAGCATCATCAAAATTTGCAAATGATTCATGTTTAAGGAGTCTGTCCTGGTTTCAGCTGGGATAGAGTTAATTTTCTTTCTAGTAGCTGCTATGTTTTGGATTTAGTATGAAAATAATGTTGATAACATATCATTTTAGTTGTTGCTAAGTAATTTTTATGTTAGACAAGGACTTTTTCAGCTTTGCACAGAAGCTGAGAGGGAACATGCACAGTACAAGCTGGTCAAAGGAATATTCCATACCATAGATGTCACGCTCAGTGTAGAAATGGGGGCTCGCCGGGGAGCAGGAATCCACAATTGCTGCTCGGGATGGACTGGGCAGCCAATCATCAGGTGGTGAGAGGAACTTGTGTTGTATCACTTTAATTTGTATAGTCTTCTACCATTATTATTATTATTAATTATTATTTTCCTGTGTTTATCTCAGCCCACGAGGTGGTTTTTTCCCCTCCTTTTCTCCCTCTTCTCCCTGCCCTACTGGGGCAGCTGGGGGAAGTGAGCGAGTGGCTGTGTGGTCCTAGTTGCTCGCTGGGGTTAAACCACGACAGGGTCACAAGACATTGGCCTTGAATAGTAGGAAATTGTTCATGCTGTTAATGGAAATATTCTCTTAATATGAACAATGGCCCAGAGGTGCTACATACTAAAAAATGCTGATTCTGTCAGATTTAAGCCCTCTTAGAGCCGGCATTTGCTATTATGTTCTCTGTCCATGGTATAGTTAAAAAGTTAATCACTTTTTTCTTCTTGAACTTTTTTAGCTAAAATAGGTATTGTCTGCTCTGACAGTTCATATGCAGAATCCCTTAAACATCTCTCTTCTAAAGGCTTTTCTTTTAAATAGGAAAAAAATATACAAATGTGCATGTCTTCAGATATATATACACACACATACACGAATGAATTCACTGACAGCAATCAAACTGCATCATCATGAATTGAGATATACATTGCTTCATTGCTGAGCCGCTCAGTTTTCTGAATGTGTGGTCAGAGTGAGAATGGGAAACAAGGGATTGCTATCAAAGGTGTTCCTTTCAGACGTTCCCAAACAGTGCCTTTCTGGGATATGATTTAGAATGAAAAGCATCTTTTTGATCCTTTGCTGCGTTCGGATAGGCAGACAACAGCAGGGCTGATTGTTGGTGGTGTTTTTGTTTTTTTTTTTTAAATGTCTTTTTTATTGGCACTTAACTAGAAGGTGATAGCTCTTTCTGTCAAGTGTGAAGATGTTTGCCTGAGCTTTGTGTATGAGCCTGCAAGAGACACTTACTGCCTCGTTCATTCACAAAAGTCTGCTGCTGTTCGGCAATCCTCACAAGAGGTTACACCTTAGAGCATATCAGGGTTGTTTGAACCCAGATCTGTCCCCTGTCTGAATGAACTATGCAAACACATGCTTATGCACAGGCATGGGTATAAGATAAGCTGGAAAGATCTGTGGGAAGAGAGAAGCTGAGGTCTCTTAGTAATGTTCACCCTGACTACAAAAATAGATGAACTGGTCATGGATACTGCTGTGCCCACAGAACAAATAGCCCACGATGTATTGGAAAAGCACATTTAGCATCAAGAAGACAAGCTGGCCTCAGATCCTGAAAACAGCAGTGGCAGAGGGAGTGAGGACCCTGAGTATGAGAGCAAGGAGCCTCTGTTTGGGAGCGCTGGCATCCATAACCCACACCGCCTTCTAACGTAGGTGTCTGTCTGCGCTTGGGAGAACACAGAGTGAAGCTGCATTCCCCTTCCTACCTGCCAGCCTCAGACCCCTGTCATCCAGACCTCCGGTTTGATGAATGCTGCCACTTCCTTGTTATTTAATTAATACTTTTCCTCGTATAAATTCCTTCACAGGAGGACACAGTCCATGTGGCACAGCTCTGAGGTTCCTCCAAGACCTTAATGGATATGTAGGGGGAGACATGAGATATAGGGAACATCTCCTACGTACAACCTGTGAATAAAGAACAATTAGTGAATGGCCCCAGAGGTCTTAAATACTGCTTTGCCCGTGGCAGGCTTGGTTCCATGAAGTTTGTGTAAAGGCAGTGAAGGACACCAGCTGCTGGCTTTGGTAACTCCTCTCCACATATGAAAGTAAGTCATGTGCTCACTGACTGGTCACCCAATTTCCCAAGGGCACAGTGTTGCCACCAGCTTGTCACCTGGGCACAGCAGTCACCGAGGCTAGGGATCACAAAAGTCATTCTGCCTCTTCCCTCCACCTGGAAAAAGAAGCACAGGAGGATGGTCAGGAATTGGTTCTAGGTGTCCATCCGGGCGTTGCCTTCACAGTTGCAGGATTAGATCTACTCCTCCATCAGAACACCTTGCAGCCTGTGTTGTCCAAAGGGGTGAGGGGGAGAGAGGCATTTGGGTAACAAGCACCAATAGTTTTGCATGAACAGAAAAAGGGCTTCTGCACCTGAGCTCTGGTATGTGTGGTGGTACCTGGTACGGGTGGTGGTACCTGGTACGGGTGGCGGTACCGTGGATGTGGATGAGAGGGTTGTGCGGTGATTGCTAGAGGTTTGTGGAACAGCTTCACTTCAGAATGTGTGAAACCACATGTACAGCAGGACCTCTGAGGTGCATGGCCAAATAGTATCTCATCAGCTGTAAGCTCCCCAAACCAAATATTTTTGAAATGAAAGGTGAATCACCAGGAATTTACTTCAAACTACTGGTCTTCCCCTCTTGCATCAAACAACTTTCTAATCCCAGGTGCACCCTGGGGTCCTGATGCTCTTCCAGACCGGGGAAAGCCTGTCTGACCCCTTACGGGGGACGGGGTGGGATGGCAGGGGCGCTCGTTTTGCGGGGCAGGAGGTGCAGGAGGCGAGCAGCGAAACGCAGGGCTCGGCTCGGCCGCGGTCCGTGGCAGGCCGGGCGGGGGGCAGCCCCCGCCGCCGCAGGGAGGGAGGCGGGCGGGGGGCGGTGCTGCCGGCGGGGCGGGCTCCCGCGGGCGGTGCGGGGCCGGGGCCGGGGATGCCGCCGCCGCCGCCGAGCTGGCGTGGGGGCAGCGCCGCGCCGCAGCGAGCAGAGCCCCGCGGCAGGTGGGGCAGCGCGGCTGGCGGAGGGAGGGCGAGCGGCCGCCGGCAGGTCAGCGGGGGCTCCCGGGGGGAGAGGCGAGCTCCCTTGTGGGGGGCTTCAGCCCGGCGGGGCTCCCCTCGCCCGGGGTGGGGCGGCTGGAGGGGTGGCGTAGGGGGGAGCAGGCAGGTGCAGCCGTCGGGGCGATCGCGGACGCCCGTCCCGCAGCCCGTCTGGCCCCCCGGGGAAGCCCAGGCGGTGCGGGCGGCGGTCGCCCGGTAGCCGGGGGTGTGAGATGGGGGAATTTGTGCCTCCTCGTTAACGGGGAGCTGGAAGCGAACGCTGCAACTGGTGCAGTTTTGCAGTGTGACGGCAGAGTGTGCGGGGAGACTGCGCTGGCTTAAATCCACGCTCGGTTTTATTGGCACAAGGTGAAATCATTTATATTGCATTATATCGTTCTGTGCCATGCAGAAATTGGCTTTACTCCCACCACTTCTTTGGTAGTTTGTGGCAAGGGAGTTCAGACGTGATGTTAATAGCGTAGAAGGGTTCATAATAACTGCAATTATACTTGTTTCTGTACCTGGAAAGAAAGATCTGCTCTGTGGGCCATCTCTAGTTTCACTGTTCACTTGTGTAATGCTTAGACGTACATGGTATATACTGTGCTTAAAAGGATCTGGTCTCCTATACAAGGACTTCACAGGCTGGAAAACCAGTCCACTGGTGGATTCTGAGAGTCTTCCAGTTTTCAGGCACCTGAGAAAGCCTTGTGGGTTCGTTAGATTTAGTTAGTAAACTTTGAAGTTTTTCCCAAACCTTATTGACTGTGAAAGTGCTTATTATATGTCTCTCAAGTATTTATTCAATTACATAAAACTGAACCGGCACAAAATATTTATTTGAAGAACTGTGAAAACTGTGCTAAGTATGTCCATTAGGAAATTTAGTTGACTGATAGGATACAGCTTGTTAAAAGATGTAAGCAAAATGTGAAGTGTAAGCACAGGTGAACTGGCAAAGCAGAGTTTCTACAAAAGGGCTGAGTAGTTACAGCTGGTCAGAAACCGGACAGCAGTCAGTAAGAAACCCACACGTCGTTGCTGTATGTGTGTATAGATATTTAAATAAAAAAAAATCAAGACAAATGTCATTCTGGGATGTGTAACAGGAGTATTGCAGATGTGTGATGGCATCTTATGGTGACTCTGGGGTCTGTGTCTGGTCTCAGCACCGTATGGGATTTACACACCACAGTTCCAGCAGTTAGGCAGGAGATGTAGCAAAGGTGATCAGAGATCTGGAGAACATAACCTGTGAGAAAATAGTGGAAGAACTGGAATGCTGCAGTCTAGGGAGGCAAAGACTGATGAGAGATGTGATAGCAATCTTCAGATGTGTAATTGGTTGCTGCAGAGTGGCGGGAAATAAACTGTTCTCCACATCTAGTGGAGGTGTAACAAGACCCAGCATGCTGAACTGCAGCAGGAGAGATTAGGTTAAATGCTGTCTAATTGTACAGGTAATTGAGCACTGGATTGTCCAGCTAGGGTGTGGAATCTTCTTCACTGGGGCTTTTTAAGGTAAGATCTAACAAACATTAGATGCTTAAGGCGAGGGTGACTGTGCCTTCTGCTTGGGAGAGACACTGTATGATCTCTCCAAGTCCCAGGAGTGGCAGAGGCTACCAGGAGACCAGCCTGTGAACTCACACTCTTGGTGACCATCATGTGTATCAAAAGAGGCAGCTTTGTAAGGTAAACAGGGTTCAGTAATCCATTTATAATATTTCTCTCATGTCCCTAACTTTTATACTAGATTTTGTGGTTCTTTTTCCTTCTGCTCTAACTGCAGTTACAGTTGAAGTTTAAGAGCAGTGGTGGATGATCTGCTGAAGAATATCACATCTTGGTTTGGCACCATCGCAACCAGTAAATTGGTTTATTGGTAAATGTTAGGAGATTTTAGCTCAAAGACCAGTTCTGTAAATGGTATCACATTGCTTCCTCCAGGTCCTCAGGCAGTCCATCAGGCAAAACTTAACTACTTCGGTTTAATTTATCTCTGTTGTGGCTGTGATGATCATCTTTGAAATTATTTGGATTATAATTCAGTTCTTAAACATACTTTGAAAAGTGTAGTGTGTCCTACTGGATTAAACAAGCTTTTTGCCCAGTCCAATTATGAGCCCAATTAATTACAGACATCGCTTGCTGGAATGAGACTTGGTGTTCTTGTTCTATTACCTCCATTACCTGTTTTTTCCTGCTTTGCTCAAGTTTTATTATTTTATTGTGTTATTCTTTGCGGTGGTGTTATCAATTTACATATTAATTATTTTAAAAATTCTACCGCATCCTTTGCTCCCGCTTGTGAAAGCGAAGCAATTGCTTGTGAAATTAGCTTCACAGTCCAAAAATGGATCACTTAAAATTTTTGACATCCCTGTTTTATAAGAGAGGGAACAGACAAGACCTAACCGCTCTTTCTAGGTTATTTGTTACTATTTCATGTCCCCGTGTTCTGCCCTTACTGCTTTAGAGAGGCACTGAATAAAGCTGATTCAATCTTTCCAGCGTCTCTTTATAAGACAGGACTTTTTAATGCTCTTAGTCCTTGGTGTTATTAAGATGTCTTTGTTTCTGACTTTTTTCTCTTCTTGGAGCTGGCATGACCAGAGCTGATCCCTGTAATGGTGTGGCAGATGCCCTGTTCATGTGATGTCTTCTGCTTGCTCCTCAGCTGCTTCCCTCGCTTTCCCGTCACACCCGCTGCCATCTAGAGGGCTGGAGGAGACCAAAATGCGCCTTAGAAAATGCAGCGTCTCGCATTTAGTTCTTCTGCTGTCAGTTTGCTGCCCTGTACACTGTCACTGTTTCTCTGAGTCATCTGAAAGGACGCATTTTGTCAGGGCACAGCGGCAGGGGCTCCCCATGGAGGGTCTGTCAGGGCAGGGCCTGGCAGCCAGGGTCTGTCCCGCCGCCTCAGCCAGGAGCAGGGCGGCTGGGGGACACTGGGGCAGCCCCAGGCATCAGGCACCTTCCTGGGGACAGGGCCAGGCCAAGGCCAGGCCGGGATGTCGGCCTTCAGGTGGTCCCGGCCCAGCGGGGGCCATGGCCGGGCAGGGCCGGGCTGTGTGGAGCTGGAGAGCGGCCCTGCTGCGGTGTCGCTGGGGCAGGGGCTGATGGCCCCGGGGGGTGACATGGGCTCCTGGGCTGTGGGAAGGGACCAGCAAAGGTCTGTTAGTGTCTTGAGGGCGCTGACAAATTTCAAAGCTTCACTGATCCAAATTTTGTGTTGAAAATGTGTGAAATCTACCCATTAGCACATTAGTGGGTATCTGAAGTGTCCGAAGATGCGGGCTTCAGGGAGGGTGAGCCTACAGAGACTGGAAGGCAGGCTTTGCCATCTAACCCAGGGTGACGGTCACAAAGAGATTCCGGGAGAGTTTTATCTCCCTCAGTTACACAAACCAGCAAAGTCTCTAGAAGAGTTTTTTTGGAATAGAGATGTATGGTTCAGCAACCCGTCCTTCTGTCCTTGGCTTGCCTGTGCTGGAGTGTGCAGGAGCGTGGGGTTTGACGCCCCATGTGCAGGAGAATCCAGTGCATCTCCTTGAGCACCACTGCTGGCCATGCACAGATCTTCACCTTTGAGCTGGCTCCATGAGCCAGGGTCTGCTTGTAAGTAGCCAACTCCACTACTAGTCATGAGTGAAATATAGGGGTAAGCAGAAGTTTGTTAAGGAGGTTGCTACACCATGGCAATGCACATTGCTTTATTAAATAAGAAAAAAAAAAAGTAATAATCAAGGCTTGGCATTTCTTCCCTGCTTTTGCCAATGAAAATAGGCTGAGCCCTGCAAGGCTTCTGTGTTGCTTCATTTAGAACTGGACTGGCTGTGGAAAAAAGCAATATATGGTAGAAGAAGACTTAGACCCGTGGGGGGCATAGACTAAGTGGCCTGAGAGGTTTTTTTCCCCTCTCTCTAGTTTCTATGGTACTGGGGTACTGTGAGACTTACAAAAGAAACTTTTCTAAGTTACCATTAATCTGCAGAGACATTGTTTTAACAGCGTTGATTGATTTAGCCTCCCAGGGTAGATGTCAGGCACATAATTCGTGATTAACAGCAGATAGAATCCAGGGAGATGGGCAGTGTTGATCATGCTGAATAATATTATGAATGGAAATAAGAGTACAAAGTAAATACATGTCAACCTTCTGGAATTTTGTGTGATTTATATCGTTTCAATGTTGGATTGAGTAATTGATCTTTTTATCGGTGTGTTTTATGCTGTAATAAACCAGGGTTTAAATAGTGAGAAGTTAATAGCTGCTCTAAGTAAAACACACAGGCACTGGAATGAGACATTCTCTGTAACTAAGAACATGCAAAAATTGCAGGGAAGTTTGTTTGAACTTGATGTGATGAAAAACAAAACTATTATTCATGCCAGTGACAGATTTACATTTTTCCTTGAATTCTCTGTCAGTTCAAAGTAACCCTGTTAAGAGTACTGCATTAGCACATAGGAAATCTAAATTTCTGCCTTGTATATTATTACTTTAAGGCTTCTTCATAATCCAGACTTTAATTTTCCAAGATTTTTCTCTCTCCCATGATTAGTTCCAGTAGCTTTCTCTGAAGGTCTGGTTTGAGGCATGAGAAACTGAACTAATAACAGAGGTTGGAGGCTTCTTACCAGTGTAGACAGAAATAAATACTGATGTGGCAAAATGAGCGGGTTCTGGGTATCATAGAATCATGCAGGTTGGAAAAGACCCTTGGGATCATCGAGTCCAACCATCAACCCTACTTTACAAAGTTCTCCCCTGCACCACATCCCCCAACGCTGCATCTAAACGACTCTTAACCACATTCAGGGATGGTGATTTGACCACCTCCCTGGGCAGCCTGTTCCAGTGTCTGACCACTCGTTCTGTGAAGAATTGTTTCCTAATGTCCAGTCTAAACCTACCCTGTTGCAGCTTGAAGCCATTCCCTCTCGTTCTATCGCTAATTACCTGTGAGAAGAGACCAGCACCAACCTCTCTACAATGTCCTTTCAAGTAGTTGTAGGGAGTGATGAGGTCTCCCCTTAGTCTCCTCTTCCTCAAAATAAACAGTCCCAGCTCCCTCAGTCGCTCTTATAGAATCATAGTCGCTCTTATAGAATCATAGTCGCTCTTATAGAATCATGTCGGGGGCTGGGGGGGACACGACGACAACAAGGGGCTGGGATCGATTACTGTTCTTCTGGGCAGGAGGGGTGGAAAAGTGGCTGTGGGACTAGGGGTAGGGGAACTGACATGGGGACGGAGGTATGAGGAGGGCTCAGAGCATTTTTAGGACAGGGAAGGTTTGGGGAAGCTTTGTTGCAGCAGGATCTCTCTTATTCCCTCACACTTTTCATCCAGACCAGCTCTCCTCGTTGTCTTCTCCACTGTCCCACGTTGTGGTTGCCTCGTATCACCTCTGCAGCCATCCATTTTTTCTTAAGCTACCAGTTTTCTTTTCCCTCTTCATTGACCCCTCCTAGGCTTTGGGAAAAAGGCTAGGGTCTCAGTGTCACTTGTTCTGGCGATTGGGAAGGTGGTGAAGAGAAGTATGAAGAGAGATAAGGGGGCCGTGCAGAGGTGAAGACAGCACTTCGGTGACCTTGAAAAGCAAGGCTTGCGTGACCTGAGAGAAATGTACGGCAGAGGGGTATGGGATGTCCTGATGCTGCCTCGCATACACTCATCTCTGTCCTCAGAGGTGGTGGCAGAAGTACTGTGTAAGTAGGAGGTGCTAATGATGGTTTGGGGTTTAGCTCTGCCACCCCCACCTTCTTTGGCATAGGTAAAATCTGCTAGTAGGAGTGGACTACTTGCTTACAGGTGTGTAGGTTTGTGTGTGGATGTAAAAGACCTTGAACAAAGAAATCATTGGGTTTTTGTATGTTTTATTTGGGAAGTTAGGACTTGGGAAGTTAGGAGAGGGTTTTAAATGTGTCTGTCTGGGCACGACATACCCATGGCCGAGGCAGCTGTAGCATGCTGTCTATTTGCTGATGTGACAAAACTTGTAGGATTTTTAAAAAGATTTTAACTGTGGAACATGCTAGACAAGCTTCTTTGCCCTAGCTGTCTTTGAAAGGGAGAAATAGAGTTGTTGGAATGAGCATCCCAACTTTTGTGGTTGAAGTGTACATTAACACTGATATTTGGTTAGGTCAGAACAATTTTGTATATTTTTAAAGACCATCTACTCAACTCAAAGCTCTATATTTTTTGTATTTAGTCGAAGTTATCAAATGTACAATATTGATTTGTGTTATTCAAACTGTCAATTCGTTTCCTCTTTCTTTTGTGCAAATCTTCAGAGCCATGGTGATGATAAAACATGTTGTAACTTGCCTGGACTCATTTATATCCTACATCAAGAGAAAGTGGAAAAAAAAAACCCCTGAGCTCTAGTCTGAGAATAAGCCAACAATTTTTAAAGCATGCCAGCTTGTATTTTCCAAAATACTTTATAATGATCTGCAATTTCTTCATAGAGTTGAGTTAATGATTTCCAAAAGTTTTCTTTTTAGTCAAAACTGTTGCAGCATATAAAAAGAAGCCCAGTTAAGGTGACTGGAAGACACATGAGAGAAGAGTGCCACATTTGGTATAACAGCAGGGGTACATCTAGGCTCAGCCTTTAACAGACACTTGGGAAGTCTTTGTTGTCAAGAGTAACTTGTGCTTCTTTTGGTCTCAGTAGGTAATTCCCATTCTCACCCCCTTATGAGTTCCCTAATTCCACAACAGCTTGCAGTATCTTCTGTGGAGAGGTCAAGATAACATTACGTAGTTGTATCAACAGTAAAATTTATTTAAAAAAAACAGATTATTGAGCTCAGTTTAAAATCTTGTGGTACAACCCTTGCTTCACTAAAGTGTGCAAAACTGTGTGAACTTTTGCCAAACTAGCAGGGGAGCTGCCAGGGAGGGACCACACCATCCCATGATGAGCTTTCTGGAGTATCAGTGTAATGCATACATTAGAGGGAAGATGTATGAAGTGGTACTTTAATTCTTTTCCTGATATCAGACACTTAAGAGATTCAAATTATAGGTGCAATTAGAAAAGAACCTATTGCCTTCAGTGTTCCCAGATGTAATATATTCTTTTCTCAGTCTTTTAGCCACCTGGGATCTTCTGGGTGGCTCTGTTGGAGCTCTTGTCCAGACACACTCCATTAGACAGAAATCTGAGCAAGGCTGTTTAAATAAATCTCTCCCTTTAATTGCAGCTCTTTGACCAGAACAGCGTGTACCTACTTACTTGCACTTGGGATCTGACCTTGGTTTCCTACTATTTCCCCTTTCCTCATTGCAGTAGAGAAGATAGAATAATATTCCTGGTTAAATAAAAAGGCAGAGGAGAAAATAATCACTGCAAGCATAGCTGCAGTGCCCTATGTGGCAAAGAGGAGGCAGGCACATCTGTACACTAACTTCAAGTGGGGGAAATTATGCAGAATAAGACTTGAAGATGGAAGAAGTGGGAAGGGACCATTGCTGGACTGTGAAGGTCATGAATTCATTCCTTTCTTAGCTGTGGGAAATGTTTCAAAACTAAAAAAGGAGGACTCTGTGGGAAGCGCCTCTCTGAGATTAGATTTTATGCCCAAGTCAAAAACTGAGGGAAAAGTTACGTCCTTTTAATCGGAGGGTTGATTGCTGGTGGGAGTTGGACATGGGAGTCTCCAGCTCTTAAAATCTTGGCTTTGATACCACAGGACTGAAAGATAGGGTAGATCATTCCTGGCAGAATATTAGTCAAACAATGTCAGTGCTTTGTTAAGGAACTGTGTGCCCCCCTTTCCCAAGTGGAATGGTATCTGCCTAGTTATTGCATTTTATTTAAAAGATTTCCATTATGAGGGAGCAGAACTGAGTGGGTGAAAGTGAGAGAGCTTTTGAGGTATACCGTGAGATTGTCATCAATTCATGAAACAGAACAATGTGTAAAAGTACAGCCAAGAACACTGGAGCTATGCAAAGAGTGGAGCCCTTTACTTCATAGCAACTTAAAGGAAACTTTAGGTGGAAGTGCAAAAATTAAAGGTGTTAATATGTCGAGGGGAACTTTCAGAGACAAAACCACTAATTACCTTACTGCAAGGAAACTGAAACTCTCACCTACTGAAAAGAAGTCCTCTTTTTCCTTCAGAAACTGTCACATGCAGAGAAAGCAAGGATTAAATGGCAGCCCCAAAGCAAACCAACCAAATAAATTAAATGGCGTTTTGAATAGTTCTGGCTGGAAGTTGAGAGAAAAAGAACGGAGAAATAATGGCAATTAAGAGATCTGGAGAAGGTTCTTCCTATCCCTGAGAAGTAAAACTGAGAATCCTTCAGGTCCTATGTAGAATTGCACAAATAGTGAGAAATCACTGATGATAAAACGTATCTAAATGCTGACAATATATTAAGCTGTGAAAAATATACTCTTGCAGTATAGTAGAAGATAAAGTGATAAAGGAGTTTTTTGCCTTTTTACTACCATGGAAAAGAATGAGGGGTGGGGAAGGGGAGAAAGATTTGCTGAATATGAATAACAGCGATTTTTTTTTTTTTAAGGTCCTAGACAATGGAGTTTTATGTTTGCTATTCCCAGATGAATTTGCAATGAGGGGAAAGGAATGTAATTGTATGCCCCTGTGATTAAGTCCATTTGCTGTGCAAAGAGGACCACATGGTCATGGTGTGCTCATGACTCAGCTGAAATGAACATTGACAACTTTTGCCAAAAAGGGGAGGAAAGCCAGGATGCAGGGGATTTCACTAAGGAGCTCAAAAGAGAGGACAGCTGCACCTAATTTTCAGAAGCACTAAGTTGTCTTCGAGGAAGCCAGGCAGTACCAAGAAAAAAGCTTAATTTTTATTTCCTAAAGAGTAAAGGCATTCCATTTATTTTATCTCTTATTTTCTTTTCTGATATGGATTTAAATAAGATGTCTGCCCTCAGAAGAGGTGTTTCTGGCGAAGGAGAATTTCTTCTTTGCATATGCATAAGTATACCTACTTATAGGTTCATGGTTTGATGCTTCCTGACAGTAGCAAGAAGAAGGCATCCAACTATACTTTCAGGGATCATTTCATTTCAACAGAACCATCCTGGAGCTGTCCAGTACGGAGCATTCGCTTTGCATAACTTTCGGTGCTTTGCAGAAGACCTGATTCTCTCTGCTTCTCAGCACTTGAACCACATGCAGTTTGGGATTTGTTTCCTGGTTCACTCTCTCTGATTATTAAATAGAGCTGGGGTAATATATGTCTTCTGCTCCTGCAGAATTGTTTATAGGATGCTTTTGGAAAGTTGGGCAACTGCAGGCAATGAAATCTTGCTCAGAAATCAAAGCGTGTGAAAAGTCTGTTATATGGTGATTTCATCTTGAGAACTCTGCTACACTGACACCAAAGTAGAACTCAGCTGTGGATATTTGACACCTGAAGTAAATATATAATCACTTTAAATCATTAACCTATTTTCTTGTTTGAATAAACAGGAGGTAGCCTTTCTCTCCTGAAAATGAATAGGCCAAGATGTAGAGAATATTTTGATACCATGGAAAATATTCATAGTTATTATGATAATTATTATGAAATAACACTATTATCTTTTGTGACATAGACATTTGCTACCTTTTTCCTGAAGTAGGTATTTTCTAGTCTCATTTGCTTATACATTTTCACTGGTTGATATTTTAAATCTATATTTGTTGCCATGAAAACGTATTTTATAGTATGGATGACAAGGAATTGACTTTCTGTGTTTGTGTATGTGCTTTTTTTTTTCACCTTTAATACTGTCGGAAAACCAGTAACCATGTGTCCAGATATAGAATTCATATTTAGAATTCATATTTAACAAGTTCATTCCAGAACATACGTGACAGTATTTGATTTTAAAGCTCTAAAATATAAAGCAGTGCTTATGGATTATATAGTTGATAGTTGTTATGGCTAAAATATAGCTAAATTCTGTTACTTGCAAATTGATTGTGAGTTCTGATGAATTATACAGCCCATACAAGAACAGAGAATATAATCACACATTGTGAAATAAGGCTTAAAAGCAAGAAAATCCATTTTAATCAAACAGTGGATCAATTTCTTCTCGTTTAAGTAGGGTAACAGTATATAATGATATACACACCATCTTTGGTTGTTGATACTATACCCCAGAGTTTCTGCCGATGAGACTTTTTTTGAAGGAGATGACATTTTTATACAAGTCATTCTGAAATGGTAAATAAACTTATGAAATTAATTAGCTTATTGTGTGGAGTATCTAGAATTCACAGACCACTTATATAACTATTGTGGTCTTAAAGTATGTGCAAATACCACTATTGTTGCACTGGCAAATATAACTTCTATAAAGTGTGCCTGAACATATTAAGTTAATATTCTCATAGTATTCAGTATTTCAGTAGTTTTGTATTTCATAAATGTAGTGCCAAAATTGGGGGGACAGAATTTCAAAGAATGCTTCTTGAATTGTGGTTGTTTCTTTTACATGAAAAGCAATGTTAGGTGGAGGTTAGAGCATGACATATCATTCTGTAACTGGAAATAGAATAGCAGTTATTTGAAGTTTCAAGTTATACAATATAACGTGCATGCTTATTTATTTTGATGACTTTCTGACTTGTTTCATTTGGAGGCCCAGTCCTACAGACAATGCTGTGTGCTGTGTTTATTTAGGCCTGAATGCAACAAATTACACTCGAGGTGCAGATTTTATGATCCATTGAGATCACTATTAATTTATTTTGGGCTTTTATTTTGAGTGGAAACAGCAGTCCACCTAGTCATTTTAAGTTGAAGGAGTGACGTTTTGTCTACACGATGATTGGTTTTGTCTAAACCCACAGGTGCTAGTTTTACAACTTGCAGGTAAATGCTATATTTATTTTACATTTTTATTTTTATAGGTCACTTATTTTTTATACTTCAGCATAGAATGTAGACTACAATATACTTTACTATATAAAAATACATTAAACTTTACTGAAAAGAAATTTCTCCATCTCTCCCTTAGTATTAAATTTTGTACGAAATTTTCTATATACTTTAGTGCAGGTCAGGTAGTATTGCTATTGGCTTGTGCTAATGAATGAACAGTTAATGAACGGACCTTCAGAATCTGTATAGAACTGAAAACAGTGAAGTGCTTTGGGTGAGTGGTTACAAATTTCTAAAAACTGATAATAACTTGTGGGCAGACAGTAAGAAGCATAATGATGCAGGTGAAGTGAGATAAGTGATATTTACCAAGTCACAGTAAAGAAACTTCATTTTCAGGTTTCCGTGGGGGACATGGGAACACAGAAAAATCGGGATAATGAACCTGAGAAGAAAAGACCACTGAAATCAGGATTTCTGGGAATGCAGTGTCCTGGTTTGAGGTACCCAAACCATGACATGCAGCTTCAAAGCAAACAGTGCCTAAGTTAAATTTTGAATCCCTGTTTTTCACATTTTCAGTTTCTAAAGTGATCCTTGCAGCATGACTGACATCCACTAACACTAGAGATCTTTGATTCATTTTAGGTGTTAGGCCTCCAAAAGTAAGCCAGATCTCTCAGGAAGCATTTGTTGTTTACACTGGACCAAAGTGAGGTGTGTATGTGTCAGCTATGGTAGAGATTATGCTTCTTGCCAGATGAAGAGGAAATCTACACGAAGAGTCTGATTTATTTGGTCAAGGATAACGGCAAACATTGTGTGTGTGTGTGTTGCTGCATCAGAAACAAGGCTGCAAAATTAGAGCACACAAGTGCATTTTTCATACTGCTTTTTCATAGCACGCTCAGTAGCTTCTTTAGGATTTTCCTATTCAAGATATCTCTGAGCAGAACTGAAGAAGCGTCTCTCTGACACTCACTCAGTGATGCTCTGTAGCACTGATGGACAAGGCTTGCCCGGCAAAGGTGGTGCCTGCCTCCAGGCTACCCTTCACCACCAGGAGGTTGCCTTCTGATACAGAGGTTTCAACACCTATTAGTTTTACCATGTTCTTACCTCTTACGTTAGTAGAGGACTGAAATATAGAAATAAAGCTTTAAAACATTTTTGAACCTGTCGTTTTAAATTCATATTAATTAAGTCTACTAAAACTTTGTATATGAAGCAAACTTCATAGACAGGAAATATCATATAAAAAGAAATATGTTTAGAAACTCTTCATCTGGATCCATTTTGATCTCTTTGTGTATGTTGTCTAACAAATTATTTATTGCTATATGTTGGATAAGTCAGGTATAGAACTTTTTTAAAATTTATTTATCTTGTTCTGTGTTTGTTTAATGGTTATTCATGCTGCTGCGTTACTCTATTTTTGGCATTTTATGAATCCCACAATTTAAAAGCTAATAGATATGTTCTAATAACACTATAGAAATGAAGATGAATCTTGTGCATCATGGAGAGCAAATATAAACCAAATGATTTTATGTTGGTGCTCTGTAGCATAAGTGCAGGCATTGAACTCTGATGAATCTGGAGGTTTTGGTTTGTACCATGACAGGCACTTGCAGCACCTCATTTTGTAACTACTTTGCATCAAGTATTTAAAAATGAACTGGAGCAAAAAATGTAAAAACCTGCTATTGCTACCTCCAGCATCTTTAGTGTTCTGGTGATAAATGGTCAAACTCTTAGGAATGCTTGCAGAAGGTTAAGGATTGGATATAATAAAAAAGGGTCACTCCTGCAAGGGAGGCTGCAGAACACCATGGTCTGAAGTATCTGTGCTACTAATGATTTTAAACCATGGCTTTTCATTTACTGTAAGAAATACAAATTGGAACTGACATTTAACAGATGAATTTATCCCTGCAAACCTTCTTATGTGAAGTCACTAAGACTGCTTGCATAGTGCTTTTGTCCAGCTGTATAATCCTTAGCTCCAACTGCCAGAATAAACCCTGGAAACACTCTTAAGTGTTTGCTCTGAAACACTGTAAGTGATGCTCAAGATCTTGTGTTCTTGGGGACTCAGAATATTTTAGAATTCTGTTTTGTATATAAATGCAGCTTTTTAAAACAAGCAAACAAACAAACTCTGTATTTACCCATTTTTCTAAAAGCACGAATTTGACATTTAAAAAAAAAAGCCCCTCTCAACTTGAATAACTCTGGAATATGTCTGAAAATGCATCTGGCATCTTTAGAAATGTCAAATTTCTGGCATGAATAATAACATATTGTATTCCTTTCACTTTTTTTTTTTGAAAACCATGTATTAAAATTTATGACAATCTGAAGTGTGCTTTTTTAATTTGTGGGATTTCTCTGAAAGGTAAGCTATACATGTATTTATGCAAGAAAGCATGACCTTTGCTTTGTTCAGGCCTAGCTGATACCATCAATAGACAGTGTAAGCAACTTGACATAGGTCCCAGCAAGTGTGCCATGTTGTTTTATTCTTTCTTTCGCAGCCTACATTGGTGACAGTAGACATTTCTTAATGGACTCTCCAGAAAGTAAGTTACACATGTTTTGTATGTTTTGAGATATGGGAACTACTTTGGAAAAATTCATCTGTGCTTTTGAAAGAAAAAGTGTTGCTTAAACTGCTGTAACCTCTAATAGCCATTTAATTCGCCTGTTGCTAATTTAAGTCAGGTTGGCTGATTCAGAAGTGTGAAACTCCTGAACTATTAACAAATTCTAGGCCCCTTAATGTCAAAAAGAAACAAAGGGCAGAACTGTTTGCTCTGTTCTCTTGAATGGAAAAGCTGAAAGTGGAATGTCATGAAGGAGGCAGAATGGGAAAGTCTTTAGCTACTTACTGCATGGGCTCTAATATTGTAAAAGATATAATCTGTCCAAGTAGTCTGAGGTAGCATGCTCTTTGTGCTAAATAATATTTAATTATTGCTCAAAAGAGGGGAAAAAAAGTGCTTTATTTCTTCTGATTCCCTGGTGGAAACCTAAGAGGTGTGTGGGTGATGGGTGCTTATCACTGTTTGGGATCACTGCTGAGTATAGTGGCAAATCTCATCCCTGAGGCCCAGATGACTCTCTGACCCATATGTTGAAGATTTCTTCATAGACATAGAGTGGGAGGAAAGAATTTGTCTTCTTCCCATGTGCTGTAACCTGGCAAGATGGAACAGGATGCTGCCCTCCACCCCCACTCCATCCTTGCATTGCCAGCTTGCGGGGGAATTGTCTGCAATGGCTGAGGAATAATTTTCTGTAGTTTTTGAGCACTGAGATTTCTGAGAATTTCCAAGTGCAAAACAAATCATGTGAAGAGCGGTTGAAGGAGCTGGGACTGTTTAGTATGAAGAAGAGGAGGCTGAGGGGAGACCTCATCACTCTCTACAACTACTTGAAAGGACACTGTAGAGAGGTTGGTGCTGGTCTCTTCTCACAGGTAATTCATGACAGAACGAGAGGGAATGGCTTCAAGCTCCAACAGGGTAGGTTTAGACTGAACATTAGGAAAGAATTTTTCACAGAAAGAGTGGTCGGGCATTGGAATAGGCTGCCCAGGGAGGTGGTTGAGTCACCATCCCTGGATGTGTTTAAGAGCCGTTTAGATGTGGTGTTGGGGGATATGGTGTAGGGGAGAACTTTGTAGTGTAGGGTAGATGGTTGGACTCGATGATCCCAGAGGTCTTTCCAACCTGAATGATTCTATGATTCTATGATAAACTTGCATGGCCCTGACTGTGGTTGGTAATACAAACATTGACTCCTGAACAAGAAAAGAGAAGAGCTGGAGTAACTCATGGAAAGGGGAAAGCCACTGCTACTTGTTAAAGAATCACAGGCAGCGAGGCCACTTTGGAAGTTGAAAGCTGAAGTGCTTGTGGATATCTGCTACAAAGGCTCCCGTTGCCTCTGATCACATGATTAATTCCTTCTTAAGCACCTCTGAGGTGCGATAATAATAATAAAAAAATGCTGTTTTGTTCATTGCTGAACTGGAAGGTGTTTTGACATCTCACGTGCAGGAGAATGGTTGCGTACTCTGTGCGTATGACGGGGGAGATATGGAGTAGCTGCTTGGTGTACTCCAAACACCCAGGTTACTCAGCTGTCTGCTGGTCTTGTTGCCAAGATGAGAGGTCGAGATATGAGGGGTGGCAGTGGTCGCCCCTGAATCCCCACTCTGCCCTTTTGGGGCAGCAGGAGGGCAGGGCTGTCTGGGTCTGCTTTCCTCACCCTGTCCCACCTCTTCCTCCTCTCTGCTCTTTGTCACGCTTTCCTTCATCCTCTTACCTTCACAGGCCTTGTTCTGCAACAGAACAGAAAAGCAAAGGGGTTGGAGAAGGGCGATGTGCCTGAGGGACCATGCACCTGAGGGCAAGTGTCCTGGTAATTGTACTCTGAAGGGTGATAAGGAAGGGTACTGGAAAGGAACCGCAGAGATACAGAAACATGGAGGTTGGAAGGCACTTCCTGGGATCGTCCAGTTCAGCCTCTTCTCAAAGCAGACCCAGTTAGTGTAGGCTGGCTAGGGTCTTGTTCAGTCCAGGTTTGAATAACCACAAAGATGGAGATTCTTCTAGTGTCTGGCCATTTTCCTGGTGGAAAATGTTTCCCTTACATTGAGATGGCATTTCCTCTGTTCCCAGGTGTGCCCATTTCCCCTCACCCTTCCACTGTACGGCTGCGCGGAGAGTCTGCCTCCGTCTCCTCTTCTCCTTTAGGCATTCCTTCTAGGAAGTTGCAGACTGCGTTGAGATCTCATCGCAGCTTTCTTGGCATTTAGGTAGGGAAGCTGGGGATGGGAGAGAGAGGAAAAGACCCCAATTTTATTCCTGTCTCCCGCTTAGACTGCCCCAGAACAATATTGATCGGGATTGCGTGCAGCTTCCCCATCCTTGCTCCCCATGCCTCAGGAGTCCTGCAGCATCCTCCCAGATATCTGACCTTCCTCTTCGGTTCTTTCTTAGTGGCTTGCTGCAATGCTACATGCTGGCCCCCCAGGACTGAAATTGCTTCAGCAAAGGCCATTCTTTAAATAATTAGAAACAGGTTCATTAGCAGACAATGAGGGATTTCTACAAACAGCAGTGCTTCTGAGATCATCCTGAATAATCATTGTCACCAGTTTATTCTTTGTAGGTTACTTTAGAGATGTTGGTTTTTTTGGTGTCACTATTCAGTAAATAACCACGTCAATACGTGCTGTTGCTCCAGGGCTGGGACAAAATAGAGCAGTAAATTTGGATGTGTGAAGTACAAGGCTTTTGAGTAGAAGCCGGGAATTCCTTTGGGATCTTGCAATAACAAGCATGCTCAAATATTGTGCCCTGTTCTATGTCCACACCTCAAAAACATGATGTCAAAAGTAGAGTTCAAAGGAAAGTAACAAAAAGGAGAAGGGATTTGGCAAACAGCTATAGCAACATGAATCTTAGGAGGGTCAAGTTGTTTAGTATATGCAAGACAGGACAGGGAGTGGTGGCTTGGACTGTGTATACATATAGATAGAAAGAAGTCCAGGGGACCTTTCAGTTTTGCTGAGAAAGTCGTAGGCAGAACTAGCAGCTTGGAAGTTCAGATGAATTACTCTTTGAAATAAGATGCAGTTTCTTAAAAGTGGAGCTGATTAAGCAGTGGAAAAGATTAAGGGGGTTGGGGACATGAGGGATCCACTTGAGTCATTTAAACGAGATTAGATATTTTTCTTAAAAATGCAGTTTAATCTAGTTTCTTGTGAACAATCTATAGCTTGTGCATAGAGGGATCAGACTAGATGACAAAAATATCCTGGATGATCAGTTCTCTTTCCAAGATCATGCATAACGGCTTTGGCAAAGCAGATGAACTTTCACTTAACTGTATGAACGTTGAAATGGCATTTCTCTTCTAAATGTGTGTGCTTTCATGTACAACTTAAAACAGCTCCTTGTTCAGACGCCCGTTCGGGGGACTGGGAAATACTGGTGTTCTTCCTATGTCAGAAAGCGATTTACAATATCCAGGGTGAGGTTTGTATGGTGTCTGCCGGCCTACTTCATATTTTTTCTTAATGCTATTTACCTGTGTGAAACAAAGCTGAAAGCAGAGGAATACACAGGAATTTTCTGGGGAGGGAATACCCAGAGACATGTGCAGTGCTGGATGGCATTTTGCATGGTTATCATTTTTGTGTGGGATCATACCGTATCTGGAACTGTGAGTGTTACCCAAAGTACCAAATTTTGGATATGCTTGAAACAGCAAATGTTTATCTTTTTTTCCCTTTGAGCATGAATGTGCTAAATTTCTCTTTTCTTCCCTCAGAAAGCTGTTTAAAATATTATGGGTCTGAAGACAACTGGAGTTCTTGCAAAGTTTTCTGCAGTTCAGGTCCTAAATTCCTCTAGAATTCCTATTATTTCTATTCCTTTAGTAGTCACAGCCTCCTTTGAATGACTTATCAGTATTTTCAGTAAAAACAAAATTAAGTTAAATAAATAACCCTATTATATAAAACCCATAGAATTGGAAAACGTACATTTCTTTTTTGTCTGTTTACCTCATATGACTCTTCTTGGTTTGATGTCAGTGAGTTTATATATCATTGTCAAAATGCTAACATAATAATCAAAAGTTTTAAAGGCCAGTGTACTTCATAATACCTTTATATGTAGTCTAAAGGCTGTTGTACTAAGTTAAATGTAATAAACATCCATTCATTCTACAGCGTAAAACTAGTAAAATAAAATTTTGAAGCTTGAACAGGGACTTCAATCAGCTTTTGCCATGGCTATGGTTTGCTCTTTAAAAAAAAAAAAAAAATCGAACTGTTTTGCCTTTTATTGAATCTTTCTGGAAAAATGAGGGAAAAAGAGGGAAGACGGTTGAAAAATTGGAAAGGACTAAGCTTTCAAATACAATTTTGAAAGCTTCAGCGAAAACAGGGGTCTGTGTCATTATTCTTATTCCCTCCAGCATTTCACAGTCCTTAAATTAACACTGAGAAATAGCATTAAGTATAATTTGTGGAAAAGGACAATGAATAACACTAGTGGGCTTGATTCATTGAGCTTGATGCTGGAATCTAAACCTGTTTGAGGGATGTACAAGACAAATGAATAGAAGAAAAAGATAGGAAGACAGAAAATAGAACTTCCATTTCTGATGCTGACCCTGACTTGCAGGATGCACACAGACCCCATAGACTTACTCTTTCCTTCATGTAGCAAACCTATGTTAAATCACCTGTTGTGTATTTCTTACTACTTCTCTCTTTTTTCAAAGCAAATGTTGCAGTCATCACATTGCAAATAACGTCTTAGCTGAGCTTGCCCTATCCACTCTTAAAAGTGGAGAACAAAAATAAAAAGATGGAAAGAAAATAAATGTTAGGGGAAAAGAAAGAAGTAAGTGAGGAGCTATTGCAGAAATGTGTATCTGACATATCAGGATTTAGCTGAATTTGGTAGCACTGATAATGTTTCTGAATCCTCGACTGGCTTACTTTTCTGAGGACTTTGAGACCAAAGCAGTAATGGATGAACAAATCTCTGTGTCTCTTGTCAACTTGGCGTGATCCTAATTTAGTCTTTAAATTGCATGAGAAGTGCTTACTTGGTTTGGTTCCATTTTTGTGTTGCCTTTATGCCTCTTTCTATCAACATTTGTTGTTAGAGATTGTTGCACCTTTCTCTCAGACTTGAGCCAATTTCTAGAGTGGTTTCATTGCTAAATGATATACAATTATACGTAATTCTATATATTTATTATATATAATTTCCTACTATTGCATTATGTGCCCCAATGACTGTTTTTCCTCTGTTTACCAACAATTGGCACCAGCCCAATTGAACTTTACTTTCCTTAGCTCAGACCAAATGGTCTCCTAAACTATTGCTCCAGGTGGTCATTTGTATTAAATTGTTTTCTGTTTCCCTGTTTGGTAATATAGACACATATACGTGTGCACACTCAAAATTCGAACTTTTGGATTTCCTGTAGGAGTAGGTTCAAACGTTTCTTACGCAGAATCCTATTATCGCATGTTAGTTAATTCCAACTATACAATTTGAGTGTCAGATTTTATCCTATTGATTAGCTGTTTTGTTTTCCCTGGGTCCGTCCAAGAAGGGAAAGTTCTGTAGAATCTCAAGTTGCTTGATAAAGAGAGAAATAACAGCACAGGCTTTTCACAGATGGGATGAAATCATGGTTTCCAGGGAGACCTCAAATTAATTTGTTGCAGCCAGAATGCTGAGCTGCCAACTGCGGTTACATAAGGTGCCCATCCTATATTGGTTTCTCATCAATCGTGTATCAATCCAGCAGCTCAAATGCTGTGGTAAGCCTCCTTTTTCTTTAACCCATAATAACTAATTGCCATCACCTGGCACAGTATCCTCTTGGAGTGGGAATGAATCCAACAAAATGCAAAGTGCCAGAATAAATTGGATTTAAAAATACAAGCCTTCTGTGACTTCAGATGTTGGAGCAGGGATGCAAACTTTCTCTGCTGTAGACTGGAGGAGTCTGTGGGTTTGCTGTAAATTGTATGAAATCGTACTGAATTGTATGAAAAATAAATAGCCCATCCCACTTAAGAGGATTCTTTGCTTTCAGAAATGTGTATCTTTTTGCTCGGGTTAAAATACATATCGAGCGCTTACGTTGGTCTTTGATGTACAGCTTCAAAGTTGGTATAAAGTCTTTATACAGCTGGTATAAAGCCTTCTTTCTGAAATCTGCCAAAAATATGTTAATTTCTTTAATCCTCTCTGTGCATTTCTGTAATCTGCATAATACTTGATGCACTCGATATATCAAAGTTATAAATGTGGAGTGTAGTACTAATTCCTATGGGTTTATTTTGTGTATATTGAATATCTCTAATAATGGAAATTGTAATCATGTTGCAGAATAGTTTCATGTAAACTAATGGTCCATTGTTGTGGTTTTTTTTTTTTTACCTATCCCTAAAATGTCTTTTGGTTTGTTTTGTCAGTAGTTTGGGCAACGCTGTCATTTTTAATGAGAGATTTAAATTGTGACTGTGACACGAATGAAATGTCAAACATAAACTTGAAGTAGGGGGAGAAATCCAAAATAGTGTTTGAGAACAGACCATGGTAGTGCACACTTGAGGGGCCACAGATGTATATGCAGACAGGTGAGACTGATTTCTGAAAATGCGTGTAGGATGTGATGCTACTGTTTCTCTGAGGTCTCCAATCTTAGAATCATAGAATCATCTAGGTTGGAAGGGACCTTTAAGATCATCTAGTCCAACCATCAAGCTAACTCTGATTAAAAAAAACCAACAGCCCATCACTAAACCATGTTACTGAGCACTATGTCAGCCCGTCTTTTGAACACCTCCAGGGATGGTGCCTCAACCACTTCCCTGGGCAGCCCATTCCAAGGCTTAATAACCCTTTCTGGGTAAAAATTTTTCCTGATGTCCAACCTGAACCTCCCCTGGTGCAACTTGAGGCCGTTTCCTCTTGTCCTATCCCCTGTGATTTGGGAGAAGAGATCGACCCCTGCCTCTCTACACGCTCCTTTCAGGGAGTTGTAGAGAGCAGTAAGGTCTCCCCTCAGCCTCCTTTTCTCCAAGTTGAACACCCCCAGCTCCCTCAGCCGCTCCTCATAAGACTTACTCTCCAGACCCCTCACCAGCTTCGTTGCTCTTCTCTGGACCTGCTCCAGCCCCTCAGTGTCTTTTTTGTGGTAAGGGGCCCAAAACTGGACTCAGTACTCGAGATGCTGAATAGAGGGGGACGATCACCTCCCGAGTCCTACTCACCACGCTGTTCCTGACACAGGCCAGGATGCTGTTGGCCTTCTTGGCCGCCTGGGCACACTGCCAGCTCATGTTCAGCCAACAGTCGACCAACACCCCCAGGTCCTTTTCTGCCGGGCAGCTCCAGCCACTCTGCCCCAAGCCTGTAGCGCTGCATGGGGTTGGTGTGGTCCAAGTGCAGGACCCGGCACTCATTCACTTTCTGCAGGCACTTGGACATTCATCTTCAGCTAACCCAGGTCGCTTCGCCGTCAACGCTGCCCGGGTCCCATTGCTGCAGCTGTGAGCCTGGCATACATACTCACGCAGCTGCAATAGGTCTTTGCCTGTATCTCTCCTCACTTCTTTCATGTGTTTCTCCAGCTCTGTCTGGAGATCTCTGCTCTTTAAACCGTCTGTCAAGTAGGCTTTTCAGACTTTTAGAGGGAGAGGAAACAAAGCTGTACCTCTTACTCTTGCCACTGTTGTAAAAAGGACAGCAAAGGTGGTGGGAATGGGAGGGAGGGACCAAGCAAAAGCCCCGTTAGCCTTTTCTTTTTGAAGGGCAGTGCTTTCTGATTGATTTCAGGGTTAGGAAAAAAAAAATCTCAAACTGTGTATTCTAACTGTACTCTCTAGCCATGTATTCTTATGTAGACTAAGTACAGATATTGCTTAGCCAGAAGGGAACCATTTTACAACTATTCATTCCTGTTGCACTAGTACTAACTATTAAAAAAAGAAAAAAAAAAAAAGAAAACTTGCCGTATGTGCAACTTAAACACACAGTTTTCTTTCTTGACCCTGCTTAACAAAAACTCATCTGAACTACTCTGTAATCATATATTCAATGTTGTAGAACACTCCTGGTATGAGTGCAATTATACTTGTGATTATGTCAAAATAGTTAATTCCAACATAGAAAGAAATGTGGGAGATTTTACAAATATGCATGTGTAAACCAAGCCTAAATTAACGATGCCTTCACAGCCTTACCCTTCCCAGGAAATGCTGTTATTCTTTTAAATGTTTGCAAGTATAACAACCCCATCAGTTGTGCCCACCAAGAAAAATAAATGAAGAGGAAGAATATGTGGAAAACATGAATGCAAAATGGGACTGAAATCCAAGTGGAAATAAATACAGGTTCAGATGTATTACTTCTTGAAAGTTACTGACTTTGAGTAACCTCACAGACTTTTTGAATACTTAGGACTGGTTGTATAAGGTAGAGTTAGGAATAAATAGTTAAATGTAAATTGCCCTAGCATTTTATTTGTAAACCCCATTAATTCTGAAAACAGAGAACAAATATTAAAAAAGGTGATGCAATATTGCATTACTTTTCCACATTAATTAATTTTCAGGGTTGCTTTTCTCTTGCTGTACAGTTCCTGTAGTATTGCATAAGTTTTGGAAATGTAAAGAATCTCCTGTGTGTCCTTTCAGTCATTATTGTTGTAATGTTTTAAAATTTTTTCCTCTGTAGGCCAAACCTAACAACCTCTAGTTGAATTAAGAGATGTTTATACAGTGATGTAATATGAAAGAAGTGATAATTTATACTTGGAAGGCAAGACAATAGATATAACCTTTAGTCTGGTTATTTTCTCGGAATGCTGGAAAAGGTTAAAATCATACCCTTCCTGGCTTCCTTCCTAGGAAGTTACTAGCAATGGGAAGAAGTGAAGGAAGGAAATCCTCCTTTCAGTATATTTCTTCAGTGTAGTTCTTCAACAAGAACTCTTCATGCAGCAGAGAAGCCAGCTTTTCAGAGAAAGGAAATCTCTCTCTCCCTTTACATTCACAAGTTTGAACAGTGACAAAACTCCACTGAAGAGCAAATATTTTTGATTTTGGAAGATTCGAAATTGCTCTAAATGGAAAGTTTCTTCAGAGAGTATTCCTGGGAATAGTAAAATGATATACTTACCTGGGATCTGGAAAGCTGGCTATGGAAAGACAGCATCAGTAAACTGCCTTTTAAGATATGGAAGGTGCTGCTTTTAAGCATCTTAAATGCAAAGTGGAAATACTGCCTAACCTGTTTAGGCACCTAAATTTCCTACTGAAAACTTAATTTGGATGTGAAATTCTTCTGCTGTGCATGCATACAGGAGATGCTGCCGTTTGAGCTTCCCTGCACTTCTGCGTAGCAAAGCTGTTCTGGGCCTTTGCCACTTCTAACACACAGGCAGCCTTGAATTCATTCAAAAATCGAGTAGCGGCTATTAGTGTCAGTAATGGCTGTACCACATGTCCACTGTGTGGGAAACCTGAGTTCAGTTTTCTTCCCAGCCGGAGATATTCAGTGGCCCTGTTCGTGCAAATGCTGCTGCGCAGCAAAATCGCAGCAGCCAGAAGAAAGCGAGAAATAGGTTGCAGGAACTGTCCCATTGGTTAAAGCTGCCTAAAATGACACAGCATGTAGGTGGGCCAGTATGTCACCAATTTCCAAACTTCATTGAGGTTTTCCTCCTATTAGATGTGACAACAATGGAATGTGCATTGGGGAGACTGTAATTCATCTGCCTCTGACCCGGCATGGGCTGAGGCAGCCAAGCCTTATTGTACCTTTTTTCTCTCCTGCCTTTAGTGAAAATAGAAATAATACTCTGCTAACTCTGCTTTGGTGGAGAACAGGGTCTTATACTACTGCCCTCTGGGTCATGGTTCAAGAGGGCCTGATGCTTAGTAGCTCTGCTATGGTTTTACCTTTCATTTACTCTGAGATGCACAGAAACTTGCCCGAGTCTTGATGGAAGTATCACAGATACTCTAAAATATCTGGTGTACTCTATAATCTCTTGTTTCGGGGACTCAGAGCAGAGGCTTATACATAAGTAGTTTGGGATCTCTCTGTGCAAGGTAGACTGTTTTACCCCAGGGGACTGTTTCTGCTCACTCTAAACATCCCTTTTGCTAACAAAGTGGCATGTAAAAAACTAAGATAAAAAGCGTATAGTGAAGAACAGAAGAATGGCCATAATGAGTCATACTAAAGGTCCACCCAACCCCATATCCTGTGTCAGTTAATGTCTGACAGGCCCTTGAAGCTCTAATTTAAACAGTTTTGTGGAGTTGGGAGACGGCCAAAGGCTTGCTTCTGCCACTCTGTGCCTCACCAGAATTACAGAGCCTTTGGGTGCAGTGCACTGTGCCATTTAAGGTGGAAAAATGAAATAACCATGGGGGTTGCCTTGAAAAATACAGTAACACATATGGTATTTCTCCAGTAATACTCTCTCAGTCTGCAGGCCTTTACTTGAGCTGGATGCATTGTCTGTATATTTATTTAGTAACCCTGTATGGTTTTCTCTTCCATGAGCTTCCATATACTAAAAGTGGTTTGGTGTAACTGAGAGGTGGGAAAGCAATTTGATAAATGTGTTTTCCTGGCTATGCTTGGTAAAGCCACAAACTAATCAAACCAGGTAATTTAGAAAAATACAGGGGTTAAAATTTTTATTTAAAATTTTTTTTTTTTTTTCCAATAGCTTAGTATAATATAGAATCATAGGATATCTCGAGTCAGAAGGGACCTATAAGGATCATTGAGTCCTGGCTACTGATAGCAGATGAAATAAGGGGCAAGCATGAATCCCGTGTCCCTCTGCCTGTGCAGTGCTGGGACAGTTTTACTATCGTTTAGCGCACAGGGACAGAGAAGAAAGCAGTGAGCACATCTGGAGCACCATAGAGACAGCTTTCTCTGTTTCTTTTAAGAAACCTGGAGGTCATGAAATCATGGAATCACGTTATTGTCAGAGTTGGAAGGGACCTCTAGAGATCATCTAGTCCAACTCCCCTGCTAAAGCAGGATTGCCCAGAGCACATCACTCAGGACTGCATCCAGGCGGGTCTTGAAGATCTCCAGAGAAGGGGACTCCACGACCTCCCTGGGCAGCCTGTTCCAGGGCTCTGTCACCCTCACCCTAAAGAAGTTTCTCCTCATATTTAAATGGAACTTCCTATGTTCCAGCTTGTGACCGTTGCCCCTCGTCCTGTCCCTGGGAACCACTGAAAAGAGTCTGGCTCCATCCTCCTTCAACCCACCCTTTAGGTACTTGTAAACATAGATAAGGTCTCCCCTCAGGACGTGATCAGCAGTGATGAATTTTGGCTCTTGGCAATGTCAATGGAGAGGTCCTGGGCTGATATTAATGGTGGCCTCTCTGTGGTTGCAGTAAGGCACTTGGGCAAGTATTTTCTGTAAGTAATTTCAAGTACACTTCTGTTGCCTGTGCTATAATTACTGTGTTGACAAGACATAGAATTTTTGTCTCTGGAATTGTTAGTTTGGCTTTTTTTTTTTTTTTTTTTTTTTTACTGTTAAAAGTGCAGTGCTATATTATTATTTTCTTTCAAATAAGTCTTTCAATAAATTGAACACTAGAATTCCAGAATTCCTGGAATCCTTATTGGCTGCTTGCTTAAGTCTTGGGTTTATCCTTTTAATTTTGGTTTCTATTTATAAGTCCATTTTCGACTGCTAAATAGTTATTTGGCTTTATACTAATAATGAATTTCTCAAGTCCAGCATCTCCTATTTTTCAGGCATTGTTGTAAATGAAATAGAGAAGGGCTCATAAGTAGATGAGAAAATTGATCCGTTGAGGGAATACAATTTGATTCTGCAAATCAGATAAACTTGTTTTGCCAATTATTTTACTGATTCCTTTTAAGAAATATAGATTGGAACATGGTTTTCACCAAAAGAAATCTTGCTCTGATGTGATAGTTTAATTACTTTAATGTCTTTCAAGATTAAAGACGTACACTGAAGGCTGCTGTAGAGTTCATTAGTGAAGAATGGAAATTCTTCACTGGGAGAAGTGAGACATATATGATTCCTGTCCTGTAATTTCCTCCTGTGCTCCCCCTCACTGATGCCTGATTGCTTGGGAAGGTATTCCCAGTATTAGTTCTTTTACTGGTGGAGTGAGAGTGCGTTTGGATGTGTCCCTCATGCGAGGCCAGGGCTGCACAGTGAGCAGCAGTTCTCTCTGTCTGGGTACGTGGGGCTGAGGCCAGGAGGAACTTGCAAAGATTTCTTCTTTCTTGTTCTACCTTTTTTTCTTTCAGGACTTCCATTTTACAGAGTTTTAAGACAACTTGATGAGAGCTGACCAGCAGGGTCATATGGGGGGTGTGCCATTAATTTTTGGCTGTTGCTTAAAAAATATACATGAATGAGATAAATGCGAATGAATGGTAGAGGGAGAACAGTGAACAGAAGAATTCAGAGGACAGCACATTTCTTCTGGATGTATGTGTGGAGCACACCACAGCATATCCCCATGAATTTTTCCTTTCCTTACTTCTAGGTCCCCTGTAACACCCCTCATCTCCTATTTTGAGTGGTTTTGACATGACCTTTCCCCTCTGCTCCTAAACCAGGCTCCCTGACACTATCTGTACTCCAGAACAGCCAGTAAATGCTGCTTTCACAGCATTTCACCTCTCCCATGGTTGAAGTATTAGTGTTTCTGTGGAGCACCTCCTTCCTCAGGGGCACAGGTCTTCCTTGGAGCCCCCTGCTCTCTCCTTCCCACCCAGCCAGAGCTCAGCCAGCTCTGAGCGTCTTCCTCTCCTCTGTAGCTTCTCTCGTTCCTGCGGATCTGGGGGGTTCATCCCTGAACATACCAGTGGGTAAATGCTTGCGGAAGGATGAGCAGAGATGAAAGGAGTTGGTGCAGTTTAGGGAAGGCATTAATGACTTCTGCAGGGGTTGGTGAACAAAGAGCTGAGCCAGAGAGCACGATCCTGGTGTCCCCGCCTGACCTGAAGCACTTATGGCACAGAGCACATGCCAAATTTTGTGCTGTGGGGAGCGTGTTGTTAAAATAATTTTATAGATTTAGTGTGCTGCTTTATTTTCAAAAAAAGGTGAAGTATTAATAGTAGCAGTCCCTGTACTCTTTTTAGTGAAGAATGATGCAGTGAAGTCACTAAGTGGCTTTTTATTTTCCTTTTACATAAATTTTTTACATAAATACCCTTTAGACAACCACAGAGATGGCAAACACCAAAAATTAGTTAATATACTGTTGTGATATTTTCCTCATCGTCTTTTTCATAACTATTCCTTATCAATTTTTTTGGACCTTTTTCTTTTGGGGTTGTTGGTGGGAGAAATCTATAGGATTTTGTAGTTTGTTGGGGCCAACATTGTGGATTTTTGGTACATATCAGCTTTTGGTACAGTAGCCTGGGTTTTTTTTTTTTGGTTTTTTTTTTTTTTTTGGTTATAGGCTGATGTTTTTCTGGTATTTTCAAAGGATGCAGTTGTCCTTCTTTGGTTGCTTGCTATTCAAATTCCCACATAGATTTCATTTCATATGTTCTTCTTTGGTATTGCTCAATTTGACCTTGTGAGAGATGTGTTTTATCCTTCAGTAAACACTTGCCATGGAAAAGGCTGGATGTGGTTTTCAAATGATGAATCTTACAAACCATCAAGTCTGAAATAACCAGATTAAATTGTCCATTTCTACTATGGTAAGATTTTCTCATGTATTACATGCCTATTGCGTGTAATTACATATGCTTCATTTTGTAGTTTAAACAGATCTTTTTTCCAATAGCTGGGACAAGAAACTGCGACTTAATTTATTTAAATGAAGTTGACATCCCAGTATTTGTGTAGCATCATTGGAACAGTGAATCTTATGTCCTATCCCATAGATCCCAAAGTGCTTCATCTGGTTTCTCACCAATTCTGATGCAAGATAATATGAATAACAAAGTATGGTGTTACCTTGCAATTATCTGTAACCTGGAGGTGATATTTAATAACATAATAATGCGCTCTTAACTTTGGGGGATTATAATAGGTAGGAGTAGTATTTCCTGGGAATTGACTTTTATGCATTTCTTGAGGTTGTTTGTAGAGGTGATTTATTTTTTTTTTTGTCTTAGTGGAATGAGTGCTTTATAAGCAGTGGTAAAAGCAAAGCAGCTGACTGAAAAGCCAGAATAAATCAATTTACTGATTTTGTGGCACATCTTCTATTTGGCTAATACAGATCATGGATCTACCATAAATGAACCTGACTTTGAAATTACTACCTCTCTACTTGTTATTGTCTTGCCCCCACAACTCTGTAATCCCTTTTTCCCAAATAATTTTCGTAAAAACATCATGCCAATATATACATTTTTAGAGAGGAAGTTCTACATTTAATTGGTGTAGAATTTTGTTGCAGATAACATCTTACTGGCTGCTGGATGGCTACTCAGTGTGTTATAGTGATTAAATGGCATTCTCTTCAGTTTACTCTCATAACTAGTCTTGGAAAAGAAAATGACTATTTTTTTCCACTTACCTATTTCTTCTCCTAAGAGACATTTGCAATAGTCATGCTGAATTGTGTTTTGGTATATTTTTGGTGAATAATATTTTCCAGCACTACAGAAGTTTCAGAACATCTACTAGTACCTTATTCTGGTAATGTGGTGGACAGCTTGTTTATCCTGAAGAGTTCAAAATTAAAGATTAGCAAAATAAAAAGGACAAATTTAATCCCCCACCCAATATATTGACTTTTAATTTTATTGTGTAACAAATATGTTTTAGTGAGTGTGTAGATCACTTTGGTATGGGCGTAAGTAAAGGTTTATGACTAGAAGAAAAAGATACGAAAATGGAATGGCCTTATTCAAGGAAGGCAATTGAATTCTAGGAAATGGGCTGAAAAAAGCAGCAAGAAAGTTAGTCATAAACTAGCGTATAATAGATAAAGACTAATATGACTGACAAAGCAAAGACTGTAGAGAGAAGAGGAATATTCAGGGGAATAGGAATATGATTCCTATTTATCTAGGAATAATAGGGGGGTTGGAACTCAATGATCTTTAAGATCCCTTCCAGCTCTAACTATTATATGATTCTATGATTTAGTCTTCTGGCTAGATGTGAAATCCTTAAATTAGTGACACTGAAGGCTAGTGCAATGAATTGCACTGCACTACTACCGAAAATTTGTCCTGAATTGAGCTTCTTTTTTTCCCATGGTCTAGAGATTTTCCCATAAATATGGGAAAATAACCTACTCATGTCTTTACCTAGCAGGAGAAGTATATAAATGTGTCTTGATGAAAACTGAGCTTCCACAGAAAGGCTGGTGAGTGTTGTTGAGTTTACAATCTCAGTTTTGGGCCTGCATGCCTACAACACTTTTTGGGTCTGTGGTCCATTGCAGGCTGGCCTTACATCTGCGCTTGCAGATGTGATTCAAGGTTGTTCCTCATCCACAGGTTTTAAAGCACAGAAGTCTGGATTTTTTGGTGATATAATAATGCTGTATTTTCTTGTCACTTCTTCCCCATCTAGTTTAATCTCAAGACTTTGAAAATACAATACACATGGCACAGATAGTAACATTTTTTCAGATGCTATTAGTTCTGCTACTTCATGATTACATCTCAGCTGAAGATGGTGAAACAAGAGCAAGTAAGTCTTAATTTTTATATTTCAGATAAGGACAACTTCAAAGCATGCCTTGAATTTATAGTATTCATTTTCAAGTCCACATGAACACTTCTGTTGATGGTCATTTTTTTCCACTATAATTTTCCTGGTGACAATCCTATCATATATGATAAGTAACTTAAATATTTCTCCTTGAAGAAGGTGTCATGGTTTAACCCCAGCTGGCAACTAGGACCACACAGCTGTTCACTCTTTCTCTTCTCCCCCTTCCCACTAGGGCAGGGAGAAGAGGGAGAAAAAGGAAAAAAAAAAAACTTGTACGTTGAGAGAAAGACAGTTTAGTAGAACAGTAACAGGAGAGAAAATAAAGTGATATAGTGATAAAAAAATATACAAAATAAGTGATGCAATACAGTTCCTCACAATGTGATGATTGGTTGCCCAGCTCATCCTGAGCAGCAATTGTGCATTCCTGCCTTCCGGCCAACCCCCATTTATATACTGAGCATGACATGTATGGTATGGAATGTCCCTTTGGCCAGCTTGTCATGTCTGTGCTCCCTTTCAGCTTCTATGGGAAGCTGAAAGAGTCCTTGACTCAATATAAGCCTTATTTAGCAACAACTAAATATGTGTTACCAACATTATTTTCATACTACATCCAAAACACAGCAGCTACTAGGAAGAAAATGAACTCTATCCCAGATGAAACCAGGACAGAAGGGAATATCTTTATTTCTTTTATTGTCTTGGAAATGCCCAAAGTGGCAGATGGAACTTTAGAGCTCCAGTCTTGATTTAAACTTGTATCTTGAGCATTGCATCTTGCATTTTGTGCTGGAGCGAGTGCAGAGGAGGGCAATGAAGCTGGTGAAGGGCCTGGAAAACAAATCATATGAAGAGCAGTTGAAGGAGCTGGGACTGTTTAGTATGAGGAAGAGGAGGCTGAGGGGAGACCTCATCACGCTCTACAACTACTTGAAAGGACACTTTCAGAGAGGCTGGTGCTGGTCTCTTCGCACAGGTAATTAATGACAGAACGAGAGGGAATGGCTTCAAGCTCCAACAGGGTAGGTTTAGACTGAACATTAGGAAAGAATTTTTCATAAAAAGAGTGGTCGGGCATTGGAATAGGCTGCCCAGGGAGGTGGTTGAGTCACCATCCCTGGATGTGTTTAAGAGCCGTTTAGATGTGGTGTTGGGGGATATGGTGTAGGGGAGAACTTTGTAGAGTGGGGTAGATGGTTGGACTCGATGATCCCAAGGGTCTCTTCCAACCTAGACGATTCTATGATTCTATGATTTGTATTTTTAGTTTTTCAGAAGTCATGTTTTGAATAGCTTAATGTTATGAGAGAAAATAAATTAGAAAAATAAAGGTTCTGTGAGAGTAAGCTGAGATCACCCCAGCTCCGGGACAGACCTTCTTGCATATTCATCAAAATTAGCATCTCAAACCCCACCAAACCAAGCTTTATACTCTAAATCTGGTTTATGGAAAACAAAAAGTTAAAGAAAGGTAGCTTTTTAAAAGACAAAGTGGCTGAATAAACAAAGTGTGGGAAATTTTCCTCTGGCCACAGTGATACTTTCAGGGTAGGTCTTGTCTTTTTCCTCCAGTTTTGCTCTCAGTCCAGAAATTTTCAGTATTTTACAACAAACTCCAAAACCTTCCTGTTGGTCTCTAGAAAGACATCTGTTTTTTTTCAGTCTACCTGCTCTAAGCTGGGCCTACTTTCAGCAGGGTCCAGTGATGTCCAAAGTCCCTTCCAACTGAAATTACTCTGTGATTCATATCTCTACACCACAGAGTGATGCACTCTGCTTGCCCCTTGCTCCTTCTCCCAGTGTCCTTTCTCTTCACCACCACCTGCATTGCAAAAGCATCTCTCCAGCAAACTGTGGTCGAGGAAGGTGAAATCTTGACCTGAACAGAAGTGTCCATAGGCAGATGCCAGGACAAGTTAAAGCTCTTTGTTCTGTGGTGGAGTTGCAGCCTTTCACAAAACAGAAAGCACAGTAATACACAGCAACCCCCATGCCCCATGTGCCATGGAATCAAAATAATCTCTCCTGATTTTGTCCATCTCCTTGGCACCTCATGTGTCAGTTGTCTATGCTCCTCTCACAGTCAATGGAAGGTGATCTCTTCTCTAGAGGGTTATTCCCTCCATCTGAGGACGTGCATAAAAGATGGATAGAACTGTCCTATAGAAATGCTTGTGTCAGTCCATGGCCTCTAGTTAGCAATTTGCTCTAAGAGCTCCATTTGTAAGTGACTACAGCTAGGAGAGCTGAATCCATGCCTAAGTCATCAGCTAGTTACGTTATATTTGTTAAATGCTTATGTGATCTTATATTCTTGAGGTTGAACTCGATCACTGAGCATCTTTCTTCTAAAATCAGAATATGCTACCAGCAACATTCAGTAGAGATTCAGGATTTTGTAATAGCTAGTTTTGTAAATGCCTTGTAGCAGTGTCAGAAGTCTATTAAAATGTATATGTAAAAGAACTGGATGTTACTGATGAATTCTGGAGTGTTCAGACTGTAGCCTTCCTCAGCAGTGTGCTTGGTTTGCTAACAAAAATGAGGTTTTAAGTTTATTATCTCTGCAGACAAAGAGATATGGAAAAACCCAAAATGTATTCCTCTCTGCTGATTGCATGAAATGCAATTGCCAGCTAAGGAACTGAATTCCAGAATTTTTCATAGTTGTTTCTGGTGATAATGTAAAAAACAGAAGATGGTGTGGTTTTCAGATACCACATTAGATCTGTGTGGCTTACGGAAACAATCTTATTTTCTCTGATAAACTCGGCTGATTTTTTAAAAATGGAATGTTTTTGTCAATAGACATTCTAATACAAGCAATAGTTGATATGAAAAGTATTTCCTGTAGAAGAAGAAAGTGAAAGAGTTTATTAAAATACCTGTTTGGTTTTTTTTTTTAGGTTGTAGAACTGCTCCGGCGGATTTAGTGTTTATCTTAGATGGCTCTTACAGTGTTGGCCCAGAAAACTTTGAAATAATCAAAAGCTGGCTTGTCAATATTACACGAAATTTTGACATAGGGCCAAAGTTTATTCAAGTCGGAGTTGTCCAGTACAGTGATTACCCTGTACTTGAAATTCCCCTTGGAACTCATGAATCCACCAAGAACCTCATTAGGGAAATGGAGTCCATACACTATTTGGGAGGAAATACAAGAACAGGAAGAGCTATTCAGTTTGCCTTTGACCATCTTTTTGCAAAATCTTCAAGATTTTTAACAAAAATAGCGGTTGTTCTCACTGATGGAAAGTCCCAAGATGAAGTCAAAGATGTAGCAGCAGAAGCAAGGAAAAATAAAATCACTTTGTTTGCTATTGGTGTTGGCTCAGAAATCGAGGAGGATGAACTTAAAGCTATTGCCAACAAACCTTCATCAACTTACGTGTTTTATGTTGAAGATTATATTGCAATATCAAGAATCAAAGAAGTTATAAAGCAGAAACTCTGTGAAGGTACGTAATTGATTATAAAGTATTTTAGATGTGCAGAATGTAGTCCTTTACCCATATTTCTTTATCTCACAGGCAGAACACATGATTAATGTAACATAGGGAACCTAAAAACCTTTACTATGATCTTCTTTCATTTTGATCTTGTTTGTGGAAATCCCTCCCAAAATGCTTTTTATCCATTAAACAAAGAGGTTTATTTGGGTGCTTTAACACAGTGTGTGTTTAATTTCAATATGTAGCATTTTGCCCTTAGCCCCAATTTTTTTGCGTTGATAAGGTTTAGAAACCATGAAATAATTGAGCAATTCTCATAGTGCTGAGAATACAGGGCTTACTTTATCCTTTTCCTAGGTGTGGCTGATACTGATCCACAATCGAGCATTTCTTCTTGACAGTTGAGAGGATAGCCTATCATTACAAACAGGAGTTCTTCTGCTAGGATGTGTTGAAAAACCCAGAAGAAAGAGTCTTGGCAAAAGGGCCTGGAATTGTTGTTGTGATCTTTTTCAGAAGGATTTTATAGAAGAATTAGCCAAGAGCAACATTGTAAAATGACTTTTTAGCTTTAGAATGCTAGCAGCATTACTGCATTGAGTTTTCTGATAACTTTGTAAAACAATGGCTTTCCCATATATATAAAAAAGATAGCAAATTGCTTTTAAAATACATCACTCAGGACTCTGTTATACAGAGAGTATTTATCAGTGCTATTTTTTACGTGTTTTATTACCAAGAATTGATGGAGGTCATATTTCACTTGTGCTGTATTTCTGCACTTAGTAAGAATGAAAAATAGTTTTCATTTGCTCTCACTTTGAGTATGGACCTCATTGAAAAAATATGATGATACTTAAGTTGAAGATAATAGTGTTTATTTCTTGATACGCTTATGAAAATCATAATAATTCCTTGTGGCTGATGTAGTAAGGTGGTCAGTCCAAAAATTAAATCAGCTAAGTGCAGCTAAATTCTTTAATAAAACTTTACACAGGGAGAAATTCCCCTAAATAAGCACAATATTTTCTTTAAATAAAGTTTAGATGAAGTGACATATTTTGTCAAGATGGATTTTCTGCTTTTGGAATTAAGTTGACTAGTATCCTTTAAAATTCAGCTGTGATATTTGACATGACTCTTACAGCAGTAGTCTGTGAATGTTGACTACATATACAAAAGTGTACTTACTGTTTTACTTGAAGTGACCCTTTGCTTCCACTCTCTTACGTTGTGCTCCTCCCTCGTGTCAGCATTGAGATGCCTCTCTCAAAGAGTGATCAGAGCCAGTTGGCAGCTTCATTTCTAACCACAACATCTTTAGCAGGTGAACTGAAAGACCAGTAAACTGGAAATTTTATATCTGAGTGGTGGCTTATTTTATTCATGTTGTTAAGATTCACTTTGACTCTCAGAGAGGAAGTTCCATAAGGGCAAAGAAGCAAAGATTTGGCTGTGAAACTGAAACTGCTTGAAAATGTTGCAGTTCTCTCTGGATTGTCTTTGTTTTAACATCTGAAAAAATGCTACCCTTTACTCTGCGGTGTTTTTAGCTTCATTATTATGTGACCATAGATACAAGAGCATAGGAGCAGTATTTCCTTTCTGGAAAAAGGAGGTTGAGGTTTGGTGGTTTGTGTGGCAAATAGTGCTATTACAAAGGACCTTGCGGATGGAGGGCTTTCCTATGCCTTTTGGGAACTCTAGTGTTTGTTTTAGAGTATGGCAGGGTGAAAAAACCTGCTGAACCTGTCATCCAGAAAGGACAATGCGTCTAAAAGAGTTCCCAGATATTTAAGGAATATTTAATATTTATTCTGGTAGTCGAATGTTCCTGTAGTATTAATACTATCTAGCAAAAGTATAGAAAAGATTGTGTGTCGGAAATGCATTTAAAAACAATACTCAGTGCAGACCTCAGATCAATGTCTGGAAGATGCTGAGAAAAGTTCCTCTGTGCTAGATGATGGGATTTAACATCAAAAGAGTCATTTTATGCTTCAGGAAAGAAAAATAAAGCATCTGATAACTATATAAAAACAGTAAAAAGGAGCAAGATTTCAGCGTAGGCTAGAGAGTTGCTGTGACTGGTGCTATGACTGGAAACACAACCCGTTTCCCATGGAAGACAGTTCTTAATTTTGCCACTGACTTCTGCATCCTGTGTAACAGCTCAGTTACTTATCAAAATAGTCCTGCCAGAAGACCTAAAAACATCTACCTTACTGGGAATGTTTTTATGCAATTCTTCAGTGTGCCACTGGAAATAAGAAATAGTTTCTTAATGTGTAATTTTACACATGCTTAGTTTGCATTGTATTAGTTTAGAATAGTTACTTTGGCATTGAATCCAGAATAATGGCCCTCTCACATAATCCTATTTTTGCATTTATTTTTTTTATTTTGCACCAAATTTCTAATACTGTAGCTGATATAAGTTTCTTGTGTTTATTTTCTTGTCAGTGTTTATGATTATCTGTAATCTGTATTAATGGCAATATGACTGTTATTAAGCTTTGAAATAAATGAGTTTAGAAAATGTTTCCATGATAACAATGCACAGTGAAGAAACCTGAAAAAATAAAGTGTTATTACTCTTACTTAATAGCCTAAGTATGTTGACTTAAATCTTGCATCTATGTTTTGAGAAGAGTGAGAAGGAAAGTTTTGTTGGACTTTGTTGGACTTTGTATTTCCCCCTTTTTTTTTTTTTTGGAAGCATTCAGAAGGTAGACATTTTAGTTTCCAAAATGTGGGTGGAGAGTTCTTTCTTTCAAATCTTTCTTACAGAACCAGACAGATATCTTTTAATATATTTTTAATTTGGCAGGCAGGTGACATTTTGCTGTGGGGAGGAAAAGAAAACTAAGGGGAATGTATGTGGCTTCTTGATGCTGCCCCAAGTACCTGTGGCATGTCCCCTCAGGATGGATTGTCCTTTCCCACCAAAGATAGCTTGTGCACTTAGCTGAATTTTCTTAGACAATGGCGTAGCTTCTGGCTGCCCGTGTCTTGGTTTGAAAGAAGCCGTGCAGCATTGCTGGTATTATAAAGAGAAGCCAATCTGGACCTTTGAGCTGGTAATTCCCTGGCACTGAAAAATAAGTTTTCCAGCCCATGGCCAGTCCAGATGGAGAGATGAGAGGACTCTCCACCCCTTCTTTGGAATGTATTCCTAACCTCTTCCCTTTCTATGAACTGATGCTTTTCTGAAGAAACAATGGGAAATGAATGATGAAAATGTATTTATTGTAAATAGTTTAGCATAATTTTAATAAAAGAAGAAGTGGTTTGCTTTCTTTTAATTGATTTATTACTCTAATACAATGTTGACTTTAGCATTAAATTTCACTCTGCTATCTCACTTTTTTTTTGGAGGCAACTTAGGTCCACTGCCTAGTATTGTTCTTGTGTAGAGAGAATTAAACAGAGATAACATTCAGCTAACATTACTTTCCACAGATAGTATATCACACAATACTTGACCAGTGATAATACCTTCAAGAAGATTTCAGTGTAACAAACAAAATAGATCAGAGTCCATTTCTAGCAAAAGAAGATGAAAGAAATAGTTGTGGATAACTCTGCCTTTGTCCATTTTCAACCTAATTTTATAGTTGGGAGGGATGCTGGATTAATCCAAGCATTGTGGAAATTAGCATGTAAAATTGGCTAGCATTTTGAAACCTTACAATTTTAGAAATTAAATTAGATATTATTAGTCAGATAATGTAGTATCTTTAAACTATGATTAGTGACAATTCAAAATAGTATGTGAGCGTAGTTGCAGTAAAATACGACATCTCGGTATTCTCACATCATGTCTCTGAGGGTTCTGCATGTCACTTCTCTCATGTTAGCTGGCAGTTCTCAATTCTCTTTCATTTCTTGAAATGCAGCTACAAAAACTTAGGTAGGTGGGAGGTTACTTTTTGAAAATTTAAAGTCATATTTTGAACTATACTTGCATTTATTACTTTGCAGAATCTGTTTGTCCAACAAGAATTCCAGTGGCAGCTCGAGATGAAAAAGGATTTGACATTCTTATAGGATTAGGTGTGAAGAAAAAGGTTAAAAAGAGAATTCAAATACCAACCACTAATGCAAAAGCTTATGAAGTAACTTCACGTATTGACCTGTCAGAACTGACAAGGTATTTAAATTTATAAATACACTTCTAAATTTAGTAAGATTTTTTTTTTTTGTTTGCTTAAAGTGAGAGGCTTATTTTAAGATTTACGAATGTTCAAGTGCTGTCTTTTATTTTTTTCCCCTTTCCACCTTATTTAGGAATGTGTTTCCAGAAGGGCTGCCTCCATCCTATGTGTTTGTTTCCACTCAAAGGTTTAAAGTAAAAAAGACATGGGATTTGTGGAGAATTCTGAGTCTGGATAAGAGACCACAGATAGCAGTCACTATTAATGGAGAAGAGAAAACATTATCATTCACTACAACAAGTTTAATAAATGGCACACAAGTTATTACTTTTGCTGCACCTCGTGTAAGGGTAAGGAGTAAGTCATCATCATGTTGGAATATGCATTTAAGTACAAGTTATTCCTTTACCTTTATGTTTTTTAAAAAATGCATGGTCTCATTTTTAGCTGCTTAGGCATTTAAAAATTGATGGGAGGTACTTTTTCCAGAGTGTCCACAGTGATTGTGACTATAAATGCTTTGCAGGTGCTTTCTACTCAGTAGTTTCCAGCAGGTGATTGTGAAGATCACAGAGGCTTTTTTTTTTTATTTTTTCTGTCACATAGCTCCTTGCTTAACATATTCTGGAAAGTATTTTCTGCCTTTGATGTAGAGACTAGAAAATGTGAATGAAAACAGTCCAGTTTTAGAGAGGGAGTGTCTAAATTCCTTGAAAATACATAGTGACAGAATTTACTTTCTTCTCCAGAAAATAGCAGCTTACAAAATAAGAGTTCAGTCTGGGTTTGTCTAGTTCTCTGTTGAATAAAAATTCCTTTCAGCTACTTATTTTTCCCACTGAAGGGATTCCCCACTTTGTGCAAACCAATTTTATTGTCTTCTAGTGTAATCTGAAGGCTCTCCTTCAATCTTTCTTCAGTAATTTTCATTCAGTATTCAACTCTTGCAAGCGAGATGATCTCGGTTGCATGTGAGACAGAGGGAAGGAGATTGAATATTTCTACTGGTGTGTTTGTAGCAGTACAGGAGTATGCTACCCAGAGATTCCCATTCCTATTGCAGGGAGTATTATTTAAATGAACAAAAAGGGATGGTTGAACAGACAAAGAGTGAAAAGATTTCCTGCTGGAGCCCTTCGTGGCCAAGTGGGTCCAACTTTTCTGGGAACCTGTGGCCTACATTCGAATCCTTACTCCAAATCAGGCTGAAGGAATTTGAAATATAAATCCTCAGAGAAGGAAGGACTTGTATACAAGAGAAGGTCTTTTGCTAGGGAGAGGTATTTTATTCTTCCATTATTGGATGGAGAATTTTACTTTTTCTTTCAAATTTTCCTCTGCCTTTTTGTAATTTTTTGTAGATGAAATAATTTTATTTGTTTTTAAGAAGCAGTGTTAAACTTGATTTACTGGAAATTGTTAGAAAATCCAGTTTCAACTCAATCCGAAAATTTGTATTTAATTTTTTCTGGCAGCTACAGTGACAAATCAATCTTATTCCTGCAGTCCCAGGTGTCCATGAACTTCACCATGAGAAGAAAACTTTTGCTTTTTTTTTTTTGTGTGTTTCTCCATGCCTATGGAGAACAATAATTTTATGCCCTTTTTAGAGCTGTATGTCTCGAAGCACTATAAATGTCACTATGCATTTAATGAACCTTTATGACAATTTAATAAACCTTTATGGTAATTTATCACTTTTGCTCAGGAAAATGGAGATGTTATATATTCTGATCTGTTGTTTATTTTTTATCTTGTACTAAGAGCCATTGTAAATAAATAAAAAAATCTAAAATGAAAATAAATTAGAGGTGCTATCTAAGGGTATATACTATTAAGTGAAGTAAGCTTCATTTCTGTTTGTGTCTGCAAAACGTAACAAAGATATATAAGAAACTGAAAGATGTATGTTTCAGTTTACTCTTATGTATACCAATTTAATATTAAATACTGATTAAATACCAATCTCTCTTAAATTTTGCTATATAAAAGATAAGCATCTAGTCTAGGGTAGGCTAAAGAGCTAGATTGTTTTTGAAATTAATGAATAGGCTCAAGAAGGCGGCATTTCTTCCCACGTTGAATTTCATTTCTAAGGTAGGTAAGATAAATCTTTAAAGGTATCTCATTTTCTATTACTTGTAGAACTATGCTATTTGTTTAAACTAAATCTTGAGCTTTAGAAACCTGAGGTTTTTCTAAGATGATGAATGTAATATTTGATTTATTCATCGCAATATTGTGATTCTTCCTGCCAAGATCATGTCATCTTTAAGATTTTTTTCATAGGAGATTAAGTAGAAAGACTTTCAAGTACCAACTTGTTTTCACTATGATTTAAGATCTGAAGTGTTTGAGACTTTATACCACTGCTTAAAAAAAAAAAGGCCTCTGGCTTCATATTTTTAACAAATACAGGTTTGAGCATATTTATGATCATAGACTGAAAAAAATCTAGTGAGTTATAAAATAATTTTGAAATAGGGCTTAATTATTACCAAATATGATCTTCTCAATTATAATATTACTTGACAAATACTTTTTGCCTTTACAATTTACAGTTCTTTGTATGACAAAACCTGAAACGTTGGTCATCTCAACCGTTAACAGTATTTTAAGTGTTGAAGTGCAGTTTTATTGTTATTTAAATTGAAGACACTTTGTTTCAAGTAATTCTAATTTTTTTTCACTTTTCTTAGACACTGTTTGATGAAGGCTGGCATCAAATTCGTCTCTTAGTAACAGAAGACTTTGTAACTTTGTATATAGATGACCAAGAAATTGAAATGAAGCCATTACATCCTGTGTTAGGTATTTACATCAGTGGCCTAACCCAAATAGGAAAGTATTCTGGAAAGGAGGAAACTGTACAGGTAAGCGTGTGCTAAAACCACAATAATTCAGGAATTCTCTGGTAGGTTAACAGTGTGTTGGTGCTTTCCGTTTTTGTGAACTTACTCTTCTAATTTACACTAGGCTGAAATTTAACAGAGAAAATTTTAGTAGTTAAGATGGAAGATAAATGGTAAGGAGGACTCAGCAAAACTGATATATCCTGTGCGGTACATGCTTAATTGGTCTCACTGACTTCAAGGGGCATTCTTTTTCTCTGAAACACCAACTTGATGCAACATGGTCACCTGAATTTGGGAAACAGTGGATCAAAGCAGGGGATTTCCTTTGTTCTTGACACTTATGTATGATTTCCATCCATCGGTGCATGGGTTATGCTGGTAAAAGAGGGACAGAACAGAGTTTTGATCAAGTTTTTCCATCGGTAGCTGGGAAGAAAGTACAAGGTGTATCAACTCTGTTTCTGTCGTACTGCAATTATTTGATACTCAAACTGCCACTGTTTGATTCTGCTGTGGACCCCTCCTCCCCCTGAAAACCCTGTGCCAAGATTCTCCTCTATTCTGAGGAACACTGAAGTCCTTTTGCCTTCAGCTCTTTGCAGTCACCAAAAAGCTGGTTAAAACATCAGGCTGTGTAGGTATAGGGTGTGTAGACCAGTGATGAAGACTAGTATGTTGACAGCATTCTAGATGTTGGCTAAATAGTTTTCTTATATTTGTAGCAATGGGGTAATAACGTTACTAATTAGACTGATAGTAATGGAAACAATAATAAGAAATACTGAATTACTTAAGTAGATGTTATCTTTAGTTTTTTGGAAAGCTATGCTTTTTTTGTACTCAGATTTCATGATCCTTACTGCTCCTATTAAAATATATTAATGTTTTGCATCATCTTCATTAACTCTCTTCAAATGTCTTTACTCAGTTACTCCTGAATTTTGTGTATTTTTAGCCAGGCTTCAATTTTATTATTATCATATTTTAAAAGTGTACATGGGAACTTGGATGGCATACTGTGTGTGTGACTCAGCGTTTCTGGTAGTAACATTGCCCATAGACAAAAGTGCCCCTTTGTGAAATGCACTTATTGGAAGGAATGTAGAGATTTCAGAATTGTAATTGTCTCATGCATTTTCTCTGTTGGTGCAGGATTATCCCATTTTTCTAGTTTTGTGTGTTTAGATTAGAGGGTGGGTTGGTTGTTACTGTGTCTTGTTTTTTTCTCTTAAGTTACTGCAGAAATGGGACTTTTATAGATTCACAGTAATACAGTTTCTGAGTTAAAGAATGTTAGTAGCAAGCCATGTTATCTAAAATAAAAATGAAAACATTTTAGGAATGTTGAATTGTATAATATCCTCTTCTGATAGCGTACTAGAAGAAAAGTAGAAAATCTGCCTCGGGTTGCAATTTTATATTTCCAGATGATGCCTATAATCTAAAAAAAAGTATGTCCTTTCTCCACTTTCTCAGACTGTGATGCATTCTGCAAAGCATTAACAGTCAAACTTTGGCAGGCTATTTCTATTTAAACTATGATTATAGAGAAACATTTCAATGAATCTGCATACCGCCTTTCAGTGAAAAGGTATTTTGAGATCCCTTATGAAAGAAATCAGTTGGAGTGGGATACAAAATATGATACAAGAATCTTCTTCAGGGATGCTTTGGTAAATTTTCATACTCTTTCTGTGCTCTGAATCAGATGCTTTCTAATGATATTTTGTGAGTGTTCTTGGTTTCATTAGGATCTTACTGGCTGAAGTGCTTTCCAGTGTAATGATGATAAACTTCTGTACATACTCAAGTGGTGTGAACTGCAGCCATCTTAAATTTGAAAACACATATTACTAGGCATGGTATTAACAGACTCAATTTTCTGTGCTTTTTTTTTTCCCTGCTAGTCAAACTTATAGTCTATGATTTTAGTAAGTGTAACAGGGCTTTTTTCTCTTTGCAGTCATGATAGTTTATGCTAGAAAAACTGAGTTCAGTGGTTACATTTTTCTGGACTACAGTGACAGAGCAGAATGGCAAAAACCTTTGCTTACCTGGTGCCAGTGTTTTTACTGGTTGTTTTTAAAGCTTTATGTTATACAGCTGAACTCTAAACCAAATTCTTTCAAGCTTCAGGGATGGCTTCTGGTGCTTCACCAAAACTTACTAATCTTACATCTAGTAGAGACAGGTCAGTGTAGAAACACCTTTCCAGGACTGTTAAGGTTGTTATGGTTTGAGAGAACCCATAACAATCTCTTGTCGTTAGACAATTATTCTATCACCCGATGACCCCTCCCCACCCGGAAAGGGGAATCGGGGAACACAAAGAAAACACAAGGGTTGAAGCATAAATAGATTTAATACACTAAGACTAAATAATTAACAATAATACTAAAGAACCAGTATTAATCCCGATACTGATATAAGATATACAGGAATTATACTCAGCCATCTATATCAGCAGGAAGCTGTGCGCTCCCAGCAGTGGACAGCAAGTATCGGACACTGGGAGCGCAATGGCTTCAGGAGGAAGGGAAGGCCTCAGGGCTCCGGCACCAGGGCAAGGAGTTGTCTGGACCCGCCGCCATCAGGGAGAGAGCCAGCTACGCAGCAAACTTTTCTAATTTATATTGGATGTGACATTCATGGTATGAAATACTCCTGTTGGCCAGCCTGGGTCAAATGCCCAGGCCTTGCTCCTCCTTGTCCCTGCACCTGGAAAGGCTCGAAAACACTATAACCTTGAATCCCACAGAGCCTGGCTGGCTATAAAGTAAATATTTTCACAAATTCAGACACTAGAGTCTTCTAAAAGTGCAATTTTCCCCAGCATTAGAAGAAAGGTTAGTCCTGTGTCTCTCAACCCAGGACAAAGGTAAAAACAGGGTGCTTCAGGGATCCGCTTGGCAGAGTACCATAGAATAAAGCCCTGGAGGGAAGAGAGACCCAAGAAAGCTGGTTGATATTCAAGGATCACCTCCTCCAAGCTCAAGAGTGAAGCATTCCAACAAAGAGGAAGTGAGGCAAAAATGCCAGGAGGCCTGCATGGGTGAACAAGGAGTTCCTGGACAAACTCAAATGAAAAAAGGAGGCCTACAGAGGGTGGAAGCAAAGACAGGTAGCCTGAGAACAATACAGAGAAGTTGGGCAAGCAGCCAGGGATCAGGTTAGGAAAGCTAAAAGCCCAGATAGAATTAAGTTTGACGAGGGACGTCAAGAGCAACAAGAAAAAACTTCTACGGGTACAACAGTGATAAAAGGAAGACTAGGGAAAATGTGGGCCCTCTCTGGAAGGAAACAAGAGACCTGGTTACCTGGGATATGGAGAAGACTGAGGTACTCAATGATTTTTTTTGCCTGAGTCTTAACAGGCAAGTGCTCTGGCCACATTGCCCAAGTTGCAGAAGGAAAAGGGAGGGACTGGGAAAATGAAGAACCACCCACTGTAGGGAAAGATCATGTTCAAGACCATCTAAGGACTATCTGTGGGACCTGATGAGATGCACCAGCATGTCCTGAGGGAACTGGCAGATGAAGTTGCTAAGCCACTATCCATCATATTTGAGAAGCTGTGGCAGGCTGGTGAAGTTGCTAACTGGAAACGGGGAAACTTAACTCCCATTTTTAAAAAGGGAAAAAAGGAAGACCCGGGGAACTTCAGGCCAGTCACTGGCAAGATCATTGGGCAGATCCCCCTGGAAACTGTAATAAGGCCTCATGATCACTGATCACCTCATGGAAAATGAGGAGGTGATCAGTGACAGCCAACATGCCTTGACTAAAGACAAATCAAGCCTGACAAATTTGGTGGCCTTCTACAACGGGGTTACAGCATTGGTAGATAAGGGAAGAGCAACTGAAACCATCTCCCTGTTTCCCAGTAGTATTGGCAGCCGGTGTAATTCGTGCTGTGCGTGTTTGGATTTCTTGCCAAGGATTGGGGGAGGGGGGAGTGATTTCTACTATTTTAGGAAAGAAAATCTTGGATTGATTATTTTTCTTTAAATAATTCTATTATAGAATGTTTAATTGGTTGCAGATATTAATCATTGTGAGTAGCCTGAGTAAAAATGTTTCTACATCTTTAATTGATTTTGAAAAGTAGTGGACGCACAGAGCTTTCAGCTTTTCTTGCATTTTAATACTTTGTTCTTTTTTTAATCTTGTGGATGGTACAATTTAAGAAGAATATAGTTTAACTTAATATCAGACTATTAACACTTTCTCTAAAAAAAGTCTTTTATGTTTTGAATTACAGTTTGATATACAAAAACTGCGAATCTACTGTGACCCAGAGCAAAATAATCGAGAAACAGTCTGTGAGATCCCAGGATTTGTGAGTATGACAGATACACTTTTGAGTACTATCTGGCATTTCTTACAGATCACGGTTTAAAGGTGACTCAGTGAATTCTTAAAAAAAGTAATACTGCATTGATTCAGCTGGTGCAAACAAATGCTTGTTACCTGTGCAGTATCAAGTGACACCGAACTTGTCTGTTTTCAGCCTTACTTTTGCACAAACATATTTAAAATGTTTTTTTTTTTAGTTTAGGTATTTGATGTGGAAATTTGACAGCACTGTAGAAGGATCTCAGAATCTTCTGTTACAACTTAAGATTTTAAACATTATAAATTAGAAAAAATACTAGGTTACAGCAGTGTAAAATGCTTTAGATATTACCTTTTAACTTCTCTGATATACTTCTTGCTACTTGTCAGGTCATTTAATCTCTGAACATTTTGTACATAACCAACAAACCCATGTTTTAAGATCACCTTTCCCTATCAGAAGTATCTATGCTGATGTCTGTGTTAAATATCCCATTAACTGAAATGTTGCCAAGATTTCATGAAGTATGTTATGGATAAGACAAAAATAAAATCCTGATGATTTTATAAGTCATGTACACAATTAGGAAGCTTATAGGGATCCTTTGAACCCTCTCTTTGCCCTCTTACTTAGAGTTAATGATGCAATGAAATGTAAAACACATGCAAACAGATTTGGTAAAAATAACACACAGTTGGAGCCAGATTTTCAGAAGCGTTCAGCTCCCATCTCAAAATATAAGCAAGAGATTGTTTTATACGTACATTTTCCTTTGAAATATCCTCCTTTGGTGTCTAAAGCAAACTGAGCTAAAGATAATCAGACACCCGTGTCTTCCTGTGTAAACTCATATTCTTCCTGTTGTGATTTGGTTTGGTATTAGGACTGTTTTGCCAGTTGGACAATAGAACCTGTGAATCCTCAATACCCAGATATTTTATTTTTTGTCAGACCCCCAGCTAGTCTGTTTTTCTTCTATTTGTTTGGGGCCAGTGTGTCTGTTGCAATCAGCCTCCTTATCAGGGTTTCTTCAAAGCTCACAGCTTTCATTTAAGTAATGAGTAGGTGGGTGGATTATTAGCTGTTCTGAAATCTGACAGTATCAAGAACTAATGGGTTCAGGAACACTTTTGTAAAGTTAGTTTTTAAATCCCAAAGTAATTTAGTATTTGGCTTTTTAACTGCATATCTTTTTGCTCTTTACAAAATAGAAGTAGGATAGGAAAAATAAACAAATGAAAAAAAATTTGCATAATGAAAGCAAACACCAAAAAGTCCATCATATCTTGCCTTCTGTGCAATTTGGCAAGAAGTCCAAGCAAAAAGGTAGCCTTTTGCCAGTTTAGTTTCACTTGCTGTTCTCGTAAATTAAATTTGGACTTTACCCTTGAAATTCTAGATTCCTCCATAAAATAAAAATGTTGGATAATCTCCAAGAAGGAATATGTGTTTTGTGGTCATATGCTGTCAGAATGTGGTTGTCTCAGAGCTCCTGAACTAAGCAGGAGCTGTACATACTAATTACAGCCTGAATTAATCCTCTTTCCTGGATATACCTAGCTGCATAGTAATTTTAAGCTCCCTCTATGATCTATGAAGAAAGATAACCTTCTCTAGAGGTTGCCTAAGATGAAAATGGAACACAGAGGAAGCTGTCTCTCTCCACAGACTGTGTATGAACTCTGTGGTGACTGCATGCATTAGAAAAATCCAGTTTGTGGTGCAGCTAATGGTGGCTACTAAACCATTAAGACAGACAGTTTAATGGTTGGTATGCTGAAATATTTGGGGATGGATTGTTCTGTGGTGTTGCAGATACTGGAAAATTCAATTCAATTGACAGCAGAGTCTACTGCAGTCACAAAAGGAAAGCGAGAAAAAGCCAGCTTTGCCTCTGTGCTGCTGTATGTTTTCCCAGATGCTGGATTCAGGCAGAGAGCGGAGATTTTAGAAATATTTTGGGACATTCTCTGACATCAGTGAGTAAGCAGAGGATTTTTTTGATGAGAGGTTCATCATCTTGGCAAAAGGTTTGACCCAAATCTAAACATTTAGTGTGTAAATATTTACATGGTTCAGTATTTATTCTGGTTTTGTCATTGCCTTTTAAAAATTGCTACTGGTAGCTCCTGTTGAAAAGACCCATAAATGAAATGAACTGAAAATTCATATGTATTGATAGCAGCTGCACATAAGTCTGAGAAATTATAAAATTTTGCATTATAATTCCTTGACAGTTATAGCCCTAAATTTATGATTGGTTTTCGTAGTGTTTACAAATGAATGGATTTTGCTTATTACAAATATTGCTGTACTCTTAAACTGTGTTTCTTCTTGTTTCAGAACGGAGAGGTAGGCTCAATCCTAAACTGCTCAAACTCAGTTTAAGGTAGTATTTGACTTTATAAACTTCTTATTATTCTAGGCAATATACACTTCGTTATGAAAAGTGGACAGAGGTTTGCTAAAATTAAAAGTGCTGTATTTCCATTAATCGAACTCTAGTCAATGGACAAATTAAAAATCAGTTTTCTGAAAAAACCCACTTCAATTCAATTGCTCTTATTTACAGGGATGGGTGCTGTTGCAAAGTGAATGGGGATATGCGCAGTCAGGTAGCTGTTACCTGCATCGTGCTAATGAGAGCTCCCTGAAGGGGACCTTGTTTGGAGGCTTAATATGATAGCTTCTCTAACCATCTTCCTAACTTCACTTGGTACCATTGCAAGGAAACATGGATTTGTATTTTGATCGTTTGACCCTGAGAAAGAATTCCAATCAGAGAACATTGTAAAAAGTCTGCATTATTTTAGAAAATATGAGTAAAATGTTATAGAAAGTGTTTTAGATAATTAATACAAAATCTGCTTTTTTTTGTATCTTGGATTCTTAAATTTTTGCCTTTCCATAGCTCTAAGAACTTGCTGGATGAAAAAGAATTCACTGAATCTAACTTGGGCATATGAGTTTAGTACAGGTGCATCTACATTATTGATGCCTGACCTTGGGCAAGTGGATTTGATCTAGTAGCTCTCCCCTTGCCTGCCTTGGTAAAATGCTGAGGTTTCATGTGGTCTCAATGGTGAGAAGTAAATACCTAAAAAGCCCAAAAACCTCTAGAGGGTGATGTGGTCTGCCAAGTTTTATTATTTACTGCTGTTTGTATAGGGAGCATAGTTTGGAGGAGGTCACCTAACGGTCTTTGGAGGATGGGCACCTTGGGAGTCACTACTTGTGACTTGTAGGAGTCAGTGGTAACAGCCTTGCCCCACCTTTCCTCAAGTAGCTTCATAGTTGGGACACATGCCCAGGAGGTAGGAGACTTGGGCTTTACATTCTTTTCAGGCTTGCTATATGTGATAGCCCATTGGTTGTGGTCATTATGCTATACATAGTATTTATTAGATTCTTTTTACAAACTTTTATTAAATAATTAGATAGTTTTGCATGTTGCCAGTTTGAAAATTATTGAAATATATGACAAAATATTTGTGGAAAAGCAAATAGAGTTTCAGATATTAGCCCAATATCGGTACTTAATTTGTTTTGTTTTGTTTTGTTTTTTTTCTGGTTAAAATGATGAATTCATGCATGTAAAATAGTTGGAGGGCAGTAGTCAGGTAAGCAGAAGATCCAGCTGAATAAAGGAGTGAAAGCCATGACCTATGCAACCTAAGGAAAATCAGCTTCGCGTAATGTTATCATACATTTGTTGAATGTTTTTGGCATGTGTATTGATGGCTGGTTTCATTCTTGGTAGTGCATGAATGGTCCTAGTGATGTAGGCTCAACGCCTGCCCCCTGCATATGCCCACCAGGAAAACAAGGACCTCCAGGCCCCAAAGTAAGTTTCCGTTCTGTCTTATTGAGCGTACAAAACTTTTTTTTTTTTTTTTCCCCAAATATTATGTTGGCCAGTCATAGTCAGGCAGATTAAAAAAGTAGGGAATAAGTTCTCCTTGTTCTGGTTTCCGGTGCATGAATGTAGTGATGAGGATCCTCAAGGCCAGGTTTTGCTGCTATAACTCCTAATAACACAAATATATCTTTTATTTTTTAAGGAAAATGCTCATGGATGTAAAATTACATTTCCTTGCAACTTTTCATCAAATGGTCTTGCACTGTTAATTGTTTGAGAATGAAATATTTTGCTAATAAAGGTCTTTTAACAGAGAGGTTTTTTCCATCTTTGTTAAAGAATGGACTAGATACTTACTGGGAGGGTTCCACCTTAGCTGTTCTCATTATCTCCCTTCAGTGTTGGGTGAAGGATTAAAATGAGAGCCAGATTGAATCTCAGATGTCAGACTCCAATCCTTAGCGTTTTGTTGTATTACCTTTCGCAGAAACTGTGCTAAGCAGTGCTTCCAGATTTACTAGCTTGCCTTATCAGGGTAGACAAGAAAACCCCCAACTGCTTGTCTTTCATTAAGCAGGTGATTACAAAACCTCTACTATAATCATATAAGGGATTAACAGTCTGCTGCAACTACCTCAATTCAAAGGGCTTTTTGCTACAATGGTAAGGATTTCTAATCAGAGAATTGGAATCCACAAGATGGAGATTATTATTATTTCACGTAGTAGAATTTTTGTGGTCAACTCAGGCAAATCGTACCTGACAAATTTGGTGGCCTTCTACAATGGGCTTACAGCATTGGTGGATAAAGAGCAATTGACATCATCTTACCTGGACTTGTGCAAGGCATTTCACACTGTCCCACATGATATCCTTGTCTCTAAATTGGAGAGACATGGATTTGACAGATGGACCAATTGGCGGGTAAGGACTTGGCTGGATGATCACACTCAAAGAGTTGCAGTCAATGGCTCGATGTCCAAATGGAGACTAGTGATGAGTGAAGTTCCTCAGGGGTCAGTACTGGGACCAGTACTGTTTAACATCTTTGTTGGCGACATGGAAAGTGGGACTGAGTGCACCCTCAGCAAGGTTGCCGATGAGACCAAGCTGTGTGGTGCGATCAACACGCTGGAGGGAAGGGATGTCATCCAGAGGGACCCAAACAGGCTTGAGAGGTGGGCCCGTGCAAACCTCATGAAATTCAGCCAAACCAAGTTCAAGGTCCTGCATGTGGGTCAGGGCAGTCCCAGACACAGACAGATACAGGCTGGGCAGAGAATGGCTGGAGAACAGCCATGAGGAGGACTTGGGGGTGTTGGTTGATGAGAAGCTCAGCATGACCCAGCAATGTGTGGTTGGAGCCCAGAAAGCCAACCACATGCTGGGCTGCATCAAGAGAAGTGTGGCCAGCAGGTCGAGGGATGTCATTCTGCCCCTCTACTGGGCTCTGGTGAGACCCCACCTGGAGTACTGCATCCAGCTCTGGAGCCCCCAACATAAGAAGGGCATGGGCCTGTTGGAGTGTGTCCAGAGGAGGCCACGAAGGTGATCAGAGAGCTGGAGCACCTCTCCTCTGAGGACAGGCTGAGAGAGTTGGGGTTGCTCAGCCTGGAGAAGAGAAGGCTCCTAGGAGACCTTATAGCAGCCTTCCAGTACTTAAATGGGGCCTACAGGAAAGATGGGGAGGTACTGTATCAGGGAGTGCAGTGATAGGATGTGGGGTCATGGTTTTAAACTGGAAGAGGGTATATTTAGATTAGATATTAGGAGGAAATTCTTTACTGTGAGGGTGGTGAAGCACTGGAACAGGTTGCCCAGAGAAGCTGTGGATGCCCCATCCCTGGAAGTGTTTAAGGCCAGGCTGGATGGGGCTTTGAGCAACCTGGTCTAGTGGGAGGTGTCCCTGCCCATGGCAGGGGTGTTGGAACTCGATGATCTTTAAAGTCCCTTCTAGCCCACACCTTTCTATGATTCTTTGATTCCCAGGGAGGGGGTTACAAGATCAATTCTTTTTTGCTGTTGGAATTACTCCTCAATAGCAGGTATCTGGGCTTGCAGCCACTGTTTTGTGGAATGTATTAGGGTTAAAGTTGCTCTGTGACGATTTTAAAATGCTCTTTCATATCTTCTGTGTGTTAACATATTGCTTCTCCATAGGGTGATCCTGGCCAGCCTGGGAATCATGGTTATCCTGGTCAGCCTGGTCCAGATGGTAAGCCTGTGAGTACTAAAAACTTATAGTCATATATTGTAAATGCAATACTAACAGGAGAAAAAGCATTTAACACTGATATCAGATTTTCAAATTTAGATGATTTTGTGTCCATTCTTTGAAACTGTGAATGTCACTTAAGCGCTATCTGAACGTAACAGTTCTGTGAATATGTTAACCATAGTATTTTTGTTTCAAGCTAAAATATTGTAAATACGATAGCATGAGCTAGGCAGAGAAGCCTAGAAGGCAGAGAACAGGCTATGGGTGCTCCTGTTGGTCTTTGCATCAGTTTGCAGCAGTTAAGTTATTATCTTCTGACCTTCAATCGACTGCTTAGTAATTTTTGCATTAGAAAGCACTTTAGCGCAGCTAAAATCCTATTCTGTCTTAGGGATTGCTTCTCATGTTTAAGCTTCTTTCATTTAATTTCTTTTTAGACTGCCTCAAGTAGTCCAACAAAATATGTAGATATGCATGTACAGTGTTAAAGATATTTCGCAGTTCTAAACATTTTGTATTAAAACATACATCATAAAAATACCAGTATTTTTTTTTCTTACCCTAGATTTAATTTTTTTAAGCTGGCATTCCAGTAGTATGGATGGTAAAGACTGGAAAAAGCAGATGAATAACATATGTCCCTAAAATAAAAATGGCAGATTTGGCAATGGTTTGTCTCGTCTTCATGGTTAACATTTTTTATTATAATAAAAGGAAATAAATATTTAAAAATAAGGTTTCATTAAAAAATATATTAGATCTCTGAATCTAATTGGAAACCTCTAAGATACTGACAGCCAGTCTTCTCTGTTGAGTAAGGTTTTCTTAACAGCCTGCAGTCTCTGTATCACCAAAGTGGTGGTGTGCATGTGCCTCTACATTTTGGTTCCAGACAATCATGAAAATATAGGTTTTGAAATAGGAATGGGTGGAATCTGAGCTGGGGAAGTGTGATCTAATCAGAATAACTTTTCAGTTGATTATTAATAGTGCTTAAGGTTCTGAAGAGCAGTCCTGTTCTCTTGTACAAAGACAGGTATACAAACTGTCTCAATGCGGAGTTGCATGAGAGAAGGTGTCCATCACAGTTTGACCATGCCGATTACTAGTAGACTTGCAGTATGGATAAGCATAACAGAGCTGTCTTTAATCCAGCTAACTCTGATATTTTGAAAAATAAAGTGATATTGTGTGAGCTTTAGTGAAGCCAGAATGGACGGGATATTGGTAGGAAACTGTCAAGTTTCCATTCTCTCTTTTATGAAAAACAGATTAAGATTTTATTTCTTAAGTGCCCAGTCAGCTGCAACAGTATTGTTTTAGAAACAATTTCTTATCTCTTTTTCATACTTTTATTAACAGGTTTCCACTTCAGTGTTATATATCTTCCATAAGTGCTGAAATTTGTAATTGTGAATCATGAAAGAGAAATAAATGCATACTGTAATCTTTCTGTAACTTTGTAATCTGGCAGTTGCGGGGATTTTTGTTGTTTTTGTTTTTTTTTTTTCCTGCGAGTGAGTCATGTGTACAGATGGGCATTCTCTGAACATAAAAAGATTAACAAAAGTATATCAGACAATTAGAAGAGAATCAAAAAGCCCTGCTAAAGGAGAAATGTTACCATTTTGCTGAATTGAGGTTCATATGTTATTTGAAATGCTTACAGTTAAATCCTATAGCTTTATTAACTAACTTAAACTTATTAATTTTTTTGAAAAATCAGCTGTAGCTTTTTGCACTTGTTCTTTGTAAGGACATAATTGCAATCCTATTAGATCATCTGCAGCTCTGGCCAGTACATTATTGTTCCTTACAGTGTGAGTGAATGCTTTCCAGTCGAGTTTTCAGCTATGAACGATGGGAGACCCTTTAGATGCACTGTGCAGGAAAACAGATTCCTCTATGTCTTTTTCTTTCTATTTTACTTATTTATTTGCTAATATGACTTGCACATTTTCTGTGCTGTCAGTGATTTTCCTTGTTTTAGACAACGTTGCTCATATGAATCTTTTTAGCTGTATCCCCTGGAGAGCTCTGAAAAGCAAGCTCTTAATTCAGACAGCACAATAGGCTTACAGGTAGTTGTGTAGTCAGTGATGTTTAATCAAATGGCTTTTGCATGAAAAGCTTTTCCTGGAAAGTCAGTCTTTTCTGTTCCCAAACAAATTTTTATGTTCTTCTCTAAACTTATTCTGGTTCGCCTATCTGGTATTCATTTTCTTGGAACAGTGTAACTGGTCAACAAAACGTTTCTTCCTCTGAGAAAGGTTTTAGGCATGCATTTATATTACTATATGTAACTGATTTTTAAAGTAAAACATCAAAGAAAATTTAGTTTATTGTTTGTGGGCTGGCTAGATTGTTGTAATACTTGAAGTTAGTTTTAGTCTAGAAAAATTCAAAACAATTTGCATGAATATCTTCAATATTACCAGAAAATAATTGTTCACCTGGTATTACCCAGTAAAATTGTTTGCTGTACTATTTGGGTAGGTGAACATAAACATCACTCATTTTCAGTCGTTCTTTAATTGTTTTTCTAAATAGTTTTGTTTATAGGTTCTTTGTTTTTTCCCTTTAATTGCCACATCTGTTTATTTTCCATACTCCAGTACATACAGAAAATATCAATTGAAGTAACTGGAGAAAAGCACAAAAGTGAGAAGCATAATAAGTAATGAAAGTGCATTTTTTTCAATCAAAAATGCCATTCGGAGCCTGAAATTATTAAATCGTCTTGTCAGGAGAAATAGCACTGGTAAGTAAGCACAAGGGTAAAAATAGTATTTGAGTCTCAACTGTAACTCATTTTAATGGACATTATTCATCAGAAAGAAGCAGCTGGAGCGGTTGCTGGCCCTGAGAATGCTCAGCAGCCTGACTGTGCAGTCACAAAGCCATTTTTTTTTCCAAAGGATACTTTCTATGTATCGATGCTGTGGTTAATAGAGGTGTTAGGTTATCAGTCTGCTGAAAGAAATGAAAAAATACACTTATTTGTCAATTTTGAACTTGGAACCACGCAGCTGGCAAATCTGGACAGTTTTCCAATATTCTGTCTAGTTTCATTCATGCAAGTTTGGAACCATTTGCCTTGTCTTTGCAGTGTCCATAAGCAATAAACAGTTTCAAAATAATCTGGTGAGACTGACTTTACTGATAAATGCAGATGAAGAGCTCGTGAGGTATCAAAAGCCTCACATAATAAGTAATTTCTGATCATTCCAGTATTTCTTTTTAGAAAAACTACAGAACATTATTACAGCTGTACTACCTAGAGTTTAATAATATTTGGTGACCAGCTGAAGGCCGAATCTTTTATGATGAACTTAGTATAATGGCAATGGCCAACTATTTCAACAGTACTTCTGGAATAAAAATGGGTAATAGTTTCATGTGTACATAGGATTAGCTGTGCTATTGGATGGTTTTCATGGGGACTTAAGTTGATATAAATTCTGCAGCTACTTCTCTCAGGGAACTTCCACAGACACAGTTGATAATTCAGCTGTGAAATGCTGCTCTCAATTCCAGAAAAGTACATATTCCTCAGTAACACTGAGCTACAAAGATGATCAAGGGAATGGAGCACTTCTCTTATGAGGAAAGGTGAGAGCCCTGGCTCTGTTCAGCCTGGAGAAGAGAAAACTGAGAGGGGTTCTTACCAATGCTTATAAATACCTAAAGGGTGGGTGTCAAGAGGGTGGGTCCAGACTCTTTTCAGTGGTGCCCGGTGACAGGACAAGGGGCAACGGGCACAAGCTGGAACACAGGAAGTTCTGTCTCGACATGAGGAAAAACTTCTTTTGTTTGAGGGTGGCAGAGCCCTGGAACAGGCTGCCCAGAGAGGTTGTGGAGTCTCCTCTGGAGATATTCAAAACCCACCTGGATGTGTTTCTGTCCAGCCTGCTCTGGGTGACCCTGCTTTGGCAGGAGGGTTGCACTAGAATGATCTCCAGATGTCCCTTCCAACCCCTGCCATTCTGTGATTCTGTGATAAAGGCTGTAGCCTTGTTATTCTTAAAGGAAATATCTTTGCTGCATTCTAATTAAGACAGTAATGTAATGGCTTCACTGAGACCAATGACTGAAATCAGGGCGATGCCTGATGCTGACTTGTGTTGCATACAGCTACACATTTCAGACAAAAGACCATATGGCTATTTTCAGTATCAGGGCAGATTCATGTCATTCGTCTTCAGGGCAGATGACAAGGATGAACATCTAAGCAGCAAACAGCAAGTTATACTCCCTTGGTATGTCATCCCACCTCCCAGAAGTCTGAAGCTCAGGAACTTTTAAAGTTGGATTTATGACCTTTTATTTAATAATCTTGATGGATTTTTTTTTTTCCCTCTGTGGCATTTGAGCCCAGAACATCATGCTCAGGTAACATATACTGCTAGCGGCTCTGAGCTGTGAAAGCCTTGGCAGCTGACAGAGTAGCCAGTGGAAGGAAGTGTAATCAAATGGAGAAAGAATTAAACAGGCCAAAACAAAACAAAGCAAAGCAAAAAAAAAAAAAAGGCAACAGAAAAGGCAATGAAAACTCTTGTCTGTCCTTTTCCCATAATAATATTCATGTGATTATAAATCTTTGATCAGGAGTTACCCCCATATTTATGTTGGAGGATAAAAGCTGCATTTAGTTACCTTTGTGATCTAACGCTGGATCTGACCTTCATTTTCATGTTTTGGTATACATAGACAGAGGGGCTTCACTGCAGAGACAGTTCTGGTAGCTTGCAGAAGCAGATGTCACGAGAAGTCCTTCTACAGGGCCTTGCTATTTAACAGAGGGAGGAGAGAGATGACACTTGTTCTGAGCTCCTGAGTTACTGCTACTTAAGAAAGTCCCAGAGAAAGGAGTAAGGTACAGGCTCCAAACAGACCTGCTGGAGAGGACTGCCTGATGGATCCACGTGTCCAACGGGGCACAGAAACAGTAGGCAGATGAGTACAGGCGTAGTGAGGTGTTGGAGAAGGTTGTTTGTGGAGGCGGGATGGGAAAAAAGCTCCTTGAGAAAAGGAGGAGGAAGGACCCGAGGCAAAAACATTAAAATGTTAGATGATAACCAACTTCTCTTAGAAAGGCTAAAAGACTTAACTCAAATACGTCAGGTACTTTTTAACATTTCCATTGACTTGCAGGATTCTAGGTACTGATATTACCAGTGAGGGAGAAGGTCATAGCATGACTGCAAATTTGAGTATAGGCATGGATGCACATCTGAATAGCTATTTCTCTCCTTTAAGATGTAATGTATTTTATGGAAAGAGTTTGAAAACTTCTCTTCTAATGCTTTATATAATTGCACTTTAAATGTACTAAAGATTTTCCACAAGAGGCCTGCAAACCTCTCTGTCAGGATGTTTTCCAAATACAAGTTAAATATTTCTTTTGCAATTGAACTCCATTACGCATGGTTACATCACCCTAATATAGTTCTGTTTAATTAGTGTTTACAGTCCTTAAATAGCTTTAGACCATTACTGTTGATCCTTGGTTATTTTCTAGCCAAATTGAGCTTGTTTACTTCTCTCTTGTCTTTCCCAAGTAGTCCTCTTGTCGTGCCTTTGTCATTTACGTTGTTCAGTGACTCAAAAAGCTTTTAAGTTAGTAAGTGTACAGTGCAGTTGTCATTGCCTTATCAGTACATGCTCTATTTTTGTTTTATATTTGTCTGATGTGATACAACTGTGAATGCTGCCTGAACTTTTGTCCTTAGACACACAAGTGCATTGAAGATACCCTTCTGCGGTTTACTCTGCTATTGTACCTAAAAGTTCTTTGGAATTAATACTTGTCCCTCTTGCTCAGTTTTTTTCCCTACAGGTAAACTAACTTTCATTTTCCAGCAAGCCTCTTAATTCACAGATGATGAGAGTATTGCTAATTTGTCTGTGTCCTTTATGTAAGTTCTTTGGCCTAAGAAGTCCATTCAACTTTTTCCTGAGAATTATTTGTATGTTACTGCTATTTTATTTAAATTCCAAAGTTATATTTTATCTGGGATTTTTTCAAATACCCAGCCATCTGGTACAAAACTAGTATCTCAGTGTCTTGCTGTTTATCACTTTGCCGTTACAGATTTTCAGGCACTAGAAATTTATCAGTACTGTTCTCACCCATAACAAATTGAGAGAGAGGTTTTGTATGATCCTGATTTCAGTTGCACTGATGTAAAGTTACAACTAAGAATAGAAATAAAGTGCCGTGGAGTAGTGCTGATTGACAACATGGGTGAAACACTATAGGTGAGATTCAGTTTGAGACTCAGTTTGGTGTTTACAGGTGTACATTGGGTGTCTAAATTTGAAGCTACTGCTTCAAAAGGATGAATGCCTCCCAAATATTTTGTACCACTATCTTCTAACACTGGGTAAGTGTCTAGGGAATCTCTAAAGGCAGGAGCTGCCTATGTTTAGGCAACTGGATTCAAAACAGAGTATCAAATTCAGGGTTAGCTATAACACTTCTCACACCATCTGTGTGTCTTCTTGAAAAGCTCATGAGAGAAGACCAAGTCCAAATAAAAAGAATTCCTTTTGGTGACAAATTTAGTGCTTTTGCCTTATTTGAAAGTGAATCTTTGGTCCTGAAGTTGTCTGTGTCAATTGAAAAGGGAATTTTTACTTCTGTCCCTTTTACATAAAATGTCAGCTATGGCACAGCTGTTCTTGTTCTTTATGCATGTCACGTGTACTCCAATTGAGTGCTTAGAGGTTAGGGAGAGAGGACTTGACCTGACATTAATGCAAAAAAAATGTAGGTATTAGCATATAGATTGATGATCCGTACTGCAAAAGGAGTAGTGATAAAAATGTAAACTCAGTTTTTATGAAAGATGTTTTTCGTAATTTATAGGTGTTTTTAACTTGTCCAAACAATTGCTACATTATTTGTGCGAGACTGATTCTCATTTTTTGACTTTCTGTGAATTTCCTTTTGAATCTTCTCAGTTCCAGCTTTCCATTAAACAAACACACTGACAATGTGTTTGATTTCCTCTGAAATCACATTACAAGATCTAGCTCTGAGCTAAATATGCAGTTTTGTAAGCTGAAAACTCTTCTGCTGTCCTCCATTCATCTCGTGAATTTTGAAATCCAGTTCAGCCAGGAAATTGTCCTCCTTTACTTCTTCCCCTACTCAGTTAGAAGGAGAAGGAAGGGAAATTGCATTTCAGAGATCTAAAATGTGAAATAAAGTTTTATTTGTATAGAATTATATCCTACAGGAAGTCATACAAACTTTTTGCTTTTTTTGGAGGAGGAATAAAAGGATAAACTTTTAAAGGCATTTTTTGGCTTGGTGAATTGTTTCAGCTACCCAGGAGGCTTATAAGCAATCTGGGAATGCTGCACCGTTTACCGATAAAGCTGATTTTGCTAGAACTGCCTTGAGCACTAAAAGTGAAATGCTAGATAAAGGATCTATGTATGACAGAGACCTGGAATTCTGTTTACTTCTATACTAAACATTACCAGCTGGCTCATCGGGCATTTGCTCAAATGTCTTTTCGGAAGAGGGCACAGCAAGTACTATCTTGTATCTAACCCAGCAAATAATTTTAGCTCTGTTTATTATTCCCAGGAAGCTCTGACTGATTTAAAGAAGAAATCAGACGTTGCTGTCCTTGTATTGAAAAGGTTCTATTAGCTCCTTTTTACCAGTGTGGAAGTCCCCCCCCATTAAATTTTGGGCTAAGTTTTTAAGACTGAAACTCATTTAGAAATAGGATTATTAGTTCTTTCAGTTTAGATAAAGATCAAATTCCAGGCATTTGGAATTGGGTAGTCCATTTTATGGGATTCATCAAATTTAGTTTGGGCTGCCTGGGAAAGGTCTGAGCCAAATAGCCTCAGAGTTTTATAGGACAATTTCTCTTCTTGTTTTGTATGTTTTCTCAAAAAAAACTTTGTAGCTCATTTTGTCCATTGGAATGACCTATTTTTAATGGAGCTAGGTAAAATTCGTATTCTTCAGTTACTTTCCTCTGTTAAAGGATTCTTCTAAAGCACTTGTTACTTTTGCATTAAAACTGGCTGTCTTTGCTGTACTCATTGAATCCAATCTACCAAAACACCTCGGGCATGTATTTTGGGTCCTGTAAACTTTCTCTTGTTCTGCCAATGTTGACTTCTAGTAAAGCATTCCTGAAATTCTCTTTTCAACTCATGAATTATTTAGTACTTCTTTTCATAGTCCCAGTCATTCAAATTACTTGCATAGCCTGTTATATACCTTCAAATTCATAGCTAAGTGCTTAGTATTGAGAATGGAATTTTTATTATTTAGAGATATTATAAAACTAGCTGCATAATGTATTAGAACATGCCTTGTTTGTTAAAGCTTACTCCTGTAACTGGAAATAAGCCTTTAAAAGTCCTGGCGTTTTTCAGCTATTTTTCTTGAGAGAGAGAGGGGAAAAAAAAAAGTGTTTACGTATGTGGGTTGCTGGGTTTTTATTTCCAGTGGGGAATATAAAACAATATGGTTGTTACATTTTCATGTAACCATTCTGAAATAATGGATTTTAGCATAAAGTCTGGAGGCTGCAAACTTCAGATGCAGAGATTAATGCTTCTGATAGCTGAAATGTAAATCTCAAATGTGTGAATGTGATAGCAGTTACTGAAATTTATGACCTAAAGTGACAGGGTTGTGACAACAGTTCTCCAGTAACTAGGAGGGTTGTTCTTTCCTTAAAAGGGTGTTTGGAAAATTGTAAATATAACTTACGAAAAGTCACAACTCTTGGTTTCTTTTGCTTAGGGATATCAGGGATCAGCAGGAACTCCAGGTATCCCGGGAACTCCAGGCATTCAAGTAAGTTTCTGTTTCATTCCTAGAATTTGAAAATCTTGAGACAGATCCCACTGACTCTCTCCCAATATCCGCGGTTTGCCATTGAGAGTTGAGGTGTGGGGAATCAGAAGGGCTCAAGGGATGGCATAAAGTCAGGGGCCATCCTTGGGTGAATGGCTTTGGAACTCACGTGTCTTTGGGGTTTGTAGGTAGGCTGACAATTAGACTGCAAATCTAATTGCTAGGTAAGGCCTGTAGGAGCAGGACTCAACTGGGACTTAGACATTTTCATCCTGATCCAGAAGCCAAACAGTAGTTCTTTCCAGGTTTCTATGAATCAGTAACAGTGATCTGAAGCATTATCATGTTGGTTGATTACCCACAATTCACATGTCCAAAAGAAGGTTTCAGATAAAGTCCAGATGGATGGAGGAGAGTTCTTTTTCTTTCTTCATTGTATTAATTTAGTAGTCCTTACTGGGACAGTTGTTGGAAACCAGTGCTCTATTTTACTTGTGGCATGATCCAGTCTGGCTGGATAGTCAAGGACTTACTAATTTGTTGAATTAAATATCTGAGAGCATGCTGGGGCCAAGAGCGAGCCTGCAACATAGCGTATGTCTGATGGACATTTGAAAGGAAGAGGACATCTCTGGACCAGTACATGCTGCATGGTGTCCTTTTATCCCGGAGTGGTCCTTGGTTAGAGCAAAGAATTGTTTTGGTGTTCGCTAGTCGTGGGTTACGATAGCGTGCCATATTCATACATGCTGGCTACATTTTGTGCTTGGTTCTGCTTTTGTATCTAGTTACCAAAATGCTGTGATCAGCCAGCTGACACATCACTCCCTGGGTCATGTTGTATTACATTTCTGTGTCTCATTCTGTATCAGACTGTATTATTTGAGCTGGTTTTCATTTTTTCTCTTAGGGACCACGTGGATTGCCAGGTACCAAGGGAGAGCCAGGGAAAGATGGTGCTAAGGTAAAAAAAAAAAAAAAAAAGATTTTACTCTTACCATTTATCATTTTTGGGTATACAGTTAATAGTATCAGTATTTTCACATGGGGCTTCTGTGAGCATTGTTTACTGAAAAGGTAATAAAGAAGGAATAAGAATCCAAAATTTGGAATGTTACTTCAGTTCTGAATCTGGTCTACTTTATTTAATAAAGTTTTTATAGGTTTAGCACTGCCAGTAACACCTTTATTGCACTTAATAATTTATATTTAGAAAGCATATCTAAATATGGGTAACTGGAAGTATGATAAAGACATCTATCAGAATAGTTTCTTTCTATCTCTTTGCACCGTTTTTCTCTTTAAGTGAGCATCCAGATGAGCTAGGTAGGAATTTTTGGATGGTGCTTTTTATCAGAAAACACTGACTAATTGAAACCAAAGCTTTTTGTGGAAAAATTCTAGCCGAGGTGTAGCCAGTAGCTTGGAGCTGCAGACAGATGTGGAAGCTTATCTATAACTCCCTTCTGGTAATCAGGATAAACTTGAATCTGGATCTCCTGTGTAGACAGTGAATAAACTAGCCATTGGCTTTGGGCAAGCCTTGTTGATATGTTAATATTTGTGTCCACCCTTCTCTCACACTTTTACCCTATATTTAGAAAAGTTCTAAGTTCATTGTGATAAAAACGTATTTTGTTTTTGGTTTATTTAAAACTTCAAAGCCTTTTTTGTAAAACAAACACTTGTTTTGCACATGGATTTTACTGTGGAATTTCCTTCTTCTAAAGTTGCCAATATTAAAAGCAGGTCCTTAAATTCATCACTGTTCAGCAGAATTCTCAAATGCATGCTTAGAGCTGAAAAATGTGGTTGTGTTCTGTGCTTTAGGCATCTTAGTCTAATTGATATTAGATGTTAATCTAACTGATCAGTCAGTATTGGGCCATGTGCAGAAAGTACGATACTGATGATGAAAAACTCTTTTCTCCTGGCAGTGCAGGGTTGTGACAGATAGAATATTTCCTAATGCTCAGTCCAGCCTTGTTTAAAATGTGCCAAGAAATAGGGCTTCCACCACTCTTAGAAAACTTCTTCCATTGTAAAATATGTCTTGCCGTTAGAATTTTTTTCCTGATGATTCAGCCCAAATTTTCATCTCTTAATTTCATCCCATTACTTGTAAAGTTTCTGTAGCAACTAATTTAAAACTGTTTCCATTGCCAAGTGTTTTAGTTTATCCAATAATTGAATCACCACTCTGAGCAGAAATCGAGGCTCCATTCTTTTTCATTAAGAAGCAATGGATGCATGAAGTGTTTATTTCATAAGCTTTGGTGATTTTTTAACTCCATTCCATTGTCTGTTTTCAATTCTTATTTGTTGAGAGATATTTTGATAGCATTAACCCACAAGCTGTCATTCCTGTGGTCGTGTTCCTGTCTTCTGTGAATATGTGACAGACCTCTCCAAATCTGATTAGACATGAATGGTTTTGATAAATACCACTGAGACATGTTTTCTTTTACCCTTTGTCTTAGAACGTGAAATATTACTTAAAATAACTTCCTGAGCATAATTTACTATTCATCCTTTATGACTGAAATATATTAAACAAATTGAAATATATTAAACAAATTGAAATATATTGCTCAATGTAAATTTAGATATTAACAGGGAGAAAACATTGTGATTGTCCAAAAAATGGTTTGGTGGTTGACTGTTCTGAGTGAAGTAGATTCTGTCTATTGAAACAAGCAACTAAGCTTGTTTTTATTGTTTCAAGGCAGGTAGTGCCAAGTTTAGCCTTTTGTTGTAATTTCCCAAGGGAGCTTGCAGACAAATTGTCAGAAAAATATCTTCAGTACCAATGGCAAAAGTTTTGGGATTCCTGATATCTGACATCTGTGAGGACAATAAAAAGAACTGATGTTTTGGTTTCTGTTTTCAATTGACAGCTGCTTTTACCAGAGTGGATTCTGTCTTACACTGAAATGAGAACTCATTTGTCTAAGTGCCAGAGTTGTTTTATTGGTGTATCTTGGTTTCATTTTGTTTATTTTTTAGAGAAAGTACTTAATACCTTATTTTTCAATACTTCATTCATCCAGAGCAAGTTGGTAAAATAAGGTCAGTAGGTCTTTAACATTTTCAGTAAGAGGTAGGAGCAAAGCCTTCCTAGATTTAGGGAATTTCCTTGTTCTTCAGCAATTAGGAATGGATGGTAGAATTATCACAGCCCCTACAGAGACTTTTCAGAGTTCTTAAATTCTTTTCAAAGCTTTTTTTCCTCTTGTCAACACTAAGTTGCTGCTTTTGAACCTCGGTAAGCTTTATTGTGAGATTACAGTAAAATTTATTCTAAAAAATGTAGTGATTGTTTACTTTTTTCTTTTATTTATTGAGTTTTGTTTAAAGAGCAACAAACTCTAATCAATCATACCAATGTTATGTAGTTGATAAGGTGATACACACTGTCTTTCCACTATTTGTTGATCATCGAGAGTATGAATACTATTATAGTCTATTACTGTTACTATTTTACATATAAGAATTTAAAATGTTTGCTCTTTTAGGGTGACCGTGGACTACCAGGTTTTCCTGGATTACATGGGATGCCAGCACCAAAGGTTGAAATTAAGTATTTCTTGTTACAATATTCATGTATTTCGGCTTGCTCTATAGTTTAATTTAAAGGCAAAATAAGTTTACAATATAAAGTCAGTGCATTTGAACTATATAAAATGAATAGATGTGATGCTGAAATTGAAGGAAGATACATGACATGGGAAGTCATTATGTACATATCAAGCAATGGAGAACCACCTGTTTTTTTCCTTTTTGTTCTGTTCTATGGGATTCTATATTAATTACTTTTAACTTTGATTTTACTACTACTTTTAACCTTCTTCATCACAAATAATGTGTCAAAAATATAAATAATTATATAATTTTCTTGAAATCATTCCATTTGAGTGACAAATCGCAAAGGATAGTTCTGTTCTAACCCAATTAGTTTTTTTCACGTGTGTTCCCCAAAACGTCATCAACCGTGTCTTTTGCTCTTCAGTGTTAGTACTAAACTGAATTTACTTCTTAGTTTTTCCAAATTTTATTTTAAACTTTTCAAATAATTTCTTCAGAAGAGTGCAGCACTTTTCAAAGAGCTGAATTTTCACTTATGTACCTACCTATATTGAAGCAACCAGAAACTCAAATTGCCTTCCATTGAAACTAGAAGCATTAACCCAGTAGTGTTGGACATTCTGAGCTTCTCCCCTGGGAGAGATTGCAAAAGTCAAGATCTGAATTTACTGTCTTGAGCATATTTTTTTTTATATGAGCTGGAGCTCTTTGCCTCCTTCATTTTTGTCTGCTATACATTTATACTTTGTATATATATCTGTATATAAAGACTTCTATTTTAAAAATTAACTTATACACACATGTTTTGTCTAGGGAGAAAGGGGTCCTAAAGGAGATCAAGGAGTGCCAGGAATATATGGAAAAAAGGCAAGTGAATTTATAATCATAAAATAAAGCAAAATGTTGTTGGTATTTGTGGTGGGGTGACCTTGGCCGGCTGCCTGATCCACCCCCCTAGCCATGCTCTCATTCCCCCTCCTCGACAGCACAGGTGGAGAAAATAAGATGGAAAAGCTTGTGGGTCCTTATCTGGACCTTATCTGTCCAGATAAGGGCAGGGAGATCACCTACCAATTACTGTCATGGGAAAAACAGACTTGACTTTGGGAAAATTAATTTAATTTATTGCCAACTATAATAGGTTTAGATAGTGAGAAGCGAAGACAAAAACTAAAACACCTTCCCCCCACCCTGCTTTTTCCCCAGCTCAACTTCACTCCTTCATGAGATGGGGAATGGGGAACAGGGTGGGGTCATCAGTCCATAACAGTTCCTCTCTGTTCTCCTTCCTCCTTACTTCTCCCCTGTTCCAGCACGGGTCCTTCCCACGGGCTGCAGTCCTTCAAGGACAAACCTGCTCCTGCATGGGGTCTCCGTGTGGTGCAGCTTGGCTAGCACAGCTCCACCATGGTCCTTTCCACAGGCTGCAGGAAAACCTTTGCTCTCATACCTGGACCTCTGACTCCTCTCCTTCCTCACTGACCTTGGTGTCTGCAGAGTTGTTTCTCTCACTTTTTCCCTCACTCCTTACTTTGCCTGTGTCATATGGAAAGACATTGGGGTTCTGGAGAGAGTCCAGAGAAGGGCAACGAAGGAGGTGAGGGGTCTATAGCAGAAGTCTTATGAGCAGCAGCTGAGGGAGCTGGGGTTGTTCAGCCTGGAGAAAAGGAGGCTGAGGGGAGACCCTATTGCCCTCTGCAACTACCTGAAAGGAGGGTGTAGAGAGGTGAGGGTTGGTCTCTTCTCTCAAGTCACAGGCGATAGGACAAGAGGAAATGGCCTCAAGGTGCACCAGGGGAGGTTTAGGATGGATATTAGGAAAAATTTTTACGCTGAAAGGGTTATCAAGCGTTGGAACAGACTGCCCAGGGAAGTGGTTGAGGCACCATCCCTGGAGGTATTTAAAAAGATGGGTAGACGTGGTGCTGAGAGACATGGTTTAGTGGTGGTTTTGGCAGTGTTAGGTTTACAGTTGGACTCGATAATCTTAAGGGTCTTTTCCAACCGAAATGGTTCTATGATTCTAGTTGATGATGGTTCTATCATCTAGTTCTGTGACAGTTGGTAGTTAGGTTCGTGGTTAGGATGATTCTATGTTTTTGCCCTTAAATATTTTTCCTCCTGAGGTGCCCCCACCATGGCTGGAGGGTTCAGCTGTGGAATGGGCTGGAACTAGCTGTGTCCAGGGCAGTGCTGGCCTCTCCTCACAGAGGTCACCCTGCATCTCCCCACCAGAGCCTGGACACCAGCACCCTGTACAGTATCATTGATATTTTTATAATAGATGTGTTCACAGAGAATTTAATTAAGTACATTTTTTTCAAATATGTCTATGCCTTTAATATAGGGTATATGTAACAATTATATTGCAAAGAAGTCTCTGCTTTTTAATACATAGCAATGTACATGAACCATATAACCAAATAGGAGTTTTAAGCAATTTGAAAGCGGGTTTAGACAGAAGTGTGTTAAGGAAGAAACAGCTCTTCCATACGTTTTCAAAATTACAAATAACATACATAATTTATAGGTTAAATACACTGAAGTTGCAGCATAAACATCGAGCACTACTTACTTTTCATTTGCTATATTTCTCAGGGTTCAAAAGGAGAGAAAGGTGACACAGGGTTTCCAGGAATGCCTGGGCGATCTGTAAGTTTTGCAAAGACAATTTGCCTTTAACTTGTGCTTGTTGATGATGGCTGTTGACTGATGACTGTTACCTGTTGCCACAGGGAGACCCTGGCAGAAGCGGGAAAGATGGATTACCAGGAAGTCCTGGTTTCAAGGTATGTACAAATGTATATTCATATCTTGCCAAAGTCTTCAATACCACTGCTATTAGTCTAAATATACTCAGTTTATTCTGTGGAGAGTTACTGGAAATTAAAATAATGCGCGTCACTGGGAAATGCCAAAGTTCACTGCAGTCAGTGGGCAGACTTCCTTGATTTCAGTTGGTTTGTGAGTAGGGACGAAGCTTTTATCAGGAGCGCATTAGTGATCATCAGAGATTGTTTATGCTTTGTCTCCCTTATCCTACTTCTGTTTCTCCAACTCTGTGAAGTTGTTAATGAAATTTATATGCAAGCATATGCTGCAGAACATACCTGTTGCATACAGTTAAGAGGGAAGTAATCTAATTATTATTATTGCTTTTGAAGGGGCTGGATGAAAATTGGGGGAAAACACCTTCAGTATTGGATTGTTATTTGGTTTAGGTTTAAATACTCCTACATTCACTTCATTTTGATCTTCAAATCCCATTGATACCTGCTTACAAATTGTCATTACTCATATGTATTTTCAAGAGCATGTACCGTCTGACACTTGCAAATATGTCAGGCAAAGACAATTTAGCAGGCATTCTTAAAACATTCAGCTAAGTTTGTGTCTGTGGACGTAGTAGCTATCTATGTTGCCATTAAAGTTAAGGGAGGTCTAACTAGTAATGCCAGTGGAGTCTGGTGAGAGCAATTCAGCTCTGCAGATACCAGTTTAGTTGCTTACATAGAAGTGCCTGGTGCATGCATTAGTGTCCAAGACATCCTAAGGGAGCTGACAAATATATTGTAAGACCTATGGAAAGTGCCTTTCTGGAATGGGAGTGGGAACCCAGACAAGACACCCTTTAGTATCTCAAATATGACCAAATGACTATGTGTGGGTAAAGAAGTTGAGCTCCTGGTGGCTGATTAGCTGAATCAAGCTTCCATCAATTGTCTTGACTAGACTTCTGTTGGCTGTGATAGGAGCTTAGTTACTTACGTGAATTTATTTCAAATTAATCCTGCTTTATTTTCAATATATATATATATATACAGACACATAAATATACACACACACACACATATATATATATAGACACAGATATCTCTGCTAAGTTGGTGGAGAAATTCCTTCTCTGGTACTACAGAAAGTAGAAAAAAATAATTAGATATTAGATTTTTTCCTCTCTGGTATTTGATAACAAGGACAGGTAACAGTCGCGGTTGTTTAACATGAAATTTTAACTGTCACTGGTGGCCCTTTAGAGTGAAGTATTATGTTGATAAAGCATGAATTTGGAGAGTATTTTGATCTGCTTTTATGCTTTTAAACAATATACAGATAATTCAGTATACTGAATTATACTAGTTGTGTGAACCTGTGTACATTTAAACTGAAAGACGTTTTCTTGACTATTTTCTTAATTGACATATTTTTGTACTACAATAATTAATACTCATTGGTTTTTATTCATTTTATAATATAATAGTTAACAGAAGATATATTCTTCATTCAAACATTTTGTCAGCTTGGCTTCAACATCTGCTTGCTATAAAACATTGCTTCATTCCATGTCTGTAATCAAATTCAGAGCAGCAACAAACAGGCTGTCTTTGAAGGAAATTTCTGCTGGAGCTTTCCTGTTTTCTAACAATATTCATACTGGGAAAGAATGTGGAAAAAAAGCATGGCTTGAAACCCAGATGCTAGGCATTGTTACTTCAAGCCCAGTTTTTGTAGTTTTAGGTTAATTATTACCAGATTATTATATGCATATATATATATTAATTAATCTTTGCATTTGTTTCGTGTGCTTTTATTTCTGGAATTATTCTTCAAATTTTCAGAATGTTTTTGGTATCATACATATTTTGAGTAAGGACATAAAGATTTTATCATATCTGGTACTGCTATATTCTGGAGTGCTTTGAAATAGTTCTCAGACTGGTAGTTGTACTAACAATTAGACAATAGCAATTTATTACTGTTTTATGCCCTTCTTCAACCAGTAGTTGCTGTTCTGATTCAAAAGACAATTGTCTGTCTCTCATGTCTTTTTGCAAACTGTTTGACAGCTGTCTATTGGAGGCGGAATAAGGGAATATCGGATTGACAACACTTCTTACTGTGTTTGAAACTGGTTTTAAGACTGATTTGTTTGATGAAGCCTTGATCATGTGTATTGGTTTCACATTTTACTTGTATTAAAAATAGTAATTTGCTATTTGAAATAATAATTTTCATAATGCAAAGGAAGGTCTTTTTTTTAATATTGTATTTAACAGTCTTTTTTATTTTAAAGGGAGAAGTTGGACAGCCTGGATCTCCAGGCCTAGAAGGACATCGGGGAGAGCCTGTAAGTGATTAAATTGCTGACATTATCCATATGTACTGATTCGTTTGTTTCTTGGGTTTTTTTTCAGTTAATGGATGTTACACTTCACGTTTCATCCATGTTGATTTGAGTTGGTTGATATGTCTGTTTTTGTAAAAGTGCTTTTTTATTTTCTGGTGTTCATCTTTAAATTTGGATTTAGTAAAAGAAATAAGCCTTTGAAGGCAAAGATGCCTTAAAAGAAAAGACTCTTGACTATATTGGTGTTACATACTGATTTGTATATGTTATAAAATTGTCACGTTATTGACTTCTTCCCTATGGATAGGATGGTATGATTACATATTGATAGTTACTTGCATGAGGAAAGGTTCTGGGTGTTTTTAACTCTCATTTCTGGAACATGGTGTATGTTTTCTCATATACTTGTTAATTGCATTTTTAAAGTTTATTTTTTTCATTGCTTACTTCCCCTTCTCCTTTGTCCAGCTTTATTGGTCTTCTACTTCCTTGCATCTTGTTACACGCTCATATTATCTGGATGCCTGTTCTTCTTGCTTAGCTGGGGAACATGCGGCTGCATTTTTGTTTTGCTTGTTTCCAATGGCATTGTTCCTCTGATGGTGTTTCGGCAGCTCCTCAGAGCAGCTCCTTTTTCCCCCTCTTTATATGTCACAGCTAGGCTTTGTCCTCCTTGTTTCTTTGTTTGGCTCTTTAAGGCCACCAGACTTTGCTTGAAGCAGAGGAGCCAAGATATCTGTAGAAATAGCTGAAAGCTTTGAGTATTGAGAGAACGCCAGCTGTCTTCAAACCATCAGTAATACTTCTGTAGGCCAAGAGCAGTAAATGGAGCTCAGTTTGTGGAACACTGCCTTCCAGATGAATTACATTCTGAATTACATTTTGAATAGTAAGATAAGGAGATAGAGTTTTATAAATTCAGAAATTTTTGTGGTATTGGATGTAATGACAGGCAGCATGTGTTACATGGTACTGAAGTCTGGTAGAGAGTTTTGATAACGGGGAGTTGGAAATAAGGCTCACAGCTGAAAAATTCTCAAGATCTTTCATTTAAATTTTATATATATTCACCAAAACCTCATAAAACACTGTGAGTAGACTGCAAAACACTGGGCAATCATTCCCAAGAGACTTTCTTCCCACTTGGCTGGCTTAAGTGAGGAACACACATAATTCCTCACTTGGCTTTATTTTTTTCCTCTTTTTCTGCCACAAATAACTGTGAGATCTATTAACCTTTCACAATCTATGATATCTTCAGATGTAAAAAAGAGTGAAAGTGACTGTTAATTAAAAATCATAAAATACAAGTAAAGAGGTCTTGGTTTATTGTTAGTTAGTACGCTGTAACAAATGTGTTGAGATAATAACAAGACTTCTGTTATTGTCCCTAGCCTTATTTTGTCTCTTCATTTTTAGAAAAAATGTCAGTCAGTCATTGTGATTTTTTAAAAATTAATCTAAAAAATAGGAAGGAGAAGGAATTTCTGACCTAGGGAAAACTGAGTATTTAGTACTTTAACAGCTCTCTTTCTGATCTGACCTGTATCTGCTAAAGAAATATATTTTGGTTTAAAATTAATAGAAATGCTTCACAATATAAGATTTTAAACAGCAATGTAAACTCATCACTTAAGTTCCATACTTTTGCTTTGAAGAGAAATGAAGTGGCAGATTTAAGACAATAAAATCACTTAGAAGTCTTTTAAAATCACCATATAGAGGAAGACTTCTAATATATAAACAATTACAAAAGATTTACACAATCCTAACAGGGCAAGCCAGATTGCACTGTGTGCTTCATTTATAATCAGTGGAGGTTCTTCTGACGTGCAGAAAGTCTACAGGCTGACCAGGAAATTGCCTCAAGGTAACCACTAGGAAATGTGAGACACCTAGTCATACCTGCTCGTCTGCCTCCGTTGCTGGTGTAGCACCAGCCGGCACATGCAGACGTGGTACTCCCATCTATTTAGAGCCTGGAGGAGGAGCAAAGGGCATTTCTGTGCAGCAGCTTTGTGGTGAAAGTGGGCTTGGGCTGTGCAAAATGAAAGCTATCCTCAGCCGTGGGATATGTGGGCTGCCCTACTTGAAGTAGAGGGCATTTTTCTTTCATCTGATGGTGTCGTGGTTTGGGCAGATGGAAAGAGCTGGATTGTGGGGGCTGTGAGGGATGTCTTTTGCACCTTACTGCTTCTGTTGTTTCTGTTGTTCCTCCAATGTGTATTTGAATTATAACATCCAAGCGCCTTGTCTCTGCTGCTCTTCGGTGCAATTCAGTGTGGTCTCCTCTGGTGGGATACCTGAATAGTTAGGGCACTCATATGAGAGAGGGCGACTCAACTCTGCGGTGCCTTCCCTGTGATAGCTAAATAGGCTGCCTAAGCTCAAGAGAGGCCTCGGATGATGCTGTTGGAACTGTATGACTCCATATGCCAGATGCAACTGTGTCCCTGGGACAGCTCAGCAGGTTGCGTGGATACTCCACCCACACAAACATACATGCAAGCAGTCTTTATTTCTTCCATTCAGCCACATTAGTGTTAGACACGGCCTAATTTGTCAAGTTGGTCTTTTTAAAAATAGCCATCTTATGATCCCTCTTGCTTTAGCGAATAAAAAGAGCATGGTTGTGAAATGAATGCATCTTGAGACAACATCTAAGAGGCAACTATCTAGAATGGAGAGCACGTTTGAACTGAACTCCCATTGCCTCTGTCCTCTGAGACAGTGGTTATTTTCTGGACAACATGCTTTCTGGTGTACTATTACTGTTATTAATCCCCAAATTTATGAACAGGAAAAAGTAGGCTGTAAAGCTAAGTAAATAATTCCCAGTGATGTGGTTGTTTTCCCTCAATAGTACCATTTGGAACTTAAGTTAGCCGGGCCACCCCAATCCTACCCACCCTGTGTAAGAATAATGTTTGACAGTGTGGACAGAATAACTTAGACAGCATTTAGTAAAGCTAGTAATCAAGCTCATTTAACTGATCACAAAAATAATCCATGCTGTCAGTAGTTTAATGGCTAGTCATCTGTCTTACCTATGACAGGCTGTTTTGATAAATACATTTTTTTGAGGGGCCAACTGTCTAAAGGGTAGAATAAATCAAGATTTATTTGAGCTTAATTCCAGCTTGGCTGTCCTTTTTAACATAGGTAGAGTTTGGTTTAGGTGGAAGCTGTGTTAGACTTCTTGTGTTTACAATCATGCAGATGGGAACTCTGAAGTGAGTGCTTGTGGGTGAAGCTGGCAGGACTTTTATAGCACTCTTCTAGGCCTAGCATATGCTGTCCTGCCACAAGTAATTTGTCTGAACACTTGCAACTGCTCATGTTTACTCTCCAGAAATCATATTTTTCAGAAATACAGCTGCAAACACTTAAAATGGTCGAGTTTGCCCTTAATATTTAGGTCACATCAGAAGACCTCAGATGTGGCCTTATTTGTGCCAGCAATAGCAGCATAACATGGCTTTCAGCTTCTGACCTGACTCCCACTGTTTTACCTATTCTCCTGGTTTGTCTGTTGGCCTCTTATAACTCTATCAGGAATGCCAGATCTAGATCCATGCATTCTCCGAAACGTGTGTTTTATGTTAGGCTATGGTAGCAGAATTCTTTTTGAAACATGTTCAAGATGCACTAAGGATATTGAATTCTCCAACACAAGTTGCTGTATTTTTCTTCAAAGAGCAGAAATCTTTAAATTACAGCATAGAAACTGGTATAGGCAGGTAGCCTGTGTATTTGGAGAGCAAACCTAAAGTTAATGTAATTCTACTGCGTATGTCACCGTGCTGAACTTAATAGAAACAGGAATCAAGGAAAGAAAATTCCTGACTTAGTTATACGGTAGTATGCAGAACAAAATATTTTTTGGTGTTTTTTTCTTCCGTGTGCCGTGTAATATTCTCCCGTCTCCCTTATTACACAGTTTTTCAGGTCCCTTTCCTACAAACAAACTGGCTTTACTGGAACCCTTAAGGTGCAACACCTTGAGGCACGATGGCTTATTAAATAGTCTTGTGTTCAGTGTTGCCTCTTTTGTCTTTCTTTGCATAGGACACTATGAAAAAAACAGACATAAACGCTACTAGCAACTGTGTTATCTACATATTGACAATGTTCCTTAGAGATCCTGTTCTCGGAACAAATGCCTGGCAGCCAATCATCATCATAATAATAATAATATAGGAAATGATATTTACTTACTAAAATGTAAATGTAGCCAATTCTAATGAACTTTTTTCTTCTTCAGTACAGCTTTGAACATATGAAATGGCAGTCAGTGATTTAATAAACTGACATATATATGAGCCAATATATTGAGAATTGAGGAAATTCTGAAAAATAATATTTTTCCTATGTTTACCTACTGCAACAGAATTTTCTTTCACTTCAATTGCACCCTTTTATGCCTCTAGCTATGTGCACATTCTCATGAGAATCAAGGATGAGAGAAATACTAACACCACAGCCACTGTATTTGAGAGAAAAATGTGAAATGAATGAATGACGTGTAAAGAGGAACATCTTTTATAAGATTATCTAATATAGTTAGATGGGATGTGCAAATTTTAAGGTGTTCGAGTCCCCCTTCAAGTCTACAACAGAGAGTAATTCCAATATGATTTCTGTACATTTAATGTGGTTAAGTTAGGTAGACCATACGAGAGGGAAAGTAGCCCGTTACCTGTAGAATAGGATGGGACTGTGAATAATGGAAAACTTGGTAATTATTTGGAACTATTAATGGAATGAAATTTAAAATTCACAGTCAAAACCTTTGCAGGAGACAGTGCAGTGTAAGAGCTCTGCTAGTTTGTTTAGGAGGAAAGCTACTATTCGACTTTAATAAAATAGCTCAAGTTTTGTGCTTTTAGTTGTCATATTTATCAACTGTATTTGTGGAGTCGTTTCTGGTAAAAACCATATTTGAGAATGCAGCATCATGTGTGAACACTTTTTCCTATCTTCCTATTTCACAACTAGAAGGAGCAGCAGCGTAGTGTATAAGTGTTGACTAAAACAGGTGATGACCACTGGCTGAGATAAGTGGAAATGAAGTACTTAGACCATACGTATGTGCAAATGTGTTTTTCAGTGATCACAATATATTCTTTGCTTGATGCACTTCATGTTGATGTCATCTTGGTCTGTACCAGTTTTAGTTAATAAGATGCCATTTACTCAACATTTATGTTTTATATCTGCATTTATATACAGAGTTATGAAATACTTCAGTTAGAAACAAACCTAAAAGCTCTATGGTGTATCTATGCAATAGGCTTTTTGAAAAATTTCTTTTATTCTGAAATTGTTACTTAGTTTATTTTTTACTGTACCTAGTCTGATTATTGTTGCATTTCTGATTTTAATCTCTCAGTAGATTAAAGCATAAAAATCCTATTGTATTTCCGGTGCTTAAGAGATCACGTGTTGTGTTGATTTAATACTTATGAAAATGTTTCATAGAGTACTAAATACTCATTCAAGTTCTAGATTGCCTTAAATTAGGCACTGCTATAAAATAGTGCTCTCTTTATAAGGAATGTATTTAAAAGAAATTATTTCCTGATAGTCTTTAAGAGAAAAGTGATGAGGAGACTCAGCAAACTGGTTGGTGTGAGTCTATCAAAATTCTTAGCCTCAAATCTAATATTCATGCTTTTCCACTAGTCTGAGATGCCTCAATAGTAGCAGCTGAACTCTGAACACTGATGGCCTGCTGTTCAAAGGTGTCAGCATTACAGTCATAAGGGAAGTAAGAACTAGTATTTGCTCTGCAAATGATGCCTTCCGGGTCTCAAAAGAATACCTGGTTTCTTTGTTGAAAATCCTGACTGTGACCGGTAAAATACATTTATGTATAAAGTGAAATGGTTATTCATGTGGGCTGTCTTTTTCTACATAAACAACTGATGCAGTAATACTTTGGTAAGCATATGCTGTACATCATTATTTCTTACAAGCAGGTTTGGTTAGTTGAATTAGTTTTGTAGTGATTGTTACTTTATTTCTTCTTCTAATTTTTGAATTGTTGGAGTAAACAGGGTAGAGTCTTGCTGATGACTTTCTGATTGCTGAAGCTACTATAACAGATGTTGTTAGTCTTGTTCCAACTTGAGGAAGGGGGAGATGACAGCTTTGACAGCACAATACTTTCAATAATGGTTCTTTAATTATACAGTGCTTGCTGTAAGCTCAACCATATCTTTCAGACGGAATGCAGGTTTTCCTGTCAATTATAGCTTTTAGGTCCGCTTTAGGTGTATATATTTTTAACAGACTTTATTTGCAACCTAGGTTATCATTCTGACTGGCAAGTTATTTTAACTAAATTCATCCCATACTACGTTTTCAGCAGAGTTAATAGCTCTTAAGAAGATAAATATGAGAACGGTGCTGTAAAGAAACAGGTAATTAAAGACTTTGGGAACTTAAGGCTGACTAGTCTGAACTACTCTATTATTCCCAGTTGACAAAAATAATAGAAGACATGACAGCATAGTTGCTGATCCAAAGCATATTGAAGTCAATGGAGAGATTCCCATTGAGTTCAGTCTGGACTGGGGCCACAACAAATGCTGTAATAAATTTGGACCCACTGACCTAATGCAACTTGGAAAATAATGCCCACTTTTCTAAGTCATAAAACTAACAGTTCTTTCCCATCTAATTCTCACTTTCTGCCTGCTCCTCATCAATTCTAATTTTTAATTTTCTGTCTTCACACACTATGCAATTACATTGATTATATTAGTTTTCTGTAATTGCATAGTATCATCTTTATTTTGTCTACAGAGACTTAGGAAAGTATTATTTTTGGATTTTTTCAGTTAGTACCATTTCAAATTTGATAACTTTGGAAAATCAAGTGGAGAGAAGGTGGCATACCTTGATGCCATTTCTTTAAGACTATTCTATAGGTGCAATGTTAACAAAGCCAATTTCTTAAAAGGTATAAGGAACTATGAACGGAGCTGTAGTTCTAAGCCTATTATGGCCATGAATGGTGTGTGCTATAAATAGTTATAAACAGTACTTAGAGTAGTCTGTTTTATGTTTGTATGCGGCAGTGACTATTTTATGGGTATGCTGGCACTTTTCTTACTAATTCATGTGCTGATAGAAATTACATACCAGCACTCCTCCATTGCAGCTGATTTGTAAACATAGTGATAGAAATACCTCTGACCAATATGTTGTACCAATTTAAAATCTCCCCACTGACTTGCTGAGCTGTATTACAATAAATGGATGCTTGTTTGCCCTGGTTTGAGGTAAAACAGAACCAATTTTCTGTTCAGTTATTTTACTTTTCAGCTAAGCCTCTTCTAACTAACTGAACCCTCTGAAATGAACAGCATGTATTTCCAACAGTATCAGCTCCCAGAATGATAAGACCTGATTGTTTATAATTTGCTCCAAGGGATGGTATGCAGAGAGGCTCTTGCTTACACTCATTGCTATAAAAACCGAGGTCAGCTAACTTTGTTATGTACCCTGTTGAAAAATGTGGGCCATCACCGGAAGGAAATGGGAGACCTGGTCACTGGGGATATGGAGAAGGCTGAGGCACTCATCAAATTTTTTTGCCTGAGTCGTTACCAGCAAGTGCTCTAGGCACACAGCCCAAGTCACAGAAAGCAAAGGCAGGGACTGGGAAAATGAAGCATGAACTGTAGGAGAAGATCAGATTTGAGATTCTAAAGAACCTGAAGGTGCACAAGTCCATGGGACCTGATGAGATGCAGCCGTGGCTCCTGAGGGAACTGGCTGATGAAGTTGCTAAGAGCCACTATCCATCATATTTGAGAAGTCGTGGCAGTCCAGTGAAGTTCCCACTGACTGGAAAAGGGGAAACCTAACTCCCATTTTTAAAATGGGAAAAAAGGAAGACCTGGGGAACTTCAGGCCAATCAGTTTCACCTCTGTGCCCAGCAAGATCATGGAGCTTATGTGTTTGCTTAAGTGTTTAATTTAATTTGATCTGATCTAATACTTTCCAGGCATAATGACTTAATTCACCCCGCTAAGAAGAGAATAACTTCTAAAGGGCTTGAAAGCTATATAGTAAAACTGGTGAAAAATAGGTATGACTTAAGTGATTAACATACACTTCCTTTTACACGTGGTATTTAAAAAAAGAGTCTTTTGCGTTCCTTTGGATCCACATGATGTCAGTAACAATATTTAGGGCATTCTTGAAGTTGTGTGCTAAATTTCATACATCCAAGAAAGGCTTTTCTGAAGTAGGAGATGCTTAAAGAGAATGTTTGGAGGTATATGTTGTGGATTGGGCTGACGTCTGCCATTTTAGTGCCAGGAAAGTTGGTGTTTATACTTCCAGTAAGTAATATTTTACATGTGCTGCTTGATCTTGAAATAGCAACATCTCTCCATTATTCTTGCCTTACAGTTTTCTTCATAACTCCCATGGTTTTCAAGGAACACTTCAAGTCACTGTCAAATCATTCAGTTGATATAGATAACACATTGGAAAGTGCATCTTTAACAAAACGGATTTTGTATGTTCTTCAACAAAAACATTATGCCTAGGATTAGAAAAATAAATATATGCATAGTGATATACTTACGAATTTGAGTGAACTTCTGACAGCCAAAGTACCCAGCAGTCCCTTTTGGGTGGCAGTATCATCATGTCATTTTGACCTGATTTAGGGTTTTTGAAAGTATTTGAAATCATTGAAGTAACATTTTTGCAGTTTATTGGAAAGAAAGGGCAAAAAATGAAAAAAAGTTCTTTTGTGAAGAAGAATATATTTGACAACCAGTGGAGTAAACACCCTATTTGTGGATTGTGGCAGAGGAGTTACAAGTAAGTAACATGCAAGATATTTTTTTCCTCTTTGTTCTTTAAATATTTTACAGCAATGCTAGCCTTACTATATTGTATTTGTCTGTGTTAATTTTCTGCTCTCAGACATATTACAGAGGTAGGATATAAAATGCCTCAGTTTCTAGTATCTTATAACAGAATTAAAAATAGAATAAAAAATATTTTAATACCAATAAATGGTAATTTAGACAGTAGATTCTGTGCAAAAATACAATGCCCAGAACATACTAATTTAGTTCACTAGATTATAAGTAAGAATGCCATTTTTGCATTGCTTTCATCTGTAATTCACAGCAATTGTGTTCAAGATTATTGCTCAGCAGCTGTGTTCAACCGCACAGAAAGTGTCATGTATGTTAAACTCTGTTAGACTGCAAGGTGCATGTATATGTAATTAATATGTGCCTGTCCTAAGTGGCATGTCACTAAACACTGTGCTTACTGTGCTCTTTCATTTTGTCAGGTCTCAGAAGCAAGCTATGGAAAATCAAGATGGGTCTGGATTTTTTGGCGTTGTTTTAACTTATGCTGCAAAATGGAAATGTTTTGAATCTGTAAATATTTGTCAGACAATAAAATTTTAGCCCTAAGATTATAATATATGGGGAATAAAAGCAGAGTTTGTGTAGGGTTCTTTTCCCTCCCTGCTTATGATGTGTAAATGCAAAATTTAGACCCAGCTTTTTAAACTGTGTATTGGTAATTACATATAGTCACGGACAATGCTATCAGAGCTAAGGCTTCACAATGCAATTTCTGCTTGTGCGAGCAATTTCATATTTCATTTTTAGGCCCACACATTATTGACTGTCAGTGGTTTGTATCATTTGCATTTTGGCATAACAGTAATATAAAGCGTGATTTGAATCTTAGTGGTATGGCTCAAGGACAAATTCCTAGATGTATTCAAGTGTTGCTCCATAGAGCACAGGGACATGGTGTTTCAAGTTTCTAAGGAAAAACACCCACTTCTTGGTATGAATTCTGACTCTGTTAATGTTTATGCTAGAGAATAATCAAAGGGAGAGATGTCTAGATGCCTTTAACACATCCCCTAAACATTTCTGTCTTCCTTTCCTAATACACTATGAAAAATACAAATTAACATTTTGATTTACAGCTTAGGTAAAATATCTGCTGGAGTTCCCAGTGACTCTGGAAACCAAAGAGAAACTCCCCTCAGCTGATCACTGTACTTGGAAACCAAACATAGGCATTAGGCTATGAATGAAGAGGACACTCAATTAGAATGTAGCAGCCATAAATATTCATTATTCCAGTTGATTTAATTTACACATTGCTGTTCTATTCTGTGCTTCTCAACGTGTTTATGGTGACTTACTTAACCACAAGTAGAAAGAGAATTACCAGAAGGATGTTTCGCTTTCCTTCTACTGATCCAACTTCAGCAGGGTAGTAACAGGATAGCCAGTTTTCTCGCTAGTCATCCTTTTTCTTCAACATATGGGACAAGCTAGAGAAAAGATTTGCTGTACCTATGTCCTCAGAAGGTCTGACTTACAACCTCCTTGAGAACTGTGGTCAGGGTGGTGATATGAAGCTGTAACTCCTTCAGGACTAAGTGCTGCATGTGGGCATCTAATCTACAGTCTATACTCTGATAGCCATCCAGAATGATTTTCATTTCACCTCATATAGTCAAGTAGACATATTTAGTCCATCTCCAACCATGTTGTAGTTCTTCTCTGATATGAAACTAATATCTGCATAGGATTATTCATCCCATTGTGAAATAACTTGTCTCCAATAGAAGGGGTCATTTTCTTCTGAAGTTGCCCGTTTCTTTTAACTGGCTGAGACAGTTTAGATTTTTAGATGGGTTAATTGAAATGAACCCTTCCAGAAAACGTGGAAGGGAAAAACAAGCAAACAACTTAAAGCAGGACTTCTTTGTTATTTTTGTATTCAAGTGGTAGCTGTGCTGTCAAAGTCGTTTCTTGTCATGCTTCTTCTGTATGTCCTTCATGATCAATAGCATTGCATTATTCTTGTGCAGTATGCTCAGTTAGGGTCATAGATTGCCACATACTTTGTAGTGCAGAAATGGGAAAGATATAATGAAGTTAAATAAGGGAGATCTGCAGTATTTGTCAGCCCTAAAAATCCTTTCATCAGAGAAACTACATTACTATTGCTTACATTCAATATTCTCGCTACAAAGAAGGTGGTAAAGATGGTTTCGTAACTGAGATCAGTTGGTTCACCTCTATTCAGGAAGCAATGAAGACAGTACACAAAGAGCTTTAAGCCTGAAATGGAGAAATTGATACTCAAGTCTCAGGCACTCAAGTAATAACAGCACTAGCAAATCTGGGCAAATTTGGTGCAGCTGGTGTATTAAATTTGCAGTAAATTGAAGCTATGGATAGTCTTGCCTGAATACAGGCTGGCTTCCCATCCATGATAAAACAAAAAACTAAACAGTCTTTAATAGGAATGAATTTAAAACCATTTGTAAGTTTTAATGAATGTTTCTGCTAAGATTAAAATATTATGATAGTATAAGACCTCTTCTTCCCAAACTGAAAAAAAAAAAACCGTGATAAAAATAGCATATTTTTCTCATTTGTAGTACATGTTGTTGTATTGGAAGTCTTGATTATTACGTATGTTGTGACCAGCATTTGGGGTTTTTTTCAGATAGATAATTTAAAAAATATTGTATATTTGTGCTTAGCCATTGTTCTGAAAAGATTATATATCACAAATCAAATAGTACTGTGGGTTAAAGAAGCACAAGGAATGAGTGCTTATGGGATCCTGTTCTCAGGTCAGTCTTTAAAAAAATTGACTTTGGTATTTTGACACATTTTACTGATATCGGACCAATATGGAATAAATTACTACAGGACCAGAAAAATCAAGGTTATTATATCCACTGAAGAAATGTACTACAGAAATATTAAACGATTTAAGAAACAACTTTTGCACTTTTATTGTGCAAATTAATTTTTGCTTTAGTAATTAGATTTAGTAATTAACTTCAGTCTTAGTGATTGCTATGTGAATCAAGATGTGGTTTTCCTTCTTTGTGCACTGGAAGGATTTGATCCCAATCTCTGGACCAACTTTTCATAGCTATTTTTTAAACAGATAAGAACTGCCAAGCAGCCTCAGCCTAAAGGAATTGTCACAGGACTCTTTCTCTGACAATGGTTAGGAGTGTGTAGAAAATGATTTTTTTTTCACCTGTTATTTATTGCCAGATTCTGTCTGTCAGAGATTTTGGGACTTCCCTAGCCAAAAATGCATGCTGGCCCATCCTACTTAATAGCCAGCAATGGACCAATTTTCTAGCAATTTTACAGTTCTTTTTGGAACACAGTTTTACTGTTTTCATTTGCTACATCCTGTGACAAATTTCACAGTATGCACCATATGGAAAAAAGGCATGATTTCTTGCTAAACTTACTCGCTGCTAATTTATTACTGGGCAGCTCCTTACTACAGGAAAGGGGGATGGCTGAAAGTTGTGTTCTTCCACAGTAGTATGACCGGCAGGAACGAAACTATGATTCTTTAGTGTCAGGCAGCCGAGCGTGTTGGGTGCGAGGAGCAGAGCAGCAGTCAGTGCCCTTTGAGGAGCCTCTGCTTGCCCTCTCGTGTGTGCAAGTTGCTCAAATTGTGTGACTCTTATCATAAGCCTTTCTCTACAATTTAAGTAGTGGAGAAGTTTTAAAACATTTTGAAGGCATGTAACTTCTTGAGTATCGGTGTGTTTATGTGTAAGTCTCAAAAAAGGGCCAGTTTGTCAGCTGTTAGAAGTCAGTATAAATTTTTTAGACAGATTGGACGATAATTTGCAGTCTGTAAGGCTGATGCCTGGCATGGCAGGGCATCACACTGTCACCTGCAAGGCTGTGGCTTTGGGTTTTGTCTGGCCAACTGTGGATCCACAAAGATTTGGCGAGTCTGATACTCACATTATTTTGAAGGGTATTTACAAGAAACAGTGACAGCAGTATCAGCCTGTGTCAGAATACATACAGTTTCCATTTTCTGTTAGAATTCCCAGCTTTCAAATTACAGTTTTCCAAGAGCTATATTGTTGACAATGCAACAGGGGTCACTGTGTTCTACATTTAACATATGTGTGTTTTATTTTTAATAACTGAATTGCCAAAAAAAAAAAAGTGTTTGCAAACTCTGATCTTAAAACTACAAAAGATCTTGGTAATGCTTTTTCCTTCCCTGCATTTAATTTAAAGCTGCTATGCTAGTCTGGTGGATGCTCATTATGTCTGTGGGAATGCTTCTTTGTATTTCACCCATTTTTCTTTGTGATAAGTTCCAACTACTCAGTTGTAGCAGATGCACCTTCATTGAATTTCTTCTACATATATTTTGCTACTTTTCCCAGTAGACAGTTTATCCGTTATCCAAATTGGGTTTGTGTCTTTCATTCTATTAGGATTATCAAGGATTTGCTGTAGTCTTTTAAAAAATATCTTGACTGTTGTGCTTTTATCCAAATTATGGATTGACTTGTACTTTTTTACATACCTCCAGTAAATCTCTTGTGTATCATCAAGTATGCCTTTTCAAGTAAGGATCAGTAATACATAAAAAGTTGTATTTTTCAGGTGTTTAAAGGGATCATGGAAACATCTGGGCGGATAGATATCTTTTGTGAATCTTGATCTATTGCTATAATTCATGTAATTCCTTTAGTGTCTTCCCAGAATCAGAATTGCAGATTTTTCAGAGTGGAAGGAGCCATTTGATTGAAACATAATTCAGAGAATTCATATGCACTAGAAAAAAATGTCTTTTTACCAGTAGTCATGACTTTTATCTGTTTTAAACCTGATCTTTCAGCTGATCCTGATTAGCAGTTACCTTGTTGAAGAAAGAGTCAAAATTAACATTAACACCATTCTGGCAATCTTCTTAAAAAGCCTATGGACTTTTTGAGACTTAAACTCTGATTACAGTTTCTCAGTGCCTTGCTGGAGTCTTCTGTAGGGCTTGTGTCACTGCCAGAATTATGAATGATCATTAGGGATACAGATTGAATTTTAGTTGTGTAAATGGGCAACAGTCTGGAATGTAACCATCTTTTAACAAAAGTTTATAAATGTTACTCAATGGATCAATTTTTTAAAATTAATGTAATTTAAACAAAATGGAGTTACAGCAGAATAACCTCACTGACCATCCCCCCCCCCCAAAAAAAAAAAAAAAAGCAGATACTATCTTAAGCTGTAAAATAAACCATAATATTCAACAATAGTAGTAGAGAAGCTGGTAAATTTTTTCCCCTGAATACTGACGTCTGAAATAAAGGGCCTGTGTTTACCTTACATTTTACTGCTTTTTTGTTTTTGCAGAAGGTCTTACTGTTTAAACAGGAAGTATTGTTTTATCATAACTTTTAAAATCATGATCATTTTTAGTAGAGAAAAATTATATTATTTCAAGTATTTTTGTCTTGATGTTGAAAGAAGAATGGATAGTTTGAAAAACCGTTCCCTAGTGATTTGTCCTAGGCGGTATTTATCAAATGTTTGACACGTTACAAAATAAGTCCAGAGGTACTGTATTCATTGAGGAGCCTGTTTAAAGCAGTATGTTGAAAGAGTATAGTTTTGTATGCCTACCCTAAGAAAATAAGATAATAGTAAGACAATTATAGTAATGTTTTCTCCGTCTTCTTGGGGAATTGACTGCAAAACAGTTTGCTAATAACAGAGAAGATTTTGGAAATATTCTATAATTTTGCATCTTCCAGAGAGAGAATTTAATGATAATGGATATGTTATCTGTAGCCTAGAAACACCTACTTTCCATACTAGGGCTATCAGCAAGTACTCAATAATGAAGTCCTACCTGGCACTGAAGAGATGGGGAATATTAAAGACAGTAGCAGAAAATAAAGAACAGAAGAGGCTAAAAAATATTCATTTTAGGAATAAAATAGTTTTTGTTTTGTTTTGCTCTGGAAAAAAGTTTTTATGCGTGGTTTCTTCTGCAGTTCACAAGCATAAAGTTAAGCCCGAGGGAGATACAGATAATCCATAATACTAGCTAGAAAAAGTGGGAAACATATTTTGAAAAACGTAGCTTGTGGCTTGAATAAAAATGCTTACACCTAGTTGATCTGTATATAAGGCCTCAGGCAATTTTCTTAATGGATTTTTTGTGGGTCTGTATGGAAAAAAATCCAGCTGTTTAGTATCATCCAAAACAAAAATAGGCACTTCATGATTAATGAAAGCTACAAGAAAGATTTTCCAGGGATTGTGAAACCATGTTCCTTTTACAGTTAAATCCATTGTATCTGCCAGGTATTATCAAAGAATAGAAGATTTATTTAAATTGCTAAAACTAGGACAAAATAGAATATTTATACAGAATGGTATATGTGTTGAATATGTTCTGAAGTCCCAGCTTGGGGGGCTGGAGCTGAGGAAGACTGCATCAGGGGATTTAGTTGCATATCCAGATGAGCTTTGTTCTGTGTTGAAGCTGTGAGACCCATGGCTCAGCATTGCTATTTCTTGTAAGTAAAGCATACCCGTAGCTCCTTTTATCTTTGGATAGCCTAGTTTATACTTATATGTCTTATGGTTCCTAGCAAATGTCAAGACTTGTCAGAAGCTTTTGCTATCTAAGCCTTTAGAGATCTATCAGACCAGGCAAACAAGCAAAGAAAATAAATATTTTTTGCTCCCAGGGAATGGGACATCAAGGTATGTGGGATTTGGTCGCCTAGGCATTGACATTTGAGATGTAGGAGGGCAGCTGCAACATCTGTCTCAGTCCTTAGTGCAGACTGATGTATTTTTCAAAAGGTAGATCAGCTATCCCACAGCATCTTCAGTGACACCAGAGACATTTTGAGTTACCTACATGGCATGCAAGTGTCACTGTAGGTCCTGGCGGTACCCTGCAAAGCCTCCCTAGGTCTGTAACAAGAGCTTAGAAAGCTGACAGGCTCCTAGGTACTCATAGGTAACACAGGGTGGAAGATAAATTATTAGACAGGCAAAGGAGGTTGAATAAAGGCAAAGACAGCAGTGTCTCAATAAATAAAAAATCTTGGTTAGCTGCCAGACTGATACATGATCACATTAGTTTATAGGCACAAACTCAGCAGTGTGTGATAAACTGCAGTTGAGAATCTTTAGAGTAGACACATTTTTAAACCAAGGAATTAGCTTTACTAGGCTATCTTGCTGGCTTTAAATTTCGGGTGAATATAACACTTTCTGATTAAAGCTAAATAATGCATAATATTATAGGCTTTTATGGGGTAAGGGAAGACTTTAAGAGGAAGATTCAGGGAAAGGAGGAAGGCATTTGAATGAAGTGAAGGTAGTTGAGAAAGTCAGATTGGTGATGCTGAAAGAACTACGGCAGTGGTAAGGCTTGGAATAAACTTCGTTTTTAAATATGAAGAAACACTTGAATAAACCCTACATGAAATTTGATTTAAAAGATGAAGGGGAACAAATTAACTGATTCAAAAGTGTGAGATGGTCCAACTCATGTAAGGATAGAAAATATTAAAGCGCAGTAGATGCTTTGATTTTTAGCTATTGTGGCTAGAAATGTAATGCTATGTTTTATTGGTATTATAACTGCATATATGATAAAATACAAACCATTTAATAAGTTTTCTGGAAAGACAAAATCTAAAATTACAACCCCTTTTTCTTAGTTCATATGAACAAAATGTTGCTTAATAGCTTTGCAAAGGCAGGTTTTTTTCCGTAGCCAGTGAATCATGAATTATTCCATAGCATTGATTCTGTTACTCCCAGTGGGTGGCAATTTTCCCATTTGCAGTAGTTCCAAACATTGTGTTTCCCTTAGTGGCAGAAAAATTGCGTGATGAATCTGTTTCGTATTAAGTTTGTGATAATTTTAGTTACAATATACTCTTCATACAAATGGAGCAAAGTTAGTTGCTTTGTCTCATGCTTTAAAGTAAGAATACATTTTTTGATAGTCAGACTAAGGTTTCTTTGATAGTTTAGTTATTGTTATGCCACCCTATTAAACCTAACTTCCTATTAAAAGTGTCTTATTACTCATGGTGGACAAAAAAATGCTCGGATTCTGAGGATTTGTACTGCATGTGAAATCTGTGTTTAGGAACAAGACACATTTCCAAACCTTTGTTTGGCTTTTGACCAAGAAATTAGGGAGGAAACTCTGGTTATCTAAATTACTTTTTAACCTTGTCTTCCGGGAGTGTGTAAATAATTTTAATTGGCATAACCAGAGATTATCCATGTAAAAGGAAGTAAAAGGTTGGGAATAGATAATGAGAAGGAAATCAAATTTAATTTTTTAGGTATCCTGGAGCTCATCCTACAGAAATTAGTCTTTGTAATTACTGAATTATGGAAGCTATACAAAAAAATAACACTCATGGGAAAAACTCATTCTTTATGACCAAATTAGCCACTTAATTCTTCTTTTTTTGTGCTACCTGACAGGAGGAGAATAACTGAAAATGTCCACCCCATGTACTCTGGGAATCACTCACATTAGCATAAGTGATACCTTCATTCTTAGCTGAGTGAATGTCAATGAGCCATAAGAGAATTTTAAGGGTCTGGACCGGCTCCCACTGAAATAAGAGCCCAAGTTCTGTGTACTGCAGAAGTACAGAGTCAATCAGAAGGAAAAAAAGAAAAAAAAAAAGGAAGCATGACTTTGTTTTACAATTGTTGTTCTTTGTGCTTTATCCTTCTTTGCTACCTATACAAAGATAAAGTTAAATGTCTTGTATCTGTAATTTCTTTTAGGCAAGAAAGTTCAACACAGCACAGTGAGATGTTGTGTTTCTTCTTTTCGGCATACTTTTATAATGGTAAATCGTTTGCTGTGTTGGATAAGTACGCGGAACCTTTTTCCCTCAGCCCTGCAAATAGCATAGAAATGTAACCATGGAAAGCTTTGGTACATCCTTTCAGTACCACAAGGTTGCTGCCTAGTGGGAAGGTTTTTCAGCATATATGAAATTCTGTTTTGTATTACAGGTACAGGTATTTATAATTTAGTTTTACATTTTACAGCTACAGAAATTAACTGTTAAATAATTATACTGAGAACTCACGGACATGTCTGGAAGTTCCTAAATGAGGTGATAAATATGCCCTATTTCCCATCCCTTTATTTGTGCAAAAGATCTAAGATGGTTTTGGACAAAAGTTTAGTAGAGGAGTTATGTTACACAATGTGAATAGAAGTCTCAGAATGAGGCATTGTTTTCTGGCTCTGTTTATTACATTCTTTGATCTCTTCTTTTAATGATAGGTAAGTTGGAATTTTGATGACCTGTAAAATACTCAGGATGTCATTGTTAACTCATGTGCCATTGACCAATGAACTGTTTCTGCTTGATGGGGTCATTATTAACTAGAAGCTGGGTGTAAACTGCAAAACAATGGAACTGTCTTTTCCAAGCCAGTGTTGCACAGATGTAATCCATATGGAAACTATCAGGTTATTCCTGGTTGTGACATTCATGTTAAATTTTTTTTCCCACAGAATACATTTGTTTTGGTGGTGTCTAGAACAGACCTCTTGTTTTCACTGCAGTTTATTAATTTCAATATTAGATTAAAATGTAAAGTCTGTAAGCCAAATTCTTACTGCAGATTAATGATGATACAAGTAAGAACAGTGTCTGTCCAATAAATTTCAACAGTTTTACTTGAGACAAAAAATAGATTAACTGAATGGAGACTACAGTTTTAAATATATATGGAGTTTTGTTTTAAAACTGAATTATGTTCAATTAAATGATCATTGTAAGAAAACTGTGAGGTATACTGTAGAGCTGAAATGAGCAATGAAGCTGAGGAGATGACAGAGATCTTCAAGTATTTATGGAGGTAGAAGCTAGCATACATCAACTATCATTATAGCTCTCTCTTGTGTAATCACTGTATTTTAGGTGGGAAAATAGGACTTGTTATACTCGTGGTCCTGTTGATGAGGACATTTGCTCTCTCTTACGTGGGAAATCTTATGGATAATGAAACATGGTTTCTTTCCCTGTGCCACTCAGGGTTTTGAGAAAAGCATTTCAGCCCTTGGTGGGCAACGGGGAGCATTTGAGCTTGCTGAGTGGCAGACGTGGACTCCTGGCATGAAAGCACTGGGAAGTGACTGAATGTTAGTTTTGCACTATATCCCCAGATGAAATATTTCTCACGTTTCCAGCTGAAGCTCTTTTCTCTTCATGTGTTTTTTTAATTTTCTATTTCCTGCCCGTATTTTGAACTCTAATCATGTGGCAAATGTTATATTTATGAGGACATGAAGGAGGGGTTAAATATTATTTTCTGGAGAAACTATTCTATATATTTAAATGTTTTTCTTTTTTCCCATCAGGGAATTCCTGGAATCCCTGGAAATCAAGGAGCAAAAGGACAAAAGGTATTATTAACAGTTCAAAACACTGTTAAAACCTGTGCCTATGTATATCCATTCCAAAATAAGGGTTTAGTCTGTGCTCTGAGGAGAGTTTTCATAGTGGAGGTTTAGGACATCAAATCATGCTGCAAGTGAATGGATACATGCTCCAAATTCTTTGTGGCATATTTGAAAGTGTCTCATTAAGTTTTATTTCAACTATTCCAGAAGGAATGAATAATTTAAAAGTAACAAAGTTAATTTCATAATACTTTGAGAAATAATCCTAACTTAATAAATCTCATAATCAAAGAATATTTAACAAATTTAACTATACATACATTAATCACATAATTTTTCTCTTTATGTAAAAAATATAGGGTGAAATTGGACCACCAGGTCAACCGGGAGCAAAAGGGTCACCAGGGGATACTGTAAGTTTGTGAAATGGTGTTATTATGAACAAATAATTCTGATGCTGTCATTCTCTACTTGTAATAAGCAAACAAGCAATGACAGATACAGTAGCAGTTTTCAGGTTGGCAAATATGATCAGACTAAGTCTAATCTCTGAATTTCCCCCAAAATATTATATCCCAACTTTTCTTTTAAAATTGATTTCCTGACTGTACTTTTGATAAACAAATCCAGGAAACACATTTAAATTAAATTTACCTTCTGAAATAATTAACTTTGAATTAACTTTGAAAGTACTCAAATAAATTTATTTTGAAAGTTAAGACCGACTTAAATATAGTCGTAGAGTGCAGTGGACTTCTGAAGATTAATTTCAGGATGCTTTTGTGGTAGCGCTCCTTTGACGGAGACTCTGAGAAGAGCTGAGATCACTGAATAACCAAAATGCTTTAAGAGAGATTTTTATTTTGTAATGTAGGAAACTGAAAATAATTAATTCTTTTTGGACAGTCTAGCTTACCATGCCTTTGTTACTGTCTTAGTAAAGTGATTTCTGTGTGCTTTATAATCCTTCAGAAATCACAGGAGTAACTTACTGGTCTGCAAGTTGGTGCAAGTATTTCTAGACTTTAAAAAATAGAAATTTTAAAGGCAAAAGGGACAGCTGCTTAAAACTACTTAGAGATCTTTCATTAATTAGTAGGAATTTCATCATTGGTTGAACATATGCGGCCTTAAAAATAATTATCTTTTCTATTGAAAAGTTCAACAGTATTTACATGGTTCCATTATTAATCATCCTCACTGTGAACATGTTTTTTTGCAGTTTTTGTTTTGTGCTTGAGATATTTTCTCATCTTTGCTGATATATTTTCTCTTCTTTGCTAACTAAAATGCTTCTGACATTCCTGAGAGATACATGACTTAGCATCATAAATAAGATGTTTGCTGTGACTTTTTAATTACTTAAAGAACCTATTTTTGACCTTAAGCAGATCAATATAGACTATTACTGCCAGAATGAAGTAAATACTCTAGAGAATTAAGAACAGAATTAAGACTGATGCTATTATCTCTATGGACAACGGAACACTAAATGACTAAAAAGTTTAAACCTTCTAAGAAATTTGTTGTTTATTCTTGGTGTATATAGCCACATGGTAGTATAAGAGATTTTATGCTGTTGTATTAAGGCTACAGAATTAGTAACACTTGTCAGGGAAAAATTAGCTAACACTTCTTGATTTGTAGCTGAATGGCATATGCAAATGTTTTAATGTGTGACAACAATGGGAAGAAAATCACTTGCTTTTTTCTTGCCTTGTTACCTATTCACTATATGTTGTGCATGTATCGGGCTTGTCCATAGCCAGTCCAAATAGAAGAAACTTCAGTTTCTCAGGAAGCCAAGAAAGCAGTTATTTATTTCTTTATGAAAATATTTAATTGGGAAATTTCAGCATTTCTATAGTGTTATTACGGGGACAAATGTGATTACTGTAAATATGAAAACTGTAAGATATTGCTTAAATTCTTTAGCTTGAACAATGCATTTGCAGATAAATAATCACTGAGTCCAACTCCGTGATACTGATTTTCATAACAGTAGTGATCAGTTTTCTAATATCTAAACTGAGACGATGTATCAGATTCTTATAAATGCTTTGATAGCATTGCTTTGATAAAGAGACTAACATATAGACGCTTTTTACAAAAATTAATCTGAGAGCAATAATTCTCTTGCTAACTAATTCTGTCTGAAATGGGTAAAAGGAAGTGGTAAATGAAATTATCTGGACAACACTGAGGGATTTGAATAGCAGCAAGAAGCAAATGCTCTGGATAGAGCTTCGGAAAACTCATTAGAAATAAGCAGATGGCATTCATGAAATGGAAGAAGAGACTGAGAAGCTTAGATAGTGATGCCTGCACTGTAGGTACGAATGGCACTTACCATTTTATTCCTAAATAGAGAAGCTGTGGTTAGAAGTCACAGTATCCCTTTTATCAGCAGCAAAAGACAAGGCTATGGCAAATGTAAGTTTTTAGCCTGGTGGCATATTGGGAGTGTGAAAATTGTGGGTGAAAGCTGTGAACTGTTCTCTCTGCTGCCCTTGTTGTTACATTAAGCCACTTGATATTTTGGCAACAGGTGAGAGAACATTAGCAGATTGTATTGTTCAGTTTCATAACTTCTCTTTCTCTCAATTTATCTACCCCATGTCTTTTCAAGGGCTTTACCTATGAAAATGCTTCATCGGTAGTGAACTTCCTCTTGATATCCAGCCATCAGGCTAGATTTCATCCATTCCAAAAGACAAACGGGTTTCAGATGCCATTTTGTAGTGTTAGAAGTAGAATAAAGGGAGATGGCTCATTCTGAACTTACAGAAATACATACTTATATCTGCAAGGTGAAATACAGGAGATTCAGTGGCTCTCTAAAAGGGGCTTTATGTTCATTCCTCAGTCATTAGCCTTCTGTCACACTGCTAAGACCATCTTACTGTTGGTATCTACCTTTCATTGCAGGGCAGGAATAATCTTTCCAGGGACCTTTCTTTTCTGCTTTCAGTGACTCCAGTGATGTTTACCCAGGTGTCCCGGTTTGAAGTAAAACCGAACCAATTTTCTGTTCTGTAACTTTACATCCTAGCTAGGCCTCTTCTAACTCTCTGAAATTAACAGCATATTGTGGAGAAAACTGCTCGTTCTCAGAATGATAAGACCAATGTTTGTGCTCCATGCCAAGGAATGGTATGCAGGGAGGCCCTTGCTTATACTTATTGCTATAACAGCCAAGGTCAGCCAATTTCGTTATTTGCCCCCTTAGAGGGTTGGAAACGGAAAAACGTAGAGGGGTCACATCGGTGGGGAGGAGCGGACAGGACAGGTGACCCAAACCTGACCAACTAGGGTATTCCATCCCATCTGCCCCATGCTCAGTATAAAAGCTGAGGGATCAAAGGGTCAGCCCGCTTCCTGCGATGGCCGACGTCCAGAGAGGACTCTGTCTGTTCATCTGTCTTTGATCCCAATCCGTGTGTTCCTGACTCCAGAGCTGGAATCCAGTTCCCATTCATCACTGAGTTCAGTCTGGGTTCCCCAGTGCCTGCCGGTGATGTGACTGTCATCCTGGGAGCTTGATACGGTTTTGTATATATTGTATCTATTTCATTATTTTTCTTTTTCTTTGTTTTGTTTTATTTTAATATTAATTCTTCATTAAAGTAGTTTAGTTCATTCTAAACTTCTGAATCTCCTTATCTCTTTCTCTTCCTCTCTCCTCTCTTGGTGGGGGGAAGGGGAGGGAAGGGCCATCTGTCGGTCTGGTTTTGGTAAATTCGGCCGAAACCATGACACCAGGTTGTTGTGGTATCTTGTGCCTCATTTTGGTGGGTGACAGGAACCTCCAAGAAAGAGGATTCCAAGGATCTCAGGGTGGACCTTTTGTTCCTCTGTCTTTTTTTTGCTGCATCTCTCTAAAATCCTAGTTAAGCTTACCATCTTCTGGAGTACATAAGGGCAGACCTGATACAAAACTATTTGGGGCTTACATCCCACTGCATCATTCCCCATTCTAAAGAGAATCCTTGTTTGGGTAGAAGTCAGCAACACATATGTCTGACCATCTTGGTCCATGAAGTCTTGCACAACTATGTGTTGCTGCATGCCAAATTGACCCTTGGAGCATGAAGGTAACTAGTAGCGTAAGGGTCATTTATATCCTAGCGCTGGAATGCTCCTCAGGATATGGCACTTCTCTGCCCAGATTGTTACTGGTGCATGTTTCCCTCCTAAGACAGAAAGGGTACCCAAAACCAGGAGTCGTCTTTCCTCCAGAGAAAAAGAGAATACACATTCATGTACTGGAATTCAGAGCTTTAGGAAGAGTTTGTTTATGGGGAGCCCAGGTTAAGGGCTCACTATAAGCAAATAGTGACTGAAAACATGATTATTTCCATCCCCAGGCAAAGTAATAGAAGGGTTTTTCTTTTCTGGGAAGATACTGCAATTGATTTGTCAGATATCTCAGTCACATACGAGTCTTGAACATCATGTCAGACACTCTTATTCCCTGTAGAGTATTGAATCCGGAGTGGGAAATCTGTTCTCGATGTCATTTTCATGAATGGAGTTTTCCAAAATTTTGTCTCTTTTGCTTTCAACTGGAAATACAGTCTGCTTTTCTTTAGAGTTCTACGCTTTTGGAGTTGAAGTCATGGAGAGAGATAATGCTTTATTACTTTTCCGTTGCTGTCTAAGGATCACTAAAAGATGAATTCAGATGCAGTTAACCAGATTTTGCCTACATCTAGCCAGCTAAGATGGTTTTGGTTTGTGGATTTTCTGAGCTAGGTGATAAGGAGTCCCATGCTCTTCTCATACCCAGCAGAGTTGGCAATAAAGGATTTACAGAAGATTGTATGCTCCAGTTACAATACATTTGGATGCTGGATGCTTCTTTATTTCTAGAAAGAGCCTCTTCTCCAATTACTCCTGCTAATAAGAGCAATATATGCCTGCCTGGCTAAACAGACCATGTACTTGGCCTAAGGATTATCTAAATCTGAGTCCTCTCTATCCTTGCTATTTTTTATTATATCTTAGTGTTGAAGTTTTGATTACATGCATCGGCTCAGTTAAAGTCCTTTCGGTATCTCTAACACCCACTGCCCTCTCCCTGAAAGCATGTCTGGGTTTTTTTCTGCCTGAAATTTATTGGGGTTTTGTAATTTTATATGGGACTATTTGCTTGACTATTTGGTGAGAAGGCCTTTAATTTAATAGAATGTTACGTCAATTGTGGGAAGACTTTATGTTTTTCACTGGCCATTTATTCTCTATTTTTCTGTGAAGATCACCTTTTCTCTCCAATCAGAAGGTGGGTGAACTTCAGATGCTTAAGTCTGAGTAGTAGTCTATAGTAGTCTAACTTTACTTTTCAGAGAGAATATATTTGCAGACCCCTCCCAAGTTTCTATTTGGTCTTGCATCTGAGTTGCGTTTAAAACAGGTGCTAGATTTCATTTGTAATCAGTCAGGTTGTTCAGACCTCCAAAGGGAGGAATGGTCACAGACAGTCCTGTATGTCAAGGCTTGCTCTGTGTCTGTCCAGTAATGTATGTCTATCCCATCACAAGTAAACCTCACCATGTTTGAGGTGTTTTTTTGGTTTTGATTGTGCATTTGTCAGAATGATGCTGACATCATCGATTCGACAAAGGACTCTTAAATCTTTAGTGTGCTGGGATTGTGCTGAGTACTGCTTAGTCATGTGGAATCCAAATGGATATGTGGATTATGTCTTGAAGAAGCTGAGGAGGTTCTTAAACTGTAAATAGACTTTTCAAAGTTGTACAGTCCACAGATCTCATGTTCTTTCCTATTTCTTTTCTTAATTTTTCACTTTGTTTCATTTTTTTTCATCAAAGAAAATTCCAAAGAGCTAAGGGTATGGTTTGTTCTTTCTCCTATATCTCTGTAGATAACCACAGACAAAGCAGAGAGCACTGAACTTGCTCTCTGAATAATGCTAGGTTTAAAAACACTTGTTGACTCTGGTTTCCAGATAACTAAGATTATATATAAGCATATAAATGTCTGTAAATGTATTGAACAGCTCATTTCTTCTTCCATTCTTCCAATTCCTTAATAAAATATCTCACCTATCAGAACCAATGCAGTCCTGGTTGGAGAGAAAGATTGAAATCAGTTTTGGGTTTTACAAATTCTGGGCTACTCTGTCACTCAATACATTCAGAATTTCCTGCACAATATACAGCTGCATCCATCCAGCAGCTTTTCCTTTTCTGACTCTACTGCAGGCATGATCACTACATTACAGCTGTCAGAAGCCCTTTTGTATAAAGTGAGAAATTAACAGTGGTTAATTTTCTTTTCATAACTCAAAGGACTTTTTCAGTCACGTAAAGATTATCTCTGGAAAGGGTAAATTTCCTTGACAACCAGTTATTGCAGTTGCTTGGATCAAATTTGGATGAAACATTGCCTGAACTGGAAGTTCAAATGTCCCTACTCCTCATTAACACCTGTGCATTTGGTCTCTCACCTGTGTCTTTAATCACTTTTATTGCCTACTCCTGGAAATTTTTTCTCCATTTCTTTCCAAGCAAAGTTGAACAAAATGCCGGAAGGAAGGCTGTATCATCATTAGCTATAATAAAGCCTTGTGGGATTCCAAAGTGTACGTATTTATTCACGTAACTCACCTACCATGTTTTCTTCTAATTTCATTTAGATAAATAACATCTGGTTCTTAATACACTTGAAAATAGTTTATTCATGCTTCCTGTCAACTCATTTAATATATCTTTTGTCACCTGATAAAATAAGTAGGAAATTGATGCATGGAATATTTCAATACATTACATGGCATTAGGGAATTTCAACCAGAAAAGATAGTGGGATTTTCCTTGTATTAGTCATGCTGAATATGCTTGTTCCAGAAGAAACAGATGGAAAGCTTGTGAATGGTCTATTAATACCTTGGGAAAGTTCTTTGGTAACAAGCTCTTCTTCAGTAATAACTATCCCTATTAAATTGCCAATGTCAGTAATTTATTAATTTATCTGCCACATAAATAGTGTCAGCTCTGGAAAATGGGGGGGGGAGGGGTAATACTGTATTTTATGTCCTTGAATTGTTCTTTATTTTTATTGAGGACATGCTCTTCTCTTTTAATTTTACATGCCATAGTTTTCAGATTATGTTCTCAAGCTTTTCCTATGTTGCATCTGAAAGTTTTCTTCTTGCAGCGTACTGATTTCATGTAGTTGTCTTCCTGTAATTTTTTAAATGGTATATGTTAAATATGGCCTAGTAACAAAAACGCAAGAAAGCAAGCCAGGACAACTGGGTTTTATTTCTCCCTTTCTTGCAGATGTATGCCTGACCTTTAGTTATACTAAACTTATTTTCCGATTTGCTTTCGCTGGTATTATGTTTGCATGTCAATGTGGATATATACGCATATCCGATTTAATAAAAAGGAAGCTATTCTGTACACATAGTATTTCCACTTGGTATGATATGAGATAAATGAGGGACATCTGTGATGAACATTTACCACTTCTGTAATCCAAGGACTGGTGTGGGCATAAACTAGAAGTGATCTAGCCTGGAGTTGGTAGAGGGTAGGCTCTCAGCGTGTTACATGACTTGAAACACAGGGCTACACTGAGCTGACGGTTTGAAAGGAGCCAGAAATCCCCCAGTCACATTTCTCATCCCTTCCCACTATCCCTCCCCAAACTTGCACTTTCTGTTCTCTACTGATTAAAATGCTAGTAACGAGCACAGAACAGGAATCTGGGAAGAAAATAATAACCTCACAACGGTTTTTGGAAAAGGATGGTAGCTTTCAAGGAATGCAAAAAGATCACACAATGAAGAGAGCTGTATTTCAGAAGTGAGGAGGTCAATGGATAACATGAAATTTGATTTAAAACAGCCAGATTGTATTAAGCCTTACAGTGAAATGAAAATTAATAAACCTTATTTTTACGTAAAAACCTTAATTTTACGTAAAGAAAAAGTGAAGAAGCAGGCCTGATGTACAAGTGAGTTAAGACAGTTAATATAATCGAAGTGGGGTTCCAAAGCCAAATTAATATTTTCTTACACTTGCTGTAACAAAGCTGGTGCTGAACATTCACCATAAGCAAATGGTTAATGGGAATACACTGTCTCTTACTTTGAGTGGAAGCAGACCTCAGAATCTTCACTCCAGCCGGAGAGGAATTGTTGATTTCTGTTCCAAAATTATGAAAGAAATGGCACAGGGTATAGTAAACCTTTATTTACCAAATAATAGATTATACTAGTTTAACTACATCATCTTTGATAAGATGACTGATTTTCTATACAAGTAAGAACAAGCAGATCTAATCTTCAAAGTTCAGGAAAGTGTTGGAAATTATTTGATGTCTGATACTATTAGTTATTTTAGAGAAATTGAAGTTTAATAGAATAATTTTCATGTGCAATTGACTGAACGGGAAAAGTCTGAGACTGAGGAAAATTGGCAGCAAAGTTACTCAAGTTTTAGTCTTGTGATTGATACCATTTATTTGTATTCACAGACCTGTGTCTGTGGCCTACAGAACAAGTTGCTATGTTTACTAATGGAAGGTTTTGGTGACCAGTACTTTCTTACAACACAGCAGGAAAGAAACCTGAGTTAATCCGTGCTGCCTCTGTTAACAGTAAAGCACAGGTGAAATACTAAAAAATTTATTAAATGCTGAAAACCCTGGCTACAAAGAATGACTTCTTATTCCAAATACTCTGATTTTTTGCAATTTTTTAATTTTTGCAAAAACAAAACCATCCTTTTAGTGAAGAAAGATTATATTTTTGGCAAAATGATGAGTTACAATCTGTGTAACAAATAACTGTAGACATATATTTATTTTTGATCACATGTAACTTTTGAAGGAGGTCTGAGATAATGTCATGGAACTGAATAATTCCTAACCATTAATACTAAATGGAAGGTGGTTGGTTTTATCTATATGAAAGCAAAGATTAAATAACAATAATAACAGTTTTTGAAAATACTATAAATTAGAATAATTGATAAAAATCTCTGACAAGTTTGATTTTCAGGCCTTATTTAATTGTTTGACTTTCTGTGTTATTATGCTTTTATGCTATGTCTTAAGTACAGTCTTACAGCAGATCATATTTCAGAGTATATATGCAAGCCCAAATAAAACAATAACAATGTATTGTTTTTATTGACGCATGCAGTTCTAGAGTCAAAGGGAAGTGAGATGAAGTGATGAGAGAGACATATATTAACACCAGATGTGCAAAATACTATAAATAGGAATTCCTGCCAGGAAATTATGATTTTAAAAAAAGATTTCTTTTCTAATGTATACTTGAGAGTAGCTTCAAACAGAAATTAAGACAGCCATTTGATGATTTAACACCCTTTAGCTCTTATTTTATGTATGGAACAAAGACAGCTAAACATGCCTTTATCAACACGTTTCCGTGAGAGGAGTCCAAGGGACTGTTTTGGCAATTCTCTGGCTTTGTACATGTGTTGAGGTGTCATGGCCTGAAATGGCAAAAGTCACTGAGTTCTTGAATGAACAGTTCAGTCCTGAAGATCCTGCAGAAGATGCAAAGGTCTGGCCCCAAAGTTGGCTGCTCCCGATAAATCTCCACGAAGTTTGCAAAAGGAAACGCAACCATTTGGCATGGCAACCGTTGGGGGACACAATCAGAAAGAAAGAGTTAAAAAATGCCACATATACTCTTGCTGGTTTTGGGAACACTGAATGGAAACTAAGAAACTCTCGTGTCACTTTCAATTATGGCTAAGGACATATTAAAAATATGTTAAAGATGAGATCATGCAGGCGGGGTTTTGAGTTGCAGAGTTTTTTCTCTCAGGAGTGTTTCATGACAGCGCTTTTTTCCTGCATGTTTTTTTTCCATTGAGCAGTAGCCCTTTCTTAGGCCATAGAAGGTGTAAATAATCCACTCTGCTGTAATCAGAGCTACAACCTGCATAGTAATATGATGAAAGATATTATATTTCCATCCTGTTTGTTTCACTATAGAAATATAATACTGATAATACTAATACACTGTACTGAATCCATTAGCTTATTACAGAAATGTCTCTGCCTTTTTCACAAATAAATAGGGCTTGATGGGACCAGAAGGCTCATTTGGTCTACCTGGAGCTCCTGGGCCTAAGGTAAGTGTTTGTGTTGATTTGCCTGTGACTGACAAATTACTGCTTTATAGATGAGAAAATATCAGGATTTTGCAACTAATCTTTTGATATGTTGAATATTAGTGAGTTAGCTGTATGATTTTTGCAATGTTACCTTGTATGATAGTTCAGTCTCGAGAGAGCTTAATATAGCTCAGTAAATGGTGCCTGTCATCCCATGAGGTTTGGAACAATTGCAGACATGGTCATGAGACTTTGTTTCAGCTTCACAGTCCTGGAAAATGTTCTGCAATGCTGGGAGCCAGATAATTCTCAGTATATATGAGAACTCTCTGCCCATGTTACATTTATTTATATTTTAGTTGTGTTAAATAACATTACATGCTGCTTTTTCCACCCAAGGAGCCAAATTTATTTCAGATGTAACTTTATTGATTGCACTGCAGCTACAGCAAGAATTAATTTGACCCATGCTCTCGGAAACTAAAACAGATACTATAAATTCAGATCTGTTAGTGTAACCTTTTAATTTAATCCAAGATGAATTTTGGCCAGTAAGCACTGAATTGTATGTCCTACAGAATATTTAGGAGCATAGAATCCATTTTCCAAACTTCATGTTTATATTTAGATCCATTTCCACCCATACATTATTTTATATCCAAAAGTACATATGTATTTATTTAAAATTGTATATTGAAGGTAGCATTTTTTAAAGTGGTTAATGTTTTCTATGGTCAAGTAGATTGAACACCTTTGAAATGACTAATTAGCTTTATTTTAATTGGTGAAAAATGCTTTTGTTTTATATATTTATCTCATTCAGAATATAAACTGATTCTTACAAAATCATTCTTAATAAGCTTATTCTTACAAAAGAACATCATGAAGTAATCAATAATTCTTAGATTTTAATGAAAATCCTCATGCCGAATATACACCTAATTCATAGACTACAGTAAAACCCAAAACATAAGTGAAAACATAAGTAAATATTTTGGCTCAGACAGGTCCGAGGATTCTCAGAGTTTTATAAAATAAGGTGGTGGAAATGTGAAGTCAGTACACACAAACGTGGTATGACTGGGCAAGGGAAATCAGGCAGGTGGGGAAGGGACAGGTGAGCAGAGGCTGGAAGATCACATTTTGTCATCAGTATCTCGTCTTTCCTGAGGGAAAGTTGAAACTTCAGGTTTCCCATAAGGGAGCAGAACTTCAGCCTTTCAGTCACTACCTGTGCCTATTTTTAAGAACCAATTTCCCAGCAGTGTCTGTTTATGTTTGCTAGTCATCCCACACGTGACAAAACGTTCTGATGTATCAGCCACACTCTTATGTTGTTATATAGGGTGATAAAGGTGAACCTGGAATACAGGGGAAACCAGGATCATCAGGAACGAAGGTAAATATGATTCTGGAAGTATTCTAGTTAAAGAAGGGTTTGATTTACTTTCCATGATTTACTGATCTTCCATGATTTTCCATGATTTCAAAATAAAATAGTAGTTAACATAAAATTGCATCAGAATCCATTTGATGGCGTATTCTTACTAGTTTTATACTAGTTTTTAGGCAATGTAGGTCAGCTGTTCATTAAGTTCAAACCTGCAAATATTGCCATTACTTCAGATAGTTTTATTTGTGTAATTTTGAAAAATCAACATCAACTCTATTAAAAGGCACTTAAAAAAGATAGATAGTGGAAAACTGAGGTTAAGAACTAGGAGTCCCTTTTGTGGCTTCTCTGTATTCAACATCCATTCGTGAATTCTCCAGTTATTTCAATCATCCTCAGTTATAAAATTGCAAAATATCACAGGTAAAGCATATCATGTGACCTTGAGAAAACATGCAATATCTATTTTTACACACTACGCTTGACTAACACAAAGCTATTGTATTACTCAGGGAGAACTAGGAGTGCCAGGTGCTCCAGGTGAACCAGGCTACCCAGGCATTCCTGGTATCCAGGGTATAAAGGTAAGTGTTTTTTCCAGTTTTACATTAACCACATTTTTAATTGGAAGTGCGTTTCTTATAAGTGATCATTACTAAAGGAAATCCTTTTTCTAAATACATCATTATTATTAAAGAACAGTTGGTATATTTTGGAAGGCCCATTCTTTAGAAAAACAACAATTTTTCATAGGGAGGAGAGAATGACCAAAATGGCGAAACTGTTAGTATAAAATGCTATGACAGGTATTAATGAAATATCCATTATGAATTATAGTAGATAATGGTATCATCCATGAGTCTATATTTACTTAATCTTATAGCAAGTGCCACATCCATAAAGTCTGTTGTACAAAGTTTTTTGTAGGGCAATTAACCCTAGGCAGCTGTGACAGATTTAACTCAATTAGCCTTAGCCATTAAGAGTTACCTGATCCAAACAAGCTGTCCAGGTTCTCTCCATATTTAGCTGAGAGAGTCTGAGCTCCTTCGGGAGTCACTAATTCACATCTCTTCCTTTCTTTGACCGTAGCTGAAGCCTAGACAGTTAGCTAAATTAAATGTTGAAATTTTAGATAGCAGAAGTTAGGTTAGATGGATCCTACTTCTACTGTACGGATGTTCTTCTTTTCAGACAAACCTATTTTATTCCTCTTGCATACTGAGTTCTCATAAAGGTCATGGCTTCAGTGATCTCATCATCTCCTGGTGCAGCCTTATATCTATCAAACACTGCTATAGATGTGCTTGTGCTGAAATTCTTCATTGCTGAAGACATGTTTTGTGAACACACTGCAAAATTTCATATTGATGTTTGACTTACCTGGATAGACATCCTTATTTTTAAAGTGTAGATATGTAGGGATTTCTGACAGTCACATGCCTTTAAAGAGTTCTGGCTTGAAGAGATTATAGGAAATATTCTTCTTTGGTATGTTTTGAAATTCAAGCACACAGCTTTTTGCATAACTTAAAGCTGTAATTGAAATTACATTAAATGCTTTTCTAGAGATTTTTCCCAGAGATTCTTCTATAATATGGCAGCATTCTACTGAAAGTCTCCTGTGTGGTTGAAATCTCTCTATTTTGTCTCAGCCAGTAAGGCAGAAGTTTTTGTTTGACTGGAAGCTGGAAAGCCCCTGGAATATTTGTTGTTTTAAAATACTGACTTATTTTTATCTTACTGTAAATCACAGTACTCATTGGAGTGTGAACTGAGTCTCTTGAGGAAAAATCAGCTGTGCTTTGTCTATAGAATAGAATTTAAGAACCTGAAAATTAGAAGTAATTGAAAATCATTACTCTTTGTGCCCTGTGGGTAACTACAAAGAACTTAACAGAGTTCTATTTTCTAGGTGATGTTTTTTCAGCAACTTTCTTCTATGTAACTCAACCAAGAAAGAGAAAGACCAAGGATTTATACTTTAAATAGGCTATTAGGCAAATTTATGTGAAAGAAACACTATGTGTTTATTTGAAACAGCTGGGGAAAAAATATTCACTGTTGTCTTCAATAACATGATTTGAGTAGAATTTCAGGGTTGAACACCTGTCCGCTGTCATGGTTCAAAAGTGGTGAAATTAGTCAAATTAGTTCCATTGCTGTAAATCAATTAATTCTAATTGTAACTGAAGCTCTGACTTGTATCCATTACATTTTTAGTCTACATTTTAATTAAGATTTCTTTATTTGGGACACTTCTAAAACAATAATATGCCATCCTGGAAATGAAATCTTTCACTGCTTTGGAAGATAACGAATACTGCTATTCTGCTATTACTTTCATTATTTTATTGTATTTTTATGAGAACATGACAAAGAATTTTTTTATAGTGAGTTTCTTTATTGACATATACAAGTATAAACCTTATTTTAATGTTATACTGTTTCTTTGGAGCAGTATAAATGATCTGATGTCATGTAACGGATAGACTTGTTTCTTTAGAATATAGTTTACTATAACAGGCTTTATCGGCAGCTATTCAAGCTAGATATTTATTCAAGCAACAAGTTGTCAAGGCGAAAAATGTTTCTATATTTGCTATCAGCCCATACTTAATACTTAAATGTAAATTTTAAATTTAAAAATGTAATAATACTTCAAAATTAATTAAATCAACACAATTAAATCAGTAAGTTAACTAAATCTTAAAATTATATTTGAACTGATTTAATAACAACTTCAAATTTGAATATATAGAAAAAAATTGTATAAAAATAAATTAAGTGTGTTTAGGTAATGTCTCTGATACTTGTGTTGGAAATCTAGCAATGTTTCCTGGGAAATACTGGAGTCTCAACCAGGGCAAAGATTCCTCCATTGCATATTCAAATTAGACATTGCAGAATAAACAGGAAACCTCATAAAAGCAAAGGAATCTCAGATAACGTGTCAGATAGAAATAAGCAGTTAGTAAAAAATGATAATGCGTCTGTGTAGTATTCCCAGTAAGGCAGAGGACTAGCTTTTGAAGGATGAAGCCCTTCATATAAAGGCATTACAGAAATAGAGTTGATTCAGGTACTTCACCACAGAAAGAAAAGTTGAAGGGTAAAGTAGCAGTAGGTTAGAAAGGTGGTGTTATATTTAAAGTTTTATGAAAATCCCATGCAGAAATATTCCACTAGACTTCAGCTTCTACTTCAGAAGGGCACAGGTTTACTGTATGTCCAGTGCTGTATTTGCCAGCCATGTATGGATGTCTTAGGTATGCTAAAGTATTTCAGATGTCAGTAGACACGTACAGGGATGCCTTGGGTTGCCTAAAGCATCTTAAATGCCTACATTTAGACAACTGAAACAAGTTCCCTGGTCAATGGAGGCTACAGAATGGCACAAATTTAGATGAGGTTATTTCAGCTAAATGAGATAATGGAATCTGAGTTCCATTTTCTAAGATAAGATATAAAAAAATTAGTCTTCCGACCAGTTTCAAAACAATGTAACACTTAGAAGAGCACATAAGGACAAAGATTTCCTGGCTTAAGTCTTTCAAAATGTACTGAAGCCCAATGAAAGAGTGTCTTGAGTAGAGTCAGTGTCACAACAATAGTTTAATTAGCTTCGTTATCACCATATATTCAATTTTAACATCTAAGGGTCATGTAAGGTACATACAAGACAGTAATACTGATTTTAAGAAGGGAGATTCTGTTAAAATTTATGGAACCTCTCTAAATTTTAAACTGAAGAATCTTTTGCAAAAGCCATTATTCATTTTATATGAATATTCTGACTTACGCAAGTCAGAATATATGTTGCTGGTTAACTGGGGTTATGAGCCATAAATATGACAAACTCTTGATTATTCAGGGAAAAAAGTACAGTTCGGGCATCTGACAGTAAAAGTGAAACCTCTTAAAACTTGAAATCAAACCAAATACTTTACATTCAAGTACAATGCAACCAAATACAGCAGGCATAAATATCCTCTTATGTTCTGGGATTTTTGATCAGGAAAATATTTGCCATGGCCCAAATCTCCTCTTTTATTACTATTTAGCATTTAAGTAAATATTCTCTTTTTCAAAAACCAAGCAAACACATTTGGCTCTTACAAGAAAACTGGCAAAACAGATCAAAAAAATTCCATCCTAATTCTTTTCTTTATTAAATGCAGTTTTGCACACCCCCTGTTGATCTGTCTTTTGTTTCACGATTTGCTGTGGTTGCTGCCCAACATTTTGATTCATGTCTGTTTAAACAGAGTCACACTGATTTAAGGGTCAGAGTTAGGGCAGGAGCCATCTCCCATAACTTTAAGTTTCCTTTTCAATCAATGAAGAGAGATAGGCATGTTCTGGGAGTAAGTCTTTTATACCTCGGCCATTAATAGCATGAAAGGTTTTTGCGAGGTGCCTGTTTCTCACCAGTGTCAGTTAAATGGTGTTCAGGCAACTTGATAAACCCACATACCTGCATACCTTTTTAAGTACCATTTGCACCATCTGATTGCAAATTGCCCCACTAATGTTTACTTACTGTGAACATTTCAAAGAAAGTCAAAAGGAGTGATTGAAAATGGAACTTTATCCTTACACAGTTTTGATTAATATTTTTTTTTCTGATTTAAAAAAATATTTTTTCTTTGGTGTGTCATTTATGACTTCTGCATTCAATGGGTTTACGCTAAGTGTTACAGAAATTATTTATACTCTCTTCTCTGTGGGTGAAGGCAAGCATACTTAGTGGTTAGCATTCAGATGAAATTTAACCCATCAGAAATACTGTCCCCCTCCCCTCCCTGCCTACATCTTCTCCACTCCCATACACCGAGTGGATAAAATCCAGCTGGATTTGCCACCTCATTATGTTGTATTTTTAAATTTTAACGCAGTATATGAGTATCCACTTTTCTTTTTGATAGTGCTTTCTATGACAGATTCCCTTTTTAGTATAACTTTCTGTACTTTTCTCAGTTTGCATACATGGGGATAATGTGATTTGTTTTCATTCACTATAAATAAAAGCTATTAGATGCTTCTCTTGTATTTATTGTGTTAAAATAAAACACAGGCTATATGTCTTTGAGATGAATCATGTTGCAATGGAGACTTTTCTTCTAATATTTTACAGGGGGACAAAGGAAACCCAGGTGAAAGTGGTATCCAGGTATATTAACTTTGTTTCTAATGATATCATCTGGCAACCCTATTAATACAAGTCTTAGGTGTTAATTCTGGAGGTTTTTTTAAGATTAAGCTCCGCAGAAGATTTGCTTGAAGAATAGCAGCAGTGAGCTGTTCTTCAAGGAAAACTGCCCAGTACTCCCCGTATGAATTTCCAGCTGTGTTTCTGGGGCTGAGCAGGCTATTGACATTTGGCGCAGAGCTGTGTGGTCCTAGCAATGGTGTGGGCTCAGGGGTGTGGGTTGTGCTGCTCCCCCAGGGGCCTGGGACGTGCCCCAGCACTGTCCTGGCATGGGTTTCTGTCCCTGCCTGCCCCAGGCACTGCGGGATCACATAAACGCTCATAGTCAAAGTGACGCCACCTGGCCTTTGCCTACCTGCTATATTATAACAAGTGTGATTTTCCTCCTTGTTATCTAAAAGTCATGGAAATACCTACAAGAAGAAGAAGAGTATCATGCCACTGCTCAGATCCTGACTTGGCTCCTCTGCGTTCAGAGCAGAAATTGCATCCTTCTGCACAGTTTCTGTTCTGAACTCTTGAAGAGTGACTTTTCGGATTGATTTGGCCTGGTTGAGGATGAGATTTTAGAGTTTACCTCTTTGTGTTATTTTTGATAGTTTGATTACATCTCCCAGATAAATGTATATTTTAAGAAAATGTGCTTCTTTTCTGAAGGGACTGAAAGGCGAAAAAGGAAGACAAGGAAATCCAGGCTTACAGGTACTGTTAAAATAGTGATCCTAGTGCAAGAGAGCCATAAGTCATATTTTTTTCCTTAAGATTACTTCTATCAACATAGATAGTTCTTTGCATCAGGTGAAATATATTTATGTATAACATGATTATATAGTTATATAAATTATCTCTTAAGCAACCTTAGCATTTTTAAAATAACAAATACAACACACACACAGAGGATGGAGCCACGCTTTTCTCGGCTGTGCGCGGTGGAAGGATGAGAGGAAATGGACACACGTTGGAACGCAGGAAATCCCAACATGATACATGGGAAAAGCATTTTTCTTTGAGGGTGGTCAAACACTGGAGCAGGCTGCTCGCAGAGGTTGTAGCAAAAGCTGTCTGGACAGGATGGTGAGCAGCCTGCTCCAGTTGGATCTGTTCTGAAAAGGAAGTTAAACCCTTGGAGGTCCCTTCCAACCTATATGTTTCTGTGGTTCCGGGATATTATATCTTGAGAAACAGACCAGAGCTACATTGTTCTGAATTATTTTATTAAATCCTTAATTATGGAAGATTTTCATGAAACAATTATAAATAATGAAAAATGCAGATAACAGCACAAATTTACTTTTGTGTAAAGGTTTTAAGGGTGGTGCTTGAGATGTTAAAATTTCGCATGTACCATGCTAAACTTTCATGTAGTTCCTTACCTCCTAGACTATACTGGGAGTCATTATTGACATCTTCTGTGCTCATAAATTACAGATGTTTCCTGTTTCAGCTGCAAATCAGTGAGATCCAGTTGTTTCTCTTTAACTCTGGGCCAATGTATTCCGATTGTGTCATAGTTGGCTATCTTGTTATACCACAGAAAATAACTGTTAGTATTTATAAATGCTTGTTAACTGCATAATCTCTGTTGTGTCTAAACAGAGAAGTATTTGTTAGAGGTACATATCTAAAACTAGACTTGGAAGGAAGTCACTGTTGCTTTTTTCAGAATTACGACATTGATACAGCTGCCTGTCTAGCCAGAAGGAGTTGATGCCAGTGGAGCATGGGCAGGAGATCTAGATTGTATGTTAGCCTAGTTTTATCACTTTCAGGGGTGCGTAGGTTGACAGGAGTCTGGTCGTAAAGCTGAGCAGATACTGTTGAAAAGAAATCGTTTTTAAAAAAAAGGCCAAATGCAACCAAATGCAATGTCCTACTCTACCATTTTACAAATCAAACTTTCTGTTTTTTCCTTTTGCAAATAATGGACAAATTTTTCATATATTTATTATTTTACTCATAAGGTAAAACAAAGTGATAGTGAAAGAAAATATTTTTTTTTTCCAGACAGAATGATGCAACTGAATTGCTGTTGCTTGTGCTTTTTTGTTGGTTTTTTTTGAGAAAGTTGAAAAAATTATACAGAATAAAATTGTTTCCCCTGCTTATCTAGTTTGGTCAGCAACCAAAAAATCAGTCATTCAGATACTTCTGGTAGACAACACTAGGTCCCTCCAAAGTTTCTCAACCCTCCAGGACTTCTCAAAGATACAATATCAGGGAAGTGAAAAAGCCTGTGCTGAGCTGCCATCTTGCCATGGAACTTAATGATCAATAACACTATTGAGCCATTTGGCAGAAATGACACCGAAACCATTGGCCAACATGCAAAATCTGGCTTACAAACTGGCTAGAGTTTGTATTTCAAAGGCTCTGAACTTGACTTCTGTGTAGTGAGACAGTATTAAACAGGTAGAATCAGGAGTTTCCTTTTGCTAGAACACAAAATTTTATTTCTTTCTTCTTTTGTCAAGTGAATAAGGTATTGTCTGTATGTCTTTATTATGTCTGTTTGTTTAGATTATGTATGATATATTCCAAATTTATCCTTTTGGTATATGATATTAAAGGTATTACCAAAGTGTTAATTCACCATGATGCACGTTTTTCATCCCTATATGCAGTTAGGTTTATTGTACAAACAGCAGTCACAGAATCTTTAAAAATTGGCATTTGTAATTAATTATTGAAAACAAATACAAAAATATTATTTTTTTTATTCCAAGTAATTTGGCTCACCTTGATTTTTAAATTTTTTTTTTTCATATTAATTCCTAAAGGGAGTAGAAGGATTGAGTGGAGAACGAGGAGAGGTAAGTATTTGGTAATGACAAATTCAGTATTACAAAATTATTCCATTTTTTTTCTGCAAATTATGTGATCTATAAAGTGTGTGTTTACAGTCCTATTTCCGTACTCACATCTCTATAAGCAACAGAAGAAAAATGAATTGAGAAATATCAGAGAAGAGAGAGGTATTCATTAAAAAGTGGCATAGTGAAATATTTCATTAAAAGCAAGATTAAAAAAATAATTAAAGCCAAGTATATACTTTAAGAGAATTAAACAAACAAACAAAACAAGAGGATCTAGTTGAAGAAGCAAATAATTAAAGAGAAAAGATCTAGAGATTCTAAGTTCATTGAAAAATAAAAATATATTCATAAAAGAATACAGAATACTTGATCAAAATGATCCATATTGCTTAGCAGCAGCCAATATTAGCAGGGCAGGGTACAAAAATAAAGAACAGGATACACAAAGAAGATCCTTCTTGTATACCTTCACTCTTTTTGGCAGTCAACAAATGAGGGGAATTTAAGGTAGAGATCAATATAGGATCAATATATCCTCTTATTGAGCTCTCTTCCTTTTTTTTTGTTTTCTTTGCCAATAGCAAGGGTCAACAAACAAGGCCACGCATGGGATGTGGCTGAGTATTACAAGACCAAGATTTACTGCAGAAAATGTTCCCTCAGCAGTTTCATTTGCTTTTTGGCAAGCTCTGCAGGCGGTTGTGCTGATGCTTCCAGCGTTTTGTCCTGGTGTTTTTACACTGGCTTCTTGCCTGTAATGTTCTTCTACAATAGATACCATTTTCTCAATATTTCACTGGTTCTTAATGCTTTCTAGCCCCTTTAACATTTATCCCAAATAAATCAACTTGCAAGTCAGATGTCTTTTATGTAAACATAGTCCGTAGTTGTAAAAGTAATTAAAATTAAGTAACTTGTAGCTGCAAGAACACCATGATTTTCAGATCCCAACACATATAGCTTCTAATATAGCCACAGGCAGTTACATATGCTCCATATGTTTATCTCTGAGCCTTGCTGACCCTGTTAAATGAAAATTTGTAATTATGTAGTAGAAATGAGCAAGTGCAAATCTACATGGTGTAACTAAGAGTATCAATCGTCTGTGACTACAACATTCAAGTTGACAGGATCAAGAAAATAAAATACAATTACAACCTTGAAAAAGTCAGTTCTGAACTAGTGTGTAACTTTTGAAGTGGGAAGTGGGTATGGATTGCTGTTCAGTTCGTGCATGGCACCTTACTGGTGGACCATCTTTCCAGCAGTACTCACAGGCACTTGACTGACATCTGTCACATTTGGTCTCATTTCTCTGTTTTTTGTTTTGTTTTGTTTGGTTTTTTTTCTTTTTTTTTTAAGAGGAAAAACTGCCTGCCTTATTTTAGCGGGTAGCTCTCTGCATAAAACTGAGTAATCCAATACTGGATTTGAAGTTGCTACCCTGTAATCATTGTATCATTCACTGACAGCTCTGGGCGTTGTTACTAATTCAGACCAAGCCAGAAAGCTTTGAATTTTTCTGATTTAAAGAATTTTGATAAATGCTATATAGAAGGCTACGAAGTAATGAATACCATAATTTAAAATTCAGTAGAAATCTATAAAGACCGTATGCCTGAGTGCTTCTTAAACCTGCATTATTGTCTTGTGATATATAGTAATCCTGCTGCCTTGTTTCCATAATTCCATCCAAAATAGTTGGAAAGGGTGAAAGAAAGTTTTGAAGCAACTGATAACATTATGCAGAAGCTGTGCAAAAATGGAAGGAAAAAACTCACCAGGGAGCAAACATAGTATACTAGCTTTAATCTTGGACACGTAGCAAATTACATTGTACAGATATGTTTTTTTTTTGGCTGCAGCATAGGGAAAGAGTTCCACATGAACTATTGCAATTGGTAATTCCATACATAGAAGAACCATTGTTTTGATGAAGATATATCAAAACATTTTCTGTATTACTTCCACCATTTCCAGTGAAGCAAATGGACTACAGTTCTTACCAATAATATGGTGAATAAATGAAGTGAGAAAAAAACCAACAAAAACTCCCTAACTGAAATCAAACTATTTTTTTCTTTTATCTTATACACTACAGGCATAGGGTAGAAGTCTTGATTATTATAGTAAGTTTGCCAAGAACTTCAGTGATGCCAGAATTTCACTTCTAATTTTTCCAGTCTTCTAAGGATTTTAATGTACTGTAACAAATGACATAATTCTCATGAAAAAGTGAATAAAGCCTTTCCTTCCATATGTTAATAAGGAAGACTATTTTGTTTTATATTTATTAGTAAGTAAAATGGGTCCTTCAGGTTAAAAAGACAATAATGGTAATTTATTTCTAGTTATACTTGGTAAATAATTGAATCTGAGAAAGTTACTAAAGGATCTGAAAACTTCAGTACGTTTTAGTGAAATAGATCTTATCAGTATCAAGTTAATTTTCAGGGACAACTTATATTCATTTTATGAAGATTATCAATTAAGATTTTCCCGGAATATGTTTGCTTGGTGCTACCTAGCTTCCAAATAGTCTGTGAAGATACGATTGGCTTTTCACTGGTTTTCATTCCAGAAAGGTGAGAAAGGAGATCCAGGTGTTCGAGGCATCAATGGGCAAAAAGGAGAATCCGGTATCCAGGGTTTGGTTGGACCTCCTGGTCTCAGAGGTCAGCCAGGAGACACAGGACCCCCGGGACCACCTGGATCAGATGGAAAACCTGTATGTATAGGATCTCAAACTTGTCATTTTGGGTACCTTAAAAACCCCAAGCAAATGCATGCTCTCTGCTCTTTTAAACTGTTCTCTGTTCAATTCAGGCACGAGAATTTTCAGAAGAATTTATTCGACAGGTGTGTTCAGATGTACTGAGAAGTAAGTTTCAAAACCTTTTTACTGTTCTTTCCTTGTTTAAATTGCTAAAGAAATTTCCTGATAATTACAAAGATGCTTTCTTGAGAGTAAGATCAGTATTACTGATTTATCACTTGTTTTCCTGCAGGTGTGGAAACACATTTCCATACCATAGGGTGCATACTTCACTATCTTTTCTAAAGGCATCATATTGTCTAAGGAGAGGAAACTACTGTTGTGTTAGTGGCTAGGGGCAATATTTTTATATTGCATTGTTACAACACTCTAAGCAATTTTTTGTTTGAATTCTCCCAGCCCAGTTGCCTGCCATCCTCCAGAGTGGAAGGCTACAAAACTGTAACCACTGTCAGTCCCAAAGTGCTTCCCCAGGACTTCCAGGACCACCAGGTCCAAGAGGCCCTGAAGGCCCAAGAGGATTTCCTGGTTTACCTGGAAACGATGGCATTCCAGGGCTGACAGGCATCCCAGGTCGCCCCGGGGCTCGTGGGACAAGAGGTATTGTGTGCATGTGTCACGGTGCTGATGGCCGTTATGACTCTTTCCTGCTTCCAGTTTTGAATGGGATTAGTGCAGGGTGGAGTAAGGGAATAGCTGGGTTTGTATCACAAAGTGTAATTGATGACATGGTCTAATGTAAATGTTTCACCACTTACAAAGAACGCATGTCAGAAGAAGAGAAAATATAAGAATGCAACAAGATAGCTAGTGTTCAGTTCTACCATAGTCAAACCTTGTTTTGATCTTCTTAGAGAATTCTTAATCTCCTGTAAATGTTTTAAACTGCATTTCAATTAAACTTTTTTTAGATCAAAAATGCTTAGACATGGATTTTAGTCTGTTTCCATGTTTCTGGCTTCTTTTCTTCCAAACTTCTTTGTTTCTGCTATTTTAAAGAACAGTATTTATTCACTGTCTGTTTAATATCTGCTACCCTCTAGGCTGATTTTTGACATGCGACAACCTTTATACTCCCTCTGATTTCCTGGGTTTTTCTCCTTTCTTTCTTTTTATCTCATAAGGATTTTTACTCCTTTCTTTATGCTTTTCTTAAACATTCTAGTTTCTTTTTTAAGCAAGCTAAGGTTTATGCTTTCGGGTAACTCATCCATCCGAGTATTCCAACTGATTTCTGTGATGTATTTGCAGACTTTAAGTTAAGTATGCATATATAGTCTTGAACTAGACCAAGAGGCTGGGTGAATGAAGTCCATAATGGTAAATATCCCAGCAGCACCTGCGTTTCCTAAAGCATCAAAATGATCAGGAAAGCTGTATGAATTACAGATAACTAGTAATGTGCCAAGGGTAGGCAGGCAAATGTGCTGTTTTCCTCTGGAGCTGACACTAACAGTTCTATTCCATAAGAGTTGGAAAAATACATATTTGTTTCTATGAAGAAACTGAATTTATTGGTTGTACTAGTGTAAGAGAGCACATATTTCGCCTCTCTCAATATTTCTTTGGTGGAGATTTAATTCTGCTGTATGTTGTAGGAGATTGTCTGTATATTCTGTATTCCACAGGACTGTGGTAAATACCTTACCCTTCCTGCATATAACTTCTTAAAAACTTGGACAATGGAAAGGCAATGACAGCAAATTTCTTAATTTCTCATCATGTGTTCCCTCAACTCACAGTGGCCTCAACAGGTGCTCTATCAGCTCTTAATTCAGTAGAAATGGTGATAATTTAGAACCCAGTTACATTGTGCAGGTTACAAGGAAATGTTTATTTTACATCCCATTATTTGCTTTTGAACTATTACATTTTTATTCAATAAGAATTATCAAATACTGACTTCCTAATTCGTTGGATGAAAATATTCTTAGTGTATGAAGATATACATGTGTTTGTTAATTCACAGGACTACCAGGGAAAAATGGCGCAAAGGGCAATCAAGGAATTGGGGTTCCTGGGATTCAAGGCCCCCCAGGACCTCCAGGTGAGGGATGGTTCAGCTGGGCAGATTCAGTACATGCTATTAATTTCTAAAGGAATGTGGTTTAGAAAAAATGTTGATATAATTTGGAAAAATTTAGATAGTTTTTATACAACTTAATTATCATACATGGTTTATGGCTAATGCCTGTTTCTTGCATGCCTTTTAAATTGTCATATAGAACGCTATTTCATATAAGCCAGGTCTTGTAGAGATTGGTGGCCAAGACTGCTGTTTCGTGATAGATGGATCTTGAAGTCAGCTGTTATCTGAAAACTGAGTCCTGATATAATCATGTGACTTGTAAGCATTGCTTAGTGAAGGAAAATGTTCTTCCTAAAAGCAGTGTATGCATGCAAAATGCGAAGTTGAGCATTTGGAAAAGATATTAGGGCCTGATCCAAAGCCCGAGAAATGAATAGAAATAGGAGGACTCTGATTCATGCCTCGGTGGTTCCAGATTATATGATAAAGTATAACAGTGTACTAAAGTAGATCTTTTTTTTTGTATTTCCTTTTAAAAGGATTTTTATTTAAGGTGTTTTCCACATGCTTTAAAAAAAATATCTTAATAAGGTGTCATTGTTTATATAAACACATAAGCAGTTTGTGACAAGAAACGCCTTTTTCAGAAAAAGAAGTTTTCTCATTCTGCATACTTCATCAAAGAGCAGGGGGCTTGTAGGTCCATACTTGCTCTTATTTTCATTTTAGTAAAAGTACTCTGTAATGTATTCTTTTATTTCATGTGTGTTGTTAAGGTCCTGAAGGTCCTCCGGGTATGAGTAAGGAAGGACGTCCCGGAGAGCGTGGGCAGCCCGGTAAAGATGGAGATCGTGGCAGTCCGGGAATGCCAGGACCGGTTGGACCCCCTGGAATTTGTGATCCATCACTATGTTTTAGTGTAATTGTGGGGAGAGATCCATTTAGAAAGGGACCAAATTATTAATTTGTGAGGCAATATTTTAGAGGGATAGGTATGGTGCTTGTCTTTTATGGTCTTTCAAGTCTCAGGAAGGTGACCAGCAATAATCCCATAAGTAGGAAGAAAAGTACCTCTGACATTATAAACATATAAGGATCCCAAATGTTACACATTCCTTTAGAAAAGAAACTCTCACAACGTTTTTATAACTTGCATCAATTGAATCTCAAGTGTTTTTAAAGAGAGCATCAGTTTTAATAGGAATAAAATTAACTGTAATATTTGATATTTAGTATTTAAGTGTCCTATCATACTTCTGTTATCACTGAAATCCTTTGCAGAATTGCTGGAGATACCACTGGGAGCAGGATTAGGCCTTAAATAGTATTGGTCAGGTATAAATTACTGTGAAATTTTTCACATGCAGCCGACATACAGTATTTGATTTTGAAAGAATGTGGCTGGCTTTGACTTCATATGTGTGTGAATCTCATTGGCTTGTGTACATTTCATATGTCATAGCTCCAAGTGTTCTGTGAGTGAAAGCATATATCAGATTTTTATAAATGAAGAGAAATATCTGGATTTATTATGGAAGTAATATCATCTGTTTTGCCTTGCAACTCTTTGCTTAAAATCAAGGTGAAAAGCAAGGGTAGAACTACTGGTTCAAGAAGGGCCAAGGTTTTATTGGAGATGGTACTGTCAGCTACAAAATGTCAAAAGGTTCTATGTGGGTGATTCATTCTATATGAAAATAGCATTAAAAATAATAATAAAAAAAGAACAAAAAACCAGGTATAGCTGGCTTGTAGCTATGATTTGACCAAAATAAAAATTAAAAAATATTTGCACAACCCCAATGTAACAGTTCTGCGTAAGTATGTATTAAGTTATATACCCTTTGCTGTTTCTCCCCAAGGACTGCAGTTGCCAAATTGAAGAATCAGGTTTACAAGGAGAAAGGTCTAACTGCTGGCTGACTAGCTGCAATGTTTGTTACGCTGTTTCCTTTTTCATTTTAAGCAAGTTATGTGTAACTTTCATGTGTATGCTTTGCTAATGAGGTGTATTGCTTGCTTTTACAGAGTCACAGTTCCCACGAGAATTTAAAATCTGTTTCTTAAATTAAGGCAGAGGAGTCTTGTATTGAACTTAATCGATGCTTTATAAGTGGCTTTTTCTAATGTGTTGTTTTTCTGGTGTCCTACTATCAAAGATTGTTAATATGCTTGACATTCAAGGTAAAATAAAATTTTGTAAAGAACTGGTGGTAGTTTGATGAGCGATTGCAAGAATCACCTGTGTCCTGTGTCAACGAGTGATGCCTGTGATAATACATGGAAGAATCGTTCCACCTTGCAACTGTGCCTTTTTCCCCAGCGTCCTTCCATTTCCTCTGGAGAAAGCACCGTCCCTGGGAGCAGCACCTTTCTGCTGGGCTCCCACCACCTGCGGGGCAAGAAATGCCAGAGTGGCCAGCTGCCCATGCAGAGCTCTGGCCTGCAGAAGGGTGCTTGCAGTGAGTGTCTTAGCCAAACCACAACCGTGGTTATAGCAGAATGCAATCATTAGCATCTCATAAAACCTAGTCTAAAACTCTCTCCAGGCTGTCCACATCTTTCTTGTGTCACGGGAACCAAAATTGAACACAGCCCTCACTAGCTCCTTTATCTTCCATGGAAGCTTCCCATGCAATCCCTCTCAATTTTGCTCTGAGTGAGCTGAAGTTTGCTCTTCTAAAATCTAAAACTTTTGTCCTAGTACTAGCCTTCAGCATGCTCAGCAGGATCCCAGACTGCACAATATTGTGATCACTGCAGCCAAGGCTATCGCTAACTGAGATATTACAAAGCAGCTTTTCTTGGTTTGTGAGTAGCAAGTCCAGCAGTGTCTCATTCCTGGTTGGCACATCTGACATTTGTATGAGGAAGCAGTCCCCTACGCATTCCAGGAACTTGATGGATGACATGAGAGCTGATGCATTGTTCTTCCAACAAATGTGGAAGAACATGTACCTACCAGGATAGGTGGAATCACCCATAAGAACCAGGTTCTGTTAATCTGAAGCTGGCTTAAGTGACCCACGTAATCATAGAACAGTTCGGGTTGGAAGGGACCTTGAAGATCTTCGAGTTCCAACCCCCCTGCCATTGGCAGGGACACCTCTCACTAGGCCAGGTTGCTCAAAGACTCATCCAGCCTGGCCTTAAACACCTCCAGGGATGGGGCATCCACAACTTCCCCAAGCAACTGGTTCCAGTGTCTTACCACCCTCACAGTAAAGAATTTCTTCCTAATATGTCATCTAAATCTCCCCTCTTCCAATTTAAAACCATTACCCGTCATCCTATCAGTCCCTGATAAAGAGTCCCTCCCCATCTCTCCTGTAGGTCCCCTTTAGGTAATGGAAGGCTGCTATGAGGTCTCCCCGGAGTCTCCTCTTCTCCAGGCTGAACAACCCCAACTCTCTCAGCCTGTCTTCATAGGAGAGGTGCTCCATCCCTCTGATCATCTTCGTGGCCCTCTGCTGGACCAGTTCCAACGGTTCCCTGTCCTTCTTGTGTTGAGGACTCCAAAGCTGGACACAGTGCTCCAGGTGGAGTCTCACCAGAGTGGAGTAGAGGGGCAGAATCACCTCCCTCAACCTGCATTCAAGGTTCTCCTTAACATAGAGCGTGACTCCTCTTCCTCTTCTTCCCTGCCTGTTTCTACAAAACAGCCTATAGCCATCCATCATGATCCTATAATATAAGAGACTATATATACATTGTGATCCTATATATAAGAGACTATAATATTTTTCTGTAGGAGGAAAGCATAGATGATAAATCAAAATCCTATAATATAGGATCCTATAATATAAGAGCCTATATATATGAGACTATATATACATCATGATCCTATATATAAGAGGCTATAATATTTTTCTGTAGGAGGAAAGCATAGATGATAAATCAAAATACATCTTATTAATCCAGATTCAGCAGAGACAGTAAACCATTTCAAGAACTACTGCCTTCTGGGATGCTGTTGAAGTGTTTAAAACTTGAATTAATATAAAAAATATTTGTGGGTTATTTTCTTCTGTTGATAAGCAAGGTTTCTCATAGGGAGCATGATGTATGTATCCTGGCGAATCTAAGTCCATTTTTACAATGGGGAAGTCATTACTATGTGATTCCTGAGATTTTCTTTACAAGCATCTTCCCCCTCCCAGTATTCACTATATCTGCATGAAGTGCTTTTTGGTAACAAAGAAATATTCTGGTGACATTCCAGTATATTGTATTATTCTGTGTTATTCTTTCCTTTCTTGGCAAAAGATGCAAGCACTAGAAGATGTTTTTCCAGAAGCAGTGTCTGGCCACTAGCTCTCCAGAAGGTGTATTGGCAGGTTGGAGGCTCCTTGGTTGTCTGCCATAGGCTTAACGAACTATTTAAGTATCTGTGTTGATTTTCTGACACTTTTTGACAAGTTTCCTATTGTCACTCATAAAAGTACATAGGATTCTTCCACTTAAGGAAAAGGTAAGTGAGAATTCATCAGAAGATTTAGCCATGTGCCTGTTACGTCATCATCTGTTCATATTGCCTGCAAAAAGTATCTTTCTCATGTTGGAACTTCGTAAACTCTAGAGAGTGTTCCATTTGTTGTTTTCAGTTTTTCCTTTTTCAAAGCATAAAAAAAATTCACGATATCTCTCTGACACATTGAATGATATTAAATTAAATGATGATATTATGATTATATAAATGATATTATTAAATATCATGCATAAAAGGTGATAATGCCTAGAAACTGTTTCAAATAACTTTCTTCGTTGAAAAATATAATGCTACCTGAGAGACGAAGGAAAAAAAAAAAAAAGCTCTCTTCTGATGGGGGCATGATTCTTCAAGGTATATGAAGCGCTTAGTGACGTGGGAGTGAATGCTACCTTTAATGTAGACAAGACAGAGCCAGAAGCAAGAACTGGCTTAAGCAGTACAGTAGCCTGGATAGCAAATGTAGGAGAAGGAGAAGGAAAAGGTCATTCACTTCATTCCTCCATTCTGATATAATATGCTTTGAATGAATTGTGCTTCTCCTTGTCCTCCTCAAAAAAAAAAATAATAATTATGATTATACACTGTGGGTGTAACACCCCCCTTGATATGAAGTGACAGATCTCCCAGAGGTGAAAGCTCAAAACAAATGTGTCAGTGCTGAGCACCAGGAATCTCTGGAAGCAGGGACTAAAGCTCTGGATGAGAATTCAAGAGATCATAACAACTGTCCCACCCTGATATTATCTAACTCCTGCTCTGGAAATTGGCAAGCAAATGCTAGCACTTAACAGTGTTTGTGTTATGAAAGTTTAAAGAGTTGTGGGTTTTTTTTTTTTATATACACAGTACATCCTTTTACAATGCTTCTTAGGAAAAAAAAAAAAAAAAGCCCAAACGTAGAACTAAGGAAAAAGAATCTGGCTTTGTGTGTTGTGGTCACATAAATCTTGTACTGAATATCCAAAGCCATCTGTGCTGGGGAGCTGGGTTAGTTTGCCTTCATGAGGAGGGGGCTGAACTGGCATTCATAAAATCCCCCATACTTTCTTTTTTGCTCCTGCACTAGAGCTTCTGTTACACCCAGGAATCCAGCAGCTTTTTCAAGGGCAGTTCCTTCTCATTAAAGCTACCAGAAACACAGAGTTCAGTACTCATTTACAGTATTCACTGTAAACAGTGAATCCCTGCTGAATTATGACTCCAACATTTTGTGCACGCTAGTGTTTGTTGGAGGTGCCTGCTTCGTACCAACAGGCATATGTACCTCTGAGCTGATACGTAGGCAGCTACTGGTGGTACTGGGGGTACCCAAAAAGTACCAACCGGCAAAAGCAATTAGCTATTAAAAATTACTATCAATGCTCCTTTAACAGGCAGATGTAGTCAATAATAAGTAGGAAAACTCACTTATTTGGTGGATAAACTGAGGCAGGGTCTGCCATCAGAAGGTAAGTTTTATAAAGCTTGACATAGAAGTTGGTTAATATCATATTGCCTCACAATTGCGTCGTTGCCATGAGGATGCCATTCCATTATGTGCATGCTGGCACAAGCTTGAGAAATCTTGGAATAATACTTTCAGAGTAACTCACTAGTGAATCCTTATGCTAAGCTTTACTGGTTGAGAAGTTGATAGCATAGCCCTGACCACTGTGACATCATTTATTAAAAGCTGGATGAAGAGTGAGCAAGCCAATATTTAATGTGTACTTGATGATCAGCTGACGAGAAGTAACTTGGAGCTATGCTGGATAAGGGAGTGTAATAACATCTGTGAACGTTCTGATGACTCCTAGAGGGGAGACTCAAGCTCCTGTGTGTCACGAGCTGGAGCCCTTACTGATCCTGCTCAGGCTGAGCATCATGAGAGATTAATTCCCAGCAGGCTGAGGGGTGTTGCTGCTGAACTGAGGAAGGATATGGACTTGTTGGAATGGGTCCAGCGGAGGGCCACGAAGATGATCAGAGGGATGGAGCACCTCCCCTATGAAGACAGGCTGAGAGAGCTGGGGTTGTTCAGCCTGGAGAAGAGAAGGCTCCGGGGAGACCTCACAGCAGCCTTCCAATATCCGGAGGGAGCCTACAGGAGAGCCGGAGAGGGACTCTTTGTCAGGGAGTGTAGTGACAGGACAAGGGGTAATGGTTTTAAATTGGAAGAGGGGAGATTTAGATGACATATTAGGAAGAAATTCTTTACTGTGAGGGTGGTGAGGCACTGGAACAGGTTGCCCAGGGAAGTTGTGGATTCCACATCCCTGGAGGTGTTTAAGGCCAGGCTGGATGAGTCTTTGAGCAATCTGCTGTAGTGGAGGTGTCCCTCCCATGGCAGGGGGGTTGGAACTCGATGATCTTTAAGGTCCCTTCCAACTCTAACCGTTCTATGATTCTATGATTCTATAAGTTCCCAGCTATAAATGGAGAAAGCAGTAAATTGGAAAATGGGTGTCAGAACTAAGCATTTTGGGATGTTGAAAGCTTTTACCAATGAAGAATGGCTCTGGGACAAGACTACACGCAGAGAATTTTGCTGCATGTTTGTCTATGACAGGTTTGCCTTCAACAAGTGTTCTCTTTGTGGAAGAGTTAGTTTTCACCTGAGTTGTTAGCAAACTAGTTGATGTTCTAGACCAATTGAAAAAATAGGTACCAGCTAATAAATAGTGGGTATCTTTCTGTCTGGGGACTTTGTATGAGTATTATATATATATATATGTAGCTGGAACAGTATAGACTGTTTATCTGTGGGAGTGCTGTGCAGCCATCTGGCCGGGAACAAAATACCTGGTGTAGACACATATGTCCTGCTGACCAGAGTCAACTGGAGAAAAAATAACTGAAGCCTTTTTGTCTCCTCTCCGCGTTCCATGTGTCATAGGAATATGATTAGAAAAGAAGCATTGATGTGATAAAAGAGAAGAGGACTGCTACCTAGGTCGTATCTTCCAGAGACTAACTCTTAGCTTTTACACAGAGTAGAAGGCAGTAGGGACAATGTTAAAATGAAAGAGGCAAATTCCAGTGAAACTGTAAATTTTATGCAGTTAATACTGTTACAGTGTAAAGTTTAAGAAAATGGAGATACAGTTTGCATTTTGGGTTGGGATTTTTTTTTTTTTGCTTTTTACAACTTAAAGGCCAGATGGTATCTGTGTGGTGATCTCCTGCAAAGTGTAATCCATAGACGTTTCATGATTTTTATTGGCTTTCTCTCTCTTTCTGCTGTCCTCCCCCAGGTAACACCCATGGCCTATCTACTTTGGCACCCATGTGTAACTTGTACATTCACAGGGTCCCTACAATGTCTTCTATAATTTCTTTCATGTGATAGATACTTTATTTAGAATCATAGCATCATTTGTTCTGTTTCATTTGGTTTTTTTTCTCTATCTGCAAATTACTTTTTTTAAGTGACTTTAATTTTCTTTTGTTTAACATGAATTTAATATTTTTTTTTTTAATTTTAAATTACATTTTTGCTTTCTTTAAGTTGTGTCACACTGTACTGTTTGTGTGTGTCTTTATCTACGTCTTCTTTCTACTTCAGTCTCTCCTGCTGTGCTCGCAATTGTCCTGTAAATAGGTGATGCAAAAGCCAAGTGTTTCCTTGGGTCTTGAGGTATAAAGTGCGTTACTGAAAGACACACAGGCTGTAGCCTGGCAGTTGGGAGCTGTGTGCATATACCATTACCGCGACGTGATCGTTCTCCCTGTGACTCATCCTGTTTCTGAGTTGTGTGTGTGGGAGAGGACTGCTTGGCGGATGTGGCAGATGCTGAACAGATCTGCTGGCAGAAGGACTCACATACCCAATGTCGTAGGGGCTCTTTAGCTGTGGGGTGGGAAGGAACACTGAGATAGAGACAGGGGAAATCTTCACCTTCCTGGGAGCACTTTCTGAGAGTAACTATTTTTATTACCAGATTCTTCCAGCTCTGAAATAAACTTGCCTGTTTGAACTCGGTTTCCTACATTGTCTGTGCAGCAAATACAGCTCAAAACCCATACTGTGTATGTATCCCTTCCTTTACTGCTTAAAAATTGAGGCCGTTTCTTTTATTAGACAAGTTAGACTTGGCTAGAGGTATAACTAGGTGCAATTTGATGGATTGCAATATGTAAGACATCCAAATCTCTTTACACCTTCAAATCTGAAGAGTTTGACTTGCCTACCTAGTATAACAAAACAGACCAGGCAAAGGGCTGGAGCTGCCCTGTATAAATACGGTGGGGTAAGCAGCAGGGAGGAAAAAAAAGAAATACTTCCATCAAAGGACAATGTTACTGTACAAGCAGATGGGTGTAATCTGACCACAGGTGAACTGCAAGGGAAAGCAAGTGGAGAGTGACAGTAGCTTTGCCTCTGTTAGGCAGAAGCACCTGCGGCAGCTACCACAACCACCCGAAAGGAGGTTGTAGAGAGGCAGGGGTCAGTCCTTTCTCCCAAGTCACAGGCGACAGGACTAGAGGAAACGGCCTCAAGTTGCACCAGAGGAGGTTCAGGTTGGATATTAGGAAGAATTTTTACACTGAAAGGGTTATCAAGCGTTGGAATGGGCTGCCGAGGGAAGTGGTTGAGGCACCATCCCTGGAGATGTTCAAAAGACGGGTTGGCATGATGCTGGGGGACATGGTTTAGTGATGTTTTTTTTGTCAGACTTAGGTTGATGGTTGGACTAGATGATCTTGAAGGTCCCTTCCAACCTAGATGATTCTATGATTCTATGTATAACTTGTCATAAACACTGCCTATGGATCCACGAATGCCTGGAACAAACCCCGGAGTGTATGTCATGCTCCTCCTAATTCCTTGTAGCTCTTTGAGTAAGTCCTGTGGTTGTGCATACAAATACTTCTACTGGTTTTCTCCAGAACTTGAAAATTTTGTTTCATAGCTATAGAATTTCTTCTGATAATATTTATTAACTGAGCTGTACCGAAGTAAATTCCTGAGCAGAGGTAGGCAAATATTTTTGAATGAAAGGTTTTTCTTTGTTTGTTCAAGTAAGATCTCTTGTCAAAACGGAAACTGAATGGGAAGGTCTTCACCAGTTGAATGAAGAATGGCATCGTTAGACTGTGTGTGTGTGTGAGAGAGAGAGAAAGAGTGAGCCTGCAACTCCCCGCTATGTGGGAAATGAGTTCCCGTGTAGGTTGTTGAAATTGCTGATGATTTTCAGTTGGTGCAAGGTCTTCTCTGCTTCTCCATGCCAGTTCCTCTAATTTCTGGAGTACTGATGAGGCTGTGGTAAGCAAAGGCTGGTGCTTTCAATTTGTAAACTCTTAATTTCAACCTGAAAATGAAACAATTTATTTTTGAAATATTACATCTCTGTGAAATTAAAAACATTTCCCACACAATTCTATATTTAAGTTCTACTGCTTTTAAACAAATCTTTGGGAATGTAGACCTAAAATGCTATCATTTCTGGTAATGCAAATGCCTTTCACATAATGTGGATTATCTGAGAGACAGTGGGGTGGTTGTTTTTCTCATCCTCAGATTAAAAAAATCACTATATCAAGCTACTCAAAAAGAGAGGTTCTTACCGTGAGAATGATAGATAACCTGAGTGGAGATCCCAGATTCGAGAACTCTATGGGTCAAGCTCAGTAGTTAATTCTAATGCTGAAATACCTGGGAAGGAGAAAACTTTCATTATGTCTGGAGAGTTCTCTGTTTTACATCAATGAAGATGTATACATTTACTCCTTGCAAGATTATGCCATGTGTGCACTAATGGTATTACGTACCACTGACTTCAAGGAAGTCAAGCAGGAAAATCTTAACATTGGTTCCAAACTCCTCAAAACTGAGAAGAACCTTTTCTCAGCATTATAGCAATTTCTCATACTCCATCTGTTGTGCCCGTATGCCAAGTAAAGAAATACTGTGTTTGGAAGAACTGTAATTTCAATCTCCAGTAAAAATATTTGGATTCTGCAGAACTTTATATGTACATAACAAAATGTTCCTCTGTCTAAATGCTTAAAACAAATGTTTAAACAAATTGTCATCTGTTAAAGTGCCCTGAGAGCCCTGGGCACTGGGTGTTGACAAATGGAAATTCATTTTTATAGCACATTTACTAATGGGAAGTAGCATACTAATGGGAATTCTTTTATGGTTATGGGAGGTGTTCCAGCATATCCCTGGTGGTCAGCAATCTTTTTTGATGCTGGATCATCAAAAGACACATGCTTGTGAACTTTGGCGTGTTGATTTCAGACAACTTCGTCTGCTTGTTTTCCTTGTACATATAATAGCAAGGGGAGATTTTTCTTCATTTGCCCCCTGCCTCAGTTCTTCAGGGTCTTTCTGGAGTCAGTTCTTGCCTTAAGACTGCGAGGGAAATTCCAAGTTAAATGAAGGATTTCTCTACTTTCACTTCTTCATTACAAGTGGGGTCAGTTGACCATTCTATATTTCTATGATCTCTCTTCTCTGTCAGTCTTAACTTCCGTTTTGCAATTCTTGTGTATATGGAGTGCACCCGCCTGGCCTCCAGGAGGTCTTTCACATCCATTTAGATTCAGAAAGCCATATAGTCCACGACCCACCTGAGACTCAATTCACTTGCGTGCATACAATGTCTATATGTACATGTTAAATGGTTGGCTTGCAGATACCTGAATCTTGGCCAGCGTGCAGCTTGTGTGAGAGGCTGGAACAAGGTCTTCTGTCATTGAGCTATCACATATGTGAGCCCTCAGAAATTACTTCCTTTCCTTATTTTCATCATTGCTCATCCATCAGATCACAAATGTACATGCAAGTGGATGAGTAAACTCCTCGGGGTTATTAGACCTAGAAGTACTCACAGGCTTCAAACTAGACATGTGTAAGGGCTTTACTTATTTGTGGCCTTCTAAATAGTGGAAAACATATTGCCAAGAGCTGTACATAGGAAGCAGTGTTTAATAACAGCTTTGTCGAACTTACAAACTTCTGTGCAGGAATAGAATTATCATGTGGTCTTCACTAACAAATTATATTCTAACCATGTGTAGGCCTTTCTTTATGTGAAACTTTAATTACAGATATAGCTGAGACATCACATTTTGCATGGAAAGATATTTTTCTTTCAAAATATCAGTTTAGGTAGTGCAGCTGTGTCCTGGGTCCTTTTCTAAAGGAGAAAAAAAAACCAACAAATGAAAAACCAAAACCTAAACCCCTGAACTTCTGGTCAATATAGATATTACTTAGATCAGTAACAGAAAAATAAATAATTCTGAAACTGAAAGAAACATTTCCAAATTCTTTCAGCTTTCACAGGGGTAATAATACTGACCTAGAACATGACAAGCTGATCTCATATACTCTCATGTTAACTGTTAATGTAAACTTTTACTGTTCTCCTCTCCTCTCCTCTCCTCTCCTCTCCTTTCCTCTCCTCTCCTGTAAGGAAAGGGTAAATTCCAGGTCTGAAGGGATACTTGCCTTTCTAGATGAAGCCATCATGCTGGTTTTCTAACTGATTTTTCTTCATATTAGGGGAGGATACAAATCAATAAGAATTAATCTTTTCATGCTATGAGTTAATGTATAAGCCTCAGTCCCTAATTAATGAATCAGATGCTATAACTAAAAGAAAGCAGGGATTGGCTTTAGTTTGGAAGAGAGAGTTCTTCCAGACTGACTGAAGACAAGGCTTGAAATTCCCCTCATTATGACAGTGTGCGCTCAGGAGATGAACTTGTCCAAGAATTGAAAATTCTCTGGGCTCACTTACCACCCCACTCTGAAAGTGCGTGTAATGGCTCGGGGAGCTGACGTGAGGGGACTTAAGGGGTGGGAAGGAATTGAGCCAGACCCAGTACAGTCAGTGGCCTCTAGAGATGGCTTCAGAGGGTCCAGGCGGAAGGTTCTGCAGAGGACAACCTAGCCCAGGAATCCTGCTTGGCTGAGAAATAAGCCATGTGCCGAGTTTCTCTGCTTTGCTGGTATCAGAGGGCTCCTGGCACGTTCTCTGCTGCTACTGCCCTGCATCCTGGAGCCTGCCAAGTCCTACCTACCTTCATACCCCCTCCCAGACAACCAGAATTGGAACTGACAGCACATGCAGTCAAGGGGGTGAGTTCCTATCCCCCCTCCTGGGGCAGAGTGGGGAGCTCTGAGAACATGGTACCTCCCCAGGGGCATCTGAGATGTTTGGAGGTAGCCAGGCCAGGCACAGACCCCACCACAGGGCCAGCAAGGCTGTTTTGTGTCAAAACCTTTTTCTTGGTATGCTTATGCATGGACGGTGGAGTTAGGGCGTGAATTCAGGCACCACATCAGCTTCACAGCTGCTTTTAAGCAGCAGTGTCGCTGCTGTCAAAGTGTTTGGGTAACTTCAAAGGAGAAGGTGGGGCAGTGCTGAGACCGGGCTGCCCTCTGCGACAGGCAGTGGCTGGCTGCGGAAGGGGAATCTCAAAATCATGGGTTTTGATTGAAACATTCAATTAGTTGTTTTGTGGGTTTGGCCAGTCCTGGTCCTGGGCCCAAATGAGCTGCATTACTACAACATAAAAGACAAAAACCTCCACCCTGAGCTTCATAATTGTCATCCTATAAAATTCCTCCTACAATTCCATCCTGAAGGACTATTAAATTGTTATGTTTCCTTTGGTTCACAACCTGGTATGTTTTTTCATTCCTGAAAAATCAAACAAAGCTTTCAGAGAAAAAGAGATACAAAAGAAAAGGCGGGGTGGGGGAAAAAGCCAACAAGGCAGAAAAAGCCATTACAATCAAACAAATAAAGTGCATATGTGTATACAAATGGGAGATATTAAGAAAGGCAGTCAGAAGGCCCAAAGCCTTATTCTTTGCTTCAGCCAAAACTTTTGTTAAATAGCATAGCACAAAGAACTAGCTGAGAAATTACATAGATAAATACTTAATTATTACTTATAATTTAATTATGAGACAGAATCTACATGAAATGAGAAACAGTTGGGTTTAGTAGTTGGAGGGGATTGCTATTTTCTTCTCCCTTTCTTTCTTTTTTTTGGCAAAATGAGAAATGTATGACAATGAAACACATCATTTCTGTGATGGAAACTGTGAAGTGTGTTTTATTTGTGTCCGATTTCTCACTCAGCTGTTTCATTCCTTCATGTAGCTTCTAAATTTTCTCCAAATTGGATACGGATTCCTACTGAACTTATCTTTTCTAAAATCCGTGAGTTAAACTGCTCAACTTTTCCATACTCTTCGTGATTTTGTAGGTCACTAACACATCCTTCCATAAATATATCTTTTTCAGGTCCTAATCTACTTAATGGTATTTTGTACAGCAGTCTTTCCTTATCATCCTCATTGCATCCTTCCCTGAGCTTTTCCTAGTGGTACGATATCCTGAAAGGCATGATGTCATGGCATGATGCAGTGTTTTACGTTTTCTGTATTATGTTTACTGTTTTCTGATGTGTTTTCTTCTTTTACTTTAGTAATTCCAAATCACATTTGACTTTTGGCTGTGGCTGAGCTTTGAATTAATGTTTTCACATTATATATTCAAAATAACTCTGAGGTCTTTGAGAAATAACAAGAAATTCAGACACACTTTTCTGTATCTGTGCTTAGGAATTTTTCTTTTCCCCTACATACATAGTTTTTCATGTACTGGATATGGCTTTAATCTTCAGGCAGTTTAACTGCCTGGTTGCTCTTTCTAGTGAAAACTTTTTATTGCTCTATTCAGCCAGTTTTAGATTTGATGATCCTGAGTACATCTGTGTCATCTGTGAACTTGGCAACGTTTGTGAACTCATTATTTATTCCATTTTCCACCTAACTCCTGAAAATGTGGAGCAGCAAAAAAGACCTGAGAGCAGATTCTTCCCATGTCCGTGTATTCACTTATTTCTGCCTAGCTTTCTGTCTTTTAACCAGTTACTAATCTTCTAGAACACTTCTTCTCTTAGTGCATGATAGTTCCTTTTCTTCAGCTTAGCAAGAGATTTTTCTTAGGAGCTTTGAAAAATCATACTGCATTCCAATGATCAACATTATCTGCATTCTTATTAATGATTTTTGGTTGTCTTGCGCTGGTTTTACCTTTACAATTTTAATATTTTTCCCTCTGGTTGGATGTTGATTTAGTTATTTAAACTGTTTTCTTACTTTAAATATTTTTATTTTCTCCTTTTATCTATACTTATTTTTTTCTTTCTTTTGCTAAGATCCTAACTTGCTGTTTAAAATGTCTCCATCATGCCTGCAAACCGTTTTAGCCTTTTTTTCCTAATGAATTTAATTGTTCTCCTCAATAAAGCCAAAGTAGAAAGAGATCTGGGGCAAGGGGAGAGGGATTTTTCCATTCTACAAGGATGCTGAATATACACTGTGCTTGTGTACATTTTTCTGTAGCTGCATTTTGATTTTTGACCTATTAATTACTCAAGAAACTCCATAGTTACTTTTAAATGGATTTTCTGCCTAGATTCTGGCAGTCGTATAGTCATATCTTGTTTTGCTTGAAATTACAAATTTTTTCTATTTCCTTCCCAAAACATGCTTTAAATTATAGAAACTTGTTGAAAGCATGAAAATAGTAAACAAGGTTTTCTCCATGGAGTGCTTTGAGACTTCTGTGTTACACAGTCCACATGTACTATAAAGTATTAATGTTATCATCCAAGTCAAATGCGTTGTGTCTCACAGAACATCTTTAAACAATAAACCCTTCACATTTCTTCTGTATTTCAATGTGCAGCATAAAATACCTTAAATTATATATTTAAGGCATGTAAATTTTATCTCTAAATGTAAGAAGTTTTCGCTGTGCTTTGAAGGTATGCCTAATAACATTCTGATGCAGAGGAAAAAAGGAAAAGTGCAAGAAATATAAAATATTCTTCAGTGACTGGAAAATTGAAGAAATTCCACTGAAAACAGGGACAGGCATACTTCTATGCTCTTAAAAAAGGCATAAATGTGAGGCATAAGTATGCAGGTGTAAAATGAGAAATGTAAAGATTCAAATAGACTTAAAATTACCTAGAGACGACAAAGAAAACCTAGGTTAATAGAAAGTTTGGGTAAAACTACATGTTTTATTACAATTCTTATTATGATTAATGTTAATAAGAATATAGGTCACAAAAGGAAAAAGTTCAATGAGTGAATATTTAGATAAATTAGTCATAAATTATATAATACTATAGAGTTTACTCAGAAAACAAGATGAAGCAATTTCTGAATGACTGTGCTCTTCTTGGGTAACGTATCGAGGGCTAGGGAATCCTTGAGAACTGACAAAGGCAAAGAAATTACATGTAAAATACAAGGAAAAGTAGTTTTGAGTGGGGCCAGTTTTGATGAGAAAACTGTAAATTGATAAAAATGCAAATCATTGCTTATCAGTAAAACATCTTCTCAAGCAATTTTAATATCCTGTTTAATAGAACAAGTAGTTTAATGGACAAAGGGAAATAGCATTTATGATACAACTTGGCTTATGTAGGCTTTTGATCTGCTACACATGGGACTGTCATGAACAAATTAGGAAGTACTGTTGACTGAGCTAGATAGAAAACTGTACGGAGACCTGTAGTCAAAAAAGTGTTTCTGGTGGCTGGCTTTTAAGGTGGTGTATCAGTGAGGTGAAACCAGCCTCCCTCGGGGATAGTGCCCTTCTAAATTTTCATGTGTGACCTGTACTTGGCACTGGAGAAAAACAAAGTGTTTGCAGAAGTCAGCCAACTGGCAGCAGCTGTAGAAAACGTGACTGCAATTCCAAATGGCATTGCTAAATTGCAGGAATAGTCTGAACTCAGTACTATGAGTGATGACTTGGTAACTTCATAGTCACCTTAACAAGAATTGTTTTCTAGCTTCTCATCCTTGACTCGCTTCTGCCTGCTTTAGGAATCCAATATAAGAGAACAGTCATTCTTTTTTGTATCCAAAAATTGCTTATTATACTTTGTTTCTCCTCCATGTGAAATTCATCTGACCATATCCCGACATAAACATTGGAGATATTTGTATCTGAACTTGTAATCCATACTCAGGAGAGAGAAATAGGCTGTGATTTTTTTTTCTCATTTTAAAGTAAAGGTCCAAATTAGGCTAGATTAAATCCTTTCTAAAAGTGCCTGTTTTCATTTACTGAGTACTGAGGATTACTATGTTGGGAGTAGCATCTACGTTGGAGGTATATTAAAAACGGGCAAGATGAATCCTTCTCTCTGGCTGAATCTGTACTAGAAAGTGAAGCACTGCCAGTGAATGTTTTTATGTTAGTGAATTGCTGGAAAACTCCCTGGAACGATGACTGATGTTCTCCCGAGTTATTGCCAGGTACAGTTCAGAGGTGAAAACACTCCAGAGACCTCACTAAGCCGTGCACTTGTAGGCACCACGTTTTAGAGACCAAGAGAGTCCACCAGATTAGACATAGCCAACTCCATACCAGTTGACCTTGCTGTCTGGGGAAGTCACTAACTCATTTGCCTGGGAAAGTTAATAAATCATTCATTTACTAGTACAGAAGTGTTAATTATCCCTTTCTATTTTCTGGCACCCCAATAAGTACCAGCTCTTGTGCTTTGCATATTTACACTGATTCCTCCCCACAAAAGCTTTTGTCAACTTGTTACTCTTTGAGGTGTCTGTGGACAACCACTGTTGTCCTTACCAGGAGTGTGGTCGCTATTTCCCTCTACCCTAAATCCTGCATGAATATATACAGCCATGATTTCCAGGTAACACCTAAATCATCTTACTACTGAGTTTCAGTTCTGGACAAGCAACATCTTTGTGAAAGCTGTATCCAATAAAGCTCTGCTATTCTAATCAGGTCATAATTCTGATGATATGAAGGCTTCCGGATTTTGCTAGCACTCTTTGCTTTGTAAGGCATTCAGCAACTTGACAAGTGACTTTTCTTCTTCATTTCTTTTTTTTTTTTTTTTTTCTGGTTCTCATGCCACCTTAATCAATAAATCCTCAATGACTGAAATTTTTTCAAGAGTTTCAGATAACTGTATACAAAAAGTTTCTTTCTTTTTGTGTGTCACACCATCTCTACTCAGCAGTATTTTTGCAGCATAGAGGAGGAAGCCAAAGTACTACCAGAATAGACATGTACATAAACAGGGTATGCTTCCTCTTCCCTCTACTAACTGCTTTTATTTTCTCCTCCTATCCCTGAAAGCATGTGTATACATCATATTATCCGAAAGAGGTCATTGTCTAGCTTTTTCATACATATAAAAGAGTTGAGGGGGATATAATCTGAGCCTCTCACTCCAGTAATTTCTGATCTGCCCAGTTTTAGTCCCAGAGGAGTCATCGGTGCATATGTGGGTTAGTAATGTGGTGGACTAGCCTGTGACTCACATGAGCCCTGGCAGCTTTTCCATAGTGGATTTGGGGCCCTTTGCAGTGGCAATTTATGACACTTCACAAATCAGCAGATCCGTTCTTCCAGCTTCCCCAGTGCTCAGTCCCAAAACCACTGGTTTTTGAAATGCATAAGCACCACTACAGAGAAGCAGCAGAGTTTTTAGGGATTTTTTTTTTTTTTTTTTAAATCAGTAGGGTAGATTCCTTGCTGGTCACCAAGATAACGATTGGTTATCAGCCTTGGCTGCTGGGACTAAGAAAGCAGTGTTTCCTGCCCAAGGAGCAGCCACATTCCTTCTCTCCTGGTGGAGTTGCTTCAGATTCCCTAGATAACCTAGAGCCTTCACACTTCCAGATTTTCTTCTGATTCATGCAAATATATATTTCTCATGTTTCAGTCCACTCACTTCCTTCTCAAGCTTTCCTGCTGTTCTTGAGAGGGTCTACTAACAGCAACTCTTGTAATGGTCTCTTTTATTGTCTTTTCCTTCCCAAATTTCAGTGGATGTAAGACCCAGTCTTTAAAAAATCCAAATCAGTACATGCTTATATTTATTGTAATCCCTGTTTGCATGCAGCTTTCACAGAAGCAGTGGAAGATCTGCCAAGGAGATGCCTGCAATGAAATATTGAGGGTACATCATTTTTGTCCTTGCATATTATTGTGATCTTAATTTTCCTGCTCAGTAACTTTGTCAGGAAACTCTTCTGCAGCTACCTCTTCGCTTTCCTTTTTTCCATGGTTTTCTTTAGGTGTTTATAGAGGGAAATGCTCATTGGAGCCTAGAGTATGTTCCTACAAGGTAGTGATTATGGAAATGCACACAGATAAGTGGTTATTATAAATGGATCAGTCCTTTGGGAGTTTTAGTGAATGTTAGTAGCCAAGATCTGTTTGCAGGACAGAGAAACATTGAATAATTTAGATTAACAACAACCTCTGGAAGCCATCTGGTCTACCTCCTTAAAGAGGGGCCAATTTTGAAGTTAAATCCAACTTTGAAGTTAGATCAAGTTGCTGATCCATCAGATCACCAGTTTTATTATGGTCTTTTAATTATGGACGTTTCTTATTTCATGTGGTGGCAGAAGTTACTATTTTCTATTAATCTTCTGTACCCAAAAACCTGTATTTTTATAAATGTTGATAGATTCCTGTCATTTGATGAAAAGGTTGCAATACTGCATATGTTAAAAGCATGACATAGAAGCAACCAGAAACCAAAGCAAAAAAGATGCCCAGGAGCAATAGATTAACGCAAGAACAGAAAAGCTGAGTTATTGTTATAAAACCACACATCACCAGTGCACCAATCGAGGCAGAAGTAGCACAGATGATAGATTGGGAAAGCTTCCCTTCAGTGACCTTTTGCACTGTTGAAGGGCACAGTTCCTTCACACAAATCTAGTTTTTTAGCCGTGGTGTTCTTGAGGGAAGGGAGAAAAGAGGAAAATAGGAAGGGTTAGACTGAGCCTAGCCCTGGGCAAGTAATAAATAAACAAGAAGGGTTCCATACACACCACACATTCCTGTACAAAATGTACATCAGAACAGCCTTGGGGTATGTGATCTGCTACAAACATCTATATTTTGTGAACTTCTACAAACTCATTTGGAGCATGCTCATGTTTGATGCCAGTTGAACCACTTATGGTTTTAGTTGCATTGAATTCTGTACAGTTAGTTCCCTTCTGCTTTAACTTTGCTGTTGTCAGGTCAGGACATCAAATGAAATATAGTGCACACTCAGATCTACTTCTGAAACTGTAATAGCTACTGTTATCCAAAGCAATAGCTAGTATCCCAACAGTCAAACTCTTTGCTGGTGACATGGCAGCAAAAAGCTTTAGTTTTCTTTTGATACCTCTAATTATTAACGAAAGTGAATCCTACCTAATTTTCAAGAATTTACACTATAATGTAGTTCCATCATAGAATATTCCAAGTTAACCATGAAGGAACAAGATAATGTCATAAGTCTATCGAAATCAAAAGGTGATCTCAGAACACTGTTATAGTCGTCCAAGACCTCAGAACATGTAAATAACTTTACTTATCAGAATTGATTTTTAGCTTTTACACTGAAGATTACTTTATTGGAATGTATTATGTATTCTAATCTTTGTTAGTTTTTCTTCTTTTTTTCTTCTTTTTTTTTTTTCTTTTTTTTTTTCTTTTTCTTTTTTTTTTTTTTAATTGTTCAGATACACTGAGGGCAAAACAAATTAGAAAGTTACTTAGCATATGTTCTTCCAAGCACTCAAAATTGCCAGGAACCACCTAATTTGTAGCCAAATTATTTGCACAGTTTGCTGAATTGGAAAAAAGTACATGTAGCTGACACAAAATTAAGTAGCTCCCGTGTGCAGCTGATCTTTGGGGATTCTTATTTGAAAACTTCGAGCTAATAGAACTACCACATGTGCTGGCTACCAAAATGCATCTTGTTACTTGTTGCTATGGTCATTGCCTATGGAAACTTACTTTTCTGCCTAATGCTAAAACATAGCACTTCTTTCTGTAAACATGGTAAGGAGAACTGGAAATTTCCTTACTAAGGCACATTATTATAGCCTTGGGCTGTATTTTAACATGATGTGCTCTAAGTTCACGTATGTTGTCTTTTTTTAAACAAGTAATTATAAATATACCGCTTTGCTGTTGAAACACCCTGCAATAATGGCAATATGCAGTAGTGTTCGATTTTTTTTGGTGGTCTCCAACCTCCATCAATATTTCACAGATATCATCAGGATCTTGGAGGAAAACTGGCTTTTAAAGAGAAACATTTGGATGATGCAATCAATAATAATATAGCTAACCTGTCAAATCCTTACTACTAGGGTAAAATATACATACAATACTTTTGGAAGCTGATTGTGTGGAATTAGGCAGAAAAATACATAGGTCATTCAAAATGTGCTGCTTTTGAGGAGCATAAAAGGAACATAGCTTTTTCCTCTTGAATTCTTAACCAACAGGAAAAACGTAACCAAGAGGAAAACTGGAACTCTTCACTCTTCTAGTCATGGTGTTCCGGGCAGCATCTGATCATTACTGTGCACCTTGTATTGCCTCTTATCCAATTAGATTTATTTTTAAGACTACCAAGTCAGTATTTATTTTTCATTCATATAAATGACAAGCAGAAAAGAACACAAGCAGTGCCATATTGAGTCAGATCATCTGTCCATTGTGCCCGATATCTTGTGCCTGGCAGTGACCAGTAGCAGACACTTAATCTAAATTTGATAGAAGCAGAGCATGCTTAACCTGCTCACTTCCCTGGAATGACTTCTTCATTTGTGACAATCTGGGGTTGTAAGAATTTCCTGAACTGTGGGTCTCTCCTGAGCTATCACGCTATGTAGCTTCTGATGGATCTATTCTCCGTGAGAATTTTTTAATGCCTTTTGGAACCTTTTGGACTTTTGACCTCCACAACATCCTGTGATAATGAGTTCCATAATTTAATTTTGCATAAGATTTAATTATGTGTGAAAAATGACTTCCTGTGTTTGTTTTAAACTTTCTGCCCAGTAAATAAATTGGGTACTCCCTGATTATTACACTTAGAAATACAGTGAATTGTGCTTCTCTGTTGGATTTCTCCACAGATTTCATGTCTTTATAGACCTCTAACACATCTCCCTTTTGTTATCTGTCCAAATTGAAGGGACTATGTCATCTCTTCTTGCATTAAAGTTACTTCATATTGTTCAGTTCAAAGATGTGCAAGGATACATAATGATGGAACTGTGAAGGGGATGATGCTCTCTATGATAATAACTCACACTGAAATGACTGTGACTCCATTCCTTTTCGGAATTAGTGGGACTTCTGGCCAACCAGACCTTCTGACTACTGGGCTATTTTAAGGCGAGTCTCTGCTTATATGTATACTTTTCTCAACATATCCCTAACCAGGCAATATCCATGACTTTAATGTCAGAGATTCTGGTTACATTTTCACTCTGGAATTACTTTGCCACCTTTCCTTTCCTCTCTTCAGTCTGAAATCGGTGTCCTTAACTGTGATTTTTTTCTAAGAATTAAAAAGTGCCATTTAATTGCTAAATATTCTAGACATCATCTGGCACAGTCAGTAGTAAAGCTACATTACGTCTTTGTGACCTGCTTAGCTGTTAATAGATTAGTAATGCAAGCACCTGATTAACAGAATTCACACATACAGAAATTGAGGTTTCTATGTCCAGCCACTTTGTCACACAGCCAAGTCATCCGAGTCACCTGATTTGCATCAGGCAGCTGCTTTGGGCATCACTCTCAGTCAGATGTGTGCGCGGAAGGAGTTGTGGGAACCGACGGAACCAGAACTTCTATTAAAAGTGCTGTGCACAGAGAAGTAACTCAGATCCCAGATGTGCTGTGTTCTCTTGTATTTCCAAACATGGCACTTTCCATTCGCAACCAAAATAATCATAACTGCAACAAACACTATTTTTATCGTATGAACACTTTTCCCCTGGTTTGATTAAACAATATATTTTATAATGACATTCAATGATCCTTTTCCATTAATGTTTTTTCAGGTGCATACAAGTTACAGTCTGCTAAAGAAAGCAAGTGTGGGGGGGGGGCAGTCACTGTCTTGGTGACATTAAAATGCACTGACAACCGGTCAATCTGAACCTCTCTGGGCTTTGGCTTTTCTTATACTCTCAGGCCAGGTTCCTGAGGTTTTGCCAGGCTTTTGGTGATTTTTGGTCATGTTCCATCAAGTTGGGGCCAAGTTTTAAGTACTCTGGAAACTGGACTTTGTTTAAACCTTAGAATAATTTATAGTTTGGGACAATATTTATATAAAACTTACTTTGATTCAGCCAGAATTTGGTGGATTTGTATGAGTTTTGTTTCTAATTTTATATCTTATTTGAATGGATCTATGTAACTGGAATCTGAAGCTGATGAATGCATATGCTTATGGGAAAAAAATTTTAAAAAATGCTTAGATTAACTAAAAGTACTAGCTGGTTTTGCCCATTTCCATGAAGCAAAGAGCAAGATGAGTAGTTTTCTTCCATACTACATTGCAAAATTAACAAAGTTAAGGGATTCATTGCAATATAATAATTTTGTGGGAAACTGAGTTGTCCTAATAGGATCACGCTGTGGTCTCAAACTGTTTTGTGCCTATCAGGGCAAACATGTATTGTACACCTACCCTGTCAGTATGAATCTCTCCATGATCCTTCTACATTATCTATAAATAATGTAGCACACATGCTAGAAAACATCTGAGATCGATTTTTGGAATGGAACATGTAGTTCTCTCACTCACAACATTTGGAATGGTTCACCTCTTGCATGTTAAAATGTTTCTCACTCAGAGAGAGATCACATGGACCAGCAAAAGTCAATTTGACTGAAGGCCTACATCTGAGGGTGCAATTGCAGAAGTCCACAATATTGTCACCTATGGGAAAGTTGCTGGGTGGCTTCTCGCTGGAAGTTTTCAGCTCAGCCTGAAAACAGTTCCTGAAACAACAAAGAGACTCCAGAAGTCTCAAATGTACTCTGTGTAAAAGTCCATGGTATGCCTAGTGTAAGTGAGATGGAGAGGCTTGGATGGGAGCAGGCACAAGGACCTGTGGAGCTGGGGGCAGTGCTCACTAGAGGGTGCTGCTAGTGTAGAGGGACATCAGCTGATCCAAAGGATGCATAAAGGATCCTGAAGGTAGTGTAGACATAAGAGAGAATTTAATTTCTTATTGTCAGTTTAAGTCCGTTTGCAAGATCAGGCTTCTTCGACTTAGCACAGTTTAATTCAGAAACAGACTTAAGACAATGGAAATTTCCCAAGATTTTTTTAAATGCAAACTTTATCTCTCAGTTTGCTTTGTAAATTGCCAGACAAATTTTTTTTTCTCAGATGTAGATGCAATACTTATTTAGTAATTTTGTAAAATTGATGTTGATCAGTGGCTTTTGCAAGAATGATTACAGAGTGTGTTACTAACGGCTGCTTCAGTTTAAATTGATGACGGGTCTGTTTCTTTGGAAATAACTTACATAATTACATTTCAAGGCTTTGGGGTTGTATGAATAAATTCTTTTAATCAGTATTCTATGATATTTTTTTAAGTCAATTTTTGGGATGAAAACTGAAAAAAAAAATCAATGTAAGCACAGTTGAAATGAACTATTACAACATTCTAAACCAACCATTTCCTTACAGGGACATAAATTTTTAGAAGCAAAAAAGTCAATGGCATTTAATCTTGTTAGGACAAATTTTGAAAGAGGTTTACAGATGTGTATGGGGGTACATATAGGCTTGAATATTTGTATGGAGTCGTATCAAGCTGAAAAGTTTCATAATTTACATTTTTCCCCCATTAGTGGAGATAACTGTACTTTGTTATTCCCATATTCACACCCAAACTGTACATTAGATGACTTTGCCTCAACAAGGCCTTCAGTAATTGGCTGAAGATTTCTTGAGGGTGCAATTAAAATGTATTGTAATTGTTGAAGGTGTTACCTGATCTGCTGTTTTATGTAAACACAGAGGCTATGTGTGTTACTTAATGTGTGTTACTTAATAATGTGTGCTACTTAATACTTGGCCAGATAAGCCCAGCAATGAGAGACATTTTCTATTCTCTAGAACATAGTTTACAAAATCATCTCTGCTGAAATCCTCTCAGGTTCAGCACTAACGTACGGGAAGGTACGGGTGGCCGGTACTTCAGTTTTCCTCCAGCACGTGTCTCAGGAATGTCAGCATTACATTGATGGTCAGTATTAAACTTATTATGACATCACTTATTTACGATAATGTTACTTACTTAAACTTTACTATGACATTTGTTCTTTGTAATTCAGAATTTGTTTATCTTAAATGCATTATTTATTCCAAAAGGAAGAATACTCCTCTGCTTCAAAGACCATGCAATGACTTCTGCATACCCCAAATGGCACTAGATGCCTATGTGAGGATACGCGAATTGAACCATTTGTATTAGTGAAAAGCACGAAAACGGTCTCCTTTATTTTAGAGAGATGTCTTATTTGAGAAACAGAATCACATAAAACATGTTTACTTTTTGACTTACATATTTTGTTCCCACATCTTCATCTGTACTCTTAACGTAAGTCCCTGGAGAAATAATTAAGCTGCTATCCTTCAAACCCTTATCAAAAGGAAGCCTTCAGCTCCCAGTGTACAAACAGTAGTCACAGCCTTATTGCCTCACCCAAAGTCAGCAGAGTATCGCTGTTGCTATTTCCTAATCAGAAAGCTGTTTGGGGAGAAGAGCTGTGGGAAACTGATGGGAAGCTCATCTGTAGTCCCAGGCAATCTGCCCTAGTGTTACTACCTAGTCACTTCAGTTGATATATTTCATCCCCAGACATATTAAACCAGTTGGAAAGACTCCAGTAGACTCCAACGGACTTACAGCAGGCAATTATATGATTGCTGGAAAACTGGAAATTGATGGGCTTTTACTTTAAGTAGAAATTCTTTTAAAATCAATGTAAAATGACATGGGAGTATCTTAGCAGATTTCATCTTAGTGACATATGTGTGGTTTCCCCTAAGTACTGCCATTGCTAAATATATATGAATGGACTCGAGGTTTAATGAAATACTTCCTTCTAATTGAGCTGGGCGGGGATGTCAGCTTTGCAGTGTAGAAGGGCGAGGGAGCTGGTACAGGCACGAGACTGCAGCCGTCTGCCTTCTGCACACGCAGTGATACAGTCACCGGGCCCACCAGGCACTGGAATGGTTATTTTCCCAAAACAATTTCAGTATTGCATTTCCGCAGAAAGAGTTTCCTTCATATTGACAAATTGATTGCCTGACATAGACAATTGCAGATGTAATTTTCATTACTTTGTAAAAAAAAAAAAAAATATTGAAATTTACTGTCTCAAGCAAGTCTTAGTATTCTGTATTCCCTGAATGTCAAGTTATTATCCAGACTCCTCACCTCTCTGCGTCTGAAGCCATGAATTAGTACAGACTTCCCTGTGGCCAGTTGGGAATAGCTCACAACATGTAAATGATATGTTAGAAACAATTATCCACTCTTCATTTTCCCTGGGGTGTTCTGAGCCTTTGCACTTAAACATATGAACTGCCTTATTGAACTCACTGAGACTGCAAGCAAGGATTGAGCCCTTTGTAATAATTCTGGTCTTCAGGGCTTTCTCATTGATTTATTTCCGTTTATAAGGTACTGTAAGTTGGGCTGTATATAAAACACTTCTGATGTAATACTAAAAGATGAAATTGTGGTTTTGGACTATTACTGGCTAGAAATTTTCAGATTCAGAAATAAATATACTGAAGTCAGAGTCAATCCAAAAAGCAATCCCATAGGCATGCCTGTTTCCCGGCCAAGCATTGTAGTCTTTCTGTACTGACGCTTTGTGTTCAGGTTTAGAGTTTCCCCAATGGGCAATAACTTCTAACAAGACAGATATTTTTTTTTTCTATCCTTTATAGACTCTCTAGCTCTCTCAGGAATGCCATGAAGATGTTTTGCTGGATACAAGGTTAAATCATGAACCAGCGTTGACTTTTTCAAATGGTTGTGTCTGTAGTGGTCTGCCACATACACTGTACAACACACATAGAGTTAATACAATTTCATATCATGTGTGCTGAGTATAAGCAATCAGTGTTGACATTCGTGCATGCTTATTTCTATAAGGAAGTACTTCAGTTATTGCCTTTGTCTCCTATTAGTTTCCTTTCCTTTTTGCCAAGAAGCATGTTTTTTTTCGAATGAATCACTAATTTTTTTTCCAACACTATTATTTTGTTTAGCTAAATTTTGAGGCCCTCTTAATAATCTGGAAGGAAATCTTGGCAAGAAACAAAACAGATCTTGAATTAGTTGTCTGAGTCCATTTTTACACTCCTTTAAAAAGACCAAGGAAATGTTTCAAAGGAGTTCAAAGAGAGGGAGTAGAACATTTGGTGCAGATGTGACTTTATGGCATGTGACTAGAAATGAATGGTAACGCAAAATGTACATTTTGACTATCAAATGTAAACAACTTTATTTCTTATTGGTTTTAAGGGTGGTTTTCTCCTTGTTTTATATCATGGTATGTATTGATTGCATTGCAGCAGCTGGATTGTCTCTGGGTTCTGGATTATTTAGGTTTTTAATGTGACCTTGTCTGTGCTGAGTGTTAAGCATTCATTATATGCTTCTCTACAGCTTTCATTCAGTTGCAATTATTGTAATAAGTTATGAAGTATTTATAAATTATAATAGCACATAGCTCTATAAACAGAGTTTCAGTGCAGTTGAATCTCCTACATATTTGTGTCTTGGGTAAATATTTAACAGCTGAGATGACGCTGCAGCTTTGAGGCATTAAAAAAATCTGTCTTCTGTTGATCTGCCTATTTCCACCAACTCCATGTGGTCTTTGTCAAAATTGTTTGATTTCTGGTTACCTGAGACCCAAAGTTTGTGAGTAGGACTGACTGTACCATATAAGACTGATTTTTATTTTTTTTCCTAAGTATCCAGACAAAAGAATAGCACACCAGTACTGAGTCTTATCTTGCTGTTATATGTCCCTTCCTCTCTCCTCAGCTTTTGGCAATCAATAGCTTCGGGATTTCCTGAGCTAGAGGCAGCATCTGGACCATCATATTTTAATAGCCACTGGTGGACCCTTTCTCCATGAATTTGTCTAATCTCTTCTTTAACTCCATTTTGCTTTTGGCCTTAACAACATCCTGTGGCAATGAGTTCCAAAATGTAATTACGTGTTGTGTGAAAAAGTACTTCCTTTTGCTGGTTCTTAAATACTTGTTATGGGCAAAGTGCGTTCTCTGCTGAGTGATAACACTGATTTCTTTACCGCGCTGGGAAGCAATCACTCCCCAGACAATAGGTGTTCCCAGCAGTAGGCCAATGTGGTTATATGCGGATATCAGTGGGAAGAGTGACAGGAGACAAGAGAAGTGTGTAGTGGCCCCTAGTTTATTTGACTTTGTTCTGTCATGAGACTATACGTAAAGACACGATACCCTTAAATAGGAACTGCACTGCTGGTTTGTTTATTGATGATGTTTAACAAAGTGGACAAGTGTTTATTGTAGGCTCTTCATCTTCCCTTACTTTGCAAATGAACTGAAATATAAACTCCGATTTACCCATACATGGTTAGATGCAAGTTTCCATTGCTCTGTGTTTAACAATGTACAGTTGATATGTTACGCACTAAACACTTGTGTTTGCAACACAGAAACGTTGTTGTCTGATCCATGTGATGTACTTAATGTGTCACAGACTTCAGGGTCATTTTTTTTCTGGCCAAGAGCTCAGCACTAGCAGCTGCATCACGAGATGTCATCAAACCATGACCCTGAGCACCAGAATCAATACTTTTGTTACTAAAAATGTTTTATTTAGTAGAAGAAGTTTTCTTAGATAAGCTGATTAAATCGGAATTTCTGATTGCTTAGAATTTAGGATTTTTACTTATGCAGCAAAAGATTAGGACAAATATAGGTTTTGGGTGGGTTTTTTCCTGTACCACCATGAGCTAATTCTGAATTATATCAAGTTGTTGTTTCACTTTACATTTGCAGAGCAATGCCATGTGTTTTTAAAAGGAAGATTCAAGATCTAATGTTATTGCAGAAGAAGATGAAGGTCACTCCTTTCACCTGGGTTTTGAAGATTAGAATGAAATTGTTAAAGGGACATAATTGGCTGCGTTATAATGTGATCTCCTCTTCCAATTTTCATTAAATTCAACACTTATTTAACAATCAATAAAAAGGTTGCCCAAAGAAACACCTTATTTTACTTGTAATGGAAAAATAGAATTTTTCTAGACTAGAATATCTTTTAAGGGAGGACATGTGGATCATTTTGTGTTGTCAAATTGTAGGCATCTCCCTAAGTTAGAGGGCAGTCTCTGTCTTCCCCTATATAGGAAACCACATGAGAATGGAAGGTATTTAAAGAGAAACTTAAATTCAGCTGCTATGCCAAAGAGAGACACTACTATAGGAGTGTCTCTATAGACCCTCCTTGCTCCTATTCAGGTGCCTGTTTCTCTCTATTAGCTGTGTACAGATATTAGTAAATATAAAAATATAAATAAATAAATATAAAAATATAAAAAAATAAAAAAGCTCGAAGTTTGGAGATATGAAATTCTGCCCTGCAGAACTCACTTCAGGGAAGGGTTGTGAACCCTTTTGCAGGTGCTAAGGGAACTCGATAGTGTAGAAATGAAAGGGAGGGAAAATACAGCATTCACATGGACTGTGGGATTCAGTTAATTAGGAATTTCACTTCCTTCTAGATGTTTTTCAAGCACTTGAACCTACTACCATGATTTATGCAAACTTAGGAGGTCAGAGTGCAATAACTTCAGTCAGTACTATTTGACTTAGATTTCACACACAAAATAATTTCCAGGAAAATGTTTTCTTCTTTTGCTTCAAAGGAGACTAGTGACTTTCTTGTTGGTAAAACGTTCAGCAATAAAAAGTCAGCTGTTCACAGCCTGGTTTGCACCAGGGGCTCTAGAACAATGCTTACAAATCTTCTCCTTTAAAACACAGTGGTCAGAGGAATCAGGTCAGATGAACTACAACTCCCAGTGTGGTACAGTATAGTCCTCAAATAATTTCCTAAAATTTCCTGGGAAAGTAACAGGTTTTTTTAATGTTAAATATACAATACTGTCTTTCTTGAGTATCTGATTTCTGAAATAAATAAGAAAAATGTATTTTAATAACACAATGTTTTCTCTTTCTGCAGACTGCGTCTGTTTGCCATGTGCTGAAGTAAATTGCATATGATGGTAATTTCTTTGGTAAAACTAATTACCTTATTGCCATCTTCTATAAAATGAAGACATGGGCAGGTTCTAAAGGGGCAGGTCCTACCTCTTCTATGGAGTCTCCATGTGGGAGACAAAAGTCCCATATTCTCAAGACTGACTAGTAACCTTTCATAGCCAATTTAAGATCCTTAAAAGGATTAACTTGTAGTGGGAGGAGTGAGTAATAGCACAACATTTCTGAAAATCAGATTACTTTATGATACTTGGCGTTGGTTATTTTCAGATAGAGGTTACTTGAGCCATGACCCGCTTTGATAATGGCAGCCCACAGGTTTATTTGCCAGTGTATTTTGCTATTTTTGGCAAAGCCTACTCACTGAGAAGAGCTAACTGGAGGTGACGTGAGAAGAAAGAGTGAAATTCAAAAAGGAAAAATGCTGTAGCGAGTATAAACCTGTCAACCTTAACTTTCTGAATTTAATTCAGCAATTCCTTCAGTTATTCCCCAGTAATTTTAAAATAGATAGTCAAACTATTAAAAATCCTTATGCAATTAAAATGTGACCCTATTTCTGCAGTCACAGCTGAGCTTGCTTAGACTAATTGGCTTGGGTACAAGTAACAGCCTTAGCCACAGCAGCAATGGCAACATGAATTAGCTGCCAACATTTTTAAGCAGCCAGGTTTTGCTGTTGAAGTTAAGCTCCCTTTCTTTATTGTTGGACTGTAACGAGTACCTGAGTGGGTTAGGTTAAGACTCAGAAATGTCCCACCTATAGCTCCAAAGGTAGGCATAATCAAAATATACTGTGTGTTATATGGTATTTTCACCTCAACATACCTCTAGCATTGGCAATGTTTGTTAGGGCTAGATGAAAAAAGTTATCATCAGAAATGTTGCAAAATGGGAGGAAAATATCATTGGTTTGGACTCTTTTAGAGTCTTTTTTTTGGACGCTTTTATGTAGGTGGGCAGATTTTATTTAGGACTGCTACAAGTATATAAAGACAAAGGAGTTGGAGTTGGGTTAAGAATAGTCACAGCTTTTATTTCTTTGACCTAGACTCTTTGTATGTCCTTCACAATCAGTGGCATTGTATTGAGTTTGCACACAATACTCACTGCATGTACCTTATTTTTTCAATTTCTGTTAATAAATGTTTATTTCGCTGTTTGGAAAATATCCTAGGTGATAAATAAATATTACAATGCGTGTTGTCCCATTAAAATCAAATCTATGAACAATTGAACTTGTTATTATGTGAAAACAGAAGCTGGAGTCCCCTTGAGGCTTGGTAGAGTTCTGATTGCACATCTAAAGACAAAAATGTATCCAAAATCCCTTAAAAATATTGCAGCATAGAGGGGATGGTATTTATAGCTGACACTTTAAAAATATTTAGCTTTTACATAAAAATCAAGAAATCCTGTCCTGGGGAGAGTAGGCAGGGTCAATAACATGGAGGTTTTATTGGAAAATATTTGTAAGTATTCAGGAGAGGCTTAAAACTTTAGCCATATGGACAACATATGTATACATTAGCTGAAAATAATATCTAGTGTCCACTGTCCAGGCATATGGAATTTATTTCATAAATGCATTTTTAGGTCAATAATTGTAAGACATAATTCCTCATATCAATGAAACCCAAAGTTAATTGTTTATTGACTGAAGTAAGCAGGAAGAATCAGCACACGCATTAGCAAAATTGAGATGGCATCCCATGTGACTCACTTTCTGAACCCAATTTTTTTAATAACTGAGAGTGATATTTTGAGACAGAAACAGTAAGAAAAAATATAATGTTTGTTAATATATGCTAAAAATGGAGGAAAATGAACATGCTTTTGAAAATATAAAGTGTTGCTTGTGGGGCTGGGTGGATTGTTTGGGGTTTTTTTTGTTTTTAAATAGTTGGTATCTTTGTGCATAGCTTTTCATTTTAACACTATTTGGGTTTGTTCGTTTGTTTTTTTTTTTGTAACCCCTTGCTTCTACAAATGTGTGATGACTTGAGAGAGGTACATCATGACATTAACAGTAGTTCCTGGTATTTTACTCCTGGAATGGGCTACTTCTGAAGGGAATATGAGCTTAGAGAAATAATCAATCCTGACCTAGTCTCAAAATTATTACATTTGAAGGGTACCTGATATATTTTGAAAAGTATCTTGTCATTCTTGGCAGATTTTTTGACTATTAGTTGTGGAAGGGTAGTTTCATGTGACCCAGAACTATTTCATGCAGAGACAGAAAGAACTGCTGGGGTCCCACCTGTGCAATCTGTTGCAGCATCCCTGGACTGACTGGTACTCTATCGGCACATAAAGTCATGTCAGGAGCAACAGAGCTTTTAAACAGTGTGGGCAACCTGGAGAACAAACCCCTACAACTGAAGGGGGAGTGACCCAAAGCAGGTGGTGTACACATCTCTCTATGTACAGCTGTGGATAGGAGGTCAGCCACTGAATCAAAACCATCAGTTACTCGCTCATATAGCTTGCCTTTTATATATGTAGACACATTAAAACTAACTGTAAATAGCTGAGCACTTAATTTACTGCGGTTTTTTTAATTTTAATTTTCTGTGGGGTTTTTTTGGGAGGGATGGTTCATTCCAAGTGAGTGAAAAGTTTACAATTCTCTGCAGTGCATTTAGCTACCTGATTTTATTTTTATTTCCCTATAGCCATGACTATCTACTTTCAGGTTATACATATTTCTCAGAGGTTTTGAAAAAGTATATACTTTTAGATAGAAGAGAGACACTGATTGCTAGTGAAGCAGTTTCAGAAGGAAATTCATGTCACCTAAAATCTTCAGAGAGCCTCAGAGGCCCTTTCTTACCTTGTCCCACAGATTTCCATCCAGAGATGCTTTGCTACTGACTTCAAGCCCACACTCATGATTTTGGTTTCAGAAGTTAAGACAGATAAATGTGGCCTGCAATTCTCCTTTGCGTTTGTAAACTGATGAAGAATTTTTGGACATAGTGCCCTGCAAAGACTTTCTTTGTAGAAATGTTGTATTTTTAGGTGGACCTAAAATAACCAGAAAGCAAGGCATCCCTTGGGAAGCAGAAGTGGCAGTAAAACCTGTACTTGCAACTTGAAGGCATGCAGTTCTTCAATGAAAATGTGGCACGTGCTGTGGCTCATGATAACTACCAGGACACAAGACGCCCTCAGGAATGATCCCCTAAGGAAAAAGCCAGAATACCTTTTTCTCCTGGAATGAGACTCTGATATGGAACAGGCTGCAAATCTGTGGCAGGCAGGGCTATGGTCTAGCTGGGTGGAGCTGATAAAAGGTGAAAGACAGGAACCTGCAATTGCGCTGAAACAAAGCTGTTGCGATAAGCAGGATTAATACTGGTTTCCAGCTGGGTGACTAAGATGGGACCCATGGAAGAAACAATCAGCAAGTTTCCCACCTGTAACTGTGGAAAACTTAGATCTAATCAAGACCTTGGAAGAAAGCTTGGATCCACGCTGAATATCTGATGACACGTAAGTCCCTGCTACTGGGAGACAAAGATCACATGAACTGTAAGGGGATGTTTGTGTCTGGAGACGGTGAAACTTCAGTTGCTGGAACAAACATTTGCTCAGATTTCTCTCCATGGGGAACGGTGCAGTTCTGTTTACTGTGTTTGGGGACTCATTTCAATTTTCTTCCACACTGGAAGAACAAGGCTAAAAAACAATTCACTGCATGGAGATGAAGAAAGTAATTTATGTGAGAAACAGTTTTAATTATTGTGGTGGTATGCTAAATACTTATATGATTTTTAGACTTAAGCCTCTTTTTCTAGGATTGTAAAACACCCAGTCACCACACAAAGCTTGTGCCAGTGTGGTTTAGCTGTTAGCTCTGTCACTGCTGAGAAGAAAAATTGAAGAAATACAGTCAAGCTTGTTTTTTGTTTTTTTTTTATACCGAAGAAAATTTTTAGGGTTTCACATATGCCTTGAGCTTTTCTTCTGTTGAATGTTGCTAGGCACCTTTCTTTGACAAGGTTTAGTACAAGGTTGAATGTTGTCAGATGAGGACTGTAGATGAACAGTAGACTTGCTGACTTGCAGCTGAACAGTAATGTCATTTTACTACAGCTTTTTGTGCTGAACATCCTTTTTCTTTAGGCTGTTTTAGAAATTCTCAAAAGAGACCTACAATGCAACTGCTCATATAAATCTGAAATCTCAATTTAAGCTGTTGCAGTATATAATACTAAAAATTGCCCTTTAAAAAAAGGAAGTTGACGTTCTACCCTGTTGAAAAGGGGGTCTCTGCTGTGAGTTTCAGGTGGAGAGTCAGATCTGCTCATCTTCTGAGTTGGTCTCATTTCCAGTGACAGGTTAATCAGTACAGTACTAGGAAATAAGAAGCAGTAATCTAATGATCTCTGTGAAACCTTTCGTTCAGCCATTTTTAAGAATACATTGCCATCTGGTGTACAAAATTCTGAATTTCTTTGTCTTTACTATTTAAAATCTAATATCCTTGAGCAGAAAATCTTCCATCATTGGAAACTAACTTCCTGGAATCAATCTATTGACCTCAATGAATTAAAACTTATTGCACCTTTTAATGCAAGTGTGTTGTAGAGGTTTTCTGAACATGTGTGATTTCATGCAATGGAAATAATACATCTAAATTGTTACAGAGACTACTTGCATTTAGGAGCTATTGGTTCCCTCGGTGACTGAAATATCTTGTTTTAACTCTAAGACAAGAGAGGAAAGTGAATATAATCCTAAAAAAAATATTGTGTTTCTATTAATAAGACAGGCACTGCACTGAAGTGCAGCATTCTTACTGGTTGTACCGTGTAAAAAAGGAAAGTTTAAAAACAGAGAAGCAGATCGTCATCCTAGATAGATTTTAGGGGATGTTTCACAGGTTTAAATTAAGTAAAGATTTGATTCCTAATATTTAGTTTGATTAAATTGTATCTGTGTCCAAAAAATGTGGTTAACAGCAGATTTTGAATAGTTACTTTCGTTTGGTCTCACAATAAGCTACTCAGAGTTTGTATTAGCTCTTTAGGATGTATCTTTGGCTCTTCCATAAGGGTTGATCAAGGGTGATCATGGTATTATGAAAGCTAGTAAAACCAGCTTATCAAATACCCCATTTGTCAAATGGTAGGCATCATACAATGATTTTCCTGCTAAAAATACAGGCAATCTGGAGGGGAGAAAAAAAAAAAAAGGCGTGCTTAAAAGCATATATTTTCTAAGTGTAAATAAAAATCTAGTGTCTTTAAAAGCAAGCAAAAAAACCACACCACTCCCTGCAATCTAGTCTACATCCCACCCCCAGTTACATCCAGTCCACTGACAAATGGAGCCACCCCTATTTCAAACTTAATTTTGGGATTGTTTCTGAATTTCCATGTAAATATTTTTTAAATTATTCTAATGAAGTTTTAAAAAGTTGTCTCTTTTAAAAAGATTTCTAGTTTGGGTAAATTTTAGGTAAACTAGTAACATGACTTTCTGACAATGGCAGCCTCTACAATGTCTAGTACAATGGGGTCCAACTCTCCTTCGTTGTGAAGGGCTGCCATGCTAATAAACATGTTTAATACTAATCTTCCTTATCTTGGGTTTCTGAGGAACTATTTTTCTCTTCTCATGGAATCTGAGGAACAAACACATGAGGTTACTGGGTCAGGCTCTAGTCCTTCTAACAATGAATTTTGATTTGTTTAATTCATCTGTCAGGATTTGTTTAGCTTTACATAATTACTTCCAGGCTTATCTGTGATAACTTAATGGCTTACTTTTGTTGTGACCTTTTTGGTAAGGTTGTATATAAAAAAAAAAAAAAGCACTGGTTGCTTAAGAGGATGTGGGCAGTATTATAAGAGACATTTGTTTGATTAAATGGTAATTAAAAAGAGAATGTAATTAAAAATACAGTTATGACCAGCTCTTGTTCAGCATGACTCTTGTGGAGCTTAAAGGTCAGTCTATGCTGTTGCTTAGAGTGGTTATTACTATTTATTACATGTATGCTAGTGTAAGCACTGCACTAATGAAAAACTACAAAATAGCTATTGTAGTCCCTTTCAAAAAAAAAAAAAATACTGTCTAAAGAAAACTTCTAGTGAATTGCATTTTAAAAATCTTCCCATTTTTCATCCTGATGTTGCTTGTTGCAGTCAGGTTGAAACTCGCACCAGAAAGCTGACCCTAAAAAAGACAGTAATTTTCAACACAGAGGAATGTTTTGGCCCACGCTGCAGAAAGCTAGAGTTGCTTTGATTTTTCTACATTCTGTTTTGGGGTAATTAATACTTCAAGGGAAGCTAGTGCCTGCTGTGCATGAGGTTATAAAGGTATGGTTGCACAAGTGTGGGAAGACAGTGAATGTTTGCACCTCCTAATAAAAGCAAGAAGACTCCCTAGATCCCCATCTCACTGTGACAGCTTTATCTTATCCCTGTTAAACTATGCTTTGCACCTGATTGCTGATGAGTCAGGAAAATAAGGAAAAAAACTATGCTACAAATCAGAGAGTTGTTTAATTATAAATGTAAGTAAGAAAAAGCTAAAGCTGTCTGATTAGGCCAAAAATTAAGAAAAAAAAAAAAGTCACTTTAAGATCAAGAATAGAACTTTATTTCTGCTTCCTCATCAGGATGATTTGCAACATTATCTCTAATTCTATGATCACGTTATAATTTTTAAATAAGGCAGCAATCTGTGTTTTTCCAATTTACCCATGCAATCATAGCAAGTTAATCAAGGGATAAACTGATGCATTTTGTTTTCTTACTGAACTGCCTTTTTGTCTGGGACAGAGGCTAAGGCTGGAAACCATAAAGTCATGATTTCTGTTTCCACTCTTTTCTTGTTGGTCAATTTTTAATAAACTTAAAAAGTCTTATTTTATGAAGCTTCGCAACATATCAGACATGGTTGCAACACCTACATTTAACAATGGTCTCAGAGGAATAGAAAATTGAAATGACGTATCTATCCAGAATCTTGTTGCATAAATTGAAAAAGCTTCCAGATCTTAGAATAAACTACTTGTTTTTATTCTTTTCAGTCTTTGTTGTTGTTATTATTTTGTTCCTACATAGTTTTTGGGGTGGGGAAAAATATTTTTTAATCTACTTGCTTCATTATGTTGTCTGTGAACAGTGGCTATTTGTGTTTCTCTGTCAAAGATTTGTAGTCAGCCTTGAATGGCAAGGTAATTCAGTGAATTTGTGTTTGGATTTTCAACCAAATAAAAGTCTTAATGAATCTGATAATATTAAAAATAGAAGCATAGTATTTTTTCTGCAGGCTTAATGCTAAACTTGGATTCCCTTTTGTGTTTTGCAAGCAGAGATTGCCGTAAATTCATCTTGGTCTATATTTTTTAAAGAGCTTTAATATTGCACTGCTGTTCCTAAACTGCTGTGCTTGTGCCAGATCTAGATCTCTCCTCATCTATATTTCTTGTTCTGGAAGAAATCTTCTAATTCAGGCCAGCTGCTTAGGTAGCTAATGTCTAGGGTTTTTTTTAACCAGTGAAAAATAGCAAATAGTAGTAAACACTCACTGTGGGTGTGGAAGATGGGCAGTTGAGTCTCTGCTCTAAATCAAGCATGAGCTGTACCAGCTGGGGCAGGTATTCACATGCCAGATCAATCTCCCAAATATTTCTGTGCTGACCTTTGGCTGTAAGTATGCTCTGAACAAGCCTGTAGGTTTGAGGTCCACTAACAAATTGGGTGTTTTCTGTAATGTTACATCTGTAAATGACAGTAACGTTGCTTGAGAAGCTCCTTAGTGGAAAGTGTACCTTCCGGTGTGACTCAAGGGGACGGCAGCTCCGAGACCTGAGCTGATGTGACTTTGGCTGTCCCTTCCTTTCTCTCCTGCTCATTTTCCGTTAGGAGAAATGTATGATATGGAGTTCAGATGTGAGTATAGAACGGTTTGTTTCATCTCTGCTTTCCATTTGGCACACAGGGCAGTTGGCTAATCCTTACCTGAGAATTAACTGCTAGCTTTGCATGCCAACTAAAACCATCTTCTTCTGGTGTGCCTCCAGTGAATCCGCTTGCCCCCAGCCCTACCTGGCCACCTGAAACAGGATTGCTCCTGGAAGGGACGGCTGTGGCATGTGCAGGGTTACGTCCCTAAAGTTCAGAAACAGGTTCCAGGTGTTTTCTTGTCTCTGTTTCAGGATTAGAGAGAGTGCACAAGATGGGCACAAGGAAGAGGGCTGGATATTGCTTTCATACCCAAGACAGAGATGTTTTATCACCCAGTAGAAATAAGTTCAGCGAGTGTATTTGATTTTGTTGTTGTTGTTTTTACATTTGTTTGCTAGATTCAGTGTAAATGCTTACACCATTGTGTCACTTGATAAAAGGTGGGTTTGAGTCAGACAGGAACAGTAAATAAATATTTCCCTGATGCTTTTAGTTACTAGGGACCATGTGGAAGGAAAACAAATAATGCAACAAACATGTGTGGGTAACATTACTTTAGTATTAATTTTATTTTTACTGTAGTAAATAATTTTCCAGTGTAGGATGTATGATTTCCTTTACTGCTACTTTCAATATTATAAAAAATAACTAATTTAAACCTAGATTAGTATTAATCAGCTCCAAGCTGTATGGGGTGCCATGCCCAGTCGCTGGCAGGGGGGGGCTGCAAGGTGGTCTCTGTGAGGAGAGGCTGAGCCTGTTCCAGCCAGCTCCAGTCAACCCTGGAGGACACACAGAGGGAGAGAGGAAGAGGAGGGAACTGAGGAAGGAACAACAGAGGGAACAACAAGGTCAGAGGAGTAGGAAGTGCTCCATGTCAGAGCAGGCACCCCCCTGAGGGGACTGCAGCCCATGGAGGACACAGGCTGGAGCTGAGCCCCATCCCCTGTGCCAGCTGTCACCTCACCAAAAGACTGAGTGTGACCTGTGGCAAGAGCAGGGAGGGAGGACAAGTGGTGGGAGGGAAGGATTGAAGTGGAGACCAGATGTCTGGGAGGAGAGGTTCTTGAAATTGAGCCGGGGAAAGGAGGAGGGGTGCTGTTTTGCCTAGGTGCTCTGATGCTTGTCTTCTTTGTTTCCCAATACTTGGATCAGTAATTAAATGTATATCTTAACTGATGATGAACTAAATTCCCCAGGTTGAGTCTGTTTCACCTGTGACAATGCTTGGTGTTTGATCTCCCTGTCTTCATCTCAACCTCTGAGCTTTCTCATTCCTGTTTGTCCTATTTTTCCCTTGGTGCCACCGGTGGGGGGGGAATGAACTTAGCACCCACCACACAAAGCCTTTCCGAATGGCTGTTACTGCAACACCAGGGTCTCCTACACCTTGATACTGAAGGTGAGTCCTTGTGGCCAGAATTTGGCCCAGTTCTGAGGTCAGTGAGGGATTTCAGAGGAATAACGCCTACCTAGTCAGTGGCATAATGAGGATAAAATGTCTGGTTTGGATAGGCCTGAACTGTGATCTTTCATATTCAGATACGGATCAGAATGACCTCTTCTCTGCTGAATTCAGGGCTCCTGAACTGGGCCTTCTCTGCACACAGTCTTTGTGGACTTAAGCTGTAATTTCCTTTATTGATTGACTGTGGGAATGTGGAGGAACATTGCAGGAGCTCTCTTGGTGTCCTGTCACTTTCCTCCAATAAAAGCACCCAACACAGGTTTCCAAGGTATGCTCCAAGGTCCGGATTGTGACTGTGTCTGTAAATATAATAATATATTGCACTTTAGGACCAACAGTTCACATTTACACGAGATGTTAAACTCCTTTGAAGCCCAGCTAAGAGGAAAACTAATAATCAGCTGTGGCACTCAGGATGTCTTCTGGTTTTATTGGGACTAAATATTGTGAGTTTCTCATTATATAGTGGAGTAAATATTTTTAAGTTTGGCATTCTGAATGTAATAATCTACAAGCAACTGGGAGGATTTTTGAAAATGCTGTACCATTATTTGGAAGAGGTTTTAACCAGTATATTGATACGCTGTCTTTTAGTCCTTTGCATTTTGACAACAAACCATCTCAGGCTTTTCCTTGAAAATGAAACTATTACTTTGGATTCCTCCTTCAGATTGTCTGATACTATGGCACTTTGGTCTTTGGTATGTACCTGATATGCTCAACTTTAAGTATACTCTGAAGTACTTCAGGAGATAAAGTTGTGGTGTTGAACACATCCAATGTTTAAAATTTTCATTCATAGAATCCAATAATAATAAATTTTTTTTCTGGAGAAAATGCTTACATTAAAGCACCCGTTTTGGTGCTAATTGCATAACAATTACAATTGCTTTTCCAATCAGTTCATGTATTTTTCATCTTCTGTAGAGCAGTGTGGAAGAACCTTGTCTGAGGCAGCCTATGAGACATTTGCCCACTAGATGGCAGAAGATACTTTGGACCAGAATATTCAGCAATTTATACAAAAACTACAATTACTGGATTTAAATACTGGGATTTGCCCACAACTGCAAAGATTTTTTTTTATTAAAAATATCTCTGGTGATACATTATCCAGATTCCTTTACGTATGTAGGCTCACTCTCTCTGCAATAAGTTTTAAATCACAAAGGTTTGATTACAAATTTGTCTTATACTTACATGGCATTGAAATCATACACAGGTTATAGAAATTTCTATATGACATAAATACATAGAAAAATCTACTTACCCAAAAGAAGCTGCAAAGGTGCAATGAAACTGATGTAAATACTATCATTATAAACTTGCCATTATAATGTTATCATGTTTTGAGACCCTCTGTATAATATATGTATTTTATGTGCTTTATATTACGTAGGGTAGATGCTGTATGGCACGCTTTTTACTCAGGAATAGTCTTCACTAACATGATTCATGGTTGTTCAGCTTAATGTGCTTTTGGTACAACACTGTGACAAAGCAGTAGTCCTTGTTTTGCCAGCTCTTCCTAGGTCATTTGCAGTTCCAGGAGCTGTAATCTTCACCGAATAATGCAGCAAGTATGCACTGCGCATATACATAGAAATCCCTCTCTCTCTAGCATACATGCATATATGTAAATATGTACCTGTTCTTTGACTTATTTTTCCCTAAGTATTTCTCTGACCATCAGGCAAACGTTGCAGTTGCTAATGCCATTGTTTACTGTGAAGGTTTTCCATAAAACTTTGGCTTCAATAATGTCTACAGTAACACTGAAAAACCCACTTACCTCTTGGGTTGAGGGTGGTAGAATATATTCTGAAACATTTAGTAGAAAGCAATAGGGTGTCGAAGACATCAACTCCAGCAAAACTTACCCTATTGTTTTATATTTGCATAAACAGATGAACGGCTGAGTATCAGTAGAAAGTTTCCAAATAGAAAAACACTTGGACCTCAGTTAGTTTGCTTTAATTAGCTGTTAACTTAGTTAACTTGCCCTCGTGTTTCAAAACATTTCCTAGATGTTATGTAAATTGTACATTATTGAGACTAATAGAATCACCCATACTTTTAACATTGCCAGTTCTAACCCCCATTTTTTGGCCCCTTATGATTTTCTGAACCGTAACACTTCTTCAGGGTAGTATTTTATATCCTGGCTGTGCCTCAGGCTGAATTTTTTGGAAATTTTTGGCTGAAAAGGTTCAGCCATTTCCAAGACGGCCTAGAGAAAATTAGTTATTTATTCCATGCTTTTTTAAAAAAAAAAAAAAGGGAGGGGGAAATCTTTTCTTTGAATGACTCTTGCTGTTTGGTGCTCTGAAGTTAGGATCTGAAAGTATGATGAGGAGGAATGGGTAAGAAAAGGCAGTTTAGAGTCAGAATATGACCTTTGCTCCTCATGGGAAAAAAATCTGTTACAGGCCTTTGCAAAATCGCTCTCTGCACACAGGCGGTACAATCTCCCTTGGCTTTCATGGCGAATGTCTCCAGAGAGTGTACTTATGCCGGAGAGGGGACTCGGCATCCCCACAGCATGAATGAGACTGCTGCTCCCGCCTGTGTCAGGTTAGTCCGGGAAACGTTTCACAGGCGACTGAGCGTTCCCTGCACCATTGGGCTGCGGCCGGCGATGGGAAAGGAGCAGGCTGGATTCATCACTCCCCATTTCGGATGCCTGCACCTATGTCAGCCACTGCGTGCTGCTCCCTGCACAGGCTTTCTTGGGCACGATACATATAATCTCTTTTTAAAGTCTTAAAATGAGCCGCTGGCAGTGGGTGGGGTAACCTCGCTAAGATATATATATTTCTAATCTGGGTGAATCTGATCTGACGACTCCAGTGAGAGAACAGGATATGCAGTTCTGGAGAAGGAAACTGGGGCTGGCTAAGCATAAAGAGGGTGCCTATTCTCAGCATAAATTGGTTTCAGGTACCTTGTTTTGCTTGACAGAGGAGGCTTTCTACCAGCACCCAAAGGCACCTCTCTACTTATGGCATCAGGCAGTTTCCCCAGAGTAGCTCCTGCAGCTTAGTGACAATCCTGACCCCCAGTTCCTATAAAAAAAAAGTAGTTTCCTTGGCATGCTTGGAGTACGCCGGGCCACCTTGAATAAAAATTCACTGTTCCTTAAGAACTCCTAAGCTGCCACAAATATTAAAGAATGGAAGAAGTCTCTTTTATTCTGTTAAGATAAAGGGTTAAGGATTCATTTGCATGAAAAGAAACAGTTACCAAAAGACAGGACAGTGATATGCTGCAGGAATTTATCTAAACTGTTTTCTCTCTAGCTTGTTGTGAGCCTTAGGAAGTAGAATGTGTTCTTGCAAGAATTGGCCTGTGCAGAATGAAGCCTGAAAAAACTACCCTAACGCTACGCCAAAACTTCTGAATTCTTACCATGCATAAGAAAAACAAATGTTTTTTCAAAGGATACCCTTCCCTCTATTGTGCAGTTTGTGGAAGTCCATTATATTACTTTAAACTACTGAAACCATGTGCTGATACAAGCAAATTACTTTTTAACTTATTAGAGCTCCCCCTTTATTTTGGATGTTTGGGGTTTTTTATGCTCTCCTTTCTTCATCCTTTTATTAGGCAGAAAATATAAACATTGTGAAATCTGTTTCCCTTGTTTTAACTGATGTCTCTTCTCTTTTGTAGCAGCAATATGCTGTTAACTACATCTCTTAAGTGATCTCAACCTTGCTTTCTCAGCTAGCATTCTCAGATCTACTATTTCACAAATCACGTATCTCAAGAAACAATTATTATATCAATATCTTAATAACACTGTCGAAATCAACTTGTCCTCAACAGTTCATGGAAACCAGTTAGTCTAGATAAACACATTTTATTCCAGAACTGGAAGAAGATTCTCTGGACAGGATAATGCTTCTCACTACACTGCTTTAGGGAACTACTCCAGTGGAGTCTATCACACAGAATGGTATCATGGTCTAGAAATATCCTTTCTTGTGTACGAAAAGTTGTTTTTATTTATATATATATATGTATATAAAGAATTTTATTAAAATGATTGCCTAGATGATTTTTTTCTACTTTTCTATTGCTAAACGTAAAACAGAGGAAAAGTGTTAAATAAAGGGAAGTGTTAATATTCCCTTCTGTGAAATAGCTTCTTCTGATGACATTTCCAACTGATCTGAGACCCGCTAGAGTTCTGGGCAGGTTAGGGTAGGTGATAATGCTGCTTTGTGGTTCTAAACAGGTTTTAATGCTCTTGCTGATACCATATAAATATTCCAAGCAGACTTACACTTGAAACCAGTTAAAAAATCAACTGTGCCATTTGGGGGTATATTTGGTTCTATATTCCCTTTGTTGTTGCTGTAAAAGATAACACAGCACTCCTTTAAATATACGTTTCCTGTCTCCCATAAAAATCTTGGCTCTTAGTTTGCTTTCATGTTAGCAGAAGAGATTAGTTCCAAATGACATTAAGAATCAAAGAAGCTCAGCAAATTAAGGTGCCTTAAAAAATTTGTCAAATAAATCCAATATAATGGATTGTTTGGTCTTGATAACAAAATAAAACAAACAAAAACAACATCCCATGTCTGCTAAAATTTCAGTATGGTGCCGGAATGGAGGTCAGAGCTTCCTCGATATGAAAAGGAATCCTGTTACGGGGATAAGTAATCAACCACCTGGGAGAATATAAAACTAAAATGAGAGGTGTCCACGGAGACACAGCAGTGCTGCCAAGTTAAAGATTTAAATCCAAATAAAATATTACAGTAGTCTCAGGTGATAGCATCCATAGAAGTTTGGACCTCATTAGGGGAATTGAAAAGCTTAGAGCTGTTTCCAGTAATAACATTCAATTTAGTTGGTTAAATTAAAGCCAAACTAATCTCCTTTCCATGAAGTGTTTGAGCAAGTTGTAGAAAACTCCCCCATCAGTTTTCTTGTAGGAGAGAGAGAGGTTTCGTATAAATAGTGCTGCAAGACTGAACTCAAATTCTTTGCACCAATCTGGCAATTCCCATTTACACTTTGGTGTGGTCGTATCTCTTCACCTATTAAACAAATCTAAGACCTCACTGTTTCATCCTTCATCAGATCTTATAAAATCAAACTTGTGGAGAGTGTTTGGGTTCATGAGTGTCAGCTTTACTCTCGTAAAGAAAGTGTTGAGTTCATGTTTTCGACAGAAGCTATTGGAATTTGGTTTGCAGGGACTGGAGTAGAGTTTGCTTTTTCATGTGGTGTCCTCGGTGCTTTTTCATGTAGTCCTCAACCGCTAATAAAGATTCCTAGGAAACACTTAACTAGCCAGAATTAAAAGGAACTATTAAGGTAAGAAATGAAACACGTCCTGTACATTAGAAATTAGTATTAAACTTAAAATGAACCAAACTAAGCAAAACCTATATCTCTTCATAATTCAAGGAATACCGAATACAGAAAATGACTCTGTACAGTGTATGTTAATATCCTTCAGTAAAGCCTGTGAAGGATTTCTGTGAACCATGCTCACAACATGTCAGTCAAATTATAAATTCCAGTGTTTATTGGTGATTAAACTTAGTCAGTGTCTGTCTCAGTTTTGATCTAACCAGCCTTAAATAGTACTATCTTCTCTCACCCTCTGTAGTTTTCCACGATGTTTCTGAAACAAGTGTCAGTGATACAGCAAACTTGTTTTTCCAATTTTCCTTGGCATTTTTGAATACATATATAGCCAGACTGAATAAATTGTCTATGTTTAGATTTGCCAGGAATTTTGCTCTAACTAATATTAGAGCACTATAGCAAATGTGAGCTTGATATTATAATAAACTGAAAGTTGTGGACACCATGAAGGCAAAATTACCTTGTTTTATATACAGAATTTTAGTAAATGCATGTAAATAAATCTTGCAAAATATGACAGGTCTGTTGGACTTTTTTGTTACTTACTGTATTTTACAACTTATCCTGGATCCAATAAAGTACTTAAGAGAAATTGGCCTCAGTGAATTTCAGCATGCGTTTAAAGGTTAGCATATGCTGAGAACTTTGCTGAACTGGACATCTTGCTTTTGTCTTCTGATTTATCATGCTTTTGTTATGCTTTCCAAGTTTCTCATGCTTGTCACCTTTGCTTTCACAGCTTAGAGAATTTTTTTACTTTAAAAACTCTCTTTGCTCTTGATAAGTAGTGTAAAATTTCAATTTTCAAAGCAAAATGTGTCTTATGGAAGCTGTGTACAGCAGGGATGAGAAACACAGGATGAGAAGATCAATCAGAACTGTTGAGTCAGCAAGACCAAACTCAAGATACTGCTTTCGTATCATCAGAGGTAAGGAGGTGTTTTACTGTAAACAGGCTTGTTTCTTCACTGTGCTGCTATCATCATGTCAAAAAACCTCCAGGGTGGTCCATTCGAAGCTTATTTGGAAATGTGCTAATTGTGCTCAGACATGAGGATAGAGTTCCACAAACATGCAGAAATGAAGACATTGCACCACTGGGGATCCAGACCCCACAGGACTATTCTTTGGCAAGTTATGGCTGCTTTCCATAAGAGGGATAGAAGATTACATGCACGTAGCATAGGTGCTTCAAACTGATCTGTCCAGGTTCCTGCTACCCTGCACGTGTCCACAGGATCCACAGGCCATGAAGTAGTTAATGAAGGAAAAGTTGTTGACTTTAAATAGCGAAACTTCAGCCTGACAGTCAGTCTTGCAGGTATGGTCATGTTGTCACTGAGCGGATTACAGTGATTTCTGAAAAAAACAGTTTCTGCCTCAGTCATAGATGGGCAACTGAAGAGTGGGTTTATGCTATATGGGTTGGACTAAGCAGCCTGGGGTGTGATAGGAGCAGAAAGGCTCATTCCCATTCCATGGATTCCTCCTCCAATCTACCCAGGTAGAGCATGACGGAGACGCTGCCAATAATATCCAAAGTCTTGAGTAGCCTACACATGAATCTAAAATATATTCTTATAAATGCCTTAATATCTTGAGAAGTTGTAGAGAAACAATAAATTAAATAAACAGCCTTGTTTAAAAATAAAATAGCAAGAAAACAATTCTAGAAGGTTTGAAGGTTAATCTGATCTTCCACGTCAGATATAACCTATTTTGTGCAGTAGTTGAGGCCATTTATGTTCTTCAAAGGAGCTTGGGTTAAAGTAATCTCTGTTACATAACACAGCCTTAAAAACATAATGATGCTCACCTCACACTGATTTGTTGATTTAGTGGGATCTTGTTTAGCCAGTACTCTCTTCCTTTCCTTGCCTTTTTCCTCTCCTTATTGAACTTTCTTTTTTGTCCTTTAAAGGGTCCACTGATACACAAATTGAAGTACCATGAGGTAACTAAATGCATTTCTTTTTCTAAAAAGTAGTTGATCCAAAGTCATCTTCAACACTCATTCTAGATAATAAATATTATGATTAAATATTACAGTTAAGCTGTACTCATTTAAAAACTCCCCAAAAGAGCTCAAGCTAGCAATTCTTGTTGATAAAAAATCCAGTGGAAGCTGTGCTGTTGAAAGCAATGCACACTTGGACCCCAAATAATCACAAAATCATAATGTGATTTCATTTTATTCAGTGTTCCTGAAATTACTAATTGAAGAAATTAAATTATAGGAATGAATCATGGGCTTACTGAATACAGCAGATTTGTGAAACTAATTTCTCATTTATGCTTTATTCCTTTTGTATAGAGAGTCTAGAGAGTTTGGGTTTTTTTTTTTTTTAATAACCACGTATAGCTCTCTTAAACTGTGAGAGTCTCTTTGGAATATAAGCCTGTTTATTTTATTGTGCTCTGTTTAGTTATTCTAAAAAAAGTTACAGACACATAATTGTAGCCATCTGTTGTGTTTTAAGTCCAATCTAGCCCAAAAGTCAAAAAAGTCATGGCAACAACTTATAAAAACAATGGCAATAATATGAACTCACTATGGTTACTGGTGAACCTTTATTTCTCCCCTCAAATGAAGTAAGTTTCCTCAGAGAATTATTTTAATGTTTGATTTATTTCTTTATTAAATTTGCCCACAGTACGACCAGCTTCTCTATCAAGATTGTCATATAGCTGTCTCCTTGATAGTAAATCTGTGTTTCTCCAAAAAGGTGAGTTCTGTTACTATACAAAACCAAGCTCTAAGGGAAACCCCAGTGCTTGCCATATATTACTCTAGCATAAACCAGCAAGCAGGATTAAGACTGTTTAAGAAAATTTATTAGTGGGGCTGAATAATATTTATCATATAGTATACTTAACCCATACTCTGACAGATTTAAAATTCATTATTTATAGATTTTTAGATATTAAATTAATTTGGTTTAATAATTCACTGGGATGTTTAGTAAATAGTTTTTTCAATGAATTTCATCAAAATGTCAGTGACTTTTATGAGAGATTGTTAATTCTCAGTATTAGCCTGTCTTCTTGACATATCCAGTGTGTAAGTGTACCACAGCTATTTTAACTGAGGGATGTGTCGCATATACATAGATACTGGTACTGTAAGCAATAAATGGCACAGATGTGTTGAAAATGACCTTTAGATGTATTGGATAAAGTCTGATAGATGGATGCTTTCTGCTACTGCAGATTGTTGACGTGGCATATTTCATTAGTTCCCTTTTCTATGTATCTGTGGAAGAATCACACGATGGAAATCTATGCACAACTGTTTTTACGTAGTCCTTCACACACCTACGTCCTTTTTTAACAGAAAAGCTGAAGAGTGTTTGGGGAGCAGCGCTGTCCTTTTAGGAGAATTACAGAGCACAGGATCCTAGTGGCTTGTAACTCCCTGAGAAAGGTGAGGATGCCCAACGTATGAAATGTACCCTGGCTGGACCCATTTCTCTCTTTTGGCTGTGAAGAGCCTAGCCTTCTGATGATCATAACTTGGAGCCTTGTGCAATGCTTGCCATTGGGCAGGATGGATATGACCCCAGGCCACCTCCAGACAGTTGGTGGTCCAGTGGCAGAAATCACGTTTCCTCCAGGTGATCCAGCAGTGGACATTGCTGTCTGCCCTACAAAGCTCCCTAATAGTCACCAACAGGGAACGGAGCTGTTTCTGTCAAACCAAATCAGGCGCTGTAACAGTGAGGTAAAGAAGAAAAATAAGAGATCAGTTTCCAGTTGTTTAAGCAACCTCCATGAGAAATACGAGGAGATGTAAGTAATGTGTGTAGATTGTTTTATTTAGCTAGTAACAATGCAAATAAAGCAGCAAGATTTCATATTGCTGTATATGGGAAGTGAAATAAGAACTGTAAATTATAGTGTACGTACAAACTTCATTCACAAGTACAAATGTAATGTAAAAGCGAAGTACTGTTTCTCACTTACCATTTACTGAGTTAATTAAGATCGTGGATGGGTGGCTTTGCTTTTGCTCCTGGTTCTTTTGATAAGTTCTCATGCTACTGAGCATGAGAGTGAATGCACTCTCATTAGTATCTGCCTCATACTACCATTAAAAGTGATGGTGGGGACTTGCTTTTACAGGCTATTGCTAACTTTCTTTTTTCAAGAGTGTGCAAAGAATATTGGTTTGTAACCTAAAGATGACATATTTACAGAGTGATTTTTTTTTTTCCCCTGAGAAACTTACGCTGAACAATTATTTATACGGTCAGACTTCCCCCATATTTTCTTGAGTTACAACGAAGAACTTTCTCCACAACATCGTCTCTCATTTAGCAGTCCTTGGAGACTCTCCTCCTTTTTGATCTCATACTTTTTCTTTTCTCAGACTTCTGATTCTCTCCCATTTGAAGTAATTGTCCAGGTATTTATCATTATTTCTTGTTTGTGTATGCATTTGTGCAACTGGAACTGTCTGTAACCACTGTCTTCTGATTCTTAATGCCTGAAGTTATCTGGTTTGATACATTCCTTTTATTATCTTTTATCAAACAACGCAGTAACTAAAAATCAACTTATTTTATATCATCCATACAAAACACTCATTTCTTTACCACTTTATCATACCAATCTTTCTCAGACTCCTGGTATAATTTCATTCGAAGCAGGTCAATGTGTAAAAGCAGGGCACGCCTGTGGTTCAGAAGGCAAAAGGTGATTGTGGCTGCAATAAAGAACCTGTGCCAGACCGGAGTCCCACCAGGAGTGCTGTCAGTAGCTCTCGTGGTCATTACCCGTACGCAGCACACGGGACTGCGTCACACAACGGCAAGGGGTTCTGATTTTTTGGAAACTGTGTCACCTGCAGCAAGCAAGTGAAATAGTTTTAGAAAAAGGAAAGACCTTAGGACATTCTCATTATGCAGCTCAGGAAGCTAAAATACTGATGATGCTAATTAAGATGCAAGTGGGATGGTTTGAGATGAGTTAAAAACAAGGTTTTTTTTAAAAAATTAGTACTTCTGAAGATCAGAGACTTAAGTTTCTAATCAGAGATCTCGTGTTAAGCAGGTGGTTGCACAAAGCATTTGAAAAGTATTAGCAGGATCAAAACATCACAGTTGTGTGTTGCAGTGCTGGGAATGTCACTTCCCTCTAAACCTCTCTCTCCCATTTCACCTCTTTCAGTCTCTGGTTAATATTAATCTGGGCTAATGGTGCAAACATTCTGGGTGTGATGCAACAAGGCATAAAAGCGTGCTCATAATTTGAAGTATTTGAGCCATCCTTTTAGCTGATAAGCATATGATTAAGTGCTCTGCTGGAATGGGGCCAGAAGTACATTTTACTGCTAGCTGGAATGGGCTTGCTTGCGTGCTGTAACGCACACCTTTGACTCCATCCCTACGCAGGACGGAGCTGGTACATTGTGGGCCGGATTGTTATCACATTAAACAGCCAGACGGTGTTCCAGCCATCCTCCAGTGCCGCACAACAACAACAACAAAAAAAAAGAGATAGGAAAAATGATCTGTGAGTGAATAAAGAAAGCAGGCCAATTTCCACAGTTTGCATGAAGGGAAAGTCTCCCACTGACTTAATTAGGTGCACTGCCTGACTAAAGCCTGCATGATTTGGCCAACATTTCCTATCATTCCAGTGTTATGACAGAAGTCACCAGAACAACTCCAGCTGAGAAGCAGTCATGCTCCACACTTCGTTCAGAGAACAAATGGAGGAGGACTGCAGAACCTGCACACAGATTGACAATACCACATAATCCTGTTGCTCAGCTCCTGTTGAGCTCTCAGATTTAATGACCTTTCTGTTTACACAATGACATGAAACAGAAGAGGTTTCCTGTCAGGTAAATAAAACGAAGCTTTTGTTCCTAACTCTTGTACATTTTGCATAAGAAGTTCTATTTTGACAAATCCTGTAAAAATAGTATTTTATTTCCAATAGAAACTCTTAAACTTTTATTCTACATGTTGTATTTTTTCTGTAATTGATTTGTGGTGGCAGAGATATTGTTTCATTAGTTTCCTATTTGCCTATCACTCTTGTGAGACTGATACTTAATTCTGGTTTATTGCAATCACTCCCCATAGTATTTTTGGTTATCTCTCTTTTCTTCTTGAATAGCTCTAATCTTGACAATCAGTCAAGTTCACGTTACCAGATGCTTCAAGAGAAAGAGCTCTTGGTTTTGAAGGACTTCTGTGTCTGTAGCTGTCCTCCTCTTAACCATAGAAGACAGAATAATCCTCTTTTATTTGCTTTTTCTGTCACACCTTTTTTGTAAATATTATTTCTGAAATACGTCTTTTCACATTTTTTGCTGTTTTTAAAAGGCCTTATTAACTTGCCTTCTACAGCACAAAATAACAAAGTGCTGCAGTCAAATACGTGCTCCTAGGAGGTGGACTCTACTGGTTTCTGCTTTCACCTTTGTAGTCATCCTTTTCTGGGAATTAGAAAAAGGCTCCAGCCCCGCCCCCCCCCCAAACATATGGAATTGATAAACATGATGTCAAGGCAATCAGTCTAGTCAGTTTGGATAAAGGACTCAGATGATGGGGCTGGTGTTCTCTTTCTTTTCATTGTCACACACAGTCTGTTTGTTGGTCCCTCTCATTTCCTGTGTGATGAAATATTGTTTGAGCCATATTTGGAGGATCAGATAAAGAGGTGTTTTAGCATATAGCCCAGCAGAGAAAAAAAAAAATATGAAGCAGAACCTACAGTAGCACTAAATGCAAGAATTCTTCATTATCAGCCCTCAAATCTACTGGCTTTTCTAAATCCCCACCCCCTATTCTGCTTCCTTGCTCTCACCTCCACAACCCTGCTGGGTGGTGCTGGGTCCTTCTCCCCCTGGACAACCCAGCTGAGGGTGCTCCTTCCCTCACTTCAGCATCAGCTGATTGAAACTTGCTTGAAATCTCACCTTAAAAGCTCCCCTGTTTCTCATGATTAAAAGGAGAGTGCAAATCAACATCCAGAAAATGATCCACCGCCACATCAATTGGATTTTGCTGTTCCTAGGGACCTTACTGGACCTTGGTTAGATGTGGGCATCCTAGGCTCAGACTCCAGTCTTTCCAGTCATCCCATACTTTATTGCTTGTTCACCAGTTTTTCTGCCTGAGTATTATCACTGAAGCATATTTTCCAGCCTTTTTTCCTCACACAGTTGAAATCAATGCCACCTAATAAATAGCTGGCGAAGAGTGATATTTGAGATATTTGAAACCTCAAATATAGATATTTGAGAAAGGTGTGTGATATAATTTCTGTGCATTTTCTATGAATTTTCTTGCTGTGTATTTCTCCCTTAAATTTCTCTTCACTTTGCATTTGTTCTCCAAGGACACAAAATAATAACAAATACTGTATTTCCATTTTAATTCAGCTGTTTGGCCATAATTATAAGCCCTTGGTAATGTAATACTGATAGCTGTTTCAGGACTCAAAAGAAAATCACAAGACAATGCATCATTTTCTTTGGTTTTGGGTTTGGTGTTTTGTTTTGTGGGGTTTTTGTTGTTGGTGGTGGTTTTTTTTCCCAAACTGTGTAGTGGTAGATTATCTCCTGTGGTCTTTTCCTTGGGCTACACTTGGAAGACCTGAAGGAAGCAAAGACTTATTGAAGGTCCTCTTGGCAGGAGGCAAGCTTCTGGAGGAGGAAGCAGGGAGAGATCTGTTGGTAAGGCTGACTCCTTTATCTCTTTTCTTAGCCTGCGAGTATGTTGGAGAAAAGAAAGGAAGTGACATAATTAACTTTGATAATCTCTCTGGTTGGTAGATAGTCCTGGGGGAAAATGACTGAATAGCGTTTGTTAGACCAGCAACGTTCTGAGGCCAAGCAGAGAGAAAGAAAGGGGTCGTGAGCAACGCTTTCAGCTGAGTCTTTGCTGTACCCAGTGCCAGTCAGGCATAGAAAAAAAAAAAGAAAGAATAATTTTAGAAACATATTCTTTTAGTCCTGGACTGCTTCAATTCATATTTTGTTTTTCAGTTAAAAATGTTAAATGTTTCTATCAATCTCATTTGTGTATGTGCCTGTGTGGTATTACTCTTACAGCATGTCAGATTACACATGTGCTCGTGTGACCTACTTAATTCTGTGCATATCAAGGTCCCTCAGTGAATACCTAATTACCACCGCAGTTTTCCTGTCAAAATTAGATACCCAACACTTGTGGACTGTATGTGTAAAGAGCTGATGCTGTTTGTTGCTATTGGCTACGGGAGGACACACACTCCAGCGACATGAAGAACAACTGAAAAGAAGTCAAGAAACAAAAGCAGAGCCCGAAAACTGATGGAGGATGTTTGTAGCAGCAACTGCTGCGGAGGGAAAGGATGTGGGCATGGTGGGTGAGGGGAGCATGGCCCACAGTGGCACTGAGGACTGCGGGTGCTGGGAGGTGCAGCACCCCAAGTGGCATCGCCCTGCTGCCTGCCCAGCCTCACACCCGCTGCTGGCGAACAACCTGGGGCTTCTTGGGCTGTTGTGTGATGTGGTTTTTACTGCAGCCACACATTAAAAAGGAGCTTGCGTGCAAGTGATGAATATGTCTCGGTGTCCAGGAACTGAAATTCTCTGTAGTGTCTCAGGAGGGACGCCACACAGTGGGACTTGCAGTGATGCCCTTGTCAGGGCAGCATAGGGAAGGTCCACGCATTTCAGTGTCACTGGGTAAGGGTCTGTAGGACCTGCCTAGGGCATTAGGAGAGCATAGCCAAATAACGTCCTTTCTTACGGAAAGCCAGTTTGGTACAGATTAAGGCAGATAACGCAGATACTGTAGTATTATACTGCTCAAAGACCTAAACTGTAAACCTTCCTGGTCACAGATGAGAGGAACAAAAATCTCCATTAAAAAATATAGAACAACTGAAGTCACCAAAAGACAGTTAATAATGACCTATAAAATGCATGCAATCTTCCAGTCAACAATATAAAATTTATTTAAAATATTTAACCAAGAAAGACTACTAGAGGCAAGAGTCTCTTTTACAAGGGTGTCCTGGCAAGAGGGGCAGCATAACAGTCAATTATTACAAACAAAATCCAGGTTTCTTAATTAAAATACAAAATACTGGCTCTGCTGCATAGCCTGTAATAAGTTATGTCTTAAGAAGACTGTAATTATGCTGGCGCCTGCTAGTGCCGCCATAGTTAAATCTGTCACCATTTCCATTATAAACCCCATTTTTAAGCAATTTATAATGTAGCCATAAAAAATAATTTTAGATTGAATCTTGGCAAAGAAATTCTTAGACTGAAAAGTTTTGTTTCTTTTTTTTTTTTTATATATACAAATAATCTGTTTGGTCATCTTTATGTTTTTTAGGAGAGCACTAAACGAGCCAGAAGTTTTATGGTTTTGAAGCTTTCTGGCTATCCTGTAGTATAAACATATTTTCTTTTTTCTTATGCATCAAGAGGATCTTTGAAGGTCCATAAATGCAGGAAAACAAACTTCATGATTCTTTACAGAAAGAGTGAAGAATGATTAACTTTGAATTACAATGAAGAAATAAGAACAAATAGAAATTAGTTAACTTTGGGCTTCAGAATAAATCATTGCAATACGTTTCTGCCATGCAACTGACCTCAGCTTTCCAGTCCCCTTCTCATGCCAGAGGAAGATGTGGCCAGAGCCATAGGCAACAGCATCTCAAAGGTCTCGGGTGGACAGCAAGGCTGAGACTGAAGCTTTCCCAGCAGCCCATCGCATCTGCTGCTTCTCGCGATGCTCACAGGAGGATAAGGAAAATATCTGTCTGAAAGTTGTAGAAAATTCTCGTTCCTTTGTCCCAGTGCATATTTTATCACCAAAGGGTGACAAAGAGGAGAAAATGAGCACAGAAAATATTGGGCATCTGCTCTGAGGAATCACCATGAGAGGGTACACCTGTGTGCTTGGGCTACAGGGAAGTAAGCTATACCTGCTAAGCGCTGTTGATATAGCGACTGAGTAAACTAAGTTCCCCATGTATCATCGTAATCTAATCTATGAAAGAGAAAATCCAGTTTATTCTTATGATCTAATGCTGAGTTTCTAGAGGCAGATATATTTTTGATGAGTAGCACTGAACAACAAATAGTAAAACCTATGACAATATCATTGCAAATCCACTTCCCAAAGGAAAACACTGTTCTGCAGTCCCAGTCTGCCTCTGTAACTATCTTATAATTTACATGGCTTAACTAGAATTCTTCCAGGAAATACCATTTGTTCCAAATTAAAGGTCTGAATGCTAAAGAAGGGGCGCTGAAGGTAGTAAAGCTAAAGAAGCAGAAATGAAGGACTGCTTGCTGGTGTGTCTCTACCATGTTCAGATTACAGCGCACTTTCGGATGCAAAGGTTGCGATGTAAACCATGCTCCTCTTGCCTAAGCCTGGTTCCTGAGGGACATGGGTTGCTCTATTTAACACCATGCAGATCCTGTTTTCAGACCTCTGGCAACGTAAAGGAAAGTTTAGCAGCTAAAGAGATCTTTCAACTTCAATGTACAGATTTCAGTGAAAAGTAGGTATATACCTTCTCCAGTATTTCAGTTTTTCTCAACCAATGTAACAAAGCTCTGAGGGAAACAACTGGGTTTTCTAGGCCAGCAACATGAACTGGCTTTTCACTTTATTCCTTTGCTTTGCCAGCTTAAGAGATTCTGGCTTGATCAGACTGTTGTAGTAAATTTTGGCAATGATTATCCATTGTTGATTAAATAAATTCCATCAGCTGTGGCCAGTTGTAATCATTTTGCAAGATAAAGGCATTACATGCTAGAAGGGAGTAAGGTCTAATGAGAGAAATTCAAGAAACCAATATTTTCTTTTAAAGACTTTTCTTGACTTGTGTTATGGCCATTGCTGCCACACTGCTACTGCACGTTGGGTAATTTAATAAACCCAGCCCTGGGCAGTTTAAATGGTTCTTGTGATGTATTCACAAACTTGCCTGTCCCAATGCAGCTTGGTTGACACCTTGTTTTGGTTTCTTACAGTGATAATTTACTACAAACACACAGAATACAAATAACATATTTTCTGCCAGCTAGGATGGAAACTGTGCCAGCCAAACACCGTTTGCTAATATTACTGGACAATTTGCAAAATCCCTGGTATCATATGGCTGCTTCTTAGCTGACTCTGACACCGCCTATTTTCCTGAAAAAGCCACTGTGGTGAAGATCTTACAGCATTTTGTAGCTGGGTTGCTGCCAGCTCCTCAGCTGGCTCTGGGCTGCCTCCATGATGGATCACCAAGCCTGAAAAAGTCCGTGTAGAAAGATCAGTCAGCACACACCAAAGATTTTAGGGTGTGCATGGTCCCTAGCAATGGTCCCAAGCACATCTTTTTCTTTTGCAATCCTCCTCCAACAGCAAGAGACGACTGGTCTCTCAAGGACTGCGTGATTCATGGTAGTGCTCACTTAATTGGAAGTACTGGAGCAACAGCTCCTCTTTTACTGCCCGAGAGGCCAGCTGATCTCTTACAAAAGAGGAAACATTGCTAAACAAAGGAAGTAATTTTAAAAGAAGAAAATAACATCTGTCTACAGATATGTGGGGAGGGAAAGAAGAGATACGAAAATTGAGGTGGTGGGGGAAAAGGGTTTAAAGTTTGAAAAGCTGAAAAGAAAGTCCTTGTGGGATCGGAGGCAGCATATCCAAGTGGTAGACTAAACGTAGGGAGATGTAATGGGAGGAAGTATAGGAAAGAAAGATAGAATGTGTATAAAACAAAGCACAGGAAAAAGGTATAAACCCACCAAAACTAATATACAGAGCTTGAGAGACTGCTGCATCATCCAATTGCCAGTAGAGGTGCTAAAGCCACGGCTATAGAATTTAGTGACAAAATGCTCAAGGGAAGGAATAAATCCTATATTTAGATAGGTACAGTATTTCACGACATGAACAATAGTGCAATACAGCTACCTAGAAGGCATCCATTTAGGAATGAATTTCTATACGTAGCTGTAGTTGAAAACAGAATGACAGCAGAGGCAGAAGAGTTTCCCCGAAAAAGCACTGGGGCCAGCTCCAGAACACCACAAAATATTTATGGCCGTGCTGCAGCCAGAGAACAATGAGACTAGCAGGTACCAGTCTGCAGCTGGGGCACAATAAAACCCTTCTACAAGCTGAGCCAAGAATAATCTTCTTTAAAAGTGCTTTGCTACTTAACAAAAGTTGCTCTTGTCCAAGTGTTTTGTATTTGCCTCAGTGCAGTTCCTTTTTCTTTCTTTTTTTTTCTTTTTCTTTTTTTTTTTTTTTTAACTAATTAGAGGCTTATTGTAAACCAAAGGGGATTTCTGGGAGCTCTTTGCGTTTGTAAATTATGCAAATGACAGCACTCTGATCTTGGATCATATTATTAACTGTGTATTTTGCGGTTCACATATTCTGAAGAGTATGTGTGAAACAAGTTTTTCTTTTTTTTCCAGCCTTGAACACAGAAAGTTAAAAAAAAAAGTCTTTAAGCAGATTACAAAATGATTTATCTCCATTTTCTTAATGTTAAAGAATAGTATATTTTTAATGCTACAGACTACTCTGTGCTGATAGCTTTACAACATTGTGCCTGCGCTATGAATAGAACAAACTTCACAGATGATTATACTTAAAGCTGGAGGTCTTTCTGTAAATTTTAAACAAAGTGTTCTATTAAATGCCATCTATAAAATGCTTGATGACTTACCTCCTAGGCTGATTTGTGATTTTGCCTGAGCTTTTGAAATCCTGGATGAAAAACTCTTTTGCTACAGGAAACTGATTGGTAACTGAATAAATTGCACTATTATCTAAGTATTGAACACTTCTACATAGCAAGTATTATTTTGCAATGCATTCCTCTGCCTGCAGCATAAAATAGAAGTACTCTATATAATGCTTAATGATCCCCAGGAATACGTGTCGAGAGTATAGATGTCGGTTGGTTATCCTAAAATTCCCCTGTAGCCGAGCAGCGCAGCTATCCTTGTGGTTGAAGACAACTGTCTTTCTGCCCTGGTATGAGGTTGACTAAAGTAATACGTTGAACAACTTTTCTGTCCCACAAATGGCAGTGTTTCTGCATCTATCAGAAATCTGATAGATTTCCGTCTATCAATTAGCAAATGCTGTGAGACTTTCTGAATAAAAGGGGTTTATATAGATATGCAACATTTACAAATATCATACTCGATTTATGTCTCAACTGCCAATTTCTGCAGCTAATTCTACCAGTTTTCACACTGTGTCCATTACAAGTGGAATTCCCTTTGCATTAGGAGGTGTATGTTTCATCGATACAAAAGAATATGTTTGTGTTTCTTTCATATGTTTGTAGGGTAAGAACACAACTTTCATACAACATACAACTCAATAAAATGAAAAAAAAAAAACCAAACCAAAACCCAAACCCTAAGTGAAAGATGCCATACACGTTTTGTTGATTGGACATTTGGAACATGTGAACATATGCGTACTTATGTGCAAAGGCTCATGTGTACACCTCATAGAGTCCATACCATTGTAAATCCAACTTAGATACGGGTAGTATATACCAGGTATTCCTAACTATGGTGTCTGTGTAACATTCATGGCCCAGGAAGAGTCCAGAAGACTCCCTTTCTTTTTGCTGTGGAATCTTTAATTTTAACCTTGAATGATTCTCCTGCTTTCAGCAAACCTTTTCATAAAAGTCTTTCTCCATGTATATTTTACAGAAATAGCCTTGCAGAGTGATAACAAGGACAGACTTACACATTTTTAATGCTGGATCATCTGTTAATGCAATGCAATATTAATTGCTCTGAATGCCAAATTTAGCTCATCATTAAGAGGGAAATAGCCAGCAGAATCACTCAGTCTGCGTGCATAACTTTCAGATTTAGACTGCAAGTATCTTGGAGAAGGTCTGCATTTTAGTCTATTTTGCACGTGTCAGCCAGCCACAGAGAACCACTGCTGTGGGAAATCACTCTCAGTTGATGTGATATTGAGAAACCAGTGGGATCTGCATTCGGTAGCCATCCACCGACTTTGCTTTTGAGTAGTGGACACTGCTTATAAAAACAATCCCACCTTCGATGACTGCAGTGACCTGCTGGATACTTATCTGTTTTGTTCCACCATTGAAATGTGATGATCCATTGGAATCCGAGACTGGAGTGATCTGGATTCCCGGGTTTCATTACTTCCCTTATGGCATTTGCTCTGACATTGTTTAGGTTACTACAACATAATGAGCTCTGAATTCACTCATCATGTACACATGTGACACGTGGCTTAAGAAATTCATGCAACTGCTTCCCATCTTGTGCTGCCAGGGATGCTTGCACAGTGCTCTAGTGCTCCTCTGCTTCTGGGACCCTGCTCTCCAGGTGCTCCACTGGTTACATCCTCCTATCCCTAATGGGAGCTCACTTCCAGGCTCACTTCACTCACTTTCATTTTAGCTTTCCTTTTTTTTTTTAAAGAACTTTTAATGATCTGGGTAGGGTAAGGACTGGTCAGGTGATTTATTATATTTCTTGCAGGTTGAGCATCTGGGGAAGAAAGAAGTTCTATCTGTGCATAGGTTTTATATTTCAAAATTTTAGTTTTTGATGCAGGGTAAAACCAGAATCTCTAGGGTATCATGTTCAAATCCCTTTGATTTTGGGTCAATACTTTACACTGACCTCAACCGTTATTTAGATTTGAGCACATCTAAAAATGACGTGAACACAGCATCTCTTTTAAGCTTCAATATTATGCAAACAGCTCGGAATAATTTTTTGGTGTAAAACTTGAAACCTATATCTGAGGTGACTTTGAAACTGAACCCTAAACTAAACTACTTCTAGATATCTGGGCCAATATATTTTTATATATTATCAAATAAAATATCTTGACATGCTGAAATTGTATATGATATTTTTTCTGTAGAAGTAAATTGATTCATATTGGAAATATGAAATGGGATCTATCAGCTATTACAGATTCCTTTCATTTCATTAGCAAAGGTTTTCATTTTTAGAGCTGGCGTTACCTCCCATGTATGTGATATCCATGTTAACAATGATTGTTTATGGGACACAGGTTTATTACAAAAGGACATTGTGTTTATATTAATAAAAATTTTTTTTATTTTTATTTTCATGTTCTAGTCAAGGATGTTTGGTGCTTCAGTGTAGAGTAGGTTAATGTAAAATAAAACCTTTGTATTTAAGTTACATGTTTGGTTGTGGGTCTGTCAGACAATAACACGAGCTGTTTTTGTCAAACATTTGATTACTAGTTTATATGTTTTCTTACTCAGTTTCAGTCTGGAAAAATGTTTACATCATAAAAGCATCCTCAAACTTGAGGACATTTTTGGCTTTTTAAATGGGAAAAGACTCCAGACGCTCTAGTGGGATAATATAGGAAGTTTCTATTGCTGGACATACTGATGGGCTGAGGACTTAAATCCTCTGAGCAATCAATCCACTGGCTTTTATGAATGCTTAGGGAAAAAAAGGAAATATATTGCTGGAAAAGAGAAATAAACTTTGTTGCAGGATATGGGATGGCCAAATTCAAAAAAGACGTATGTATGGTAAAGTCTCATGTGTCATTGCAACTGTCTGAGCAGGACAAGTGAAAGCAAAACAAAACCAGGAAATAATACTTTTCTTATAACAAATGGATTTTGAGGGAAAATCTCAATGAGGAAAGAAAGCATATTCTGATTCTGACTGCTCTTCTGCTGAGAACAGGACTTTTGCTAAATAGCTTCATAATTAATTTTAGTGTTAATTCAGCAGGTCCAGTGTGAGATAAATCCTTCCTTGGGAGAAGTATTGTCTATTATGTGCGCTGATTTATGAGAGACAATCAGCTATATTTTAATGATAGCTGAACTAGACTGTAAATATCGACTAGGAGTCACGATAGATGAGAAAAGCTCGTTTGTGCTTAATATACTAGCTAAATTGTTCCTGGCTTCTTAGGGTGTGACTATACTTGCTGTCACACTCCCAAGTTTACTCAAGAACTGTGTGATTCGCTGAGTAGGTGCTAGTCATATAGGGAGAAAACGTGAGGGATGCATTTTATATAGCTTGTTTTTTCCTCAATGTCATGTATTAACCTTTTTTGTCCTTATTTTCTCCCCTTCATCAAAGAAAAGTCTCCTCAAGATGGAAGGCAAATTATAGGAGTGGGGAAATGACCACCAATAAGCTGAGCAATATGAAATTTAACACAGTGATTTTGTTTTAGTGAGAGGAAAACACCAGTTGCTGACTGTCATAAAATTCTAAGCCGAACCCTAACTTCATGGGCAGCAGCTCTAAAATCTATTTAATATTTCTTAATTCTTCAGTTAAGCCGTTTCTTTCTCCAGTTAATAATAGGCTGTGGAATTAAATCTTAGCTTTTGATATTTACTGGGAAATGTAGTATGGCTATTTATGAGTCAAAATGTACTTTGAATAAATTATCATTGCAAATTACAGTTTATGAAAGTTGTGACTATAACCATAATTACACCATTGGCTCTGCACTACTTGAAATCCTGCTTGCTGAATAAATTTGTTTTCATTCAGATTGCATTCCCGACATTTTTAGAAAAGAGTGAATCAAACCTCACCGACAAAATTTCCTACAGAGCGTATTAAAAAGGTCACCTTTGTTTGCCAAACTTACTTAAAATCTAAACATTTCTTGAATTAATGAGATGCTATTTTAGTCTGCTATGAGAGTTTCCTATTCAAGTTTACTAACCCATAGACTCATAAGGAGACTCACAAGAGCTTCCACATTACGCCGTGCCTTTAGCTATCTATATATCCTAAACTTGTTAAAGTTAAAGCTGATTCTGCAAGCTGCTGGGGAAAAAAACAGCTGATAGCCAAAGTTAGGTATGTTACTGTCAGTTGGGGGGGAGCTGTGTGGGGGGGGAGAGGTTTAAAGCTCTGCCTGGCAAGAGAAGGGTTAAGGACTTTTTTGCTATACCCGTTTCAAATTACAATGAGAAGCCTCTTCTTTCCCAGCAGGGTTGTGCTTACATTAGTCTTTAGATCTCTCTTGAAGAGAGCTGTTATATTTGTGCCTGCTAGAGTTGGAAATAACAGCTCAGAAGCTGAAAAGGGTTGAATGGATTTACAGAAGGGTTTTTTTTTGCGAGTAAATTCATGGCAACACAGTAATTTGATTGATTAGTACATGCTTTAGAATTACTTTACACTCAAGCGATTCAAAAGATGTTAAAGTTATCACCAGGCTGCTGGACAAATATGTGTTACACCACCAAGGTACTGATCAAGACAAATCTGTGACTCAGGATTTTATCTTGGGAAGAGCGCAAGGTGTACGAAGAACTCAGAATAACGAGGGACGATAACTCTGGGAACTACAATGTGTCAGAAGAACAGCTCTTGCTAATACAGCTCCCCACCAAAGACCTGGTTATCTAAGGTTTATATAGGAATGCCTAGGTCAGCTGACAAAATACTGGTCTTCTGCTCCATAAATGCAGAAAAAACGATAACAACAGTGGAAAATTGGAAGTCTGAATTTCAGCTTTCTTAGAAATAACTGCAACCTGACACATTCCATAATATTTAAACAGGGTGGGGGGAGAGAAATCACCAAAGATGTTACGTTTAGAGAGGACATTGACATGAAGAATAGGTAAATTTTGTTTTTCAGCCACTGGGAAAGCAGACCTCGTAGGAACTCAGAACAAGTAGGAGAAAAGATTTTTTTTTTAATTTTTTTTTTTCCTTGTTCTTTTTCTTTTCAAAGATGAACCTAACTGCGCTCAAAGCTTTCGTGGGCTTGCTCTGGAATTGCTGGGTTCTGGTGGGTCACGCACAGGGAGGTTTAGGAGACAATCATGTCCATTCGAGTTTTATTTACAGGAGGCTGCGGAACCATGAGAGAAGGGAGATTCAGAGAGAGATTCTCTCTATCCTGGGTTTACCTCACAGACCCAGACCATTTTCACCAGGAAAGCAGGCTTCTTCTGCACCCCTCTTCATGCTGGACCTGTATAATGCCATGGCAAATGAAGAGGACACTGAGGAGCTGGAGTATTCACTAAAGGGATCAATGGCAGGGGAGAGCAGAGGGATACGGAAAGGATACCCTGCCTCTCCAAATGGATATTCGCGGAGAATACAATTATCTCGCATGACCCCCCTGGCCACACAGAATCCTCCCTTAGCCAGCCTGCACGACACCAACTTTCTGAATGATGCTGACATGGTCATGAGCTTTGTCAATTTAGGTACGTGAAAAAATTTTCTGTTTCTGCTCTCTTTGACAAACTGTTAGCCTGATCTGGAGAGGGGCAAATCTCTCGGCCGGACCGTAACCTGTTCTAAAACGGCAGGACTGGGCATGGGCTGCTGTGCCACTGGTAAAAGAAAAGTCGTACTGAAGGTAAAGTAGCTACGTTGTAGGTGGCCATGGAAAAAGATTTTTCTCACTGTTTATATAAAGTCAGTTTCTATAACTCCCCTCTGCTGGCTTCTGTTTTCTTTCTTTCATTGATGTAATGAAAATTCTAGCCTTAGGCCAACTAACTCCTTTTTTTTTTTTAAAATCTCAAAAAATCAAACACTTATGCCTATTGCTTGGTTATTTCCCTCACTGTTTTGCTTAAAGCTCAGACATGAACAAACATCAGTTGTTAATATTTTAAAGCCTAGAATGTTATGAAAAGGGAAAAGTTAAGCCATTTCCGAAAAGAAAAAAAAAAAAAAGAAAAAGTTTTCTTAGGTTATGTAGGTTTTTTTTTTTTTCTTTTGGTAAGAGTCACAGTTTTATTATCTTTTCAGCTGGATGGCTGTTTTTTTAAATAATCTATTGCTGTTTCTTTGTTATTTCTATTTTATAACCACAGACTCTCTTTTATTATACTGCCATGGTGCTCAGAGTCTGCAATGGTTCTTACTTTCTGTGTCATAAATAAATTAAATAACAAGTAGAGTATTAAACACCAGAAACATGCAAGAAAAGAATGCTTTTGAAAACGATATCAAATCAGACACAAAAACTGATAAAACTAAATTATATTGGCTTCTGAGTATAATAAATATACTTACCAGTTACGTTGTGGTTAAAAGAGCAGTTAGAGATTTGCTTAATAGAAGGCAACTTAAATGTCATTAAGAAAGCTGCAAACAATTCATGAAATGTATTTACTATTTTTATAAGTATTTTAAATGCTGCAGGACTCATAAAGTTAGCTAAAAAAACCCTTCTTGTTTGATCTGAATAACAAGAGATTTAATTGAAAACTTGAATTTTCTCAATAAACTGGTACAAAATCTGATGAACCCTTACTTTCCAGGATAATACTTTCTGTAGAAACTTTTTAAACAATGGCACATTTTCTGAAATACCTTCAGATTATCACACACATTCTGTACCTTTTATGTCTACCAGGTCTTTAATCCTTGCTGCAGGATTAAAATTGTTTCCAAACACTAAAACCCTCAACAACTTGATTTTTTAGGAAAATGACAGCCTAGAGTTTAGTTGCTGTAATAATAAAATTACTTTTCTTTAGTTACATTGCAGATAAGGAGGTGTTCAATTCTGAGATCTTTTTCCTTAAGAGTAACACGTCCACAACTCTAAATATGTTTGTTAGTTGCTCTTGCTCTTGAAATAGCAGACCAGAAAAAAAGGAAACCTGATTTTGGAAAATGTGTTGCTCATCCTTTAGGAAGAGTTACATATTATCTGTGTATTGCTTTGAAGTTATCATTATATGCCTCGATTTACCCAGAGTATCTGGACTCAGCTGAATTTAAAATGGCAATGTTGTAAGGGAAATAGGAAATGCTCTGATCTCCTAAGCATTAGGCAAAGCCCTGATCCTGCAAAAATTTTCCTTGTGTGTCCTGAGAAATACCCTCAGTAAACACGTCTCAGACCATTTCATCAGTGGCCCAGAGGACTATTTACATGGGACCTAGCCTTTGATTTCATGAAATGTCTTTGATTTCATGAGGACTTCTTGCAGAGCATGAGTAGAAGACTTTGAAGGTTCAGTGTCGGATATGTCCTAGCCTGATCCTTCTGCGTTTCCCCAGACAAAAACCCTCTCTGGAAGAATGCAAGTTTCCACTGAGTGTCTTACCTTGACTGGGAAGTTTCTAATATTTGTCTCATTTTATTGGGAAGACAGTGTTGCCTTAAGAAAGTAATTTTGAGAAGCTAAACTGTATCTTACATTTCTAAACTGTGAAAACTGGGGGTGAGATGCTTTATTTTTCTAGTGATTATGATTAATAGACACCATTAACTTATAAAAAAACACTGTGTAAATACCAGGTTTTGTTTGGGCTCTGTGAAATTAAAATGTGTCTCAGCCCTAAGTGAGTCTAAATCCTAATTCACTTTAAATGCCCTTCCATACATGCTGGATATTGTGGTTTATCATGCATTCCACCGTGTAACATGCGTAAGAAATATTGATGACTGATACAGATTAGCTTCAACATTTTTATTAAACAATCCTATGTTTCGGTATAATTAACATAAAAATGAAATAAATCACAGAAACAGGTAACCATTTTGTATGATTTATGCAGCATAAGATCATGACAGATGAGGGCAAGCTCTTTTAATGTACAATGGGGAAAAATATGCAGTGATAAGTGAATGTTAACACTGTACCTTAAAATCAATAAATGCTGATGCAGCACAGTAATAACTCAACCGGTTTTAGATTTGAAGCCTCAGTCAACTTGCATCAAATTAATCTGCTCTGGAAGTAGCATACAACATGTTCATACTTGCACACTGTTAATTACATAAGGTGTAATTATAAAGCTTTATTAATCATCATGATATTTTAAATTAAAACTTCTGTATGTGGTTGTCGCCAGTTATAATAATTTAAGACATATATTTTAAAACAAGAAATATGTCCCTGAGATGTTGGGTAGGAATTATTAAGCATAAGCTTGAAAAGGCTGAATAAGATTAAAAAGTAAAGTAAAAAAATAGACAAGGACAAATAATAAGAATTGAAACCGATATGATAATTTTGACAAAATTCAACTTGTCAAAGTTGCAAAAACCTCACTTTGAAAAACAAATTTAAAAAGTAATTATCAAGGGAACTGCAATTATAATTCTGTCAAGCAAACAGGGAGAAAAACAAGACTACATTTACTTCTCCTGAAGTTAAAATTGTAAACACCTGCTCTTTATCCTGGAATTTATACCAGAATTTCTGTCTCTTTCTTTCTTGAAAGATACGACAAGACAGAGACTGTATCTTGTATAAGACTCTGTGCGTTGGCAGCTCTCCATAAATATTGATGAGTGTAACAGAAGAGTTAACTGGGGTTGCTCCAGCAGTCAAAGAATAAATCCTGCACTAAATACACTGGGGTTTTTAAAGATCTGATTATATCACCTACAAGTTCAGGACTTTGGTTTCCTCACTGGGTGTTTTTTTACCCTGTTGTTATATTTTATTATATTGTTGCAAAGCCCTGACTGTTCAGAGTTCTGGCATCTTCTTTTTGGCTGGTCTCCCAAAATGACATATATATAGGATACCCTGTTCCTCAGAGAACAGGCAAATAATACTCATGGAGTCCTACTCACTTTTCTGCTCACTCAAAATTTAGTTAAGGACGGACTTTGTTAAGACAAATGTTAGTGTTCCCACTCTTCACCTCTCACCAAAAGAGCAGGATTGAATAAAAAAATATGTACATGACTGAGGCTTGGAGAAAAAGCAGCAGTTTTATAAACTACATTTGAACATTTCAAGGGCTGAATTTTCCATCAGCATCAAAGCAATCATTAAATCCACTGTACTTAAGTGTTCCTTCTCATGCAATTCAAATGGTCTATATTTTCACTTGTTTACAACACATCTGTAAATTTTTCTCTAAATGGATTGCTGCATTTGCTAAGCAACTCTGTTTACTTTCTCCATATTTTCCTGTGAATTGATATGAACTCTCTATAAGATAGGGGATAAATATATATACATTTTGTGGTTTTCTGTTACGTTTTATTTCTTATCATATAAAATTAATTTCAAAAACTCAGATGTGAAGATAACTAGAAAATTTGTGACCCTGACCTACACATACTAATTGAAAGAAGGATACAGTATTATGGACCTTTTTAAAGTAACCGATACACCCCAGAAAAACACCTTTTCTTCTTCACACACAATACAATTCTGCAATCTTAATTATAATAATCCTCAACCAACATGTGCTGTGATCAGTTCGTAAATCAGATGCTGAAATCAAAGGAAATTTTGCCTGTTTGAGACACAGATGACTGTCCGTATTTCTCCAGCTTCTCTACCCCAAGTTTGCACACTGTCATGAAGATTATGTTCTTCTTTAAAACCTGAATCACTAAGCAAATACATACATTCACAAGATTTACAGCCCATTGTGTTCATCAGAGAATGCTAGCATGGCAGAGAACAACTTTTACACAACTACTTTGAGAAACCTACCGTACGTCAACCCACACTGAATACCTGTAAAAATATATTTTCCTTAAACACGAAAAAGAAAGGATTCCTAACTGCAATCAGACCTCGAGTGTATAAAGTAGCTGGTTTCTTAAATTAAACTAATTCAGTTTCTACAACCTTCTACTCACAGCTAACATATCATCAGCGAGGGATATGGAGTGCTAAGCTATAAAATGCCAGGAACTGTGGAAGGGGAGCTGGATTTGAAGGATACACGCAAAAAGGCCTCAAGATCATTAACATCTCTCCTCAAAGCTTAGGAATGAGCACACTTTCTTTTTTCCTTTTCCACTGTATTTCAGATGTTGCTGTCTTAATTTTAACCTTACATGAATTTCCTTGGCTGTGGTACAGTTTTAGTCCCTTAAATGCAGGCTTCTAATGAAAATATTGACACAAGCTTAACTGAAGTGACGGAAATAGTGCTATTATCTTGCCTTGGACAGAGGGAGGCTATTACAGAGATAAAACTTTTAAATAACGAGTAGACCCCACGTCTTTAATTGAGGAGTTGGATCAATACTGAAAAAAAAAAGAGAAAATATTTGTGAAGTTTTTTTGAATGGCAACCCAAAGTCAATAACATGGCATTGTTCACTCTTTTACATAAAATTTAAAGGAAATTAGATCAAGCAGGTCTCATTTAATCTTCACCCAAAGTGAAGATGCCAAGTGATTACTTGGCATCTTGAAATCCTAAGATTTTTTTTGCCCCTTAATGAAATTGCCGTCACCCAGTCAGTGAGCTGAACTAATTTTTTGTGTCCCAGGTATGCAATCAGGCATTAAAAATAACTATTAATGATGAAATAATTTCATATGATCAAATTAAATATTAAGACAGCTTTTTGCAAAATAGGTTTATTTATTTTTAGAACAAAAGGACTTTACCCACGGGATGACATTCCCTAAAAATCCTCACCCAATCCTTACAATTCGTTTTTGTGTGATGACAGAGCAGGTTGTTATGGATTTTATTTAATTTTGAGCAAGAAATATTCTTCATATTCCTTTTTTGAATTACACTACATTTGTTGCTTTATATTGAAATATTTTATATTTCCTTTGAAATCTCTCTTGTTACATGAACCTTATGAACTATATAACTCTACCTCAAAATAGGTTTGTGTGTGATCCATAAATATCATCTAACAAAATAATGTTTTTATAACTGTCAATTAATTTTTTTGCCAAAGTTAACACTTTAAATCCAAGTAAATTATTGTATCTACCCAGCCAAAAAAATGTCAAGCTCTCCATTAACTGGGGTATAAAACTGTCTGACTTTTCTTGCCGACAGACTTGAAAGAAATTGCAGATAACTGAAGAGAAACTGATTTAGCAGATGGTTAGACGTGCATGGTGAAAAGCTATATATATGTATGGATACATATAAATACATATTATTATTAATATTTTTCCCATTGGGAAGAATGGCTGACCCAGTTCCGCTTCTTCTTTAGAAAGTGCTCCTTTCCAGACTAAACACAGACTTTGGGTGGGGTTGTGGGGATTGTATGTATTGTACAGTACATATTTTCCCAGGAAAACACAATCTCTGAGTGACTCTGGCTAGCCATGAAAGAGAAAGTGGGAGGCTTGTGGAGACGCCTCTGTGCAGAGGGTATTAGGGGAGGAATCTGCCTGCCATGGAGTGGATGGAGAGCCTCTTGGTTCTCTTCCTAAACCCCGGATTATTTGCTTAAATAGCAGGACAGCTTTGGCACATACATGATCTCCCACACTTATTGCTCCTGTTATTATTTTCTCTGAATGTTAAATTATGCAAAGAATTTTACCATGGCTACCTGCCTGCTTACTGCCTGAGTTATGGAGGTAATTACGACATGGGCAGTTCCATTTTCTTCTCTTTTTAGCCATGGCAGTTCCTTTCAGCTTGCTTTCATAGGCCCACAGACTAATAGACTTTTGCAGAAAATTGATTGATTACAGTCTGATCATTCTAGGTGTCATCTGGTGTTTCCACATAGCTGAGAATGAACAGTTTATGAAGTGCCAATTGCAGCCTCCCGCTAAAGAAAGGCTCCCCAGGGCTTCAGGAGAGCTCTGGCTGCTACCAGACTTCATAATTATTTCCCACACTTTTCCCCGTCCTCTCCTCCTTGTCCATTCCCTTGTCTCTAACCCCCGCCGTCTAGGCAGGGTCACTGAACTTTAATTTTATGTCAGTGGCATTTGGCTGCAGAAGGGATTAAAGGCTGAGAAGCGGTGAGACTAGGAGACAGGGCAGGAGATGGAGAGGGAAGGAATGAGAACAAGCATGAGAGGAAAATGGCAAAGCACAGACCAAGCCTTACAGGGAGGACAGCCCTCTTCTTCTCAGGAGGCAACAGCCAATGTGCGGGTCTGGACACAGACCTGCTGGGCATGGGAAGGGTTCACAGCAGAGAAAGAACCTCTGTAGGAACTGGTATTACTGGGAGAGTTAGTCCCGCTCCTGTGTGCCTCACATGGAGCACGATGTTGTAGCACTGGAGCATTTCCCAGGCTAGTAGAGTGGAGGGAAGACACTTACAAAAGTGGAGGGAAGCTCATCATGGTAGGGAGAATTTTTCACTGAATTTCACTGAATTTTTTTTTTTTAGAGTTGGAAGGGACCATATAGATCATCTAGTCCAACTCCCCTGCTGAAGCAGGATTGCTTAGAGAAAGGTGCATATGGACAGAGAAAGGGCAAGTGCGAGAGAAAAGGAGGGAGAACTTGATAAAACACAGATAATGTCCAAATGAAAGATAAAATTATGCCAAGTATAAGTTTCTTCTGGAGAGCCTTACAGGTGAAGGAAGCAGTTTTCTTCTCAATCTCTGGTGGCAGAACGACTACCTCAACCTCCCCAGGCACTTGGCTCCCTGGGCAAAATTTTTGTCCTTGCAAAATAAAACGCATCTCCCCCCACCCTTCAGCATGTGTGTGCAGGGAGTACACAGACAGGCTACTAACATTTGCAGCCATAAATAACCTAGAAGCTAGCTTTTAAAAACCGCAGGTTAAAGGATGAGGGCTGCCATGACGCACACAGAGAGGTTGAGATCAGAGGAGCAGCTAAAAGGGGTCGGGAGAAACAATGAATCCCCTTGTTCTGAGTCATATTTATGAGTGCTCCATTGCACCTAAAGTTCATATTTTATTGGGTAGGCCATGGGGTTTCCCCATTTGCTCATCTCTTAAAATAACACCCCTGGTTAAAATTTCCTATAAAACACAGAAATGCTACAGCAGGCAGAACTTGTCAACCCTGACAACTACATTATTTAAGTTTGTGGGTGGGGTACACCAAGCAGGAGCTGGTTTGTGTTTTGTACTGAATTATGAATTTGTTTCTGTACAAAAAATGACTCTAAAACAAGTAGAAACAGAGAGGTTTTACAGCTCGGCTCTCCACTTCGAATCTTCCCACTAGTATTGAGAGATGCTCCAAAAGGTGAATCTAAATGTTTAGTTCCCAGCTTTTTTTCAGCAACAGCTCCTGTGCAATAGATCAAGAACTTGGCTTTATCAGCTGCTGTTATACAACTCAGTGGCATGTGTAGTACCTTGCCAGAACATGGCTTTACTTTTTTTCCCACTGCAATTCAGGGCAAACTGAAGACAACAGTTATTAATGAGTCAGAGCTTAGAAAACTTATTGGGACAGCTAGTGATGGTACATGATATATATCCATAGCTGATAACCAGTGGCTTTGCAGAAGCAAAACTCCACCTAATTCTCTTTTTGGAAGGCAATCAGAAGGAGATAGGAATTCGAATAGTCAAAACTTCTCTTAGGTTTATTTTTATCTAACCTAGCAATATTCAGACCTCACGAGAACCTAAGGGTCTTTTCCAGCCTTAGTGATTCTGTGATTCCATGCCTTTGTAGACTGTGTCTATTAAATGAAACTATTGTTGTTCTAATTCTCATGTATTTGACTGTAGCTAAATTAATGAAGCTTTATTCATATTATCTGGAAAAGCTGTACCCATAATCCAGAGTATTATAAATTAATTTATTATAAACCAATTTGTCTAGGCATATCCATTTAAAATCTCCTTTTTTTTTTTTTTTTTCCAAAGTGAGGGAGAAATATAGGGGGGGTATTCACCTATAAGGTACTTCAAAATAATTTCAAAATGATATTGTGTTGGACTTTTACAATACGGATGGCATCAGTTTGGGAGGCAGCGGTGTTAAGTTTTGTCCTGGCAAGCCTAGACTACAGAAGAGGAAAAAGCAGGAACACTGAATGATTTGTCAGTCTGATTTTGGACCAGCGGGCAGATGGCACCTATTGGCACCTGGTGCCTGGAGCCATGGGGTTCTAGTGGTATGGTTTGCAAAGACATTAGCTGAGAAACCCCAAAGGTGGGCAAACAGTAGTATGGAAGATAAAGCCATGAGAGTGAGAGCAAGCACAGCGTACAACCCCACGACAGCTGTAGTCTTTGTGGTGATTTTTGATGGCTGAGACCCAGCAGGGACACAACTTTGGGAAGGTTGTTCCCAAGATTACCTCAGCTGGGGTATCCGTCAATAACTACAAGTCATAACATGCTAGTCATCCTGAAGGTTAATCTGCTACACCTGACCAGGTTATCTGGTTGCCTTGTACATGAAATGTGCCCAAATGTTTTGCAGTGAGCCTGTTCCAGCCCCAGCCTAGCCTAAACCTGAAAGTCAGAGAGTGAAATCTCTGAGCAACCAAATAGGGAAAACCTGAAGAGCCTCAGATAGAGAATGAAAACAGTGTACCTCTGTTTACCAGTCCACAAAATGAGGATGGCTAAATATTTCTGTGTTCATTTTCACTTCTCTGCACTCTCACTCTTTGGCCTTGCAGAGCAATGGAATAGCTTCTTCTTATGAAGCCTCTTTTTACTCTGGCTGCGCACTCTGTAAAATACCTTGCTCCCAAGGGCCTCCCAACACCTTGTGTTTCCTCATAGTGATCTCAAGCATTATTTTAGAAAGGGCTAAAAAAAACCTTCTATAAGGGCAACAAATGTATTTACAGATGGTTTTACAAAATAATGAAAAAGAAAAAGAAACACTGCAACTAAAGCACCAAATCTGAGATTTGAGATCTGGTGCAATGGAGAGATGACGTGTAGTTAGTCTAGCTCTTGTTCTCAGAATATAGATTTGTGCCTCTTCGAGGCACGTGTGCATGCATATCAGCCTGTGTGCATAGCTTTGTGTGTGTAATATAGAAAGCTCTTAAGTTTTAGTCATTGGGATTTTTTCCCCCTTAAATCATAATATTCTTTCCCATCAATACTATGCGGCTTTAGCAGCCCTGACCTTTCAAGCTGCCTGTTTGGGCCAGTGTTTATCAGATGACCGTTTGACCTCCTTGTTAATTGTACTTAATTACATCCTGTTGTAACATTTTGAAATAAGGAGGAGAGTTTATGGATCTGCTCCAAAGAGCTGAAGAGTAAAATGGCAGCAGAATTCAGTGGTATGAGGTGCTGAGTAATCTCATAGTTAGGTCAGTAAGATCTCTGCCTTGTCCCTTTGATTGCAAAATTGGGTCCTTAAATCCTTCCTTTTCCATTGAGGATCCTTGATACTTCTGAGAATAAAATCACAAAATTTTCTTTGTTCTGAGAAGGGCTTCTCTTCTCTGATTCTCAGCTTGGAGCTTTCTCCAAAGACATCAAGGAAGGAGTGAGAGGCCAATCAACAGTACTGCAAGGGCTGAAGTTCACATACAATGATAAAAGAGACAAGCCTCTTTGCCATAAATGATCTCTCTGTGGGTTTCCAAAACTTCAGAGTTCCTTATGCTTCCACAGAATTGCGAGTTCCCATGAGCTTTGTGGTAGTTGTATAATATTTGCCCTGAGATTTTTTGTGCATTGATGATTTATGGGCACATCTAAGGTTTCATTAAAGAACAACAATTATCCCTTGTAGTTGCAGAAGAAACAAAAATGAAAACAAATCAACATCCAGAAACAGATGCAGTTCTTGAAAATGGGCACTCTAAAGGCTCAGAAAGCAACTTCAAACACTCCTTATTTTATAAGGCTTGTCATATAGCTGATGGCTTTTGAAACACATGGGCTTGACCGTAGTGCTTCTCTTCTCACTAAAGACAAGATATATGTATATGGTCCTCTACTGTTGTTGTTCCATAGTTCACTTTCCACACACTTGGTTTATAAGATTAGACCTAAAATGAATGAAGACAGAAAGGAATAGAAGCTATAAAATTATTAATACCAAGTAAAAAATCTAGTTCCAAGACTTTAAGAATCACAAGGCAAAAGAATACGCCTTCAATTTTATTTTATTAAAACACTGATAATTAGACTCATTGGAGAATGAAATGCCATGAAGAATTAATTGCTTGTAGTAGTAAACTACACATAATTATGGCATTATTGTAAAAGGTTTATCACTGAGCATGAGTCATATTCTACATAAAACAGACAAGTTATTACTGCTGGGTTGTGAGACTCTAGGCTGACACAGTACTGCCCATGATTATCACTGTGAAGGGATCAGTATTTTAGGAAATGCTAAAAATCTGTACTAAGTCTTTCAGGTAGTGATGGTTAAACCTACAGTTCAGCTACAAACAATTGCATTTGCCTAGTTAATGGTTTTTAAAGTTACAAGCTTCTATGATTAGAAATAGAACACAAATTTGCTGAATAGCATAGTAAGTTATTCAGAAGGCCATAGTGTTTGGTGTTAAGCAACAGTAATTACAGTAATATAGTAATGATACAATTAAATATGACAACTTTCGAGGAGGCTTGGTTATTTTTTCAGAATTTTGAGAGGTACGTGTAATGTGACACAATATAGTATTGTTTATCAAAGTAGTTTAAAATTAGGTATTATTTCAGGATAAAGTTCTTTCTTCTCTTAGATTCTTTGGTGTGCTTCTTTACTAATGTCATCTTACAGTTCTCAAGATGAGTATCTACTTTAACCACATAGGTCTTCAAAAAGTAATGTTTTTTCATCGCTTCTTAAACTATTGAATTAATAATCATGTTTACTGAGGCTGCATATCATAATGAGATCACGTGTACAAGGAGATTAATTTATATATATAAATTTTTAATTTATGTAAATATACTTAAAATAATATTTTATAAAATCTATAAACATATATATTTCATTTTTATATATAGTAATGGAAAATCCAGAGACCGTTTATACTATAGAGTGAATACCAAGTAGATCAAGCTCATGTTGCAATTCACTGGGTCAGAATGGAGGGAGTAATGTCATTAAGATTAACACTATATTGCCTGAGTTTTGGTTTCCCAGCAGTTGTGTATTGCTTTCTCTGTATTTGTATGTATTCTTTAGAAATGGAAAAATACAGAGGCTGTGCTTCCTAGCGTGTGTGTGTGTACAGGAGAGACCTAATGCAAAAGGGGTTCATCACAGGACTCCAATCAATGAAACAGGCATACGCGTGAACTGAAAAATTGACTCTGTGGGCACAACTCCTGAATAAGTTAAGACCTGTTCATCCTGTGTTTACATTGCCATCTGCTCCTGTACAGGAATTAAGCATCTTTTATTAACATTATATCACCTTGGGTCAATGAGATTTACCATGGACCCCATTAAACTGTTCTGCTTCAGCTTGTCTGCAGGTAAGGAGTGTGCTCTCATCAAAATAGGAATGAAAGCAAGCCTCCAAGAGAAAAGACTGCAATGATTGCAGTTGTGGGCAATAGATGGTTCTAAATTACCTGAAAAAGAAAACCAGGCCTATGACCAAAGGCTAGGGCAGTAGTCACTTCTAGCCCTAGTAGAAACAAAGGTTTAGAGCAAACATCTGCAAAGTCAAAGGTTGATCAAATGCTGCAAAATGCATGTCAATTTTTCTTAATGGTGTTTTACCAAAAAGACTGCATTTGAAATAAAAGCACGGTGTTAGTGGTCAGGTTTCCACTCCCTGCTCATTCTTAACCTCTGCTTAGAAAGAGGCCCAAATTTGTCTGAGACATCAGCTCAACTATCAGGGTTGGAGAGAAGCCAGTATTGTACAATACGAGCTTCAGGAGACCATCTTTGCTGTTCCAGAGATGTGTTACACCTACAGATACCTCCACAATCAGCCCAAGTATTGTGTTTGTAAGTAACTTGGCAAGGAATATGAAAAATGCAATCCCAGGTGGAGTAATAGTGAAAATTAAGGAATGATACAATCATGTCCACAGTCCTGGGCAACCATCTCTAGGTGGCCCTGCCTGAGCAGGGGGCTCGGAGTAGATGACCTTCTGAGGTCCCTTCCAACCTCAGTCATTCTGTGACTCGGTTAAAGAGTGGTTACAGAGAAGGAGAATCTTACTCGTCTTATTCATTGACATCAATCATTCCTACTTCTTTTTTTTTTTTTTTTTGAGTGGAGTGATGATCTTGCTCAGACAAGTGTTGGACAAAAAGTTCTGTGCGCTCAAAGTGTCATGCTTTTTCTTTCTACTTTGGAAACCTTTTCTTGTTTTCGATGTCATTTTTCTACTCCTGTATCTCTCTTCCCAAGCCTATCCAAAGTAGCCTACCGTGAGGGATCGCCACCTATTGTTGTGTTGCCTGGAGCTAATCTGAGCTCTCTCATGGCACAAATGCTTTTTGTGAAGAGTACTTTTCCTTTCCTCTGGCAGTGCAGGTGTAATGGCTAGATGGCCAACCCAGAGATCTTTTAATTCACTAACAAGCAGTGTGTTTCTGCTCTGAAAGAGGGTCGAAGTGTTCATTAACTTTGGTAAGATTTAAGTTTCTTTCAAGGTGTTTTTTCCTTCTTGTTGAGGGGATTTATTCCATATGCAAAGTCAAGGTGGGTGAAATAATCTCTCTTTGTGAGAATAAATCATGATGAGATTAGACTACCAGAGCTGCAGAGGAGAGGATGCGGTTTGAATCTGTATAACAAGCTGTTAAAATCACAGCCAGCTCCCAAACCGGCTGTTAAAACCTGCGTCTGAAAGTGCCACTCCTCACCACCGCTGCCCAGTCCTCTGGCTGCTCTTCCTCCTCATCCTCTTCCTGTTTGCCCCTGGGTGTAATGTCTGGGAGGGCCCCTCCCTGCTGTGCATCTGGCCCCATAACTCTGTTTCTCAGCACCACTGCTTAGGCTCTCCTAGGTGGGTCCCCGGTGTTGGCCGATAGAAAGCATGCACAGGGCAAACCTTTCAAAATGAGGGCTAACAATTTCTAAAGGATGAAATTCCAATCTCTTTACATTTTTCATTTTTAAGGTGACGGCTCAGTTAGTACAGTGATTAGCCCAGTATACATTTGGGCACATCAATAAAAATCTGAGGAACTCTGAATTCATTTGAGCCATGCTGAGACACTAGATAAGTACATGGCCTGTAATCGGCTATTTTTTGCAAATGAATTTAATATCCTATCTATAATACAGCACATCAAAATAATTTTAATTATATGTAATAAGCATTTTTCTTGCAATGCTCTTGAGGGTTTCCTTCCTCATCGTTGTTACAGCTGGGCTGTTATTTATGGAATGGTTGGTCGGTGTTAATGGATATGAGTAATATTAAAATACTCAGATGTGAGCACAGTGTAAGCAGAAAATAGCGCCTATCCAGTTGCATCCAGTTTGGCACACAGACACAACTTCCGTGGAAGCATTTCTGACAAATTCCACGGCGGGTAATGGATGGCCTTCATTAGACAACATGTGCAAATGGTAAATGGCTGAGTGACTTGCCACCTCTGGGTGAAAGTGAGCAGGGGGTTAACACAAGCAGGAACTAAGGAGATGTGGGAAGACAGAATGGGCTTTAATGTTTAGCTTCTACTCCGCTGCCAGTTGCCCTATGATGATATATGCCCTTTCACCTTTCTCAGAAGTTATGTTCCATCTGTATACTTTTACAGTGTCAAAACAGTTATAACTTACACCTATTTTCTGACCATTGGATCCCAGAGGTATAACTTTTGTTCCTATTCAGTTGCAGCTGAACCCAAGAGGGATCTTTTTTTTTTCTGTCATTTGTTAACCTTGAGGTTGTGTTGATCTGACATCCTGACTTTCACACACAGTCAGAAACCTGGGAATAACTGTTAGTTTTCTTTGTGATGATCTATGATTAGAGAAAAACAAAATTAAATATGAGAAAAAATGGAAGTCTATTGATAGACAGTATCAAAATGTACTGGCTTTGCCAAAGCCCAGGTAAAATAGACATCATTGAAAATGCAGATAAAATTAACAACCTCAGGCATGGTGATGTAAGGATTAGCTAATTTATCTATGTATCAGCTCAGAACGACATAATACAGTGATCTTTACTCTGATCTGTTTTATTCTTTCAAGTAAAGATTTATTTATCACTGATGAAAATGAACACAATTAAAAACCTAGCGGATATGAATTTTAAAACAGGTATTTGTGATTGGAGTGCCTTTGTAATATAGTAATAGTGGAGTGCCTTTGTAATATGTAATAAAACAATGAAGAAATCAGAGGGTCCGTCCTTGTTACATTCAAAATAGCAAACTGCATGTGATATTTTTCTTCTTTGCCTCTTTCCAAACCCTTGGTTGCGATGTTGCTCTCTTTTGGCACACATTAGTGCTGACAGCACAAAATAGGTCCAAATACGACCTGTTACTGTTAATCCTAGAGCTGTGACTAGCTGGACTTTCAACTTTAAAATTTATAGAGAAAGATTCAGCTGAGACGCTACCACTGTTAGTAGAATTTAAAAGTACATATATGCAGTGTATCTTTTGTTGTGCTTTGTGCTACATCGGAACAACTGGAGTGAAAGTTTTGCATTTGGGAAGCTGAAGAATACAGTGCATTACACTGTCGAAACCAGAAGAAAAATAAGATTTTGAGGAACTTTGTCAACTATCTTTTATATTAGGATCGTGATAATACCCAGACTTAGATTCTCATAATTCTGTTCACTTCCAAAACTCAATCTCTTTTTTCTGGTTACTTATTCCTACTGTTGCGCTGGCCAGGATCAAACCAGCGTAAGAAAAGCAGGGTGTTGCTCTTCCACTTACTATTCTGTATCAACAACCGAAAGCCTTCCAGCATTTAATTATTATTGGAGCAGCTGCAGCACAGCACTTGTTTTGACTTGTTGAGCAAGTGCATTTCACTTGGAAGACACAGAGAAGAATGAACTGAATGAATAACATGTGTTTACCAATGAGTTTTTCAGCAAAACATTGGCTATTGAATGAAGACCGGCAATTTCACTAAAATATCTATTTTACCCATATTTCAGTGTGAAGTAACGAGAAAGCATCATAGGTAATCTCATGGTGGACAGAACACCTGGGAAATTATGCGTGAGAAAGCTGAGCTCAGTTATGCCTCTCTGGTCGAGGCATTCATTTCTTTAGGTCTGTGCTTATAAAAGTTGCTGGCGGACACTGGTATACAGTTCCTGGGAACTCTTTTCTGCTCAGGGTGAATGCTGGGAGCTTTTAATTACATACTGAGCTCTAACTCTTAAAACAATTCATGAAAAAAAAATATTCTCTTTTACATATACAGTTATATTCTACCATGTTTTTGTAGCTTCCATGATTTGCCTAATTGCTGACTACCACTTACTAAAGTTGAATACATTGCATGTATGTTTTCAGGGAATTAGAAAGCAGAAATCACACAATTTCAGAGCCCACCTTAATAATAATTTAGTGTTCCAAAATATTTGGACTTTTTCAAATGTGTATTTTGTTAATTGGTAAGAATCTAATAGATCTTACTGACTACAAAAAAACAACAAAATTAAAAACTTAGAATTTTAATAATATACCAGGGCTTTCCTGGTCATTCTCAAAAGATGTGATACTAAATGCTTGGGTAAGATACATGAATATTTTAACCTATTTTTTTATAAAGCATGGGATATTGAAATGCATATCTTCCATGAGAGATAAAGAAAGAAACCCAATATGTACTTGAAAAAAATCCAGGCAATGTCGTCGTCTTTTTTTTTTTTTTAATTTAAAATTATGGTTTTCCTTTTCATTCTTGCTCTATATTCTGTTGCAGTCAGTGAATGTTTTCTCATACAGTTGAGTAATTCTGTGCAATTATGGAAGGGATATTCTACCATTAAAATCTGGATTCAATAAACAATAGATGATTTTTCATTTATTGAAACTGCCACTAACTGCACAGTATTTCATCAAACAATTTCAAACTGTCCCTAATTTAGTTAAGCAAAATAGCCAAATATTGCTCATTGATGTCAGTAACTGTCTGAAAATAAAGAATTTAATGAAATAACTCTAAATTTGCAGCAATATAACTTGCTTCAGAATCTGACCTATCGAGCTTTCTGCTTTGTATTTTAATAAGAAAGTATATTTCATGTAAAAGCAATTTACATCATTCTTTCAAAACCACATCTTTAATTACTTTAAATACAGCCAGTCTAATAATAATAAATACAGAGAAACTCAAATATACAGCACTGCAATAAAGCAGTTCTTAAGGAACAGAACTGTTGCAACGAAAAAAAAAAAAGTAAAGTTTTTACACACTTACCCTCCCTATTTAAGCAAAATTCTCACTGATTACGGAAATAATTTTGCCTCAGTCATAAGGGGTTCAGAATTTGGATTAAGATTCTGACAACAGGTTTCATGTTTAAGATGGGATATGTGTGAAATGCAGTTTTGGGGACACCTACTTTCAACCTCTGCCTGCACTTTTGTCTTAAGTGATCCTTATATGCCTGCTCTTGGGCTTTGAGTACGAGCTGATCCAGTTTGATTGGAGACGAGTTCCCAACAGCTCTCATTTCAGAAGGTAAATTCTGAACGTGGGCAGACATGACTGAAGCCCGTGCAATGTGTTTTCCCACCTCAGGCTGGGCAAGGAGATGAGGAGGGAAATGAAGGGTTATTAAGCCTAAATCACTCACTTCTCCCTTACTAGGACTACAGAATAGTTGGGGGGGGCACCAACCCTCCCTTGCTCTGCTGATGCAAATAGGTAAAAGGAAATGCAGACAACTTGGTACTAAAAGGAGAGCAAGCAAGCGGGCGTATGACTCTGAAGCTTTGTAGTAAAAGCACTCAGATGAATGATTGTCTAGTAAATGCCTAATATCAAATAAATAAAACAAAAAAAAAATTAGATATAGGAAGAAAAACTTATTTCATTATTATTTTGACTCCCAACCCCTGCATTTCTTCTGTGTAGTAGCCCAGGATGTCCCACTGCTGGGCTACTCAGCATCGTGGCAGTTAGGACATGGTCATTGAAAGCAGCTGATAGGGACTGAAATATCCTTTGACTGAGCAAGGGCTATCTCTTAGTCCTGTTCTCTGGAACTGCAGATGATTAAAGGGGAAATGTAGATAAACTCCTCTGTTCTTCTTGCTGGCTGGTGCAAGACAGTTGACCCTTAACAAACAGAAGTGTCTCTCCACTGAGTATATCAGGCAGCCGTCTCTAGTGTCTGAAACAATCCTTTAAGGACAGGTGACTATTTTTATCAATTTCAGTGTCTAACTCAAAATAGATTTCCTGAGTCCGGATTGGGATTCTTACCATTCCATCAAACGGATTAAACCTGTTAAGGCAGTAGTGTTTAGACAAATATTTACATGGTCTGGTATTTTTTTTTTTTCTTAATAATAACTTTTGGAAAGCTTAATCTAAGTTTCTAAAGTTAATGTTAATTTTCTACAGACTAAACAAAGTTTAGAAATAAAAGCTCTAAAATATATCTTTAAAAATCTGTCATCTGGTCTCCTCAACTGAGACTGATGTTCTGATGAATGAGCTTCTTAACTTCTCTCTAATGCGCTTCACTAAAATAGTTACACCTAGCACAACTGTTTGGTTTTTTTTATATATATCTTTCCTTTTGCTCTAGGATCACATCTTCTCTCCTACACACACATCCTACAAAACGTTTGTTGCCTTATTTTTTAAAAAGTGAGTCAGTTTAAATAGTCTAATCATAGAAGAGAGAATGCGTTTCTAGAATGTGAATGTTGGCGAGAAGAGCAGGTAAACAGCTATTTGATGTCTGTCTTTTCACAGTAGCACAATAGCTAATTCCTAGGGCCTCTGACCTTTTAGTGTCCTGTAACAGAGTACTTGCATTAATCTGTTGCTTATCTGTCACCTACCACATTTGATATTTCCAGCCTCTGCTTTCAATTATCAGTCATTTGAGGCAGCACCGAGTAATTTCAGGAGAAAACGCCTGGAACCTTTGACCTGTTTTTGTCAGATAACCACAAGTGTTCACTGTAGATAAACTATCGTTTCATTATATTCAAGATGTAAACGAGTGTCGTTTGTAGTGTATCAGCTTACTGTAACCTTTATCACCTTGAAGTGATTAAAACTGACTCGTTTACTTAGTGCATATACAAAGAATTCAGAGTCAAACAGTGAAATTCAGCGAGAATAGTGTAACTGCCCCCTTACGGTTACACAGTCTGTAAGACCCTCTGTTTTTCCTTGGCATGTATATTTAGTAGTTAAACAGTGACATTGATTAGCAAGGCTTCATTATTTGTGATTCCAGTTAGGATCCCGGGATCTTACATTGTAAAATCAGCTTATTCCAACATATCTTTGGTTTGTTCCCCAGTTTGCCAAAGCAGCTTTCACTTTCCCTGTGTGTCACCACATACCAAACATTTCAGGAAAAACAAAGCACACGTCAGTGGGGAGCTAATCACTAATGAAAGAGCATGTCTAACAGTCCCACATGCCCTATGACCTAAACTGGCACTAAGCTAGCACTTTTTACATTTTTTTAGCTCAGTTAATCAGACATTTATAGCTGAATTGGTAAAATACCCATTACTTATTATACCGTCTATCCATATATGTGCTTTGTCATTTTTTTCAAGAAGACAAATACTTTGGTTAATGAAAATTAGTGCATGATATTTTCTCTTGGTGTAAAAGATGAGCCCTTTTTTCCAAAATATCTTTTTGGTGTAAATTTGTCTTCCTTCTTCTCAGAGTTGGGCTTAGTATAAATACAGTATGAATATTTCATCAGTTTGCCACATGGGTGGAAAATATCATTCCTTCCCATCTTACACACAGGTATTTGTGATATTCCCCTGAGCCACGATTTGTCTGATGTAACCATAGTGCTGAATATATTATTCTCAGGTGGTATAAAAATAACGTTTTAAAAAGTTGATGCTAAGAATTCTGATCAATGAATGCAAATGAAGGATTTTGTTGTAATTAGCACTGACTGTAATATTCCACTTATTTTTTCTTGGAAAAATGATAATCCTCCAATGGTTAAAAAAGGACTTCCTGATTTTCTGGTCAACCAGTTTTCAGATGCTGTGATCGGTCCCACAGAGATGCATTTTGGCAGATGAACTGAGCAGAGCTGGAATGACACGAGAACACTCTGGAAGAACTGAACACTTAAAAACCTTAACCTGTATTTTTCAGGCTGCCAGTGTTGAAAAGCTCTCGCATGTGAAACAAAAATATTTGAGATGTGGTGCCCCCCCTGCACTTCATGTCATTTCAGCAGGATAAAGGACCTGAGGGACACCCTACTGAGCATTCACAATATTCCCCGACAAGTCATTTATTAGATGAAGAAGAGATCAAGACTTGTGTATTATTTTTGGTATTAAAATACTCAATATAATTAAATAGCATTTTGCTTTTATAACTTGGCTATTTTTCTAGTCATTAGTCAACATTGCAACATCACAGCCACTGCTTTTTTTCAGTCTACTGTGTAACACAGGATCATAGCTTGTCTAGATTTCTAAAAATTGTTTTTACCGTTGGCTGACTGAGATTTACAGTTTCAGATTCTGGCTTCATTGTGGAGAGTGGGACCTCCCTGGACTCATGTTTTTCCACAGTGTCCAGTGCCTGTTTCCTACAGCCCTTCCTTTTTGCAGGCTGTTACTAGTCCCAAGACCTGGCCTGCCTGGGCATGCTCTCTCTACCCCAGGAAATTTTGCACTTGTGTCCCTTTCAGATGGCAGTGTTGTCTCTTCCCTGGGTACACATGGAAATACAGATAAGTACTATCTGTGTGAGCTGCGTGATTCATTTTGGGCTTGTCAGGAAGTGGCTATCAGAATTCTCTCCGCAGTTGTGAGTGGTCCTGAGAGAACCCCACAGATACTATTGCAGGGTATTGTGGAGGCTTCTGTCCAAACTATAACAGAGACAGAAAGAACTGCTGTTTCCAAACTAATGTTACCAATTAGAAAGTACTTGCAAGAAACTAGACAAAAGGAAACCTCAAACCCCCCAAAAATGAAACAGGCCAGGAGTACTGGCATTTAAGCCTTTTTTTCAGCGTCTAATTCTCCGATGCTTACTCATAGCGCGTAGTGCTTTGTTACCCACACATGCTGGTAAATACTTGCTGAATAAATACTAACCAGAGATATCAGAAAGTGTTGCTACATTAAATCTGCCTTTAATATATCTTTCATTTAAAGGTTATCGACATATCTGTTTCAAAATGCTCAGTTATAACCTTAGAAACTCGCAGCAGACTCTTTGCACTCCCCGGTTCAGTGCATTTGCATATGATAATCTCTGCCAAGTTCGCTCCAAAATGAAAGGCTTTACATGGACATTCAAAAAAAAAAAAAGGCAAACAAACTCCAAACCTCAAGTCAGATCTCTGTATATATCTCACAGTTCAGAACCGGGTAGTGGAGCTGCTAAATAGCCTGTATCCTGTTGCTCTTCAGTAGCAGCCCATTCATCTTCAGGTACAGAGCAGCCAGTTTACATGCTTCTGCCTCTTTTCTGCTTTACTTTTTCTACATAGTGTACGATGGCAAACCCATGTAAGCTAAATATGTGCTTGAGCCAAGGAAACCTTACAGTTAGCAGACAATTTTCCTTTTGTCAGCCAGGAGAAAGTTCATTTTCACCGAAGATAAAGTGTTCTTATAGCCTATATATTTTATTTTTCGTGGTTCTTAAGGCAACATAGATTTGTGCATTTGCAAAAAATATGCTAATGAAAACAAGGATAGTTTAGGTTTTTGAAAGGGTGAAAGGGAAGTGTACTGTAAAGTACTAGCTACATGGCCACAGGTGACTTAACTAGTAACTACTGCTCTGAAAAGAGTGTAAATACTTTTACTTCATTAACTCTCCCTTTATATGTCTGTAATTGTACCCTTATGTGGCAAGCCCAAAACTTTTTTTGTTTTTCATGCATTTCTATTTTGTAAGACCACATATATTTTATAATAATACACATATGCAGGTTTATATATAAATATATATTTATATACACATACAAACACCTACACATTATGTACGTAGATGAAATTGCATAGATGTACACATATACATAAACATATAAGTATAAATACACAAATATATTGTAATAACATACACATTTTATTATTTTTACATGTAACAGTTACCTAAATATGCGTTGTTTCAGAATTGACATTGTTCCTTCCTCAGATTCAAGGACTGTTAATATTCAAATGCAATAAAAGACCAGGGGTTATAGGAGGGAGCATTTAGTGGAGCTAGGTGCAGCCATTAATGTTTAGCTAGTTATCCCAACTGAATCCCAGCTCTGAGTGTTTTAGGCTTTGTCCACCAGCAATAAAGCAAAGGACCTATCTCACACGGCAGGAGGGGCTTCTCCAGAAATGAGAAGTTCTCTCTTGCAGAGCGCAGCTGCTTCACAGGTCAATGACATCGCACTCTGTGGCAGTGGAAACCATGGATCGTTTTCCTTTCCACATCCGTAAAATCTGAAGTATTAATCCCATAGAATGGTCATCAGCCAGTACTGTGGCCTGTAGTTCCCTTGCCACACCAAAACACGTATTCCATTGCAAAAGCCGCTCCTAACTCAGGGTCAGAACTGCTGCAGACAGTGGAATTAGCCCAAAATCAATTGTAAACTCCAATAAACTAAAATCCTTTCTTTACTCCACCTTAAAATCTTGTGCAATCCTGAATTAAACAATGCTGGGGTTAATTTTTTTATATGAAATTGTGGCAGTGTCGGACACAGTGGGAGCTGCACCTGCCCACCTACAGCAGGTTTGAGGGGACTTCTCACACCAGGAGTGGTGCTCCCTTTGCCACTGGGGTGCCAGAACCACTCCGCCCCGATCCATGGCTCCTACTTCTGACCATTGGCAAAGTGACGCTTATGCCATTAGAGTACAACATGTGTTAATTTATGTGATGCAACTGCTTCTTAAATATATAGTTGTCGCAGTGCTCTTTAGCACCACTTTGGAATTTATTACGTTGAGTGGCAATGAGCAACATTCCTCTCATCTGCCTGGTTATTAGTGGCAATTAGTGTTTTCCGAAGTCATCTATGGCTCTGACATTACTACTGTTGTGCTTATGGCTACAGTGAAGTCCTAAATCCTTTCACAGTTCTTAGTTTGTCCATATTTCTAGTTACTAACATACCCTCTTTCAGCTTTTTCTGATATTCTTTCCACTCCAGCTTCTGGAATTTGTATAAAAGCTACTGAGGTTTTTTTTTCTCTTGAACTGAAGACATTGAGCTGGTGGAATTTCCTTTAACTGGAAGTATGCCTGGGCTTGTGGTTTTATTATTTGCACAGTTTTATATTGTCCTGTTTGTTTACTCCCAAGCACAGGGAACGCTCCATTAATCATGGGAAATGGGCATTCGTTTCACCTCTTTAATTTACATTCAACTCTTTTTCTCACAGTTGAAAGGGACAAGGACTTCTCCCACCAGCGAAGGCACTACAAAGAGTTTCGCTTTGACCTTACTCAAATCCCACACGGAGAGGCAGTGACAGCAGCCGAATTCCGGATATACAAAGACCGAAGCAACAGCCGCTTTGAGAATGAAACAATTCAGATTAGCGTATATCAGATCATCAAGGAGTACCCGAACAGGTACCCTCTTGGCATGAACGGATCACGTGTTGAGTAACGTCTTGTGTTTCTATCTTAAGTAGGGAGACAATAGCTGATCATGAGCTTACCCTCGGCAAGGCACCTTTGCTACCACTGCGGCTTGTGCAGTATTAATTCCTGGGCAATGACAGCAAATCCTGAGCAAGAATAAAACTTCCCTTCAATGTAATTTATTCCAGGTTTATGGAGAGCTATGTGTCAAATCTCACCAAATAATCTGCCCGTGCACAGAGAGGGTGTTCTCAGGGAGAAAATGATGGAGTTGTATGCACAGTCTAAGTGTCTGGATCTGGGAAATGCACCATTTGCTGATGCTGAGTTACTACCAGCCAAGATTCATTTAGCTCCTTAAAGGCAGATAGACTGTTCAACTTTGTTTACGTTTGAAGGAGCATGGGGTTTATTGCATGCGTTTTAATATTTTGCCGAATATAATTAAAAGATGAAGTTATACACTGACTTTAAGGTGACATATGCACAGTTAACATTTGCAGCTCACCATAACTGAAAATGAAAACAAATACGACATTACACATGAACAAATCTCTGAATCTGAGTTTGCAGAGCTCCGTGTGTGCCATATTTCCAAGACTCTGCAAGACCTGAGTAAATAAATGACCAGATTTCACCAGGCAAAGTAGCTAAATACCTGAAAAATCTCATTAAAAACTAGTAGCAATGCCAAGATGCTTCTGCAAAAAGCTACATACACCCAAAATTTGGATTTTGAAATTAAATTGGTATATGTCTATGCTCAGAAAAGTGGAAGAACTAAGGATTGTTTTGAGATAAACAAAAACTCTCCTTCATCTTGGAACAGATGAAATATTTCTATCCTGGGCATGTTTAGCAAAAACAAAGAAAATGGCAGCCTAAACTTGCATAGTATTCTGGAGAGAAAAAATGCCCCATCATCAGTTAGCTTGAAGGCTGGGCCAGAGTTCAAATCTCTTTTCTGCTCACAGAAGCTTGAGCTTGTACCTTCCAGGTGAGATCTCTGAACATGAAGTTATAAAATTTTTATGGCTGTAAACAGGGAGTCATTTTATATCAATGGAGCAGAACCAACAGGAGGGAAAGCACTCATCCTTCCAGAATACCTTCTGCTGTCTTTAGTAAATTTGGGCAGGAACAAAACAGTGTGGGATTTTTTTTTAAATCTGCCTTCAGCTTGACAAAATTCTTTTGACATAGGTTCTAAAAGAATTTTCCTGGAGGAAGGAATGAAATGGGAAGGAACAAAACATATCTTTATAAAGAGCACAGGTCAAGGTTAGGGTAATGGACAGGCTGGAGAGGTGGGCCCAGATGAACCTCATGAGGTTCAACAAAAGCAAGTGCAGGATTCTGCACCTGGGAAGAAACAATCCTCAGTATAAATACAGACTGGGGGATGAGGTATTAGAAAGCAGCCCTGAGGAAAGGGACTTGGGGGTGCTGATTGACGAGAAGCTGGACATGAGCAGGCAATGTGCTCTCGCAGCCCAAAAGGCCAATCGCATCCTGGGCTGCATCAAAAGAAGTGTTGCCAGCAGATCCAGAGAGGTGATTCTGCCACTTTACTCTGCTCTGGTGAGACCTCACCTGGAGTACTGTGTGCAGGTCTGGAGCCCTCAATATAGGAAGGACATGGACCTGATGGAGGGGGTCCAGAGGAGGGCCACCAAAATGATCAGGGGGCTGGAGCACCTCTCCTATGAGGACAGACTGAGGGAGCTGGGGTTGTTCAGCTTGGAGAAAAGGAGGCTCCGGGGAGACCTCATAGTGGCCTTCCAGTACCTGAGGGGGGCCTACAGGAAGGCTGGGGAGGGTCTGTTTACAAAGGCCTGCAGCGACAGGACGAGGGGCAATGGTTTTAAGCTGGAGAAGGGGAGATTTAGATTGGATATTAGGAAAAAATTCTTTACCATGAGGGTGGTGGAACACTGGAACAGGTTGCCCAGGGAGGTGGTTGAGGCCGCTTCCCTTGAGATATTCAAGGTGAAGCTCGACGAGGCCCTGGGCAACCTGATCTAGTTGGGGGTGTCCCTGCTGACTGCGGGGAGGTAGGACTAGATGACCTTTGGAGGTCCCTTCCGGCCTGGACCAATCTATGAATCTATGAATCAATCTAATGCAAGCTCTTCACTTACAAACTCAACAGATTTTTTTTAAGAACTAATGGGGTAAGTTAGTTTTTCTAATCCATTTGAAGTTTTCTTTTTTAGGTCTTGGTGGCTTTTTGTTGTTATTTGATTTTTTTAAAGTTTTCCCAGTAAGTGGTTTCTATTCTATTTTAGAGAGATAAAAACTGCTTACTACTCTGAAGCAAGATCACACTTAAATATTCTCTGACTTGTTAAAATGACAACTGTCTTTGTGAAACCATTAAAGAATTCTCTTGATTTCCTTCAATACATGAACATAAATTTATAAACATTTTATATTTGCTTTTATAGACATAAAAGCCCATGTCCTCTAATTGAAGCACGATGCTGGAAATGGGGACATGCAACAATATACCACCCATTTGATTTCAGCAGTATGACTACAGAAACTTCAGATGTAGACTAAGTGTTTTGCTCCTATAGTTGATTTTGCCAGTCTCTATTCATACATAGAGTATATAAAGGTAAATGCCCCAGTAGGACAGGATAAGAAAAGGCCACAAGCTCTCCACTGTTCAAATTAGAAACAAGGAACTTTTCCCACCTGCTTCTTGATACCTCCAGACAGAAGCGCTCCCAAGAGTATTTTTTTTTTAATAAAGCCACAGATTTTACTTTAAGGCCCAGACTTCATTAGTGTTATTCTTGCCTTTGTCACCTCAGATTTGTCCTACATATGTGCATGAGATTTAAGGTGCAAAATTTTCAGAACCTGCAACTGCAGAATGTGATGGTGAGAGAACTGTGAGGGTGGTGAGGCACTGGAACAGGTTGCCCAGAGAAGCTGTGGAGGCCCCATCCCTGCAGGTGTTCAAGGCCAGGCTGGACGGGGCTTTGAGCAACCTGGTCTGGTGGGAGGTGTCCCTGCCCATGGCAGGGGGGTTGGAACTAGGTGGTCTTTAGGGTCCCTTCCAACCTGAACCATTCAATGATTCTATGATTCTATAATGTCGACTCCTTACTAGTGCCACATCACAGCAAAACTGCTGTGTTTTGACGCTGCTTCTCCACCCTTCTTTGCTCTGAACAGGAAATGTGGGTGTCTGACAGAGCTTTGTGATGCCAAATGCTGTCCTGCCATGCTTTCGGGAAAGGAGTGCTCAGGGTGTAGGGTTTCTGAGTTGCAGACTAAGGATTATGTTTGTCGTCTTGGACATTTTTCTGTCTCTGTGGCAGCATGGCTGCTGAAGCATGTGTGTATTGAATTTGCTTGGAGTTTGCTGAAATGACAGTCTTTGGGGCTAAAGTCTTCTCTTTGTTCTAAGTAAGTGTGTAAAGCACAGCCCATGGCAAGGCAAACTTTCCTACACAGCCCTGCCAATGTTCTCCTACCCGGATCTTTTCTCATGACGAAAGTAATGTAGTCCAACAGGCCAAATCCTTGTTCATGATCTGGTGGCAGCTAGCCATTAATTTAACTAAACCCCAAGGATTCTTCCCACATTAGGGAATCCTCAAGTGGCATTAAGATACTACAGCAGCTTCCTGGAATGAGGCGAGAGGTGAAGCAGTATTGTGGGGATGGCCTATTACATAGTAATACTGATTTGATCTGGTCGAAAACTTTGCTGGGTTTCAAGGAACATATAGATGGTTTATTCCACCTTTACTTCCTTAAGTGACCCAGGAGATCTGAAGCTTCTTAGACGTTCTGCCTGCAGCCTCTTTGCTGAAATTCTTGACTGTGGTAGCATTTCTGCTGTAGACAACTGGCCGTTTGGGACCAGACTGAGATCACTAAACTTAAACAGCCTCCATAAAGGTAAAGCCAATCAGCTGTATTCTGCCTGAATGTGCTCACTGTTGCATTTCAGGCTATTTACGACATAATGCCTTACTTTTTTATTATGTGTTGTGGGCTATTTTTTAAATAGAAATATTTTTTAAAATTAGAGCCAAAATTTGCAGCTGTTTTTCATTTTAAGTGTGATCAGTGTTTTCTTTTCACAGAAAAAAAGAGAATTTTAAAATTAAAAATGTCACAAAACGTGATGAGAACTTTAAGTGAATGACACCCACCAATGGGGGAATCCTGATCCCAGACCTCTCATTGCCTTCTCAGGGAGCATGTTTTCACCCTATGTTTATATCAATTGTGAAAACAGTTGGGTTTTTTCCTGATGACTACTTTGCATTTCTGTAGTAAACTGCTGTTATGTGGCCTAAATCATTAGCACTGGTCCGGACGCACTTTCTCTGTTCTACTATGAGTTCTCAAGAATCAGTTCTAGTTTCCTCCAGGTACTCACAACGAATTTTTGGCTCATTTGCTGAGTTAATGGGTAAGAACAATCTGCCTCTTTGAGTCTATTACCTTAGCCAGATCACTATGCTTGTAGGAAGGCAGACAAGAAGACTGACATATCAACGCCAAATACACTTTGGTGTCAGTTTCTGCTGCAGTACAAAATAATAAAGTCACACTGAGGAGACATCCACAGGGGAAATTTGTCCTTTACAGGGGTTTCTGGACCGTACTATGAGCAGTGCCCTATTCTGATTTGGCATACAAGACATTGTGCGTCCTGACTTTTGAGAACGTTTCATATCAGTCTCAGAAAAGTTTGGAACTGAAAGAATCTATACAGCAAAACAATTATGTATTCTAGGAGGAGACAAGACAAATGTGAAATTATAGCACTGTGATATTGTAATTTTTTATATTCTAAACAATTTTATGGTTTTCTATTAAATATACTGAATTATACAAGAAATATTTATAAATAAACATCTTAAAGACTGTCACATTGAGAAGTAAACCTTTCAGCTTTAAATTCCGATAAAACTGCTTATTAGAGAAAAAAGCTGGCATTTAAGACTCCAGAGAGTACTATTTATGAGCTTGTGGTACGTCGTTAATTTGTTCAGTGCTAGCATAACAGGTCAGGCTCTTTTGAATTGTAAGACTGTTTTCATGTTAGCTCCAGAGGGAGAATGTAAGTTTTCTCCTTGTGTGGTCATTAGCATAGTTCTACCAGAATGGAAGTGATAAGAGTCCAGCAAAAGATTATCCTTTAGCAGAAGGGAAAAAAGGTAACTTGAAAGAAAACCCATTCAATTTTCTATTTTTTCTACAAGAAAACCCAAACTCCTTTACAATTTCTGAGCTCTTTAACCCAATTCTGCAGATATTTCTCACATGTAAGTAAACATCTGCTTGTCATAGCTCATTTGGTCTTATTTTTCTGCGTGTTGAACAACCACAGTTTCAAGAGCCACACAAGATGTTTTTCCAGTATCAGACCTTCTAGGTGCATTTACAGTGTTTGGTCTAGATAAGACAGCAACCTCCTATGATATTGTTGCAATCAAGCAATTAAGTGACAGAACCATTGTAATTTTAAGTCCACTTTTCACACACAAAGCCTATTAGTTCTGTCTGTCCTACCTCTTTAATATTCATGCTGTCTGTAAGGTAACAATATGATTACAAGGTCTGTAGAAGCCAAGTCTGTCTTTAGTTGACTTGGACAGTCAAAATTTAGAATAAAATATTTTTTCTTGCATATTATTGTTTTGATTACTATTTATGGCAGAAAAGAAATAGGTTTCTATAACTACAGATTTAGGTTTAAGAGGCTGAATGGGGCAAACAGTTTTTAATAGTGCATGCTGCTTTGTAGAGCATTTAAAATGAAACTGATGAGAGTTATATATCTTGGGTTTACTGTGGTCATTGTAGTAAGTTATTTATAACACAGATGTAGTTCTGGAACCAATTGTGTCAGGAGATACGTGAAAACAGAACAAATAAACGATCCATGCTAAACATTTAGTAACATGATTATACTAACTCCCCTGAGCAGCCCTTCTGAATTACTGGAATATTTCATGGGAACAAATTTGAGAATATACCAGGGAATCGAGGGTTAAAATGTAATAATTACATTATTGAATAGATATATAATTTTGACTTTGATATAGAGACTTATTTTCTAAACATCTGTACTAATATGAAACTATCTAAACTGTCATCTATTCATGTTTTGTCATATGATATAGCTGCTGTCATATGTTATTAATAACAGATTTTTTCAGCAACGCTATGCCTTTGAATTTTAGTTGAAATTAGAACGTGATTTTGACATTTTTTGTCTTTTACACTGAATGGTTTATAAAAGTTAATCTTCCTGAGACATTCTAGTGCTGAAAGAGGAATCCTTTATACACAACCTCAACTATATATTTTGTGTATTTATATCAGGAAGCTGGATTTTTCAGATTTTCCAGAGCTGTAGTTTTCACATGCTGAGACTCATTTCAGAAAGGCCTCTCAGGGGAAATACCTGTATTATACTTAACAATTACATGTTAGCTACAGCACATGCTGTACTGTGTCATGACGAGGGTATGTCAAAGGATTATTCATTTGGACTCCAGGAAGTTATTGTCAGCAAGGAAACTAAGAACTAAAATTAATAAAATTTGAATGCCTTAACTCTCTATTCTCTTTGACTTAGGGATGCAGACTTGTTCCTGTTAGACACAAGAAAGGCTCAAGCTTCTGATGTGGGCTGGTTTGTGTTTGACATTACTGTGACCAGCAATCACTGGGTGATTAATCCACAGAACAATCTGGGCTTGCAACTCTGCGCTGAAACGGTGGACGGTAAGATCATAACTGTAGGTCATAATGCCATATATGCTCTTGCCATCTCTTGCTGGGAACCTTTTCTGGACGGGCGTTTTTCAACTTGGACTGGGTGACAGTTCATTGAAGAGTTTATAAGCAAAGAACACAAGTCTTATCCTGCTATAGCTATAGTCTGCAAACTTTCTATTACTCTTAGTTCTGTAGAATATGGCAATTATAAAACTAACTAAAGCAAGTTAAATTAAACGAATTTTGGGATAAAATCTCCTACATACAAAATGAAGTTCTATTTTAATGTTCTTCCACTGATTATTACATTAAGGAAACTCAAGTAGATTTGTAGAATTTTTTATTTAGGAAGTTTCTAAAGATCTTTCTGGGCTGCTGTGTGAAGAAAGGTATAAAAAAAAACCTCAGGAGAGTTCAGGAGGTACCTCATAGCTGCTGGTATGGATGTTGGAGAAAGATTAACAATAGGGTAATGTAGTTACTAGCTTTCTATCATTTGAAAAAAAAAAATTTAGAAACTTTTTTGTCTTGAAATGGGTTTAAAATTTGAAATCTTGAAAATTTTAATTAGCTGAAAAATAGAAAAAACACTACCAAAAACGAAGTCAGAGCTGTGGGGTTTTAGTACAAATTACTAGGCTACTACATTATTCGCAGTTATGCTCTTCATAAAAAAGTGAAAATGCATCTCAATGCAAAATAATATTTTTAGAAGAAATGTTCTTTACTTAGACTTCTTTAGAAACTAATAAAAAGAGACTTATATACTGTTTTTTCTGTGATGGTTCACTTAATCCATACTACTTTACAAGCAAACTTTCAGATTTAGCTCGCTCTTGTCAAAAAGCTTTTTATGTCAGAGGTCAAGGGATCTATGATGCCAGTTAATCTAAACCTTGGCTGACATAACGTTAATGGGTAGCAGAAGAAACCCTGGTGTAAGGATTAATACTTTTTTCTTCTTCTTTTGTTCTGACGACATTTTCTCATTGTTTTTGATCTGAATTCTCCCTCAGGCTCAGTTGGGCTGTGAACAAAGCCTCTCATACTTTTTCGGCAAGTGCTGTGGCTGCTGGAGAGTTGTGCAAAAAGTGTCCTTCTTTAGGCATGATGCTTAAAAAGGGAGTTGGCAGGCTTGAAGCAGAGCGGGTGGCCATTACACCTAATATTGCCTATACGGTCGGAGTACAGTCAGGGGAAAAGAGAGGCAGCAATGTAAAGTAGACCAAGTTGTTGCTGCATTCAACCAGCCTTCAAAGGCACCGGCACCTGAGCGCGGGCTGGACAGGGAGCAGCTCTGCTAGGCAGCCTGGGTTTGTGAGGCCATTTTTAAGCCCTTAAAATTCTGGAGAGGTGACACCTCCGTCAGGCATCCAAATTAGGTGGGCTGGCTTCTGGCCAGCTTTCCTGTTCCAGAATAAACTCCATCCTTGACTTTTTTTTTTCCAGGAGATTCAAATACAGAAATTCTTGAAAATTAAATATCCATGAAAGGCATTCATTAAGAAACCCTGGAAACAGCAATTTGTTGGTTCTAGCCTCAAAATTATATCCGTTCAGTAAACAGCAGGAAAGTTTGTATGGGTAAAAGGAAACCTTTAGATTAATACACTGAAGAAATTGTAAAAGAACAGTTTATGTAAATATTTCCCCTGTCCTATTCCCAAGATCAGAAAGGTGATAGATAATTTTCTATTTTAAATTCCAAAGCCACAGGCAGCTTTACCTTCTGCACCTAACTTATTTGAATTTCTCAGCGCAGCTCCTTGAGTGAATAGGGAATTCCCCTCTTCCCTCACTTTCTGTTCCCTTTTTAGTTTATTCATGCAAGAAGAGTGCCCTTCTAGGGACTAAAGTTTTCAAAACTATACGGAAAACCTGTGCTATACCACTTCAGCTTAGCATAAGGCAAATCATCCTTTCATGCCCTTACAATTTTGCTCTTAAGGCTTTGATTATTTTTATTGGGTTGCTGTTACTTCTGGAAGCTATTAAAAACACCAGCAGTTGAATGACATGTTTGTGTACAGATGGAACATGAATTTTTATACATGACTCAGTATGTAGTGGACTCAATTTGTAACCCAGGGAGCCCCACCCACCTTCCCTCCAACCAGTTTTCTATGAAAGCTCAGAGACTGGTTTAAATCAACCAAAAAACCTTCCCCTGGCTCAAGCGAACTTTAGGCCATGCAGATCTGAAGCTCATTTCTTCATGCCTCCAGCTGTCCATTGAGTTTACGGGAGGTAGAGGAGTTCCGCCCCCGTAGCTGGAGAGACATTTATGATAAGACCTGATCCATTAACCTTTCTGTTAAACTAAATGGGATTCTGTTACATCAGAGGATCCTTGTTTGAGGTATTCAGGTGCTGCACTGGGGCCCTGGATAATCAAGTCTGTAAATACATACTAATTTTTAGATTTATTCATACAGAACCTTTAAAATAGGTTGCCAATAATTACTGAGACCCTGAGGTGCTACTATATTATCATTACCATTATCAGTAATCTTTCTTACAGTTATCTTTCAGTGACTTTTTAGGCAATTACTTGCATAGACATATATTTTTGGTGATCCTTGAAGATGGTGCATAAATAATAATAATGTCTACATGAGGAATAAAAAAATTTGTAACTATTTAATATAACAGTGTGATAAAAACAACTTTGGAAGAATTTCTGCTTGTTGTAATTCATATTTTTCCCCGTTTGAAAATGCTGAAAAAGTACAAAAAGCCACATGACATTGGAATGTGTTTTCTTTTTTCTTTAAGACAGTATTTGGTATCATACGCCTCATTTTAGCATGAAATGTAGACTTTTTCTCTTAATGGGACGTTTTATTTTGAACAGTAAGAATAAAGGTTTGCATGACACATATGGAAGCTGTCAACATATAATGCACTGTTTCCCTGGGGCTGTGGTAAATTAAGGATCAGGTTTTTTTGATTCTCTTTTTTAATGTCTCCTCAACATTCTGCAGCATCCCTTTTTGGCCGATTCCCTCCTTTTGACACCAAAACTCTCCATGGTGTTTAAAATGAGAGGTGCTCATTTTCACACTGATGGAAGTGCGAGTGTTAGACGAATTGCAGCATAAAATCAATGCAGATGCAGAAACAATTCAAAAAAGCTCCATTTGATGCTTTTCCTGTATATATACCATATGTCTCCTCAGTCTTAAAACATATTCCAGTGAATCAGCACCTTTGTATTAACATTTAACATTTTTATAATTGGAAGTTAGCAACAGTTTGAACATCGCTTTTACTAGAGGAGCATAAATATCTGCAAGAGTATTCCTTTTGCTGTTTATGTCATTGCTGAAGAGAATCTAGTGTTGTCTACAGAAAAAGGGAGAGGGAGATAAAGTGTAACGATGACTATTGGAGATGCACAGAATAAAAGAAATTCCAAATGCACAGCCGTCAGTACAACATCCCGGGTAGCCCCCATGGCTACGTAGTTCAGTGCCTTTTCTTACATTACTGCAGCTCTCGGTTATTTTCCATCTGCCTGCACATCAGAGGGGAAGAAACTGGTGGTAACTTTGAAAATCCCAAGCTGATTAAAGTGATTTCTGTTACCACATAGTCCCATGGAAGGTTTCTTTGGGCTTTCTTGCTGTTTGAGGTGGGCAGGCAGTAGGAATCCTCAGGTCCCTGACTCTGACTCTTACTTCAGGTATTTTTTTTTCCTCAGAGCAAAGGGAAACTTGAAAGAAATAGATTTCTTGATCCAAGTGAAGCCCGGGGAAGGCCAATTCTCTCTCCAGCACATAGTTGTGTACACTCCGACATGTGTCCCCTGAAAGGCAGTTTGGCTCCTAATCCTACATGCTGCAGGAAGGACTGGTGAGGTTGTTCTCCAGTGATGATGGGGGACACATTAAGAGACACACTCTCTCTTTTTTAGCCTTTACTCCTTTCAGCCTGGGCCTTCTAAGACCCCTTTCTCCTACAAAGCCTCCAGAGAGGCAGCATGGCCACCTTCTCTATCTCACAGATAGAGAGAGCCACAGAGGTGGCTGTCTTGCTTTCAACCCATAGCAACCAGTGGCAGCACCCTGGCTTCTTCAGAGAGTTGGCTGCATGCTTTACATTGGCCTTGGCCTCATCTTTACAATGCTAAATGTTATCAGTCTCATCCCAAGGTTGGCCCCAGTCAACCTTGGCACCTAACTTACATGACCACGGTAGCCATCAGGTACTCTGGAGGATCCTGCAGACCTGTTACATTTAAGTCTCTTGGATTTGGTATTTACAAGGCAAAGTATCAGGAGTGAGTCCACCTTCATTAGTGTCCTTACAGTGGGGGAATTTAGGATGCATATATTTATATTGATATATATATATGGACTTTGGCAGGCAATAGCTCTGCCTAAATTCCGAGCCATCTGGAAGCCATACAGCCATGTTAGCACAGCACTGAACCCGAGCTAATATATCCTGCCCCTCAGCAGGTTTTATTAGCTTGGGCTCAAGCACTGCCTAAGTACAGCTACACGAGTTCTGGTTCAGAGCTGACTTTGGCCAAAGTTACGCTAGTAAATTCAACATGCTCGGGAATACTGTGGCGCGAAATGAGCTGGAGGGATGACACTCTGATTCTCCAAAACGGGGTGACCGCATGGCAGCTGCCCCCCACCAGGAGAAGTCCCTGCAGCACTTGGAGTGCTGGGGACTCTGCTGTGGAGCTGGCGAAGGACGTAAGTGCACCAGGAGCACCCTCCCACCCTGAGCAGAGCAGAAGATCCAGCTCCAGTGCCTGGGAGTGCTCCTGGGCACTCCACAATTTACTCAGATGGATGTAACCCCTGTTTCCAGTTGGGTCAAAAATACAGTCAGCATTTTCTTATGTCTGCTTGTAGCAAGTGATGTGAACACATGCTTTGTTAGTAAGGGCACATTTTAAGCAGGAGGGTCAGGGAGGTGAGATGGGCTCCTGCCCTTTCTCCTGCCACCACTGCATACTGGTGCATACTGGTCCTGGCTCTACAGCTGTGCAGCTCCCCCTCCACGCTGCTCCCCAGACAGATGAAGGGTATATCTGCTTCTCAGCACCAGTATTTTAGAGATGATAGCATTTGTGCTTCATTTCATTCTGAAGGCTTTTATTCATTTTATCCTTTGGTGGACAACCAGTTAATCTAATCTCTTCTTGGTTTATTGCCTTCTTGAACACATTTTAAACTGTGCAGAAAAGGCCACCGTAGGACTCCTACAAACCATTCACAGTTTAACTACATTAAATTGAAAGGATAAATCAAGTACTTAGCTAGCATATTTGTGTATGATTACAACTGATTTTTTGTGTAAGCATACATGGTACTGCCACGTTATACAGCATACCATGGTTCCTAACATATTCCCAAGTGCTTTCTTCATGAGCTTTATGAATACCAAAATCAACACAAAAGGACATGTAAAATTCCTTCAACTGAACTGAATCAAAACAACAAAATGTAAAATTTTAAAAACAAAAGCTAAATCTTTAGTTTTGACTAAAGCCGTGAAGCGTTGGAAATGCAGACCAGACCATCCAAGACCACCCATTTTTCAGAATTCTTTAAAGCCTCCAAGGAGGAGAAGAGTTAATAAAACACATTAAGCTTGTTTCAAAAACATATTTTATGTTGATATAGATAAATGTGTCCACCAGAGGCAAAGTTTGCATAACAGTTATATAGATGATACAATGGAGGCAGTATAAAATACTTTGGAGTGCTGAGGATGTCTTATATATGGACCATCACATTTGCGTTGCTAGGTTTTCTCTTCTCCTTTTTCTAATAAGCCTTCATTTAAGCTTTGGTAGCCAAATTCTACCTCAATTCTTTTGTTTCTCTGAAATTGCTCTCGAGAGCACTGTTCAGGCACGAGAAACCACACAACTGTCTACCTAATTTTGGAAACTACTTTGCAAGCTTTCAGACTCAGAGCCTCAGGGCAGTTTTTGCTCAAATATTAGATGTTATTGGACCTTGTATCCTCAGGGTCTTTCTCCAAAAGGCCTTTCCCAATCCTCATTTCAGATATCACTTCCCACGAGGAAGAAACCATAGGTGTGGCATTGGAATTTTTTTTTCAGCGAACCAGAAATGAATTCACAACAACACTAAAGTTTTTTGTTTCTATCTACAAATATATAAAATTATTACCAAAATAACTACTGTGACCTAGCAGCGGTGGTTAATCTGTAAAATGTGTTTTGTGGCTTGTTGAACACTTTTGAAAGTAAATAAGTTCTTGTTTTTCATAACAAAGTGAGTGGTTTGCTGCAGTTCGATGACTCAGGACAAAATAACGGATCTTGGAATCACTCATTGTCCTGTGTTGCCAGTGTAAATCTGGCCAAGATGCATAATGGCTGAAAGCTCTTGCAAAATTAGTGTCTGCTCAATGCCTTACATAAAATATATACCGCCTGAGGAGAGACAGCCAAGTCACAAATCTTACCACTGTCATTGGCATCCACACTGGCGATCTCAGAAGAAGTCGGCTTTCTGAATGTGAATCATGAAAAACGAGGCGATGTCTCCAGGTCAGGGCTGTGAGACAGATTGTTACTGAAAGCTTGCTCTTTGCAAGGGCTCTTGCATTTCCATTTGCAGCAGCTGAAGGGGAAAATGAACTTTTAAGATGGAACTTGATCAGTTCGTGAAAAGAATTGTATGATACACTGCGTGTCACAGCAGAAAAATAGACGTAGTGACACAGCACATAACTCTGCAGTTATGATCCTGAGTGCTATTTCCATTCTGTTGAGATATATATATATAAAAAAAGAACAAAATCATCAGAATCGTTGTGGTAGCACCTTTTTATAAGCTGAACTTCACAGTTATTTTTGCAGCAGCGATTCCTTTATTATAAGGGGACAGAATGTGAAAAGGCAAATAATATTCATTCAGTTAAATCAGTCAAACCAGCACTTCCATACAACTTTTTATGCAAACTGCTAAGGGCACTTTACTATCAAATAGAATAAAAGCCAAAAATGTTTAAATGCCAAGTCAAACAAATACATCTTGCCAAAGACTCAAAATCATATGAATAAGGACTAAGGAGTTCAGCAGATTTGGAACATAATGCTTTAAATAAGTCTTAGTCTCCAAATATACCTGTCAATATGGAGAAGAGATAATAAATTATCATAGCAGGACTGAGAAGTGCGTGCCAGAATATGAGGAATACAAAGGCTCTGGACTGTCCCCACACAAAGTCCATCTGTTATGCTTATTTGTTTTTTCTAGCCATAGGGGCAATTGCAGTGGTTTGGTTCAGTGGAGTAAGCACTAGCTGACTGCTCTTTTCTTGCAGTTTTTTTCTTCTTTTCTTCTAAAGTCTAAAGAAAAGTCTTTGAAATCCTTAGAATTAAAGATACACTGGAAGTATACTGGAAGTATAAAAACAAACCCATTTTTCAGAATGCTTGACCACATTCAATTCCTGTTCAGAGATGCTCAAGGGAAGCAGAGAGACACCTTGCTGTTTGGTTTTACCAGTTTCATGTGGGAGAAGCTCTGAGGGAAGCTGTAGTTAAGCAGGTCAGCCTGTGTCACTCAGCTGATTGTAGAAAATACTGCTCTAATACCACAGTATGGAACAAGCTGACAGTTTTCTAAATGCTTACAAGAAACGATAGGCTGAAAATCACTTACTAAAAGTGAAACTTCTTGCTACAAAGGCCAATTCGGGTTAGAGTAAAGATTTTTCTTACTGTATTCTGAAATCCACACTACAGACAAAGGTGAGGACTACCTAACACGACCATAGCACACAGATGGAGCTACTGCTGTAGCAGAAAGCGTAATGCATTTCTGAAGCAGGATACTTTGAAATACCTCCTGTTCAGGAAGGGGCAAAGCTTTGCATTCTTAGACTGAAGGAAATCTCCACACACACGCATGCTTTCTTTTGTTTCTTTTTTTCTTTTTTCTTTTTTCTTTTTCTTTTTCTTTTTCTTTTTCTTTTTCTTTTTCTTTTTCTTTTTCTTTTTCTTTTTCTTTTTCTTTTTCTTTTTCTTTTTCTTTTTCTTTTTCTTTTTCTTTTTCTTTTTCTTTTTTTTTTCATTTTCTTTTTCTTTTTCTTTTTCTTTTTCTTTTCCTTTTTCTTTTCCTTTTTTTTTAAATAAAGGATAATAGAGGTTCTGTAAATGTAAACTTTCTGTTGCACAGAAGCAACCTAAAATCGAGACAACATATGTGGCTTGAATTTCCAGACCAAACGGTCCAGAGATCCTCCTCGGAAGAAATATAGTGTCTCAAGGGCAATGTATATTTTGTTTGCTTCTGTCTTCTGGAAGTTGCAGTTGAGCTAAGGTATATGATAAACCGAGAGAGAAAAGTTTAACGATGGACCCACAGAAGTCAATGAAAGTTTTCCTGTTGACTGAACGAGAAACAGATTCAGTGCATATATTGTGCATGAATTGAACAAATGGGTCCTAAAAACTTAGGTTGGCTGCTTAAAAGATCAAGCAAATAAAGGAATAAAGTCACATAAGCTGTTTCTGTGTGTAAAAAGGCTGTGGGTTACAGGATTAATTTTTTATAGCATATCTCTATACCCTGAATAACCAAGTAAGCCTTAACTTGTGGAATCTTAATAGCCATCTCATTGCTGAAGTCTAAAGGAAACCCAGAGGAAACTTAATAATATTACAAGTTATTTTAAAGGGAGTTCACGTTGGTTTGAAGGATATTTTGCTTCGCACACAATATCCACCATTGTAAATTCAGAGAACCTAGATTTAAATTCAGAAAACCTCCACACATCTTTACAGCCCTCAGTATATAAATCTAATAGCATTCTTAAAACGTCCACCAGTAAGGTATTAATCTTTTACAGATAAAATTAAAATTCTGAAAGTCATTGGAACAAAAAATAAAGAAAAATAGTAAAAATATTCCCTCTAGAAATGAGGGGAAACTTGGAACTTTGTGGTAAGAGGCTAGTTTGTCCATGTTGCAATGAATAGAGAATAGTCTGTACAGTTTTTCATATCTGACTTGCAAGAGAAGATTGGAACATATAGAAATTAATGTTACTGAATTATTTAATAGTAACTCAAACACATGAAAAGAAGAATTAAAGAAACACAGGACTAGAAAGCCATTTAAAATGAAATCAGAAGCTTCAACAAATATAGCTTTCCCTTGCAGTCAAAAAAGTAATTATCAAAATTGTTCAGAATATGTTGCCAATTACTCTGCTCCATAACTGCTAACTTTCTCAGTTCTTCTCCTGCCTTTGCGGGGCTCTCTGTCACTGGAAACATCTTAAACCAATTTAAAGTGCTACACCTGAATAAACATGTTGTAAAAGTGTTTATGTATTGAAGTGGGTCAGTTCAAGGTATGGTATTTGGCTAGAACTTCTAATTTCTCTTTTTACTGCAAAAGGGCTGCCAGAAGGAGGAAGTCTGAGCTGAATTAATACATTTGTTACAGTGGAAGTAGAATGGAAACTACTTTAACCACAAATCAAACTGCCTCTTTCATTTACGCCAGTGATAGAGTTTTTCTAAGAAATATAGACTCTGGCATACAGCCACTGTAAGTTTGTGTTTGAAAAGGAAACCTATATGCTTATTTCTATAAGGTTTACTCCTATGCTTATTTGCAAGTTCTTTTTCAGGATGATTGAGTTAACGGCATTATATGTTTGTGAGGCAGATGCTCCTTCGCCGCCCGCGTAGCAAACTTTTCCAGTCGGTTTAGGAGAATCCCCAGGTGCCCCGATGCAGTGCCTGTGCCCATACCTTCCCTTCTAAAGGACCTCTGTGTCCCCCACCCAGCACAGCTGCACAGCTTCACATGACACTGTCTCATTTTCTGACGGTTGAAGGGCTCTGCATAATACACGTACGCACAAAAGTGTTTATGCTGCCAAAATAAATTCTGTTAAGAGCAAGGGTTTATTTGCTAAAATGTCACTGATGCAGTTTCAGTGACTTGTTTTGCTTTCTTTTCTTTTACTGAGGTTTAGATCCTATAATATAGTGAGGTTACCACACAGTCCTGACTGAACAAATATTTTAAAGAAATACGCACATCCCCTGGGAATGGAACCAGAGTCAATAATGTACATATTTCAAACTCTGTTCTCTTGGACAACTGAATGCCTTCCCACCTTTACTAGTGAATGAACATCAGTTTGAGTAGCACCGCCCAACATTTATTTTTAAAGCAGAAGTATGTTTATTATCTACACTTCTCTTTGCTACTGATTTGCTTTGGGGATATAGGGTTCCACATCTCACACTCCAGTGATGCAAAACTTAGATGACCGCATTACATTATCCTTTTGATAGCCTACAGACTTCAGTGGGGCTCAAGTATTTTTCAGCTCTGTAGATGTGCACATGAAACTAAATGAAAATACCTGTATAATGCATAAGATATATAACACAAGAGAGACTGCAGTCTTGTGCAGTGACAGACTAACTGTGAAGTCATTGCAGCTTTTGTAAATTGTTGAATTTCTTTGTGTTTTGTGTTCTGTTCAACAAAATGCAGTTAGGATTCTTAATCACGTAAATTCGGGATTACGGGCAAAATCCTTACCAGTCAGCAGCTGAGCTCCCACAGTGGCTTCAGGAGGGACAGAAGCTCACCTTTTAACTTACGATTTCCATTACTTTATAGGTCGAAGTATCAATGTTAAATCTGCTGGCCTGATTGGAAGGCATGGGCCTCAGTCAAAGCAACCATTCATGGTTGCGTTCTTCAAGGCAAGTGAAGTGCTTTTGCGTTCTGTCCGAGCAGCCAACAATAAAAGGAAAAATCAGAACCGCAATAAATCCAGTAGTCATCAGGAGTCTTCTAGGATGCCAAGTGTTGCGGGTAAGATGAAGCTATGATTTTTCTAGTGTGTTTAGGGGAGTTATGGGCACCTGCTCAAATGGAGTGGAGTCACAGCAGTTTAAGGAGATATTGCTCACTGGCTGAACTGTCAGAAACTGTGTTCCCATTCCATTTCTACCTCACCCCTCCCCAGCTTTGCTTAAACCACTTTTGTTATGTGAGCAAAACTTCTAAGTTTATAAACTTATTTGAAGCTTACCTGGTGATCTACTGGAATAAAATCCCACTTTAAAGTTAAAAATTCATCTTAAAACATATCCTGAAAAAACATTTTTTAAGTCACAGCAATGATTATTACCACTTCAGCAGCAGGCTCAATTTTGTTTGCATATGATGTATAGGTAGAAAAAATACTCTCCTACTTCTCTAGTTTCTGCTGAGGACCTGGACCATAGTTATTTCTGAGGTAGGTGGCTTAGAGAGATGCACATGTTCCCTCTGAGGACCCCAGCTTTTTAAAAGCCCCTGACATTTGTTAAGGCACAAAGGATTTTTATTTACCACTGGTTTTTGTTTAGGGTTTTTTTGAGTATTGTTAAGTTTTCTGATATTCTGTATAGCTATAGCACAAATGGCTCATCTGCGCAACTAACTTCTAACCTCTCATTAGTCAATATTGCAGGGGAGCAGTTATAAATAAATAATGAATGAAGTCCCAAACTAGGCAATTTTAGCTTTTTACTAGTAAAAAAAAAAAAAAAAAAAGAAAGAAATTACATGCTCTATAGGAGAAAGACATTTTTAAAATTATTCCTTATTTATAAAGTGAGATTGACTAAACGTTCTCTCTTCATTAACTGTTTAAGCTTGAGATTTTTTGAAACAATGCAGGTTAAAAATAGGCTGAGCATCTTGTAGTTGATATGTGATTTAAGCATGTACATCAGCTAAGCTTGCTAGATGATGCTCACTCTAAATTCATTCACTTCAGTAGTGAATGAATTTTTTCTGCAGTTACCGTTCGTTCTGTTTTACTGCTATCGCATGATGCACTTTCCAATTTTTATAAAAGGGCTTTGGACATAATAACACAACATAAGGGTGGGGTTTTTTGTTTGTTGGGTTTTTTGGTTTTTGTTTTTAAACACAGTCAAACATGATCTGTGCAACTGCATTAGCTCCCAAATACAATCTCTTACGTCAAGGGTAAACAACGTTCTCTCTGCACAAAAAATATGAAAAAAAGTCTTTTCATATTTCCTGGAAAATGTCTACTAATTTTGAGAATTACATTATTTTGGGGAAGGGAAAATCATGAGAGTACGTTACACACAAAACACCTAAATATAATACTTTCAGATTGAATCCCACCTTTCTAGTCCATAAGGAAATGAGAACTGAACTGACTTGTTAAGCCTCCTTGATTATAGCAGGAAAGCTGAACACAAGCTCCCTGCTGGTTTAACCTGGGAAAAACTCGACACAAGCCAGCAAGTTGCAGTGGCATGAGGATTGCCTCAGGAAGAGCTGTCTATATGTCTCAAAACACCGGTCAACCTCATCTGTGCATCCAGTCGTCTTCCAGGGCTGTTGTAAAACAAGAAAAATCAGAGCATCTCTAGTGAAATGAGCATTATGAAACAAATTACCTCCTAAACTTTTTAGGTCCCCAGCCTGCAGACTGTGCAAAAAAGACGTGAAAGAGAGAACACATTCCTATTCCCAGATCTTCACAACTCCGCAGAGTACAGGCAGAGTTCTTCCATGGGGAGAGTCTGTTATCAGGGAAAAACTATGCCCTTCTCCTCCTCTTCACCAGCCCCAGGAATTGGGGAGTGGATATGCTGTAACCCTGCAGGCTTATGAGAGAAGGCTGATTCTCCTGGTTCTCTACAGCTTCCAACATTGAGCAGTGCTTTAAGAGTATAATTCATCTCTTCGTATTTAAACCAAAGAAAACCCCAAAGAATTCTGCTCATCATCTTCCTCACAACAGCCTGTCAATAGACGATATTCAAGTCTTATTCATCCCCTGATGCCTTTTTTTCCTTTTTCTTTTTTTTTCTCTTTCTCCTTCCCTTTGCCTTTACCTTTTGTCATCTTCCTTTTGACTCTTGCCTTTTGTCTTTTGCCCTTTTTCTTTTGCTGTCTCTTTTTCTTGAACCTCTGTGATTAGCTTTACTGTATTCTCAGCACATCAAAAAGGAAAGCCCCACTGGGCAACTCAGTTCTTCCCTTCCAGTGGACAACACATTTTTTGAATTATTCATGAAGATATGCATGAACACAACATGAAGAAAATAAAACTATATGTGTCAGTTATTATAACAGCTGGGCAAATGTTGACAGATTTGGGGTCAGCATCCCTGTGTTGCTAAGAACTTCAAGAGAAGATGACATCAGTGCAGTGCAAAGACAGACATAATTAAACTTAGCATTCAGACTCCACCTGCCTGCTCTGCACAGAGGACGGAACTGTTTATTACTTAAACAATTGTATGTTTGTCAAAATGTAGATAAAAGGAAACCAAATCAAAACAAGACAACTTGTTCCCAAATTACATCATATAACTCTTCCTTAAAACAAAGTCGGCTTAATTTTTTTTAACATCATCTAAAAAGAATTGCAGTGTAATTGGACACAAGAGGATATCCACATTTAAATATTGAATAGTGACTTACAGTAGGAAACTCAAAACCAAAGCTGCATAATTTTTGCTCATAATGCAGTGACATCAAAACAAACAATACTTAACTCTGCATTTCCTGTATTTTGTTGGTTGGTGTTGCACTAATTAATTAAAAACACAGTACTTTGTGATAGTATATATAGGCATGTCTATATGTCTTTATTTCCCTTGAAAAAAAATCCTCATTAAATTTCTTATAAATATATTTTCTTGCCCTCTTTCCACAGCTCTTTCTGCTATGTAGGGGTTTGGACCCCAGCTGCAGTCTCTGAATAGCTGAGGAACAGTGTTTTCTTAGTCACAATAACGTACAGTTTTGATTCTTGACAGAGTAAGCATAAGGGCCTTGAAGCTACAGTATGTGAAACTGGATCCTTGGCACCAGATTTTATTATAAATGTCACATTTGATACTTATACAAAATATTATATTATACACAACATTTTTCTTATATGAAAGATAGAATTCAAGGAAAGAATACAGACTTGCCCGAGTCTCACTTTCTTCATAGGTGTGTGCGTTAGATAGTTTGCAGATAGATGTCCAAAATGAAACACAGACCATCTTACCAGGTGTCCTGGTGTGACCACTCACCACCTATATTCAAATAATTCAGGGTATCGAGACAATGAAGACATCTATGTGATGACTTACATATTTATTATTCAGCCTTTCTCCTTTAACTGTATGGACTTCTTCTACATTCTGGTGCTAAAATATTCTTAAATATGAAAATGTCATGACTGAGGGAAATTGGCAAAAGCAATCTTCAGGTTTCATTTTTTTGCCTGCTTGGGTGTGATCTGAAACCAGATTGTGACTGTCCTGACTTTCTCATCTGCATTTCCTTCCCACGCTTTTCAGTCACAGGTTTTTTGCAAAGTGATTTGAATTCTGTATGACTGAATTTTAAATTCCCACTAGTAGCTGAAACAGAAAAGCTCAATATTTACCTCCTACGAGCACTGATATTAGTCAAAATCAGTATACGGATCCTTGTAAAGAGAGATCAGTGAAACACAGTTCAACTTTTTAAAGATAAAGTTCCTTTACACTCTACTACTTTCACCTTACTTTGAATGTGTGTACAGAACATACTAGATTTTTGCAGACAACTCAGCACAAAGGATGACTAAGAGTTCTTGGTTATATTAAAGGTATACAGATTTTTGAAAACTCGTGGTGTCCTAGGGTATCCTTCCTTCTTTCCAGTGGTTACTCCAGAAAAAACACAGTACTCCCATAGGATGTGGGTATGTATTTTGACCCTACATGCCCTGGGGCAATTGAGATCATCTGAAATGGCAGCAGGTAACTAACTATCTGTGGAAAACCTTTAATGACTGCCATTGAGAATCAGCCCATGAAGGGTTAGGAAAATACTGCAGTAAAGAAGGTAGTAGTAATCTTTAAAAAGGAATGAGGATTTGGGTTATTATAGCTTAGAAAGCCTGACTTAACATCCCTGGTGTACTAGAACAAGTTATTTAGTACTGCAAATGGATATATCTTGACTTGTGCACAGCTTTTGACACAGTTTCAGGAGGCATATTGGGGCCCAGGTAAATTCTACAGAAACTAGGTACATAACCTGTTAAAAGAAAAAGAAAAAACATATTCAAGGAGCATGTTACCAATAAGAGTAAAATTTGGGTGGGTATTTTGAATGACATCTCATTGAGCCTTTTCTGGATCTGATTTAGTCCAACATTTTATTGGTAATTTGGATGACTGATCACTCCTCCTAGACCTGGTATCCTCTGTGAACTTGCAGAGAGCACACTCTGTTCTATTGTCCAGGTCCTAACAAAGACATTAATCAGTATTGGCACCAGTACTGATCCTTTAGGGACATCCCTAGTAACCAGCTGCCAGCTGGACTTTGTACCACTATCACAACCCCTTAAGTCCAGCAGCCCAGCCAAGTTTCCACCCATTATATTCTTTACCTACCCAAACTATATCTGACCAATCTGGCCCTAAGAATGCTATGGGAGACTGTATCAAAAATCTTCCCAAAAGCAAAGCGAACAACACCCAGTGCTCTTCAAAAGCCCACAAAGCTGGTCAGCTCACCACAGAAATCAATCGGGTTGGTTACGCTCAGTTTGGTCTAGTAAAGCCATGCTAACTGTTCCCAAACATGTTCTTGTTCTTCCAGGAGAATTTGTGCCACAGACTTCCCAGACACTGAGGTTAAGCTGATTGCCCTTCTTGAAGACGGGTGTGATATTTTGCATTTTTGAATCATCAAAAATAGCCTCCAGTCACTATGAACACTTAAAAAATGTCAGGGAGTGACTTTGCAATAATGTTGGTCAGATCATTCCCCACCCTGAAGTTCATCCCTTCTTCTCACATGGCCTTGTGTATCTTCAATTTGCTTGAGTGGTTCCTAACTCTATTTCTTTTGCTGTGGCTAGAGCTTCAGTCACTAGGCTCAGGGGCCCGGGGGTCCTGAGGATAAATCTTGCCAGTAAAAAACAAGACAAAAAAATCATTGGGTACCTTAACCTTTTCTGAGTCCTTGTCACCTTGTCACCTCTGCTCTACTGAACAAGGAACCTGTATTTTTCTTAGTTTTCCTTTTTGCTATGAATGTACCTATAGAAGTCTTTCTCGTTGATCTCCACATCTCTCACAAGTTTCAACTCCAGCTAAGCTTTGGTTTTCTAACATCCATCCCTGCATGCTCAGGCAATCTGTTTATATTATTTCTGTGTAGCTCATCCCAATTCCACATTATTTTTACTACCTATTTGAATTTGAGCTCAGTCAAGAGTTTCCTGTTCAGCCAGGGTGGCTTTGCGCCATACTTACTTGACCTGCACATGTGAGTGGACTTACCTTGTGCTTCTCTCAGAGGTTGTCCTGGGAGATCAGCCAGCTCTCCTGTTCACCTTTGCCCTCCAGGCCAATCGGCCATGAGATCATGTGAGGAAGATCCCTGAACAAGCTGAAATCTGTTCTCCTGAAGTCCAGGACTGCAATGCTGCTGTTGATTTTGGTCATCTCTCAGAACCTTTTAACTCTGCTGTTTCACAGTTGCTGCAAGCCCCATCATACTCCAGTTCCCATCAACATCCTCACCCCCAACCTGTTCTTTATTCATTGATTTGCATAAATGGAACATAATCCTAAGGTGACTAGGCAGGAGTATATAAAAAAGGGATCTCAAGCTGTTAATTTGACAGTGTGGTTTTGCTGCAAAACTCCTGTTCTGGAATATACTGCTAGAAAAAAAAGATCCAGAACCTGTAGGAAATAATTATTTTACTTTATTCAGCACTGTGTTCAGTTTTGGCCATCACATCTTCAGAAAGACACAGAGAAACTGAAGAGAACCCAGAGAAACAATGATAGCACAGATCAGGACAGCTGACAAGAAGCAGTTGGTAAATTTACAGAAAAGCTTCTTTAGGTCAGGTCTTTGGAAGAGTTTTCTGCAGCGATAGTGAAGCACTACAACAGGTTCTCTCACAGACTGTAGAACTCATTCCTTTTCATTTTTATGTGAAAAAGGCCTCTCTTCATTTTCCAGAAATTTTTCAACAAAGACCCTCCCATCCCAGTCTCAAGTCTTTTATTGTTAAAAAAATGTTCCTAAAAAAATTATTCCTCAAAATAAGATTTTGTTTCATTTTCAGTGTCTTCCTTTTTTGTTTACAGATTATTTTGCTGCTGTGAAATTCAGCCAACCTTTTTTTTTTCCCTGCCAGACTTGTTATTTTGGTCCCAAAAAGCCACTTTAAGCATTCTTGAAATGGAACCAGAGGAGACAGCCTGTCCTCCCTGCTCCATCACATGCCTCACTGATGGCATCACTTGAATAGCAATATAAACCAGCTCTGGGGTGCTAATGTGATGAAGGCATGACCCTATTCCCTTCCTATCCTGTAACTCAGGGCCAGTAAGGAACAAGTACTAGATTTTCTCCAGGATTAAAGTTGTCCTGGAGAAGCATGTATGGAAGGTATCCTGACCTATCTGTAACAGTGCAGAAACATTCAGGTCTTTAAAAAGCATCTGTTAGTCTACTTGTTTACATTAGTATTACCAACTAAAGATCATCGAGTGGTGAATATTTCCAGAAAATATGGTAAAAAATGAAGGAGTACAAAATAACGGACTTTTGGAAATTCTGTTGTTTCAGGACAATTTTTGTTACTGTTAATTTATGTTTTGAATTGGGTTACTTTCTTTACCTGGAAATTAAACCTGTGCCAACATACAGATGAATTCCCCATATCTTGGATCAAGCTCTCACTTGTCCTCCTTTGATTACCTGTGTCCATATTATCAGAGTTGTTACCTAGCTAACCAGCACACAGACATCTTTTAAACCTGTTTCCCCTAATGCTGAATGCATTGTTTCCTCTGTGTACACAAACTGTGTCAGGCTGACATTGCTGATTCTGCATTTCCAAGTTTATACAGCCTTTACGACCAACCCTAGGAATATGAATGATAGTATGCTTGTTCCTTTCCTTTGTACAATTTGGTCAAAAATAGCTAAATCTTGTTGTTTCTAGCAGTGCTTCTAAACAATTTATTGTTATTTTCTTCCTGTAGATTATAACACAAGCGAGCAAAAGCAAGCATGTAAGAAACACGAACTTTATGTGAGTTTCCGAGACTTAGGATGGCAGGTACGATTATAAATGCTGTTTCCTATCAATTCAAATTGGGACAACCTATTTGACAGTCCCCCGTTATTTAGAGTCTGTTTTCTTCATGGCAATTGGTATTTCACTGATGAGAGACAAACTCTTTCAGTGCATTTTGTAATGAATCCCTACCACTATCGCTTTACCTTTTTTGCCTGCTGTTCTCTCAATGATTTTGCAAACATTAATGGCTTTAAGATCTGGATTCATTCACATAAAGATAAATGTGAACTATTATTCAAGACATGAATAGATCTGCAATAAATGAAACCAAAATCCCCACAGTAAGCAATGGACCTTTTGAAATTTGCACTTGAATTCTCCTGGTTCGATGGTGTCTAGGGCAGGTCAGCGAGATTTCACTGGGGTACAGTCCGTAGGGAACTACAGGTTGGATCACTGATCAGTAATCTTTAGAACACCACAGCTAAGTTTATGTAATTTCTAAGAAAAATTCATCCTGCCATACTGTAACAAAAGAAAGAAGGTACTTGTAGCAAAAGCTCATAAAGACAGAAGCAGGGCATTACAAGAGATCAACCTAGGATTTTTTTCCAGAAAGCAAGAAGCTTTCTATAAAGGAAGAACAAGGCGGTCATCAGCACCTATAACGTAGACAGATTGCATATATTGAGTAGAATCAGAGATGGCTGGCTGTGCATTTCAGATTTCTCTGAATTATTTTAAAACAATTCTATGAGCAGAACAAGTCTACGAGGAGAAAAAGTGTGCCGCCTCTTTAGTGACAGCTCATCCTTTACACATCTAGCTCAGATTCTCATATGGCCTCATTGCTCTGCCTGACTTTTTGTAATATGTTTATCCTCACAGCAGTTGAAGAAGTAGGCAGAGACTGTTTTCCCAAGTCTGCAGAGCATAATCGCCCTACCCACAGCCGCAGGGTGGGCTTGTGGTATTGACTTGAACTCAGGCTACTGAACAAGTGAGCTGTTGTCTCTCTGTAGATCACAGGGTTTTCCAGGTATCATCAGTTTTTTCATTTTTTGAAACAGTAAATTCTGAAATGCCCCAAGATGTGCAAGGCTCTCAGATCAGTCACTCAAGGTGGTCATATAGAAAAGAAAATCTATTTTTTTCATAAAACAAATACTCTGAGGACTTCAAAGTTTCAGTTGGAAAGTCAAAGCTACACTGTACAATATTTGATTGGTGAAACTCAGAGTGAAATGAGATAAAAAGAAACAAAACCCAAGAATTAAATACCTGATCCTCTCCACCCTTCCCAGAGCACCGCCATTACCTTTGCCTGGCAAAAAAGGAATTCAGCAAACTAAACACATAGCTTTCATTAACATTTTAAAATATTTTCCCTCTTGTGGTTTTCTTCCCCATGCTGTGTTGCTAGAAATACCCAAAATGTATGATTCAGTGACATTCCAATGGTTGTTGTCTCCAACAACCCTCAGTCTCGTGCAATAATACAATTAATGGTATTGAGTATGCTGAAACAAAAGGATGCATTTTAATTACTTTTGTTGCACCAAGAAGTGCTCAAGATTTTCAGTCTGGGAAGCAAAGTATTCTGACACACTTAGTTGGACCTTTAATTCCCCTTACAGCCTCATAAGTCTGTATTCAGTACAGATTTCTAAGTTTCATTTAATTTTCATCCGAGTTTTGCATAAACAAAGCAAATACTTCCTTTTTTTTTTTGCAAAAAAGTAATTTAACATGCTACATTCTGAAGTTCATTTTGTCCTTGGATAAGTCTTAGTTAGTTTGATATGGTCTTAAATTCTCTGAGTGAGAGAAAAAAACAAAAAAATTGAGTGCATTTATTTGTTCTTGGTTTAGGATTGGATTATTGCACCGGAGGGCTACGCTGCATTTTACTGCGACGGAGAGTGTTCTTTCCCCCTCAATGCCCACATGAACGCAACAAACCACGCCATTGTTCAGACTCTGGTATGCCTCTGCCTATGTTGTAGTTGCATATTTTGCAGTTGTAAGTGCCTTGGGACAGGGGCTGTCCCCTCCTCTCTTTGCTACTATTGGATTTTGATTATTTCTGTGTAAAAGATAACCCATTTCAAAGATGTGCTCTGATGATTACGCTGGAAAGAGGATGAACTGTCCAGAGCGGCCTGTGTGGTAGGTTTCGCTTCCATTTCAAAGGCAGTAACACATGAGAAGACTATGTCATATTACTGGAGAATTGTGTAGGCAAGAACAAAAGGGGCCCCTGGTCCCACTTCCAAGAGTTTTTTTGCAGCTTATTGAAGCTCCATGTTAACATCTATGTGCTATACCTTCCAGAAACGTTGACACTTGGCCACTCTGTGGGCCTCTGTTGTCAACTGTTGGCAGAGATACTTAAACCGTAATTTAACGGGAAGCTTTGCAAGCAGATGCATTTTCATCTAAGAAATTGTGTTCAGTCATGCCTGGCTAACAAATGCAATTTATAAATAAGCGTCTTTGGATCTGCTGCTCTGCCTAGTACATGTAAAAGGAGATTTGCAGCCAGCTTTCTGCCTCTGCTAGTTCTTACGTTAGTCCTGTGCAACAACTGGGGCAACCAAAAAGAGGATCTTAGTTGAAGCAGCTGGCTAGGCCTCCTCTATCCCAGCAGCATTCAGCTATGGGTCAGAAAACACAACACCTACAGATATCAAGACCTTTAGACTATGCCCAAATGTAATGCTGTGAGTCCAATGCCTGGTCATGATTTTTCACTGGTGCCAGCTAAAGAACTGGCTCTGAACAGCATCAGTATTAGCAGAATGATGAAGAAGCAGAGGAATGAGAGATAATACACAAGGAGGGAGTGGGAGTACAAAATCAGAACAGGAAAGGGCTGCCATCCCTAATTAGTTTCTGGAAAGGTCAAGGCACTCGACTGCAATTAGAGAAACATGGCTTTAAGGCTCTCTCCGATTTAAACTGATGACAGGAAACTATCCTGACCACCAGACTACGCTGATGAGTCTGTCCATGGATGGTGATCTTTTTCTTTGAATTTGCCATAAAAACCTTGGGCCTGAAAAACCTTCTCCTTCAGAAATGAGTGCAGTTATTACCCTTCTAGGAGAAAAAACAAAACAAAACAAAAACCAACCCCCCCCCAAACAGAAAGAAAAGGGGGAAAAAATTCAAACAGACAAAGAAAGTTTGGTTTCTTTCTGACAGAAAACAAAATCTGCTTGTGAAAACTGCCAAATATTTCTACATGAGAGTGACATTTTTAAAACCTCAGCATGTGCTGAGAGCTTTTCCTTTCCACTCAACTTTTCATTTCTGCACCTTCTACAAGTCCAGCCACCAATACAACATTATTCCTCTATACCAGAATTCAAGTCAGCAAGATTCACAAAAAGAAGGGAAAAAGTCAGAGACTGGAAATAAACAGAAGAATTGAGGTAAGGGGTTCAGGTGAAGGGGAACAGCAAATGCTAGTTGGCAAGGAATGTATTCATGTGCCTAGGAGACAATGAAGAACAGCACGTATGGAGTCCTCAGCTGAAAAGAACTAGGTCAGCAAAGCAATAGTTTAGCATTATGCAAACATTGTCCAGAAAAGTTGCCAACATCATTGAGATCCCCAGGTTAGAGTTCCCTGTGTAATTATGGACTGTTAAATAAGAAGTGGCCCAGTGCTACTTTCTCTTATGTGCCTATCCTTTCCAAAAATGGTTAATTTCCCATTGTTAAGAAATTAGTGTAGTTTGTCCTATTTTTTAAACTGGATACTTAAATTTTCCCTCCTTTTTATGGCCTTTCTGGAATTGTGTGTCTCCCTCTGCATGTACTGTACATGTATTCAGCTGTGCAGCCAAAAAATCATGAGGCTAATTAAATTTTAACTGCACATAAATTAGATGAGATAACAGTAGTTGAATGCTTTCTGGTTTAAATTATATGAAATTCAGATTTACACAAGGTGTGCACATGGGGATGGCTTGGGAAACAATTATTCATACACCCCACCCTAATCCAAATGTAATCATCTCCCAGCCATACTGATTACACCATTCTAAAAAAGCCCACTCTTTGTGTTGGGAAGTGATTGTTCCTTGGTACCCCTCCAAACTTTACTGACTCATTTTTTTTTCTTTTGTAACAAGAATAGGAGAAATGCTGGGCCAGTACCTCTCTCTCTCTCTTTTTTCTGAGACTGAACTTAGTCAGACAGATGATACAGATGCATATAAATACAAGACAGACTGCATTTAATGAATTTTATAAGCTTTCTTCTCCTGTCTTGATTCCCACCACCCTCTGAAAAGGCACTGGAGTAGAATTGACCTCATGGGCATGCAAGTCAGTGCATGGTAGATGAGCCTTGACTTCCAGGCTCACTCTTGAAAAGGCTTGGAGCGTTGCTGTCATGCAGGGCTAGGAGGGCCATGGAGCTCCCAGCTGGGGTGGCAGGGCTGGTAGGACCAGGAGTCAGAGCAGGGCAAACATCTGCCTAGATGAGGCACAATCATTCTTTTCTCCAGTGCTTTGCTGTTCATTTGTTAAACTGTTTTTAAATGTGTGTCTAAACCCTTACTAAACTGCTACTTCAGGATTTATTATTGCTCATTTCAAAAGACCTTCTCATGGTAACAGTTATGTAAAAATTGTTTCCTGATAGACTGTTCTCTGTTGTCTGGCAAAGGCTCTGCGCTTATATCACTGCAAGACAGATGGCTCTAACAGATTTACAAAGACTTAACATACAAATGAAACCTATTACTGCTGAAGTCTTCATCCATGCCTTAATAATCTCTTGCCCTCTCTATTACAACTCCCTCTTTTCTGGCCTCCCCAGTTTCCAAGTCTTCAGCATATGTAGAATATTGCATCCAACCTTCTTTCAAGTACAAAGAACTTGTATTTCCCCCGTTTTCAGATATTTCCAGTAGATCTTCTTGGTTCTGGGATGCTGTTCAAACCTCTTTTCCTTATCTTTAACCTTTCATTGATATTTTTCAGCCTAGTATACGTAATGCCTCTCTGCCTCAGCCCTTACCCCAAACCTTCTGTCCAGTATGAATTGATTTTGACTTTGGCAGAAGTTAGAATTGGATTCAGAGTCACCTAGATATAGACCTTAAACTGCACTCATGCTGAGAACCCACATCTTACCTTCTCATAGGCTGAAAACAGTTTCAATCTGAGCCTTTGCCTGCACAGCCTTTGCTGCGGGCAGCAGACTTCTCTCCACGATGAGGCTCTGCCACAGGAAAGCATTTTAGCACAGCCTGGGGGCCCAGTGAGACCCGGGACTTGAGCCTGTGCTTCATGTTAAGCACTGTCCTCAGCAGAGATGATACTGACAATATGTTTAAATGTTTTCCTGAGCAGCCGCCTGACTCCAACCCTTTCCTAAATCTCATGTGAAAACCAACTTTGTGTCTTGGCCGCTCCTCCTCGTTTATCTCTCCATCTGCTATTGTTGTATAACTCTGCCCGTGCGATTGAAATCAGAGCGATGTTCTGGAGGTAAGCTGTGCTTTAAAGTTGCTAACCGAGGAAAATCTGCGACCACAGCGCACTCTGAATTGCAAAGACATGTTTTGCACTGACGTTGTCCTTGTACCTCTCTGTTTGATATGTGAGCTGTGTATTTATCTGTCTTTCAGGTTCACTTGATGTTCCCTGATCATGTACCAAAGCCATGCTGTGCACCAACAAAACTGAATGCGATCTCCGTGCTCTACTTTGATGACAGTTCCAATGTTATTTTAAAAAAATACAGGAATATGGTGGTGCGTTCATGTGGCTGCCACTAGAATAAAAAAAAAAATAATCTAAAGCAGAGGGTTTTATTCAGGATTGTAATAAAGTCAAGATATGAGCCTTGCTGATGAAAAGGCAGTCCTAAATTTATTCCATTTCATGTCATCTCTCATTTAAATGTACAGTATAATGTATATAGTAGCTTTTATTTATTTAAAAGTATATAGTTTCTTTTGTATGAACAAAATTTCAGAACCATTTATTTTATGGGTCACCTCACTATGCAGTAGAACTTCACAAACTTCAGTTGACCATGCTGGAATCTATTTCTTTCCACTTCAATATTTTAAAGTAAAACCTTTGTATAGACTTTTGTTTAAAGCTAGAAACTCCAGAACTTCTATAACTGCTTCGTATTGTTAAAGGAACTAAAATACGTTTGGTCATATTGTGCCAATGAAAACTGTGGTGGGGTATTTATTTAGAAAAAGGCACAGACAAAAAATAAACAAAACTGCTTGGCGAAACATATTTTTTTTCTTTTAGAAGTTCTGCTCCATTAGAAAAAGTGAAATGTTGAACAGAGCTTAAGTAAATAAATAGGAGATAGAACATAGAAGGGAAATGATTGCACATAATTGTTAGAACTATTTTGTTTAACAAGATGAGTGTAACTGGAGGAGTGTGTTACTTCTTGGCTTGTGGGCTGCAGAGTTTGCAAAAGGCTCAAAGCTTCTGGAATTCTGTGGAGTCAGACTCTCGCCTCTACCTATGACTTTCCAAGTTAACACTAAAAATTGAACTACAACATTCTTACCTCAAATCATATCAGTCTATTATCTATTACACTGCTCCAGCAAATATTTTAATAATAACAGCACAAGGTAAAATCAAGCAAAAAAATCACACAAGCCTCCCATTATATATACAAGTTACTATATACACAAAATGTACAGAAGACAGGGTACAGAAAGGCTTTGCTTTATTTAGTTCCCACATTTGGATGTGTTTTCTGAGTGTGCAAGGGAAGGCATGAGGGGTGCAGTTGTCGTCACCTGTTCAATTGAAAACGTTGTCCTTGATGGTGGCTGTTTTCAGACAAAAGTGGAAAACACCTCTCATAAGCGCCATGGGTAATTTGCAGCCTACTTTCGGTCCCATTTGCTTTTCTATCAGGTGGAGATTGGTTTAAATCATGAGACTTAGGATCTTTCCTTTTTTTACCATTAACTATTGTAATTTTGAAAATTCTTAAAAAAACATAAATAATTTTTTTTCAGCCTGGAGAAGAGAAGGCTCCAAGGAGACCTTACAGTGGTCTTCCAGTACCTGAAGGGGACCTACAAGAAAGCTGGGGAGGGAATGTTTGCAAGGGCGTGTAGCCACAGGATGAGGGGCAATGGTTTTAAACTGGAGCAGGATAGGTTTAGATTAGACATTAGGAAGAAGTTCTTTACAATGAGGGTGGTGAGACACTGGAACAGGTTTTCCACAGAGGTGGTGGAGGCCTCACCCCTGGAGACATTCAAGGTCAGGCTTGATGAAGCTCTGAGCAAACTGATCTAGTTAAAGATGCCCCTGCTTACTGCAGGGGGGTTAGACTAGATGTCCTTTAAAGGTCCCTTCCAACCCAACACATTCTACGATTCTATGACTTTTAATCTCCCTAAATTTTTGACCCCAAATGAAATCCTGTGGTTGTGAATTGCGCAACTAATACCAGATTACCATTCCCACCACCACTACCCATATGCATATTTTGAATTCACTACATTTAATGTCTTTGGACACCCTTTGTTTTAGTGTTATAAAAATGGGAAAATAGAAACTCTGTTTGCTCTTTATTACATGGCTAATTATAATATATGCTTTTATCATGAATTGCCTTGATTAAAAATGCTTCATTTAAACAGTTCTCAGAGAGTTGTTAAAAAATGAACAGGACATATCAGTTTCTCCTTAGGCAGACTATTCATGTAAACTCTTACTTCTCTGGTTATTTAAAACATATTTCAGAAAACTCAGAATATTACAGACTGATAAAATCGGCGTGTGCGTGTAACTGTGTGTATGCATGTGTATGTGCAAATGTCTTTTTTGCTGAAACTAATTTATTTTATCTTGCTATTGGTGTAATACATAAATCCTTTTTATGCATACACTCATTTGTTTTTGAAAATTAACAGTTCTAATTTCAGGCTTGGGAACTCTTTCTCCTTAATACAACAGTTCCATTTTACACTTCCATCTTTATTTTATACTGACATTACCTACATATCTACGTTTAGTTGCAGTTCATGCACAAGGGTGTATAGCAAAATATAATGACTCCACTTGAATTAACGTTTTTGAACAGTTAAATTCCTGGGTTGTCTTAAAAAAATCTACTGGTTTCTGTATAAATTGGGCAGGTAGATATGCTTTTTTGAGCTCAATTTATTCTAAATGGGATTTGATGGAAACTAAATTTTGGGTACATTAAGTAATATATTTTTAAATAATGGTGTACCATTTTGAGAATAAGAAACTGAAGATTATTGTTATATTATTCTTTAAAATATGCTGTTGGAATATATTTCTATATTTTGAGACATAATAAACCTGTAATACTATTTTGTTCTGCTGTGATTTTGCTTCTGAGACAAATGACAAAATGACGCTGACTTCATATATGATTTAAAACTAAAAGCAAGAGATCAATAATTATGGATAGATTTTGCTGGGGTTCATTTTTTAGTACAGACATTTTCAAAATTACTTACATTATGGTACTTAAACTGCATCTGGTGAGCCATCTACACTATTAATAAAAATCATGCATTCAACTCATACGTCCAAATGCACCACACCTTCTGCATGCTCTGGATAAGTGTATATATGTTTGTTTTTATGTAAACTTGTTCAGGTAAGCCCTCCTCCAGTAGTACCTAATACAGGAGGGTTTGTTCTTTTGCTTGGTCGCATCAAATGCCTGCTATTTTATATATATTTATACATAATATATAATATAATATAATTATATTAAATATATACCCATATATATAGCTATATCTATTTCTATAGTTAGGAAGATCATTCCATTATCATTTAGGACACAAGAACTTCGTTCCTTTTAAAGCTATTTAAGCTTTCTGTATCCTCAACAACTGGAAAGAGTCTAAAAGGACTGAAATCCAGAAAAACTGAAGCAGCTCTGTATGGAATTAATGTTACATTACGGGTCAGAGCTTCTCACTCTTTAACTTATTCATAATGTTAATACCATTGCTGCACATTCTGGGCCAAAACTAAATGTTTACAGGATGTTACTAGTGACCACTTCTATGGTTTAGGAGTACTCACCCAGCGGAAGTCAAAGTTGGGAGGTGAATATTATTGCAGCAGTGATTTCATTTTCCTTTAGAAGTGCCTTGTTCTCCGAGTGTGATTTTGCTGTCCAAGAGAAGGTGAGCTCTGACTGACTGCAGTGTGCAGCATTTATGAGTTCTCTGATGTGCTGAGCTGTGAACCCCCACAACAGTCTTCCTTCAGTTAGACCACTTGATGGGCATCTTTTCTTTGTCTGGATGCCCATTTTCACAAAGCATTTATAGAGTCAAATTTTTATAATTTTGGCCAAAGGTTTGAAATTCATGAATTTTAGGGAGCAGGGGTGGGTGGTGCTTGCTGATAGTCAAAACCATACCTGTTTGGATTGCATTAGCCTTTTTTTTTTTTTATACAAAATGAAGGTAAAAATTAAATGCATTTGAAGCCATCTGGTAGGTGACAACATAGCAACGCATCCGATCAGCACAAAATTCAGTTAGAGAGATCTTGGATAGAAATTGGCGGGGATGCCCTCAAACAAAAAGAATGATCATTCCTTCTTCTGGTGTATATCTAAAGGGCGGTCCTGACTGACATGTCCTTTACGACCCCACGACTCTGGCAACTGTAAACAAGGACGGTCCCTGACACCCTTAAAATAATGTTACATTGTTTACGAAGTTTTACTGGGATGTTTAATTGGGACGTGAAGCTTTCAGAAAGCTTTTGTTATCATGATGGGATGTCAGACACTTCATTTTGGAATATTATTTTCTCTACCATTTGCTTGGAAAAGGCTGGCTTGCTGACTGCCTATTTCTGTTTTGTTTTTTTCTTGTCAGCTCCTCTTTTGAAACAGTTTCATCGTGAATTGACTTTGACTCAAAGATGGTTAAAAGAAATGGTTTAAGCTTGTATTCATAAGATTCTGAATTGTTTCAGCAATAACCAAAGGATTCTAATAACCAGGACTTTAAAACCATGTTCTTTGCAACCTCTACCAACTTTTCTGCTCGCACATTCAGCTGTGCATAGGGAGAATCTGATATGTGGTGCCTGAATGACGAACAAGCCACATGTGAATAATACAGCATTATCTTTTACTATCTCATCTGCAGTCACAGAACTTGCAAACTGTGATTTACAATGTGTTGCTGAATTCTTACTCACAGGGCTTGAGCAAGAGCTTGATTAAAAACAAAAGAAAACTAAACTAAAAATCCAACCAAAAACAGCAAGAGGAGGTTTTCTTGCCATCTTAGTTCACAAATAAATCAGCACCAAACGTGGTACATGAGGGATCGGGAATCTCATGTGAATTAAATGGGCCTTTTGTATTCTGTTTTCCATATTTACAACACATGACACAGACGCTTGTCCCGACTGCTATATTTCGAGCTAAATACTCTGTTCTGTTCCTGTACTTTTTTTGCTTCCAGATGGGCACCATCAATTATTATTATTAATATGAATGAAGATATTTTCATTGCTTTAGCAGATGTTAATGCTTTACAAAAGAAGTATGTGTTATTAGTATTGCTACTTTACAGGTATGGAAAAGTGGAGAGGCTTGGCTAAGAGAAGAGGAGATGAGAGGCAGTATAGGGGAGACAATCAGACCTCTAGTGTCCCAGTGCTGTAACCCCTATCCCATGCTCTTGGTGGAGTGATGCATACGCTTGACACTCTTGTCCCTAAAGCTCATAACTTTAATGGATGATAAGCAATCTGAGGGGCTACCTGGACCTATACTTTGCATTTACCAAGCACTTTTCTAGTTTCATGATTGTTTGTGGAAATCTGGGCAGTGAGTGGTAAAATCAAGCCACGTGCAGGGTGCAGACCACACCTTTCCTATGCGGGGGTGGTTATATTTTAAAGCTACTTCTATGGAACTAACCAAGATGTCTTTGAAGCTGATCTTGGAGCACCTTTTCAGCAGCATCGTAAATCTGCACCAGAAGAGTTGAAGGCAGTGACGCATCCCTCCCTTTTCTTCCTTGCATTTTCCTCCTGCTCAGTGGGGAGCTCAGCACTGCATTAAGACTGAGACTGTGTTAATATCTGTGTAGCAGGGGATCCCAGGGCAGATGTTGGCTGGAGATATGAGAGAAACATATTTTCTAGGGAACAGCTCTCAGACAATAATATTAAAGCAGAGATGTGGGAGCAGGATCTTCTCTGTATAAACTTGTTCTGGTTTCTTCTGAGTCTCCAACTGACTTGTGAGCAGAAATGTTTGTAAAAATGAGAATGCTCTGTAATTAAATTGTGAGGAGAAAACTAGGAGGGGGCTCTTTCTAGCATCTCTGCCCTCATAAGTCCTTCCACAAAGGAGAAATCCAGCTCAGACCTGGAGCTACTCAACTGCACAGAGATCAAAAGTTGGACAAGATGTGGTAGAGAAACATGGCACATACATCAAACTCCCTGAACTGATCTAATTGGAAAATAAAGCTTTTCGTGTCTGATTATTTTTTTGGTTGCTGAGCTGTCTCATATTAACTTGCCACAACAAAGTGTGTTCCCTTTTATTTGGGCCAATTATACATGCACCACTGGGATTCCTTTTCAAAATTAGTGTTTCTCCCTTAACCTCTGAAACGGCTCTTTTCAGCCTTCTCTGCATGTTATCTGTTTTATTATTCAAGACTAACAGCTCCCACAGGGAATGCTCTTTCCTAGACTGTGCCGGAGGGATGGAACAAAGACAAGACCTACCAAGTTAGTTACTTGTTTAATTGGGATGTGAATCTTTGAGAAATCTTTCTGCTCACTTTTTCCTTCTTTTTCACACACGTGGAATATTTCTTGGTTTGCTATCATGGTATGAATTCTTGTGGAGAAGCATATGTAGGTAGGTGCATAGACTTCCACAAAACCGTCCTGTAAAAAGCATTTGGGCATTTAGCAAGAAACAAAACATCGTAATTGGTTTCCCTTTGAAAATGGAATTGGTATAGCTCATAAAAAACTTGGATTCCTATTAAAAAAATAATTTTTAGCAAACTACTGAGCCTGCTTACATTTCATGTTTTGAAATCTATTAATTTAGCAAAAAGTAAAAAGTTGCTAATTAGCAGGACCTACATTGCTAACCTCAGGACGTATATCCAAGAACCAGATTTTTAGTCTCAGATATATTGGTGTAAATACAAAAACTATCAAAATTAACAGTGCCCTTGAAATACTTGTAAATATATTTCTGATTCTTTCTGTTTATCTGTATTGGACAGTGAGGTAATGAGAATATTATTCATGCTAGAATATAATTAACTGCTTAATTCTCAATTTTCTTCTTCTTAGAACCAAGCCTTTATGCTTTTATTCTTTCCTCTCACCTATCTACAAAAAAAAAAAAAAGGCTGAAGGTCATGACTTAAAATTCTGGGTAAAGAATTTCACACTTCAGAACTGAACTGAACATGGAAATTCTCAAACTTCGACTAGAAGATTTAAAAAAAGATCATGAAAACAATTTTTTAAAAGTTTTTTAAAAGATCATTGCTGAATTGCAGAGCCCACACCAGTGCTGCGGAAGTGGCCACCATAGCCGGGGAGTCCAGGCAGTGTTGGTACCTCACAGAAGCCCCGTCCGCCTAGCAGGGGCTGTGACCACCGACTGCTGACGTACCCTGATGAGGAGCCAGCAGCCCCGGGGACTGCGAGTTCCCACATTTGTGGAAAGGAGCCTGGAAGCCACAGGGTTCCCTTTTCTGACACAGTCCAGACATGAGGGCTGTCCAGGAGCTCTGCATCTTAGTATCCAAGGCAGGGAAACAGGAGAGGCATCTCACAGAATTGTGCATGGTAGAGCCCGCTGAAAATGCCTGCATTTAATCAGAAAAGTGATTAAAGATATGGCTCTTGTTTCAACAACAGAAAAGTAGTCATTGTGAAATTCCCACACTGGCTAAAATTTCTCCTGACAGTTCTGAGTGAAGCTTCACTGACATTTTCACAGAGGTTTGCTCATTTTTGGCAGGAAAGAATTTGACCCCTCTCTTCAATCATGTTACACCCCATTTCCATTGACTGTCTCTAAGTCTTTTACCATTCTTTTAGTTTTTCCCATGCTGTAAATACACACATCAGTAGAAACAGTAGTGCTCCTCCAGATTTACTGTAGAATAACTAAGTAGCCCTGCAAAATGCTTCCTACAGTGTTTTACTCTCACTCCTCTGAATCTTTCCCCTTAGCTGACCTCTGATGTTGAAAAAGCTGTAAGAAATGAGCCAAAAAACAATTGTGAAGGCAGGAATCGGGTGACACACACACATTTGCATTTTTTTAATTGCATAACTAAATGTAATACACAGCTACTATATCCTTCTCCTTACAGTCATTAGTCACAAGGCACTGCCCTGACTCCAAGCACTATAGCCCATCAGCCTTCCAGGAGAGCGGTCTTCTTGAGCACTCAAGCAATGTCAGGCTAATCAAGCTGTTTCAGCTCATAAATAAGATTTTTGCAATTTTTTAAACAGATTGCTCCACTAGAAGTTTACTCGACACAGTAACGTCCTTCAGAAGGGTATTGAAGTATAGCCAGGAATGGTGATCTCTTCCATTACATACCTAGATCATGATGAGGACACCTGTCCCCAGTTGGATTTTCATTACATATATGTACATTCTTTATATCCTAGCTATTAAAAATGACACTATGGCTTTTCTAGCAAGGAAAAGAACTCTGTCAGACAGTAAAACACATCTGTGGTGCTTCCTGCTTAATGGTTTTGCGTTTTTCTCTATAATCTAGTTTGCATGATTGCCCAAAACCTGCAGAATCTATCTCACTCATCCCATCAATTACTGCAACCAGCTTTCCCATGGACTACTCTAATTTCATGCATTTCTAATCACCCATTTGCTATGTGGGTAATTACCATGCTCATTTACATGTAACCAGATGTTTTGGTAATTATATTTTGTTTGCTCGTTTTCCCACCAGCATCAGCTCTTTCTCCTTCACTCTCACACTTAAGTTTTCTTACATTGCAGAAAATCTGGTATTCTGTTTATGAAAAGTTGGGCAACCTCCATTTTTTCCCTTAGAAATAGAAAAGGAAGTGTTTGTAAGGGTACTTCTATGTGGCACAGAACAATGGTTCTGTGTAGACACTTGAGATAATCCTGCTCCAAGATTTTACTGCATATTTCCAGGCTGTTTGCAAGACCAGCAGCAATTCAGTCAGAACCCGTATCTTGACATGGAAGTACACTATATGGTGTAGAAATACATGAAAGTGTTGTTAATTGTTCGAGGGTCTCTGAAGCAAGCTGGTGAGATCCAAATGAGTTTGCAAAAGTTTGTGAATGGCAGTTTAAAGTGTATGTTTTTCTGTGCATTTCCCCTTTGATGTGAACAGTGCAAGCAAGCCGAGGCGTAGAATCAAAGGGTCTTTCAGTGAGTACATTTCTGTAAGGCATATTCAGTGAGATGCTGAGCATCAACTTGTGTTGAAATCAACTTCCAATTTACACTTGGGGTTTGCTTTCTCTTGAGCCTGACTTGTATGCTTTGGTTTCCTGTAGAGTCCCAGCTGCCTTAGAAGCTCTGTTATAATAGCACCATCTTCTGACTAATGTCCTATCAGGAATACTTCTGAGTATTTTTGTCTTTGGTTCATTGCATATCTGAGGGTCCTACTTTTGGGAAAAGGTGACTGCTCCCCTGCTTCATGCAGTGCTCCAACAACTCAGTGAAGTGGTTAACCCCACCAGATACTGAGCAGTACGATCATCTGTGCAGAGCTGAGAATTCCTTAACTTTGGCAGCCTGTTACTGAAACTTATGCGCATTTCCAATGAAAACACCGAGAGAATTAAATGAAAATAGAAAACGTTCTGCTGACATTTTTGATGCTGGCTCAGTTTTGTGTGAGTGAGAGTCACTGACAGCACTTGTCTTCTCAATGTCTTCCAAGGTCAAGACTGTATGGTAGTTATTTTGAAGAGTCTACTACAGTATAAATACAGTCCAGCTAGTAAAGTTTTAACCTTATTTAACCTTTGCTTTGTTATGCACAAAGATGTAGACCTTTAAAATCAATAAAAATGGTTGGAGCTATTTTCCTAGAGGAGTCAATGTGTATAATTTTCATATCATATCTACTTTTAACTCTTGGCTATGTTCTAGCACATATGTATCTTTTCTTCCCATTTTTGTATGGCCAGTAAAGAAAAAACAGTAGTGACTGGCAGCTGACTATCAAAACTATTTAGTCAATTAATTTTGGAAAGGCTGTGGTTTGATATTTGAAGTCACATATCCAGTTCGTTTCATATAAATTATTAAAACTTAAGGTACAGTTTCAAGGGCATAAAACCAGAGTCATGTGCTTCACTTGTACATGAGAAAGAGAAGGGCTCAGTAGTTCTGGATTGTTTCCCTGCTTCTGTCACTGATTCACTACAAAACTTCGGAAAACAAATATTCCATATCTACAGGTATTTGTCACGCATTTATAAAGGACAAGTGAAATGAATTAGGGTTTTTTGAGACATTTTGATGTCCAAATCTGTTAAGCAGAGCAGAAATAGTGCTATTTTTGGCATTAGATGTTTTTGGTTTTTTTCCGAATTCTAGTCTACCATACACTTCTTTTTGAGATAGGCCAAAATTTTCAGAGATATGTTTACCTTGTTCAGTTCTCATTTGTAATACAACCATAACAACATTAATTAATATCACAGGAGAATTAAGAGGATAAATACCGTAATAATGATGAGGGACTCAGATACATCCATAGTCATGTAAGTCTATGTTATCTGCATATATGCATATATATGTTATTTGCATATACACACCATCTGCTCTATTTCCTCATTAGAAAATTGTACCTGTTACTCATCTGGGCTCTTCCTTTCCAGTTTTTTTTCTAATATGCTTACTTGAATTTGAGGTAATAATTTGTTCCATCCTAAAGAACTCCTTTAGTCATTACCAAAGGAGGTTATTTGCCCAGGCTATCCATTTATTTTGTATTAATTCCTTTCAAGTGATTTCTCCAGTCTCTGAAATGTTAAAGTTCTTGTTCTCTGAATTCTCTACACATTGTTAAAAAATCTAAGAAACACAATGTGCAGGGCTGACGGCTCACTGAAACTGAGAGGAATTTTCTCTAATTAGTGGCATAGTGGAATGATTCATTGCATTGTAGAACTCTTTACAGAGGTTTACATGCTAATGCAAGACAAAGGCAGTAGAGAACTGAAATAAATGCCTAAACATACATTGCAGTTGTGTTGATCTTTATTTCCCTGATGACATTGATCTATGAGTGAATAAACCAGACAGAAGTACAGGTGGTTATGGTAATATTCTTTACTGTATAGCTCCATTGAGATATTTATTGAGTGTCACAAGAAAATGAGGCTTTGGGGCTTATGCACACTCAGTGCCATCTACAATTTTTCACTTTGGAAGCATATCTCCAAAATCATGGTGAACTGGATCAGAATACTCACTGCTATCACTTCCCCATTTATTTTCAGACCCCCCCCAAAAAAGGTAGATGTAACTATAGACCTCATCTAAAAGGTCATGAGAAAGAGGAGAACTATCTTAAAATAGCTGGGAGCAAGAAGACTGTGCTTTCAATTAAAATACTGGTGAGGTGATATCCCCAGATGGGTTTAGTTCTTGTTCTAGTTTCTAGCTGTACATATTTGTTTCATCTCCTGTACAACAAATGGTAGACTCAGAACATCCTGAGGGACCAGAAGCCCTTAAGGAAGAACATAGGTGCCCCAGGAAATGTTTTTGTCTTAATTTTCTTCTTAACTTTCTAGGGTCTAACCTGTTTACACTGGTGAACTGTAATGTATATTCAATACATTTACATTAGGGATTCTATCATGCATATCCCCTCAATACCTAAGCACTTGAAGTGCAACACCACCATTGCCATCAAGGTCTCCAATCTGCACTCTTTCTGTTGGACTGGCACACATTAGGTCATTTTCTTGAAGTGGTGATCAAAAATTGCCACCTTCCATACTAAGGCCTATTTGAACAGTTACTTTTCTGACCAGTCTCTTCTTGTTTGTTTACACGTCTCCTCATCCTAGCTGCCAAGATGCCAGCCTTGCAGGTAACCTTATTCAACTGCCTGCTTTTCATATGAATATCTCTGAACTTTTTCTACTCACGGTTCTCCATGACCTGAGAGTTCTCCATTCAAAAATTATCTTTTTCACCCATTTTTTCTAGCACTATAGTATAGTTACTAGAATAGACTGCTCTGAGAGAACTTGTGACAATCAAAATGATAATCAGTCTTCTAGAAAGGACTAGCTGGGTACTATATAATATGGTACTTAGTACTATACTGCAGTTAAGTCAGGAGTCACTTGTAAAACACAGAAGTTATTACAGCATTTACAATTATCCTTGAACGGTTTGGAAATATGATGGCCAAAATTCTAAAAGATACCTAGGCAAATTAGGGACTTTCATCACATTTTCAAAAGTAGCTTTGATACCAGGAGTTAGAAATCTCAAAATGATCTAGGAAACCAAATGCTGTTTCACTGCTACAAAAAACATCTTCATCCAAACGTAAATTCAGAAAAATGTTAACTTAGGCATCATTGAATGCTCAGGTTGCCTAAAGTCTAATTTCTTCCGGGGAAGTTCCCTAAAATTACTTTAATACCTCCCCTTGAGAGCTCTAGGACTGGCTACACTTGCTTACCAGCTAGACACCTTATACTTAACAGCAAAGCCCAGGCGATCCCTACCTGTTTCTGTGGCTGGTTCAACTGGTTGGTGTGCAAGCATAACCTGAATTAACTTTTGGGTGCCAAGGTCCCACCCTTTGCCAGAGTCCTGACCTCTCCCATTCAGAGTTTGTTTGTCCCTCTCTGTAGTGAGTCATTTCAGCATGAAAATCCAACAGAAAATGGATGTGAAAAAGGCATTTGTTTCCTCAGCACGCTGACTGTGCTCAAGACAATGCTGCCCAAATGCTCAAGTCAGTATAGTAGAAAGGGTGGGAGCAAAGGGTGGACAGGACTATCAGCTGGCTCAGGTTGCTGTGAAACCCAACATTAGAGCATGCTGGATTAGACCACATGAAAAACACAGGAATGAAGATGTTTTCTCCACCCTAGTGGTTGTGAAGGTTCGGTTTCCAGTCACTTAAACTGCAGAAGATTTGCACTTTTATTTTTTTCACCTATCCCTATTTGCTCATGAGTTGTTTAATTTGGGCTGCTGTTTGCAGGTCAAATCACCTGATCGTATCACATGAGCTACTGCACATCCAGAATTGTCTCTGTGGTAGCAGTTGACTTAAGAACTGAAGCGGATCTGGCTGAGCATCCAGCCCAGCCTACTCCATCCTATGGGAGTCTGGGCAGCCACTGTCTTCTTCCACCCATGGACTATTCCTGCAGCTCCTCCTTGTCCTCTCTGCTTTCCCAGGTACATGGCATACAACCTGTTATTTTCAGCCATATGTGCCTTAGCCTGGTATTACAGGATGGCTTTTGGTTCTGAAGGATATTTTGGGACAAAGCGGTCTTCATATTGTCTGACAGAATTGTTCTTCTTTCAGTAGCATACTGAAATCTTTGTGTAGGAGAGAAAATATGCTTATGATTATGAGGGTCATTACCTTAATGGCTGAAGAACTCATGTGGGAGATGTGGGCTATAATCCCCTCAAGCTGCTCTGAACCCTAGGTTACCGCATATTGGTCTCTAACACTCAGTTTTTTAGGTAAAAGGGAACACTGATGTGATTACCTTTTACCACCAATACCGCATTTTGTGCCTAAGACTGCAAAAATATTAGTTCACAAAGGAATTAATGGCATGAATTCCAGCTACATGGAGCCTTCCTCTCTGGCAAATCTTCCAAAACTGCTTTAGCAGTATCTGCTCAGTAGTTTAGTCAGTTCTTCATTCAGCTTCTGGACCCCAGAGACAGCAACTTTACTCTTGCTGAGCACTCTTGGGGATGGTGAGATATGTAAACCATCAGGATCGTGGTGCTCAGTTTTTTGATGACTGTACCCTATACAGGCCAGGGTCCTGGCTGGAAAGAGGACTTACACTTTTAAGTCCCTTAGAAGCTTTTGAAAGTATCATTGCTTTGCTGTATTAGCTGAAAAATGTTTTATACAGAATGCGATACTCCCGGGTTGCTTCAGGATATGTAATCTCGACTCCGAATCTTGTGGTCACTGTAAAGCCTCCCATTCACAGACATGTTAAAGAGATGTAGACCAAGAAAGCTTACTGCATTTCTCTGGTGAATGTAATGTGAGACCCTCACATAGTAGCTGATCTAATTTTCATCGGACTCAGCTCACTGTTTTAGGGATCTTACTGCAGAAAAGAAAGGAATTGCTTATACAACTGTATTGCAGCAAACAGCTTAAAAGTAAAGTAGCTTTGTCTCCTCTTGCATTGTTAGCTTTAGTTCTGTTCCATGATTGCCAGTTAAAATTGTGGTTTCCATGTGAGTGAAGGAATTTTTTTATGATTGCAGTGCTTGAAAATTGTCTACAACTAAAAAAAATAGTAAGACCATGCACAACACGTATGCAAACACTCACAAAAACATTTTCCATTTGCTTCATCTATGCATTTGAAATATATCTCAAGAAGCAGAATGGCAATTTTAGTCACCTTAAATATGTCTACTCTAACTTAAACTAGGATAGGGCGTCTTTCTGTGTCCATCCTGTTGTCCATCTCCAAACTGCTGGTTAATAATTACTACTGTTCTCTCTGGACATGGTTTTGGCCCATGCTAGTTAGCGCGCTCTGATACCTAGGCTCAGTTCAGGGATGGTATGGGCTAGGGGACTGTTCCTAACAGGCAATATGGGTGAGGCCACCTTGCATAGGAAGACTGGAGTGGACTTAGCTCTATGGACGTGCACCATGCCAAACCAATTGTCCTTTGAGCCACAGGGTGAGCCCTGGGTCATTTTATTCATTAGTATGGATGCAGTTTCTACTGACAGAAGGAGATAGACCCACCTTCAGGATGAAAAACAGCATTCAGCAAGGATAAGATCTTTGTTTCAACTAGAGAAGACTGGTCTGTCCGGACTTCTCAAATAGCAGAGTATAGAAAGAGTACCCAGGTGAACATGGCCAATTGACAATAGGCCATTTCATTATTTTTTTTCCTCCAGATTGTTTTCCCACCTGATTTCGTTCTGATGTCTTACATTAAGAGAGCTTGTTTTCCCACCTGATTTCGTTCTGATGTCTTACATTAAGAGAGCTGGAAGAAGTGCCACTGTCAGGTGAAAAGAGTTGTGGTGATGAATAAAGGAACAGTGAGCCAGGACTGTCCATGCTTCCTGCAGAGACAAGGGAAGACTAATAACAAAGTAAATAGCTGTAAAGGAGAGGAAAAAAATCAACCTGATTGTGCAACTCTTTCCTCATTTAGAGATGGCTGACATTTTCTGATTGAATCCTACTGATTTCTGAATTAAAGGGAAAAATATATATTTAAAAGATTAATTATTCAGACTGCTTAACATCATGTTCCTTTTTCATTTTGCGTTGCACATGTCATAGTGGATCAAATTCATATGACGTTTGATCTCAGAGGTTTTTTTAAAATTTTCTTTAATATAAGTTGGCTCATTAAATTGACTTTGAAGATTTTATATTCCTCCTAGGACAACTTTGTTTATTAAACTTAACTCTAATAAACTATTTATCAGTAGACATATAATTGATTATGATAAGCTTGTGATACTGAATTTCACAAGTTAACGTTAAAAATATTTCTTTAATCTATCCTTTCTATGTTTGTTCTCCTTTAAATTATTTCTCATTATTGTATCATTAAAAATATTTGAAATACATAATTTCCCTTACTCATACTGCTTATTTAATATTCTTTCTTTTAATGTAGCAGAAATGATACCATCTTTGATATGATTAAGAAACCAAAAAAACCCAATATCTAAAAGACACATGAAGGTAAAACTAAGGGAAAATCAGAATCAAACACTGAGACACGTTTGACAGAAAAATCTTCTTTAACTGAAAAAAAGGAAAGATATTAGAAATCCTTTGTGTTTCACAACACAGTCAGAAAATATGGTTTCTGGAAAAAAAATTAAAAATTGCATGATTCCTCTGAACAGAATACCATAACCTGGATGTCTTTGTACATGGTAGAGGAAGATTTTAGACATTTTTTCATTAGCTTGGTACTGCATTTGAAAATTGACATTGCATTCCTTGAATCAACTTTTGCTGAAGATGGCAATAATGTAACTTTTGGAGTGCATTTTCTGCTAATACAGCTACTTAAGTTTGCACAGCTGGGAGACTTCTATGTTTTCCTGCAGCCTTTTCTCCCCCCTCCCCCATTCTGATTTGTTATTGTTTGAAATTCTGAGAATGTTTTACACACATTTCCAGTGTACAACATTTGGACACTGATAAACGAATGACAAGTATGATATAAAGCCTCGTGGAAGACCCTGTAGGGTCTACCCAGGGAGAAGAACACATCTGTCTCCAGCTGTGCAGCTATTTAGGAGTGAAATGACTTGTCCTGGGTTGGGCAGAGATGGTAATTATTTTTTTTGTTGATGTGAAGATCAAAGGTTATTCTCAGGAAGTAAGGACAAGGACTGTGGTATTTAGCAGGAAAGATTTATACAGGACATAATTTAGTACATGGTTTGCACATTAACCTGGTGCTAATGCATGTAGATGACAGAGAAAATGTAAATAGTCCTGACGTAAGATAAATTATAATTGGTGAAAAGCAAATTAATCTACTGGTCATGAATCTCCCACAAGTTAGCAGAATCTTGAGCAGCTGTTACATTCCACAATCACACTTTGAAAAGAGGCTGCTTGATCCAAGGATTCCTTGCTACAGTGCAAATAACTTGTTCACCCTGCCCTAGCGTGCCTTTTTTTTTTTTTTTTTTAAATAATGAAACCTCTACTTTTAACAACAGCATCCAGTCCTAGACTAACATAATTCACATATTTCTTCCCATAAGACCGAATCCTTTGGGTTTATGATTTTCAAGGTGCAAACTAATAATATCACCCTCACCCCTCCCCAAAACCGCAGAGGTAGTAGTTTATAAATGATTTTTCATAACTGAGTGTACCATAACCTCACGGTCAGTAGATGAGATGTAATGTTTACTTCTCCACAGTTTCCTGATACCAGGCCAGAAAACCATGAAATAGCTTTCTCATGTTTCTCTTTCCTAAATTTGACATATATATGCAAATAGTTTTTCTCTGTTAAAAATTACTCAGTATAAAACATAAATAGACAAATTGTGTGAGCAAAGAAGAAAAAAAGGTACAGAAATGACATGGAAGAAAACATTGGGATCCCTTAGAGCAAACTAAGATTTAACTAAAATTTATGTACTAAGTATTGTGACATTAAACGTTTTTCAATAATATTGACATGTGCATAAAAGCTTTTCTGTTAAAAACCTAACAATTTCACTATCGATAGGACTTTAGTTCTCTTTACTAAGTCAGATTCTCCTCAGATTTGTACTGGTTTAAACAAGGAAAAATGCCATGAACTAAAATGAGCTATACTGATGTGAAACCAAAGTAAATGCTCTTAAATTTATGCTTATGCATAAAATGCTCATCACAGATTCCGATGACAAATAGCAGCCTGTCTGGAGGAGGTTTGATCAAAAAATCAGAGGCAGCAAAACCATTTCATAATTGTAGCTCATTCACAAATATTCATGGAAACATGTTTTGCCATGTATATTAAAATTCAGGCATTTATCTTTTGAATAATTGACAGGCTATAGAGAAACAACAAAGAGAATGAAGTTCTAGACTTTTTCCCTTCTCTGTCTGCCTTTGTGTCCATTTTCACATATGCAAGAAAGCACATCCAAGGGATCAAAATATATGTTCTTCTCAGATGGCTTTGCTATGATCCAGACATCAGACGTCCAAGGAGGGCAGGTAGTGGTGGATTGCACAGAGAATACCTAAGCAGGCTTTGACATGGTAGAGAAGTTTTCACCACAAGCAGCTTTGGTTTTCTAATTTTGTGCAGGCTCCAGTAAATCTCTCAGCATAGACTAATCTGCTATTACAGCAAGTGCAGCCAAAAACCAGAAATTCTCCAGCTAATTCTGTCTGCAAGCCAAAACTCACTGTTTCCCACTGTACCGCCCTCCCACAGAACAAAATCTTACTGGATTCCCTTAAAATAGCAAATGAACTTTGAATTCATTGAGGGAAAATCAGCTCCAACCGATGAAAGACAGGCTACCATGTCTTCCTATGGGTTATTCTTAGCTTAACATATAAAAACTATAATATAACATATATCTGAGTATCTTTCAAGAATGTAGATAAATATAGCATTTCTACATAGTTAAACCAGTGGGGTGGGGTGGACCAGTGGGTCCACAATGAAAAGTGAGAAGCAGTATGGCTTGGGAGAGGAGTCTCCACCACTGCTGTTTTTCAAGTAGAGTAAGCAGAGACCAGCAGGTACAGTAAGGCTCAAAGCGACGAGGTTACCAGTCATTACACAATCAAGATAATTAAAAGCTGACCTGCCAGAAGCTTCAGATACTGAAACTGTAGCTGCCTTATTTACCTTGGTGACAAAGAGCTTCCATGTTGAAAGATTTGGGTGCCAGCAGTCCTTAGTGTCAAATTGCTAAGAAAGGAGCATGATGGTTTGTGGGCACACAAAGATAATTTCTATTGAGCAAAGCTAGGTCATACCAGGTGGACTGACTGCTGCGGTATCACTGGGAGAGAAACGGCTATATGTGCTTTCTGGCTTTGTTACAGCAGTTGTGATACCGTACCAGAACTACTATAACAGTAATAAAGATTGGGAAAGGGTTATCTGCTCTCCCGCTGATTAGTAGATATAGAAAAAGGGTTGTCTACATAACTATCAGCGACTTATTTTTAAAAACCCTCTGATATGTCTTGTATTGCCAGTAACTGTAGAAAAGTTTAAAATGAAGCTCAAATCTTTCCTGTTCTCTTTCACATGTATTTTTTTTCATTTTCAGAATGTTCTAATGCATTTATTTTTAATGTATTTGCTCCATTTTACACTTATTACTAAGTTAATGCTATTTTTAAAATTTCCCCTGAATAAGACTGAAGAAAAATTGGTTTGTATCAATGTCTATTCCACAGAGATGTATTTCTAGGGGAAAAAAAAAAAAACAAACCAATCACCACACTTCTCTCCTTCAAATGTTCCATAATGACAAGAGGGCAAATCTTTCAAAAGATATGTTGGAAAAAATTATCTAATCCTTAGCTTTCAAAAGTTCACACAATGGACACTTTATATTGAAAAGCATGTTGAACAAATGTACACACAGTTAACTTCTCAAGTGCAAGGTGGACATTTGCCGTGTATGTGGTGTTTTCCAGAATGAATCTATTCTCTATGCTTTTACCTATGTTATATATCTTGTGGCAGAAGACCATAAAAGCCCACAACATTGTTAGTCGCTTAATAAAGACTAATAACATTAGTTGGCCAGGGCTGGGGAAAGAAACTGAAACAGTCCATGCTACTGACTAAGCCAGATTTCACAACAACTTTCAGCAAATCTGTAGAATGTGAATAAACTCCTTAGAGGATAATCTGTTCTTAAAAAGAAAGGGAAGGGAAAGGGAAGGGAAAGGGAAGGGAAGGGAAGGGAAGGGAAGGGAAGGGAAGGGAAGGGAAGGGAAGGGAAGGGAAGGGAAGGGAAGGGAAGGGAAGGGAAGGGAAGGGAAGGGAAGGGAAGGGAAGGGAAGGGAAGGGAAGGGAAGGGAAGGGAAGGAAAGGGAAGGAAAGGAAAGGAAAGGGAAGGAAAGGAAAGGAAAGGGAAGGAAAGGGAAGGAAAGGAAAGGAAAGGAAAGGAAAGGAAAGGAAAGGAAAGGAAAGGAAAGGAAAGGAAAGGAAAGGAAAGGAAAGGAAAGGAAAGGAAAGGAAAGGAAAGGAAAGGAAAGGAAAGGAAAGGAAAGGAAAGGAAAGGAAAGGAAAGGAAAGGAAAGGAAAGGAAAGGAAAGGAAAGGAAAGGAAAGGAAAGGAAAGGAAAGGAAAGGAAAGGAAAGGAAAGGAAAGGAAAGGGGCAATATGAGCATCAATCAGATTTTGAAAAACTTTTTTTTTTCTATTTTTTTGTTGCAAACCTAGTAAGTTCCTAGTGTCAATGAAACATAATTGTTTCATAATGTCACTGGGGAAAGCATATGAAACACATAGTGTTATTAAACAGAAAAATTTAGCAGCCACTGCATCATCACATTCCGTTCATTCAAAAAAAAAAAAAAGAGAGAAAGGAAAAAAGCCTGTGTTTCCTCCAAGCCATGCACCTCATACATTTTTTTTCTTTGCAAAGACAATCGCTGAAGATCTGTTAATGAAGACTCCTATTATGTAGGAATGTTTACAGTCATTAGCCTTCGGGCAAAGTTCATCAAAGGAATACAGACAATTACTTTAAATATACCTGTGGTACTTAAAAACTACATCAAGGGCACTTAACATATCCACTTTCGAACTGTAAACTAGTTCTACAGGTTACTGCAGAATGTGACTGCAAAGCAAGCCATCGTGTGTGTTGTAGATCAGCCCTCCAAAACCACGGGTCTGCTCTGCCTCGGTACAAAATTCCATGTAACACCACATTCCTCACCATGTGAATCACAGCAATCCGCAGCTGTTAGATTTGGGTGGACCACCTTGTTCAGTAGAAGTATCAACTGGCTGAAAGAAAGGAGGAAAAACGGAGTGATTTCCTGGCAGCAGACATAAAAGTGACGTATGGAAATGTTTCTTCATACCAGTCATGGTTAGCTGGTGGAACTCATTGCTGCAAGAGTTCATTGAGACAGGTTCCAAGGGAGGCTGGACATCTACCAGTATATTTCCAACCCCCAAGAATTAGACGAGTAAAGTCTAAATATACAGATGAGAATGCTGGGAAACATAAAACATCACATATTTCAGGAATTAAACCACCTTATTATTCTAATGGATGGCTTGCAGGAGAATCTTCTGATGTACTACATATTTCACCAGTATTTCTAATTGGCTAAGAAATAGTGATCGAAGCCAACCATGTTAGATGACTGACAGTGTGACAACTTGACAGCTTCTTACAATTTTGGATACGTTTTGGACCTTACCAAAATCTCCTTCAGCAGTTTATACCGAAAGTGAGTTGTTATCCTCATGTCATCCCACCATTTTTCACTCCTAACACTAGTTTTAAAGCTATGGTGTTTAGCTACCAAACCATCTTAGCTTTCAGCTTCTGGGAACAATCAGTGTTTTCTTCCTTATTGTCACAGAACCTTTGATCCTGATCATAACCTGATTTTGTCTGTTCTGCATGCCTGGAATAAGACCACTGAATGTTAGAAATGGTGGAATTCATGTGGGGAACTTATATCCTGCTTCACATTGCATTAATGAGATCCAGAAAAGTCAAAGGGATACAAATCTCTTAACTCAAAATGTAACGCAGTGAGAATAATTCCTACAGAGGTATTGATCTGTGTGAGAGCAGAGTCTGCAAAGAGGAATCCTTATAGTCACAACTCACTATTGATGCTGTTTTCTGAAATCTACTGTTCCTTATCATGTTATTAGTTTATTGCATCCATAGCTGTTTGGTGTTAAAAGTGTATTAAGCAAATTTCTATTGCACCTGGCTGGTAGATATTTGATTTGATTCAGTGCATTACTGAACTATTACAATGAAGCAATGGTTACGTCATTAGTGGAAGTGAAATTTGAAATCTGAAAAAAAGCTTAGGATTTAATGTCAAGATACCATTCAGTCTTCATGGCTATAACTATTCACTACACTAAAATATAACACTGGGAGTCTTCTCCTGTCCTGGTCCTGTAGTCTTCTCATTGGGATCTCTTCATAATGGGAAAAAGGCAAAAGGAGCAAGCTCTGCTCCACAGCGCAGCCCTGCTTACCTGCACCCTTGAGCAGAGCATGGCTTATATAGAAGCATAGAGTTCCTATGTTTCTTTTTTTTTCCCTTTTTCCCCATATACAAAGCCCCTTTAATTTCTCGTTTTTAAAGGATTCTGTCTCCAAATGATCAGTCTGGGTCACAGAAGTTTATGTTAATTTTCCAAACATTTTTTTAAAAAATAGTATTCTCAGCACTTAAATCTTTCTTACAATACCTGAGCATGTATAATGGGGGAAAACATATATAATTGAAAACACAGGATCTAGCACTAGCAAGATTTTTAGGCAGCCTTATAGAAGTAGAGCCTCTGCACAAGTTTATTGGCTGTAACTTCAATGCCATTGCAGAGCGGTCCCCATCCCATTGAGTGTGGTACCACCAGGGAGTCACACAGTTTCCTTTCCTGTTGCAGCGTATTTAACCCAGCTCCCAGTCTCTGGCTGTAAGACCCTCAGCTCTCTTAACAGATATAGTTTTTGAGTAGATATCAATACTTATTTTCAATTTAATAATTTACTTTTTATGCTTCTTTATTTTTTCTACTTTCACTTGAGAAAAGAGAACACAAGTAGTTGTTCTCACATTTTGTTTTCACGTTAGCTCAGTGAGTCCTTGGCAAATATTTCTTTGCTAGAAGGAGAGTAGGAGAATAGCTAGACTGGGTTTACCATAAATGTTCATGGAACCATTGCAAAATCTATGCATTTTGGCCAATCTTCAGATGCTGCTGTGCAGCGTAGTGGCATCATCTGGCCCAGCAAGAAACTTGTTTTAGAATACCACTTCCACTGAGTGGTGGAAATCCTGTATTTCCCACTACCAAGGAAACTGAGTCCCAGTCTGAGAGTACATTATAAGCAATACCACACACTCTGAACTGTGTAGCACAGTTTGGCTAAAACCATAGAAGAAGAAAAGAAAGACTGACTGATGTGCTGAATAGACAGAAAGGGAAATCAGGTTCAAAAAATCCTTTGGTGATATTCCAAGTATAAAAGAAGCACTATAAAACCCCTCAAATGTAGCTAAGTGATTATTTGATTTGGTTTGTATTGCATTTTGTATATTGTGACTCTTGCATTGCAAAAAATATTAGTATATAACAGTAAGAAAGTATTACTGTAGACAATGAATACTCTAAAAAGTTTATTTGGAGGATAAGAGGATATGTGTATGATTCAGAGTGCAAATACACATTCACTTTGGTGTAGCAGAAGAAATAGAACTTTTCAGGACTAAAATATAGTTTCTCAAGTTGCAATTTTAGAATGATTTTCCATATATTATATGCATTCAGATTAATCTTAATTTTAAATTGGTTAGAGAGACCTTCAGTACTAATCAACAAATTTTTCCAAGTAATACATATTCTTTCTGCCTTCCTTTCTTTGAGTCCTTGAATTTAATAATGTTAGGATTTCCTCCTGCAAAGATGGACCTGGTAAATAAATTTGAATGAACTTAAACACTTAAAAAAAGAATGAAACCCATGAAAAATATAGTTTGATAAGATCAGGAGTCTGAATCTATAATCCCCAAACATGACAATTTGAAATTAAATCTGAACCGATGTGTTCTTCGATTGTTATTCAGAAATGTTACCTCCTTTCTTTAAAAACTATTTCCCCAAGCCCATAACCTGAACATGAAGTTCATATAGGAAAATATTCTAGAATAAGGCTATTATTGTACAAGTCCCATAACTCCCACGGAATTTCCCTTACGAAAGGGAACTCCAGGCTGGCCAGTTGGCTTTCGCATCATCTATGCTGGTAGAGACATTCAGTGGGGTTATTATTGTGGGTAATGCCCCATATGCTTCCTGCATTAAGAAGGTGAGGGGAGATGAACACCTGCCATGACATAACTCATAATGAAATTCACTCTGCAAGGTCGAAAAGTCCTAAAAAATGAGTGGAAAATCTCTATTTCTGAATTTGAGAGTGGAATTGTAGAGGGCACTTCCAGCCAAAAACCAACTGGGTTTTGAAATGAGTGACAGGGACAGTCTGTATCTTGCATTTGCAAGATTGCGGAAAAGGTTAGAAAAGAAAAAGAAAGGAGTTCTCAGATTTTAAAAACAGGCTAGCAAGTTCTGGGTTTGGATGGCAGCAGTGACAGGCAACACCAGTTTCTTGGTGTTGAACACCACGCAAACACAAATGTTCAAACACCCCACAACAGATGGTTTGTCGAAACGGCAGAATGAACCGACACTTAATAAGGTAACTGTACTTAGAAGCAGGTTTTATGATGCCAATTACAGTACACATCTGCTAAAATGTAACTGTAAAAAAGAAAAGTACAAATTACAGATCTCAACTCATTTATATGATGAACGTGTGGGACGATCCTATGGTGGTAGCCCGGAGGTATGGCAGGAGAGAGCAGGGGTATCACTTTCCACTAAGCATCTGCCATAACTCCTGCTGCAGGCAGGTGCTGACCTGGACAGACCTCTGGTCTGACCCACCCAGGGCTTTTCATATTTTCAAAAATGAGCAAACAAAAAGGGCACGTGAGTTGAGTACTCCTCTGTTTTAATTTTAGTTGGTTAGTCCCACATTTAAAACAGAGCTACATGAATGATTTATTTTAAAAAAAAAAAAAAAAGTGAACTACACTTTTACCTCTAAACCTTTCCCAGGTTTGATCAGGTGCATTTCACAGGGTGAAATTAAGCCAGTGTGAAAATGCTCTAGGTGTGCAGAATGGAAACGTTGACAGGCTTCTAGCTATAGATGTGCTAGCAAGCCAGCTCAAATGTGTTGTCATTAACTAAGCAGATGAAACAGAAAACAGAGAGAAAAATTAGCTCAAGTTCAGTGGTTACTTGTTGCAAATTTGTAAATGGGTTCTCTACAGCAGAGATATGTAAAATAATGCTCCTGTTAAAAGTTATGTGGAAAATAAAGGTTCTCAGCAAGCTAATTTTACTCTGTTAACAAAGCATGGTTTCAAGCTATTCTTGTTAACCATCCACCCACTTTCTTTTCCTTCACCACCTCAGATTTGCAGATAGGAGGTACAATTACAGTCCTTTGTTTCATCCTGAGATCTCTTTACAAAATAAAGTCTGCTTTTATCCTGTTGAAACCTATGTGCTTTCTTCCATTGTGTAAAGCTAAAGGAGTTGAGGTCTAACTTTAAAGTAATCCTTTGTGTTGCTTTTTTTTCCCTTCCCTGCCTCTTTGTTGTATGTATAGCCTAACTGTGTGCCTTCAACTGAACTTTTCCCCTGCCAAATCACACACTTAAAGCAGGAAAAAAGAGGCTGGGGTGAAATCCTGGCTCCACTATGCTTAATGGACTTTAACAGAGTTAGGTTTCCACTCTAGTGGCCACTGCTCTTCAAGCTGCTCCTTTCCGTCCGGCCAGAGATGTTTTTCCCCTTCTGGAATGGAAGCGGTCCGGTGCAAATTTCTGGTGTAGATGGTCTGCCACAGCCCACAGTGCCACGAATTTGTCTGATTTACCTGGCTTTGACACTGGCACTTGATGCTGTAGTGGTGTCATGGTCTAACAATTTAAGTACCCCAGTCTTAACATATATGCAGTTCCTGATATGACTCCAAAAGAGTGAAGCTAAAGAAATCATGTATTTGTATTGATATTTATTTGTATTTGCATTTCTTCTTCTCTACTGGCTTTTTTTCATCTGCTCGAGCATGCCAGGCAGATTTTTCCAGAGTATTTCAAGGGGTGTTCTGGGCATTTGTAGCAGAAGATGGTGGAAGGAGGTATTGAAATAAGGAAAGACAGTCAAAAACAATTAAAAAAAAAAGACAAAAATTGCCAAGATGAGGTTGACCACAGTAGTGGGGATCTTGGCCACTGAGCTGGCCAGAGGAGAGGAAGGTGTTTGTCTGCAAGATCAATACAGTGGCGTTACAGGGACAGAAAAGTTGAGACGTTAATGCTGTAGTGCTTCTTGTGGTAGGCTCTGATTTTGCTTTCATGCCTGCAACACAGCTGTTCTCTGAAGGAGCCACAGGAGATGGGATTGATGGCAGGCTTGTCAAGAGTGTGTGCCTGAAGACTAAACTCTTCCCCCTTCCTCTGCCAGTAGCTTCAGACTGTGCTGATTTCCTGGCCATCTCCTTCATTTCCATTAAGTAATCCCACTGAGCTCACACTGAGCCCTCAAGGCAGCACATGCTTTGTGTTGAATCAAATCCACAGGGATGTAGAGATTGGAATAGATATGCTTGATCAAATAGAATGGGCAGCTTCACATTTCTGTATCTTTCCCTTCCTTCCCCAGTGAGACCCAAGCTGTGCACCATGACGATCCTGGGGCAAACTGCTTCTTCCTTACTCAGTATCAGATCCTCTCTGCAGCTAAGGCATCACTTTTCTGAAATCAGTGCTGTAAAAATGGTTAGACTTCTATAAGCCTTCATACTTCTTCCAATGAGAGGTTCAGGGCACTCTGAACTTGTTCACAGAAAAGTTGTTTCATTGTCCACGGACACAGCCGTAGTCTTCCTACCACCATCTTCAGCTTAAAAGGAAAAGTAGTTCCACTAAAATCATTGTCTCTTTTCTCCCTTTGTATTTCTCTTCAAATATTTTTCTCATTCTGTTCTCCTGACACACTAGGAAGCTGATTTTTATCTTCCAAATACAGCTATGAGATGGATACTAAAAGACATCATAGACATTTCTGGTGTTTGCATTTTGCATAGGATGTTGAGAAATTGGAGAGGCTGCAACATGGTTTGAGAGCTGGAGAAAATGTCTAAAACCCCTCAATCTGCTTAGGTTATCAAAAAGAAGACAAAGTGGTGACTTGATTGCTGTGTTTAAGTACATCTGGTGAAACATTTTGACGTTGTAAACTCATCCAGAACAGGAGTTTCATGAGGACTGAAGCAACTAGCAAATGTCAATGAATTCAGAACAGAGTTTCAGCCAAAAGTGGAAAATCCTTTTGTTTTGATACTTCTAAAGCTAAAGCTTATTCCTGCATTTGAAAAGACTTTAATTGAAAAATTTAACTGAGTGAAAAGAGGCTAAATAAAAGGGCCCACTTAATCATTTTGTGTTGACCCAACCCTTTTGTTTGTTAAGGCAAATACTGGGCTCACTCTTTATGTTGATAATAACTGTTCTAGAGTCCAGCTATCATTGTGTTAATTACTCTAGAGCTAAAGATAAATCCCCTGAGGTGGGCTTTGTACTCTGAAGTTGATGTAGTAAAAAAAAAAAAGAAAAGCAACAAGACTCTGGAACCATCTGAGCATTCTTGGATATACAAATAACCACTTCTACCAATGGGAAAGTTACAGAACGGCCTACCGTCATGTTTCAGTCTGACAGTTTGTCTCACATATGCTGAGAAGGAGAGGCAAAATTTAAACAATTATTGTTGTTATCATAATTATTTTTTAGCCTTAGAAATTATTTAAAACTTTCCTGTCAGAACTTTCTGATGTTAGCAGTTTGAATAGAGTTTTCTCACTCTTTCTGATTTTTAGCTTTTTGATTTGAAGATGCTCAGTTTTATAAAAAGTATTTGCTAAAATAATTATTCTGAAGATCCCTGCAGAATAAGCAAAATATTTTAGTTCATTTGATCTCTCAGGTACAAAGTTGTAGGAAATGCAAGAAAAATAGACATCCAGGGTGAGACTGTTGAGGCAATCAGGGAAACAGATCCCTCAGGGAAAAGACCCAAAATTTTTTCTGCATGAGGAATCTCAAGATCAGGATCTAGGTGAGAAAAGGAAAAATTATGAAATAAAAGGACATATTTTAAAAATTCTTATGAAGCAGTCACTTGGTGCTTATGCAGTTCTTGTACCTGTACTCCGCTTTTTGGAAGAAGTGGTAGTATTTTTCTCTCACTCTACAGAATACCAAATTTAATGACAATAAAAATTAGCAATCTCCAGCAGCAGGATTTACGTCTGCTCTATAGGCCAGCCAGCAGCTCTGGACTCCTCCAAGCTGTTCTGAAAAAGAAAGCATTTGGCTAATTGGACAAAGGTGCTTGGTGGAGCTCTGAAATAATCACTACCATCCCTCATCTTTCCCAGCCCTAAATACACATTTGAACTCTATCTTTTAATCCTGTTTTTTTGGCAGAACATCTTTAATCTCCTGCTCTCCATACTAAGAAAAATTCATCTGCATGTGAGTTTAAGTAAAAGTTACTATTTATAGTAGTTTTAAGTGGTTTATATTGTCTAAATTTTTATTATACTGTCATGATAAATTTACAGGCTTTTTTCCAGTGTTTTGCTTTGAGTAGAGACTCAGATGTGTGCTCTGCTCATACCGTCTGACTACTGAAGTTGGATGACTTTTTTTCTTCCAGTAATAAATATCTTCACCCCTTCCTATCCTTTTCTAAAATACAATCTAAGGTCATTCAGAAACGGTTGCAAATTTGACTAGAATCTTCCTTAGTTGTTCCCACCAAGTGAAAAATAGAGACAAATTTTGGAAATGAGACATTTCCAAATGCTTTAAATCCTAGGGTATGGTTCACAGCAAGTTTAAGGTGCCCTTCATAACCCTGTTTTGTCACTGTCAGTGCACCCATAGTTAGGATGTAATGTGGTAGTTTGGATATTTGCTTAAAATATGTCCTACTCAAGCCCTCTACTTGCTGCTTTTTTGGAGTGTTTTCAGCCTTTTCCTGTAGAATATAGTGTGATGATTCTCTCTGCCACTCTTTGTGAACTCCTGTTTAAGTTGTTAAAATATCTAAGAAATAATTCATTAATGTTATTCACTCCAATTAGTGAAAGAGGAAATAAGAATTGTATATTCTGATTCTGTGGTCATACAGAAAAAGAAATTATTTGTACAGCTCACTATCCACATGCTAAATTTTTGGGTGATGATTTCCTGGATACCTTATGTTGAGTTAATAAAGAATTTTGATGCTGTGATTTGGGTAGGGGGAGGTCTAAAAAGCTGGCTGGGTTAGCTACTGGCCTAAGGGCTGCTTGCTTCTTAGTGACCATTCCATGGATAATCTGGTTTCTTAATGACTGTTTTATTTTGATTTAATTCCATGGTTGTTGTGACAGAATGAATTATCAGATGTAGGAAAAAGCCAAAAGCATCTGGGTTCAATTAATCATTAACCCCCTCATGTCTGCAGGGAGCTGTGGCAGGAGCAGGGAGAAGGCTCTAAGGCATCTGTACGTTGGACTCAATTCACAATAGGACAAGAAGATTTCAGGAATTTATGAAGTATCAAGAAATTACTTTTCTAATGCAAGATTGACAGACTGCAGGACACATTAAATAATTCTTCCATTCTGACCAAGCCTTTGCCATGCCCACTTTGGGAAAAAAGGTAGTTCAAATAAAAAAGAACAGCAGAGGGAGTAATCAGAGATCTTGAAGACATGGTTTATCCAGAAAGAATGAAATTAATTGTTTTAAGCTTAAAGAATTGTACCTGGTGGGAGGATTTCAAATATACAAAGAGGAAGAAAAAGATCTGATTTCTCAGTCAGTGAAGGACCGGTCAAAAAGGAATAGGCTGAAACCACAGTATGTAAGGTACACGTTACCAACAGGAAAACTTCCCAGTGATTAAGAAGTGAAGAACATGTTTCTATATTCCTATCAGTGACAGGAGAGACATACCTCCAAACAAGCTAGGGTTGACTGTGCAACACTATCCTGTTTCACCATATGTGCTCTGAATCAGGAAAATTTAAGTTCTGGTCATCTTTTTCCAGATGAATGTTGTAAACCTTAGACCAGTGGTTTCCAAATTGGAAGATGAGGTGTGAGCACAATGAATATGAACTACCAAGCCCAAACTAATAAACTCTAGTTCTGCAGGACAGTATCAATACTGGTCTTGAGATTGGTCTGGGGAAGGCAGCGGGCTAAGGAGTCAGACCCAGTAATGCATGGGACAGGGCCGATTTATGTTCCTGATGCTCAATAATATAAATATTGGGTCTACACAGTATCTACCCAAGTGGTAGATGCTTGTGTTTTGGTCCCTGATCTAGTGGGAATGCGCTTACATAAAACAGTATAGCTTCACCAGAAGAAACCAAGTCTGCCCACTTGCTCCCCGAATACTTTCTAACTTTCAAGCCCTTCAAGCCCTTTCAAGATAAGGGTTAAAATCTTTTAAACCAGAGAATTCTTTAGCTACTGTCTGATATAGTACTTTAACCCCAGAGCTACTGGATAAAAAGAGCAGAGGAAGGATCTTCACACCGAAAGTTTTGTGAAAAATTTAACTTCAAGAAAACCAAATGAAACTATTGTATGTATTCAGCAGAATTTATGTATAATTTTAGGGTGACTGAAATGGAACTTTTTTTTTTTTTTTGAAAAATAGACCTTCTTACCATTGTAAAACTGTTGCTAAGACGTTCTTCTAGTACTTTTGATATTACAGTGTTAATACATTTAGGAATACAAGGTTAAATTTCATGTTTGGACATGATCTCTGTGAATGTAATGTGTCCATTCTTTTCTGGAAAGATATGACCTGACAACACTTGTTACCCTTATGACCACATTGTTGTAAGTATTGTTTAGTTGTTTGCTGCTGTTTTAAATTATTTCAGGAGACCAGTGGACAGTGCTTCTCTATAGTTTCTTTTACAAAGGGACCGAAAAGTTACCTGTGTTGTGTTCCTAGAAGATAATGAAATTAAAAAAAAAAAAAGACATCCTGTTTTAAAATTAGGGCACAATATGTGCAAATACCTCTTTTCGACTCCACCCACTGACATTAAAATGCAGTACCAATTGCAACAGACCTAATTATTTATAATATGACAACCCTTTTCCTTTTTTTACCCATTTATCAAAGTGCCAGAGTGCTATAACAGTCTCCTGTACTATCTATGAATTATAAGAACAAGTTTAAAATAATATCTTCATCCTATTTATTGCTTAGCTATTTGGAGAGAAGCTGTGATCTAGTCAAAAGTAAGTACTAGTAAATAGATTATTGATTCCAGCATACAGAACCTACACATTCCTCAGACAGCCTGAACAGGTACTTATCCCCGCTCCTTAATTCTCCGCTACCCAAAGCAGAGAACGATTGTTTTCTGAGCCATGGATCTGACTATCATCCTCCACTACATAGCTATCAGTGATGGTATTGAAAACCAGAATGGTGAGGAAGGTGAGCCCACCACTGTAAAAAGAGAAACACAATAAGCAATGTAAGTGGAAGCCAGGAAAAAAAAAAAAGTCTGCAAAATAGAAATAAAAGAATGTTTTTGGTATTTTCTTCTTCGATATTAGCGTTTGTTGCTGTCACTCCTTATTTCAAGAAACAAGTTTGCCCAGTTTAACTTACTTTTTTATATTAAAAGAAAACAAAACAGGCACTAGTAAAGAGCTCTGTGTTCAGTTTTTAATGGGGAGAAAAAGCTGTAAGAACCTCAAGAGCAGATGAAGGGCTGTTGAAGCCTATAGCTATGACAATGCTTATGGGAAAGTCTGGAACAGCAGGGAGGAAAGTGTCAGCCAAGAAACCTGAAAAATAGTCCAAACACCACCATAAAGTCCTTCTTTTAATAACGTGGTTTTAATTTTAATAATATATTACTATTTGGTTTGTTTCTTAGGGACCTGTGTTTATTATAAAGCATTTCTTGAAGCTGTCAGTCTATGGGAGCTCCCCTAAACTCCCTCAAAATGCAGCCTTAGCATGTTTCCTCTGTTTTGAGAGGGTACATGAGTAACCACATACTACTAGAGGCATTAAATAGGCCACCCACCCTCCAAGAAGTACAGTCCACACTTCTATCTGCTCTTTATGGCAGCTAGCCTAATGGGAACAATGTCAAGGGGGTGCAATGAAACACCCTGTGCGTCTTTTGACTTCTATCTTAGGGAGGATCTTTTCATGTTTGACAGCTATTCAGTCAGAGAAAATTAGGAAAATTACAGAGGAGCTGATTTAGTGCTGATGAGAAAGGAAGGGTGCCACCTGCCATATCATCATCATCATCATCATCATCATCATCATCATAACTGGTTTCCAGCCTGTGCTGTTGCCCTTTGGTCACGTCTGCATAGGCATGACCTGTTAGCTGCTCTAATTACTCATAGGTCTCTAGTTTATCACTCACACATGCTGCACGACCGCGACCCATGAGCAATGTCTGCAGCGGTGGGAGCCTCATTTTCTGGATGACTCCAGAGAGTTCATGCTTGGTCTTGTAACTCTCTGTTCTTCTCGTCTACATCTGGCCAGCTGTGCTAGGTCTGTCCAGCGGCAGACACATGGGCACAAATGAGTTTTTTGAGGAAGTACATGGGTGTGCATATGCGTATGTGCAATTTTTTATTACAAGCAGGGCTGGCAGCTCTCTTTATTTAAAGTTGCCTGACACTTTCCACTATAAAACCTTATTTCCAGTTGCCAAAATTTAACTATTCGATCTGAAATGGTTCAAGTCAATAGCTCACCTCAGATTCAAAAGATTGCAAGGGGCATGTCCTTGTTTATTTGAAGTTATCAGGCAAGACCTTTCAGTGGTTCCCTGAAAGTTAAGGACACCAATACACTGCTTTATAAGCAGTACATTTCTTTTCCCACATTAAAAAACACAGTTCTCTGGTGAGAACTCATGCCTCCACAGTAGCAGGAATGACTTCCAGCTTGGCTGGCATATTGGTGACTGCTAGTCTAGGTGAATACTCTTACAGTGATAATGTGTCCAAATCTGCCTGAGATTTAAGCCAACACCTCAGAAATTGCAGCCTGCCTTGTAACTGCAACTTCATTTGCTGTTGCTGCAGCCGCATGAAAGAACATGAACTGGTTGTAGGCTGCTCTCTAGTGTCTCTTGATTGACTGGGATCCAGACTGTATTGCTGTCAAAACTCATGTGTCAGACATCCATCCTACAAGTCACAGAATCACAGAATCTTCATGGTTGGAAGGGACCTTTGAGATGATTGACTCCAACCATACACAAAAAAAAAAACCCAACCCAACAATCCCAGGCACTAGAGCATGCCCTGAAGTGCCATGTCTACATGTTTCTTAAATACCTCCAGGGATGGCGACTCCACCACCTCCCTGGGCAGGCTGTTCCAGTGCCTGACCACCCTCTCAGTAAAGTAATTCTTCCTAATATCTAATCTAAACCTCCCCTGCCGCAACTTCAGACCATTTCCTCTGGTCCTGTCATTATTCCCTTGGGAGAAGAGGCCAACACCCACCTCTCTACAACCTCCTTTCAGGTAGTTGTAGAGGGCAAAGAGTCCTTAGGACATGCCTTACAAGGCATCATGCATTCACCAGATTACACCCAGTAATTGCAGATTATGCTGGTGGTCACCTTTCAGTGATCTAAAAGTGCCAGGGACCATCCTCTAGCTCTGAGACCTGGTGTCTTGGCTGCATCCATATCACATAACACTTGGCCTTGGGTCCCAAAATAAGTGCAATATATCCGTGCATCTAATGTAAAAGGTTTTGTTTGTGATATGCCAAAATTAATGTACTAAGCTGGCTCTCTCTGACGTACTGAATTCATCACACTTCCTGATATGCTCATGCACAGTAGCCATTTCTTTGATATTTCTCAGCCTTCAATAGCCCAAATAGAGCTACTTCTCTGATCAGAACAGTGGATAGATGGAGTACAGAAATATCTCCAGGACAAAGACTCTGTGTGGAAGAAAAAAATAAGGGCATTTGTAGCGAAACTCAGATGTTCAGTAACCATATATTCAGTCTGATTGGTGAAGGGGCCAAAACCAAGGTACCTTTGAAAGACCAGAAGGGTTCTATCACAGGAGGCAGAAAAGTCCTTACTTACCCAAGGCTACTCTTCTCCAGCCAGAACCCAACACTCCTCCCTGCCATCACGCTGCTATCAGCAAACACTAACTCAACCTACCCCTTCTAGTGATAATGAACAAAGAAGAAGACCACTCTAAGTGTGTTATCAAGTTACTGCATTTGTTCAAGTGGAAGAATTTTTGTCTGGTGTACTGGGAGATCAAAGAGCAGTTACATAAGGTTTCCGTTCTCATTTCTGGTTTCGTTTTTTTCTTTTTTTAAATTTCCTTTAAAAGAAAAACTCCAGACCTTCTTCACACATAAAATAATTGTAATCCAATAGCATATTCAGATATTCAGAGTTTAGGAAATTCCAGAATAAAAGGCATTTCTGTCCTGATAGTGTTTATGTTAAAAATGTAATTTTATAAAACATAAATATAGAAAATACTACATAGCTTGCATCAGTATAAAACACAAACAGATTTTTTTTACAAAAGTCTTAATCACAATGTGTGCTATTCTTTGTTTCCTAATATGTAACCTTTTATTACTGTGTCTGCTTTATAAAATTTTCTTGAACTGGATGATTTTTTAATTAGCTCCCTATTATTTTCCAATCAACCGCTAAAAAATTCCTCAGTTTGATCCTTCCTTCTGTCTAGAATATCCATTCATGAATAATGAACCTAATCACTCAGGTATTTTCCTACTTTATTTGACATTTTCTTTACGTAAGTATTCTGCATTTTAATCCAATAAATTAAGAATTACTTCAATCATAATTATTAGAAAAGAAGTTTCATACAATAAGAACATTACATAATACAAAGTAATACCAGACTGAAAAGTCAATGGTTTTTAATAATTTTCAGTGTTGTGAAAGAGAAAAAAAAAAAAACAGCTCATGATGTTTTCAAGCAGAGCAGCTTTTAGAGAACTTTTATCAACAGCAGCTGTCACAGATGGGTTATGTTAGTTAAGAAGATTCCAAAACAGGGAAAAAAACCCATGCTTATATAAATGAGAATATCAGCTTGATTATAATACTCTTTTGCTAAGAGAACATATAATGTTGGGCTTGTCTGTGTTTGCTTAGACAGGAGTAAGGAAGTGTAGACCATAAAAATATAGTTCAGAGCACTTTTTCCTATCTAAAAAACTTGTATCTATTCAAATGCTCAGTGATTAAACAGAGCACAATATATCATTCTGCATATTTTGAGGACTTCGTAGGAGCCTGGATGAGAGAAGTGCTAAGAAGATCGTGAAGCCAAACACAGAATTCTTTAGTCAAAAGATAATACTTTATTGCCAGATTAATTTCTGAACACAATAGATATTTTTATCTTAATGTATTACAAATTGATGTAGTTATTCATTTTTACTTGAGTCTTTACAGAACTTTAATGAAACAAAACTGTTCTCCATAGAGTTAGCATAGACAGTCACAAATCAAAAGGTATTAATAATCTGAAAATGAATAGAACTTTGTCTGACATGATCCCACATTTTATGTTTTTAGTCATGTCAATAGAATTAACTGGAGTGTAGTCAGTGATTCCTGTAATCTGTGTTATAACACAGCTCTTCATGAAGTGAAAATGATGACGGTTATATTTGTCAAGTTCACTGCATAGTCACATGGAAGAATTAATTAGCATCAGAACACTGATTTAAGAAATATTTCTCTAGTCAAATCCATCATCATAACCTAATAATTAACTACCTGTTTCAGTCTTTGCTATCAAGATTATGTTCTTTATTCTCTATATGGAGTGTAAAGCATATAGATGGAAAAACACGAGTATGTATGGAGCGCTCTCATAATCATAGAGTGGTTTGGGTTGGAAGGGCCCTTTAAAGATCATCTAGTCCAACCCCCCCTACTGTGGGCAGGGACATGTTTCACTAGATCAGGTTGCTCAAAGCCCCATCCAACCTAATCTTGAACAATTTCGATGATGGGGCATCCACAACTTCTCTAGGTGACCTGTTCCAGTGCCTCACCACCATTATCCTAAGAACTAGAACTTATTTGGCTCCACAATTTATGTTCTTGACAGCCTAGTGGTGTACTTTCAGCAGGCCAGTCAATAAAAGGTTTCATCTTCTGGAAGAAGATAAGGATTCAAATAACCTGAGGCTAAGGTGGGACCTCGGCTGCATACCCTAGAGAGCAGAATACTACGTGAATGGTGGTAGTATTCCCCCCCCCCCCCCTCCTTATCTGAAGAACAGGCCAACCATTTGTATTCAAATGTGATGTTTTAGGTGCTGACAGTAGTTTCAGCAACTGAATCCATCCTACAGAGCAGGTGAAGTATATGCGAGGGTCAGAAGTCTCAACGCTCTCCTTTGGCTGTGTCTCTGGTACTCCTGTAGTTATCCACATAACTCCTGATGTTATCCACATCCTCCTAAGGCAGCTAACTTTCCCAATTTATTGTTTAGGGAATGCAGAGTCTTGATTCAGTGTTATGAATTCCATTTCCTAACACTGGCACCTGCAAGTCAGGTGTAGTTAAGCCACATCAACGTGCTCTTCTCAGAATGTGCCCAAGCAAGAGAACATCAGTCACACTAAGTACACATTATGCTATACTGGAGTTTGAACTGGGAAAGCTGACGGGTGCAGAGGATCAACTGGAGAATAACTCATCTCTACATGCACTTAGCCATGGCTATACTGCTTTCCAAATGATTTCTTTTTCTTTATACCTGATATTTTGATATCCTGAATATATTAGAAATGTTTCTTTAACTACCTGCTTGACATAACCATTGGCTTGCTTTGGGCAAGGAGGTGTTGGAGGAATCTTAGGAGAGCAGTTGACGACTGTAATATGTAGAATAGAAAGTTTACACCCAAGGGAACCCAGTTTTGATAATTAATTTGTAAACTGGTGTTTCCAGTATAATCAGAAGAGCTGAAAAAAAAAGGGGGGTTAGATATGTCACTGAACCACAATCCTTTGGAGAATATGCTTCCCTAATATGTGTCTCTTGGCTCTTTGAGGACTAAGAACTTGATCAGTTTTCCTGTTGCCGTCATCCTCCTTTATTCAAGTGGTCTGAGCAATATAGTTAATTCAGAAGAGTTGTAATCAGTCTGCACTTAGCTTGAAGTTGGCTTCCTGCATTTCAGATCAGCCAAGTCCTTGTGTTCCTAAAAATGTATCTGTTATTTCTAACACCATTGATCTAATAAATACATGAAGTCCCCCTAAAATCCTTGTCCTGTGTTATTGAAAATCACAGCCTAAAGGAATCTGTTGGAGATGTATCCTTCTAAGCATGTCTGTAAGTTCTTTCTGGATATCTGCTAAGTATAGAGAGTTTTCTAAACTCTTTTTAAGATAAGGCATGGGCAATTCTATGTGGGAACTGTCATACAACACATTGTAAAACTTTTTAAAGTTTAGAACATTTCACTGTAACAAGAGGTCAGAAAGATAGGAGATTTGGGGAAAGCAATGTGTTAGTTTGCTTTTAACAAAGACAAAAGGAAGGGCAAGTAAGTAATGTATACTGAAGCTACTAAAGGATTAGAAGGTGCAAAATTATAAATAAAATGATAATAATATTTAACAGTAATTACAACCTCAATGCTAATGATTTTGTATATTTTATGTTCTTTATGTGCACAACAGCAATATATTTAATACTGAAAGTAATGTTATTTTGATAAAAACTCTTTCACAAAATTATAATTTAAGAATCGTTCAACACTTAGAGATAATAAACAAGATCAGTAGCAATAGCATCTGTCCTAAATGGCTCATAAACCCAACATCTAAGCAAAATAACTTCAGTTCAAACTGATGGTAAAATTGAATTTGTTTGAATGTGAGGTCTTCAAGATGCCCAATGAACCAGTAAAAGTGAAACCAGCTATTGAATGCATATCAAGACATCATCAAAAGAACTTGCTAGAATTAGAAGTGGAAGAGACTAGCAAAGAATTCTGCCTAGGAGTGAATGATGTAAATAGCAAGAAATCCAAATAGAAATGTGTTTTTTTTTTTTTCTTAATCAGCGTTAATCAAACATAGAGTAAGAATTTAAGATTGCAATTTCTCAAAATATATTTGCATGAAATATGAAGGCAACCCATCCTTCTGCCTAACAATTTCTTTCTTTTCTTTTCTTTTCTTTTCTTTTCTTTTCTTTTCTTTTCTTTTCTTTTCTTTTCTTTTCTTTTCTTTTCTTTTCTTTTCTTTTCTTTTCTTTTCTTTTTTTCTTTTTCTTTTTCTTTTTCTTCTTTCTTGTTAGCACTGTGGGAGGATCTCAGCCTAACTCTTACTAAGTGCTGTACTAGTCCAGACCACAACACTCATTTTCCTCTTTTTCTTAAGCTGTGATTTAAAAAGGTTTAACAGCTACATTCCCAATCACGTAGCTGTAGTGGAAAAGCTAAGAAGAGCACATGCAAAAGGTAGTACAGCCTTCTCGTTCACGCTTCCATCAAGCAAATGCTGTTGTTTGGTAGACTAGAGGAGGAAATTCAGACTGTATGTAACATTTTCACCCAATCTCCTCTTCAAAAGCATTAACTTAGTTAGCAGAGTTGAAGTCATTCTGCCAAAACACTGTGTATCTTTGGCATTCCCAGATAATCAGACACAGAATATATTCCTGTAGGTATAATTGAATTCTGAAATAAGTACTTACTGTAGTATAAAATACACTTGGGCAGCATTTTCATTACAGCACTTAATCCAGTTGAAATCTGTATGAGTGCCTCAGAATTCCCCCAAAGAGTATCGTGTTTGCAAAAATAGGTTTGACAGATGTACAATAGGTCATGAAGTATTTAAGAGAGATAACACCTCCAAAACATAATTACTTCCACAATGAAATGAATAAAAGAAAGGTGTAGAGACTTCAATAAAATAAGTCTGAAACACTCCACATTTTATTGAAGTACCTAAGAGAGACCGATCTTTCCCAGAAAAGAGCTGAACTTATTACAAAGCAGAGGTGGAATATCTGCACTCAGGACATGGCTTCCAAAATACCAATTATTTTAATGTGACTGTGTGACTTTTAAGACATAGATTGGTCAGAGAAGTATTTTAGTTGGGTTTTAAACTGAATTCCTAAAGTCTATGAAAATGATTCTAACGATTTATTTTCAAAAACACCACACCTCATTACAAGACATTACAGAAAAATTCTGAATAGGTTTTCAATTGCCAAACTGGTTTGAGAACTAAGATAAATCTGGAACTTTTGGAACTTCTACTGTCTTTTTGAGATTTCAAAATTATGGAAAGCCATGTTTACAGAGACACTTCTTTCCATTCGATCACTTCAGATGGTGTTTCTACCTTCTTTGCAGAAGAGATTGTAAACTACGGAAAACATATTCAGGTACAAAAAAATGTGCTAAAGAGAGAGACACCTGATAAGATGTCTCATTAAATATATATACAAATTCCCTTATGCCTAAGAAGAAACATTTAATAATATAGGAAACAGATGTTTTCAGCATGGAAAACTGTAGAGATTTTATACAATTACCAAAATTAAATGGTATAGTGTCCTTTTTCTGTTTACATGATACCAAAATGCTTCAGTGCTAGGTGTCTGATCTGCATAAGCACTTACAGCTGTTTCTTAAACTGTGCAGTTTGTAAATCTGTTGGCTCTTATTGCCTAACAACAGCTGCCAGGTGATCAGATTTGCATGATTATTATATATCTCTTCTTCAATAGCCATCAGCTGAAAGGCAGATCTCTGCTCAGTGTGATGCCTCCTGTCCTGAAGCTTTTCAGAAATGTCAAGACCCTTGCCAGCAGTCAAGCTGCAGTTTCTCTCCTCCTCCCCTCCCTCCAACACAGACAACCACCCCCAACCCAACCCAGCCCCATGGTAAAATTTACATAAAAGAGAAAGAAAACCTCTTTCCCTCCAGGCCACCTCTGCAGCAAGTGGAGTCGATGGAAGTTTTGCCAATGACCTCATAGGCGCAACACTCCCTAAACTTCCTTTCTTCTAGCAGGCCAATAAACTTCTTATCTGCACAACGTCTGCCACATATTTGTACCTACATATTTTTGCCTACAGTTAGACTAACTTAACACTGGGAAAAGTTACATAGCCATAAATTTGGAAAGCATTTAATAGGGCTTTTAGGAATATAACCCCCTGCAAATCAGCAGAAGTTGTGCAGCTGAAACCTGACGTTTGCTCTGCAAGTGCTGTTGAGGTACCATTTTCTTGTATACGGTATGACCGTTAGTAGACGTATGGGTTTTTATATCAGAATAATGAATGAAAACTAGAACATTGTTTATTTGTAATATATGCTATCGAGCATCTGAATTAATGAAGCAGAATTTGTGGATGGATGGCATGTTCAGGGAAGTAGAAAAACATTACTGCTTATAATTCAACCTTTGACATTTATATTTAGGAGTAGCTGAAGCAGGAGTCTGATGTGTTGCTGGTTTTGTTGTCTCTTACGTATTTCACTAATAATTTCAACTTTGGAAGAGGGAGAGCAAATATCCATGTTAAGGGTATAATTAGAATGTAGAGAAATCTAGGCAAAGCTGCTTTCCAAACATCAGCCTACCTCAGTGCGGATGGGAAAGGGCATCATAGACTGAGATTCCAGTCAGATGCAGTCTTTTCTGACTGGGGGAAGAAAAAAAGGAAGCTGTGATGGAGTTCTGGGATGATCACATCTGCCCATTAGGGGCTGGACATCTATCTCTCTTTACACAGAGCTACCGAGCAGCCATCATTTACATTAAAACTCTCAGTCCATTACCAACAGTTGACCTTGTGACCTTAGTTTAAATGCTTCACATCCCATTACTTTCCTCCTGAGTCATCTACTTTCCTAATATTTTACAATAACGCACTTCAGCATTGTCACAGGTTTCTGGCTCCAATTCTGGAAAATGTTTCCATTCAAGAAAACACTCCACTGTGTGCTTTATTTTACTTATCTCCTGAAATTAAAATGAAGCATGCCGTTACCATTTGCTCTCCATAGAGATAGACTGAAAACATACTTATGTGCTTCTCTGTCGTGGGCTCTGAATGATGGCAGTTATTTTTTCCAGTCTGTTTCAAACAGAAGAACTAATGTAATCATAAATGCATTGAAATTAAATCATAATACAGGGTCTTCAGAAGAATGCATATATTCATGTTCCCACTTAAAAAAAGAGGTTTATTATACTTGAAAAAGATATTTGAAGCAATCCAGCTTTCTAAAGCATTGCAGTATACTTTTGCAATAGCTTGTTACCCATTACTGAATAGATTTAATTATACTTTCTCTGTAGTAGAATTACAGTTACAGATGTTTTTTTGCTACTGATTGGAACGTCAGTAATAATTTAATTAGATATTATGACAGTTTCCATGGCTTATACGTTAACACAGTTAAATTCTCTCTGTAAACTAATTTTGAGAACAAATGTTTCTGTTCAAAATCTTTTACAGTGGAAATGTTTCAAAGGTAGAAAAAGTTAATTATAAGGCTTTTTTCCCCTTCTAAATCCTCTGAAGGAGTAAGAACATTTTCCATGGAAATATGGTCAGTCACTGAAATGCCAAAGAGACTCTAACTGTAGAACACTGAACGGTAGATGGAAAGTATATGAAATTTAAACTACCTTACAATCTAAGTTAAACGGTACTATTTATTTATATAACTATAGTGACCCTCAGTGTGCAGAAGATATGCTTTTTACTGTGTGGTTTTCTTGTATGCGAGAACATTGAATGGCTGTATTATATTTAATTAAAAGCAACAGTGGGCCTACCCAGATGTTAAAAGGGCTTGATCTGAACAGTGTGTTGACATCAGATGAATAGGAGAGGCCACCTGCTAGCTCCACTTTTGGCTTTGTGGATGATTTGCATTCCTGTGGCCTGTTGCTCTGCATGATTGCTCTCAGCACTTCACAGCCCCGTGAACTGTTTAATATCATGGATACCTTCCAGCCATGCAGGCTATCTCCTTTTGTAACATCAGTGCAAAAGAAAGAATGACCACTTGCATGATTCTGATGGGTAGAGCATGATGTTTTCACTTAGCATATACCACATCAAAGAGGAGGAAATGCTTTTCTATAAACTGGATTAAGATAAAAATTAATCCATTCTTGCCTAAGAGCGCTAACAGACCTTTTTTTCCTCTTTCTGAAAGATAATGCTCATAATTTGAATCTGAGTACGATACAGTTCAGACTGCAAGAGGTATCCTTGTCTTTTCACTTGAGCACAGAATGTTTCTAGTGTAAATATGTAAAATTTAAATAATTTACTAAATACGTATACTCTCTGAACACTGCGAATCCCTTCAATAGCATAAATGTATTCACAAACACAAACGCAAATACTGGACTGCATGTGCTTTATAACTATTACATTACCAGTGTAGTCCTGATTTCTGTCATCTTTCTAAAAAACTATAAATACTTTAAAGTGAGAGGCAAGAAAAAATGGAATCAAAAGGAAAAAGAAATCATCATAGCATTTTCCAGCAGGTAATACTGAAAGACAAAAAGGAAATTTAAGATCCATGTTTCCATGTATTGTCCTCTCTTGAGATTATACTTGCTGCATAAGACTTAGTGAAAAGTTCTTACATGCTTCCAACTTCAAGGTTACCGTATCATCACTCAAGGAGTGGAAGGATGCCATTATCTAAAAATATTCACGGTTATTTTCCACCTTTGTATTTGTGATCTATATTTATTTTTGCAGTGATGAGTTGACTTCATTCCAGCTCTCATTGACATTTCCTTGTAGTTTTATACTTCAGGATTAAATAATATATTTAGCAGACAAAAAAATGCATCCTGTTATGGTGTGATAAAAGATATATTCATTTATTTATGTTCTAGAAGCAAAAGCTAACAGTTACTTTAAGTTTTAGTAGACTGCTGAAAAATATGCTCACTTTTGTGTTTGATGTATTTTTCATTATGCAGATTTAAGGTACAAGGCAGAAAAATAAAATATTAATGCACAGCAGATTTATTATACAATGTGTGTGATAATTCAGTTCTGACTTCAGGTTAAAAGATTTTTTAAAGTCTGAACATTTTAAATCAACTTTTTGCTATAACCAGACAATGACCTTCTTGCCAAATTAAGTTACTTAAGAGTGGGGATAACTGAGATTAAACCACAATATATACTCTTAAATGCCTCTTTAGGAGCCTACTCTAAAGCACAGATTTTTCCGACTCCTTACTCAGCTAACTCCAGTATATAAAATTCCTACGTATTTAAGCTTATCATTTCAAAGTTGCTCATGTATTGCAAATTTTTTTTCTCAGTATATCCACAGATGACTCAGTCTTAATGTTGGGAGAGAGCAGAGATTTCATTTTGAATTCCAGAATATAAAGTGCACATAGCACTGGTGAGAAATGTGATTTTGGTTCCATCCTTTGGTTGAAAGGGTCTGAATCCAACATCGTTTCTAAACTGCCAGACTTCAGAGGTTTCAGGGAATAGGAACTGTCATTCTCTTCTGGTTAATTAAAGTTTTTCATTGCCCAATTAAATGTTTTCTAGTCAGTGGCTGTGATGAAGAAAGTCAGTGACCCCATGGCCTGCTGACTGGTCAGGATTTTCCTTGTGGAAAAGCTATAGTGACGGCTAGTGAACTTCTGCAGCCAAATAAAATGGCTCAGCTCTGCTCAGGCAGAATGTGGATCACTAGCACTGGACTGTTGGCTAAACAGAAGGTACTTGGTTGTTCTGGTTTTCCTGAAAAAAAACATTGCCCCCAGCTTCCAAATAGTGAAACACCATCAGATAGAAGATAGGAGTATCTTTTTAATCTGTAATTAAGCATCCTAAACCTCAAAAAGGATGAAGCTGAAGATAATGCCCCACTTGCAGCATTTCAATTTGAGGGGCTCTGGGGTGTCCAAGACATCTGCAGTAGGTCTGACAGATGCCAAAGGGCCTGCTGGACACCTATAGTCCTCTAGACCAGCAGCCAGGGGACATGGCATCTCAAAAAGCAGTGGGTTTTTGTAAGCACACATGTTAAGCTGAGACAATGGAATCCCAATAAGAGTGTTTAAGCTCCTGTGATAGTGGTTATCTAATCACCACAGTCTAGAGAGTGATTGAATTCACTTTGTGCCTGGACCTGGGAATGGGTTTTCCAGCTCCATGGACTGCATTGGCTAAGTCTGCACCGGCTGCCACCGGAGCTCATGTCTCTAGCATTGGAGACAACTGCATGCAGACACAATTGAATTCAACTGTCCTAATCATGTGCTGAATCTTATAACTGATTGTGATGTTTTCCTGTACTTCTAACTATAATCAGTAAAACTATAAGGATTTAGGGAATATATTGCAACAAATGCAAATGTTATAAACCACCTATTCGTAAGGTGACCACAGAAGCTGGGTATTGTACGCTTGGACTTTGCAAAAACCTGCAATTATTTATGCACATCTTCTCCATAGCACCAGGGAAGTGTAGGGAGAAGAGAACAGAGACACTGACATTATTCCCCCAGTGAGCTGGCTTTGCAGCACTGGGTTTAACTAAGAGCTAATATAACTCGTGTCCACCACGCTTCTTCTGGAGAGGCCCTGCAGTCCTAAAAAAGCTGAAGGACTTGAGACTGGCAGCAAATTAAAGTTTAATATGTACTGCAATTTGTATCTTTTAGAATCCTACATCACTTCCCCATCATAACTGTGTGTTAACTGCCATTACATCCAAGTATATGAAGTAATAAATAGGTCCCAAGTGCCAAGTAAATGCTGAAAAAAATCTGAGGCATTTCTTCTCCATGTGGGAATCATCTCTAGTGAACTATACTTCTGTAAAAGGAAAGTTATTACTGTTGTTCTACAAGTGTTTTCCTTCACTAGAAAGCTGCTATGGAAAATGACAAAGAGTTTACTCTTTGGTTGAGTGCTCTGTAAATGCTGTATGCCTTCTCCAGATACAGCTTTGCAGATGGAAATGTTTGAGGTGAGGCTGAAGGCTTTACTGAATTGTGACCTGCTATAACATGAGTTTTCTTCTCAGCCTAATTGTCTCTGCTTTGCACTGTTCAGGTGTGGCAAAACAGCTGTTGGACTCGCTGATCTATGCAGATTTAAATTCTTCTGCGTGCCTGAATCCCTATGTCATGTCATGGTGATGGAAAAGGACTGAAGATCTGTGTACCAACTGACTTTTAGCCATGAAAGAGAAGTGGGCTTTCCCTGAAGAGGTGATAGTCCAGAGCATTCCAGCACTCCACTGATCCCTGTATCTACACAGATTTGTGTAATTTTGAAGCAGAGCTAACTTCTGCCACAGTCAAAATAGTTCCTGCTGAACCTCAAAAACACTAAAAGTGACATAAAGTCATCTTTGCCACCCATACATGACAGAGGCTTATGTTTAATCAGCATTAAGTAAGGAATTTAAGTAAAAGAGAATACGATTATATAAATTTCACTTTTAAAACAAACTAGATTATCATCCCTTTGACCATATCATGGAGACAGCTTTACGATAATATCTCCAAGTATATCCAAAACACGATAAGGAATTGATAGTGGATGTTTTTGTTGTTACAGCAAATGGAGTGGTAAGGCATAATGATAACTACTGCTATGTACTGCCATTGTATATATAACGATGGGGTTGTGAGGCACCACACTCTTTAGGGCTTATCTCTGTCTATTTTTAAGCAAAGTGTTAATTGAGTGCAAATGTGTCTGATTCTGTGATGTAAAGAACTGTTCTTTGTTGACAGTCCTTAGTCTCTTGATTGCTTGTTTGGTATTGGCCAGTGTGGCCTTGAGTGATGAAACACCTTAAAATATGAACTGTGCTTTCTTCAAAGTATGTATTTTGCCTTCAATATGGTGAAGCGATCAAACACTTAGACTTAGCTTACAGGAAGAGAACAACTTTGCTATAATAAGTACTGGGGGGCCTCAGTTCAAGGAAAGAGAGGATGCTGAGGAATGTTAAAAGCAGACACTGTTATCACTCCCTTTGAGTACTGAGTTTACCTTCACCTACAGTTGCTTCGGATCCTCCCTCTCTAACCTTGAAGAAAGCCTTTCACAAGTATAGTGACATAATTTAAGGAAGGTGTAGCACTGGGGAGGACAGAAAAGGGAATATCGCCATCTTCTCTTTGCAGTATTTTTACAGAAAATATATAGGCAACTCTCTGGATTCCATGAACACATGAACAAAGATCTGCCTGCCTTCTTGGTAATAATCTTAAAACAAAGCAAAATTCGCCAGCCTCCTCACTCCTCTAGTTACCCCTCTCCACCCTTAGGAAAAAAAGTCAGAACAGTTTCGTATGTTCCTTTGTTTGGAAAATTAGAAAATATACTTGTAATTCTTGACTGATGCGTGTTGACCGCTTGTCCCCTTGCTAACTTAGAAGGGGATCAAACCCAGTTTCACTGATGTTCTGACATGAGATGCATATCATGAACAGATTCTTTTTGAGAAAGTGCCTCTTTGTATCTTTCCACAATTCAAAATCTTAGAATCTCTGGACCTTCCTGCTTACAAAATAAACACAACTGGCCCCAACCTTGACAACACCCCTTTCCTCCCTCAACCCCACACTCAGGTGGTAATTGAAAGCCCACCAAAGTCTATGTCTTCCCTGGAGGCATTAATTTCAACAGAGCTATTCTTAAGGGACGTGAATTCACAGGACTGAGCACTGTGCTCACTGTGTGAGCACTACTCTGGTGGTTGTCCCATGCAGAGAAAGCTCCTCTCCCTCTCTCCCAGTAACAACTTGTTACTTGCATTTTTTGTCTTTAGCGCATTCTCTGAAGTGTCTCACAACATTTCTTATGTCCTTGAAAAATAAATGCAATGATCATATCTGTGGCTCACATTCACTCCAGCGGGATTCTTGTTTCCTAGCTCTTCTGACTATTCCCAGATCTCTGACCTGCTCTCTTACCTTCATTTCATGCCACTGGGAGAGACCAAAGCCTTCTGTGACTCTCTCCTTCTGAAAAGCATTCAGTTCCCTTATTCTGTGACTTGTATTTCTTACCTGCTGAAGGTGAGAAAGTTCTTCTCTCCTGACTTAATCATTTTACGGGCTACCCTTGCTGCTGCCTTCCTTCAACAGAAAAGGTGGCTCCCACACCTTGCTCCCTAGTGCTTTGCAGAGATTCACTGGTGTGGGCACAGTGCAAATCCCAACAGCTGGAAATTGATCGTTACAGGAAGAAGTTAGGTCCAGCTCTTAACTGCCTGAGCTGTGAAAGACAGGTATTTAAAAAAAATTAGTAGATTACGCTTTTGAATAGAAGTCACTAGATGATTGCCTTTTTATTTGCAATGATCACGTAAGCTGGTAAACTTTATGTTGCATACGTTCAAGTTGCAGTCTTTCTCTTTCACATACGTGACATACGTATGCATATAGGAGACTCCATCTTGCACCTGATAAATATGTTATCAACAATAAAGCTAGAAAAAAGTACTATTCGATACATTTTTCTTGGGTTTCTGCAAATCTTTAGTTACGTCAGAAGATAGCTCAAGATATTTCTTAGGCAGTTCACTTGAGATCATAATAACAGGTTTGTTTCTACTGTCGCTGGTAAGAACCAGCAGGAAACACAATAATTCAAGAGCGGGTATAGCTTGGGTAGGTCACACCCAAGTTTCTTTCAACTGGTGACTGGAAAAGGGCAAAGAAGAAAGGAAAAGGAGACGGGGTTAGAAACGGAGCATGCTATTCCTCTTCCTTCCAAAATGAGCTCTGGAAAAACAAGACTCTGCTCTCAATCTATAGTAAAGAACCTGGACTGCCAAAATGAGGATCATTTTCCGTCTTTAAGCCTCCTGTAATTTTTCAGTGAAACCAACACAGAACACTCACTGAAAAAAGCAACTAGTACTGAGTTTGAAAAAAAAAGAATTTAAAATTCTGTTATCAGAAAGAAATGTTATTCCTAAACCACTTAATTGTAGTTAATTACCCAGTAGAAATATGTCACGTTTGAGGATTTGATTTTTTTTCCCCCTCTGCTACTTATAAGCACATTAGCAGGTATCCTGAATCTGGAATATCTCTTCCTGAAGCATGATTATGGTTATCTACAGTCCTGAAGGACTGCGCTCTTCAGAGTTAAGAAGGCAGAGCAAAGGTCAATGGAAGCTCAGCTCATGACTTTTTACAATCCAGCTTTTTCTCCAGCACAGTCTGAGGAAGTCCAAGCTGTGGTGTTTCAGTCTCATGAACGTCTTTTGGCTTTCACTGCGGCTTGTATTTAAAGCTGGATAACTGTTTTAAAGGGCACTTGAATTCAGTGTCCTTTGTAGCATACTGTTCTGCATCTGTTTAAGAGGTGTTCCATGTGCTTTTGGCAGATGATATTTCCAGCCGTTCTGAAATGTTTAAAAAGGCCAGTTTTCTGAACTGCCTGCTGCTGTATATGCTGTAATTCATATTTGGGCTTTTGAGGTTATGGATAAATTCAGTATTTTAGATGTACGTTGTTGTGAAAATAATAATAAAAATAAAATGCCACTCCAAAATATAAACAGTGGAGGAAAAATATAAAAATATAGGTTTAATATTTTTATGGTTTATCTATTTAATTTGGAAAATAAATTTTTGTTTCTTTTTGACACTGCTGGGAGGCAACAAAATCACTTCTCACTGTAGCAATATGGTAGTTGTCTGGCCCAGAATGTATCATTGCAAAAGAACAACATCGTTACTTCTGCGTAAACAAAAACATTGGGGATAATTCTCAGAACGAGAAGATCGAATCTTTACGTGTTTATAGATTTTGACACTCCCCACTGCCACATGGAAGACATAAAATCAAGACAGAAAAGCTGTTTCACCTTGCTGCATTATGCAAAATATATAGCTGAATAAGTAAGATGGGGTGATGTATATGGATGCCCTTTCTTTCCTTTCTGTTTTGCTCATTAGAATATAAAAACAGAAGCTGCTGTAACAGAGCATGAGAGAGAGCTTAAAATTCGGAGAGCCTGGAGCTGCTTGTCATTATGCTAACCTTAAATTACTTTTTAGGCAATTATAGCAGATGCACAGCCATTCTAGAAAGGCACAGGTCACAGTCCCATGCTGCCAATCCCATACAAGACATGTATCATCTCTTATTTCATGTCTGGTGGCCTCATACAAACGTCTTGTTAACTACAGTGCTTAAAGGTATCAGGCATCCGTGTTTATGAACCTGAATCACTGCCCAGATGAACTACTTGTGAAGAAGCCACAATGGAAACTGTTCTTTGCAAATATTTATAAAGGATGGTTCACTGGTTATGTCTGGCGCTGCTTTCATAAGTAAACAGCTACCCTGTGTGTAATTTAGAGATAGTAGATGTACAGACATCAATACTTAAATACTGGCAGAAATATATGTGAATGCTATGCAAGTTCATGTCTCAGTCGCAATAATAAAAGAACCAACTCAACATGTGTGTACATGTATATGTGCATGCATACACGTGTGCAAATTTTCTCCATAGAAAATATATTATTGGAAATCCTACTCTAGTACATTTTCACACATATAGAGAGGAACCATTTCTTCTGGCTTAATATACATTATTATTATGCATTGTGCATCATCCTTCAACTCATACACTTATAAAATCCAGTTGGGAACAATAGGCATCCTCTCTATGTAGGAATTGCTACATTTATTTAGATTTCTAAATTTACATTAAACAAGGTAGCTAATGCTTTTTTAGTGTAACATAGCGTTGTTCTCTAGAACAAAACGGTAATAACTCTGAATCTGCTCAGACACTGGAGGTTTTGAGGGACCTATGGACTCAACGCTTTTAAGTTTCAATAGCTTTCATATAAAGTTGGCATATAGGATATTGGGGTATTCACTCAAGCACTGTTATTTTGAGTAATCAGACCTGACGACATAATGAAATGCCTTTCTTCTTGCCTTGCACAGCTCCTCATTTTAAAATATTATGTGTCTTAAGTTAAGAGTGCTCAGCACCTCACAAAACAGAGTCCTTAAGCAGCACAGTCATACAGTTGCATTTCATTATTCTAACATTAAACATACACTTTTCAGTCTTGGTATCAATTTTATCCTGTTCACATGTTACGGTGGTTTGCTGTTTTCAGGTTTGTCGCTCTTGCTTCACAGTAAGAGGCCAGTTTACAATATAGCGCGACCGGCTGCACCTTGGTAAAAAGAAATATATTGCAGACGTGCTGAGCAACCACCGCTGGTATTGCTTTCCCATTGCACTTTGTTTCTGATCTGCCACACCAGGATTATTACAGGCCTGAGCCTCTCCGGAGCGAAGGCTGCCAAATGTGCTGAGCTCTGTCAAACTTGCACGGCGAGTCTCTGAAGTACTCGTCCGATGCGAGGGAGGTTTCATCCATACGGTGGCTTTCCCCTAAACAAAATGGAATCAAATTGAAAGCAGTTGTAATTTGGAGCATAAATTGTACATCGAATAACAGAACTGCAGTTTGCCTGTCATTTTTCATGAGGAAAATATGCATAACTGGTATTTTGCTGAGAAATACATCAGTAGAGTTTAAATATAAAAGAGAATGATTGCTTTAAAGGAAGACCAGTGCTTCATTTGAGAAAATATACTTTATTATTACGATTAATATAGGTATCCAAAACAGTATGTGTCTGCAAAATTCCAGAATGATTTAAAATAGATTCCCATTGGAGAGCAAGGCCCACCTCAGACCAGTTTCCACACTCTGTGACTTGCAGATCAGGGTCTAAAAAGTTTACATCTCAGTGGGAAATGTCCTTTATCTCCTTTCACAGCAGGTGAGTCTGTCAAAGGTGAAGAATGATACCAAGAAGACTCCTTCCAGCCCACTTTATCATTCAGTCTCATTTTGCTTTATTAAATTTTTTAAACAGTTCATCAGGTTAGTCACCAAGCTTTATTCTCACTTATTGGACTAATTTTAAAATGATACTATTTTGTCTGCAGGAATAATGAGAAAAAGTCATTGGGGATCAGCTGTGGATATATGGCCCCTCCTTTACTCATGCTCTCGTGGGGTGGATTAGTCATGTGTTGGTTTAACACATCCCTACAGGCAATGTCTTATTGCTTAAGGTTCAGAAATATGAATAATAAAACTAGACCATAAGCTATTTAGCTTGCTAGAAATTAAATTTAACAGCTTCAGCTCATGAATCCAGCTGTAAAAGTACATACAAGGCATTAAATTAACAGGAACACATGGAAATCTATAGGATCATATTCCAGAGGAACCAAGTTTTGTATTTGTCTTACCAGATAATCTAGTATAACTAGACAAAACAGATTTCTTTTTCCTAACATTAAACTTCTCCCTCCGCTAACAAAACCCTTCTTTGAAGAAACTTTACTGCTGCAGAACAATACTCATAACCCTGACTTGTCCTCCTCATAAAAACCCCAAATCTCTCAACTAGTCAACTTCCTTGCCCCTGTAGCAAAAAATTGATGCATTTAGGAAGGATTAATGTGCCCAAGAGATTATCTGTTGTGGTTTTTTTTTTTTTTTTCAAATACACTGATTAAGCCCACTAATGATATTGCATCTGCCCGCAAACTTCTTGTGCATATTCTTAGATCATCACAGTCACAGCAATGCTTCTAGAGTTAGTATTTGAGTTTATATCCATATGAACAAAAATTAATGACTAAAATCTTGTATCTCAAGAACAAACTCCAGTCCAAAGGGATTTTACTTTTTTCAAAGTAGAGACATTGCTGCTGTTACTGATTCTGTATAGCAAGCATTCAAACACTGCAGTAATAGGCAGCAGTATAAAATCCCAGGGTAGATATGGGGTGGGGGGTTCACTTATATAATCGTAAGATACATTTGAGCCTTCTGTGGCAGAAGAAGTTTCATGTAGGAAATTCCTGTGTTAAATGCTATGACCGCCTTTAAGTAAGGAAGTATGGGTGACAGTGTAGTGGGCTTCATAGAAAGGTGAGCTTTGCATCTATTATGAATATATCAGTGAAGACATACTGGGGTAGGCCAGGTTAAGAGCAAAAGTGAACATCTGGCAACTTGTCTTCCTCCAGACCCTACATGCAACACCTGCACAGAGGCCAAATACTTTGTCATTACACAGAATTTCAGGATTTCTTACTGTATGAGGAAAATAAAGTGCTTTTTCTCCCTTGGGGCAAATCCTAATTCTGCTTCTGAGGCCAAGATGACTCTTTCTGAATTGCAATTACGTTTTGGCAGCACATGTCAGGACAACAGACTTTGATGGCACATCTCTGTACAGACCAGTGCACCAGTAAGGGCTAAGAATGGGAGCCAGGCCAATGACCAGCTGCTAGCCAGCTCTCTTCCTTCTGCAGAGTACTATACCAGGAATAGGATATTCTGCTTACTTATCCCACAGCCCCCCAGAGAAGATGAACTGCTGTCAAAGTCTTGGGTTGTATCGTGTATGAAGTCAGTTGTCCGTTGTTGCCCAGATATTATTTATGTAATTACTGCTAGGCAGCCTTTTTAGGAGAAAGTTGATTTCATCACAGCCACATATCCATCAATTTTATCGTCTTCTGACATCATCCCTCATGCCCCTATATCGCTGTTGCTAGGTGACATACTACCAATTGTGAAATCACAGCTAAGTAAGGGTTGTTCACATTATCACAGTTAGTGTCTTTTCAGCTATTGTATATGGCCTTATCTTTTGTAGTGGTAGAGATGGAAGGGCTTAGTTATGGCACTATAAAAGGGAGCAATTAAGTCTTCCTTTAAAATTATGACCTGATTAGTATTCATATTAAAAGCATAACATCACATATTGGTGCACACGATGCATTTTGTTTATATCAGAGGTATGTATTGCGATACCTCTTCATGTACATATTAAAGAGACAACTACAGGAGGTGTAAGGTCTAGGTACAAGCAACCTCTCACAGGATCTGCGTTCCATTGGTTACTATAAGAAATCAGGCAGTGATGAATAATTAAATATGCTTCTGAGTAAAACTCTCTAATTCCACCTAATGACAACTGGGTAAATACTTGTTATATTTTTTAGCCTTTCTTTTATAGCTGCCTTCTCATGCCTATGGACACTAGTCTTCCTTAGAATTCTGCTAAGCTTTTAGCTTCCATGATATCTCATGCAATGATAATAATCCATACTAGTTAAGAATTACCTAAATATGTACTGAAAGATGAAAATTTTTATCAGTTTGAAATGTTCTGCCTGCCATGAAATTCATCCTTGTTTTTATGCTATACGAGAAAAATGTGACATACTCAATTTTAACCTTGGTTGAAAAGTCATACTTTTCTGATTTGTCATGATGACATGTGTTAAGAATCAAAGGAATCATTTGCTTTCTTAATGGTATGGGAATATAATTTGAAGTTTGTTTTTAAAGCTGAATCACTGTTTTCAAATATAATTCCTCAGGAAATATGTTTTCAATTATACTCCCCTCCCCTTTTTCTTTCAGAACAGCTACACAATCTATTTAGGCAAGATATAGAAGTTGTTTTCCATAAAGATCTCTCTCAAACACCTTCTTTTCTAAGTCTCCATTTCTGTTGGAATTGCTTACATAATATGTAGAACAATAGGCCACTTATTCCAATGATACCCAGTTAATCCTGAATGTGCATCTCATCCATGGTTGACTTAATTTACTCTCACTTTGATTTGTGCTTTGAAAAGCTCAAATCATTGGTGCTATTCACAGACTGTTAAGACCCATTGGCAGCAAAAATTTCGTATCAGTTTAATGCTTTAATTAATTCTTGTATTCCATGTCTGTATATAGCACCAGCTGCACAATAATTCATGACAGTACATTCCAGATAAACCACATTTTGAATAGAATACAATAATTACCACCCTTAACAGACCATTTATGCTTCTACAGAAGGATTCCAAATCTGCCTGGGCAGACCAGAGGACTAATAAGAATAAGGGTGGTGAATTATTCATCATGCAGTGAATCTACTCCTTAATTTGGAAGATTGCTTCACATTTTCCAGCAGAAAAGACATTTCAACTGTTTTTGCCTTTTCCATATAGCTCTTTTATGGATGGAGCCTTCATCTGTGTTAAAATTTGGTTCCTTGTGGTTAGAATTTTACTGCCAACTTTGGAGACCCCACCTATTCACCTGCTGCTAGGACCTGAATTTGATCTCCCTTCTGTTTAAGAAGGGATCATCTTATTCCCTTTGTATGGTACCACTGTTCAAATGCCATAGCAACGATTCACTCAGATATCTAACCATGACAAACAGAGATTATTTCTTGGTTTTCTTAAAAGGTTTTCAGCAATACAACCACTTCTTCATAGTTAATATGCTAATTAATAAAATCTAGTCATGACATAAACAGAGAACAGCAAGAGATTCTATGCTCTGCCTACCGCATTTTCCTATCTGTTTCTGTCTGAAAGAAACAGGTCTCGCTATTTTGTATCATTTTTGTCAATAAAAGGCTTTAAAAAGCTGATTATTTTTCTGATTGCCTTTCCCTTCCCATATTTCTGTTCTCTTTTGTCATTTTGATAAATTGGGATAGGAACCATGTTTTATTTTACATCTGGATACAGTCTAGCTGAAGACAAACATGCAAGTACCATTATATTTTTATATGTTCATAATTAGCATCTTACACACCTTAGCTGAATGATCTCTTGCCTGAAATAATTGTTTTAGTAGAAACAAAATAGTCTACAGGTACAACCAAATTCCTTTAGAAGTAGAATTCTGTGAATTAACATTCTGTGAACTTTCTATCCATACTATAAAAAACATACGAATCAGACGTGAAATCTATGAAGCACAGCATCCTGTCTGTGATGGTAGCCAGGACCAGATGTTTTACACAAAGGTGCAAAAAACCCTTACGGTAGGCAGATGTTGGATTATTTCTCTACTAAGGAGGTCTCATCCTAAGCCCTAATACTTAGAGATTGTCTGGTACTCTAAAGGATGAAGTTTTATTTTCATTCCAGAACTCTTCTTCAGTGTCTCACTAAGTTTTGCTCTTCGAGAGTGTTTGTTGCGGAATGGTGGCAGGAATTGAGTTGTGTGGGCTCCAGATGTAGGTTCAGCATTGTTTCCCATGCTGGAGCAACATGCAAGAGCACAATCTGCTCAGAGCAACTGGAATATTAAACTGCTTAGCTGTTAGCCCCTGGCAAACATAAAGGAGCAGAACATAGCTAGAAAATTACATTTCTTAACATTGTAGAAATTAAATCGATATTCACCGGGCATATTCCTGACTCCAGGCTATGCTGCTGCTAAATTCCAAATTCTTGCTACAAGACATGGAGATGCCTGTGCTTTTAAAAACAGTTGGACATACTTTTGTAATGGAAAAGCTTTGGCAACTTAAATATAGTGGTCACTGCTTCAGGCACAGATGTACCATGGGTAAACACCACTGTGTTTACAATGGGAACACAAGTTTATTGTCTCATGAACATGTGTGGTGACAACACTACGGCAAGGAGCAGGAAATGGACGTTAATGAGGCTGAAGAGAGCAAAGTCTCTCTGGGACCAATTGCAAAAGAAAGTTAAAGCTTCCCTTCCTGGCTGTCATGCACTGGAGCAATCCTACCGCCTCTGTGGTAACAATGCAGCCCCTCCTGTCTGCGTTGCATCTTATGGTGCTCCATGGTGACCTGTTCCCCTTCTCCCATGTTCCTCAAAAAGCCCACTTAAAGAGGAGTATAAGAACTCAAACTACCTCCGTGAACACTATGGTATCTCACATCTTCGTTAGCTCTCTCCTTCAGCTCTAAATTACAATTATAGTAATTGAAGCATTGGGTCAAATTATGGTCCTTAACATGGTATTAAACACCTCAAAAATTTTAATAGAAGTTCTGTAGATGCCAGAGGGGGAAAAAAATTGCAAAAATAATAAAGAATAGTTTTATGTCCAAAAAGCCTGTTTACCTGTTGTCCTCAAGGGAAACCATATATCTTTAAGTATCTCTCTATACCAGGACCCGCCATTCTTAAAGGTCAAAGAAAAGTCAGAACTGTAACACTAATGTATTACTATAGAAGTTAATGAAATATTCTATGCATTGTTTTTAATTCCTTATTACTCAAATTCCTGGCTGTACAGTGATCCAGTGTCAACATTTGGTTTGGCATCTAGGATTCTCTCCTAGGAAATGGGAAGTGTGGGTTGAATACTCTGAAGGCTTCTCAAACTCTGAGCCAGCAACTTCACGGCTGTTCCTCTGTGCTTGACATTTCCTACTGGCCAAACTTTCAGGGGCTACCTGTTCAACATGTGGACATACTGCATTGCCTAGAAGAGACACCTAAGCTTCCCACATGGCAGTGGAGAAGCAAGTCCGTAGCTAAGCTGCTCCAAGTAAGTCCCTGAGGGTGATGTGGACACCTAGCTCTCTCCACTGACTCTGCAGAAAAACGCAGCTTAGGCAGCCTAAATCTCTCTAAAGGCTCATAAATGCTGCAATGCCTCATTTAAATGCCTAAAGTAGGAGGTTTGACTAATGCTGTCCATACCTATTTTAATTCTCTGCAGTCTCATGCAGACAGACTGCTGTATCTGTTTGTTGTGGGTCACCCCCTGGCAGGCAGCTCAGCCCCACACAGCCACTCGCTCACTACCCCTCCGCAGGGGGACGGGGGACAGAATCAGAAGGGTAAATGTGTGAAAACTCAGGTTAAGATAAAGACAGTTAACTAGGTAAAGCAAAACTGTGTGTGCAAGCAAGGCAAAGTAAGGAATTACCTCACTACTTCCCATCAGCAGGCAGGTGTTTTGCCATTTCCAGGGAAACAGGGCTTCATCGTGTGTAATTGTCACTTAGGAAGACAAGCGCCAGAACCCCGCTTCCTCCTTCTTTCCCCCAGCTTTTATTGCTGAGCATGATGTCATCTGGTATGGAATATCCCTTTGGTCACCTGGGATCAGCTGTCCCAGCTGTGTCCCCTCCCGACTGCTTGCCCACCCTCAGCCTACTTGCTGGGAGGACAAGGTGAGAAACACAGAAGAAGGCTTTGGCACCGGTCAGACAGCTAAAACATGGGTGCATTATCAATACTGTTTTCATCACGAATCCAAACCACAGCACCGTAAGAGCTATAATGGAAAAAATTAACTCCACCCCAGACAAAATCAGTATCCTCTTGTACTAGGACCACACTGTCACATTTCAAAGCCATTCTTTGCAATCAGAAAGATGAGAAAATTTGTAATTTTCTTAAGAAAATGGCCGAGTCTTGTGTTGTCACATAATTCTATGAGCTGACACATAGACATTAAAACCCCCAGCTACTAAGCGAAACAAACCCCCTTCTTGTCCTGGTATACAAACATCTGTTTTGGTGGTGAACTGTGTTGTAAGTTGGGGAAAGAAATCACTAGGGGTAGCGTGGAATGGTTGATACTGCAAATAACAATCTTGTTATGAAGAACAAGATTGCTCTCTTTCACAGAATATTGCTTAACCAGCACTGTGGGTACCTAAGGGTAACAACAATAACATGTGTTCTGCTTCACAATATGGCAGCAGTAATTTAATTTAAAGGTTCTTCTCCTCCTCCCCCCCCCTAAGATGAAGCTTACAGATATATTTTTGTTTGAGGTGTTGTGGACTCAAGAAAGTGCTTATTACTGCAACTGTAACATGAAGTAATGCACCTTAATTTTTATGTGATTATATCTTGTATTAGCAATGAAGACAGAGAAAGAAGATGTAAAAAAACCTAGAGTTTTTCCAAGTTTATTGTGGTGTTGCTACCATTATGCTGGAAAGGGAATCTCTGAAAGTCAATACCATTCCAGTATTTCCTATGTCTAGAGTCACAGTATTCATTTGCTTGGTTCAGTCTTTGCTATTGAAGCCAAAAAACACAATCCTTTGTCCTAACCAATGCTACCAATGAGGATTTTAGATCACAGGACACAGCTGAAAACTGCAATCTGACTCTGGAGTTAAATACAAACAGAGATGGAAGAAATAAATGATGCACACATTTACTTGATCATCTCAGATTACTTTGTATTATGGTGCATGTGATATTTGTTTTTATTCCACATTACACACTATTTCAATTTATTTTTCATTATTTAGCAGTATATTGTCCAAAAGTTTTCGCTATGCTGATAATTTAACAACTGCATGCGGTTATTGTGGATATGCATTTTAATTATGCATTGTCTGGGCAAAATGATATGAAGTAAATTGAAAAACATCAAACTGCCATATTAAACACAGGCAGACTACCTTGGCAAGCACATCCTTTATGTGCAAATGTAAACTTTGCTTTGTCTGTTCAGTAATACCTCTGTCTTTTTTACTGTTTGGTTGCCAGATTAAGCAAGTTTATACTGCATCAGAAGACGACTTCTCCACTTATTTTTGGCCCTATGTTGAATAATGTTGGTGACAGAAGAAACAGAAAAATTCTAGTGGCAGACGGGTCACTAGAATTTAAACTGCTACTATTGCCCTGGAACAATTTACTGTCAGGGACACAGCAGTTGAGTATCCCAAGTCATTTTTAAAGGACAATTATATGTTAAATGCCTAAAAAGAATTTAAACAGTTATTCCTGGTATGGCCACAAAATATTTTTTGTACATTAACTTAGTAATTAGAAGAATAAAACTAAAAAGAACAGAGAAATCTAACCTTTGGCTTAATATAATCTACATATATTTGTGCTTTATTAGATAATGCCTAATTCATTTTCACTTGCTGGAAAATTTGAAATAGAGAAATTGCATATTGGGTATTAGTATATTAGACATTACTATATTAGATCCTAGGGTTTGTAATACAATCTCCAACAAGCAAGACAGCAACTAATCAATCTCTATTTCTCTTGTGATTTCATTGCCTGAATACACAGTTCCTTGGACTATCTGAGCTTCCCAGAAACACTTCCGTTCTACTCTTTTTTCCCTCCCCTTATGCTGAAGTTGCATCCTATGCTGCTGGAGGGACACACTCTCTAGTTATCTCTTTACCTACCGACCTCAAAGCTATTACCACATAACCCTTAACAGATTATATATTATATAATATATAATGAGATACAATGAGATTATATATTCATATTTGTATATTGAACTTCATTTCTACCCTCCCTTTCAGCCAACTTCCCGCTTCCTTGGTGACCTTTTCTCTGAAGTCATCAACAAGTTTGCTAAGTGTACTGGTTTAAGACTTTCCTTGTCTGCAGAGGTAGAAATCAGGTATGGAGTCGAATGCAGTGACAATATAATGGACTTAATAATGTTAGGTGGCGTGGGACTCATTCGACTAAATCTATCTACATCTGAGTAGTTACGCTTGTCTCTGTACAGTCAGCGGGGAGACAAAGGCATACATTAGAATATTGTTCATTTGATACTAAAAGACATGTTTAAAATAAATCAGAATTGCTCCCTAAGAGAACACAGAAAAGGTGCAGGTCTTTTAACTCTTTTTCCTGTTTGGAAAGCACTATCCCCAGAATGCAGTGCAGGTACACTTGCCAGGTGGTTATTTTGTGATGTTTTGGCTAAACTCTGATAAATGCTCTCTACTTGAGAAGAAACGGATATAGCATGAAAATTGTCCCAGCACCTCCTTATTCAGTAAATATTTCCTAAGGATGATTAATAGTTTCTCTTTGTACTGTGTGATATAAAGCGGTTGCTGGCTGGAAGAGCAAGAAAACTGGCCCCACTGACAAATCAATACTGTTTTCTTGGCTCTTAGTAACATAAAAGGAGGAAGGAAAACAGAGGTTACTGCATATCGTACCTTATAATCCATATAAGAAATCACATCAGTATTTAATGGCAGAAAAGACCAGGTGGGAGAGGAGAGGGAGATACTAACTGCATTTATGTGAAAGAGAGATGGTAAAGTAGTCTGTGTAACAGTAGGCAAAATACTTGCTCTTAAAAGGAAATATTTTCTTAAATGTTATAATAGCACCTTGAAAATCTATGCAGGAATTGGCTCATTGTTTCTCCTGATAATGCCAAGTGGTAAGTCAGGTCACCGAGAGGGAGAACTTGCAGTCTAAAACACAAGGGACACATTTGGTTCATCCACATTTCTGTCAAGTACGGAAATATCTCAAATGGAAAATGTTATCCATAAATAAGCACTTTCTGCTACAATCCTCTGCTGTCTTTGGTATTCCTCATGACAATTATATGTAGCTATGTAATGCTGGCACTTTGGAGATCACCCAAAGGGCTGCAGAGTACCATTCTTACCAGTGTAAAGCCAGTGCCCTGTATAAATATAGAATAACCTAGCTTAAGGTACGTCCCTTTATTTTATGACTGTGTATAGGTGTATAACTGTTGATTATGAAACTAGGTCTAAGCTCACAGAATTTCCTTCTTTTCCTATTTAATACTGTCTAGTAGTATGAGAATAAAATGTTTCAATTTCTTTGTGTGTTTTACACTGTCATCTAGTTGGCCAAAACCCTGTCATCTGACTGAATTAGTGAAAGAATAGAAAAGAACAGGATCCAACATCTGGCAAGACGTAACTTGGACTTTCCTCTTGATTGTGTCTGTTTCAAATGCCAGGTGTCTATCACCTGGGGTGTAATCTTACTTTGGCAAAGTAATTCTATTACTAACTCTCTGAAGAATGCCGTCTCTGAATGATGCCGCTGCTAATGGAACACTGATTTACTGCCACAACTGTAAAGAATCTTTTTTAACATTGTGTTACACTTCCCATCAATTTAGATCAACCAGACCTACCATATGTGAGAAGTTATCTGCATTTTTCTCCAATAAAACTGAAATGATGAAAGCTTTGCTTTCCCTGAGGTATCATCCACTATTGGTAGCCCCGTTGTTTGTTCTTTAGCCCTCATCTTCTTTGTCAGGGCTGGAGCATATTATTCCTGCAAGGCTTGCCAGAATTCTATGGCTTATTTGTTGTTTGAGACTCACCATATGTGTCTTTGATCCCTGCCTAGTAGGCACCTTGGCCGCTTGCCAGTTTGGCACTTACAATTATCAGCAGTATGAATAGCTCCCTTGCTTCTGATTCTGTCCTTCTTGCTGTCATCAAATCACTCTTTAAACAACTTTCTTATTTTCTTTTAGATGCTTGTAAACCATCAACTTATTTTTACCATGCCTTTCTTGGCCAAGGCTTTGTGTCACACGGCAGGAAATCCAACAGCTTGATGTTTCCACTCCTAATGATCTGACTGCCAACTACCTGTGTAATTGCATGGGAACAATAAGGAGTACAGAAACATCTCTCATGGTAATATTTGAAGTTTCTCTGCATATTACACAAATTTGCCTGTTCTCTCCATCTGCTAGGCTTGGTGGCATGACTTTTATGACAGGTTATTTATTTTAGTGAAAAGCATTCCTTTTAATAAACGTTTTAAAACCTTTGACCAGAACAGAGCGTGAGCCAACGACAATGATAAATTCAGAGGAATATCAGAATGATAAATAGCTTTAAGAGACAGATGGAAAGCCAAAAGCCAGTCATGTGCAATTTCTATTTGTTATCCTGATGTAGCACTAAACACATCTGAGTCCTTCCATGTGTTCTAGTAAACTGAAGTTGTTCCAAAATGCCATTGTTGAACAAAAGATATGCAGAATCAAAATAAGGAACAGCACAGGGCATAGAAAGGTCCAGACCACGAGAGGCCCATGTGCTGTTGCAGAAAGATCTGCCAGAAGTCTCCATTATTCTTCACATGATTTTGCAAAAGCTTCAATCAGTAAATATACTGGTACTACCACCGAAAGTAGACAAGGTTAAACAGCATGTTACCTACCTTCATGCTAAGTCAGAAAGTTGGGCGGAGTAAGTTTTTTAGCCCCTGCAAGCAAAGAACAGTATGGGCATAATTATGCCTGCCCAAGACGCGCTCTTCTTGGAGCTACTTTCACATTGTGTTATCATCCCATGTGGCTCCTGTTTAGGAAAAACAATTTGGTTTAGCTCTAAAGTCTTTAACACACAGTGCTAGATTTAACAGCCTTCTCCCAAGAGACATGGGAGTTTCAGATAAATTTGTCTTATGTATATATCTCTTGATTTTGAAACAAAAATTTACATTAAATTAGAAGCAGTAGTTGAAAAAATCAGTGCTAAATTGGCAAGTGTGAACAACAAATTCAGGTTTCAGGGAGAATGAGAGGTACATCAGGAAAAAAACAACAAGAAACTGTTCCGTGAGAATCCAGATTAATTGGAATTACTTTATAACGTGTCACTGTTACATTTTCTTTCTCTGTCCCACAACACTGGGATTTCAGATAAAGATGCTCCTTCTCAGCATATTTGGTGGCGCTTTGAGTCTTAAAGCAGGCCTGAGTCAGAAAGCATTCACAGTGGACTTAGAGCACGCTGCTTTAAGCCCTACAAAAATGGCATCAAATTCTGGCAGTATGTTTTTATGGTTACAACAACAGTGACCAACAAAGAAGCAAGGCTATTAAAAGGGATTTATTGTGGAGAAGACAGCAGTTTGACGGCCAAGCTACCTACAGAGGGTTACAATGAACCTCATTTCAGAGGTATTTGTAAGAAAGATGATTAAAGGGAATATTAAGTTTGATTTCAATATTGAAGTAACTTGAGAACATGCCACGTAGGTAGGAGAGATATACTTTATACACACACTTGCATTTTTCAATCTATTTTCAACTCGCTGTGAAATGTATAGAAAATTGCAAATGAAATTTAAGTGCTTTTCTCCTTACTCGTATGACATCATCGATAAACTGTCTCTCCCTGGGAGACAAAAGAGAAAGGCTTGATTTCACGGCCAACCTTTGTATATTTCATCCCTAGCTTTACAGGTAACCAGACCAAAGCAAGTACCCAGAGTCAGATTTAACGGAAACTTAGTGGAATTTTGAACAGTGAAAATATAAGAAGTTTGAATTCACAAATATTTTACTGGAAGAAGGCAGAAAAAATACTAACTGCCTCAGCTCGCATTCAGTAGAGAAACCCCCTGGCACTTTCCTGTGGCCAGATTTGAAATTGAAGAGATGCCAACTAGCGATGTTTCAAAATAAGTTTTTAAATCGTATTTTAAATACTTTATTCCTGAAAAGCTGTCATTATCCTTGAAAAACAAAAATTTCCCAGCCAATCAATCAGCATCCAGTTTTGGTGAATAATTGCACTCAGAAACAGGGAGAGTTTTGGGTGCACAGAACCGCAAGCTTGAAATGCAAAACAGCGAAAGAAAAGAGACGGTGCTTTGAGAGCATCATTTCTATCCGCGAACGACTGCAACAGGCTTGGCTGTAAACCTGATAATCTCTTGCAGAAAATGACTGAGGGAAAGGTTAGTGAATTTTACAAAAAATCCCTGATACCCCGGAAAAGGAACGATCCAGAAACAATTTCCAATGCATACGGTATTTCGCTTGAGAGTAGTTTGGAAAGTTGGCTGACACACTGAACGCTGAAGGAGATGACAAAATATAACCTGCTGCTTCTGAGAGAGCTGCTAAAACCTGGAAAGTATTTCGTGTGCTAAGGTTCTGCCGCACAAACGAAAAGCATAAATGCAAGCGTGCACACAAAGCCTCCTGTCAAAAGACCTGCTGCCACCTGAACGGCCAAGCGAGCGCGACAGGCTTTATTCCGCACCGTTTGCACAGCCTCAGGAGCCCCAACAGGGCAAGCGGCCTTGGTCTCGAAGCAGCCCGCTCCCTTCCCCTTGCTCCTCTCTGTGCCCCGCAAGCCTTCTGCCAAAAGCATGGAAAGCCCGGGCTGGGCCCCCTTTCCCCCCGGGATGCAGAGTGTCGGGGACGGCTGGCCGTCCCCACGCTTGGAGCCCCCCAACACCGAGCTGTGGGCCCGCCGAGCCTCCTCAGGGGTTTCTCCCCCACCCCCGCCCCGCAGGCAACACCAAACGCGGGCAGCCGCCTCCGGGGCTCCTCTGCCGGTGGAAGGCGAGGAGGAGGAGGAGGTGAGGAACGGCGGCCGTTCCGCGGTGGCGGTTGCCGGCCGTTGGCGGGCCGAGGCGGCGGTTGCCGCAGCAGCCGCGGGAGGGGGCGCGGCGGGGCTGCCGGCGCGGCGGGCTCCCGCCCTCCGCCAATCACAGGCGCTGCTCGGGGCCGGGCTGCAGCCAGTGGCTGCGGCGGGGGCTGCGGCGGGCGCGGGGCCGGGGCGCGGGGGGGGGTGTCCCCGTCGGCCGGGAGGCTGTGCCGACCTTGCGGCTGGCTGCCGGGCGTCCGGCGAGCGCCCCGGCCGCCGCGCCATGGGCACGGTGCCGTCGGCGCTGAAGCACTGCCTCAGCTACCAGCACCTCCTCAAGGAGCAGCTGTGGATCGGGGAGCCGGCGGCTCCGCACACCGGGCAGGTATCGCCGGGCTGGGGGTGAAGGGATGGGATGGTGCCGGCCCGGCGAGGCGCGGCCGCCACCAGGGGGAGGCCGGGGCCCGCCGGGCGCGGGGGGCCGCCGCCGCCGCCCCCTCGATGCCGCCCCCTTCGCCTCCGCCTCGCCCCCTCGATGCCGCCCCCTTCACCTCCGCCTCGCCCCCTCGATGCCGCCCCTTCGCCGCCGCCTCGCCCCTCACACACATACCCTGTGTCCCTGCTGCCCCCTGCCTGCGGGCCGGCCCGCGCCCCTCTCCCGGCCCGCCCCGCCCAGAGGGGGCCTCTCTCATCCCCACCCGTCGCCGGGCCTTTCCCGGTGAGCGTTTCAGAAGGCGGCTGGTTTTAAACCGCCTGACTGGTAGTAGACACATAGGTAGGCAGCGCTAGTGGCAAGGATGAGGGCAGTGTTAAAAAAATCTGCTCGTCTGTGCCGCCACTCACCTGTTGTAATCCACTTTGTGGGAAGTCATGAAATTGTACGGTGACACGTATTTTGGCGAGGCCACAGTATCGCCTTTGCTCCCCTGGAGTTCGGAGTTCACAAACCAGAGTGTGGTGGACCCATCTGCGCTCTCAGGTGGGAAGTCACCACAGCCGTGGCGTGCAGAGGCAGAGCTGTTGACTCCTCCGGGACAGCTGTACCCTCCTTTTGGCCGGTGGTGCTCTGTGTAAGGATGGGGTTGTCATGGAGGGATGAGTGGAGGTGGTTGCTGACCCTCCTGTCTGTCTCCACAGGTGTGGAGAGCGGCTGGAGATAGTGGGGAGTGGAAGTCAGATGAGGAGGCATGCGGGCAGGTGGCCAAACGAAGACCATAGGCCAAGACTGTCCTAATTGTGCGTTTGGAAAGAAAGAAATGAAGGAAAGGGAAAGCTACCAGTGGCTTTCAGGGAGAGGCTGCATAAATCTGGAAGGACTTTGGAGGAAGATGTCAATATGGAGAGCTCGAAGGAAATTGAGTGTGACATTGTCTTTGCTATAACAACGCATATGTTGTTGGGGGCATATTGTATTTGAACTGTCATTCTCTCCTGAGTCTTAACTCCAGTAATCATTCAGTGCTTCAAACATTACAGAACATGAGCCAAGTCTAGAACAAAATTGGTTTAAATATCATGTCTTAAAAAAAATGCACTTCTTATTCATTACATCTTTCTTCCTGTTTCCGACACCTTTCAGATATACCAGGGGTATGTCTTCCATTTTTCTCCACCATCTGGAAGTGAAATTCAATTATTGGATAGCAATGTAACTTCAGAGGTGGGGAGATCATGAAAAATACAATGCTCTGAGTGCCATGAAAGCTGGCAGCACTGCACTGTGACTTTGCTTCAGATGATCTGGGCTTGATATCTCAGAAGCTACATCTATGGAGTACCCAAAGGAATGCTTATGGCAGATGTAGATCCAAACTTTGCCAAACCATAAAAAAAGCTATTGTGAGCACAGAGCTTTGTATAGGTAAGCTCCATGCAACTTCTAGCTGTCACAGTTACCTGAGAGTAGTCTTTATCCAGCATTGAATTTTGGAGAAAAAATCGGACGTAATTCCTTCAGTCATTTCTGTAAAAGTGCAAAAGCATTTTTTTTACTGTAAAAAGAAGTAAAATAGAATGAAAGGACTTTTATGTATGAGGCATAAAGCAAAGCACTATAATCCTCTTCAGCATGCCCTTGGTATATTTTGGTGTGTCATTTTCTTTCAAAAGATGTGAATGTTTTTAAAAAATTCCTTAAAAATACCTTGATAATGCCACTTCGTTACGTCAGTCTGTGCCCCCTATCAGACAAAGCATCTGAAAGGTTCAAGGGCTTGCAACAGAGTTTGAAGTCAAAGACAAGCAGTAATATTTTCCCAGAAAATCACAGATCGAGAAAAAAACAGTGGTTTCTTTATTTTGATGGATGCCTGTAACTTTTGCTTTATTTTTCCAGTGCTATTCTTTCATTTTCATCACCATTTTTCTTCCCAAAGATATGGAAAGATATCTTCCTCAGTAAACAGCAAACATGAGAATTTGCTGCTTACCCTCCCTGTGCATATTGATGTGATTGTAAGACTCACAGTCCATCAACACTAATTAAGTCTGGAGTTGGTCACTGTTAATGTTTTAACATTTGCATCTGCATTACCGTGCTCTGATTTTTATTAGATGATTTCAATAAGTTTCTTCACTTGACATGAATCTGTTCAAATTTCCATTTTTCTCACATGGGTGATTCTGTAACCAAGCCAGTTCAAGAAAAACCATACTCCTCTTTATGGGATCTACAAACCATACTAGCTCAATGATTGTAAAAAGTGATTTTTTTGTTTTAACCAGTGTATGTAAGACAGTTATGGGAGCACCACTGTGATGACATTTATGTGGGTACACCAAGAAATAAAGTAGGGGAAAGGGCTTGGAGTGTAAGAACAGTTTCCCAGAAATGAGTTAGTGCTTTCATCTTTGATGAAAACGAGGAGTTTATTTTCTTGCTGAAAATGTTCAGGAATTTTTCAGGGTGTTCCTTTAAAGACAAAGTAAAATGTAGGTGTTACTAGACTGTTGCTACTAGGGCCCTGGTAAAAGTAAAATAATTACGTTTTCTCCAAAAAAACCCAAATACATATAAATTTTTCTGTTTCATTTAGCCAGCAATTTTGTATTATTTTTACAACTATATTTGACTTCAAAACAGGGTTGATTGAGGAGCAAAATTATTGAAAAGGAGAGGTGAAAAGCAAAAGGTAATTGGGATAATGGCTAAAGAGAAAGTAATCAGATTTTTCTACTATATTAGAATTTACTAATAGCTATTTCACTCTTATTTAGACTAGTCTGTATTGCATAAACTGTCAAACAGCCGAATAGTCAATAGGACACCATATTCCTGTTGTAGTATCTTCATCTTACTCCATTTTCTTAATTTCTTCATCTTGTTTGCTTCAGAAATACTGTTTTATGTTTTATACAAGGGGATCCTAGTTCTCCTTCATTCTCTTAGCATTATCTCAGTGTATACTGTTTTTATTAATACATCTGATTAACTTAATACTAAGGGTCTGATTAATTTTACTAAATAGGAGCTATAGCTACACGAGAATTTGTTAAAGATGAATTTATATCAGAACTGTAAAATGTGCTAGGATCTACGTAGAAAGGAGGTGGCAGTAGATGTAGCTGAACTAGGGAGATTTCCACACTGATGGAGATTGCTACTGATGGTGACTCATAGCACTTGACTGGAATTAGTAATGTACTTTGTGTTCTGTTTTGTAAAAAGCTCAGGCTGTGCACCAGGGAGGAAGGCTGGCTGTTCATCCACTGCTGGTCATCATCCTCTGGCTTAGTGGAAACCTTCTGGCTGGAAGGAGGGATTCTCTGAGAGCAACTGGCATTGGTCTTATCCTGCATCCGACTTAATGCTATGTTTTCATGTAGGTTAAAATTGAATTTTAATGCATTAGGAATATGCTAAAAGGACACAGCAGGGAAGAGCTGGATGGCTAAAGAAGGGGTGTAAAAGACTGAGATGAAATTCAAGGATGCAGAATGATTATGTACTTTGAGACTAATAATCCAAACTAGAAAGGGACATTATCAGTTAGAAGCGATTGAAGCAGAGAAGAACCTTGGAATACTCAATAATTGTAGGTCTGTGAGCTGCCAGTACAGTACAGCTGTTAAAAAAATCAGATTAACTCCTCAGATACATCAGAGAAGAAATTACCAGTCAAACAGGGAAACGTTAGTGCCATTGCAAAAGACCTTATCTGAGACTTGTTTGGTTAGTCATGTTCAAGAAATTGAATACCAGCTGGGATGGGTTAGGTTTTGCACTCTGGAATGGTCAGAAAAATGGAGATGAAATGTAAAAGGACTGATCTGTTCAATATCTAGTGTTAAGACCTGGAGGATGGGCAGACAGGGAGAGAAGACGACGAAAGAGCTCCTTAAAATAAAGGATATGTTGCCACACACAAGCAAACACTTGTTATCTTTTTATATTTTAAAAGCAGAGTAGAAATTTAGAAGCTAAGTATCAAGTGGTGACATTCTTTAATAGCTTTCTAATCAAAATAATGAGTGAATTACATATGATTTAAGTTTAGAAGAAGGTGGTTTCCATTGTAGTGAAAATGATTTGATTCTTAAGAGATTTTAAAGTTTACGTAGTAAGGAATAGAGGACTAGATATTTAAATGATGTAAAATAGAGACAATTCCAAATCCAGGTTTTAATTATGTTGCATGGCTTATAGTACTTGGAAAAAGTAGAATTAGTTGAGGTCAGAGTGTCAAGTTCAGTGTGAATACTGATCTTCTGCCACTTAAATCAGTGCATCCTACTCTACAAGAGGGTAAGATTCTTTCTCTTAGAGCGTTGTGTTTTAATATACCACTAGCTAGGTGAATTAAGAGATACTGTATATTAGGAGTATATTAGGAGTTACATGGTTTGGTGAGGGCTGCCTACATCTACCACAAACAAGCAAAAATAAGTCAAAAATAAAACTAGTCTCTTGCTCTGCTGGATGTGACTGACTCTAGGAGGCATAAATCTACCTAAATAAGCTAATATGTGCTATGTTATCTCGTAGGATTTCTGTCACAGATTTAGGCTGTCATGTGGGATGCAATACCCAGAATTATTAACAATTGATTAGTATATTATCAGTGGAAAGCACAGTGTATGTTATTGTCAGTTTTATAACCGGAGAGGAACACAAATTCTGCATGCTAAATATGTATGATAATGAAGAAGAGCTTGGATTCTCTAATTTTGACAGCTGACTTCTGTTTCGGTGCCTAGGTTGCGGTGATTTATATGTTACATGCCTAAATAGCCAGCCCTAAACCACACAGCCTAAGATTCCCTCATGTCCTCACTGCATGACACTCTTGGATCAAGAGATGCACACAAGTGTCTTACTTTTGCAGTTTTAATTTCATAGTTTAGATTTGGCAGGATACTATCATATTTTAACCATATGCCAGAAACCTCTCAAATTTATTTTTAAAGTAATTCAAGGATAACAACAAAAACCACAGTTCATATGACAATTATGTATATTTGTCTTAATCACTTCTTGTATTTGATGGTTGATTCTTGATTCAAATTACAGTATAAAAAATGAGGCATATGGTATTATGCTACCTGGGAGAAGAAGGCATGTCTGTTTTATTTTAATCTTTCAGCTACACCTCACAGCAACTGATTTGAGGCATACTATATTTCATGTTCTTTTTATCTCCATGTAATTACATATTCCAGGAACAAATTCATATTTGCAGGCTCTCCTTAAATAACTATTTAAATTATTTTAATTTTTTATGTAATTTATTTAGTTTAAGAAGTATTATAAAAATTTAATGTCATCAATATTGTAGATATATTAATTTATTATGACGATTACAATACGCAATAAATACATCATAATTTGCATTCAGTTTTTTTTTGTCTGCTGAAGATTGCATATAAAGTGTATTTTTAGTAGAGAAAAAGGAAGCTAGATGTCCGGAATTTTATATTGTTTCTTCTTTAAAAGGATGAGGTTATTTAAAGGAACTTAATGAAATCAGTATAAAGTATATTAATTGCATGGAGCAAAGATCTTGTATCCTTTCTTTTTTTCTCTTTCCTTTACCCACCATTCTTACTTCATTCTGTGTTTTAGTCCTAAACTTTCAAGATACTTAGATTTTATGTTGTCTTTCATGTAATTGAAGACTAAATAACTGATCACTAAGAGACTTTGAAATTCCTGATTTCCAGCCCTTCATACTCCTCTACATGTAGAAGCCTTGTCAATACAGAACTCAGTAGATGGATCTTGACAAGAATAGGACTTTTTGGGTTTTTTTGCAGATTCCCAAGCAGCATTTATTTTCGTAATGTTCGTAAGATGTAAAGCATGCAATGTTATTCAAAAAAGAAAATAAATACAAGAATATAAAGTAGAAAGGTTAACTGTAAATATGAATTAGAATGAAATTATAAACCATTAAGTTTGTATTGGTATGCTGTATCTTTTCTTGATGACTTTGGAGATGATAAATTACATTTCATACGGGCTGACACTGAAGGTAGTAAATAAAACACAAAAACTCCCAGTGAATTTAACTGGAGTAGAGGGAGTTCAACGCTGAGCTCTTTCCAAAGTTTTCTTTGAAGTCAAGAGGAGTTTCCCCTTTAGAAGATCCAGTCAGTAGACTCAGGCCAATTTTTTCAGCCAGGTATTCTTTATGCTGCAAAATAAGAGCTCAGGAACGTTGGTGGATAAAATGTTGAAGAGAGAATGTCTGAAAAGGCTAAGTAGTTGGCTTGTTAAAGGTCTTAAACAGGATGTTAGAAGTTAAGAGGCTGATAATAAAGTGTAAGTTTGACCTAAATGAAGTCACTAACTTGTAGTTCTTTTGTGCCATTAGATTGCAAATAGTGGAAAGATAACAGGAGCTTTTTAGTTGATACAGATTTATGCTATATTGGGGTTATTATGTGGGTTTAGAACTTTATAATACAGCTGGAAATGTTGTAAAGGATTTTACAGATCTTGCTCTGCAAATTTGGGAACTAAAAAAACACACAGGAAATTTCTGCTCAGACCCAACATCTGTTTTTTGGTGAGATCCCATTTTTGACTTGTCCACCTCCACCTCCTTCAAAGCTTACATATGGGCACAGTGATGTTCATTTCCTCTCTTGCCAGCTCAAGGAAAAAGATTAATTTCAGACACCCCATGTGTCAAATCATCATTTTAAAATTCATACGTCTTGAGATCATTCTTCTTAATTCATTTTCTCATTGCCTTGGCTGAGAGTGAAGATAAGTGGCTTGCCTAAGATCAACCAGATCCAAATTTAATTCCTACTGAAATAAATGGGAATATTATCTTTGTCTGAGGTTTTAATAAGGATTTTATTTACAATTTGTGGATCTTCTAGCTTCTAGTTTGGGTAAGGAGATCTCACAAGTGCCTTATAAGACTACTGCAAGACTTACCAGACGGTCAGACATAGAAGTTTTCATAAAGCAAAATATTTACTGCTCCTAATGAAGCAAATTTTATATCTTTGAACTGTCTGACAAAGTGACAAATAGTAGTAACAGTCATCTCTATATTGGCTAGGATTGCAAGTTTGTTTTTGTTTTTTTTTTTTTTTTAATTTAGGCTTGGCTTAAAGGTGGAATGCTGGGTACCGAGAATGAAGTTACACTTAATTTCTCCTAGTTTTAGTGCTAGGACCTTTTTTTGTGTTTCAAAGGAAAAAAGGTAGCTCCAATTCTTGCAGCATCTGGGTTGCAAGATTCACTTGTTTATGCAAGTGTGTGTTTGAATTTCAGTTTCTGTATGAATATCACACAATGAGAAACCAGTGCAGCGTTGGTACCATCCAGAGATAGAGCTGAAATGAATTCTTGTCACCCTCTGCTCTTTCACAACATAAATATTTGAGGCATTTAACCAAGGTGATGATTCTCTGAAATTTTAGGAATTGAAGGTTATTGAGATCCTTTGATGTGTCAAATATGGAAGAAATTATATTTAAAGAAACTGAGGGGGACTTCAGAAAAGTAGTTATTTAGTACTTCAGGCTGTGTTGAATTCTTTTCTATTGTTTAGCTCTCTCATTCATTTTGCAAAGATGAAATATTTTCCTTAGCATTTTTCTTTTCCCCCAAATGTATATTTAAAAAGATAGATGAAGTATGAAAGAGAAGTGTGTATTAAAGATGGTGTGCGGTATTGTGAACTTGTTGGGGAATACGTACCATCTTATAATGTGTGCCAATGTACATCGTAATGTATTTGTGGACCTTGACATGCAGTGTAATGAAGGACCGTCAATTAACTGAACCTCAGAAAATATTGGAACAGAAAAATATTAGTTTTAAGAATGGGGGGAAAAAAAGCTATCAGACACAGATTTAGAGGAAAAGGTTCCCTTTGGCTGTCTAATCCATCCATCTTCTGTCACAGAAAACCTTATCAGGATATTGAAACTCTGAGGAAAGTTACTTTATTGGCTGACTTGGAATTTCTGAGATAAGAGGATGTAATATGACGCCTGTAGCTCCATGATGAAAATCAGGCTTTCGTACCTTGCTAAATACCAGTAAAGCTAATTCAGCATTTTTGCTTTTCAGCAAAAGGGAAATATTTTATTACTGCTGTATTAGTGTATACTTGTATAGCCCTTTTGGGGCAGAAATGTCAAAATGGTGTGCAGCTGAGATAAAAGATTTTTCTATTTTGTAATACGTTGATAGTGACATAAGTTATAACGAATAATATAGAATTTATTAAATAAGAGATTGTGAATCACATTCAAACTATTTTTTTGACTGTCTGGGCTTTTAGTCAATCTCTCTGAAGCAATCAGAAAACTGATAAATGCATGATTTACATGTCAGGAAAATACTTTCAGGGATTGTTTTAAGGGTTGCTTTTTAATCTTAAGGCGTTAGAGTTGGAAGTAATCAGCTCATGACTTTTCACAGTTTTACTGGGTTAGACATAATAATTAATGGCAAAGATTCAATCATAGTTTGGGACAAAATTCTAATGTTGCAAAAGTTGACAAATAAGTTGCAGGTGATGAGAAGAAAAGTACACTTTCTGTCAGAACATTGTAGCTGATACTGTTTAGATAATAGTCTTGTTAAGTGGAGATTTATTTTATGGTTTGGTGTAAATGAATGAAAGTTACTCCAATTGTTATATTCCAATTAAATTTTTTATTTGCATTAAATGTATTTAGGAGAGTGCTTCTCAACAGCTCTTGCAACAAAAAAATAGATTTATTACAGGCAAAAACTGCTCAAAGGTGCATTGGTAAAAAACTGTGCTGGGTAGACATTTCTTCTTTGTTTGGCTGTTTTTTTTTTGTCCACAGATGTTAGCTGGTTTGTATGGGAATAAAGGTGTTAGTTTATGAGTTTCTTGGAAAAAAAAAAAGTTTAAAGGCTTTGAATGCATGAGATGTGTGGACTGAAGCGCCAGAGGACATTGGTGGAATGTTAGGTGAAGCCCATAGGGAAATAATTCAACAGCAGCATCTGGAAAGGAACTGTATGTGGCTTTAGGGTTTACTTTTAATGCAAGTAGTTAAGATGAGATTAAATATAGGTGTTACTATGTGAGAAATCGGGGAGCAAGGTAAGTGATGAAGGTATGTCATGTGGAACACTGTGATTAGGAAAGAGATTTAACAGAATCCACAGCTGATCGCAGCTGAATTTTTAAAAGCCTGGAAACATACTTTGAATTGAACTATATGTTGGCTTCATATAAAGCAAAACAGCTTACATGAAGAAGTTATTGGGAAAGAGAAGAGAGAGGATAGGCAAGTTCCTTAGCCCTGCCTTGCCTGAATGGTATGAAGAAGACATAAAGTTAAGCTACTAAACCAGCTGCCTATTGGCTATGCAGAGAGGAATCAACTGGTGATTGAGAACTGTCTTGTCTCTCAGCTGTTTTTTGATATTTAGGACTTGGTTCAATTACTTAAGCACAGTTGCTTGGTGCCATGCGAATTGCCCTAGAGTGGCTGAGATGGCTTATAGGGTTGACAGATATCAATAGATATATATGGGAGATCTGTGCCCTCTGGCACATTAACTGGAAGTGGGATGCATCTCAAATGCACTAGATGCCTGTAATTAGCCATCTGACTTGTGCCCTTACTGCTTACCTGAGTTGTTTCATATGTTTTTGGCCATTGCTGATAGTGCTGCGAAGTGGCTTGATTCAGTGATCCACGCTTCATCGCTGATGCCTTTTAAGATGCTGTATAATATCTTACTCTACCTCCAGCTTCCAGAAAAGGCACAGGTCCCGTGTCCTACATGCTGTGTTTAGGGAACCTTAAGACATTATATATGAATATATGAATTGACTGTACTGGGATACCTAGCACACCTGTAGACACTAATGTGGAGATATCTGAGTTCAGGTGTCTTAAAGTCCAGTTGAATCCTGCCATCAAGGACACTTCAGGACATTTTGAGCTTAGTGAGTAGTATGGCTGGATTTCTGTTTAGCCCTTAATTATTACCTTTTGCCAGAATTTAGAACAATTCTTTGGTCAAGATTCCATGTCATGGTAAAGTGAAAGTACAGCTAATGGTAATACTATTTTTGACTTATTTTGTGCTTAGTTAACACTGACCCATTGATCTTATTACCAGTTTTACAACACATTTTTCTCATCTGTTCTACAACTTATTATCCAGAATATAAAGACTGAAAAAAATCTTCCTAAATTTGTGGTCTAGAAGTGGAAGCAATAAAAAATAAGTAACTCTTGTGATTCATTTTGCCATGACAATGCTTAATCTTCTTAAAAAGTCTGAAGAGATACGATCCCATTTTGATTTTGTCTTTGTCATAGTTTCTCTAGTACCGGTCCATTTTCTTCTGCTTGTTCCATTCCACTGATTTCAGGTTTGCATGATTAGAACATGTTAAAATCTTATTACATTACTATTTAATGTAATTGGAAATTTAACCAGTTCAGCAGAAGCTGTGCCATATAATTATAATATGAGTACTTTTTAATAAGCTCATAAAAGCTGATAACCATTTTTAAGTGTTTATTTTAAAAATAAGGCATCATATCTGTCTTTTTTCTAAATTTCAAATAAGGAAAGTTTTCAATAGCTTTAATTATTATCAGTTAATAATTATTATCAGGGTAGAGAATTATATTCTCTAAATATGCTCACATTTGACTGATTCCTTTGTGAAAATGAAACATTTTTATAACATCAAGAATGGTGTAGCATTCAAGATACCATAATTTCCTTCCTACTATTGGAAAATTATTATGATAACACTTTGCAGATGTTATTTTTCTAAAGAGCTTTATAAATTTTAGATTCTCCTGAAGGATGAGTTGCCAACTGTGGCTAAATTAATAACCATTAAACTACTGTCATTTTTATCAGTGACTTTTGGAAAGAGAGGTATGGAAAACATAGCGGTGGGCCAGCTGTACTTGAATTAAAGATTTCCTTGATCTTTTAGGCAATGCCTTTGGACACAGAAGGTGATTTTGATGACAATAATAATTGAGAATAGTTGTATTAATTCCAACTTTTCCTTGGATTCTTAAAGATCTATGCATAACTCACTTATATTGACAATGAGGTATTTAAAGAGACTTGTCTGATAGGGTGGATGGGGCTGGCTTGTCAATGTATTTGTTTTCCCCATTGATAGCCCAAAGCATTATAAAGAACAAATGACTTTCACATGCTGGTCTTGTAAGGATGATCATGCCTCTGCTTTTTCAATGTGTGTGGAAAAACACCACTCCTTCTCCCTTCTAGAATTCTGTCTTCAGTCTTGCCTGTAAAACACCATACACACCATAATACTATTACCATAAATAATAGTAAAGGAAAGTGTGGGAGGTTTTGGCTCCGGTGTCATCAATATGCTGTTGATCTCAGTTCTCTGTATCCTTTTCATCCAGCCCAGATGGTAGAGTATAATTGCTTTTCCAGGCTTTGACCAAGATAGGGATATGGATGAAAGTGAGTTGGCTGCAAATCAACTTGGTTAATGGAGAAATGCTTTTTGTTAGCCAAGGGAAGCATTTAGGGAAATAGAAAGTAGAAAAAGGTAATGTATACACCATGTCCTGAAAATACATTTTTAATTTTTGCTAAAGTAGTCATTTTAGTAAGTAAGTAAGAAGCTGTGTTGTCCTCTTACTAACAACAGAGGCCTGTAGTACCATTTATTATTAATTATTCCATTGTAACACAAGTCTAACTGTGGTTGTCTGTGCCTCTGCTACCAGCTGACTCTAGTAATACATTCCCTTCATCATTATTTTGCAAGTTATCCAAAATTATCTGTGACTACACCACATCTGTTTGCTTTCAGGTTGCATGAACTGTTAGCTGTAATCGACACTTAAATTCAAACCTCTGCAATTCCACGTGCTCTACATTTGTTGAAAATAGCAACAAATGTTTTTTAGAAGATGGCAAGTCGTCAGTGATAATTCAGAGGGGTCAGGCTCATCCAAGAGACTGTTATTTGAGAAATTTGGTCTATTTTTTTGTTCTGTCAGGTTGTGAATGATTTTATGTAAAATACAGACATAAATATTACAGAAGGAATTTCTTTGTTTTATAAGATTGTGAGCAGTCTTTGGGCTTGATTTCATCCTTCTGAGTATTTGTCCTGTAATGCTACTACTTTTTTTCTGAGCATCCAATGTTATGGCAGAGAACTGGATGTGGTTTGCAGTTGCTCTTAGAACTAACTGCTCTTTCTGTTACACATTCAGTCCCCAGTTCCTGAGGTTTCCTTTTTTCAGGGCTGTCAGAACAGCAGTTTTGATAGCCTGCATCTGCCTGTGCAATTTTCTGATCCACTGGAGCTCACATTTGGCAAATTTTAAGCCATGACCACCAGAAATGTTTGTGTGACTCTCAACTGACATGTAATAAGTTATTGTTCTTGGCAGGATAGTTAGAATGTATCATGGACTGTCAAGATTTTGATCACAATTTAAATTTTGTCACAATTTAAAATGAATAACTTCATGCAATTCAAGTGTTCACATTTCTTACCTTTGCTTACTAAAGGGAAAGGCTTCTAGAGTTCTGTAACTTATCTTCACATCATAATAATTTCTATGCATATTTTCCAGTATACTTTCATTGGCTTTCTTTAAATTGGAGACAGCCTGGGCTGCAGTGATCATGCACCGGGGGACTTTGCAGTCCTGAGAGATATGGGTCAGGCAAAGACTAAAGTCAGGACCCTGAATATTAGGAAAGCAAACTTCCAGCTGTTCAATGAGTTATTCAATAGGACCCTCTGGGAAACTGCCCTCAGGGACAAGGGAGCAGAACAGAGCTGGCAGATCTTTAAGGAGGCTTTCCATAGAGCACAAGAGCTCTCGATCCCCGGGTATAAGAAATCAGGAAAGGAAGGCAAGAGAGTGGCATGGCTGAGTTGAGACCTGCTGGTCAAACTAAAGGGCAAGAAGGAAATGCACAGGCCACGGAAGCAGGGACAGGTATCCTGGGAAGAGTATAGGGATGCTGCCTGGTTGTGTAGGGATGGGGTCAGGAAGGCCAAGGAACAGCTGGAGCTGAACTTGGCAAGGGCTGCAAAGAATAATAAGAAGGGCTTCTGCAGGTCCTGCTTTTCCTGCCAGAAAAGGAAGGTCAAAGAAGGTGTACCCCCCTGATGAGCAAGACTGGCAAATTGGTAACAACAGATGAGGAGAAGGCTGAGGTACTCAACAACTTTTTTGCCTCAGTCTTCACTGGCAACCTCTCCTCACACCTCCCGTGTGGATGGACTGCAAGACAAGGACTAGGGGAGCAAAGTATCTCCACTGTAAGAGGAGATCAGGTTCATGACCACCTGAGGAACCTGAACATATAGGACCTGATGAGGTGCATCTCAGAGTAACAGAATCATGGAATGGTTTGGGTTAGAAGGGACCTTAAAGATCATCTAGTTCTAACCCCCAAGTCCTGAAGGAATTGGCTGATGTAGTTGCCAAGCCACTCTCCGTGATATTTGAAAAGTCATGGCGGTCAAGTGAAGTCCCCGGTGACTGGAAAAAGGAAAACATTGCACCCATTTTTAAAAAGGGTAGAAGGGAGCACCCTGGGAACAACTGACCTGTCAGCCTCATCTCTGTGCCTGGGAGGATCATGAAACAGATCCTCCTAGAAGCTATGCTATGGCACATGGGGGACAGGGAGGTGATTTGAGACAGCCAGCGTGGCTTCACCAAGGGCAAGTCCTTCCTGACCAACTTAGTGGCCTTCTATGCTAGACTGACTACATCAGTGGACAAAGGAAGAACTACAGATGTCATCTATCTGGACTTCAGATCACAGAATCTTCATGGTTGGAAGGGAGCTTTGAGATCATTGAGTCCAACCAAAGAAAACAAAACAAAAAAAAAAAACCAAACCAAAAAAACCCCACCCACAACCAGACACAAACCAACAATCAACAATCTCGGGCACTGAAGTGCCCTGAAGCGTGCCCTGAAGTGCCATGTCTACATGTTTCTTAAATACCTCCAGGGATGGTGAAATACCTCCAGGGATGACGAAATACCTCCAGGGATGACTTCTGTAAGGCCTTTGACATGGTCCCCTATAACATATATAAACATATAATGCATATCAACTTCTGGCTCCATAGCTGGTGCCATTGCGAGGGTTTTGGCTTTTATGACAAGGGAACATTCTTTGCTGACTATAACCTGTTAGGGAGGGATGGAATCCACCTGTCTACAAGAGGCAAGGGAATCTTTGGCAGCAGGCTTGCCAACTTCATGAGGAAGGCTTTAAACTAAAGGACTCGGGGGTGGGGTCCAAAATGGCAATGCTCATAGCATCGCATCCAGCTGCGGAATAAACCACGCCAACCAGAGCACCGTCAGATGTTCCTTAGCTGCACCCCAAGATAACAACCAGAAGGCCAGCCACCTCAAGAGTGTGTATGGCTATGGTAGATCCTCTTGCACCCCTCCAGGGAAACCTGCATGCTCGATTACCTCTCTGAAATGCCTGTACACCAACACATGCAGCATGGGGGTAAACTGGAAGAACTAGAGATCTGTGTGTGGTTGCAGGGCCATGATCTCTTTGCAATTACAGAGATATGATGTGATAGCTCACATGACTGGAATGCTCTCATAGATGGCTACCTACCTTTTAGGAAAGACAGGCCAGCAAGGCGAGCTGATGGAGTTGCTTTTTATGTCAGAGAGCAACTGGAATGTATCGAGCTCTGCCTAGGAGTGGATGAAGAATGAGTCAAGAGATTATGGCTAAGAATTAAGGGGCAGGCTAATATGGGTGATGCTGTTGTGGGTGTTTACCACAGATCACCTGACCAGGAAGAGGAAGTCGATGAGGCCTTCTATAGGCAGCTGAAAGTAGCCTCACCGTCACAGGCCCTGGTTCCTGTGGGGTCTTCTACCACCCTGAGATTTGCTGGAAAGGCAACACAGTCAGGCATGCAGAGTCCAGGAGGTTTCTGCAGAGCACTGATGACAACTTTTTGATACAGGTGGTGGAGGAGCCAATGAGGAGAGGTAAGTAAGTAAGCAGGTAATGAGTAAACAGGTGTGCTGCTGGACCTTGTACTAATAAACAAAAGGATTAGTTGGGGATGTGAAGGCTGGGGGCAACGTTGGCTACAGTGACCATGAGATGATGGAGCTCAGGATCCTGCATGGAAGAAGCAGGGCAAATAAATAGGATTACAACCCTGGACTTTAGGAAAGTTAACTTTGGCCTCTTCAAAGACTTACTTGGAGGAATCCCGTGGGCTAAGGCTCTAGAAGGTAAGGGTGTCCAAGACAGCTGGTTAATATTCAAACACCGTTTCCTCCAGGCTCAAGATCAGTGTATCCCTAGGAGGAAGAAATCAAGCAAAGGAGGCAGGAGACCTGCAAGAATGAGCAAGGAGCTTCTGGAAAAACTGTGGAAGAAGGAAGTTTACAGAACGTGGAAAAAGGGACTGGCCACTTGGGAGGAATATAGGAACGTTGTCAGGGTATGCAGGGGTGCAACGAGGAAGGCTAAGGCCCACTGGAATTATATCTGGCAAGGGATGTCAAGAACAATGAGAAGGGCTTCTTCCAAGTACATCAGTAGCGAAAGGAAGACTAGGGAAAATGTGGGCCTGGTGCTGAATGAGATGGGTGCCCTGGTGACAGAGGATATAGAGAAGGTGGAGTTACTGAATGCCTTCTTTGATTCAGTCTTTACTGCTAATGCTGGCCTCTAGGAATCCCAGACCCTGGAGGTAAGAGGAAAAGTCTGGAGAAAGCAAGACTTACCCTTGGTTGAAGAGGATGGGATTAGAGTTCATTTAGGCAAACTTGATACCCAGAAATCCATGGGCCCTGATGAGATGCACTCACAAGTGCTGATGGAGCTGGCAGATCATAGAATCATAGAATAGTTTGGGTTGGAAATGACCTTTAAAGGTCATCTAGTCCAACCTCCCCTGCAATATGCATGGACATCTTCAGCTAGGTCAGGTTGCTCGGAGACCTGTCCAACCAGATGTTATTGCCAAGGCACTCTCCATCAACTTTGAGAGGTCATGGAGAACAGGAGAGGTGCCAGAGGACTGGAGGAAGCCAGTGTCTATTCAGTCTTCAAACAGGGCAAGAAGGAGGACCCAGGAAACTACAGGCCAGTCAGCCACAGACCAGTCAGTCTGACCTCCATTATGGAACAGTTCGTTCTGGATGTCATCTCTAAGCATGTGGAGGAAAAGAAGGTTATTGGGATTGGTCAACATAGATTCACCAAGGGGAAATCATGCTTGGTCAATCTGATAGCCTTCTATGATGGCATGACTAGCTGGGTAGTTGAGGGAAGAGTAGTGGATGTTGGTCTACTTTGACTTTAGCAAGGCTTTTGACACATAACATCCTCACAGGTAAGCTTAGGAAGTGTGGATTAGATAAGTGGACAGTGGACGCCTAGGCTATATGAGACGTCCTTATGGGGTAAGCATATCCTGTACATTGTAAAATGCACAAGAGACCTATTTCCTTCTGGAGTGGCATTCAGTCCCCAGGCGGTTACACAAACCTGGTGATTGATATCATCAGCTGCTAGATGTGAACCTTAGGATGACCTGAATTATTCTTTATCTCCATCGGCCATATTAATTAAAACTCCTTCAGCTGCAATGGGATTTTAAACATTGAGCATGCCTTTAGATACCTGCATGCGGGGAACCACTTAGAATCTCATTTCAGTTGCCTAACAGATGTCTCTAGTGCCATTAAAGGTTCCCTGCAGTGTATAGATATCTTGACAGATTTGAAATTGGACCTACAGTAAATGGGTAAAATGGGACCCTTGCCCTTCCTGAGCAGCACTTGGAGGCCAGATGACTTCAGGTACATATGTTTAGACAGCAGGAATGAGCTGAGGTTTCTTAACCTTGAGCTGAATACCACTCTTAAACCACGTCTTCTGTAGCTTTGGAAGACCTATTCTAAAGGATTTCCAAAATGAATAGTAATATATAGGTGGTATTTTGCTTTTTAAAATTTATAACCGCATGTCCGTGAGTAGTGTAGTTAAGAGTGTGATTTGAATTTTCTAGTTTTGTGTAAGAACATTATTCTTAACACAGCAACATTTTTTTACAGTCTGGAGCATTCCCTATTAATATAATTTGAAGTGTCAGTTCATCACTGCTCACTAGGTAGAATTCTTTTTACAAAATATTAATTTCTGATTTCTAAGTAAAAGTCATAGTTTTTTCTTATTAATCATTAGTTAATATTATTTGCACTTTATGACCTTTGTGTTTACCATTAAAGTCCTCTGTGTAAGCAGAATTAGATCAAACAACTGGCCACTCAAGCGGCATAAGCACTTACAGTGAAGTTGAACTCCCTTGTGTTTAAAATCATATTTCTTCTGCTTTCATATGAATGATTTGTATTTTATTGTAAACAGCCCTGCAACAATTTAGTAAGTGTACTAGTAGATTATATTAGAATCTAATAATTAATGGAAATGACAGTAGGAATGTTACAGCTATTACTTTACAATAGAAATCCCTACAGTGACTTCTCAGTCAGTTCAGATAATCTCCCAATATATGTAAATCACTAGCCTTTCATGAGCTCACACAACCCCTCTAATAAAGGTTGTAAGCACGTTCAAATTAAATTTGAAGAAGTGGACTAAAGTAATAACTGTAGGTTTAATCCCCAGTATAAGAGAGACGTAGACATACTGGATCAGACCCAGCAAAGGGCCATGAAGATGATTAATGCATGGGAGCATCTGTCATATGAGGACAGGCTGAGAAAGCTGAGAGTGTATAGCCTGGAGAAAAGGCTCAGGGGGATCTTATATGTAGGAATATCTAGTAGGGTGAATAAGGAAGACAGAGTCACTGACAGGACAAGAGGCACAAACTGAAGTACAATAAATTCCATTTGGAGATCAGAAAAGTCTTTTTTACTGTGAGGGTGGTCAGCACTGGAACATATTGCCCAGGAGTCTCCATCCTTGGAGATACTCAAGACCCAGCTAAATACAATTCTGGGAAACCTGCATTAGTTGACCATGCTTTGTGCAGGGGTGGTTGAACTGGGTAGTCTCCAGAGCTTCCTTCTGACCTCAAGGATTATTTGGTTTATTCCAGATAAGTTAACTCTGCAACTAACTATTATCATTCTGTAATGATTTACTTGCATTTTATGCTTTGCTCTCCTACGGATGATCGCCAGTTGATTAAATTCTTTTTTGAAGTAGGGCATCCAAAAGGGTGTCCAAAACTAGACACAGGATTCCTACTCTTTTAAGTGTCAGGCTACTGTTTTATCTATGTCATCCCTGTTTATAGCCTAGGATTAGATTTGCCATTTCATTTTCTTCTTTTATTTTTTCTTGAGAGCGTGATGTTAGTGACTCACATTCAGGTTGTTATTCATTTTAATACCCCAGTCCTTCTCTATAGAACTGTTTTGTTGGGTACTCTCTATGTTCTATTTTACAAAAATATTTTTTTGGGGGGTCAAAATTATTAAAATGGAGAAATGAGCATGATACACAATAGAATTTGTAAGGGGCAGATGTGCAAAAATTCTTTTACTTAGTCAATATCAGATACAATAAGGATAGTCTTAAGTGTTGTGTTACGTATTGCTTTCATTGAAATGCATCATATTTATTTCTATAGTACGTCCATGGAATTTTGAATTCCAGTCCTGTGGTCTAAAGCACTTGCAACTGCTTTGTTTGTGGTATTTCTGTGTTATCATTCAGGTCATGAATATGCAGTGGTATCATAAGAAAAATTACTTAATGAAAGCTTCTCAAGGGCTGATGAGTTTTTTTGCTGGTCATGGCCTGTTCCTGGCTACTGTTCTTCCAGTGGTCATGTCAGCAGCATATGGCAGAAGTTCTAGAATGAATACTCTGTTTATCTTTGCTGAGGGATATTTACCAGGTATGTCCCACTGCTTTCTGAATATCTGTATATATTCTTTATGTCTCACGGGTGAATCTTCTCCATTTTCCCTCTAGTTAACTTGGGAATTAATGTTTTATATCTGCCTTTCAGCAGTGTGAACTATATAAACAAGTCTCTGCAATACCACCTCAATCATTATTTGATTATGTACTGAGACTTTTATTTCTTCCTGTTTATTTCCTCTATGTCTTGTAAAGTTTAGAGGCATCTATGTGTTCAGAAGATTGACCACTGTTTTCTTTGTTCTCCTTCCAGCAATCATATTATTTGTCTCAGAGCCTTCTCCCAGTTTTTGGGCATTTGTTCACATCACTGCACGTATACATACAGAGTTATGATGCCACCTCCCTGCTGACCTTTGTTTAAAATTGCTTTCCTGAATCATTCTTCCTTGCACAAGATGGACCTACCTTTGCTCAGTTGTCCTCTGTGCCCGAACACCACCTTGTGGAAAAGGAAAGCAGAGCTTCATTTTTGCTTGGTTAGAAAGACTGAAAAGACCCGAACCTTCAGATTCTTCTCCTTTACTTTTGAGTCCTTTCAGTTATTTCTGAGCAGCTCTGGGTAATATTTACCTGTGCTACCAGTGCTGATATGAATGATCTGCATGGAATAAAAATCAGAAGGATGAATGAACCTCAGCACCTTTACTAGAAGTTCTGAAGCAGTGACAGAGCTTGAAAAAGTATTTTTATTTAATTTGATTACATTTATGGTTATCTTAAGAAGATTATACTGCTCTAATTAAGGTTTACTAGGATTTTCTGTAATAAACTTGAATTTTCAGCTATTTATACCTCAGGGAAAATGTTTCCATAGAGAAATTTGGCATTCAGTCTCTCAAGCTGAATGGTATGGTTTTCCTTTTTTAATTTTTTTAAAAAAAAAGACTCTTTGGCTGCGTTCTGTTTTGAGGGAGGCAATATTTTGTGGTTTTATATGCTTTTTGTTCTCCCTTGGCAAGGCTTGATACATGGAAAAAACAAATTTTCCAGGCTCTTAGTCTTTTATGTCAACTATTTCCTTTTTGATTTTTCAAACATTGTAGTTTGGTAGTCATTAGTTTTTAACAGAGGCACTATATAATTCAATAAGCAGTCACCTCTAAATATCTACCATAATTACTTTTTATACTTCGTTACATGAAAATACTTAATACAATACAATTTAGTAAATATTTTTTCTGAAACAAAATTGTTTTACCTGACATGCTTAGTGCTTAATGCGTATTTATCTTTTTTGAATTCTCTTATAAAAACTATTTTTCATTTTTCTTTTTATTATCTGTAGACTATTTAATGCCATATTTGAAGGTGTTGAAATTCTCTAAGTTTGTCTCATTGTTGTTTCAAAAAATCCTTCCTTTTACTCAAGGGGATGGTGCACATTTGGAATCCTCCAGTTAGAGTTCGGGAAACTCGATCCCTCAATTCAGGAAGCCCAAGTCCTGGTTAAGGTCTAATGCCATCCAGATAGTAAACAGAGACGTGTTTAAATTCTGCGTAAGTTCTTAAAGACTTCAGTCTGTTATGTGGGTTTGAAACTTGCCTGGTGAATGCAGATGGCATTGAGCCTGACACTGAATGTGACTGGTGGCTCAGGTGACTTTTTCAGCTGTGTTCCAAGTGATGTCCAAATATTCTGCAAGCGTGACGCTCATCAGAAGACTTCGTAAGAAAACAGGGAATCTCTTTTTTCTTCCCAACAACATTGTCAAGTACGTATCTCCAAATTCTTGGAAGGATAGCATAACTGCTAGGTTACTGAATATTCATTCATAGGACAGGTGAGATTAAGGTGAAGAGGTACTCCTTTCCTCCTCTGATTCGGCTTGGACCACAGAATGGAAAAATGCTACAGTCATCTTAGCAGAAGATAGTACATGTACTCATATAGTCTCTGATTTGTTTCTGAGTTTTATCCACTGTGAAATGCGTAAATAGTACACACAGGCCTGAATCTAAGTATTCTGCCTCCCTTTTACTTGTTTGTTATCTGAACTTCAGCAATGCAGCACGAGAGAAATTATTAGTTAAGTTGGGGAAAAGGATGATCAGAATTTGTGAGATGAGTAAGAAGCTGTCTGAGGAGGAAATAAGAGATAATGTTGAATGCAGATTTATTAGGCCATTTATTAAAGAGACATTGATGGTGGAGTTCCTCAGGTCTTTTTTTTAAGATGTGTTTCTTCTATAGCACTAACGCAAATTTTTTGAGATAATATATGTTTGTGGTAAAGTAAGGTAATCGTGCTAGTCCAGGCATTTTCACCAGGAAATATTAAGGTGGTAAGATCTGCTGATGACAGAAAGGCAGGAGGAGACAGTACCACAGTGGATACCACACAGGAGGAACCGAGTGACCTTGAAGACAGGAGCAATCAGTGCACTATAGATGAAACAAGATGAAATTCAATGCAAAGCAAGACTCTTCTGGACTAAGAACTACGTTATGTACTCGAAGCTGTTAGTTCATCAGCTCAAAGAATGGAAGGATTCATCTGTAGTACTGCCTTGAATTTCCACTGCGTGGCCCTTGTGGGAGTCATCCTGTACCGGGTTCTCAGTGTCATGTTCAAGAACAATGAGTTGGAGTTGAGACTGTCTAGTGGACAGGAAGGCTATAGAGAAAATCAGGGGATGAGAGACCTGGACTGTGGCTCAAAGAGATGATATCACAGATGGAGAATAAAAGTCAGTACTTGAATGCCTTTTAAAGTGTCCATTCCAAACTTCTGTCCCCGCCGAAATCCAAGGGCTGCAGATGTCCTCTGAATGGCCATGTGAATGGCTACTGCGCGTGCTGTAGCTGTGTGAACTGTTCTGTAAAGACAGGTACAGCTCTTTGATTTCAGCAGAAGTTTTACCATAGTAGGAACTGAATAGGATTTACAGGATTTGGCCTAGAAATAGAACATTTTTGCCACCAAAGTTTTATGGACATTTTTCATGCTCTAAATTAAGCTTTGGTTCACATCATCTATTTTAGCTCTTTTTTTTTTTTTTTTTTCCCCCAGTCACAGCTTTACTCATAGTGCAGCTGTGGCATTTGTCTTGTAACAAGAAGGATCTGATAATCACGAAATAACCCAGATTTATGCCCGTAGTCCTGAAGCGATGCCATATTTGTGAAAATAACTTAAAAAAAGAGAAACAATATGCAGCAGATGTGAAGGTTTTACCTTCACATTTAAGTAGGTTTATACTGTCAGTGAGTGTGGGCTTAGCACAGCCTGACAGAGTTTTAATTTACCAGATGTTCCACGTGATCAAATAGATACTATACAGCTGTTTCCCATTCTTTTTACTGGACTCAGATAAATACACAGTAAATGCTCTGAAATATGTTTATTGTATTTTGGCTAGTATTGTGGCTGTTGCTGCAGAGAGTTTACTTTAATCCACAGGCACAGAGAACGTGGGGAGAAATCAAAGGTGCTGCAGGAGTGCTCATTTTCTGTTACCAGGAGGAGAAATTAGCAGCTGCTAATAAGCTAGCTGATGATACTAGACAGGGAGGGATGAAAAATGGGTTTTTCATCTGGTTGCGGGTGATGTGAGATTAGTGGCCATATTTATGCACTGCAGGAGTGACTTCTGGGCTCTGGGTGAGCTGCTGAGCTGACGTTCCCCTGGGCTGGCGGTGCTGGTTGTTCCCGTGGTGTAACCCTCCGGGGATGCGGTGAGTGCAGCAGGATCAGCCCTCCGGCAGGTAGCTCATGCTAATCCGAGCATGGGCTTTCAACGCTGGAATGGAGACACTGGGTCGGATTCTGTATTCAGTGCAATACAGAAAACAGGGAGTCTGCAGAGCTCCTGGCGAGGCTGTCTGCCTCCCTCCTGTCCGCTCCTCTGGGTACAGGCGGCCTGCCCCAAGTTGGCTGTTTAATGTATTTTTGAAGACACACAGCTTTTGGGGGTCAGCTTAAGCAACTGCTCTGAACTATTTCAGGATTTAAAGGCCCAGGTTATGTTAACTGCCACACCTGTCAACTTGATTCAATAACAGAGCAGCTAAATAATAATAAAGTAAGTTTCATTTCCCTTCACCTGCTTTTCTGTTCTTGTTTCTCCTTCCTCCCCCTCCAACTCCATGTGCTCTCCCTAGCCCTTTGACCTTACCACTGCCTTCCTTCCCTCTTGTCACTGTTAGCCTCCTGTCTTTCCAGAGCTGCTCTTACACCTGGAAAATTCTTCTTCTTGTCTACCAGGGGCCTTCCTTGTTATCCTTTGAATCCTTCTTTAAAACCTTCACCTTCAGGCAGAGGAATTACTTTCATCTTTCATTAGTAATCTCTTCAACATTTCTTGACTGCTCTGTTATTTTCAGATTTATAGCCTAGTCTTGCAAACATTTACAGAGAAGTAACTGTTCAGTTAAATTGAGAACATTCTGTTAGAAGTTTGGAGGGCTGGATTGTTCGTTGAGAAGCTTTGTGAAATGGGAATATTTCTCACTCTGTAAAACACAATGTTCATTTATGGTTTTATGTACATTTTTATAATAAACATTTGTGGCCTCAGAGGAGCAGTGGAACATGCACACGAATAACTTCTGCTTTTAACTTTTTTTCCCTAACTCAAGGTGTGGAACATGTTCTTACAGATTTTTAAAGGCCATAAGCAAACTTAATGTTGACAATATGACTTTATACCCAGAATCATATGAGAGGACAAGTATGAGCTGTACCTTTGATCTTGGTGACCTTCATTGTTTTGTGTTTCAGTACTGATTTTTATTTCAGGAATCTCAAGCATCTGGACTGCCTGAGTACATAAAGATTGTAGAAGTTGGGCCAAGGGATGGATTACAAAATGAAAAGGTAATTTTTCTCTTGTTTTTTTTTTTTCCTTGTGTGTGTTTTGACATGGACAGTTGTGTTATTTTCGTTGCGTAAAACACGTACATCCTGCTAATGTGTTTTTTCCATTTTTTACTATAAATATATGTATTTCTTTTCATATTAATAACTGTTTTGTATATTAGAATAGAAGTATATTACTATTTAGCCAGACGTTAAATCATATAATTTCTTTCTATACTTGGTTAACTAGCCTTTCTGTTACTCAAATACTATTTCTTTTTCTGGAATTTGTTTTGTCAGTCAATAACATCATGGATAAATGCCATGAAACACTGGCTTTCTTCATAATATGTGTTTGTGCTACAAGTGCTACTACACTAGGAATAGTACAATAGGTTTCATCATATTTCCTGCTGAACGGGTATGGAAAAAAAAAAGAAATTACTCTTTTGATAATATTAATTGCCTAAAGGGTGGCAGGGAAGCATGGAAGAAGATTGAAAGAGACTATGTAAAATAGGGTATGTGTATCAAAACAGTCATCGCTTTCCACCAACATGAGGATAAGCTTACATATATCGTTACTGATATCAAAAATGTTAGTAGTAGTAACAGAATGCAATTACTCTGCCTCAGCTGTGGAGCTTTTTTTTACCCCTTTTTTCTCTGGTTGGACTCTTTTGTCTTACTGTTTCCTTTGTTGCTTCTTTTCTAAGTTGGTGTTTGGTTACTAACAATTAGTGAGGCCAGATCTATAACCATTTACACAGAAGTGGTTCCTCATTCTTTTGTGGTGGACAAAAAAAGGACTAGGATCATGTGTACTGCCTAGTGCTTTGCTTATGCAGTAGCTTCCTACTGTCAGGAAACAACATAGTTACGGTATAATGTATGACTATAGTTCATTATATAAAAGAAAAAGTATTGATTATGTACTGACAACATTTCACTTACAAAAGTTTCTTACCGCATGAAGTACTTTACTATAGTATGTCTCCATGTCCGTAGGCGATAGTCCCAACTGATATCAAAATCGAGTTAATCAACCGGCTTTCCAAAACGGGCCTGCCAGCAATAGAAGTGACCAGTTTTGTTTCATCCAAATGGGTGCCTCAGGTACGTAAAATCATCACCATTCAGAACTATTTCAATTTAAATGCCATTCCATGCAGTGGAGTTTTCCAGTAATATAGCCTGTATAATTATACCATAAAATGGAGCAGAGGTCATGGAATCAGGGAATTGTCAGAGTTGGAAGGTACCTCTAGAGATCATCTAGTCCAACTCCCTGCTAAAGCAGGATTTCCTGTAGCACATTACTCAGGACTGCATCCAGGTGGGTCTTGAAGATCTCCAGAGAAGGGGACTCCACAACCTCCCTGGGCAGCCTGTTCCAGGGCTCTGTCACCCTCACCAGAAAGAAGTTTCTCCTCATATTTAAATGGAACTTCCTATGTTCCAGCTTGTGCCCGTTGCCCCTCGTCCTATCTCTGGGAACCACTGTAAAGAGTCTGGCTCCCTCCTCCTTCAACCCACCCTTTAGGTACTTGTAAACATAGATGAGGTCTCCCCTCAGCCTTCTCTTCTCCAGGCTAAAGAGCCCCAGCTCTCTCAGCCTTTCCTCATCAGGGAGATGCTCCAATCCCTTAATCATCTTAGTTGCCCTTCGCTGGACTCTTTCCAGTAGTTCCCTGTCTCTCTTGAACTGGGGAGCCCAGAACTGGACACAGTATTCCAGTTGTGGCCTCACCAGTGCAGAGTAGAGGGGGAGAATGACCTCCCTCAACCTACTGGCCACACTCTTCCCTATGCAGCCCAGGATTCCATTGGCCCTCTTGGCAACAAGGGCACATTGCTGGCTCATGGAACGTTTGCTATCCACCAGGACTCCCAGATCCTTCTCCTCAGTAGTGCTTTCCAGAAGATCCATCCCTAACCTATATTGGTGCCTGGGGTTCTTCTTCCCCAGGTCCAGGACCCTACATTTGCCCTTGTTGAACCTCATTAGGTTCTTCTCTGCCCAGCTCTCCAGCCTGTTCAGGTCCCGCTGGATGTCGGCGCAGCCCTCTGGAGTGTCGGCCAGCCCTCCCAGTTTGGTATCATCGGTGAACTTGCTGAGGATACACTCTGTCCCCTTGTCCAAGTCATTGATGAATATGTTGAACAGGACTGGGCTGAGTATTGACCCCTGGGGGACACCACTGGTTACAGGCCTCCAACTTGACCCTGCTCCATTAATTACAAACCCTGCTCCATTAATTACAAACCCTGCTCCGTTAATTACAAGATAATAATACATTACAAGATAATGTTGTTTATTTGTAAAGTGGGATGCTGTTGTCACAGTTCTCAAGTTTTGCACTTTCATTCAGGTCAGCTGAAGTTGGGCTAATTACTGAAAAGTAGTCAAAACTGAAGAAAAGCCAGTAAGCTGGGCAGAAAGCGGTTAAATCCCTGACTCATCAGCAGCAAGAGCAGGTTGCTCCAGAAGGGAAGGGCAGCTGGAAGCCAAGCATGATACCAAGGGGAGCAGAGGTTGTAGTCTTGTTGACCAAAGGGCAGTTGACCAATGGTCCATGAAAGCAGAGCAAGTCTGGTGAGGGTAACCAGGGCAGGCAAGAGTACACATGCTCAGATGAGTCCACAGTGATGCAGCAGGTCCCAGGTTAAGCCTAGAAGTCAAGCCTGGGAGACATAGTCAGGATCCAGTCAGTAAGGTACATGGCCAAACACGGGCTTAGACACTGCTGTGCAGCTGCACTGTTGCTCAGGCAGGGAGGAACCATTAGAGTGTCCCAGTTTAAAAGTTGCTGTGAAGTTTTGATGAATGGTAATAATTTGCTCATTAATTTTCAAAAATTAATTTTTACAGTTGGTACATTTCAGCAGAAATCCAAGCCTTTCCGAAGTCAGCAGCAAAACTACATTGGCATTAGGAGTGCCAGGTTTTCATTTGAGATTTAACCCTGCAAATTCAGCCTTAGTCCTGGTGTTAGCTAGGTAGCTCCTGTTTGTGAAAACTTACTTATTCCCTGCAAGTCAGGAAATAAGTCAGTACTTGTCTATATAATTTAAACTCATTTTCAAGAAATTATGGACCTGTTTGCACAGAAGCATTTGAGTACTTATGTTTAGTAAGGACTAAACAAGTTATTTACAAAGTAAAACATAAAATTAATTATTTGAGAAAATACTTCATTTTTTAACATTGTTTGTTGCACATCTTCTGTCCCAATGTGTATAAAGTTTGTCCACTTTAAACTGAGAATGCATCCTGGGCCTGGACTGTATTCCAGGCTTTCCTTTGAGAAAAAAATGGTACGATCATACTTTTTCTTATTCATGAGTTAGCAGAGCAAACTGGCTGTACAGCACTCTGAGGGCCTCCTTTGTTTTATTTCAGTGTTCTTGGGATCACCAGGGAAGGGCCTAGAGGAAGGGTAATAGGAAAGGGGAAGAGAACAGCCACAATGCAGAATTTCTTTGGTGTCAGTGCAGGGGCAATGATGCTGTGCCAATTAAAAGTGGCTAGGCGAAGTTTTTCCAAGTGGCATCGGACCTTAGCAGTTACAACAACAGAGAATAATGTAAGTTTTTAAACAGTAGAAGGAAAATTCTAAAGCAAAGGTGGATTTCTTCCTTTCTTGTTTAATTACTTCCTTTTCCTGTGAGCCATTTGGAGTACCAAATTTAGCACAGGTTGTCAGTTTTGGAAAAAATCAACAGTCCCTTATCTTAAATTTGTGTCTGAATACTTTATTTTAATGGCTTAATTTGTGTTTAAAATGTCTTTTTATTTAAAAGATAAGATTGTGTTGCTTTGATAGGGATTGCAGTCTTGACTGCCTTTTCTTTGCTTGTTTCTTTTTTCTTTTCATAGGTCATGGGAATAGAATTCACGGTTATGTTTAGATCACTCATTCACTTATTTCTTTTTTTAGTATTTTAAAGCTCTTTTATGGTTTCCCATCCACTGTTTTTTTTGGCAGAGTTTTTTACTGAAAAAAGCCAAAAGAAAAAGTTCCACAGTAGCTAGGTGCCATATAAAACAGGATCCCACACCTATAACCTAAATGGCCAAAAATTATAAATACCTACCATTAAAAAGCTTATTTTTAAAGAAATTTGGAAAAGAAATATTTTATTACAATTTAAAATCTTAAAACATGCAATATGTGTTAAAATGGGATTTTACTTACAGGAAAAATAGTTATGGGACAAATGTAATACATAAAATATTATTTGGACCTGGCAGCTTTATACTAGTTGAAAAAGTGTCATTTTAGTTTTCTTTTATATTTTAAGACATGCTATAATTTTAAAGTGTGGAATTAGTTCCAACATTTGCCATTTAATTAATTATTTAGCTTCCAACATTCTTCCTTGCCCTGAGAAATGTAAATACTATTTATATTAAATTAAGGAATGAAAAATTGTTCTTAAAAAACTAAGGTTTTTTTTGAAACAATTTTTTTTTTTGTGAGGTTATCAGATATGTTAGGTGGTCACACTGATTTACTTTATGCAGAAGCACTTACAAAAAGTTGCTTTGTGCCATCACTTGTTTCCTGATGAGAAATTAGTTATGTCTGGCCATAGGACACTTTTCATACCTTATATCCACTTCCTTATGCATACATGTTGGGCTTACATTTGAGGAGGCATACATAAATTTTTCTGATATTTTTAATCCATGAATTTTCATAGTAGGAAACCAGTTACAGGAAGATTCCAGGTTGCCAGTAGTATTGTCAGTTAATAATCTGGTATAATTTAATATCACATATTTAGTATTGTGGTACTGCAAAGCTATCAATAAAGTATTTCTTGAAAATAAGGAGTAATGAAAGCTTTGTGGTTCATGGATCTTTTCATATGGTATTCCTCAAAGGACTTTTCATCAGCATGGAACGAATCAGAAATTCAATTTAATATTGTTTGCTTGGAAGATTTGCTTTGATGAGAGATGATCAAAAAAGCATTGAAAATACACTATTCGTTTTTTAAAACTCAAAATTTGTAAGACATGAAATATGAGGGATACGTTTTATTAACTGTATTGTTTAGAGGTATGCACACCATTAAAAAATAAACTAATTTTTCCTCTACTTCTTTCAAGAAAAATGTGCTTGTCTAAATAATCCACAGTTTATTACATGAATAAGTCTTGATTCATCTTCTGGATTAGTAGATGGAGTATGTTTAATCTTGAGTGAGAAAAATGTAAGAATATCCTAAAAAAGGCAGAATTTCTTTTGTGAGAGGAGGCTAAGGAAAACAAATGCTTGCATAAAATAATGATGTTTGCCTTTGCTGTAATAAGGTTTTTGTTCTTTTGAAAAAAAATTCGAAGTACGTTAAAATGTTACACTGCGCAGAGAACTGGATTTTGCTATATTTTTAAGGATAGACTTGTGATTAGTCTTTTCAAATATGCTGATTACAGCATTGAGTAATTCAGGTTCACTTATGCTTAAAATTGTGAAGTTGTATTTATCAGTGCTGAAGTTTTCAAGATTTGGATGGTTTTAATACGTCAGTTATTCTGTTAATTCCACCTGTTCGGTCCACTGAGGTAAGTTCACAGTTGCAATAATAGTTGATGATGAACATGATCACAAGTCTATCAATTTATGATGCAAATTGTGTTTTTACACATACACACAAAAAGAAACACTGGAGAAATCTTAGCCCCAATTCTGTATTCATATAGAACTGGAAAGCTTGCAACTCAGGTACTCAAAAGTTAAGAAATGCGAAAGACGAGCACTTGCAGTTTAACCCCTTTGTTGTTACACTTTTTGTATGAACTGTATACCTAATGAAGGCAAAAACACAGTTTGAGCCAATTTCTGCTTAGCTGTATAAAATCAGAAAAGAACTGCTGATCAGTACAAATTATTTATATATTTTAGATGGCAGATCACAAAGAAGTAATGACGGGCATTGAGCGGCACCCTGGAGTCCAGTATCCTGTTCTGACGCCTAATCTTCAAGGTTTTCATTCTGCCGTAAGTACCTTCATAGAAGGTATCCACAATTACCTCTTTCGTGTTTCAGACCATTTCAGTTCAATATGATAAACTAGCTATTTAATGTCATATAACCTGTCCTGTTAGAACTAAGCTATAGTTCTTTTAGTTAAAATCTCTCAGTTTTCATTGTGAAAAATGGGCAAATTCACAGAGTGATGTTAAGATCTATATATTGGTATTTCAATGGAACTGTTGATCAAACAGTCTTTGCAATTTCCTATAAAATGATGCTTGTGTGTAAAGAGAAAGACAGTTCTTCTGTTGGTCCCAGAAAAGTTTCTGAAGGGTGTCCTCGTATTGGAAAGTAGTGAAGAAGAATGAGGAAAGAGTCAATTAAATGAAATGAACTGTCTTTCAGTTTCTATACTGCGTATGAGATCTCTGTTAAAACAGAATCTTGTACATAGGTGAGTTTACTATCAATAGTCAGATTTATAGTGCCACAACTTTGTCTGCAATGGTAGCTTGTATGAGTTGAATTAAATCTGCTATATCTCTATACTGCATTTAGTGATATAATGAAAGGAAAACAATGCAAAAATAGTTGTAGGTGATTGCTGAGTTCTTTGTTGCTGCTATTTTTTTTTCTTCTTTCTATTTGAAAGGGTATTTGTTCCTGAAAGGGTTGCTGAAGCTTAGACATTATCGTGTAGAAGCAGAGAGTAAAGGGAAAAGCTCCATTTATTTAATAGAACAAGAGTATTATTCTCATTGGAGAGTGAGAATTAATTAGTTTTTCTCTTAAGCTTAATTGTTTTCTTCTATCATTTGGTTTTCAGTATATACTAGTTTGCCTCACGTTAGTTGAGTACTGAGGTACTGAGCTCAAGCTAATTGCCCCTTCAGTGAAGTCACCACATTTACACATTTTCTAGACTGGTATTTGCTCTGAGACTATTTCTCAGCAGACTCTCACATACACATTTTCCATATTGACTATGACACCGAGATCAATGGAGCCCTTGATCCTCGAGTTGGCTCTGACAAGGAAATCCCTGTTGGTTATTGTTGCTGCTGTAGGCACATGCAGGCACAAAGCTTTCCTAAGCATGAGAATGACTTCCTGGCATTCATGAGGAACAGGCTTTGTACAGAGGATGGATATTTCAGAGTTGTTACATGATCTTTTCCTTTTCTGAAAAATGAATATAAGTATCAGTCATTGTTATTTTCTTAGTTGGTTCGTATGATTTCCTACATCTTAATACCTTTATCATTTATCACTTTAAAAATATGTTTACCTAATTGCTAAGAAGAGGAAGGAAATACGCCATAGTGAATGAACTCAAAATTTGATTCAATCTGTTTGTATGCAAAAGATTTTAAAAAATGTGAATGACACTTATATTTTAGGTACAGATGACATAATCTACTTTAAAATTCTAGACTATCATGCAGAAGTAAATGCTTAACCTAATCTCTTAATATAGTGTTATGATTCTGTTTTATTGAAATATATTTTTCAGATTGCAGCAGGGGCTACAGAAGTCTCAGTATTTGGTGCAGCATCTGAATCTTTTAGCAAAATGAATATTAATTGTTCAATTGAAGAAAGCATAGAAAAATTTGAAGAAGTTGTTAAATCTGCAAGGAATATGAATATTCCAGTGCGTGGGTAAATATAAAGATTCTTATGTAATACACAGTTATTGGAATCACTGTTACAGGGTTTCTTTTGTACCAGTAGAAAAGTATACTACCAGATTTTTACATTTTAGATGAACTGAAATAATAGTCTTTATTGTGATTTTTTTTTTTAAAAGATTGAATATATTTAGTAATTTTGCTCTTTGTTTTGTAACTACTAATGGTGACTAGTTTTCTCTGGAAATTGAAAAAAATAACACGTGTATATAAACGTACCCATCTTATTATACAAATTTATTTTTATTGTCACAGATGACAGAATAAAATTTATTTTGTCCCCCTGAGAACTCATAACACTGTTACCTGCACCTTAAAAAATACCCTGCATACTTTAATTTTATTATAGTGTTGATAATATATGACTTTATACACTGTAGAATCAAGGTATAAAAGTGATAGAACAAGTTTACTCCTAAGAAAAAAAATGTTCTTGATGTAAGTTATTCCGAAAACTCCAGGCATTGAAGAGTTTGGAGTCTCTAGTGCTACAAACTCTGGATTTGGCCAGTGTTTATCTTTCTCTAGAGTACCTTCTTTTAAACTTGAAATAATCCTGAATGGTACTTGCCCTTGAGCGGTCTCTCTTTTTCATTTCCATTTTCTTTTGCTTTACACAGAGCTACTTATCTAAGATTACTTGTGAATACAAAAAGGCATACATGGGTTCAAGAGAAACTCAACAGTGAGATTCCTTGAGGTTTACTAGTAATGCAAACTATATCATGCTCAGAAAATACCTGGACTTGAAAATACATAGAGGTAGATACCTCAGAGACTAAGTGCTTGAAAACCTATGTGGGAATAAATACTAGGATCTGTCTTTCCTCCAGAAATAGTGATGAGGTAATGCTACTGTTCACTTTTTGCCCAGTAATGTGGTAGTTGGAGCATTTGTCTTGAGAAAGTGGTATCTGGATTTCTAGTTACACCTCAGCCTCAGAAGACCACAGGATAACAGAATGGTTTAGGTTGAGAGGGATCTCTGGAGGTCATCTCGTCCAACGCAAGGATTTTAACACACAGACACACTTCCAACCAAAGATAGCTCATAAAATGCTTCGGTCCTTTTTCCCTAGACTGGTTGTGTGTTTCAGATGGAAAAATACTGAATAGAGAAGTAAGGACTTTCACTGTATTCAGAAATGATAACTTATAGCAGAGTTTAAATACGCTACCTAGCTGCTAATCTGTCAGGTAGAGTCAGGGTTTGCCTTCCTAGGCAACTTCTCTTATAAGAGGTCTATTGTGCCACTGTTTGCCACATTTTCTGGAACTAAATTCTGAGCTGATAACATAACTAGTAATTTGAGTTTTCCAGGAGGATCAAGCTCAGGGATGCCTGAATTTTAAGTCCCAGATAGGTGTGGATAAGGAAATAGGCAGTCAATTAAAAAAAGACAGCATGTGTATAGCAACAAACCTCAGGCACTGGTGAACATTTTTACACTAAACTTTTGTTTTCTGGTTTTCTGTGGTGTCTAGGCATGTCAGGCAATATTTTCAGTTTCAAAGTCCTGTATTTCACTAACAAAAATCAACCAAATGGCACAATAGAGGCAACCAACCATCAAGGGAATCCTCAAAGCCTATGCATTGTATGTTTTTCGATATCAACAAATGGACTTTGCAAGTGATCCAGAAGATGTAAACTGCAGGTGATGAAGAACCCCCGGTGGTGTACTCTAGATTGATGTTGGAATTGAAAATGTTTACTTTTCTCTGCAACAGTTTTCACATGTTTTAGAAAGTGGCTGGTTTTTTTTTTCACCCAGACTGTATGTCTGAGGCATTTGTAATACGCCAGTAGCAGTTATTCTGGCACTGATACAGTGACGTGACGGAAATGACTGTTCCCATGATAGGATTCTACAACATTCCCATACATTTACTGTCTTCTATCTGATGAACCGTGTGTGGCAGGATTTTTTCTGCACACAGTAGAAAAAAAAAAAAGAGAAAGCAGCAGGATGGGAAGGCATGTACAGAGAAGAAGAGGTAAAAGGCGGAAAATGGTCAAACAGAAGCAGAGCACAAAAAAAATTTATAATAATGAAGAATAAAAAGAAGGAAAAAAAGGCAAAGACATACAAAGAGGGGGGTGTCAAGAACGAGGTAATGAAGCAAACAGAAAAAACAGCAGTACAGAGATGAAGAGAAACAATTGAATTCAAAGAAAATACAATAAGATTATGTTTTAAAAGTGCTTGCTTTGTGCATCCAGTGCAAAGATCTCTGATTTCACTTCAGCATGCAAACCTAGGCGAACTTCACACAGTACGTGCAGGACAATTTTATTGAGTCTGTCGTGCCAGGTGCAGCATGTTACACAATGCCTCAGCAGTGGACTGCTTAATAGCAGATACGCTATAAGGCAAACAGATTCGAAATTGTGAATGGAAATGATTTAAGTTTGCTCCAGCTATATCTTTCTTCCTCAGGCTTACAGGTCTGAGAAGAGTGAACCATCCAGAAGTTGGAAGCCATTGACAGAATCATTTGCTTTGTGGGATTATAACCGAGTAAAGAATCCAATTAGAGAGGGTATTGAAGATAAACTGCATTTATGGTTATACTGCAACTATCTTCATCACAGGATATTAGCTTGGGAACTAATTTATCCAGTGAAAATTAGAGGTTGAGGCGTCAGCAGATAAGATGCTGGACTAATGTTACACTTCAACAAATCAAAAATTTTAGGAGAGGACTGTCTGGTATTTGTCCAGGGGGATCTAACATAACTCAATAATAAAGTAGCTAATCTGTTAAAAATCTGCTGAGAATCTAAATTGCAGAATATGGAGCCTTATTTCATAACAAAAAGAAACCTACCTAAAGTAGTAATTCTGAGTATCTGAAACATCCGCTGAACATGGATTTCAGTATATGAAAATAGTGAAAAAAAACTTTTGAGCATGTTAATAAGTTAGAAGATAAAAGAGAACTGGTTAAGGCAATCTGATTGGACTTTGAGTGCAGTTTTAAAAAATCCCTCCAAGGGAGATTTTGAGGAGGCAAAATAATAATTAATGAGAAATAAAATGCTGCTATGGATCAGAGTCTAGACAAATATGTTTTCAAGAGAATAATTACCAAATGTTGTGATGCATCAAGTCTTGTTCCTGCATGTTCATACTCGGTCAGATGCACTCCTCATTGGGTTGCAGAGTTAGAGGAATCTGTAGGAAGCGCTGAGATGTAATGATTGCTCAGAAATAATTAAAAAAAAAGGGGCTTGTTTAATGTCCATCTACCTCGGTACTGACTTTTAAGCTCCAGTATACTGTCTTTTGTAGAGTAGAATTCTGAAGACCAGAAAAGTAATAGCAGCAGCACAAACACAGAAATGCAGAAATCAGAAGGACTTTTTTTTAGTGGTGGATCTCTTAACAGTTAAACAAAGCTCTAGAAGGTGGACTTAAAACTTCTAATTAGTTAAAAAATTAAAAAATACCGATAAGGAAGAAGCATCAGTTTTGAATGCCAAATCCAGGAAGTAAATAGATCTGTTTACAACGTTTCGGCTGCTTGTGAGGGGGAAGATTATGGAAGCACACCATCATTTCCAACTTAATTCTAGAAGACTAAACCATCATTTTCTCTGCTACTAACATCCAACAAAAGCCTGCCCTACCACAGGGAATTCATTAGGAATGCATTGAGCGGAAGTTGTTCATTAGTTCCCAAATATTGCAGTACATTTAGAAGACTTGTGGAATTTTAAATTGTATTTGATGATATAAAACACAGGGCTTCTCTTCCTTGATGAAAAACAGTGTGGAAAAGATAATCAGAAAGTAAAACTTAAACAGAGATTTCATATGAATATTCAGTGCAACCAAGGTGACTTTTTTTCTGGAGATAAAACAATAAAAAAATAATTAGCTATTAGAGCCTGCGATTTATGATCTTGATTTATGATCCCATGTTTAACTGCTACTAAAGAAGCTGCTTTTAGTGACAGATAAAATAAATGGCATTTTTCTATCCCAATTTCATGCAAAATTCTCTAAATGCCAAGACAGTGGAGGCTTTGTGGCAAGTTGATCTTTATGCGATGTTTTTTATGCTTTATATCCGGCTCCGTATTTTAAGTATCACATAGACAAGTGGGGTCTGAAACTTACAGTTTCAGAAACTGAAATTTGGGAGTCTCTGTTGAATGACCTCAAACCCAGCAGTTTGGAAACAAAAGGATGGGGTGTTTTATAATTCATCAGTTGATGTATTTGGAATTGGTGCTCATAGTTTGACTGGATGTTATTTAATTTCAAGGAGAAGATTGTTTTCAGGTTTTATTTAGCCGTGTGCCTTGTAGTTACTGAAAATAGTTATATATTGTTTACAACTGTTGTGGCATGAGGCAAATCTGAGCGTGACCTCATGACAAGTCTGAGCTTATCATCCTAAATCTGCTTGTAGTTACTAGAGAGAAATAGGCAGCCTTCAGGCTGTGATTTATCATATGTGCTTTCTGAAGTACCTGCCTTAGGATAAAATGGACCACTCTCTGGGTGATCCATCCTCTTGGCTGCAAAGGAGCTTGGGTCCTATCCTGTGTTAGTCGTCCGATAGATGGCCTATCTAAGGCACAGGGTGTAGATGATTATCTTTGAATTCAGAAGTTAGAACAGATGAATCCGATCCTACCTGTGTATAGGCTAAGGATTAGCACCTTGTCATTTATGTAAATTACAATAGATACAATAAATGTCTTAATAGGCTTTGTGGTGCAAGGTAACACAAAATGAACCTGTCAACCGCATGGACAAAGATTTGTACTCTGCACTGAGAATCAACATTTTGTTTTTAATCACCTTTTTAGAGATTGGCTACTTTTAAAGAACCATGGGCAAAACCTGCAGCTGTTGCTTAAGCAAGCTCTCAGGACTACACATTTTGGCTTCTAATATAAATTTTGGAGGCTAAATATTTTGCTGGAATTACATAGGTAATAAAAATATTAATATGCACAAATTGTATTTCTATCAGTTTCAATACCAAGATTGTTCCCTTTCTAAAGCACTATTATTGTTTAAAGTGTTATTTATTTGCAGGAAATGGATAATTTAATGCCTTGCCCTAACTCCTTATTTGTGCAGTTGAAAAATACTTCCAAAAATAATTTTAAAGGGTTTAAATTTTATTTCCTATTTTTACTGGCAATTTAGAATTTATGTAGTGAGCGTAAATCATTGGCAATCCTTGAATCTTATGAAAAATACACTCAATCAGTTGAAACTAAACTGTAAGCTTTTACATGTCTTACTGTTGCTACAGCTGCACTAACATTGACTTGATCATCATCCTTAAAATCTATGTTGTCAGCTGTCACATTTAAAATCTGTAGCACAGTACACAGTTTCCTAAATGTTTACTAAATTAGTTCAAATGTTTATGAAGAATTGAAATCTTGTGTATGGTCTTAGAAGTTGAGAGTATTTATTAGCATCATAAAGGGGTTTTTATTTTTGTTTTTTGTACATTCATAAAAACTTTACAATAACATCTGGGACATATTCTGTGAAGATACTGAGCCAAATCAGTTATAAACTATGTGGTCAGCTAATTACTACTGCACATATTTTGCATGTAAAATGATACAAATTACTGCCGGTTTTAGAGTGGCATCTTTTAATGCATTATTCAGGTACTATTAAAATGTCCAGGACTGATGAAAAACTATGGCAAATAGTAATTGCAAGTAGTCACTTGAATTGTGTTTTAATTTAAATGCATTTTTAAATTAAATGTACTTATGAAGAAAATGTTAAATAAGTTCTGATTAAGCTAGATTCTTCCAAGTTAATGTATTGCAAAATTTAAAAAGACACAGAAATAAACTGCAAATAGTTCAATAGGAGAACTGTAAGGAAGTAGGGACTTGTGTTTCCCCCTTTTCAACAAATGGTACTTCAGTACCTTCTTCGTGTCCTTTGATGGTGAAATGTCAGACTATCTCCCTCTGAAACATTCAGTTCTGTATAGGGCTGTCTTAGTCCTGATAAAAATTAACTGGCAATATAAGAACTGAAAGCTTGTAATTTTTTTGTTCCCTACTAAAAAACACCTCTCCATGACCAGCGATTAAAAGCTGCATTTATGTCTTAGTCCTGAAAAATTTTCATGTGCATAGCCTTTTTGAGGCCATTTGGACTATTTGCATGTGTAAATGTGAATGTGTATGCAAAAGTTTAGAGGTTTAGTGTTAGAAAAACAGATGGAAATGTTTGCTGTAAAATAACTCTAGAAGCATTTCCTTACAAAGCTGCTGCTTCATAAATTAAAGCGTATGTAATCACACATTAATTCTAAACTGGTGTATGCAGTTCCTTTGTTTATAGTTCTGTGTCTTTTAAGAATGAGCAGTTTGGTGAAGTTCACAATAAATAAAAGCATATTGAAATGTATCAATATTTGACTTACATCTTTGTATAGAATTCAAATACTGGTTGATATACTTGAAATATAGCAATGTTTTTTGCTATGATAAATAGATACCAAACAAAAGATTGTATGCAATATTGTTATTATTACCTTTTGTATTATGTTATAATAAAAGTTACAGTTTACAACATATATAATTCCTTGTTGATTATAGGAAATATTTATTGTTTTACTTTAATGCTAATACACAAGGTAAGACACAAAATAGTGGAAACTTAAAGAGAAAGAATTTATTTTAGTTATCTTTATCTTGTGCTAGTGATATTTGGATTTTTTTTGAAAAAAATACATGTGGAATACATGTGTGGAAGAACACATCCGTTTTATTTATTTATTTTTATTTATTTATTTATTTATTTATATACTTTATAACAAGTAATTCTGGAAACTAATAATGAAATCTTTTTTGTTTATAAAGAAACATCCTGATTATCTGATAGTTCTGATTATCAAGACAATCTGATCTTTATAATCCACTTCATCAATGCTCTTTTTTTCTTTTATTAATCTTGAATACCTTAATTCAAGATGTTTGGGTGGCCGTACAATACTGTATTTTATATGCCTAATTAGAAGTACCATGAGATAAACTCCAGCAATTCAGTTCTGCACAAATCAGTACAGTTTAAAGCTGCATAAGTTTTACAAATACAGATGGAAACTTTGAACTCATATTTTCTGGTATTCTGGAATATTTAGGACTGGAGTCCATATGATTTTTGACATTGCTTTAAAACTCCATTTTTAGACTACATTGTGTAGTTTAGCATAGTCACAATTATACTGATAACAGGGTGATTTATACCATTATCACTTCTTTAGATAGTAAAACCAATTTAACACCATCATGTCACCGTGAGTCTATATTTGAGATCATGGGAACAACAAAATGTAGATGAATATTTAATAAACTTGGAAGCAACACGTTTTAGTGTGCGAATGGTAAACAGGTCTACAGGGTTGCAGAGAATTAAGCCAGCTGGTCACGGTCCCCTGGAGAAGTTTGAGAAGCTGGAGATTTCTGGGATGTGGGGACTTGGTGACAGTTTAAGGACATCTACTTTTGGATGTAGGAGCCTTTGTACTAACTCTATTGTACTGGATACTATGTAAGAGGGGAGATTTTCCTTAGGAATAACTTTACACCAAGTTTTACCATTTTGTTTTTGTGTACCTGCAGATAGAAAATATTATTAGTAGGCCAGAGGAGCTACTTTTACTTATTTCTTTATTTATTTTTTAAAAGGGATACCTGTACGAAGTAAAAATGATCCCTGTTTCTTCTTAAAGGGTAGCATAGTCAGACTTGAAATGTTAGTATGAAATTATAAAGTAACAATACAATGTGTTTGCTACTATGTTACTGATTGCTCCATGGATAATTTGATACCATTATTGAAAGTTAAGTGGCCCTTCATTATAGTAACAGCTTTGTTCTGTTTTTAGAGAGGAAGTTATTTTCAAGAACATAGTTCACAATTTAATGGTATTTTCTGGGCATTCTAAAAATAATAACAAATATTATTACTATAGGATTTCACTTTGAATAGCATATTTATTACTCGTAACTGGGCAGTAAATACATGGAGAGGTTGTTTGTTTGTTTGTTTTTTTTAAATCAAATGTGGAAAAAAAAATTCTGGCCTTATTTACACATTTTGGGCTTGGCTTGGAGATTCTGTTTCTGGAAGAATCTCGTTTCCCTCCTTTCTTCTTTGTATTTCCCCTCTCCTTACAGTGAAGATTGCCTGTTTTTAACAAATGGCTTCCTTTGCGGAGAGACAGAATATATCAACCTTAATATTATGAATTCACCAAATGATAGGCATATACATTTTAGCACGAACATCCAATAAAAATAAATACATCTGCAGCGAACATGGTAAATTATATGTGAACTTACACTATAATAATAAACAGGAAACAGCAGCATCTGAGTCTGCAACTGGCTTCTCAGGAGGCTCCATGCTTCCAGCTGTGGTAGCAGCTGTGGATCTGGCTCTGGAACTCTTGCTGAAACAAGCTGACAAAGGGCTGATTACAACATGGAGTTCAGTTTCTGCTTGGATTAATTTTCCTTTTAACACACTTTGGTTATGAAAAGTTTGCTCATTTACCCTGTTTGTGGTTTTATAGCCTGCACTTCACAGTCGTTGGGCTGGTGTGGTGATTATCACCATTCCTAGTGACCTTGATCGTGGGGACCTTATACTGTCTATACCATTTGTGGGACATTGCAATTTGGTTTTGGCTTACTAGAAGAAATTGAAAACTCTCTTACTTTTCCTTCTTCCTCCCCATCCCCAGAGGCTGTTCAGCATTTTTGTCCAAAATATTACACTGGAAGGTTGTTGGGGTTTATTTTTTTTAATTGTTTTTGTATGCACAGAAGACAATTTAGGAGAAAACCAAATGATACTCACCTGCAGAGAAATCTGTAGAACAGGCAAGATACTAAGTGAACTCTGCCATGTGAAAAAAGTAGAGAACTTGTTGTTATCACTTTTTATTTAAAGGGAGGGATTCTGATTTCACAGAGCTTGAGTGAGCAAAACAGAATTTACCCGTGTGTTCCTAATACAACTGTATAGATAACGTTCACTTATCGCAGGTCCTTCTTTCCACCTCTGCTGCTTGGACTCTTTTCTTGCTTGCATGCTAAAGATGTAGTTAAGCTACTAAAACTTCTGGCCTCGATTCAGCAAAGATTTAAGCACATACTTAGAATTAAACGCTTCCATTGCAGAGTCTGCTTTGTGAACTCCCAGATATTTGCTTCTGCTCTTATACTGTGAAGTGTCTCTGGTGAATATCCTGAGACCAAGACAGTCTTTTCATTACAAAGTCTTTTTTTTTTTTCTTTAATTCCTGCCATCTTTTTAGACAACAGCTGTATTCTCCAACTTAATTGAATCCCCAAATTAAATCCCAGTTGCCCCTGTAACTCATTGCTCAAACTCTTCCCTCTTTTTCCCTCTGCTGCTTTTCTTCGTGGAGGATCTTGCTTTTTCTCCTAAGGAAGAATACAGTATGCTTTTCCTTTTGTCACACTCTTCTCCCTCCCCTAATCTTTTCTCTTTCTCCACCACTGTCAGAGCAGTGGAGTTTCTTGTCTACTTTCCACCTGTACCCCTTCCACTTGCCCCAGTGACCCCATGTTCTGTTCTTCCTCTTATTTCTCCCCTCCCTGATTCTGTTTCTTAACCTCTCACTGTCCTCTGGTTCTTTTCCACTGCAATAAAAGCAAGCGTTTGCCTCTTCACAATTGCACCTTTGACCCTACTTGGTTCTTCATATCATATCTCATCGCCTATCTCTTCTTCATTCCTAAGCTCATTGAAGGCACTGTTTATAATTACTGTCTGGAGACCCTCTTCTGTGATTCCCTCCTATAACTCCTACACTTTGGCTTCTGTTCCTTGCTTGCAACTGCAACAGCTCTCACCGAACTCCCTGATGACAATATCTCAGAAACAGTAGTCTGTCCTCATTCTTCTTGACTTGTCAGTGGTGTTTGCTGCAGTTGACTAGACCCTTCCTGAAACTTGTGTCTTTTATTGCTCTTTGTGCCTCTGTCTTGTTAATTTTCTTCTTTCTAAGCGGTTCTTCACCGCATTCTCCAAAGTTGTCTCCAATTTCAGGAGGGTTGTGGGTGGAGGGTTTGGGGCTCTGCTGGATTCTCTTGTGGTTTTAATGCATTATGGGTTATTTCATACAGAAAAAAGAAAATGTAACAACCAAATGTATCTGTAGATAATGGATCTACTTTCCTATCGAAACCTGTTTCTTCTCACTTAAACTTATTAATTGGGAACCACACAAATGCAATCAGAAAGCATCACACCTGGTGCTGCCTTATGTCTAGGTGTCTTGGCAAATGCTCAGACCAGACACGTGATTATCTTCCCTCTTTCATGTAGACATGCGTATTTTCTCCTTTCATATGCAAGGCTCTCTGTACCCCTGCTGCTGCACTCGGTCCTCGCCAGCATCGGTTCCGGCTCGCATTACTTTTTCTACAAATGACTCAAATTGTATCTCTTATTTCCAGTAAGAATATAGCAAGACCTTGTCAAATGGAATTAATATTGTATGTCCTCTATTAAAAATGTTTATCCTGATATATATTTGGAGTGCATTTTACTCTTTTACAGCTTCACTTTAAGCTTTCTTTGTCATTGCTGCTAACCAAGTCCCACTTCTATTGCTCTTGTCCTTTCTCCATGGAATCCCAGTGGGGTTTTTTATATTGACGGTACCAAGAAATGTAATGGTATCACCACATCTCTGCTTTTAATGCCAATTTATCAAATGAAAATATTAGATAAAATTCTGCCAAGCTCATCCTTGATGAACTCTACTGAAACCCGGTTCTTTCATTCTCCACAGGACTTCGTTCTCTCTCTGGTAGGAAGTTCTTTACCTGTCAAATTCTTTCAGTAATCCCTATTTTCTCCAGTTTAATATTGAATATCAGCTGCCCAGATAGATTACATCTCTCATATTTTCCTTGTTTAAAATGTCAGTCTAGTCACAATGGTGTAAGCATGCAGAGAGTTCATAATCTCAAACAGATTTGTACATTGTAGTAGGCAGATTCCTCAGGTCACCACATACTTTCATACCCCAGCAGGCCCAGCTGAATTATGTGAGCTCAGGCGAGTTTCTGCTCGCTGGTGTGAACCACAGGGAGTATTCCCTTGTTCTCTAGATACCTTTTGGCCTGCTTTTACTTTTGTTTGCCCTACTCCATTCCAGATGTCATTTTATCACTACCAAATGCATGTCTTCTTGATCTAACATATGTAGCCGTTAGGAACATGTAAAGATATATATAATTAAAGGGAACGTGCATATATGTACTGCGTGCTTTGCATTTACTTTGTATTTAGTACTGATCTTGCTTACTTCAGAATAAGTGCTGTGGCTGATGTTGCAAAATAATTTCAGTAACAGTCTGTGTATTCATTAGCTCTAGGCACCGTAGTGTTCTATGAAAAGCAGTCTTTTGGGTCTGAAATTTTTCATGCTTGGTTTCATTTGAAAAGCTGTGTATGCATTAAAAAAAATTAAGGAAAATATCCTGAATTGTTTTGAGTCATGTGTCACTGAAAAGCAAGGCAGTATTTAACTGTTAACAGTAGCTACTTTTTTATCTTTTTATCTTTTTTTTTTATCTTTAATGTAGATAAGAAAATTTAGAATTTTGAAACTCAAACAGTGACATCTAAATTGGGGGTGGTATTTAATGAAGTCTATGGCCAAGTTTCAAGAACCTGGTTTTCATAATGACATACAGATAATTGAGATCATGCCTAGTAGGCATCTGGCCTAAAATTATGAGCAGGATGTAACGGACCCAACCACTTTTGTGGAAACAGAATTAATTTCCATTTCTTTGTCAGGGCTAATCAAGTTCTTTTTAGGTTCAAGGTTTGCCTCATTCTTACTGCTGCTTCCAGTGTACCAACACCGTACCTTCATATAAGGGATGGAATATGTTATGTGCATTAAAATGTTGACATTTTTTTCACAATTTGTTTTTGCCTGTTACTCATCCTAATTTCACATTCTATCAATCAGTTTCTCCTTCAACTGGGAAGAAACAATACATCCTTTACCCTGCGGACCTTGACTACATACAAACTGGCATCTGTTCAATCCCGTTTGCATTATACAGTGTATAATTTTACATTATATCCTTCAGTGTTGAGGGAAAAGGAATGATGGGGGATTAATGAAGGCTGTTGTTCTTCTATTAAGCAGTTGAGCAACCTCCCACTGGGACTGGGGCTCTGCCTGCCTCTGAATCTGTTGTAAATCCCTCTACAGCCACACTTATTTTGATTTTGAATGGCTGTTTCTGGTTAGTTTAATCCTATTCCTAATCAATTTAAGATAAACAATTAGAAGTTTAATTGGAATTTCATGGCTCTTAATTGTCATTAAAAAAAGGAAATTTAAACCAAATTCTATGCTAACACAGATTTAAGACTAAACAATGGAGGCTTGGTTGTGGCTTTCAGTTTTTGTGCTTTGTGGAGCCGATAGCTGCTGGGAGATGCAGTCTGGCTTCTCAGTTTCTTTGTGTCCCAAGACATACCTAAAGTACAGCTTGTGATGGAGCTATAATTCTTCTGGGGCAGAAATGCCGGTATGGAGTTAGAGGGGGAAAGCTACCCCATTCAGCACAATCTAATGACTTAAGAGATGGTGGGATTGTTACAAGTTGCTTGTGTCCATGTGTTGCTTTCTGTGATCTGGGCAGTTAGTACAAGGAAGAAAGTGCTGTCTTCCTCAGAATACCTTGTGTGGGCCAAGCAAAGCAAAACTTGACCTGGCTCTCATAACTTCAGAAAGAAAAACGAAGAAAATTTGAAGTGTCCTGCAGTAGCATTAGCTTGGGTGCTTTGTCAGTCCTTTACAACTTGTGACATACTTTGAGCATAAATAACGCAATGAATCTCTGTTCTGTCATTTAAAAGGAAAATTCATAAAACGGCTGTTTTCATCTGATGTAATTTTATCTTTTCATTCAAACATTTACTCTACATTGACTGTCTTAAATATTCAAAATTATATTTAACCTTTATTTTTTGTGTAACATGGATGGATACAGGTACACGTATATAAAACAGAAGTATCTTTGTTTTGTCTTTTTATTGTAGGTATGTGTCGTGTGCATTGGGATGCCCATATGAGGGAAACATCATACCAGCTAAAGTGGCAGAAGTAAGAGTGAACTTTTGGCTTGTCTTTTTAATGAATCAAAAATACATTTTAAAATGTCTATAAGTAATGCCTAATCCTAAAAATATCTTTAATGGATAAAAATTAAGGAGAACAAACACAAAACATAGCTAATACTAAAACTGGGTGCATAACCCCACTCAACCATATGCAGTCAAATCTAAGGAAAGTAGTATGTTTTGATTGTTATCCATCATGAGGAAAAATATTATGTGCTGTTTCCTCCGAAAAAAAAGGTAAGGACATGCTTAAGGAAATAGACTCAAGAGCATATGTCAGTGGCCCACGTTGTACGAGATGACTTCCGGCACAACCTCTTGCAGAGGGCATCTGCTTTTAAATTCATTTTATGCTGGCATAAGCATACTGTGCTGTTAGTGGGTAGAGTCACTGCTACAACATTGTCCTCCTTTGAATGTCATGTGATTGACACAGGAACCAAAACTCATCCCCAACATGATTTCCTACGACTTAACTTGCTCTACTGCTATGGTGGAATAAGCTGCACCTTCCCTCCCCAGCCCCTTTTCCCATTTAGTATAAAGGAGAAGAAGGAGGATGTCTTAGTCCAGCCTTTTTTTCCAGCAGAGAAAGAGTGCGTGATACAGAAGTGTTAAATTTTGCAGGAAGGCAAAGAGGGCACAGAAGCTGAAATGGACAATAGAGAAGAAAGTGGACAGAATTCAAGAGGCACAAGTCAGAAGATGCTGCCCTTCCTCCTGGAGAAAGACTTGTCTTTGTTATACTTGATCACCTACTTTTGGTGATCTAGCAGAATCTCCAAACCACTTTTTTTTTTGCTTTGCAGCGCTAGCAGCTAGTCAGCATTTGTCTGATATATTGTGTTCTTCGTGTGTGGCTTTCAGGTCCTGTTGTCCTGCATCTTCTAGTATACATTCCAGATGGAACTTGTGATAATAATTCTCCCACAGCAGCCACCAGCCACATATACTCTCTCTCTTTGAAAAAAAAAAAAAAAAAAAAGCTAAATTGGAAGGTACTCAGTATTTCTAAATTAATTGGGTTTAATATGAAGTGAAAGTTAGAAGTGACACAGCTTTAGTTGGAGCCGTGATGACAGATTCAGCTGTGCTGTTGGTAAATTGCTTACTGCAATATCATGTTCCCCAACAGGCTTCTTTCCATGTGTTGCTTGTTTTTTAACTACTCTCCCTGCTCAGAAGAGCTCCTTTTCAGTTTGCCAGTGGGAGTGCTACTTAATGTTCCAAACCTGCAAACTTTTACTCCCACAGATATTTTATTTTCTTGTCTTCATCCTAATAAGTGTCTTCTTGTGTACCTGTGCTCCATCGTGTGTGTTTAAGAATAAAAGCTGCCACGTTAAAGTTATTGAGGCCCAGATTCAGCAAGCCCTGATGTTTATATAGAAGCGTTGGATTAGCTGTTAACGGATTTTACATAAACACATGCACTCATCCTTTGCTGAATCAGAATTATCAAAATTACTGGCCATGTTGCTAAACCCTTTCAGAGAGCCACAACTCTGGTCATCTTTCTTGGGATGGGAGTGTGTGACTCCCTTGGCTGTGCACGGCAATCAGCAGCTATGACTGAAAGGTTTTGGCTTGTTTCTCCTGTCTAAAGAAGATGTCAGTCTAAAGTCAATGATTGTGACAATTTTTTTTTTTTTTTTAAGCAAAAGATTTTTTAACTGAAGCAAACCCAATTAGGAGAGGTTTTGCTACCAGACAACATGCATTTCTAGCTCACTAGGTCCATAACCGTTTCACAGATAGTTATCTAATGAGTGCAAACTTCAGATGCTTTCAGCCTTCTAGAATCCATCTGGTATATCCATATGGTTCTTTATTAAAAAAACTCCAACCATATCTATTAAAATAAACTGCATAGTCCTTTTTTATCACTCTGCTTTTTCTTGAAATGGAGTAATTGTTTAACCATTTATCGTCCTGTGGTTTGCGAATTTCGGCCTTGGGCAAGTAAGGCTTGAAACTTGTTGGAAGCATCCTCAAAGCCAGTTGCGTTGTCCATTGTTTTTGTCATGTACTTGACTGTTTCTGTCTTTCTGCCCACTTCTTTCTCTCCTTAGCTTCCTTTTAACCTAGAGCAGTGAATTCGTTTAAGTATTATCCAGCGTACAAGCTGAGCAGGCTACGGAAAATGTGCCTGTTCTTATTTGAAAGCCGTTGGATTATTAAAAAGTTTCCCTGACAGCACAAGGAACTGCAGTGTGGTTTTATGTTGTTATTTGCTTAAAATCATCTGTAACTCGATTATGACTTTTTGTATTCAGTTTAAGAGTATAGTTTTAGATATTATTTCCAGCAGTAGGATTGTTCACATGCCAAAGGGGTTGTGGTGTTGGGTCACCAACTCCCGTTTTGATCAATGCTTGGTGTCAGGGCAGTGCTCCCAGGGGGAGTAGCACAAGACTCATGCATAGTAAAACTGCTCAGTGGTGCACAACACAACCCTGTTCAATCAACAAAGCTGCAAGCTCGTAATCACATTCTGATTGTGCTGACAAAGCAGTGTGTTCTCTTCTCCCCCACCCTCCTCCCAAAAATCCACATTGAAAATGTACAAAACTGTAACTAATGGGGTGCCTCCTACTATGGTAGGATAGAAAATTCAATATGAAAAACTCCCATTCTGCTTCCAAGCATGCACGTTCTTCTTGACATTAAATATACATCTCTTTTAAAGGGTCAATTTAAGGTTAGATCATGACAAGGCAGTGATGATACTCAGCTTGTTAGCAGAGTTTCCCCCTCTCTTCTTTCATCCTTCAGAACTTCATTTTCAGAAGCTGAAAGACCTAAGGACTGAGCATGGGAAAGAAGTGAATGCCACATGATTTCTAGCAGTTTATATAGTCTGTTTGCCATCACTAAAATGCTCATCTAGAAAAACTTCGAATCTTGAATGAAAAAGAACATGAGAAAAAAAATGCAGTCTGCGTCTTTTACCCTGATCTTAAAGAAAAACTGAAGTTTGAGGATTAACTAGAGGTAATCAACCACTAACTGCAGGTGATATTTTTTTTTTCTTACAACAGTAGTCCAGTTAAAACACCTGCCCTGTGTTGATGATATAAAAATATGCTGCAAGATAGAATCTTTTTTGCAATCTGGTGAATGTCCCTTTTGTAAAGCTTATATTGAATTTATGCTGATGTGAACCAGGGGCTCTTTGACTTTAAAGCATGAAGAGTTTGCAATAGTCATAGCACTTCCAGGCTTTAAGCAGAACAATTCAGACTACTTGAAGTTCTTTTTCAGCTGTTCTTTGAATTAAGTGAACAGCAGTATTAATCCAGCACTTCCGAGACCGCTGGTGCAGCACTTTGTCAGCTTCCTCAGACACATTCACAGCAATCCCTCTGATGAGGTCCTGGAATTGCTTTAACAGCAGAGTGCAGTGCAACTGAAGATGTCTTGGAAAAGGGTCATATTTTTTCATTTCTAAACAGTTAATTTCCAGATTGGGATTCCATTCCAGTGGAGTGGCCTTTCGGGATTGCTGACACACAGTGGGAAATGCTAAAGGGGACAAACATACTCAGCAACTAACAATAAGGTGAAACCCTTTCCAAATAAATTCAACGAAACTAAGGTGGAAAGGTTCTACATTCTATTTCTAAAGCAGTATTTTTGGTGCAAACATAATTTTGTGCGTTGGAGTGTATGTCTCTCTCCACACAAACATTGTCAGACCTCAAATCTCTTACTCATACAGAGAACTCCTCAAAGATGTAATTCCAGAAACATTTAGGGCTCTACTTCCATAAGTAAGAACTATTTATATAGGGTTTTGTTTGATACTAAGAAAAATTCTAAAGACTAGAATGTTAATTAAGTTACAGTTTTGCTTTGTTAGTACTTTAATGTTTGATTTCATGAAAAGCAAGCAGAATTAGTATTAACTAGATGTTAAAACTTCCGTTTTCATTGATGTTTTCAGTGCCAAGAGAAAGCAAAATCAAGTTTCTTGTTAATTATATGTTGTCTTAGTTCAGCCATGTGCTTGGCTCTGTGTAAGAAGAAAACAAAAGGGCAGGTCTTTACCCTGCAAAACTTGTAAACTGAAAAGTACATGGAGAAAACCAAACAGCTGGGAAATCCCCAGAGACATGAAAATGTTGGGAAAGGGCTTGACAGAAACTTAATTCATAGTGTAAAATCTTGCTTATTTGGATTCTGTAGGAGAGTCAAAAAGCAAGTTTTTGATGGATTTGGCTTGGTTGGTTATTCCATGTACAGAAGCAGAACTATAAATTTAAAGTAAGAGGATCTATGGGACGTTCTTCTTGGGTGACAGTTTTCAAGAATAAATAGTGGGTTTCTGATACATAGGTCCACCTTGGTGGGTCAAACCTTGAAACCTGTACAGAAGTGTGTCCTTTTTAATGTATGTTCTTGATCCTATTTTATATTCTTTCTTCTTGATCGTTTCATGTTTCTCTGTTTCTAATCAGGTGTCTAAGCGGCTGTACAGTATGGGCTGTTATGAAATCTCTCTGGGGGACACAATTGGTGTGGGGACTCCTGGAAGTATGAAAAGAATGTTGGAAGCTGTTATGAAAGAAATTCCTCTGAGTGCTCTTGCTGTTCACTGTCATGACACGTATGGCCAGGCGTTAGCCAATATCCTCACAGCCATACAGGTAACTCAGGTTCTCATTTTATAGATGTGATAGTAGTAGTCTCAGTTTAATTCAAATGCACAATTTTAAAAAAAATCCAGCCTTAAAGAAATTACTAGAAAAGGAAAGAGGCACTCAGTAAACTTTCAGAAAGTATTGCTCACACATTGGATTGCCTACAGGTATTACTGCTGATGCTTTTCCAAAAAAAATTTCACTTCTTATCTACTTATTACCTTCAGTTACATGGAAAAACAAGAAGGAACAGTGGTGATTATTATATTCCATTGGCTTTGTATAAACCGGGGAGATAAAATATAATTTTTTTTGATGTCTCAGATTCCACTTTTCTTGGGAACACCTGTATGTTCATTGTTCACTAAACTAAAATTTCTATTTTACAGAGGTGTCTAAATATAAAATAGAATAATGCATAATTACATCTTGATTTCAGATGGATACATCTGAATGCAACTGTGTACACAGAGTGGTCTAGATAAGTTTACCTCTGTTAACATGCAGTCAATATGCTTTTTTTTGTTTGTCAGTTATACCTTCCAAACAATATTAGCAACAGCTTTATATCCTATTAAATCTTCTTTCAAATCTGTGGCTAAATAATCAGAAATAGTGAATTACCATAAAAGATACTTTTCTCTTTGTGTTTATATATTTTTAAGAATAGGACACAGTACAAGAAACAGACTGTAAGTTCTAATGTAGTTTTTGTAAAGATATAAACTTGAAAAATACTTTAATGTGTATATGCATTCCTAAGAAGGCCTATTTTTACTAAGTGTTACAGAATCAAAAGCTGTTTACAAATCGTAGGCCTTTATTGTTCTATTTTATACTTAATGGCATCTTTTGCTTCCTTGCAATTCACGCAGCCGTTTTTAAGGTCAACTTTCCTTGTCCTGACTTGTTATTTTGGCAGAGCTCATATTATGTTGTTTAGAAGTAACAGCAGTGTGTTAACAGTATTTATGATACAAGCAACACGAAGGAACCGGGAAATGTTTCATTATGGGAATCTCTGCAGGTATTTGATTAAATACTGTATGGCAAAATCTGGTAAAAAAGGCTCTAGCTTTTACTCACAGTATTTGCTTTGACCCTTACACACTTTTACTGTTGAAAATATGTGCATATGTACCATGGGATAAATAAATTGCTAATTTCACAGTTAGCTTCAGTTGCAGATGTAACAGCTAAAAGCATGAAAACCCCTGAGCATGGGAGGAGTTCACCATAAAAATACTTGAAACATTGTCCTTCCTTAAAATAATGGCTGTCATGGTGCCTACTAAACACTGAACGATGGCTATGCTTTGTTAACCCCAGTATTTGTTATAAGTGATTCTTGTTTCAGGTTTAGCTCCTGCTCCTGTCTTTTTATTTACTTCTTAAATCAACTGTGTAAGAGTTAAAGGGGAAAAAAGTTCTTAGGTACCTAATGGGCAGTTCAGGCTAATTAACATGTAAATTTAAGAGAGCAATAGACCTGAAAAAAAAAATCCCTATGCACCCTTCTCATATTTCTGGAAAGCCAGGGGTGCCTGAGACCCAACAGAAGACTTCCCTGTGTGCTCAAGTTCTGCTACAGTGCATGTCTAAAGGTGTGGTGTTCTTTTGGCTGAGCTGAACTTGTCATAGATTTTGCCAAAAGTCCTTGATGAAGCAGGCATTACACAGTCTCTCTGACTGGCTTTGTGCAAGCAGCTCCTTGCCTCGCTCTAAAGGTAGGTCTCCGGGCTCTTGGATCCTCAAACGGGGCCCACACGTCACAACATCCTCTCCTGTCTCTGGTCAAAGAAACCAGGCAGCTAGTGATGAATCGTAGCTAAGCAATACTCTTTCTAAAACAGGACAATTTTTACCAGTCAGCTGTATGGTAAAGTGCCAAAGCCAGTGGATCAGAGTGCCCAGGTTGCTTGTAGCCCCTGCTGTCAGGCTTGTCTGTGCTCTCTTCTCTGCCAAAGATACACGTACGGCAAAGGACTGGAGTCAAGTCCCTTGTCTTCAGCTCAGCCCTTCATTTCATAGACCAGACTCTCCACAGATGCAATTGCTTACCCTTCCTCCTTTATGGGTCTGTGCAACCGACACGATATTTCATCGGGAGTGAAATAGGTTTGAGGGGTTATAGAAATAATGGGCTGCAGTTATTGTTTGAAAACAACTTTAAAGAACGTTCGGCAGGCAAATTACACTCTTCTACATTGCAGACTACAACCTCAGACCGAGTACTATTGTATTGTATATTGTATTTCCTAAGAATTAATGAATGACAGCTGGAAAGCCACAAATCACTCTGCACTAATTCAGGCATTGCTTCGATGGGAGATCTCCTAGGAGTGGAAAGAGGTGCTGGTGATTCAGTAAGTGATTTTTTATACAGATCACATTGTTCCGTGCAGGGTTATACTACCCAGAATATTTTCTTTTGTTTGGGGCCGATCCAAAGTCATCTAGAACTGACAGGCCATATCTGTATAAGAAATTAGCAGGGAAGTAGTCTTGTAATTTTAGTATTCAGTTTTATGTGTGTTGTTTTAGCAAAAGGATAGGTAGTGAAAGATGGAAGAGAGATTAGCCAACTTTTAAAGGATAAGTAATTTTTTAAGTTGTTGAAGTGAATAATATAGATAGAAAGCATTGCCCAGAGAAATGAAATTCACTTTCTTTTACAAAGAGAATCTGTGTAAAAATGTGAGGAACATGAAGTGATGTTTCAGAACAAAATAGTAAACATTTGAAGTAGAAACATGACTGACTTTTGGTTAAATGGTTTAATAGAAAAATATCAGAGTATACAATTTAACAAAGAGACAAATTCAGAAGTTGGGAAGTGATGTGGTGATCTAGTTAGAGGTTGTGGTATTTTAAGTAAAATTGCATATGTGTGTTAGCTAATGTGACAAACACAAAATGTAGCTAAAAGAACTAATAAAACATTTATAGGAAATTGTTACAGACCTCCAAGGAAGGGTAAAAAGATGGGTCAGGAAACTTCTGTGCTGGAGAGGCCCCAAGAAGGTAGACCACTGATCTGGAGAGATTTGAGTTACCTTGACAATTGACTCCCATAACATGTACAGAATGGGTAAGAAAGGGGAAGTTTTTTAATGGAAGTGATACAGAACTCTTTTCTTGCACAGCTTGTGTAGTTGCCAGAAATAGCTTTGTCTGTTTTCATAGCACATATCCGAACACGAGAAAGAATATGCTAAGAGGCAAAGAGGAGTTTTGGCTGGTAGTGATACCCCAATGAATGAAACAATCACATGGTAATCCCATAGAACTTCATCAAATTCAAATCACTATCATAATTCATTACTATAAACCGATCCTTGCCCTACTGGGATCAAATCCTAACTTAGAGAAAACAGGCATAAAACTCTAATGATTTACAGGGAGCAAGGATTTTTACCACCTCGTGTAGTCATTTCTACCTTAATGGACACAATGAGATGAATGAGATGGATGATTTGCCAGATAAAATTACTTTTTATTAGTGTTTTCTTTTTCCAGAAAACAGGAATTTTGAAATAAAATCCACATTTTATAACAAAATGAGCTTTGTTGCGAAATGCTATATTAGAAGAGAGCCATGAGGACGTGATAGAAGTAAAACAGTAAAGCTAAAAACCGTTCGTCCCCTGGTTTTCTAAGTATGAAACAGCAATCAAAAAATCCACGGCATGCTGGGTAACAAAGCAAAGACTTTAAGGGAGAACAAAAAAAGCAGGATTAACTCAAAGCATTGTTAATTCAGGTATGCGCATTTATTTATGTGCTGATATAAATGATCACCATTTTGGAGGATCAAAATTTAGGACTGCTTTTTCTCTGCCTACAGTCTAGGTTTAAACCACATCTGAATTCCTTCACTTTCTCCCTGTAAAACAGAGAACAAAGTGTATGCACAGGCCTTCAATAAGATTTACATTTTTCTCCCACCTTTATCTGCCGTTGACTCCTGTGCATTATGTTCATCATTCGTAGTTCAACGGCTTCTTCCTAATGACCTTTGGTAGGATCATAAGTTTGCTTATTCATCTACATCTCTCAACTCCTAGCTCATTAGCAACCTAAAATTAAATGTTCAAAATGGTAGCAAGAAAGAAAAAAATAAAGACACCTTATCGTTCTTGATTTGTAAGAAAGGCTTTCTTTTTAATTTCCCACACAGCACAATCATTCAGAGCTACAGTGTAGTAGAATAAATTGACACTTCTTTTACAAGGTAGAAAAGATAGATGAACAACCATGAAAAAGTGTGAGCCTTGCATGTAATCATTGTGCTAGGCTTGAGCTAGGCATTTCTTATGGAACAGTGAGTATGAACTTTCTAGCTGAGGAAGGCGGTCTAGCTATATTTTTGTCTTGCTATGCAAATCAAAAAATACTGGTTTGGGGGAGTTACATGGTAATTGAGGAAATGAACTTGGATGTAGTGTGCTGCCAAAGTTCTTGCTTGAATAATACATTAAATACCACTAGGATTTTGTTTTGTTATCAGCAGTGTGCTGGGGTACCTACTGCCTGGCAATGAAATTATTTACATCTAAACTAATTTTTAACAGAGCAAAAATAGTCATAATAGTTAAAATTTCGACACTGTACGACAGACAGGGTTTTTTTTTTAAGCCAATAGGGAGGTATTGTATAAAATTAATGAGGTGCAGGAGGCCGGAACCGTAATATATTGTCTTGTCTTTCCTTGATTTGACATGTCACTGTGCACATCACTTTTATTCAATTTTTTTATTTGTAAAACAGGAATAATGCTCATCTCTTTTAGTTTGTGAAGTGCTAAAATCTACAGAGGAAGAGCATTGGACAAGTACAAATTATTTTTATGAAGTCTAGATTTCAAATTTGTTTTTGAAATTGAAGTTTAAGAACTGAATAGATTTAAAGTTTGGTATAGAATGTAATTTTGAGATTAAAAAAGCTAAGGTATATGAGTGGGCAAGTGATCAAAATACATACATGCCCAATCAAATGGAGTTCTGTAACACTCCATTTCCTTTCCCATGCACAATCTGGCTCTTTGAAGAATTTATGTAGCACAATGTGGGAAAGGGTGGGAAAGACTTGATGTATGAAGCATGCACATATTTTGGGAACTTGAAAAAATGTTAATATTTTTGCATTCCTCTTTTGAGAGACACTTAGAAATGGAAAGTTTTCAGCAAACCTCAGAAGTTCACTTTCCTTTCCTGTTTGTACAAAGATCTGCTAGGAAACTGCAGAAGGTTTAACAGACATCTCCAGAAACTAATTGCAAGGTTCAGATAGGGAAACATTAGAAAACAACTTGACTGAGAATAGCTGTACAGGATTCAGGAAGGGCTGGTCATGCTTCAGTATTTCGCTGGAATTCTTTGATGTAGTCACTGCCAAAGAAGACAAAGGATACACAGTGGCCATCATATGCTTTGATTTTTCAGAAAACAATTTACAGTGTTCTGCACTGGAAGTTAATATTAAGGTGTGGAGGCGTGTAATAAGTGGAAAGTTGGCTAAATGGCAGGAAACAAATGGAGTTATGAAACGGAATTTCTTCAAGCTGGAAAGCACCCATCAGCAGGGCTGTTGGAAGTATTGGCCTGTGGGTCCCAGGTTTTCCTGCTTAAAGAAATGATTTGCAAGGCCATAATGCTCACGTTAAGGGCAATTGTTCTAACTTGTAGAAATTGAACTTTTCAAATTTTAGATTTCCATTGGGAGAAACAGAATAGCTAGCACAATTTGTAAGTATAAATCTGTGTAATATTATAAAACATGCAAAAGAAAAAGTTTGGGACCAAAAGTAAGAGTACCGAAATACACATAATTTTAGGTAAAGCAAGAGATTGTTTATTACAGCATGCCTGTCCTTCTAAATAAGGTTCTTCCTAGAGATTTCAGCTTTTGGATTTCTCTAGGAACTAATTTATCCTAGGCACTTACCAGGTATTTTCTGGGTTTGAAAGTGTAAACAATACTTTCGAATTATTTGTCAGCAAACTATAAGAGCTATTAGTAATAACACAAAATTCTTCAGAACATCAGTTGGCTTTTTTTCTTTTCTTCCCTGTTTCCTTTTATTCCCTTTTCTTCATAGAAACAACATAGCACTTAGGTAAAGTCAGCAATGAAAAAATCAGATGTTTGAGCTGAAGGAGTACGTGATATTAGGAAAGAAAAGAGTGAGTAGAATTGTTTAAGGTTGAAAGCTAACAAGACAGAGGTGAATGACACTGTGTTTTTGAAAGCAGATAAGTTAGACGGAAAATGGCAGGTGAATTGTGAAAAGATACCAGACTGCAAGGTTTCTGTGAAGAAAGCTTAAAAAGAGGGTGTGTGCTTAAGAAAGCTTAAAAGGAGGAAAGTAGAAAAACACTTGCATTTTGTCAAATAATATTGCTACTCTGAGCAGTCAGCTAGTTACTTTTGTAAGTGAAAAAGCATACTGCACAAATGAATAAATCAGACCTACATATGGGAAGAAAATGAAAACATAGGCATTCATACTGAAAATCTGAGAGATGTTTTCCAGTATTTTCTCTGTTCTTTCTTTTTTTTTTTTTTTCCCTTTTTATAGGTACTGGTTTTACGTTGTTGCCTGTAATTTCAGCAAAATAAGAAAGTAAGCAAGTGAATAGGCAATACCACTCCTGCTCTTTTCTCAGATCAGTACAAAAGAAGTAGCAACCCTGCTTTTATTGCGCTCTGCTGCTTTTTGCAGGATGTGCAAAGTATGCAATTTCTGAGGAGCTGAAAGCTTTTGATCTTTCTCCCTATGCTTCACAAAAACTTGATAGCCTGATAGTTCATGAATGTTACACTACTACTAGAAAAAAAAAAAAATTAAATAGTAGACTTGCTTTAAAGATTTTTTTTTTACCTTTTTAGGATAGCAGAGGGAATGTTATTGTATACTGAAATAACAGCCAGAATTCCTGAGGCAAAGATGTATTTATGTGCATATACCAATACGTGGGCTGCATGTTTTTTGTGGTCTTTTGGTTTTTTATTTCAAATGAAACTTAGGATATTGTAAATGATTAACAAATAATGGAAATCTACGTTTTTCTAGCTGCCTCTAATATGATGACTGCATTTCAGAAGCTTTCAACCCTAGTTACTGACCCAACAAACCTCAAGTCTAAGTCTGTTTCAGGATACTAATCAGACCAAGAGATCCTTCATCAGTTATAGATTGTTCTCATCTCCAAATTCCCTCACTAGAGCTGACTTGGAGCAGTACACACAACTTCCCTTTGGCTTACAATCAAACCTCAACTGTCTTTCATAACATTTTTAAACCTTGAATTTCTCATGCACATCTATGCATCTCTCTTTGTATCTCTGCAAGTTCATATAGATTCATCACCCCAGGTCTAAATGGAATATGAATGGAGAAATCACTGCAGCAACTAGATAAATAAAATCTGAAGTGGTTTTAGTTTTCTATCTTAAAGCCAAAGATAATTTCAGTACTAATAGCATTGAAGCTGTGGATATATAGAAAGAAATAATTTGGCCCAAATATTCTATGCTGTTTTTTTCTGTTTGCAGTTTTGTTTCTGCTTGCATACTTCTACTTTTTTCTTGGACCACTGTTTTATTGTAGCTTTCCTAATCACTTCTTAAATGCTTTCATTTCTGAGTTTCCCGTCCTGTAAGTGGCATTCATTTGCACATTTCATTCTTCAGTGTCAGTGGTACATTCCCATTTCAGCTTCATTGATCGTTTTCTGATTCATTAACTCTAGAACCATTAAGGCCATACTGATTTGGTTGACCAGTATGTAAAAGGCATTCTAGTATTGCTTTCATTACTATGCATCTTTCTCCTCTCGTGAACCCAATTCTTCCCATGCAAAAATAAACAGATTCAGAGAATTTACTTTAAATGATTCCTTGATCTTCATCAGGTTCTGTTCTGCCGCATCTTTCTTCAGCTGTCATATCTGGAACTCTAGTTTGTAAAAGGGAAAGGAACTAGTATTAAAGGAGTATGAGAAGACAATTCTGTCTTATTTCACCTTTTGCCAGCTAATAAGAGGCTTGCAAAGTTGTGCTTGCAAACAAGGCTCACATAAAATAGCACAGAATATGATTTAGATACAAACCCAGCAGATTATAGGTGCATTTGAGGATAATATTCCATAGAGACTGTTAGCGTGTACATCCCCCCTCCTTTGTAAAGCCTTTTTGCCATTCTTTGCCTCCATCAGTGCTTAAGCAGAGTAAATATCCTACTGGCAAGAAGGGAGGATGATGTGAACAGATACCGTGCTCCTACATTCACCTAATCCCAATATTTACCCTGGCACTTAGGTTAATTTTTTCCTCTCTCACTATTTTCCTAGTCATTGTTTGATAGTTGTAAGTCCACATGGCCAGAGCAATAGTCTTTTTACAGACCTCCTTTTATCATCTCAACTGTGTCTTGTTTAACTTGACTATTTAAATGGGTAAGAGTCAGCATCATCCAGTTCTGAAGTGGACTGGGCAGTAATCCAGCTCTTTTTGTTAGAGACAGACATTCATTTTTTTGGACTGGAAACAAATTGCTTCCAAATGCTGGAAACGTAAGAAGGCTTTTCAGAAAAGGTTTTCAGGTGTTTATAGAACAAATTAGTATAAAATAGTTTTCAAAATGCTAAGCCCAATTTAAAATAAATATTTAGTACTTTTAGGAGTTGTGAAAATATAGCACTAGAAAACTGAAGTCACTGACCTGTAGCATGCACAAAAAATACAGTGAGGGCACACTGGTGTCAGATTCCCCATGCATATTTCTGTTGTGCCTCAACTGGACTGCATGCATTAAAAAGGTAGTATTTTGGGTTTTTTTTTTTAACATGAGACTGGCTGGCTGTAGGTTTGATGAGATGACTGACTGTAGCGTAGCAATCAAAAATTTAACCGATAACTGTTATTTTACAAGTTTTTGATTCAATTCCTGAAAATCAGAGTTTAGGTTATCAAGATGACTGGAAAATGAAGAGTTTTCATTGGTCTGGAGGTTGATTTTTTGTCACATGCAGAATCACATAGGTACTCTCTTATTCACAAAAAGACAAGCTAGTTCTCCAGAACTGTTACCTGTGCCTTTTGGTTTTATGGTGTCTTGCTTGTCTCTCACACACCTTCCAACTTTCACAACAAATGAAATGGCATCAAGGCCAGCTGATACAAAAAGCTTGCGACCATAAAATCAAATTCTTACCCTCCAAATGTCAGCACTTCCAGACTGACACCTATGAATGATCCCTGAATGCTGCTAGTTCCCAGACTGTGCCAGAAATTGTTGGCTGGAATGCTACCTGGCCCAGGGTAGCATGGTAACTGTGCCAGGGACTGTGGCAAGAGTCACACACAGTGGACGGTTGAGTTGCAGTCCTGACTCCATTTAGTTTATTGGTCATATATATATATATATGTAGCCACAAAAGAGCACGAGTTCCTGTGTATTAACAGCACAAAAGAGAGATTTTTGCTGTCATTCCTAGTGGCCATTTGGGGATATCTGCAGAACTGAGATTTCAGAGGTTCTGGGCAGCTCTGAGGGTGCTGCTGGTGTCCTTGGGCATTTCACTGCAGAGCTGTTGCAGGTCTTCTTTAAACATCTGGACACTGCATCCATCTCTACAGCTAAGGTGGGACTCCCCACACTACACGTCTTTGATTCAAGGCATGGGGGCATGAGGACTTGAGGAACCCATCACTGTTTACTGGCATGACACGATTAAGTGTACATGTAAGTTGTTCTGAAAAGCTGAACTGTTTTGGCTAAGTTTTTCCAGAGCACTGTAGTTCAGGGCAGATATGCATCCCATAGGTTATCTGCTTGATTAGTAAAAGATTGTCAAAGCTCTAAGCAGCTTACCAGAGGATCTGAATATGGAAAATGCTGGCTAGTCTTTGTAACTGACATGGCTATCATACTAATTTAAATTAAATTTCTAATTTAAATATACCACAAAAATCAATGTCTAAGTGTAAAAAATAGTCACCTAAAACATGTTCTAGATTAATACCAGGTTTATGTTTATTAGACCACCTATTCATTCCTGTGATTAAAATGTACTTACGATAATGATTCTAGGATATATCATTTTAGATACTTTGTAATCTAGAACATATGAGTACGTGCCAGTAGTTCTGTATCTAGCTTTGTGATCAGCTAGTCATCTTCTTGACTGACTGTGATACACTCATTCCTTTATTTTTCTCTTTGTTCTGAGCTTACCTGTTGCACACGAAAAAGGTATGTGGTGCAGTGGCAGAAATAACATACAGTATTTCAACATAATTTTTAAAACAATTGTGAAAGAAAAATTTCAAAAGTTTGGTGAGGATACAATTATTTTAAGTACCTTTAAAAACAGATTTTTATTCAGGGTTTAATTCCTCATTCAGTTTTCATGTTATTTTGAAAATAAATTATTTCTATAAGAGTTGCTTGGCTTGTTTTTAGAAGTTCTCCCTATAATCATATTGCACGTTTTAATCAGGCTGTGACTCCGTATACATCTACTTGAAGAAGAGAAATGGCTTTTAGACGTGTGTTTTTCTACTCAGTGGAAAAGAACCCCCTTCCCTTTTTACCCTGAGATATTTTTTCTTAAAGTTTAACAGCAAGTGTAAAATAAGGACAGAATCACTACAGTGCTTCCCACTTGGAAATGATTGTTTCTTTTCATTACCTTTTTTTATTTGTGAGTGTATCTATTCTAGGTCCTGCCTCGAAAAGAGGGTGTTGCATGGAACCTGGCTTCCAGACCCAAGCAAGGGTCAGGAGTTTGCCATGGCAGGAACAGTCCTGGGAAATCACAAATCCCAGTGTCTCCAGTAGGGAAGCGCAGTGTTTACAGGATGATGCTTCCTTCCTTTTTGGGCAGCTCTACAGACAGCTGTGCTGAGGGGGTGGAACTAAACCTCTGGCCATTCTTGCATATTTGTGGCTCCTTGGAACCAATTTTGTTATCATCCAGCAAAGAATAAAGGGGGGAGAGTTGCTTACTATTGTTGAGATACATCAGGTGGCTTTAAACAAGCTCTCAGGGTGTTTCCTAAGGTAAACTAAACTGCAGATAATCTGGAGATGCTGTGATCAGACAGACTGAAGTTCCTGCGCTCACTCTAAATGAGAGTATTAGGTGGATCTTTGTAGCCATATGAGAACAAGTAACCATTTCCACAAGTGGAATAAGTCGAAGATGAGTCTTCAGTTAAGACAGAAACCAAAGCTGATGCAGTGCTTCAAGTATGACAATCATCTTTGCTGTCCGTGCTGTGCAGAAGCAACACTGAACCAGTCTCCCGAGTCAATTCATTTGTCGTTTATCTTTTTTCTTTTGAAATATTACCGTACAAATGGAAACAGCCAGGCTTTCAGAAATAAAACCTTTTTGATCATTTTTAAAGGTAAATGAATGATAGTTTTGTACACTCCATAATTTTTGCCAGTTTTGCATATTTTCCTGTTTATTTAATTTTTTTCTCCTTTGTTGCTTAGTGCAAGTGCTATATGGTGACAGATTGTTAGAGGCAAATGATGTGATTTCCTTAATACAGAGTCCTTTCAAATGCATAAAGTAAACAATTATAGAAGAAAAGATTTTTCTCTGATCTATGATCATAGCAGTAGGATTTTGCTTGCACTCAGAGTTGCAACAATAGGTAAAAATTTTTAATTTGATGTAGTATCTTTTCCTCTAAAGAATAAACTGAGCAAACAGAATAAAAGTAGCCTTAGCAAAGCAATATAATGTGCGTCTGTAGCAAAAGATAAGATGCTAAGTGGAATGCCTTTTTAAACAAAAGAATGTTCTCGCTTTACTGTTGACTGACATACGGGATGAGGAATTTGCAACTATTTTTTTAAAAAAGGACTTCATTCAGAATAAGGGAAAAAATATTGCAAGACAGATTACATTTTGTGGCTCCCAACCTTAATGCTACTATTTAATTAATCAATGTAGTGGAAGGGAAGATTCTTTTGGAGGTATTGTAATGTGGTGAATATTATGAAATTGATCCAGTTATGATGGAATAGTAGAAGCTGAGAAACTGTCACACTTTTTTTTAAAGTTTCCTGCATTATGATGAAAATCATGGTGAAAACTTTATTTGAAATAGAGATTCACACTGCCTATGATGTCCAAAAAGATGCCCGATTTGATTGCATCTTCTTTGGTCACATTACTGTAGTTATTAACTGTTTAATCCCATCCTGGAATTCTACTCAAGACATTATATTTTAGCACAAAATGGAAAGTTCTGCTTCTTTGAAATTATATAGATGAATATATATTCCAGAGCTCTTAAATATAATATATATTTTTTTATATATAAAAAATATATATAAATATATATATTCCAGAGATCTTAAAAGGAGGGTGCTCCTTTGTTCTGAATCTTTGCAGTAGGTGCTATATTTTCCAACATATATGTTGGAATGGACAAATGTCCCATTTGTTAAATACATTTGTCTGAGTCTTGAATCAAATTAAGCATGTGCGTAGCTGTTTGCAAGTTCAGGGGCTATTAAGTGAGAATGAATTTTAAGAAAAAAAAGTACTGATAGAAATAGTATACTATTTTTTTGGTTACAAAAGATGTAAAATGGAATAATCAAATTGAAAAAAAAACCAGAAATATTTAGTACTTTATTATATTGACCTAACTTTTGCCTAACTAATTGTGAACCTAGTCTCTAGTTCCTCTACAGAATGAAGTGTGCAAGAATGAATACATTTGGTTTTGTTGCTGGGTTTTGTTTTATGTTTTTTGATGTTTTATTTTTTCTCTTGCAATGATTTTCAGAACACAGATACCAGTGAAGAAAAAAAAAAAAAGAAGCAGTAAAACTACTGTAAATATTTTATAAAATGTCCATCTGAAGCCACTCAACCTCTGGTAATTAGAGGCCATACTGTGGAGACTGACAGGGTAAATTACCAGTCAGTGTTTACACAACAAAACATATGCCCAGTACAATATCCTACACTGATGTTACTGAAACCGGAGCCCGGAAATGTACAGTGGAAACAAGACGTGGTACTTTTCTTGGGCCAACACAAACAGCAATTACAGCACAGTGTGAGAGAAGTCGTAAGAAATACTACTGCATATCAGTAGTTCAACCAAGTCAGCACTTTTGTGTAATTGCAGGGGAAAAGGGCTGAAAAACATTACAGATCTCAGCAAGAAATGGCCCTTTATACTTTTAAACTGATCCTTGATAAAACAATGCCGGGGTCATGAGAAGGCTACTCTGCCAATTTTGCTTCACTGTGGGATCCATTGACATCTGGCTGAGCTGCGGAAGCTGGAAAACTTCTTTAATATTCTCTTGACAGTAAAATGGACATGTGGAAAACATTCTAATCTGTTAATCTTTGGTGCTCCTGAAGAAAAAGGACATTTGGCTTTATACTTTGCGATGATAAATATTAAGTCTCCAGATCTAGCTGTAAATAAGTTGAAAGCATTTGAATGGAGAATGCAGTTCTTATTTTCCAACTATGTGAGAAGATGGATATGCACCTGTGTAATCCAGGTGACGTAATAAATGCCAGGAGGTTTTTCTAAGGGTAGTTTACCATACATCTTGGCAATCAGCTTTTCTTTATGCTGAGTATGTTTTGTCAATGAATATTGAGGAGCAGAATCTCAGAGCTTCCTTACATCCTATGTACTAAAATAGAATAAAGTATTGTTTCACTCAGGGGATTATGAAAACGGAATTAAGAGAGATTCAAAATAGACTGAATAAAAAGTGAAGGTTTTATTTAACAGCATTAAGTGTACAAATTATTTTTGGCATAGACTTTAAATCCAATATGGAGTGATAGTGAATGATGGAGATATATTTCTGTTCACCTTGAGATAAGATGACCGGTTCATTTCTATTGTGAGATATATCTCCAGAACTGAGATGAGGAATCTCTCACATTAGAAAATAACTGCTACGAGCATATACTAGTTATTGTAAATACGAAGCATATATTGTCTATATTAATATAAAATGCAAAAGATTCCATGGATTATGGAAAAACTAAACTAGAATTCAAAATTCTGCACATCCATGCAGTACATTCTAAGTTAATCTGAACAACTAGAACAATGCATAAAGGTAACACTTTTATACACTTCATGAAAGTTAAAATGATTTCCCAGTTCTGAGTAGCAAATTATATCATTATAACACACATACCCTGTTGGAAATGTGTTACTTCCTGTAGAAAACTTCAGGTATCTTCTTTTGCAAAATAAGAAGCGTTTGGAATTAATGGAGCTGTTGCTTTTTTTTTTCTTCCCCCCAAAAGATGAAAATCATAATAACAGTTAAAAAGATGAAAACATACTTTTGTTCTCTGATACAATCAGGTCCTTTTCATTCTGCCTGCTTATCAATGAATTCTGATATTTCATTGATTGTTATTGAGATCTGCAAGAGGAATCGAATGTATTAACTCCAACTGCAGGTTAGAAATAATAATGATACAGAACCCACAACCATTTTGGTGTTTCTGAAGTAGCTGAAAACCTAAGCTTCAGCACGATCTTCCATTTAGATTTTGCTGTGTGTTTGTGAAGCACAGCACGGTTTGGGTCTCAAATGAGAAAAAAGCCATAGGCAGGAGTTTTGTGGTTCACTGCCTGGGTGTCCCATGTTACCCAATAGTGGGACATTTGTTTAGAGGGAAGGTGAAGAAAAAACCTGAGCCCTAGGTAAGACAGTACCACTGCTTGACTATTGGATGTATTTGTGTTTGGCTGCATTTGTAGATTTTTTTGACTCCACTGCTGAATCTGCTCCATTTCTAAGTCAGCTGAATCTTTCTCGGATGGTTATTGAGGGGGCGGAAGGGAAACATTTGACTATAGCCTAGCTTGATTCCTATTAAATAGGTGAAATGGGAAGGAAGATGTTATAATAGTAACCTGAGAAACTTTCTGGAAAACAAAGGTACTGACATCAGAGGAAAAGCCTTGAAAGCATGAGATAGTAAGTCATCTGCTTAAATTGTAATGTGCAGCAGGTCATTTAATATGTCGTTACTGTCATCGTGTTTGGGATAGTAGCCAAAACCTTCAGCAGACGTTCTGGTATGTGGCAGAGACAAGGGAGACTTGGATTAAAGTATATTTACCAACTGCTCCCTTGCTTTGTGTATCACCGCATCCAGGAGAAACAAGTGTAGGTCTAGTTGGCAAGGTGTGAGTGGGAACAATACTAAAAGTCACTACTATCGGAAAATGTCTTTTCACTCTAAATGTGGAAGCTCGTTATGCAGTTGAGATGGGAAGCATAGGGTGAAGCTGAAGTAGGTAGAGAAGAAAATGTCCTTGTACTAGAACAGGCATCAACCTTAGTGTCCAACAACTTAAACTGCGGTCTCACCTTCAGTCTTTCTTGGAGAAAGCTACTCGAAGACAGAGAAGAGTCTGGCCTTAGCATATATTTTCAAACACCCGAAGAACCCATTAGAATTCCTGATGTCATGTTGGGGTCCCTCCACCCATGTTGGTCCACTGAGCTTCCACAGCTTCCACACCAAGGAGCCAGTGGGGGTTTTCAGACTGTGAAGACCACACATGTTGTATGGGTGATGGGCCCCAGACAGGGAGCTGATACTTCTGTAGGACTCCACAGCACATCTGGAGATGAGCCCCAGGGACACGCGGGAGGTCCCCATTTTTGCTGAGTGGCAGGTGGGTGTGATTTCAGAGATAATACAGGGGATGAAAGTCAAAACAAAGTGGGTTTTGTGGGTGGGTGATGTTCCTGGCTCTAGGGGAGTCAGGTGCTGCTGTGTGAGGGCTCTGGCTGAATTGAAGTCAGATGGGATTTTAAATTTTGTTCCTTTAGATACTCTGATGCTGACACACCGTAATACTACCGTGGAATGAAAATAGTTCTGCTCTGCTTTTCCAGCTTTCTTATAAATGCCGTCATTGCTACAAATTTATTTTATAAAAATAGATGTTTTCTGCCACCTACCTATTTTGTTTGCTCACATTGGTACAAGCTAGTGTCCTCTGCCACTGGTGCATCATGCTGAAAGTGTTCTGTTTATACAAAGTGAGGGAAATTATACGTCCAGGAACAGTTTTGGCCACCCAGGTTGAGCTGGGGAGTGGTTCAACAGAAATTGGTCTTCAGTAACTAGAAGGGTTGGGAGTTGGCAGAAACTAACCAGGACTGAAAAACAAAGAATTTGTAGTTTCTTTCTAAGATATAGATGCCAATAAAAGGGATAGCTGAGATAGATGAACTAGGTTACGTGTTCTTTTTAATGTAGGAAAAAGTAGCCTTTTCTGATTCTGTGATGCTTAGGTCAGATTTGCCATTTTTCATTGATGGATTCACATGTTCCACATTTGCCACATGCACTTCAAATACTAGGTCAGTGCCTTTCCCTGATTCTGCAGAGTAGCGCTCTGTCCTTTTTCAATATTGTAACTCACAGTGAAGTGCGGTCTTGCAGCCTGCGTCTCAAACATTGATTTTTACCTGTGATTCCATTCTTCATGCAACCCATTCTTGGTTGATGTCCCATAATTCAGCCATTAGGATAGTTCAGCCATTTTATTTTAGCGGATATGTCTTTACTCAGCTTACCCTCTGTGAGCCATTCCTTGCTAAGTGAGTGGATTTTGTTTCTTTATTGGATCTTCACTGTCAGCAGTTCCAAACGTGCTTTCTCCAGTCCCAACAAAACTTTCCTCTCCCAGTGCAGCCCTTGGTAACTTTACCATCAATTTAAGTAATCTTTTTGTCTTCCCTGTCCATTCAAAGCCCTCAGTTTATTTTCAGGTTTTTTTTTTTATTAATTTACACTGGCATGTAGCACGTGAGAAAAACCTGGTTGTCACCTGGCTGCATCTAGGGCACGGACTAGCCGGAACAGTTGAATCTCCGGAGACCAGATGATTCTCTCTCTGCTTACCCTGAAGCTGCCCTTTGCCTTTTCCCTCTGGTTCCTCCTTTCCCTCCAGATCCCAAGATGATCTTCTCTGCTCTACCTATTTAACTGGTATTCTGTGTCCAGACTTAAATCTATGAAATGAATATCCCACATTTTTAGATCAGATTATTTCACGACCCTTAGCAAGCAGACAAACAGTTAAACCACCACAGTTTTACTTGAGAGCAGCAACTTCTGCTGGAGAGCATCTGGGGCAGTAACTACTTCAAATCAGCAACAGCTGAACTGGGAAATCTGGCAATGCCCTGGGTTGCTTGGGGAGGGAAGGAAGAGAGACTGGAAAGTCACTCACTGCTCTGATGGTCATCGCATCTTCGACACCACCTTGAAATGTGTCTCCTGCTCCCCCTGCAGGTTTTGTGATCCTTAGCAAGGGATCAGCTCGAATTGTGTACAACCCTGTATTGGCAAACCCTAGTCTCTTGTAAGTAAAACAGTGCATGTACTCAAAAAAAGGAGCAAAATGAGCCTGCACAGGCAATACTAATAGTGACTTGTGAACATCTGCTTCCCAATATTAATTTTGTTACGGCGTAGGATTTTTATTAGGACTTTCCAAGCATTTCAAAATCTCAAAACTAGTCTCATGTTTAATGGCATTGATTCCCCCTAAACATCCGCGAACGTTCTCTGAAGAACTGGATCCACAACACAGATGTCATCTGCTCGAGCTCACTGGTGAAAGGTTTTTTGTGCAGGTGATGCACTGGCAGCCAGAGACACAGATTTTTCCAACTCATTTTCGTAGAAATTTCTTCACGGTTCTTTGTTGAGGTTGAGGAAGAGAGCATGGTCAGCTGCTGCTCTCTTGACCCTTGGGCATTTTAGCTACCAGGCTGAGCAGTTCCTGACACTGAGGTGGAACTTTCCGAAGCTCATAACTAAGTCCAGATCCTGTGTTCTCTTAAAATCAGTATTCTTCCTGTGCCAAGTTTGAGAGTGCAAAGCTACAAGAATATCTCCAAGAAGCTCATGTTAGAATTATTGAATATTAGCATAACAAAGCTTATTTCTTCCCCAGAACTTGTTCTCGGAAGTGGCCAGCCCCATTTTTCACTAAAACTTTCCAAAACAATCCAGCCTGAGGCAGAGACAAGGCATGGAAAATATAAGCTCCAGCAGTTAAAGGCTGACAAAGTAATAAACAACTGAAAGTAGGGCCTTATGATGGAAAGTGTTAGGGAACTTTAACTCTAGATGTCATTGCCAGCTTTGCTTATAATAAATGTGTCAGTAGCAATATGAAAAGATGTGTGCAATAAGTAAAAGGAATGCTGTATTAACCTATTTTATGCAGCATGTCTGCCCACAAATGGCTTGCATCTTAATGTGTTTCGGGAGAAAAGGATTATTTTTTTTTTTCACTGAATGTATTAATTTTCTAACTAAATGAACTGGGAAATTATAGATTTTAATGTAACAGTGACACCCTGTGGTCAGTAGTGATGGAGTTAACTCTGAAAAGTAGTGTTCTGTTTTCTAATGCATTAATCTTTAGCAAGAGCAGAGAGAAGAAGCAGCAGGACGAAAATGCAGTTAACTTGCAGAGTTTTCCACAGGGAGATGTTGTCCCATTTTATTGCCTTCTATGTAGAAATTTATGCTCAAATACTAAAATAATACTTATTTACATACATTTGTTTTATTGAAATAAAGGGGGATGGCAAGCCCTGATTTCAGACAGCTTGGTAATGTAACTCCCAGAAGGGTCTCTGGGCACAGCCCCCTTTCAAAGCGCTGCTGGTGCAATTGTTTATATTTCTATGGTTATCTCTGTCTCTTCAGAAGAAGGCATTTTTCCTGGTGGCATACCAAGTAGTGGTGGGTAGCAGACTGATGCCAGAGAGACACGGTAACATGACAGGTACTGACAGGGCTGCAGGATTAAATAGTCTTAGTCTTGTTCTGCCTTTTGTGTGGACAATCTTTAACGTAACATGTAGGTCCTCCTTTTGCTTCTTCCCCCCTTCCTTCTTCCTTCCTTGAACAAATGCTGAACTAATACAGCGATTCTTTGCCATAGCTACATGCACCTATCTTTAAGGCACTGTGGTACTGAACTTCACGATGCTGTGGCCCCTAAACTTTGTGAGACAACAAATCTTTTCCTGTTTAATGCATACCCAGGATCCCCAATATTATGGTTTCAAAATCTCATAGTTGAAAAAAACCCCTAATTTGTGAGAAACCTCGTTTCTAGCTACTGATTTATATCTCTTGAATTCCTGGAGTTACTGATGCTGACCTTGCCATTTTTAAGAGGGAGGGACAAAGTTAAACTTCTGTCAGATGAAGCCAGGTTTAAAGATCAGTAAGGAAGGAGAATGACTGTCCCAACAAGAAGTTATGGGGAGGCAGTAAAGCAAACTGAGAAACATGAAGCATTTATTATTCACTGGCAATAATGGTTTCCTGTTAAAACTGGCTGTTTGACAAAGGTGATGAATTTAATTCCTTGCTCTCTCATTGGGGAATTAGGAAGATAGCATGGGGCAGGAGCAAAAAGTCTTCTGCCTTCTCTAGAGAGTTAGCTAAAGCCAGCCAAAGCTAAAGTTTGGAAGGTGTTCAGGAACCACTGTCAGGAATTTAGTGATTATCAAAACTCTACAAGTGTCAAAAAAGATTGGAGCACTTAGGTTGTCCTGGAAGCCAAGTCATTGTTCACTCACACAGACATCCATACATAAGCAGCTCTGTGAATGCTCATCTATGATATATCCTATGAAATAGCTGCAGTGCAACTTCTCAGGAATCTCAGCACAATTTAGTGCCTGTCAGAAAGTGACAACGAGACTGTGGGCTTCTTAAAGATCTCATATTGACACTGAATGTTTTGCAAGCTCAGATTGCTGAAAGGCTTGAAACTCATTATCTCTTGTAAAAGCCTGACAAATATTGGACATGTGATGAAGGAAGAAGCCTTGTTTTACACATTATGTCAATTTTTAACTTTTCTTTTCGAGCCCCTTCTGCTTTTAATGACTGCAAAAGCAAACGAGCTTCATAGCTGCTCAAACTTGCAGAGAAGTTATTTATTAGGTGCTATTTCAGACTCTCTGCTTGGACAGGCTGGGCTGTAATATTAACCTCCAAATTAGTTATTAGTGCTGCTGAAGGATGTTTTCCAACATCTGTTTTTAGCACTGTTAGAATGGAGCTTGGAGTATGGAGCATTTAAGGGCTTTTTGAATGGGGCCACACTGGAGATGAACTGCAGTGATTCTGCACGTGAATCAGAGAACACGTTATATTTGCCCGTACCACATGCAAAAGCAGACAGATGCAGGTGATCCTGCTGCTGAAATAGCAGTATGTTGCAGCAGACATCTTATCAAAAGTGTTGTGAAGAGACTTTAAAGGACAATATTTTAAAGGCAGAGACACCCGCTCATTGCATATTAAGAGCACTCATTTGAAGACATGTCAGATTTGGAGGTCAGTAAGAGCTGACTCTGGCTGACCTCCGGCTCTGACAGAGCTGCTGTATTCTATACACCACATCAAGACCTTGTCTACAACCGGCTGAATGTTAAAACGGCAAATTCATCCTGATGCAGATACATTTATAGGGACATGAATGTGTTTATACAGTACTTCTGGGAAGTAATGGTACTAGGATGAAAGCCACCACACCGAGGATGTTACCAGTGTAAAGCTGTGACTAGCCTTTCTCCTTTTTCTGTTTAGCCAGAATAGCTGATGGTTTAAAAGACAGAGCAATTATCGTGGTCCGTCTTCTGGAGGTTACTGCTCCCACTGCTTACCCAGCAGAAGATACAATTGTTTATGCTCTTGCACGTATGTTAGGCTAAAATGACTGAGCTCACCCCAGCTTCCAGTGGAGGCAGTTTGAATTAACTTAGAGGAGGCTGCCTGAGAATACTAGGATGTGCTTAGCCAAAGATGCGTATTTCATGTTACCTTTATATTGCTGTGGTATCCCATACCCCTCCATGTACTCACAAACACTTTCAACAAACAATAATAAGCAACACGTACCCCAGTGTTACGAGACTTGCACTGCAAATGCAGAATTGTGGTGGCATCACGAGTGTTTGTACAAGTATCAATAAATTAATATGTATATATATCCAATGCCTTTACAAGACACACTCTTTTAATGATGGCAGTGTATTATTTCTTGTTTTTTCTCAGTGAGACCCCTGTGAAGGACCAGAGCAGGCTACTGTTAGTAATACAGCTGGCACCACACAAGAGGAGGTTCTCCCCAGCTTCGAACTGGCAAACTTTTCTGGCTATTTCCAGATGCCACTTTAATTGTCACCAATACAATTTAGTTGATATTTTTCCCATTTTTGCACAAGAACAAGTGTTTCGTGAGATAATTTTCTGGGGTTAGAAAGTGCTTGCTTATATGCTACTAAAGCTGTTTCTGAGCCTGTTGATCTTCCTTGGGAGTTTAACAGCTGTGATGTACCTCAACACATTGTTTGCCTATAGCTTTTATCCCCATGTAAAAGTTACTGAAAATAAATAGAAAATAAAAAGAAGAATGCTCTAGCAGTTATGACATTTGGTTATTTGCTGGGGCTGTTTAGTATGAGGAAGAGGAGGCTGAGGGGAGACCTCATCATTCTCTACAACTACTTGAAAGGACACTGTAGAGAGGCTGGTGCTGGTCTCTTCGCACAGGTAATTAATGACAGAACGAGAGGGAATGGCTTCAAGCTCCAACAGGGTAGGTTTAGACTGAACATTAGGAAAGAATTTTTCACAGAAAGAGTGGTCGGGCATTGGAATAGGCTGCCCAGGGAGGTGGTTGAGTCACCATCCCTGGATGTGTTTAAGAGCTGTTTAGATGTGGTGTTGGGGGATATGATATAGGGGAGAACTTTGTAGCGTAGGGTAGATGGTTGGACTCGATGATCCCAAGGGTCTCTTCCAACCTGGATGATTCTATGATTCTATGACATAACCTGACAGCCAGGGGAAACTCCATGAAGGACAGTTTCTTCTACCATTTTATCACTGAAACAGTCATTTCTGATGGAAATCTTAAAGTCAGCCTTCAACAGCAGGCATGGTAGTGGGATGCATGATTGTATCATAACAGCAGTTCTACGTTACTGTCCCTTTCCTCTTCCCCAGACCTTCATCGTACCCTAAGTCTTTTCATTAAGAGGCCTTAAGTGTGTTTCTGCAGGGACACTTGCAAGCCCGACAGCTGCCACTGTGGAGCTTGAAGCAATGACTTCCAGAGTAAATATATGAATCTTAGCAGCTAGTGCAAAAAGAGACAGAATTTCCAGTTGAAAGCTATCATAAACGCATATCCTCTGTGTATTGGACACAGATGTGTTGTATAACACATTTTTTGACCGGTGGGTTACACAAACAAAGTGTGTGACAAGTGACTGAAATGTGAAACATGTACTTTGGTGATTCACTCCATAATTCACAGATTAGTGTATTTTAAAGTACAATATCCCTTCTTAGAGAGTCTTATTGTGTGAGCAATATTAAACAGTACTGTCTTGCCTGTCGCAGTTATGCACCTTGGCTCCTTTGAGGTCTTTATTACAGGCTTTGGGCAGCTACCCAGCTCAAGATAATGTTCCCTGCCTGAGAATAGGACCTGGGACAAAGCTTCATTGGATTACTCTGTATTATTGGCCTCCAGAAATGTTGGAACTTCAAAGACCCTGTAAGGCCAATGATAAAACTATGGAAAGCACTGTTAAAACTAGAAGCAAATACAACAAAACATTAGGAAAGTTTATTTCCGAACTAAAAAAAAAAACCACTGTTGGGTATATTCAGAAAGGGGACTTGGCAACTGCAACGCACAGGGCATCATCTTTTGCCTACCTTGCCAGCTAGATGGTGGTGAAGGAGAAGCTCAGGCTCCCAGTTTAGCCTGCAGGAACAGGTAGGTCCCCTCAGAAGGAGAGCGACAGAAATCACCTCTCTCTGGAGTTGGGCCTCTAAGCTGATCTTACTGATTTGGGATTGTGAGTAACAGGCATGGTTTAACCTCCGAATCTCTCCGGACCAAAAGTCAGAGTTGGAGTATTGAAAACTTACCTCTGCACAGGAACTCCTGTCCTGAATTTGAGCTGTGATTGCACACTGATTCAGTCTGCCTGACTTCTAAACTTTTGGTGTATGTCTGTCTGAATTAGCACTAGGGGGAGGAGAAACTTCTAATGTTCTTAAGGTAGAGAGGAAGCTGGTTTCTTTGAAGATCCAATGACCTCTCTGCCTAATATCATTGCCTGCTTCTGATTATCTCGAGCCTGAATGCCTCCAGAAGCATCTGATCTTCTTCAAGGCGAAGTCTGAAGAGCTGTCTCTAGCAAGGGAGAGCCAGTGTCCTGGATCACATACCTAACATGTTAATACAGAAACAAATGCTTCCCAATTTCAGCTTTATTTTAAAATCTAATCACAGAAAGAAGAGGGTGCAAGAGCTCACTAAACAAGTCAGTGGAAATCACAGGCTTGGTTCCTTTCTCTCCCTGACTAATCTCCCAGGATAGGCTTTATACCATAGGAAATTTAATATTATCTCTTGGGCAGAGTTGGTAACTTGTTTACTATTCTTTATCGTAAATATGCTGAGAGAGGATCAGGAGAGAGAAGGAGCTTGAATGCAGTCGGAAGAAAATAAAAATCAAAGAATTATGACTATATGGCAGCTGGCTGTTTTTTCAAGTCTTAATTTAAATGAGAAAGCTTAACACTGTACAACAAGTACTCCCTTAAAAAATATTCAAAGATCGGAAGCTATATCTATGGAGAACTTTCATGGTATCCAAGCTGTTCAGTTATTCCAAGCTTCTTAAAAACTAGGCTTTTAAATGCTGCTCCAGGATTGTGCCAGAGTGTGAAATTTGCTATTTTGGGGGTTGTGTTTTCTTCTAGACCGGTGAATACAATAAACAATGGGTCAGACCAGGATAAAGTCCTTTAAACTTTTATTTCCAGTTGATTTAAACTCATGAACTCTTTAACAGATCTGCCAAAATTTAATTCTTCTTTACATTGTGGTGTTCAATTTGGGTGAAAATACCTTGTAGTCTTCCTCTAAAACAAGTACAAAAATTATTTACATGGTGGTTTCATGACATCTAATAAAGAAGAAAGAAAAGGAAATGAGAAGAGAGAAAATGCTAGAAGGGAAGTTCTTTGTGGAGGAATAGCCATTAATATAAAACACATTTTAGAGAGTAGATGTCCCAAAATCATTTGGCTGACACATAAATCAGATGCTAATATTAAGACTTCCAAATTGCAAAGACTTAGACATATGCTTAAAATCACACATTTGAATAAATGCTTTGATTGTGTTTGGTTGCATGTAAGCCTTTGCAGGAATAGATACAGGGTACTTAAAAACAACATGCAGAGAGACAAAGAGAGAAAAGACATAAAACTCTGTTTGGCTCTAAAAGAGCAATCATCTTATCTGCCAAAATCACATGTAATGGACCGTTAGTTCTCTGTTCCACATCCTGTATTTGAACAGTCTTACCTTATAAAGATTGCAGCCTAACGTGATTATAAGGAATTTCCTCCAAGAATCACATCCATTTGTGGAAAAATGTGTATTTTATCCATCGTAACTAACATGTATAGCCTGCTATGTATGAATAATTAATTATAAATAGTACTCTGTGCTGATGTTGGATTTCTGTGTTGCTATCTTCCAGATGGGAGTCGCTGTAGTAGATTCATCAGTTGCAGGACTGGGTGGTTGTCCCTATGCAAAAGGTGCTACCGGAAATGTAGCCACAGAGGATGTGATATACATGCTTAATGGTCTGGGAATCAATACAGTAAGATATTTTTACTTTCTGCTTACAACTTCAAGGAAAACGAAAATATTTTTCTAGAAAACATGGGATGCATATCTGACAATTACTTCTGCTGTTCAATGAAATATTGGGAACAAATAGTAGTTTTTCCAAACTCAGTGCTTTAACATGTCTTGACACATAACAATGATGGTGTGTTCACTAACAATTTAGAATAGAACTGGTTTTCGTATTTGACGGCAATTTTAATAAGTTCCCTCTCCCTACCTGGAGCTATGAGGAGCTCAGTAGCAACTGCTTTGAGTCATTGCTCTGCCTCAGTAAATACAGAAAAATCACTACTGTAGATGTCACTCCAGAAGGCTGATCAGCTCTTCAGTGGGAAGACTGAGTGTACCTCAGCTTTTTTCACAGAGCTTTGGATTTGTTTCATAGTGCTTATTAATTTGTTGTCAATTTTTTCTGGCTTCAAAGTAGAAAAAAATGTGGTGTTTGGAGCACATGGTGCTTGGTGTGGTGTTTGGACAAACATTGCTGTTTGTCAGGTATCCACTTAATATATTTTAAAATTGTACAGAATCTGTTACTGGCTAGCAGGCTTCACAGTCATTTTTGTTGCCAGCCCTGTTCTTGGAAGAGAGGGCGAAGCAGCTTATCTGCACTGAGCTGCACTTTAACGAACCTTACCAGTGAGCATCTACACGTCAAGAGCACACATTTAGTATCCCTGGCTTGGTTGGCACATTAATTATCCTGTGTTCCTGGGAACCAAGTAATGCTGCCTTCTCCAAAGAGTGTGACCTTTGGTGTTCCTACTGATCATCATTGTTCTGGAAATGTGGCGAAATGAGTTTGTGCTAACTCAAGCAATACAGTGGCTTTAACTTAGACACAGACTTTGAGTGTCAAGCTCAAAGGAGAACGTATAAAGAGCTGCCAAAACTGCACCGTGTGTGGTTTGTATTTAAACTACTGCAGAAAGAAATTGAAAAGCCTGGTGCCTGAAGGACAAAGATCTGAGTTCTTGGGGAGCTTATCACGTGTCTGTAGGTTGCAGCTGAGTGTGGCATACATGCCGACAGAGTTCCTTGACATAAAAGGATCATGGAACTTGTTTCTGAATTGTACATCCCCTGAGCACTGTTAAAGCATATTTAGTATCTTACAGAGTTCACTGTAATGTTTATCTGCTTTCATGTGCTTCTTGGGGAGTTTTGGGTAGATGTCAGATACCTGTTTGGAAAAGGTTTAATCACAAGTGTCCATTGTACAAGTGGGCCCTGTTTTGAACCATTTGTATGTGCTTTGGGGTAGCGTTTTTCATGAAGAAGGTGTTTATTCTTTTGAAACAACACAGCTCTTTGGAATAAGGAGGAGAAATCACGCATTTCACTTTACATTGATGTGCATCTTAGAGGTAGGCTTTCAGTATAGTCTTTCCTTGGGCAAAATACCCATTGACTTGTCCAACTTACTCATCACGAAAAGAATCAATTAAATAAAAGTAGCCTGATTAAATGACATATACCTTTTTCCAGGCTTCTTGATAAGATTTATTAACCTGTTAATGACCCGGTGCCCAAGCAGGAATCTAGCTTGTCCTAAAGGTTGATACCAAATCCCGTGGGGATAAGAATCTCGCCATCAAACATTTAGTTCTCCCTTTTTAAAAAAAAAAATAAATTAGATTTTGCAGTAGCAAAACATGAGCTTTGCTCCTTGACCCTTTGCTGGTCCATTAATAAAAGAGTGGATCACTGGATGAGAGACACGGAGCCTCAAAATTATTACCTTAATATTTGAACTTCAGTCTTTGCAGTGCTGGCTGGTTTTGGTACCATGGCCCATCGTGTAAAATAATTATTGCAAAAATCTATTAATATATCCCCTTTTGTATAATGGCACAAAATGAAATTGTAATTACTAATGTTATCCATTTGCAAGGAGCATGTTTCTCTCAGCTATGCACTAAAGCTTTCATTTGTTGACTGAAGTCACTTAAAGTGTCAACCAAATGGAGAGTATTAAAGTGTACATTATGAAGTTCAGATTGACTAGATACATCAGAATAATAATTGATGCTTGTTCTATACTGTTCTTCAGAACATGTAACCAAGAAGTGACACGTGAAATGAATCTCTAGCAGGCTAAATGTGAAATAATTTTCTAGCAGAGCCCATCTACAAAGAGATTTATTGGTTGTACCATGGTAATGGATAGATAATTATGTCATAGATCATTAATACTTATGAAACTTTGTAGGAAGACATGTGCTTTCTATTAAAACAGTTTCTGTATGGTTCCTATGTAATTACAGTAATAGTACTTGGGCTTATGATGCCTTCAAATCACTTGGCAAACAATAAGCCTTTCTGAAAAGCAGCTAGGTACTGTTAGCCTCACATTACTGACACTGAAACTGAAGTTCGGAGAGATAATAGACTTGGTGTTTATGAATGCTGAATGAGAACTGATTAATTGAAGTCAATGGGAGTTAAAGGACTTCGCCTTCTGGCAGAAGCTTTTCTGACTTAAGGCACTTATCCAAGTTCATATCTACTTTTGGAGGTACTTATCTTTGTGTTTCATAGTTTCATTCCTTTGTGTCAAGGATTAATTCTGGATATATAGAGTGGTTACCAAATACACTTAAGTACATTTCTGAGAATCTGTCTGAAGACATATGCTAGTTTGATTCAACAACCTTACAAACACCTGTCGCGACTCTTTTCCCATCCCCGTCTGTGAGTCGTGTTTGCGAATGCTGGGTTTTGTGCCCTCATGGTAATCCTTTTTTGTTCACAACACTTACATAAGAAATACAGTGTAAAAGGCAGAGATGCTTGTATTCCATTTAATGAATGTAAACTGTGAACATACGTTTCTTATCAACACATATCACATTATGCAGTGTTACAGTGCTGAAAATGTGAATTTTGTATAGCTTTGGGGGTTTTATTTTGCTATCTTTCATAATCTAACTACCAAGTATGTCTAGGGTGGTAAGTTTCTTGTTTCTTCCTAGTAAAGAAGCACAGATGGTCTAAGATTTTTTTTTAATTTTGTTATGTGCAATAGCACTCTACAAACTAAGCCTAAATAATGACCAATAAAGCATAAACAGAATGAGCAGAAATCACCCTTATTATAACTGTATTAAAATAAGACAGTTATAAAAGGGTGTATTTGAACAATATGTTTTAGACGGTGTTATGTATTAGAGCTGATTGGAAACTTTGAAGCATTTTTTTTCAAATTAAAAATTTCTATGAAGTAATTTCTATTGTCGTTAACATTTTTATCCAATTCGAAGAATGAAAAGGGCAAAGTTGGTCTGAACTTTAGTGCATAAATCCTTAAGCATTATTAAAGTGTATTTCTGGTGCAATACATAGGGTACTCTTTAATGCCAAGTGACACTCTTCTCTCAGTTTTATGTGACTGCTCAGTGTATTGGTAGTTCAAAGTCCTCTATTGCATCCCTTCTACAGAACTTTACTGGCTTCTAAATTCCAATCTTTGGAGCAAGTACTACATCACTCATACGATCCAACTCTAAAACTTCTGCTATACATGAATAATCTAGGAGACTAATAATGTAGTATTTTTTCCTCTTTGATCAGTGATCTGATTCCATTTTAGCAATCAGGCAGCACTGATATGTATTTTATGTTGGTTAAAAAACAGTTGGTTGCTTGAGGTACATTTTTTTAACACAGGCAGATCAAGCAGCTGCAATTTTTTGCTCAGTCGTGCTAGCATAGTAAATTGTAATTTGGAATTAAAAGGGACTTCTTCAAGAAGGATATTATATTTATACAAGAGAATGCATGATCCTGTTTCTCACTGAACTCAATTCCCAATACAAACGTGCTTCCTCCATTTTCCTGAGCTGCAAATGGGATACTTATAAGCATAAGGTTTTTTAGCATTGGCTGATAAGTACAGCAGATATGTAGACACTCTATTTTTCTTCCAAGTTCTTCACGTTGTTATGCCAGTTCTTTATCCCAGATTCTTTTGAGTTTGAAGGATATTACTAGAGTATTCGGTCTGCTGCTGTTAGGATAAGAAATCACCCTCAAAGTGTAGAACCTTCCAAACGACTGGAAGCTATGATTATTGTCTGTGTCACTGTAACTCTGCTGATCTCTATTACTGACCTGTGACATGAATCAGGCCGTCTGTTTGCAAAAATTAGACTCTGAAGCAAAAAAAAATCATTGGAGTTCGAGCATTTTCAACACGGGCATTTATTATTCTTAACATTTTCCACCTCTTTTTTAGGGAGTAAATCTTTATTCAGTGATGGAAGCTGGAAACTTCATCTGTACAGCTTTGAACAAGAAAACAAACTCAAAGGTTGCACAAGCTTCCTTCAATACTGGAACTATGAATTAAACGGATTTTTTTTGGCAGCTTAATTGTTTGTCATCTACTTTGATGAAGGACATTAATGTAAAGAAAACAAATATAAGATTACTGTTTCAGCAAAAAACCAAAATAGAGCCCCTGTATAACTTTTTATTATCGGAAGAGGTACTGTACTGTCTTGTCAAGAATTGTCTGATTTGTAAGTAAGAAATAAATGACTGTAGTACAGAACCCTGTGCTTGGTACTTCTACAGATGAGAAAAATGTATAAACACCAGGATATGTTACCATGTTTTAAATTGAATTTTAGTTCTTTTCAGGAAAACTGAATAGAAGCAGTGAATACATAGTTAATTTTTAATCAAGATGACTTTTAGAACAGTACAAATATTTGCAGTAGTTTATGAGATCCCACACTGTGTGTGGCCATTCTATTAAGTGTTTTATTTATCTGTATCTTTACGTTTCATTTGTCAAGTCAGTTGTGTTATGAACATGGAGCCAAATCTGAATTCACCATAAGAATTTTTTAGCAATAGCACTTTTTTAATTTTTGTTTTGTTTAACATCTGTTAAGTATACAGATGACTTTATCTTGTTCCAAGACTTTGTGGTGAATGGCAGTCTGCCAGATCCTCCAAATCTATTGCAAATTTCCTTATTTGTTACATATGTTAAATTTGTTGTAGTTGCTTTTTTTCATCCACTGTATTAAAACTTAATTATATGAAGTAATTAAAAATTGTCAAGGTTTTCAATCATCATTCAGGGTAGTAGTAGTGTAGAAGGGGCTAAATTTTTGTCCAAAGTCTCATTGCAAAACAATTTGATTTTTTAATCTATAGTCTATGAATTCACATTCTCACTGATAAGTCATGAATTTTTGAGGATAATAATATCCTGCTGGACTAGTTTATGTGAAGGGAAACACAATTTTTCTTTGTGTTCTACTGATAGTGATACTGTACTTTTCAATGTCTTAGTCCAGCAAGATGCCAGTGAACTGCATTGTCATTTTTAGATCAATAATGGATAAATTAAAAGAAGAGCCTTATCCTGTCTATAAACTGTTCAAATGCACCATGAAAATATTGTCATTTTTTTCAGTCTGAAACATCAGTACTGTTATTGCTTGTTTGTGTAGGATCCTTCTGTATTTCTCTGTGTACTTAACCTTGACTTTTTCTGAAAATAGCCTCTTACCATGAAAGCCCAAAACCTTGGACTATGATCTTTTTCCTTATTCTCCATTTTCCTCCCAAATATGCAAGGTTGGAAAAAGGTAAGATGAAAGAAAGTGAAAGATAACATATAAAGAAGGTAAAGGCTGAATCATTTTTGTCCGGAACTCAACTCTGCCAAGTTACAGCTGAGTCTCATCTTGCCGTTGAAATTCCAGAGTGAACCTTTTCTGAGGTCTTTTAGCCAGTACTGTAGTTTAGAATTGGCACAGCTTAAGAAAGTCGAACTTTACATGCCAGGTAACTCAAAGCTAGAAACTTGATATAAAACCCCTGTCCTCTTTATTTCACTGAATTTCACTGAAGTTTTTAGAGTTGGAAGGGACCATAAAGATCATCTAGTCCAACTCCCCTGCCGAAGCAGGATTGCCCAGAGCATGTCAGAACATGTTACTCAGGACTGCATCCAGGCGGGTCTTGAAAATCTCCAAAGAAGGGGACTCCACGACCTCCCTGGGCAGCCTGTTCCAGGGCTCTGTCACCCTCACCGTAAAGAAGTTTCTTCTCATATTTGAGTGGAACCTCCTATGTTCCAGCTTGTGCCCGTTGCCCCTCGTCCTCTCACTGGCAACCACTGAAAAGAGTCTGGCTCCCTCCTCCTTCAACCCACCCTTCAGATACCTATAAGCATTGATAAGGTCTCCCCTCAGCCTTCTCTTCTCCAGGCTAAAGAGTCCCAGCTCTCTCAGCCTTTCTTCATCAGGGAGATGCTCCAATTCTTGAATCATCCTTGTTGCCCTTTGCTGGACTCTTTCCAGTAGTTCCCTATCCCTCTTGAATTGGGGAGCCCAGAACTGGACACAGTATTCCAGTTGTGGCCTCACCAGTGCAGAGTAGAGGGGGAGAATGACTTCCCTCGACCTACTGGCCACACTCTTCCCTATGCAGCCCAGGATTCCATTGGCCTTCCTGGCCACAAGAGCACACTGCTTGCTCATTGTCATTTTGCTGTCTACCGGGACCCCCAGATCTTTCTCTTCAGAACTTGACTCCAGCAGGTCCACACCTAACCTGTATTGGTGCCTAACATTCTTCTTCCCCAGGTGCAGGACCCTACACTTTTCCCTGTTGAACCTCATGAGGTTCTTCCTTGCCCAGCTCTCCAGCCTGTCCAGGTCTCGCTGGATGGCAGCACGTCCCTCTGGGGTGTCAGCCACCCCTCCCAGTTTGGTATCATCAGCAAACTTACTGAGGATACACTCGGTCCCCTCATACAGGTCGTTGATGAATATGTTGAACAGGACTGGACCAAGTATTGACCCCTGGGGGACACCACTGGTTACAGGCCTCCAGCTTGAACCTGCTCCATTAATCATTACCCTTTGGGTCCTGTCACACAGCCAGTTCTCAATCCACCTCACTGTCCCCTCATCCAGCCCACACTTCCTTAGTTTCCCAATGAGGATGCTATGGGAGACTGTGTCAAAAGCCTTGCTGAAGTCAAGGTAGATGACATCTGCTGCCCTCCCCTCATCCAACCAACCAGTTATAGCATCGTAGAAAGCTATCAGATTGGTCAAACATGATTTACACTTGGTAAACCCATGTTGTCCACTTCCAATAACCCCCCGCTCTTCAACTTGTTTGGAGATGACATCTAGAATGAGTCTCCCCATTACCTTCCCAAGGATGGAGGTGAGACTAACTGGTCTGTAGTTCCCAGGGTCCTCCTTCTTGCCCTTTTTGAAGACTCGAGTGATGTTGGCCTTCCTCCAGTCTTCAGGCACCTCTCCTGTTCTCCATGACCTTTCAAAGGTGATAGAGAGTGGCCCAGCGATAACATCTGCCAGCTCTCTCAGCACTCGTGGGTGCATCCCATCAGGGCCCATGGACTTATGAATGTCCAGTTTGGCCAAGTGGTCCTGAACCTGGTCCTCCTCTACTGGAGGAAAAACTTCCTCTCTCCATACCCTCCCCCTTGCCTCCAAGGCCAGAGATTCATGAGGGACAGCCTTAGCAGTGAAGACTGAAGAAAAGAAGGCATTCAGCAACTCTGCTTTCTCCGTGTCTTCCACCACTAGGGTGCCCATCTCATTCCTCAGTGGGCCCACATTATCCCTAATCTTCCTTTTACTGTTTACGTACCGAAAAAAACCCTTTTTGTTATTCTTAACTGTAGTGGCCAAGATGAGCTCAGCTTGAGCCTTGGCCCTTCTAATTTTCCCCCTGCATATCTTCACCGCTTCCTGGTATTTCTCCTTGCCTGCCAGGCCCCTTTTCCAAAGATCATAAACCTTCTTTTTGTTCCTGAGCTCCAGCCAAAGCTCTCTATTTAGCCAGGCTGGTCTTCTTCCCTTCCTGCTTGTTTTTTGGGATTTGGGTATGGCACTTTCCTGGGCTTTTAAGAGTGCCTCCTTGAAGTACGACCAGCCTTCCTGGGCACCTTTGCCCTTCAGGACTGTCTCCCAAGGGACACTTTCAACTGTGCTCCTGAAGAGGCCAAAGTCTGCCCTTCGGAAGTCCAAGGTGGCAGTTTTGCTGGCCTCCCTCCTTGCTTCAGCAAGAATTGAAAATTATATCATTTCATGATCACTCTGTCCAAGACGACCTCCAACGTTTACATCCCCCACAAGACCTTCTGAGTTAACTATCAGCAGGTCCAGTAGGGCACTTTCCCTAGTCGGTTCTTTCACCAGCTGCATTAGGAAGTTGTCTTCCATGCACTCTAAGAATCTCCAGGACTGTTGCCTCTCTGCTGTGTTATATTTCCAGCAGATATCTGGGAAGTTGAAGTCCCCCATGAGTACAAGGGGGAGTGATCGTGAGGGCTCTGCCAGCTGCTTATAGAATATTTCATCTGCCTTTATATCCTGGTTTGGGGGTCCATAACAAATTCCCACCACGATGTCTGCCTTATTGGTCTTCCCCTTAATTCTTATCCATAGACACTCAACGCTGTCATTGTGCATATTGCTAAGTTCGAGGCATACAATACTGCTCTTAACATAAAGGGCCACCCCACCACCTCTCTTTCCTTGCCTGTCCCTTCTGAAAAGTTGGTAACCATCAATCACAGCACTCCAGTTATGTGAGTCCTCCCACCACGTTTCTGTGATGGCAACCAGATCATAGTTTTCTTGCTGTATGATGGCCTCCAGCTCCTCCTGTTTGTTACCCATGCTGCGTGCATTCATGTAGATACACTTCAGCTGGGCTAATCGTCCCACTATTTTTCTGGGAGGGCAAGCACTAATTCCCACCTGTTCGTGTGCAGACATTTCTGCAGTTACCATCTTATCACTACTCATGTCTTCACTGCCACATGTGTCCTTCTCTCCCTCATCAACTGCCACAACAGGCTGCAAGGCCGTGCTGGCACCTTTACCTACTAGCACTGGCACGCTACTCCCAGGCACCACTTCAGTAACCCTGGTTCCAACCCCGTCCCCCTTCAAAACTAGTTTAAAGCTCTCTCAATGAGCCCTGCTATGCTGTAACGGTAGTCAAAACCAATATAAACTGCATTGTTTTAGTCTTCTTGTGGTAAGAGTCAAAGAATAAGCAAAGGAATGTGTTTAGGTGAGGCAGGAAATACCTTGCCTATCAATCCAAAATACGAAATTGCACCCCTTCCTGTAGTATCTAGTGAGAAGACTTTCAAGTAGTCTTAAAGACATGAAGACCCTGATTTGCTTGGCCTGCTCTGGACGGATAGTTGGATCACCACAGAAAATGCTCTGTCCTCATTTTCCCATATTTTAGCTGGGGCTTTGTTATTTAGCAGCCACTACTGCTCTTATATCAAAACACAAACTCTACTAAAACTAGGTCTTGAACCATTCACAGATTTTAAAATTCTGTAATGGATTAGATCCAATGAAGAAGTGAGGAATCTGCAGCAGTACACCATCCAAGATCCTGTGATCATGTTTAACCAACATGAGCAAAACTGAGCTTCTCACAGAATGAAAGTGAAGTCGCCCCTTGTAGTTGTGATGCAAACCACCTTTTAAATACTAGCCTGAATGTTGGGCTAAACAATTGATCTGAGATTAGCTTGCTACTTAGCCTGAGGAGATTCAAATGCATATTTTGTGGTATCCTAATCAATGGGTCTAACCACCAGGCTATATACAGAACTGAAAAAGAACCCACCTTCTAGTAAATCTGGGTGAAGTTGTGCCACTGGGTAGGATGGCATTCAAAATTCCTGAGACCAGAAAGATCACAAGAAAAAAAAGTCTCTGCAACAAATAGGAGTCTTTTTCCCCTTGAAGATGGTGGTGAGGGCTTCGACCAACTTGGCTAGGGCCAAGTTAGGAACTGAACTGATACTGTCTACTTTTATGGTCTGTACACTAACTATAACATCTTAGATAAAAGTGACTGGTTTCATTACTACCACAACTTTTGCATTAAGTAAAATGCTTGTATAGAACATAGACTATAGAATAAAAGATCTAGCTCTGCTCAGTTCTTTGAGAGTTCTAGACATCTGTGTTCCTGACTACCATGAAGGATTGCTAACTTTTGCACTAGGAAACCCTTACACTCTGGAGGAGTTTTCCGATATGCCTCTGTGCATCCTAGGCTTCTCAGCATCTGGGCTGTCGCTTGCAATTCTGAGGCTCTTTAAGAGTCGCTATGCACTGAAACAGGGTACCTATTAAATCACGGCGATGAACAAACTAAAATGCCTCAGTTCTTAATTGTGTCTGTTTTAGAAACTGCTTGGGAGCTTGTGGAGAGCCTTAAATGCAGGTCTGTTGTTCCATAATGATGTGAGCATTGGAAAAGATGAGCAGTCACATCTGGAGCCCGTGCTTCACCCGCACATTCAGCTTCAACCACATCGTGAGTTATAGTAATCCAGGGTGGAGGTCACAGACAAATGGATTGTTTGTCAGGATCGTTACAAGGGAGGAAGAAACATAGAGCCAGATTAAAAAAAACCCCGTTTATGTGCCAAAAGTGCCACCTGGGATGAATTTAGGCCTGTGGGTCCAGGTGAGCAATCCCCACAAAATCCTTCTTTACTTGTAGTGTGTCTGAGAATCCTGAGGCATCTCATGTTCTCACTACTAAAATTTGTTAGGCGTGTAAAGCGCTGCTGCTTTACTTTGCTGCGCTGGCATCATTTTGACTGTGTGGAACACTTTAACGCCTAATCTTTGGCTTCACAAAGTAGGCATACATTGCCCTTGAGATGAAGGGCTAATCCAGTAGCTATGCCATGAGCGTGCATCACTCACGCAGGCTGCCTCGAGTTCAGCACGTAATAAAGCAGTTGAGACTACATCCCTTCAAAAACATGGCAAGAACTATAAGGCGTGTGATGGCACTACTGCTCTCCAGTACTTCTGACCTTCTAAATCTTTATGCTTTTTTAGTCCCTATCACTGTCCCCTGCTGAGTACATTACTGTCACTTCACCCTGAAGCAACTCTCTGGCTGTGGATGGCTTGCATCCAGGTGTTTGGCTTTCATGAGCAGGTGTTGCTATTACTATGTAATTATAAATATATATATGTTGAAAGGCATCAAGAAAAAGCAACAGAGTGCAGAATATCATGATCGCACTGTTGGAATGTAGGGACATCTGTCTGTTTTGCTGATTGTCCTCTGTAAATGCTGAAAAGGGGACAGTGTAAACTCTGAGAGCATGTGGGATAGAAGTAGTTATTGACTGCCTTCTCTGAGTCTTATTGAAGACAAATGAGATGTACCAAGATACTTACTTCTGTACTTTGGAGACTTTCTTCTGTAGCTCACTGTATCAAAGTCACTGCAGAGATCTCTCAGAACAATATGGAGATCATCTTCTGCCAGGGCCATGGAGTATGTAAACTGGAGTTCCCAGTCTTTGGTTTATGTCCTGGTCTGAACTTGGGAAGGTTCAACAGCTGATCAATGTCATGTTGCTGGAATTTTCTTTAATCCTTTCATAGTAGTTTTTCTCATGTTGTTGGCAATAGAAAGTCAAATGCCAGCTTCTTTAGCTGCTCAAGATATTACATTGTTCTAAAGGCGTGCTGGTGTGCTTTTTTGGAGGAGAAGTTGTTCAGTTCCATTAGTCATGGGCATAATTTTTCTGCAGTGCCTTTCGTGAGACAGCAATGACATGGATCCTGTACATGGATAGTCCTAATGTCTTGCAACAGCAGCTTGCTTTGTCATTCAGACTTCTATCTTTTAGGGCAACTTGGCTCTGGACCAGAACTTTAATATTTCATTTTCATGTATAACCAGGGTTTCTGGAAATAAGAAGTGCATATTCTGGTCTTGTGAATAAATCCAGAGAGGCTTTGGCTAATTTTCCTTTCTTAATAGTGTCATTTCAGTTCATAACACTTTTATTATCGTAATAAGGAGTCACAGAATGAAGACTGCAAGTCGGTGAGGTAAAATTCCTATGTTTGGGATCAGTGCTGTAGCAATGAAACAATACTTTTCCAAAGAGTTAGTGTGAATGTATAAGAACTGCCTATTTTTTCACAGAGTTATTTTTAAGGGGTAGAAATATTGTTTAGTTACTATGATACCTGAAAATGAGGATTCTCTGCCACTGAATTTTTGCGTGGTTTCTCAGACTGCCTGAAGTTCTCTTTAATGATTGTGAAATGCCTAGACAACTGACTAAACAGTCTGAGAATCACTCTGGAGAACTGAACGAAAGACACTTGCTTTCCAGTTCTTGACTTGCTGATGAATGCTTTTCTTCTGTTATGTTATATTTTTGAAGATTATTTTTCTCTACAGTCCTGCTGTAATGCAGTGTTGATCTTCATTGCTGCAATAACACAGCAGGCAGAAGGACTACAGCCAAAGTCAACTTAGTCCTTTGAAACTGATGTCAAAGAGATGATATGTTTGTTAAAGGAATTGTCATGCACCCTCTTGGTTAAATGCATTTTGTGAATTTGCAATATGTGGTGTTAAAGCTGAAATAAAATCTCAGTGTTTATTGAAACTGATATGCTCATGTATTACGCCAGATTCATCAGCTCTGACTAACCAGCTCACACATACAGCATTAGTAAATACAAGCTGTCACTCCCACATGTGCGCCTGTGTTGACTTTGTCACCTTGTAATCCATTTGGAGTGCATTTTCTCAGGATTACCTTTTTATCAGTTTTCCTGTATGCTTTTATAGCTTCTAAGTTACTAGGGAAACATTTCTGCCCTCCATTAACTAAACATTAAAAAGCTACAGTCAGGAAAGGAGGTAGGAGTCGAAAAATTCAATGAGGCATTATCTAACTTCAGATGTTCCACTGCGGAGCAGAAATCTATGCCCTCTAAGTGATGTCTAAGACCCCCTACACACTTCATGGGAGGCTGAATGACTTCAGCATGTGGTCTGAAACATCAGCGTGTTGACCAGGGAACTTTCTTCGAAAAGTCAACGGCAAAATTCCCTACCCCATGCTACTGTTGAAGTGCCTCAACATGAGGTGCAGACAGTTGTCTTCGCCACCCTGAATCCAAGTATTTTCCTTGGTGGGAAGACACCCACGCTAGCTTTTTTGAAAGAGGGGGATGGCGTTTGCGCTGCTTCCATGCATCTTTTGTGTAACTAGCTTTACAGGTGAGATGGCTGAGGAAAATCTTCCTTTTGAAGAATTCAAGACTTACTGTGGCAAGACAGAAGTGGAAACTTGCACTTTACAGTTTTGTAGCTTCAATACTGCATAAGGAAGAGCTACTCCTGTGTATTTGTCTCAAAAACTCCTTCCACATTTAATTTGAAACCATCTTTAGATAAACTGCATAAATAATCCTGAAAGAAAAACCTGGAACCCAGTATGCCCCCTTTCAGATGAGAGCGTTGTAAGGCTAAAATGTATGCTTTCTTCCCCTAGCCCAACCAGTCTCCATTCCTTCACTCTGTGATGTCCTGGCTCCAATGGAAGAGGGATGAACACCACGTCCATACCCACAATGACCTATGTGCTGGGAATCCGAAGTCACCAATGAGAATTTTTCTCAGCTGGGAATTAGGTGCGGATGTCTCACTTTAGAGGAAAAGATTTTAATGATGAGGCTGTTACAAAGATACTACTTCTTCTTCCACCACAAAACTGTTCATGAAGCAGTTACAGTCTAATCAGGATCACCTGAATACAGACAATCCCAGCAGAAATTCCTTTATTTAATAATTCATGGCTAGATACAATTGACAAAATACAGTGTCACTTGGAAATATAAATCAAAAGAATACATGTATAATGGAGGAAATGCACTTTCCCATTAAGCATTAAAGTCAGCCCTAATGAACAGAGCCTGTAAAACTACAGAAGCAACACAATATCCACTAAATAATCTTGCTGTCTTCCAGAGTAACACACTTACCTTCCGCTTCAAATAGATTTTACATACTTGTGTGTGTGTTAGTGTGTGTGTCTAAGCACATATATAAGGGGAGTTCCTAGCATGAATAAATATAAGATAATAAGGAAACAAGAAGTTTGTAAGACAGAAAGTTACAAGAGGTGTTTTTATGACTGAGGTTTAGTTAAATCAGAATGTAAATGGATTTCTTTAAATTTTGTGACACAGAGGGTTCAGCATTGCCACATTGTTTTTTGAGGTCAGACTGAAAACCAACACAGGGTTCACTTCATAAGTATATTTCCTATATAAAGAAATGTTTTTATCCAACACTGATGAGAACATATTCTCAGTGGCATTTTCGGTTTGAGCTTTTTCCTCTTTATGGTTTTAAGATGAAGAATATTAATATGCTACTGTCAAAATACCTCAATGTTCGAAGGTAAACTAAATGCTGCAAATTGCTGGACTGATAAAAGAGATTGTTTTGATTAACAAACTAACCAACTTTCCACTTTTCTGTTGTATTTTTGTCCACAGGCTGATTTAGTAATGAGATAGTGCTTGATTGCAAAACAAGAATGAATTTTTGGATTTGTGCAGGTCCTAAAGAAAGAGGAAATGCATGTTGCAACAATTGTTAAAAAACTCTAATCTCTCCTCGATAGAATCGCACACCTAAGATTTTGATTGCACACTGAATCATTTCACACCCCCAAAGCCAGACGCAAAAGTCACATCGAGGAGCAGATTCCTGCTCTTCTGATCACACTGTGATTTTCCAGCCCTAGATCTGAATCAGACACGGTCAAAACTGGAACTGAATGCAGTGGAACCAGTATTTCATTCCTGATGCTGCTTGTTATGCGAGTTACGTTTAGTGGGAATTCAGACAAAATTAAAATTACTCAAATTCAAAATAAAAGTAATTAATCAGATGCTATCATAACAAGACAATACATATGCTACTCATGGTAACAGTTGTATAAGTAATGTCAGTCTATTATCCTGTGCTGACCAGAACCAGATTGATACAAAGATATATTAAAGACAACCAATTGCTAATAAATAGAAGTTTAATCTAGCAAAACAACTCAGCTACGGGGAGAAATCCAGAACTCATAGCCAGAAAGTGGGATCCAGAGTGGTGTGTTAGGGACCGTGACTCCCAGTACAGTGCATGGGGAGCATTAGGCACTTCGGGTATTGCCTAGAGACAATGAATAGGAAACACAGATGATGAGTCGGGTGGGTCATAACTTCTCTCTTGAGAAGCAGGCACTTCAGCCCCAGGCAAGTGCCTCTATCCACAGGGCATTCAGATCACAAAATGCCTTCTAAAACTACTGTATTCATATTGGAAAGTCTCACTCATTTCTTTTTGAAAGAGGAGCAAGAATAACTACTTTCAGCAACAACATGCTGGAATCAAAGCAATAGCTCAGTCAGAATTAAATTCCTTTTCATACTGAAAATGGTTGTAACCCTGATCTCCTCCTACCCACCAAGTGCTCTACCATCCAAACTACACGCAGCCTGCCTTTGAGTCCTGCCTTACAAATACAGCTTTAGGTACTTGGGAACCTAGTGTACAGAACTACCACATATGTACTTTTTAACAGCTCTCTCAAATATTTCTGACTGGATTTTTTTCCTTTCTGCCAGATGAGTTCAGATCAGAAGGGTGGGTTTCAAAGATTGCCACTGCTAGGCAGATTTGTGCTGATACAGCATTTATACCATTGCCATGTGCATCTAAAGATACAGGAAATGTGCAGCTCGGGACAGATCTGTGAATCTACGCAAATGAGAGAGAGTAAATTCTACTTTTTTTTTTAGCTTGTGAGAGGTTTAATATGTGTTAATAAATATAAAAATCTTTTGTATGCTCGACTACAAAATTCCATAATTTATAGTAGTTTTTCTAATATATATTTTATTATCGCATATGTACAACAGGCTGGCTTTCAAGAATAGCCTTAAAAAGCATAAGCAACTGAGAAGCTCATCTGTGACTTTTATAATGGACCATAAATGTTTCAGAAGAATGGTCTGGCGAGGGACTTCTTGTCTCATGTTTTATTCTGCAGGCTCTGAAAACAAAGAATGTGCATGCATTTAACAATAAACTATACAGCTTTTGGTTTGAACTTTGGCTTAATTGAAATCAGTGGCAAAATTTCCCTCTTTTTATGATGAACGCTGTGGTATAAAATAATTCCCTTCACCATTATTAATGTACTGTTCTTTCTTCCATCCTCTGTATTCTTTAAATCTGAGTTTTATTTATATGCTGATATTCCTGTAACTGCAAACCTAAAGAGAAAGCCTCTGTTCCCATATATCCTTGACTTGCCTTTTGCATTTTTCTGCATGATTCCTCTTTGATCTGCCTCTGAATTTAATAATGAAATTTGACTCAATATCCCTCCCACTATATATAGCTCCTGCTACATCATGTTCTGTTACCTATCATCTGACAGTGTAATTCTTGAAATCTGGCCATTTAATTTGGTCCAAGAAAATGTATCATTTAAGGGAAGGCCATGTTCATTTGACTAAGTGAATGCACATTTCTGTTTTCTTACCAAGCATTGGTCTATGGGCAGTTTCTCATACTGTGTGTGGGGGAATGTTTACAGAATCCTATCAGCAAAAATGGCATTTGGCAAGAATATTAACTACAATAGCAGCATTCACAGTTTGGTTTCTAAATATGTTATAATGCTGAATATTCTCATTTCCTTTCTGCATTACCTCTGCCTGCTACAGGGCTGGGAAGGTAGCCTCGCAGAATTTTTGAATTCAGATTTCACCTTCCCCTGCCATGGGACAGGAAATGAAACCTCCTGAAGCCTGGGATCTCGGCATGAATGGAGGGCATTGTAGATACGCATCGTATTTCACTCCTCCCTGCTGACACCCACAATGTCAGTTCTTTCCATCACTGGGGCATGCTGGACTGTTTTTAAAGACAATCGCAGTGCCAACCTCTTAACTAAGTCAAACCATTTTCTGCTTTTCCTATTTCCTAGAACCAATGATTAATATCCCTATCAAATTACCTGATCTTTAGGAGAGTCAACAGGACTATTCCTAGGATGAGAACTATGCAGGAGGAATAGGCAATAATGTAGACTGTTTCGCCTAGAAGTAAAAAGCAGAAAGCAGACATGAAACATTTATTTCTTCAGTAATAAAAATCAGATTTGAGATCTGAATTGGAATGCATGCTTACGTAAGCTAACTTAGCTATCAATAGTAATAAGTAATTAAAAGGAGGAAAAAGACCTAGGTGGTATGCCAATGGTAGGCATACCAATGGTAGGCATAACTCTTCCTTCACCAGTTGGTACAAAATCATTTTTGGAGTCCTTTTAGTAAATACCAGCTCCAATGGCTCTTCATATGTGTAGCACTACCTTTTACTCTACTCCAGAGGAACAGCATGTTACTCTGGTTGGTGGTTCAGAGTATTCTCCCCGTTGATTTTAAGGTATAAATTTTGTTCTGTGTATCAGAGGAGACCTGCCTCTTACTTACCTGCTAGACCTCTTTTCCTTTTTTGCATATTACCGTAACTGCAGTGTGCAGCCATACTTGATCTAGAATCAAATTAATGTAAAATGGGAACTAACACTGTTTCTGGGCCCTGTGCCCACGGAGTTTCCTCTTTCTTTTAGGCTTCTCACCAAAAATTCACTTAGGCAGCTTATGTGCTAAAAATTCCAACTGTTGAAAAACGGGGAGTTGTTTCAACTTTTGTTTTCCAAATAAGGAGAAGCATATTTTTCCTGGAGGAATGAATCCATCCGTTTTGATCAAATATTCTGAAGGAAAAATTTCAGTTGAGAATGTAACGTAAGCCCTGAACCTGGGATGGAGTGGTGCGGAGGTTAGATGACGTGACAAAAGGACTCAACTCCAGAGCCGCAAGCGTAAAGCATGAGACCCTCCTGTTGCTTTTCTGTTGCACTGATTCTGTTGCGTTCATCCAATTAAATAAGTTTTTGTTTACATAGGAACTCACATACAGAGAGCCTTAGCTGTTCCCAAGCTGCTCCACCTTACACAGTCAGTGAAACATTCACTGAGGAAGAGAGGGAGTCCTGGCCCCATCAGTGGGCCACTTATCTGGGCTGTGAGTTCTGGTCTCTGAATCAGTGATCAGTTATCATATGTTCTGTTTGTTTGTGTCTTCGTGCATATGCAGACACAGACCCAAAATGAGACATCTCTGTATACACTACATATATGCGATGGATCTAGCGCATAGTGTAGTACAAACACGGGTGGTATGGACACTGGAGCAGCTCCAGTAAGAGAGAGTGAATATGTATTCTACAACAAGACAATCAATGGGCAAGAGCTGAGCAGGGGGTTGGATCTGCCTGGTCCTTATTACAGGATGACGCTCACTTTTTCTCAAAAAGCTATTTTTTCTCAAAAAGTCAAGTTTCCAATAAAAGAAAAATGAAAGCAATGATTGAACCATTACACGTTGCACAGAATGATACCACTTAATGCAGCAAGTTACTGAAAGATTCTTAAAGTGGTGAATTTTTGAAGGAAGAGGGGCGAGGTCTATCTTAGTCTCAGTCAGGACTTCTATTATACATTAAAAAATAGATCAGCAGTTGGTCCTCCGCTCATGGCACATTTCTTTAAGATGATAAGTTTTAGGAAAAGAATAATTTTTAGGATTTTTTTCAGTTTCTGATTCTTAATTGTACATTCAGTTATTTTTTAAAAATTTCTCCAACTGCAGGAGCAGTAGTAGGAGCAAAAGTTTTCCACTTTTTTGAAGTGGAAAGTAAGGTTCACACATATTGAAGGCAAATAGAAGTTTTTAAAATACATCACTTACCACAAGACTAGGAAAATCATTAGGAGCAACAGTCATGGATGGTTAAAAATGGGCTAATACCATTTCACCAAAACATTGTAATATTTTTCTTTAAAAAGTTGGAAAAAATATTTCATTTCAATAAAACAAAACACTCTGAAATTATCAAATAAAATTAAAATGTTCTAATTTTTTGTGAAAATCTTCTAAAATGCTATGTTTTTTAGTGAAGTAATTGCTGGTAAAAGGGATGTTGATTGAGTATAACATTTTCAGTTCTATGGGGAACTCAAGAAAAATGTTAATGATCAAATCATGCTAGAAGCCATATATTTTCTCCTACCTTCTGAGAACTACGGGAATTTGTAAGGCTAGGAGAGGGCACAATTTTGTGGCTGGAGAGCTAATTCTTTATTTTATATATTCTTTGTGGTTTAACTACTTGAATGTGTTTATTCATCTTCCTTTAAAAATGTTGTTGGGGTGTGTGTTTCTCAACAGGCACTCTGCTCTTCTTTAGAAGTCCAAAGGATATTTTATAGAAATTTTCACTATTAATCTATATCCCACCAGTTCTTGAAAGTTCTAGGGAACTTAAGAAATACAGATATGAAATTTTGGCTCTGTTCATCCCAAATGTTGTCCATGAAAACTACCAGAATCCACATTTCAATTCCTGTATGACAGAATGGGCTATATTATCCCATTTTGATGTCTGTATACATGGTATTGATCATCTGAAGATGTTCTAACTAAAAACAAGTTAAGGCTTAAAAAACAGTGCCCTAACAAACCATAAAAACAGTGGCTGAAATTAGGCACGTTTGTAGCTACGGATCAGTAAACAACCTTAGGTCTCATGCTGTCTGCCCTTTCCTAGTTCACTGGAATCCCAGAATTACAGAATCATAGCACCCTTAGGTTGGAAAAGACCTTTAAGGTCATCAAGTCCAGCTGTCCAACCTGCTTTGGAGAGCAGATAGAGCCATCATAAGCATTAAAAACATGATTAAATGTTGGAATAATTTCTATTCTTAGCAGAAATTGCAAACAATGTGGTGTGCATAATTTGCCTATGTCATTACTCTGCTAAGAAACAGCTGTCCCTTTCAGTAATTCTCTTCAACTGAGGTACAGAAGAGTAAACCTGGTTTGGGTTCTCTGACTAGATGGGGAAAAGGGATACAAATATCTGCATGTACCGTGAAGAAAGAAAGGCACATATGGTGTCTAAAGACTTATAATAGGAGGTGGCTAAAACACGAGATGTTTCCAGCTTGCTCCTGTAGAGAGCGAATCGACAAAAGTGGAGAGCAGTCACTTCCATTGCAAGGGGAAGGGCTGCTGCGAGGCAGTGGGAGGGCTGCTCTGTACCATGGAGGTGGCCTGTAGTAATGAGAAGCTTGCGGACCTTCTCACCTCAGGGCAGGTCTACAGCAGGGCCACCGCAGCTGCGTGATGCATGTCTTGGCCTTCCTAGGATGGGCTGCAAACCTCAGGGACATGACAACTGGGGCTGCAGGTACCGCTGAAGCACTAGCTGGAGCTGTCTACACAGAGACATGGACATTTCCAGTGATGAAGTTCGGCAGAGGATAGCTGTGGGCTCAGTAGCTGGAACAATTAGTGGGATTACACTCTTGTGTAAATCTTCCTGCTTATGTATACATAGTGATATGGCTGTGAATATTCATCAAACAGATTAATTCTGGCTGGTGCTCAGAGGTTTCTTGGCTACCCACAGCTTGTCATAGGCTTTTTGCTACATTTATAAAACAATCAAATTGACAATGTTTCATACCTTACAAATTAAAGTCACTGGAGCTGAACTAATCTCAGTTCCCACAGCAGCCGGTATAATTATAGATAAACCCTGCCAATTACTTGTTTATCTAGATTCTCTTCATGGCAAAACTCCTCAGTAGGAAATATATGATAACTCTACAATTTGAGAAGAAATGAGATTAATTTCAAAAGTTTTGGGTCAAGCCCAATTTTATTGTATCTCACAAGAACAGGATAAAAGTTCTGTATTTCTAGCTTTCTCTTCCAGCCAAAAAATACTTTAGCTCCAAAGCTCTATGCTGATGAAAGTAACTGCTTATCTTCACACATGAATCATTTTTCAAATTAAAGTGTGGGAAGCAATCTTTTAAATTATGTGAATCTGTAAAATCATGGCGATAGTCTGCATAGGATAAAGTCAAAATCGGGATGAAAGCGCATAACCAAGTAGGGAAGAACATTTTTGAAGTTTGGGGAATTTTTGTTTGATTTATCACTTTTGGATGTTGTTTCCAAAATGACATAAAATTCTGGCCCCATCTAAGCTTACAGCAAAAGTTTCATTAACTTTTACATGGCGAGGACTCTGCCCACATCACATCTTGTTAACGGGGTTGCATCAGTCCACAGGCGACTGGGTTGCCCCGTACCCCCCCGGGTATGTGAATGAGTGTAAATCCAGTCAAGACTGTCACAGAATCCTGTTGTCATATGGCTACACCAAAAGCTGGAATAATATTCTTCCATAAACGGGTTTATGTTTATTTGCAAATATATATGAATATATGTGTATATATATGTTTAAATTTATTATCTATTATGAAAGACTCCTTTTATTAAAAGCAATCTTATCCAATGGCATAATTCGCAATGCCACTGCATAGAATGGATAAATCTTACTGTTTTTTGAACAGTGGTTTTTTTGAATTATAAAATCAAGAAAAAGTTAAAGAAATACTGAGTTTTTTCTGAGCGTGTTCATCTGTAGACGGTCATTGGTTTAAATTGGTGAAAGGTGAAAGACATCCTTGTATCTTTCAATGACAAGCTAACTAAAGGATTTTCTGAGATTTTGATGTAGGGACATGAGCAAACTGTATCTCCAGCTTTCCAAGCAGAAAACAGCCAAGAAGCAAAGATCTTCAAATATCTTCACACACACAAAAGGCCGTATTTGACAATTTAACCATTTTGCCTCTGCACCCGGGGATTCTTCTTGGGATTTGATTTCAGTAAAGATAAATATTTTGTAAAGATGATATCTCCCTTTGCAGCCTGAGTAATGCATATTTACTAGCATATGAATCTGGGATACCGGGTTAGATTTTTGGCAGTGGGATTTATGAAACAATTTGCAATATGGTTTTTATCATCAGGTAGATATCTTGAATCAGATTCTTCTCCCTGACCTGGCTTCCTATGAGACATTTATAGCTTAGACAGTTCCCATCTAGTGTACATGACAGCTCCGACAGAAGGAATATTTTATTGTATGGGTTAGGCTGGTCAGCATTCTTTTTATTTTTCTAAGGCCATCCAAAATTCTGTTAAGAGTTCAAGGACAGGTTTTTGGAAAGTATTCAGACTTCAATGCGAACAGAATTAACTGGGTGCAGGCTGCTTTTTGCAGACATTTATCTGAATCTCTGAGGGAAATGTATAATACATTTTACTCACTGAAAGGGTCTGCAGTTAGAACTAGTCACAGGGGTGAAATATCTCCCATTTTACATTTTCTCACTTAGAGCAGAATTTCTTGCATTATAACTTGTGTTATTTAACCACTAGAGTCTTGTTCCAGCTAGAGATTCAGGCTCCCTCTGTAGCTGGCAAAAAAAAGCCAACACTTCCAGCAAAGACAGTCTGAAAAGGTGGGACTACCCTTCCTCTGAGGGTCCTTAACATTCTTCTCTAGCTATACAGAGCACTTGGATGGCATGCATAATTCTTAAGTAATTTTAACACGCCGAATGCTTAATTTTTCACATAAAGGTCTCAGCAATCCCGTTCCCATGAGTCTATTTTCATGCATCCCAGGTTGCCCACTTCAGTAATAGTTAAAGGGTGGTGGATGCAGATGATGGAAGTCCCTTCACTTTGTACTGCATGCAGAGCTTGAATTATTTTTTCACTGTTAAAGGTGTTCAGTATGAGCAGTTCTGGGAATCAATTTGCAATAGTATCAGGAGTATTGTAATCTGCCCCACACAGGGTGGAACAGGTCACTCTCATTAGAGTTGATATTTGTGCATTAAGCTCTTTAGTGTTCTCACTTTGTAATTGGGTCCTTCAAAAGGAAATATAGAACTAATATTATTTCAGCCATGAGAAAATTTGTATATTAATTCAATATCCTTTAACTTTATGTCACTTAATGGCTTACTGTAAATGTATGGAAATAAAACCAGATGCAGCTCTTCAACCCATGGGATATCATGAACCGCAATTGCTGTGCCCTTCTGTTGCATGAGAAGGAAAAGTCTGATGGACTGTAACACAAGCCCCTTTTCAGACCACTTACTGTGGCTTCGTAATTTTGTTGTTGCAACTACTATGGCATAAAAAGTCAAGAGAGATAATAGAGAAGTAGGTGTGACATCAAAGCTAATAATTTGTATTACGCATTATGACTACTACTCTCTAATGACTGTACAGAGAGTCAGGCTCTGGCAGGCTTAATAGCTTAATTTTCCCCAATTATAATATAGTGATTGTGAGACATCTATTTCAAAACCACTTATCAGAGAAATTGGTTCAGTCTCATTATCTTTATTTGGTGGTTATATAAGCTCAGCTGAACAGGTAGAGAGATTTTTCCGCATTATGTTGACCAGGGGAGCAACAGGTAGAGGTCACTCACCTGAAACCACCTGAGGGACCCAACCTTTAGTCTTCCCTATGGTACAAGGGAAATTTCAAGAGTACTTCTGTTAAAATCATGGAATGGTTTGCCCAAACTCACCATTAATTGAAGAAGAATGGAACTGTGCTCTGGAAAGCTTTTCTCCTGGCATTTCTGTATTTACCCAATGAAAACCTTTCTTCTTAATGGAACTTTGACCTGAATATTGGAATGAAAATATCCATTCAAAATATTACTTTAATATAATAATTCAAGTGAATATTGGTGGTTTGTGTTATGATGAGAGTCGCAGAATTTATAAAGGCAGCTATTTAAAAATATTGTTTACTGATACCGGATGAACAAAGTGAATGAGTGAATGACAGTTCTTCCTTTGACATCTCAGTAAAGCCTCCCCTGTAGCTTCTCTTATGGGGGACAAGCGTGCTTTAAAAATATTCTCTGCCTCAAAACAGCTTAAATTCTCCTTTCACATAAACTATTTTAGAAATAGGCTCACCAAAAGAATTGGGCCTACCAAAATAAGTGATGAGAAATGGGTAGTAGTTTGAAGTAATTTCCAAAAGGCAGAGTTTATTCTCCAAATGAATTGCTAGACCTCAATCAACTCTTTCACAAAGGCCTGTCCTTTCAGAGGCATGAATGCATCTGAAAATACATATCTTCTGTTGAAATGAAAAATAAAAGGTTTACCTAAGTAGAATCGTTTACAGACCAAGAGGCTAAACCATACAAGACTATGCATAGTCACTTACATGAAATGTTAGCTGAGAAATTTTTATTCCCTAGCGGAATGACAAGGAATGACAAAGGCTCTTGTTTGCAGCCTGGAACATTGTCTAAACCGCAATGGACTAAATCTCCTTGCAATGTATTTTTTCTGTGAGATTCAAAAGTACAACCCAGAGGTCAAATATTTTTGAAACTTAACTTTTTACTTTCTGTCACTGGCATTTTTGCTTATTCCTGCTGGGTCACTGATCCTACATTGTCACTGATCCACACTGTGCTCCTGTCTCGTATAGCAGCCAGTTACTGACAGTTCTTGCCTTTTATTGAGTCTGCAGCTAGCTTTAGTCCTGTAAGCACAGCCCCAAGAGCAAACACTCCTAGCAAGGCAGTGCCATAAAAGAGTAGGAAGATGTGACGGTGTAAACACTACTTGCAGGTCTGTTCACACCAGTTCTAGAGGCAAAGATCCTTTTTGCTAGCCCCGAGCATTTGTCTTTTTAGAAAGATTTCAATGTTAAAAATCATCACCAATTCAAGAGCAAAAGTTATCCAACGCTCACACTCAGGGCAGATGGGGTTGGATGGGGTCTGCAACAGACCACTCACTCCACATCTCTGAACAGATACTGGCATTTAGCACTCTGCCTTACAATCAAACCCATGGTCATCTCTGTCTTCAGTTTAGCCGCAGTACAACTAGACATCTAGAAAAAACAAAAGCAAGATTTGCAAGGCTCTGCAAATGTTCTGTAGGGTAGGGACTAATCCTTTACTCAGCCAAAGGCCCAGGATCCCCAAACTGGTTTTGTTTAACTGGCAGGAATTCTTTGCACCGCAGGAGCAAGCAAGCTCCTGCTCTTCAATCCCGATTAGGTTAAGGAAGTTTCCATCACAAAAAACCCACAACATTTTATCCTGAGACTGCTTCAGGGAACGGCAAAAGCTCATGAGCAATTATTTGATTATTATGACATGAGGGTCATCTTTTTCCTTTGTAGGTAAAGAATAACTAACAGAATGATGTGATCCCTCATTTCGACCATTAAATGCAGACATAAAGGAAGCAAACAAATAAATAACATTCATCGGAAAAATCACTGCCAGTAGTCTCAAATTTAAGTGTGTTATGGTATCACTTTTCCAGGGGACTTGTTATATGATTTTTAATCTTTTCTCAGAGTCTGAATTTTACTAGTGTTTAACTAAGCTTAAGGGCAGTGATTCAGCAACTTGATTTTAATTTCTCGGTAGACTTTGAGTGACAAGAAAAAAATTACACCCTTATCAGTGGTAACATTTTGGCCGCTAAAACTAAAAATTAGCTAATTCATTCAATGAAATGCATGCATGCAATTAATACATGCTTTTAAAAGACAGACCATCAGATGGAACTACGAAATAGTAATTGCTTTTCATTGAAACCTTTAGATATTTTTACCTCTCCCAAGCTAGGTTGAGAATACATATAATTACATATATAAGACGACTGGCTTAGTAGTATATCCTAAGAGGATTTATATAGCAAATTAACTGGTGTGATAGATCAGAGATTTGAGGAGAAAAGGGTACTTTGGTCTTTAATCTGGGCCATGGACCGGGTGCCTGGATGTAGCTGGAGCATTGCAGATGGTGGCAGATGGACCTCCAGGTTCAGTTTTAGGCTGCAGGAGTCCAGGAACCACCCTGTGATGTGACCCATGGCACAATAAGTGGGGAAAAAACTGGGGATTTGCTTCGAGGGCACACTCCTGATTCAGACTAAAACATGAGTATCTGCTCTCATATTGTCCTTTGTGGCACTAACAATTCTCTCTTAAACTAAGACTTGGCAAGGCCTTTTTTACTTAACAAAAATAAGTAGCTGATTTAGCACATGAAGGGCTCTAGCGGTCCTGAGAAAGTACGTACATTACATCTGAGTTAGCCCCAGTGCTTTTACTGAAGGCCAAATCCCAAAGCCTCCATTTGCAGCAGCTTTTTCTTTGAGAGGCCCTATTTAAATCATTGAAGTTATTTTCTGTGGGATGAACTCTTCTGCTAAGTGTGTGTAAGCTATACTAATATTGAGACTCCAAGAAGAAAAGAAAGAAAAACCAACATAATATGTCATATTATTTGCAAAAGCAGTGTACTGAGGTACATGAAGCCAATGAGAGGAAGGTTTTGGACTTTTCTAACCTGTGTAATAGTACAGACCCCAGAAATTATTCTTTTATTGTTATTCCAGCAAACTCATGCAATGAGACGTGTAGTCAATTTTATTGACTTACTGCTAATATATTTCCCCAAACCAGAAGAAAATACTGTACATGCAATTTGTATTTTGATTTGGATTAAAAAAACCTGCAGATGTAAATCTTGCTGAAATCAGTGGTAGCAAAGCTATAGTAAAGATTTGGTGTAAGCCAGCATTTTAATACTCTTTAATTACTCTTTAAAATCTTATGTTTTACTCACGTAACTCACTGAAGCAGGATTTGCTGTGAAGCATGTGGTGGAAGAGCTCACACAAAGACTGCTCCGCAGGAGGCAAATTGTGGCAGGTACACTCCACACGCAGCATCGTGCCCCAGTTGCTGATGTAGGCTGCTTTGCAATCAGCATTTGCAGAACAGGGCATGTCATCCTTGATTAAAGTTTCAAGACAGGCTTCATCATCGTAGCATTTTTTTGTCACGTGTCTCCAACACTTTGACTGAAAAGCTGTGTATTTTTTCCTGGTGGAGAAAAAAAAAGGTGTGCAATGATGGTTTAAAAACTCTGTGATTTCTCAAAAAGACATTTAAGGATCATCATGAAATGAGAGTGTATTCCCAAGGTACCACTTTAGCCTTAAAAATCACAATATTCAGTGATAGCTGGCCTAGATCCTGCTCTGATTTATGCTTAATTGGTTTGAGTGAAATCTGCAAAATTGTAATTTGCGGAAAAACTTGGTTTTACTGAAAAATTTTTTGAGAAAAAAGCACCTGCACTTCTAATCGGCACCTGTGGAGATTTTCCCAAGGTCTAGCAAAAATCACTGTGAATATCAATAGTCTCAGATCCTCAGAGAAGAACTGCGGAGAGAGGAATAAGACCAGTCACCACAATGAAACCACACCAGATGCCGTTCTAGGGGATCAGTTTGTGAAGCTGTGTGAAGGAAGAATGAATATTCAACTTATTTTACATAAAATAATTGATATCCAATGCCAACCCCTCCTCCCCCTGAATGCTAACAAAATACAAAATGTCCAAGGCTCAGAAAAAATCAGAAGTAATTCAGTTGACCTTATAGTTTAATTGATAGTGGAGAAAATTATGAGAAGAATTAACTTGTTTTCTAGATCAATAAGCTCAAATGATTTCAGTTTATTTGCTCTTGGGATAGAATGGCCTTTAGTGCACTATGTGTAACAATAGAAAACATCTATTAACAGTTAACTAAGAAATCTGTAGATATTATTTAGAAACTAATTTATCACCTACATTAAATGTTAGGAAACGATAAACTGTTGTATATTGAACATTAATATATTAAAGCATTTTTTTCCTAATCATAAAATTTGGTTATTAATTTACTTTTGATATTGTGAAACTCTTACAAGCAAGTCACATGGAACAGCATGGACTGTTACAATACCAGCTGGGACATTATTGTAAATATTTTCATTACAAGCAAAGGTTTCAAAGCAGATGCCACCTCTGTGCTAATGGAATTATTTTTGTTCACCTCTGACTTACAGATACAGCTAGCCATAATTCACAGGCTAATTATGCTAATTATATCCACTGATTGTCAGGGCCAGGAAACATTAATGTTCCCAAAATAACAGGTAATTCAGCAAGCCTCCATTATGATGTTACATGTCTAAACATGCACATGCACAGACACACATTTGTAGCCCGATTCTTCTTGACATAAAAAGGGGCAATTCCCACTGACATCAATCTGAATAGCTGGCACGGAACTGAAAGCCTGTCTTGGCCTCCTGGTTTGGTGATGGAAGGTTAATTTGAGCAGAGGTTTGAGGTAAAATTCAGGTCTAATCCACAAAGGAACTGGTGACTACACTGAAAACCAAAGTGGGCCAATTGACCACCCTCAAATGGTGGTAATTAAGTAGAACTACGAATATGGGGTAATCCTGTTGCATGTTTTCTAAAAATAAAATTAAATCTGAAAACTGTGTTTTCTTCATGAATTTGGTGGTCTGCTTGAGATGAAAAGAATAAGACAAGTTTTCTGAAGGGGCCAAGCGGGCTGTGAGGCAGTTGGGTACAAAGGGTCAGACTCTGCGGTGGAAAAGGTAATTACTTTAACCAAACAAACTTCGTCCGGTCTGCTGCACAATTTGAGCAAACTGCTGGAGGGCAAAGGTGCAGACTGGCAGGTGTTATCTGAAGAAAGTGGTAATGGAAATACGCAACGGCATAGTTTGTCTAGCAGAAATGGTGTTAAGCACCATGAAACAGGCAGAAGAAAAGCCTAGCCTAGATTCCAGACCTTTCTGAAAATGGACCTTCTCGATTTACTTGTGGAATTACCACAGCTGATGCAGACATTTGTGAAGATGTCAAACAGAAGTGATGATATACAGTAGATACAGTGCAGAAAATAATTTTCTTATAGAGGAGATATGTGGCATATATATAAAAATTGTTTGATCAAAACATTATTCAAAAGCACATTACTGGGCAAAATCTTTCTTCTTCTTACCTGCACAATTCATTCTCTTCGCACATGTGGATTACATTCAGACATGATGGGGCTGGAACTGCAGTGACTGCACAGGGCTTGCCGTGGAGAAGTTCTTTGGCTCTGTGGCAGGACTCATCAGACTGGACACAATCACAAAATGTCATCATTTGAGCAACTTCAAAAGGCATGTTTTGATAGAAGAATCTTATGGCTCCTTGACATTCTTCCATGTTGCACTTCTTATTTACTGAGCAAACCTTAAGGTACAGGGACAACTGTTTGTTACATACTTCATCTTCAACACACTCCTTGTTCACATCCAAACAGGTTCTGTTTGCTGTGTATGCTGAAAGGAAGAACAGTTTTAAAATGAAATCACAAGAAAACCTTTCTCAAGAGATGATCGGTAGTCATCCTGCCTGAAACATTCCCACTAAAACCAAGCGTGACTCCCAAAAACTGATCCGGCTCTTGCAGCATTGCCTCTTTTAAACTCATTGTGTGACCTTTATACTTTTCCTTTCCACTGCTTGGCCCTCATAAGCCACCCTCCTGCAAGTTTCTGCCCCTGGTAGATAAATAAAGGAGAAGAAAGAGAAAACTGGCAAGATGGAAGTTTCTTCATGGTATGTAACAGTTTCTGAAAGCTACTGGCTAGTGGATACCTGAAGCTGCTGAAGTCTCCAGCATGCAGTCTTATTCTAGGCCATGTAGTAAGTAATGGGGAACAGAATATAAATTACATTTCTCTGCTTTTAAAGCTAGTTTAGGTACTTCTAGCCTATGCTATAAACTTTCCCAAAAGATCTAGATAATTCTGACACTAAGGGATAAGATTTGCCTCTGTAAATTTAACAGGATCAGGACTATTACCTGACATTTTTGGATTCTCATCTACCCAGTAGCTTGACCGAAAATATGTTGATATGTTATGCTCTAGACAAGTAGTCTGTGCTGTGGGTGGGGTACTGACTGAAAGGTCACACCCAGAGGGTGGTGGTAAATAGCTCCTTTTCAAACTGGCAACCTGTCATATGTTAGGTCCCCCAGGGGTCGATACTGGGCCCAACGCTGCTTAATGCAAGTGAACATTGTGCTGCTGTGGCAAAGAAAGTTAACAGGATGCTGGGTTGCATCAACAAGGGCATCACCACCAGAGATAAAGAAGTCATTATCCCTCTCTACTCAGTTCTTGTCAGGCCACACCTGGAATATTGTGTTCAGTTTTGGTCTGCACTATACAAAAAAGATGTGGATAGGCTGGAGAGGGTCCAGAGGAGGGCCACCAAGATGATCAAAGGACTAGGAAGCCTGACATATGAGCAAAGGCTGAGAACTGGGTTTGTTCAGCCTTCTGAAAAGAAGGCTTAGGGGAAACCTTATCACCATGTTCCAGTATTTAAAGGTGGCTACAAAGAAGACGGAAGCTCCCTTTTTACAAGGAGTCACATAGAAAAGACACAGGGTAATGGGTATAGTTGCTCCTGGGGACTGCACACAAGAGAAAAAATTTTCACAATGAGAACAATCAGCCATTGGAATAATCTCCCCTGGGAAGAGGTGGATTCCCAAACATTGGATGCTGTTAAGATTCAGCTGGGCAGGGTGCTGGGCCATCCTGTCTAGACCATGCTTTTGCCAAGAACAGTTGGACCAGATGATCTTTGAGGTCCCTTCCCACCTGGCATTCTATGATTCTGTGTTGGATCTATTGACTCTCTGCTCTTCAGTCATTTGAGTGAAAAGTATTCATTCAGTTATTAGGATTCATAAGTAAATCAGACTTACCCTGTTTGGAGAGAGCAGATAAACTCCATTGTAATTTTGTTTCCGTACTAATATTGTCTGGAAAAAAAAAGATACAGATACGGGCATAAGTGATAGACCATGCCTTAGCTTAGCTTTTAACTTTGAAGTATTGGCTGTGTTGCTGGCATAGTGCCAGTAGTAAAAATAAACAAGAATAAAACAAATTAGCTTGACCAAATATGACCTGCCAGATTGTTAACAAACTCTAAAATCACTGTTACATGTTTTCATAAGTTTTGGGGTGAAAGCACAGTTTATCAATGGCTGCTGATAACATTCTCTACATAATTATAGATCCTATGAGCTCAAGAAGAGTTTTTGGAGCTGCTCAGTGCAGTATAAAGTCAGATTTCTTGTGAGTAAATAAGGGCCAGAGGCCTTAATGCGTTCATCAGTGCACTCAGTTTTCAAGCTCAACTAACTGCTTGTCATGATCTAAAGTCAAGGCAGGCAGATAATTCTTGCTATTAGAAAATTATTGTTATTGGCCTTACATTGTTTCCAGTTATAGGGCAATACTAAAAAGGGACTGATTTGGATCAAATTGTATCAAATTAACACACTGAAGAACAGTAGCATTTGCACTCAAGCTATCATTTTGCTATCACATTATTCATTCGCATCTAAATAAGCCCATTAAAACTACCCTGTTTCCAGTGTTAAACTGCAGATTATTAAGAAAATGTTTTTCACAGACTTGTGCACTACAGTTACATATGAAAGCATTCAGACTGCTGGAATATCACTAACCTGTGTCGGTGTCCTGACTTTTATCATCATCATCATCTTCATCATCATCATCATCATCATCATCATCATCATCATTTTCACTAGCTGCTGAAGCTTGGCTCTCTTGAGAGTATTGTAAACAAAGGTTGTTAAATATTCCCTTCCATATTTTAATGCATCTCATCTGAAGTGGCTCTGGGCACTTGCACTCTCCTAGCACTGTTTTCTCCAGCTGTTTCCACACTGAGAAACACTCCTGGTTGACCATCGGGAGCCTGCATTTTGCCACGTCTGCCCGGCATGCTCGCTGGAAGCTCTTATACACTAAAAAGCAGTAAGGGTCCTCTTGACAGCGTTGTTTTGCAATACTGCAGCCGTCCTCTAATTCTTCTGGGTGTCTTTGGTGTTTGGGGTTTCTGTGTTGCCTAAAACTCAGTTCAGTAGCTGATCTTGAGGAAGTTTCCAAATACTCTATACAAAGAGGTACAAACAGAGGTATAAATCAAATGGAAGATGGAGCATCATCACTGGTCAGCTCTAAACAAATTCAGGAAAAGGATAATTGTCTTAATGCAATAAAATGAATGAAACAGCCCTAGTTTCATTCTGAGCTGTAAGTAAATACATAATAATTTCAGAGTCTTGCAGACTAACGAATCTTCCTCATGCTTACTATGTCCTGGTAGCTGTATAATACAGTCTGTTTTAACACTTCAGCTACTAACAGTAATATGAGAAACCCCCACTAAAATTACTGCATAAAGGGATTCATCTCACATAATTTTAACCACCTAAAGATGGAACATATCATGGATTATCATCTTAATTTAATGCATAGTTTGTAAAGAGAGAATGGCAATTCCAGAAGATGGTTCATTCATTACCCAAAGTATTCATTTAATTTAGACAGGGAGAATTGCTTCTGAAAGTATTTGTCAATACCATAAACAATCATCTGTAGGTAAAACTGTTACTAGTGTAACTCCATCCAAACTTACTGGTGAGAAATATACTGGTAAGAAATCACCAAAAAATATGAAATTACTTCATTTTGCTAGAAGCAAAAGTAACTCTTCCAATGACATCATCAGGTTTTAGATACCCACTCTTCTTGTATGGGGCAAGGAGTAACAGATCAGGGTGTTATTATTTCCTCTGCAATAAAGCCATATATTCTACTGCTATGTGGTGTACGTTGATTGATGCCAGCAGGGAGTGATGGATCAGTGCCGGGAATCAATCCTGGGGCTCACTTTCCAGACCGTCATTCACTGGCTGGTTTTACCTCTCATGTCAGCTTTGCCTGGAGTCATTACTCCAGGAGACACTGGATCAGAAACTGCAAGCCTTCATGCACCAAGTAATTCTCAATTATAGAGATAGTCTTTCTGAAGGGAAGAAAGTTCTTAGAATAATAAAAAATAAATTTAAAGGAGCTGGGCCCATTGATTACAATAGAATTTTTAAATACGTGCATTTTATATAATATGTACAGCTTTATAAAGGTAGTAAATGTGTTTCTGTATCCAGTAACATCTCCTAGATGTAGTGAAGGTGCTCCTGTAACACAATGTGACATAACTGCACAGCTGTGCATCCCCATTCACTGACACTCCCGTTCACAAGGTGTCTGCATGTGGCTCTCTGTACATGACATAGACCCAGTGGTGCTCAGGCCTCCTTGGGCAACAAGTGGCCCTCAACACACATCGTATTTTCACTCTTGCTTTCCACTGGATTGAGCAAGAGCTTTAGAAGCCATTTGAATTTCTCACATACATTTTATTGTTTTTGTTTATTTAAAAGCAGATATGGCATTGCCTCCATATGCATGTTGGAGTGCAAATGTCACGGAAAGGACAACTAATTTTTTTTTTTTAATTATCAGATTTGAGAAATATGCAAAGAAACTTGAAGCCAATTAAAATGATGGGTTACAGAATTATATCTTTCTCTTTGCTCTTCATAATTAAAACTTTATGTTTAGTTACCTTTATTGATGCTGCACTCTTTCCCAAGCAAAGTTGTGACGCTACAGAAATCATCTGCAGTGCAGACACAGTTTTTAAATTCTGGGTATTCGTCAGCCAGGACCTGGATGATTCTATTACATCCAATAGTGTCTTCTGCCTTGCATCTATTACCTAGAACTCACCATTAAAATTATAACATTGTTAATGTTTATGAATGCTTAAGGGATATGGTTACATAAAACAATTCAATTGAAGCACAAAAAAATATGTCTTGCCCGGAGAAGATGGTTTGAACCTAGTTTTGTTTGAAAACCTGCCTTAATTTACAAGTTTTAAATAACATTCAGAGTGATATAATAAAGTTGTGCTAATATTGCCTTCTTTCATCTGATCTGACCCATTGCCAGAATGTCTGCTTCTGTTCTCATTTCCAAAGTATATAAAACCTTAAACTCATACCTTTTATTCTAGGTAGACGAGGCACAGACACCAAACTAAAAAGGTGCACAGGAGTTGCGGGAGTCTACATGATCCTATGTAGAAATGAGGTGCCTGGTAGAGGGATGGGAATTCACAGTGCAGGGTCAGGTACTGCCATGTAACGGAGCAAGAGAGGGCAGGTAGGAGGGCAGGCATAGCCCGTGATGATGGAGATGCTAACCCCATCCTGAGGGATGTCAGCTCTGGTTCAGATCCCTCACTCACATGAAGATGGCACGAGCCTACAAATGCCTGGCCATTTGGATACAGCCTCGGACTCCTGCCCTGTAGAAAAACTTCACTGTCTAAGTTTGGCAATGACATCAAACTTAAAGTAGTCCAAGAATATTCTGATTTTTAATTTCTAAATAATAAAAATAAGGGAGCAGTTAACATAAAAAAAAAAGTAGGCAGAAGCCTTAGTTTGCCAGTCCAGTTTCAAGCCCATTGCTTGCGTGTGCACTTGGACTCAATGACAAAGGCATTCACACAGGCTACCAGGACATATTTTCTGTGTGTGCGCAGTAAAAATAAAGAGCATGTACTAGTTTGTGGTACAAAGGTAAATCAATCAACCCTCTACTTTATGGACTAAAAGGTTTTTAAAGTATTTCGTTACTTACCATTGCTTAAGAATGTTATAAGGTAATAAAGAAATTTACAGAAGCAGCAGTTTAATACCATTTAAAAAAGGTCTATTTTGTGAAAGCCACGATCTACCTTGTCAAAACAGGTATGCAGGCCCCCAAAACAGCACGTTTCCTCTCTTCACCTCATAGATATTAAGTATCTCACAATATGTAAGATAAGGAGTATGTGGCTCACAACATCCAGGCTGGTTACAGGGCAGCACGAGGATGGGTTTTAATCTACTAAGCACATCTGCTATTGTCTCTGCCCTGTCAGCAGCGATGTCTGGCTTCCTGCCTCGCTGCTTCCCTGGTGAGTAGCACGGAGCAGCAGAGACCGTGTGCTCTAGTCAAACTCCAAATCTAGCAGCCATGTGTCACTGCCGCCGCGGACAAGCTTTAATGTGATTAGAGTTTTAACGTCATTTATATGTTGTTGACACAAATAGCAGCGGAAGGCAGTCTAGGCGAAGGCCTGTGAGAGGAAACAGTGCATTTTGCCTGTGCCTGAAGGAATGAGTACCAGCTATTCCAGAGTGCACATCCCCATCCTGCCACCCCAAAATCCTTTTTCAGACAGTAACCTGCATTGCCCCTTCTCCAGCTACTGTTGCTGACCAATGAGGGTTTGGGGGTGTATTAAAATGTGCACTGCTGCAGGGGGATGTTGCAGTCCAGCAAAAGCTATAGTTCCCAGCCTCTGCTCCCACTTCTCCTCTTGTATCAGCAAAGGAGGAGGTGATGGTGCCCAGGCTTGCCTATGTCTCTCCAACCCCTCTCCAACTTGCCTTCTGTGTTTTCAGTAGTAAACCATGACTTTGACCCTTAACCCTCACATTTCCTTCTTTTTTCCAGTAGCCAAGGAACTCAGGAGATCTACTGAAGGTCAGAGACATAAAGCACTCCCTGACCATAAAAACAAGGTAGAAAGTATGTGGTGACATGGGAACTGTGGAGGCCCATGGAGGTGGGTGGGTGGATATTCTACTCTATTTTATCAAGTGAGTAAGGGATAATAAAAGAATTTCAGGAGACAATTTCAGAAGAACAAATTCCAGGGGTAGAAAAAGAGCAACGAATATCAGGAGGGGCTTGTATAAAAATTAGCTAATTTACAAAATTTATGACTGTATTCTTCAAGGTCCTGAGGTCACTTCAACAGTGGAGGTGAGTAGATGTAGGCAGAGGAAAATAAGAAATACAAATCCTGGCATATTTTATGCAGCACCCCAGCCTCACTTAGCTCATTGGTCTTCATGACATTAACAAGTTGTGGTTAGGAGCCAGGTACAGGACCTCTGTTCAGAGTGGCCCCATGCGCAGTGAGCAGACTGCGCTGAATCACAGCAGCTGACAACCAGGGGGTGAGAGGCAGGTTGTGAGGCTATGAACAGACAAAGGGCATAGACAGACTCAGGAAGCACACCAGATTTATGGGGATCCCTTGCCTGGCCTCTTGAAAGTTGTGTAGAAATAACCTATTATCAGTATTGGTCTGTTTGTACACTGTGTTGATTCAGCTGTGATGAACAGCAGAAAATATTTTATTGCTGGTTTTCAATTATTGTTGCTTTACCATTGATTAGTTCTAGGTAATATATTTTAGCTTATACATATGCTTCCAAGGTATTTACAAAAAAATGCTCTCTGACCTAATGCTTGGCAGCCATTATTCATAATTTGATTTCTTTAAATGTACAGAATTTATGTGCATGGGACCACAGATAGAAGCATGACAGAGTAGAAGCTGACATTTCCAGGGTGATAATCTCTGTTCTTCCACAGTCACCTCTTCAGTCATCTCGGTGGGAATTGCACCTGAAGACTGCAGAGGAAAGCACTGGATTTCCCCCCCTAGCACTGGTGAGATCACATCTGGACCGCCATGTCCAGAGCCAGGCTCCTGAGGACAAGAGGGACATGGACATACTGGAGTGGCTCCTGCAAAGTGTCATAGATGTGATTAACGGACTGGAGCATCTGTACTACGAGGAGAGTGTGAGAGAGCTGGGATTCCTTAGCCTGGAGGAGAGAAAGCTCAGGGCTGTTCCAATGCACATATCCACGTGTATAAATACCTGATGGGAGGGGAGTGAATAAGACAGGGACAGACGACTCAGTGGTATCCAGCGACAGGACAAGAGGTACAAACTGAAGTACAAGAAATTTCATTTAAAGGTCAGAAAAAACTTTTTAATATGATGGTAGTCTAACAGGAAAAGGTTATCCAGAGGGGCTTTGGTGCCTCCATCACTGGATATATCCAAAATCCAACTGGACACAGTCCTGGAAGGCAGCCTGCAGTTGACCCTGCCTGAGCAAGGCAAGGCAATTGGACTGCATCTCCAGACTTCCCTTCCAAACTCAATGATTCTGTTATTCTAAGAAAAATAAACTCTTCCAAATCTAAATCCAAATGTGATTCCTTAATATTTAGGAGATTTGAGTTTTTTTTTTCTTTTGAGCCCAGATGTTTCCAGTTCTGAAAAATTAAGAAAATGTATTGTGGTTAAATCAGAGCTCAGAAATTGCTATTTTTTTCAGTGAAAGAAGGAAAAAACAGAAACCCCCAAACCTTAAAATCTTCACTCTTCAGTGCTGAAACATTTTTGACATTTTCAAAGTGAAAAGTTTTGATTCCATCAAAATTAAATTTTTTCAGTCTTTTCCATCCTGACCTGGAAGCTGGCTTATAGACATTTTCACTTGCTTTTTTTTCCCCGCTGTATCTTGGCACAGAAGAGGAAATGGAAGAAGGATTGGACTCAGAGGACTATAAACTGAGACTCTGAAAATGCTGCTGTAGTAGTAGGGGAGCACTGATGGACAGTTTGACAGAGAAAGGAGTGACTTAGGTAGTCATCTGGAAAGTGTTCCCAAACCTGCTCTGAAGAACAAAAGATGGAGGTCTTAATAATGCACACACTTAACTTGGAGGTTATAGCCTGAGGGATTGAGTTATTGAACTCACACCACAGAGGAGTGTAATTATTGTTTGTAGCTAGGTTTTTCATAAAGAAACTAGCAAAAGGAATATTTGTCGCATTGACTGTTGCCTCCAACTAACAAGTTTGTGATCAGCACTGAAGGGACTTTTCCATTCCTACAGCTCATCCATGAAGTTTTTAGTCTTGCACATGTGGAGTACTCTTGACAGACAGTGTAATGTTATTCTTACTAATAACACTGCTGTTATTAGTTATAATTTGTTATAATAGTTATAATTTAGTTATAATAGTATATATAATATATAATATATTATATTTTATATATATAACTATAATTAGTTATAATTAGTTATAATTTTCTCTCGCTGTTTCTGTGGGCTCTCTGAGAGGTACCATCATTTGTCTGACTTTGGGTTTACACCCTCTGGGGTCATGGCACCTAATAAGCACATTTAGAATAATTTGTCCTAGACCCAACACAATATTTGAATGCCCTGCAATGCTGAAGAGTCCTTGCCAAAGGCTATTAGCCTAAGGAAATATACAGATGCAAAAGCAAACTAGCAAGAATTTATTTTCAGAATGTTTCTCTTACCCAGTTACAAATACTATTGATATCAGTGAATAAGCACATAGGACAATAAGTGGGGGAAATGGCACATAATGGACATACAATGGCATATAATGGACAATGCAATAAATCCAAAGGAGAGACCCCAGAAGTCATCATGCTGGCCCACTTCGTCTGGTCGCAGGGTATGATGAAGAATTGGCTACAATACAAATCCTGATCTTTATGTCAAGAAGTTTTGGTGCTAATGCCTTTGTGTATGATGTGAGAGAAGCAAACTAAACAAATTCTGATTTGGGGAAGAGGTTTGGTTCTAGAGAGCTCATCTTTGGATCTCTATCTTCAGCCTGAAAGTACTGAATATTCCAATGTGTTTATTCAAACAGCAGCCATATCTTTTGAAACTGCTCCACTTCACATAAAATATTTAAAAACTCAAGAGAACATGAGCTGAAACCCACTTCCTTTGGGGACTGTTGTAACCATTAGGTTATCATGTATTTTTCATTTAGTCTGTCTGTTCTTAAAAGTATTGAACCATTCTGTGCAAAGCAGATACATATCTGGAACAGGACACACTAAGAAGAACCCCCTAGAATAGTTTCTGCTCCAATTATTTTAAATAGTGCCTTGTGAGTTAGGACACTTGGGTACAAATCTCTGCAAAAAAATTATACAAACAGTGGCATTCAGATAGCTTGCACTGCAGGTGAATGTTCTAGCAATGGGCTATTGACCATGAAGTCAGGCAGCATCTTCTGCTGCCTGACTTCCCACACAGACCAAACATGAGACTGGGTCCTGACATCAAGACAGACAAAGGATCATTCACTTTATCAACTCTGCTGCAGCTGAGGCTCAGAAGAGTTGATGGCATCAGGACATGGCCAGTTTGGTTCAAATAATTTCAATATATGGAGAAGGGAGATTTTCACAGAGATATAGATACCTCTGATTCCCAGTGATGGAAAGCCTGCTTTATGGAATTAAGTTGCTAGAAATGGCAGTAATGTACTACATACCCTTGGCTACATTTATGAACAGGATCAAGTCACGGGCTAGGCTAAGGGCAAGTGACTGCATCTATACTGCTGAGGGAATGGCCCATTTCATTTGCTAGCGCCGATGCAGCCCAGGCAGATCAAGGCCCTTGACATTTATCAATCAACAAAGGTGTCATTACTAGCTTGGTCTAATGACACTACCACACTACACACTCATCTTCTCCCTTCCATATTCAGACCACCTGGCAAGTGAATACTCAACAATTGACAGCAAAGTCTTGGAAGGATTTAAAGAAAGAGAGAGATGGTGACTGATAGCCAAGATTTGTTTGAGAAGATAATAGGCTCTTGGAGAAAGGAACATTTTCGTCTGAATGACAACAGAGATTAGGATGAGTTTCAGATCAAACTTATAATACCTGGTCCCACTTAAAATTAAATACTTGGTCCTACTCACTTGAAACATCCTTTACTTGGAAATGATGTACCAAGTGTTGGAAGTGCAATAAACAGAGACAGACTGATTTTTTTGCTTTCGTTTATGTGAGAATCTGTTTATCAATTCAAGGAGGTTTAGTCACGTCATAACCTGCAGTTTATTGTGCCATCGCTCCCTGCAAGTGAATCACTCTGACATGTAGGTACTATTCACTGAATAAATACAGTGTGCATCCCTACAACACAACTGCCTTTGAAGCATGATTTATTTGATTTGTTTCGTATTCTAATACAATATTTGAAAATTACTGTAAGTATCTACTACTGTTTTGGGTATCATGCGAGATCATAGAATCATGGAATAGTTTAGGTTGGAAGGGACCTTAAAGATCACCGAGTTCCAGCCGCCCTGCCATGGGCAGGGACACCTCCCACTAGACCAGGTTGCTCAAAGTCCCATCCAGCCTGGCCTTGAACACCTCCAGGGAAGGGGCAGATCAACTCTGAATTATGGAAAGCAAGGTTGGAACTTTTTTTCCAGCTGCATACTGGCTTTATTTAATAGGAACCCACAGGAGCATAATTTCTACTGAATTCAGACTTCTTGAGTTGGTTCAGACTCTCCCTTTGTTCATAGTCCGGAAATTTCATTTATCACCTTGTTGAAGAGAAAGTGTGACTGTTACTGGAAATGGTATTGGCCATTGTCAAAGATTTCAGAAGTTAACTGTCTTTTGCCATCATTTTCTCTTTGAAATCTCACTGACTTCATTCAGTTACCACAGCAATATTATGATAAACTATGAATATGCAACCATTCAGCAATTCAAAATCAAGCTGTGTACACCCTTAAGAATTACCTGAAATATTGCAGACAACATTCCAGACACTCTCACATCCATTTGCAGCATTTAGACATTGCTCCTTCAAGTGCAGACAGTCAGGAGTCTGGGCAGTAGATATACTTGTGAAGTACATGAACAACACTGTAAAAACAGAATATAATGACTATTTAATACAATATATATTGTACTAACCTTTTTCATTTACACTTAGATTATAAAACTGTGATTTACTGTAGTTTATCTATACATTCAATTTTTTCTACCAAGTTACTTTTTAACAGAATAAAACTTTTCCTCAGTTTCACAACTGGAAAATTAAATTTAAATTTTAAATTTTCAAAGCTGCAGTATGGCATATTTTGTATTGTTTTTACCTCAGTATTATAACATCAACCATAGCGATATATGACATCAGTCCGTAGATATATAGAAATGACTGCAGTTCTGAGACCCATAATAAATAATAGAAAGGAAGATAGTATAAAATTCAAAGGAAACAGCATTTTATTTGGACTACAGTTCCATCAAGTTAAAGGCTACACAGGAATTCCTATGAATAGACCACGTGAAAGAGATTTGACAGTTACACAACTGTTAGATAATAAATGAGATTTCATTTCATAGTACACTACTGTTCATCCTCTTTGTTTTTATTTCACAGATGCATCATTTCTTGAAAGTAACCCCCACGATTATGTCTTTATCTCCTTTCCTGAGTGCACTGAACCTAAAGACCATGTTAATTGCATAAAAAAGTTCTGACACTGAAGATTAATACAGAGATTTCAAGGTAAAGAATTTTAAATCAGCACCACCTCTGGCTTATGAGTAGAAAATTAAATTGCCTTGTCTTGCTAAGAAAGGACAAATCAGTTGGGGTTTAGCTCTTTCATCAACATTCCCATGGTAACACAACCTTTAATTTGTAACCGTGTGTCTTAATTTTCTATAAAATTAAGCTTCAGACACTGATTTTGGGCCTTATCAAACTAGCTGCTGAACACCTGATGGGAGTATTTTCCTTAGGTATTGAAGGACACAGCATCTCCCTGATGAAGTTTACTTTTATTTCCTTATGTCAGGCAAGTTCATATGGAATTTGAGGAATTTCCAACACTGTTTAATTCCTTAAATATCTTCTGCAAGAGGCATGAAATATTCTCAGGACTTGTCCAGACCCTATCCAGAGAAATTAAATGTTTCCAATGATACGTTTGTGAAATAAGAAATTAAATATCAAATATCGCTCTTAACAATCTTAAAAAGCCACTACTGTTTAGAGGTGATGCCGTCCTTTCTGGAAACGATGCTTACCTGTGTTAGAATAGTGCTATTGTAGGGAACACTTTCTGGTCCCATGTTGATAAAGATGAAGCAACATTTAATATTTTATAACTGACAAATGCAATAGCATCTATTGTGCCTAAGAGACACAGAAGAAGCCACTTGTGCTTACTACAGCTGGTACTAATTCTTACCCAGTTGTGCATATTCCTTCATATTAGGCTATGTGTCGGTCAGCCTGGAAGACTGATCGATACAAGCAGCTCCTGCCACTTGACATCGAGGAATGTGCAGCTGGCCCATCCATAGGGACAATTTTAGCTCATTATGACAACATTTTCCTGGGAATGTCTGCAAAATTCTTTCAAATTGTGAAATCACTCACTATTTATGCAGATGACAGAGAAAAAAAAAAGTTGCCAAATATCTTACAGGTGAAAAAAACCCTAAATATAAGACAATAAGAAATTAAAAACCCAGGAACTTTTTAAAAAAAGGTATTTTGCTGGTTAACCATTTACCCATTTTGTAGGTAAGATTTACAATGGAAGATTTACACATCTGATTAGCATCTGCAGCACGAAGACTCTGCGCCGTCTCCCTCCAGTTAAGACAGCTTTTGAGAAGCAGTGGCTGAAAATGAATAGTCAAAGTAGGACTGATTAAGCGGCCAATTAGCAGCTCCTGCTCCTTTGTAAGGATTATTTCAGAGCACGTTTATTTTGAAGCCACCTGGAAACTGTGCCCACAAAAAGGAGGAGATGCTTTTGCAAAATAAAGAGCCAAGTGGCATAATTTATGATTGAAGATAATTCAGTCTAAGAAAGGGTTTCTTTAGATCTAAAGGCGTGTTATGGATGGGTCTTTTGTTTCCTCAGCAATACACAGGACTGTTGCAAGCATACATGAAACAAACTGGCCTATATGATTTTAGAATCCAGTGCACTATAGCTTATACAGTTGCTTAAATTAACAATTATTACCTTAGTCATTCACTTTAGTTATTTGGTGTTTGGAGTACTAAGTGACTGTTTTCCACTCCTAGTTCAGGAGATCTAGGAGTTAGTCTGTAGCTAAGACTTTTAGAGGGATCCATTTTGACATGAAGACACATAAATTTAGGTTTCTACAGGTGTCAGTATTTTTGAACAGGTGTCTATGGATTCACTAGGTATGTGTAAAATTTCCTGTTCTGAAGAATTTGGTGTCTAACGTGGAAAGGGGAGAAAAAATGACATTTTACCACCCTCATTTTGCAGATTGGGAGCTGAGGAATTTAGGAATTAGTGTCTCTCCCAGGACTGCAGAATTGCTATCTGGCAGATAATAATTAATAATGGGAAAGCAAGCTGTGGTTTCTATCCAACAGCAAGAGCAGCAAGATAGTTAGCTCCAAAGGAGAAAGGCAAATTATAGCTGAATATAGTTTGAAAATAGTTGAAAAGTTATAAAGGACAACTTCATTCTAACACAACCTGAGGCAGAACTACCTACAGAATGTTTAGAGCAGTGGAATACGAGTTTAGAGTAGTGGGATATTAAAGAGAGAAGCAGCACATATATAATATGTAGAGAGGGGAAAAGGAGAATAAAAGAAGTTAAAGTATACTTGTCTCATTGTATTCTTTTCTACCAAATCCTTCTGTACCAGCATTGTCGATTTTCCCTTTTTCTCCATTCAAACCCAAAGGGAAATGTCCATAGCCTTCTGTGTAGCACTGCCAGCTCCAAATGCTTTCCACTTAGCAAACAAGTGGCTGTTTATTTAGACAAGGCATCCCATTTGTGGGTCTTATCACCCCTTCAACTTCTTATTGCCACTGCCGCTGCCGTCCCTGCTACCCTGCCTCATCTCCCACTTCAGACACGCTACCCGGACCCGGGATGAAGAAGGGCCTGGAGGTCGCACACGGGTGCAAACCCCTGACAGGTACCTTCTTCCCCCTGCCACGAGGCTCCCTGGGAGAAGGAGCAAGGGATGGAGCTGTAAGGGGAACCCGCCGAGACGAGAGGCCGGGGGAAGAGAGGGTCCTGGCGAGGCTGGGGGCTGCCTCCCACCCCGCCTCCCACCGCACTTACCGTGGCAGAGGAGCGCGGCCATGGCCGGCCGCCGGCGGCTGCAGCTCGGCTGGCGGCGGGCGGCAGGTGCCGGTGCGGCACCGCCCCTTCAGCACCGGCGGCAGGGACAGCGCCCCGCCCGCCCGGCCCCGTGGGGGGCGGACCCGCGGGTGGGCGCCGTGCCCTGCGGGCCCCGGCACAGGGCGGGAGGAGGCAGCTCTGCCGCCCTTCCCATGTCAATATCGCGTCTTTCTCTGCCCACCTCGTTCGGTAAGGGGCAGTGTATGAAGCCCTCCCCGCCCCCATCCCCGTGAGCTTCCTCAGTAGCCGCCGTTGCTACACCCTTTGCTCACATTTCTCTTTTGGCCGTACCTGCTAGGCTGGACTGTGTCTCTAGATGTGACGTGGTTCTTTGGCATTTTTCACGGGATCTGGTACTCCCTCCGCATTCAGTTCCCACTTGATTTCCAGAGAAATCAACAGAGCAAGTCTTTGGCTGCTGCCTGTAGTCTCTCTGGAAAACGCCTGTTGCTATGTCTGATCACCGTCTGTAAGCACTTTCAATACATTTTAGCAGTGAATTTGTTTGTTTTCATCCCAGAAGTGAAATAGGATGGTGATCTGTTAAGGAGAGAGAGGAGCTATGGAGTCCATTAGACAGCAGACCAGAGCAACAAGTAACTTGTCTGTAAACTAGACCCAGACTGGACTATGGGTCCAATTTCAGGAATTTCACTAAAATACAGCAAAAAACAATTTGTCAAGCTGACTTGGGTATTTAAAAAAAAATAAATCAACCATTAAACACACATTTATACACTTGCTGGCTTCACTGGGCGCTCTTTGCTTTTGCACTGGAAGGAGGAGGAAACAACAGATACCTATTGATTTCTCCATGCCACTTGTGACTCTTGTTTTCACAAATCGCTTATCCCATACAGAACATTTTTCATTGGTTTTGGTCCTTGAATGCTTAAAAAAAAAAAGATATAAAACTTCCAGCTAGCAGATATAGTAGGTGAAATCCTGTCTCTTATTGGCAAAGCAAAACTTGAGCCAAGTCCAGATTTTGCTTATTGTTTGTTTAGGGCAGGAGAATTAAATCTTGAACATAATTTTTTTTCTTTAACTCAGATTTTAACTTAGTTAATTTATTACGTTCTTTATTTAAACTCTTAATTCTGACATTGCTAAATACTTGTCTTCCTGTGTTTTTTGGAAAGTGTACTCAGTAAAATAAAATACTATTTCATCCAATATATACCATCAGTCAGAAAAAAGCCTTATTGTCAGGTAAAAGGAATAGCCTCAGAAATGAATATAGTTTTAGCGGTGAGACAAATTTTAAGTTGGAGGGCTAATTTGCCTTGTAACAGGCAGCAGTGAGTTGCCATGCATCTTAGAGCAAGGACTGAGTTAAGCTGACATTTAGTGTACTCTCCTTCCTATAAAGCCCTCCTCAGGTTAATGACATGCATCAATTTTGCTAGTACCGGAGAATGAGATGGTGCTCTCTATGCAGTCCAGAAGAAAAGGAAAAAAAATTAAAAAGCCTTTTTGGAGGTGGAGAGGGTAGAAGTTATCTTGCAGTCATTGTGACTGTAGGGCACAAGCTTACCACTACAGCTACAACGGGAAAGGAGAAAAAGGTCGGGATATGAGACTGTGAAATATATTGAGAGACAAAGTACCAGAATGATGGTTTCACAACAACCTACATCTGCAGGAGCAAATATGTTGTGATTTAAACTCTATGTCTAATGGTGCTATGGCCAAGCAGAAATAATGGCATGAGAACTCCATTTCTATGCTCCAGAGTTTTTCAGTGGAAACTCCAGAATACCAAAGCAGCTAGAGGTAACAAAACCCAATTAAATCTCAGCTTTTGGATTGTTTTCAGTATTTATAGACTGGATAAGGAATGCTCATTCCTGTTTTGACCCTTTTTGATGGATAAGAAGCCGCAAAGTTACTTTAAGATGCTTAAATTTCTGGCACATGCAAAAAACATTAAATTCCATATTCCTCTTAAAATCTTACCCTGTCTTCATGGCTATTTCTATCTCCATTAATAGACGCTGCTTACTATTGGGTTTATCTTTTCTGAAAACTCCCAGTGATTATTTTCATTCAAAAATAAATCCAGCTGAATAATATTTTGAATGTATCCAAATATCTGGATCTTTCTGGAGTAAAAGGCCCTAGAACTGGTAAAAAACTTGCCACTACTTTATACAGGTAATCAACTGATTTTTAAATGCCTATGAAGTTTTTCTGATTAAATGGTCTCTGAAAATATACCTGAGAAGAAAATGTCTAGGTATTTGTCAAATTTTGTAAAACTAAATAAATAAATACATATGAATATTTGCATTAATTTTTTTTTTCAAAAAACCAAATTTTTGAATGAAAAATCTTTTCATCAAAATAACCAAATCTTTTGATTTATAACCTTGTCTAATCAACCTGTATCTTGATTACCACATTCTCTGGCAAAAATTAGTTAACGCTTTCTACCTATCTTTAGAATTTCAACTCTTCAATAAGCTCTGATTGTGTCACTCGTGTCTGCAAGATATGCTTGCAATCTGGCCAGAGAAAAACCTATTTATTTGTCAATGAATGTCTCATCTTTTATTTATATTCTCCGCACAAAAAGTACTGTTAAGTTAAAATTATGTCTAAAAAAGGAATTCTTACAAATACTGGGATATTTTAATTTTGGGCATCTAAGTGAAAATAAGAAAAGACATCAAAGACAACAAAAGAGAAATTTTCCCTTACAAAAGAGAAAATTAAGGCCAGATCCTCCATTTCTAACATGTCACAGGAGACCTGCAGGAGGCAAAAATTGCCAATGACCTTTAGTGGTGTTCTCATCTCAGATTAACTAACACAATTTATCCCACTGACATTAAAGTAGCAGCAAAAAGAAGAAAATTTGTGTTAGCAGGTGGTATTCAACCCCCATTTAGAAAGATGTTACTTATGGCTTTTCCATGAGCATTACTAACCGTTGCTATTTTAGTTCTTTGTTAGCTGGCCTAAGTTAGAAATGTTGTACTCTTTTCCTCCCTATTCATCTCACAGGAATCTGGGCGTGATAATTTTACTGGTCTCCTACAGTCACCGCTGACCTTTTATGTTTGAAAAGTATGCATATACCCCTTTTATACTCACAAAATTTTTTTAGGCAACCATTTACTTTCTACACGCTTGTTCTCTCTTCAAGGAAAAGCTAAAAATACATTTTCTGAAACGAAAGCATAGGTTTGCAAAATTTTGACATAATTGACATTTTTCTGCAGTGAGCTGAGGCAACATTTCGTGTCACAATTAAATGATTGTTGATAATTATTTTGCAGGTAGATTACTATACTAGTTTTTAACTTTTTAATTTTTTATTTACTTATATCAAAACAAAAGAAAAAAATTAGAAGACTTTTGAAATTCCATTCTCCCATTTCTATAAAGTTTGCTGTTTGCCCAATCATTTCAAATGATATAGAAAAATTGTATCTTGTTCCATACAATTTAGGAATACTACATTTTCTGTGGTTGAAGAGCAAAAATAGCCTTCCAATGGCAAAGGAATTGCAATAAATATGAAATAAAATCCTTCTGTGCTTTCCACAGTTATTTGGGGTTTCTTTTCTTAGAAGACAAATTAAAATAATTTCTTGAAATAACAATGACATAATAGCTATACGCAAAGATTAAGCTTACACATAGGAATATAGAAATTCCTATGATTTTATTTGATGTTTAAACATTCTTTCCATTTAGGCATTTCTCTTTATTCTTTTTTTTTTTTTTTAATAGAAAAAGAATATTGTCTTTTTTAGAAAAAGAAAACTTTAATATACAAAGAAGTGCATTTTTTTCCCCTTCTCACTTTACAGTAGTGTGAACTAGAAGCAATTGCAACAATGTCAAGTAAAACAGCGGTTGAGGAAGGCTAAAGCATAAAGTGATTAAGCACTTCATAAAACTGTAGCTGTCATGATAGACAGTACGTCACATGACATGAGGTCAAAGTAAAACCTAGAAAAATTACTTACATAAGTTAATCAAATAACACCTTGTCTATGTATAATTGGCTTTTTAAAAACATTCGAAGGTGTGAGAATGTCTTCTTTCTATGTCAAATGCTTTTTGCTGAAAAACAAGTCCTCCCTACCGTGTTATCCTTTCTTTTGAAAAATATGAACTGAAATGCAAGAATAGTGCCACAAGTAGATTGCAGCTCAGGGTCTTATAGATTAGCCTCTTTCTAACCAATAGGCCATGTTCCCCTAGTAGACTAAATCTCCAATGAAGCACCATCTTCATTGTTTAAGAAGAAAAATTGCAATGCATGGTAGGAAGCCCCAGGCCAGGGAGCATTTCCCATAAATGAAAAATGGATGAGTATTTGAACTACCGGTCCAATGAGATATCACCTCTATAATTTCCAGAGAGAAACATTTTATTTTAATTGTTGAAAAGTCAGTATTTTCTTGGCATATAAATCTGTTAATTGGTTGTATCATTAGTATTAAATGGCAGCTGAGAGAGAAATTGTGAAAGCAAGCAAGATAACCAATGTCTTCTATTTTAAAGATCCTCAGAGATCTTCTGGAGCAACACTTGCAGACATTATGGACTAAAATGATCTACCAAAGTTAAAATGTCCTGTCCTTCAGCGGTGCCGACACTTGTTATTCCTATTGGCCTGAGTAGGAATTTTGAGCTTATAGCACCTTTGAACATCAATTAAGTTTTATTTAAGTAGTTTCTTTTTAGGCACTCAAGTCTGAAGAAAAAAAATAATTGGCTGTAATCTTATGAAAACATGTGTGACTTACAGCACTTTGGGTTCATGTCTTAGAACCATGTCTGTGCTTAGAAAAGTAACCTGGAATCTCCCCAAATCAATCTGAAGTGAAAGTTCCGTAATGAACATAGAATTTACTACAGGTGAACCAGCAGAAAAAGAAGGGCAAAGTAATTCCAGAGTATCACTAGTGCATAAGTAAGCATTCTTTGTAAATAAGTCACTCATTTATAGAAACAAGATATAAATAAATGATGTTTGAGACTTCTTTCAAATACTTAAGAGTTCTTTATATGATACATTTTAGAACATTCCACAGCATCTAAAATATATAAAAATAAATATCTACAGTATTTACAAGGTATTTACAATCCAATCTTTAAAAAGACTTGTAAAGACATGTTCTTTAGCTCATACTGAGGTAAGTAGGTTTCTGTAAGACTGAGAAGAAATAGGAGAGGCAGTCGTTTTGAAGGAATCCCTTTGTTGAGTTGTTGTAGTCTGTAGCACAGCTAAATGCATGTGCCATTATCTGGTGGTCTTACATGTATTGAGCCAAAGTCATCCTTGCTGTAACTCCATCGAGGTAAATTTAGTTAGAGGGACGAATTTGTCCCACTCTGCATTCTCTGTGTTGCCAGTGTCCTCTGCAGAAATCCTCACAGCTTCATCTAAATTTGAAGTCATGTTCATCCCTGGTATGTGGAGATGCAGTTCCACTGATTTCAATGGGCTGAGTGTATCTGGGATACCTGCAAGATAAAATAAAGATTTTAAGATTATTTTACTGTTTGTATCAGGTAGCTGACTGTCTTGCCCTGTGATTGCCACTCTCTAAACACTATGTGGGTGATGATCTGTTAACAAAATAATCTTCCAGAAAAAGTTCCAAATTGCACTTGCAAATTTTAAGCGAAGACTTCCTGACTGAAGTATCAGGGGATTTCTGATGCGTAAACCTTGATTTTCTTACTTTTAAACATTTTTAATATGTTCTACTACTTAGTACACATTATTTGGTAAATTGCCCTGGGGTTCCTAATCCAGATGCCACTGTGACCAGCAGAGCACTGCAGCTTCCTGTGTACAAGTCAATCAGAATCACAGAATAGTTTGGGTTGGAAGAGACCTTTAAAGATATCTAGTCCAACCTCCCTGCCATGAGAAAAGGACAGGCAGGGAGAAGAGAATGATTACAAATAATTGATATAGAGTTGAACATCATCTACACCCACACTGTCATCTCAGTCTCATGGCTGTAACTTTGCTTGTGATTCAAACAGGAATGGCAACATTACTGAAGAAAAGCAAGCTGAATTCAGGAAAAAAAAACAACAAAATTCCTTCTATAGTAAGTTAAAAGAACAGACTTCTTCAGAGGTAATTTATTTAATTAATTTTAGATATATATTTTAGGAACAGATTAATTGTCGTTGGAGATACCAGTTTATCTGTTATCAATATATGGCTTATCTAGTCCTAGCCTATAGTGTCTGAGATAACTTCTAGACAACCAATGTTCACATCCCTAGGACAGGAGGGATGAATCCTGTACTTGCAGTCCCTTGCAAAGTCCTGCTGGGATATAACATATAATGTAATGACAAATATCAAATAATAAATTATATGTAATTTTCTATCTATTCACAAAGCTAGGGAATTGCACAATCATTTCAGTGTTTACCCAGAATTGGGAAAGCTCAAACAACTTCTGCTTTTCATTTCAGACCGTGTTCATTTGTTTATCAACAGGTATTGCAGAAAAATCAAGAGTGGCTTCCCAGCTGCTCCTGAATACACACAATAATCCACTCAACAGGAAAAATGTGAGAAAAGAAATTAACGTGAATTTCTTATTTGATCAGCCCAACTCACACCAGAATGCATGGTAAGCAGATAATTTGAAATAGTCAAAGACATTCAGGTACTTCAATTTGTACACCCAATTTTGGTTATAATATTTGTTATAAAATAGACCACAACTTCAGAGAATTAGCTCTGAGTAGAATATAGCTGTTTATAAACACATTTCAACTTGAAGGAAAATTATTTTCATACTTTCAGGTACCTGTTCTTTATTTACTTAGAAGTCTAAAGGAAGCAGGGACCCAAAGAAAATATTTATGTAAAATATAATTACCTTACCTCCTCCCCAACTGCAACTCAACTTTCGAAATAAATGAGAAGAAATTTTGTTTCATCAATATATAACCAAAGTTGCAGTGTATTCTATAAAATATTTCTTGTAAGTTATTTTTTATACAGTCGGTTCTTAACTGTAAACACCTTTCCCTCATTGCATTGTGCTCAGGTTCAAATATCGTTGTATGCACAATTAAATTTTTCTTCCACAGCATCAAAAGACACAGGGGCAAGTATACTACTAGTGGGTAATAGGTGCAGTACCATTTGCTGGAAGTGTGTTTATGTTGGTCAATACAACGTGTTCTGAAAGTTTTGAAACATTATCAAAATTGCTGATCTGGGTGGTCAAGGATTTCCGACTCTCCGTACTGGCACGACCTCTGGTGAGCCGTTCATCATGGTGACTGCGAATGCCAAAGATGCAACAAGAAAATGCTGCTTTAAATTCTTCTCTAAATTTCCCTGTCAAGCACAAAAAAGACTGATGAAAAAATTGTACTAAAAACTGTGTTACAACAAACTTTATAGACAAGAAAAAAGCAGCTATGTAAAGCAAAATTAACCCCAAACACCCAGATGTTCTTCTAATGCAGAAGCAGGAAATGACAATTTCAACATCTTGGAGAAAGACAGGAAAAAATATAAGAAGATATGTGTGGTACAATATGAAACCTAAATTATTCTTGGCCAGACAGAATGGACAAACTAGAATGACTGATGAAATCATGTCATGGATAGTCTGTTGATTAATAAAATATCTAATAAAAATAAGTAATTGACCAATTATAGGCTTAAATGACTCAATTATTACTTGACATGTTAAATGAGAGGGCATGGGTAATTTGTATTTCATCATGAATACATTTTAAAAGAAGATTCAAAGTGCATTAATGTGCTTTTGGGGCTCAGAGTAAATTGTTCAAATCATCCTCACGTTACACACCACAAAAAAACTACATCGGGGAAATGTGTAGTGAGGATCAATAGACTTTTGCCTCTCTGAATTTGGCTGTCATACCACCAGTTTAGGTCCTGATTCTGCTGTCCACAGCCAAATAAGGCACATACAAAATAAGACAGATCTGTGTTAGTAAGTAAACAGCGTCCCAGCTGGTTCTTTGGCCTTAAATCTAGTTCGCACAGTCTGGTCGTGTAAGTATTATTAAAGACTCACAGCCTTCAAAACCCAATACCTGCGTATAAAATGCCAACTGGGGACAGCACCTGGCCTGTGCTACCTCCCAGACAGTATCTGGGGAGCGTTTAGGGAAATGGTAATTATTTCATATCAAAGTCATGCCAGGCACTTCTCTACCAAATGAATGGTATTGGACAAATTCAAACACTTGGACTCAGGCCCTGGCACCCTTTAGTTTAGTTATAGGTAGATAGCCTGAAGGTAGTGGGATACATCAGGCAACTTGTTCCAAGAAGAAGATCTAGCTCCCACTGGAGGAGCTGGGCTGATGTTAGACAGTCATTAATCTTATTTGCTATGGCTCATTACATTCAAACTATACATTAAACTTGAATTCTAGGTAACTGTAACTTACCACTGAGGAAGTTATAAATAATAGGATTGGCTGCACTGTTTGCATATACAAGCCAATGTGAGAATGTGAACCAGGCGTATACAGTTTCTCTGTCATCAGCATGATTAAACATTCCAAAAACCCTAAGGAAAAAGAGAAGCAAATCTGAAAGGTGGCAAAATTAGAAATCATATAAAAAGATTTGGCAACTTCCAGCCTAATTTTATCTCCAATGACCTATTTGCAGTATCACAGAAAAGCTTATTCAACAGCGCTTGCTTTCTTGAGCAAATAAAGTCCTCTCCCCATCCCTCATTCTCCTGTCTTCGTGGTTTAGCACAACTAAGGCCATCAGTACTTTATGTTGCAATGGTGCAGATACATAACTTTTCTCCAAGTAAACGAAGTCAGCTGGTGTCAGATAAGCCCAAAAAAAGATGGGAAAAGTTGCTTTTGATCCATTCAAGTCATTGAGGTTCCCAGCTCTAGGCCCATTCTCCAATAAACAGGGGTTATGGAGTTGGAAAGGCATGGACCTGGCTGAGCACCTGAGGTCACAGTCGCAGCTTCTGTCCTCCAGAGAAATCTGCTTTGCCCAGATTCCTTACACCTAACTTGTGCCAGTTAAATGAAAATCTACAGGCCTACTCTGCTACTGTAGCTGAGGCAGCCTGTGCTGTTCCTCTGTGGTTCAGATCATAGGTGGCCTGAAACGCCTTCTGGAAATACTTCTTTCTCTCCTCACTGCCTACTTGAGGATGAAAAGTACTTAAATTAGTCCTCACCAAAGTGCCAGAATTGAGTGGGATGCATTTAAGCCTTCATATTCAACTTGAAAATATTCCTTACAATGTGAAATTGTCCTCAAGAACAAATAAAAGGCTGGTTATTTTTCAGGATATTCTAATCTTCTGTTATATGTCCTTATTTATTGATATTCCGGAACTCATATGAAATATGACTATAACAAAGCCTTAGTCTGTCAGGCATTGTACAAAAAACAGAGTGTAAACAATTATGTGTGAAATGAACAGGAGAGAAAAGGGTGAAAAAGTAAAACAGAGCTTCATAAGCAAACCAAAGAGTTAGTCAAAGGTCTCAAAATGGGGCTTGGGTTTGAACCCAGCATTTCACAGTCCTGGGGGCCAAGCCGCAACGTGACACTCTCCCATTAGCCTTCAGCTGCTTTAGGTAAATGCACTTCTACAGTTGCGTTTACAGCAAACAAGCTGTAATCCTATGTAAATGACAATTTTTAGTGAGGGGATAGGCTAGATCATTTTCATGAGGAAGAGCTTGCTAGTAAGGGTTCTACAATCTGGCCTTCAGTTTAGTACTAAGGATAGGTTAGATATACTATTTCTTGCAACTGTATGCTTATTTTACATTTCTGTATTGTGAAATAAGTAAGCTTATCCTTCAAAATTATCTGCCAGAATAAGAGGAATCTCATAACGGAGGATTTTTTGTAGACAGAAAGTTTTACCAAGTGTTTATGTTTTGGGATAAACTTTACCTTTTCAAGACATTCAGGATGCTAATCGGTAGATAGCAAAGTGCAAAAACCAGGAGGACAACCATTAGCATACGTGCTGTTTTCCTTCTTGCACGAATCTGTTTTATTTCAGCTGCCACAGCGCTAATCTTTGACTTTGTTGATTGTCCCAGGCCTCGGGGCTGTGCTGAGGACTGCAGAGGCTTCCATTTTTTCTGAACGACAGAAGAAGTTCCTGGGATCTAAAAAAGACAAAATAAGGGGTGCTGAAAAAATAGCACCATAGGTAGCTATAACAAGAAAAATAGATGTGTTGACATACACAATATAAGCTTGCAAGGACAAGAAGTTTTTTAAAATTAAATTAATTCATGTAGCTGCAAGAAAAAAAACAATTTCAGACACACTTGAAGGACTGCATAAAAATTTGTGTTTTATCCAAATACATCAATTGATGTATTACAATTGTCTTTACTTCCCATACACCTTGCCTTGCTTGTCTCTTCAGACTATCACACTTACTAATCCTACTACTGCAATTATGTTCCTATAAAGTTCTACATTAAATGTTTTCTTGTATGGCAGAGTACTTTATCCTGTTCATATGCTGCAAATTTAAGATACTAAATGGCTTTTCAGCATTGGAAATAAAGGATTTAAAGCCTACATAATTTTAAGTGCCATAAAACTTCCAAATATGCAATCTAGATGACAATGAAGCAGCTTAAGAAATCACAGCTGAAGTGTGGATCCCCCTGCGAAGCTCTTCAAAACTGAATCATGCTGTGATGAATGGAAGGGAATCAGGGGAAGAGTGCCAAGACATAGGAAGAATTAGATTAGCCAAATGGAGAGATGTAGCACCATGCTATTAAGAAAAAATAATCTTGTCTTTTTTTTTCTGTGCCCTCCCATAAGCCAAGCCAAATAAAGCAATTTTGATTCAGTTCTTCAAATTTTTTCCTGCCTGCAGCCAAATGTGAAAGACTACAGATAGAAAGGACTTTCTCAGAGAACTCTTTTACAATGACATTTATAACATTTTCAATACTATATATTGTGAAAACCTTTAGGGTAGAATTATAGATTTATTTATGCATAGTGCAATTGTCTGCAGGGTGACAAGTCTCATCAGTGCAAAATAATTCATGTTTAAAAGTATCTGCAAAATTCAGATTGTCTGTTGTAACATTTTAAAAATTAGGGCTTATCCCCCCAAACTTACCAGAAGAGAATGAAATTTTGGATATTTATTTCAGAAAAAAAGTAAGCTAAAATGGAAATACTTGTTCTAAAATAAAAGTGTGCATATGCAGAATTGTGCTAGAATAGCTATTATGTATTTTTTTATGAATAGCTTCCTTGCACAGACAAGCCCTTAATTTAGTGTTTATGTGCACCATCAAATCTGATTTACAACTATTGGAATGTTTTGGCAAAGTTGCGTTGTAATGAACAGGAAATCAATGAAGCAGAACAGGGGATATGTTATAACATTTATTTTTTTACTAATGTCTCTGTGGACATAAAGCAAAAAAACTCCAACCTTTGCACTTACTTCTGCTGAGGATTCCAGCTCATTCAGCTGAAATCAGCAGTATCAGTTTCATACCTGGACACATCCGTCCTATTGCACGGGATTTAGCTGTGTGGTGTAGTACTGCAACGTGTCTTTGACATTTACTACTGAGATAATACACTAAGATTCTTACTTTGGTTTATCATGGGTACTTTCATATTCTGCTCTTCTAACTGGAACAGAAGCTTTTCCTTCCTTTTCGGTTGTACTGAGTTACCATATTTTTAGCAAGAACTGATCAGAAAATGGAGATGGAAGCAGAGAAACTTGGCCAAACCTCTCCCTCCTGATCATGCCAAAGATTCACTTGAAGAATTGTTTGACCGAGTTTCTTGGTAGCTAGATGCAATTTAGAGGAAGAGAAACACTGTCTTGGCTCAAAATCCTTAATGGCTTCTTCTACAGAAATGTTAGACGTGACTGATTTTGTACATAGTTTGTACCAGTCTGTACAGGTAGGAGGGTCTTTTCTGGTATTTAAGCAGTCTTTAATGCAAGAGGTGATCAAAGGTAGGGACTGTATACAATGTACAGTCTTACTGTACTATATATTAAATTTTAAATCTTCAGGAGTTTGTGTTGGGAGTCTTTCTACAGAGCCCTATTTTCCTCAGTCTTTACCTGGCATACATACCTTGCTACTGTTACACCAATAAGCAATCACACAGGAAGAATTTTATCAGAAAAAAAAAAAAAGAGCTATATACCCACAGATTCATTGCTGAACCAGTACCATCCAAGGAGCATAACACTTCAGGTGTGTGTGTGTGTATATACAGAAACATTTACAAATATACATCTATGTAAGCACACAGATGTATTATGTATGCACAAGTACACACAGGCCAGCATACATTTACTTTTCAGTAACAAATCAGTTATAGCGATAATTGTGGAGAATTTGTGTAATTCCAATAATAATTCACTAAAAGCCCACTAACTGTGTCCAAAGAGGTACTAAAAGTTGCATAGTTATTTTCTTACTCACTTTTCTTCTGTCCCCTCAATTTATTATCAAAGGGTTTATTACCAGAGAAAATATCTCCAAATATAATAACAGCTCGCAAAGATTGGAAGGGTATATTTTAGCTGCCAAAATAAAAATGGGTAGGGTTCCCAGTATTAATATCAGTAGGCTTTAGTGTCACTGCATTTAGATCTCAGTATATCGAAGCATATAAGGAACTTGATAATACAAATTATGTACCAACACTTTTATCATAAATCCATTCAGTCCTATTTATTTGTTCAGAAGTTACTTTTAATCTACTTAAAATCCACAAGAGAACATAGCCTTCTTAGTCACTGCTTCCTTGTTAATAATTAAAATTAATTACTCAAAATCCCTGGTATTTGTGGCGTGATTGTTCTTGTCTTTTCAAAGATGAATCACTAATTCAAAGATTGTAAGGCTTATATTCAAAGAACTGCTTGAAAGACACAATCAGTAATTTTAAGAGCTATCACACAAAGTACAGTAAGAATAGCTTGTAAATCTGCCTACCTTTAGTGATCTGAAAATTTGCATGCACAACACACTCCACTTTAAAAAAGAACCTTTAGAAACTGTCTAGTTTCCTGTGTTTTTTCTATCACATACATCTGGAAGTCTCATTGTACCTTACAAAAGGATCACTATGAAGTTCTGGTAAATAGCATGATTTCTTCATTGAAACTGTTATCACAGAATACATTTAAAAGAATGCTACATTCATTTGCTCTACATGACTGATTATAGCACACCTGCTGCACTTAGAAAAATGCCTGATGTCTGCAGCCAAGTCACAGTTGATAGTAGATGTGCAGTGGTTTTAATTTCACTTAGTGCAGCCTCTAATACATAGTGCTATCATCTATGCTAGGAAAAGAGACAACTGTAATTTTGCATCATTGATAACATTAACCCTGTAGCCGTATTTGCCTTTTTGCCACTGAAAAAAAAGGATCATCCTAACCTTGTCAGCATGCAAGGTGTATAAGGAGAAGAAATATTGTGAAGAAGAAATAGGCCAGCTAATACAATTTGGGGGAAAACCCCAACAAAACAGTTTAGTTTCCAGTCATTCCACTTCTGCTCTGAATCTGAACCAGTATTTTCAAGCTACATGCAGGTTAAGAACAATTGGTTTGCATTAACTTAATTAATGGACAGTTTGAGAGATTAGGTAGATTGTAAAGAAAATACAGAAGAGAAGGTTAAGGAAGAATATGGTGATAAGGTTATGGGTTGCTACAGGACAGAAAACTATTCAGCAATGCAGAGCGTCTCAGAGCTATGTAAGACTGAACTTAATTTCAAAACTAATCAAGCAAAGCCTTTGTTCTGGTGAAGAGTCCCCTCAAATTGTAAAGGTTAATTTTTACCTTCAAACTATCTTGTTATTTAATCTTATAAGTGTATGAAATTAAAAGCAAAAATAATAATTTAAAGATAAACACCAAGATAAAAAGCAACTCTGGTTTAACCAAATATGATTAGATGCAACAATAATTGCTATTATGATGTTTTGTCAGTGTAAGGTTTTATTTTTACTTTTAACATATATATATATTCAGAAATCTAAAGTCTACTTGTTATTTCTCTGATAGATCAATTTGAACTGCATGGAAAAGGCTCCTGATGTGGCAGATACTATGCCCTGGCCAGGACAGCCTCAAATTGCATGGCATCAGACATAATGGGGAGAGAGAAATGATTCATGCCCATATCTTGATGGAAATGTCAGCCATGGATAGAGCCATTTGAGAGGACAGGAGAGAGACTATCTTGCATCACGTATTCAACAGGATGGGTTTATTGTCCTTTTCAGAATGAGAGGGCAGGGGGCAGTGGGGAACTACAGCCATAGATAAATTCTAGACAAAGCAGAAGACAACAGAGGGAACCATAGACGGATGTATGACAGATTACAGCTCACATCCAGAATATGATTCTCAAGCTGACACCACTTCAAATTGTTGGAGGTGGAAAAATGTTCCCGAAAAAGGTCACGTTATTTTTGCCACTTCAGTTCAAATGTTCTTTGTGCGCTTGCTTGTGGCTTTTTTGTTCAGTATTTTTCTTCTCTTTCCTGTATGTTTAATTTGAAGCTTGGAAAAAAAAAAAAGATGTTCACACTAGAAATCATGCCAATTATTTGTCAATAATTCACATCTAATGCTGCTGATCACAGCCAGCTTCACATCAGTTCTGATAGCTGGACTTTCTAGTCTAACTTTTCTTCCAATTGGACCTGCTATGAACCTGAGACTTTGTAGAATGAAAAATAAAAATAAAAAATTGTACAGACTACTAAATAAATGAGAAGGTTAAACCTAACTTTTGGATGCTACAGGAGATTTTAGCAGTATAAATAAGGTCACCTAAGGTATTTTGATAAGCATTTCAGATTCAATGGGAGAGGTCTTTCTTCTGGCTATAATCAGTCTTTCTGTTGCCTTTTTCTCTCTCTTCCTCTAAGCCCTTCGTAAACGTGAGCAAGAAGGGGTTTACATTCAGCCTGACTGCTTTCATTTTTTAATGCATCTCAGTGCCTATCCAAGGTGGCTGTAAGCCAGCAGTGCCACTGAACGTGGCAGCAGTGCTGGATGTAGAAATCCATGTCCCAGGTGCCAACATGGAGCACACAGAGAAGAAGGTTGTACACAGGAATCTGCACATGGTCACAACAGCAAGCAAATAGAGCTAGTCTAAGACACTTACCTGGCGACACCACAGCTTTCGAAATATTTGCAAATAGGCCAACACCATAAGACACAGTGGTGCCATGTACGTCACCAGAAAAAAGCACGTGTGATACATTTTGGGGTAAACTTCAGCTGGAAAGAGAATTCAAACAGGAAAAGTGCATTTAAATATACATACATTTCAAAATCCCTTTAAGCTGAATTATTTATATAGATATGAATGTGTTTTTCAAACATAATAGGTTATAATGGAAAAGTTATCCAATAATATCATGGTCAGGATTGATTTTTTGATCACCTGTATATACATTCTGTTTCTATTATAAACATGCTTTTACTTCAAGCATCTTTTATCTTGTATCACATTATTGCTTTCATATCACAGTATTGCTTTAGGTACAAAGAAGTTTTGCTTTTATTAAATCAACGAAAGACAGAAAATTTCATTTTCTAACAATAGCTAACCAATTATTCAACCTACCTCATCTTTGATGTATTTAACAGGTTGTTTGGCTGTCTTTAGTTTTAATTCTGCAAAGGCTACTATCTGTCCCTGAGTAAATTGCACAGTCTCTCACCGATAATCAAAGAATGTAGACTACAGCACAGAGGATACTAACGGGAGGAGAGACAGACATTTCTCAAATCTCTTTTTGGTGGCAAAATAAATATGTCTTAAAGGTATAATCAGTGATTTATTATCACAATTACAGGAAAAAAATAGAATTAATTCAGTCAAGTGCTCTAAACTTAGGAAATTTCCAAGCTTATTTTTGATTTAGTTCCAAGAATAATGAGTTTGCTACCATTGTGTTCTAGTTTCATGTGTATCTCTTTTCAAGAGACAATTTATGAATATTATTTGCTAAGAGACAAACATCTCACAAACGGTGTGAGTGTACTGTGTTTTTAAGTGTGTAATATCATAAGCTGAATCATTAGATTATAGCACAATGTGCGGCAGGTGCTTTGAAAACTTGCTTTCACTTTTGTAATATCAAATGTAGTTTGGTAATACCAAATGTTGATATCAATTACACCTTAACATTTATCGATGGCCTCAGAGAAGGAATGAACATTACCTAGAGTGACAATACATAGCAGAAGAGAAACTGTGCCCTATATGAGCAGTTAGACTGCACGTTAATCCTAAACATTGCATTTTGGGCTAGAGTAAAGAATGAATGTTTATAGAATCATAGAATGGTTAGAGTTGGAAGGGACCTTAAAGATCATCAAGTTCCAACCCCCCTGCCACGGGCAGGGACACCTCCCACTAGAGCAGGTTGCTCTATGTTGTTACGTTAATTTCCTGAATTTTCCAACATTTCAGGATTATGAGATCTGCAACTAAAATTCTGTATTTAGTTTTAATTAAAAAAAAAAAAAAAAGGAAAAAAGAGTTGCATGAAATCAAATCTTTAGTGAGTCAAACTTACTTTCTGCCTTTTAAAGAGACTGAGATTGCGGACCCTATCAAACAAGCAGTCCCTTTGCATGCCAGGAGGGTCCCCCAGAGTTTGATTAGACAGGGAGATACACAGACTTGGCCCATAACTCTCACAGCTGGGAGAAGTACACCATCATGTTAACTCCAGGCTCGACCTCAAACTCAGATTCCTGTAATGTCACACTCAGTGTTGGGCCTCAAAGAGCCAGCTGGTTCACCAGTCAGAAAAATTTCAGTATCTTGCTATAGCACAATCTAGCCCATGATCACTGCTAGCAAAGGTAATAGAAACAATGCCATTGGTACTTGACAGCTTTGATGGATCAGACTTCAAAAAATTTAGATGAGCAGCACCTGGCTCCTTACTTGCTCTAAGATCCTGTAGCAAATCAATTTACCAACTCTTAATTAGCAGCTCTTCTCAGTGTCCCTAGGGGAGGCAGATCATTTGGGGTAAGTTGTTTTTTTTTATAAATGCTGATAAACTGTGTTTGTGTATTTGCTGATGATCTCAGAATTGATTTTCCATTTCAGAAAGTGCAGCCTCACAGCAGTGCTGTCGGATGGGGAAATACCGACGTTCATGCTTCATAGGTGGAGAGATTAAGGAGAAACTGGAGTAACGTGCCTTACTAGGATCATGGGAGGTCAGAGCTGAAAGTACATTCTTTCTGCTTAGAAGGAGGTGCCACCTGCCTCATCAATGCTCTGCAGGCAGCCAGGCCCCTTTCAGGTAGAAGGACAGTACATATTTAAAAGGCCATCTGGAGTTTATGGCTTCCAATTTAGCATTCCAAGTAAAGTGAAATGTTAAATGAGACTAGCTATCTACAAAGAACTGATGGACCAGGTTGGAGGAAGATCCTAACACTTGCCTTTGAAGTTTAGCCACCTGGAAAGTGCCAGCTGCTAAACATCAAAGGAAACCTGTCCCTCCTCCACCCAGGGCAAAGCCCTTTGTAGAACTTCTTGCTAAGAAGCATGACTCTGTTTAGCTTCTCAAGCCAAAGAAAAGCTTTAAAGCTGTTTTGATAATCACAGCAGCAAGAAGGAAGAAGGGCTGGTTTGGGACACCGTTCATTTATCAAGCGGGTGAGTTCCAGGCTCCTTGAATGAGAACATCAATCAGTTTATGGTCCTGGTGATATATCAGCTGCCTGCCTGGGACTGCTGAACCTCTCACAGCCGAGCAGAGAAAAATGTCTTTGCCTTCCATGGTCACTTAATGGGCTTTGGGATAGGGGGAGATAGCTGGAGTAACCGTCTGTTTAAGAATAAATTAATTATTTTCATGTCACTGGCTACTGTTTTACTGAAAAGAGGGAAGGGGACATAAAGCAAACAGGTGGTCATAGAGACTGGATTGGGGTGGGATTGGCATTCCTACTCAGCACCAGTTGTGCAGTACGATTATTCCACCTGATAAAGGATCAGTATTCTAAAACAAGCATTCTTCTACCTGCTGCAGGGTTTATTAAGCAAACCTTAAAGTTTTCTAAAGCTTCCTTCTAAGCACTGTGTTCCAGTCCCAGACTGCTGTTCAATGAAGCAAGGAAGTGGCAGATTGAAACTACAGCTTCTGGATTTTTGCCAGAATTCTACTATATTTGTGTAAATACATATATACATGCATATATATACGTATACATATGTACACAAACTGAAGACAACCCAGACTCAAAAGGCTGTGATATGTTTAGCAAATGAAATATTCCCTTAAGCCATCAGTGCATAATGAAATTGGTACTCTTGACAGCTTCCCCAAGAATAGGGAAAAACAAGACCATCAAGTTTGTTGAACCCCAGTAGAGAGTTCCCAGGTTCCCTTGTCTCAGGAAGATACTTATGAGGTTTTGGAGTTACCAATATAAAGAAGCAATGCAGGTAAAATAGTGTACTTTTTTAGAATAAAGCTTTATAAATAGGGTTGTTAGGAAGTGGGTGCTCACAGCAGAGAAAATTCAACCATACAACACAGTCCTTGCCAACCTTAGTTAGCTAATACTAAAATTACATTTTCAAACCTGACATATTATGCCAGTTATCAATTCATGATAAAACCAAGCATAATTTTAGTATTAGCAATATTCTGACTTTCTGCATTAAAATGTCCCACAGTTTTTTCTTTAAATTCTAAACAGTTCGATAAACAGGATGTATAAACCTTCATGTAATAATGCAATTTCCAGCTATTTGTTTTCCAGAATTAAGACAATATGTTTTTGTACTATTTTATGAGTAGTCTAAGAGGAAATGGAACACAAAATCTTCCCTTTGTTTCCATTCAACCATGTAGTTTTGGGAAAGGATTACCTCCATATTCTTTTTATCATTTGCAAAGGGGTTGGCTAATGCACTTTGGCTAACACTCTTTTCACAAACAGCTCTAAGAGAATGTGTTTAGCTGACTTGGACACATGGTGAACTCATTTTAATATATGTTTCTTTTATTTTGGCACTTTATCATCAAATTCAGCACATAGCAATTACAGACTATTATAGAACTGTGGCCAACACTGGCTCCTTAAGTGAGTCTGCATAGGTCACATGTTGGATCCTTCTGCATTCCCAAATAAAATATTGTTATTAGACAGGACTCAAAATGAAAAACCCTCAGCCTAGAATTGGCAATGAATTTTATATTCAGGAATGCCAGAAGCAATTAAAAAGAAATTGAGCCCTGTTTTATGCTGAGCTATTGCTCCATTTGCAGTCACTGGCAGCTCTCCAACAGCATGCTTGAAATCTTAGTCAGGGTGGCCACTATTTGTTCACCATTAAGGAGCCCAAGTGTCACAGTGTTGGTCAGACTTTCCCTCCAGACACCCATCAGACTTGTATGGATTTCAGCAGTGGGACCTAAGTCTGGGGAGGGTACTGTGCTGTCTCCTGCTTTGGCATCTTTGACATTTTCCTGGACATGGCTTCCCATTAGTCCTCCATAGCACCTCATGTTTCAGTGGCCCTGAATTCCCAGAATTAGAATAGACTTCCAAAATACTTTGGAAAGTGTCACAAAGCACCCTCCTTTTTGCAGTCCCAAGCTTGACAATTCAGAGTTTAATATCCTTGGGACATATGGAGTACATGATGCTCTGCAAAGATTTCATCGGACATACTCTAATTTTAGGTAGCATAAATTATATGTGGTTCTAAACAAAGCAGTAAACACCCAAATACAATCCTTTTCCTCAAAATTGGCTCTCCTGTAGGATTTTCTCAGGGTCTCTTGAGCGTGTGCAGTATCTACATCTCCACTTCCTCTTTGCAAATATAATTTATTTGTAGGAACATGAATTTCTTTCTCCTTCAACCTCCTCGTAGTTAGCTTTCTTTGACCCTCGATATTCCCATAGTCAACAAAAAGCAAAACAAAATCTGACAAAAATGCTATTATTTTCTTTTAAAATACTAGCTCTTTATTCCTTCTTTTGGCCTTAAGGCTCACCAGTCTTTAAACTGCTGCTCTGTTATCCATGTTGTTCTGTTTGGGGGCCTTTGTGATTTCAAACCCTGGTTTTCAGTAGAAAAACTGCATTTTCTATGCCTTTGTGCAACTCATTCTCTTTAGACATTTTCAACTGAATAGAAATTATTTGTAGCTAATGACATTTTATTCTCCATAGTCTGAAAGGGATGTTAAGGTATATATATTATATTTTATCCTCATAGATAACATATGATTAACTCTACTTTTACTAAGCAGTTCCATGATTTGAGCAACATACTTGTAACTTAACACTTACAAAGCTTCTCTCAAGTTACTATGATAAGCTATTATTAGAAATCGGAGAGGATTATTTTTTATGGATAGCTGAAACGCACCAGCAGAATAACTAGCAATGATGGTGTATTGTCATTAGAAGAATACTTCATTAAAAAGGCAGCAGGATAAAAATAGGGCTGTTATCTTTCAGTGAGATGAAAAACTTCCCATTTCAGAAAACTTTAACATATTTTTAATGTAAAAATATTTTCATTTCATGCTCAATATAAATTAAAAAAAAACCCCAACAACCAAAATCATTTTGGAGTGTTAGCACTTCATTTCTGAAGCCACACACAAAAAGAACTTAATTCTATGCATAAGTACTTGCCTTTGTTGTACCCCTTTCTACCTCTCCAAACATCCAAGTGAAGGCTCACAGTATAACCTGAGGATCAATAGATTTCATTTTGGACAAATACACTCCATAGGAGTAGAGTCTTGCAAACAAGTGGGAGTGTTTTGTTTTTTTCTTTTGTTTAATGGGTGCTTCAGCTCGGGCGTATCTGTGGGCTTCAACTACTTCAGCGCAGCCCTGAATGAGAACCACTCTTTAAAATAGTTCCAAGGCTACTGTGGGCTCTGTAGTTCAAAAGCACACTTTCCTGTTGTGAATCAAAAAGTGGCCAATGCAGATCTGGCAATTTTGAGATTACATTCCCTGATGAAATGCTCTCCTGACTCCCCAATTAATTGACTACATCATTTTAATTTCCTCAGTTGATTAAAAGAATCTTTGCCGCAGATCTGACCTTGAATTGATGAAGGCATGGATAATTAGTTTTGCAGCCAAAAGGAGCGGACACAAATTGTACTTGGAGTAAAAGCTGTGAAAGAAAACAGTCACACAAATACTGCAGCATCCAGCAGCAGACTGGGCTACAAAACTGTTCACAGATGAAGAAAGAACACTCAAACAAGGAGCCGATGTGTCCTTTCCAGTGAAACAGCAAGTACAATGCTCATAGCCTAACAGAGCCTTCTTCTAACCTACAAACTTTCAGCACATCTTTGTCTGCAATCAGTGCCAGCTAATGGCCGTCTCCGTCCAGTTCCTTGTCCCAGAGGACTAACTGGGATGAAGGAGATAAAGAACAGGGAATCTGATAGTCAATGACTTCTCATTAAACCCCCAGTGGCCCTGCAGAGACTGTTAGCAGGCAAGGAACTTCCAAAACAGCACATGGAACAGCCCTCAGCAGTTCAAGCTAACTAATTTATCATCATAATTAAGTACAGGTGATTCAGTTGCATTTTATCTTAATTGTTCACAGGACTGGAATCTTCTTCTACAGAGGCAGCTCTGGGAAAGAATCTGATTGTGTTTTAGTCTGACCCAAGACTATTAAACAGGCACCTTTTAGTTATATGTTTTGGCAAACTTGGCTTTATTTTCCTGTGTGTGAATCATGGTATTACTGATGGTCATTATATCCAGTGTCAGAGTCACAGCATGTAACTCATACGCTCTATTAGCATTGGAGTTGTGCCAAAGCCCACCAGAGTTGAGTCTGAACCATTTGGGTGGGTGGCTAACACCACTAACTGTGAATGGAGACAAAATAGAAGTAGTTGCTCCCTGGCAACCCTTATGGCTTCCTACAGCTGAATTCAAATGCAGAACAAGTTAGATTCAAAGTTAACCTGGAAAGGCAGGATTACACTTCTTGGATAGAATAATTTCTAACTGATTACATTTACAAAGTTATTTAAATTATCTTATCCATGACCAATTTCGTATTGTGGGCTAACTTGCTACCCTGTATTGATGACATCTCTATAAATTCTGTAATGATATGCAATTTTCATTGAAGTCCCAGGAGATATCTGTGAAGACTAGTCAAATATCTGCAATTAGCAAAAACAATATGTCAGGTAAACAGAAATTCTGTTCTCGTGTCTTAAGGCTAAATACTAAAGTCTTTGAAAACCTGCAATGTCTATCGATCACAGAATTATATAAGCATAAGCATTTAAGGGTGGGAACATTTCTGCCCTCTGGGAAACATTAACATAGTCAAGACACAAGCCAGCCTCATTCATTTAAACTTGGTTTCAAATGTACTTTAAGCCTTAGCAATACAAAAGAAAATACAATTTCACAGTATTTGAAAAATGGTAGTTCTAGGAAAGCTTATATAATTAAGAACATTTTGTGATATGTTTTAAAACTTGACTGCATATTAATATGTCCTGATATTTTTATTACATAACAGCAGTACAAATTCAGTCTTTATGGTCAATGACACACTCACCTCCCCAGTGCTCATCACACACTGTGAACAAGGTGGTTTTATTGGCTAATCCTGGGAACACACTGCTGCACTCCATAACAATAGCCTGAGGAATCATTATGATGCAGGACACAATCCAGATAATTATAATGCTGTTCCTTGCTCGCTTGGCTGTGCTTTTAAACATCAAAGGGTGACAAATTGCATACCATCGATCCAAAGCAATGCAGCTAAGTGTTAGTACAGACACAGAGACTGAAACTGTCTAAAGAAAAGGAAATATTAGGTAAATGTAAATGTAATTTTTTTTCAGAGCTTTAAAAATTATTTATTGTAAATTTTTTTCTAGAGTTTTAAAAATTATTTCTGTTTTCAACACAGCTCTTTATCTGAAATTATTAAATAGAAATTATTCCCAGGAAAAGGTTCCTTTTAAAATCACTTATTACAGAATTACAACAGATATCCTCATCTGCTGTAGTCCCACTAGAATCAACAGGACAATTCACAGATTAGGGTGCTACCCAAACTGAGCAGGTGTAGCACGGTCAGATTCTGAAAGAGCAAATTTATGTGACTTAGAATTTGCAAAACTTTATCTGAAAAATTACTTTTAAAGCATTAGACAACTAATTAGATCTTTTTTTCTTTGTAGAACAATTTTGTTTGTTAGCTTGTTTTCGATTTTATATTTGGATACCAGTACCGTCATTTTGCCTTTTCAGTTTTCACAGGAACAATGGAAATTCAAGGTCTCATAAAAAAACCCCAGTCAACCAGCTTAAGGCAGACTAAGTCATTTTACCTTCTGTTCAGCATAGGAAATAACCTATCACTTTGCTTTTATTCTTTTACTCTCTACACTAGGTGATCTTTCTCTTTGGATTTTCTTCCAGTGGAATGGAGGCTTTGAATCAAGTTTTGTGATTTTGATTCTATCAAGTAGATATCACAGTGTTGCTCCTCAGCCATACAGGTATCTGCTCAAAATATAAAATATGCTGGAGGCACAGAGCTGATCACCTGCATACATTCAGCATTCTGCTTAATTCTTTTGATTTATAATGACTGAAAGGCCAACTACTTGTCATTCCAGTATGCCCAGTCAGTTCATTTAACCACCTATTCTTAGAAAAGGTATTTGTCGATCATTTTGATGGAAATGATCTCATAGCTAATTAAGTCCACTGGTAATGAGTGATGGCAATTATTGCTCAAGACAGACAATCTGACCAGCTCCCAGTGAACCACAATACTTTGACTGCTTCTAAAATATGCAAAGTCACTAAACATATATGAAATCCCAGACTCCCTTCAGAAATTCGTATTCTGTGTCCTGGACACTTGTGTAGCTGTTTAGGTCCACACTCACAGAGTATAAATGACTGTAATTAGAATCATAGAATCATGGAATGATAGAATAGTTTGGGTTGGAAGGGATCTTAAAGATCACGTAGTTCCAACCCCCCAGCTGTAGGCAGGGACATCTTCCAACAGATCGGGTCACTCAAAGCCCCATACAACCTGGTCTTGAACACCTCCAGGGATGGGGCATCCACAACTTCTCTGAGCAACCTGTTTCAGTGCCTCACCACCAGTGTTTGTAAATTCTATTTACAGATATTTTTATTGCTTTACATCCCCTCTGGTTTATTAAAACAATTACAAAAAGTGAAGAGCATGAGACAAATTTTCCAGAAAGTGTATTGCCTAAGTCTAACAACGAGACGGACCAAACAGTATTTTTTAAACATGAACATGATCACAAGTGGAACAGTCCTTTAATCCTCAGCAGCTACCCTGAGATATCTACTTCAGTGGCAGGCATAGACTTCTATCAGATTACCACTATTAGGAAGATGCTATTATTCTTTCTCTTTTCTGTAACATGGGTAATGTGTACACAAACACAGTAAAATAATACCTGTAAGTAGGGAATCACTTTGCAGAGGGACTGCCCAAAGAACCATGTTTCTGTAATGTCCACTACTAAAGTTGCTGGAAGACAAGTAATTGTGACCAGAATGTCAGCCAGAGAGAGATTCACTATGAAATAGTTGGTAACTGTCCGCATGTGATGATTCTTCCACACTGCAATGCAAACTGAATTGGGAAATACAAGTTAGTGAAATGGAACTGACTTAGGGAATGCTTCAATAGGAAAACACTTGGTTTTGCAGAATGAAGGAAACGTTTGTGTACTTTTTTAAATACAGATTATTTGAATATGCAGTTCAGTGTAAGAACCTTATATTTTCCTTTAAAGTGGAAACAAGAGTGTACACGAAGAGAGAATCTTAGTCCACAAAGAGCAGTTTTCCAAAGACCACAGCAAAGGAAATAATTAATACATAAACCAGTTTATTTTACTGTAAGTACTTTTTTCACTAGCTATTCACCCAGCATTCTTCATACCTATTTTAATCCATTGGCTCTAGTGTATGACAATACACATTTGCATTTGTAGAAGTTCATCTTTTTTTTTTATGGTAGTGTGATGCTTAATTCAAATTGCTACTACATGGAATCTGGTAAACTGTATCAAGACTACCATCATTTTATAAAACATTTTGCTGTGCATAATATATCTATTACATCTGCAGAGAATCTGTAACAGTCGTATGGTCAACTGTGATTTGAGGTAAGTAAATAAAGGTAATTTTTGCAGTATTAGGTGCTACCCATTTTAAATGTGGTATATTTTTGGTGATGGTTACTGTGATCAAAAGCAGCATGCAGCAAACACTCTATAAGATGAGCCTTTAAAGATTGTTTTATATCTTTTCTTTTCCCTCTTTTTCAATTTGAAAGGCTTTTAGAAATGAGGCGAATCAGTCCTTTAACACAGTTGCACTAAATTCATAAGCTAATACATTAAAAATACCAAAATTGAGTTTGAGAAACTAGCCTAAAGTTTTTTAATAAATTTGGAAGTAAAACTCTGAGAGATTGTAGCAATCAATAGCTTTTGAATGTTTTAGATTCAGTCACCAAAACCTCTTTAAAAACTGATACACAAAATTTTCCAGAAACACTCCAGTACTTCTTGTAAGAAAACAGTACAATTCATTGTACATCAAAGGTTCTTCTGTAAACAATAATTCATTCATCATGCAAATCTGGATGAAGACTCTAAGCCTTCTTAGTCTGTCAGGATATAGCACTAGGCTTACTTTAGCTATATTAAACAGATCACAGAATGCTAAAGAAAAGAATTAGAAGGGTCCTCAAGAGGTTGTCCAAATCTAAAATGGAAACAGTTAGAGTCAAGCCATTATTTTACTAAAGTAGCTAAAACAGCTGGAAAAAAAATGACACAGACTTCAAGGCATGTAAGCCCTTGAGATCAGATACTTCTTTAGATTCTAAGAAGGATGGTGTGCCTGAAAGCTTGTGTCCATCTTCCAGCTGCATCAGTTGATCTAATAAAATGTATTTCTTCATTCCACAAAACTTGTCTTGCTTACGTCTTTAGACCAACATAACTACAGCAAGACTAACACTAAGCCCTTGCTGGCAAGCTTACGTTTTAAAATCTGTTATATTTGAAGATGTCATGCCTCTCTTAAATGTGTTGTAGTGTTTAATTACCTCCCCTATTAAAAAAAAAAAAAAGTCTTCTAACATCTAATTTTTTTTTTTGCTGCTATTTATATAACTTTTTTTTTCCTGTACACAGGCAGCAATGAAAAATAGTTTTTCCCTGAAGCAATGCTTCATGTATGTAAAGATTGTCGTTGCATCTTTCCTCAGTTTTCTTTTCAAACTATAAAACTCCAGAACTCTTTATCTTTTACTGCTGGTCATTTTCTGCAGCCATCCTTGTTGCTGTTCTCTGGATGGGCTTCAGACTGGACCACACCTTTGCTGTCAGAGTGCAGTGACCAAAATCGGCGCAACACTAATTCAAGACTAGAGCTTTAGCAGGAGCTGAGATTGAAGTGCTTCTTCACGAGGGCTATCTTTAGACATTTAGGGGTATTTTAAGACAAAGAGAGAGGGAGAGGCTAGGTGGCCTTCAGTTTCCCTAAGAGAAGGTGATTTTATCAACTGCCTTTTTAGGACATAGGCTTCCAAATTTCATCTAAAACTCCTGTTATGCCACAGTAGATGTTCTTCATATCTTCCGACATGTTGTAGATGTTTCCAAATTCTATAGCTTGTATAAATTTAATCTTTGATATTCATCTATCATACTCTTGCAAATGCAAGTCAAAACCCCTCCACAAAGCTCTTCACTGCTCGATAAAATCTCCCACAGTATCCATTTCTTCTACTGTTTTCTTCCTGAATATAGAATTTCAGCTTCTCTTAGCTGTGGCCTCAGAAAGGCAAGGCTTACAAATCAAAAGCGTAAAGCACTATATTAATTAATATTAATTGCATTTGCTTTGCATTTAGGTGATTTGAGTTAACTACTAAAGCAATTATTTTTGTAGCATAGCATGATAATTTCAATATAACTATCCAGGACTTTATATCGTCGGTTGGTGCATGGGATTACTACAGTTATAACTTACATTCTGACAATTCAGAGGCAGCACTTAACAGGGAACATAATACATTGCTGCCCCTCTGGAATGTTGTTCGCAGTTGGAAATGCAATGCTGGGGAAAAAAAAATGCAAACACCATTTCACTTTCAATAATGTTAACACTTCCGGCTTCTACTTCTGGCTTGTTCTTTGTCTTGAGTGCAATTCATATTGAAAGTGTGGTCCTGTCTTGTACTTAGGCAAAAGTTAATATTAAGTGGCAATATTTTTCTGTACTTTTTTTTCTTTTATCAATAGTCAGAAGTTAAATAGAACGTTGTTTTAAAAGTTCAGAGTTTAGCTACTTTGTTCCCACGCTATGGTTTCAACAGTCCTATATTCTACCTGATTCAGACAAGTGCATCATTTCCAGCAAAGGATGACAGTGCCTAAAGGTGCCAGGTTTAAGCAGATATGTACACACTTGGCAAGGCCTAGTCTCATTCCTGTACTGACCTGTTTGGGGAAAGCACCTGCACATAAACATTATTTCTGGTAAAACAAATCCATAAAGTTAACGAATGTGAGGTCAATCTCATTGACAGCAAACTGTAGCAGAAATCAATTAATAGCATTTTGCATGTGTTTAAAGCCTCCTATCAGTATCAGCAAATGAAACCTCATGATACCCCAGAGAGCTAAGAAAATATTTTCATCTTTGATGCAAGTAAAGTAAAGTGCAGAACAGAAGTTGCTAAAGGCCATACAGTAAATCAGACACAGAATAAGAAACTTGGATTCCTAATTCTCAGCTCTGTACTAAGCCTTCCAGATCACACTGGCTTAACATGGATGGAATTTAGATGAACTCCAGTACCTGCTATTTCCTCAGAGAAATATAAAAGACTATGCCCCTTGCTACTCAGGGAGTAGCCGTATGCAGAGAAGCCAATGTACGGAAAGTAGCTCTGGATTCCTTTGAATTCTACTCTATGGGGGCAAGAGGAACTGGAAAGGTGGAAAAACTAATAATTTAAAAGCATAGAAATGCAGGACAACTTGTTACCATATATTTCTCTGTTTATGCTTATGTGTTTCCCCTTTTCACCTCGTCTGTTCTTTGCAGCATAGACCATTTTCCATTCTTTGTAAGGCACATAGCACAAGACCATCTTAATTAGCATGTTTCCATACTACCATAATAATTGAGTATCCCAGAAACTTATTCCATGAATGTATACAAAAAATGAGTTTGTGTAAAAAAGCCTCTAAAGATGATATGTTTTTACAATAAACCAGCTTTTCTGCCCATTCCTTGCCCTCTGCTGGTTGCAGTATTGTTTTCAACCTGTGCAAGCATTGGCAATGTTTTATTTCAGTGCAAGGCTAAACAGATCTGTGAGGATTTGCTATGAGTTATTTGAATAGGACAGAAGGGTATAATGACAGAAATTTAGCTCAAAATACGCCTTCCAGACTCGATGTCTTTCTGAGTCTGCTACAATACAAGGTTATTCAGTAGTCTTGGACAACAGATTCACTGATATACCAGTGATCTAGCAGATCATTGAGAAAGACACTCTAGCCTGTGTTCAAAAACTGTTATTTTATAGGCATGCAAAATTGTGTGACTATGCCACTGAATATATTATTACTAGTCAAGTATCAGAACAAAAGCATTTTGTATACTCTCCACTCTCAGTCCTTTAAATATGCATTTTCATCTCAGGTAGTTCTTTAGAGAAGTGGAGGCACTCAGCTCCTGTATAAACCCTGAAGAAACGTGCTAGACAAAGGAGCTCCGTGGAGTGGAAAATACCATCCAGAGTGAAAGAGCAGAGAGCTATGGCTTTCCACTCAGCTTGTGGAAGAGAAGCAAAGATGAGAAAGGTAGTGAAGATTCTCAACTGGGAGCGTATTTTACCAAAAAGTGCTCCAAAATCGTAAAATAGGAGATGAGGCCAGCACTGGCCTTCCTAAAAAACCTGGGAGACACCACAGAGTTAAGAAGATGCATGTCTAATGAGGGCACAATGTAGTGCCCCAAACTGAGTTCTTCAGACTTCTGCTGAAAATCTATGAAATACTAAAACCTGCTCTGAATAAAACCTCAATTTAACATGATATGCAAATCTTTAATGGAACCTTTGATGTTCCCAGCTATAAATAGGAGTGAGGAAGAAAGTGGGGAAAAGGTATTAACACAGACATTGAATAAAGAGGATCAGAATTTGAAAAAAAAAAGCGGTAGAGAAATGGGAGATAAATGTAACTCAGACACATACACCTATTGTGTGCTGGAACCTAATTACCTGGCCGGTGTATTTTCTTATTTTCTGTATTTTTGTGTTTATTTTCTGAAAAACACTCAAATTTATATTTAATAACTGCAAATGAAAACCTTCAGGCCACCTTTCACAAAGAGCAGCTATTTTTTTTTCTAATGCTTATTAATCTCATAAATCCTTTATCTCACTGTTGATGCTTTCATTTTCTTCCGCCAGAATCAAAACCTTTAGGCAAAAGGGTTGCTATTCCTACCTCTGCCACACAGTGTCAGTGAAGGCTCGGAAACTAGTTTGAGTTGCCAGGCTGACAGCATTTGGAAAAACTTGAGGAGGCTTTCCCCAGGAGAGGACCGTTCTGTGACAATGAAGCTGGTTTTTCAGAACCCATCCCCCAAAAGTTCATGGTATCCTACCCCCAAAATAGTCTGACAGGCAAGTCCCAGGAACGACTAAACATAAAAAATTTAAATCAAAGTTAAAATTTAAGACAAGTGCTGTTAGAAGTCCATCAAGAAAACTTCATCTACCTCATTATATTCCTGAAGAAAAAAACCCTCTCAAAAAACGATGATATGGTGAGATTGTTATTTTTCACATACAAATTTAATCCCTGTTGGTTTAGTGTCCTGGGGCATTTTAATTAGAGGCTATAATGCCATCTATTCAATTAGCATAGCCCATTGTATCTCAAGCTGAATATGAAAATAATACAAAGGCTCCAGCTGTTGCCTCCTGGAAGATTTACGCTGTCTTGAGCATATTAAACATTGTGCTGCAGTCCTTCCGCTGGTGGACTGCTGGTTCAGCTGTCAATTTGTTTTTCACATGTCAACCCTAAATCCTTTCCCTAACACTCCAAAAGTCTTGTCAACCTCTTATTCAATGGGTCATCTTCCAGTGCAACTTCTTGGCCAAAATAAAAACTTAATTTCCATAACTAGCGATACCTGGCATATCCTTATATAAATGAGCGACACTATCTCGTATCTCATTTTTGGTGAATAATAAATCCCAGATGGATGTAAACAAAGAATTATCATTTTCTTTCCCATTATACTAAACTTCAATTATTTTATTTTGCTTTGGTAATGCAATATCACAGTTGTTTGACTAAAATACCATAATATGGCCATCCAGCAGTCATTTGGAAGTAATGCCGTGATTATAAGCACTGGTCATCAACATCTCCATATGCATGAGGCACAAAACTTCTAAGGAGCTTCACTCCATCACAATATTTTACAATCAAACAGCGATTAAAAATGTGTTAAGTAGATTTGAGTTACACATTATTTATTCTCTACCTCCTACCCCCACAAAAAAAAATTGTTTCCACGTGGCAACGAATTAGTTCTTCATACAGCACTCTCCTCCTTGGGCCGTTTTGGTGATGTCATTACCAACTGTGAATCAAGGTCTGGGTGGTGGAGCATTGAGCAACACCATCATGTTGAAAGGAAGGCTGAGTAGATAGGCTACCAAGTGGGATTCTGGAGAGCTAGAGCCCCTGTGGAAGCACTGACTGGATGCACACTGTTGGAAGGAAAAACATTGTGATTGAAACTACTTTCATTATGAACAATTCCTGATTGAGGATTCTTCTGCTTTAACTTAAGAGTCTGAAAATTAGGTGCTTATTTTATTTGTTTTAGGAAGGCTTTCCATGAGTCTTTCAATAACTTTATTGATGAACTTGATTGAGGGGTGAGAAGCACTTTAACTAAATTGCAGAGGATTTTTAATTAGGGGTTTTTGAAACCAACAGTGAGAACAAAAGATCTAAACCAAAGCAATCTCCTCTGTGAATGGGAAGATGATATCTACTTCCTAGGATGTCCATCTCTTACCCATTATTAAGCTCTAAACTCACACATTACTTCATTTTTTACATAACTAATCTTATCTGAAAAAACAAATCCAACATAAGACCTGGTTTATGTTGAAAAAGTAATAGAACAACACAAAAAAAAGACATGTTCTATATAACATTTATTATGAAAGAAATATTGAAAAAATTCCTACAGCTGGTAATAATATCCAGCAGATAAGAACTGTCCTTGAATATGTGACGCTACAGCTGAAAAGATGCACAATATTCTGGGCTGCACACACAAAGGAATTGCATAGCCTGCCAGCGAGGTGATAACTCCTCTCCAACAAGACGCAGTAGGTGTGGCAACAAATTCAAACAAAATCATGGAAGCATGACAAAAGGAGTAGGTGGTTAGGTCATGCTCCCTACGTATCACACATAAACAAGTATATATGTGTGGGTTTCATCACTTTTTTTTTTTTTTTTAGTAAAACTGTAGGAAAAATACTGAAACTGTAAGAAATACAGCTGCATGACGCTGAACATATGACATCTTAAAGTATTTTGTTGAACATCAGCTTCACTGATATGTACTAAAGGGGAACTGTCTCCCACAAAAGACAGTGAGAGTCTACATAGATAAAACAGATATACAGCAAGTTTGCTTGCAGCAATATATTTTCTGAGATGTTTTCTAGCTACCAAGTGCTCTATTGTACTCAGGCTTTTAAAGTGCCTTATGAGTTGAGGGTTGTGGGTTACTCATGTTCTCCAACCCACCTCTCTATTTTTTGTACTGCCTTATTATTACAGTGCTAGAGCAGAACACAAGAATTAAATTCTGCTTGCAGGAAGCTTATGTCTACAGATTACAATTGGGAGTAATAGCACAGCCATCTGATTGGCTCAAGATTCATTTTCTAACTCAGTCACATTACATAATCTTAGACAATTAACAATCTTATGGAAATGGGAGATATTACCAGGAGATCAGCTATGCTATAAAAACAGACTGTCAAAAATTCCAGGTTTTGTCACCTCTGGAGGAAGTACAAGGTACTATCAAACAGCTTTCTGAGCTAACTGTACTGATTAGAGCAGACAGATTGGTTTTAAATTGTCCCACCACACACACATACACACACAAACCATTACAAGTATTAATTGGCAACCCCGGTCATCCCTGCAGAGCTGGCTATACTGAATGACCAGTTATTTCATGATCACATTTGATATACTTATTTTTCTACCCATAGTATCAGTACGCCTACAAAATCCTTACACACACTTCATGTTAGTGATGGAAGGGCCATAAATATAGCTGTCATACTGCAAATGACACTACAGTAAAAAGATTTCACACTTCACTATGATTCAATTTAAACTTGGTCATTAAAATCAAGGAATGCTCCACAGCTGAAATGCTGTGCAACTAGGAAACCATATGCTTCAAAATGCGTCTGTCAGTCAGTGTAGAGTGGAGCTGACTAGGAAAAACCCTTCCACGTCCATGTCTGTTTCTAACATAGATGTAAGAATGCCTTTTCTTTAGACTACACAAATTAAAAACAATTCACTATGCTAGTAAAAGGCTACACCAAATATTTTGCATAGTATACAACTTCTGAATCTATATCATGAATCCACATTGCCAATATAATATTCCCCAAACTGGGCTAAAGTCCTTGCTGTCTTACTGTGCTGAGAACCAGGGGACAGAACACAGTTCTGTCAGGGCTCAGTGCACCCCCAGGGTCTCCAACCTACCCAGGGGTTGGCTGTCTGGGCTGGAGGCCAGCTTTGATATGGGACAGCATGTAAGCTGGGATCAGAGTTCTCAGAGAAAGATGCGAGACACCTCTTTTAGGGGTCCCCTCCTTGCCTGGGAGCTGGATTTATGCTCAGGTCCTCACACTTAGCTCAGGCAAAGACCACACTGTAAATATGCATGTGCCTTGCTGGTTTTGATTGTGTTCCTCACCCACTGACTTGACTTTCTGGCTTAACCTCAGACCTGCTTCATCGCTATGGTTTTGTCTGGAGTTTGCTGGGAGGTGACTGAATGCTGCTGAAGGTCACCAGCCCTGCCATGCCCTCAGGCACTCTGGTACTATGTTGGTGAGTACACTGCCCTGTCAGTCTTGCTGCTGCCCTCAGCTCCTGGCTCTCCTTCCCTTGAGGAATGGCCTATTCTAGCTCTTCTCTGACAAAATTCACAGTGAGATGTACAGTAAGTAAATCAGCTGCTAATGTCCTAAAAAACAAAACAAAAACCTCCCTGTTTCATTTGACATGCAAAATAGAAAGTAAACAATGCTTTAAAAACAAAGAATCATGCCAAACAAAACCTTCCATCTTTTGGAAAGATGGTGAGTTGGAAGTAATGGAAATGATGGTAAGCAGGAAGTGACGACAGATTTCATTTTATTTGGTAATGCCCCAAAGACGCTTCTGTCTGAAGAGCACTTCACCGACCTAAGGGAAAGATGTGTTAGTCTCTGTTCAGCTCCCGGCAGACAGGGCTCTACTGTTCTTAGTTGTCGTGGGTTGTGCAGTTGCTGAACAGCTCTGCTGAGTTACTTTTCTTCTTCCATAGGTAGATGATTCTTTCCAAACATCACTCACAATATAAAATTAATACTAGGCAGCATATCCTGCCACCATAAAGGTCGCACCTGTTTTGGGTCTAAATAGCAGAGCTGGTCTTCAGAACTATCACTCCAACAGGTTTGAGAATGTATAGAATTAAATGGGGTAAGTTCTTCAAAAGTTCCACATGTTTAGCAGGAGTACATCTTGAAAGTAAAATGAAACAAAACCGAAACTGTTCAAGACACGAGACATGAAACATCTCTTGCAGCTCACCTTCCTTCAGCTTTGGACATTGCCCTTTTTCAGAGATGGGTTCAACAGGACTGCACTATTCACACTAGGCAGAGATGCCTTTCTACATGAAGAATGGTAAAGGAAAGTGGCTTTAGTTATCATTCATCCAACATATAAAGGTGACTCTCATGCTGGTATTACAAAAGTAAAGCCCTTTCAGTGCCAGATTCCCCAAGTAATCCGGAAAAAAATTAAATGTAATAACTTAAAATGTGATTAAATGAAATATGGCTCATCTATGGCAATCAAATAGGATTCATGATGATCATGGCACCATTTAACAGAATACATGACTTAGCCAATTCTACTAACACATGCATGTATGCATAGACCTCAGTATTCACCAGATACCTTTAAAATTGTAAGAGAGCAGCACTTGAGACAGTTGCCTATTGATGGGCATTGACCAGGACTCTGGTGTTAGAACCATACACAAACCTATTCTTCTCCAGCCCTAAAAAATCAAACTACAATGCATAAAAATGAAATGAATGCTGTCGAGATCTATGAGTCAGACTATGAACTCTTTGAGGAAAGGACCACAGTTAGGTTCCGTACAGAACTCAGTGTAACTAACAGTTACTGTAAAATAGATAATAAATAATAGAGCAATCCAGAGAAGAGTAATTCTCTGTCAATTAAATTTGGCCTCATTCCGAGTTGGAAAGAAAACCAAGTGTCACCAAACTGTGTGAGTAAAGAAAGTTTCTGAAGTCTCTCACTGATGTTCTGCATGGTCTCTTAGTCTTGGGAGCCAGTATTGTTGAGGACTTTCAAGCTGGGTGCTGGCAGGTTGTGTGTGCTTGGGATCTCAGGTCCTGCCAGTCCTGGGGAGGGCTGCCAAGAGGCCCAGCAGCCCAGCTGGTGGGACACCAGAAGGCTGCTTGTTCTGCGCTCAGTCTTTGATCAAACCAAGTGATCTCTGCTGTACTTTGATTTTGATGAATGCATGTTCCCTGAGGGAAACCATTCCAATGGAAGAGTTCTAACTCATGCAAATGAAAAACTTCCATGAGAACCATTCCCATTCTTTACCTGTATAAATTGAGTTAAACGTATGGAGTTGTACATTTCTTATTAATCCCTTGTGGTCTTATTCCAGTCATCAACTGCTGCAACTGGTTGGTGTGGAATGATCATGTCAGTAACCAGAGACCTCCATACATCCTAAAAATATCTTTTCTCCTTTAATTATCTAGTTTTCTGTTTTTTACTAATGTTGTAATGTTTTCACATAAAGAGGAAACAGGTATTTATTGTACAGTCAATATACATTCTCCATTAAGAAGTCCTATGTTTTGCATTAGCTTTTTCATTGCTGTGCAGTGGTAAAGAAATCTTTTGGTCTTGTTTGCAAAACAGAAAGTCCTTATCCTCAACACCTATTCTGCTTCTAGTGATAAATAGCGACCTAGTGAAGAAGAAAATAGGACAAAGCAAACTGATGTTATCATCTGGATTTCAGATTCTCTGAACGTTCATGCAAATATGTCCTAAACCCTTCTATTTCTTCACAGCAGCTTGCACTGAAATCTCTGGTAAGCCCCCAGAGCACAGGGGCACACATGAGAATCACTGACATGGAGCACATGAATGCAATAACGAAGCTTGCATTCAAATGCGGACTTGCTAACTGTTTTCACTTTAGCTGGTTTGTGCAGCAGCTCGGACAGTGTGTGTCAATTCTCCTAATTAAACTGAAAGTTAAATAGCAATGCAGACCTTGTTATATGCTACCGTAAGTAGAATCCCTGCAGTGCAGCTCACTCAAGAGCCCAGTAGATGTCAATCAAAGTTCAAGCTTCTGATTCTTTCCTTGGCTGTTAATTAACTCTCGGGATGCTTCAATTTAGTTTATTACTAATATCTGAGGGATGTGCTGTGCCTTCCACTTGCACAGATGTTACTGCTGGGACACAATGAGTCTCTTCATCCCATGTGAACGCACAAATCAAAATAAGAGGCAGAAATACAATTTTTCAGTAGCACATAGGGAAACGTCTTTCCTGATTACTTAAGTGCTATCTGAATGGGACATGGAGAAAATAAAATCAAAGCATTGACTTCACATGCCACACTAGTCCAGCAGCATTGGTCAAACATAAGCAGAGGAACTCACTGCATAATTAAGGATGAGAGCATAAAGCACTATTAGCCACTAAAGCTCTCTTTAGAACCACTTCTGCTCTGTTTCAAGAAGGTCCATGACTAAATCCCAGCTTAACCTTGAATATGGATTTTTTCAAGCAGAAAAAAATAGCTTCTGAGAAACTTCAAAATGTGTACTGCTTTATATCAGTTTTTCAGTGGCAGCCAAATAAAGTTTCACAAAAATGCCTTTGGAAAGAGCATTAGACCACATCCTTTTCTCTCCTCAAAATCACGTGAGCTGCAATCAGTGCAGTATGAGCTTTCTTGCATAAAGATTAGACAGTGTTTAGCTAACGAGCACCTGCACCTGTAGACCCCACAAACAACTTGCCCCTAAACAGAAGCAGCAGTTTGGGTGGGCGAGGTCCGTGTAATGCACAAAGGCGGTTTAAAGAGCAAATGGCTTGGGCAGCAGCAGTCCAGTCAAAGGAAAGGTGGGTGGACAGCTAAATGCCAGCTTCCATCCCAAGCCAAAAGATAACCGACGCAAATGTCAGGGAGGAGTGGCTCTACATCAGCACCTGTATCGTCTTTATTTGCAAGAGCACAGAGAGGAAAGCTCTTCTCCTGGCTTCAGGGGAAAAAAAAAAAAAAAAAAGTGTAAATAGGGTGAGAGCTCCTAGGGCTGAAGATTTGACCTTGAATCTTTAAAGGTAAGAGGACAGCCCGTTTACAGAAACGCTGGAGGCAAAGAGGTAAACATAGGTAGTTCTCCTAAAACAGTTTTTGCTCAAGATCAGAACGAAGGACACTTTTTTCCCCTAGTTTAAAGTACACCCTCTTTGCGAGGGCTGTTATCTTTACACCACCTGTCGAGCTGGCTGCCGAGCAATGGAGCAAGCAAACGCGCTCAGGCTTCTGAGCAGCTCTAATGTAACCTCTTTGGCTGAAAACTCACTGGTTTCACCAACGTGCACACTGGATGTTTACAGGCAGTTACGGCACCGTTCCAGAAAAAAAAAAAAAAAAGAAAAGAAAAAAAAAAAGACGCATCATCAGTCCGTTGAAACAAAAAAAAAAAAAAAAAAAAAAGCAGCCTTGCAAAATTTTCCCTTTGGCTGCAATCTTATTTGTATCTCGCCTCGGGAAGCCTTAGAGAGCTTACAAGCGACGGCCCTGCCATGCATAAATCCTTCGGAAAAAACATGAATGGATGGAAGACCCGTATGGCAGGGCTGGGCGCGCCAGCGTGCCGCTCCGTTCATGAAAATGTCACCGATATAAATAAAAAAAGGCAAATGACTCCCGCTAAGTGGGTTCTCACGGCGGTAAACCGGCTCCTCGGCGGTCACACCACGCGTGGGTCGCCCCCCGCTGCCCTCCCGCCTGAGCTGAGCCGGGGGTGGTGCGGGCAACCCCCCCCCCCCCCCCCCGCCGCCGCCGCCGCCGCCGCCGCCTCCCCCCCCCCCGCCTCCTTCACGGATGAATGGGAGCGGGCCGGGCTGTGAGATGGAGCAGCAGCCTCCCGGGCGGGCTGAGAGGCGGAGCCGCCGGCCGGGGCGGGCAGGGCCGTGGACGGACGGACGGACGGACGGACGGGCGTTCAGCAGCTCGGCCCGGCTGCGAGGGTTGGGAACTGGCCGGCAGCCCACGGCTCCCCATCCCTGGGTCCCTCCGACCGAGCTCCGCCTGTCCCTCTTCTCCCGCGCAAAGGGGAGCGGTTTTCACGCTGGCCGCGCAGCCTTAACTACCCCCCGCGAATGGGGACATCCGTGTTTTCAGCGGGGGAAGCGAACCACACACCCCCACCCCCTACCCCCCCTTTTTCCAGCCACTCTCCGTGCAAACCCCCCAGCTCGGCAAGGGGGGGACCGGGAAGTTTGGGGGAGCGCGACTTACCCAGGACGTTCCCGACGAGCGCCACGATGAAGACGACGATGTAGCCGGCGATCAGCGCCCATTCGTACTCCTTGGGGTGCAAATACTCCTTCCAGAGGTATCGCAGGAACTCCTCATCGTCGTAGTCGGAGGAAGGGGTTAAAAAAGCCTCCCGCGTTTCGTTTAGCTCCGATCCGGTCGTCCAATTCCTGTACGGAGGGGAACCATCCTCGGGTTGAATCCCGGACATCCCTGGTGGTTGGTCCGGGGCTGGGGAAAAAAAAATATTAAAAAAAAAAAAGCCCACAACGCGATCCTCTCAGAGCATCCGAGCTTTCTCCCGTCCGTCCATCGAGGCTTGTGGTTGCCAGTGCGAAAAGCGGGGTGTGGGGAGAAAAATGACGCGGGAACTTACGGGAGCCAATGCGGGAACAGGCTGGGGATCCGCGTCGGTCCCCAACCCGCCCTGATCAGCCTTTTCCCCAGCCCGGCACCTGCCCCCGCTGGAAAAATCACGTCCGTTTCCGACGACACCAATTTTCGTTCCCCAAACTATACACATGCCACCCCCCCAACCCTCCTCGCCCGCATCTTCTCCTCCTCCCCCCCCTGCCCCCCCTCCCCTCACACTCCGTCCTTCCCATCCCCATCCCCGCATCTCTACCCCCGACCCTGCTCGAGGCTGGTCCACCCCTCTTCCGACTCCCGTTCCCCTCGGTTTCCCACCCTCTGTCGCACAGGCACTTCTTTTTAGACCTTTCTACATTAAATACCACATATATTTAAGACATTTGTAGATTAAAGGCAGTGGAAGGCTGCTGTGGAAGGACGTACAGGGTGAAAGGAGCCATTAGTAACGAGTGGCTAATGAGGCTCTCTCCTTTCTGTGCCTCTTTGAAAGTTGGGCTGAGTGGGGCTGGATTAAAGGGGTTAACCCCGATGGGAAAATCCTTCAGAGCACTGATCAGACAAGCGTGGGGGTTCATCGGATTTGAAGATCTCTGAGAGCTCACTGTAGGCTTGAGTCTAGCATGCAGACTCCCTGCGCTGAGGTTATTTCAAATGTCCAGCTTGGGATCTCAAGACAGCAACTGTCCCTTAGCTATTCTGAATGCAGCTGAGCTGGCAGAAAGCAATTCAAGAGAGACCAGCAGTGCTAGTTAAATGATGTGATAGGATTCCTGGCTTCTGGTCATTGCTTCTTGAATTATTTTCATACTTTGCCCAGTGTACAGTTCCCAAAAGAGAAGGGATAGGTCTGGACTTGTCCCTGCCCCACTGAAAAAATCCCCTCATATTCAGGTAATCTGTTTAATTCCTAGCTGAGTAATTTGATGAGTCTGTCATAAGCACCACTTCTGCTGTGAAATGACACACGTTGCTCAGTTAAGCATTTCAGTGCTGACTCTGCAGCTCAATAGGAACAGAGGAACTATTACGGTGGGACTCTACTTCTAACACATAAGTGTAACAGAGAGGCAGATATTCATAAACATCATAGTGCTTAGCCTTAGACAGTAGTTTAGGTTCCTGAATTATTCTTTACTGGTTTGCAGCCTTCTCTATCGCCTCCAAAGTCCTATACAGCATACCTACACCTGATGTTGACTTTTGTTTCTATAGACCTGCTCTCTTTGTGTTGGTTTGCTGTAAAACAAAGAAAAATCCATTTCCTATTCCACAGGACTTTTAAGGATGAATCCATTAAAGAGTGAGATATACTTGGATATACAGGTAAGATCAGCACCTGTGTTATGTAAATTAGAAAGGTAGATTTTGCAAGCATCATAAATAAAGACTTGATACTCTGCAACTAATGTTGTCAAAGATTATATTAGCTGAGATCTGGGTTTTGAGAAGTGATTTAAACTCTCCTGAGAATGTGGCAATGCAGGTCTACTTGGTACAGAAAAAGAGACATGTTTAAGGAGCTTGTCATGGTCCTCGCAAGTGATGAAAAGACTGAGAGTATGACCATTTGGTGATCAGTAACAGACAACCAAACTCATGCTCCAGCTTGTTTCATATGTTAAAACATTGGTCCATAATTACAATATTTGTTTCCAATTTGCCATAAAGTCTGAAACAGGTAATGCCTTTTTTGACAGAGTGCTTTTTTTTTGTCTTCCTCCCTCCCCAATAATAAGGACTTGAATTGAAAAGGTGTAAATATTAAGAAACAACATGGTTTTGTGAAAAATACATCTTAAGGATCATTATTTTTTCAGCAAGACTACACATTTGATTGATGAAGACATAAATAAATGATTATGCAGATTGATAAGCTGCATAAATTTGGTATTCCTAGAGTACTGTAAGACATTTGCTTTGATTGATACAGCACATTCCGATTAGGAGGACAGAATAGTAAAAATCAATATGGCACACATTACAAAGATTAAAAATGGGCTAACTAACACATCTCAGAAGGAAATGGTGGGCAAAGAATCGTCAGCCTGTGTATTTCTACTGTCAGTTCTTGGTTCTGTTACACTCATTGCCCAATGATCTTGAGGACGCTGTCAGGTGATCAGGGGGTAATCAGCTGAACACACACACTCTCATGGCAAATCTATAGCCAGAAAATTTCATGTCATCCTTGAAATAAGGATATCTGTGAAAACAGATTAAGATATATAGAAGCATATACCATATATAGAGTGAAACTTGACTAAGTGAAAATCTTCACCATGTACAAAACTCTGCTACTGAGGAAATATTTTTCAAACTGAGTCATTTTAGCCGTACATTTTAAAATCAAGATCGAATGCCTTTCTGAAAGATAAGTGCTAGATGAAATGGGAATTAACTCAGAAAAGTTGCATGACCTGTAGTATGCAAGAGGTCCGATTAGATGATTACAGTAGTCCCCTCTGGCTTTCTAATTTGTGAAAGTGAGTTAGCAAAATAGATTCATCTGATGAATGTTAGTGCTGAATTATCTTTTAATTATATTATTTGCATTAAGACTAGTGCAGCAGTTTAAATCTATTCCTTTCATATGCAAGTGAACAACAAATGCTCAAAAGTATGTACTTGTTATTTTGTAAACCGGATTATTTTTCAGTTCAAAACCTGTTCAACGTGTGGTTTTACAAACTTCTACAAGCAAAGGATATACCAGCTACCCAGCACTTAAAAGAAGCTTAAATTCAAGGTTATAGCTATTTACCTTCTTATCTCAGGAGAGTACTGTCTGGTACTTTATTTAGCTAAATGGTTCGCATACATTGGTATCTTTTTTAATCCATAACTTTCCATTGCTAATCCAAAAATACTGAAATGAAATTATTAGCCCTAGAAGATATGCCTTGTGGCTTTCAGTGCCACTTATTATATGATATTAGGCCATGTGAATATAAATCAAACACAATTTTATGCTTTATTGCATCTGATAGCTCGCAGGAACTGACATTCATAGAGAACAAACCAACCCCATTTCAGCATCCAAGTTTATTGCTTTGTCAAACACATTTTCCCCCTCTGTGATAATAATTCTATTGCAAACTTACATTTTTATTAATCACACAAATAGGCAGCATTTTTTCATATCTTAGAGACTAGCTCTTTCATTTGAAAATCTATTTGATTCAGAGGATTAGTTCCATACTAGACTAATAGCATATTAAGTTAGGAGCCTTTTATCAAAGCAAAATGAATTTTAAAGTTTTTGCAAACTTGGGTTAAGAGGCAGCTGAGCTGGAGAGTTTCTGTTCAGCCTTTGCTGAACATTTTAACGCGTGCTTTCATTCTTGGGAAGCAAACAACATAAGCGTGGCTGCTGAAGAGAAATAGGCTGTTGTATTGGCAGTAGAGATGGATTGTACGAATATGTCCTTCCTTCCCATCTTCCTTTCACTGTTCTCCTTTAACAGCTTTTCTCTGTCCCCTTTCTCTCACCTACGGAATACACCAAATGACAGTTCAGTAGAAAACCACCAGCCTTACTGTTTATTTACCTGAGCATTTCTGCTCAGTCATGTTCCAGATTTTGTCTGTGAAGCCCCTCTGGCATCTTTCCTCCCTATAATGGTATTTCAAGGTGGAAGCACTGGTTCCCCTGCAGCAGCACTAAGTAGTTCCTGAGAAGCAGATGGGCTAAAGAGTCAAGAAGGGAAGACAGTAAACGAGCAAGTAGAGAGAAAATGAGAGCAAGAGAGAAAGACTGATAGAGAAAGCCAGGTTTGGAAATCAATACAGCCATAAAATACCCCAGTGGGGTAATAAAGGTAGCAACTACTAGGCAGCAAGGTGTAAACAGCCACAAAAGAAAAATGACTACTGTAATTTTTTTTTGTGAAAAGAATGAATTAGTCAGCAAATCTTACAAATTAACATCATGATGCTCCATCACATAGTGCATTTGCAGCACCACAATTCCTTTAGGCCCCTGCTTGTCTTAGCATTAATTCAGTAATGAATTGTAGATTAAAGAGGTAAAATTAGTTTTAACATGTGAGATATTATTCAAACCTGCTGTTGAATTTTTGGAACCACTGGTGATATAAGAAGCATCCAGCAATTAACCTGGTTTAGCCAACCTCAGGCATTTTTGTATGTAGAAAGCAGGGTTCTGTTCGGCAGGATCCTGTTTTAAACAATCCAATAGCTTGCTAAGGTACCATTACCCAAATATAGTAAGAATATCAGCTATCATCTATTGATTTATTTGCTCACTAGCACCATTAAAATGAGGCAAAGCTAAGAGAACTTGCTCTGTTTCTAGCAGTGATCAGATAAGAAAGACCAGGAGTTGGTTAGATCATGTCACCTTCATTATTAATATCCACCAATGCAGAACATATTTGAAGTGAAAAAGTCTGATTCTAGTCTCATTCACAGTACTGTAAATTAGAATTAATTTCATTCATGTCAGTAGAGTTATGCCACTGTAATACAAATTAAAGTAATATACTGCATAGTTGTGCAAGTTCAGATGAAGTGAAAGCAATATGAGAATCTGAGTCTCAGTGAAAATTCTTGGGCCATTTGCTTATTAACAGACAAGTACTAAAAAAGGTTAAGAAAAAAAATTGGCTTTGATTAGGAAAATGAATATGTTCCATCTGCAATATTCACTTCTTCACTAAGTCTACAAGTATTTAAAAGCAAACACATTTAAAGATCAGGGCACAGATTCAACCTCGATAGAACAAATTACAATACACCTTACCCAAAGAGGTCTCTGAATTGTGTACGGAAGCTGAAAGAGGGATGTCTGTGTACTCTATTTTTCGTAAGACAAGGCACACTCAATGGTAATTCCAGTCAACAAGTTTAAATAAGTAAAAAAATCCCCAACTCTTCTTAACTTCATGTTTATGTGAATACTGGAACTCGTTGTTGTAGAAGCCAAGGCAAATTTATTACAAGTCCATCAAAGCTGTTAAATGAGGCAGTTTGGATGCAACATTACACTCAAGAGCTCTGAAGCTAGAGAAAATACAACTCCAAATATAAACTGTTTCTTAAAATTAATTTCCCTAGCATCTGCTCCTGACCCATTTGGAAACAGCACAGGATCTTTGGTGTGATCTGAGACAAGATGGATGCTTTCATATTAAGTATTTTGAGGAATAAGAAAGAAAAGGCACAAAGAGTCTTTTTTTTTTTTTTTTTTAATAAAGATTTTTGTTATTTTAAAGGCCTTTCAGAGGAATTTAGCACAAACGTCCAGTGCTCTAGAAAACACCGGATTAATTGTGGTAAAGATTTTCATGGCTATTAGAGCCCTGGATCTACCCTTTACAACATGAAGCAAGGAACAATTTCTGTTCTCCAGAAAGTACATTTTAAGCAGAAAAGTTAGATGAAGAGTGGGAAGCAAAACAGTGGCAAAGGTGCTTTTCAGTGATGTATCACTTTTGGTATATGAAAGCTCAATGACACCGACCTGTGTTTCAGGCTATGACCTGTATTTTCTGTATTCAGGTTCACTGACCTACTGACATAAGATCAGACCAAAAGTACTATATTGTCCGACTGCTTTTATCAGACTCGTTCTTACTTTGTTCTCCAATCCCTCAGAAAAGCAGGTCGTATTGCATGAAGTCAAAGATCCCTCTAATCAGTGATACATCTCTGACAGTGTCCAGAATAGATGTGTAGAGGGGAATATAAGGGTAAGGCAAGTTGAAATGATACTTTCCATCATTACAACTTCTCATCTTTGAGCAATCTGCAAGTTAGAAGCTTCCTGAGGCGAACCATTATGTCTGGTTAATAAATAAGTTTTTACATTTTTTTCCCCAACAGTTTTGCTTAACTGTTTTCTGAACCCATCTGCTTCCACCATAACTAGAAGCAATGATTTCCACAGCTAGTTGCAGTGTTCTTCCTTTGCTACCTTTAAAACTTGCTGGATAATTTTATTTGGTTTGTTGCTCATATATTGTAAAAATTAGAATATTTGCCTTTCCGCTTTTTCCATACTACTTGCGATGCTCTTTTCCTCAGTCAAGTCCTTCTTGAAAGGACCTCCATTTCAGCAGTATTTTATTTTTGTTACACAATTTAGCATCTTTGTTACTTTGTAAAAGTTTGTTAGCTTTTATATTCATGCCCTTTCCTAATTCATCCACCAGTATGGTGACTAACACAAGTCCAGTGTAGGTCTCTGGGTCGAGTAATAAATTTCTACTGGCAACTTTTTCCATTTGCATAAATAATTATTTCTACTTTTTTTCTTCTCTCCTTGAAGCTGTTATTAACCACAAGAGGACCTACAAGATGATAATTCAGCTTCATAAAGAGTATTTCAAAGAACCTGAAAGCAGAAAGCATTTTGAAAACGCGGGTATACTTCATAACATTTAACAGAGATTTAGTAGATGATATGTGATGTGTACCTTTCCTCTGAAAAACACGATGATTCTTTTCTATGGTGTGTACTCACATGTCTAGTACCTCTACTACATCAAATTGCAACGTACACAAAATGGACTTACCAGTCCAGTGTTCCAAAACCTGTCTGTGGGCCCTATAAAAGCCTGGCTACAAATCTGACACCTTTCATGTCTCTTGTATCGTTTTCATCTGGAGGTTACATGTTTTAGTTATTAGGCTAACGATTCAGTATTTTAATTCCTTTAGTACGTGTTGGGAGTATCACCTTGTCTTGGAAAACTTTTGGAACTGTTTTCTCTAAATGGTGAACACTGGTATACTCATTCCTATATCATGTGTGCTTAGGAACTACTTAATATGAGATGAGCTAGGTATGATTTGGTTTACGTACTAAGTTTTAACCCTTGCCTTCCTTTCTCCAGAATATCGTGGTCACGTGCTGGCTACTAAAATGATCTCCAGCTTTTGCAAGCCTCTAAATTCTACCAGGGTACTGTCCAAAAGAGAGTTAGAGCCTGCGCCAGTGTTGAATATAACGTAGGCATAACTTCTACATCCTATTGAGTATGTTCATTCCTTTTGAAAGACTACTTGCCAACACTCTCGTTTAAAACAACGATTCCAGGTTATCTACCTTCTATTTCAGTTTCAAGCCTCTACATAGAAGTATTCATACATATGATCTTGTTTTGGTGTTTTTTTTTTTTTTTTTTACCTGTTTAAATAAGTTCCTATTCATTCAGTCTTTTTTCTTTTTTTTTCTGTCACTTGTTTGAATTTTGTTCAGTTTGCCCTATATACTATACTTCATTTGAGTACAGCATTCTGTAACTTCACTACCAGATGAATCATCTTAAATGGTCTACTTTTCAGCATATTGACTTTCAGATCATTAGTTAAAAAACTTCCCCATAGCTACTTTTATTTTAAATTTCATCAATAGATTTATTTTCCTTGGGTACTATCTCCATCCTGTGTCCTGCCAGTTCCATTTTTTCTTGATGTTTCCCCCATTCCTAATTAACTGACTCTGCTCTTCTTTATGCCACTTCTCAGACACATATTGACACTCTGCACGCTCTCTAGCCCTGTGTATGGTACTGAGAACATTTCTCAGTACATCTTTTCTCAAAGATTTTATATCATCTGTTGCTACCATTCTATAACATGATATCTTGAGATTTCCCTTTTTATGATAAGTCATCAGGAAACAAGACAAGTATTTTGTAATGAGAACAGTTCACAAAGCTTCAAAATCATTTGTATCCATGCCTTTGTTCACCCTTTCCTGTTTTGTTTCTTAAGGTGTGAGTTCATATTCTGTTTATGCACTCATATTTCCATGTGGCATTTAAAAACTTTACCCCTGCCTAGATAGTTTATTCCATACCTACTTTATATTTTTTTCTAGCTTAATAAAGTATTTCAGTTAGGCAACAGGGAAGTTCTTACTTTCTTCCTGTTTTTAATGAACTGCTGCATGAACATTTTCCTCAATCTTTCAATGAAATGCCAACAGGAGCTTTTAGGTGGCTATCCGCTACTTTGCACTGCAACATGCAGAACTTGGCAGTAATTTCCCCAATTGTTCTAAGGCTTCTTGTGATAGAAAAACACGCTTTCTGCATCAGAAATTGAAGATATAATGGCGTACAATTTCTGAAGAAAGCAAAGAACTTCATACACATTTTGATCTGACCCTTCTTGGGTAGGATGCTTTCAGTCTATGGGTGAAAATGCACTGTTGTGCCAGCACAGACTGCACTGATTTTTTTTTATTCTGCAGTTTGTTACTGCATCTATAAAATATATACTTGCTGAAGAGATTGTTAGCGAGAAGTCTGAAACTGAACACCAAACCAGTGAAGACTTTCATTGCTCAGGCTCTATGATGAAGCTGGGCCAAAAATAAATAAATAACAGAAGTTGTCTCTGCTACAGAATGACTAAAGCTAGAACCTTTAGTGGTCTTCTCCAGCTCCCCAAGTATTGAATATTGTGTTCTGTATTCAACTTTTACTGTCAGTTGCACATTTCAATAAGTCTTACTTTGCTTGGCTGTACATTAAAGAATACTGTCAGTACTATTCATTATCCAATGTCCTACCAGACAGTGGCTGGCTCAGATATTTACTCAGTTAAACAACATAAACCAACAATTCAACTTGCAAAAAGAAGAAAAGATAACAAAATAAAATAAACCCCAAAAGTGCCAAAAAGGAAAGGAAATGTTAAAAAGTCCAGATACAGATCAACCTTCTACTGCAAAAAATACCCTAGCCTGAATATCAAATGAGTTTTTTAGTGAATTAAACCCATTTTTGTATCTCAGTCAAGTCACCTTGCATTTTATGAGTCAAATCCAGCTTCAGTTCTCATGCCTGAGAATACAAGTTGTTATGATTAAGGACAGATTTTTCTCATCCTTTTGCCACTTGACAACTTTTGAGCCTCAGATAATTATGTTTCTGTCTACTATTAAAATCTTTTTGTATCTGTGTGATAGATGTATGAACCTGGAGACCATAGCAGACCTGCAACCGTAGGACTCCTTCAGTAACAATTTTCAGGGGATGTCTGAGTCTGTGCAATTCTTCCAGTGATTTGTGAAGATAAATAATCAATTTCTTTCAGGGTGTCAAGCTATAAACAAGACTTTCACTCTACAATACTGCTAATTCTTTCCACTTCTAAAATGTTATTATATTGGCTGCACATTTTTCATTTACTGTTATAGAATAGCTTGCAAACAAGGTAGCCTTGTCTCAATTTAAGTTCAGCTGGATCATGATTAGCCAAGATCTTCAACTAAAGGTCTAAAGGTAAAGCATGAGTGGAGCTTGGAAAAATATAATTTGAAAAAGCATTATTAACTTGTTTCCTGTCAAGTTTCTTGTCTCTTTAAATGCTTAAGCCTCCTCAGATGTTCCTCACTATTTCTTTTCTTCTGGATTTCAAAACTCTAGGTGTAAAAGCCATTGCTTGTGAAACAGAGCTGAGCTCTTAACATTTTCACTGCAAGCAGGATTATATTTAATGAAGTTCATGAGGATTCTGTATGTTTATACACATTATAAGTTGCTTGCAACCACTTATAGAAAACTCTGTCATCACTTAACCCCAGCTTCTAGTCAGTCATCTGCAAAGTGAGTTCACAGAACTTCCTTACTATGAATGTCTGTAAAAACATAAATTTAAGGTGCTCGAGGTGAAGGATGGCAAGTTGAACACCTAAATTTATATGATTTGCATAAATCCTGGTGCCGCTGCTCTGACTGAAGTCCATACTAAGTCCATTAAGCCCAAACTAAACTTAAGAACTTGAAAAATCTGTCCCTTCCTTTAGCTGTTTTGTGTTCTTTCTGTAAATTTGCGTATTCATTCATTTTGTGTAAAAAACCTACAAATGATTCTGGCTTCACAATATCTACTCACATCTATAAATACCTAAATAAAGTTGGTTCAGTTGGTTCATAACCTGTGTAAAGATAAATGCATTTTGTTACAGGATTTATAAATTGCTTCTTCATTTTCTATTCTCCTTGCCAGAGAATAAGAGTGAGCTGGACCATGAGATGGAGAATCTACACTCACAACATCACAGAATCACAGAATGATATGGGGTTGGAAGGGACCTCTGGAGATCATCTAGTCCAAACCACCCTGCCAAAGCAGGTCCACCTAGAGCAGGTTGCACAGGAACTTGTCCAGGTGGGTTTTGAATGTCTCCAGAGAAGGAGACTCCACCACCACCCTGGGCAGCCTGCTCCAGGGCTCTGCCACCCTCAAAGGAAAGAAGTTCCTCCTCATGTTTAGGTGGAACTTCCTATGTTCAAGTTTGTGCCCGTTTCCTCTTGTCCTGTCCCTGGGCACCACCATCCTCCTGACACCCACCCTTTAAGTATTTATAGGCATTGATCAGATCCCCCCTCAGTCTTCTCTTCTCCAGACTAAAAAGACCCAAGTTCCTCAGCCTCTTGGCCCCTCATCATCTTTGTAGCCCTCTGCTGTACCGTGTCCAGCAATTCCCTGTCCTTTTTGAACTGGGGAGCCCAGAACTGGACACAGTGCTCCAGATGGGACCTCACCAGGGCAGAGCAGAGGGGGAGGATAACCTCTCTCGACCTGCTGGTCACACTCTTCCTGATGCACCCCAGGATGCCATTGGCCTTCCTGGCCACAAGGGCACATTGCTGGCTCATGGTCATCCTATTGTCCACCAAGACTCTTAGGTTTGTCTCCTCAGAGGTGCTCTCCAGCAGGTCAGCCCCAACCTGTACTGGTGCTTGGGGTTATTTCTCCCCAGGTGCAGCACCCTACACTTGCCTTTATTGAAGTACATCAGGTTCCTCTCTGCTCAGGTCTCCAGCCTGTCCAGGTATTGCTGTATAGCAGCTGTATGGCACTCAATAAAGAGCTGTTATAAGTGCACCCCAAATTATTAGTTACATTGTTGTTAAAGTTCATTGAAGGTCTCTAGTTAATATGCACGTGCAGGGAGAAAAGACAGTTTGGAGAATTATACAAGAATATAGTATCATTAAATAGATCAGTGGTGGTGTCCCATCAGTAATACTGTTGGATATGTTAGTCAGTCTTTCATTCAAAGAACACACTGCAGGTTTTGAAGATCTTTGTAAAAGGATGGTGAGAATGATAAAAACAATGAGAATGTCTTTGAAAAGGAGTTGAAAAACAGTGTTGTTTTACCCCAGGACAGATAAGGACACAAACAGATCAGAAAGGATATCAGTAAAAGTGTGCCAAAATGGACAGCAAGAGGAAAGCAAACTACATATTTCTGTTCCCTCTAACTCATGGCACAAGAAGGAATCACTGAATGAAATTAGTAGTAGGAAATACAGAATAGATCCAACATCTTTTATTCCAATAAGGCAAAAAAATTAGCTACCTTTTAGAAGGTCTCATAATTCATACAGATAATAAGAATATCCAGGCTTGTCGCTGTTAATTATAACAATAAGTTTAGCTTATTTTTCCTGTGTTAGAAATTAGGTGAGATTTCTGAATCTTCCCCTGGAAAATTAAGCTGCTTGGTATCCTATTGCTCATAGGTTAATACACTGTGAAATCTGTTCAATAAACGTAATAGCTGCACCTTAAAAGAGCTGAATTTCTTTTCTCTGCAAATCCAGCTTACTGTAAGTAAACAAATTGCCCCTAGATAAACTATACATTTACTCTTGTGAGAAAATGATAGCAAATATGGATGATTACAGTTGAACTTAATGTTTTCCAAGTTACATTAGCAGTTGCAAATAGGAAAAAAGTTTAAAAAAAAGCAATTTAAGAAAAGTATATTCCTTCTTGAATACAACATTGTAAACTTCTCTGTACATAATTAAGAAAAGTTCTTAAGAAAAGAAAACAGGTTTCACCCTCTGTTGAAGCATCAGTGCAAAAGCTGTATAAATGTACGCCTCAGAACATGGAAATTGCAACTCAGAAATGCAGATTAAGCCCCCCAAAATTGTGCTTGGGCAGTGTGTGCAGGCAAGATAACCTCATAGACCTCTCATAAAAAATATGTTCTCTAAGTCTGTACTTGGGTCTTACTCACCTCTCCTTCTGTAGGCAATATGAGAGGCTAGCATAAGTAACCTGGAAACTGTCCTAAATTACTCTTCAGTAATTCAAAACATTTGCACAGAAAGAGGTTTCTTATTCCCAGACCCATTAACAGAGCTTAATATTGTAGGTTGAGAGCACACCGGATAGCAAGCAATCCTCCAGAGAAGAGGACTGACACTGCCTGCTGTGCATCAATCCGTCTCCCAGGAAACAAGTATTTAATTCATTATCCAAAAACTATTCCCTCACTTTACTAGAGACAGGTTAGTCACATCTTATTTTTCCAGTATGCAAGAAGGAGTACAGTTAGGAGGGAATGCACTTTACCTAGCAGCCAAATGCCTGCTTTTGCTACTAATACCATTGCAAGCAGCATTACAGTGTAGTGTTGATAAGACCTTGGATTGTGTTGTACTGTATTGCTGCAGTACTGTACTGTAATGTCTCGTGACTTTCAATACTTTTTCTTTCAACCTCTAGTGCAAGATGTACATTTCCTACATAAATGGTTTGTTCTTCAAATATTGCCATTCCCCGTGGCCAAAGAAACACAGATTCTTTGTTGTTTTATAAGCTGTAGCGTTTTCTGTTATTATATACTAAATTGTTATTCTACTATTCACTCTCCAGTTTTTGAATCTAAATTTTATATTTGCTCTATAAATGTTGTTTTACTGGAAATTCATTCATAGGCAGTTTTAAAAAAAAGAATGATGAAATTGTTCCCATTTAAGCAACAATACTGAACTTTAATGCCAAGAAAGCTTCATTTTGTACCAGAATGTATATTATTTTTGGAAACTTACAATTATCTCTTTTGAATTCTGTGTGTAGTTTTATTGCAAGACAGAAATTTAAATAAATAAAACAAGTAAACAAAATAAGTTATTAAAGATTAACAAAGTAGTCAAAACTGCAGTACTCAAATAAAATATTTTATTTTTACTATAAATTGCTGTCTGAACAGGCTTCTGGAAAGTATATCGCACATGTAGGAATGTAACACAGGACAATGAGTAGAATCCTTTCAGTTGTTCGCCTCTTCCATGGTCTTTTGCTAAACAGTCTTTGATCAGTTTCAGAAAAGTTCTGCTGTTTAGAGTGGAACCTGACTTCACAGGAGCAAAACATCTACGGTTTGCTTGTCTACATACTTGTCCCCAGAGTGCCTATGTGTGTGTTTGACTGATATGTGAAGTAATGGATACATCTGTAATTTTATTTAAACAGAGCCTGGGCCTGTTCTCTGGTCCTGAGTTAACATCCACAGGGTAGCTACATCACCACTACCTTGCACTTGGGTTTGGATCTCCTTGACTAGATCACTACTGGTACTGGCTATCACAGAATCATCGAATCATCTAGGTTGGAGAAGACCCTTGGGGTCATCGAGTCCAACCATCTACCCTACTCTACAAAGTTCTTCCCTACACCATATCCCCCAACACCACATCTAAGCGACTCTTAAACTCATCCAAGGATGGTGACTCAACCACCTCCCTGGGCAGCCTGTTCCAGTGTCTGATCACTCTTACTGTGAAGAATTTCTTCCTAATGTCCAGTCTAAACCTACCTTGTTGCAGCTTGAATCCATTCCCTCTTGTTCTATCGCTATTTGCTTGTGCGAAGAGACCAGCACCAACCTCTCTACAATGTCCTTTCAAGTAGTTATAGAGAGTGATGAGGTCACCCCTCAGTCTCCTCTTCCTCAAACTAAACAGTCCCAGCTCCCTCAATCGTTCTTCATACGATTTATTCTCCAGGCCCTTCACCAGCTTTGTTGCCCTCCTCTGTACCCACTCCAGCACCTCGATATCTCTCTTGTATTGAGGTGCCCAAAACTGGACACAATACTTCAGGTGTGGCCTCACCAGTGCTGAGTACAGGGGGACAATCACCTCCCTACTCCTGCTGGTCACACTATTTCTAATACAAGCCAGGATGCTGTTGGCTTTCTTGGTCACCTGGACACACTGCTGGCTCATATTCAGCCGCTTGTCAATTAGAACCCCCAAGTCCTTTTTATATATATATAAAGTGTATCTATACAGTAGCTATAGTAGCTATATCTATACAGTAAACTAAAGAAAACCTAAGCAATGCCTGAGTGTGGTCTGGAAGGTAAAATAGGGCAGAAACCATTTCCAACACACTGTTTTCAGGACACCACCTGTTTTCCAAGAAACGAGTGTATCTGTGCTGACATGAGCCATGCCATGTCAACTGGTGTCATCAGAGGAAGGCTGCTGGCTTGTTTGCTTGTCCCTGGATACTCCTTTTTGCCCTTCTTGAAGATGGATGTGTCATTTTCATTTTTTCAGTCAGCAGAAATCTTCCCTGATTGCCATGCCTTTTTAAAGAAGATAGACGAAGGCCTGTCAATGAAATTAGCCAGTTCCTTCTGCATCACTGGATTCATCCCAGCCCAACAGAGCTGAATTTGCTTAAGAGTTCCTTAAGTGTATCTTCCTCTGCTATGACTAGTGTTCATTCTCCCACCCACTGCTACTAGACCCAAGTGGCCTAGGAAAGACTGAGAGAAAAATATTATTGAATACTTTTGCCTTTCCTGTGTCCTTTGCCACTAGGTGAGCACATTGAGCAGTAAGCCCACATTTTCCTTAGTTTTCCTTCTGCTGCTGCTGTACATTAAAAACCTCTTGTTTTCATTCATGGACCTCATTACTTTCAGCTCCAGCTAACCTCTGGCTTTCCTAACTCCACCCCTACATGCTTAGACAATGTCTCTATATTCCCCCAAGTAGCCCATACCCATTTCCACCCTCTCTACATTTTCTTTTAATTTGGCTCAAGATGATGGCAAATCTGTTTTCAGGACTGGACAAGATAAAAAAGGTCATAGATGTGAAATGCTTAACCATTGGGAACATTGCTAGTACAGACGTGTTCATCATTTTTTGAAGAGTTTTTAAGCTAGCAATTCTCCACAGCTATCATGAAACTTTAATAAATAACCCATTATATGTTCTTTTTGAATCATCAGATCTACAATCATGTCTTCATTTTTCATCTGGGTGCAGTTGGTACCACCAGGTGACCCAGTAGTGCTCAGATCTTGGTTTGATGATGGTTGACACATAGCCTACATGTTGCTGATGGAGCTGAAAGGTAAGCAGGGAGCTGTCGGTTACCCCTCCTGTGGATTCCAGTTGCAGGTCCTGCAGTGTTCAATATTTATTTCCTGCAGGAACACACTTTGTTTACTTAGTTAGGATGGATTTTCCTAGGAAGAGAAGTGCCTTTGATGTTTTCTGTGACAAGTGTTTTGAGCATTATGTTTGGATTGAGTTTTTAGTTAAATGAAATCAGGCAGTGCAGGTAATAAATCATAGCAGTTATAAATCAATAAAAGCCGTGAAAGTTAGAACAAACTGCCTTGTTCTTATTCCAAAATGTGGAGTTTAAAAGAAAACCACAGTAGCCTAGAAAACATAAAGAAAGGGAGTTTAAAAAATGGCCAACTTTGAAGAGCTTATTGTGGGAACAGACAAGAAAGAAAAATATGGGAGGCAAACAGGAAAACAGAGATGTGCAGACCTTTCTAATAACCCAAAGAAAATAATTCACACTGCTGGAAATCAAACTCATGCCTCCTGATTCCAAGCCTCATGTCTTACACACCAGACTTTTTCACCTCAGAACTACAGGACTATGACCAGTGTGACAATGTGGCCTGTTAAAAAAAGAGGCATCCACAAACCTGAGCATTTTAATATATTCTTTACGTCCGAAAGTGTATTCTTCCCTTGAAGCAGTGGACCACAGCAGAGCTATGACTGTGTGCCCTGTTATTTCAGCTGTTAATCAAAGCCTCTTTTCCCTGTACTGAATACCTATCGAGGGTTGCACACAAAGGAGGCTGCTGGAAAGGCTTGAACAGACGCTGCTCTTAATCAGCACCTATTAAGGCTTCTCCCAAGCTCGGCTTGGCTCCTTGGAACGTGGGGGAGTCACTTAGCTAGGTCTAGGTCAGGTGCTTGCAGGGATGATGTTTAAATGTAACACATCATAAGTGCTGGTAAAGAAACCCACTGTGTTTCAAGGCAGGCAGCCAACTACTGTTGCCAACAGCTCACAGCCCCTCGTGGGAGCTTCCATCTGAGTAAATAAGTGGTATTTATCATGAAAGTGAGGCTATGTCTATACCAATAAATTAGTATTCCAGACACAATTCTTTAGCAATTGCATCAATATTATTTAACTCTTTTACTCTTCAAATCAGGGCACCCATGTCCAAGTTGTATTTCAATTCACTAGTATAAACCTAGGCATAGTCTGAAAGTCTACAACTCCTGTCAATTAGTGGTGCCTGCAAGTTTGATGTCATTCTCAATGAAACCCAAAGAATTATTTGTGTTTGAAGAAAGGCAGCATCACATGAATATTTCCTTGGATGCACGAGCAAGATGGACCACTGTAACTCAAGGATTTCTGTTATGGAGTTCTCCAGTGATGTTCTTAGAGTGAGAGGTAGCTTAGGGCCATTCTAAATTATTCGACTTGCTCACAGCCTCAAGGCCTGTTCAAAGCCAGAAAATAGAATTGTAGAAATCTAGTCTAGTTAAGTACAAGGAATTGCCTTTTCCCCCAGCAGTGCCCATAAATGCTTCCAAAAAAATCAGGAAATCTTCTCAATGTCTTGAATTAAAGCCCTTTGGTTTTGAATCCTATCCAACTATTCCAGATTTTTTTCTAAGGTGACACAAGTGAAGCCATGAGGCTTCCAGTGAGCCACTTTAAAGTCTGGCAGTAGTTTCAACTATAAGGAAGGAGTACTATAAGCTCTGCTATAATCCACGTATTTCTTACATTTAAATTGCTCCCAGGAAATGAAGGACTGTTATTGAATTGTTTGAAGGATTTACCTCTTACAAAGTTGTGAGCTAAATAAACCAGCCATGGGAAGTCTCACCTTATCAAGCACTGGCACAGATGGAGATGGTGCTGATTCCAGTCATATGCTTACTTCTGGGCTCTAAATCTTTAGGTGATAAAATTTCTAGAGAATATCTTAAGAAAAAAAGATAAAAGAAAAGAAAAGAAGAAAAATAAAGTGTCAGCAAGGAAAATATAGCTCAATTTTACAGTTATTAAAACCATTTCAAAGTTGTTTTTTTTTAACCCTGGTTCTTCATTTCCAGAAAGATACCAGAGTTATGTTAACAGTCCCGTCTTCAACATAAAACAGGTAGCTCTAGGCACTAGAAGAGTATACATACTTTGTTTAGCACACTGAGGTTTACTTCCCCTCATTTCACCTTCCCTGAAATAACAGCCTACAGAGCCTCAAAAATGATCATACTTTCCCGGATGCAAGTGACAGGCTTATGTTACGTGGAATGAATACGAAAATAAACCCTCTATTTTTCTTTTTATTTTATGAATGATTATTTCTAAAAGATATTTAAAAAACCAAGCAACTGAACAAACAAAACAGGAAAGGAACTCAAAGTGATTATATTTTAGGCTGACAGCAAAAATGCACAACCCACAGTGTTTCTGTGTTAGACAATAACGTGTCTCCCAGGATTATAGTTGCTTAGATAGACAAAGATTTAAGAAAGTACCATCAACTCATGGGAAGCTTACAAAGTGTTTCTCTTCGAGAAGAATTTGAAAGTTTTCCAACACGTTGATGGCAGGCACATCTCAGACACAACACTACTCCATTTCATTTGGAAAAAAAAGCTATTCTATAAGCTATTCGTTAAGATACTGGCTCAAACCAGAAAACTATTGGTTAAAAATCAAAGAGAGATCTCACCTGAGGTCTCCATGTTGAAAACTACTCAACCTGTTTTCAGTGTCAATGCATGAGTGCAGGTGAACTTGAGTGTCCACAATACAAAGTTGTTAAAATTGTTCTTGACCTGGTTTTCAATCACACTAAATAATTCTTCTACCAGACAATTCCTGGGAACAGTTCAGGAGGTAGCATAGACAAGAGAATATCCCCAACAGAGTCTATGAATAATGACATCTCCTGTCTTGGAGACAGTTTAGTCATACGGATGTAGCCAAATTGTGCCAGTTCTCTTCAGGAGTGGAAAATGAACCCAGACATTGTTACTTTGCTAACACAGATGTAATGTGACAACATTTCGAGTATATGACCAATGTAGATTTATTTTTAAGTATTCTGTCTAGGAACTGGGCTTATCTTCCAGTTGTACTGACATAGAGAAAAATTAGATTTCAGATCCCTGTGAATATGTAAGCAGCATCTGAGAATAGTAGTTAAGGTAGCTGATAGTTAAGATGCTAGTGTTGAAGGAAAAAAGACCTCCTGATCTCAGGAGATAAAACTTCATCTTTAAGCTAATGTCATTTAAGTATGATAAAAAACAACCCTTGCAATTCTCCCACCTGCAGCAGAATTGTATTTCAAAAAGAAGAATCAAGCAGTAGCACTTCTGCTAGCATGTAGTAAATAGTTTGCTTTCTCCACTGAGTGACAATCACATATTTTTACAGAACTGATTTCCTAGTCAGCCTAGTGAGAGTTCTGTGATTTCCATTATTCATTACTTTTTTGAGCTGTTAGTCAGTAGACAGGAACTCCCATGTCTGTCTCCATTTTGAGAAGAAATGAATGATGAAAACGAGGCTCTTCATCCTATACACAAAGCCTGTTTTCCCTGAGCACAAGAGGAACAGGACCTTGCTTTTAGTTTCCTCCAGTCATCTTCTCAGCCGGTTTTGCACCCACAGAGCTCCCTTAGAACCAGGTGCATGGCTGCTTTTCATCCTGTCTTTTTCTCCTCATAGGTATACATTCTTTCAAACAGTCTGCGTGTCTCTTCAGTTGCAACCAGTCAAAGGGAAGCCTCTCACAAAGTGTAGCTCATCTCTGCCCTGGCTCCAATATTTGGCTAAGTTCTTTAGGAGTTGTCTTCTTAATTTTTATAGCTGTCAATCTGTGAATGAGTTTTACTTTGTGCATGTATTGAAGATAGAAGAAGGCAGAACTATATATTGTTTTGTTTAAACTGAATTTATTATTTTCTGTTGGTCAAAGACCCATTCACAGCAACTAGTAACACCTTCTAGTACAAGAAATATTGATGTGCCTCTCATTATTTCCTATGATTAGTCATAATGCAAGAAAGCCATTGCAAATTTGATGATAGTTCAATTCTATCAATTTTTCACTTTCTGATCATTACAAATTCTTCCTAGGAGTGATGTTTTTCTGGTGGATCAGTAATTAACATTTTTAAAGGACCTGATGATGACCCAAGTCTAGACAGCTTGAATTGTACGCTCAGTAACTCAACAAGAGTTGAACCCACAAGTGACATCACCTAAAAAATGACATCAACTACATCTGCTAAATTGAACTTCTGCCTGGGAGCCTAAGCCATGAGGACTATGTCTAATTGTGTCATTCACATGGTAGCCACATTAGCTATGAACTATCTTCACAAGCTGTTAGCAGACAAACCCAGCTGACCCTGAAGGCTGTGTAGGCATCTGCCTACATGGGAGATTAAGAATATAAACAATGTTTGGAGCATGGGGACTAGGAAGTCCTTAAACTCTCCTGATTTGTGTCTGTCTTAAAAGTTAATAGTACTAGCATTCCTGGTAATGAGAAATTGAACGTAATACAAAAACTAGCTCATTGTTTACATGGTCCCAACTTTGTAAGGATTAGTAAGGATTAGCAAATCAGCAAGTCCTTTGGCTCCATACTGAATGCAGGAAACCCACAGAATGGTGTTGGATATGCGGCAGAACTATTTAACATATATGCCTCTAAAGATAGAACACAGATGCTAGATCCTATTTAATAGATAGTCCCCTCCTGGCATATGCTTTGTTATCTGTGGCATAATGGTCACACTTATCTGAAATAAATTAGATACTGAACTGAGACATCCAAATCAGGACTGTCATCCTCCTAGGGTTAGACTGGGGAGAGAGGGCAAGGGAGAAAAATCTTTAGAGAACCAAAATCTTAGACAGGCTTGTCTGGAAGCCTCCCCTGACCACAGAAGGAACCTGAAGAACCTATGTTTGGAACTTGAGTATCTTTGTTAATTGATTAAAGATAGGCAGAAAGAAGGTTTTACCCTTACATGAGGCTTGAATGGGTGCCCAATAAACATGAAGAGTTGTTGTATGTTCAGTATACTAAACTGTGTGAACTGTAATCACTATATTCCAACCTGGACTCAACACACACAACTCGGATCTTTCTCAGAAATAAAGGTGGAACTTTCTAGTGTCACTGACCCAATCTTTGTTTAGGGATGTGTACTAAGATATTGGATTTCCTATGAAAGTACAGAAGAGAGTATAATTCTGAATCCACTTCAGAAATTTCTATTTTTTGGTCCTGTGCATGAGAGCTGTATTATCTTCAGTTTAATCCACAGATACCAATGTAGGATTTTGCTTTTTCTTAACTCTTTATACCTATGTTTAAAAGTTTTACCTGTTGTATAAGTCTCTTTTTGTATCTTGTGAGATTTATATTTTTGAGTTAAAGAGCTACAGGCTGCACCTTAAATGTAATTGAATACAAATGTCATCTTTGAAATTTGGTGTAATTTTACTTTTATATTTTTAAACTAAGATTCTAAACTGCTACAGGCAAATATCTTTTTCACCTAACTTTTTGATTCTACTACTACTCACATTTTGAAATTGGGAAGTTACAGCTGGCATTAGACATACTGTTTTATAAAAAAGACATTTTTTTATTGCAAGCATATTCTGTTTTTGAAAGGTAGGTGAAGTCTACTGCTTCAGACTATTATAATTAGCATATAGGAAAAAACAACACGATAAATATATGTCTTATCATTAATAAACAGACTTAAGGCTTGTGATCATGTTATGTGTATTAACTCCTTACAATGCAAAATAATGTATAAGGCATACTCCTAGCTAGTAACTTGTTCCTCAACTTTATGCTGCTAATACATGGAGCCTAAAAGCTGTTTTGATAGAGTGCAAGACGTTGCATGTTCTTACTTCCTGACTAGTTTACTGCTTTTTTAATGTTGAGATAAGAATTTGTAATCTGTTCTTCTCAATATTCTGTCTAGGTTTTGTTTAGCAAATATTTCTAATAATGATTTTGATTGCTAGAAAAAGAAATGGCAGCTGAGCAAAAACAAGTACAGAATTACTCAGAACAAATGCATAAGAAAACTATAAGTGGGTATCCACATGCCTGAGAGGTTTTCCTCATTCTTTTTGTTGGCTATAGTCAACTCATACTACTCTTGGACCATGAAATAATTTTAACCATAAGCAGGTGGAGAAAGTGGTCAATAATTTGAGTGCTTTGCACAAATTTAAACATATTCATGGCTGAAAATGCATTTGAAAGGATCTGCGATCTTCCAGTTCCCTGAAGGTAAAGCACTACCGAAAATGAAAAACTCTTTCTTAAAGAAAAAAAAAAACAAAAAACAAACAAGTGCAAGGAAGAAAAAATAAAGTATGTGCAAAATGAACACTTGGGAAAACAGAAATATGTCCAATTTGCCTGCAAACCTGTGATTATTTTTATTCTTTAGATTTCTGCTTGGTTTATTAGCAGAGACAATGCTTTGCATTTAGCCACGCAAATTTTCATATCAAGAAACAGCTGCTGTTCAGATGAAGTACTGGAGGAAAAATAATCCGTTCTGCAGCAACTGAAATGTTTGTTTTGGAGTCTACTTCCCAAAAGTGTGTCATTAGCACAGTGACTTAAAGGTGACACTGAGAGGTAGCTGGAAGGGAATTATGCCCATAATGTGGGGAAAAAAAAGAGAAGAGAACAACAACAAAAAGAAATATCAGCAATAAATATATATATTTGCCTCCTTTGATATTTTCAGAAGTATGGTATACAATATAAAGTCAGTAAATAACTGACCTTTACTGAGAACTAGCCAATGTTTTCTGACATGTATTATGCTATTTGAATCTTTTAAATTGGCAAAGTGGCTAAGTGTAGGTTTAATAACACCGAAAGAGAAAGGTTATCATCCTCTTTCTTTCCGTTTTCCATTTTTCATATTTAAATGTATTTTTATGCAAACACTTCTATTTTGTGCATCTGTAGCTTGGCAAGTCTTGTGCATGCTAGTAATACATCGGCCCTCCTTAGAGTAAAATCTATTTCTGTGGTTTGAAATAACTCTCATGTGTGTAGAACTTGGACCTTGTTCTTGTCTTTTATGGTGTAATATCTTTAAGAGCACAGATGTGGAACTTGACTCACAAAATGAAACCAAGAAACACATTCTGTTTTCTTTTACATCCAGACATTCCAGGAAAGCCAATACAATTAATTACATGAGTGAAAGCAAATTTTATCAGTAGCAACTTGTTTTAGGATGGCATTCTGACCTTGCTGGATTACAGCTGGTCCCTCCTTGGATACAGCTAGCACTGATGGATCATCTAACTCGGTTGACAGAGGCTCATGGATTTTGCGAAGTTCCACTGCTGGTCCCTCCAGCTAGCATACTACCAGGTTGCTGGTGATTAAGTGGGAAGAAAAAAATTGCGATAAATGACACTATTCAAGTTGTAGACCACTGCCACAGTAAGATGCACACATTCCAGGTTCTAGCAAGGAGGTTCTGCTCTGGCTAAATGCGTCACCTAGGGTTAACATAGTACAGTGGGAGCAAAACAACAACGTTGAGGCAAGCTAAAGGTCCATCAGGTGTGCTATTCTTCTTCAGTTGCTGGCAGAAGACGCTGAGCAAGAAGATAAGAAAACAAGCAGCATATAATGATACTTCCCACAAATAATCTCCCAGCTTCTAGTGATTCTTGAGCTAGAGTATTTGTATTCAATAGCACGTTGGGTTTTGTTCCATAATTTTTTTGTTTAATCCTACGTATATTTTCAACATGCACTGCCTGCTCTGAGAAGGATTTCCAAAATTTGACTACTTTTTTTTGGTGAAATTATACTGTCTTTTGTTTGTTTTAGGTTTATCATGAAGGCAATTAATGAACAAAACACTGGTTTTAATTCAGCAATTGCCATTTGGCCACAATAAAAAAAAAAAAACCTGAAAGAGAAAATTTATGCTTTGTGGCTCACTGAGTAATGAAATCATGGCACGACTATGTTTGTGTTTGTGTGACTTATTAATACTTATAAAAATAAATCAAATTGATTTCTGCAGTTATCATATTTAGTATAAAAAAGGGAATAAATTTCTAACCAGAAGGTTTCTTCCAGACCAGCAAAATGGATTGCATTTAGTGGCATTCCTTAGTCATTAAAAAAGTTCAAATGAACCTGAACTTTTTAAGTAGGATGAATCAGTATTCTGGCTAAAAGACCATCTTAATTTAACCAAGTCATACATCCAAAACATGTGAACTTAACAGTGTAAAAAGAGAACAATCCCTTTGACTGGGAGATCCTGTTCCAGCTCTGAGGGTAATGGTAGAACGACATCCTTCCACATAATTAAAAAAATGTTGAAGCTACTCTGAGAATGACTATGTGTAAATGCCCTATTTATGTCTATCAGATACCCATATGTGGTACAGAGCTGTAAGTGGGAACACAGGAGCTGTGTCTATGAAGTTCCTCTCAGTGTTTCTTTATAGAAAGGCTGTCAATATTTCCTTACAGAAGAAATACAGTATGGCTGCCAACGATTTTACGATCTCTCTGTCAGTTATAGCTATTACTAAAGGATAATATTGGATAAACCTTGGGAATATGTGGAAAAGTATCATCTGGATATTTTCAACTCATTTCTTTAATACTTGTCTCATATCTCCTTAATGGAATAAATTACTGGAGTTAACATCATAAAAACAGGAATTAGAGACAACGAAATAGTCCATACACTAAACAGTGATCTGCAATATATGAAAGGATGTTTGTAAATAATGCTTTTTTCCTAAAAAAATTGAAAGGCTGCCATTTCTAGTATTGTGTATATTTTTAGTTTTAAAAATACTCTACTATTTTAGAAAATAAAGGAATGGAAGATCAGCACAACTGGCATATGCAGGAGGTAAAAATGGACTAGCAGATAATTTCACAGAACAACTCTTAACTGTATTTAAACTAGACTACTTTGTAGCAGGCTTTTTCCCTTCATTAACAAGAAGGCTAGAGAGGAAGAGCAGTTAGCAGTCCATTGGACCTCGACCATTCAGTGCTGGCACAATATGAGACACCAATCATCACAGTTAGCACATCCTTAAACTATCATTATTGCTAAGGACCTATTTTGAATTATGCTGGGAAACACATAATATGGTCAGCTATCATTAGATAAAAAGAAGTTGACATAGTTACAGCTTCAAAGTCCCTTTCTGACATCTAAGGGCTGCCAAACTAGGCTGAAATGAATGGCCTGAAGGATTATGGAGTTCCTGGGGAGTTTAAATTTTTAACAAAGAGACAGAAATGTATTCAACATCTAAAAACATTGATATTACTCTATATTTTCCTTAATCTCAATATATTTGCTAGTTTTGAGTTTTCTTGATCAGCTCACAGTGAGCATTTGATGCTTGCTATTTTAAAACCGAACTCTATGTTTAACACTACAAATGACATTTTATATCCTTGCTGTGTAGCTTTAATGTAGAATGTAGACGTTTATATCCAAAAAAGCAACCTGGAAACCTTGCAGTTCAGAGCTTCCCAGCTTCACCAGACATGTTCCCAGTCAGTGAGTTTCCTACAGGATCCAAATCAGGCACCATGTGTGCAGAGAAGTACAGTGTTATGGAGAGCAAGTTACTCATCTCATCTTTAACCTCTTCTGTGACCTAGTTGAAGGGTGTTCAGAAAAAGGCTTAATAGCTCTAGGAACCTCACACAAACCCTAAAATATTGAAAAGCTAACCAAGAGGCATAACCAAAAACTTAGAATGTTTTAGAAAGTGTTATGTGACTTCAAACAAATACAAGATAATGGGCTCAGAGGACACTAATCATAGCCAACATGTTTTTAAGCTTTGAAATATTGTTTAGCTGTGCCCATTTAAAAGACTTTTTTTTACTTCTCTGTTCCTAAGATTGCTTCTATCTTTGCTATGGTCACACTGTCTCTTTTCTCTACTGAGCAGCTTTTGGTTTGTGGGCATTTTGTACCTACTGATTTATTGCTTCATACACCTTAAGTAGCCACACTGGCCTTACTTGCCCCCTTCCCCTTCCTTCTTAAATCCTTGTTGAGCTCAATTTCAATTAAAGATGGGTTTGTGACATAGAATTGGGATCAGGATCATGATTAGGCAAAGTTTAGACTGTTTGTATTCAGGTTTCTAACTTATGGACTCGTTTAACCATATCCACTGAAGCCTATATCTTTCCCTTAAACCTTGTTCTGAAAACTTGACACTAGATGAATGGGCATTATCATGCAGCATAAATCCCAGATTGAGGGATTTACTAAAAGTCATAACTATCAGAGTACTAATTTCACTTGTACTCTGTGAAGTACCCTGTTTGTTTCAGGGTTGGGAGATTACAGAATGCAATGCTCTTGTGTTTGTTCCTTAAATGCAATGCTCTTGTATTTGTTCCTTAAATTCAGTATTTCTATTTCTGTAGCCTTATTCCCAGTAACAGTCCAATGCACTAAATAAACAGTGTTGCTGAAAACCAAAACATAATATTCCTTTATTTGGGCATCATATGTAGATTATCTTCCTCATTCTTGGTGTAGGACCAGTTCTACTTCTTTGCTGTTTCATTTGTTTTTCATGGCTTTTAAATGAACATTTTGTGGTTCATTTGCAGTTTACAAGATGTAGCTCAGCTTTTTTCATTACCCTGTATTTTCTCCCTAGTTCTTTTAGGCTCTTATTTGTTTCCAATATTCTGTATGAAATGGCTTTTCATTTGTGGAGACACGGAGCCTCAATGTGTTTTCCTCTTTATGTGAGCTGCAAGCATCACAAAGTCTTGTATTCAGCTTAAAAGAAATTCCATATGCCATGTTACAGCTAAGCCTCTGAGCAACCTGACCCTAACTGACTTCAGCGAGTCTTCTAACAACAGGAAAATGATAATTGTTTTTTTCTAATTGTGTCATTTTACAGATCCAGTTTTGAGCAAAGTAAATTACCAGCTTAAAAGCCCCAAGTAATGATATCTCCAACTTCTATGAAGAGGTGAAGAGGCAAGGGATACAGGAATCTGTAGCTGATGGTAGGTAAAAGAAGGATGGAACTTAAAGCACTTTTTGTCAGTTCTGAAGGGTTCGTAACATGGACTCAAACCCTTAGCTACAGATCACTTCTTGTAAAAAAAAGCTTTAGCTTTAGCATTCTATTTACTAATTTTCCATTCAACTGAATGAGTTTGTGGTTACTCAATTTAAGTTTAGTGTCTATCATCAAATCTTCACTGAAAGTTTTACTACTTTCCAGAACTAAACCTGAAAGAGGATCAGTTCTCATGAGTACATTTTAACATCATGAATAACTGATGTTCTCCATATTCTTCTAAGTTGAAAGTCCCATAAAGACTACAAATGATACAGGTATTATCTCTTTAACAGGATTGTACAGGTGGCTACACCTTGAAACTTTCTCTTCACTTGAAACTGATCATATAATAGAGTCCAAGCATTTCTTTATAAAATATGCTTTACTTTTTCAACCTGATTTGATCCAAATAGATTCTACCTTCTACATTTCATTACTTTTATTCCTTTATAGTTTATCACATTACTTATGCATATTTTTATACCTTTGTCTTTTCTCTCATTTCTGTTTTTCCCAAATGGTACTTTGGAACACATTTAAACAATGTGTGCATATGGTGACACAAGACTTTACTGCTGTAGTGTTGGATTGTTTCAGGGTAAATTTAACACATATTTACAGTCCTTGCTAGCATTTTAATCCCTCCAGCATTTCCCTGTGACAAACTGCAAAGAGCAAAGGAGGTTTCCAGCTGGTTAGGAGTTTGGTTTCTGTTAATCCATCTTTGATCCATCTTTGATTTAGAGGAAAGGCGCTGGTGACGTCTGCAGAAAGTAATGAAGCAAGAACTAAGGCTGGACAGGGAGGTTTTGAGGGCTAACTTAAATTAAAGGACTGAGTGTGACTTTCAGCATTACGTAAGATTGCTCCGATTCAGATATCTCTGTTGCTAATACCGCTTTATCTCTGCTGAATTGGTCACTTCACCAATGTAAAGTCTAAACTACTTTTCATTTGAAAGAGGATGTTATATAGCTGAATTTTGTTTGATGATGGTGTACAAGGAATTTATGTATGTGCAGATCCACAAGGCACATATCCAGCTTTGTCATTCCTTAATGCCTGATGTGGTGTCCCCAGGAAAGGTTCACAGACCTAGAGCTCCTGTTCATTGCATGGGAAGTGCCATGAAGCGTTATGTATCTAAGAGTCAGATTCACAAGAGAACGCAAGCTGAGCAGGGGTAATGCATAAACTACACAACAAAAAGTGTTGAGATGTTGTCGTGGTTTAAGCCCAGCTGGCAACTAAGCACCATGCAGCTGCTTTTTTCACCCTCCCCCACTGTTTGGATGGGGAGAGAATTGGAAGAGTGAAAGTGAGAAAACTTGTGGGTTGAGGTAAACACAATTTGATAGGTAAAACAAATGTGTTAGATTTACTACTGCAATATATATAAGGAAGGAGGAAGAAACCACTATTAAAAATTACAAAACTCAGGAAAATTATTTATATTTTTAAAAGATTTAATAACCTATAAGATAGAAAAGTTGAGTAATACAGACTTGAGGTATTTTTAGCTAAAGAAACCTCGAAAGAATAAGTTTCTAAGGGCTGAGGATCCACCTATTATTTGCAGGTAGAGTTTGCGACATCAGCAAGAATGTTCTGATAGTTAACAGTGGCTTAAAGGGAGCTGCAGAACTCAGAAGTATCCACTGCGAAATTCTGCAAGTCTCCTTCCAGCCCATGTCCAGCTCCTGTTTGAACAGGAGAAATGCATTCCATGACAGCTACCAAAGCCTGGAAACTGTTGGTTAAATCTATCTTTTTAGATATTAATTTTACAAAAGTTTATATCCAGCATAATTCCTAAGATCTACATGCTTTAAGAAGACTACAGTCTACATGAGACTGGACTTTGTGGCTGTAGAGGAAAAATGCCCTTAAATTTTAGGTGCTTGGTGATTAAACAAATTATTGTGCAGCATGTATAGGTGACACACCATAAACAGATTTGTTTTATATATATTTACACACACAAATATAAATATAGATCTAGACATAGGCATAGGTTTAGGCATAGGCACAGATAGATACAGTTGAGAGGAAATTTCCTGGTGATAGCAATTTATGATTAAAATAGCGAAGGAACACATGCAAAGAAAGAAAGAATTTACTTCCTTGAAAGAGCATTCTTTAGGGGACAATTCTTAATTTATGAAGGTTTATTAGTTCAATGTATTAGCAGGTGGGAGACGAAAGCAGTCATTTCATTTGTGAGTTTTACAGATCAGATTTATGTAACAAAAAGAGAATATAATCCTGTTGTTTAAAAGGTAACTTCTAAATTTTGACTCAAAACTGATCCATTATCAGTGAATGGAAATTGACATAGAAAACTTGTGTGTTTTTGCTGTAAATAATCCATAATCCATGTAAACAGAAATCTATGCTAAATTATGAACTTTTAGGAATTAGTTTTACTGAAATCATCCTGTAGTAACATAATGGGATTGGGAAAATTAAAGAAATGGGCATTTTGGTCATTGCTTTTGGTTTAGTATCAAAATAAATACAAGGGAGAAACAACACCTCTGACAGCATATATGAACAAGCAACAAGCCAGCAGATGGATGACTCATCAGAGAGGCTCTGATAAAAATACACTGACCTCACTCTGACGTTCAGTCAAAACCTCAATCTTTTATTGTTTGTATGAACTTTTCTTCAAAGTGTAGTAATTAAAAAAAACCCCAAAGTAACAGATTGAATTTTATGTACGGTCATTAATATCTCTAGTCAACTGATTTATTGTCTTACCTATTAGCATATTAACTCACAGATTACAATTTACAAAAGTTTTTTGTATGTATGCATCATATTTAGAAGTTATTTAGAATAGCATTTAAGTGACTCCCCCAGTGCTACCAAGTTCAACCAGAAAAACAAAGCTAGAAATCCATATCTGTTTTTAAAATGGTGAAATACATTCTAAGGAGTTATGAACTGGGGTCTCGGACCTATTATTTGTCCAACACTCCCTTGTCAACCTAAACTCTTACAAGTTAAGCCTGTCACATGAAACCTAAAATTCATCATCCCATCTCTGGTTCCCTGATACAGATGCCTCAGGATAGCTAATAAAAAACTAGGCCAAAATTGAGAAGGTACCTAAAGCTACCCAAGAAGAAACTCATGGAAATGAAAGGGTCTTAAAACCTACCCCTTTTGAAATTTTGACAATCAAGCCAGAAATTATTTTGGATCTGTCTACATTAGCAAGTAGGGAAGTCCACTGAGACCCAAATTCATCAAGGAAAATAGCTGGTGCTGAGCATCTGACACTATAAATATTTCAGAGGGCTTTTCCTAGGAGTAGAATGGCTTGGTCCCCGTGACTGAATGCTCAGTGGTCCCTGGAGGATATCAGTAGCACACCTTCCAGTTCAGTTCCACCCAAAATAAATTCAGTTTGTGTATGCATGATGTGAATCAAAACACAGCCAGCGAGGAAGCTTCAGAGATTCTCTTGCCAAGTGCATTATCAGTATGAGTGAAAACCCCAATGTAGATTCATCATTCGCCTACTGAGGAGCCACAGAGTCTAGACTATTCTCTTCATGCAAGTTGTCGTCTATATTAATTCTTAAAAAGAGCTGCACGGACAGTGGTAACAGTGCCTGCTACCGGAGTAAAGGGCATGGTTTCCATTTCTTAGATGACCTGAAGCAGTAGGCTACATCGTGCTCCTCTGCTCATCTCATCTGCTCATCTGCTCTCTGATACACTCAGATATGAGTTATTTTGCCGCAGTGGCCCAGGTTTACTGGGGGAGAGCAAAATCCTTCTCTAAGACAACACCCTGGCAAAGAGAAGCTCAGAGTTAAAAGCTTGCATGCTGAAGAGGGCAAGATCTCCCCATTCTTTGGTGAGTAAAAACAATTTCTCAGACCCAATTTAAGAGAAAATGTCAGGAAATTTATTATTGGAGGAGCCAGATCTTATGTTAAGGAGTGTTCTTTAATTGCCTGCCATATGAGATCCTTCACTGGATATAAGCTTTCATTCACCATTTCTCTGCGTGGATCCTCATGGAAAGATGGTATTGAGTGTCTAAGACGAAAAACTTATAGCAAACCAAACAAACTAGACACTGAAAATTTCATAGTCAAAGTGACAGAGACCCCCAGGAAGCTCAGGCACTATCAGGTTTGGGTACTCCGAGAAATGTTTTGGACTCTAATTTTGACTGTAAACACATGTATTCAAATGCTGCTTCTGAAAAAGGTGTGTAGTTTAAATTTATAACAGTTATTCCTTGTGAGATTGAATGACTAGTATGAAAAATGAAGCATTAATTTACAACAAGCAGTTTTCTTTGCTTGATATTAGAACTCTTATTGCCAAATATAGCAAGGAGATGCAATTGATTTTTTCACTAGGATTTCTTAACAGCAGCAGATGTAGTCACGTATAACTTCTGTAGCTCAATCCACAGTTCACCTGAACCTGTGGTTTAATGCAAAAAATATCATCAGAGGTGTGAATTATTTCAGGACCCCAGGACTGACTGAGAGCAACTACTGCAGAATCATCAGTATGTTGTATATGAACACATAATCACAGTACATCATCTGCTTCAAAAGGTGGCAAATAGAAAATGTATTTTAATTTATTTTATTTTTTATTTTATTTTTTTTATTTTTTATTTTTATTTAATTTAATTTAATTTATTTTTAATTAGGCAACAAAGGGCAACTTTCATGCTGTCTGACTGTAGTTTAGGAAAACATATTAGGAGATTAGTCACATTCATTTCCCACCTAGTGAAAAGGGAGGTTCCTTCTGAGACTGAGTCAGGGTATGTGTAAATGGGGAAGCCTGACATTGCTTTCAAGTTGTGTCTCTGCTGAGCAGAACTGAAGCATGAACCAGCGTGCTCTAATCCTGCCTCCCTCAAGAGAGAAACCAGGCCATGGAGACTGACAGACATGGAAGCATATGCTGATGAAGGCTCTAGATAGGCCTATGTGATGATGCACACTCCATGATCAGTCGACACAGGCCCTTCCAGCACCCAGACTAGGACCCTGGTACTGTTTAGTTCTATTTTTTGATACTTTTAATACTGGGCATAGTCTCTGTCACTTCCCTTAATTTCCTTTCTCTTCCCACAATTTTCCTCTTTCTCACCTTTTTTGCGGTGCTTTGTTTGCCCCTTCATATCCAGACCTGCAGCCTTCCACTCAGGGTAAGGCATGAGAAATGTGGGAGAGTATCAATGGAGAACATGGAGGATGAATAAACAGAGCATTTCTTGCCAAAGTTGACTGAGACTGGCCTGGGAGTGTTGACAATGTCTCTTACAAGGTTAATTTTACAAGGCTCCTTCTCCAGAAAGAGAGAAGATTTCCTCTAGGGAAGTTAGGAGTAAATCTGAATAGTCTTCTGGGGGCACTTCATTTGCTGAGTATAGAATTTCTCTAGAAAGATTAACCCCACTTCAATGAAGTGAACCTTTTTTCTAATTACCTTCTATTTAAATATGGTAAGCTCTTCAACTCAGGGACTTCCTTTCATGTCCATAAGCACCAAAAATACTTGGCAGTAGTAGATTAAATACATATTTTGCTTTTATAATTAATATCATACTTTGTGGCAGAGTTAAACTCTGATTCAGTGTTCTGGACTCATTCCTTTTGAAGCCTGCAAGGAATAGATGTGGTCCAGCCAACCCACAGAATAAACTCCAAGGGTGTATGGAAGGAGAGAGCATCTGCTCTTTTAAGGGCGTGTGGTCAAGGACATTTTCAATGCAAAAAGGGGATAATAAAAAAAGAAGCCATACACAAGGAAATAGAAAGCCATAAGTCTGACAGACAAATGTAATGGAGACCAAGACAAGAAACAAACCTGGTCAGCCACAGTAGTTAGTGGGCTATCAAGAACCTGCAAGCAAACCTGGACTTTGCAAGCCTGAGGGTGGAGGACGATCAAGGAGGGTCGTTGGAGCTATGCACACTGACGAGGGAATGTGGAGGGGAAGGGGGAGCAGGGAGGAACGAAGTGGTAACTGACAGGAAGGGGTATAAAAGGCACTGGTTCTGTGTAAAATGGGGCCGGTCAACACACTTGTCTGATGTAGCCCTGCACTTGACCACCACAGTCTGTCCTGTCTTCTTATTACACCCTTTCTTAACCAGCTCTCTGCATGATCTCACCCTCTGTCCCATGTTGGGGGAGTGCTGTCGGGGCTGAGTGAGGGCTGCTGGAGGGGCTGGGGTGAGTGAGTGTGCCTGTTTGCAGCAAGGGCTGAGCTAGACCAGCCGGCAAACTGAGGACCTGTTGGGGCGGGTAAGAGAAGGTATGATGTCCCGGCAGGGGTGTCAAATGGACAGGGGTGGGCCATGTTGGTACTCAGGGGATCTGTGACTGCACGTGTGTGTGTGAGCCTGGAGTGATGTGTGTGTGCCCACGCTAATGGCCTTCAGTCTCTGCCAGCACAAGAGGAGGAGGAGGGGATGGGGCTGTCTGTGCCTATCTCTGATGTGAGTCCTCTTATATGTAGGTGCAGAGCACCCTGCCTATGTAGCTTCCCGTGCCTGTGTCCTCTGTGTGTCCTGCATGTCTGGGACCCATGCTTAGCTCCCCTGCTGGATGAACCTGCAGAGGGAGAGTGGCAGCCACGACGCCCAGCAAGGGCAGAGACCTCAGGTCCCTAGGGCACCAGGCTGGGCTCCAGCGGTCAGGCAGGAGGAAGTTCTTGGCCAGGGCTGCTGAAGGTGGTGGTCACTGCTAACCACCCTTAACAATAACCACAGTCAATTTTGTAAGGCAAATTTTTGATCATTAAATCTTCTGTTACTGTATGAGAAATAATTACACTCCCTTTTGGAATTAGTTTGAGAAATAAGGATCAACATTAAGGTGCTCTATAAATGATATGCATTCAAAATTACTTTTGGAATAAAGTCCTTAACCTTTCCAAGAAACATTAGTCCACATAATTTTTATATTTAGAAATAATTATACAGCGTCATATACATAAGTAAAAAAAAAAAAGTAATTATTTCTACAATAGATCTAAGTACAAAAAGGTTTTAAGGAAAATGGAAATGTCAACCTTTAATTAAGATCATGCCGCACTAAAAATCCAAAATGCCTGTTTAATCAAAAGTAAATATTCCCTCAATGCAGTGTATACTTAGAATCTATAGTAAGAAATTACAATGAAAACAGGATAGAAAAGGAAAGTTCCCACATTTTATAAGATTCATTCACTGTTGTTTCTGGCTTTATTAATATTTTACTGCAATAAATATTTACAAAGGTTAAATGATCACATAGAAACACACTTTTTTCTCTGTTGTTTGCTTCTAATTCAGTTTCAGAGAACTAGTTTCCAGTTGTCCAGACACAACAGACCAGAAAAAATAAATAAATCCAGGTGTCAGGATGGTTACCTTTCTTAGTGTCTTGGGCTACCTGATGCTATAGTACTTAAAAAATAGAAGACAAAGCCCCACGTTCCTCCTAACAAATATTGAGCACCTCATTTATGAACCCATTCTAGATTTTCTCTATAGCTACCTAATCCTCAAATAAAATCCGAGTAAGAGGAGATGTACAGAATACAGCAATCACGTCAAACCTATATTCTTTTGTGAATGCAGCCTACTGATGTGGGATGAACTGGTGGACCAAGTCTTCAAGAGCTGGTCTTGGAATATGTATATTAATCTTGTCTGTCTTTTTGTTACTTTTTTCTTTATAAAATTCTGTAATTTGTCAGTAATTATGCATGAATAGGTGCAGAGCACATCTTTTTGATATGCAAGGACTGTTGCATGAGAAGTAAAGCAGGGATGTGTCTGTGTAAAGATGTTCTGTGGTGGTTAGTGTTCATCAGCACAATTCTTTAACACTTCAGGATGGAGTGCAAAGCACCAGGGTCCTGGAAGCACATGAGACATGGTTTAATTGAGAACAGTAGGCAGGAATATCAACACTTTTGGGAAAGATTACTGAAATTTGGAGTTCAGAGTGGGAGAACAGGTAAGTATCCAAACTTCAGTTAAAAACTTCTGGAGTTGTCAGTTCTTAGCACTCTAGAAAATCAGGTTGGAGGCATATGAAATTGGGGAACTAAATCTGAGCGGGACTATTGAATGTATCAATCTCTACTGGTAAGACTGGCCTTCAAAGTATCCAAGGCCCTTAAGACCAGTGGGAAAATCTGGAGCAAGGACGACTAACTCTTGGAGGAGGAGGGCCAGGTTAGGGAATATTTAATCAAACTGGACATACACAAGTCTCACAAGTCTGTGCAGCCTGATGTGATGCACCCATGAGTGCTTGGAAGCTGGCCAATGTCATTATAAGGCTACTCTCAATTGCCTTTGAAAGGTCATGGCAGTCAGGAGAGGATCCTGAGGACTGGAAGGCAGCAAATGCCACTCATCTTCAAGAAGGACAAAAAGGAAGATCTGGGGAATTATGGGCCTGACATCCTCACACTGATTCTTTGGAGATGACAGAGCAGGCATTTTCAAACATATGAAGGACAAGAAGCTGTTTAAGTCTAGTCAGCATGGATTTGCAAAGGGGAGATCACACCTGGCAAACATGGTACCCTTCTACAATGAAATGACTATCTCAGTAACTGTGGGAAGAGCAGTGAATGTTGTTTATCTTGGTTTTAAGAAGATTTTTTGACAGAGCATCCCATAACATTCTCTTTGACAAAGTAGTGAATTTTGGGCTTATAAATGAGGTGAACCATTGGCCTCAAAGAGTTGTGATCAGCAGCATGATGTTCAGCTGGAACCACCACCAGTGGTACCCCAGAGGTTGATCCCAGGGCCAGTATTGTTCAACACTGTCATTAATGACCTAGATGATGGGACAGAGTGCCTCCTCAGCAGATTTGCAAATGATAAAAAACTGGGAGGAGTGTCTGATACACTGGACAGTCATGTTGCCATGCAGAAGGACTTGGTCAGGCTGGAGAAATGAGTTGATGGGAACCTCATGAAGTTCAACAAGGGTAAATATTGAATCCTGCTCTGGGGGGGAGTGCTGAACATAACTGGCAGGGGTTTGGTATGGGGGGAGGGGCTTCAGGCGTGACCTGTGTAGGAGGTGGTCAAGGACTGCCCTGTGCTGGTCACAGTTGGTTCCAGCCAGTTCAGCAGCACAAAAAGTGGGCCCATTGTGTGCCAAAACTAGAACGAATCAGATAAATTTATGGTGCCTCTGCAAAATCATGTTTAAGAAAGAGCAGTGATCACTAGGACACACAAAAGAAATGCCATGGTAGGAAGGACGCCAGAGCGGGAGAGATGCCAAAGGAAAAGAGAAGATACTGGAGCAGAAGCAGGAGAAACCCAGGAGCTGGAGAAATGCCAAGGCTAGAAACCATGCCAACCATAGAAACCATTTGGAAAGCAGCTTTGCAGAGAAGGCCCTGGGGGTCCTGGTGAACAACAAATTGACCATGATCCAGCAATGTGTCCTTGTGGCAAAGAAGGCCAACAACATTCAGGGCTGCATTGGGAAAAGCATCGCCAGCAGGTAAAGGGAGGACATCCTTCCCCTCTTCTCAGCTCTGGTAAGGCCACATCTGAAGTACTATATCCAGTCCTGGCCTCTTTAGTACAAGAGAGACATGGGCATAGTGGAATGGGTCCAATGCAGGACCATGAAGATGGTTAAGAGATAGTAACACACGAGGAAAGGCTGAGTGAGCTGGGATTGTTTAGCCTGTAGAAGAGAGGACTGGGGGAGAAAGGGAATCTCATGAATGTATATAATTACTTAATGGGAGTGCGTAAAGAAGAGGGAGCCAGACTGTGAGTGGTGTTCAGTGAAAGGAGAAGCAATGAACACAAAAAGAAACCCAGGAAATTCCACTTAAACATAGAAAAAAAAAATCTTACGGTGAGAACAGTGAAACACTGGAACAGGTTGCCAGAGAGGTAACTCAAAACCTGACCAGGCATCGCCCTGGTGACCTACTGTAGACGACCCTGCTTTGAGCTGGACTACATGATCTCCAGAGGTTTCTTCCCAGCTCAGTGATTCTGTAATTCTGTGATTATACAGATCTATAACTATATATAACTGTGATTATACAGATAATATAACTTTTAAAGTTATTAAAAAGGCTGTTTCAGTCATTTTGATAATGTTTGCAAATTTAGGTTGAATATGCTGTATGTGGTTCTTCTTTCTAGACATAGAAAACAAAAACATCAGAGAATGAGGTAGTTAGGTCTTCTTTAATGCAACACCTTAGTGTTTGGAACACTCTTCCATGAAGTGGAAGACCTCTGTTCAGTTTCCTCCTCTGCTTAAGTCTGTTGGAATCTACCATAAGCTACCTCCAAGAAATTCCCGTGGAAGTGTCCTGAAGCTTGATTCTGGGATGCATTGCTCTTTCTTTCTTTTGCTGAAAGTCTTTCATTTTCAGGTTGTGCTGAAATGCAATAAGTGAAATGACTTTGTCAGGCAGTTGTGAGGATAGTCATAAGAAAGGAGTTTCATAACTGAGTTTCATTTCCCATTCCAAAGATTTTTTTTTTTTTACAAATAAGTGTCCATAAGGCATGACTGGGGGTAACTCACTTGATATTTTTCCTGGTAGAATATTCTGCTGGAAGCTCAAAATGCAAGTTTAGCTCACCCTCACTGAGAAGAAGGAGTAAAATCCGGATGGCACACATATTGGACAAGTTCTCAAGTGATCTCTCTTGATGACCTTATTTTAAACATTTTTATATACTTGAGTGCTGAGTCAGAGTCAATTGTGAAGGTAACTATAACCTCAGGCTCTTACTCTATAAATTGGGTTGAATTCACAGAGAATGGAAAAATGAAAAAAAAAAACCAAAAACAACTGAAACCACAGACCTGTGATTTTCACTCAAGGTTTGTTGAGTGCTGTGGTCAACTGAAATGTTATTTTTCTTTTATGAACAAAGTTACAACATATGACTGCCATAGCACTTAAAATTATGTTGTCCTTGTGTGGAAGCACTGATGGCAATTCCACTTCCATTGACTATAAATTAATCAGTGCAGAAATTGCTGTTCTTTCTTCCTTCACCAAACTAACTTGAAGAGATACTAACAACAGAACATTATGTACTTTTTGCTGTTCCTTTTCTCTTCCCATCTGATGGCATTTGCTCACAAATGCAGAGAAACAGATTTTCTATTAGCTCCTGCTAAACACATCAGCTATGAAATACACTAAAATAGCCATGAAAGTCTTAAAGTGAATACAAAGACAGAAAATGTATGACAACAGAATATGTTTTTAATTGCATATGGGCCTTCAGTGATAAAGAAAAGAAACACCATGTTTTGAGTTGCTGATATTTGGCAAGTAGGTCACACAGGTGGAATGATAAAAGCACTGGTTTAAACCATAGACAAAATTAGATTATTTGGTGGATAAGATTGCATTTTATATCACAGACACCACTGCTTCTTTCAGAAGGATATTGGAAAACTAGTCTTAATTTTTCTATTACTTTTACCATGCCAAAAAATGCATCAGCATTTAACCACATTCCTCTCAGATTACTGAACCTTTCCCTGGATGCCCAGACTCTTGATAGTTTTCTCTGGAGAACGGACAGGCAATATCCTGCACTGATTGCTTTTTGGGTGTCTGCACTAATTCCAGAAGAGCCAAAGAAATTTGTTTTCAAAAATCCAGTCCTGATGGAAAGGGACATTTTTATCCGCACCTACAGCTGTTCAAGGCACAAAAAATATCCATCATTTTGAGGTTATTGGAGATACTGGCATCTAGTCTTTAACACAGGGCCCAACATCCTTCCCTGAGATGACACATATTCATCTTTCACTCTAAGCATACAGACGGGACATAGCCCCAGAAGGCATACAAGAAATGAAAACAAGGGCAGGCATGAAAGGAGGGTCATAAAAACATTACTCTGACATTTAGAGACAAAAGCAGGAAGGTGAAACTTCATCTGCAGATAAAAACTAGCTAGATACATAAAGGATAAGAAGAAAGGACTCACAGGCATGCTAGTAATAAAAGGAGATTCAGGGAAAATGTGGCATCTTTTTGGATGGGGAAGAAAACACAGTAATGGATGATAGAGAAAAGACTAAAGTACTCAATACTTTTTTTTGGTCTCCATCTTCACAGTCAAAATTGGCTTCCAGCCATTCTTATGTACTTTCTGAAATAGGGAGGGGCAACCGACAGTGGCGGAGCAACAGATTAGGGGCTTAGAGAAGCTGGTAGTAGTGAGATCCATGAGGCTGTATGAGATTCATTCAAGGGTGCTGAAATAGCACATGATTATGAGGTTGACTATCATCTGCAGAAAGTAGATGACAACTGGAGGAATTCCCTGGCAGCTGGAAAAAGTCTAACATTATGCTTAGCTTCATGAGAAGAAGGAAGCACCTTGGGAGCAATAGGCTGATCAACCTCACCTCAGTCTTTGGAAAGGTCTTGGGACATGTCTTCTTGCAATCCATTTGGAGTTACTTGAAAGACAAGGTGGCAATAAGGTACAGGCCCTGCTTGATCAACATGATTATTAGTAGATTATCAGGTGATGATAAATTAAGGGGCTTGGGTAGAGGGCTGAACTGTGTGGCTTTAATCCAGAGGCAAGTTGAGAAGCTTGAGGGCTGAAACCTCACAAAGTTCAGCAAAAAGAAGTTCTGCTTCTGGGACAGAATAACCCCATGATACTAACAGATTAGGGAGAAACTGGAAGCTTCTTAACAGCCTGCTGTAAAGGACCTGGAGGTTACAATGGATCTGAGATTGTAAGTGTTACAGTCGTACTACACATACGCTGAGATTAAAATGAGTCTTTCATCTCTCTTCATGAGGTATGGGAAGGAACTGATCATGGCTTTGGTGATCTCAATGTGAAAGATGCTTATTTGATATCTTGCATTGTTTCATTTCCTGTGAATTTTTCGTGTCATTGGACAGATCAGTAATATTTGTATTAACTTTAAAAAGGTAAGGTCTCACCAAAACAGCTGTCACTTCTAACTTTGTATTTAATATCCACATAAAAAATGTGAAATTCGTTTAATTTACATATTGAAACATACCTTTAAACTAGCAAACTAAACAGTCATGGGATTCAAAGGCCAACACAGCATGATTAGCTGCGTGCATATTATTTATTAAAAGTCTCAGACCTCTGAAGAGGAGGTCTGGTCTAGACTCAATCCCAAACTGTGCTCAGGAAGTGCTTGGGGCAGTATTGGCTGGTCAAGGCTGCCAGATACTGTTATCGCAATTAAATAGTTTAGATAGTTCAGTTGCCATACTTGTTCCTTTTACCATGCTACTTAATTTACTAATATAGAAGTAGCAAAAGGGGCTGAGAAGGCCCGGTAAAGAGAACAAATCCTGCAAGGCAACATGGCAAAAGGAAGCTTTAAAAAAATAGGAAAAGGTCTGTAGCTCGGTGCTACATCTGAAGTACAAAAGACTTTACATTTATATATAGAAAATAATCTTTTATTTATGTTTTACAAATAGCAAAAGTGATCTGGCAGGATGAAACAGTTTCAGGTCATGACATCATGTGACCCAGACAAATTACACCTAATGGTCTTAAATTCAGGGCCGGCAACAAAGACTTAGCACACGTCTGACCAGCATAGAGTGACTGACAGTATACACTCACACTTCAACCCTTGCAAGAGGTTCAAAGGACAGTCTTAAAAGAGGACAGATTCAGAAAACAAGGGAGCCTTGTGTTGTAAGGCTTGAAAAGCACGCTCTATCCCACCACTCAGAACAAAGCTATGGAGGTCACTTGTCATGGATAATGGGTACTAACCCAGTGTGGGAAACAGAAGTTTTTCAGTCCTACGGACAAGAGTATGAGATAGCACAGCTGCTAGAAGTTGAAGCCAGGCCACTTCCTCGAGGATGAAAATTAAACATTGGAACATTTCATCAAAAAAGGTGAGGGAACGTTACACTCTCACAGAGATATTGAATTTCATTTTAAAAGACAGCCATTGATCCATCTCCTGGGAGCAATCCTGTAGTCAGTGTTCAGAGCAAGCCTGCACAGATCACTACGTAGTCCCACAGCAACACTTGAGTTTCTGTGTGCTGAGCTGCCCCAGTAAAATGACGTGACACATCAGACTGGGTCAGAGTCCTCAATGCATGTCCTGTCATGTCCTATGCCCAGATCTTGGCCAGGAGCCCTATACCAGAGAGTCTCTATAGAGGTACCACAGCAAGACAAGTCCCGTCTTGGAGTCGCATGTACTGCTAGTGCGTGTGTAGAGGGCTAATTTTAGCCTGTTTCAAATACTCTTGGTTTTGGGGGCATTATAGGCTACTTTTGAATTTCCTTTCTTGAATTTTCATCACTGCCTTCACATTATTCTTTGGACAAAAGGACTTCTCAGCTTGAGAAGTTCCCACTTATTTTCCACTGCATAACTGCTCAGGTTGTATGTTAAAAACAAGCAACCCCTCCTTCCCCACACTAACCAAATGCTTTTGCAGAGTTTTTCATGGGTAACTGTTGGCAGGCAACTAAAAATGCCCCTACTGTGGCTGTGAATAGGAGAGTTAGAGTTAACACTTTAACGATTGCTAAGACCTGAAAACAATAAAAGGGGACAATTAGAAATCATTTAAAGAGCAGGCTGTCATTATAAAATGTAATTCCAAAATCCAGTTCTTTCTAGTTCTCTTCTGAACTAATAAATGTTTTCTGGTTGTCCAGGCCTAGGGCTCCTACCAGGCCCCAACATATTTTGTGGATGTGCTAGCACATTATTAACACCATAAGTAACCTGTTAGCTATGGTTCCTAATAAAGGGGTTTTGGCAAACTCTGAGGTTTTGTCTATCATAGCAAATGGCAGCGATTGACTGACATTGCATAAACCGAAGGCCAGCTAAAACACACAGTTCGGTTCTCATCTCCACAAAACCACTATGTGAACACACAGGTCCTGTGGAATCCAGATTTTTCTTCTCTCTTTTTTAATATTAAGGTTACAATTGCCAAATAAATTTTCAATCAGTATTTAAGTATAGATTCCACACAGCCTGTCCTGTAGGTCCAGATTCCACACAGGTCCTGAACTACCTGGGGAGTGATCTACAGCATGTGCCAGCTCCTGAGCTGGGCCTGGGACACTGCTATTATGCCCAACCATGCCAGGGCCGATGCTAAGAAATTAATGGCGAGGAAAATAGTGTCTTGGTGCTTGTGTCTGTGCACCAGACCTTATAAAGGACTAAATGCACACGTAGAGGAAGGCAGGGTATCTCAGCAGAATAACACTAACAACATCAACACAGCTCTACTAAATTACAGTGCTGTAAAAATAGCCAGTGTGGCTTTGGACTTACCTCCTCTGGTTGAAAGCTGAGGGCCCAAACTTAAAATGTTATTCTGGACAGCAAGCTTATTAGGAGGGAAATATATGATGTGAACACAATTTTAGTCCTACCCAGCTGTAACTGTAGCCTTTTGCCTTAGTCTTCCATTCTGTGAGTGCTTCTATACTAATAAAACATCATATAATATATGAGAAATAGCTTAAGAGCCTAACTGGTAAAAGAGTATGCCATTACACCAATTTTTGATAATAGATGAAGCCAGAAACAAGAAAAAGAAGCAGAAGGCTGAGCAGGAATTTCATCAAAATAGAGTCCAAGCCATCAAAACCAAGAAGTAAAATAGGATTTCAATTCAGTTACTTTATAAATAAAATAATTGCTGGGATACGGGAAATCTGGGATGTCCAAGTAATTGCATTCCTAAATGAGCGAGAAAGGGTAAAGGATTGAGGCAAAGTAACATGTAAGCAGTATCCAGACAAGGAGATGTGGGAGTCTTGCCACCAGCTGGTTAGTTTTGAAGGAGAAGTGATGCCTTTTATAAACAATGCATGTGAGGAGATAAACCACAGTTGTCGGGAAAATATGAGCAAAACATGCCTGCCCAGAAGTACAAGCATCAAAATCCCTTGTGGTGTTTGGATGCATGGCTAGTAACAAAGTTAGACAGGCATCTTACCTAGTCTACCCCAGAAGTTAGAAAAAGAAGTGACTCAAGGCCAGGCTGGATGGGTTTTGTGCAACCTGCTCTAGCGGGAGGTGTCCCTGCCCATGGCAGGGGGTTTGGAAGTAGATCATCTTTAAGGTCCCTTCCAACCCGAACCATTCTATGATTCTATGATGACTACATCATTTCCACTTGTTACTTGAAAATCTGCTCTGATTAAATGAAAGAAATCACCAAAGATGTTAAATTCAAACTTGTAATGCTTCAAGGCTATTTTTGATTTGTACAAACCCCCTCCCACAGACAAATAACTTTCTTAAATGCAGAGGAGATGTAATGGAAGGGGTTTGACTGCTCTAACTAGCTTAAACTCTTACTAGAGAAAGAGTAGACCTCATTGTTTGACTCCAGACCACTGCTGAAGTGCAGAAATTTCCTGTAAAGTTTGCAATGCAGCAAAAGGAATTCAAATGTACGTCAGTGTAAACACATTTTCTCAAAATCCCCCAACTCTCCAGCTTTTCAACTCCCTTTTAATCCTTCTAAACTCATTTCAAGAAACTAATTTCCCGTGGATCAGAAATCACAGAATAAAACCAGAACAACTTAACATGTCTCTGCAGTTATTTCTGTCTTCCGTCCCTAAAGACTAATCAGTCTATGAATACTACACATGTTCATCCCAGACAAAGATATACTTCATTAACTATGATAGAGATGAAATTCAGTTTGAGATGAAGTTGTGTATGCAAGGATTCAGAGATATCTAAATTAATAGGTGTCTATAGGCACATCAAGTGTCTCATTTCTCATGACAGTCAATGGAGGTATTCTCATTGGAAAGCAATTCAGCTCATCCTTCAGCAGAGACCTGAAATTAAATTCAGTTTCCTAGACATTGTTGTCAATTATCATTTCAGGTGGGGTGCATATATTCTGTGTCCCTTAATGGGTATCTTACACATCCCAGTATGTCTGAACTGGCACTAGGGGACTGCATAGAGGCAGCTGAACCCTGCCCATAATGCTTGGTCAACAAACTCACTCCATTGGCTGTATTGGAAAATCCAATACATAGAGCACACCTCAAAACCTAATTGGGAGTCTTGAACTAAATCTTGCCTCCAAAGGCTGTTATCAACACTCTCTAGGTGATAAGAAGTACATGCTGTACACTAGACTATTTGCTATTAGCTGATATCGGTAGATGAAGTACATGATTTCAGAAGAAAAGTTAAGACTAAGTGAGATGCAATTGTATAAATAAATATGTCTTAGTTGGGATATATCCCATGTTTTATTTTAGGTGTTAGAGGGTTTCAGAAGCTTATAGAATGAGTAGAGGTGATGGAGTAGAACAAAGTAGAATAACTCAGTTGGAGATTTTTCAGGAGTCTTAGAGGTCCAACCAGGTTACTCAAGGACTTATTCCAGTCAGGTTCTGAAAACCTCCAGGGATGGAGACTGCACAACCTCTTTGGGTAATCTGTTCCAAATGAAATAGAACTCCAGATAGTACTCATTTGCTTTTACTTTGTGTGCACCTTTGAGAATGTTACTCAGAGGTTAATTCTCAGAGACATGTAGGCATTGCATGCAGTCCTGAAGAGGCTGACTAGGAAGAAGGAAAGGATTCACAGAATCATAGAATCTTCTAGGTTAGAAGGGACCTTCAAGATATCTAGTCCACCCATCAATTTAACTCTGAAAAAAAAAACCCAAAACAACCCCCAAAAAAACCAACACATCACTAAACCATGTCCCCCAGCACCATGTCAACACATCTTTTGAATACCTCCAGGGATGGTGCCTCAACCACTTCCCCGGGCAGCCCATTCCAATGCTTGATAATTCTGTCAGTGTAAAAATTCTTCCTAATATCCAACCTGAACCTCCCCTGGCGCAACTTGAGGATTTTTCCTCTAGTCCTGTCGCCTGTGACTTGGGAGAAGGGACCGACCCCCGCCTCTCTACACCCTCCTTTCAGGGAGTTGTAGAGAGCAATAAGGTCTCCCCTCAGCTTCCCTTTCTCTAGGCTGAACAACCCCAGCTCCCTCAGCCTCTCCTCATAAGGCTTGTTCTCCAGACCCCTCACGAGCTTCGTTGCCCTTCTCCGGACCCGCTCCAGCACCTCAATATCTTTTTTGTGGTAAGGGGCCCAAAACTGGACACAGCACTCGAGGTGGGGCCTCACCAGTGCCCAGTACAGGGGGACCATCACCTCCCGAGGCCTACTCACCACGCTGTTCTTGATACAGGCCAGGATGCTGTTGGCCTTCTTGGCCACCTGGGCACACTGCTGGCTCATCTTCAGCCGACAGTCGACCAACACCCCCAGGTCCTTTTCTGCCAGGCAGCTCCAGCCACTCTGCCCCAAGCCTGCAGCGCTGCATGGGGTTGGTGTGACCTAAGTGCAGGACCCGGCACTTGGCCTTGTGGAACCTCATCCCGTTGGTCTCAGCCCATCGATCCAGCCTGACCAGATCCCTCTGCAATGCCTTTCTACCTTCCAGCAGGTCGACCCTCCCACCCAACTTGGTGTCATCTGCAAATTTACTGAAGGTGCACTCAATCCCCTCGTCCAGATCATTGATGAAGATGTTGAAGAAAACCAGACCCAGTACTGAGCCCTGTGGGACACCACTCGTGACCAGCCACCAACTGGATTTAACTCCATTAACCACCACACTCTGGGCCCGGCCCTCCAGCCAGTTTTTAACCCAGTGGAGAGTACTCTCATCCAAGCCATGGGCAGCAATCAGATATCCACAGACAATGGCAAATTGCAAGGAGTTCTGCCATAAGTGTCGTTATAAGAACAGTCTGGGTTACCACATTCCTGTTTCAGGACAAGAGATGAGAACAACCTTACAACAGACCAAGTTATGTACAGCGAGCAGTACAGGAGGCCTGACTCCATCTTTGCCCCATAGTTAAGACTACGCAGTGTCCCATTTGGCTTCTCTCAAGAAATTAGATAGCAGATACAGAAAAGCAATGTGGAATTAGAAGAAGGAAAGAAAGAGGAAATTAAAACGAAAGCAAAAGCTGTCACCTACAATATTTAAAACAAACTGAATCTTGAATTCTCTCTAGAGTAAACTAAAGCAATTCATTTAGCAAAGAAGGAACTATACCATACTTGAGCAACATATGTTGGCTTACAGTGATGTCCTCTGTAATAGGAATGTTTATTCTATATAGCCATTTCTATTCCTGTTCAAGGAAAAGAACCTGCAATTTTTAGAAAGAAAAACTACTGAGAAGACCAGAACTCCAGATTTACATCTTTTATTTGTCTACCAGTACTTTCATGAAGAATATTTAGTCATCTGCAGGTGTACGAGATCTTTTCTATTCACAATAGCTTTTATTAGAAAAGCTTGAGATGTGTTTTCGACAAGGACAGTGACACTTAACCACTATCAAATGGCTTTCTGATAGAGGAATGGGTAGTTCCTATCTCACCATATAGGTGTCATGTTTAAATTTGCTCGTTCATAAGGTCAGAGAGCTATATGGAAAAAAGCCCCTAGTACCAAGAAATATAGTCAGATACAACAGAGAAAAGAGTATATCAAGATAACGAATTGTGAAGGAAGGTTCCCGACAAAACAACTAGGAACTTTAGACGTAATTCAATCAGTTTGAGAAACAAATTGGTTTTGGCACTTTACATCATTATGTAATGGAAAATTTAATTAAAAATTAAGAATCTTGTCCAGCCTTTGTATTTCCTGGCCCTAATTTAGCTAGGTCTGTTATAAAACCTTTCTTTTATGAGGGCAAATTACATTCTGTCTGTGACCTACAGAAACTTTTCATTCCCACTTCAGCTGTGCAGACAGAAGTGCGGTCACCGTCACCTCTGCTTCACTAATGGCTGTGTGCCAAAGGAATATGGAAAACATAAAAAACTCTAGGCCATGTTCTTTTCTCCTCTTCTACAAAACCTCAAAAAGTAAAGGAATTCTTTATTTGAAAAGGTGGGGAAACTTTTGCATAGAGCACGGATAACGTCAACATTCATAAGAAATGTATTTCTTCTTAGATTGTTAAAATAATTCACAAGATTTTCAATTCATTAAATCTGATGTTACACTTGCAGAGTAAGCTACATATGTCCAGATCAGCGTGGAATCAGCAGCTCTTAGTTCTTACAGTAGTAATTAACATTCATACTAGAATTCCCACCAGAAAGAATATTGTTGCTGTTTACCATTTGGGATCAGTGGATTTTAAGTTAATTTTTACATGAAGTGTTACAGTACTTTGCTGCAGGCAATACTGATTCAGTGCACTTGAGTTCCTTTAAAACTGTCAATTTTCAGAGCACAGAAAACATACAACTAATTGAGATACAAGGAAGCATTGATTTTGGAGATCAGTCCTTGACTTCATAGTTTGTTAGCTGAAGTAAATGAAGAAGAGTAAAGAGAGTAAAGAGAGAAAAGGGGGATAAGAGCTAGGGATACTAATAATATAATAAATAGCATCTCTTAAACTTAAGCTGACCGCTGTTATATAAAAACAACAGCTGGCAAATACAATCAGCCCACAACACAGAATGAGTGAGGAATGGGCAGCCGTTCCTCCAAAAGACGCAGCATCTGTTTTCTTATCATCTGTCCTCAACTACCAGCTGGAGCAGAGAGGTGCTGCAGCTTGCTTCCTACCCCTTTAACTCTTCTGCCATTATAAGGGTTTGTGTACTCCTACCTCCTTAACACTGCTGCACTTGCTTTCGTCTCCTTCAGGCTGCTTCTTAGCTCACCCAGTCCAGGCCTTAGGAGCCAGCAGGGATGGCTGGGAGGAAGGGGCATTAGATGGAAAACCTTGACTTATGTGAGAGATTAAAAAAAAAAAAAACAATAAAAAAATTGCTCACCATGTCTTCCAACAAAAGAATAAGGGCTATCAAATAAAACTAGAGGGTGGTTGGCCTCTCCAAAAATGAAAGTAGTTCTTATCAGTGCAGGTGTCAGCTCTGAAAGTCCCTGTGTGAAAGTGATGAAAAGATGCGAAAGCTAAATTTCATATAGCTCAAAAAAAGCTATTAGATATATCCAATGAAGTCCATATGTCAGTGAAGGTTTATAAAATCCACCTCTTGATAAAGAAATCTGGAGCTGCAGAGTGCTGAAAGTTCAAAAAGCATTCTGATGTCCTTGTACCCTGGGCATCTCCCGATGGCTGTTGGGGGTGATGCGGAGCCAGATGGGCTGGTGCACTCACTCTTTCTGTTCTCCTGGTCTGTATTACCCTTATGTCAAAAATTGCTAATAGTCTTCAGACTCCCCCTCTAATGCTCAGATAGCTGATCCCCAAAAAGTAGCAGAAGACGAAGAGAAAATACACCTCCTGCTTCTTATTTTTTGCTGTAGCTGTCGCAGAGGTGACAGAATATGGACCAGCATTTCTCCAGTAAGAATAAGAAAACAGAAATGAACACTTTGACCAGATATGTTTTTCTGAAAGCAGTCCACTTTAGTGCTTGCATGAATACTGATGAGCACTGAAATGAGTTTCAGATGCCTTTTCCTGTGGAAAATATCCCTGGATCTTGTATGGGAATGAAAACAAAGAGATCATGGAAATCATGACTGCATGCAACTAAGTGAAAAACATTGACTTTTGGGCTAGATTAGCTATTCAAACATCTGCATAACACCCTCAAAAACTCTTTGAATGAAACTTGTTTCTTCAAATATTTTGCTGAAGATGTTTAATAAAGATTTAGGAGCCATATGATGGAGACATATACTGTATCAGACAACGACCGAAATGTATCCTGTAAAGCTATTCAATTCTAACAAATGCAGAAAATCCCACATGGAAAAAATATATGTTTATGCAAATATTCCCAAATAAGATTATTTTGCATAAATATAACAGATATACCTAAGGTTTTAAAATTACTGTAGCCACTGAAGAAATCTTTATACTTTGTAATTCTCTTCCAGTAAACTGGATCATTTTGGGCATACAGATAAATGTGAGATGCTACTGCATGAATTTAAAGGTCATGGCATCATAGGCAAAGTGATTTCCCAGCAATGTGTCCTGTGCCCTTGACTTCATTATGATTTGTCCATTCTTAATGTCTCTGTTTATCAGTTTGGTATCCTTGCTGGCTACATCATGCATTCTTAGAGCAAATGTTACAAATCAAAGGATGATTCTTTGGGAATAGAAATCTGAAAGTTTGAAAGATTTCCTGCCTGCCCATGAAAAAGAATCACTAAATATCAGTTACAAGTTATCTCACCTTTACTGTTTAAGTATGTCTCCACATATTTAACTGTAGGATTAATCTAATTTGTATATTTCTTTTGGCCTCAACTAATTATCCATAACGCCTTCTTAGAAAAGTATGAGAGCTGTATTGATACAGACAGGTCTAATGTCCTGAACAAACAAGTAAAATGGCAATTTTGAGGAAAAAAAGTGATTATTTACTCAAAATATAGGAGCACCTTAGTCTCTTGTGCACCTGTATTTTTAAGAATACTGATATTAAAAGTGCATAATGCAGCTTGTAGAAATGTCAGCCTTTGTAGCACATAAGTCAAAAACCAACAAAAACTTAGGACATTTGTACCAGTCTTGGAAAAAAGGTAAATGAGGGTAGACAACAAAGTTATACAATCACATTTTTAATAACAAACCATTTTTATTCTCCAGATACTGGTGGGTTGAAAATTTTAAATCAAGGTCCCTACTTACTGTTTTTTTTTGTGAAGAAATCAAATATTTGCCATGCAAGCCAAGAGAGCTAGTTAAATCCCTCCTACTGCTTTTATAATTGCATATTTTGTAATAAATAGTGTACCAGAGCAGTACTTCCAACTTTTGTTATAAATTGCTGTGAAGAGGTTTTGTTGAACAAACATTGATATAAACTTTGATGGTTACAGTGAGAAGGCATTTAATTATGTGGTTATATGGTGGTGTCTGCACATTTGTCATTGAACACAAGCTTAACTGTGGGTTTTATCTGGGTGCTTTCATTCTGCAAAGATGTAGGGTTCTTGTTAAAAGATAGTGATGATAAAATGCTTTTGTAAATGTTTTATAATGAAGAGTTTAACACGCAGACAACAAATAGATTGAGTAAGTCACATGCAGAGAGTTTAGAACAGAGGTTTGACCTAGCTCTACAGGCTCTTTAAACCATCATACTGCACATAAAGGCAGTGATTGGAGTCCTCTGAAGTGTTTCTAAACTCACTCACTTTGGTCACTGCAAAGAACAAGGCTGAGGCCAGAGGAATCCATGTGCATAGACACTGCTAGCTATGTCCTACATATATTGCATTCAAAGCGATCACAGTCTCTAGAATATAAACTTCTATATTTACAACCACTGTTCCCTAGATGCATCCTGTTTAATCTTTTATCTTCTGAAGCCTACATAGAAAAATTATATTAAGGATCCATTATCCAATGTAATTTTCTTCCCCAGTGGTGTTTATGCTTCTACTGTTATCTCAGCTGTGTTACTGTAAAATTTGGAAGAACTTCAAGGAAATCAGTGCAGTTACTCCATATTAATGTTGTTATCACTTATATCCAAATGTTACTTTTAGTCATGTAAGACATCTAACCTTCTTGCACATTCTCATTTCTGTGTAGTGGTGAAAGGAAACCATTGTCAAAATAAAGTAATGGTGTGGAGCCTTGGAGTGGTCCTGAGACAGAGAAGAGATGAGAAATTGAGACATCAGTTCTGGTGACCCTGACATATTTGCTAGTCATAAGTAGCTCCATCAAATTCAGGGAAGTTATTGGTAGCAGAGTAAAGCTATTGAGTGAAAGTACTCAAGCGTAGTGCGAGTACTCTGTGGTTACATGATCTAACAAACCAAAATTCAGCAAAGTTTCTTCAGAACTTGCAAAACATTGTGTCTCCAGGGTCACAGAATGCTTAGAGTATAACTGTAAGCATAAGAAAAGGAAAAGCAAAGGGACCACACCAGTTCTTAGAATTAGTCAGTTCCTTAAATCCCTTTTTAATTCGGGAATTACATTTTGACTCTGTGTGTGTACACAGAAGGAATGACATGAAGAATGATAGTAAATTAGGTAGGCTTAACTGAACTGCTATACAAAATGCAGTAGGCAGCAGGTGGTAACATTCCTACTTCTGCCTCTGTCTGACTTTAATGTCAGAAGTCGTGCATTACATTTTATTAAGACACCGGAAAATTGGAGACACGCTCCCAGGCTTGCAGGAAAAACATTCTGTAATTTGGATTAGCTCACCAGTATATGAAAGGAACTGGAGATGCTCTGTGGTTTTTTTAAAGCTCAGAGGAAAAGGTGCAAAATGAAGGCTTTGCTAATCAGAAAAAGAGGATGAAAGATGAACAACCAGTTAGTTGTATAAGTAGCAGACAGTATTTGTAGGAAGAAACTGCGTATGAAGAAGCGAGCAGGAAGACTACGACAGAAGTGGGAGATCAACAACCACGACTTCATGATACGCTGACTAGATTGATAAACTGTCTTGCAAAGTATGAAAACAGGACGTTGATGGCCAGAAGACATTTGTGTTCCATCATAACTACTACATCAGGCAGGTAAAAACCCACCATTCCTTTGTACAACTGCAATTCAGCATCGGTCTGGTACAAATGTCAGAATAGAAGTGAGTTGGGCTTTGTGTTTATTTGTGTTGGGATCCTGATATTACAGAGCTAAAATAAACTTAATAAAAGTGGAACTTCTAATCTCTTTGTAGAATAGAATTTCCTCTAGGTTTCTCTTCATCCTGGCCTTCAGCATGACATATTTCTATTAACTGGGAAGGAGTGGATTAACTTGTGGGTAAAGTGGAAGAAGGTACTTTCAAGAGCTGACTGTCTCTATACCTGACTTTTCATGTGACCTTGAATGAGCCATTCACAGCCAAATTTTCTTCTTATGCTGTACTCACAGTTTACATTAAAATGAGTCTTTCCCCTTCAATAATGTAATTAGAATTAATTTCCCTCTTCTCAGGGATGAATTAATTTTATCTAAATAATATTTTATTTTCTATTAGCTCCATTTGTCTTAACTGAGCTATTTACAGTGCAAACTTAACTGTTGCTAAGCTGGGCAAAACCAGGCTTTCTGCCTTGCAGAATTTCATCCACAAAAATGATGGTAGAAATGGCAATCTGACTCAGGGACATAGAGCAAGATTAATTCATTAGAGCCTTTAAAATGCAGTTCATAAATGACAAAAACCTCTGTGGAATCTGGTTTTAGGTAGATGCAGTAATAGTCTTTTTGCCTCCTAGGTGGAGCTAAAGCACTTGTCTGCTCTACCTTGGCTTGTGGGATGGAGGAAAGCAAGTAATGTGACAAGTATCATTGCCTTCTCTTGCATTTAATGATTAGCATCACCTGCAATTTTATACATTCCTAAGAACACATTTTACAGAATAATAGTAAAAAAAGTTTGGTCTCCGTTCTGCAAGGACAATCTTTTGTGAGTGTAAATCAGTCTAAAACTCACAAAGCCTTTTTTCACTTCTCTGCAGCCCAGCAGTGCTGCTCACTAGATATATGTTTCAGCAAGTGCTGCCAGGTATCCAGCTTTCTGGAAAATTAATGCTCAGTTTTCTTCCCCCTAGTTCTCATAAGGATAGATAAAGGACTTCTGACCCCAGGACAGAGACTGAATATACACTCTAGACGAGACCTTATAAAGGAAGAGGTGCCACAATGTTGAAAGTAAGGAATTTGAAAATGAGACCTACAAAAGAACAGACGCTCATCCTGAGCTGAGCGTAGACACAAAAGCAAAGCAAACCTTGCAGCTTTATTGACTTGCAAACAAACACAACCTAATAAAAACCTAGCAGAAAAGCCCAGAAGAACAAAAGTGACAGTGCCAATCACATGTATATTCTATTTCTAAGGAGGTCATACAATGTTAGGAAAAGGGTATTTCTTTTTCAGAGCTCTGGTGGAACTTCAGCTAAGCCATAAGCACATGTATAGGTCTGTATCTGTCAATGTAATTTAGTGCCAATCAGTAGGCTAATTTGTTTAATTTTTACAACCTTGTCTGGGGTGAACATCAGTATGCAGTGCACTCTGCATGCCCACAGTTTGGGGTGAATAGACCGAGTGAAGAAATGGAGGTCTACCAAAAACCCACAGGGTGAAAGTGGAAAGAGAAGAGCCAGAAGCTCTTCATACTGTACAGAAAGAGCAAAGACTTACAACAGATGTGACCAGAGTCTAAGAACACTAAAAAAATAGTAGCACCATACCTAAAGTAGAATTTTTTCACAATCCAAGAAGAGAAAGAGGATCAAGAAGTGGGTGTTACCCAGTGCACCAGCTGCAGGCTAGTGTCACCTAGCACTTGGGAAAAAGATCCTGGCTATCTGGAAGATAGAGTAGTAAGTGAATCTGCCATAGCAAGCTGGCAAAGCAGAGGCACTACAGAAGAAAATCTTAGATCCTTTCCTACGGGTTACTGAGCTTGTGTCTATACTTTTGGACTCACAGAACAAACAGATCTGAACTGCAGCCAAAAAAGACGCTGCTGGATCTTTATGTCTGGCATCTGGCCTGTCTACATTGCTTGTGATTTTAATGGCACTAATTTATTGCAATACCTCATAGTAATTTTTAATTATTTAATTTTCTGCTTAAGATGATTTTTAATTATTTAATTCATGTTTGTTCCCTTATGTTGCTGCATATAATAATCTATGACACTGATACTGCAATGACTTCCTTATTGCTGTGCCTCTTTTCCACTGTGGGTCTGCTTAACGGGTCTACGTGTATGATGTAGAATTTCCTCACTTTTTGAATTAAGCAATAATTATCTATAAAAAATAAGCACTAGAATCTATTTTAATTCAGGTCTATAGAGATTTTTAACTCTCTAATATGAGTAACATGCAATACACTTGAACTAATCTACGGAGATCAGTTTAATGCAGCAGAACAGAGCGGAAATTTATTAATGTGAATGTGCAAATGCGGTATATTTGCTTGGTAATGAGTAGAACATGTAGGATAAGCCATCTATAAATTGATAGGTAGACAAATCTGTGTACTGAGAAGTTCTACTTCCTTGTGGCCTTGCAAAGGCGATCCTTTTTTTTATATCTTTAAATCCAAGGGTCTTTGTTTACCCTGTTCTTCTTCCCCCATGGGTTTTTTCCCTCTTATTTATAACAGAATCCATATGTCTTAGAGGAACTAAGAGTTTTAAATTATTACTTGATAAAGAAAATCAGATATTTATGTTGTGATGCCAACCTTATGTTATGGAAGCTGAAGTATTTGGAAATCAAGCTCCAGCTTTAAAAGGCACATACATGATGACACTGTGACTACATATAGGCTTATACCAAGTTCTCACAAGACAAAATCTTCTGAACAGGTTTGGAATTCTAAAATTCTGGACTGTCATCTATTTTTATTCTGTATCATACTCTGAATCTGGAAACCAATGAAAACCAGGCTATTTTAATGTTTTTTGAGGCCTGTCATTAGAATATGGTCCCTACATTCATGTAGGTATTAAAATGAGATTTTTAGGCAAGGGCATTATCCCCCTTGAATTTCCTTGTGTGAAGTTGGAGAGACTGTGTGACACTTTGTTTTGATATGCTACAGCATGTTCTATAGGCATACACATCCTGACCCTGCTCATTCAGAACACTGTACACAGTATGTTTCACAAGTTAATATATATTGTTTTAAACCCAGACCAGGTTGCTATCTGGAACCTGAGGCCACAAATTTCCCTGTAAGAGTCATATCTTGACTCCGGACCTTCTAGTTGAGTGATATTATGCCAGAAAACAGGATCACATGAAATTCAGGCTCCCTCTCACTATTTCAATGTATTTCCTCCTCCAGGCATGCCTAAGTATTGCGAATGCACAATCCTGATTAACAGCCAAATTCCATAACAATTCTCTAGCTTATACACCTTGGAGTTCTCCGAAAAGTTACTCATCGAAGACGGAAATATCCCATGGCCTATAAAACATGTAGGTGTTTTGTAACTGTGTAGTCTATGATTTGGCATGGGGCACAGTATAAAGCAAACTAAAATAAGAAGCATTACATAAGCCTTTAAAGTGTATCTACATAGGCCATATCTTGCCATTCTCCTCTGGCAAAATCAGTACTGAAGGCTTGGCCGGATTCTCAAACACAGCAAATGCAGTTCATACCATCTGTTAGACCTCACGACACAGCAGAGAAAAACTCTGTACCGTCATGTTTACTTCACTTGTCCTTCAAAACAGCTATGCTTATGTATGCCCAGATGTTTTCTTTGTTATTTAAATTTAATTTAAATATGTTTTCAGAAAAACATGTGCCCGAAGGATTAGAATCACATTAGTGCATTGCATTCACCAGAATTCAAATAGTTTACATAAAGAGAGAATTTATCCCTGTACTTTGACAGAGCTGCCATGGAACCAGTTTGCACTTGGAAGAGGGAGTGTCAATGCATGTTGAAGGCTTAGCTAAGAAACCAAGCCCATAGTCTAATCCATAGCTGAGCCCAGCTGAAAATTAATGTTAATTAAGCTGCAATTACTTTATGACAAGATTTGCATCTCAATTGATGATAGAAGGAAACAAACATGGAACTGATGTCTGGAATCACTAGACTATCCAGCCATGATGGCCCATGGATACAGGGCTTTGGGACTTACTGAAGCCTCTTTGAACCTGAATTCCTAAATTCCTAAAGAAGCAGCAATTCCTAAAGGAGGAAATAGTAAGAAGAAGGTATTCAGAGGTTTTTCTTCATGACTGTTACTTCAACTGAATCTGTAACAAGTTGGCATTTAAATAAAACACCTGTTTTGATAGGAAAAGAGATTCCTCCTGTGCTATCAACTAGCTGTTAGGCACCACTCGGTTTAGCAAGACCTTCAAAGAAGAAAGAAAGTGTGATCCATGGGAAGCTGAGCAGATATGAGAAGCAGAGCAAATAGACAGCATGCAGGGACTGAGACTCCTGGGAATGCTGGTGTTACAGATTAAAATGCTGCACAATTTTATGAGATAGATAGAAATCACTTTGGAACACAGATATGCCCATGGAGGATTGAGATCATAAAATTAAGTTTTAAAAAAATAAATAATAGCTTTACAGTCATAAGAACGATGCTCAGAACACTGTAAGAGTGCTAAAAATATTTGATGACAGAAACAGCAGAGAGATAATTGGGTGGCTGTTTTGCCTTATCTTTTAAAACTAAAACCAAGAATAAGGAGAGACAGCAGATATGCTGCAGAGTTGGGCATTCCAGTATCCACATTAAAAATCAAAGATAAAACCTTCATAATAAGGGGCTTGGTCATTTGTGAGATATAATGGTCCAGCTTCTAGGAGAGGCTGTGGAAAGAAAGTGAGCCTTGCCTCCAAGCTTCAAAGGGAATTGGCAGGGAAAGATCAAAACGATGGCCAAAACTATGATGCTGATAAATTTATAAGGTCAAAAGTGAAAAAAATACAGGACTAGGAGACAACAAAACTATATTGTATCTAATGAAAAAAATAAAATGTTTAGGTCAACCTGAAAATATTTTCTGAATTTTTTTGGCTCCCCCAATTTATTACGTATTCTTTTTAATGAGAGGGATTTTCTAACTGTGACAGGCACAGAGTAGAGTTATTCTCTGATAGAAGTGCTCGTGACTATGCTTTTTGGAACAGGACACTTATTCCAGTTCATAAAGAAAACAGGCAACTTCATCAAAAACTGCTAAAGGAGAAATGAAGAAATCTTAAATAAACTTTGCTGAATACAAGGAAGTGAATATAATGCCTACCTCAGTACACTATGGGACACTGTGAAAGACATTAATTAATACACTGCATTACATTTTCATCTCTGATGAGCAGTTCCAGGCAACCCAACAAAGACAGGGTACTCCAAATAGTAATAGTTCAAACTCCTCTGTTGACCAGAACCTAAAGTATAGTATCACATAAAGTTACTTTTTTCTACCAGCAAAGGGGTGCACTGTGGGTGGAAGAGTGCATCTTTAAGAGGATCCAGACAGCAATACTAGCAGATTAAGAGCTGACAAGGTTTAATGGGTGCATGTTTCATGGCTAGAGACACCATTATGCCTGAAAGTAAACAGACAGCCATCTTTTATTTTGACATGAACACTCATAGAGGGAAAAGTGCAAGGTGTGTGAAGAACATTTTGGTCACCAAAATAGAAGGAAACAGAAGAAGGAAACATAGAAGGAAACTTTTAAGACTTGAGAAATTACAGCCTATTTTTTAGAAGGGACAGACCTCTACAGTTGTAAGATCAAGAACTACATGATCACAATTACCAGCCTCTGAGAGCTAAATCTCGCCAGCAAGAACTGTGATAAAGTATTGGGGGCAGATTTTACAAGGTGTAGCGTGCTGAACTTTAGTGTATGAAGTAATGGGTCACAGTACGTGTCAGTATATCAAAATGGATTTAGTATCAAACACATCTCACAAAACAATTTATGATCCCCCTGGGCTCCCTAGCAGCATCAATAGTCCAAGCCATGCTGTAGATCAGCATACTGAAAGGTGTATGAAGCTCATAAGCTTCCTTCAGGTTCTCATGGTACAACTAATTCAAGTTTGGTTTGACCCCAGGAAATAAGAAAACAATACAGACTGCAATCAAATAAAGGAAGGGAAGGATGTAGAAAGACTGGATCCTGGAGGGAGGTACACAGATTGCAGGAAGGAAGAGGCTGGAAGTGTCACTGTGACACCAATTTATGTACACAGGGTTGATGGAAACCTACTTGCAACTACACCACCTTACTTAATTTAGTTTTACAAGCACTGATTCCTCTGATGTTATTATTCCCTATGCAGTACACAAAACAGGAACCACGCTGCCCACATATGGACAGAGGAAAACTCCAAGGAAGTCCAAGTAGGATACAAAGATCTGAGACCTGACCCTCATGGGAAAAGAGCTGAAAGCGGAAAAACTCATCTTCTTCATTACGATGGAAGACAATAGTTTCAGAGGTCCAGATATGAGATAAGCCAATGGCTACAAAATAAAGAAGGGGGGGAATCCAGCTCAAACGCTAACACTTTCATAAGTGTCTAAGTGAATAAAATATATAAAATATCCCAGATTAGCCCTGTTTGCTATGTCAGTACTATGCATATAGGACAGCAGGAATGTACCAGTTACGTCTCAGAACTACTACAGCTGCATTTGCTCCCCACTGCACCCCAGCTAGTAATTTTTTTTTCAGTAAGGCTGGTGCATATTGCCTTCATGCACTTCCAGTTCTGGAGCTGGCTCAGTCACTGGTGACTTGAACATTCCAATGTGCTGCACAATCAGACACCTAACTAGCTTTCAGGACAAAATTAGCATTTTCAAAATAGTTGCATTTTTTCTTTAAGAAAAAATTGGGATAGACTTTCTCATACCTGTGTCATGTAGGAAACTGCAAAAAGAAAAAAAGTGTTTGAGTGAACTACTAAATGTACCTTTTTTTTTCACAAGAAAATGATATTCTGTTATCATGAAAGATGATATGTCATTCTCCCATGTTGATCCATTATTAAGAAAGAATCTTATTCCTACATATTGCCCAATGTATCCATTAGATTTTGGAACATATTTAATGGAATATATATAGTAGTAGACTACAGTGTTCACAATGATTACAATGTTAGGAAAGGATTTGCAAGCTATCTCCAATCTCTACGTCATAAAACATCAACCTAACATAGGACTATGAGCAAACCCTTCAGCAGTCAACAACAACATCAAAAGCCCGTCATAGCTAGGCAATTTGTAGGACAGGGAAGTGTTACACCATAGAAATAGTACACTATATGCACATTCCAGCCACAGACCCAGATGTCATATGTCGTAACCAAATGCTGATTGTCAAGTAAGATACCATAAGACAGATAATATAAGACAGAGGTAGTCACATGCTAGAGGGATTGAACACCTCGAGACTTTTACAGAGAGATTAATTTTTATTCTGTCCTACAACTTTCCTCTGGTATAGCAGAGGAGTTAAAGTAATTTTTGATTAATTTTGCTGATGTGGATTGACTTAAAGGGCCTTTCTCATTACTGCATTGGTGGTAAGAGAAAATAGGTAAGTAATTTAAGTAAGAGCTACTCGCCATATTGGGGCATGTATCTTTTCTGCATCAGCGAGCATCAAAATTCACAAAAATGTTTATCTTCAGACTCTTCAGCCTTTGTGGAAACTGCCACATGAATCCAAATTACTAGCTTGAAGAGAATTCACATATCTTTTCTTTCATGGCAATGACGGTATAAGGAAGGCATGAAATGTCCTTCAAACCCATTACGTGACTGTTATATACTTTTGCATGGTTCTAACTCTGAAAACTGATCTCCAGACAAGAGTAAGAGAGGACTTGTTATTTCAATGCATCTTTTACTTTTTTTTCTTAAATTTCTGTTAGGAATCAATGTTTCCTTTGTGTCTGCCCATTTTACACATACAAGCATATATATAATTAATTACATATATATATGTATATACATTTGCTTTAACTGTGGAAAACACAGGTTCACAATAAAAACACCTAGAGGGCACCTCAATTAATTTATTTTCATCTACCTGAGAAAGACATAAATTATAATCTACAGTACTGTCTAAAATCATCATATAACAACAACTTTTCCTTAGGGAAATGATGGCAACAGTCAAATGGAAATAATTAAAATGAAGTTATTAGTACTTCATTTCTGAAAAGTTTTAATTGATTTTTTTCTCCTCTTTTGTGTAGCAGTAATTGTGACTTTTAATGACTGTTTTTAGAATAAGAGAATAATAGTTTAGGAATTAACTGTTGTTGTTTAGGAACTGTGCTGTTGTTATGAGCAAAGATTTGGCTCCTGAGGATATTGATCTGGGACTCTAAACATCGCCTTGAGATCCAGGATTATTAACTTTACAGTAAGTATAAATGCTACAATCTCTAGATGCTTGTTAAGCAGTATTTTTTAATTTTTCCTAAAATGTTCTTTAGGGGGAGGAAGAGGGAATTATTTCTGATGCGTCTGAAAGTACTGTTTGTTCAAGATGACCTCGTGCTCGATGATCTTTAAAAGGTCTCTTCCAACTCCAATTATGATTCAATGACTTCTGAGAAAAGATCTTTCCAATTCCACAGGAGTTTTTTTCCCAAAATTTACCTTGGCCTCTGAGTCCACGTTAAGCTTGATTTTGAACTCAGTTCCTTCAATTGTATTTTAGGATGACAAGGACTTTCTTTTCCATGGTAGTCTTTGCAGTTTACCATTTTGCTGATGATATGTTATGCAAAAAGGTGTACTCATTCTTCATGAAATACACTGAGAATTAACTTCCATCTCAAAGTATGCTTCCTAGGAGTAGCAACTCCTTTATTCTATCTACAAAAATCGAAGAAAATCTAATGCAAACAGCTATTAAAAATATCTCCTGCTTTTGCATTTACCCAGAACTTTCCTGATGCTGATGGCATGCTATTTGAATGCATCTGTTGACATATTTTATTATGGAAAGGACCTTGTTTGAGGTGGTAATCAAATTAAACTCTAGCTGTTTTCTATTGAAAGGGCATTTTGATTCATCTTCTAGCTATCTTTCTGGAAGAAAGGAAGTATTCAAGAATGGGCAAAGAAGGATCTTATCTGAGACAAGTATAGTATAACAAAAGGAGTTTAAGACTTTAGTCTGCTGTAAAAGACTTTAGTTATCTCCTTTGACTGTCATTGTACCTGGAGAGTCAAACAGAATTAGACCGTAGACAAAAAGAGACACACAGATAAAGAATATATCTAAACACCCAGATAAGCCAGGATTCAACCATATCCATTTAATATCTCCTGACCTCCCATAATTTTTTGCACACAAATTCATAGGTAGGTACAGAGATTGACTCAAATCCAGAGGGCTCCGGAAAATGAGAAGCTGAGAACACTTGGCACCCCATCACATCTAATATTCCCCTTTGTAAATAGATAGTCAAGGTCAGCGGCTTTTCTGCTAGCAGCTACTCAGAATCAGCTCTTCACAGGCATAGTGCTGGTTCTCTAGTACAAGAAGAGGAGAGTCAGTGTTTGCATTCAAAGACTCAAGATAGATAAAGAAGGAGAAGATATATGATGAAAACACATGCTCACATATGAGTGGTAGGCCTATTACTACATTCTGTGCTTCTCTTCCCACCCCTCCCTTGCTGACCCCCACAACTCCTATATCCAGACAAAGTGAATTTCCTTACAGAAAAATAATATATTAAGATTTTTTTTTCATGATAGCGTGCTCATTGTTTAAATTATCTGACAAATGGCTTAATGAACAAGTTTTGTAATAGTAAGTAGTCTTCATTATCCTATGGTATTCACCATTTCAGAGACTTAACATTAAAAGTCACATTTGATTCTGTTATCAGTAAGATAAGAAATGTTATCACTGCCCTCTTTGTCTTATCCTCATGACACACCTTGGCTTGAGTTTTATGGGCTTTTGGCAATAAATAAAAATGAAGAACTGTGCAGTGTCTATCTGTGTTGTTTCAGAGGTCTTGCTGTTGTATGCTCTCTATCTTTCCTTTCTATTGGCAGAGCTGGAATGAGCTATCATACCAGATAGGGCAAACCTGTCTCAGACTTTGTTTACTACTTAGAGTACAACTTTCATGAATAATACAGTTTGAGAACTGTTTAATTCTAATTAAGGATGATATTTACACACTTTTCTGTGACAGACCTCAGGATGAACCCACTCAAGAAAACAGTGTTTGCCAAGTTCAAGAAGACCTTTAGTAGATACTAAAACTTTTAATATTCATGAAGGAGTATGTGTTTTCCTGTGATGTCAGAAACTAAACTCCCTTGTTTAGCAGAGCAGGCCTGCAAGAAGGGGGAGACACATGTATGCCAATGAATTACACTTCCTTCAGCTGCAGTAGTAAACATGCCTGAGAAGCATTGCAAAGAGATAACTTAGGTCAGATTTCATACTCCATGACTTAATTGAAGGCTCTTCTTCGTTCTACCCTAATCTTACATCTATTTCCATGGAGATGCAGGTTTTGACTGCATTCATCCCTAAATGCTTTCCACTCCTTTGTTATTAGGGAGGTGCACAGCATGCAAGACAACCACCCCACAGAAAATCAGAATATGCACATTGCTCCAATGAATATGAGCCTTTCTTGATATTTTGTAAGCTGCGCTTTCAGATGAGTCAGCAGGGAGTATCCTTAAACGGATAGTCATGTCCATAAACAAGACTTACAGATTTAGTCCATTCGGGGTGTGCCATCTCTGACGACAGTGTAAGAAAGTTCAGAGTAGATGAATGAAAAATCCAATCCTGATCAAATTGAAACAGAAGCAGGTACTGCTGTGACTGGAAGGGACACTGAAGGAACCCTCATTTCACCATCTGTAGCCAATTGTCTGGGACAAAACAGATTTCTAAGGTGTAAAATCTGCCCATTGGCCCCATGGAGTCCTTGGAGGTATTGGTCAGACTCAACACAGCTCCAAGGCTTCTCAGCTTTATTCCTATAAAACCATGTCACTGCTACGCATTTGACAGCTATACCTAGAAAATACTGAGTAGGATTTTAATGACGGATATTAAATAGTTACACGTCCAACTTCGCACAAAATAACAGCATGAACAGTAATAAAAGAATATTTATGGTTATGGCTGTGAGTAATGACTTCAGTGAAGGTGATCGTGACTTACATAATGATACATCAAATCTTCTGTAAGGGACAAACGCACGTGAGACTTCTGTCCAATCTCATATCACTGAAATGCAGGAATATCATGACGAAGGCGAGTACATTTGTTCAGATGCAAAACTAGTGGGAAAAGAAGCAGCTTCCTACAGATACCGTGGTCACCATTAATATGCAATATTCCTAAATACTTAATGCCTAGCAAACTTTGTACAACAGCTGCACAATTAAGTATAATAAAATACTTTGCGTCCACTAGTTGTCTTCTTTCCTGCATGCTGTTTGCAAGAGGTTATGAGGGGTTAACTACACAATGAGGAGGCAAGGAGATGCAGGGAAACGTAGCCAGCTGTTGAATGAAGCATCAAGACATGAGAAGGACCATTACTTGAGGCAGTTTCCCTGCCTAAAAAAACAGGAAGCATCATCTACTGGATATTAATTTTTAACAGCAGACCTTTGAAGTGACTTCAAAGACATCAGGTGATTAAAACAGATAGACGAAGCAAAGGGAGAGGCTGACCCTGTGCCATGGGAGAGGCTGGGACACAAGGAAAGATGGGGTGGGGGTTGCAGACAGGAGCCTGGCCAGGTGACCCTCTCTCCAACTAACACCACGGGCTAACACAACAGCCTTCCTCAAGGACTGTGCTATCACCTGCTTTCAGGCAATCACTACACGCTGGTTTGTTTCATAGAGAAAAATGTTCTTAACTGCTGATGGTCTCCACCTCTTGAGAGCAGTACCCCTGGCCTGCCTTGCTCTGAGGCCACGGTGTGAAGGAAGGATCCCAAGGCTCTCAGGAGTAGTAGCAGAGTGAACCAGGCTTGAGAGAGGTTGCTCATCTACAGGATCTGCATCTGGGGCTAACTGCAAGTTTTCTGTGAGGGCATATGGATAAAACTCTAGCTGAGAGCAAAAATATTCTTCAGGATAAGTCCGCCACCTGTCCTTCCCATCCCCTAAAACTTATTCTAAGACATCTTTCCGCAGAACATTCTTAACACAGAGTGGAAAGTGAGCAATCTTTTCCTTCTGTTTCAGAAAACAAAGTTTAATGGAGCTGCAGTATCTCAGTTGGCAATTACAGAAACATTGGAGACACAATGAAAGGAATTTTCTGAAGGTTTTATCCATTATCTCACAAACTCATGAAAAATCTTGTTATTAGCATAGTTGGCATTAGCAAGCTACACTTTTGAAAAAAGCAATGCTTAGAAATTTTCACTGCCCAAATTGGTACTTTGTTGTGGCTGGAATATCAATAAGGTGCAAAAAGCCTTTCAGAGCATCTAAAACTAAATCTAAATTAATTTCATTTAGCTGACGTGTCAACTAACTTATTTAATTAAAGGATCATCTACTTTTTGGAGAGAAAAAGAAAGGACAATCTCATGAAGTTCCAGCACAATGCTATTCATTTTCAACCCAGAACAACAGTGTAAACTTTAAGCGCTCATTTATTATTTGATTTCCTTCATTTTGCTTCATTTTGTGCTTGACTGCATAAGGGGGTTTTTTAGGGGTTTTTTTTGGGCGGGGGGTGCCTGCAGTCATTTTGTGGAACATCTTTGATGTTCTGTGGAGCAACAGCAGTTCGCATATCACAGGCTGAATAATGCTAAACTACACCAGGAAACATTAAATCTGCCAAAATAAGACCTCAGAGCAAATTTTGTACCCACAGAGGTGGCTTACATAGACATGGTCTACAGAAGACAGAACAAATAAGATAAAATGCATGGTGCAGCCTGCCCGTTAAGCCTGAAGGTTACCATAAATAAATACTTTGCATCCTCGAGAATACTCTCTCAAGGAGGACAGATCTCCACGTGAGAAGAATAGCGACAGCTCCATGTTCGCTCTGTGACTGCTTCAGCAGAGGGTAGAGCTTCAGGCTTCATGCAGGAAGGGGAGAACTGAGGTTTCACTCTCTCCTCCCTGCATAACGCCTCTCTGCTTCCTGTGTCACATGCTGGGGACGTGCCCAAAGCTGGGGGTTGCAGGCTGGGTTGAGAACAGGGCACACCACACTGGACTGCTGCACAAAAATGCAACTCCTCAAGCTTCAGCAGAGCCACAAGAACACTGAAGGGCCATGCAGCAGCCAGCTGTTTGAAAATGCCCAAAATCACAGGGCAACAGAAGAGAATTGGGATCACGGGAGACAGGCCTATGTGCTGGTTAGCAGGTGGAAAGGTAGCTCCTTTAGCCTTCCTGATAAACTAGGCTCCCAGGATAATTCAGGCTGGAAGGGACCTCTGGAAGTCCCCAGTCCAACCTCCTGCCCAAAGCAGGGCCAGTTGTGGTGTCAGGCCAGGTTGCTGAGGGCTTTATCCACTTGGGTCTTACAAACCCCCAACGATGTAGACGGCACAACCTCTCTGGGCAACCCGCTCCGCAGCTGGGCTGTCCTCTTGGAAAAAAAGCTTTTCCTTAGGTTTAGCTTGAACGTCTCTTGTTTGAGCTTATATCCTTTATCCCTTGTCCTCCTTAGTTCACACGTGTTGTTTATCTACTAACCAGCAGTAACACCGTTTTCCTTTGGAAAGCAAAACAAGGAAGGTTTGACAGTAACACTCAGGCGAAATCTTCCTTCATTAATCTGCATGGTTAATAACTACTTTGTGGTTTTAACCTGTTCCACAGAGAAATGATACCAGAGCTGGGAAGGAAACCTATTTTCAATCTCTGACTGCTTTTTTTTTGAGATTTAGAGAGTAGATTTGAGTTCCAAACCAAAGACAAAAAGTGAAATCTTTCTAGTAAAATAAGTTTCAAAATTGTATTTACAAAGTCGTTCCAGTCGATTGTGTTTGGCTGTTGTTTACGTTTACACTTTTGTACATGCACTCTTATTTGAAAGCCAGTGTTCATTTTGAACTGGATGGGCTGGAATTTCCACTTCCAGAATGACTGAACACAGCGGTCAAGCTGCTTTGGAAATTTTTTCTAAATCTTTTTGAGTTGAAAAATTCACAGAAATAGCTCATCCTGGAGGGGCAAAATGAGAATTAAATGAAAAAGCTTTACTTTCAGAGCATTGCTATCTCCTTCCAAAAAAAATTCAGCTAAAAATCCCTGACTAGTTATAGTAGTTCATATTAAGTTCATATGTGTAGTTCATATTAAGTCCAGCTATGAACTTTTTTTTCATTAAGGAGTGATTAGATCTTTTTTTTTTTAAAATTACTAAGATGCAAGTTAAAAAGATTTACTTATGCAATGATGAATTAAAAAAGATACAGGTGTCTGGGAGTAGTTTAATGGTATGATAAACAACAAAACCAGAAAAATAGTAAAACTGATAAATAAAAGCCAAAACCAGTTTGATTTTGAGTATATCTGGTCTGGTATAGCTACTTAGTAAGTGCTTTAAAGAGTGTTATAATCAGAGAGGTGCTTAGCACTTGATAAAAATTCTTCTCTTCTGAAGGGTTTCTCTGGTTGTCTTAAAATGCATCCCCCCCCCTTTTGCTGCTTTGGTGAACCCTGGGTACAACGTGCAGATGTACAACCAAAAGAAATTTGTTACTAAGCTCCTACTAAGCTAATTTTGAACTAAGCTCCAGACTGATGGTCGTGTTTATTGGTGGTAGCCCAGCTCTCTGCAAGGGCGTGTGGCACGTCACTGTGTAGTCAGGCTTAGCCTCTGGCTTACAGCAGGCAGTCGCTTGTTAAATTAGTGCGGCCACTCCCTCAGCACGGCTCAACAAAAGCCTCCTTAAAACATTGGGAGCTGCTGGCAGAGGCTTGGTGATTAATTTTACATCTTTTGTACCAGCATCAATGGGGAGACGCGCTGTGGCTTCCAAGGGCTGGAGGTGCCGGTGTCTTTGGGGAGGGTTACCCACCCCAGCCCCATCCCATGAGAAGTCCTCATCCAGGTGTGGCTCAGCTTTCCTCCCTGCTCAGGTCTCAGTCTCTTCACCAGTTGTTAATAAGAGTACCTTGAATTTGGCCCACCTGGGAGCCACTCCATAGAGGAATCTGCCTCTGTCTGCAGCCAATGAGAGAACACACGGCTGATGAAGGAGTAGGGTGAAACCCTTCCTGAGTCTGCAGAAGGTGTGTATGTCTTCCACTGTCCTTTCTGGATGGTTTTTCCCGGAGTCCCCGTCATCCCCCTCACTTCCATGGGCAGCATCAGCAGCCTGACTGCCTGCAGCACAGCATTTGCCTTGCTCTCAGTGGCATGAGGAGAAGCAGCCACATGGATCTCCCTGACGTTTGTCAGCTCCTTTTCCCATCTTGGCAGAAAATTGAAGGGAAAAAAAAACCCAAATCAAATAGCAGAGTGGAATTAATCCTACAAATGTTAAGCAACGTTGCTTAAAAAAGAAACAAGCAAAGACTTACACTCTTATTGCCACAGAAGATTTCTTAAAGCAAAATCAAACACACTAATTTAAGAGCACCATTGAAACTAATACAATGGTTGAGGAACAAGTCACGTACAAACCTTCTTAGATAAAATTTCAAAAAGCCAGATATTTATTCAGAGCTGTACTGCTGCAAGTGCTGCTAACTACAATGACTAATGTTAAAAGAGATTCACCAGCACAGCTGTTCCCATCTTCTTCACCAGCCTGTGAAGTTAGACCCAGCCTATTTCAATAAACCTAGTTGTAAGTGATAGAAGTAGTTCAGCCAAAGGATGAAGCAGGAGAAACTTATTCACCACTCTGCCCTGAAGGTTATAATGCATGTCACTGAGAAAATTAAAAAATGGATACATTAAGGGGCAATCCAGGATCTCTTACCAGCTAGACAGAAGGAAATGAGACTGCAGCAGCCAGCTGTGCAACGGGCACAGGAGAAGTATTGTGACTTGTTCCTGACAAGATGCAGACAGGTAAATGAAAGATTTTATTTTTTAATTTTTGCTGTGGAGTTACTGTGGACTAGGAAGAGCAAAAATGGACCAGAAACCAGATCAGCAAAAGTGCCACCCACACAACACCCATTTTATTCACATTGATCCAATTTTTTAAGCCTCAAAAGCCAGCCTGGTCAGTCACTGGAGTCCAGTCAGTTGTCAGCATTCAGTTTTCTGATCACTCAAGTTCTGCTTTAAGTCACTGTAGGGGCCTGGATCTTGCCAGCAGAGGAAGAATCATCATCTCTCTCTCATGTCTACACCTTTAAAGTTTCTCAGTTAAGTTTTCCTTCATTTATTGCACTCGAGGTACCCGATTGGCCCATCTATGGCTGTCTGTGTGTTTCCCTGGTTGATGCAGAAGGTTCGCACGAAACTGAGGGAGAACCAATAGCTCCTCAAGATTACCCTTGTAGGAGCACCACAGGTGAAGCTGAGCCATCAGGTAGCAAAACAAATAAGGATGAAAAAGACGTGTCTGTTGATTGAGGCATTTAGTTGGGGGAAGAAGAAACCCTGTTTTTTGGTTGTTGCATCCAGCTCTGCTTCTTTATTTTAGCTTGGAGGACAAATGAAAGACACAAAAATGTGGCTGCATGGCTTTTTTAGAAATCAAGTCTTAGCTGGCTACATAAGACACTTGTGGAAGAACTGCTGAATCTTAATCTCCCAAATTCTAGTCCAATCCTTCATTTAAAAATATTGCCTGTCCCGAAAATCAGGACTTGGAACTGCCCTCTCCTGGGTGTAAATCAACATGGAAATTACCTCAGTGTTATTTAGATGTAGCAGCTGTAGGCTCTAGTATTAGCTGGAAGTAATGAATACGTTATTAACTGTGGTTTACAGCAAGCAGGATACATTCATTCACACTACTTTTATTTTATGATTCATCTGTAGTTTTTTATCTATGCAAGGAATATGCATCATGCACATGAGAAAAAACAACCCAAAAGATGTTTGACACAGTCTGTCATCAGGTTCCTCTTCTCTATACGCTTTCTTCTGATGATCATCCTTTTATGCCTGCATCATCACCATACTGAAAGCAAATTAATTATATGTTTCCTAAGTATCATTTCATGTAATTGATTACTAGCTAAAGTAAACCTCAAAGAACACTCCGTTCTTAATTTTGGAGGTCAGTAAGGAACCATCTGCGAAACCAGGTCTGTTTATTAATAGGCCCTTTATTCTGTAGTATTTTACTATCTTGTCAGGTCAAACACATAAATATTAAAGATTGAATTATTATTTATTTAGTGCTATAAATATTTTACATATATATATCTCACGGGTATAACCACTTATCATATGAAGGCTGCTATCAAACCGATACGTTGATACTGAACCTCAAACACTGTCCATGGCTTAAATGTCAGTTTTGTCATCTCTTCTATGGTTGTGTCTATACTTTTGCCAATGCAAAAGAATGGAGATAATCTGAGCAGGCTTTGAACTATGGCACTTCAGATGCTTTGGCAACTCCATTATAACTGCGAAATTGGCTGTAGCTTGAATATTACTCTGGAGTATCATTATGCAGTGATGCTGTTTCTATGCTGTATCCATAAATGCATGGGTATCAGTGTGGGGAGGAAAATAATTTCTTTTGGGAAATGAGGGAAAACTGAACACCAGGTCTTTTATCATCACTGCGTGTGTGAAATTTTCACCAGATGAGGAACACTGCAGACGAGACCTGCTTGAGACTTATCAGAAGTTCTTACAGGAATAGAGCTATTAACTCTACTGTGCTGATAAGGTCAGATTCCTGTTTCTCATGGTTTTATGTCACTTTGTGTTTTCAAATGGAGAAGTGATATATCACACCACTGGTCCCTCTCCTGCCTCCTCAGCACTTCTCCCTGCCACAGAAGACTACTTCCACCTGAAAAGGGACATAAAAAATATTGGTGAGACTTTTTCAATTTTTCCCATTTCTGTGGTATTCAGGAAGATGTTTCAGTTTTGCAAACTGCCCACCTGCCAGTAACAGATATCTTGCTAAGGCCTGGTGTGGTCACTCATCAACATGAAGAGAAAAAGATTTTGTGACTGGATTTTCTATTTAACCTGTGCCAGACCAGGATGCACGTCTTCACGGAATCACAGAATTGTCAAAGTTGGAAGGAACCTCTAGAGTTTGAGCTTAAATAAATAGAAACAATTTTAGGGAGGATAGGGGATACCTACAGAGCATTTGGATAGGAGCTGGGCAGAGAGGAACCTGATGTACTTCAATAAAGGCAAGTGTAGGGTGCTGCACCTGGGGAGAAATAACCCCAAGCACCAGTACAGGTTGGGGGCTGACCTGCTGGAGAGCACCTCTGAGGAGACAGACCTAAGAGTCTTGGTGGACAATAGGATGAGCCAGCAATGTGCCCTTGTGGCCAGGAAGGCCAATGGCATCCTGGGGTGCATCAGGAAGAGTGTGACCAGCAGGTCGAGAGAGGTTATCCTCCCCCTCTGCTCTGCCCTGGTGAGGTCCCATCTGGAGCACTGTGTCCAGTTCTGGGCTCCCCAGTTCAAAAAGGACAGGGAATTGCTGGACACGGTACAGCAGAGGGCTACAAAGATGATGAGGGGCCGAGAGGCTGAGGAACTTGGGTCTTTTTAGTCTGGAGAAGAGAAGACTGAGGGGGGATCTGATGAATGCCTATAAATACTTAAAGGGTGGGTGTCAGGAGGATGCGGCCAGTCTTTTTTCAGTGGTGCCCAGGGACAGGACAAGAGGAAATGGGCACAAACTGGGACGTAAGAAGTTCCACCTAAAGGTGAGGAGGAACTTCTTTCCTTTGAGGGTGGCAGAGCCCTGGAACAGGCTGCCCAGGGAGGTGGTGGAGTCTCCTTCTCTGGAGACATTCAAAACCCGCCTGGACAAGTTCCTGTGCAACCTGCTCTGGGTGGACCTGCTTTGGCAGGGGGGTTTGGACTAGATGATCTCCAGAGGTCCCTTCCAACCCCATATGATTCTGTCATTCTGTGATTCTGAGTTGGATAGGAGTTCCCAGTTGCTGGGAAGCATTAAAAAATGCCAGGTGAGGTTCCCCCACGCAGCACCCTCCTGGGCACCATTCTGGCACAGCCGCTGCTCCACCTCAGCGGTGCTCGGTGTAGGCAAGCTCAGCTCTCTGCTCGTGTAAATAACAGAGGGTTGCAGCTTTGTAATTTTCTGAGCTTCATCGTTAGAGACTAAAGATGCAGGTAGGCATAGCGCTCTATGTGAAATACCGGTCTGGGCTTCACAGTATTTTTAGTTGTCACCTTTTATTTGTCACTTCAAAGCGCTGCGAATTTGGCTTGCTGCTGGCAGGGAATTAAAATATGCCAATGTACATTTTGGCTGCCTTTGGCAGATGGAAGTCTGATATCTCTTTCTCTTCTCTGATTTTTTTTCCCATCTAATTAAGAGATTTATAGATGTGCATGCAAGTATTATGGTATAAATGCTTTGACCCACATTTCCTCTCACATTTAAAAAAAAGTCTATAGAGTTCAAGTGTATAATGGTTCTTGCTTCTCAAGTAAGAGGAAAAAATGTATTCAATTAGTCATGAAAGAACACGCTAAAACATGCTTCATGGTATACTTTTTCAAACTTGAGGTAGCTAAAATTTGCAAGGTCATGTCTTCTATGTACCTATAATTTTGGAACCCAAGGCAGTTGCGGTAATGGAGCTATTTAAAATTCAAAGGAAGAGGATTTATTAATTAATAAAAGGTGTTTGATCTTGGAGAATGAAAAGTTAAGATTTTTTTTTTTTTTTATAAAAAAGAGAAATATACATTATTCCTGTTTGAACATATACTTAATTTTTATTTGTTTACTATTCAGACTTTCTAAGATTGCCATCTAAGGATGCCAGTGAATTCCTGACATTCTTTTGAAAATAATCTCTCCAAATTGTCCATGTCTGTTATTCAGTCTGCTATTCCCTCAAAAGATGCCTCTCTGAAGTGCAGACTCAGGTGTGAATCCCTGGTCTCTTAGTACGTGACTGAAGGCATCCTTTCCAAAAATCACACAAGTAATTTGCAGGCTTCACAGATTTAAAATTATTTCTCTCTCTCTCTTAAAAGTTAGTAAGAGTTGAGCACGATGAGTCTTTTCAAGATGTGCTTGTCTGCAAAATGTAAGCGGTACGTTCGGATACAGTGCCTAACATCCCCTGCCAAAAAACCCTAAAATCCAGAAAACCTATCATCTCAGTGATTTTGAAAATGTGACTTCAAATTAGAAATCCTTTCCATGATTTTTAACATTTTGCTTCAAAACCGTGCAGGACATTTATAAAACCTGCTGTTTATTTCTTTCTGTTGCTGCTAGGTCAGTATAAGCTTGTGCATGTCAGACCTCATGCAATTGTATATCCCAGTGTAGTGCTCGCTCTTTTTTAACAGTGCTTGCTGAAGGAAATGCAAATTGAAGTAAATTGAATTTAAACTGTCAACTGTCAACTTCATTTACTATTAATCTCTCAAGGTCATGAGATTAACGTTGTTTTAAATAATTGATCTGAAAATAATTCAAACAAATTATTGGCTTGTGAACTGAATAAAACATTGCCTGTTAACCTAAAGATTATAGACAGCAAATTTTTATCTACTGAGGAAGTAATCTCTTTTGAATTGTAGATCATTGTAGAATGTATTTGGTGTCTTTAGAGCTGATCAAGCTGGAAAATAAATGTGTGTGGGTATGTATCAAAATATTAGCTCTGTAACAAGTGATACTCCTCAGGAAAAATATTTCAGTATAGATTATGTTTTAAAAATCCTCACAGAGGGGTGAGTGAAATAATGCAATAATGGTGTGGTTAAATGTCTGTGAAAAGTGGGTTTGAAGACAGCGTAAGAGGTGCAACTTGAGCCCACAGGTTTTCAGCAGAGAGTTTAAACCAAGAAATAGTGCAGAAGCCCCAGTAGAAGAAAAAGTATGAGCACGTATGAGACAGAAAGGTGCCCTCTGGTTTACTCTCATTTTCATTGTTTTTTGCTCTCCGGCCACGTCTGGGGGGTGGGTGGGAAAAATAGGACAGAACTGCTCCAGGCAAACTTTCATTCTGTTTATAATCTCCTAAAGGTTCAATACTTTATTGTTTGGGTAGCTTTATTGCTTTAAGTCTGCACACCATGTACGACAAAACCATAAGGAAATTAAGTTTAAAAAAAGCTAGTCTGTGGAACATCCATTCTTGAAATCTACAGAGGGGGGCACACTTCTCTCTTGCAGCTTATGCCTTCCCAGCAAGTGAGAAGGACACTCTTTTAGATCCGAGATTTGTGATCCTGTCTCTGTCAGATCATTTGAAGCATCAAAGGACGATGGCGTGATCCCTTGGACAACGGCAGAGAGGCTCTGATATGGGTTACTTGGCTGAAAAGGGGTAGTGCATGGTGACATTTCTCCACAATATTCCCACCACCACTAAGAATTTGCAATGCAGGGACGATATGAGGCAGAGATGGGTGTCAGTGAAATAACTGAAAAACAGCAGTTTACTTATTTAAGTGTCAAGTAATCAGTGACAGATGTCCTCCTAAAGGCTTTTTATGAGGAGCGTGAGAACAAAATCTGCTGACAACCACGCTTCTGATCTTCCCAAATCTTTTTTCCTCCAGCTCTCGTGTGTTTTTCCCCAAACCCTAACCCGAAACAGAGGATATGAATCTTGAGGTGTGCACAACACCATTCCAGCACTTCTTTTGCTGACAGGTGAGATATTTTTGAGGAACAAGTTGAACAGAACAATCGTAAAGACTGTGGCTGAGGGGTTTCAAACTGGCCATTGCACACAAAGAGTAATGGTTAATCTTTTTTGTTAAAGCGTTGACTACTTACTTACTGACATTTATCACGGTATAGTGCCCCAAGTAGCCCTAGCAAGTACTTTGAGATAAAAAATAGCTCGATGTCTCAAATACAGTATGAAAGTTGGACACTTTTGAGATGCATAAGGAAAAGCTGTTTATCATATACAAAGATCTGCAATATTGAAAGTGACAATTTTACAGGCACTTAGTAGAAGCAAGATTTTTGGTTAGTATGCGCTTGTACTAAACAAGACCCAGGTTACACACCTGGAAATGGTGTGTCCAAATCACTCAGATTATTGGTAAATTCAAGGCAGTGGAACCAGACAGCGGTAAAACAAGGAGACACCCGTATCCGCACCCACAGCTGCTCTGGCGCGCGAGAGCAGTGCAGCCTTGGGCTCCCCATCTGCTGAAAGGCGATGTCAGTTCTAACTCAGCTACAGTAATTCTTTGAGATTCAAGTAATTCTACCATAATTCACTCTAATTATTCTAGTTTTCAGCAATGTTTTGTCAAAAATCAGCACGTTTTAATTTTCAGTAATGAATGGCATGCAAGTACTTTCCTGTCAGAAATGCCCAGCTCATATGGTCATCAGGCTTGTCCTCATTTGGCTACAGGCACAGCTTCCTACTCAATCCAACTCAGATAGCCAGAAAATGAAAAGGTTTAGGTTTTCTTTTAATATTTACCCCACAATGCTAAAATGCTGCAGGCAGAGTTGCTGGCCATGTAAGTTTAGGTTGGACCTAAGTGAGGAAAACGGGAAGGAGAAGGACAGGAATTACTGACTTCTTGTGTGTGGGAACTGAAAAAAGGCTTGCGCTCAATTAACCGAGATGAATTTTACTTATATTACTATGTAAGTAGAAGTTCCTGTACAAGTAGGAGCCTTGGTATTATGCATACAGGCACATGCATGCGTGTCTGCATGCATACTGCCACAACCCCAACCCTCAAAGTTTTCATACATGGTAGCTGAGTAACCACCTCGCTCTATTATAACCTTTGTTTTTTAACTTTTCTCTTCCTCTCTTTCTCTTCATTTCCCTCCTCCGTTAAGTCTAAATATAGACTGTAAAGTGTGCAGAGAGGCTACTATGTTTCCTGCTGGTTTTTCAAAGGCACTGAGCAAATATTCAGGATTCAAAATCAATTTCTCATTAGCCATTCAGTAGTAGCATGCGCTCATGCATGGAGTTGACTGAAGTTAATTCTCTCAAACAATGTGATGGAAGAGATCTTTTTCCAATACAAGACAAGAAGAGAGCAAACAGATTTCTGAAGGAAGTTTCATGTAATTTGGAAAGAGGAAATTAAGGTGGAGATGGAAGAAGGACACAAAACAGACTATTGACCTTGCCGTCGCCAGCGAGGCAGAATTAACAGGAAAGCAAACAAATCCAAGTGTCAGAGCAAGGAAGTGATACAAGGCTCTGAGAGTAAACATGGGATGCTAATATAGTTGACCTTACCCTGTTCAATTTTTGATCCCACTTACTGCTACCTGTATTTTATTCCAGAAATTTTACATTACAGTGATGTTGGCTTTGGTTCTTTTGTTGTTCGAGTGGACTGTTGCTTGCGTGGAAGATGCAGCAGATGTGCAAACAGTGATGCTACCACAAAGCAGCTTTGAGAGTTCAATTTACAACATCTCACTCAAAACACCTGATGTCAGTGTTCTTTATAAAGATGTTCTAAATTTTGAAATGGAAAATGTTAATAACAGTATGAGCCAGTGAAAACAAGAACACAGGAATGAGCTGAGCTTTAAAAGAAACATTTTATTTGGTAAAAAATAGAAGTAATAAATTATTTCAAGACAATTTTTGGTTTGTATCTGTACATACACAGTATATCCATAACATAGCTGCTATGTAATCCAGGAATTCCATCTGAGAAAAAGGATTTACATATCAAGTAACGATTCTAAGTGAAAACAGCAGTCTTTTACATCTGTCAGTACTGAAACCAACTTGATGGAATTCCTTCTTTTTTCTTTTCCTCGGAAATTACCCAGTAATACTTGGGTCTTGTGTGTTCATAGCACCCCTCAAGCTTGTTTTGCATCACCTAGATCAGTGTTTCTCAGCTTTTTTTAATCAAAGAGTACTTGATTATTATTTTTTTCCCTGCAGCATCGGTGTACCAGCTTTCATTTTCAAGTGGTAAAAAGTACATTATGAACGTTCACCTGTGACTTTATCTTCTGATTTTACTTGCTTCCTCTGCTGTATGTGGAAATACGCACAAATGCTTTTCTGTTTTGTCTGGCTGCATTTCTTTAGTCACCTGAATTCACTTCCATGTCACCTTTTGAAATCTTATGGATCACAAAAGATCCACAGACCCTGCGCTGAGGAAGACTGATCGAAACTCTGAAACCAGAATAATGATATTTTAACACCAGCGTATGTGACATTTGGAAGAAACATGCCAGACATGATGTCAAAAAATGGTGTCACCACGGCTCAAAATTAGACATGGCCCAATGAAAACAATGAAACCATATATTCAACAGTTTCCCAAAATACATCAGCAAGGACTACACTGAGGTTTGGACTACACCAAAATCTAACAAAACACATATGCCTGGTGTTATGCTTTATCCTGGGACTGCCTAGTTTAAAAAGCTAAGCATGTGTTTTATGCCTCGTTGTGTCAGCTCTTCAGAGTATTATTCAAGGACTTGGGAAGCTGCAGAAAATCAGTCTGAGTTTTGAGCACGTTGATGGCTAAATGAGGCAAGAGCAGGCAATGTACAACAGACATGTGAGAGTCCTGTATTTGAATGTTCACAGATGAGTTGTATTCATCTCTGAAACACAATAAAATATTGCCAGTGGTGCTTAGGCTTTAAAATATTTCTACTTCAACTGTAATAGATGTCTGTTTTGGAGAGAAAAGAAACAATTTTTTCCCCAGCTGTAATAACATATGGAAGCAACACTATCAAAATAAGTATGTGTTATGGGCCTTTTATCAGAAACAATTATTTTTCCCTCCAACTATCTTTTGCGCTTATCCATTGAATTTCTAGTGTAACACACGTGATGGGAGAAAGATGCATAGTCTTCACAGCAGCTTCTTCTGAAGGGATGTCCGGTCATTTTTAGTAAACCAGATTCTCTTCCAGAAACATGTAAAGATATTTTCAAGATACACAAAGGATTGATTTGGGGATCTAGTCCCTTGTATCCCCCTGGCTTTCCAGAAATAGGACTTGACCACTTTTTAAAGTGTTGCATGTATGAAAATTGCTTTTAAATACTGACCGGGGCGGGGGGGGACACACCACTCTGGGCAAGAAAGAGGTTAAGGGGATGAAAACTTAACTAGTCAACATCACTAAAGTAGAAATCCACACTACCAGCTTTGCTTAACAGCAAAGCAGCTCTGTTCTGAGCTATCCGAGAGCAAATGTTTTCTTCCATCCCATTTCTCAATACAGAAAAGTTCTCAGAACACGCAACATGTCTTGGGCATCACGTCAAAATGCGAAAAATGCAGACCTAACTGTAACTCTTAGTTTTGAGTTGAAAATGATGAAAAATTTCAGACCCTATAAAAGGTACCAAGACATCTGTAAGCACCTGTATGAAATAAAGAATGAAATGGAAAGACGGCCTTTTGAGCACTGCAGTCTCCTCTCTTGTCACCGGGGTGCTAATGGAATATGTACTCATGCAAGTGAAGATAAAATTGGAGTAACATGTCTCAATTACCTGTGAACTACTGCAGCTTTATTTTGCTCTAACTCTCCTGATTTAAACGAAAACAAAATAAAAACACCCCAAATACTGTACTGTGCAGTACAATGTTGATATAGGGAATAAACTACAATAAGTACCACAGTAAACTTACTGATTTCTCTGCGTTACACAGCTGAAAAGCTATTTGTTGCTTGTGCAGCTTATCCCATGTAATACTACAAACAAACAAACAAAAAAAATATATTTATCGTACAGCTTTGTGGGGCCATTTTAAATTTTATTTTTACATTCTCTTGCAGCAGATTTTTGGTATTATTTTTCTTATGACTTCTTTTGTAAACCACATTTCCTAATACATTTCAGAAAGCTGAAAAATGACCAAACAGTTTTTTCTCCAAATAGTAATTTTTCACCTACCACTGCACAAACATCTATTGCCTGATAAGCTTTGTTTCTCTCAAGGTTTGTAAAAAATACTACTACCCTCGTGTATTAGACAGCTGGAAATTTCATTTTTAATTTTTAACCTTTCTTTACATCTAGCTCATGGTTGTTAGCATGAATAAAGAGTGAAGTGCAAGCTCATTAATCAGAGAACAACCAACATTTTGCAAACTGAGAGGTGGTAAGAATCATTTATTACATGGCTGAAGAAACGAAGCAATTTATTCACTGGGTATTATGACCGTATGTAGGGGTGGTTTATTTATGATGTGAATTGAATGGGCACTGCATGAGGAGCCTGTATCTCTCGGCTGCCCTGCCCTTTGCTGCCAACAGTGCTCCCAAGCGCCACTGAATAACTCCAATCAGCTTTTGCACGGCCACCCTACTAGACCTATTACAGTGCTAATGGAGTTTTATTTAATGATGTGGAAATGACATGTCATTTTTTATGGGTTTCACAACTCCCAAGCCATTTGGCCAAATGACCATCGTGCACAGCAACAGCTATTACTTCACAGCCTTACAAAACTGGGAGTGCGTTGGGTGTGTGCGGGGTGTAACAAACTTGCAATGCCCAGAGCGCATTTAGGGCACGTTGCATCTCCTTGGAAAAGCAGAAACACCAAGCCAAGCTTTGGGAAAAGGAAGTTCAAAAATAGAAACTCCAAAATACGTATATCCCTTTGCTGATGCAAAGAGCAGTACATATATATATTTTTTTTTCATATTTTTGCTTTCTGTTTTGTGAAATGGCTAGGTTCCCACAGAGACATGAAGCAAATCACGACTGGATGAGCACTGTTTTTCCACCTTTAACACACAATTCTGGAGGTAAGAAAATACCAGTTGGTCCTTGCACCACCTGTGGAGCTCCCCAGTGTGCTTCCCCCACCTTCACAGCCACAGCTGCAGGCAGGGCATTGGGATGCTCTTCCCTTGGTGTCAGATCTCCTAAATAGCATTTGGCTTTGTAATATTTCTAAAATACTGGAATCAGTACATTAACTGTCTGATCCTACTTCCACTGGGGTCTGTGGTGGTCTTTTGCATTCATTTCAATTAACTTTGGATCAGGCCTTAATGTAGCAACATTCCTATGTGGAATCTCTGAGGAGAGATCTGAAAATGAAAAAAAACCCCGCTAGTTCTACTGTGATTACTTTTTTGGATTATTAAGTCTATGTGCAGGCTCTTCACTGAAGGCTCTTTATCTTCTCTGTAGGTACAAAATACCAGTATATACCTATAAACATAGATGACTTGGTACATTAAAATATCTGCCTTCTCAGGACTCTCTAATTAGCAATCTACTTTGAAAAATACAGTAAAATATTTCCAAACTGTGTCAAAGTAGATTTCCCAAAGTTTACTACAAAATGGAAAAGCACTGTCACTTCAAAACTTGCCCCAAGACCCTTGTTCTCCATCTCTCATTTCTTTCCCAAATATAGTACTGCCCACAAGTGTATGTCAGAGCCCATAAGAGTACAAGCAAAAACTAAAGATCCTCCTAAAAAATACCCACACTGTTTCTAGCACCACCTGCATCTTGATTAAGTTCCTTTGCTGCACTGTTAGTTGAGGCACCATCCTGAATATCTGTCTGCCCTGCTTAGAAGATATTAAGAGTTATAAAAAGTAGAGTATTGCATTGCTGTTTGCCACATAGCTGTGGAAGGACGTTGTGCCTATACTGAAAATATACCTGGAGCGCTGAGAAGACACTCCTTGGGTCTGAAAACGCTACCTTTGTCAGGACAGAATATTTCAGTATAAATGTTCACTTGGGAAAAATACCAACTATGGCATTTCAGCAAGGAGTAAACAAAGTGACCAGTGTTGATCAAGAAATTCGTACAGTCTCTTCCGTGGTCAGAGGTGAAGGGGAGAATGAAACTTTCAGCAGAGGATTGAGATGCAAGACTTTGACACTCTGATGAGCAAATACACAGTGAAAGAGTTACTGCTATGATGCATCCACCTAATAAGGTTGCCTGAGAAACACCTTGAACAAAAAGCTGTCACTGCTTCACTGAAATCACTGACAATAACTATGGTGAGTTCACAGGAGCTAGAGCAGATTCTTGGTGAGAAGTAGATTTCCGTATAAAATCTTTTCCCAGGGCCCCAGGTAGAAGAGATAAATGAACTCAATCTAGCTGGTGCATGAAATGCCTTTTTTTGGTGTTTCTTTCTAAAGAATAAAGCCAAGACCTTCTTAGTGGGACTCCTCCACAGAATGCTGTAGGACCTTTCAGATCTAAGAGTAATCTGCTAAAACGTGCTCCTGAAACATGAAGGCTGCGTGTAAGGATTGTAAGCTTTCAGCAATGAATTTTCCTAAATTTCTGAATTTGGAAGACAACTGTTGCCAGAGCATCTTGCAGCTAAATGGTTATGACATTCTCCTAAAAGCCAAACTCCACATTCAGGAGCGTGTGAGCCAGCTGGATGTCCTGGCTGCACACTGCAGATGAGAAGTGGGTACCATGCCCAAACATCCTGCCTGCAGTTTTTGTAAGCACCAACCTGGCACAGGCACTTAGTATCAGGACATTTTTTATGTCTGAGAGGCTTGGATAAACAAAAATGTGTCCCTTAGACTGCAGTTAGGTGCCCAAATACCTTCATTAAGGTTAAACACTTGCTACTATCACCCTTCACTGATACTTTCTTTGGCTTAGGAGAGGTGCCTTATTGTTTGATACGGTGACTTTAATGAATCTCATTTTCAGATGCCTAATTGCTCCTGGCCTTGTAATACTTATTTGGACATAAGGCACCATTGCAGGGTTGAGCTTGCAATCTTCCTCACACGCCTAGTCTAAATACTTACAACCTTATTTTAAAAACTAGGTTATTAAAGCCAGAGTTGCAACATTTAAAACAGACTGTTGCATGTGAAACTCAAAAACTTACCTGAGAAATGGAAGTCCACGGACAATTTTTTTTTTAAATACCAAATGGAAAAATGTAACAAAAAAGCTATTTTTAGAATACATTACAGAATACTGGCATGTTATACAAATGCAATTAACCCATTGAAATTTAAACTAGTTGTAAGTTATGTTCAAGGCACCTTTTTATAAATAGTTTTTTTAGGGATCATCCTACATTCACACTAGTTTAACCATGTAAACAAGTCTGTGAAAGCTCGGATTAAGGTCACTTTAAGATCTGTGTGCCAAATACTTTAGAAAAATATCAAATTGCATGGAAAATTCAATAAAGCAAGATAGATCCATCTGCTGCCCAAACAGTTCGATAGATGCTATGGGGTAAATTATTAACAAGATGAAGCCTAAAAGAGGTTTTAAAAAATTAAAGATAAGTAACATGCAATGCATTAACATTTGTGTTTATCATTTGAAAATGTACATAAATGCTGAAAAAATGCAAGCCACTATTCCTAGTGCTATCCTATTTTTAAAGGGAAAATCTTTGGAAACAGTATGATTCGAAGTTTAAAAACATCCTCCATCTTTTTTCACCCACATTTAATCTTACAGTATGCTAGTATATACTTTCTTCACAAGGAAAATGTATAAAATTAATCTTACAATATAAACACTATAAACAACTCCCTTGAGACATCTTCTAGACACAGAATCTCTGTAAATACTTCAGTATAACAATTCTAGGATAATTATGTAAAAGTATGTACATTTGTTCCAATGTCCTAGACCCAAGAAGAAACCCAAGTAAGCTCTACAAAAGTTGCCCGTCAGTCTTGTCCAGTTAAGATTATGTCCAGCTTTACTACTCTTGCTGTATTTCAACATAATCAAAAAAAGTTTTACTTGTTTTTGTGTAGGAAGTTTCCAAACTTTTGCATAAAACCTCTCAGCTTATTTTCATTAGGCTGCAATGGATGGTAAGCAGTTGAGTTGTAGCCGACCATGTGATTACTCCTGCCATAATTATTCCCTAAGGTCTTGCTTTTGATATCTGAGAGATGTGAACTGCTGTTGGGTGCGTTTCCTGCAGGTTGGCCAGCATTTTCCATCTTACAGAATGGCTCAAAGCGACTATAAACACGCCTTTCACTCAAACGAGATCTTAGCTCCTCTTGGCGTTTTGAGCTTGCCAACTGTGGTGTCATTGAACTTGCTCTTTGAAGAGCAGAAACAGGGGCACTTTCGGGAGTAGTATTTGTGGTGATTTCCTTCACGTCTTGATACTGAATTTGTTCTGTATTAAATCTTGGGGTAGATGCATCTCCTGCAGTTTCTATGAACTTACTTTCAAGGGGGCACAAAAGAGGACACTTTTTATTGCTTTCATCAGATGGAGGTTTTTGAGGTTTTGGTGACTTTGGAGACTTTGGAGACTTTTTCGGGCTCCCAGTGACATCTTCTTTACTTCTGTTCAAGCTACCTTGAGAATTTGATGATGTGTTTCTCTTTCTCCTTGGGGAAGAATCTGTCTTATTCTCAGAAATCTTTGGCTTTTGATTCTCCTCTTCAGAAACCAATGTATCAGAACTACTACACATTCTGTAAAAGGCAGTACCTTTGTTTTTTGACAAGTTTTCCTTCTTGTCTGGTGTGAGATTAAGAAGTGACCGCAATTTCTGGGATCCTTTCTTTAGAAAACTTGGGGAACTCTTACTTTCTTTCTTTGATGTGCAATCCTTAAAAGACTCCTCTTTGCTAGCTTCAGTGAGAGCAGCCATAGAGATTGCCTTGCTAGCAGTCGGGCTCTTTAGCTCTCCTTTGAGGTTCTTTTCCTCCTGTGGCAAGTGGTTGGTCACACTGTGCAAACTTTTAGAGCTCTTCAGCGTGTCTTCTGGAAGTTTTGGACTAACTGGCTGCTTAAGTCTATGCCTAGTCAATGTGCTGTAAACGTAACTGGATGAATGTTTATTGGCACCAGGGTCTAGAATGGACTTTGAATTAAACATAGGAAAACTTCTCCTTTTTAGTATATTTTCATTTTGAAGGTTCTTCAAATTTTCTGCGTGTTTGTCTGCACACAGTGTTGTGTACAAGTAGAGAGATGAGTCACCTGTTGCATTTGAATTTACACTAGGTTTTGTGTTGTCTGCAATATGAATTCTGTGGTTTTTTGGTGCATCTGATTTAAGTGGGACATTTGTGCTAATCTCTTCTACAGTATTATCTGTTCCGTTTTCCACACTTGGAGCATGATTAGATGTCCCTTTAGGTGTTGCACTTCCCTCCGACCCGATTATAGTTGAATTTGAAGAACTTGCACAGCTGCTTACTTCCTGCTGTTCAGGTAAAGTTGGCTGAAACACCAATGATGATCGTAAGCGAGAATGAGAATACAGCGCATGAGCTTTAATATTTTCAGCTGTGTCATAGCTATCATATCTGTCACCCAAGGCCGACCCATTAGACTCTACTGGATAATCCGATTGATCATTCAAATATGACTTGATTCGCCAGTTACGGAGGAACGATTTCGTTGTGTGTTCGAGGGTTGGCATCCTTTGCTGCAGATGACGGATATGATTATCTGTCCCATTAAAAGACCTCCGTACAATTGAATTTCTTTCTGCAAGATTTACCTTTGGTCGTGAAAACTGATCAGCAAAACTCTGCTGGGGTGTATTGTAGTTATTTGCATATCCTCCTCGTAATGAAGAAACAATACTAAGGCTATCAGATGGCATTTTCCAAGCATTTGATGGATTGTTGGCTCTATTAATAGCTCTGTTGAGCAATAAGTAAGGTGTCCTTTCTGGCTTCTCCCCAGCATAACTATGTCTCTTCCAGTGCTCATTTTTTTCACTAGGTTGATACTGCTGGATGGGATTTTGCATATTAAAACCCGGATGAAATGGTTGTTTATTATAGGCTTGATTTCTCAACGCGTATTTATCTATTTCATTTACTGCATATCTTCCACGAGTTTTCCAACAAATAGGATCTATCTTGTGAACCTTGTCTTGCCTACCAAAAAGGTTTCTTTGGCTAGAAACTGAAGCCAAGGAAGACACCGAGTGTTGGTATGTATCATTATCCCAGAGTGTCCTGCGACTGTTCACCCGCACTAATTCTGGGGCAAATGAACTGGGAACAGAAGAACGGGCATACAGTGTCCTGAATTCTTCATCAAAGGATTCAACCAGCTGTCCCGTGATAACTTGAACCATACTGAGGTTGGTTTTTTCAAATGACCACATAAAGCTGAAAGAGGAACAAATGACCATTAGAAACAGTTTTTTTACACTGCTCCATCCTGATAAGAAAGCTGTCACACAAATCTGGGTTTTGTACAAATACTTTCTAAATAAATAAATAAATTGTAGGCATGATTCATGTAATTTGGACATGGAAGGTCTAATTAATACCAGTTGAACTCAGCTGGAGACTTTCGACTGCTTTCAGTGAGGGCAGGAATTAGTCTGTAACTACTTAATTGCCCTTATAAAAAGTGGATATTGCAAAAAAGTATTCACAAATGTAGAACAGTGGGCTACAAATACCTAACGGTGCAAAATTACCTCTACAAAGACTAAGGCAGCATTGACTAGGCCACTGAGTCAGAGAATGTTAATGTGTGGTTATGTTGTGAAACAAATGCATTTGAAATAATACGCAGAACTGCTTCAACAGTTCTGAATGTACTTCACCCTAAACACATTTTCATAAAGATGCACCTCAGAACTGTTAAAAAGTTTACAATTTCTACTCTGCACACCAAATTGGATATGGACATTGCTTTTAATTGAAACGATGATATTCTGATGAAGGAAATTTTCCTCTTTTCTAGTGCATGTAGAAAGGCTGAACACATGCTCAAAACTAAGTAGCTATAGCTACTTTACATCTACAAAATGGGATAAAATAAATTAACATGTACATTAAGGATGTTTCAACAAGCCTAATAGCATGGTGTCAAAAGCATGCAATTTTTAGGTTACAACAAAGAAAAAAATCTGTTTTGCAATCCTATTTTCATGAAAAAAGGTGAAAAAATTAAATTAAATCACTGAACTTGGTTTATTTGCATTTGTCTTCTGGATGTTAAAAAATATGTTTGTTGTATTCACATAAATAGCTCACTGATTTCATTTTATTTGTTTTGTTAGATTTTTTTATTTGTCAGGAAATAAGTGTGCTGAGATTAAATCAAATCACAATGCATAATTTTATTCTATTTATTTTCACAATTAAGAATAATATATTTTGTTTTGAAAAAAAACCCTAAACTTTAAATTCAGTTCAGAGAGCAAGAACTCAGAAAGACTCATCTTTCCTGTTATAAATCACTGGATTTTTTTTAAGTTTGCTTTTAAAAAGCAAACTTAATTTTTACAGAAATTGATGATTCCAGCCCCTGTGGTGCTAGGTCTTAAAGCAGTGTTATTTTTCAAAATGAAATGAGAAAAACTATCACATTCTCACAGGCTGCAGCACTGTGTGTAGAAGTCAAAGCAGGCAGACTCTCTCTGGACTCTTACACTGATTCATTTATGAACTTCTCACTTACCTCACTACCATTCATATACATCAGTCTGAATTTGGGGCTGCTTGAGACTCAGAGGAAATAAAAAAAGCCCAGATTTTTGAAAGCTTACAGTGGTGGAAATGTATGAAAGTCTGTGGCTGTGGATATGGCACCCAAGCACTATACTGGCAGAAACTAATTCAGTAGGCCAAAGGAGAGATGTGTAGCATGAAAAGAAGGAAAATATTTAATGTGTGAGATAAAACTGTCCCTGCTTTAACTTAGTATTTTCCAGCTCTGCAAGGCTATAGGTTCTTCCAGCCTATGCTTTGTACGCCTACACTGGAAATGAAATGGAAAGTAGAATAAAGAAACTTAGCCAAATATAACGAGAGCCTATGTCAACTTAACTTGAGCAATTTTGAATTTGACCATGATACACTACAGAGTGCCATAGAATAGGTCTACAATGTTCACTTTAGAAGATTATTGTGAGGAGGAACTATATAAGAGAGCTCATGAAATAATTTTGACAGCCTTTTCTTGAGTGTATGTCAAACGAATAATTCAGACAATGTAACACAAATCAGGATTTTTCTCTCTTTTTAGGAAGCCTTCAGCTGTAGCAGAAGTTATATCCTTTATTTCTTATTTGTGAAAAACTAACAGAGTATCTCAAAATTTGGCTCCGTGTTAGGCTAATTAGCAATAAGTATCTATAATAACTTGTTAAATTACAGAAAATATAATAAAATTTGCCCATGGAGTTCCCTGGAAGAATTTTCAGAAATAGAAAAAAAAAACCAAATTAGCAGTAGGAGAGCTACTGAGATGACAGGTTTTCTATGGACACCTCAGTGACTGATCTTACCTGTAAGAACCATATATGACTTTCTTACAGTCAACAAGAATAAATTTTTGTTCCATTTTTCCATGGAATTTTGCTCCTGTTTTAGAATAGTAATCTTGTCCTTTTACTGTCCGCACCCTCATGTTCTGAAAAAGACAATTGAAATACTTTAATTGGTATACTATATTCCATATTTAGCATCCGGGGATTTAAAAGTCAAGAGGTACAGTAGGAGAAGAGTTATATTATTGCATATTAATAAACTCTGCAGGGAAGCAAACTCTGATCAAACTTGTCCCTAGGGACCCAAAATGGCAAGTTATTGCTTTGTCTTAATGACTGATGAGATTCCCTGAGCCATAGAAAATGGAATTCTGCTTTTCCATGGCCACCACTCCCAGAAATGAGGTTCTGGCACAAGAAGTCTTCAACAAAGTCTTTGACAGTTTTTTTTATAAAAAATAATTCTTTTCATCATCTGAGGTACAATATTTAGAAGATTTCCAAGCATCTCAGCTAATCAGAGACAACACCTGAAGATCCAGGCTCACTTTTCTTTCAATTGAATAAGGCTGCTATATCTACAAACACAAGACACCCCACTCTAAGATGATCCACTGAATCCACCTGGCGCCAGAATGCCTTGCAGTTTTACCACCAGCAAGACGTCTCAATCAGCTTTGCACCATGGGATCAACCACATTTCTAAATTCAGAGATGCTATCACAGCACAAACTCTAATCAACAGTTAAGTTTTAATTCTGTTAAGAAGCTTTATGTTTTACTCATGTGAACTCAGTAAACTGCACTTAGGAAATTTTACATGTTGGATGTCAAAAACATGGTCAATTTTTCTCCCAGACTGTGGATGAAATTGATCCAGCTGAGCCAGTGTCTTTTTTTCTCTCTACTTGTTTTTTTAAGCTCATAGAAATAAAAGAATTCAAAAGAAGTGTTACAATACCTCGTGGTCTGTACTAATGTAATAATTTTTAAAAAGTTCTTACATGGATGTAGGGAAAAAGGTCAAAATGCATTTATCAAAAATTGTTACAGAAAGGTGCTTATTTATAGAAAAAATAAAATTTATATTCAACGCAAACCAACCTACAGCATCTACCACATGTGGCTGTGAGATACAAAATGCTTCACAAGACATAAAAATAGCTTGGAATATAGCTGGGAATGATCACAATATTTACTGTAGCTTCTAGCTAGCCTTGCAATATTTGTTCCAGCAATGCTAATTTGTGGTAATTTACAAGTATCCCAGTGGGAGTGAAATCCGTAGTTTAGCACTGGCGGTAAGAAAACAGAATCTATATGATTATTACATAGACTGTATATATGGAAACAGTGGAATATAAGACTGGTTAACACTGAGCAATGTCTTACTTCACAGGACTGCTACGAGCACAGGTTCAAAATCACAGCAGACCTGTTTTTGTAAAGGCCAGATACAGATGGATGAGGGCTGTTCATGAAGCAAAATGAGTAAGACTCTGCATAGGGTAAATTCAGCAGAATTGGGGGGATAAAATAAATAGAATAGGATAGGATAGGATAAATAGACTATTTCAGTTGCAAGGGACTGACAACGCTCATCTAATCCAACTGTCTGACTACTTCATGGTTGACCAAAAGTTAAAGCAGGCTGTTAAGGGCATTGTCCAAACACTTCTTAAACACTGACAGGCTTGGCGCATTGATCACTTTTCTAGGAAACCTGTTCCAGTGTTTGATCACCCTCTGGGTAAAGAAATGCTTCCTAATGTCCAGTCTAAACCTCCCCTGACGCAACTTTGAAAATTCCACTTCCCCTCCTCAGGAAGCTGTAGAGGTATTTAAACTTACAAAAGTATTTAAGACTCCAGTCTATAAAGTATGACTTGAGTTTTCAATACAGTTACATAAACCTTTATTGTCTATGGGAGCACTTACACATTTACCTAAAACATACAAAGTTAAAACAGATAAAGATTGTAGGATTTTTAATAGTACAGTGTCTACTACAATCCAATGAACTTTATCTTTCCAAACAGAAACTTCAAAAAAATAGGAGAAAATCTCCATGAAATGAAAGCACATCTCCAAATAATACATGCTTTCTTAATCACTATATATTTCATTATTGGTTTCTTAAAACTTTTATCAAAAGAAAAAATCAAGTCAAAGAAGCAGGAATAACACTTAAAAGCTGCTGAGCTGGCAAATTATGGTTTGACTCAAGCTATCCAAATTCTTTAATTTTTATTTATTAGGTGAGTTTTTACTTAGCATTTTGGTCAATCTGTGTTTGAACAACAGTGTAGCTCAGTTAAAATGTACAAAGACAGCATTTAAAAATTACTTTTGTTTGTGACCTAAATGTTTTGCAAATGTGCTAGAAACATAAACCTTAAACTTTATCTCTTAATTTGGCATATCAAATTGATCAAATAAAAGAAGTATTATCTAGAAGTGCTGTAAAATTTTAAAAGGTGAAATTTTTAAAACTGAAAATACAGGTGGATGCTGAGGTCTATTTTCAGAAACAGTTAAAAAAAGAATCAATAACAGTAACAAACCAATTTGCATTACTGAATGGGAAGTTAACATAATTTTGCATCTCTACCTGCTAATCATTTTTGACAATCCAGCATGCTGTCTTTCAAGTTCTCTGCACTCCAATTAGAAGCTTTCCTATCAACGAAACTCAATATTCCCGCTTTCTAGTACATTTTTTGTTGAACATTGAACAAGACAATCCTACTGAATAAAATTATTATTTCTCCAGCAGCTAGTCAAGCTTTAAGTAAAAGTAACTTAATAACAAACTTTTATTTGAAAGTTAAATAGTGAGGAAAAAGTAATTCCTGAAAAAAAAGAAAAAACTGGAATTTACCCATTCTAAAGATTATCAGAATAGCAAACACTTATTTACTATAAAAATAAAATTTCATGAATTAGTAATGAAATTTGCATTTACTTCAATGACTATTTTACCCAATTCTGTACACCATGTAATTATATTTGTATGTCGGATTTATATTTAACTATACTTAATTATATTTATGTCACTGCAATTTGAAAAAGGTAACTTGAGAAGCAGCTTATACATTTTCAAATAACCACAGCAAGTAATGCTGGCCTAAAGGCATGCCAGTTGAACACATCAAATCTTACTGAGATAAGGCCTGATCGGTATTGGACAGCCTATCACTTGGGAATCTGAAATGCTGGAGGCACAAGCAAGGCTAATGGCTTCCAAATTAGCATACTATATACAAAAACCCCTTTGCCTTAGGTACTTCTAAGTTGAAATACAACTTCAAGTAGGCATATCTAAAGAAAAGAAATAAAATTTATATTAAATTGCTGGGTTTTTTTTTAAAAAAATTATAGTCACTTCCTCTGTTCTCCTTTTTCTTTTCCTTCTCTGCAGTATTATTCCTCCTGCAGCTTTTCTGTCCTGCTTCCTTAATCCTGCCAACTCTTTTGCTGTCTTGGTTGGTCATCCACTCAAAGACAGAACATGGCAGCATTACAAAGGCATGTGCCAGAGGTCATGCTCACCTTTCTCACATAACACTTCCTTTTCCTCTACAGTTCATCAGGCATTCTTCATCTACTTCAAGACCTCTAATTAGGTGCCAGGGATGCATACTTTGAATAATCGCCCAAAATACAGACAATATTTGAGGATACATAATAATAATGGATTCCACTTAGGATTAGAAGCAGTGAATATATATGTACTGAATTGCAAGCCCCATTTGGTATGAAATGCTGGGCTCTACCTTCCTACTTGGTTTCATCCTCAGGCTACAGGACTCCTCTGCTAACAGTAGCGTGTCACTGATGACTGCAGTGTTATGCATCATTGTGGGTACAGCAATAATTCCTTTATGAATCCTGAGAGGAATGGGCAAACTAAACCACACATCATGAAGGATCTCAGCTAGCCCGAGGGGACACACGAAAGTGTGTAAGTATGTAAGATTGGCCACAGGGAGTCAAACAGAAAGTCTGGACTCGATGATCTTAATGGTCCCTTCCAACCTAGACGATTCTATGATTCTGCCTGGTCCTGTAATCTGTTTTTGTCAGCGACTTCTAGTGAATTTATATGGAAGAATAATTTAACTAAAGACTTGGTGTTTTAGGTTTTTGAAGCCAGACACAGGATCTTCGCCCTCCTCCAAGACCAGGTTGCAGGACACTCAGGGACATTTAAAATATCCAGCGGCTGCAGTTTAAGGATGGCCATCAGGGCTATCCAGTTAAATGACACCCAACTGATGAACAGGAAACAAGCTCTAACTACTCTTTTTATGTATGATTGCACCACTATCTTCCCAGAGAGAGACACATAAGCATGATTTAAATTTCTGAAGTATAATTCAACATTACACATTCATTTTCATCAGTAAAAACCCTCCAACGTGACAGATAAGTACAGTGAATATAATGGTCTCAAACACTTCAGCACTTTTTATTTGTTGAGTCTGGTTTTATCCATGTTCAATTATTGACCCTGTACTTCCTGTCAAGAACATGCACAAAGAAGAAAATGGATGTCTACCTAGTACCCAGCCTAACAGCTTTAAAGGAAAAAAAAGTCACATTTCTCATACTGTTCATCATTACTGATGTTATTTATTATCCTTAGCCTCTCTTCTTACTATGAGATAATAGCTGCTGTACAAATACCACCTAGTTTTCAAGTTTGCTTCTATTCTGACTTTGAATCTGATCCAAGTACCAACCACTGAAGACAAAATCTCACTGACTTCACTGGAGTCAGGGGTCCCTTAGCAAAGAATTTGCCTCACAGGTATGACACCATGCTGTACATGCTTATTTAATAGCCAAATTTGACTTATACTTGGAAGTACTGGAAAACTTTTGGTGATTTTGATAACACTGGTGAGAAACAACAGACTGCAATCAGGTCTCAAGAGCAGCTCCCACTATGCATTTAAGCATGCACATCTGGGAGTAGACTTCACAAAAGGAAAGTAAAATAAATTCATTAGTGGTTCTATTCTCTCAATCCTGCAATTCACTAAAAATACTGAGAGGAGTACCAGGGGAGAAACAGAACCTGCCAAATTGCATTCAATACCCTCCTGTAGCAAGATGATTCTTCATTATTGCCACAGAAGTAAAAATAGGATTCCGAAGAGCATGGAACCTCTGTCATATGCCTCACCTCATATCAAATAAAACATGAAGATCTGCCATCAGCTGAGGAGCTTGGTTGACTTCTTGGGCATTAAACAACATTGACTATATTGGTTCTCTGTCTCTAATCCAAAATTAAGTTACTGCATTGAGCATTCTGGTGGTACTGGGGATTGCTGTCTTGGTGCTGCATTTGGCACTGCAAATCTATTTCACAGTTTGCACAAAAATTTAGCTATTAGTTTTTGAAAAATCACCTGAAAAAAGTCTGAATCTGTAACAACTCTTCATCTTTCTATGCAAAAGAACTGCTGACCAAACAAAAAGTCAGACCAGTGACAAAGTTAATCAAAAGAAGCTTAGGTAGAGAGGATAAAAAAAGAAACACATTATTTACTGAGGAAAAATGTAGAACAGTCAGGAAACAGATGAATGAAATTGGGGAAAAAGAATGGGAAAGTATACAAAAGGAATTGTTTGTTTGAGTTGAGTTCCACTAGTGATGTTAAGGTGGACATTAAATAAAAATCAGCCCACAAGAAGATAACGCTGTAGCAAAGACTAATAAAGCTCCTAGTAAAGCCCTGATTTCATATTCTCCAATAAGGAATTCACATAATCATCACAGATGTCGTGGCTTCGGCTGAATTTACCAAAACCAGACCGACAGATGGCCCTTCCCTCCCCCTCCCCCCCAAAAAAAAAAGGAGAGAGGAAGAGAAAGAGATAGAGATAAGGAGATTTGGAAGTTTAGAATGAACTAAACTACTTTAATGAAGAATTAATATTAAAATAAAAATAAAGAAGGAAATAATGAAATAGATACAATATATACAAAACCGTATCAAGCTCCCAGGATGACAGTCACGTCACCAGCAGGCACTGGGGAAGTCCCAGACTGGACTAAGTGACGGATGGGAACTGGATTCCAGCTCTGGAGTCAGGAACACACGGATCGGGATCAAAGGCAGATGAACAGACAGAGTCCTCTCCGGACGTCAGCCATCGCAGGAAGAAGGCTGACCCTTTGATCCCTCAGCCTTTATACTGAGCATGGGGCAGATGGGATGGAATACCCCAGTTGGTCAGGTTTGGGTCACCTCTCCTGTCCTCTCCTCCCCACCGATGTGACCCCTCTATGTTTTTCCGTTTCCGACCCTCTAAGGGGGCAAATAACAAAATTGGCTGACCTTGGTTGTTACAGCAATAAGTACAAGCAAGGGCCTCCCTGCATACCATTCCTTGGCATGGAGCACAAACATGGGTCTTATCATTCTGAGAACGAGCAGTTTTCTCCACAATATGCCGTTAATTTCAGAGAGTTAGAGGAGGCCTAGCTAGGATGTAAAGTTACAGAACAGAAAATTGGTTCGGTTTTACTTTGAACCGGGACAACAGAATATATAGCCTATCCATTTTTTCAGTTATATCTTTCAATAGAGGGAAATATCCCCTGATATGCAGTCAGACTACAGATGAGGAAAACTGTCTGCACAGACATTTAATCTAGATTTATGAATAAAATCCTCTTTCTTTCCATACAGAGGACTACTGAATTGTAAATCTGAATTAAAAATACAGTTTCACTCATCACTACATCTCATTTTTCACTGATTCAAAGGAAGAGCAAAAGAGCCAGAGAAGGCATTCAGTCAGAAAAGCTTTACAGAAACTCCTCATCCTGAGTGCATGGCATGAGAAGCATCTGCCACACTCCTGCAAGACTGAACCAAATCGTCCCAGAGAATAACAAGACCAGTGCTGCTGGTGCTACATCCTGAGGAAAAGAAACAGATCCACATATCTCTGTCTTCTTCCTGCTTTCACTGAACAGAAGGGGAGGACCAAAAGCCAAGAGCACAGAAAATTAATGACGGTTTGTTTTCTTGTGAACCTTGAGAAATGGGAAAAAGAGAAAGGGAGAAAACTTCTCCAAAGTTCTTTCATAGTCACCAGCAGTTTCTCTTCATCCTCAAGAAAGACACAGGAGAATTACTGTGGGAGTAGTAAGCTATTGTTCCCAGAGCAACAGTCATTGGGAGTAGCACTTGGATGAGAAGAACATTCATTAGAACATCTTTATGACCAGCTAAACTGGAAACCCAGCACACAACTCTCTTTGGCATATATTTTTCATTTTCTGATGAACCTTGAAGCATTCTAAGTAAACCTTGCAGAGTAAATATGTATTTTATTTCTCCCATCATTACGAAACAGAAACTTATAATACGTGACGTCACTGAAGAGGCCAAGTCCAAACCTCTCCAATCCACACTAATCCATACAAAATCCACTCTAATATATGTACATTAATTCTTTCAACCACAGTATAAACGCCTGTAGGTCTATAAAACCATATTAAAAAGACAACCTTGAACCCACCCAAAAGAAGTTAAGCTTTCGAAAAAGATGTAGATACACATTGCACAGAATTAATTTGAAAATGCATACTATGGCATTTTTTGAGATACCACTTGAAATGCATGCTCCTTATTTCTTTCATTTTGGGAGGATAAAACTCATGCCATAAAAAGACACACACCATTTTTGGCAACCTCTATGGCATAGTTAACCCAAGCAATCAGCAATGGTGGTGTCTCAAGTTCCAGAGTATGGAAATATTGCCAAATACTGACTTCACATGACCACTGTTTAGAGACCCACAACATATTTTTAAGGTTTTCTTTCCAAAAGTTCCCATAGCTCTCTGTATTGGGCCACCAGAGGGCAATCCCACACACTCATACACAAGAAACAAGCATGGAAAGTGGTGTGGGGATGGAAACTGGACATAAGTAAAAACTCCAGAAAAAAAAATGGTATAAAATACAAGTTTGCTCCTTGTAAATAATATAAAAAAATAAATTCTTTATCCTCACAAATACACCACACCTCTATCTGATTTTTGGACTGGGTTCTTAAAATGCATGCTGCTAAGAAGAGCTTTCATATTTTTGCCAGGAGCAAACATAGCCTAACTAGTTACAGAATAAAGGAGTTGCAAATGGAACTGTAAGGAAGTTCAGCCAAGGGAGCGCTCAGAGCTTTGCAAAGAAACTCTGGCAACGTCCTTGGAAGTTCTTCAGTGCTATCTACAGTACAGTAAATCTAGAAGTACTTATGATGCATTTACGTCACGTCAATGCAGCTCATGGTTTTTATTCTAATCCCTGTTAAATATCAGGGCGGCATAGGACATCTTGTGAAAAATGTAAATGTTAGTCTTCTTGTTATCTTTCTTAGAGGATAAAATTACATATTTCACGTATAAAAGTAAGTCTCCCTAAGACGTGATGCAGACAGACATGATACTATAGATTTCAGGAAAACAGTAGAATCTTGGGCCTTTTAAAGTATTTCTGTAGATAGTAACTTTAAAGAAAAAGATCATAAAATGAAATATGAAATTTATTAATTCACATAAGCTTTACAGCTCTTTGCAGGTTACTTTAAGAGAAAGTGAAAAGAAGCTAAGTTTTTCAAACGTAGTATTCCTAAATAGGTAATAATGGAAAATTATTTTATAAATAATTGTGTAATTCTATCAAATACTCTTGCTTTGACACATGCAAAAGATAACAAATTTTCTAAAGAGAAAAACATTTGTAGAGAAGGTTCTGCTGAGAGCTTACCTATTTATACCTCTTAGATAATTTGCAAAAGCAGTATTAGATAATCAATTTTTGAATAATAGTCCCTTTCAGCAGATTGTGGAGGAATGAGTAGTGAGTGTTAATGCACAGGAACACAGGAAGCCTTACCCTGAGCCTCTGAACTTGACAGCCTTGTTTCTCTGTCATTTTCAGAAAGTGACTGAAGTTTGACTCATCAAGCAGGAGATACACTGCAATCCCTCTAGCAGATGCCTCCACAATTTCTCTAAAGATATCCACATCTGTAAACATATCCATAACGATGGCAATGACCTGAACAAAACAGAAAAGACACGAATTATTGTATTGTATAAACATATATATATATATATACAAACTCTTCACTGAAGCTTGCACTGGGCAGGTAACACACCAATATTTTTTACACACCAAAAAGTTCTAATATTTTCCACGTGGTACCACTTAACCTGGAAGGCTTTTCAAGAACACTGGAGCTTCTTTTTGAGAAATCAGGTGATTTCTTGTATGACATTTGTCACAAGTACCAAAGTCTGGCAGAAGTTGTGTTGTGGGTATGTGTAGTGATTGGTTATATGAGGAAAAGGAAATCCAGTGGAAGAGAAGGGAAAGGGAAACAGCAATATGAATACAGTGGAAAAAAATTAAACCATCAAAATATAACTGCAGTGTGAATAAAAAAAAAATACAGATAATGTTTTTGTACAAGTCCCTGCTTGTTCATCTTTCATCATCTTCTCTAAAGCATGAAGAGTCATAAGCAAGACACTGAAGATCTGGATGAGTTGAGAACTTCAGGATCCATACTGATTCAGCATTCTTACTGCGACGAAACTTCTTCAGCTGGTGAGAACTTGGTTCAAGAAGATTAAGAGTGCTGAACACCAGCTATTAATGCCCCTCAACCTATGGGGATAAAGTAAGTATTTCTGATTGGGAAAAGCAATGTCCCTCTAATGGTATTTTGGAGATGATTTACTATTGACATATCATTAGCAATTTGGGAAGAAGTAGTTCTAAAGCGTTAGAAGAAATAATAGAGGGAGAACAAGTTAACTGTGTAACTTTTAAAGATAATATTCTTATCCACTAGAGTCTTCATGGAAAGTTCTGATGAGATGTTTCAGGTGAAAACTCACATCAAATAAAGCCTTTCACGGGTATCAGAACAGGCTTGATAGTGAGTATGCTTTACCATTTTCACTAATCTTTCAACTATCTGTACCTCAACTTTAATGGTGGAATTGTTAAGTTACAACTACTCATCTGATTCTGGAATTGAAACACCTCACTCACAAAATTTGGTTAAGTGCTGTTGCACATGCCCAGGTAAAAGTTATGTCTCCAGTCAGGCATCTGAATTTCCTTTTTGAATCTTACCTGCTTAGAACTAAAAGACTCACTTATGCCAAACATGTACCTAAACCACTGGAAATATTAATGAGAGCTGACCTACAAAAAATAAAAGTAAAATAACAATGTCTTTAGGAAAGGTAAAAAGAGAGCTCCTGAAGTAGTAAAAATGAAAGGACTTGGCCTTTCCATAATGTGTCATCTGGCAATAAAGAGACTTTTTACAAATCTACCTGTCAGAGAGGAACTGAACAGCATGAAATAATTCAATTCTTTAAAAAATCTTAGGTAATATGCCCTTGCATTACCTCATTCATTTTATTGGCTTTTTGAAAATAAAACCTAAATGTGTTTTTTAACAGTACAAATTATATTTCTTTATCTAAATTTGAAAGAGACTGAAAACCACAAGAGTTTATCTTGACACTAAGGATCTCATTGCTTTCAGACTGCACCTTTTGCTTGGTCTTGTTTCTGAGATACGCAACATTAACCAAACATGGCAACCCTATTTATTCATCTGTCTTGTTTCACTTATATCTGAGCAAAAACCCGCCAAGAGAGATCAAGCATGTTAGGTAAAAAGACCAAAGAAGAAAGTCTGTTCTCAAATAGTTCTGTTTCATTGCCTGTGTCCCCTTCCCTCTGAACTCCTTAATTTCTTCTTAACCTTTCATTTTCTTCAGATCTTTTAGAAATAGGTGCTCATTACATTCAAGGATCTATTTAAATGCAAGAGAGAAATCCTGAATGGGTTCATTACCATCCACTGACATGAATACATGAAATATTCAAAATCAACAGTACAGCCTTCAAAAATCGTTCTACCATTTTCCTGTGGCAGATATCTAAGATGTTAATTTGTTTGCAGCATTTGTGGTTGCAAAGACAACGATATCCTGGAAATATACAGAAAAGAAAAAACAAGAATGAGTAATAAAAACTAAAACCCAAAACTGACTAGAATGGCCGTATCTATCTTTATGAAGAGGGCAGAAAAGAAATAAATACATAAGCAAGCAGGCCAGTATGTCGGTGGCGTGACAGGGATGCACGTGCACTACTCTGCAGATATTTTGTAATATGGGAACGAACAGGGAAAGCCTCTTCATCTTCACTAGTAGAATTGTTCTTAAACCATTTAGCTAACTAGTTTTGGAGTTAATTCTGCAAAGCAACAAAGTGGTCTTACAAGAAAAAGTAGGTTTCACTTCCAGAGTTGGAACAGGGATTACATTTTGAAACCTGAAGCTTGTGCTAGCTGAAAAAACCTCACCGGATTTACGGACATGTAGGCAAAGCCAAAGTCATGATCTGACAACGAACCGGACATCCATTTTTGCATTCCCTGGAAGCCAAAGATGACTCTTGTTTTATGCCCTCATTAGCCTACCCATTCACTCTTAGTGACACTCAATTAATCTAGTCAACACAAACATAATTAGGCTCAATTGCTGGAGGAAGAAGAGTGCCAAATTTGAACAATGCATATGATATACACCGGTAAGTAAAAAGTGATTTACAGTGAGTGATAAGGTCATTTCTTTAGGGTGATGTGGGTGTCAAGAGGAAGGGGCCGGCCTTTTTTCAGTGGTGCCCAGGGACAGGACAAGAGGAAATGGGCACAAACTTGAATGTAAGAAGTTCCACCTAAAGATGAGGAGGAACTTCTTTCCCTCAAGGGTGGCAGAGCACTGGAACAGGCTGCCCAGGGAGGTGGTGGAGTCTCCTTCTCTGGAGACATTCAAAACCCACCTGGACACGTTCCTGTGCAACCTGCTCTGGGTGGACCTGCTTTGGCAGGGGGGGTTGGACTAGATGATCTCCAGAGGTCCTTTCCAACCCCACGTGATTCTGTCATTCTGTGAAACACAAAATTACTCCTAATAAAGCTGTTTTATCAACTTAAATGAAGGCATCAATGGAACCATATTCTGTTATTCTTACTAGTATCTTGACACCAAGAATACAGCTTGCAATTGTAAAGTGAAGCTTCACACATTATTTTAACACATTAGAAACATTTAAGTATAGGCAGAAAAGTATAATTTTGTTGCATAGCACTATTTTTATGCAAATATTTTAAAACACACTTTTTTCGGTAAGCTGATGTATTTTATTTAATTTGCACAATATCAAGCAAAGTAGCGTTTAAAGACTCATTATCTCTAAAGTAACAGATCATTTTAATACAAAGATCTTTTCATTCTTTAAAAGTTTTTAATAATCTCCAAGTTCAGGATATGACTCACTCCTACTCAAAATACTAGTGACAAGATTAATGAAAGACAGACACACACATTATTTTGAAGGTTAAAATAAACTGCTATAGCTGAAATTTCCTGCAAAACTGTGCAGATTCTTGCAAAGCAGGAGTTTAAGTACAGAGTGGGTGACATGACACCACACTGGATATTATTAGACTGTAAATAGAGGTTGATGCTCAGTTGTGTTGATCTATCATGTTATAGGGCCAGATGTTGCTCCTAGGAGCCGCTAGTTTGGGCCCATTCACATGCATTATATTTGGTCAAATAGTTCTTACCTTCAGAAATTAATTGCATTGAAAGGTTTCTATAGAAAGAAGTTGCACAGACCAATCCCAACAGTGCAAATACATCTATCACTAAACATCTCCGGAGCGTGTCCAGGGGAGGGGCACCAAGATGGTCAGGGCTGACACACTTGCCCTGCAAAGAGTGCGTGAAGGAGCTTGGCTTGTTCAGTCCAGAGCAAAAATAGCTTCAGGGAATCTTAGAGCAGTCCACAGTGCTTTACAGGGAAGGTCTCAAGGAGATAAAACCAGGTTCTTCACAGTGGTGGCAGGACAAGAGACAAGGGTCAAACTGAAACAAGAACAGTTCTGACTGGATATAGGGAAGAGCCCTTATTCCCACAAGGACAGCCCAGCAGTAGAGCAGGCTGCCCAGAGAGGTTGTCCAGTCTCCATCCTTGGAGGTTTTCAAGACCCAATCGGATAAAGCCCTGAGCAACTTGGTCAGATCTTATCACTAGCCCTGTTTTAAGCAAGAAGTTGGACCGGAGACCTCCTGAGGTCCCATCCAACTGACCAAGTCTGCAACTGAATGGTTCGGAGATCTCCATTCCCATCATTGTCAAAACCCAAACAAATTTTGCCATGTTTGGTAGTAATGATAAACTCTGCTGTGAGGCTTAAACATAACAAACAGAGACTATAAATAAAGAATACTGAGAAGTAAAAGAGGTTTTCTGCTTTACTTCTCCCATCTTTGGTAAGAATTTTGGTAAGAAAAAAATCAACGGATTTTAATCTTCATAGCTCAGGTTTAGGACATCAAAATCAACCCTTTTAATGGGTATGTACTGAAATTAAGGCACAGATGTAATGAAAGGCCTTTACACCTGGTGCCTTGTAAGTCTACTTTGTGAACTAGTGACAATTTCATTATCCCTGTATCTCCACTCCTTTCACAAGTGCTAATTATAATTCTTTAAGGGATGTCTTGCAGTGTGTGTCATTTAACATCTCCTTTGCTATAAACAGTAAAAAAGAGGAATCTTCTAACACAACTGCTTCCTTAGGTCAGGCTTCACTAAAGAGACACCTATCATTGTATCAATAACCCAGTAGGGAATAACGCTAAAGATCTACCCTACACTGTAACAGTATTGATTTCTTGTGACCTATATGAGGCTTACTTTGGGCATGCTATGACAGAAATCCATATTGCTGTGCAGTGCTTTTGAACACCACCACCCTTCCTCACCTCAAGACCGAAGAACCACATTTCAGATAGAGGTGTTAACTCTTTTTGTTGACTTTTTCCCCGGTACTCCAGTCAAATTCCTTTTCACAGGTCCCTGTTTTGGAGAGAATCTCCTTGTGACACAGGCTCAGTGCTACCCGAATCTGGCCTTTCTTGGAGAGCAGGTAGGTCCTGCTGCTTGCAACAGTGCAGAAAGAAGACACGGTACTGCATACCTTGCTGTTAGCAATAGGAGACAGGCAGCAAATTGACTGGGTGGGTTTCAGGCACCATAAAAAGAGAGACAAATTTTGTAATCAATGCAGATAGCCTTCCCACTAGTAATCTATATAATGCATTGCAAAAATTAGCATGGGCGTTTTTAATTATGTTATGCTGTTGTTTATGGCTGAGGGTCTAGAGCCAGTTCATGCTTGCTACAATTCATATTAGCAGCATCCTAATAAATCACCTGATATCCATACTTTATGGCACTGTTGCTAACACCACGGTGCTTCTAAGATGATTCTTCATTAATTTTGTATTAATTTTCAAAATTAAACACAGCTTTGCACAACACATCCTTCCATTGCAAAACATACTTTGAAACCACCTAAATATCTCAGGTCACCTTCAGGCTAGGCGAATTGCTGAGTTCATAGCTGCTCATAGCAACATAGTGACTGCTGCACAGGAAAAGTCTTGAGATTAAGTGTCAAAAAGCAGTATAACAGGGGGAGATCTCCTCTATAAATAGTGTCTAGATACAATAACACAAACAGTAATCAAACATCTGAGAAGGATTCATTCTCCTCCAATTACTGTAGCAATGTAATGGAACAAATACTCAGATGATTTACACTTACACAATTTCCATGAAGTTAATGTCACTACTTGTAGTATATTATCAGCAAAATTAGCTCCCTGAGATTGTACTTAATTTATTTAACTTGGCTCTGCATTGAAAGAGCAATAGACCATAACCATACACTGTACTTTGAAATGGTCTTCCATTATTGCATTCTTTAAAAGCAATTTAATTAACTACAGGGTGAAGTCTGGCACTCCAGTAACAGGGAGCTACACTGCCCAAGAGGAAGCTCTCCTAACCCTCACTGTCCTCTTTTTCCTGCTCCAAAACAACATTTGCACCATCAGTTCTGAGGATAGGCAAAGCGTACAGCTCAGAACTGAATACGTCTTATGTTCTGATCACCAAGCCTCAGTTTATCATGTCACATACCACCACCACAACATAAGCATTTTAAGGTGAAAACTAAGTTTAAATGGAATAAAAATTAACTTCAACAAGGATATTAGCAGCCTTCAATAACCTCAACAGCTTCTCTCTGTAACAGGATATTAGATATGCTCAACATCAATGAAAATTTGTAAGAAAAGAGCCACTGTCCAGGAAACAAAATGTAAACTAAAATTCTAGAAATCTCCTGCAAAACAACATGGAAAACCAATGCAAACTATTCTCAGAAAATCATGAATGCAAGCAAGCACAGAAAGCACTATATAAATAGTTCAACTGTGTTTAACTGGGAAACTCACATGGCAAAGCCTCATCTGTTCTGTCCAAAACATGTAAGAAAGATGTGTGGTAGGGGAACTTTCTAGCTACCTGTAATGGGGAAAAATGTTCTGATTCTGGCAGCAAAGAATGATATGGCAGTGAAAACAGCAGCTCTGAAGAAGGAGGTGATTTAACTTTGAAATAGACTGGGGAAATCCATTTTTTACAAGGTACCATCTTCTAATAACTACCTGACAATTCTGCCTTTTGCTCAATTTGGCAACTTTTGTGCAGTTTACCATGTCCCTAAAAAAAGCAGATCAGAAGGATCAGGATTAGCGCTTCTACAAAGGAAACTAAAACCAACACAAAGAAAAAGTTCTCTGAAGTGCAGATAAGATTGTGTTCTCTGAAAAGTGAATGTACAGTAGCCTTCTGCATTACCTTTCAGAAAGCTATTGCAGGCTGAGCTAGCAAGTCACACATTTTATGGTCTTAAAATGGCACCTTCAATGCTACCTCTACAAATTCACGCAACTGGGAATTTTACAGGCGAGTATCTTGCAAGACGTATGGGAGTGAGCTACATTAACTCTATAAATGTGATCCGTATCTATGGGTTTGGTAGTTGTTATTCTGGCTGAAGGATTAGTAAGAACTCAGCTTGAGCTGACCGAATTACAGGAGACACCACCTCGCTGCGGCCGGCAGCAGAGGCGATAATTCCTCTGAAGCTTTACTTCTGCACAGGCAGAATCAAGTTTCAGCAAGTCACAGGGAAGAGAGGAGGGAAATGGATATTCTGGGGATTCTTTGTAGGGACTTTCCAAGAAGCTTTTATAAACCTAGCCCTTGGAGGAAAGGAACTGCAACGAAACAGCTGCTGCCCAGTGACTGGCATACCACAGACAAGAAAAGATTTACCTAAATCTGCAAAGAACCACCATGCATGATCAAAGCAACAAGCATTCACAACGTTCAGTTTTAACACCTTCCTTTCCGTTTGCAGTGCTCCCATCAATAACTCAAACACTTTTGTATTAAACAAGCAAGCTCTGTCTGTTCTGTCTCTGCAACCAGAAGCGGGCGGAGGTCCTACAGAGAAGCACATAAGGCAGCACAGAAAATCCTTGGCAAGATGGAGGGAACGTGTTTGGGAGCTTGCTCTGCTCTTTCTTCTCTTGCCCTTCATGTCGTTGCTCTATTCTCAGTGCCATGTGTGCTGCAGCTGGTTGGGTAGCAGGATTTTAGTGTTTGTATTTAGCTCTTCAGAATGTTCTTATTCAGTCATTATTTTGTTCCCAAAAGCTGCCAAGCTTTTCCTGAGGAAAGCAAACAGAAAGGAAATGCCAGGATCTTCTGACAGCCTACAACTAAGCTATACCAGAATGGAAATCCATGACAAAAATAAAAGGTACTTCTCTAGCCTCCAGCTTTCTCTGTGATGAATTTCAAAGACTGCTGCTTCAGAAACAATTTTTTATTTAAAAGAGTATTAACAGCTTTAATATGTGGGTTCCCACCAGATCCCTTAATATTTAGGGAATGTTCAGGCTACTTGAATTAATATTATAATGTTATACTTTTTATTTTAAATTTGTTTGTAAATAGAAGTACTCATTTATTCATGTGTGCATTACTTAGTGAATGCCCAAAACCAAACAATGCGCAACCATGTGATAAGCCTTAATTATATTCTTTTTAAGTGCCAATATTAATTAGAACTAAACTCCTAATAAATGTTACTTTTTGATCTGCCGTGCAGGATTGAAAACCTCATATGACAGCCTCAGAGACCAGCCCCAGTTTTGAGACTTCTGCCAAATAATTGGAGTACTAGTAAGAGCAGTAGATGCTCCTGACTAGCTTCTACCTGGCCAAGGGAAGTCTGAGTTTACTACCATACGGCTAAGAACTTTTTCAATACTTGAAACTAGGAATGACTGCCATGCCTTGCCATACACAACTAGGAACATGGGAAAAAGCCATCTTAAACTCAGGGGTGCAAAAATGCAAAGGGACCAAAACATTTTAAGAAATGTACTAAAATCGTCCATTCAAATTGTTCCTGCTTACAAATATTCTCCAAGCCAATGTAAACTAGGCTGGATGTCAACACTTAAAATAATTTGCTGCTTATCAAAGGGTCAAAGTAAATGCTTGACATTTCAGCTAATCTGGATAACAATTCTTGAAAAGATTTTGGTTTTTTCCACCTCTAAGAGCACATTTTGGTGGGGTTTCTCAGACCAGGAATGGAATGAAGTTCTGAGTCAGTCTGCCTTTCCACTGCTCCACTCAGTTTCCTCAAGAATCCTGTATGAACACATTGTCAACACTGAACCCCACTTCCTGAGAGTATACATATTTAAAAACATGAGACAATGTATAGAAAACCACAATATTAATGAACACTTAGAGGCTGTAGACTTTAAACTATAAAAACAAGGAACATTTCTTTAAAGTAGACAACTTTGCTGGCATTTGTTAATTAGACACTTGGAAACAATGAAAGATTCTCTTAGTCAAAGGCAGATTTATAGGAAGAAGAGATGATTCAGACCCACTTTTCTAGACTGGGAAGAATAATTTTGCTTTTAAGTTTGCTTATGCAAGAACTGTGCACTGTTTGTCATCTTTGAGACCTTAATAGTAAACATATGTTTCTGAAATTAAATGGGAAGAGCTGAATATCTAATATTCATATTTTATAAAGAAACAACATACTTAAAATATCCTAAACAGGGTTCAATAGTGCTGCTAGTACTTGTGTAATTCAGATTAAAAATTTCCAATAAAATGTAACTATATTTTTCAATTGTATAATACTGTCTGAAATCCCTTGTCGTTACTTATAGGAAAGAATATGTACCTCAGTACATTGAGGTTGTAAGAAAAGAATCAAAAAAGATAGCTAGGGAGTTAATACAGAGGTGGAAACAGTGCTTCCATAGCAGACCCAAGAAAATAATGGAGGTAGGTGAAAATGAATGTTTCAAAAGCAGGAAACACTTATCGTCTAAGTGCAGGGAGATTTTGGTGGATCCAAGTCAGCTCACAAACCTGAGGTATTTCAGAGTTGCTTATAATTCAGAAAGACAGACTTTCAAATGCCTATATGCAGTATGTTAACCACAGTCCACAAAGATGTCCTGGTGATGGCCTATCAAACATCTATAGTATGTGAAAAAATAAAAACACACAGTTGTGGAGGACTTGTAAGCCACATACCAGTAAGTCCATGAGCCTTATACCACGGGGACCTTGCAGCAAGTAACAGAATTTCATTAGAAGATTATTTTCTAACATAAAAGACACTGCATCCAAGAGAAACCAAATCTATTTTGGATGTCAGTGCCCAATTTAGGAAAAAAAAAAAAAAAAGATTTAATTGCTGAATTTCAAATTAGTGGAAGCCTACAGACCAATGAGCATGACCTGATTATACTTAATACTGCAAAACATGCCCTAATTATATCATTAGCTGTTGGAGGTTAGTCCTTTATAGACACTCAAACCTTTTTCTTCCAAAAGGTAAATTTTATAATCCTAAGGAACACTGCTAGTGAAAGTGTCTCAGAAATTGAGAATAAAAAGAGAAATAAAGAATCAGAAGTCCTTGCAGAAGAAACTGTTAGATGTTGTTGTGGTTTAACCCAGCAGGCAGCTAAACACCACACAGCCATTTGCTCACTCCCCCCTTACTGGGATGAGGGAGAAAATTGAAAAAAAGTGGTAAAACTCATGGGTTGAGATAAAAACAGTTTAATATGAGAGAAAAGGAAGGGAAAATAATAATAATGATAAAAGAATATACAAAACAAGTGATGCACAACGCAATTGCTCTGCACCCACTGATCAATACCCAGCCAGTTCTCGAGCAGCAGCCGCCACCCGCCAGCCAACCCCCCCCAGTTTTAGTGGTCAGCATGATGTCATGTGGCATGGAATAGCACTTCGGCCAGTTTGAGTCAGCTGTCCCAGCCGTGTCCCCTCCCACCTTCTTGTGCACCCCCAGCCTCCTTGATGGCAGGGCAGTATGAGAAGCTGAAAAGTCCTCAACTTAGGGCAAGCACTGCTCAGCAACAACTAAAACGTTAGTGTGTTATCATTATTCTCATCGTAAACCCAAAACACAGCACTATACCAGCTACCAGGAAGAAAACCAGAACAGATGTCCACAGAACTCCAACTGAGATTAGAACCAATTCTGGTTAAAAACCTCCCCTAGTTCATAGTGTAGTGACAGTAATGCCGAAGTGGAAAAAGCAATCCTCAATTGAGGCTCTTGTTAGTATTTGTAAAGAAGCAGGATGTTCTCCATGTCTTATAAGGTTAAGAAAGAACATTACAGTCCACTGCAATAGAGTAATATTTTTTACAGTAACTGTCATTAGCGGACCTGGCTAGTTTACACATCAGATAGTGAAAGAATTCCTTTGCTCTGCTGTTGGTCATTTTTAATTACACTTTCAGTATTAGGGGAAAAAGTGCTTACGCTCAATATTCAAAACCATCTTGATGACCAAGTTGGTTGCTCAGCTTGACTTGTGAAAGGAAAACCAACACAAGAGTCAATGAATACAGAAATAAGGGCTAACCATGTATTTAGGGGAAGGGTAAGTGGGAAAAAACATCTTTTCAAATATTGCTTGTTTCATCCTTTTTCAAGATTAGAGCTTTTATATTCAGCTTCATACATGTGATTAGGAGCCAGTAATAGAGACGTGAGGTATACACATTTAAGGACTGGTTAATGGCCAGATGTTTAAAGCAGTTTTCCTGTGAACACATTTGGATTGTGAACATTTCTAGCAGCTTGTAAAACTCAAGGATATTAAAGATTTTCACATTGCTGTCATAAAAGTGCAAGCAAACCCACTATAATTTACAGATTATTATGGCCTGTTACCCTCCTCCCTCCCTTCTCTCTCCTCCCCCCTTCCCTACCTCTTTTTCTTCACTCCCTTAATTCTCTCTTTCTCCCTTCCTGTCGCTCCCTCTCTCGTTCAAGAACTTTAAACTTAGTTAAATTTGGGATTGGAAAAAAATTAGCTGATTTTGGATACTGAATGTGGGCTTAAAATGGGTTCCCACACATTTTATGCAAACTTTAAAATACGTCAGTTTTTATTGCACATTCTATGACCATATCTTTGTGATAGTCACAATAAAGCTTTTGCTTCCTGCTACAGATGCTATTTACTTCACTGCCACTAATTTCAAACCCTATAGATGTACCTAAGTCTGTTTAAGGAGCTCAATTCAAGCAGTAATACGGTTAGGGTAAACCAGAAAAATACAGAATTCAGGCTGTTTAAAATTACTGGTCACAGGTCAGTGTTGGGTCAGTATGCCAACGATCCTCCTGTCTAAATAGAAGAGGGATGAATAACGAGAAGCTTCCTCAGGGACTATATTCGACAAGATTATCTTTAAAATTTTTCCAGTTCAGCTACATGACATAGTAAAATGTGCTTATAAGTAAAAATACTATGCCTGGACAAATACCTGTAGTTACGTCTACGCTGCTAACAGAAGCAACAGCAACGATGTCAGATGACCATTCTGCAATATACGTTACAGACATAATGTACGCCCGTATATGACCATATGGCACATAATCACATCTGAACACCAGGTAAACAACCCAACCAAATGATTTTAACTATTTATCTTTTTAAACATGGTGCCACTTGAGCAAGAACCTTCACTGATACTCAAGAGAAGTGGATTGCACCACCTGCTTATAGAGCAGTTCTAGCTAACGATGCAACATGTTGCTAATGACTGTGTGCTGCCAGGCTGCATTTCAATTTCACCTATTTTAAAGACAGATTGTGAAACTAATTAATTAATTATTTACTGCAAATCACACTGAGATCCTCAGGTGAAATCCATTACCCTGGCACGCTAGATTATTTATTACAGATTAGATGAAAAAGGAAAAAAATAATTGCAGACTAGTCTGAAAGCATCAGCAGAATGTCCTAGAGATAAGAGAAGATTAATCTAGTTAATAAGCAATTATGTCCAGCTTTTCAGGAAGAAAACAGATTCAAATTTTTATGCATATCACCATATAGAGTAAGATGTCTGAAATAGTAGGGAAGCAATTAAAAAAGCCCTGCTCAAACCTCCTGTGAAGCAAACTGAAACGAAGCAGATAAGTAATTCTACAATTCTCGTCAACCCCAGCGGAGTGGATAGTGAACTGGAACTAAACATGGGAGTAAACAAAAATTTAATTCCTGAATCAAGTGCAGCACTTTAAAAAAATAAAAAAAAGAGAGGAATTACAGTTACTACTAGTTGAAAGATTTATAATTTCAGCACCAATATTATACTTTGAAATATTGTATTTTAAAAAAAATTATTTCCATTTTGAAACACTAAAAGCTTTTTAAGAGAAACTGCCAGCTCTTGTTCAAAGGTAAATCTTCCACAGACAGTGTGGCATTTGAGGGAGTAGCAAGTCAATGGATAAGAAAGGAAATTAATAGAAACAAGTTTAAAAAACTAAAAGAAACATTTATTTCTTATTTCTTTCTGCCAGGTTTTTGCTAAACTGTTCTCTTAGTTTCTGGGTGAGCTGAATTTCGAATAACCATCTCTGTCAGACAACAATGAGCCATACAGCTTTAGAATGATCCCGGTGATTATTTTTTTGTAGATGCAGTTAGCATTAGCTTTCACTGATCTCCATACAGCTCCTCAACAAGGCCACAGTGGAAGTATTAATTCAGTATTAATTGCAATTTGATACTGCAATTACGTAAAAACACAGGAAAGATTATTTGGTCTTTGTGATAAAGTCAGATGAGATAATCATAATGTTCCATCTTTGATATCTACTAGTCTTTCCACTTAATTGTAAAACTTTATTTTTAATGTTTAAAAGTTGATTTAGTGTATTCATAGTACCTTAAATCAGAGTCCACTACCAGGATGAGCAGACACACAGCTGGCCTGCATGATGAGAGTTCTGCAATCCAGCCTCCATCGTCTCAGCCAGACAGGCACCATCATCCTACGCTCGTGGTCTGCTCCTTTCATTTTTCTCATCCTCACAAGGATAATGCAAAGCACTCATTCATGAACGAATAAAATCACAGCATCATAGAATGGTTATAGTTGGAAGAGACCTTAAAGATCATCGAGTTCCAACCCCCTGCCATGGGCAGGGACACCTCCCACTAGAGCAGGTTGCTCAAAGCCCCATCCAGCCTGGTCTTGAACCCCTCCAGGGATGGGGCATCCACAACTTCTCTGGGCAACCGTTTCCAGTGTCTCACCACCCTCACAGTAAAAAATTTATTCCTAATATCTAATCTAAATCTACCCTCTTTCAGTTTAAAACCATTACCTCTCATCCTATTGCTACACTCCCTGACATAGAGTCCCTCCCCATCTCTCCTGTAGCCCCCTTTAGGGACTGGAAGGCTGCTGCAACGTCTCCCCGGAGCCAACTCTCTCAGCCTGTCTTCACAGGAGTGGTGCTCCATCCCTCTGATCATCTTTGTGGCCCTCCACTGGACCCTTTCCAACAGGTCCACATCCTTCTTGTGCTGAGGAATCCAAAGCTGGACACAGTCTGAACAGTTAGTCAAAGAAATGAGTTATCAGTGTGTGAGTAACTGAACACTTTATACTCAATTAAGCTAGTGACCAACATGGCAAGTTAATAGGGTTTTATTAATGGGTAGAAGAGAAACATGTTATCACAAGTCTTCCATTGTACAACTTCACATATGTGAGATCATTCCCCTTCGTACAAAATATTCCTTCTGATGTGCATTGCATGCCAGTTCACACACACTCCACACCCCCCTCATTTGGGTAATGATAATCAGAGATCTAATCATGAAGCATGCTGAACACCTGCAAGAAATGCAAAGCTCCAGCTAGGGCAAGAGGGTCTCTTCCAAAACATCACAGCAGACACCTGGATTTAAGAATGGAGGAAGAAGAAAATCAGTCTCCATGGCACCTACTGTAGGTCTTCAGTAGCTTGCTTTGAGAGATTCATTACATATTTGTGCCAATAAGGCCCTTGCAGCCACAAAACATTCCTGTGCTGAATAGATGTATGCCTCAAAGGTAGATTTCCTAGGAAACATGAGTGGTAGAGGAAAACTCACTTGTTTTGCAATCGAAAGCAGGACCTGTCTAATCGTTAAGGAACAAAGGCAGAAACACCACTGATTAAACCACCCATGGACTTACATTAAGCCATATTCTGTTGGAAAACTTGCTCTTGAAAAATGTGCCAAGCATGCTAATAGCTTAATATACTAGATGACTTGAGTTGCTTGAAATAAGGATGGAGATGAGAACCTGCCATACCTCTGTGGTGGAGAGGTGAACATTTTATTGCAGGAACACTTTGGAAAATAACTGCTTCTTGATGCAAACTAGTGCCTTTCAAATAAACAATTGTTCTGTGAAGTCCCTCTCTGATCTCAGGAAAGATCTTCCCTTGAGTAATCTGCCCACCCCAAATTCATGCCAATAAGGCTCTCCATACCAGACTGCCCTGCATCCTATGAGCATACCTAGACTCCATGCTTTCTGTAAGACAGTGTCTACGCATGCAGGTAGAGGACTGCATGCACATGCATGTACATTTACTGAAAAAGAAATATTCTAATATATGCCTCTTTTCTTTAGATAAAAAAATTTCAAACCAGCATTGTATTGACCAGTGTGGAAAAAACAGCACTTGTTTCAGATGTGGGATGGCTTTTATCTTTTTTTTTTCTTGCTCACTTAACAATGTGCATATCTTTTGCTGTTTTTCAGAGTCTTTCCTCGCAATTCTGAACCTGCTTTCAGATGACAGTGCAGTCTGCGCTCATGAGAGAGATGAGGTGCAGCTGTCAGGAAGGAATTTTTCAGGGAGTTTATAATTTTTGGTCAATTCTGAGCTGTAGCTGGTAATTAAAATATACTCCAGTCTCTCATCAATCATAAAAATTACAACATACATCATCTTAATTGACAGGGGAACAATTTTTGTAAAGAAACAAGAGTCAGGTATGCAACAGGTAAGACTCTCATGACATTCACATGGGTAACTGAGCATTCACTGAAATGCCACCTAAATCAGAAACACTACTTACAAGCGATCAACAAAAAAGATATTTTCCTGTTTCTCACAGCTGCATAGAGGAATACTGTGAGAAAAACTAACAGCACAACACAGGCAGATAATGGGGAAGCAAACAACTCTCTGCTTCATATTTGGATACGACCAAAATATTTCTGCTTTAACCCTCTAAAGCAAACAAACAATCTCATGGACATGAACAAATACACAAAAGGTTAATGCAAAATATAAAGTTTTAAGACATTAGAAGCACCTGAGAAGGTTGATTCCAGCTTAAGCTCTTTAAACTGTGTTCACTACCCCTAGTATTTGAGTACCCCAAACTACGTATATGTTTTCACAAATAACTCTTGAGCTAATATTCACATTTATGGATGAGGAGTCTGTGTTTTACAAGGCATCTGTATACAAGTCTTCCAAGTTGCAGACCAATGCTTTGCATCACAAGACTTTTATATTCAGCAAAAATAAAAGGATACAAAGATTAACATCTTTTTTTTTAAAGGATGCAAAAGGTCTTGGAATCATGGATCACCATACATACAAATGCATGGAACTAGAAAAGCATGTGAATCACTCCAAAAGAGCATTTTAGCTAGTTCTAGGAGATATTAGCATAAAAATATATTTTTAATAGATTAATGTTATTTATGGCCTTCCAAATCATCTATGGCATAACTAAAAAAATTAAAACTTACTGAAGTCTGCTACTTCTCCATCATGAAAGACTCAGAAAAATAACCAAAAAAAAGAGCAGCTTTTTGAATTCCTATTAAATTACTTACAATAACACTTAATTACATATGCAAAGCTTTTCATATGTAAAGCACAAACCATTTCATAAATGTGGGAATAACATTATTACATCTATTTTTACCTGGGAAACTGAAAATACACAGGGTGTGTGCATGTGCGTGTCACACCGCTGTCCTGTGCAGGGACATCTGAGTCAGCCCATGGCTAATTAGTTTTGTGACTGGAAACAGTCTAGTCACGCTAACGTGGCGCTCTGGGAAGGTGAAAACGCCCTGCTCCTTGCAAATCTCCTCGCTGCACTTTACCATGCCATGCGAACAAATCCTCAGAGGCTAATGGGCTGTATTTACAGAGAGGCTGAGCATCCCAAAGTCCCTCTGAAAGCAATCCCTGCAGCCACGCAGCAGCCTGAGCCTCACCTCGCCCTCCAGTCCTGCATTTAAAATTCTCTTTTGGCTGACTGTCATGTTGAGTGATGAGATACACAAGGAGAAAGCTCAGGCAGGCTTGGTCTGGGCTTGCAAAATGGTTTTCTTCAAGCAAATTCCATTATTTAGAGAAAAGCCATTGTACAAAAAAAATATCTGATGTCCTGAGCGATTATGAATTAGTTACCCAGAAGTGCTGACTGTAAGGCTAGCACCCAAGTGTTTTAAGGACAGATTTATTCTTAGTATCAGGTCTTTGAAGATGCAACAGTGTCAGGCTTGTGTTGTGCAGGGAGTCAGATTTCATTATCATAATGGTCCCTTCTGGCACCAAAATCTGTGAACCTCTTAGTTTTATCAACCTCAGCTGATTTTGCAGTCTGGAAATAGCTGCAATGATGAATAGGGAGGGTCCCCAGAGCTGATAACAAACTATGAGTTTTCAAAGGATACAAATATTGATTATTGTTTACCCAGCTAGTTTCCAAATAAATTAGAAAACTATTATCTCGAAAGGAAAACAATGACAGGGCTCCTGGAGAGGACACGTGGATACAGCACAAGCAGCAGCATACACTCATGAAGTAAAGACTGATTTATACAAAAAATCATATTCATTAAGATATCAGAATCACAGCTAGTCTTGGTGGGGAGAGATCGTGGCTACATGAACGAGCTCAAAACTGAAGCCTTGCTGCTGGGATTTTGAGGGGGATGAACCTGCAGCCCAGCGAGTCTCACTGGATGCGGTGCTGAAGTCTCCTTCCCTTCAAAATCTGAGGCGCAAAGCACCCAAAAGCACGCCTGAAAACAACCAAGCAAGCGAAAACTGCAAATGAAAGACTGAGGAACATTTGGCAACTTGAAAACAAACAAGATTTTCTTGGTTTTGTGGTTTTGGGCAAATTTGAGAAAGGAAGAAAAAAGAGGGTATAGCTTATTAACATTAAAATCCTTTCCGGAAAACTTACTGACTTTCAAGAGCCAACTATGACTTTGAAATCAATTAAAAATGTCCTAAGTGAAATGCCATTCTCAATTTTCATAATGTGTTAATTTAAAGACGTTAATAATTACCATGAGATAATTTTTGCATGCATCATATTCATCATAGGTGTTCTGCCTTTCAGCCTGTGTGGTGCAATAATTACTGTGGCAGCTGCTGACAGCAACCTTTTCAATGAAATTCCAAAGTATATGTGCATGCACGTGTGTACTTATTTATATAAATATTATGTAACCTCTTTACATAGATAACTTGAAAATAATTTGATGTCACATTTTTCCTTTTTTTTAGGTAAAGAGATTTCCCCCATTGGGTTTATATAGTCATAAGATTGACCAAGGAAGATATTATACATTTTACTGTCTCAGACTAAAATCCCATCCAGAGCTACAGAGGAGCAATTTAAAAACAAAACCAGAAAGATCACTGCTTGTTACTTACATTGAAATTGCTATGAACTTTATTCACAGCTGTTGAAAAATAGGTATGCTATGATGCCAAAATATAAGTCAGTGTATTTTTACTGTAACTCAGCGCTATAGGATTTTGAGTTATTGGAAGATACTACTTCAGGAAAAAAAAAAAAGTACTGGATTATTTTTAATTTGTATGTTACAGTGCTTCCCATATTGCTGAAATTTTCCTCACTAGAGAAATCTCTTAAAGCCCGGTCAAAGCAATTTCTTGCACAATTTCCAAATTTTCAAACAGGAGAATATTTAGCGTAATTATCAGTTACATCATCACTGTTAGGACAGCAGTGCCTCCAATAGGCATTGACAATAAGTTCTTTGTACTTCTGTGCCATACCAGGCATTTTTTTCCTAAATTTTGTGACACACATTCAGCCAAAACTGAACAAAAAGTTTGCCCCAATTTGAATCTACTGAGCAAGGAAAAACTATGCTCAAACCTATGTCCATTTCTTTTTGCATGCATTATAGCATGGATCCCCATACAAACTGTATGAAAACAAGCAGCTTTGAGTAAGTTCCATTTGGGTTTTTAAAACTAGAAACTCCACGTGAACATCAGGGTGAACTGAAACGCAGCCAACAATGTTATCGTTAATTCTTTAAAACAATCCAAGGAGATTTCTGTATTTGAAATTGCCACAACTTTTTGTTTCCCATTCAGTATAGTATTTCTGCAACAGATACTGCTATACAACTGTGCTGCTAGAATGTTTCAGACAATTTACTTTCATGGAAGTACCCCAAAATCTTTAAATATCTAGCTTTTTGTGTTCTTTCAAAACTTAATTACTTTCCATGGAAAAAGTCTGTCAAAGATCATCTTCTAATGCTGATTTCAGATACAGTACTCAGCTTGGTAACTTCCTATGCTTGCATTTAAATATTAGCATTACATATTTCAGAAATTAGATCTTTTCCCTTCTCTAAATACCTGTATTTTTGTTACGTGTAGTCTATCACCTTAAAAATAGACAGCTGGGTTATAAACTAGAGAGCAACATATTAAACTGAAATGCTTTCTTCTTTTACTTTATATCTCAAGAGGGACTACTTTGTATATTTAACTGTAGCGAGTCACCTCCTCAGATAGGTTAAGCAATATCTGTCCACAGAATTTAGCAGATTATGAAATTCTGATCCCTAGGATTTTTTGAAACGCCACAAACAAAATTCAAAATAAGTATGTCTATCTGTGCACACACACAATTTTGTATCAGCTATGACACTGTATAGTGTCATAATTGTAAATGAAACTATTTTTCAAGGTGGTTTTCGTTTTCATTTAATTTATGCAACATTTCAAAACCAAAATCCACAAACTATCTTGGACAGTTCTACCATAACAACTAAATCCCAGATGTTCACTTATTACTGTTTTTTTCTTTTATTTTGCTTGCTTGCATGCCAGCATGCATGAAAAAGTGCATGCGTGCTCTTAATAGATATTTTGCAATCATTTCAAAAGCCTTAAGAGTACAAATTGAGAAACTTCTCCACGGAATTTTCCTTGCCCTGTGTATGAGCTCAGTAAGCATGTGCAATGTGGCAGAAGATAATGAAGCCTCTATCCCCAGTACAAACTCTTAAGGTTTGCTAGCAGAGGACTACATCATTTTGGTTGAGGCCATTTATACAAAGTTAGAGAAAAAAAAATATGTTGTTTTGATAGACATTCTATACCGGCAAAACCTACTCTTGATCTTTATTCATCAATATGATAAATCAGTCTCGCTCTTGAATTTCTTTTTAAGGGACCAGCCTATCCTCTACAACATTGGTGTGTGCGTTCATTCCTTTGGGTTAGACCTCTGTGGGACCTGGGCCTGCACGTGCACGCTGGGATCATTACAGGAGAACTGAGTGGTGCAATAGCATCTGGGGAAGGAAAAACCTTCCACCTGTTTCAATGCCTCGCTTGGTTTCAGATACTCAGTTATTCAACACAGTTTTAATTCAGAATAAAAAAAAATTACAGCTGTCCGCTGGGACACACGTGATTCTTTTTTAGTTGCTCACAGTAAATGCAATCAACAAGTGTACTGTGGCACAATTTAAGAGAAAGATATTATTTAAATATTTAAAATCAGATTCTTAATGATACATGGTCAGATCCCTAGGCATCAATCTTGCAAACACATATGCATGTTAAGTTAATGGAACCTCTCGTGTACATATATTAAAGTATTTTGATCCTCTCAGGATTAGGGATCTAATTTTGTTTCAAGAAGAAAAAAAAGTATCTTCTTTGAACAATTCTTTTTTCCTCCCTCTGCGCTTTACTAAATACCAATAAAATTTCTTTTAAAGTTTTATTAGACATATTGTTTGACAAAAGGAGATGAAAATCTATTGTGTATGCAAGTAATTTTTGTAATTAAATAGGCTATTGTAATTTCTGATACACAAATGCTCTATCTCTAAATTTCATCCTTGTTGCCAAAAAATTCAATTTATTGCAAAATAAAACAGAGACAGTCCTAGACAGTCCTAATCAGAAAATGTATCTCCTCTAATATTTGATCTATTAGATCTACAACTGATAATAAACATCAGAAATCTGCCAATAAAATAGAATGATTTCACTAGCAATTTGAAAGCACTGCTGTATTTCTAACATCATGACTGTTTTATCACCTCTTACTGGTAGAGACAGAGGATGGGGAAAAGACTCAAAGTCCCCGCTGCAAGCTCTTGCTCCAGGCGTGCTGACTGGCATCCTCCAAGGCACCCATGCTTCTTTATTGACCTAAGAGGGAGCTCACATACTCATGTCACACCAGGAACTGCATTCAAGAAAGATGCTGGAAGTACCCAGAGCAGGCAGTAAACACTCACCTCTGGCTGGGGTGCACGATGAAAGGAGAAAAGGCAGAGGAGAGAGGAGAGAAGAGGAAGACCTAAAGTGGCGGGGTGAAGAGGGAGGAGAAGGGAAGAGGAAAAACAACCGAAATGTATACGTTTCCTGTAAGTACAGTCACTTCAGGGGTGATAGCAGAAATGCCTGCATACTACAGACACTATGCACAATTTTTCTGCCTTACTCCCATCCACTTGATGCCAATGGAGGTACTTTTGCTCTACACGTGACAGCACGGAGCAGAGCCCAGTTGAATCGAACACTGGCCCATCTGCAGTTCTCTTAAGCTGTCCCCTTCCACATGACAGGGACATGTGAACACATTGGAACAGGTTGCCCAGAGAAGCTGTGGATGCCACATCCCTGGAGGTGTTCAAGGCCAGGCAGGATGGGGCTTTGAGCAACCTGCTCTGGTGGAGGTGTCGTTGCCCATGGCGGAGGGGTTGGAACTCTATGATCTTTAAGGTCCCTTCCAACTCTAACCATTCTATGATTCTATGACACTGTAAGATTTAAGTAATCCAAAGCTGCCAGACTTTTCACTCTGGGTGCTGGCTCCAGAGTGTTACGGTTCCTCAGAAGGAGCTAACAGTGTTTAGTTGCTGCAGTGGTTTCTTATTAGAAACCTTATTGTTTCCTACTGGAAGCCTTCCAGCAACCAAAAGGACTAGCAGAGATCCCTGCTCCTCTGACATACCTCTTTCCCAAGCCCCAAGAACAGCATGTCTTTTCCTTCCTTTTTTTTTTCCTCCTAAAAGCACATGGAGCCCTGGCTTTGCCAGGCTCTCACGTTTACACACAAGAGTTTCCTGGGCTCTCAAGAACTCATTGAAAAAACACTATTTAACTCCTCTGAACTTCAAGTCAAAGTACCAAGCCCTTCCTCAGGACAGAAATCCTGTAACAGGAGATTGCAATCCTGTATCACAGTGCTTCAGATCTGGACTGTGCTTCCATCATTAAATTTGACTTATGCATAAGAAATTGAATCATCTGACTAATTAGATTTCTGGCACAAGTGGCTTACTGTCATTCAATAAGCCATTCAATAAATTAATGAACAAAATAGATGATGATATTACTGCAATCATACAGTGCATCATAAAATCTATTATAAAATATAATATTACTGGTGATCATATAGTGCTAAGACATGAAATAAAGTGATAGCAAATAAATTAAAAAATAGAAGAATCAGTCACAATTCCCAGTTTCATCTCTATGCTTAGTTTTCTCATTTCAAAAACATTTCCTTTGAGCAAAACAATACAGTTTTTATTACATTGTAAAGCAGCTTTCTATAGACTCGCAACAGTACCTACTAGTGTAAGAGTTGGATCTGTTGACGGTTGATATTTTTAGGCCCATCCTCAGCAAAGACAGGTTACAGATCTCTATCAAACAGACACTACGCAGCCACATACACCTGCCTATTATTCAAAAGAAACCCACATCCCTGACAGTGACTTCTCAGGCAATTATTGCGTGCCTGAGCTAATCCACCATTAGGTAGTGCCAAGACATTATGAGAACAGCAGACAGCTTCAGATCTTACTGTGCTCTGTCACGCTGGATAGAGACCTGGTTGCTTTGACAGGCAGCATCCCCCCGGCATTCGAGGGCAGTCAGATTTGCTGGCTGACACTGTCACTTCTGTTCACTGCCTCTGATGTCTCTGATCAGGAGGTACAGCTCACTAGCAGTGAATTCCGCACAGCTTAAAAAGGGCTGTCCCTTGGTGGGCATTTCTTGAGAAAGGTCCCACAGAGAATTAGTGGGCACTTGCTCTTCTTGGGCTCATTTTTATTTCTTCCTTGTCGAGCATCAAAAGCCTAGCAGGAAAACACTAACTACAGTACCTTCTGTGGGCCGATGCCACTCAGATTCACCTGAATTAGAAGGTGATGTCTAGTGCTTTACCTAGTGCTTAAGCCATAAAGGGATTTTATTGAGCTGAAGTGCAGCCTGCTCGGCAAAGAGCGCCTGCAGCTCCAGGAAACAGCATGAAAATAAGGCTGAGAGGTTATATCTGCCGTTTGAACTGAAGGCACACCCACCTGGCTACCTGAACGCACAATCTTGTGCTACTGTTCAAGCCCGATTGCTAGTGGATGAAGCAGATATCAAAGTTTTCTTTTCATCTCTAAGAGATATGGTGCATAAGTTCTCATATTATCCTATCGCCCAGCTTCATCTCTTGCTGTAGGATTGCTGGCAGAAGTGAAAAGGCCTGAGGAGATCTGGTGCTACAGCCAGCAAAAAAACCTGGATAAAAGATGCACCACAGAAGTTTTCTGAAGGCAGATTCGTGCCCACACGCCTTGCTGGGGAGAGCAGGGGTCACCATAGTTCCTGTTCTTGAGGAATGTGTTCTGGTTCTCTCACGTCTTACATTTTCTGGGCAGTCAGTGCAATCACGCCACACGAAGAGACAGAGCTGGCTAAGATAACCCGCTCTTAGCTAAGGTATGAGAACACCCTGTGTGTGTCTTGAAGATACACCCTCTTTATCTGAAGATAAGAAAGGACTTTTACAAGTATTTTTGAAAAGTAAGCACTACAAAGCTACAGTTATATACTAATGCAAACTTTTTTTGAGAAGTACTGATGTTCCTCAGAAATTAGTTTTCATAACTATAACACTAAATGCACAACTATGATTTTTTTATCAGTTAAAACCACAGAGACAAGAAAGTAAAAACTTGTTAGCTGGCCACTCTCAGGCTTTTGGTTTATAATTGTATGTCTTTTTGAATGGTGATATATATTAATTTGAGGTTTTTCTGGCTCAGTATTCTCATGTATAAAACTGCACACACTTTGGTCATGTTCTTTGATGGCTAAGGGTAAAGGAGAGCATATACATTCTGAATCTACTGTGTGTACTTCTGTAGTGGTATATCTGTACCGGCTGGCACCAATCAGGAAGACTAAGACGCCAGTAAAATGTACAATACACAGACATGCAGCAAAACATAATGATGTTTACAGCTTCAGCAAACAAACACACAGGATATGGGAGAAGGTGTCGAAGAAAGTCAAGGAAAGGAGAGATGACTAGTTTGGTTGCTTCCACTTCTATATTTATAATGCAAATAACTACTGTAAATTCAACTGGCTGACTGATCAGTGGACTGTACGCTGAAAAATTAACTCTGTTGATCAAGGAAGTCATAGCCAGATCATGCAGTTATTTATTTTGAACAGGTCTATTAAGGTGAGTCATTTTATGGATGTCTGCAGCTCCTACTATAAAGTAGCAAGCTCAGCACCAGGTACACCCCATTACTGTTGTGATGGCCATTGCTTCTTTCCCCCTGGAGGTAAATTACAGTAGGATTTTAAAAGCCCTCTGAGGTCTCAGCCATGCTGATAGCAATTTTTAAAATGTGGCCTTTAAATTTTATTGTACAGAGTAGCACCTCTTTATTAGAAAATAGTTATACTTTATCAACAAGCTAGAAGGAAAAGCGTAATCGCGCCGGTATCAATGGCAAGGTCTGCGCTTCTTTTAGAGGGGTAAATACTAAAGTGTACTTTGACTCCTCTATCACCTGCGCTGCAATACTTGCAGTACTCCTCAGGGAAAATAACCCAGTGCTAAGCAAATTGTTCTGTCATAAGGACAAGTGAAGTAGATACTTGTACTCAGATCCGATATACGAGGAAACTTAACCCATGTAACTGGGTGACATTCAATCCTGCTCATTCCAAACAGGACAATGGGAAATTCTGAACTGGCAGCAGTCCTTTGATTTTTGTCCTTTTTGTTTTGTTCCATGTCAGCAGTTCTCCACTTTCTAACATACCATATTACACAAATACTGCTGCAGTACTGTAGGTATCTGTATACCAAGCTACGCTCATTTAAAATTCTATCACAGATAGTATAACATTTTAGTTTCCATATTCTGATACATAACAAATTTAAAATTTAAAATCACCCAAAAATGTGTCCCCCATCCCTCAGAGCATCACTGGATATGCTGGAACTGTGCTAACACTGCAAGGGATCAAAACTGGCCTACGGCAATATGAATGTGAAGTGATTAAGCCGATAGTTTTTCAGGCCAGACTGTTCCCTGGCTGAAAAAAATTATAAAAACTCAGATCTCTTGAAGACAGGAATTCAGAAGAACAAAAATAGCACTTCAACATTGTCAGGTATTTTTAAAAAACAGGAAAAGGAGAGGTACAAACCCCAAATACACTGGACTGGGCCCTGAAAGAAGCATTCTGCCTGGGCAAAATTATTTTAAATCAATGGTTTGGTATTTACAGCATATTTTGACCTATAATTGCTTCAGCATATTGTAGTAAACAGTTATTGTTTGATATGACAAAGAACATTTTAATCCACTGAATGTGCAAAAAGCATAAATGACTTTTTAATAGCACTTTTCTTTTGACTGGCAAAGATTCATTTCAATGAGAGAAAAGGTTTTAATGAAAAAATATTGCTACAAAGCATATGTGTATGCTTGCTTCTTATATATAAGTGAATGAGACAGACATTAACAAAGAAATACAGCTGCCTGTAAGATCTGGCCTTTAATTTTCCCTATTCCATTTTTAAATGCAGCAGGGAGGTGCGGTATTTTGATAACACATTAGCACAGCTGTGACAAAAATGGCAATACCTATAAATTAGTTAATTACATCTTTTAATATAAAATACGAGTATCAAAGATGTTGAAATAGTCTTGTAAACCTTTGACCTGATAGAAACCCGTGAGTAAAAAAACACTGCAACTGATTAAAAATTTTTTTACCAGATTCCCACCCCCCAGGCTAGCACCAGCCTCTCCTCGCTTTTCAGTTTGGGATCCTTCCCACCTAATGGGACGGCTACCAGGAAAAATTGTGGGTTTCATGTTTAGGGCAACTGGATATAAGAAAGGCATTTCATAGAAGTCCCAGGCTTTCCTGACTATAAAAGTGCTTGCAGACGTGTCCCACCAACGGCACCCCCCTCTGCACTATAAATTCACTGCTGTGACTGCTCTGGGACTAGCCTTACACGGAGGGAGCGGGAGGGCAGGGGGGAGAAGGGGGACAGGAAAATAAAATAGTGTGAAGACTCCAAAGGCAAATCCAAGCACATAAAATACCTGAAATAATTACTTGTTGTGAGCAGATGACACAAAATTGGTATCGGGTCACACAATAACAGCACCAAGAGCAAAGTCCATGTCCTCTTCCAACACATGGCATGTGCCCCCATGTGAGTAGAAAAGCTGGGACGTGACCTCACTCTCTCTAATAAATCTACGGAAAGCTAAAAGTGGTGTTTCACCTGGAAGCCATACGCATGACTGCCATGCTGGTTTTCAACTAACAGGGGAGTCATTTAACAGAAGGTGAGTAGAAGTGAATGATGGATGCACCCTTCAGCGTAGCAGCTGAACCAAAAGCACCTGCTGAAATCTTTGTGAGGTAGAATATTTTGGCAGGGAAAATGCTGCCTATACATCTTCAGCTAGGAATTGAGTATTTCTACATGTTACTCTCAGCTTAAAAAAGATATTAACTGTTTATCAGACGCTCTATAGATAATATAGAAAACTTTTGAGTGGGATGACTACTGCATTGATCTATTCTGTCTCCCTGAATTTAGCAGTTTGCTGTAGCTTTTATGAACAAAAAAATGCAGTCCTTCTCTCTCATCTGCTTGGACTGCTGCAATTAATGAGCTAAGTAGTTAAAGGAGGCCTACAAAAAAGATGGGGAGAGACTCTTTATCCAGGAGTCCAGTGATAAAGGCGAGTGATGAAGATGAGGGGTAATGGTTTTAAACTGAAAAAGGGTGGATTTAGATTAGATACTAGGAAGACATTCTTTCCTGTGAGGGTGGTGAGACACTGGAACAGGTTGCCCAGAGAAGCTGTGGATGCCTCATCCCTGGAAGTGTTTAAGGCCAGGCTGGATGGGGCTTTGAGCAACCTGGTCTGGTGGGAGGTGTCCCTGCCCATGGCAGGGAGGTTGGAACTCGATGATCTTTGAGGTCCTTTCCAACCCAAAACATTCTGTGATTCTATGAAGACAAGCATTGCCACAAGCATTATCGTTGTTCCAGTCTGTGTTCAAATTATATTCAAAATAGTTGGCAAAGAGTATTGTTGAGAGAATAAAAAAAAGATTGCTCAACACACCCAAGTTTCTTTCTGTATAGAAACATCACTCTTCATCTAGGCATGTAAAGAATTTCATTTTCTTTCATATTAGAATGCAGCCAGTACTAGATCATTATTACTGTATTATACACACAGTCAAATGAGATCCATAGTGAATAATCATTTTTTCTACAATACCAAACCTCTCACTCTTGCCTGAAACAAACCAAAACAAGCAGCAAACAAACAAACAAAAAGCAAATCAGGAGAAAATATTTCTTTTTTATATGATTGCAAAATGAGTCAACTGTTTTTGTTTATTTAACTAGGTCCACTACTCTAGAAGACAACACAGGCATCAGATTTTGTATATAACTCTCTCACGAGAATTCAAAGAAAATCCTTTCTGACTTACTAAAGGTCTACCTACAGTGGGTCTAGCAAGACTTAATAACATGTTACACTCACATTACAGCTTAATTCTGTCCCAAGGGGCCAAGTTTCACAACCCTTTCTCACATTAAAAAGTCCAATCATGAGTAATTCATCAAAAACAACTGCCCTTTTTGAGTTTCCAAAATGATAAAACACTAACCACCTAAATTTCTACTTAAGCTTCTAAAACCAAATAAGATTTTTAAAAGTCTCACAACTGTCACTGATTTTATGAACCCAGGTTTAAGACTGATAGTCTATCTGAATAAAATAAAAATCAGTGAAAAGTACTGCATATTTATCAAATAGCATGCAACTTCTTACATTCCATCAGAAATTCCCTAAAGTATGTCAGGAAATCTTTCAGTGTTTTCTGGTTTGTGCTGCAAACCAGGAACCCTTGGGTTGTCTAAACAACATGGTTCTTTAAAAAACAGGTTTGAATTCTCTCCAGGAAGAGCTGATCCTTATTTGGATATCAATCTAAAAGACTCAGAGCTATGCATTCTCTCTAAAACTATGTAGGAATGTCTGGGTGGTGGAGAGAGGAATTCAGTTAATGAAGTAACAGAAAAACACACTGCCAGAAGGACCCTTTGGTGCTCTGTCCTGTCCTTTCCCTGTTGCCTCAGTCTGTCAATCATGCCTGTGAAGATAGTACAAGCTGCTTCTTGCACACACATACAAGCCTCATAACTGATGGTTTTGAGACAACCCTTACGAAAAGTCATATAGCGAGAGGACGCTTCATTATTGAAGTCTCTGTGTTACTTTACAGTAAGAGAAGGAAATTTCACATTAACCTGACACAGATGAGTAAACATCTTGATACCATTTCCCAGGTGAATAATCATCTCAGGAAAAACTGCTAATCATTATCAGTTGCGGTTCAGACAGCCCAGTCGAGCTGAGTCAGGCTGTAGGAGCACCTCAAGCTTCAGAGAAGCCAGAAACCTGCCAACGATTAAAGGTAGAAGCCTCCAAAACACACAAGAAATAAGGCTACTGGCTTAGTTGCAACAGTCCATCCATCAATAATGTCAGACAAATTTCGCAGTGCTTTTTCCCCACCTGGTTATATCAGCATCTGAAAAAGACCCATGTCTCCCCAGCTGACACAGTCACGCCAAACAGCCTCCTTGTATGAACACAGGTTATATTGACAGAGGAGGGTGGTTGGCAAGCTGTATCATCTGGAGATGAGGTCTTGTTACACCAACAGTAAACCAATTCTGTTGACATATTAGGTTTGACCTAAGGCACTCTGCTAACATCACTACTAACAGCACACCTATTCTGCAGAAGTGCTGTAATACAGACTGTAATGTAATGCCATCCTATGTATGACACAGTTCTCTTACTCTAACATAGGTTAAAAAACATTTATCACAAGTATGGATTCATCTCCTTAAAGTGGTTAAAATGGTTAACTCATTTTTCTAGGATTCAATAATATTGATCATCTTCTGCAAGAAAAACTCCACTATTATATTGCCTGTACTTACCATGAAGGTGATGTGCATAATTTTTATACAGATTATGCATTTAAGAAACATGTAAGTCACAAGATTTTCTTACGACACTTTTTCATAGTCACTGTTTTCAGTCTGGTGTAGCATAGGCTTACAAATGATTTTCCTCTTTAGTCAGGAAAAATCACTGTCAGCAAGCAAGTTGCTTAATGTTGTTTACAACATGTCTTCTTAAGGTCAAAATTAACATATGTAATGATCATTTTAAGTAGTGACACTGTGATGCATCAAGCATGAAAGAGGTCATGAGTGAGTCCACTAATAATGTCATCTTATCCTTACATATCTCAAAATATTCAAAATAATCTAGGTTTCAACTGGCTCAGTGCCCTTCATGAATTTTTGGGCTAGTATATACGTTTAAATATATATCGAATGGGTTCCTTCATGGGGTGAATCAGTGCAGAAACATTCTCTGCCTTGCCCTTGCAGGAGCTGGTTTCCTACTGCACCGAGTGTTCAGGTGGCCCAGGGAAATCAGTGTCTGAACTCAGGCACTCAGGTTTGATGCTTAAAGTTTCGTGGTATGAATATGCCGGCCTTCAACAGTCTGTTTATTTTCCCACAGAAGTTTGCCAAAATTCCCATAGATTTTGCTTGGAGCTGTATTGGTTTAATGTGATTTGCTGAAGAACTTGTTTATTCTTTACAGGTGTCTGTTTTTCATGTGTAACCTTTTCCTATTTCCTTTGAATATTCGCATATGACTACACATCTCCACTACTTCATAACAAAGAACCCTGTTTAATATAACTACATTTTCGTAAGTGGCTTAGGAGAAGTAGGTTAGCCTGTTTACAAAGTGATTGCCTGCTGTAAGCATGTTTTAACTACCTTACTTTACCTTACTTAGAAATCCTTTAAACTTCCTTATGCGTCTGCAGACAGAAGAGGCTGAACAACACTGTCTTTTAGATTTAATTGCTGCTTCCTGAAGCTACCAACCCATATCACCGTATCAAAAATGTTATGGTTGTTGCTGTTGAGGTTGTGCTGATCAACTAAACAAACCTTTCAGCTGTCAGGTTTGACAGTGACACATGCATAACATCCTCTCTGTAAACCGGAAGAGCCACCAAGCACATTAGAGAGTCAATATACTATGCACTCAACCTTTTTCCAAAGAGGCGTAAGAATCACACCTAATTTTTCTCCGTAGCTGCATTCGGAGGAGGCATACTCCTTAAAATGGAGTTTTACAAGGCAGTACCACCAGCTGAGAGAGCTGCTGGAAAGGGAGTGGACTGCATGCAGCCAGCCAAAAAGCATGGCAACTAACGGGAAACGGCCTTTCTTCATGGTATTTCAAGACCTTGTAGCAAAACTGAACTAGTCTTGGCAACAGAGTTAATTGTTATTTTTGTGGTTTCCCTTACAGTGGATACATTGGTAGCTGAGGAGCTGCAGCTGAGAAAGACCATAGAGTATCTTGGGCAAGTCACAGTCAAGCTCCACCACATACAAAAGCAGAAAACACCAAATCTCATTCTGAAAGGGACAAAGAGGGAGAGAAAGAATTAATTCTCCTCTTCCTTGAGCATACAGTCATTCTAGACTCAAAACTGCAGGATAAATAACTGCAGTGATAACTCTATTATGGCAACAAATTATATGCTTTATCTAAATAGAGGAGAGACATTTTAAAATGACATCATCCTTCCCTTCCCCACCCTTTTCAGGCCGTTTCTGTTGCACACACTTACATGCACGTTTCAGCCACTGAAGTGTTTACAGATGCACTTGAGCTATAGCCCGTCCTATTGATTTAAAGCCCGCAGAGTCAAGCAGAACCCAGTTTATTTCACGGGGTAGAAAGGAGAGCGTGACATACTTGCTAGGAATACTTCTGAAACCTTGTCACGTATGTTTAAAGAGGTAACGTGGCCCAGGGTCAAACAGAACTGCATACTAAGACTTCTTTCGGTTTTCTGGTGGTGTGGGTTTGTTTTTTTTTTTTAACTTGACACTGGGAAGCAACAGACGGTTTGTACATACAGCACCCTGTCACCGAGGTGTGAGCTGGGCGTACCTTAGGAAACTCAAGATGCAAGTGCCCCTAAGTGGAAACAAGTACATTTGGAGACGTGTTCATATTTCTTATAAATTACTCATTACTCAGAAATCAAGGTAAGGTACCCAACTCAACTCTATTTCCTTGTTGCCTAAACCTCATTCTTTTTCTTCTGAGCTCTCTGTTATACTTCCTGACTAATTTCTGCAAGGATAGGTGGAATGCAAAATCACAAAACCTGAGACTCAAGGTACACAAGTCGCATGTACAACAAGGTGTTATTTTCTTCTAACAACTGGGTACCATGCCAAACTTTTGCATCACTTGAGGGATATTCAACTGAGGTCAAAGAAAAGGTGTGCTTATTATCTATTAATTTCTCATGGACTGGTAGCATTACAGTAAAATGGTAATTATGCTTCAATGATCCCTCCAATTAATTCCTGATCCCTTGCAAATAAGGTTAGTAACATCAGTGCATGCGATACCAAGGGACTGATCTCAGTCTGGGAAAACCTTTCTGTTTGAATTGTTAAGCAGCCAGACCATCTTTTCCTGACAGAATAATAATATAAAAAAAAAAAGAACCTGTAGTAAAACACCAACTAGATTATTATTGCCACATTTTTTTCCCAATAATATTTTTCAAGTTTACCTTTCTTGCATCTCGTATCACCTTCCGAATAGTTTCCTTTATGGTGTAAGGTTGTGCTCGTGGTGGATGAAAAAGCAGATCAATATTTGTGCCACCAGAAATTCCAGGCATCAGGTAGGGCCAACCTAAGTCAAGATTTGGAGCTTCCACATCTGATTCAATGGGCCAGTAGGTTCCCGAGGAAGAGGTGTCATCAATGGCATGGTTAGAGGAATAAATTGTGTTTTGGGGAAGTTTGTGGACATTGTTCAAAATATAATCAATTTCCTCATCTGCTAGGAACTCTGAGCATCTCTCTTTGGAAAGAAATTCTTTGTAGGCTTCTAAACCTCCTTCAATTAGAGCATCAATAGCTACTCGGTACCATTCCTTGTAATGAGGTTCAATATAGTTGTCTGATCTGCATTCATCATGTAAGGATGACAGCAAAGATGAAGTTTCCATTTTCATGTATATTTTGTGTAACAACTCTTAAACTTCCATTCGTGAGCTGATGAAATGTATCTGTAAAGAAAGGAAAATAAGAAATCAATCAGAATATTTGTAGTGATCTATGACAAGCACACAGATATTCAAAATAATTTTCTGGTAATGTTGCTCTAAGTTTTTCTTTTATTAAAGAGCTAGATAAAGAGCCTCTTCTGCAAAAGGCAAAACTAAATGCATATGAAATTAAGTGATATGTTGAAGTTTTTCTAATAAAAGCTACAGCAGAGCTATGTACAGTAACAGCAATACATACCCAATACAAGTTCCAATACGCTACTGTAGGTTGTGTTTCCAAGCTGTCTTTATAACAACTGGCAGAGTAGTGTTCAGAAACACTTCAGAAATCAATTACATTTCCTACTTTTTGATGCATTAATCTTTCTCCGGAACACATACCTTTTCTCTGGCTTCTTTGAAACCAGAGTCATTTAGGTCCTTCTCCTTATCTATCTGTTCTCCCATGCTGATCTAATCCATTTGTTGCTCCCAAGCAGGACCAGCCTACCTCATTTCAGTGAGTTATGAGGAACTCCAAAAAGATTTCTCCTCCCACATCTGGGATCAAACTCTGAATCAGCAATCTGATGTCGAGTTTCCACCCTGCACATTCCTTCTGCCAAAAGGAGCGGCTGCTTTAATCTTTTTTTTTTTTTTTTTTTTCCAAAACATTAATAATAAGTTGTTTACTGCTGATGATTTATAAACTCATTCTTACCCTCTTTTTATTTCATTTACCAAGGGCTGAGAGGGTTGGTTCCTGCTCCGACAATTTGGGATGTAAGGTAGAGACAGGACAAATGGCCAACGTTTCTTCTTTCATGTCTGTGCAACCCTATGGGCCTCCAGCAACTCCACCGTTCGCCTAAAACCTAAACTGCAATGAATTTCTGCACTGGGCCGGTAAGCCACAAAAAAACCCCAAACAAACAAACAAACAACAACAACAACAAAAAAAGGCAGGAGGGGAATTTTCATGAGAATGGCATGAGCATGGCCATGTGAAATAGAAAGATGATACATTGTAGCACTGTTTCATCTTCCATGGCTAGGGCATGAAGCTGAAGAGAAAGACAGAAAGTAGGAAGGACATCCAACAAAGGCTGAATAGTTACAAAAGGCACATACAAAGTATAGCTTGAAAGTTAACATTGGGTTTCCCTATAAGCCTAATTAATAGCGTAGCAGCATAATATCAAGGAATAGCCGTACAGAGCTCTGATTGCATTTGCTGGCATATAAACATAATTCTCTCTTCACATCAAGACCTTTCAGATATTTTTGCAAACAGTGCATTCACGTTCCACCATCTGCTGGGAACAGTTTAAACCTTCTTGAAAGGAAATTTAAATTACCTATACCAACCTAAAGGAATGAAAATCAAAATCTCTGTACAGTACTGATACTCCAAAGTCCAATTAAATGTTCAATCAAACTAAGATTTCTGAGGAACTTGGGAAGTCTGAGTTTAAAAAAGACCAAGAAAGAAAAATCCAGATCTGAGGCTGGCATCAGCATGTCATATGAAATAATTCCATTTGAATCCTGTCTCTCAGCCAAGTAGCAGGGTAGATCTTCCCAGATAGGATTGCTTTCGAGCCTGGGGGAAAGGAGTGTTTCTGGCAGCTTCCAGAGTAGCTCTTTGTGGTGAACTGGAAAGCAGCAAGCGAAAGGGATCCGATTGTTCTCCCCCGATCGAGAATTACATGTATTCCTGTGACAGGTATTCACGGCTTCATTCTACACTGCTCTCACAGGTAGAAATAAAATGTTGTAAAACAGGAGTGATACCATTTCACTTTGCCTAGATGCAGACGCAGCCCGTGGTGTAAGGTGATGGAGAATCGACCAGGTGGTTTAGGCAAAGGTCAAACTCCTACAATACTGTAAAATTAACACCTTTGCATCAGCGTCCCAAGGAAGCCAATCATCTGGAGCAGGTTTTCAAGACATTTTAGATGAAGAATGAAAAACCACCGAGAGTACAGAATGCATAGTTACTCAGCTGAGTTGTTCTGAAGAGTCTGAACACTCACACAGGTGACTTCCCTGAGAATCTAATACACCTCTCTTGTAGGGCCCTCCAGGACAAGAAACTCTCTAAATAGTGTAGTAAAACAGTCAGTCTTATTATTACTCTTATTTAAGACTAAATGTGATTTTACAAAGGCAAATGAAAGACAGTTCTAAAATTCTTACTACTTTGGAATGGATATACTTCCAAAAGCAGGAATTTTGCCACTGACTGCATATATACAGTTGAGAAAGACTTAAGTGTTTATTTCAAAAGCTTGTCTTAATCCCTTTTTTCTTTTTCTCACTCTTTCCTTGGAAAATAATATAAGGGAACAGGGCTATACTTAATATGTAAAGTTATGCAACATAAAATATTGAATGTTGTGAACAAATAAAAGGCAAAAAACTATTGCATGTGTGTGCTGGCTCATGTGCGTTTTTTGTTTGGTTCTTTTGATTTGTTTTTTTGTAACATTGTTTGAATTTTCATTGAAAACAATGACTGAATTAATTGTGGCATAGGTCAAATGCAGTAACTTATGCTCAGACCTGAAATTTATACCCTGAAAGCAGGGTATAAATATACCGTAATCTTGGAAAGGTGAGACTTCTAGTGCAGTGTCTTCCAAACAAAAGTAGTTATTTTACAGTGAACATCTTTGATGTTGATCTTTGATTTACAAGTGCTGTTTATAAAAGAAGCTTAAAGCAGTGCACATTTATTTAAGAAAGTAAATGTAAAATCTATCAGCGTGGAAGTAATTCACAGAACAGATGAGAGAAATGAAAAAATTCTCATTCTGGCTTTTGGAATTAAGGACATCAGCATTTGACACATTCATGAGAAGAAACAGAAGAAAACTCCCAAGTAAAAATGATGGCTTCAGGTATATTTGACAAAAGCTCTAGATGTCTTGACACAGATATTTTCCTCCTTAGAAAGTAAGTGCTGTTTTGCAGGAAATGTACCTATGAAACTGATATAATTTTGGATAGAGAGGCAGGTTTAGCCAAAATTCTAAAATAAACTTTTCAGTGTCTTCTTCAAGCATGTATAATGATTTCTGCACAATCAACTTGATTCTTCAAAGATTCTCCTCAGGTCAACAATTCTATTAGCAAGGTTGTGCAGAATGAGGCCCATCTCTGGAGGTGTCCAGAGGTTTATCAGACTTCATGTACATGATCACAAATTTTACTAGCACAAGGAAAGCTATTGTTCATCCTCTGAGAAATAATCTTGGCTGTTAATCCCACCCCTGCGTATCAGTCATCTTCTCTCCTTGGGACGCAAGGATCAATTACTTAAAACTTTTTTTATTAATGGGCTTACATTGAATATAAACTCCAACGCAGCTGCTAAGACTGAATCTTTTGCTGAAGAACACAAATTCTGAATTCTGCACTGATGTGATCATCTTGTCCTTCTATTAACATGCTCAGACTTCCAGTACCATTATCAGGAACCCAGCAAGAAGAGAGCTTTATCCTTGAAAGAAAAGTAAATGTGCCTTTTTGCAGAAAGAGACAGAGAATCCCAGCTTCCACAAAAGCAGCAGATGACAAATACCCACTGAAGAAAATGATGCAATGTTCTGCAGTGGTTCCAGGAGCACAGTCCTCCAGGCTAGAGCTAAAGACAAGTAAGTAACTTCCCTGCCTTACTAATATTCTCAGGATTTGAAAAATTTCCTATTCAGCAACTTTGGGGAGCAGCTCTAACCTCAGGCTCGTACAGCCGGTCCTTGGCAAGGCCCTGGCCATGGTGCTCTCCTCGGGATGTCCTTATTTCTTTTCCAAAGGAAATGTGATTACTTGGTCAGGTTCTGCATAAAGCTTCAACCTTGCCACCTCGGTTAAGGGAAATCTAAACCAGGGGAACATCTTGTCGTAGGCCCCTCTCTCAGGTATGGTTTTTGGGGCATCCACCTGAGCACCTCTGACCCGTGGCTCCGCTGAGGAGCCTCCCCACTGCTTCAGGGCCTGGCGTGACCAGCCTTTAACAGAATAAACAGGCGTTTTACAACAGCTGCCTTCCACCAACCTTTCTATTAAGGAACGGTATCAAGAGCAAATAATAATTACCTACAATAACCAGTGACAGGCAATTATTCCACTATAAATCAAATTACAACATTTTCCGTGGATGCAAAGACCATCAAATTCAAGTGAAAAAAACACCACCGCAAGCGTTCCTGCTCCTTTTCTTTTGTCTTTTTTTTTTTTTTTTTTTTTTTTTGCAAACCAGAAAGTTAACTTTTCAGGCAAAACGGAGGCCGCCAGCCCTCCGATGGCACCGCCACGTGCTCGGGGCACGCCTCAGCCCTGGGGACACCTCACGACTGTCACCCCCCACCTCCACCCACCCCGGGCCACGGCCAGGCAGCACGGCGTGGGAGCCCGGCGCCGCGGGGGCGGCCCGCCCCTTCTACGGCCGCCCCCCTCCTCCGCCATCGCATTTCGCGATGCCCCCCCCGCTTCAAACGCCCCGCGGCTCCGCACCCGCCGGCGGAGCCGTCGAGGGGGCAGCCCCTGCCCGTCCCGGGGGAGACCCACTTACTGCGCCGGTGCCCCCGCGGTGGGGTCTCGCCTGCGGAGCTCGACCCGGCTGCTTGCGATCGCGGTGGCGGCGGCGAGTCAAGGCGGCGCAGGGCTCATCGCAGGTACTTCCCGTCGCTTTCAGGCGCGGTGGGTGTGGAAACCAGTTACAACATGTCAGGACGGTGTCGCACCAAGCCCGCCGCCGCCGCGGGAGCGGGGCAAGGGCTTGTCTGAACTGGGGAAGCCCGGCCCTTGCGCGGAGCCAAGGGCAGCGCCTTCTCAGGGGCGCGGCGGGGACCCGGCCCGCCCCGGCCCGCCCTGGCCGCCGGGAGGGCCGGCCGGCAGCTGTGGGGCAGGCGCCGGTCCCAGCCTCAGCCCCGGTCCCGATCCCGTCCCCAGCCCCGGTCCCGTCCCCAGCCCCGGTCCCGTCCCCAGCCCCGGTCCCGGCTCCAGGCCCGGCCGCACACATCGGCGTTCCCGCTGGAGAAAGCGGGGGGACCCTGGAAGCTGGGTGTGCGTGGGAGATAAAACTCAAAGCAAACCTTGGCTTGAAGAAAAAAATAAGCCCATCAGCCTCCAGTCACAGTTTCCAGGTTAACTACGGGCGAGCAAGTCACGGCAAGGGCGCAGTACCTGTTTGAGACCTTTAAATTCAGTCATGTAGATGCGCACGCTTTCCACGGCTCAGTGACTTTAAAATACCCTTCTTTTGCTGTCTCACGTCAGAGAACCGGACCCGAAGGCAGAGCCCCCCCATCCTGGCTGCGATGGCGGCCAGGCCTTCCCCCAGCCATACTCCTCCTCACCTGCCCGCAGGCTGGGCACGCCAACGCAGCAGTCCCGCGTTTGGGAGCCCTCTCTGAAAGGCTCTCCCAAACCACGACCGTCTTCTTGGGAGGATCACGCGAGTGCCAATAGATCAGCACGTCACACGTGTGCGTGGCTTAAGCGCGCCAAGGCTTAAGCACACCAAGTTTTGTCAGTTTAAGTTAATGGCAATAGAGGGAAAACTTTTTGTGGGCTTTCTTCCTATCATACATACCCTGTGGTGCATAACTGCAGGCAGCTGTTTCATGAGCCATTTAAGACAATGCAGTGTAACCCTGATAATTACGCTGCATCAGCAATAATTCATCCAGTCTGACTTTAAGCACAAACTGTTTCTAACCGTTGCTGGCCAATAGTAAGTGCAGGGTGTATCCTATATCTGAAGCTAAGCATGGTTCTACTATGACTTTTTTTAGATGGTTCTCTGAAAAAAAAAAAAAAAAAAAAAGTAAAAATACACATCTATATACAATACAATATCTATACAACAATATAAAGTGTAAGTCTGCAGTGACTTTTTCTGCGCAGTTAATTCAGGTAATGGAACGCTCACGAGGAAATCGTTGGTGTCAGTATACTCATGGACTACCCTTTACAGACAGAGGATCACCTGGATTAAATGATTAGACTCTTCTCACACCTGAAAAAGAATTTCCCTGGTTTTCATGAAAAATAAAGGGGGGGAAAACTGCTGTAAAACGAACAAACTTTCAAAATGTACTTAGTACTTTCTAGTTAGTCAGTACACCGCACTTTTTATCCCATGAAAATGTGTGGTCAGGAAGGAGAATGCGTTTCTGTGGAAACTTGTCCATAAAAAGGTGGGGTCATGTAAATTTTTAAAAGAGCAAATCTATTTTCTAAAATTATTTTTGAAAAGGTAGGAAGGTAGATGGATGGTCACAAAAGCGCTTTTGACCTTGACTGAATTGGTTGGACTTTTATTACATAAAGTTTACAAGTGTTACTGGGTCTTTCTTTTAGAGAAGTCAGTGGTTGAGTACCAGCTTAGCATAAACAAAAAGCTGTAATGAGATCAGTAATAGCTTTCTAAATGAGGAAATCTGCATGAAAAAAGGACCTGGGGGTTTTTTTGCTACATTAGTATCTGTACAAGAAAAGGGTTTTTTCTGTGCCTTGACAGTGCCCAGCTCAGTGGGAAACCGATCTTATACTGAGATCTTAAGCAGCACGCACACACACATGCAATACAAGTGAACAATACAGTATATAACAGCAACAATATCAGTAATAATAAGACATCATTATTGCTGTTGTTACTAAGGAGAATGATGCGCTCTCCTAATAGCCAGTACACCATGCCAACTTTAAAATTAATGGGTAAACAAAGCCATGAGAAGAGATGAACAAAACTTAAACAGATCCTTTTAAATACTGAAAAAGCTCTTGTATAGAAGATAGAAAAAGGGGATGGCAAACGATGTTGGATATTCTTCCACACAGTTGAGGGCTCCCTGAGTTTATCAACTGAAGCCCCCCAGTAGCTATACCAGACCAGATATTTCATAAAACCGAGCTTGGATAGCATGTTTGGGGAATCAGCTATCCATAGTCAACTGTCAAAATAAAGAACATTTTTACTCTGCAGGAAGTAAACTTCTGGTGTTGTAGCCACAGGAGGCAGTGGAGGCAGACGGTATGAGCAAGCTCAATAAGCGGTAAGACAAATTCTTCAACAATAGGTATAAAATCGAATTCTAAAAGGATGAGGCAGGGATATGCCTTACTCCTTGAGTTGTGGAGCTGCAGCAGTTTGAGGGGAATGGACTGCAGAAACTGGTCAGGCTCTCATTTGCCTAAATAGCCTTTCCTTTTACCATTGGAGACATAATGTTGGGCAAGACCAGTTGAAGCATCTTATTGATTGGAATGTTTTTATTGGAATCCCACTGATTCATGAAGACTCAAAACTACCAAAAACGTTCTTATTGTAGACATGGTTTGTTCATGGGCAAAAAGAATCAACTCCATAAGTCTGATACCGCCATCTTGAGAACGTAATGAGAAAGAAGACTGATTGTCCTAAGTGACCTGGGTGCTCAGGCGATGGTGCTGATGGATGATCGTCTCTGTGACTTCCATCAGTTTCCAGTTGTCAGTTCTGGCACTTTGTTTTTGTATTGACAGATCATCTTGCCATGTATGGGTCTAACTGAATGCAAGCAGAAGATAAAAGATTGTTATCACATATACAATGACACCAGTCCATAAGTTTATGATATGAATAATTATTAAGGATAAATATTTATATGAATGATACTTATATTCCTACTGCATGCTTACTAAGATTTAATTTAGATTTACTAAAGGGGACATTGATTTTGAAGCAAAGGGTGTTTATACGATTCATGACATCTGTGAGTTGAGTTGAGCTTTATTGGATTTTAAACGGATGAAGGAAGAGTACAGTCCCGAAGATTCATACTATTTACAAATCAAAGGCCATCTCATCTAAGCATAAGCCCAGAGACTTCACACACTAATCTTAGAATTAGAGGAAATGTGCTATTACAGATATGGATATAACAGGAGCTACACTGCATTTATACAAAGCTTGATGAGTAGCGATATGAAATCCTCAACTTTCATAAAGTAGCAGAGAGAAAAATGACACAGAAAAGTACAAATTAATGTGGAAAAGCAGGTGTCCTACTCTCGGTACATGCTTTTTCAAATTAAATAACCATAACCTACTGTATGTGGTACAATATTCTTAAATTAGAGATACATTTATTTAGTAATAGTGACATAATGGAAATACTGGGGAATGTCCAAACACTGATTAGTTTACCAATTACTCCCACAGCTTCTATCAAGATATGGCCAGTAGTTGAAATACAAAGAACTAAACTCAAGATCTTTCATTAAGAGAGCTCCTGACACACATATGGTGGCCTGGGTATATATGCTATATACTGTATGTTTTTTTGTCCTTGGTCAGGTCCTGTGTCAAAGCCTTGTGCAAACCTACTGAAGTGACTTCAGAAAGTTCAACTGTGAAGAGAATCTGAGGGTTTGCTTTAAGGAATATATGGTAAGAGATTAATTATATTGTGCAAAACAGATTTTTGAGACACAAGAAAATAATAAAAATCCACCAGTCTTTATTTTCACCCGCCAAAATATATAACTTAGAGATAGGGTAAAAGAGCAAGGTGAAAGGGATGACTGAAGGTGAAGAACAGCTTGCACCTGACGAAGAAGCATGCAGACTGAGACTCTTGAATGGAATGGAGTTGGTGCTTGAGGCTGCCTGGTGTGGTTCGTCGCATACATGTAGCTCTGCTGTAAAACAGGGCTGAATACAGAGAAGGAAACTCCTCTGCTCTAATATGAAGACAGCACCTCTGGCTCAGGAGGCTCTGAGACAAGAAGTTCCAAACCGATGGAGGATGACAAAGTATTCTCCACCCGTATGCTTTGTTCCTCTCCTCTTTACCATGTCTTCATGCACTGCTAGTTATCAAAGGGCAGATACAGGGCTACACGGACCTTTGCTCTGACTTCACAGGGCTGTTCTTGTATTCCGTCAGAGCATGCTAAGGCCCATACATAAAAAAGGGGGAGGCGTACAGTTTCCTTACTTCAGATCAACTTTCCTCTGTGGGTCAGGGAGGCAACTCCTTTTGATCTTACCACAGCCTCCTAGACCTCTGTGTGTGCCCATGGACATGGTTCTGTTCCTGCCCCTCGGGAAGGATGTCTGCGTAGCTAGCAGGTAGCCCAGTTTCTCTATTTTCTTCATGGCTTGTCAAGTTTTTTAGTGACACAGTTGGGTACCTTCTTCAAGCTTATATAAACTTCCATGAGGTCTTCTGTGATTTTATGTGTCCTTGTGATTCAGACTCAATCTTGAAAAGCTTTTTGCCCAGGTGTTATCCATGTGGTTGTTGTAATTTCCAAAATACATATTTCAGGCTGACTCTTGTCATTATTTTTTTCTTTTCTCACTTGCCCTTACTTTAACATCCACCTTTGCCTTACTCTGGAAATAGTAATCATTGTAGTATTGCTACTGCAAGTAGGCAGCAATACAAAATAGACCAGAAAATAAAGCCAAAAAATAAATACATCCATTTTTCCAGTTGGTGGAAAACCTCTCATATCTTGCTCTCCACCTCCGAGGAAACTAAACTTTCTGGACTATCTTTCTTACTGGGCTTAACCTGTTCTTCTCATCACATCTTCCCAAGGGCTGGTGCACTGCTGGAGTTTGAATGGCAACATCTTAGCCATGTATTTTGTGATCCTGATTCAGAGCTTAAGGCTTTAAGAGATAAGGGATGAATATGCTTGTCTCTTGAAGCAAGACATACTTTGGGGTAATGCAGAGATCAATAATGAAAATTTTATATTAATATAGTAAAAGGGAAACTTACAGAGAATTTTGTAGAATAAACATTTTAAAGATTATAGAAACTATTATATACAACTGCATTGTGTATAAGTAAGAGTCAAATTATTAAAAGCTAGCCTTCAACCTAGGATACACCAGTTTGGCCAAGATTTTGAGTTCATCAAAGTCCAGTTTCTTGTTGATATTGGAAAATATCTCTTACTGTTTAAGCTGTGTTTCCTCAGTATAGACTGAACGAGTATTCAGTTCTCCATAGGAAGGGAGAATATTTCCCTTATGGAATAGCAAACTGTCCACTGTTGTTTGATCTTAATTTTTTAATGAACTGCAGACCCAAGTCCTGCATTAAGCCATGGCCAGGGACCCGAAACAAGTATGCTGGGTTCATGTAGATGCATATCTATACGGATCTTCTAGTCAAAAGGAGAATTCACATTTCCTAGGTTGCTTCTGACTGAGAAGAAAGGTGAACCCTGTAAATAAATGCATAGAAAGAGAAAAATGAAATAGGGCTAGAGGGAACAAATTGTTGCTTGATTTGCACATGGTTTCTTTTCAAAGCTATAACCACTTTGATGGGCCTGTGTTGGCACTTACAAGGACCCGCTTTTGGCCTAGTGTTCACCTCTCTGCTTGGAGGTGAGGTTGGCAAAAGGATGAAAGGTCTTCGTCTCCTTCCAATCCCAGAAGTGCCTGAAGCTAGTTTTCCTCCTAGTGCTGGTTACAGTGGGTGCTTGGAGCCTTCAATGATGCCTTTGTGTTTACTTGGGTGCTTGTGGTCCTAATGAGCTTTGTAAACCCAAGCCCATCTTTCTTGTAACTTTTTTCTAATGCTAAAATTTGGGAAGGATTAAAGGTTTCACAATGACTTTGGGAGGTCTCTGGCAATCAATAGTAATACTGGCAGAAGGAGAGCGAAAAATAAATCAGGGAATAGAACAACCTCTATCAAATAAAATCACATAAAAGTCTCAGCAGCATAGAAAGTTATATTAATGTTCCAAAGTATTAATGACATTATAAGTCTGAATGCAGCTGCTAGAGATGGCAGGCTTATTCTTTTCTGGGTAGATTAATGAACTGTTGATGAAGTTACAGCCAAGGAAGTTATCAATGGTGTAAGCTGTAAATAAATTCCAAAAATATTCCATCTTTAAAGACAAGGTTTTCTTGACTGTACACATACCTGTCCAGAAAACATGACTGACCTGTGATTGGGGGTTGTTTATTGGCTGAATGATACAAAGCTGCAGGACTCCACAGGAGCTCAACAAATGCTTTCCCATGAATTTGGCTACAATCTGTGAAGTTTTTAATTAATATGTGCAGTTAATGAAACAAACATAATTTACTCTGCATTTATCAAGCTGTCTTCAGAATTAATGTAGAAGTAGTGTTACTGTAACCATGATAAAGTAAGGATATAGATGATAGAGTTTTAAGTAGAGGTAATTAATCAAATCAGCTAATACTGCTTTGAAAAGTAGTCAAGCTTATGGATGCTCAAGATTCTCTAGGTCTGAAACAAATGAGGCAAACTTCAAATCAAAGTACAAATTCTGAGTGATTGCTCTGAGTTGAATGAGAGATGTTTCAAGTACAGATGAGAAAGAACATACAAATGCAAGAGTAGCTATCCTAGGTCCATCTAATTCAACATGTCTCTAACAGTAAGTGGCTAGAACAAAAGATTTGGGCAAGTTCTTCAACTGACAGCTCTTTCAGAGGCATGCACAAGTTGGGGGTGACAAATAAGGTATGCTGAAAGCCCAAACATAACTGAAATCCCAAGTAGAGAAAAGACAGAGTCACCTGTTTCAATGTAAGTTTTTAAAAACTCTTGCTGTGAGGTTGTGGGAGGAAGGAGATATGTTGTGATGGCACTTAAGGCAGTGCTTTCTGTGACAATGAGACAACAAGATGCAACAATCACAAGCTGCAGCAAGGGAAATTCTAATTGGGCTCTGTAAAAATTCCTCTCTGGGAGGATGATTAAGCTCTGGGATGTGCTTCCTGGACAGCCTGGGGGATCCGCCTCCATGGAGATTTTCAAAACATGACTGGACAAGACCTTGGCCATCCTCTTCTCGTTTTTCAGTTAGACTAGCTTGAAGCAGGAGATTGGTCTAGATGACTTCCAGAAACCCTTTCCAACCTAATTCTTCTGTGATATTGCAATTCTGTACTTATTCTCCTTCCTCTAACACCCGTAATTCTGACAGTTTACTCCATCCCTGGAATGGTAAAGTCCTCACTGGAGTTTCTCTTAAAGGCAATTTTCCTTTATACTACTCTGTCCATTGTGTGTTTGACTATAGTCCCCAGTCTTTAACTGGAACTATCTGATGATAATCAAAATTTTGGTTTTACAAGCTTAAGAGTTTTACATTATCAGCACATAAGAGCACTGTTGGAGTTACCTCTAGGAAACTGAGGGGTTTACCAGTTCATAAGAGAAGTAACTGAGAAATAGTTGAGAAGTAATATCTTGAGATTATGAAATAATGTTATTAGCTGAGTGTGCCTACTAATATTATCAGCTATGGAATAACTAATTTCTCCGATACTTAAGCTGGCTTTGGAGTTAAAACAGCAAGAGTAATGGAGGCCATTCACTCGCAGCACTGGAGTCTTTAGTTAGCTCTGTTAATGTTTTTAAGGTCTGTCTTGAAATCTGGAAGCCCAGAAATATGAATTATTTTTAAAAACAAGCTTAGATCTGAAACTATAATTCCATGATGCAGTGTGTGGATTCTTTATATATGGAGTATACACAGTTATCACTTATGAAACTGCAAGTCAAGCAAAACAAATACTATGAGATTTTACTGGTTATTAGTGGACCATCTCATGTCAGAGAGAAATTTCATGTCAACTGTTCATGAACAAACAAGCTGAAAAGTTTATGTACTTTATCAATAATATTGATATGGCTGCAAAAGATTGCATTGTGCATCAAACCTTGAACTAATTCAACACTTTGAGTCCACTGTGATATTTGTTGGTTAATCTGAAATAGTCAAGTTCCTGAACAGTATCTTAGGCAAAACACACTCATAAATTCAAACGTTTGTGGATTCTCTCCATTCCCTTCAGCTATCTGAAATGGAAAATTGTTAACCTGTGTGATAAAGGCCCAGAGGTGGATTTGAGCTATCATCATATGTTTACCAGCTATGAGACATCATGTGCCTGCAATTAATTTTGATCAAACAAATACATTAACTTTAAGTGGCAATCCTAATCTGACATACTTAATTAGTAAACAAGTAAGGGTAATTCAAGTCAGGAAAAAAAATGCATAGACTAAGGAGTAATTCAGTAAAAGTGGCTTGAGTTATGAACATGGAAATTGGCAGTTGCTCTTGCCAAGAGCTAAACATGTTTTAAAATTAAATCAATTTTACAGAAAAAAAAAATAAAAGATGTTTTGTGAAGATAGAAAGTATCTATAGTTCATTCATGCAGAACTATGAATGTATGGCAAGCTAGAATGAGGCAGGCTATCATAAAAATGTAAGGCAGCCTAAAACCCTTCTCAAAATAAAGTAAATGTTTTCCTTTCATTTTTTATCAAAGCCTAAGCAACTTCTGAATGAAGTAGCCAAAATTATTTCAACTCTAACAAGGAACTTTGATGACTAACACAGGACCTCAGGCACCTGTGTTGAAAATTGCTCATCAAATAAGCCCTTCTCAACTGTTATTTAAACTGACTCCACAGGGTCTTACTTTTCCATTTTAAAGTTCCAGGGTGCCTGTTGTTCTGTGCCTGTGTATACACAGATCTTGGCCCCTCTGGGCACCTTCCCACCTAACTCAAGCCTAATCAACATCCAGAAGCTTTGAATTCCTCCTCTTGGATCCCATGTGATACTCAGATCAGAAGGGTTTTAGGTACTTAAGTCCTCTGTTGGATCTAGTTCTCTCAGCTATATTTCAGTTTTCATTTACTGTGATTTGCAGTGAAATGAAAGCAAATGCTCCTGGTTTAATTTCCTTCAATCAGCTTTAGTTAAGGCCCTTAATAAACAGCACCAATCTCAGCAGAGGCACAAGCAAAGCACATCAGAGAAGACTGGTGCATAAACTGCAGTGAGTAAGGAAGGCTTCCGGTGACCTCAGAAACATGCAGGGCTGGTGAGCTACATCATGAGCTAGCAACATCTCCACACCCACAGGAAGAACAACAAATACAAGGTCATGTCCAGTTGTTATTACGCACATCCTAGTAGTAGGAAGCAAGAAAAGAATAGTGGAGTTAGAAGACAAGTAAAAAACCCTTATATTTTGATCAATAACCTGAAAATTGGCACTAACATTAGGCTTTTAATTGCTGTGTTATTCATAGCAGAAACAGTTTTTTGTGAAGGAGGCTTGTAATGGATCATGGTCTGAATTGGGGGAGCTACATCAAAAGTAACACAGAGTGAGAGACAAAAGGATGAGTGAGAAATATCAATACAAGTAATTGCAGATGTGATAAGAACAAAAGTGTTCCTTGAGGGCTATTTTATAGGCGAATGACTTAATAGCCTCCCATGTAATCTCCCTTATCCCCTTACCTGAAATGTGCACATACATACTGTTGTAACATCTTTTTAGCAATGTAGTTTTCACTGTCAGAATTTTGTGCTTATCCTTGTTGTCACTCAGTTTCCCAATGAAGCCTCCTATTCCTGAAAAAACTAAATGTTCATTCTCCTTTCCCCTGTGGGTTTGTCCGTTATTGTTGCAAGACATTTCTCCATAGCCTAATAAAGCGCAAAAATTCACATAGCACTGAGGCTTTGTACCTTGCTTGTAAGTGTTTATTTGACTTAACTTCAGATCAGGCATTGCAGAAAGCCAGGTACAACAAACATCAATGATATTTATGGTAAGAAGTCCTTGAGTGACTATGTGTTTGACCGAATTCTTCTTACTCTGTTGCTAGATAGAAAATAGCCCCGTGGAGAGCATCATGTTGTCAACTTATCCATAGGAGTCACGCTATCCCTAGAAGAAGCTTTGAGAGATTCCTGAAAATGCCTGGCTGTAAGGGTGATCTTGGCCTTTGAGACTGGAAATATGAAGATAGGGAGAAAGGAGACTCATACAAGTTTTAAATCTGTGTGGTGTAAAATTAAAGTTCTAATTCAGTGTTATAATTCATAGCAGCTACTGGAATCTCTTTCATTAGCAAGTACATTCTGGACATGCATTAACCAGAATGCTGAGAAATGCCTAGGAGCGACTGGCAACTTTGAGGAGAGCTGTCACAGTGGAACTGAGTGATTACTCCAGTGAATTACTGGCAACGTAGTAAATGGAAATGCATACAATGGAAAAGAGCTGAAAATGCAAATAATCCATACAGAGCTTAAAATATTCAGGGTGGCATTTAAAATATAACGCAGAACTGAGGCGCATGGCATGTATTGAAAAGGAAGGGGTGGGAATAAATTATGTGATAGTGATGGTTTATTTCAGAAGAAAAACTAATTAATGAACTAAATGAACACATTTGTCCAGAATATGCTCGTGCTCATACTTGGAATATAGTTCTTCTTAAAATTAACATTAGTTATTAAGAGGAGAAACAAAGACTGTAATACAGGAAAGATTGTAGTGAATTAAGGCTGATATTTTTGTGATTTGTTTACATTGGGCAGCTTTATATTTCAGATATTGCACCCTGATTGTAATGGAATTTCTGTGATGTTAAATGACATTTAGTGCTAGTAAACTGAATGCATATGTACTACAGTCTGCATTGGATACTCTTAAATACACTGAAAACCATATTCCAATCAATACAGATCTTATTTCTTATCCTTCATCATTTTATCCATCACCCCACCAAGTTTTGGCTAAGCCTTGCCAATGGTATATGAAAAAGCAGGTACAGTTCACTCTGTTCCTTTTCCCTCAGAAGGAGAATTATTTACATTTTATACTGCTTGGTTTTGTAGGATTTTTCCCAGGAAGAGTTGGGGGTGGGGTGTTGAAAACCAAGCAAACAAATAAAGCAAACAAACAAAAAACTGGTATGTTTTTACTAGAAAATTTAAGACTGAAGAGACGTGCTTTGCATCTGAAATGCAAATTGCTAAACGTGCAATGGTTACTATTCTCTATCCAAAATAATTTTACAGTTCTTGGAATGACCTACAAAAATTCCTTCTCTTGGAGACTCACTTTACCCTTTGGCAGAAAGTTGGACTGTTGTGCACATACATTCAAAAGAGCATTGTATTGAACAACAAATAACAAATCTCATTTAAAACTTTTTGATACCAGTTGGATCTTTTTTGAATGAAAGGTGTTATTTTAATAAAATGTCAGAAGTCTCTTTTTCCATTCTTTAATTGATTCCACCTACTTCATGCATTATGTAATTTAATCAACTGCTAAGCTTCCTGATAAGATTTCAGTAATAATAATGAAAACAATAAATTACTTTATCATAATATAAAAATACTTACAAAGGAATCAGAGACACATGGTAAAGACAAAAAGGACAATAAAAATATTTTTAATTACATTGTGTATGAAAACCAGAACTTTCACACTTTTAAACTGTTTAACTAATTTAAGCAATAAAGTCTTTATGTAATTAAAATAGAGTTGCCTACAGGGAGAAACCATATCAAAACAGTGATGAGAATTACAAAATCAGGTAATCAGCTTAAAATGTGAGAAATGTAAAAATAAAGGCTTCCTGTGCAAATTTCATTCCACCCCTTTTATGTATACACATTATCAAACAGCTTTTAATTATACAATTGTAAAGGTATTGTTTTTTCTCCTCTTTGGGAAATCCTACCTTTTTCAATAAAGGGGTAGTTACTCCATATTTATTTTTCCTTCAATATTTGATGTCAGATCTTACTCAACTTCCAACAGAAAAATCCCGCATCAAATGTAAAATTATCTAATATCTTGATGGATGATTGTGCTGTGCTATCACCATAGCATGTGAATGCTTCATAAAATTAGCTAATCTATGGTTCCCTACAAAATTAAGTGCCACTCTTATCCTCATTTTGTAAGTGGGAAATTGAGACACATAGAGATTAAGGTCAGGATTGTCAAAAGCATCCCCTAATTTTGGATGCTCAACTTGAGATGTCTCATGCTTCATTTTCAAAGCATGGAATATTTTATCACACTGTTTATCTTCAAAGCACAGCTTTAATCAACCTCAAGTGCATCGACTTTAAGAATAGTATTGTGCCTGTGTCTCAGCCTGGAGAGACTGACATGGATGTTTAGCAAATGGATTTACAGCTCTGCATCTGAGAGATGAGGTACACACAGTATCACAAATATGCCTTGCCAGAAGAGGAAAATGATGCTTCATTTCTGCTCTAGGCTTTGGAAGGGAGTGTGCTCTGATAGCTTTGGGCAGATGTTTGTTTGTATGGAGTGCCTTATAGAGGTGCTAAGCTAGTGCCACTTGAGCTGAATGTCCACATGATGCTATACATATTAGGAAATACAAGGACAGATCCTGTGCTATCAGATAAATGGTATCTTTATATCAGCATGGTGACACACCTGTAGTCACAAGTCCCAATTTTCAGATGGATGAATTGGCTCACATGCTATGGCAATAGTTACCTTGTTTTGGAGGCAGCTCACTTGTCTCACTCAACTAACTCTGTAGGCTGCCTATAGAAAGATCAGTGCCTGCTCTCCCTAATCATGACTGATGCCACCCTGTTGCTCCTGTTTTGTCCCAGCAGCATGCCTCCCAGTTTTCCATCAGTCCCAGAACTCGTGCCCATCTCTACCATTACAGGTGATCAGAGTCCTGTCAAGTTTATCTTCTCTCAATGTGCCTTATTTTGTTCTGGTCTCAGTTTTCCACTAATGCTCAGTGGCTTCTTGTCCCAGTCATGTGGAGCAATCAAGTCTGGTCACGATGCCCCCTCTACCTTTTCTCCCATTCATCCCTTTGTGCCCATTCCTTCTGCCTCTTAACACCAATTCTTTCCCATTGCTGTTCCAAAAAAGCCCGTGTGCTTCTACTCACAACTCTTTCTGGTTGACCTTCCAGCTGGCCATGTGACTTTGGGTTCATCCTTTAGCTGCAGCCTCCTCAGAGCTACTGCATGGTGAAGCACAGGGAGGCGTCTTTCTCTGCTGGACAGTACAAGAACAGAGACGGGAAGGTGAAAAATGATCAACAAGAGAGATATCTTAAGAGAAGAGATTCCAGCCAACCAGTTAACATTTGACAAAGTTGGAAGCAACTTTCCAGGCGAGATGCCGGTCAGCAATGTCTGTACCCAGAGATGTCTTCTCTAAGGAAGACTTCAGAATCACACACGTGTTTGAACGACTGACTCAACCATGGTGTCCCATAATTAAGTCCTTTATTTTTGGTGTTGAAAGTATCAGCTGTGAGAGCAGACCCTGTGCATAGGGTAGATAATGGGGGTCCCTAGGCAGTCTGCAATCTAACCCTGAGATAATGTTTGAAAATTCTCTATTTTCCATGAATCAAAACCAAGTTCTCTTATTTTCTTAAGAATGACTCTTTAGGGTAATTTTCTTACAACTCTTATTTTTTAATGGATACATGTCCTATGTAAGGCTCCTTACATATGTCCCATGCAAGGCTCCTTCTTACACAAAAACCTCAGCTCCTTTCTCAAGGCCCCACGTTCCAAATTTTTCTACCATACTGTGCACCCTGTCAGGGCAAGATCAGCGTGTGCTTTTGACTGACTGGCCTGGCCACTCAGACAGGGAAGCGGAGCACACAGGAGTCTTTTTCTCAGGAAGAGTATTAATTTGGGTTCCTTTTCCCTCCCCAGAAACCAATTTTAATGAAATCCACAGCCATTTAATAAGGCGTTACCTTCAGGTTTGTGTGCAGTTGGCCAATGAATTAAATGTAGGGGTGGAGAGGGGATGAGGATATCAGATGGACTAACAGACAGAAAAATCACAGGTAGACCAGTCCTTAAGTAAAATAGGCTCAATAGGTACTCCAGACTAAAACTGCATCACTAAAGAAAATAGACAAAAGCTTTTAATGAAATTATTTTTTTCAACTATTATGACTAAGTTACCAACCTTTGAGGAAATAATGCCCAAAGTCTAGGATTTGTGGAAGATACTTGCTGGCACCTGTGTTTACAGTAGTAAAGTGTAGTCACACTAAGGAATGGGGAATTTGCTAATGAAAGGGGAAAAAAGCCAAGATGTCTCAATCTTTTTTTTTCTTTAACTTGAAGCAGTGTATCAGGAAATTCCTGCTAAGGAGCATCCTTTCTGAATAAATTAGTATGGAGCTTAAGAACAATGCCTGTGTTTTAATGTTTTTGTGGCCTTTAATGGAAACCAAAGTAACTGATCTGAAAGATGATCTGTTGATAACTACTGTCCCAACCTGCATCTAGTCTAAACTTAAATTGAGACAGACATCCTTAATTAGGTTAGCACCTGAACAGCCTCAATTATTTTGAGATGTGAACACCTCACTGCTATGAAAGACACTCATACCTTTGCAGCTTTTATGATTTGCCTGGAAGCAATCTTCTGTTTGCCAAATTAATTCACAGAAAAGGTGTTGCTACAAGGAAAAGTAATAAAAACATATTCTTGTAACTGAAAACACCACCAAGGAAAAACTTTTTTTCTCCTGAATGAAGGAAGAATGCAGGCTTGAGTTAAAGTATATTCATTTGGTTGTGACCTTATTTATTTCCTCTTAAGAGAAAAAAGGTTCTGTATAAAGCCCAATGTCTTCTTACTATGGCGGTTTAAAAAAAAAAAAATGAATTGCTTTATTATCTTCAGGTGTTAACAGTTTTGCTTTCCTTTATTTTCCTTACATTTCTTTTTCTTAGAGTTCCATACTTTCCCGCACTAGTAGCCGTTCTTGTGTCTCACCATTCCATATATTTTATGTACATATATAAGCTCTTTTAGATGGATGAACCTGCATTTTGTATCTTTCTCATTTTTATTTCACTTACATGCATTTTCCTTCAAATTTATATTTAGCATGTCTGTCTTTGACATAAACTTTCCCTACAATTTCTCATTCTTTCTGTCCTTGCAACACAGCATTATGTTGCTCCATAAAATAATCCTCCTTTTCTTTGTTCCTTCTCCGAAATACCATTGACTACATGGTGCTGTTGGTGCTGCCCAGGACAGGGGCTACACTGAAGCACACCAACTCAGGAAAAGCAATAGGAAGGACTTTGTTGCCTGCTTTCAAGGATTGCTTTTCTCCGAATCCATTGCTACATCCTTTTTTGGAGTACAGCTAAGTTTTCTTGTGCGAAAAGATGTCACTATTACATGATGTTTAGGAAAGACTAAACGAAGCTCTTCTTTACATCTTTCCACATCTCAATTTAGGATTCATACTAAATTGGATTAATAATAGAGTAGCTCCAATATGCCTGAAAGTTAACTCCTGTGTTTGTTTGACCTAATGTAGGCCAAGCAAGGTTGGTTCCTGTACCCAGCTCCCTGCGTCTGCAGATGTGCAGGAGGGATGGGAGGATGATCCATAACAAAGCTGGGAGTGGTACTTTTTCCACATGTATCCTGTGGTATCTATCCTTTTGTATGTTTTTAAATAATGAGTGGCTAAGCCTGTGTGATGATATGCAATCAGCCTTTAGTGCACTGCTCTGTAGTGTCTTATGGGATTGCTTTTATCATTGCTATTATGCAGGGTGAAGGTAAACCCACTCTTAGAACTGATAAGAAACAGTGATATTATTAGCATACTAATGCTCATATCTGAGTGGTTGCACAATAGGCGGGTGGGTTTTTTCTCTGCCAGTACTAAGGATTTGGTCAAGTTTTGGTCCCAGCTCTATTTCAGTGTCCAGTGCAGGAAGGATTAATAAAAGGAAGTGTTATACTACATAGTACAGAGTTATTTCTTGGATTGTGTTTAAAATACCCGAGGAATTTTGTGTGTTTAGTGACTGCTCCCCATCAAATCTCTTACAGCCATCAGAGGTACCTCGATGCTTTGCCGGGGTCAGAAGCACTAATTGTGTCCACGCTGTTGACAGGTATGACATGCTGGAAGTTGGAGTTTGTTTCTGGAATAACAAGTTGTTAGAACTTAGCGTTGGTTTGTTCTTAATAATTTTGCCCAAGAATGGTAATTTGTAAACGAGGCAGAACTTGGAAAAAATATTTAGAGCCACTAGAGCCACCCCTGTGCCATGGATTGCTCTCAGTCCTGGAGATCTAGGTCGATTGTTGCAATCCAGGCTTTTTGACAGGGCTTTAGTAAAATGATGGGGATTCAGTTTCCACATGAATGATTCCCTCCCTACGTCAGCTACTTTAAATTCCTGCACTTGGGTCTGGTCTCTGAGATACACTGTGTCACAGGTTTGTGTAATTAAAATAGGCCTATGCAGCTCTATAGATGTACAATGCCATTGCATTCTTAATGTGATGGCAGAAAGCTTATTTTCCCTCCAACTGCCAACCACGGGCTTGTAAAAGCATTTTGTGTTGCCAACAGGTTGTGTTGTTTAGCTTTGTGTATTCCAGCTTTCTGCCTGGCTGCTTGAAGTAACGTAATTCATTAGTAGCAACCGATGATCTCCATCAATGAGTAAACAACTCTAAAGCTGTGTGTAAGTGTCAGCAGATAACAGGTGGTACTATATTCAGTCGCTAAGGCTTTGACCATTATCTGTGTAGCCTTTTTCCTATTGTCAAATGAACTCTTCAGGAATTCAGGCGTTTTGGAAAATGGTTGAAATTCTCAGTGCACATAAAAAGGAGAGAAACTTTTTATCCCACTTCAGGCAGATACTTTGATTCACACCAGAACCAGTAAAAGCTGAAATGAGGATGCTATTAAAAGGGACTTAGAATATCATAGAAGTGTTTTACATTTATTCAAAGATCTGTTTGTGATGATTTTGCAGTGTTGAAATTCTGATTAGTTGTTATTTTTAAAATGTAAAATTTTGAGATCAATTGATTTCTGGGACCTTTTTGTTTTCTCAGTTCTTACACGGTCACAAGGAAATACAGTCGATATTATCTGCCCAATCAAGATAAACATTGTTATTAACTTCAAATGAAGTCAACAGGAATAAGGGTTATTCTTAAGAGTAGAGATTTGTGAAACTTTGTTCTAATCAACTATGATGGTGTAATAATGAAGAGACACTAGTAGTTGATAAATAGATCAAATGCTGTATGGAATTTAATTTAGCCATTCACTGTATGTTAGTGTCTGTCTTCCTGTAGCTGGCATCAAGCTGAAATTAAAAACACTAATCTGACCAAATCAGTGCACCATGTCTTGTGGCTGCCTGCCCATTTATCCTCTGCAGTGTGATTGTGTACCCCTGTGTGACCCGGGACAAGTTTGTCTTGTTCAGGGATGTGGTAATGTATGTCTGGTATTAAGAATGGTGAAATCACAGCCTCACTTGTTCCCCAGGTTGTGGTCTCTTGTGTAAATACTGAGTAGGCTTAAATTCTCCTTTTGTCCAATGTTGCAAACTAAGAAACAAAGCTCAATTTAAACTGGGAGAAACATCTCCAAAGTAGCAGCATGTCTAAGCTCAAGGATATTAACCAAAGCTTAAAGTATTTGAAGGGCAAAGTGTACAAAGGCTGTTAGATGTTTTTAGGAGTTTAGAACCATTTTTATAAGTGGTGATAAAAGTGATAAAAATTGCAGTTTGTTGGCACTTTGATACAATCTGAGAAGTCATGCTGTTTCAAATATAACAGATGAGTGAGATTTTGTACATCTACAAAGGCCAATAGGTGACCTATCCAATGACAGCGTGAGGCTAAAAGACGTTGTGTTTCGATTTTAGATTGGCATGCATGGCTTTTATTACTTGTATTAGGCTGAAATAGTGCTTAGGTGTTGCTAATCTGTTAAGAAATACGTTTATTCTGCAATCTAATTTTTTATGAAGTAAAGCGCAGGGAAAGAATACTTCTGGCAGACAGAGTGTTTCCCAGTTTATGCTGCTGTTTGAGAGAATTATGTAAAATCAGCACAGACAACTGTTGGCATAGCTTTTCTCTGAAATCAGAAAACAGCTAGCTACTATCTTCCTTGGGCTCTGAAATGATCATTCATGCTTTCTAAGTTTTGTGCTTTCAGTAGCATGAAATAAGCTAGAAGAGAAATCTCTATTAAATATTTTTTAGACAAATAATTTAATTCAGCACACACCCATAATTTTTAATAATAAAGGTCAAGGATGAGGGTCTGTGCTTGTCAAACTCATAGGGATACATGGTTGCGTGTAATAAGCTTCCTATAAACCGTGATGGCAAAAGTCTGACTATGTAAATGGAGTATGATTATTCAAAATTGTGTAATTTAATCCACCGATCAAACTAATGAAATAATTGACTTGCAATACTAGCTGAGGTCTATTGAGAGCTACGAGTCTGGGCAGCAATGTCAGATCAGTCCCATTGCAGTTAGGGAATCATATAATATAAATTATTGTTTTGTTTTGTTTTCCAGTAAGTAGACATTTGCAATTTCAGTCTGGCACCTATGAACTGCCCTAATGCCTCCTCTGCATCTTATTTTTCCGTGAAGCTTAACTGCTGTTTATGAGGCTGCAGTCTCAGGAGTTCCCATCGCTGTTGCACTGGGAACAGCACTGGTTACTTCACCAAGCTCATGGGCATGTTAGTTCCTGAATCATTTTTACTTCCTCTAAAGGTAGACCTGAACTGCACTGAAGGCTGGCTGGAGGCTCAGAAGACGTATCTAAGCTAGTTTTAAATGGATTAGATGGGTATTGGCGCTCAGGTGGCAGCAGTGTAGTGTAGCAGCATGAAGCGGAGTGTGTTGGTTGACTTCTAAACTATTTATTTGGCTTTCCTGGTGGATTTTGCAGCCTCGCTCAGGTATGTCAGCAATGTCTACAGTCATGGCAAAACCATCAGAGAAAATATATCCCTAACCTAAAATTCTCTCCTATAGCCGCTAACGTTAGGGAGACAACGGGGTAACAATTCAAATACAAACAACAGGAGCTTTAACTCAGATAACATCACACAAAATAAAGAAATATTCCTAGAGAGAAAAATTGTGTTGTCACCTATTTAACATGTGGATAACACTGGTAAGAGACTCTCTCGGGGGTTTGTACAAAATAGAGATTGGCAATGGTAGAGAGAAAAGTCAGTCACTAGTAATAAAAAATTATTAGAGAGAAAGGAAATGTTTTGGGTCATGGCCATTTAACACTGAAAACTGAAGAAATTCAGATAAGCTTTACACATTACCTTCTGGTGAGCAGATCATTTCAGTTAAAAATGTCCAGTAACCAATTGGACACTAACAAACACTAACAATTTCATAGTTGTTAGCAAGGGCTTCCAGGACATATTACACTTTTCGTGAGACAATGTATAAGTTATTGTGCTCAGGAAAATAAAATGACTTAAAACAAATGGACACATTAGAGTATTTTAAAGCAGCTGTATAATCAAATATAAACAGTAATAAAGATTTAAAATGCCTTCATTGATGCTTTGAAGACCTTACTGCCTCCAGAAACAGGGAATTCTGCTTTGTCTTAAAATGTACAAAAATTTTGGAGGAAAGTTAAATACACTGATAATAGATTTAAGCTGAAAATTACAGTGTTGAAATTATCATCTGTTGCCTTAGATATAATGTCATCTATTTTTTTCAAAGTATTCAAAGTAAGTTGCCAAATATCTACATTTATAACAATTGCTCTGTGTTTGAAGGAAAAGGAGACGTGAGATTCTCATATGTTGTTAAAACAGAACCCAGGTTAGATAGAAATTGTGTATACCAAGTGAATGTATGTTATCTGTCAAGTTCTCTTTTATTTTAAATCCTCTGTATATACAATTTCTCCCCTGCCGATTGTATGGTACAGGCCTGCTTAATATACCTATAACTGTCCTTAAAAAGTAAAGGCCATAAAAAGATGCTTTCTTCAGCAAAGTTCAACTGGAAGTAAACTTGAGAATTGCAGAACTGTACGGTAGTTCAAAAAAAAAAACCAACCCAAACTAGATCTAGACTCTGTCATACCAATAAATCTTATTGAACTTTTGATTCAAAGATACACAGAAACTAAAAATGACTGAATCCCAACAGTCAGTGACCTCTACTGAAATAATGGATTTTGTGATGTTGGCACATAAACCAGAATGTTTTAACAGCATATAAACGTGACCATTGTTTAACTATGGACAATGTCATTTTTTTTATTAGACCTTTCTGCAGCTTTTAATCCACATGCTAATCCAGATACTAACTCAGCAACATGATACTACTTGAGCAAGATGATGCAATATTAGCCAAATCTTCTGACAGAGCACAGAGAAGCAATGGGTAATAGACAGACAAAACACTACTTAAAGAGACCTATAAGCTTCCCTCCTCGAGCATTTACATGAAACCTGTTGGACATGCAGGATGACAGTGCAGGCTGCAGTGCCAATGGTTTTCAGATGTGTTTGTCATTTTTAGTGGTGTAACCACTACCACTAAAAAGATACCACAAAGCCTTCAAGAAATTGTTTCCTCAAAGAGGAGCAGCTGCCTGAATCTTAAATTGTCCAGACTCACTTTTCAACTTATAATAAGGAAATTTTTAGGGATGTTATGATAGAAGCACTCTCTTGCCACCTTCTAGTACCAGGCTCTTCACTGTGGTCAGTCATTAGACAAATTTTGCTATTTCTGGAACATCTCATGCGTTTGCATCTCTTACTTGCTTGGAGATAAGGTTATCTGCCATATATTTCTTCTTGTTCTCCAAATAGATATTCTGGATGTATTCAAAACTTCCAGCTAAGCAGTGTGGCTGTCCATGGGAGCCAGTATCTGATACAGATTAAAATAAGGGCCTTTTTGCTCCCATAGTCATCCCTCCTAATGTCTACTGCTGCGGCTCTTACTTAGGCTTGTTAAACAGAACTTACCCACCGTCACTTCTAAGCATGCCGAACTGCTTGTAAAAATCTGGGATGTGGTGATAGGAGAGAGAACAAGCGTGCGATGTTATCTCCTTTGCCATTGGTGTTGGGGTAACCTGACACACATAATGAAGGGAAGTGGGGAACTCAACATTGCCTGTAATCAATGTGATAGGCACCTCCCTGTAATTGCTTGAAAAGCCCTGAAGCTGGGGAAGACGTAGCAACAGTACGTAACACTGACACCTTTAACGTGCTTGTGTTCAGTATGTGAAAGGCATACACCAGATTGACTCTGGTGGCAAAAAGTCTGGAGAGGAAGCAAAGGTCAGTAAGGCTGGAAAGGACTAATCATCTACCCTCACCTGCTCTGTGCAGAGGAGGACCCCAGCCCTCAGGAGCACTTTCCTGCAAGGCATTCCTGATGTGACCCTTTTCCCAGCACTGCTTTTCCTCCTCTCCCCCTTCCCCACAGCACAGGCAAGCAGTGCAGCCAGCCACCCTAACCAGGCTGTGGCAAAGGCTTCAGCAAATGTTCAGCAAACATTCAGGGCGCCAGCAAACGTTGAGCAAACGTTCAGGGCTTCAGCCAACAGGCAGGAGTAGCTGAACTGAGAGCAGGAGACACCACCCCTGCGTCCTGCTCTTCACAGTAAGCGTTCTTCTCTTCCCCATCAGCTACAGAGCTCATCCACTGGTGGTTGAAGGGTCAGACTCATCCAGCAGGACAATTTTATTTGATCAGTGAGTCAGCAGGCCAGTGACTTTGAGGATACTGCTGTATTTGTAGGGCTAGGAGAGAAGTGCAAACCCAGGTGAACTGTGGGTTTATTAGATTAATTAAACATGGTATGTATCGATTAGATCCATGAAAAATGAGTGGCCTTGAAAAGCTGAACATACTTTATTTCCCTTATTCTGGGAGCCAGAAAATAGATATTCCAAATGAAACAGGAATCTTTTGGGACTGATGCTGCCTCTTCCTACAGTCACATCCTGTATTAGACTGCATGGATACTGTAGATCAAGATAAACTTTTTCAGTGGAAGATCACCCTGCTGCAAACACCACATGAACTAACAGTAAAAATGGGGGTCTCAGAGCTGTAAGCATCTGATGAAATTTTTCTAGGATTAAAATGGGTAGGTGCATGGTTATGGCTATCACTCCCTCTTTAAATTATTACATCTACTTGTATGTTTGTCTCTCTGCTTAGAAGACTGTGTACACTCACATGAATGTGTGTCTGGGTTAACATTCACATACTCATTTATATAAGCTTTCAAATCCCTTCTCAGGTTTTACTGCACATCCACACAGCCAAAATGATGGGTTCTTGCTCGAGGCATCTTCTTCTAGTAGTTGACTTTCTCCGCACTCCAGCTCTGAAACCATTTGTTATGTTACATCTCAAGTACGATCTTAAAGCCCACTGCTATAATTTCTTTCCAAATGGTATCCTGCAGCCAGTTGGGCCCCAGTGCAAGATGGGTTTGACCACCAAACCAAATGAAACAAAAAAGAAAACCTTCACCCAAACATTAATGTCCACAGCCTGGAGTATACACGAAAGCAGTGCCTCCTAAACGCTGCTCACTGACTCTCACCGCACTTCTTTCCCCACCTGATGACGCTTTCCTGTGCTGTGTCACACTCAGTACTGTCAGTGCCCTTTTATGGTTTTTGATGGTAGCTAACTTCTTAGTTATAGGCATAGCACTAGACTGGAAGTAGAGTGGGAAGCATACACATGGAGGTCTCAACCTGTACCTGTTTACATATGAGGATTCAGGATGGTGTATAGCCCTACTAACAATCAATGCGATGTCTCATGGTAATAAGTTCAACGTGTATATAAATTGCTGCTCAGCTGCGAGTTGTATCTGATTTAGACTGGAAGTTAATTGGACGTGGATTTTAAATGCCTTTTTATTTGTGAAATAGAGTGCATATCTATGGGACTATCAGGTAACATAAAGTGATCTGTGAGTGAAAAGAAGGTGTGGGTAAGTTTTGTACACACCAGGGTCTGTTTTTAATTTTATAAGTGTCTGTGTAGAATTTTGCATATCTCATCACCTCACCCCTGCTTTTATCTTCCTTCTCTTGTTCTTTTGTTCTTCCCAATCCTTTAATTTTCCTGCTCCTTTTAGCTGCTTTGCTTCCTTCCTTCTATCCTGCTAGGATACCTTTTCTGTTTTCATCTGTCAGACCCTCTTCTCACTCACTCTGCGGTCTTCCCCCAAACATGTATCTCCAAGCTAACTCTCTTCTTTATAATCCACAGTAATAATCTCACATCCCTGCTTATTTTGGTCTTTAATCCTACGTTATGGTATGCGACTTTAAGGCTGTAGGTTCTTTGGTGTAAACAATTCCCTACAAATACTTTGGAAAAACTACAATAAAGTGTAAATTGATCTTGCACATTTTTTTTTTTTGATCTGGTACTTGTATGTTCTGTTTCATAACATCATATAATCTGAACTCAGGTGATTATTTTTAAAACCAACCATTACTCAAGAAACTACTCCAATGTTAGCTGCTGAGGTAGACAGCTCTTTTTAATGTCTGAAAAAATACTGTATTTCTGTTAAAAATAATTATGAGCTTGCTTCTTTCTTCCTGAAGTCATCTCCTAATGGCATCGTTCATAGAGAAAAAAAAGAGTGTGCACATCATGAGCAGGGTGTATCAATCTCACATGTGGGAGGTAATCAGAGGCAGTTTATCCAGACTTTTGTGATAATCTTGTATGTGCACCTTGTATGGCAAGAGTGACACAAACCAAACGGTTGGAAAACTATCACCTTTTCTTCATGATGACTTGGCAGCCTCTGGGCTATAATCATCTTCAAAGTGTAATAATAAGTGAACATTCAGAGTTACTTTTGACTTTTTAAATTGTTCTTAATATGCTTGACAAGTAAAGGACTTGGCATATTTTAGCAACACTTCAGATAGGTTATGCCTATCGAGTTGAATATTAGTCAGAACTTCAACTAATTTTCAACTAATAGTTCTGAAAGCTAGGACCATTTTTCTAAACATGTATGCCTTAGTGTCTTAATTTAGATGCTTTATATCCATCTCAATTTAAAAATAGAGGATAAATAGGAAGTGACAGAACTCCTCCAGAAGTCTAAATCTTTAGTTATATAGCAGAACATACAAAATGATTTATGCATTAAGATATTGCAAGTTGTGATCAATAATGATCCTTTCTTATCCCCCCCAAAAGAAAATAAAATCTGACATTTACTGTAGACCTACTTGAAAGATTTCAGTTGAATTTTGAACATATTTTTTTTTCAAAAAAGCAATATTGTCAGCAACAATGTCAATATTTCAGTGTTTTACTCAGAATATGAAAATATTTTCAGAACCTAGCAGCTGAAATCTGGATATTTTTATCTCTCGCTCCCCTCCAACTTGGAGCTTTAATCTTTCAGCAGAAGAAAGTTCTTGAAAGAAAATCCCAGCAAAAATGTTTTCCCAAGTTTTGTATAATTTTTTAACATCAACATTTTTTAAATTTCTGCTCAGCTGTAGTGAACAGAAACAAAGAGAAGGAAGAATGACAGGAAAATAATGATACTATACAGGTAGGTGACATAATTGTGAGTATAATTGCTGTCAGCTCAATCTGATCTTAAAGTTTCTTTCCTGAACAGACAGCTCTGGTATCTCTGAGATCAGACTCAGCTGGTAAATGAAGTTTCCTTATCTCCTGTGCCAATGTGAAAATAAGACCGAATTATCCTACTTTCTAATATATGATCTCTTTGACAGATGATGTGTCCTTTTCTGGGAAAGACTGCAGTGGCACGAAACCAATATATCCTTTTAGACTACAAAGGGGTCCTTTTCAGTCGGTAACCACATGCTGGTTTTGCATATTCTACCCGACTTCTCTCACTCAAATGGGAGGAAATTGCACCGTAGGTTAGCCGCCTCTAAATCACCAGGTTTGAATGTGGAATTCATATCTGCTTTCTCACTTCTAGCCTCCAGTAGGAAGCCTCCTGAGACCACAGAAATCCTTAAAATGGCTGAAGAGTCCTCATCATCTGAGGAAAGCCCCAGGCAATTCATGTATTTGAGGTAGGAATGCAAATGCAGAAGAAACCAAGCATAAGGAAAAAATGTTTCAACTTGTCATGTGCTATAATGTAGGATGCCACAAAACTTCGGGCGGGCTCTAATACTTTAATGACAACTCATGTTTCATTTGTGCTGTATATACAATATTATTATATTCATTTAAGAGAATTTAATGTAAATACTGGTGTTTTCTTAGCATACGTAGGAAGAACATGAAATTCTCTGTATTTCAGAGAAAGGAAAACAATTGGGAAGAATCTGCATGACACAAACAGATTTATTTGCCACCAACCATCGGCTGCTGCTGGAAGAACAGACTCCTGCTAAAAATGAAAACTGAAAAATGGTCCGCTAGCTCTGACTCCTGCTGGCCATTCATCTGAGGTTGTCTGATTCATACACTCCTACACTGCCCCTTCAAACAACCATTGGTAGCAGACTGAGCTTTATTAGGGCAGATTATATCTGTCACTTGCACAGTACCCTTAGGGATAAGGAGTCACCTGAAGATAGTGGAATATAAGGACAGACAAAGTTATTGCTTTCTTTCCCTTTGCCACATTTTACTTGACTGTTGAAGCCCCATATGGACCTGGTTCATACAGGGTATGGAAACAGCTGAGTTTCCTAGACATTTACCAAAAGCATTAACTAATTTTTTTTTTTTTAATGTGCAACAAATGTCTGGTTTTGATGTCGTGATGTGAGCAACCCACTCTTAGCAGCCGTTGTAGCATTTAACAAGAAATGCTTTCTGTCCAGAAAACAAGCAATTGTAAAATCACACACATAACTCCGTATTAGCCAAGGGGTTATCAGAGGGTCAGGTTGTTCAGTTCTGCTCTCACCTGCAGTTTCAGAATGAGCAATAGATTTTGCTGATGTCCAAAACTGGTGTGAAGTAGCACAGATTACTGCCAAAAAAATATGCAAGTGGAAAGAAATTACTAGGTCATCTTTTCACTTTGCTCCTCACAAGTAGTTTTATCAGTTAAACCAATATGGCTGATTTTAAACATGCCAAGCAATGTAATTTTTCTGCACCTCCATAATATTTTTCCATATTTACTTTTTGCTGGATTCTTCTGGCAGAATGTCTAAATTTCCTTTTCCACCATTTTCCCCCCATTTTTCTAGGAAAAGTTGAATTCATTTCCATTTTACTTTTGGATGTGGATGCAGCTCATCTGTGGACAATAAGGCTGATGCCGCCTTCCTTTCACGCACCAGGCCTATATCTCCCAGGTGGCTCATGCAGATTGAAACTGGAGCACAGCACTGTGTGGAGGAGGTGAGAGAGACTTTTTCACACAGTAACTGTGTAAAGACACAACTACATGGCTAAGGTGCAGCTTCTCTTTGCCCTCAGTGCTGCCAGCTTGTCAGCAGGGAAATAGGAAGCAAGAGCTTAGGACATGTGGTGTCTTGGGAGATTGAACATCATGCTGATAAATATCTTCTCTGTTTATAACCTCTGAGTATTTTCAGTCTCTTACATCCTTTACTCTTTCTCTATACCTTGTTTTCTTCTCAGTACAAATTAGTCCCCTGCCATTTCTCTGAACTGTTTCTTGCTAAGGAATCTTTCTGAAAAGCTTATAAAAATCGGGTGGGCATAACGTCACTGTTGTCACCTCCATTGCAAACACAATTACTAGACTTCACTGGTCCAAGCATTATCCTCTGACACTCCTAGTCCCCAGGAAGCTCAGATGATGCTAACAAGACTATTCACATGACCGACACGTTTGTGCAGGCTTCGATTGATTTATGTGTACAAATTTTACATGTCACCTGAAGCATAAGCTGACTGTTCACACAAAGTGAGATGTTGGGGATGTTTCAAGGGCCTGTAGAAAGTTCCCGTGTAAGTATGCTTCGCTGTGAGGTGTTTATCTTTCTCTTGGCAAAAAATACTACTTTTTTGAAACCTAAGGAACCGCTGGTAGACTGCTGCTTTGAACAAAATCACAACAGGTATCTAAATAGCAAAGGAGACATTCTTTTTTTCTTCCTTTTTGTCCCTGTTTCATCATTCACCTTTGTTTTATCTCTCCAGACTCATTTCCCAAGGGGATTCCCCATGCTAGCAATGTCTCTGGTGAAGGTTGTATGACGTGTATGACACCAGGAAAGAGTTTCCTTTGATACACACCTCATGGCTTTGATGAAGACCTCTAATGAAATATGCATATAGCTATTATTAATACTTAATAAAAAAAACACCTTGATACTCAGCTGTCCAAAAATTTATATGAACAGACACAAATACTTTATATCCCAATGCATCCAAGGACAAAATTTGGTTCAAGTCATTCAAAAATGCAACACCGTAAGACTTTTTGTATGCTGCTCAAAATAATGGCTTACAGTGGTTTAGAGTGGCTGACAATGGCTTACAGTGGTTTTCAGTGGCTTATGAGAATCCCTCTGCACAGTCTTATGTCCATGGATGCCTTGCCAAGCCTTCCAAGATTACTTCAGTGAATACAAATAAAAACCTGTAAGTTATCAATGCTCCTTCTGATCTTTAGCTGGCATGAAAATCTCCCCAAGAACAGTGAAAATGAAACTTTCTTGCTGTTCTTACTTACAGGTTTTTGGTATCTACAGATGTGTACCCTGTTCCCTACTATATAAAGCTTGTTGCCCACAGGTTAAAATTACACTGTTCCCCTCCAAGCGTATTCTGATACAGAGCAAACTCCATCAGGTGTTTAAAAAAGCACATTTAAAGAGCCGTGGCAGGAAGGCAGGCAGAGGTAGAGCGCTAGGTCATCACACTACAGAGGAACCCAGAAAGATTTTGATTATCACAAATATCTTTATATCAGCACCCCATCACTCCCTGGGTAAACATGGTGCTCTAAGTTTGAAGGAGCCACAGATAAGAGGAGTGACAAGGAATAGAAACAACATTAAGGACAGAAACTTAAAGCAAGCCCATATACTTGACAGCCAGAGCCAATAAAGGTATCAGATGTGAGGCAGGTCTTTCTTGGAGTAGAACATTAAAATATCCTTATGCATTTGACACACAGTGTCACAGTTTTTTCCAAAGATCCTGTGTTATTTTTCTTCCTTTTTACTGCTCAGGAGAAATCTCTACATTAGAGCAACCGGTGCTTGCCAGCAGTTGGGGTGGGAAACAGATGAAAACCTATGGTGTTTTAGCTTTCAGATGCAGCATTTGGGCCTCTGGATCCAGGAACATGAGTTAGATCTGTCTGCAGCTCTATGGCTATGGCAGGTCTATGACACTCTGCCAGTCATCGCTATCAGGGGCCATATGGAGGCTTGTTATTGTGGGGTGCCTCTATGAACTGTGGCTGCTGGCCACAGTTTATCTGCATTTTCTGGGCTATAGAGAACATGGACTGCATTTCTTCCAGCACTTCCTCAGCAGCTGCAGGAGTTTCAGCACAGGGTGACATGGCAGTGTATTTGCCTTTAGGTACTACAGAGAATCTGCCATGTCCTTTGAGATTCAGGGAATCCTCTTGATTGTAAAGCTTTGTTCACATTTAGATGAATTTGTCATTATGCTGGTTTCCGCATAAGGAAAGGCTTTACATTTAGACGTATTTCTAGCTGCTGTCTTCTTCAAGTGGAAAAGGAGCAAATGTACTAATTTAAAAATTTATTCCCAAAGTTTGAAATGGCATTGGAATTTTTGAGAAGGAGACAGAAAAAAGAAGAATGAGTTGTTGTGCAACTGTCAAGTTGATTCTGAGGTGAATCACTTGAAATAATAACAATTTTAAGACTTGGCCTTTTCATTTTTAGGTTCCCCAAGTTTGCAATCCCCTCTAACTAATTAAAGGGTTTTGGAACCAGGTGAGTTTTAAAGCTATCCTTAGCCAAAATTATATATTCATCACTGATTTTCTTGATTTACACGACTGAACAGCAGCGAAAGCAGATAGACCTTAGCACCAGAGTCATCTCAGGAGAAGAGATAAAGGTTTAAACAGTGCAGTATGCAATGGCCTGGTACAAGTAATGAGCAACTAGTGAAAAGACAGAAGCCCTAGCTTAAAAGAAGCCTTGTAATTCAGTCACTGCTGTTGTCAGTCAATCCCTCTTTATATCAGTATTAATAGCATTCTGGAACACCCACAAAAAGCAAATAGAAAGAGAAGGAGGTAGTCACATGAAGATGTTCAGTTTTTTGTTTAAGCTGTTGTGTCTTGTCTTACATATAAATGCGTTTGGAACAAACAGTTTATTTTCAGTCCTTACCAGAACTGCATAGGACACTGTCATCTGATTAGGTTGAAAGTCATGCAGTTATGCTGAGCAGACATGTGAGAAGATACCTGCTAAATTCTAGATATTGTAGTGAGACACATTTTTCATCATGGCTTGTAGCAAAGGGTTTCATTGTGCCACAAAAAAAAAGTACAGGGTTTGTGGATCGGTCATGTCTGAATCCCCGTCAAGCAGATTTGAACCAGTGCAGTTTGCTGTTGCTTATGCACAACATCACGGGCTGTGTCTTTGAAGAGGGCTGCAATGCTGGGGTTTTAGAACTAGAAACTTGAGCGATACGAAATTAATATTAACAGAAATGCACAAATTCAAGGCCTTTTCTGCCAGCTGCAGACTTCTGAAGGGATTACCTCTGATAATGGGCCTCAGTATTAGTTAGAAGCAGCTTTGGATCGCCTGAAAATGAAGCTCATTTCTGTCAAAAAAATTCCATAGAATCATAGAATTGTCTAGGTTGTAAGGGACCTTTAAGATCATTGAGTCCAACCATCCATCTAACACTGCCAAAAACACCGCTAAAACATGTCCATAAGCACCATGTCTACCTGTCTGTCCATGTTATCCTTGAAGCAGCAGTTCAGTGTGTCCATGAGGATTTTGCCATCCCCTTTTACGTGTTGTACGTGTTGCTTCAATTGAAAAAAAATGACGACAACAAAATTGTTAGAAATGGTGTCTCCTTACAAACAGTGCCAACGTAGTTGAGCATTTATAGAAATGTGTATTACCAATACTGCACCCATAATTATGTGGAGCAATCCCTAGTGTGTTTTGTAACTGGCTGTTACTCTGCTGACACAGTCAGTAAGCTTGTTTTTTACTGTGGTGTCAACAAAAAGTGTTGTTTTTCTAAAGCAGAGACCCAAGAGCTGTATGGAGTGACATGTGAAGGGTACCGCTAAAATGTCACTAATGGAATGATTTAAGTTATTGTTTATTAGGAAGATTAGGGTAATGTTAATTATGTATTTTTCTCATACTAACTATTCAAAAACATTCATTTTCTTGACCAATATTTACAGATATTAATTCATATTTTTACCTTATATTTTCAATTGGTCTGAAGTTGTGAAAACTCACTCAGGAATACTGTACAAAACATGGATGTTGCGTGCTATGAGTGAGCTGACTTCTAGTGGTTTTGCCAGTACAAAACTTTCACATAAGGTATAAATAGTCACAGTCAGTGTCATAGGATCACAGGATAATTCAGGTGTGAAGGGACTGAAATGGGTGTCAGATGTATCCGAAAACCTCCCAGAAAGGAGACTGCACAACCTCTTCCTGGGCCACCTGCTCTACTGCCAGGTGTCCTTATGGTGATAAAGTTTCTCTTTATATCCATTCCGAACCTCCCATTTCAGCTTTCAGTTTGCTCTCTCAGCTTCCTGACTCTGAAGAGCCTGGCTACATCTCCTCAATAAATTCCCCATAGGCACTGGGGCTACTGTTACATTCCTCTAAGAGCTGTGTCTTCTTCAGGCTGAGCAAGCCGAGCTCCTTCAGCTTGCCCTCACAGGGCAGGTGCTCCAGCCCTGACCATCTTGGTGGCCTCTCCTGAAATCATTCCAGTTGGTCAGTGTTCATCTTTTAATGGGGGAGGTGGGGGGGGGGGGGGATAATACTGGATGCCATGTTGTAGGTGTCATCTGAGAAGCGCGCTGAATTGAGGGGAATGAACCTTCCCCTTCGTACACTGGCCATGCTTCTCTTAGCACGATCCCAGAGGTTGTTGTCCATCCCTGCTATCAGGGCTCGCTGTTGGATCAGGCTCATCTCACTGCCCACCAGGACTTCCCAGGCCTCTCCAGCAGAGCTGCTCCGCAGGCAGCCAGGCCCCAGCCTGCATCACTGACAGGGGTTATTTGCCTTTGTGTGTCCTTACAGAAATTCACAATTTGTCCTCAAGGTGCAAGTTAAAGGAGTCGTCCTCTGCGGTTCTGTTCCAAGCCGTACACGTGGCTGTGAATCAGACACGCTCACCCAAACCAGGAGACTGGCAGCCATTCCCCTTTCTGCTTTTGCCTTTTTATCTCCCTTGGGCAAGTCATGTCACCTCTGTCTGTTTTGATTTTGTCATCTGCAAAGGTGTTTATTGGTATATTTATTTCCCTTTGCAGGTTTATCCTGGCCAGGTTTATCAGGGGTATTTGATTTCCTTCTCTTCAAACCAAGAGGATGAGGACAGTCAAGGACTGAATTCAGGATTTCATCTGCAGAGTCATTTATGAACAGCTGTTCAACAAATAGATAAACCCAGGATATAAACACATAAATGTCAGGCAATTAATCAAATTAATAAAGAATTTTGTTTTAAAGCTGTTTATCAAAATATCTACATTTGAGCAATAACACAAGCTTAATTTTCATCAGAAGCATCCCAGCAGATATCGAAGCGGAGTGCTTACAGGCTAACTCTAGAGTGGCTAAAATAGGATTTTGTCTTTGCCTTTTTTCTGTTTAATGTTTTATCTTTCAGCTCATTTCTCCATCCTCTGCTGTAGGTGGTCAGTCACCTACTGATATTGTCCCCTTGACAGAGTGCTTAATAGGAACGTCATGACGTTGCGAAGTTCATCTTGGGATTTACTAATTGGAAGAGCATCATCCCAAAGGCAATGTTTCCTGCTAAGCTGAACATTACAGAAACAGGAAATGTCCTCCCCGTGTTGTTCCCAAGTAAAGTTTGCACATAATTTTTTCAATTACTGTAGGATATCTGCACTCTGCAAAAATCCAGGCCAAACTTTCAGACTGTGCTTCCATCTCTGATTCATGCTGTAAACCCCATGCAGCAGGGTGTGACTCTGCTTGTTGTGAACATGTTCGTGCAGATCCTCACTGAATACCTTTAAAACACAACGCTTGTGTCTGACAGAGGAATGGACTTGTTCAGTAAGTAAAAATGCTCCTGAGTTATCACAGTTTTCATGCTAAGTTTTCTGTTTTAAAAGGTCCAGCACTCGCAGGCACTTGCAGACGATACTTTGGAGGTGTCTGTTGAAGATCAAGTGTTCTTTTTATGAGAAATACAGCAGAAAGTATTGATTCCTTTCACCTCTAGATCATCATTTCATCTTTTGAGCTGTTAATAGTAAGAAGCTGCTACCCTCTAGAAATCGTTTAAAAGGTTATTTGACATGACATAGTTCTTCCACCTGATGCCTTGGCAGTCTGTAATTCCTCCCACAAAACAGACCATGCCACAGCTAGCTCTAGTAGAACTTTTTGTCTGTGTCGTCTTTAAGTGATGTCCCCTTTTGACATTAGTGGGATCTCATACCAAGACCACATTCCCTCCTGAGAGCAATATCAATGCTAGTGTCTAAGACAGAGGAGTCAAATGGAGTAGTGAGGCCCAGATATCCACTCAGGTTTTCCCTGTGGACAATAAAAGGCATCTAGATGCAAGCAGTTCCAACTCTGTCTTATCCACAAACACCATAACTTCTTTCATATATGTATATATGTATATATAAAGAAAGAAGAACTTGGAATTCTTCCACAAAGTTCCTCTGGAGGAGATGTACACAGCAGCCGGTTTGCAGATGTCATTAGCATGATAATTTTGATTTGGAAAAAAAAAAAAAAAGCATCCAAGCTCAGTAGAAACATAGAGCAGACATAAAGCCTGGAAAAGAAGAGCTCTTAAAGGAAACATTGCTTGGCTGTATTTTTCTCTCCCACACTAAGATGTGCTGTACTGACATTTTATAAATGCTGTAGGTGCGGTCAGCAGTAAATCATGACTCCTCTGGGGAGTTCACTCCTCTGTACTTTCAGCTGTACTATGCCTCGAGGGCAGCTGTCTCACAGCGTACTCACGCGTAACTCAATACTTAGGTAAAGAATCTTCAAATTCATGTTACAACATGGAAAAAATATTTCTGTAACATCGGTACTTTTCCAATTGAATTTTCTCATACCTGATGATCTTCCTCGTACTTAAGGGCTCTTGAAAAGAAATGTCTTGCCTGTGTACACAGCTAGAGCCTATAGGGTTTAGGCATTTCTCAGGAAAACGACATTTACCTTTTTGACAGAGTGCCAAGCATTAAAATACTGCTTCCTGCAGTATTGCAGTTAAAAAAGGCAAGTTTAAAGGGGACAAAAAAAAGAAATCAAAGCCAACAAGACAACCTCCCCTTATCCATTATCACAGTTTGCCATCTTGTAAAAAGAAGATATAAGACAGCAAAATGCCAAAACAAAAACTGACAAGCTACCCATTTTGGTGTTTCAGTTGACAGAAAGAAGTGTTTGGGTACCTAATCTCAGCGGTATATGTATGATACTATAGCTGTTAGGTCTGACCCAGCAAAACTTCTAGTCATTACTGAAGTGTAATTGCATGACTAATGCAGCTGGTTTCATTCTTTTTAATGTGCCTTGCTTTGTTAAAGACTGGGGTCCTCTTCTGCTTGCCTTTTCTTCTTTGATTAGACTAACATATTCTGCATCATGCAGTGTGGAGCACAGTTTTAGGAATACAGATTTGCAAGTTGGCTGTGTTGCATTGATAAACACAGAAAGTCTCGGGGATTCATCCAGTAATGAAAAAGTAATAGATCACAATGGCTATTCACCCAGAAACTGTGAGGAATAAAACTGCATTAAATACTTGTGTTGAAAATACAGCTCTGCCTTCGGTTCTTCTGACCGTTAATGTTTTTAAAATGCTGGTTAACCCTTTTCAATCTGCTGATAACATTTTCTGCACTTAAAATCGAAACCACAAGCCAAATGTAGCGATGCTGTACTGTTTTACTTTCTTTTGTTATCATACTATGCATACTGTTGTGTTTTCACCATTGCTTACAATTCTTTTTCAACAGTAAAGTGAGAACAAGGCAATTATACAAACAAAGCAAAGTGACAGTTAGAAGATCCATGATATTTTATGTTTATACTGTTTTAAACAAACCAAATCTGTTCCTTCATCCCTTGAGTAAAGATCGAAAGATTTTCATGTCATTAAGTCAATAAAATCCAATTAATTCAGGAGTTAATTTTTAATTTTTACAATTTAAGATACACAGTAAAATTAATTTCCAAATTATTAGAAAATTATCATATTGTGATATTATTTAAATATACCATTACCAGTAATGCAATGGGATATTTATAATTTCTGTAATTTTTGGTTAAGGTCAGTCTGTATTGCATCAAACTCAAGTTCATGGGTTTTTTTTATTACTCTCCTTTTGTTCCTTTTTGTTCCAAGACACAAACAAAAATGGAGTGAGAACTGCTTGCTGTATAATGTCTCATGTTTGTTCCAGTTCTAGGCTGAGGATCTGGAAGCTGTGCAGGTTTCTGCAGAACTCTCCTGCATTAGCTGGAGATTCTTGTTTGCTCCTTACTCATTTTCTTTTTGGCTTACATAGCACGAAAGCTCCAAGAGCTTCACCAACAGGCTTGTAAATCCTATAACTAAGCTCAAGTGTAATCCTGCAGCTCTGTCACAAATAAAAAAAGAAGAAAAAAAGAAAAAGGAGAGAAACATTGAAAAACTAACCTCTCAAAGTCACATTTTCTCCCCTCCACTTTTCCACTTTCTGCCTCCAGTGAGGTAGGGAAAAAAAGTAAAAAGTGAGACATGTCCGCTCCCAGGATTTGCCTTGATGTGATGAGAAAGAAAAATTACTTCAAAGTTGACTATGGAAGATAAAATTTGAAAGTTTTCAGAATTTTCCCAAATGTTACTTGAAAGGATCAGGATACTGACTTTGCAATATTTTTTATATGCAATGCTTCACATCTGTCAGATTGAATTTGAAAAAGTTAAAACACACTTGTCTAAGACAATCACCATAAATTCTCTTTTATACAGTTAATGGAAGAAAAGTAACACTCCCCAAGGTCTATACCGCTTATCCTAATGTAAGTGTTTAGGACAGGTGAAATGGAGTGGTCTGTAAGAGCTCCCACTGACCAAAAGGAGAGCCGAGGATGGCTGTCTTTCATTCAGATGAGTAACTCTTACATGCATTGTATTGCAAGAAATGGTAAGCATTTCCTAGTCATCCTGTATAGGCTACTGATGCCAGTTTTCTCAGAAGACTTCTATGCAGTAGCCAACCTTATTATCATTGTTGGGAAATCCTATTGGGTCAGATGGACAGACATTTTTGTGTAATGCTTTTCACAAGAGTATATGGCATCTTTTTTTCTTCGCTCTGCATTTTGTGGTACCATCTAAGAATTTCAACCAAGGTGTATAAAGTTAATGTCTTCCTGGAAATGCATGGCAAGGCATCTGTGGAATTGTTCCAGGAGTAGTGCAGCTGGCTGGCTGGTGAAGAGACCCAGCACAATTTGACATAGAGGGCAGAGGGAGAAGAAAGGCATTACTCTGCACATCCACTAGTTCTACCTGATACGGGGAACTTCCCATTATATAGGTGTGGGAGGTTATGTTATCATGCAGTCCTCTCCTTACTTTCATCATCAGCCTCATTTCAGCTTCAGCTTCAATCTACAATCTACACTGGCAATGAATATTCTGAATCTTTGCTTCTCATTAAAGTCTCCAGGAGCATTTATCTTGACTCCAGATGGTTTTATTTGGCTCTAATTTGAATCTTCTGCCTTACCAGGAGAAAGATTTAATAAATTGCCAACAGGAGAATGAAGTATTTCAGCAATAGTGGGACTGGTTTATTTTGTTCGTTTTTTTTTTTATTTTTTTTTTCCCTGGAGAAATCTAAACAAACAAGTATAGCTTATATTTCTTGCATTTCTGTTTAAGCATTTACCACTTGGAGCAAAAAGCTAACCTGTAGCACAGCAAAATAAACCTGGTCTTACTTTGTAATGCTTCCTGTATTAAAAAGACTGTTGCATTGCTCCTTCAACCTTTAATAAGGGAAAAAACTCATATCTTACTGTTTGCTTTTCACTAGAAACATCAGTCTGTCCTTGATATAGAGTTCAGGCAGATCGCTATACAATTCACCTGAGAGATCATGCTGTTGCTGTCATCCCTCAAAGAGATGGAGGTAAGGGAGGAGGAAGGTGAAATAATACTGATTTTTATGCTGCAATTCTGGTATCCCAAAAGTAAATAAGAAATGGTAAAAAAGAAAAATAAATTTTATTGAAGTTTTGGGGTATTTTTTTATCATTCACTATGAAGTAGTAAACAGCAGGATAAAAAATTTATTCTTGCTTTGCAGATAATCCTTCCAAATAGCCTTTGTTATTAAACATAGGGAGTGACTGGCTGTCACTCCCCATAGAAGTAGAAATTTTTCCTATTTTTCATAGAAATTGAAGACCAAAAACCAAATTATAAAAGTATAGCTGTTTACATGTCTAAAATACTTTCCTCAAAACTCCAGTTCTGTACATCCTGAAAGAGTTATACTGGAGACTGATAAGAGAAAGATAGTGTTGGAGGTAGGTAATAATTTCATTCTGGGAGAAAACACTGTTTCAAAAACAGAGCATGGGGGACTTCATAGTCTTCAGATCCTGGTGGAGCTGGCACAGGAAGTAACAAGGAGATCTCAGTACCTTTTCTGGAAGAAGTCAAATAAAAATGAATGCAGTAAGCTGAACTTCTGCATTGTTCTTTACCTAAGTTCATCCTCACTGGAAAAAGAAAGCTGGGGTCTCTCAGTAATCTTCCTCTATTGCAGGTTGCAATCAGCCTGTAGGATCATCTGGGCAAGAGTGGGGTTTTTTGTATGTGGTCACAGTGTGTCTGGTTATGTCTGTGGGGCTCAGGCATAGGTCTACTGAAATCGAAAGGCCTTTAATTTTCCCTCCTTCCAGCCAGCATCAGCCAGAGGGGCACTCTCTAGTCACATCGCCCAGCTGCGGGCACATGACTGCAAAACCATCCTGATCGCCTCCGGTCTCCGAGGCAGAAACAGAAGGTCTGCCTGGGCAGGTATCTGTGTATTCTGATTAACATTTCTAAAGACACGTTTTGGGGTGTAGTGTGGACTAAAGGGCTTCCCAAACTGTAGGAATCTGTGTATTTATTTTCTTCGGAATTCCTACCTCACCTGGTTCGTATCAGTCAAGTTTTTGCTAGGAGTCTCAACTGAGGAAAGTCATGCCATTAACTAACGCAGAAATGGATTATAAATTACTCCAATAAAATCTGAAAGCTCTGCAGAAGCTACAACTTCTTCTTGCTCTTCAGTCACCCAACTGCTACCATGGATGGAAGAAAATAAGCTGTATCACAATCTGTAAAACGGCTACTTTTACAACACTGGATTCGCTGCAATACCCTAAGGGACCTCTTTGCCTACACAGCCCTCATGTTCAGCTTCTTCAGCTTACTCCCTGGCGTTGGTTTCCTTCAGCAGCTATTGCATTTGATGGTGATGCTGCAGTTCACAAAAGCTTCAGCTCTGAGGGGGTGAAGGCAGAGTATTTTCAGTGAGAGCTATCTCCCTGTGGAGCACGCTACTGCCAGAGATGAGCTTGTCCACAAATCTAACGGAGCATTCAAAACCAGACCACTTTCTGCAGGTGCCTTGCTAATGACTGGGTTGCTCCTGGGAGCATGCTGTGGGATACACGGTGCTATGGATTATTTCCTCTTGAGGAAGAGATAAAAGCGAGCAAGATCCTCTGTACTGAAGGATTTGCTGTTTGTACTTCATGCGGTGTTGCCTAGATACTGTAATGACTGATGTCTTTAAAACACAAATGATTTTACACACAAAAGAACATTATTAAGGTTGCAGAGTCAAGTACTCAAAAGATAGGAAATGCCAGAATTAAGATTGTCCAGGAAACCTTAATTCAGCCTTCTTCTGCTGAATTTACTATGACACTGTAATTACATAGGACCCTTGCTTCATTAAGCACAAAGAATAGACAGTATTCCAACAGTGAGCAGTTGTGTATTATATTTGCCTCTTCACCATTCACTGTATACCCCATGGCCTTATTTGCCTCACATTATTCAAACACTGCTGTAAGGTAGAATTATTCATTTCCTCTAGGGTGTCAGAGTGCTTCACAAACATTAATTCATTCAGTCTCACAAAACTCAAATTAACTGATTTTCTTTTCAGTAAGAAACCCAGTACAGAAGTTGTTTAAGGTCAAAGGTTTCCACCAGTTTGGGGTGTCAATCTGGGAAATCTAAACCAGGAGCTTTCACAGGACTTCGAACTACACATTCAAGAACAGTGTCTGTTGACTATAATTACAACTATACATACTTTAGGTGTAATAAAGGTTTGTTTCTAAATACATATCATTTGCACATACACATAAATATAATAAACCTAATTCTTGAAATTATAATAATATATATCTGGTCTATTCTGTTCTAAAAGATATTTTGAGTTTGTATTTTCCGAGTCAGTGCTCATCATGCCCATTTGTCATCGGAGACTGCAAACTGGCATCATCAATGCCAGAGATGTCTTCAAAATGCCTTGAAGACTGTCTATAATGCAATATTCTGAAGGAGTGGATTTAGCGTAGGAATTTCTCATAAGATACTGCCTTTTGATACTGAGTTTAATTGTGGTTATTTATTTATTTATTTTTAGATATTAAGGCCTAAAGATGAAGAGGTTTTTTTTTTTTTAATTGATAGCTTCCTTGACAAAAGGGTATGTTCCTCAAGCTGTCATTAGGGGACAATTCTGATAGTTAAACATTTATTAAATACAGGATGCGGAAAGGAAGATGTGGAACGGACTTCTCTACCAGAAGATATTTGAACCCCTTAAGATGCCTTGAAAATTATGCTGTTTTTCCCTCTTGCTAAATACCTTCACCTTGACATAATTCATTACCTGAATCAAGAGAGTTTCACCTTTTCTGAACCTCCATTTAAATTTAGTATTCATTAAATACATGTACAGCAATTGAATTGTTTCTATGGAAAAATATATTTTTATGCTCTCTGTATTTTAAGAAAATTCTATCCCCCATTTACACTGATAGAGCATAACCTGCTTTATTACATGAAATCACCTCTTCTACATATGAAGTTCGGGTCTAAATTTTATGATGAGAGGAGTTGCCTGGCACTTATAAAACCTACTCTAGCATGTATTTTGTTTTCCCCAATAATCTTACATTTTGGGAGTTTTTTACTCTGCTTTTTCTGTAATATATTCCAGCGTATCTACGCCTGTGTCAGAAAATTTTAAGAAAACGAAGAGAGTGCAAAGCCACCTTTACACAACTGCACAGGTCACGGTATGCTGCCATAAAAATATATTTGCCTTTCAAAGACATGGCAAAAGGGCTTTAGAGGCTCGCTGAGCAATACAACAGTCTAACCATAGTTGTGACAGGCTGACTGTTAAAAACAAAGATGTTTTGCAATAAAGAGCTCTGAAGTACTCATGCTAATAACAAAATTTTATATGTGGATCAGACACTAAACTGAGAGCTGGACAGTTGAAAAAGGACCCTAACAGGACTTTATTATAGGTTGAAACTGGTATGGGTATATTTGTGATGAATGACCTATTGAAATAACTGTGGGGAAATATCTCCAGGATGAAATTGCTTCTTTAACAAGAAAAGAAAATGTAACTAGAGCCCTTGGAGTCACATGAGAACATAAAAGTAAAGCTTGGTTCTTTCTGGTTTGCATACTGGTGATGTTAATTGAAAAAAGTGCTAAGTGAAATATAGGGATCTAATTTGAATTCCTTTTTGATTTTAATGGAAATTGGATCAGGCACTTAGTTAATAAATCTACCAGTGATGTATAAACTATTATAGAGCTTTATTTGCTGCATATCAGTAAAAACTTTCTTTTGGATTTTTTTTGCTCAGTTATGAACACATGAATTTGAATACACCCGTTAAGATGTATGTGGTTAGATTCAAAATTCCCTGATGCCATCACCTTTCTGACTATGACTTAGCTTTCTGAAATACTGTGCAAATAACTTTTAATTTTTCCAGCTACTACATCATCTTTTTCATAACTTCCAGATTTCATTTTGCTCATTTTGGATGTATTGTCCCTTTTGGAGTTCATTTCCTGCAACTTTTATAGGCAATCCACGTAATCATATTTTGTCTGATATAACCTTTGCATAACTGCCCTTTGTTTTATGCTTTCTGATTCTGATGGCTTCTTTAACAGCCACTTTTTAAAGTGGAAAATCATAGAATCATAGAATAGAATGGTTAGAGTTGGAAGGGACCTTAAAGGTTACCAAGTTCCAACCCCCCTGCCCTGGGCAAGGACACCTCCCACTAGACCAGGTTGCTCAAAGCCCCATCCAGCCTGGCCTTGAACAACTCCAGGGATGGGGCATCCACAGCTTCCCTGGGCAACCTGTTCCAGTGCCTCACCACCCTCACAGGAAAGAATTTCTTTCTAGTATCTAATCTAAATCTCCCCTCTTTCAAATTAAAACCATTAAAACCTCATTCTATTGCTACACTCCCTGGTAAAGAGTCCCTCCCCATCTCTCCTGTAGCCCCCTTCAGGTACTGGAAGGAAGGCTGCTGTAAGGTCTCCCCAGAGCCTTCTCTTCAGCCCAGGTTGAACAACCCCAACTCTCTCAGCCTGTCTTCATAGGAGAGGTGCTCCAGCCCTCTGATGATTTTCGTGGCTCTCCTCTGGACCCATTCCAACAGGTCCATGTCCTTCCTGTGTTGAGGACTCCAGAGCTGGACACAGTACTCCAGGTGGGGTCTCACCAGAGCGCAGAGTAGAGGGGTAGAATCAGCTCCTGTGACCTGCTGGCCTCACTTCTTTTGATGCAGCCCAGGATGCTGTTGGTTTTTTGGGCTGCCAGTTCACATTGCCGGTGCTTGTCAAGCTTCTCATCCACGAGCACTCCCAAGTCCTTCTCCTCAGGGCTGCTCTCCAGCCATTCTCCTCCCAGCCTATATTTGTGCCTTGGATTGCCATGTCCCAAGTGCAGGACCCTGCACTTGGCTTGGTTGAACTTCATGAGGTTTGCACGGGCCCACCTCTCAAGCCTGTCCAGGTCCCTCTGGATGGCATCCCTTCCCTCCAGCATGTTGACTGTGCCACACAGCTTGGTGTCAGCAAACTTGCTGAGGGTGCTCTCTATCCCACTGTCTGTGTCTCCAATAAAGATGGTAAACAGCGCTGGTCCCAGTACTGACCCCTGAGGAAAATGTGTTCTCACTTCTACAACTCAGCTCACTGCCAGGACTGGGCACTGTGAACCGAAGTCAATGACAACTGTTGCACTGTTAGAGGAGATTATGCCTACCTAGAAGCTGCTAGCAGCAGTCAACAATACATACAATGAAACCATTGTGTTTTCATTTCCACTAGCAGGACCCCCCTAATCACTTCTGTGCTGACGTAACTACTCTGGTATTAAACTAATTAAATAATATTTATTTGCTGTGAAGTCTTTGTGTTTGAAATTTTACTCCTGTACTGGGAAGAAAGAGGATGGCCCAAATTCTTTACGGACCTTGTGATCCTCAAATAGCAACATCTTCACATTTGGTATTATTTCCGGTCATCAGGTAAAAGACCTAAAGCAGCGTAAGAGGATCCTAGCAGAGCAGTTACAGGTGGTCTCCTAAATACAAGCATTTATCTGTTCTTTAAATCTGATGATTTAAATCTGCACCTAAGAACGAGGCTGTATCTTTCTTAGTTTTGCAGGGATTTTGTTAGTGTCAACTGAGAGAGATGATTTAGCCAAACTGGAGGTATGGATTACTCCCACAGCATCTCCAGCACTTGGATTCACTCATAATCAGAAAACTGTGAATGCTGCTTGAAGACACTTGTTCCCTATTCTCCTGAGGTAGCTACACAATCAATACCACTTTGGTAATGTGGACATGTGAGGAAGGAGAGACAGAAGAGTTGGGAAGAGAAGAGGTAATCAATGAAAAATAATGAATTAAGAGATGATTGCAGAATAAATATTTTCACTCTGCAGCTTCAAAGTACAATGTTGCAGTTTGGTAGAACTGTCCACTGGTGTATTCTCCAGGGCCATGTCAAATATGTTTACTGCAAAAATATTTAATTGTCCTTGTACTATATTAAACAAAAGCAATGAAATGAAATGTCAGTCAAGGCCCTAGCTAGAGAAGTCTGAAAGGAAAATTGAAAGGGAGTTTTGTACCTCTGAGATTTAATTCCAAGAATATTATGACTCTTGAGAAATATTTTTTCCTTGTACAACTTGCTTTTATCTCTAGTCAAAACTATCTTTAATATAAAATCGAATATTTCATTGCTTAGTACAAGAGTGGTTCATTCTTACATTCTGTCTTCATTGTATGCTTCTTTTGAAATAACTGACCATCATTTTACATAACTTCTTTTTAAAAGTGCTGGATATTGTTTCCTTTGGAGTATGCAGGTTTGTTCTTTTTTTTTCCCCTACAGTATTTGTAATCTCTCCGATCCAACTCTTTAAAATACTTTCTTTTTGAGTACTTTGATAATGTTTATTTTTCTGAGGTTTATAACCTCCAGTTACATTTTGAGTTTTCAAGCTATATTGCTGTAAATAGTCTTTTCTTATTTTTATCCTAGATAATGCATTTTGTCAAAATACGCTTTCGAGGAAATCCTACACTGTAAAATGCCTAATTTACTTTGTTAGAGTAGATACCAGATTTCAGTACACATCAGACAACTTGTTCTCACAAACTGGTACTCAGAGGAGCTTATAATATTTGAATTTAAAGCTTTTAAAGTCCAATTCCCTTCTCTCAGGCTTCATATTGAATTGGATTTATAGATTTTTAAGGCAAAAACTTAACAAAAAACCCCACCAGTTCTTGACACTTGCCACATTTCAGCCTTGAGCAAATATAGCTATAAAAAGGATAACAGCACCTCCGGAAGAGGTCCAAACAGCTGTCAGCTCTAAACTGAGCCATGGAAAATCCACTTGAATTTAGTAATTTCTAAGGCAGGAGTTTTCAGCTAAGCTAAGAATATCTGCAGATATTTGATTGTGCTTTGAAGAATATGGCTCTTTAGTGCCATTATTCTGTGTTTTTACTTAGCTAAGGGCACTCTTTATTGTCTAGCACAAGGATTTATTAAAAAAAAAACCAAACAACAAAAAACAACAAAAAGCCATAATAGTTTTTGCAACGCCCTTGAACTTCTTCCTAGTCTGTTGATTTACACAGATTTAAATACACAAGCTTAAGGTAGTTCATTAATGATTGTTTCTGAAGCTCCATCCTCTTAAATATGTAGCCAAAATGTACTTTAAAAGTGCTTATGAAGTTTGTCAGGAGAATTGGATCTACTGAAGACCTCCATTGTTAATCAGTGTGAATTAATTCACCAGGTTTTGATTTTGTGGTAGACGTGGAATTTTGGGAAAGACAGTCATATTTTCAAAACAGACACAACTTCTAAAGACTGTGTGGTTCGTAAGGACAAGGAGTATTGTATCTACAAAAAATCAGTTTAAAAGGAATAACTGTCACCTTTCACCTCTGCAGGGTTTTACATTCAACTCACGACATCTTCAGTGGAGCTAGTATGGCAAAGGGAGGTGGCTGTGATTTTTGTCAGTATCTGCCAATGTTCATGGTAATGTAGAGTTCCTTTTAGCTCCTTGGTGGAGCAAAAATTGCACAGAACCCTTACATCATGGAAATATTGCTTGAAAATTACTTCTAGATGACATGTAGTCTAACTTTTTGCTCAAGAGTGGGACTGTCACTAACACAACATTCATTTAGCTGTGGTTTTGACTGAGTTTTGAAAATCTCCAAGGATGGGTTAACCTATTTCAGTGTTAAATTTTTTTCCTGGTGATTTTTTTGTGTGTGTGTGTCCTGATTTCCAAGCTGAACCTCTCAAGGTTCAATGTCTCCTTTGGCCTTCTTGTTCTATTGCTTGCCACTACCAAGAAGACTTTGGCTCTGTCATCTTTCTAGCTACCCTTTGAGTAGTTGCCCCCTGCTTTGAGAGCTCCCTTAGCCTCCTCTCTGCTGGGGAGCTGCCTCAGCTGCTTCAGTCAGGCAAGGGTTTGTAAAGCAACAAAGAATGTGGAAAAAGGCCATTCATTTTAAACCACATGCAGTATCTGGTGAACAACCAAGCCTAAAATATGTTTGAGAAAACCATTAACTGAATTACTGTAAATATACAGCAATCAAAAAAAAACCAACCCCAAAAAACTAATACTACAGTGTTTAAAAGATTCTATTAACATTGGATACCTGTTGCTTTAAGAACTACAAAAACTCCAAGGATAAGAATTCCTGAAGCAGCAGTTCATCAGTCAGTCTATTTAACACAAGACTTGACATGGTCATTTACAAATTAAAATTTTTGCAGAAGTTATGGAAAAAGATGCCCAGTCCTGTCCTGTTCAGGCCTACAGAAACAAGAGTCTTACTTCAGAGTAAGACTCCCAGAAGTCATGAAGCAAAGGGGCTATAATTCCTTAATTTTTTATTCATTTTGTTGATTCCTCTCCTTTGGTCCCTTTTCAACTGAGTAAAACTGTAGCTTTTTATATTGCCAGTCCATAGCAGATACCATATTACTATAGGTTAAGGTGTTCTGATGAAAAGTATAAGTTAAAATCATCTTCCCAGTTTTTGTTCTGTTTTAAATATTTCCAGGGAATTAAATGAAGTAGGAAAGATGTTTTGCCCCGATAAAGATAACTCTAAGTGTATTTTCTAAATAAAAAGGTACACAACTATAACTGAAAGGTGGCTTCTGTGACTGAGCTCCCCTTTCAAAATCATTTTACATTTGAGAAGTAGATGCCCCAGATTTTTTGTCTTTTAACTGGTTAGACAGTTTTGTGCACCAAAACTTATCTCTTCAAAGCTGTAATGAAAGTCTTTGTTACTAGAAGAAATGCTAAAACCTGAAACATATCTTAAAATATGATAAATGGGATAAATAAAGATCAAGGATAGGAACAGATGATTAAACTGCACTTTTTCCCCTTTAAAATTGTTGAAAAAAAAAAGAGGAAGAAACAGTTTTATCCATTCCCATAACACCTATTGGGAGCAGGTGCAAGCACTGCTGTCCTACCTGGATATTTTTTTTTCCTAAGAGACTAGAGCTGAGATTTATTTCTAGCTTATTTCAGCATAGCTGAAAAAAATGGAAGGACAGGAGTGTCAGGACAAGCAATCATCCTGTGTTATGGCTGGAAGAAAAAATACAAGCTCTTCATAGTTACACTGGGAACCCTCACAATTCAGGGAGGGAAATAGGATAATAAATGGGCAGACAGCAATATGGCAGAGTAAGGAGACAAATGATGGGAGCAAAAATTGGGATAGGACTAACTGCATAGCTGAATGAAAGACTTATTACCTCTATCAAGAAGACTTAAAGTCCAGGCTTGAAGAGTAAGTCAAATCTCTCAATAAGTGCTATAAGAATAGGGTGAAGTGGTAGTCCTTTAAATGGAAATCTCCATTAGTCAGTTGGGTATCATATTTAAACATAAATGCTCTCAAATATATCTTGGAAAATTTATGTAAAGAGGCAAAATTGAGAACTGTTTTCCAGAAATATAAATATAATAGATCATATGTGCCCTTTATGTCGTGTGTTATGCATAAATGTATTTTGTATTGCATATCTAGTATTATGGCAACTTTGAGACAGAGTGCACAAGTTGCCATAACATTTGGAGGAAAAGACATCTGTTGAATAAATCGTGCATTAGGCATGATGGTTTTTTGTTTCATCACAAAGTCTTTCATCTCCTCCAACAACATCAATCTTGGACAAAGAAGGGAAGCTGTAAATACACACTGATTGACAGCTTTTGCACTTTTCAACTTTGACTAGTGAAATTCCCAAGATGCCTGAGTACTCACAGCAGGCTTGTCAATTTTCTCACAAATAACCTAGAAAATTCTCTGCAGTGGGCTGGGAAAAGAGGTTGGGAGCAGTTGCATGCTCTGTCCTCAACAGAATATGCCACAAAAAGAGAGAAAGAGGTGAATAATGGAATGGTTGTTTCACAACTCGCCACACTTGGGTATATTTGTTATACACGTAAAGCTATGTCATAGGTAAATTGGGATGTAGTGATATTTGGATAATATAAAAGAACTGACTCAGCTGTCAGCAATTTTTTTCTCTTTTTGACCAAAGGTTTCCTCATCAAAGGAACTAATTGGATTCCTATGAGCTGGAGCTTGGGAGTGAACTAATACGTATGCTGTGTAAAATGATCATTTGACTTGGCCCTGAAGTAAACAAGAAAGCAAACCAACCTGGCAGAATAGCTCGATTCAAGAGTGACAAAAGCTCACTTACATTTAATGATTTTTAAAAATGCTTTTTCCATCAACAGATGACCCATCACTATGTGAAAAATGGTTTCTACTTATTTAATATATGTTATAAAAACTTTACTTCTCTGAAGTAGTGTCATGAGTGTCATGAGTACTATTTGTGGCAGTGACAGCAGCAGCTATCCATCTTAGGACACGCTAACAAATACAATTTTAACATATGTAATGTATGTATTAAATTTTAAAGTGTTTTTCTCCTCTGCATGGCCCAGCACAGAGGGCACTGATCTGGAAACCATTGGATGCAGCTCCTGTTCCTACTTTTGCCAATAAGCAGCTGTTGGAGACATAACGCAAATTCTATGGTTAAAGGTGATACATTTTGATAACTGGAGTCCTATTGCCATAGGAAGATGAGAAATTTTAGAAATTCATACAGTTTATGTATCAACTCTCTAACTTTTGATGAAATGGAGAATACCTTTCTTCTGAAAATAAATAGAAAGATCTTATTTTATAAATTCGTATTAAAAAAAAAACCAACAAAATAATTACATCACTTCTCTTAAATTTTTTTCTAGTTTACATTGACACAAAGATCTCATTCATTCCATTATTCATTTTCTGTGTTTCATCATGTAGAGAGGTGAAAATAGATTTCTTGAAGTATTTTGGATAAAAAGTCTATGCTAATTTCATTGGACATGCTTAAAAATTAACTTTTAATCTTTGATGAAATTCATTCCAAAGAGAATTTTAACAAAATATATGTCAGCACTTTTCTCATTTGTTGAATTTGTAGCCTCAGAAGCTGCAATGCTGTTCCTTATTAACAAGCATATTTCATATTTGTTTTCATAACTACAGGATTATGGGTAGGCAAATCCAGATCTCTGTCATCTGTCTCCTGAAACATCCAGTTGCAGAATGGATCATGTCCTAAGCAAGAACCTGAAGCCAGGATTTATGTCCTCTATGTATTTATTTGAGCACATTGTAAAATCTACTAGCAAAGGTTGAGGTCTGATGACACAACATGCAATATGTCGCTCTTTGCAGCAAAGCAGATCTAACTGACCGAAATACATGGCGCACTGGGTTAGGGGTGGGGAATAGTCACCATGTGGCAATGTAAGTTAAGTAAAGCGTTTGTTTGGCTGAAGGATAGAACAAGACAAGCTCCAACGATCCCAATTGAAACAGTTGATACTTGACAGGTTGGTGAAACCCAAATCAGAATCAGCAGCACCAAAATGAAAGAATCTGTCCTGTTTTTCATGAGGGTCATCTCTGGGTCCCAAATTCTCAAGCACTCAGATGACTGGAGTTTTCTCAGAGCATGAGCAACACCCTTTCTAAATACATCTTCAGACCTGGTGACACAACCCTGAATCTGATTGCTCCATAAACATTATAGTAACTTTATAGTCACAAAATATTTGCGGTAAAAGCTATTACCACTATTATCATGACAATCTTCCCCCCCCCATCTTTAACTCTGAAAACTCTAAATAGCATGAAACAGGAAATTTCACAACATATTTTTCAGGTAGGTGAGATCTATTCAGGGAGGAGTCCACACAATGCTAATTTGTGGCTACCTGTACCATAACTCACAAGTATCTCAGTTGGTTTAATGAAACGTATTTCTTCTTCCTTGCCTCATTTAAGAGCACAACAACTCATTGCAGCTGTATAAGAAAACACAACAATATAGGACACAACAGACAATTAAAATTAGACCCATAGAACCTAATTACCTGTATTTGAGACGGCTGACAAGTATGGAGGAAGTACTGAGCTAGGTAGTATAAATGATGATAAACGATGAAAACATCCACATTTCATAAATTGGCCCCATTACTGTCATATTGCAGAGCTCCAGAAAAATATTTTTGTGAGCTAATAGTGAGAAGGATATTCAACAAGTACACAAAATAAAAATTTGTATTTCAGTAATGAAAAGAGAGTTTGAAGTGTGAGGCCATAGTTACTGGAACATAGTGGAAAGGGCCTTTCCAAAGAGAAAACATGTTTGCAAATGAATGACATTATACAGCGTAATTGTTGAAGTCATAGAGGCAAAATAGCAATTTATATCTAGTTGCTGTTTTGTTTTCTGAGTTGTTTTTTTTTAAATGTCTCAAAAGTGGAAAACAGTCCTAGACTCAAACTAGTCTTACCGTTTCATTCCCACCTGTGTACAAAATGATAGTATGGTTATATTGATTCAAGGGGGAAAGAAATAGTGAGTAAACACTGGTTTACTTATAGGGCTTTCTTAGTTTCTCCTTAACAGAAAAGAATAAGGCTGTTGAACATACCTGGTACCCAGTTCCCTCCAGCACAAGTCATCTCCCCAGAAAGACTGCACCCCACTTTGTTGTCACATGTCCTACAAGGCTCATCTAGTGTGCCTTCCCCAGGAACTCCAGGCCCTTCTTCAGGAGCTTTCTTGGTCCTCCTCTGCCTTCAGGGCACAGTTTTAGTGTACTTTTATTTCTGTTCAAGCTCTGCTCAGGTCCTGCCGAATGGAATTAGGAGGCAGAAGGTGTGCATTCAGAGTCCTTCACTTAGTGGAGAGACCTGAGGCCAGATTTGGGTCTGGATGAACTGGATGAGCAGTCCAGTTGCCCAGCACCCAGGAAGGGGCGAATCTGTGAGGAAGGACGGGCACAGGTAATCAACTGCAAGAGGATACACGGTGATGTGTCCTAAATGTAGCAAAGTGTCTTTCTGAAAGCGAGGATTACTTGCACCTTCAGATCCTTGAGGAAGGTGAGAGCTACTTGGGTGTCTAACTTTGCTAAGGGGCAGTCTCGGGAGCTCTGGACTGGGCACATTTTTTCTGGTTATGAGCCATCCTCTGTCCCTCTCCATCTTCAGGGATCATTCCCCCATTTCAGGTAGACAATACATGTCAGTCCCAAACCTCTGTTCACCCCCATGTCTGTGTGCAAAGGCTGACACTGTCAGAGCTGTGGCTGGAATGTGGCCCCTTGCTATTGTCTCCTGGCTGTGGGCTGGAGGCAGCCAGAGAGCCAGCCCAGAGGCAAAGTGCTGTCAGCCCTGCATTAACCACATTGAAACCACTGAAAACTGAGCATACACAGGCTTTTAATAAGCTTTTTGGTACTGCAATCAGATGTCTGGCAAACATCCAGAAATCATAGAGTGATAAAATGGTTTAGATTGGAAGGAACCTTAAAGATCATCAAGTTCCAACCCCCCTGCCACGGGCAGGGACATCTCCCATTAGACCAGGTTGCTTAAAGCCCCATCCAGCCTGGTCTTGAACACCTCCAGGGATGGGGCAGTCGCAACTTCTCTGGGCAACCTGTTCCAGTGTCTCACCACCCTCACAGTAAAGAATTTCTTCCTAATATCTAATCTAAATATAGCCTCTTCCAGCTTGAAGCCATTACTCCTTGTCCTATCACTACATGCCCTTGTAAAAAGCCCCTCTCCAGCTTTCTTGTAGGCCCCCTTCAGATACTAGAAGGCCACTATAAGGTCTCCCATATAATCAAGTCTTTCCAGGCCAGACCCAGGCATCTAGTGAGGATAGCACTGGAGTGGTAGAAAGCATGAATGCCTACCTCACTCCATCAAATTTGCAGTATGTCTTTCTAGTTTAAGCTGCCAGTAAAAGCGGATATGAGCTAAAATATCAGGGGTTTTTTTGGCTAACATTGACAGAAGCTTTGCACGGAGAGGCGGACACTGGGTTGTGTTCCAGCAGATGGGAATGCACCACCGGCTTGGACACTGCCCAGCTCCTGTGCACATACCTCCCCCCGTACACCAGGTATTTGCGATGCAGGCTTTCACGGTTCTGCTGTGTGAGCCAGGCAGAGCAAAAATAACGGAATTTCCACCGAGTATCAGTAAAACCTGGCAAAAGTTGACATCAGTAATTGAACTGTTTACAAGAGGAGGAGGAAAGGGAGAAAGTCCTGATATGATAAAATGTGGTCAGAATAACAACTCTCTGCTGAGCAGCTAGAAACAAAGGCAACGACTCCTGGGAAGTGAGAGAAAAGCTGAAAATACAACAATTAAGACCTTTATTTAGCAGTTAACAGGTGAGTACATGCAATACCATGTGCCTTTGCACAATCAAGTTCTAACAAGTTAAGAGATGTCCTTCAAAAAAGAGCTGCTTTACAGCACTCATTGGGATGCGTGATAGGAGCACGTTGGCTGTTCCTGTTTTGAGTAAAGGGCGATGGAACTGGATCTGTGTAATGGGATGTGGCATGAGAGAAAATAGCACTCAGTTGAAGGAATTTTTTATAGTGGCATCTAAAAAGCAATCTCTTGCAAGCACAACATTGCTTTTCATTGTTTGGGTTTTTAAATGTAATCACTGGTATGGCTGTAGATGTGCATGAAAGAGTGAATCACAGAAGTTACACAAATTTTTGGTTTTTCATGCTTCTTCACTTCACACTTGCAAGAGCAGAGGGAGGGATGAGTATTTGCCTGTAACGCTTTCCAGCAGCTGTATTGCTGTTGCAGCGCCCATTTCAAAGGAGCAATTTGGCCTGTCCCACTGTCTCTGTCACATTTCTTGTTTTAGGATGCCAAGAACAAGCAGAACTTACAAGTTACTGGCCCTGACTTCTTTCGACACCATGGGAAGACATAGTTGAATCTCAGCTAATTTCATCTCATGAAACCCTCTGGCTTTGCTAATCTCTTTCTATGACACAGGGAATGGAGAAACATTAGGGCCCTAAATTAAGTACTGGATGAGTTAAAAACTCCTCAATGTCAAAAGCAAACAAACAAAATGTAGTGACTGTAAATGAAAGCAAGAAAACCAACCAAACTGTATAACAGCTGTTGATGTGGTTAGAAAAAACTACGGTTCTATGAGAAACAATTAAATCAAACAATTAAGCAGGAGGTTGGCATAAGGCAGCTAGTTAAAGCCTAGGAGTATGGGAAAGCAAACAGGTTAAGCAGGTTTTGCTGCTGTCTCAATATCCCTGAGGTACCTATGGATAATACTAGGCTTGCTTTGCTGGAGTTTCATTGGAGTTACATCAGAGATGCCAAAAAACTGGTGTTGTACTTAAGGGAAGCCTTCCCCCCCCACCTCTGTTCTTGATGATTACAAAAACAGAGAAGCCTTTAATAAATGTTTTCTCGCTCAGATTACATAAATGAGCGACTGCCAAAAAGAACTCAGTGGGCAGGCTGATCAGAGGTTCCCCTCCCGCATCTGGGAGAGAATCCTGACAACTAGCTAACATCCATTCACTTGTTCATTTGGTTCAAGATTTTTCACCACTGGTACAATGATTGTTACCTCCTATCTTTCAGAGGGCAAGGTAACCACACATAGGTCAAAACTATTACACCAGAATGTAATTCGGATTAGCTAACTTTGTTTAATATGTGTGTATTTGTGAAATGAAAGCAACAACTGTTGCGCTCATTTTAAAATTGAAAAGGCCAAGCAAGAAGTTTTAAATAAATATAGACAGATATATAGTAAGAGGAATAAAATAAACAGGATAGTTTTGAGGTAATACTTGCATACTAAGCTGTATAGAGATGAAAAATATTCACTGTGTACAGGGGAAAATATGCCTTCTGATTAATTCTACAAAGTGACAGATCATCTAAGCATCCACCTCCATTCCTCATTATATGAGAGCAATATCCTGATTTATGTTATATTTATGAACTCTTCTTGACTCCAACATGTTATAGGATAAAGCATGTAATATATTTATGGGATCTTCTATTCCATTCCCAGGCAATATTTTCCCAATTATTTTAAATATTTTTGTTGTAATTTTACAGACTTCATTCAGTGTTTAATTCATATAAGCTAGAGAGTTACTTCACGTTTACTTTCCATAGCCATTTAAAAAAAAAACAGAGCTGTAAAAGCAAGATAGGGAAAATATGCAAAATATGGAATGAAATAAAATGAAAACAAAATATGCAAGTTCTAACTAGTATCTGTGTCCTGAAATTTTCCTACAGCTTTCCTGTTGTAAAATTAGTTGTTTATACAATTTTATTAGGATTCCTTTCACGTAAATTCGTTGATCACATCAGGCAAAATTGTTGATCACAGTATCTTTGCAATACCATGGAAGACGGTCCCTGCTCCAGGTGCAGATTAATGATCCAATGGTTTTGCTTCATACAGTCATTAATCGTGGACATGCAAGGTCTGGAAAGTCTTAGCAAGGCAGGATTTGGGACAGATTCCCCAGGATCCCCAGGTAATCTTCCTGTGAGAACTGGCAGGCATTTTGGCTCTTTCCTTTATGTGACTCTCACTTTCCTGTTGTTTGGTAACCTGCTGGTTTTCACGTTTTGAACTCTCTGGTAAAAACAGCCAGGTCACCATCCAATCTGATTGTAACTAGCATCCAAGATCCAGCTGGAGAAAGAGAACATAACTGCAATGTCCCTTTCCTGAAAATAGCAGCCCTACCCTCTACTGTTTCTCCAGGTTAGAAGTGTTCACCTAAGATGATGCTATCCTTTACATCACATTTTAAAATTAAGATTTTATGAAACAGAATAAGGTGGAGTATGATATAATCCTAGGCTGAAATGGAAACAGCACATCAGAGTCCACATACATACTTAACCTTTAGTTATAACTCCCCTGATTGTCTGCTCTTTGTCTCTGGGTTTCTTCAGACTGCATCTCTGGGTATATAGGTCTCCCTCAATAGAAACCTCATGCTCCACCCACAACCCATTTTGCCTTTAAACATGCATGCAGTTTGCACCCAACAGCTCCCCTGTACACTAAAAGTTGAAAGAAGAGACAAACGAAACCTCTTTCTAAGATGCATTTTTTGAGACTCTCCCTGCTCCCTAAAGGATGGGGAAAATTTCTTCTGCTTCAGGGACACAAGCACTCTATTAACAACTCAGCCACAACTTCCTCCATAATTTTGGTGTTCTAGTTGTGCTGTACACCAATTTCCCCATGTCTACAGTTGAGGTAATACTTGCCACAAGACAGTGTTCTAAAGATAATAAATTAATGCTTATAAAGCACCAAAATTTCCCAGAAGTATTACATGTAGCAAGCACTTGAGATATGCCAAGTTTCTTGTGACGTTGCAATTGGTTGTACGATGTATTTTAGAATGAATTATATTTTTCTGTCAAAATAATAATGATTTTTAAGATAATGTTTTCTGTGATTTAAATTCATAGGATGAAACTTTGTACATTTTTCAAGTTTCAAATGTCCTCTTAAAAAAAACCCCAAACAAACAAACAAAAAAACAGAGAACCACTTCAGCAAAATATTTCTTTGACCTTTTGAGAATGAACAGACTAATTTTAATTTTCACTTCTCACATATTGCTTCAACTTGCAGCTCAAGGTAAGTTTCTGATATGAGTAGCCCAAGGATGCTTATACTGAAAAAAAGAAAAATCATGAAAAGGTAGAATTGCACGGACTCTCAACAAGTTACCTGATACACACCTTTGTTCCGAGACAAAGACTATAGCTTCCTAGACTATTAACAGGTTCCTACCTAATCTTTTCTTAAAACTTTCCATTCTGATTCACTTACTTCTCAAAACTGTTAGACATTATCAACCCCCATTTGGAAAACTTATTTAAATAATTAAATTTGATAATTTAAAAGAGTGGCCTAAGGGTTTGGAGGTGTGTGTAGGGAAAATCCAAGCAAATAAAATATATTAAAAAGTTGATAAGAACGCTGATAATATTTTAGATCTGAAAGCCAGCTGGTTTATCAGAAATCCTAGAAACTGCAGCATATAACAAAATCCTGTTACATAAACCTTTAACAAAGACAGAAAAAGAAATATCATTTAGATATTATTCTGAAAATGTTATAAAATTTAAAAAATGTTGGAATCTTAACTTTTGTTTTAGGTCATCTCTTAAATGTAGTAAAATAATTATTAAATATGAGGTTTTATAAAACAGTTATCTTTTTTTATTAAGTTCTTTATTTTAGAAAGAAAATTTTAATTTGAGGTTAGAATCAGAGGATAGGGATGAGTTTTAATAAGGAATGCTCTTTCCTTCTTGAATTAACCCTCCGTTCCATTTTTATGAACCCAGAAATGACATTATGGTAGACCCCAGGAAAAGCTGAAATACTGTTTGTTTTTTTTTTTTCTGAAAATATGGATTAAGTTGTATTTTTCCTAAGGGTTTGTGCAGAAATGCTAAGTAAGAGATAATTCACACCCCTCATAAATTATATAGCTTGCTGTCAACGACTGTTAAACTGAGCTGAAGCTTGCTGGTAGGGGTGGAATGTGCAAGCTGTAATGTCTCTCCCAGCATCAAATACGTAGGAGGTGTTTAAGGAAGAGCCAAATCTAGTGATGTTGGCACAGGGTGCCTTGTTCTGTCTACATTTCCTTAATGATACTCTTCAAATTACTTGGAAGTTCATCCCACACATGATTAACCAGCACGTTCAGGACAATTAGATGAAGAGTAGGCTGTATTACAGTACCCTACCCAAAACTATATTTTTAAATATAACGCTTTCCTCTTGAGAAGGACCTTGACCTTCAAGACATACCTACACTGTCCTCAACATGCTGTAAACTTATGCTATGCATATTAATGTGTGAAAGGCACGTTTCTCGCCTACTAGTCTCTCATGACACTCAAGGTGTGTCTTGCTAGTTCTGGCTTGCAGAAGCAAAGATTTTTCATTGATATGCTACAGGATGTTCAACCAGTTCTCACTATATCTGCAGATAAACAAGCATGTGTACAGATATAGATACATATTTTATCCAAGTGGAAGCCATCATATGCTAATGCTAATCCTCAGAAGTGACAGTCACATCTTCTCTATATGCTTTGCTTTTAGAAGAATATCCATGTATCTCATTGTATATAGTACAGAAACATCAGCTTTCACTTCACAATCAATATCTCACGTAGTACCCTTCCAAACCTTTACAGCAATGGAAAACCTGGACACTGAGAATTAGTAAGTTCTTGGTGAAAATTCTGGCGCATAAATGCCTCAGAAAAGTTATGACTAATTCTCTTTTCTCTTCCATATTCTGGCCACACAGTAGCACTGTAGAGAAGTACACAAATGCACTAGTGGTGGTTTAGGACCATGATTAGTGGTCCTACATTACCTTTCCAAGTCAGTCAACAGAGTTGGATTAACTTCCAAAAAGGTTCACAATGCTTGTACTCTCTAGGAATGCTGAGAGGAAAAATGTCATTTGCTGTGGATTCCTATAGTTCTGTTATGATGCAGAGCTGAAGACCAGAGGGGATCACTACCATGACATAAGTTTGCCTGTGTAATGCAAGCCATTGATCTTCTATAGATCCTCTTCTGCTCAAGGGCCAACATGAAAATACAGCTTCAGAATCAATATCCAAAATTACATTGATATGTTTTTTTATATAAAACTCCTCCCATTCCCATCTACTCTCCATTGATTCTCCATTCCCTTGATAGTTCCTCAAATTCTTTCTTATTTTGATTCACTACCTTTTCATGAGAGCTCTGACCTGACCATATCTTAACACCCATTTAATCCAGTATTGCTCTCTCTTTTTTCACAATGGTATCATAATTATAGCTTTCCCATTTTGCACAAAGGCATGCATTTCGGTCTTTAGACCTTCTGTGAAAAGAACTTTTTCCGTTAAGCAATGAGTTTTAAGTGTACACAGTCATCACTCAGTTATCAGGGGTAATGGAGGACTGGAAAAAACTAGATAAAACAAAAATACAGATAATAGCAAGCACATGAATTGCTGTGTGAGAGTACATTGAGTACATTCTCTTCTCAAAGCTTAAAAATGTCCTGTTTATCCAATTTTTGCTCAAGAGAGGGGTACTTTTACATAGTAACAGGCAGAGTTAGACCTGCTAGTATCAAGCCCTCTTTATTATGCATTCTATGGACAGTTCTGTATGTGATATATGCGTGGGAGAGGAAGGAATGGGGGAAAGTGTGGTTAGTATACAATTTGGATAATCCACTTGGATAAATCAAGTTACCTGAAACCTCTGGTCCTCTTATCTCTTCCTTTAGTACTTGTTCTGCTATTTCTAATAGAACAGGCACGTACGTATGCCCAGTTTAAAACTAACACACACCACTTGATTTCATGGCAACTATTTTCTCCTTTGCTTGCAATCACCTCTCCCGTGAGGAATTCCTGGGAGCCAACAGTGCTGTCATCCTCTTTGACCGTGAGGCACATTCTCCCATGGTGCTCCAGATATCTCCTCACCTGATGCACATGGTTGTAATAGTCACATTTGGATGAAGTTTTGGACAGAACATGGTGCTCTAGCTCTTCATAGGGAATTCAGATTTTGGCTTATTCCTGAATTTCAACCCACTTCTGACTGCAGTAGTTTTGGCTCTCAGTGCTGGTCTTGTGTCATAAGTAAGCTTCAGTCAAGACCAGACAATTTTCTTTCTCAGCACTTTCTAACTCCTTGCCTAAGTGTTAACTTCGGGTTTCCTCAGCATATCTATGAGCTTCGGCCTGTATCCCAGTCATGATTTAGCCTGTTATCACGAACTCCATTAACCTCAAAAACTTGTAAGACAGGATCTGCTGCCTTAGAGAAGACATGAGCTGCTTGATGGGTGCGGTTTTTTGGGTCTTGTCTTTTTAAGAAAAATCTCTGTATTTTACACAGAATGTGGTACTCCTTGAACATTTCTGATTTCCAGTTTCATTGTTAACTCATGTATAGGTGACTGACTATGCCTTATTAAGAGCAAGGCCATCTGTTGCCAGAAATAAGACCATCTTCTGACTAGCTAGCACTCATCATTTACAGTTATGACATGGACTGATATTTAAGTGTCCACCAGTCCTACATGTTTCCAGATAGTGTCAATGATGCTTTTAACTGATTCACTAAAGGTGATTTTAGCTGCCTTTAATTACATTAATGTGTTTTGCTTAGTCGACATCCACAGCCAAGAGCATTAGATAGATCTGAATACTGGTCTGTGATTGTCCATCCTGCTCAATTGCTAGTATATTCCCTGCCGCGTGCACAAACTGGCTGTGCTTGAGGAAGAGTGCTTAGCTGTATGGACACGATGTGCCATTTGCTCGCAGGACCAGAGAACAGCTTATTGCATAATATATATAGCAGTACATACGTAGCCAAAGAGTCGGACAATGATCTGATCCCTTCAGCCATTAAGTTTAACTGATCATTAACACAAGCCACCGAAGACAGCTAGTTCCAGCTGTTGTGGTCTGTAGCCATTCAGTTCCCAACATCCACAGCCCGTTCCCTTAAAATTAAAAGTGTTTAGTTTATTTTTTGTCCACAATGTGGTGCCAGTGCTGGGGGAGGAGAGGGAGAGGGGAGCTCATAAGGAGGCTGAGAACCCACACATTCCTGAGGCCAGGTCTCAGCCCTGTCTCTGACCTTTTTCCAGTTTGCACTTGCAGGTGGGGGAATTCAAGCTTGTCTTCTTCCCACACTTGCCCTGGGTCCCAAGCAATGTGTTACCTTTATTATTTAATAATAATTAGGTCACATTATTTATCACAGTTTGATAGCCAGACAACACTAAGAGACTACATCTGATAGCAGTATATTGAATAAAAGGTACTGACCATGAGTTTGGTTATACAGAGACAGTGAACTGACTGTGCCCACACTCAGGTTGCTGGTAAAAATATACACTAATCTTTAGCTGAGAAATGATCCTTGGAATATCCTGCAGAAACACAATTAAGAGTTTCCCCCCAAAATTACAATTTAAACATAACAAAGTGTCTAATAAATGCATATCCTGTCAGCTTCAAATTGGTTTTGCCTGTCCATCAAAAAGTCTCATACAATGAAATTTTTTATGTAAGTCCAAGTAAACTAAACCAGCCCTATTGCACTAACATTCAGTTGTTTGACAGGACATGCTTTCAGTAGTTAGGTCTTCAATATTAGGTGATTGGTATTAAATATATTTTCACGCTCTAGCTTCAGATCAGCTTTTATGTCATTTTACTCACAATTAATAGCTATAATTCATTAATAACTGTAATTTTCTGGTAAAATAATTCAGTCTTTCAAATACTGTAGAGCATTATATTTCTTTGATTTCTATGCTCCTGTGATCAATATCTAAAGATTTAGTTTGATATTAAAAAGCAGTCAATAAAATCCCTTGCTCGTATGCTACATTGTCTCCTACTGAAGATTATGACACAAAATAAAAGCTTCATCATCTAAATAACTACTCAATAAACATTTAATATTACTTTTATGATTACCAAAACCATGCCATGCAAGCCCAATATAATAATTGTGACAAAAATATACCATTTTTGCTGTCAAGCCAGCAGTGAGCAGTATCAGTGGAGATTTGCTAATGAGAACTCCTTGGTTTATTTTTATCTTCCTCTTAACACTGTGTAAAAGGTTAGTTGCAAATCGGACTTCATTTGCACAGAGGCTACTTTTTTTCAGCAAATTATATGTGAGCAAGAGGTGAACAATCATCCAGCTCTCTGGTTTAGGTGGGGCTTCATCCCAGAAGTTCTGATTCAAATAAGTGCTGCAGAAATGTGAGTTGTGCTCTGTATTTTGAAAGTGTGTACACAGCAGGAGCCTGAACGTGAACTGCTCAAATATCAGGAAATCACCTAGGAAGAATACAACGGCAAATGAAGTTTGAGTGTTGGTTCTGGTTTTTTTTTTATTTCCGTCCATTGTCTCCGATATTACCATGAGGCCAGAACTATGTGAAGTCATTTCAGAGAACTATGCTCTGAAAGTTACTGTGAATTCAACCTGCCTGGTATTTTTGTGTCATTTCTGCTACTAGGCTACTGCTCTCAAGGATGCTAGGTGCTATATTTTTCTATTTCTGAAGGTGGGAATAGGGTATTTCTAAGTTATTACCCGCTTTCATAATAGAAAGAACATAGTGCTTTACTCATCTGACAGAAGCAGAGGATTTAGTTCTTCTCCCTCTCAGAGCAAAGTCCCAGCCCATGGAAGGGAGCAGGAGTTATGTTATCAGCTTCATCGAAGCAAGAAAAGTATCCTAAGCTACAAGAACACCGTCAGAGTGAGACCACAGTTCAAGCCTTTATGCTTAGTTACTTTTTTTCAGAGGCCAAGATAGTCAAATTAATTTTAGAAAGATTTTTTTAATGATTATTCTTTCAACAGAAAAGGGACTGAATATGCAATATTTTCTATTTATATTTACTCCGGTTTTGTTGCTTAACAACTCATTGCTTTCCATTCATCCAAACATACCTTGCAGAGCTGCTATTGCGAAAACTCAGTTGTAAAATCCATACAGTGATTTCAGATCATTTTGCATTTGGGGCTTGCTTTTAAGTGCTCAGTGAACTGAATTTTGCAAAGTACCCAGGACTGTAAGGTAGGACACTGTGGCGTCTGAAGGAGGACTGGTTGGCCATGTGGCTCCTGAGTGTTTTCCCAACTGCGTTACAGAATAGGTTGTGCAATTGCAGTTTGCACAGCAGCCCAGTGTTAAAAAGTCAGATTTTTATTGATCAATAGACAAGTAAAATGGAAAATAACTCAAATGTTAACTAAACAGCACTATATGCAAAAAGACAGTAAGATGTCTGAATACAATTAGCTGAACATGGTCACACATATGAATGGGCTAGCATGATCCACCTGTCTTTTACAAGTTAAGCTAATAAAGCTGCACAAATAGATTGTATTAATTTGACTAACAGCACTCCGTGTCATTATTAGAGTTGGAAGTTGACAAGTTTTCCATCTGGAAAGATGTACCAAATATAACATAATGCATACAACCAGCCTAACTATATTTATGTAGGAAGTTTCAGAGAGTGGTTATTTTCCATTTCCATAGAAACTGTTGCCTCATTTAACAAGTGCCTTTCTCCACTCCTGGGAATCCTTCAGTAATGCACAGTTAATTAGAGAGGGCTCTACAGGGGCTTTTACCACATTTTGTGATTTTCCCTGTTCATTTTGCACCTCACAAGGCAGAATTCCGTAGGTAACTTTAAAAATAAAAAGGCTCTGAGGAAAAAGAAATGCTTGTTTTATAAAATGCCAAAGAGAAGGTAATAGAGATGAAAGAAAAAAATAGCTACAGCCCACTGATGCATGCTATTGTTCTATTGACAACTGCATCACATAAGATATTCAATTAGAATTAGTTTAAACTGACTTTGGGGTTCATTACTGGTTCAACCCAAAAAATTAATATAACAGTAAGGTTTTCACCCATAAGAGTGTTTCTTTGCACATATTTCTCCTTTTATATCATACTTTTTTCTTCTCATTTAGTTGCGTTATGTTTTTATGAGGCCTTTTCTGAATGGTACAAAATAATAAGCCTCTACCAGGATTTATAAAACAAACCAAAAACTTAAATACCGTTTAAAAATTATTTGGAAATCGTATGAAGGATGGTTAAAATTAAGTGTTGCATATATATCCTACAAACCTCACTTCCTAGTTTGATAATGCCAAGTCCACAATCTCTATTAATTTGTTTTGAGAAGATAACAGGACGGGAGGAAGGAGGGCACTGGAAGGAACATATTCATATGGGGGTGGGAAAAGAGATGGCTGAGAGAGGTAGAGGATACTTTGGGCAGTTTTGGGTGAGGAGGGGGAGAACTGGCAGGGTAGATGGCTCTCTTAAAAGCAGGATGGCAGAGGAGACCTGTGTGGGATGTTGAGCAAGAGACAAGAGTTGTAAGGGTCCGGATCTCTAGAAGTCTTGGTAGCAGAGAGAAGACCAGATAGTTTGAGAGAGATATCTCTGTAGCAGTTATGGATGTCTCTGGGAGAGAGATGAAGGCAAGGGGTGCTCTTTCTTCCCTCCTTTACTCATTGACTTCCTCCTTTTGTGCTCTTTCAGGGTGTAAGAGTAGTGTTCCCCATTCTTCTCCCAGCAGTCCTATCAGGGCCTGTGCGGGCAGATGGCAGGGCATCTTCTCAGGCAGCAGACACCTTTCCCTCCATCCCAAGCCACCACTGCCCTCACCTCTCCTCAAGCGCATGCCAAGCATGTTCTCCAGCAAAAATGGCTGGGATGCAAATGTCCTGCCTGTAAACTGACTCCCTGGCTTCCAAATTCTTTCTGTAGTGCTAGCCCTTCCCCACAGACGCTGGGTCCACGGAGGGGGAAGCGGCAGGGCTTCAGCAGCAAGCTCTGTCCCCTGCGACTGACTGCTCTCCCCACAGCAATAGCTGGAACTGGAAAGAGGAAAATGTGGCCTGGGACACTTTCAGGCAAAGGAGAGAAATCTTGTCACTTCTGGATGATGGTTTTAAATTCTAGGCCACTTATATATTACTGGGGAAGAGGGTAACTCTTTCTAATATATTTTGGGAAAAAAAAACCAACCAGCATGTTTTGGATTTTTATGAAAGAGAAGGTATTTTCAGCTCTATAAATCCAGAGTGCAGAAGACACCTCCTGTCAGCAGGTCACTGGTCAATAAATATCCCAGACAGACTGTCCTTGAAATTTCCTGTCTTGGCTGATTCCAGCCTTCTCCTCATGACATCTTCTGAACTCCGCTCCTGTGACAGGCTGGAGGCACACAGGGACGACTTTTGATCCTGCTATGGCAACCAGATAAATAAGCCCCTTTGGGGAACTTGAGCTGAGGCAAAGTGGAAATTGGTGTAATTTAATCTTTCCATTAGGACATTTCTTAAAAGTTTTTAGAAAAGTCATCCCTTCATTTTGCCTACATAGTTTCATTGCCTATGAAAATTAAATTTTATTAAAGGAAACACAGTGTGCTGGTCTCAGTATCACTTAGATACTGAGAAATCAACTGCATGCTGTGAACTTCATCCAATGGAAGCCATTACCAATGTAGATGGCATTTAGCTAAAAAGACATAGAGCGATAGGGGCCCAACCCCGGCATGAACCCCAAGTTACTCCATTCTCACAGTCACAAATACTCCCAAGCAAGCTAATGCCAATCCCCAGCAGACAGCTATTGTCGAGGAACATTAAATGGGAACACTTGATTTGAAGAGGCAGTCTAGCAGAAGGGACTCTACTTAACTATGACTCTTAGAGCTACTGCTGCTCACAGCTCCCCATTTTCTCTGTGTTCCTCTTCCTTTTTAAAAAGCATGGGTAAGACAACAGTGCTTTGCTCATTATCCTTTTTTGCAGCAGGACCTGTTTGTACTGGGAAAGGTAAAGTGACCTCTATTAATTCATGACTCAAACCAGCAGTTACTTCATCTGAGTTTTGAAATGACTGGCATTAGAAAAACCTTTGCATCTCTCAAGGGGGTCTGTTACGACAACAGAGAAGGCCTAAGACAGACCCTTCAAAAGCTCTCCACCTGCTTGGCTCAGAGTATGACTTGACAGCTTATCACTTGGAATAAGTAAATCTTCATCTTTGTTATGATACGGACACAAATGATGTTTCTGACAACTTTGGCATGACCTAGACTATATCCTTTTAGTTTCTCCAAAACAAAACTTAGCATGTAAGTCTTGGAATTTAAAAACAAAGTTTTAATATAGTCAGATCGGGTTTGTTTAAACATTAGCACGTTTGGGTTTATCTGCAATATCTGTCTGTACAATTTAGTTCTTTCAATCCTGCTCTCATCTGAAGTACTAAAGTATGGAAATCAAGCTATACTGGCATGCTGTACTGGCAGCAGATTGTGGGTACATTCTGCTCATGGGAATGCTGAAAATTAAGGAACTAAACTGCAACAATTTAAATTCGTCACAAATTCATAATTATCAATTGTGCCATACACATCTCAAAAGAGTTTATTAAAATGAAGAAAATATGCAGGTAGATTTAAGAATAATTGTTACTAAAATATATCCTACTAAATACAATGCAAAGGGTAATTTCTCTCCATTGGCTATTGTATAGTTCTTCGTAAGTAGAGAAGAGGAAAAGAAAAACACCCAAAAGTCTTGCTTGAGGCATTTCTTTCTTCTACGTCCATTATGAAATCTTTTCAGCTCTTAGCAGGAAGTCTGACATTTGCATACAAAGCCAAAGAAAATAGTTACAATTTTATACATTAAAATAAAAAAGGTAGAGATGAGAGTTATGAAAAAAAAAGAAAAGGAGATTTAGCACATACTAGGTTTTGATCTATAATATGTTATGGACTAACATTACAAGAAAATAGATGCAGTTCAGTTTCAAAATCACTCAAATGGTCCACTTGAGGATTCTAAAAGATAGTAAAGAAGTCAAATAATTAAACCATCTCAAACAATGCTCAAATGTTATTTCCCAGAATTGTGAAACCTAGTGAGTGAAATCTGAATTTTGTTGTTAACTAAGTACAGTCCTTCAGGATATACTGTGACTATTTCTCAAAGTACTACAATAAATGCAACCTCATCCTGAAGGAACAAAAAATATCATCCTCGGCTTTCAGCTGGAGAAGCATCTGAGCAAGTGATGACTAAAGATCCCAGTAGAACTGAAAAAAAAAGAAAATAAAGTAGAACACTGTTTCGTAACTCCCATGTACATAAATGCAGAATACAAATAATCAGAAAGTGATTGTATTCAGGAGGTGAGTGGAGGAAGGTCAAATCCTCAATAAGTATCAAAAACCAGTAAGCTGATTTTTAGAACTGTTGAGAACTGAAGAAAAAGCAGAAAATTCATTATTTTCTGCCAGTTTGTGATGGTTCACACACATCTTAAAGATTCAGTACTATCCTGACCATATATATCAACAAAATAAATCAAAAGGGTAAAAATAATCTCTGAAGATGTGAGAGAGCTTGAAGAGTTACTAAAAAAAATAAAACTCATTGGCTAAATGTGACACGAAGATTACGATAAAGATCTGGAAAATCACAGCAGAGATTTGGAGGGAGTGAGTAGGGATGGATAATTCACTATTTGTCACAATATCTTCGGTACAACTAATGAGATGATGAGCTAGCAGATTTATAGCTAAAAAGAATTACTTTTTTTCTGCACAATGTGTAATAAAACATAGAACTCATTGAAGAGACATATTAGAAAAGACAGATTATAATGAAATTCAAGCAAGGAAATAAATGGAAGATAGGTCTGTTACTGAGCATTAAAACCATTGCTATTTCAAACTTAAAATATCCTTGAATAACCAGAAGTTGGAAGGATTTTCTACAAAAAAAAAGAGATTCCTTTTGTCTGTGCATAGTACTTTAACACTCTTTGCCTAATCATGCACCTCTGACCAATGGATTAAAGACCACTTGGAAACGAAAAAAATCTCTTGGTTTGTGAGGAACTACAGGACTAAACTAAATGAATTATGAGACAACAAATAAAAAGAAGAAAAAGAGAAATTAGAGGTTTCAAATAGTAAAATCAGAGATGCATCTGCTCCACACATATCCTTTCACAAAGGCATTGAAGCAGCTAATATTATGGGCCAGCCTGGAGGCAAAACAGAGAAAAAGACATGCAGGAGGCCCAAAGGCATGTGCAAATTGCTAAAATAACAGGGTCAGAACAGCAGCTCAGCACTGCTCCTATCATCTGTACTGTTTGATGCCTAGCAGGCTTCAGGAATGGCAGGGCTAGTTTTAGGGCTGTAGTAACTATCAGACAATGCCACAGAAAGGTCTGAGAAACAGCACAGAATCATAGAATCACAGAATGATTAGAGTTGGAAGGGACCTTAAAGATCACCAAGTTCCAACCCCTTTGCCATGGGCAGGGGGCACCTCCCACTAGACCAGGTTGCTCAAAGCCCCATCCAGCCTGGTCTTGAACAACAGGGATGGAGCATCCACAGCTTCCCTGGGCAACCTGTTCCACAGTAAAGAGTTTCTTCCTAATATCTAGTCTAAATCTACGGTTTTCCAGTTTAAAACTCTTACACCAGAGCAGCCAGAGGAGTTCTTTCTCACAGGCCCACTAATTTCAGTAGGTTTTCTCACTGAAAAAGGACCTACCATCCTGAAGAATAACTGCCTAAACTAGCTCAAATTACATCATTTTGACTGCTTTGAAGAGCTAAAAAAGGAAAAGGAAGCTACTTTTCAAAATGTTTAATGTTCATTTCTACCAATAGGTGTGAGAGAAGCCATACTCTGAGTACTTTTTATTCAGTGGTGACACAAAAAGTGCCAAATAACAAGCATACAAACCTGCTGATGAAAGAAGTCAGCAGAGTCCCATTTTATTGAAGGAGAGGATGTGTTAATTACAGGCTTCATGGTAGCTAAGCTGGCAAGAACTAATAAGTATAATATTCAAATTCAAATGATGCATTATTTCCTGATTCTTACGTGTTCAGATATTTAGACAAAGGTCAAGATGGACAATATTTTTCTTTTGACTTTAAAAAATGTTTTTCTATGCTTCATATTAAAGTCTGTTTTATCTGCAAATACAGGAGAGCACATAAGGCAGTGAAAAAGGCAATTCAGTCTTATCAGAATTAAAACTATTAAAATTCCCCTAGACCTGAAGACAAAAGCAAGCTTGAAGCAGACATGCTACATCAAGAGAAACAAATACAGCTGCAATCAGTAGTATTAATTTTTCATTAGTGCACAGCAAGCAGCAAGCTCAGCTCTGGTTCAGGTGGAAAGTGCTGGTCCCAGTGCCCAGCTGTTACCCCACAGATTTAAAGCCCAGATGAGGTGTCTGTTCTGCATCAGCAGGATTTAGATGTGAGCTTTCCTTCACTGGTTTGGAGAAATGCCACTTCATTGCCACGGCAGTTTGCAGGCACCTATGTTCCTCTCAAACAATGTGCTCAGGTCCCTCAGCAGTGCCAGCAAGTACCTTCAGGTGCATTTCCCTGTTGGCCTCACTTTGCCATGGGTAAAGGCTTCCTCTACCCAAGTCCATTTGGCATTCAGGGAAGGCATCCCTGTGCCCAAGTCTCTTTAAGACCTCAGTTTGACCTTCGAACATCTTTGATGTACGTCTATGATGTAACGGCAAGGTGAAGTTTAGTCTACATCTGAGTAGACTAAGTCTATATTTGAGTAGACTGAGACTAAGACAACATCTTGTCATCAAAATCCCTTGGGATTTCCTGTATACAACCTGCTTACTGGGCACGGGATTCATTTCAACTCATTGCAACCAGCTAAAAGTTAAACTGCCGACTGAGGGGAGACCTCATCACTCTCTACAACTACTTGAAGGGACATTGTAGAGAGGTTGGTGCTGATCTCTTCTCACAGGTAATTAGCAATAGAATGAGGGAATGGCTTCAAGCTGCAACAGGGTACGTTTAGACTGGACATTAGGAAACAATTCTTCACAGAAGGAGCGGTCAGACACTGGAATAGGCTGCCCAGGGACGTGGTTGAGTCACCATCCCTGAATGTGTTTAAGAGTTGTTTAGATGTGGTGTTGGGGGATATGGTGTAGGGGAGAACTTTGTAGAATAGGGTTGATGGTTGGACTCGATGATCCCAAGGGTCTTTTCCAACCTGAATGATTCTATGACGCTTCCAAGAAGATGATTCATTTCACATACCATGAACACCTCTCAGATGTTCTTTTCTCTCTGTTGGTCACAGAAGGAGCTCAGGTGCCTCACTTAGGCTATGATCAAGTGAAAAAGGAAGAATTTAATGTTAGGGTTATTTGATCTTACACTTTGGTTTCTTGTAATTTATTACGCTTTGTGTATAAATTAGGTTCTGCATGGGAAGTGCTGGTTATTTTGTTACCAGTGGTCATTAATATACTTGGACAAGTAATATGCTACCTCAATATTGAGAAAAGCACCTTTGCATATGGAAACTTAAACCTGTAGTGTCTGGCATGTTGATGCTGGTTTCAAGTATTACAGCTGTCTAGAAGTAGACTATTTTAAAGCACAATTTTTACAAAGAGCAGAGCAAAGAAACAGGTCAAATCACTTGAGAGAATACAGTGAGTGGGAAAGATGCAGCTTTATGTTGATGATAATTTTATTTTTTCGAGCTCAAGTGACTTGCATTATCCTTTCTGCAGCTAAAATTCCGTTGTCTTTACGCTAATCAAAAAATACAAGTCAGTTGTTTTCCCCATAGGTGAAGGATTTTTTGTGAAGGCAGTTAAGCTGCATGCTAAAACTTAAATGCATTGAGTTAGCTGTTGATTTCCCTTGAATACCTAAGCACACACATAAATAAGCTCAGAACCTTTTCTATTAGACAATGGTCATATAAAGTAATTAAAAATTAAATATCAGAGCTTCATTTTGTCAGTAATTTATTCTGTAACTCTTAAAAATGATACAGTGAAAGAAGTTTATTAGTATATCAAATTTATTAAATAAATATTGCATATGTCATGTAACCAAAGTTTGAGCTTAGTTTAGATTTGCAGAGGTACTTCAGTTACATTTTTGCTACCATTTCTTCTGTCCCATGCTGCTCTTCAGAATAAAGTTTTCACATACTATTATAGACATACAAAAAAGGGAAGATTCAAAATATGCAGATAGAGTGAAGGAGCATGATTCCCTCTGATTTTTAATAAATGTGATACCTAACCGCTATTTATGTCTTTAAAGTATTTCCTGAAGTTATTTAAATCAAAGAGAAAACAGAATCTTCAAATCCTAGCGAGTACAAGCAAACTTTGTGCATGCAGGTGAGGACTTTAAAGCTGCATGTTATTTTGGTACTTACACGGCCTGCTTATGCATCATATCCAAGCATTTAAAAATAGATCTGCACTTCTGTCTTCATGAAAGAAAAAAAATCATAAGTTAGTTATTTTTTGTTTTCCTACCCCAAATCCAAAATGCATGGGAAAACTCATGTTGAGTTTTTGGTTATCCTTATGTCACAGCTAATGCCTAGCACTGGGGAGGGCTGAGCTCCACCACCTTGTAAAACTACTGTTCAAGACATCCCTTGTTGAACGAGAGTTGGGTGTTGAATGTGACCACGGTGATGGCCAGTAGTGGAGATTCACAAGCAGCCAGGGCACAGTTTCTGTGGCGTTTGACAGGAGACCGCATTCAGGAGTAATAAAACTAGTGCTAAAAGCCACATCTTACCCAGTGCTTTTGCAAGGTCAGTGAGCTGCTGCATTTTCTAATAACTGGAGCAGAAACTCTATCTCTCTGTCACAATATGAGAAGCATTGCTGTTTTCCAGTTTGACTTCACACGTACATGAATGTCTGTGGCTAGATTTGTGCTGTCAGATGTGGGGTTTGGGGCTGCACGGATGTAATGCGTTACCAAGGAGAGCCCAAGGACGTGGGGGCTGCAGACTAACAAAATGCAGAGTCAAGTGCCATTGTTTGGGGAATATGAATGCAAAAGGTTCACACCTTGTTATTTTTTTGTTACTAGACCCTCCTTCAATATAGCTGACATATGGCTTGAGGTATCTATTCTTTCTCCAGATGTCATTCCATGCTAATGAGTCATGAGAGTTTGGTGGTTATGATTTAAGTGCATACTATTAGAGGTCCATTTTTGTCCTGCTAAATCCGGATAAATCACACATGAACTTCCAAAAACCTTCTGAGAGGGCTCAAATAATATGGGAGATGTAACTTATTGTTGTAGTACTTTGTGGGTAGATTTTGGAAACCAGAGTAACTTCAGCCCCTAGCAGCCTAGATTTTTATCCTGAAAGAAAGTACTTGAGAGAGAATTCCCATTTGCCTCATCAGTCAGAAAGATGAGGCAAATTATTATGAGGTTATTAGTGATCCATAGTCAACAGAATATGCCCATGCTCTGCCTCTTAATCTTTTAGGTGCCACATTTCAGACAGAAGAATTTAGAATGCTAGCAGCTGGCAGAGGAGAGAGATTTTTTTAGGAATTATGTGTAAATACATTGATTATTTGCATTCTTTAGGATTCATTGTAGAGTTTGCCATCCAAACAGAAGTTGATAGATCTGAACTAGCAATGTCTCGTTTCCTGTACCTTATATTTTACTAACTAGTAAAAAGTAGTAAAACCTTGTTGGTGTTAGTCCACTGGTAATTTTAAGTGTAAAACCAACTATCTCAGTGGTCAAGACGTGAAATGGCATGAGAAAAAGAAGGAAAAAAGGGTGTGATGAAGAAGAATGGGATTCTACAGCCTTCAGCTCCCATGGTAACAAAGAGACTTGTACCAAAAGTTCACAGAATAGGTTTTGGGAGTGAATATGGAATATAATACAACATTTCAAAGAAAGTTTGAGATGTCAGAAATGCATTATCAAAAGAGACATCATAAGGATTAATCAACAGATCATTTTTCTTCCTGATGTTCTTGATCTGATATGAGACATTTCTAACAGAAAGTGTGAGGTTTTTTTCTGTATACCTACATTTCCCTGGCAACAGCTTTAGACGGACCCATGCCCAAGCAGGCATTCAGAGCCCTCCTCTCCTTTAGACCTGAGTCATTGTTGAGTTTCCCCCTGTGATATGCAACAATTTCTTTATTTCTTTGTTAGCTGTCTTGAGATATTGCTTTCTCACTAGCTATTTAGCATGAACTACTTTCCTGTTTTATGTGATTCACTTAAGGAAATTGTTTGTTTCCTATTAAATCCTTTCCACCAAAAAACTTAAGTTAATAATGATACCATTACTTTTATCCAAAGCCTGTGGTTTTGATTACACAGTGTTCAATCAAATAAAGAATTACATTTCATAAGTAACATTATTTGAAATTAGTCTGAGCAACCGGAGGAGCCAGAGAACAAAGCAATAAACAGGAAAGGGCATTGTGACAAGTAGTGTGAGGAAGTAAAGGCTATGATGGAAACTAAAGCAGCAATGGAAACAACCCAAAAATTTAAAGGTGTGTATTACCCCTGAGTAGATGTAAGCTAGTCATACAAAAGAATTATCAGCTGACAAATCTTCAGTTTCCATGTGCTCTGAAAAACAGAGATACAGCTGAAGAAGAATGGATATTTGAAGGAACAACAGAGAAGAGATGAAGTTTTGGGAACAACTGAGACTTTGCAGATACCTGCTGAAAAACAATGCCTGGAATAGAGATATGTGTTCAAAACCAAAAGATTTATGAGCAAGGCCAAGGACTGTGAGGGCTGTTGGAGTAAAGAGAGCTGTCGACTCTCTGATTAGATAAGAGGATTAATCCATGTTATTTCTGCTTTGACACAATCACAATGAGTCACAGAAAGCCTCCAACTTCAGCAACAGTCAAGATGGCATTAATGTTTTAAATGCCAAAAATAAGCATTCTGAAGTCTTTGGGCTAGCCAATTTAAATTCTTATGTGTATATCCCAAATACATTTGAGGCACTTTATTTTTCTGGCTAAACTTCATTAATTGCCTTTAAATCTGTTGTATATTTGGAAAAACAACAGGAGTTCTGTGTTCCTTATAAAAATTATGTAGGCATCACAAAGTATCCTGTGAAAATACTTGGCATCAAGGCATCCCAGTCTCATAAGTATTTTGTAAAAGTACCATCATTTCCTTTTAAACAGCTTTCAATTCAAGAAACCAAACACACTAAGCCTGTTAACACAAGATAGATATCTTGTGTCAAAGCCAAGTAATTTCTTTCCATTAACCATCCACTGAACTTCCCAGTTACATCTATCAAGAGATCAGTTTATTTTTTTTTTTACTTCCAAAGCAACTAACAGCACAAAAGAGAAGAGAAGATAATAAAGAAAATTGGAGGGCAGCATAGGTTTCAGATCAGTAGCGAAGGTGCTTCTCTGGACGGTCTGCAGGGGTAAAGTGAACTTAAAGGAGTAGAATAAGTTTTGCACAATGGTGTGGCCTCTGAAACCAATTTGAGTCAACAGAATTTAACAGGAGCTTCAAAGGCTGATTTCAATGATGACCTGTTGTCCTGTGAAATAATAACATAGTCACCTGGCTAGTTTTGCAGGAGCTATTAGTAGAATTCTTCTTGAAAGAAACTAAGACTTTTCAGTCAAAATGTATTTACTGGTTACTGACTCACTCACTGGTGACAAAGAAGTGAAGCACACACCAAACCCATCAACAGACAATATGGTTTTCTTATGAAACAGGAATATAAATGCCAGAGGAATAATAGACCAGTCAGAGAAGTTTCCTACTGCCTATTACAATCAAAGAAAGGATGCAAGTGTTGTTACTGAATGAAATTGTGTTGGCTCTGGTATTCAAGAAATAAGTTTTCCTTGTGCACTGTTGAACTCCACTACCCAAAAGCCTTGGAGGAGATCTAACTAAAATTGTAGGTAATATGTAGGCTTTTTACACAAACACTCATGTTTTAACTTGCAGTAAAACTGCAGATACTTAAATGACTTTAAAAGTTCACTTAGTAGTCCATTTTTTTGGCTAAGACCATTAACCTGCCATGAATTTATTCCGCTGAAACACATAAGGTTTTAATGTATCCTTCTTATCCTGAAAGGATTCCTTAACTGCCATCCCTTGTCTACTTAGGACATCACCATGGACTTTGCCTAAACTTCCTCCTTCCCTCTTCGTACAAGCCTCTTACCATCTCCTATATATCCTTAGATTTTTTCTTTATTTATATATGGATTTGGGTTCATTATCTGTCAAACCCACATGAATTTCTTTGTCCTAAATTGTCTTCTCCGCTATGAGGTTTTCTGTCCTGTTTTTAAAATAATACCCCTAATGCTATTTGAAACAATGTCCATAATGGTTAATATTGGTGAATTTCCAGTTTACCACTGCATTCCCAGAGGTATTCTGTGCAGTTTTCAAGTGAAAGCAAGAGTCTCAACTTCAGGAACATGCAGCATGGGAAAAAAAATATAAAACTAAGGTGGTCTTACAGCTGCAATGCCAGCTTGATTTCTTCAAAAGAAGCAAGACACTCATGTTTCTATTGCTGTTGTGTTCAAAGCACCATTGTTCTAAAAAAGGTAGTTACAATTACGTTTGGAGACATATGGGATGTTTTACATGTTAACATTAAAACTTTGTGCACACTACAATGCAGACTTTGGCTTCTCTGGGGAATTTTGCCCAGCTGAAAGTTAGAATTCCATTTCTTTAGCCCAAGTTCCCTAATGATTCCCTCTATTTCAAGTTTTCAAAGTTCTTCTGCATCTTTCTGTGACTAATACTAATTAGGGTGTTCTCCTTAAACTCTCATCTGCTCCACCAAGTGTTTTAAAGGGTACCAAGCACACCATCCAAGTTTTATGTGCTGCTTCTGCCATCTCCTGTATATCTGTTTAATCTCTAACAGGTTTGCAAAAAGTGAGAGAGAAAGAATAATTTAATTTTTACCAGCAGAACCAGTTTGAGACTAGCAACAATACAACCTACTGATTCTTCCTCCTGGAAAAGAGAAACAAACACAAAACTCCTACTCATCATAAACTAATGGTATAGATTAAATATTTAGATGAAGAAAAAGCTTTTCATCTTATACCATGACATTTTTATAAGTGGGCAGTTTTAAACAAAAGATGCAAGATGGGAAATACTTGAAGCATGCCCAGAATTTGGGAGGTCAACATTTTATTTACTTGGTGCAGGGCATTATGGTAGAGAGATTTCATAAAATTAAATGAACAATGACAAATTTGCTGGTTGAACACTGTTTTAAAATGAATGTTTACAGTTACAGCAGAGATCTTTCTAGAATTTAGTTGTGATTGGGTCTATGAGGCCTTTCCGGTTCTATTAAATGAGCTAAACACAGACTAAGGACTAACCTAAAGCTTGCTGAAGTTATTATAAGTTATGTATCTACTGAGGCAAGAAATCAAACCTCTGTTTCCTGCGCAGGTTTCAGGTCACCTACAAATGAGCTTTTTCTTGCTCGTTTATCAGAGCAAGATATCAGAGCAAGAGCTCAGTTATCTCCTGAGCTTACCTGGCAAAAGGTTTCACTCTCGGAGAAGACAACCTTCCCTCCCATTAATCAGCTTCTCTCTGTGCCGAGGGAAAGCTCATGATCAGGTTCCTTCTGAGAGCCCCTGAGAGACAAGAAAAATTGCATTAAAAGGAAAGGGAGGAGGAGGAGGAATTTGCAGATTCATGGAGGAGAAGTGCAAAACTGCAGTCTCTTCTTCTGCTGCGGCTTCCTGAGGACGGGCCACGTTGATTGGCACTAGACTGCAGATTGTCCTGCTGTTCAGAGAAAAACAGGGAATAACGCTAAGCATCTAAAGAGTAATTCAAGGGAAAAAATCGTCAATTGAAGATGCCACTATTTTTAGATAATAAAAAAAGACAGTCTCAAATGGTTCAGAAGGGCTATATGATTACTGATGTTGTACATGCTCCAAGGATACAAGAGGAAATCACAACACCCAAAATCTGAAGGAAGTTCATCTTTAAAAAACAGCTTTTTCAAAAAAGCTATATACAGAACTGTGACTCACCACCACCTAAGTAGTTTAAAAGAAGTTTAAAGAAAAAAGCAAATAAACCCAAGCCTAGTGTCTTGTTCTCTCTCCCCCCATCCCTTTGTCTTTCTTCCCCTCTTCCCAGGAAAGAATCACAAGAGTTTATATTGTTGAAGCAGCATAGCCCTATAAAACTTTAAAGAGGCCAACAGAAAAAGCTGCTTTGAAAGTCTCCATAGCCCCCTTAGGGTCTTAATTGCTAGTCATGTTAAAAGCTCTCTGTACAGACTCTAATTGAAAATGAAGCGTAGGAGAAATGAAATCTAACCTTATTTAAGTCAGTGGGAGTCTTATCATCAACACTGGCAGCAGCAGAATTTCACACCGGATATTTACTGTTGCCATCCTGGTAAATAGCTCAACACCTTTTTTAACACTCAGCTGGAAACTTTCTAGTAGCACAGTACAACCAAATCTCAGAGCCTGATCCTTGCTGTGTCATATAATCACAGAGAATGTGAGCAAATCTATATGGACAGGGGTGACAATAGTTACATGGATTTGCTTGGACTTTTACAAATGGGAAGTGTTTAGTGAAGTGACTCACATGAGCATTATTACTTAGTGCCTTGCATATAGATGGCCCCTAAATTTTTTGCTGACTTCAGTTCTATGAGAATTTAAAATTATGTTTTGTGTTGTTCATTTTTCACAGCCATCATCTTTACAAGTACAGAAGGGTCTCTTTCAAGTCTGAAACACAGTGGAGACCATTTTGTACTTCTTTTGCTGCTTGTTTATATTTACTTACTGTAATTCCTATTCAAATAATATTGAAATAAAATGAATAACCTAACTGGAATTGTCAGTTTGAATGTTTGCAGCTTTCAAAAAAGCAAAAAGCTGCAAACAACTAAGATCCAAGAGCACAAAAAAATTGTGACAAAATATTTTGACCAGAAAGTAGATCCTGTGATGTATTAAAATTAGATACCTGTTTAGAAAATACGCTATCTAAACAAAAATGCTCTGTTTCCCTTTCCTATACAGCTATGCATGATTGTGCTTAACACCTTCCCCCAAAACAAGGCTGAGAAGGAGCAGTTACGATATCAGAACCAGTGTTCAATAGATGCACAGAAATACTGGAGAACTTAAGCATCACAAGGGTATTATTCATATATATTTTTGTGCTATTTAAAATGCATAAAAGCTGCAACACAAACAGCAACTTTGTGTTTTGATTAAGATAAAGCTTTTGTCATTGTTGTAACCCATACTTTTTATTCACTAAACCGAAATTTTGTCCGTACTCAACTTTTAGCCCAGCTAGCGATTTTTTGGTAGAGTGACTCCAGAAGGGCATTCTTGCAACAGGAATGTACTCTGTATTTGGTGTAAAAAAACAAAGAGCAAACCAGGCACAAGGGACTACTCTGTCTTCATCCGTTCTGCAGACGGTGTGTTTTCCCCTCTTTCTCTTTCTCTTCCTATTCTTATTCTGTGTCTCCATTTAATTTCTTCATGCTCCTTTCCAGATCCCTTCTAAATTTTATTGAATAGAAGATGAACTATGCCATCTAGATTCTCACCACTTGGCAGCAGCAGAAACATCCTTGCCCATCTGAGGTTAGTAACTAAAAGGCATCAGTTCATTTCAAAATGACTCATGAGTCAATATATTAATTCAATCTATTAAAATGGCAGTGTGTTTGACTAAAGTGTTTACAATTTTTTTTTTCCCTTCTCAGTTATGATAAATCTTTTTAGGTTTTGTAGCATTATCTTCTTTAATAAGATTTGTTAAAACATATGTAAATGTAAGTGACAGTTTCTTTGAAACAGAATATAACTGTTTTCTCACTGTTGACCTTATCAAGTGTTAGGAATCAGGTTCTTTGAGTTTCAGGTCTCAAATGCCTTGAAAGTGCATTTTGCTGATATAAGTATTCTATTTTCTGTCAAAACAGACACTGACATTTTCAGAAAAACAAACAACAGATGGGTTAATCTATTTTTATTTATTAAATGATGTCTAACAGATCTAAGAAACAAAGGAGTCTGAACTGTGTGCATATGGAGGACACTAAATTGTGTTTTATCATGCTTAGTACTGTTTGAACAAATAACTCTGTAGTGTTCACCCAGGGTGAATTAATTTAGTATCTTGGGCTCAGTATTTGTCTGCAGAATAAAAAAGGAAATCCTGTATAAAATAAAACTTAAAGGAAAATTGTATTTTCACTTAAAATAAAGTTCTTCCTATGCAGGCTTGAAATGTATTTGCTATACAAAATATAGGCTTCTGTAAATGAGGCTAAAAAGAAATAAACATCAGTTTCCTGAAAGGCAATTTACAAATAAATATAAAATTTCTTAGTGCACATAATAGTAATGTATCTTCATGTATTTAACGCATGGTCATATGTTACCCATTTATTTATTGCTCTAAGGTAGCAGTTATTATAAACTAGCATGCAGGCCTGGGTAAACAAATATTCAGCTAGTTGTCTATCTTATAGTAAGATCCAAAGCATGTTTCAGGGTACAATGGCGTATCCTGAGAGGTACCATCACTAAGATGGACAAGGAGTGGATAAGGAGACTCTAGATCAGTCATTGCCTTTGAAAGCTGTGGGTTTGCGGCAAATTGCTACAAGAGATCACCAGAAGGAGACAATTCTGCAAGCAATTTTTGTGTTGTAGAATTACATAGGCTCAGCTTGTCCCATTGTATTTCTATTCCATAACACAATATAAAATCAGGTGCTCCTTGAAATCTTCTCACATTGATTTGGGAATTTATACAAAGTAGTCTATCTTCAATTTTCTTAATTTTATGGAACAACAGAAATGTGAATACAGACATCAACTTCCAGTAAGTCTCTACATCACTGAGTCACAGCAATGAAGGGAAGCAAGTTTAGATAGTACCTCACTCCTTTATTGACAAATGTTAAAACACAACACATCCCTGATTGAGCTGTCTTGCTGCATTAAAATCAACGCATGGATAAGAAAAATGGGGAGTAGCTTAGTTAAATGAAACAGAACTACAGGAAATAAGGAATTCTATCATAATGCAGCAAAGCTAATAATATGCAAATGACAACCTTTCTAAGTGCATATGAGGGAGTCATGAAATGTTAATGCTGAAATGTTAAGTTTCTCTCATATTTTTTAAAACCCAGCATTGTTTTGGAAATTCCAGAATTCTGTAGATCTCATGGAAACCCATATCCCCTCCTTCACCTATACCATTCCCTTCAAACAGCAAAACTTATTAGGAAAGGTGAGGACCTCTAAGTTTTCTATGCACTTGTTGGAGAAAAGAATGAAAGGTAGCAATGACAATTATATTAATTTTCAAATCTGGCAACTACCTATTAGTTGATAATTTACCATAGTTACTCATTATTAGATTTATTCATAAAACCTGTACTTTCTAATTTGCTTTTAATATGTCTATAGCACATTTTAACATTGGTCTTGAGACAAAATCCACAGCATGTTATTTATTCAACAAATAGGATGACTGCTAGAGCAGTAGAGACATAGATGCAAAGTATGGAAAGTCTGAATTCTTTCTAGCTGAGTATCCTATATACATTTTATCAATTCTATATACCTCCAAAAAAAAAGGGATTTCAGACTCATTGGCTGCAGTATTACAGAAGGATTGCCTTGTTGATTTCTGTAGGAATAAACAGACAAATTCCCAGGTACTGTTGGTGGAGAACTGCCCACTTAGAAACAGAAAAGCAGCAAGAGATGCAGATTTGCCTTCTTCCTGAAGTCACAAGAAGCCAAGGTTAGAAAAGGAAAAGAAGGAATAGGAAAACACATCTTTTAAAGGCTTACTTGAACACCAATTCAGAAGCAGTTAAGTCACCTAACTCTGTTTTTCTTACCTGCATTTTCTCCTTTCAAGAGATTAGAGCTGTCAAGAGATAATGCAGCATATGGACCATCTTTCTAAAGCACAGCAGAAAAGCTGATAGTGATTATAACAAGCAAAAGACCATCACCGAAAACCACCACTTGTGACACAAGCACCCACTTTACTAGTCAACAAATGGCATGATTGTGCCTGCTGGGCAAAAGTATTTCCCTGCTGCTCTTTCTGCTGTGATTGACCACAAGTGCTGTTCTAATTCAGGAAGTTGTCAAGGGATACAAACTATTATTTATACACACACCCAACTGGCTGGAACAAAGCAAGCATTAAGGAGAAATAAGTCGAGCGAGTACAACTCGATTTCAAAACCTTTTTAAATGTCGCCCAAGAAAGACTGACATTGGAAACCAACCGCACGTGTGTGCGCATACCTAACTTTCTTTCTTTTTCAGTCACGTGTGTAAGGGGAGTTTGGAAAGTAAATGTGAAAACTGGGAGCTCAGTAAAGGAACTGCCATACTTGTTTTTGGCAAAGCACAAGGTATTCGGTGGGTTTCTCTGCAGAAGATTCCCCATGACTTCTCACATGAACGCAACTTTGAAAAAAGGGAGGTGACTTTGCTTTGCGCTGGTTCCTATCCTTGTTAAAAGCAAAGCTAAAGAGTTGAGCAGTGCCTGTCCTCTGGCATCCTCACTTGTATTTTGTGTATGAATAAGTGGCCTCATATCCCAATTTGAGTCTTGCGGAAAACTGTACCATGGACCGGTGGGCATAGCAGGCGACTGGTCATAGTTTTATATTCTTTTGCAAAGGAACAACTGCTGCCACTGCCCCACCTTAAAGCCCTTTAATCATTAATAGACATATACATTGTATATATATGTGTATATATATGTATATACATATATATTTATATAAGTTTATATAACGCGTGTGTATATACATACATATGTGTGTAAATATATATATATACACATTCTACTCTAGTTTAGTCTAGTCTATTCAGAAGGATGGACCTCTATACAGATAGTTCCAGGACATGAGCAGAAGGCAGGGAAAGGAGGATGAAGGAAGGCATGGTGGTTTCAGGCGTGGACACCCCAGCCCCAGTGGAAGGAGTGCCCTGGGAGGCTGGATCCAGTGCAGGAGCCAGGGAGGCCATGGAGACCAGGGAGGAGCACCAGGAGGAGCATCATGCCTGGAACAGAGGGCATATGAGAGTGAGAAGGCAGCAGTTTGTCACTCAGCTGCGGGAGCAAAGCAGCACAAGGCTGATCATGGGGCCAGTACAGACAAAGATGAAAGCTCTATAGTTTCCAGAGAGGAGTGTAGGGGGATGAGGTGCTGCAGACATGATGGGTCTGGCCATAGTGCCCTGGCAGAGCCTAAGCTACTCAATGACATGATGGGAAAGAGCAACACCAGCAAAGAGAGGCAGGCTCAAAATCTACCAAAGAGGTGCCTTGGTAGGTATCTTGGTAGATAGACCAAGGTCTACTGCATCAACCATGGGCAAAGTTCATGGAGGTTCCCTCAGCTTTCATCTCCTGTCAAAATACAGCAGATACACCCAAAGACTTTGGAGACAGGGCATGGATCCGAAGACTTTTCCCTGAAGAGGTTGCAACTCATCAGTAATCATATTGCTATCAAGCTCCCCAAAAAGGAGTTGTGCTTTAACCAGCAGTTCCCTCCAAAAAATTAGTATAATTTCAAGTATGTTTGCTTGTGGGAATAAGCAAGCTATTCCTATAAAAAGGGGTAAGTCCAGGTGAGTTAAGTTCCACAAACTGCATTAAGGGGTTTTCTCTTCACTGAATAAATGAGATAAATGTAGTACTAAATTTCATACTGCTGTTAAAGTTTAAGCTCTGTCAATATCAATTCTTCTGTTTACTCTAGAACGTATGTTGAAAGGGATGTTATCCATCGTGTTAGAGGAATGTAAAATGGTGATGCATGTGGGCAAAAAACCCAACTATATCTTGTCTAACAAATTGAAAATAAACAAGAGAAGCTTTATTAATACATAATTTGGTTCAAATCCTCAGAGCCTGTGATTATTTTTTTTTTTCCAACAATAGATAGGACACAATTTTGTTAAGGTACTTACTGTGCAGTGGTATAAGCCAGTATCAATGCCTAACATGATTTCAATGCACCCTCTCCAAAAGCTTAAAACAAGGTTGCTCAAGATATCTTGTGACCACATCTCATGGAGTACAAATAGTTACCTGAGTTCAGTTCACATAGTCTTCTGCCAACTGATTCACTTATCTAATCCACAGTATTGATAATAGACTTCAGTCAAACACAAGCAAAGTCTATTGCTCTTTTCCTAGGTGTTACCTGCCTTCCATCTGTATCAAGCAAAGGCAGAACTAATATTATAGCCACATTATTTTAAATGTATATGTATATGTATTTATATATGTATAATATAGCAAGAAGATACTATCCAAGAAATAGTAGCTACCTATATAAAACCTCAGGCCAGGCAGGTGTCCTGGGGAGCTCAAAAGGTGAGTTTTCACTGCTGCACTAGAGGTGTGATCCTGAGTATAAAACACGGCCTAATAATGTGAATTCTTTGTGTTGATACTCTGTTTATTTCCGTCACAGTCATCTTTCATGGTATAAAATATAGACTACACCAGACACTCCTGAAGCTCAGAAGTCTGTCACCTGCCAACTTCTCTTTGAACCCTGACATGAATGCTTGAACAGTTATTTGTAGCTGCACAAGCTTGTAAAACGCCTGCCCTTAGATCCTGTTTTGTGAACAGTAATACTCACCCACAAATCTGTTCTCAGGATCTCAGTCACTTGGTAGTATTTGATAATGTGGAATTATTCACAGAGCCAGTTTCCTTTGTCATGTGCCTACCTGATGAGTTAATACAATATTTTAATACCTAGGTTTTTGCTAGTAGCTGATAATAGATGTGACGCACAGTGATTAAAAGCTTTTAAGGTGCATATTTTCTAAAGAGATTTATTTAGTTTACCTTATTTAAGTTAGCTTCTAACCTACTATTCTTGAATGATCTCACACTTTTTTTCTCTATATATATACATTCACATAACGGAAATTAAGTAACTGAGTGGTAATACTAGTGGTTTTCTCAAAAATTACATGAGTCTTCCAAGGCAATTTGGCTATAAGTAATTACACCCTGGTGTTTTCTTGTTCATCATTAGGATAATTTACTTGGATTTTTCACAAGTCTTTAGCTGCGTAGAATGGATCAGTGCTCCTTCGTAGATTTTTCAGGACCCAGTAATTTTTTTATGATTATTATTATTTTCTTGTACTTCTATTGAAACTTATTTGCTGTTTGAGCAGAACAAGTTTAATGGCCACTTAACAAGTTTAAAACATTAGATCATTATTTTTAAGTACTCTTCTCATTTACTAATAGTTTACATCATTACATATAGGATAACAGAGCCCATTTATTTAAAAGGTAGAAAGCTAGGAAGACAGAAAGAGCAATGGAGAGTGAGTAACAGTAATGAGAATAATTTAATTTAATGCTGAAACAAGAATAGATAAATATAAATTGGCCATGAATAAGATTAAAGTAAATAATAAAAAGTTTCTAATCTCTTAATTGCTGTCTGTTATAATACCCACTGGCTCCCTTAACTTCTCTAGATGGTTATTAGTTTGTACCCATTAGAAAGCTGGGATCTGACAGCACCAGCTTTCACAACTAGATTTCTTTTTTTTTACAGTTCTTTCTCATCTCTTTTGGCATTTAACAAGTTGAATGGTAAAACTAGGAAATGTTTACTTGAGGTAACTCTTTTAACAGCAATACGTGCAAGGAAAATATTAAAATTAAGAAATGTAAGATAGATTTTAGCTCACAGGAATCCTTCCTGTCTGCTTTGGTACCTCTCTCCTAGATACCTTTTGATGTCTCCAAGCATCTACTGGAGGTGCAAGACTCCTGGAGACATTCTGCTTCCCCAGCAGCTCCCTATTTCTGCTTAGTCCTAACCTGCTTTCCTTTATGGTTAGATTTTGGACACCAATAGAAGCTTTCTTGACTGCAATCAGGTTGTACAGATGCTTAAGAGTGGTTTCTCAAAAATGACTAGCAAGCAGATATGAATTATATACATACCATTGGATAGTTCTTCCTGGAATGCGGAATTTCAGATACTTAAGGTCTTTTCCATATGCTTCTGATTAACTTTACCTGCCATTTATCCCCACCCAATCTGAACTATTTGCTTATCCCACAGGCATACTTGGCATGAGTAATATACTCATAATAAATTTTACTGAGATATTAACACGTTCAGTTAATCTTATAAACTCTAGTTCCAGCACAAGATTTCCATAGAGTGTCTTGTCCTATGACCCTCTCCAGCAATCAATACCTAAAATAAAAATATGTAGTACCATCAGGCATGTTAAAAGAAAAAACAGTCAATGCTTTGCATAACTTCTATTCAGGATTGCTAAGCTTTCTGTTCAGCATCTGTTAAAGCCATCATTTACATCACTACCCTTGTTCATATAATAATTGTAGGTGCACAATTAGTCTGAGTCATTTGATGCATTTTATTTTTGTGAAAGAGTAGTTCTCATCCTTATTCCAGCAGAACTAACAAAGTTGCTTCACATGGAGTTCAAGAATTCAGCTTCAAAGTCCATATCCAACTATTTTTACAGTTTAAGATTCTATACCATGGAACAAAGAAAAACATGTTCATTATTAAGGATCACAATTATGTTAAGGAATAGGCAGTATTTCTATGAGGCTATGCTATTCTCACAGACTGAGTTTGAAAAAAAAATTGAACCTATTGAGATTGGTGATATTAGTACGCACACCTGAAGTTTTTAAGCAAGAGTTCTTGCTTACATCTGAACAAACCTAACGCAGCACACAGAGTATTAATTCCCCTTAAATCTTCAATTCTTTGTAAACTGAACTAATATATTCTTTACACAAAATTTAACTTTGGTTTTAGCTCACTTTTGGATTTAAAAAAATTAATTTTGAATACCTTTGAAAGCAAGGAACTGATACTTTAGTTATAATCTTAAGATTCATCTGAAAGCAATAAAAAAAGAAAAAAAAAGAAAAAAAAAGAAAATGAATTGAAAGAAAAGAAAGAAAAAAAAAGAAGTGGAGGTTTTGCAGACTGGATTGTTATTAATTCACAGTTCTAAAATGCCTACTAAGCTAAGCTTTTGGGCTGCGGTAGTCAAAGATAATGCTCCTTGAAAAAAAACCCCAAACATTCCAACAAGAAAATCTGGTAAAACAGAATGGTGATGGCAAAATGATGGGAAAAACTATTCAAGACAATGTTATACTTGATACATAACTGTGAACCTGTGTAAACTCTGCTTATAGAAGTCAACTCAATTATGAGGAAAAACTTCTTTCCGGTGAGGGTGACAGAGCACTGGAACAGGCTGCCCAGGGAGGTCATGGAGTCCCCTTCTCTGGAGATCTTCAATCCCCGCCTGGATGCAGTCCTGAGTAATGTGCTCTGGGCAATCCTGCTTTAGCAGGGGAGTTGGACTAGATGATCTCTAGAGCTCCCTTCCAACTCCAACAATTCTGTGATTCTGTGATTCCGTGAAATCTAGATCAATAGTATTTTAAGTTCCCACATAAACAAAATTAACTTTACGGCTCTATGATATCACATAGCAGTTTCAGAATGACTCAAACTGCACTCTTTTGGAAAACATACTATTTGCCATAGTAATGACTGCTGCCCCATGTGAGGGTCATGCAGGCAAGAACGGACGCAATAAAGCTGTTCTCCCAGATAAAAAAACAACAAAAAAAACCCACCCCAAAACAGTTTTTTCACAGATTTGCAGATTGTTTGTTTGCTTCTGATAAAATTTAACCTCTTGCTTTCGTTATATTTGAAGACAATGCCTATGCTTTTGTGTGGTTTGTGCTTCTGCGCCCCATGCATATTTTGACTTTTCAAATATGACTGCCACAAAATTAATGATTCAGTTGACTTACTGTTCTAGGAGGCCAGCCATCAGGGACACTTGTTTGTGCGATATGTGCTTGTCTTTTCTCCAGATGGTGGTCATCTTCAGGCTTTCTAGTGATTTACCAAAAGTATTTTCCACAAGTACTTTCCACATTATTACATGATGTAGCAAGATGTAGAAAAACCAGTGGTGACCCTGACACTTCTGCGCCCATTCCCAATGACCTCAACTTCCTAACCGTAGACGTCAGTGACTCCATCGCATACAGCCAGTAAAACCTTCCTATCCTGTTAAATCACAACTTCTTGTAGAAGAAATTCAGATGAGGCCAGCACCTTAGCCGCTTTCTTCACCCTCTCTTTAGTGCCACCTACTGTCTTTCCTTTCTTATTCACTCACATAACTATTTTTTTTCATACAAGACTTTCTGATTTTATTACATTAGTCTCCAACTACTAACTTTTAAGACTAAATCTTTTTCATTCAATCAACAGCCTGAATAATTGTTTATGTTGTTTTCCTGCCTTCTTCTCCCGCTGTATATGTATAGTTTTTGGATTTGTTTTGAACTGAAGAAACACATATCTTTTTGAAGCCACAGCTCTCATGCCTTGTCTTCCCTCCTCTCCTCCTCAAAGAAACTCTTAGTCTACTAGATGAATTGCTTTTTAGTAAACCAGCCCCTTCTATTCCCCAGATTTTCCCTCGGAGCATAACAATTACCTGCCATTATTTTTAATGTTTTGCCTTGTAACATTACAGATCAGAATGCTATAGGGAAAGAGACAGATCCTTCTATTCCCATACTATAAAGCTTAATGTAAGAATTAATTTTACTTCTAAAAGTTACTGGGGTTTGGGGATTGGTGTGTTCATTTGTTCATTTGTTTTTCATTTTTGCATCAAAAAGCATAAAGTTGCTGAAGTTTGAGGTAGCATATACAATAAGATTTTTGAACTCTTTAATGTTTGGCATTAAGTGTCCTTTTTGATTAATGCATGCTCTATGAGGAAGCATGCTGTATCTTTCTGAAGAGGAATGAAATTTAACAATGGCATTGCTCATTTATATACTACGGAGGAGTAAACATGAATTTTCTTCTTTCTAATATGATGAATTGACTCAATCCCTAAAATGTAAGATTTTTTGTGGACTATAAAGACCACTTGTATTCAACAGACTGGAAGTTTATTCTTACATTTTAAAGAAATAACCAGTCTGTGATTGCCCACTAGCAGCTGAGAGTGAAACACTTGTGGGACATCAGCAGAAGATGAGGCATCCATAAGCCTAAGCAGGCACTCAGGGAAGACACTCTGTAGTTTTGATAATAAAATGAACAGGAATGTTTACACTCCCCCTTGTCCCCTTCAGCTCTGGACTTAATCGACCACAAAAATAATACTATAAAACAAACATTAAGAAATACCTACCTCCAGCTTTATTATTAAAGTGATAGAAGTCAATGAAACAGAAACAACTGGATGGAGATTCATGAATTTCACATGGTTGCTAATGCAACAAAAGCAGCATCAAGACCTGACTCCCTGTCTCAGCCCTGCAGTTGTGTTCATGGGAATTTCACCTCATTAAGGAATATGGAAATACAACCCGAGGCTGTAACATCTCTGCTTACAATCTGAATTTCTTTTGCATAATTCAGTTAACTTCATGTTCGTGGCATGACACAAGCTGCATGAGCGTTATGGGAAGGGTGGGATGACAGCTGAGGATCTGCCATCAAAACTGTTTTTACAAGACAAGTTTCATTAACATCAATGGTATGAATCATTATATGACAGCTTTCAAACTGAATGCATACAAATGGCTAATTGCTTTCATTTGAACACAAGACCATGGCAAGAGCCCAGCTAACAGAAAACTGTTGGCAGTTGTTTATGAGATGACAGCTATGACTGAGAATTGATACAGATGTTGATTCTGTTACAACACTTACTAAAATCCCATTTTATTTAGCACTGAGGTGCTCCATCTAGAACATAAATTAGACATCAGACGCTTCAGAGGCAAAGAAGATAGGGAGGCAGATGTCACAGGACCACTTCTGTTGTGCCTTTTAGAATGCATACTCTGTTCCACTCACCCACCCACTTCACTCCAAGGATTTTCCGTCATCAGCAGGTAAAAGCAGGAACAAAAAAATAATAAAACAAATCGTCTGAAAAGTTTGTGGAGTCACTCTTTACCCGAGAAAATCTGGCTGCACTCCTTTTGGATCACAACCTCCAGAAAATCTTTATTCCAGTAATTTCCTATGGTAATGCAGCAACAATTAGTGAGCCAGTAAAAGTTCTTAGTGCTTAATGCATTTCTCAGAAAGCTCATGTGTCTTGTAGCACAAATATCACCACTTTTCAGCTCACAACCATAGATGAGCATGAACACAGTCATTGCTCTGCAGCACATTTTTAAACTTATTGTTGACTTTAAAAGTACAAATGGCTGTCAACTTAAAAGGACAGAACAATAAAAAAATCTAAATATGTAAATAGAACAGAATACTTTCATCTTTTATGAACGGTTTTTTTTTTAAATTCCCAAAATCCCTTTTAAACAGGTTAATTGATCAGCTATGACAGTTCAGTTTTCATCTGAAAGGACTTTACAAACCTACCTCTGTTTCCCTTTTCCATTTCCTTTTCTTGTTAAGACTGGATTTCTTTTCACAGGCATTGCTAAAAGGTGAAGAGCCAGGGTGTCAGTGCTTCTATCCACTTGTTGTTGCAGGTTATGAGTGATTTGAAGAAACTGAAGAAACATATGATGCAGGTAACACTGTGTGTGGAGAAAGGCATGTCATTCTACATTTCATATCGTTGTACTGCATTGCATCCAGCTGCTCTCAATTTCAGAAGTGTTTTCTGTAGACTGTAATTGTCAAGGTCAGCTTCTACCTTGTTTTGTAGAGAGAAACTAGAGAATGCTACTCTGTCATCAAAAAAAATCTTCAAATCATGTCAGGTGGATTTTAGCTTTTGATTTAATGTTCTTGTAAGGTCACCTTTAAGGTAATTTTGTGCAAGGCAATATGTTCCCTGAGCAATACCGAGAGGAATGAGAAAGATGAAAAATCTACAGAAAGTAGAACACTTGAGAATTTCACAACTATGAATGCTTGAGAATTTCATTCACGTTGGTGTAAAAAACTTATGTTCTAAGTTTAGCAGCTCATGAGTTATTATTCTGAAGCATAATTTTAGACATGGATTCCTATATTTTTGAGTTCTGCTTCTGAAAGTCTTTCTTTGGATATGGCTCTTTGTTTCTTTAAAGTACTCAGCTTTGTTGGTAAAAGGGGATGTGGTTTCTCTGTCTCAAAGGAATGTGGTAGGGATAGACATATAACCATGATGAGAGGATCAGCTGTGACGTGGCCATACGAGTGTCTAAATGGCTAAATGTACTGGCCTAAAAGACGTTTCCAATAAACAAAGTCTATGAAGTTTCCACAAGGACTTATGACATATTAAGGTAACATTGTCGCAGCAGGAAATAAACCTTGCAAAAAAATTTTAATCAATACTGTGATCATCAGTATTCAAGACTCCTATGCTTATTGTATATTCAAATATTGACTGAAAGCTTTATCACAAGAAAGAGTCTGCTTTCAATGCAACACCACAAGTAAGTTTTGCTAAAAGATTCTGATCTGTATTCTCCCCACCGTGTTTAATATGTATCAATTATTCATAGTGAAGTCTGGTGGTTAACTGATTGTTTTGAAGACAAGAGGCAGACAATGGTCTGATGAATTTGAGATTTTGAAAGCAGTCTCACATATGTATTGTTTCCTATCTTCAGATCAAAATGATCTCAGTTATATTCCCAAAAAACAGGTAAAATTTGGACATTTAGGACCTTTTATATTCTAACATTTTTTCAATTGCTGACTTGTTATATATTAGGGTTATTGTTAAAAAAGAAATTATAAACATGGCTCTTTCTTTGCTAAGGCATTTAGGTGAATATAAACAAATATTAGAACTACAGAAGAAATTGGCATACCTCAGGAATTCAGTTCAGTGGGACATTGTCATTTAAATGCCTTATGCCACCCCAAAACAAAATCTATTTTAAAATATTTTTTAACAATATCTATTTTTAAACATTTATTTTTAAGTCTAGTTTTACAGTTTCCTACATAATTGGGATGTTGTAGATGAGACAAGAGGTTATGCACACATCTTGATACATAGCTGTCAAGTGATTGTACAAAAATGAAACACAGGGCAAAGACAAACTATCTGTTGCTTTGTGTTTGTGTTAAAAATAGGACAACAAACAATCTTGCAGAAATACAAATCATTATTCAACTGGTCTTTCACCCTGTAGAGAGATTTGTAGCTTTGGAAGGACATTAAAAAAATGATTGCATGGGTTGCATATGAAACTAAATTGGATTAACCTTCAGTTAGATTTTAACTGTCTCTATACTGTTTGTATGTATATTGTCTACTTGAAGAACGAAGGAAATTGCCTATTGTGATTGGTACCAGTCTGGTCTCTTTTCAAACGGGCATTTTACAATGTAAGCAGCTGCCATTTTCCAGCTAGATGACATAGTAGGCAGTGTGTGAAATATGATGTGCTTTCCTTTTCCACGAGGTGTAAAAACATTCCATTCCTTTATAAACCTTGCTGTTTTGGCTGGAGCATCAGGTCTGCAGAGAGTGCTGAGCAGACTCGGCGTCAGCCTGGCTGAGGACTGGTTTGTGTCTCTGCTACAGCTTCTCCAGTCCCTCTCACTGCAGGTTCCAGACACTGCCGACCACAGATACTTCAAAAAGGAAAGCCAAGGTGTGCCAAAACATCCGTCTCACTTCTCTCTATTGTCTCTGTCCCATTGCTCTTAGTTGCGCTCAGTAGACCTTCCAGTACACAACTTCTGCAGCTTTCCAGCAGAGCTCTGCCTCCTTCCTTCCTCCACCTGACAATTCTCTGTTACAACATTGTGATTATTTAATACTTGCAAACGGGAAAACCTATCCATTCACACTCAGAAAAACCCTGTCATACTTTATTGAAAAAAAGTCCATCTTTATCTGCATTCCTGAAATTGTTCCTGCTGTTTCTGTAATTTTCCCTTCATGTTATTTTAGTACGCATGACAAGGACTTGAGTGAAAGATGCACATAGAAGACAAATGGAAATAAGGTCTCACAGAACAGAAACAGGAGACAGTTTAAGAACGGATAGTGGTAACCAACACCAATATTGGCCGTTGGAGTTCATGTCATGTCTAGAGCAGAAGTGGTGATTTGAGTACTTGTGTTCTTAGTTATTTAATCCCAGTTTTGGGATATCATTGCCTTTTATAAACTTATATTGCATGTTTAATTCTTGATACACTTAAAATTCCTCAACATGTAAGGTTCTGCAGATAAAATGCACTCCATGTGAAAACAGATGTTCCTGGAGAAGAGGTTTCAATGCCAAAAAGCAGTTAAGCCCCATGGAGATTCACAAAAAAACCCATGTTTTCCTGGTTTCCTCATTTTTAGAACCCATATGATCTCTGAAAGTATGGATTTTACAGTATACAGTGATTTAGCAGGGTCATAAAGGGCTATATGTTCCTGTGATCACTTGCTAATTCCTTTGTTTCAAAAAGAGACTGCTTGACTCTGCCACTGAATTTAAATTGTTGTGTTGTGTGCTGCTTAGTTGTGATTGTTCCCTTCATTAAAACTTCTTAATGTTATAAATGAAAGAAGCTATAAATTGTGCTAATAGAAATTAAACGCCAAATATCTGGGCATTACAGCTTATCCATAGACATATAGGAGTCTAGTCTGAACTTTGGTGAATGGACTCTGGTTAAAGCTAAAATTGTAAAACCTCTGTTTAGATCAGGCATCTTTTGAAAAGCAATATTTCTACAATTGTCGTAAGTTTTATCTTTAAATCTGACATTTTAGACACGGTTTATATGGTAATATAATATTCTGTGGATTTCTTTTGTGCAATATGTTATAGTGCAAAAGCAGTACCTGTATTCAGTACAATTTTTTCCACACTGTTTACAAGACAAAGCATGGAGGAAGAATGGAGCTATTGTAATTACCTTATATTTCACTCTGCTGCATATGATAGCTGTTATCACGGAATCAGGGAATTGTTGGAGTTGGAAGGGACCTCTAGAGATCATCTAGTCCAACTCCCTTGCTGAAGCAGGATTGCCCAGAGCACATCACTCAGGACTGCATCCAGGCGGGGATTGAAGATCTCCAGAGAAGGGGACTCCTCGACCTCCCTGGGCAGCCTGTTCCAGTGCTCTGTCACCCTCACCGGAAAGAAGTTTCTCCTCATATTTAAATGGAACTTCCTATGTTCCAGCTTGTGCCCGTTGCCCCTCGTCCTGTCACTGGGAACCACTGAAAAGAGTCCAGCTCCATCATCCTTCAACCCACCCTTTAGGTACTTGTAAACATAGATAAGGTCTCCCCTCAGCCTTCTCTTCTCCAGGCTAAAGAGCCCCAGCTCTCTCAGCCTTTCCTCATAAGGGAGATGCTCCAATCCCTTAATCATCTCAATTGCCCTACGTTGGACTCTCCTCCAGTAGTTCCCTAGTCACACACTAGTTAGTCACACACTTATGTGTAGGAGGAAAAGCCTAACTGTTGTCTTCTTAGTTTCCTGTATGAACTCTTCAAAATCCCTCTTTAATGCACACACTTGTTGGTCATGCCAAAAATGTATATTGCCACTGGTGCCTCTTAATCATCTTCAGAGTCTTTGCTGCACCCTGTCTGAGGGGAGCTGTTTTGCTGAGGGTTTTGCATTGCAGGCTTCAGTTCTGCAGGAGGGCTTGTATCCGGTCCTGGCAAGCGCCACTGCAGCTTTTCAAATGTTGAGGGGTCATCTAAAATATGAGATATGTGCAGGAAGGCAAAAACGGCCAGCGGTGAAAGGGAAAAAATATGAAACAAACTGAAATTAGTACTATGCACCTCTGCTTCGTGCAGCTTTTACAAATGGAGCATTTGCAGACATAAAGAGGAGGACACTTGATAGATAAGAAAACAACTGTTTGAGCTTTAGTAAGCTCTGTGGAAAAATATAATCCTGAACACAGGAAAATGAAGAGGGACTTGGGAGGTAAAAATGGAATCAATTATTCTTGAACCAGAGGCACTAAAAAGTAGAGAGTATACCTAATTAATGACGTTTAACTAATGCTTAGAGACTCCCATCACACTTAATTCTGTGGAGCTATATGTTGTGTGGTCTAGCAGTAAGAAATATTTCCCAGGTCTAGTTCTGGACTGGTTCTCTACATAGCTTATAGCTTGAAGATACAGTTCTAATACAGTTTCCGGATTAGGAAATTATTTTTCTTCCCTACTCCAAGAAAACCACCACAAATTAAACTTGGCATTGGGGCCTTATCTAGCCCCAAACCCAACGTTCTTGTTGTTGATGAACAAGGAGAAGTCTATTGGTTTTTGGGCCGCCTTGCAGGTACAGGACTGACTCATGGGCTGGTATCTGCCATGTGCTGAGGTCTCATCCCAGCTCATCCCACAGTCTCTGGAGTGCTCCGCCTATCGCGGGAGTAACTGCAGCTGTTTCTTTCAAGATTTCGTTCAAGGTTCTAAAGTTGATGAACAACCGAGTAAAACCAGCAAAATAATCTCAAAAAGTAATACTACTTGTCATTTTTACGTTCTGAGCCAGTGTGTGGTCAGTAGCACGTTCCACTGCTGGACTGTTCTGTTGGGACTTATTCCAATTTTTTTGCATCTGTATTATCAGTATCCATATTCTTCTCATTCATCCACTTTGTAGAATTCACCCATCTTGACAAGAATCCACCTGTCTTGGGACTGCCCAAAACCAGGCTGGTGTATCCAAAATGCCCTGTCTTGGGCAATTGTGCCTGTCAAAGGTATGACGAATATTACCATGTTCTAAGTATATAACTGTTTCTTGTATTTGAAAACCATCTCTAGTACTTTTGAAATGTGTATCAATTACTGAATATTCAAAACTAATCTCTGGTTAGTAAGCTTTCCACATGATCCGCCACAGCAGAGCAAATCACTGTCCTGTAAGATAAACCACAAAAATGGAGGTCAAGTGCAGCTGCACTGAACTAAAGAGCTAGTATCAAGCAAGATTTGAACATGAGAAATGTTACTACTCTGGGTGACTTTCTGAAGAAAAGTTGTATATTCTGGAATATGGAAATCTCAAAAGATGATTTTCTTTAAAAAATGTTCCCATAGTTGTAATTGCTGTTGCTGTACAATCACTTGTTCCACTATGCTGTTAAATTTAATTTCTGCAGCGCGCATGCCTTTCAGAACAAGAAAACAATCAAATCTTAACAAAAGTTTTTAGGATTAGATTGTGCCTTTAGGTATAGCAATGCTATACAGTTAGATACCAGCATATTTATTTTGCATCCTTTAACCCTGAAAAGTTTCTATAGGAGTAATTTCCAGTCAAAATTATGGAAACCTAACCTGAATTATATTAAAATGAACTATTGTTGGAACAGTTAGATTTTCCAAAAGTCACTAATGACTGGAAACTCCTGGATTGTTGCCAGCTGCTTCTTCTCTTTTCCCACCAGGGATGGGGCATTATTTGCTTTGAGCTTTAAAGAAGCTAACTACAGTACACGAGAGCTGCACCTAAGCCTTCTCAGACATTGTGAATAATTGAAAGGAAAGAGACCTGAGGATATTTAAACCTCATCTGAATTCCTAGCTTTTTGGTTTTGTTTTGAACAGCAGTAATATCTGGTACTTTTTCAATGAATATAGGGTAGGGAAATTTACCTCTATATTCACACGTCAGACTTGATCCTGTTGCTTGAATCTGTTGCTTCAGCCACAGCCAGGTTGAGCCCTCACTTAGTGGTTCATGGGAGACGACTTTCAGTCTGAGCAGGTGGTGGTATTTTGTAGGAGAGGTGGTATGAGGTAAATTCAGGAAACACATACAAGCAGTCAAATAACTGGAAAGAGAGCTCCTGACATGCCTGTCCGACTGCAGAAGAGAGGAGATTGAATATAAGGTGGGATAACCCAATTCAGAAATAAACATAGAGTGACAAGTTTGGTTTTGCAATGACACAGAGGAAAAAAATCTCAGCGAATGTATCAGAATTCTGGACAAGATTTATGAAGGAAGCAAATGTCTTACCATTTAAATAAATGGAGAAAAATCTACTAAAGAAGATCACTTTGTACCACAAATCTGGAGCTTTAAAGATTACTGAGAAATCATGATGGGAATCATATTAGGTTGTGAGTCCTAAGCAGAGTGCCAAGCAGAGGGGAAAGATCATCCTCTGGAGCTGCTGGCTGCCCCTGCCAATGGAGCCCCCAATGCTGTTGGCTGTTTCTGCTGCCAGGGCTCACAGCTGGCTCAGGCTCACCTCGCTGACCACCAGGATCCCCGGTCCTTCCACACAGAGCTGGTTTCCAGCCTGCTGTGGTGTGGGGCGTACTCCTGACCCAGTCGCAGGCTGTTCAAGAGGTTCCTGTCGGCCCATTTCTCCAGCCTCCATGTACTGACCATTCCCTCTAACTTGGGGTTGCCCACAAATTTGCTGAGAGGGCAACCCTTCCGTTCATCTAGGCCATTAATGAAGACATTAAACAGGTATTGGTGCCAGTATTGTGTCTATTTCTGAACTGAGAAAACCCACCTTACTCTCAATTTCCTTTCTTCTGCAATCCGACAGCTATGTCTACGGCCTTTTCCCGGTGTGTTGACTGTGTATACTAATTATTGCTTTGTGTTTCCTGAATTGATCTTACACCTCTCCTATAAACTTCTACCACCTGCTCAGATTGGGATTGAGAGATATTATTCACAGCCTGACTTTAGCCATCACTTTTGCTGCTCAGAAAAGATACAAGTATGATTGAAAATGTACATAACCAGCAATCACTGCAGAAAATGTACATTAACCAGCAATCATTGTATCCTCGATAGGATATTAGATGTAGAAGAAAATATTAGCGAATATGACTTCTGAGAAATATTTATGCCAATCAACTCACCGGTCTACCTTTAGAAGCACTCAGAATTTATCTGGGGATCATTTTCAGTTACAAAGGCTTATAAAAAGCATTGCTTTACAAATGGCCAAGCTAAGACAAAGAAGAATTAAAGGACATGGCGAAGCTGACCCTGTGAGGCTATGATAGCATGAGATATGTCTGAAAACATCTAAAATCCCATTAGATATTGGCTAATGTTGCTTTCCCACACAATAATATTCACTGAATCTAATAATACCCTAATGTAAGGTTTCTATTTTTCAAACATGTTAAAAAGAAATACATGCAATACCCTTTCATATCACACATTACAAGGCATATATTTGAGATGCTTGACACGGAGTGAATTTTCTTTTCCTAAATTACAAGTCAATACAGATCAGTCTTGTGCTATAAAGAACAGTATGTAGCAAAGGTAATAAACTAATTTTGGTTATTCAGAAAAATGTGAAAAGCACACACCTATTGACTCATGCCAAAAAACTGGAAAGATTTTACTATTTCCAGACGAAACAATACAGGTGCCTGTCAGAAAGCATCCCAAAATCGTGCTACACTAAAATCAAATAAATTCTTCCACTTCTTTTTTTGAAATGCTCCCTTCTTTTTACATAACCTGCCATGCTGATCATGTCTAGTGAGTAACAGCTAACAGAGATATCCACTGGGTAGAGACTAAAATGAAAATGCAGTGTAAAGATTGTGTTCATGGCACCAGAGCATAATAACCAAGGTGTGAGCTGGTTTGACATCCTCCCTCTGCCTCCTCACACCAATTTTTATATTAGTGCATCACATCAGTAGCCTAAAATAAGATCTGGAGGAGCACAACCACCCACTCAAAAGTATATAAAAAAAGTAAACATTAAATTAATACTTATTGAAACACACAAATTAGTGTCTATATATACTCTTAAAAAGGATAAGTGGCCTTTGCCTGCAGAACGTTGTCAACAATCTATGCCTAGTAGTGCACCTGAATGCCTGTGAAGCATCAAAAGCTGTTAAACAGCTTAAAATCAGAGATTTGTGTTGCTGAAGGGATTTTAAATAACTGTGCCAGTTAATTTGAATCTGGAGAATATATTTTCTGGCCAGCAGTATGAGGTGTTTAACTGTGCTACTCTTAAACAGAAACAAGCGATTAGTCTACTTCAGGACTCCACTACACTCTCCTTATAAAACACCTCCTAGCATTTAACTGGTGTTATGCCAAAGAGAAATATTTTAGTCTGAGTCCTGTTTGGGCTATGTATGGTTGACGTGACACCATGTCCTTTTAAATGTCATTGTTATATATGGATATTTCTGAAACCTTGCTAAGATTTTTCACTTTTCTAACACTATTAAGTGCACAAAAGCTGCTTTTATTCCTATAAAGGTGTATGGCATGGGGGTGCCCGGGCACTGGCAGGGGAGGCTGCAGGGTGGCCTCTGTGAGGAGGCCAAGGCTGCCCTGTGCTGGACACAGCCAGTTCCAGCCCATTCCAGCCGGCTCTGACCAACCCACTGCAGGGCAAGGCTGAGGGAAAAGGTGTTTTAATGTTTATCTTCTCATTTCTCACTACCCAAATCTATTTAAATTAGCAATAAATTAAATTAGTTTTCACCAAGTGGAGTCTGTTTTGCCTATGACAATAACTGGCGAGCAATCTCCCCGTCTTTGTCTCGACAATAAAGCCCTGATGAGCTTTCTCCCTCTGCCTGTTTCACCCCCTGCCCTGCTGAGGAGAGGGAGCAAGAGAGTGGCTGGGTGGGCGTTTGGCTATTAGCCAAAGTTAACCTGCCACAAAAGCTTTTCACAAATACAAGTTTCTGAAGATACTTCATTTCAGGGAAAAAAACCCCACACATCAGAAGCATGTACAATTTTGGAAATTTATTTCTCATCTTTATTTTAATTACTACTGAAATGTTTCATGGCATATAAGCATTATTGCTGTATAATGTGACATCTCCTAACACAGTAAGTTTCATTAAGTGGCATGTTGTACCAGCAGCAATGTAAATCAGTACATCCTTATAACTGCTAGACTACACTATGACATAATATAATAATTTATATTTTTTTCCTAATTTTCTTAATGGTTTTGGGTACCTATTTGTAAATACTACTTGAAGATGGTGAGTGTTTATACTACCCACAATAAGCATTTCAGTTTAGGTCTCTAAATTGGCAGCCTGGTTGTCCTAAGATCTCTTTTCAGTGAGTAGTGAGCTAGGAGATTTTAGAGAATTTCAAGCTCATGCTCTTACTGGCTCTCTAAAGTTACACATCTCTGTCCGTAAACTGTACTGATCGAAAAAGAGACTCATAACTCAGGGTTTTAATGCTACATGACATGAGTACTCCAGTTATCCTGACGGAAGTGAGATAGATGCTGAACTGTATTCACTGTAAAAATAAAAGATATCTCCCAAGAAAAGGTGCTGAAAGTTGCTGTTCATTTAATTAGTATATTTTTATTTTATCTTCTTTTGTGTTTGAAAAGCCAAAGTGTTTTGTTACATTAAACACCGGAGACACTCATTTCTAGAAAATCAGTAGTTTCAATCAGCAGTAAGTAACAGCTGCCCGTTAAAGTTAGAGACATGTAATAAAGTCTAGCAATATTTTTATATTATTGCGAATTACTGCTGATTGATGCACTATTCAGTACTGTCATGAGAAAACAGACAAATAAAATAGCATAACAGAAATAAATCAAGTGATTTTGAAAGGATAATCCCACTTAAAAATGACATTCTTTAAAATAAAACAATAAACATTTTCATCTCAAAGCATTCCTCTAAGTACAATTTAATTTACAAAAGAAAAATGAAATCAATATAACTTTCTGAAGAATGATTGAATTGATGATAAAAGGTTTAATGAAAAATTTACTGCAAGGTTTTGTACAGATCATCAGTCAGGCTGACATCTCAAATAAATAATCCAGTTATATCTAAGAATGTGAGATCACAGTCTTTGGAATAACCTACAGGTTTTTTCCTAGTATCATGACATTAAAAGTATGATATGCTTTTTTGCTTATGTTCAATTTATTTTTCTTTTCATTTCTTGATTATCAGAATGTTAATTCTGTGCAAACTTGGGTTTGGATATCATTTCACTCTCTAAAAATATTACTGTTTATCTTTCAATGCTTGTCTGGTTTTATGAGTAAACCAGCTGGAAAATAAAATGAACTCACAACCTTGCTTTGGTTTGACATATGTCTTTCTACAGAGCAACCAGATACACTGAAGGGTCTGGGTTTTCTTGTATATATTGCTGTAAAATGCAGTGGCGTATTGCAGACCCAGGAGTACAACGGGGAGCAATATACAGAAGCTGCATTAGGACATAGATATTGGCTTTCCAGTACAGTGCGACTGAACCAATGCAGCTAAAATAATCTGTAGGATTTCCAGGTCACCAGTCATCAAAGAATATTCAATAGGTCCTGGGCTATTTAAGGAACTGTTATAACTGTTTTTTCTGTTTGTAATCTCATTCATTTATTGCTATCTATCTCCAACAGAATGTGTTTATTGTACGAGAACATTCTATAACCTTTCCAGGTTTTCATTACATCTTTATCTAACCTTTTTATTTTTTCACATCAGGGTGGTTTCTTAATTTTTCAGAAGTATGATATGTCAAACAGAACATAAAAAAAATAATACTCTCATTTTCCTTATAGCACTTAGTATCTTTGGATTGCTCCAGAAACTACAGTATCTTTTTTTCTTCTTGGTTTTTCTTTTCTTCTCTGTTTGTACTTTTGTCCTCTTTCCTTCCTGTCTTTTGTTGAAAATAGAAATCCCTAGCATTTGCACCCAAATGATTAGTAAATCAGAGCACATTTAGACCATAAATCATGTACATTGATCCTGCACAAGTATACTTATCAAGCACATCTTGTAAAGCCACAGAATATTACTCCTATTTTTAAGAAAACTGTACAGTTATGAAATCAGACTTACAGGGTAGCATCTATTTCCCTGAAAAACTGAAATATCAGAGAAATATGTTTCTCATATATTCCTCATTAGCTTACTCTTTTGAGACATACCTCTTCTCTAGGGTTACAGAAGAGGATACAAACCTACTGGTTGTAACATCAAGGTACTTGATGGCAGATACAAGTTTGGTGGTAATCAGAGGGATTAGAAGTTTGTCAGTATAATACAATGCTTCAAATGTGTCCTACAGACATAAAGTACAAAAATGTAGACTAACTAATCTTGGATTTGCAATAAATATGTTAAATAAAATTATAGAAAGGGGAAAAGGTTGAGAACAGTGAAGAAAGTTCAAAAACTGGTCATTGCACCCTTGGTTGCACATTAGCACCGAAGTGTTAAAATAGTAACTTAATGAGATGCCACACTTGGCTAAGCAGCAAAACTCATGTAAGAATGAATTTCAGTACATGGTGGCTGCTTCATTTTTGCCTTGAAATTGTAAGAAAGGCTTATAAAATGAGTAAGAGAATGCCATACAAATTTCCCTATCGTCTATTATTTTCATAGCTCTTGCTGTTAGTCATAAGAACACAAAGACATTTCAATCCTTAAAATTCTCACCGTGTTGAAAATGTGTCCTGTTTGCAAAGCATGGGCATTTGTCTCTAAGGTGTGTTTAAGCAATGCAACCTGCAATCACTGCCCAGTGTGCTATTCAGGAGCGTTTTCCTGCTCCTGTGTGGGCTCTCCCATCTCTCCTTCACGTGCTGTGCACACCTATTGGATGGATCTGGCAGGCATGAATAATTCCCACCAGCTGTCTGACTGTGCCCAGCTTTGTTCCAAAAGTGTTCACAGCCCCTTTTTTCTGCTCAATACCTTGTTTAGTGCTTTGATTTTTCATTATGCTTACCAGTCTGCTGTGGGAATTTCAGAAAATATCTCACCTTGCAGCCTTCGCACCACTGAAAACGAACAGCAGTTAAAAACTTAGATAACTTTGACTTCCCTTCTGCTTCTGCAGCTGGAAAGGTAGATTTTTAAGCTGTGATATAGTCTTCTTTCAGGATAGGTTGCTTCTGCTTCCTGCAGTGCTGGACTCTTTGGCAGAGACACTGTGTCAGTCAGCACTGCTTCCTTTCAGCTCAACATTCCCTGATGGGTAAGCCAAATACTAGTGGTGAATGTCTGCACATTGTAACGATATTTTTTTTAAAAATGCAAGATTTCACCTCAGAATAGTGACTCTTTTTGTCATCGTTCTTTAGTGAGTGAGGCAAACAGTTGTAAACGTGTCATACTGTAGGATCTCACAGCCCAGGGCTGTATGAGCTGTGTGTCAAGGCACAATTTGGCCTTTACATGTATGAACATCTGACGCAGTGTACATGAGGACAAGGGCAACTGTAAGGGAAAGACAGAGCAGATTCACTTTGTTAAGGCAACAATGACTGGCAGATCCTTAGAAATCAATAATTTACCTATGCTCATTGCGTTGCTTAAATGTCTACCAGATTATACTTGAGTGTACCCACTGCCATGGATGGGGAGCCTTGGAAGTCTGATTAAGAAAGGGGTTTTTATAGAACTGGAGTTGCTTTCCACATATAACTAAATAGAAGAGATGCAATAAGACAAAGTCTTGAAAAGAAGGAATATAAAAGAGAAAAAGAAAACAAAATTGGGTTAGTAGTAGCCAAACCCAAAATTTCGGGTTTCTGATGAGGTAAATATTTACATTTTGGATACTCATTCAAACCTTGGACACTTTGTATGAACCTGTGAAGTCTGCAGAACATCATGCTCAAATTCCATGTGCAATATAGTTTACAAATATCTGACATAGGCTATTTTAGAGAGCAAGCTTCAATTCTTGCATAAACTGGTTCCTAAGGGTTAAAAGACCAAACCCTAAGACACTATATATTCTACCTCTAGATCCTACCTGGCAGAAAGATATAGGAAAACAGAAGTCTGAAAATGAAGCTTCCAGCTATTTCCAGAACCTTAAGCGATTTTTGATTCCATTCTACTGTTCAACGTGGATAAAATTTGAAGACAGTATTTACAATTTAGACACATTCAACCAGCCTATGAAGGCTTTGATATTAATAGCTTTTCACCTCAAATGCAAAAGCAGTGACTTCCATGAAAAATTCATCCAATGATTATATCACAGAAAGAAATGAAGCTGACAGTGTTATATATTTAATAGCATCAGTTACAGTATGATTATCAGCATGTTATAAACATTAAAAAAGGACTGTGCTAATATTTTAACTTAGAAAAACCAAAAGGTAACAAACACTCTGCCCAGTCTTCAAGGATATTTGAGCCCCTTCAGTAAGTGACAATCATCTCTACATTTAGGTATTACACTTACGTGAAAAAACCCCCAAGCCCCTAGTATTTGCCCAAATTGTGAGTCAGTCTTTCCCTGTGAAAATGGCTAAAATGGGAAACAAAGAAAAACCCCAGAACATCATCAAAAAGGTTTTGCATCAGTTCAGAGGTTATAGTCACCTAGAGGGCAAAGTTTCATTCTTTGCAGAAGAGAATAAAAGAATAGAGTATTAAAAAAAAAAAAAAAAGATTAAATGATCAGATAAAATTAAGATTAATGGTTTCATTCAGAGCTCCATGAAGTCTACATAGCTTTCCATTCATTTCAGGCCCTCTGAAGATACAATCTAATCTTACAGAAATTTGATGTTTATACTTACTTATTCAATAAATACAATTAGAACTTCATTTAAAAGTATACACTGAATGAATGAAGTTATACCAGAAATGTATTCAATGGCCATAGATCTAGCTGATGACAACATCTCACCTTGTTCAGTGCTGCAAAATTAAAAGGAAATGAATGAAGAGCTACACAAAGTCATCAAAGCAAGAGTGAAGTGACTGGTTTCAGAGGAACTAATACATAGAAAAAAGTTTAAAAGCAAATAATTAAAATCATAAAAAAGGAAGTAGAGCATATTAAATTTGAGAGGAACACACACGACCTGACTCTGCTTTATGAAGTGATGCAATAAGATGCAATAATTGTTGTCAGAAGTTTGAATGCACCAGTTGAAAAAGACAATTAAAGAAGATACCTCTGTGTGAGTAAAATCCAATAAGATAATTCTGGTGTATGTAGCTGAAAATTCATTAAACTTTAAAAACTGGATACTGAATAAAACAGAATACAGCCACCATCCCACTCAGATTGTTATTTATTGCTACATCGAGGGCCCCTCCATTTCCTGTTAGAAAACATGGGTAGAAAGATTGATTACAGTGGAGGGAAAGAAAGGTTAATAGAAACACTGACTGAAGGATGTGTGTCTATTTTCTCATTTAATCGTATGTGACAAGGCATTCAAATAGAGAGAAATTAAGAGGTCATCATGTACACATAGCTTCTTTCACTGTCATATAATGTCTGGCCACAACAGGGGCAAACACCAAGGAGGCTTGGAGCAAGGACAGGCACTGGACAGGTTCCCTACAAACTTCTACAGCTTTGAACAGACCATTTCCTTGTTTTTACAAACCTACTACTGCATGAATGTCAAAGAACTTTTAATATCTTGGTTAAAAACTGTTGACTGTCTTGTTGGTAATGATATTAATATCTTTAGGTAACACCATGATAAATGATCTAGAAGACATCAGATTAAAGCAATAATTTCAAAGTGTCCTTTCCAAAAAGAAACATGCCTTCTGTATCTTAGACAGAAATAAAAGAGCCTATTGGCATTTGTGTGCCTATTGAACACATATATAACTTGTGAATGCAAAAGAAATTTTGCATGTGATCCCATGTGAAGGCTTAGGTTAAATGGTGAAGAGAAAGTTTAGTTTTGTTCTGTTTGTCTAAACCACTTGTAGTTGTTCTTTCACTCTTTCTTTCAGTGAATTTACAACTTTGATATGTCTGTTGAAATAATTTCAAAATGAAATCTTGTAACTGTTTTCAGTTTGCAATTGATATTGCAGAACGTTATTGTTGTGTGCAATAATACAGTCATGGACTAATGAACCGAGGCTGTTACTGACAGCCACACAGCAGTTCTCAACACAGAAAAGCCATTTAAGCACTGAAAAGAGAAAAAGTGAAGACTAGTCACTAATGGAACACTGTTTCCACTAGAATACTTCTTTTATCAACCTGGAGCGAGTCCAGAGGAAGGCCATCAAAATGATCAGAGGACTGGAACACCTCTTCTGTGAGGACAGACTGAGAGAGTCGGGATTGTTCAGCCTGGAGAAGAGAAAGCTCTAGGGACACCTTATTGCGGCCTCTTAGTACTTAACAAGGGGTTATAATAAACACGGACACAGACATTTTAGCAGGACCTGTTGCGATAGAAGAAGGGGTAATGAGTTTAAACTAAAAGAGGGTAAATTTATACTAGATATAAGGAGGAAATTTTTTACAATGAGGGTGGTGAAGCGCTAGAACAAGTTGCCCAGAGAGGTGGTAGATGTCCCATCTGTGGAAACATTGGAGGTCAGGTTGGATGGGGCTCTGAGCAACCTGACCTAGTGAAGATGTCCCTGCTTATTGCAGGGGGGTTGGACCAGATGACCTTTAAAGGACCCTTCCAACCCAAACTTGGATCTCTTCTCTTTTTAAGTATTTGCTTAAAACTTACATAAACTGAGCTTGATACATTTCAAGCACAGTAGAATAATAATAAAAAAAAAGTGGGAGACAGCACAGAGAGTCTTGTTTCAGCTTGTTCAGGCCTGGTCTGAGAGTGCGTGAGGTGAGGAAAGTGAGCCCCGTCCTTGCTACATCACGCATTAGGGGGATGAATGTCAGACCCTTAATTCCCAGAAGATCATTTCCATCTCTTGTTTTTCAGAGAAGAGATCCCACATTGAATTAGCACCTGAATTGGATAGTTGCTACCAGCAAGGTAATTAGAAACAGCTACTTTATAAAATGCTAATTTTGTAACATCTATAAATAACATCTATTGCTGTTTGTATCCATGATGATAAGGAGTGTTCTGGGAGAGGATAGCTAGGGCTGATATTACTGGGATTTTATTTGTTTATTTTATGAGATTACCTAGGACAATTATATTGTCTGGTTTATGAGCTCTCTTACTCCAGTTTTAAGTTTCAAAGGAGTTAACGTTCTTGGCCATAAATACTCGCAAATGCATTTATAAAGACTCAGGAAAGCAGGTTTTGTAGGTCTCATTTTGCCTTAATTTTTCTCTACTATTTTAGAGTATTTATGTGATTCAAATGAATATGTAATATATGTCCCTGCAAATTGCAGTGTATTGCAAATGGTTACTTGTACAGTTAGGGACCATTTTGTCAGTTGTCAACCAAACAGCAAGAACATCTCCCAAGGCACCAAGGCAATGCCACACTGGACATATGTGAGATATTTAGTTCAAGAGATGGTGATAAGATAGCATTTTAAAGCTCTGCCAAATGACAAATGACATTTACTTTTTTTTTTTTTTCTTATAGAGTTGTTAATGGCTTATTCGGGGTTTTTTTGTTGGTTTAGTTTGTTTGGGGTTTTTTTGTGAAAGTAGGAGATGCCAAAATGATAAATTTTGGTCATGTCTTAAGTAACAACAAGTAAGATTTATAAAAAACATGGCTCATTTGACATTATTTTATGGCTTCAGGATATTTTAGAATAAAAATAGCCTTATCAATTATGGTTTAAGATGCTAAATCATATTTTCTCACAATAACTTATTTTAGAAAAGGATGCACAAACTAATTTTTGGTATTCTGAAAGAGAGGAATTTTATCAGAGTTTTTATATCTTGATGTGAATGGCTTGCCTATTCCTGAACAAAATCAATAATGGAGTTTTTGTAAATCATGGCTTTTTAATACTTATTTTGATGTCACAGGTTCAGATAAGATCAGTTTAATTCCCCCCTTTAAAAATTCTTTTAAATCATCCAGAAATATTCTAAGCAGAATTTCCCAATCCTTACATGAAATTATAAAGCCCAAATTTCCCTCCCTTTAATACAGTAAGATTTCAGAAGGGAGCCATTCTAAAGTAATATTTTCCTTCAAAAGTTCTTAAAGCAGAAGTACCAAAATGAAACTGTAGCCAAATGAGGCATTTTTATTATCTTCTCTTTTGGTTTGGCTCTTCATTAGCATTTTCTTTCTTCAGCAGCAAAGTTACCATGGTTGGTAGCTTTGACTACTGAATTTATCTGTAGTGGAGGTGTTCTCTATAATTTGATAAGGTATTCCCAGGATTAAAATAGGGGGATCTTCTTTAGCAAGTGGACTATATCAATTCACCTTTGCAAGATTAATTTCATGTTGAAAAGATCCCAAAACTAAGTCTTTGGATGAGTCACAATTATTTTTCTCTCTCCCCTCCTGGCTTATGGATTTCTGTACAATTAAAAGCCAGACATTCTGAACTAAATCAAAGCTGAATCCGTTCTATAATAAACCTGCTATTGCAGACTCTGTGGGTTCCAGGATCTGGTCCAAGGTCTTTAGGTAAATTCCCAATGCTGGTGTCATTCTACAAAGAATGACAGATGGCAGGAACAAACATTAGAGTATCCAATTTGGACAAATATCTCAGTTGCTAAGTGCAAGTAAAACAAAGATAAAGTCATCATCTTTTTTTCTTCCTCTGACAGAACGAAACAAATCCAGCAGGAATGGAAAGAGAAAATTGTTTGTGAGTTGCTATTCAGTAGCTGTGATCACTGATTAAGGTGACTGACACATTATCATGTGGTCTCGTCAATCTTTTCTGAATTAGAGTGCTTGAAAAATGATGGCATTTTCAAGTTTTTTAAAAATGTGAACTGTTTAGTGAAAAAGTGTGGCTGGGTTTTTTTTTTGGTTGGTTGGTTTTTGTCCAGCTTGCTCTGGCTTTTAACAGGGTGAATTTATTAACATATTACTGATCTGGAGACAAATAACATATTGTGACATATTGGTGCCCTTTAAAGTAAAAGATATGAATTCATGTGCCATTAACTATCTCCGGAAAAGCCAGCAGACATAAAGATCGCTGTGAAGAAAAAACATACCTCCCAGATCAATAATTTTCAAAATATCGCAACTGTGGATTTGTAACTTCAATTCCGTTGATTTCTTAGGAGAGGAAGTTTTATACAGGAAGCGGAATCAGCATTAAAGAGAGGAGAAGCTCACTAACTTTCAGATAAACTGAAAAACAATCCATTAACATTTTCACAAGTGCCAGGTACCTAAATGAAGGCAGCAGTACAGATATCCCCTAGCTAGCAGATAAATGGGGGTGTTCTGCAGATGTGATGTAAGGAACACTATGTTCAATCTGGGCCCTCGCAGCCAGGAAAGGCATGAGAAAAATTCCTTACCGCAATGAGAAGAGGAGACTAAATCTGATGTGTTTTGAGTTTGCAGTTTCTTGTGTGTTCATAGCATCAAAAGATAATTCGGGTCAGAAGAGGCCTGTGGTCACCTACCCCAACCGCCTGTTTCTGTCTTGTTCTTTCTTTCTAACTTTCTTTCTAAGTTTGTAATTAAGGGCCTTTTTGGTTGCCTCAGGTACATTTCTTTTCTCTTTAAGCTCCTGACACACTGCAAAGATGGGACAGAAAGTGGCAGGGCATGGAGTTCTGTTCCTGCCTGCAATGGGAAACATCAGGTTACACACTGTTACACCTGTGCATCTTTTGCTGGGGCATATAAAGCCACACTAATTTCACAACATCATCCCTTTGTTCACATTTATTTTCAACAGAACCTGTGGAATCTCTTCTGTACAGTGCAACTCTCTTCCTTCAAATAAGATGGTAAATAGGAATCCTTGATGAGAAAGTATTGCCATAATTGTCACTTCCCTGGCTTTCAGAAGTGATTACAACTAAGCATTTTGACAAAGCTCATCTATTTTTATTTTAGTCTTCTTTTATTGATACATAAACATTTATAATGCTTATTTCCTACTACGTATCTCCATGCTCGCCCCTTGTAATTCAAGCCCAATTTTATTCAGCAGCTAGTGTTGACTCTAAGTCCTTCACTCTGAGATGTGAAGATTGTGCCACAGTGTTCCAGAAGTAACTATGCAGGTGATAAAAAAAGTTCCCTTTTATCAGCTTTAGATTTACAACTTCCAGTTTCCCAAGATGACCCTATCTCTTGTATTATAAAAGCCCAGCTCATACAGTGCATGATTCACAATCTGTGATTTGTGATGGCTTTATATATCCACATCCTACTTCCTCTTATTCATCAACTTTACAAAAACAGGCAGTGAAATCCTGACCTGATTGAACTTGGTGGGAGTTTTGACATTGCTTTCAATAACATTCAGATTTCACCTAAAATTTTTGTAGCTTTTGAATGAAAGAGCCTTTGGTCTTTTCTTTTTGGAGGGGGAGGAAGAGCCCCGAGACACAGGGTGACGGTATTTACATTTTCATTTGATGTATCTCTTCCATTTGTGAGATATAACAGTCAATAGGATCAGAGAGGATATAAAGGTGAAATAACAGAATTTGACAGCGTGGGAATACAGTGGGTGAAATCTGCATAAACATTTCTTTTGTTAGCTTGTGTAAAGACCTGGACTTAAGAGACCACATTGACTCATTTGGCTTGCCAGCAATAAGCATAAATAAGTTGGAAAGAAAATGTAATTCCCGTCTCTATTAAAGTAAAGACAGGTCTGGTTAATCAATGTTTTAAATAAATTGGAGGTGAAACAAAATTATCTAGAGGTTTAATTTTAGCTTGAAATGAATGTAATTTCCATTCCCCATTCATTCCTTTGTGTCCCACGACTGATGGATCACTTTCTTCCCTCCCAGTGAGTGCAAACTCAAGGAGTAGGAACCCCTTTCATGCTGGGTTGCTCTTAGAGAGGTTTCTAATATCCCTTCTAGTACCCTTCGTGCACTAGACAGGCAGTGAAATGTATATAGGGTTTCAGAGATGGAAAAAAACGCACACTTTACGCTTCAAATATAGGAATTGCAAGCCTAACGGGAGCCAGCAGTGTTGGCTGCACGCTCAGCGCGTGAGACTTGGCCAGTGCAACCATATTCCTAAAACTGATGTTGTCACTGGGTTCACATGCTAAAACGCCCTTCTGGAATGTGCTAACAGGGGCACCATTACTGCTGCATTGCCTGTTTGCTGATGGAGAATTGCTGTTTGGCCAGTCCTATGACTGATTCCCTATTTCCACTCCCTTTCGCAATTTCCCTTTTCAGTTTGTAAGACTGTTGAGGAATACACGGAGGCTAAATAACAACGCTCTACTGTTGAGCTGACAAATAAAAGTCACATATGATGCTTGTAAACAGGTGTCAAAACTGAGTCTTGGAATGAATCCAGAGAGATATTTTTCCCATATTTCTTCCCTCAATTCCCCAAACACAGTCTGGGGAACTATATCTTGACTGATTAAGCAATGAGCAGCATTCAGCATGAAGTAAGCAAGCTGCCAGCAGCTCCTTGAGCTGAGCAGGTTGGTCTGTATTCCTCCATCTATTTTGTTAAATTACATTTCTCTGTGGCTCTTTCACTCATCCCGTGCTCTCACCCCACTCTATTCCGTCCCACTCACATTACTTTTGACAGTTATAGTCTCTCAAACCACAGACATATGTATATAAACACCTCACTGGTTTTATTAAACTTAGCTACATACTATGCCTCTGAAATATGAAGGTTTTCCTTATGTTATAGAATAGAATGGAAGTTCACAGATATCAAACAGATTTTGCTAGCCTCCCTTGAGAGCCAGGACAAAAATATGCTTCACAAAGCATCTTCTCATTGTACCTTGCAGAAGCCAGGAAACCCAGAAGAGGCAGCAAGGTTGCTCCTCCTCTCTCAGATCTGGTGCCAGCAAAGGTTCAGCAGGACTCTCTGCTCTGCTTTCAACAGGGGACAACATGGAAAGAACAACCCTTGAAAATGCCTGTCCTCCAGCTTTCTGCAATCATGTCAAAAAAGAATTGTTCCTGTTTTACAGAGGAAAAGTTATTTATGCAAGATTTCCAACACCTTTTGAAGGTCACACAGCAGCCTAGTGAATATCATCCAGGTTTCCAGACTCCTGTGCTTCTGACAATAGGTCTTCAGATAATTTTTGGTTTTGTGCTATTATTTACTGCTTAGTAGCCAACAAGAGAGACACACCTTAGGAAAATCAAGCATTTGTTTTTCAATGCAATATAATCTCCTCAGATTTCTTGGACAATAAAACGTCATTAAGGATGCAATGAAAAATAGAAAACCGTTTATCAGAAGGGGCTGGGAGTTTGGGTTTTTTGGATAACAAAAATATCAACCAGATAATCAACTCCTCGTAGCAATTTAGAAGTATTTTCTGCCAGGTCCTAAAAATGACAAGTGTTTTTGAATTACTCTTTAGGTGTTTGGTATAGAATGCTAAACTGGGAAATAAGGTCTCTATTCAGTGAGTGGAAAAAGAAAGATACCTCCAGACAGAAGATAAGCTGAATTAAAAAGAGAAAACAAAAGCCCAAAAGAAATACTGAAAACTTAGTTAAGTCCATTAAGGAAGATATTTTCCTGTGCTCAACTGCAGAATTCTCATGCAAAGATAAATGCATCTCAAAAAAAAAAAAAAAAAAAGAAGAAAAGAAGGAGGGACCAGCTCTAACACATTTAGTTAGACTGTATACACTTAGAACTTATGAAGGATGCAGGAAACTTATAATCAACATATTAAAAAGGAAACTAGTCACTATTTTCTCTCTCTTTTGTCATCAGGCTTTAGCAGAAGAAAGATGTTACACTCCTCTGCTCCTCTTGAAATAACACGACTGGCCAGTGACTGAAAAAGTCACCAGATAAGTCAAACTGTGGGCATGGGAACTGGGTTTTGCGCTGTTTTTTTCTTGAATAACTGGCCAGACTGTTAGGACAGAAAGTCATACCTTTCTCTTAAAGCCAGACGTCCCCAGGCCTGTAGAACTTCGCCTCCCCAGGTGGAGATGCCACTCAATTGCATGCGAACACCAGTGCAACAGGCATCAGCTCTGGCATCAGATCTGAGACTGGTGACCTGCTGGGCCATGGTGGAAAGTCCCTTCTCTACAGCTCCAGAACAGGATGGGATGAGATGTGAGATCTGGACACCCGACCCCCTCAGTCCTGTCAGCAAAGGTGATACCACAAGTGACCAGAAACAGACCTTCTGGTGGTTGGTTAAAGAGTTCAGAAGTTTGGTTTGACCGTCGAACTCAAAGTATCTTATCTAGGTACCTTCAGTGTCCAGTAGCAGCCAAAAAAGACATTTTCAGAATCAGTTTTGGAGTCTAGCTCCAAATTTAACTGAAATCCCATATTGGTCTTGGTCCCTTGTGTATGTTACTGCTTGCTTCCTTTATTCTTCTCTGTGATATCAGAGAGAAGTCCTCCTTGTGCCTCTGCATTTTGGGAAGACATAAAGTATTTACCACAGCTTGTAATCACTGTAAGGGCTTTCTGTCAAAGCCTTGTGGTTAGTTAGAGGTCTTTTTATTGATTTCAGTAAAGTAAATTCAATTGCTTCTCCTTTGGTGATTTTTAATAACAATTCAGCCCTTTCCTCTAACGGTTTTCTGATTAATATTTCTACTTAACTTTAGAACTTATAACAAACCAATGCTTTTCAACTACCTGCAGTGCTTGGACAGCTTCTGTACTGATATATTTCCCTTCCTATTAAATTCAGGATTCGGGCACAAATACTTTGCAATACCTAACTGCTAGCTACCTGGCTCTCCTGGAGTGTAAATGTGTAGGCTTTTTATAGGAAGAAGATGCGGATATTTTACCCTTCTTGTTGGGGTCCCTGGATGTAGAGGGGTGAGAGCGCTTGGTGAGCTATGGCAAGCCTCAAGAAGTTACTGCAGGCGAACATCTCTGCTTCCAACTGCAGTTCCTGTCCTGGAGAGCTTTCAGTTAAAAGTGGGTGTCGATTATACCAGGGAGAAGGAGCAGGAAGTAAGGAGTGCTGATCCTCTCCCTGTGGTACATGTCACATTAGCAGTGGATGAGAAACAAGAAATAGTAATAACTACAGGAACTTGACCTGTGTGCAAGACTCAACCTTACCGTCTAAGAGCTCTAACCACTAATTCACTGATTCATATTCCTTGCTTGTTTTTCCTCTAAGTCCTAAGTATGCTTTTGAGTCTGGCTTTTAGATATCTAAGGCATACTTAGTAACATAACAGCTGAGGGGCTCAAAATGATAATTGTTTTGACCTATATCCCAGTCATGGTATTAGTTATTCAGAAACCACTACAATAAGTGGCTGCAGTAATTTGTACTTTTGATGTATGCCTGCTGAGCATAGCCCTTATCTTTGACCTTGGCACCAATGAAAGCATGACAGAACCCAGAGGTTTTCAGGCGTATGTTAGCTTGTTTGAAATTATTGCTGCAGTGACCTCTGTTTCCAATAATGAAGCTTATTTTCAGCATGCTATAATATCGATGAAAATTCTACGTTGTACTCTTCATCAGTTATAACTAGCTCGTTACTTCTATCTTTCCCTTGGCCATATTCTGTGTTAAATCATTTACTACATAAAAAATAATAACCAGACCTGCTATGTATATTATGCTCTTATTTTACAATGAGGAGTTGAATATGCCCAGGTTCTGTTCATTTTGTTTTCATTGTTTGCTCTCAAAACCAAAATTTACTTCACTGACTTTAATGCAGTAATCTGTACTGTTGTAATAAAGAAATATTTATCAACCCTCCAATATGAAATTTTATTGTTAGCATTATTTAAAATTATGGAGAAGTCCTAAAGGTATTTCCCATAAATTTAGAGACTAAAGCACCCTTTGGAAAACAAAATTAAAATAAATTGTATTTGTCTATAGGTATTCTCTTTGGTGGAGTTTTAATACAAATTAACTCAGGCTTTTTACAGTTCGAAAACAAAATAAAATAATTATATTCTTTGTAAAGAGATGTTCTTTCTTATGCCATGAAGGCATAACTGATAATGGAGATCGATTTTCTAGCTGATAGTTAATCATGGTTAATGGCTGTCTCTTGCAGTTATTAAACATTTGTTGGTTATTCTCATCATCGGAATATTATATATTTCCAGAAATTCATTCTTATGCTTTGGGATTTGAACTATTTTCTAGATCAACATTTCCCACACCGTTTGGTCTAAAAAAATATTTGAACCACGTCAGTGGATCTGGATTCATAGCTTCCTCAGAAAAAAAAATTCTCTCCCCCCAGCCCCATGTGCTATACAGTCTTTGACCGTAACACATTACAATGTGGCTCCTAATGTTACACATTTCCATCTGAATGCTAATCTAGGTGGTGTTCAATTCCTTTTCAGTAGTTGTGAGAACAAGAATTTAAATTCTTCCTTCTCCCACAGTAATAACGTTTGAAGCAATCATTCAAGTTTGCAAAGACCCCAGGAGGAAGAAGCAGATTGGCGAGGTATTGCTGTATTGTCAAAATGCCTTCTGTCTGACAGAGGGAAAATCCTCAGACTGTATCCTGATCCAGGTTTCCACACAATGTGTCTTCCACTTTCCTGCCAAGAAAAGATGTCAGGAAGATCACCTGGTGTAAGAGGTGTGTCCTCTCAGACTAATCAAGTGGGAGAGCTTGGAGGATTGACTTAGATTAATGAGTTTCAAGGAAGACCAGGAGGTTATCAGCATAATACACATAGAAATCTCTAGTAGAGGGGGAACTGGTTAGGTAGGACGAGGTGCAGCAGTATCAGGAAAATGAACCTGCCATACAACAGGTCACTTGTTTCCCATACAGCATCCACACCGCACCACCAAAGAAGGATTACTTACAGTGATGGACCAGGAGAAAAAGACATTTGACTCTGAAAAGATTTATGACTACTGTGCAAAGTGGAAATAAAATAATGGTAATAGTTGGCTAGTCTCCCTTTAAATGGATGGATACATCAAGGTGCTCCCTGCAAAGAGTTCCCACCCGTGACAGTATGAAGAGTTACCAAGGCTTGGCAAGACTCACTCTGACTGCCGTGTTGTGGTATGGATAACACCTGAGCAGAGGTGACAACAGGCTCTAAGCCTGAGGGAAAGAGAGTCAAGGATCTGGGTGTGACAACGATCTTCCATCCCTCCAGCCCAGGGCAACAGCCACATAGGGACAGAGCCATAGAAACAGCAGCAGAGGTAGTGGAGAGGTAGTGGCTTCGTGGGAAGGTTTGGGGTTTTTTTTCCTTCATCATATGACAGTGTTCCAAGAAGGAAACAATTAAGTAGGAATAACCATTCTCAGAATACAGAAGAAAAGATCTCAGGTGTGGATTTTCTCACCAGATGAGGAGAGCTAGAATGAGGACTGATGACAGTTCATGTCAAATTTGGAGGTAGGTAGCCAAGTTAAAACCCTGAAAAACTGATGAAGCATGGTAAGGAGAGCAGACAGGTCAGTCAATCTACTGAATATTTTAGACGCGCCTACACTGAAAAAAAGAACTATGGCAAACAAACACTAAGAAATAAATATGTGTATATGTAATCAACATTATTGCTGCACCAAAGCTATCACTCAGTTGATCATTTCTATAACATGAATGCTGATGAAGAATCATACCACCTATTAAGGAATAAAAAGACAGAGAATTTTCTATATCAAGGTCATATGCACTTTCCCTGAGTTCAAACTATAATGATAATTAGACTCACTAGACCTCTGCACAATGACAGAAGGAACAAAAAACATTAGTATTGCTATCAGGTATGGTCTATTTCTGGCCTCTAAAATAGAAAAATCAAGTGGAAGAAGCCTTTAGAAAAGAACAAAAAGAAAAAAGTGTTAGCACAATCATCTGGCAGGTGGACTTTGATGTTAATGGCAGGTTTCCAGCTCCCAATTCACTGAAGAAAGAGAATAAGACTATACAACAGGCAAACGGGACATGATTAAACACCTTTAAATCCAAGAAGTTAAGACAGCACCCAAAGAATATCAGCTTCTTCAGTTCTAAACAACTTTCGAAAACCATCAGTATGGGAGACAGTAGAGGGAAAAAGAGATCAAACAACAGGATAGGCCAAAAGGCTACTGAAATCAATGTAACTTCAATTGTCTAAGAAATATTAGAGCAAAAAACCTGGAAACATCATCATCCAGAAAACACCAAAATGATAAGCAATAGTCAGTGTGGATTTGTCAAAAAGAAATCCTGTTGAACCAATTCAATTTCTATGACATGACAACAAACCTGGTAGTTGGGTAAAAGCAGATATTTTGAATTGAATAGGACTTTTGAACTTGTCCAACAAGTTATTCACTTGACTTTCTCCAAAAGTACAGTCATGATTAGCTTACCACAAAATGGATAGGCAATTGGAGAAAAATTTTTCAAGACGTCAAAAGTTAAAGGATGAATTAAGTACTATAAGACGATTTTGTGGGTTCCATAGTCTTAAATATTTTCATTAGGGACCTGAACAAAAGACTCTGCAGTAAATGTGCAAGTATCAGTGAAGGGCTGTAACCTTATTGAAAGAGGATTATGAGAATGAAACATCTTGACAAATGGGTTTCTTCTATTTGTTTTCTGTCAGGAAAAAGAAAAACCAACCCCCCAAAAAAAACCAAAAAGAAAAAAAGGAAGAATAGACACCAGTCCTAGACAGGAAATAGTGACAATCAAAAATCAGTTACATATAGCAATCAACAGCATGTAGTATCAGTGCAAATAAGAATTTGGGTAATGATTGTTTACAAACTGATCATAATTAAATAGTGCTGCTGAACCACTGGAAGATAAAAACTGAATTGTTTAAAGTGAATAACAGGAAGTAATCATTTTGCTCCACTCAGCACTGGTATGGCCTCCCCAGGACTACTGTTTCCAGCTGTGAATGTTACACATCGAAAAAATGAGCCCATAGAAATTATCAGAGAGACAGTAAATGTGGAAACAGGAAAATGTGATTTGGTTTGTCAAGAGAAAATAAAACTGTGGGGAAACATGATGACAAGCTTAAAAAGCTCCTGGAAAAAAAAAAAAAAGGAAGGGAATAAACTTCTTTCATGTCTGCTGTAAATGAGGCAACTAGTATGGATTAGAACTGCAGCAATGGAGATGTACATCAGGCAGGTGGAAAAGCCTCTAACGGGAAAGACAAGAAAGTACCGGAGTAGAATGCTTAGGGATAATGTGCAACAGTTTTCTCTGCAGGTTTTTAAGAACTGATCTGGGATCTGTCAGGAATAGTTTAGATATAGTCAGTCTCGCCTTAAATAGGGGAGGAAAAATGAGGTAGCCTTTCTGGTTCCCAGCTTATTTTCTGTGATTCTGAGCAAAATTCTTTAAAAAAAAAAAAAAAAAGATAAAAGAGCGCACAGGTTCATACCAGTAGGCTACATTGGATAACTACTGTCATTATAGGCAATACTCATTTCCTGCATTGCTTTTCCACTAACATTTGTGCACTTTACAGGTATCTTATGTATAGTTTCAAATCCAGCATTTATTCCTGGTTCTTCAGCACACGTTCCCAGCTGCTCAGTTCTGTCTTTTTAGCTCAGACCAGTCTGTGGTTCTGAAATCTTAATAACATTTCGCGTGCAGTACAGCATAGTGCTTGTACAGTGTAACTAATGAATCATACTGCTATCCCCAATGTTCTCAAAATGACTTTTACTTTAATTAAACATCCTTGAGGTTTAAAGCAATATTATCTATAGCTCTCAGTCCTGTTCGAGTTTGTTCCCGTGCTGGGCTAAGGCCGTCTCTGACTCCTCAGTTTTGACATAATGTTTTGCTGTATGGTTTGGGTTTTTTTTACTGGAATTACATGTAGGCTGGAATGAGCTGTAAGTTCTGCTTGCCTAACGAATCACAAGGAAGTATGATCACTCAGCTGCAAACTATTGTTTCCTTATCTTAATAGCATGCAGGCAGTTACTGTTTTTTGAATGTGAGTTATGTTTCTATACCTCTAATGTGTTTGTCCTGGTGGCAATTTCATTACAGAAAAAAAAGACCTTCATGCATTTTTTTAAATTAAGATGAATAATGTTCCACATTTGTTCAAAACCTTTAGACTATCATTCACTGACATAATTTGACTTCTGTTTCACTCTGCAGAAAATGGCATAATCCAAGCCAATGAAGTTTTCCCACTCGCATTTTATTCAAAAGAATAATGTAGCTTTAATAGGTATAAAAAGAAATCAGTGCTTAGGGTGAATTCATGTGTTTCTCTTAGCCACAGGAAACGCATAATGGAAGATCACTTAACTATCCCATATGCTATTTTTTTTATATTCTTAATGGACCCAACAGATTGCTTAGTGCAGCATCTTGTCTCTGGCAGGAATTGGTACTGGTGTATTAGGGAGAAGCATAAGAAACAGAGTATATGCAGAATGATCGTTCCTCAGCATACTTTCTTCTCTTATCAATTTTTTTACATTATAGTTATATTTCAAAATACTTACTTTAAAAATCATTTGTAAAATACATCCTTGCTAAAGAAATAGTGTAATTGTTACTATACAACAGGGGGGAAAAAAACAACAAAAAAAAGATGCCCCAATGAGAACATTTATTTTTTATATTACTCATTACTGGAAAGGGGAGGAATATCATCTGCATCAAAACCATATTCCCCAGCATGAGAATAGAGAGATCAAAAGTTTCTTTTTGTTGTGCTTTTAATACAATTAGGGGTGTTCAACCCAGAGCCCTCTGGTCAAATCCCAGCCAGGACAGCTGTTAATTGTGTTGCTGTCTGGCTGGGAACCTCTCAGAGGACAGCCCTTTGCTCCTTCTGGAAGTGGGCAGAGCAGGGCTGCCCAGCCTGGCTGGACATACAGAGGATGCCTTCAGAGCATGCAGCAGCCTACCTTCTCCCTGCCCCAGGAGCAGAAGGCATCAGCTGAGTGGAGGAAAGGAGGGCTGCCATCTCCCACACACTCCTGACAGCCACCTGAACTTAATCTTTGCAACTATATCCTTTATACTTGCCATAAACTGGCTTGTGGGACACTGATTTTGAGATAATCAAAAGAGAATGGTTCTCTCATTAGCCAGTAGTACTCTTCTGGGCAGCCATGGCTTGCCAGGATGCTCGGGTTAGCTTAGGAGCTCTTTGCAACAGGGTGCTGTGTAAAAGAAGAGTGTTCTCCTCACTGTCACTAGCCTGGAGAGCTCCCTGGCACACAGCAAGAGAGGGATGGACGCTTGAGTATCTGGCATCCCTAGGGGATTTGCAACAGATGCAACAGCACAAGTCAGACTTCACTGACAAGAAAGAAAGAACTGCAATGACTAGAAATGTCACTTGGTCATGTCGGTGAGAAAAACCAAACACTTCTGAAACGCCCTCCAAGCTTCTTCCAGATACAGCCTGGCATAGAGACGCCGGTACTTTCATACTCATGTGGTACAGCTCTTACTACTGTTCAGATGCCAGAAAAACCACAAAGAGCTAAATGCAAATAATTTTCACAGACCTGAGGTAACTGTTTAGGAAGAAGCAGCAGCAGCGTTGTTGCACACCAGTAAGTGCATCAGAGAGCGCATTCACCAGTGACCACATAGAAACACACATCTGCCTTATACAACTTGGAAACCTCACAGCTACACACCTGAGCTGTCTTTAGCAACAGTTCCTTGCGGAAGAAAAGTGGGTAAAGAGCTCATGGCATGAGCAGCACATGGTGTTACTCACCTAGAACTCCCTCACTAGATTAATAATTGTAACAATGGGATGAACTTTAATAAATACTATTGCTCACAGAACAACCAGCAGTTCAGTTCAGCTTTACTGCACAACTGGGCTTTCTTAGCAGAGGGCGATCGGTGGCTACATGGTGAATTCTGAACTAAGGCAGGCTGGGGAAGGAACCCAGCAAGAAGAGTAACTATATGGAAATGGATTAACGGAGCTTTCCAAAGGGACACTGTGACTGAAGCTGTGCATGGCTGGAAAAAGCAGATTATGTTTGAGAGAAGTCTGCTGAACAAAACTTTGCTCAGGTTACTAAAACGGCTCTGGCATTTTTCTGCCAATGCCTGACTGGTAGGACGAGAAGTGATTGAAGCAGCATAATGATAGGGAACAAGGCAGCTGATTGGGCTCAACCCAGCAACAGGCTTCTGGCCACAGAATTAGTACACCGTGATTTATTATTTAAATGCAAATGCTCGTGCGCCAGGTAGCACCTCAGTGATCTGTGTCTTAGCCACATGTTCTTTCTTCAGAAACTCGCAAAACTCTGTGCAGGCGGACTGGGTGTGAACAATAGAAATAAGGATATTTAATTTCTTTGGATTTTTGCGGGGGCGGGGAGGAAGCAGTCGCTACAATTCCTTGTTCTTAAAGTATTCATGAGGTCCAGCAAATGCTCAATGAAAGATCTTGAGGCATTTTCAATAATTTCCCCCAAGTGTAGCTTATCCATTGTGCAATAAGGGTTGCTTCAGCCCTAGCACGGAGACAAATAAAGTCTGTCTGTGCCTGCACCTCTGGATTCAGTTCCTACATATTTCATGAAAATACCTGTGAGTCTTTTACCATTGAATTAGTCTGGCGATAAGTTACTAAGGAAAGAGCCAAACTCACTCCTCAGGAAATTAGGGTAAAAATCAACAACAGGAGAACAGTGTTTAAGTGAAATAAGAATTATGTAAGAAAACACACCACTAATAATGGAAAAGCTTGAAGATCCCTGATATGGTCTGACTATTTTCCTTCTAATTGACAGATCAATTCCAAGAGTGTTCTACAGACGGTGTACTCTCCTGTATCAATACAACAGAATCACCTATTTTCTACAGAACTTTTGCATGACAGGACGAGTCACTTTTCTTCACTTCCATTTTTAAAATAACATTCATGGTTTTGTCCCTTATGAAGATTAATCAATAATTTTAAATATCTTCAAGGTTATAAAATTGGCATTTGGTGCTTTGTTATATTTAATTAGCCAGAATGAAGAAATCCACCTCTGATTATTGAATACTTAGGTAGGCAACTCTATATCCAAAAATATCAGTCAATAAATTCTCAAAAATATGTATACCTAAAAGTATATATATTGATAAATACCTCCCAGGCACATATTATTGCCATTATCAGAGACAAGATCCATCTGACCCAGTGCAGCTGTTCTCATGAAACATATTCTTATGTTTCAGGACTTTCAATTTGTGTTCCTAAGAATTTTGAAAGTTAAAGGTCACACATCTTAATGAGTCACTTAGTGGCTTTTGGCAATCCCTTGTCTCATTAATTATGTTGAATATTTCATAAGTATGGATTGGAAGAGCTTGATGTAAGATAAAAATCAAATTTCAAATGCTAAATATTAAAATATATATTAAAGAAACACCTCTCTTTACTAGATGTCAGATCTGTTGGATTTATTGAGGTTACTGTTCAAAGTGAGAATAGTGAGAAAAATTATGCTCAGTTGGATGGCAGCAGGATCATTCAGACCTATATTACCACTATCAGATAAACCAGGACTGTTATTCTGAGCAAGGATTATAATGTGACATGTATTTGTGCACCGTGAGGTTAAAGAATAATGATTTCTTTCTACACATGGGAAACCAAAGTGCAGAAAAACGCAGAAACTTCCTCATGGTTACACAAACATCAGAGATGAACTCCAAGATTTTTAGGTAGATAACTGGCCTATATATTTAGCTTCTGAATTAAAATGTAACTCAGCTTGCCAACTAAAGTCAGCTGTCACAGGATAATTTTATTAAAATGAGATGGGAATGAAACTCCCAACTCTAAGTGATTATTATGTTTTTATAGGAAAGTGTGAACCAGATATGATCATGGTGATTAAAAAAGTCCTTTTCTATACCAGTCAGAAGTCTTCTGCTAAGTACAAGCATATAAGAACTCCTAATAGCAGTGTGTCACCTTTAATTGGTCTTAGAGAAAGGGTGATGTGACACTACTCAAAACAGGAAGCACATAAAAAATAAATCCAATCTTATAAATTGTTTAGCTGATCTTTTTAATATTAGAACAAGTGGAAATGCCAATAACTATTGCTACCAGTCAACTTAAAATTGCCACAGCACACTAGTGTTTCCTAACGAACGTGCCAAATTCACATTCAGAACACTATCTTTACTGAATCTAAGGAATAGATATGCATATAATAAGTACACTCCTCATTATTAGATACAGAGTGATATATTTTTTAAAAATTTAGATTTCACATCCAGGAGACTTAGCAAGTATTTTATGTTCTTGATGTCAAGTGAAATGAGAGAGTTTCAGATTATTTTTGCCATTTTTAAAGGGATTGCAAACCTCATATAGCTACAGAGAAAGGATTTGAAGAATGTGGTCTGTATATAAACCAAAAGTCCTTGAAACTGACACAAAAATCCTTTTAAAATTTATTTATGATTTACACCAATCTCTTGATTCTTCGAATCTTGATTCAATCAGATTCCTGATCTGACCTACAATTATTTAACTGTAGGATTTACCAAGACACTTCTGCTAAAGAGTGCAATGGGTGAATACTTTGAAACATGACATTGATTACTGTCTTCCCATTAAAACCAGATTGAGTGCAAGCTACAGTCAAGCTAAATAAAGCCCAGTAAACCAGTGCCATTTCAAATTATGCACATCTAAATGTTGTTAATGAATAAGATGACTTTATTCTTTCAGTTCCATTCAGCTCAGACAGAATTGCAACCAGCCTGGAGAAACTGCTAATGAAACTTACTGACTTTTTAAAAATAGAAATCCCAGCTTGACTCCAATGCCTGTGCCTCTGTGGAGTGTAAAGAGAATGTAGATGGAGCTATAAGTAATTTGGAAAGACATCACTGCATTACAGTGTTTGCTGATATTCAATAAGCCTATATAAGCCCTTTTGAAGGACTCTCTATGATAAGGAGCTTTATCTGTTGAAAAAATAGAAAAAGGAAGTTAAATCCCTGTGTCCTGTTAGCATTGTGGGAATTGGATGTGTGGGATTTAATATAAGGAAATGCAAAGGGAACAAACTGCTGCACTAGGCTCAGAAAACATTACTCTTTTTTTTTAACTTATTCTATACAATTCATTTTGTGGAGAGTTCCATTTCAACTGGAAAAGGAAATCCTTAATGAAAAAAATTTTTTCTGAGTGTTTATAATCTTAAACAATTTATTTTTGCTCCAGGCTCTTATAATGAATGATTCCAACCTCTTAGATCACAATCAGGACCCTATGAATTGCTATGGATTCTGCATTAATGTTCATCATTAATGCATCTTCTGCATTAATGTTCATCATAATGTTCATCATCATCATCAGGCTCTCAGCCTCACACAGCTTGGATAAACATACACTATTGCTACATGGGCGTTGAAACCAGGCTGCGTCCTTCTGAGGACAAGAATTTGTAAAAACTGGCACAATCATGGTTTTAAGAAGCCTGTATCTGGCACTAGTAAAGAGGCGGAGGAACCTAAAACATACAAATTAACTATGCCTAGTAAAGTCAAAGTGGGAATAAAGAGAAAGTGTGCTCTGTGTGTGCTGGTAAACAGGGACAATACGTAGTCCACAAAGGGCTGTATAAAAGCCTTCATGTATTCCAGTGCATAATACTGTTCAAAGCATAGGTCACATTTCCTTTCCTATCCTTCATTTTAACCAGTCCTACACACACCTCTGCATGTGAACACACAGCACATAATTAGGTGCCATCATCTGCAGCAGAAGACCCTTGTTCTGGTGGAACACAGGAGATCTGAGAGGTGAATTCATCTGGCTGACCTCCGAGCAACCCAGCACAAGTTTCCACCATTGATACAAGAACCTGTATGTAAAGTCACACACAAAATCCTGTACCTCTAACTTTAAATCATGTTCTTAATTATGAGCTGGAAATTATGTATCAATTTGTTCATATTGGAAGAAAGCACAGCGTAAAGTGCAAAGTGAAGAAAAAGGGTGGTATCATGTGGTAATTCTAGTGGATGAAGGATTGCATGACCTTATCAGGCAGAATCTCTTCCTTATTCTAGGCACTATTTTTTGGTGCCTTTTAGAAAGCAAGGGCTCTCTCTTTAAGAGAAATGAAATATTGATTTTAGGTTCTAGCTAGACTCCATTAAGATGCTCTTTTAAGTCACATTGTGTCTGCAAAGAGTGGAGTTTTATGAACATAAATCAGTTTTCTAATACCCGTAAGTGGGCTTTTCATAGGCACCCAGAAATAATTCACCCAACTTCCCTGTGCATCAATAGAACTTGACTCGCAGCTTTTTTAAGCACTTTCAAAAAACCTTACTTGCATGTCTGGTATTGAATGTATCAGTGATGACTAAGTTATACTACAGACAGACGGCTTGTTTCTGAATACAGCAACAGTAGAATAACATTGTGGAAAAAAAGACAATCGATAACTCGCAGAGCATTTCTCTGTGTGTTGAAAGCAGACGGTTTGAAAGTGTATTTGAATAAAGAAAGAAATTCTGACTGGTGTGATACATGGTTTGCGATCCTTCTGGGTCTGTTAGCTCTGTCTACACTGCCAGATGCACCAACCCTCAGACTCCAAAAGATGCTTTAACACAACAGATGTGGAGCCTAGATCGGTGCAAAACACGTGAAATGGGGGGCCAGCACTTACGCCTCAAAGGGGCACTTTGGCCAGGGCCAGGTCATCCTGGTTCAAGGCAGTGCTCCATCCTACCCTGGGTGAAGGTCAGCACTGGAAATCAAATTAACAGAAAGAAACTGCTCATTCCTTTACTCATCCCACTCTTTGAATGGTCCAAAGTTTTACTACGTCTTTGGCAATTTTGTCCAATTACCCAATCCTGGGAGGATGGGAGCCGATTCCGGGTGGGCAGGTCAGCCCAGGGGAGGCAGACTGATACCCAGGGAAACCTACTTCACCTAAAGAAGGAGAAAAACCCACATGGACTTCAGTGGGACAGTGTTTATTTGGGAAGGGAGGATTTCTTTAAAAGTAATTTTACAGACAATATGCCCGGGTCTTCAGGCTTTTTCCATGGGCAAAAGCAGTACTCTTTACAATGTTTTTTACCTGCTATTATTAAGAAACACATTCGATAATGCCCTTATGCAAAGATCCTACATTTCTTACATACAAATAACCACTGCTCAGCAAAACTGCAAGGTTAAGCAGACGTTAAAGGACGTTTGTTCTGTGAAGAGTCAGGAACAGTTTTATTTTTCAGCAATTACAACTTGACATTACCTGTGCCATACTGTTATAGTGGTCCTGTGTTTTCTTAGGAGTTGCATCATAATTGAAAAACACTACATACATATACAAATTTGCTATATTCTGCTCTATTGGAAATAAAATACAAAGGCAAAGTAATTATCTACCCCCTCCCCCCGCAAAAGGCATAAACAAAGTCATTAACTTCCTTGATCATATAAACACTTATACACATCTTTACAGCATTCCCCTGGAGATAGTTTTCACGTGTAGATGCACACAGGCCTACAGAGATTGATACACCTGGTTCTGATACAGAGTTTGACCCCACTGAATAAAGACAACTACTATCACCCAGACTGGCACTGCTCTAAGGCCACATCTTGACAACATCCTGAATATTTCCACAGGCAATACAACTGAATGCCTTCAGAACAACGTGAGCACCAAGCAGCATGGAGCAAAAAGGTTTCCAGGGCTTGAAGAAAGAAAGGAGAATTTCAAAATAAATAAAAAGAGAAACCAATGCTTTTCCCCAGTTCAGCTATGTCTGCAGCCAGACCATTAGTCTCATTAAAACCTAGGCAGAGAATATTTGTGCACGCTCAGTATGCCAGCACTGCTCCTCTGGGCTTCTGCGCTCATTTGCAGAGGGGGAAGGAAGCTGTTGAATCAAATAAACCCGTGCAAATCTCTCTCATTATGACACCACAAGAGCTCAGATCTTTGTATTCAAGAACACACATGAAGAAAGAGTATACAACAAAGAGTACATGCGTGATTTCTTTCTCCTTTCCCTCCTATTCTCCTCCTGCGTAAAAGAGAGCATCACCACTGATACTGAAAGGTGTGATACTTTTGCAAAGCTGTCCCTGTGGTAAGAAAAAGTAAAGTTCTTGACCTCTAGCTACTGTTAATTAATGTGTAATGAGTCTTTTTTTTTAAAAAAAAGATATTATAGGAAGAAGTGATTATACAGTCCTATCTTGTCTAGTCAGTGTTCCCAAGGAAGCAAATTCACATGTTCTCTACAGATACCTTCATGGTCTTTAGACTAACTAAGCAACATGCCTTTAGAATGAAAATTTTATTCTCTTCCCTGAGATTTATCCAATTCAAAACGCACTGACTACCTGAATTACCTGTCATCGGGATTTAGCTCTCCTTCAGGACAACTCTAGACCTGAGACAGTGCTATGGAGAAAAAATTCTCACTGTGTTTATCCAAACACAGAGACCTGTGCATCCACAGATGTACAAAAGTACTGTAGCTGTTTTCATGCTAATTAACATGATCCCTGTCTGTTCTCTGCAGCACACATACCCCAAACAGCCTTTAGCTCTCCCTGGAGCTGCTTACACATGTGAAAAACTCAGGGTTAAAAATCACTCATGCATGATACTGTCCTGGAGGATCAATTTGAACTATTCAAGCATCTTGCTTTACCAACATCAGCATGGACTTTCATGCTAAAACTGAAGGCTCTTCTTAACATCTTTACCTAAGTGTGCCCAATTTCTCAAGATTTTATCTTCCAATGACTAATACTTTAACTCTTTAGGTAAAAAAGCCTCTGCTATTGGAGCTATATATTGAGTAAGCAGAGCATCCCAGCGAGGACTGAGCGTGAATTGCCATGCACAGAAAGGCAGAGACTCAGCCTGAAAGAAGAGCGGAACAGAATCAGACTGACAGGTGATATCAAAACTGCTGTTGTGCCCCTTTACATTCTTTCCCTCTCTGCTTTTGTCACTCGGGTGGTCGGTCCATTGAGAAAATTCAGTACCCAGGAATTATATTAAATTTCTTATTCTTCTGCTCTCCTGAAGAGTATTCCAGCAGCCTTTCTAAAACACTGTGGAAACTTATGGGAACAGAATATTTCAAGTGTACACAGATGGCTTGCCTGCAACCTTATTTAAATAGCAGCTTCACTGTCCCAAACATGAGCATGTCAGTAATGACAAAGGTAATACAGAAATGCAAACACATTAAGAGGCGACACACCATGAGGAAGCAGAGAAGCACCAGAACAGTGAATGAAAACCCACACTAATACTAGCCAATTAGTGAAATGCCATCTGTTCTTCCAAACTTCACTCAAAAGCAGGAAGTTTTCCTGTTTAATGGAGTAATTAATCCTTCAGGGTGTGGAAGAACGAGTGATTAATTGCAATTTTTTCCTTTCTATCTAGTCTTTTTTATTGGATGAATCATTATGCAATTATTTACCTTGAAAGTGCCACTAGGGCAGCCTGCCCCCATGGTTCTCTAGTATTTCTGTCCCATAGCAGTGTTGGATGAAACTTGGCAGGATCTATTCACTGGACATCAAACGTGCTGCTTTTTTTTTTTTTTTTTTTTTTAATCCTTATGTCGTCCTTCAGTGCAGCTGTGTTAATCTCCTGTCACAATTAGTTTTGGTTTGGGACAGTTTCCCAAGAAGGAAATCAGAGTTAAATGGGGGTGAGTTCCAAGCCAGGCTGGGTGGAGTAGAATCATTACAAGATGATATATAATACAGCTTTCAGTAGAAACTTTCTCTTGCTTTGGGCTTTCTCAAAGCTTGGCCCAGACTTGCTGAAAAATCTGTAAGTATGGCCTTAATTTTTATTTTAGAGTGAGCTGAAACCCAGCAAAGCTTGTTGAAGTTTTGTTTCCAAGACAAAAGTACAATTAGCTTTTGCTTCCAGATGTGGTGGAAAACAGAATTATTAAATCACTTCTCCCCTTCTCTCTCCTTATATCCTTTTTGCCTTTATTCTGACGTCAAGACTTTCACAAACTTCAGCAATTTGGCTTCTATTGAGGTCGCACACTTTTCATACAGTTTTCCACAGGCTGTGGATCATGCCAGCTAGGAGTGCAGAGTACTTTTTTAAAACTGTGCAGAGTAAAAAAACAGATGTATGCAGGTTCTACAACGTCGACTGTCCACTTTCCCTGCTTGCAAGTTTCTTCATGAACAGAAGCCCTGTTGGCTAATTTGTCACCTCAGTGAGAACAGTATTACCATTACATTCAATAACAATATTGCCAATGAATTTGGACCATCAGCTGAGTCCTTCACACTAAGTACAGCACACTAGGGCTAAATATTTGTCTTTTATAAACATAAGTTTTCTGGAAATTTTTCTTTAATAAGACGTTGTGCTATGCATCAGGATTTGATAGATACAATGCACTAAATTGGTGCTTTTATGCTGGTTTTGCTGCAGAGAAAAAGAAAAGAGTTTTGCAATGAAAATGCAGTTAAGTTTAGATTAAGGCAGTAGTTTAAATTCATGAGTTCCTATCTATGTGTTTAGGTGGCTGTCACTGTTGACACAGCTAAGTGAAACCTCCAGATAACCCTAAATTGTTTCATACACAGCCTGAGGCAGTCCATGGCTTCGAGTGCCCCAAAAAACTTTAAAGCACTGAGGATTTCAGTGGAGAGCAGAGTCTGACCTCCTACCTCAGGCTTCTCCCTCAGCTGCCTTCTCAGGGAACAGCTTTGCACGGTGCTGCTCCATGATGGAGATTTCCAGACGTAGTGATAAAGTTATAGGTGAAGTAATAACATTCACTGGTGTAAGTAATATGGTATGCACATTTGACAGCTACACTGTTATAAAGAAAAGCGAAAATTGATTCCTTTCACTGCATTCATTCCGTCTTTAATATGTCCTAACGACAAGCTGGTGCTATACAAAGCAGAGGTTCCTGCTATACAGCCCTCACTCACCGATCCCTGCCAACCTCCCTGGCTCTGAGTGACTGCTGAATGACATATGGGACCAGGAGTTAAAGAATAAGAAAATTTCGGCAGCTGGGAGTCCCCACATTGAATCTGTCTGGAAATAAACACGGTAACTGGGTTATGGGTGTATCTTGGCTGAAAGGACATAGGAGTACTTCAGAATAAAACAACGTTACTCAGTTTGCTGTTAACGCAGGCAAAGACAGAGTCTCCATCCTGCTGTGAGGAATGGGCGCAAAGATGTAAACCAAGTTGTTCCTGCAGGAAACAGGTACCAAATGGTAAGTGCAGCATCAAGTGCCCAGGTGCAAGCTCCAACCACGTCTCTGGTAAAACATTAAACTGAAAAGATTTACAAGCAAATCTCCCTCTATTTCTGGTTCCTAGAAGTGTAGCTCCTTTTCTTCAGGCTTGCCCCCAGCCTAGCAGCTTTCCTGTATCCCTGGAACTACAGGAAAATAGTCCCCTTGTCATTCCTCTCAGGGCTTGTCCAGTCCCCACTCCAGATGCAAATTCCTTAAGTCCCTTGGATTTCCTTTTCTGCTTGCTTTGGGATGCATCCCCCCAAAACACATCATTTGTTGTACTAAGCTACACATAAAGCTGCGCAGCTTTGAGCCCCAGTGCTGGTTGCCAACTTGAAGCCCAGAAGCCTCCCTAAGCTCAGCATGCCAGAAGAAGGTCTCCTAGAGGGACCTCACTCTGGGTGTCCATTACAAAGCAACCACCCTAAAAAAAACCCTTCTTCTTTACCTAACCACAGCCTCCTAAGTGAAAGGCACAGGCAGTAAACAGCAGACAGGCAAAATCCAAGCCACATAGTACCTCCCCCAGCTAAAGACAGGGTAGCAACAATACAGTGCTGGTACAGGGGCATCTCAGTTCTCTGAAGATTACATTCAGGAAGCTGTCCATGTGCCCTACTTTTCCCATAATTTGAAGTGATTAAATACCACACTGGCAAAACCTTTCCCTCTGCTCCAACCTCATTTTGCAGCCTGCCTGCCTTCAGTTTTTTGTTCTTAAGAAATTGTCCTCGTTAGGTGAGATGTTCAAACCCTTCTCTTTTCTCAATTAATTTTAGCAGGAGTATCACATACTGTGCTTTAACGTTACTGTATAGCTGTGCAAAAGCATTTTCATCATGCATGATTCTGAAATAGTAATGTGAAATGAAAATCCCTATTATGGCAAGTGCCATCAGTGTTTCAGACTTCCCAATGATGACGAGCAAACTCCAGAGCTGGGGAAACCTGGTCTTGCCAAGTTGTGTGCAGCAATTGCTAGTGAGGTAGGAAAGGACCTTTCTGTGCCTCTCAGCCCCACCAAAATCTCTGACTGGAGCCAGGCGTAGAGGCATCTCCCTGCAACTCACGTGCCTGTGTGTGACTCAGACCCCTCAGCAGAGTAATTGCCTTCAGGAATTCAATGCTTGGGGCACCCCTGTGCAAACAAAATGATTCACTCATAAAATATTACCAGGCTTGATAGTGCTTTCCGTGGAACAGGAAGCCAACTTCAGGGTGTTATTTGCTATCATTTAGCCAATGGGCAATGTTTCTATAACAATAGGATGGAAAAAAAGGGTAGCAATAATGTGAAAATAGCTGGGTCCCTTTATTGGCTTGTTAGCCATTTTAATTTTAAAATGAATTTCCACTTAAAGCCATCTCAAAGGGCATTAACAGTGTTCATCTATTACATACTGTCAGTAACATTTAGGATCTGATTGTAGAAAAGCCCTGAAGGATGATCAATATAAATTATAAAAGGAGCCAATTCTGCTCAGTTACTGTTAGGAAGATTCAAACTCTCCCAAAGTTCATAGGTATTTCTGTTCAGAGTTCTATTGGAAACTGTTTCTAAATACATAGGAATTTAGACAGGGAGTTTTCCATTAGTTATGAATACTGTCAAGTACCAGGTCCTAGGACATATATTATTCTAGCTATTTTTTTACCCAGTTTTAAAGTTTCACAGTTAGACTGACAACTAATCAAAACTTCATATGGCATGTTGTTAACAAGAACTACTGCAATGTGTAATCTAAGTGCAAATATTTTTTTTTGCTTGCCATAAAAATATTACTCTCCCGTTTTTATGGACCCTTTACTTGTGCTCTGAAGCAGTAGCAGCAGAAGAGCTGTCTCAGCAGCAAGGTTTCTTCCAAAGAGCAAATTGGTTTCCAGGTGCAGATACATTTGCCTGCCTGTTTATCCTACATACTGTGGCATTTCCACAGACAGCAGCTTTAAGATGCTGAGAGAGTATGGAGAGGGTTCTGAGCATATACATCACTCAGAGCAACAAAGGGTAACCCCAGAGGGTAGGTAGAGCAGTATCACATTGCAAACCATTAAATTGCTTTGGTGTGATTGGGTGTGTCTCACTTGTATATGGCGTTTCATTCAGGCCAAGATGACTATTTGATCAAGTAAAGATCTAGGAGAGTAGTTTTGAGCTTCATCACTGATGAAACTTAACATGACATCCCAGATCCAAATCAGGAGTAGCAACAACCACTGACAAAAGTAAGAGCTACATCAGTGCAAACCAACTTAACATTGAATGAAACAAAAAAATAAAAAACGAGTTGACTACATATGTTTTTACAGTGTCATTCACTGCAGAGCTAAATTCTACTCTTTTGAAATCTTGACGTTTATGGAATCAATACTTATCAGGAGGTTGGGAAGTAGCTGTGCAGATGTCTCAGTACACTTTCCTTTCAAGCACTGGTTTAGCTCAGTAAACCTAGAAAAGTTCCTATGTCTCTCAGAGCACTTAGCTCTTCTAAAATTGCTTGTGTTACAATTTGCTATAAATTTCAAGTGATAAAGGGTTTTGTGTCTAAATTCAGTTTATTGTATGACACTAGAGGCCACAGAAGAGCACACTGTACAGCAGTATGATACTAACATTTTAATAATAGCTCTTTCAGTGGTGATGTAACATAAATTTCACTGAATTTCACTGAACTTTTTTTTTAGAGTTGGAAGGGACCATAGAGATCATCTAGTCCAACTCCCTTGCTGAAGCAGGATTGCCCAGAGCATGTCAGAGCATGTTACTCAGGACTGCATCCAAGCGGGTCTTGAAAATCTCCAGAGAAGGGGACTCCACAACCTCCCTGGGCAGCCTGTGCCAGGGCTCTGTCACCCTCACCGTGAAGAAGTTTTTTTTCATATTTGAGTGGAACCTCCTATGTTCCAACTGGTGCCCGTTGCCCCTCGTCCTCTCACTGGCAACCGCTGAAAAGAGTCTGGCTCCCTCCTCCTTCAACCCACCCTTTAGATACTTATAAGACCTAAGTTTAGTTTAAGAGACATTATTTCAGTGGCAAGGACACTTGTTGTATACCACCACCATGAAAACTTCTTGAAAGAAAAGCTATTACTCCTTTGCTGATGACATTAGAAGTCAAGTGCTTAATTTTGTAGAAAGAATGAAGCATAGCCTATTAAACACACTGAAGTGTCAGTGGAAATTCTTTGTTTACTGGAATGTCATGGCAGCTTTTTTCCCCACTGATTTAACATGCCAGGGTTATTTCTTTCATAGATAATTTTATGACTCATGATTCCTGTTGGCTTCTGGCCTTTGGATGAATTGAAGCTAAAAGGGGTAGAAAGTAGTTAATTTCTTCTGATATTGATCATTGCAATATCCATATTCTAATTAACAAATAAGCAAAATAGTCCTCAAGCCGGTCAAGCTTTGTAGCAGTGCTGATAGGAGAGGATGCAAGCCAGTAGGCAATTTTTTTTTCAGACAGAAGCAGCTACAGGAGTGTTAGGAGTGAAAGGGGCTCTGGGTGTCTTGTCTGCACTAATGACCCTGCTGACCAACACCAGCAACTGTGCCTGGACTACAACAAACTGCAGACTGTCTTTTCCATCTTTATCCATTGGAAACGGGCTTTTAGGAACGGTGGCACATACCTGTTCCCAGCCGAAACTGTGAGTGGAAGGGAAGCAGTTCAGGAATTAGTCTAGTCTATACTTCATTGAGGAGAAATTACATTTCCTTCTTTATTTTGCTTTAATTAAACCAATTGTTAAAATTGTACATTTTTAATTGTGGTTGTGGGAACAGGAATATGCTGTTTCACTGCAGGTAATTTTTGTTTTACTCTAAATGAATCAATTTTGTGGAATTTACTAGTGAAAAATTAATTTCAAGGAAGAGATAATCATACATAGATACAACTTATCCAAGTTAGAATAGGAAATAATTATTCTGCAGCAAGATCAGAACTCTATTTACATTTCTTTGGAATTTTTAACCGGTATGGCCATGAGCTGTCTGAGCCAATTCTGTGTGCAAGAGCACATAATATTTCTGAAGTGATTTGTTACCAGTGTATGTACGGTAAAGAGATTAATGATAACAATGTAACTCCATTTATTTCAGGCACTGTTGCATCAACCATAAGTAATATAACAAAATAGGGGTGAGATGTAAATAACAGAGGAGGGAACTTCCTGCCCTGTGCAACGCCAAGGTTTTCAGTAGTTCTGGATACAACTTGTTATTGGTATAAAGGAGTGTTTGTACCAGGTGAGATCTGAGAGTGTTGCGATGGCTGTGGCTTGTTTGACTCGAGAAGCCCTAATAAGCCATAATAGAAAGAAAGGTAACTTACAGAGAAGACATTTTTATTTCTCTAGAAAGGCTCAATATGCAACAATGGAAAGAATAGATACATAAAGCAGAGTATGATACAATACAATTAGAGTAGAAGACTATGACTACCCCAAAGTAGCTAAAATCAGCTTCTCAATATCACACTCATTTTGTCCACGTAGAATCCTAAAATAACCATTTTCTCCCCAAGATTTTCCCCATGAATTTGCAGCAATCTAAAGAAAAACAAAGAGGAAAAAATTATCAAATTTAATTTTAAAGTAGTATTTAAAAATGCAAGGACTAAAATGCAAAATTAATCATTTGTATTAGTTTCCTTTTTAAGAAACAGAGTTTCTCAGATTTGGTGCATTGATGATCAGAATGTATCTTTTTCTGATTTCTAATCATTTGTTCCTTTTTGTTTTGATCAAAATTTCAGTTCCAAAACCAGGGTCAATAAAAATGGAATACCATTTCTACAAGGCAGTTTGATAAATTGAGGTTGAAATCATTTGATAATTCAACTATAGGCTGCAGAAAGTGGTCATCGAATCAACAAAATTCCAATTACAACTAATCTGTTAAAGAAATATCCAATATACAAAAAAGCTGACTTTTAATAAATTAGGTTTCATCCAGGTAGCTATTGATATATTGAGCAATTTAGTTTTTATTGAAGCCAGCAGAAGTTTTGCCTTAGATGTCAGTGAAACTATCTACCATAAGCCCTGCCATCAGCTATGTAAACTCCAAATTACCTTCTGCTGAACAAAGGAATAATGAGATGAGATGTTAATCATAATCAAAGTGATAAATTTGACTTGCTCTAAATGGCTGAAAGCCAACGTTGGGTTTTTTTTTTTCTGGTAGTTTGATAGCATTTGCCAACATTGTTTAAATAGATAGCTTATGTTTTAGCAAACAATATTCATTACTTTTATTGAGTCTCATTTGCAGACACCAAAAAAGAACTGAGTCTTCATGGGAAATTTGAATAAGATTTGAGACAGAAAAGACAACATAGGAAAAACCACAGATACAGGTGGGAGAAGGGATGAAACAGGCTTTGAAACTGAAGTAGGTGATGCTGTAGTTCAAGGGTCAGCATGATAAAAGTTGCCAGAAAGGGAATAGAATTATGCAGGAGACTTTAAGGTGAAGGAAAAAAATAGATGCAGAGAAAGTGAATGAAAGGAAAGAAGTTGTTTTTAGATAATCTGTGTTGTAGAGATTTTTTTCTTCTGCCTCAAAACACAGTGTTAAGGATTGACTTACCCAGAACTTCTGTTTCTGTCCTTTTTTGTCAGCTAGTGTTCCCCACCTGTTACAAGAGATGGTACTGGTGAGACCTTTGGTGCTTATGTTCACATTTTGTAGCTTTAAACAAGCAACCAGAAGAAAGCTTGTCTTAGATAATTGTCCTAATACCAGTATCAAAACAAAGCATGACTAATAGATGCATCCATGTTTAAACAACTCTGATGATGATGAAAATGAAGATACATATCTTGCTAGCCACCACCCAATTTACCATTAGGGACTACAAAAACTTAACGCAAATACAGTTTTAGCTTGTCATTGCAAAAATCTGTTTTCATTGAAGGAATCTTTCCTCTGGAGAGCTTGCCAGCTGAACTGAACTGAACTGAACTGTGTAGGAGTATTGATATTTATGTGAACACATTTCTTCAATTCAGCTGAAGATCCCTAGGAACGTTTTTGTTAAATATCTCATCCAACACCTTTACAAAAATAGCTCATGAGTTGGGACTGAAAATGTTCCCAGCTTTTCGGCTCAAATTAAATTACTGACAACCTAATCTGTTTTACTGCACAGTGTGTGGGATGACCTGTAAGCTTACTTGATGTTTCTTTGACATCTTTGAGGACATGCTAAATGTTGTGGCAATATCCATGAAATCACACAAGAGATTGTCCCCGCCTGACAGGTGATAGGACTTTCATAACTGTGTAGTTGTAGCTGAGCTGCACAGTGCTTTGAGTTGTTAAGCAGAAGTTCCAAGGCCATTGTCTGGATGTAGTTCAATGAGCAAAAGCTGCACTGCACACCATAGGGAGCCAGGTATATATTGTATGTCTACTGATTGCTTAAAGAGCTCTGTCTTGTTTTGCATTTATACAATGAATGCTTGTCTAATTACTATTCACAGGTCATGATACTTGGGTCATTTGTGCCCTATAAAAGGGCACAAATAAACAGAAAACCAAAGATATGAACTTTTACAGGTTTTTCCACAGGATAAAGTTAATTCCAGAATATACAGAATGCCATTGACAGGGTGTTTATCAGTGTATATCCCACCAATGCCATGTGTTTGAGCTGTATTTGCAGTGCAAATTGCATTTGCTCCATTTGCTTATCCAACAACATGATAAGAAATCCCACACCGTGCATGGGGAAATAAGAATTTTTGTGTCATCTTTGTAAAAAGGTTTGAATAGCCACAGTGGCATCAGCTCTCCTTGGTTAACAGTGAACCCTAATGTAAGTGGTATACCTGCACTTCCAGCCAAAGGAAAAAAAATTGAGACGTCAGTGACTAGCAGAGAGGTGAAGTCTGGATTACAGTTGCAAGCACAAATTGTAGCTACTGATCATTAAATGCAGGAAGTCATAAAAATAATGTTGTCATAATGACCACTGAATGTCATTGTTTTTTAAAATGCCCTCATGTTGTTTTTTCTTTGAATTACCACGTGAAAATTTAGGGATTATTAACAATCTTTGCCATTTCTTTGTCAAATATATTTCAGATACAGTCATAAATTTAAAAAAAAAAAAAGATGTAATAGGGTATCTGATTTCATATAAGGTTCAGATTTACTTCTTTTGTCATGGTCATTTTACTAAAAAAAATTACATCAGCTGCGGTGTGAAAGTCCAATATTTACATCAGCCTTAAAAACAGAGGAAAATTGCCCTGAATTTATATTCATGTATTCCTGCATTCAGTACTACACACTATCTCTCCCACTTGTTTCAGCAGGATGATGACCAGTTCCTGCAGACTCACATTTCTGTGATTACATATTTTTCTAACATTTGTTATTTAAAAAAAAAAAAAAAAAAAAGAAAAAAAAAGTCAACTTGTTTCATACACTAATAGGAATTTATCGATTTTCAGAAATGTTTCCAAATGGAAGAAAACTTAGAAACCAAAATGGAAAAGGATCCTTTTTTATCCTTGACTATAACATAGCCATGAATTTAATTTCCTAGGTTTTGTTCCATCATAGTCAGATACAAACAGGCGTACTTGACATATTTGCATTTTATCTTACAGTTTAGAAAGAAGAGCTGCTTACTCAAAAATTCATGCCCATGGGCATTAATCCAAATACTCTAAATTGAAATACATTAAACTAAAGTATACAACAGTGCAGCCAGCAGGTCAAGAAAAATGACTAATCCCCTTTATTTAGGACCTGCCATTCTATATCCGGAACACTGTGCCAAGTTTTGGACCGTAGAGGTAAGACATTGACAGTCTGGAACAAGACCAGCAGGAGTCCACTGAGATGTTTGGGATCTGTAGCACATGATGTACAAGGAGAGGCTGAGGGAGGTGGCTTTCTTCATCCCTCAGGAGAGGTGGCTCAGGAGAGACTTATTTGTTGTCTTCTGCTTCACAAAGGGCAAGTATAGAGAAGATAATGCAGACTCTCCCGATACATGCACAGCCGATGGTCATGCACAGCTGATGACAGTCACTTTTTTAAACAAGGGAATTTGCAACTGGACATAGGGAAAAAAGGCATTTTACAAGAGTGGTTAGGCTCCACTGAAGTGAAAGATTGTGGAATATCTGTCCTCAGAGGTACACAAAACTCAACCTGAGAAGACCCATGAACCTTAACTGTGAAGGTGGCTCTGCTTCAAACTAGGGGATTAAACTAAATGACCTTCAGAGATCCCTGCTAGTCTAATGTATTCAATGATCTAAGCAACTTGATCTAAGATGGCACTGCCAACTTAGGGTGCAGAGAGTTGGATCAAACAACTTCCAGCCTCAGTGACTCTACAGTTCTATGAATTATCAAATTTTGTATTCAGCATATAGATTTTGTGTAACAGTTAAATAACTAAGTATACTATACTGAAAGGCTTCTACAGGTACATTAACCAGAAAAGGAAGGTTAAAGAAAATGTACCCCCCCTAATGAGCAGCAATGGGGAACTTGTATCAATGGAGGAAGAGAAGGCAGAAGTTCTCAATAATTTTTTTGCCTCAGTCTTCACTGGCAACCCCTCTCCTCCTAGCTCTTGTATTGATGGCCCACAAGTTGAGGATCCAGGTGACAAAGTCCATCCCACTATAACTGAAGACATGGTACGTGATCACCTAAGGAATCTAAAGATATACAAGTCCATGGGACCTGATGAAATCCATCCCAGAGTCCTGAAGGAACTGGCTGATGAAGTTGCAAAACCACTTTCCATGATATTCGAAAAGTCATGGCAGTCAGGTGAAGTCCCTGCAGACTGGAAGAAAGGAAACATCACACCCATTTTTAAAAAGGGAAGAAAGGAGGACCCTGGGAACTACCGACCTGTCAGCCTCACCTCTGTGCCTGGGAAGATCATGGAACAGATCCTTCTGGACGCCATGCTTGGGCACATGGAGGACAGGGGGATGATTCAGGACAGCCAACATGGCTTTACTAGGGGCAAGTCCTGCCTGACTAACCTAGTGGCCTTCTATGATAAAGTGACTAGGTCAGTAGACAAGGGGCGACCTATGGATGTAATCTATCTGGACTTCTGTAAGGCCTTTGACACAGTTCCTCACAACATTCTACTTGCCAAATTGGAGGGATACGGATTTGATGGGTGGATGGTTCGGTGGATAAGGAATTGGCTGAATGGTCGCACCCAGAGGGTGGTACTCAATGGCTTTAAGTCCAGATGGAGAGCAGTGACAAGTGGTGTCCCTCAAGGGTCCGTCCTGGGACCAGTACTGTTTAACATTTTTATCAAAGACATAGACAGAGGGATTGAGAGCACCATCAGCAAGTTTGCAGATGACACCAAGCTGTGTGGTGTTGTCGATACACCGGAGGGACGGGATGTCATTCAGAGGGACCTGGACAGGCTGGAGAGGTGGGCCCAGATGAACCTCATGAGGTTCAACAAAAGCAAGTGCAGGATTCTGCACCTGGGAAGAAACAATCCTCAGTATAAATACAGACTGGGGGATGAGGTATTAGAAAGCAGCCCTGAGGAAAGGGACTTGGGGGTGCTGATTGACGAGAAGCTGGACATGAGCAGGCAATGTGCTCTCGCAGCCCAAAAGGCCAATCACATCCTGGGCTGCATCAAAAGAAGTGTTGCCAGCAGATCCAGAGAGGTGATTCTGCCACTTTACTCTGCTCTGGTGAGACCTCACCTGGAGTACTGTGTGCAGGTCTGGAGCTCTCAATATAGAAAGGACATGGACCTGATGGAGCGGGTCCAGAGGAGGGCCACCAAAATGATCAGGGGGCTGGAGCACCTCTCCTATGAGGACAGACTGAGGGAGCTGGGGTTGTTTAGCTTGGAGAAAAGGAGGCTCCGGGGAGACCTCATAGTGGCCTTCCAGTACCTGAGGGGGGCCTACAGGAAGGCTGGGGAGGGTCTGTTTACAAAGGCCTGCAGCGACAGGACGAGGGGCAATGGTTTTAAGCTGGAGAAGGGGAGATTTAGATTGGATATTAGGAAAAAATTCTTTACCATGAGGGTGGTGGAGCACTGGAACAGGTTGCCCAGGGAGGTGGTTGAGGCCGCTTCCCTTGAGATATTCAAGGTGAAGCTTGACGAGGCCCTGGGCAACCTGGTCTAGTAGGGGGTGTCCCTGCTGACTGCGGGGAGGTCGGACTAGATGACCTTTGGAGGTCCCTTCCGGCCTGGACCAATCTATGAATCTATGAATCTATACTAATAGATTGTGACAGGGCGAGTGATTTTGCCAATTCTTTTTATAGCTGCGGTCTAAAGAGCAGATAATAAGGTTGATTTACTGTTTACTGATCAAAACCAGTCTTGGGGTTAGCACATGAATCAGGAGCAAGAGTTAGCAGGAACTGTGGAATGGAGTGTCATCTCCATAGATACTGGCAGCAGCTGTGACATGAGGTCCTAGGCCTGTTTACCAAGCCTTTCCTATAACTTGACAGTTTGTTCAGGCTTGTTGCAAAGGCTGGCTGGGATTCACCAATTCTCATTTCTCGCAGGCTAACGTGCTTCTCAGTCTTAAAAAGCACTCAGCTGTAATGGAAACAGCTGCCGTTTTGTGAACCATGGTCTATATATATTGTTCAGTGATGCAGTGTTTGTAGCCACATGCCAGTTTGATTTGACATCTTGCCTCTGGGAATTAATGCCAGCTCCATCAAGAGCATTTCTGGGGATTTCGTGGCTCATTCATACTAATCTAATTTCTAAAGAGGAAGAAATTCTTTCAAAAAACTCCTAGGTGGAAAGTGTTTCTGCAGTAGTATCTTTAGGAAAGGAGGACGTATTTTCTAAAATTGATTTCTCAATTTTCTAAAGTAGATTTCTCAGCATAAGTATTGCATTTGATATTTGCAATTTCTCTTTTTCCCTGTTCCTGCCTATAAAGTTATACTTCAGTAGCTTTCATGATTTCAGCCTTACTGATGGATTAAATTCATTCTGCATTGTATCCCTTAGTTGCACCTATCAAATATATTATGGCATCCAAGCACAACTTCCACTTTGCACCTATCAAATATATTATGGCATCCAAGCACAGCTTCCACTTTAAGCTTAATTTAAGTTTAGATTCCTCAGAGAAAACAAATCTCTAAATATCCTTTCTGTTGCTAAGGCAAGAGTCTGAGGGTGACTTTTCTGAGTTATAAAGAAATATATGATATAAATGAATAATATTAAAATCAGTTTGAATTTTAACTACTGTTTTCCTTGCTGCTGTAAGTACTACTCCTCAAAATATGAACAAGGATTCAGTGAGAGGAATTTGTTAAAATGATCAGGTATTAAAATGATCATGAACTCTGTTCATGAGTTTGAGAGATATCAGTATTTTGACTATAAGTTAAAATCAATGGGAATTAATAAATGATTGTCACTACTTCATAAAAAAATATGACACTTTCAGAGTTGTTGCTGATATAATTTCTTTAATACAGTCAATATTGTATCTCCTCCTACAGTTATTTTTCTTTCTCTGACAGTTCTTGTTCCCGAGATCCTGTAGTTCATATAGCCAATGTAGTCATTACCAATTTTTCTTTAAGTAGACCTATCCAAACTATGTATTTCTAACTAATGACATCCCGACTTGGCTGAACGTACTCAGAGATTCCAGGGAAGCCAAGGCCTTGTAAGCTGGTTGATGTGATAGTGAGCAGCAAATTAGACATGGAGTCAACAACATTAGACAGAAAACCTAAGAAGCTGGAATTAAAAGTAGGCAAGATCACGCACATTACAAGTTAAGAAGTATGCAGCGTATGACTGGAGTGCCACGCTAAATCTGGTAAGTCTCTGCTAGGAATAAAAAGAGCAACAGTAACAGGTATTTAACACCAAGCAAAAAGAGAAAATTAAGTATTATATATGTCTATAGATAGAATAGGGGGAAGAAGTCCAGGAAAGAAAACATGAAGAAAAAAATGCCAATCATGAAGCAATTTAACTCCTAGTGGAATTAGCCCCCAAGTGGAAATGACAGAGACTTAAAAGTGAGTTGACACATTCCATTAGAGAACAATATTACATTTTCTGGAAGATGATCAAAATAAACTAATAGTGCTTTTTTGTCTCTTGTTTTTGTGATTATTCCAGCTTGATATTTACTCCAAATGAATGGCATTTCAAAAGCAAACAGATGCTGGACCTCATTACTTACAGAGACAGGAAATCTATAAGGGTTATTTTTACAAAGCTTTAGACCACTGATGTCTCCACTTTTGGTATTCTTAGGAAAAGCTTTCAACCTTACCTCCTCCAAAATTTCTATTTTTATTAAAAAGAAAAAGAAGATATTTTAAGGCCTGTCTATTAATTACTGAAAATTGCTTTAAAACCAGGGTTTTTTTCTGTCTTACAAAAATATTCTGTAAGAATGCACTACTTAGCTTTTCTGAAAGAAACCATCGTGATCTTCAATTGAAAATAACCTTGAATAAAATGAATTAATTTCACCAAACTGCATTCAGTCCCCTTCAGGAGAAAAAGTAAGCAAGGTATTTCCATTTACTCACGGGAAACCATCTCCAACTGACTCTGTAAAGAGAATTCTGGCTCTATTTCAGATGACAGAATGAGTATTTGTGTGCTTCCATAAAAGGATTTTCATAATTTCGTGTCCAATTTCATATAGTAAAAGCACCTTAGCTGTCCTTTTCAGTAATAACTTTCCCTACTCTGTAAGAGTAGGCCCTGAACGCACAACACTGCCTGACAGTTAAAAATCTAGAACATGGGACTGTTTCAGTATTTTTCCACAGAATGGAAATTGTCTTTGTTTGAACATTTTCTGGTTTCTTTTTCAAGAAACCATCACCACAATGAAGGTGGACTTCACCAGTATAAAGAAAAGAAAAAAACATAGTAGTTGATAATTAGAGATCATTGAATAAAACAGTAAAATAGGTAGAAATACAACGAAACACAATAAAAAGGGTTATTAGCAGTGGCTTCAAAACTGAGGTGTTTTGTAGAAGAAGTAGTAAATTCTAGTGTGCTTACATACAACTGTGTAGGTTAAAGGCTGTTAACAGCAAATACAGCAAAGACATTTAAGGAGTGTGTTAAATAACATTATACAAACTGACTCCTTAAGACTGAACATGTCAACTAAAAAGAAATAAGGCCCTAAGAGTAAAGAAGAATGACTGGTCTCAGATCTCAAGCTATTAATTCCTGCAGATCTCTCCATGTTAGTGGAAGTCAGTGCTTTGCGTTAACCAAGGAGTTAAACTGTTTACTGAACACCAGTGCTCTAGGAATCAGCATTCTGCATCATCATTCTAACTTCTACCATTCAACAATTTATATCAACAAGACTCTTCTCACATATTGACAGTCTCCATCTACCAATCAAAAATACACAAACAGTAAAATATAATTTTAAATCACTCCTGCATTTTTTTTTTCCAACCGCTTCCGCTCACAGTTGCAGTTTCCAGGTTATACAGTTCGTAGGTTGAATGTTGGATTTGCTGACGTCACTGGCAAAAATCCCACATTTACCAGAGTAAAGCTAAGACTTGTCTCTGGTTCGTTTGTCTGTTTGTCTGTTTATTGATTTGTTTGCAATGGCTTCTCCCTGTCTTTCTAGAGTAGGGGTGCATCGAAGATAGGATTGTGTTACATCCTGTCTTCACAGACAAAAGCAATGAATTTGTTAAAAAACAGTATACATAGAGGATGTATAAAGGAAACATATGTATTCTGTTTTTAAGGTTATAATCTTTACTCATATTTTGATTTGTCAGTTTTTTCCTAATTTTCTTGGTTTTGAAATATTTTCATTTCTGTTAACTTCTGCATTGACAAGGATCTTAGGTCAAATAAGACAACTAAAAAACCTTATGTAACCTCCAATACAGCCACAATATAAACTTAGAATAGAATATTTCAGTTGGAAGGAACCTACAATGATCATCGAGTCCAACTGCCTGACCAATTCTGGGCTCACCAAAAGCTAGAACATTGTTAAGGGCACCATCCAAATGTTTCCTTAACACCGATAGGCTTGAGGCATTGACCGCCTCTCTAGGAAGCCTGTTGCAGCGTTTGACCACCTCCTCAGAAAAGAAATGTTTCCTGATGTCCAGTCAAAACCTCCTCTGGCACAGCTTTGAACCACACCCACACATCCTGTCACTGGATACCAAGGAGAAGAGATCAGCACCTCCTGCTCCACTTCCTCTCCTCGGGAAGCTGTAGAGAGTGATGAGGTCTTCCCTCAACCTCCTCTTCTCCAGACCAGACAAGCTCAAAGTCCTTAGCTGCTCCTCATAGGACATTCCTTCCAGCCCTTTCATGAGCTTTGTTGCCCTCCTCTGGATGTATTCAAGGACCTTTACATCCTTCTTAAGTTGTGGGGCTCGGAACTGCACACAGTGTTCAAGGTGAGGCCACGCTAACACTGAATACAGTGGGATAATCACCGCTTTTGACTCGCTGGTTACACTGTGTTTGATGCACCCCAGGATGCAGTTTGCCCTTTTGGCTGCCAGGGCACATAAACCATGGGATTTCCATAGTTATGTATTTAATGAGACATTTCTAACCCCTTCCATCTCTGGGGAAAAAAAGAAAAAAAAAGCAGACTTGGTGAAGTCCAAATTAATCCAATCCAAATTTAGTGAACATTTGGATTAGAAAAAGAACGACTCTCTGCTATCAAGAGAAAGGGATACCCCCTGAAGATAATTCATCCTGCCTAAGTGCTGACCATAATCAGTGCTAACAAACTGGACCCATTTGTCTCTCTAATACAGTGTTTTCTATGTAGGCATTGCAAATTTGTTGTCACCACACTGGTGAAAGAAATTATGAAATCTCTTAGGCAAAAATACTGTCTTCCCATAGGCTATGTATATACAGCAACAGGATACAAAGATGACTTGATTCCTCTCATCTTGACCTGGTTTATTTTAATACCAAAGTTCTGCTTTCGCAAAAGGCGCACAATACTTCCTTGCCCAGACAAAAAGAGCGTGGGACAGAAATACATGCTGTCTAAAACTTTTCGTCTCACTTTTTTCCCTGCACTTGGTCGTATAGCTGTCATAATGCTACCAGACAAAAAAGGTATAACTATTGCAGGTTATTCCTGCAATATCCTATTCCCAGTGCTGTAACACAAAATCCTAGTACCTTTCAAAGACTAGGATTTTGATCTACTCAATTAGACAAAAGTTTAGTTTTTAATCTTTTATTAATAAGAAGAAGGTTAGGGTCACTGACTAGTGTTCTCCGTGAGACAAAACATCTTAGAAAATGGTTGCTGGAATTTGAAACTACAGTTTTACCTGGACTTTTCATCATGAAAGGTGATTCAAAGTATCAGTGAGTCAATAGTTAAATCATTCCCACAAATCTACTGTAATTAATTATATGAGGGACAGTCTCATGGATTTAATCGCATGAATGGTGATTCTGTGTGTCTTTTCCACATGATCTTCTAAAGTATTTCTCTTTGCTGTAAAATATTTTGGGGTATTGCCATTTAAACTACATTATCTAATCTAATTATCTAATGTTTGTTGTCTGACAATAGTAAAGTAGATTTTTTCCCCCATGAAAGAAAATGGGAATGCAACGCAAGGGACTTTTAGTCAGGAGGAAAATAATTTGGGTCATGACTTTTGGTAGCTTAAAATGTTACTTGTTTGTTGTTATTCTGAGTCTCACCTCGAGTGAGGACAAGTGAAGATGAAAATAAAAAGAAAAACACTGTCTTTACTGTTAGTGACATCTCAGGTTTTGGCTTTAGTCACTGGTATCTTTTTTAAGCCTTTGGACTTTGCACAGGTGAATCATTTAATTGTGTATTAAATCTTAGAGTGCTGTTGATCTGTCTGGCTATCCTCTCAGCATTAAAACTCAAGTTTTTGCCTCACGTGTCAATTTTATCTCCATTAGTGTAGCCTTTTGTGTTAAGAAACATTCAACCAATATTTTTTCAGGCCATAGATGTTCCAATGCCATTTAATCTGCTGCACTATTGAATTTAAAGCTTCCAGTGAGTCACTGATAAAAATAGAGGGGAAATGTGTTTCCAGTTAATGTACATCTCTCAATGTCCTCTTATGAAAGTCCTTTGTCATTCTGAGCACCTTCCAAACATCTGAAAATCTACCTTATTGATCAAACAGTATCTAAGGCTTTTAATGAAATTATTCTTGTCCCCTCCAAGTCTTAAGATGACAATCCATAGATTTGATTGTAGCCAAAGACTTGGGCTTTTGGGGCCTTTCTGCATTTTTCAGTGCCAGCGGATCAGCAGACACAGCTCTTTGAGTGAAGGTGTGGATCAGATATTGTAGCACGGACCTGATACTGAGGTGATGCAGAGGAAAGAGTTTAAGAGAAGATTTGTCTGACTAGGCCACAAACATTAACGATGGATACTTTATTTCATTATTCCTAACTTTGAAATTAGATATACTTGAACTAGAACTGTAGCTGTTTAAGTCAATGTACTTCCTCTACGGTGATTAGACTTTGGCATCTTTACACCATCAACAAATCTGCCTCATGTTTTCTTTCCCTATGGCCACTAAATTTCTGTTGTCTTTTCCTAGGTGAAACTAAGCAAGCCAGAGGGGTAGAAGGAAAAGAAGATGAAAAAAAGATAATAGATGCACCAATTTTACAGAGAATCTGCTATAGAGTAGATTTGACAGATTTGTTCAGCAACTCTAGCTTAAATGTAAAGAACTGAGAGAGAAATCTGCTACCAAGTTCATCTTTGATGTGAATTCAGTCTACTTTTATCATTAAGAGATCTTGAGATAAAGATGACAGTTTCAAATGTCATTTTTCAGTCATTAGTCTTCTTAAAATAACAGAGTGCAGCTGAAAAAGTGAAAATTACCAAACTTTGACCAATTTGTCTTCTTTAGTGCTATTTACCACTTGCAGTTTCATTGTGCCTCTTTAGCTTCTTTTCATTCTGGTGTCATTAAGAGTTGTAATTGTGTGTGTATATACACACAGAGCCATGCATGAGTATGTGTACATACCCAAACATACATACGCAAGACATTCTGAAGGTACTATCTTACTATAAATATTATATAACAGTCAGCTGGTCATTTTGGTTTTAAACTACTTTATGATGCCATTACAAGTGGAATTCCTCTAGTCTAACCTAGACATTTTAATGCTAGCTATGTAAGTCTGATGTTACCCCACAGGTTCTTTTATAGTCAGCAAAGAGAAATAAGATCTAACAAAGCAATTCAACTCACCTTAAGACAGATACCGGGGACAGAGCAGGTGAGTAGCCATGGAAGATGAAGGGAACTATGGCTGCCTAGCAGAGATATAGGAATCTAACTTTTACACATCAAAACTTAGCTGTTATGAATCCCAGTCTCCATTACTTGCTTTTTCTGCTTACCTCCCTGTCTCTGGAATACAGAAACAGAAACTGCTTGAGAGATCCTGCTCTCTCTAAATGTCAGTGGGGTCAGCCCATCCTGCCTTCAGGTCACTGGAAGCCCAGTTTCACTGCTCATAGAGATCGTGACCAAACCCAAATGGTCTGCTGCCCGTAACGCCCTCTGCCTGGCTGTTCCACATGTTCCTCTCCGGATTCCATGCTGTTCTGTCTTTTCCCGTTCTCCCCCTGAGGAGTGAGCCTGAGGTCACACAGTATCTCACTGGAGATAGACTTATAGTCCTATCAGAGCTGATTTTATAAATAAGAAGTCTTCAAATGACAGAAGATAACTAGGAATTTCAAGTTGCAGAGAATCCAGTCAATGCATTTACAATCCTTATGATCCAAAGGCCAATTAGGCAGTTTACATGTGCATTTCTATTTTTGTACAAATAGTTCTTGCAACCTTCACCAAAATTTATTTCCATTTTATGACTCCATCACCTTTTGTGTTGTACAATTCACAGGTGGTTTACGGTATTCTCAAAAATGTTTCTTAAGGGTAACAAATATCAGTTCAGTATGGTCACTTATTACTATGGCTGCCTTTTTGAAATATTGAATCTCTTTGACAGAAGTTGTTATAAATAAAAAAATCAGACTACAATAAACATCAACCCACACAAAATTGCATTTTTTATCCTGTGTGTCAGTATGTCAGATCCTTTATCTCTCTCCAGGAACCTCAGCTAAGCAGAATGCAAATAATCATCAGTATTTTTATTTGAAGTCCAACTTTAATGAGACTCTTTTAACTTTACATCTCACGTCCTTCTTCAGTATATCAGACCACTTGGTTGTTCTCCTACTCAGTGTTCTGCACTGACCATTCAACACAATCCTTTGAAGGGAGCTGTCGGTCTCAGTCAAGGTGCTCAGTTTTTTGCTCATGAGTGGCTCCTTGCCTAAGGCCTGCTAACTTTTCCTTGCACAGCCTAGCTGTTCGCATTTAAATCAGTATCCACTACAGAACGTTAATAGCCCTCCTCCTCCTCTATCCCTCCTCAGCCATCACTTTGTCCCCCTCTGCCATTCTGGCTTAGTCACTCAGCCAGCAGTTTTCCCAGTCTTAGGCATTTCCATGTCCTTTACAAGGATATCTTCACTAAGATCACAAACACAAAATGCACTTTATTTCACAACTTTATTTTCTTGAACTTACTTGATTTACTTGAACTTACTTGATTACTTGAACAATTTTCTTGAAGATACTCTTGAGTAATCTTCCTAGCACAGGCCTGAATCATGACTTATTTGATACTCTAGATCACCTACAAAATATTTGTTTGAGACTTTCCAGTGATTTCTCTGTGTAACTACTCGCTTAGTGATTTAATAAATTCATCCTTGCATATTCCCCCCATGTCAAAGAATAAAGCCCCGTGTCGTGTTCTGTAATTCCAGTGTATACGTTATTAGATACTTGTCATCTTAATGTAGCAGCACTGGTCTACATTTGAGGGGAAATCCACTAGTGTATGATAAACACTCTTCTGCAGCAGTTTCGGTCCTGTGTATGTATTTCTTATGCATCCCAAATAAAATCAGCAGCATCCCAGCAGCAGTTGGTTTCTGTCTGGGGCGTAGAGAGCCCAGACTGCTGTGCCAGTAAGCTGTGCTTGTTAATTAGGAGGCCACTGGCAATTTTTATGTTTCCATTTGCATTCTGCTTGGTGGCATGTTTGGAGGAAAATGTGTCAGTTTTGTTGACAGCTTGATGTGTTCATGGAATATTTGTGAATACTCAGCAAAACATTTAATTCTATAAACCAGTGTATTTGAAGTTTTAGAGCAAATGTTAGAGTAGATTAAAAGCTGATTTTTCTATATCTCTTTCCAATGTTCTCCAAAGTTCTCAAAAATGAAACAGCAACAATCTTATGTTGGGAGCTAACAGTGCTTCACCTCTGACAGTGAAACCTTCGGGTTCCAAACTGGTCATTGACATTTTACTACATTCTTGACTGGCAAAGGAAAAGGGTAAAAGAAGATGCTTTACTCACCCAAGGAGTTTGACTGAATGAGTTTTCCATTTAGATCCTGCTTTCTGGGAGTGTCTATAGATTCCCTCTTTGTAAAGGAAAAAATCTTCATACACTTTCATTATAGCTAAAAAACAATAGGCAAAATCAGCACAGGCAGTAAATACTGCTTCTATTCTTGTTTGCTCCTTGCATTTTACCAGTGAGATCTTTGTTGTGTGTTGGACAGCATAAGTGTACTTTGTAATTACAGTAAATTAACTAATTGCCCCAAAGTTCCCTACTGTGAGTGAACCAAGGGAAATATTCCAACAAAGTTCTCTCTACGTTCTCTTGTCAAGTTCATTGGGTTTCCCTGTCATGGAAACTCCCTATCACAGACTTCTTCCAATACAGTAGGAAGAAATATTGCTTAATGTAGGCTTATATGAGTTTTCCCAGTTCCAGCAAAGTCCAATTCAATAAAACAGATCTCCTCAAGGCTCATGCATAAAATCCTTAGTTCTGACAAGCATCTGCATATTCAAGAAAAGTATTTAACAGACATTGTATATCCTGTGATATATGGTGAAATGATATGTATGTCTTTTTCTGAAACTCAGATAGCATTCATTAAGTACACATCAATCTCCTTATGGAAAACTAGATTAGCTGTATATATGTTCATCCTGACTTTCAGCTAAAAGTGTGGGGAAAAAACTCCTTTGTGTCCATAAAAATGTAAGGCCAAAGAGCTGATGAACTGAAAATTTTGTGTAAGAGAATGAAGATTACAGTTTGCATTTTAAGCCTATTCATTATTTCCTAGGGATAACATTCACTGTTTTTTTAAGAAAAAGGTTTTTTTATTTCTTTTCCATATTTGTTCTGCCACCTTAGTACCATTTGCTTTGCTATATGGTGGGCTACCAGTTCCAGAGAAATTAAAATACTTTCCAGGTCCACTTTACTTTTAAATTCCAGTGAACCAGAAACTTAACTCCAACTTACTTTTAGCTTATGATTTTAACAATCTTAGATACCACACAGCTTGGAACATGAGAATTAGTGAAATCCAGTTTCCTAAAGTCTTGAATCTTGGATTTCCCATAAAGTACAAATTTCACTGACCATTTTTATGTGGTTGGAGCATTTATAACCTATGTGCCTGGTATAGATCTGCTGTATCCAGTAAGCTGAGATCATGCTGCAGTTTTTTCTGTCTGGCACACTTTAAAATTTCTTTTTCCTACCTGAATATTTTCATAAACTTGAAGGAAATTAACTATCTTTACAACCTCTTGGCCTATATCATACTTGGCTGTAAACAGAAAACTGTCACAAATTTTAGGGAATGAAAGAGAACAGCTCAAAATGTGGTCAGATGAGTCCATCTGGCCAGGAAACCCGGCTAAAAATATACTTTGCTAATGAGGTTGCTCACATAAAAAATGTGTGCTGATAGCAATATACAGGGAATAAGCAGCCAGGATGCTACCCAGGTGGCAAATCTGGGGGAGAGCTATATCAGTTAAATCAGGAAAAAGAAGTTAAATTCTTTTAATGAATAATGTTAGAGCTTCTGCTGAGCGACCTGCAGGATCAGAGATCACACGTATTGACAGCAGAGGACCTAGTGGGAAATGGCACAAACTTGATTCTTGGTTTCCAGCTGCAAGCTCAGGACTCTATTAGAGCTCTCTGCAAAGGTTTCCCCCCACCCCTCTTCCCCCAAGCTCACCAGTGTATAAAGCTGGGAGATTAACTCCTGTGAATGTCCCTGTACTGCTGTGTGGAATACCAGCTGTTGAGGTTTCTGAGTGGTAGAGGAGCATGTGGAAGGAGACGTTTAAAGTGGTACAAAGGAACAGAAAGGGGGAAGAAGACTCCCACTGGCCTTACTCCAGGTGAGGGTCCCAGAGGAGAAGTGAAGGGGATGACTCATTCAAAAAATTACTGTAGAGGCTTCCCTGGATCTTGATACCTTGGCCAAAAGGAGGCAAAGAAATAAGAGTGGGTGCAAGGACTGCAAAATTGACTTCTCCCACAAGAAGTCTGAGGTTAGAAGATCTCATCTGTTGTCAGGCTGAGACAGGAGTTCACACTGTTCTTTGAAATCAAGGTCTGTATGTTCAGTTTCAGAAAACAATTTATTCTTTATTAGCAACTCTAAATCAAACACATATTCTTGGCTCTGTGAAGAAACATCATACCTAAATTATTTCTACTGAAATGAAATAGAAGATTTGGAAGTGTGTTTCCAGAATAACTTTAGTCTATGTGAGAGAACTTTTTCCATGATTACACATTATACCTACATTTTGTGTGTGTGTAGATATGTATATATGTAAATATATATATTTATGTATATGTATAACTATCTGTATAAACCCTGCAATCAGGAGCTAAATAATGGTACACTCTTTGGAGTTAAGTGGGCTGGGTACATGAAGTGTAGGGTGGACAGAGGGATGCTAATTCAAAATCAAGCACTGAGATATTTTAATCTATTCAGTGATTTTATCCTGATATGAACTGTGACTTGGATGGGATGAGATGATCACAGTCCACGAGTCAACTTTGTTCCCTCCCATGTAGAAGAGACTTTGCTTTTTCCAAAATGAATGGACTAATGAATCAGAAGAGGTAGAAATTTTCATAAGGTTGACTGTAGTTCATGCATGAGTTACCTCAGTCATGCTGAGCTCAGATCTATACATATAAATGCAGCAGACTGTAAGATTCAGTCCTCTGCATAAATGTCTTAAATAGGAATTTGTGTCGCTAAGACATATGAAGGTACAAAAAAATAAAAGCAGTTGCGACAAAAGGAATTTAAGTGTAGCATTGGACATTAATGTAGCCTAGTGCTTTCTCCAGATCTTTTTCTTGTGTTAGCAAATTAAATACTCCCTTTTTTTCCCCCCAGACTATGATAGCTGAAATTATAGGCTTTGTAGGGTCAAAACTTTGATGTATTGCCAAAGTGTCAGCTTTTCTTTTGATTGACACTGACTGATGTGACAGAAAGTATTATTTTCCTACTTCAGCAGTATAACTATCAGAGTATTTCCTAAAATCCATTTTGGAGGAAAAAAAAAAAAAAAAAAAAGATAAACGGGCAGTATTAGAGTGTCCATTTGAAAGTTTTCAAAGTGTCAATGAAACTTCACTATGCTTATTTGAAAACGGATTTTTTAAAAAACTAGTGTTTCATCATTTGACCTGAAAGTGCTAATTGCTCAGTTCCTGTACCATATAAAACAATGATGTATGTCAGAGAGAAATTGTCATTCAAACATGAAAGCTGTAAACCAGAAAGTTTTCAATTACATTCCTACACCAACTGTTTTACAATTATTAAAAAGAAAAATAAATATTAACTTTAAATATCCCCAAAAATCCAAGTACATTGATCATCAAACAGGATGACTTTCTACATCATGATCTTGAAAGGATCTTGAAAGTTTTCCAGCTATTAAACATTACTTATTATATTAGATAAGACTGGCCATAAGCACTTTGTAAGCTCTTGAGGAATGACAAGTGAATGAATAATGGAAAAATCTCTTTCAGTAGCTGAAAAAGATCATTTGCAGGGTGTTTTGAAAAAAATAAAGTACGGTACTGTCTTAAAATTAGCATTTTGCCCTGATTGCATTTGCAGTACGGGAAGATAGAAGAGAGAATCAGTGACAAATTATTGGGTCATAACTGTGACTCATTTAAAAATCTCATTATAGCAAAAAGAAAACAAGGAATGTGATTTCACTCAGTGGTATACACTCTTGGTCATATACTCCACTTTAGATCTTGATGTTTTGACATACAACATTACCTTAACCTGATACAAAGATTTTCTCTGAAAAAAACATTTACATTTCAAAAAACTGTATGAATTATTGAGTTGTTAAAACCTAACAAATGGCTGAATATAGATTATTTTATGTGGAAGATTTAGTACTGACAGATTAATCCAGAAAACGGTGTATACACGGATTATGAATGCAATACTAGAGAGAGGTCTGAAATTTTATCTTGAGGATCCTAATTTTTTTCATTTTCTTAAAACCAGTGGAAATGACTATGTTCACTTTTAGATCAAATGCAGCATGGGAAAGAATAATTTCCTTGAGCAAACAAACTTGGGCAGAACAAAAAATTCTAATAATATTGATCTTGTTAAATCTGAGCTTCAGATTAATTGCAACTGCCCACATAAAGAGCTTTAAGAAGTAATTTTAACTCCGTGATGCACTGAAGTGAATTAAATCCAATAATCAAGACCATTTCAATAATAAATTGGCGGTTATGATAATTCATTATATAATTGGGGGCAGTAGAAATGCCCTAAATTCCTGTTTGGTCAATGAGCAAAGAACTGTCATGGGAAAAAGGCACATTTCCAGTGCACAGATTTTGTGCAAGTTTTCAACAAATGCAGCTCAAGATCATTTTACTCATTATGGACTCTGATACAGTAGAGCTGCCTTCGGGGACACTACTTGCCCACCAAACATCCCTGGATGAACCACAGTGCATATGTCCGTTTTATTCACTGTGGAATGCAATTTCTGTTTTCTAATATTTTGATACAAGGACATTGCATACTTTAATTATTTCAATAATAATATTATCATTTTCCAAACTTACCATACCTTGCACTGGTCCTTTTTCCATGATTTCTTTCATTATATCAGTTTCCTAAGGGGAGTTGAGAGCAGCAGAAGAGAGGGCAAGAGACGATAAAACAGTCTATTAAATAAAATTAAAACTCATACTAATTTATCATTGTGTACATATATATATGGTATAAATGTACCACTGTACTTGCAGTTCTGCTACAGAATATTTGGTTTACCAAATGAGCAAACATCAGAAACATGTTTAAGAAATGCTTATTCGAAGTTATGAAAGCATACTTATTTTTCTATCTCTAATTTCTCTAGAGCCACAAAGCAGCAGTTTTCAAGAGATGATGTAATAGTAAGAAACTATAAATAATTTAAACTATTATGAAAATACATGTGCAATAGAAAGGAAAATTCACAACTCTAGTATGGACATATTTCCATATACCAGATAATTTTCAAGCCCCAAAGGAGAAAAATAGGTGAGATGACGATTGAACAGCATGAACTTACTTTTGAGGAGACTCTGTAGTGAGAGGCACACCGGTATAACCGATTGGATTGTTCTAAAGCATTGGGACATGGCCCATTTGTATAGTTTTTTCCAATTTCACTTGATACATAACAGTGATTTTCATCTGACGGCTGCAAGTGATCATTCCAAAATGATGGATAACAAGCATAGGATACAACCCTGTTCAGATGTCAAAAAGAAAAAAAAAAAAAGAAAAGTTGATAAGAAGTTTGCTTAAACATTTTTGCAGTTTTATCTCAAGTTTTTACCTATTTTACAACTGTCATATTTCAAGTAAATTTACGGAGTCCCTCATTCTTCAAAAGTGTCAGTGTCTCCTATCTTCAACTGGAAGGCGTTTGCTTCAATTCATATGCATGAAGTTTATGATTAAGTTTCAGTGGCAGCGGTCCTCTCCACACCCTTCTCCAAAGAGGGGTAGGGTAGAAAATGTATTTCAGTGGTTGTCATCTAGTACATTCATTTCATTAATGATGCATGAAAGTTCACACTGAATAAGCTCAATAAATTACCAATGTTGTCACCAGGATCCATTTAGCAAAAATGGCTTGCAAAATGGGTATATTTGCAACAGAAATATTTTAAGGGAAATAAATAATTTTCTAGTTTTATCCACATTTTCTACAGGAATGCTGGTGAAAAGTTACAAGTATTTTTACTTCTTTTAGCTAAAAAGTCTCTGACCTTCCATTTTTCTGACAATATAAAAGGAACATTTTTGTGAAGACTTGTTGGGATAAAAAGTCCTATATTCATTTTTTAAAGGATTGCATACAAATAATTGGTGTCCTGTTGGCACATGAATAAACGTGGCGCTTCTTCCCAAGACAGGTATAACTTCTAGTGATTAATACCAATAGCTTAATTGATACTAACAACAAACTTCTCGAGTGAGTGTACCTCCTTAAAAGACAACTGAACCTCTACTACTAGAAATACATGGGAGATAAGTACAAGTGAGAACAGATGCAGAAAATGTTAAGCTCTGAGCTTTCAGTAACTTAATGAGTAATCAAACCGTAAAGCAATACTAGGGGAACCATTTGGACAGGGGCTAGTGACTGGGTTCCTCCACATTGATTCACAAGGGGAAAGAAAAATAGTGAATTATCTGGAGTGGTGTTGGCAGGAGGGACATCACCCAGGTGAAACACTGACAAAATATATGACATAGAGCAGGTGAGGCTGGGTGTCAGAGAGGTGGGACTTACTGCAGTTTTGTAATTTTGCTGTTTTGCAGTAACATTCAGGCTATCCCATCCTTAATGGAAAGATAAGGTTTGTGTCTGGAAGTGAATGTGGACCAAAGGACAGAGACAAACTTTTGACTTATAAGCAAATGACATCCAGTGTGCACGAAAGGCTGGAGACCATCCCAGGGGGCTCAGGCCACAGGGCTCCTTCTGTCAGTTCCTGGTTATTGACAGCAAAGAGCCTCTCAGGGAAACCAAAATAACAGATTGTGCCATGATATCACAGGTGTATGTGTCTGGTCTCTACAGCTCGTGAAAACATCCTGGCTATTTCTTAGAAAAGCATTTATCTCAAAATGTTTTCTGATGCTAAATTTTTCCTGCTACTTATTATAAATTTGCATTAAAGCTTTCAATTTCAAGTTTTTAGAGTTTATCTACAGGAAATACGACTCATTTTTAACTCTTTTAAATTAAATTCTATATTCTTCAAAGATGTTAATTTAAAAATATTAAGTCCAGTAATCACTTGGCAGTTTCTATTCTAAAAAAGATTTCAAAACCACAAAAATCCATTTACGAAAAGAATCATGGGGGAAATGTGCAATAGCAAATACGTGAATTGCATTTATTTTTTTAAATGAAACAAAGATAAAACTTTGAACAACAAAGAAAATTTCATCTGTCTGACATTTTGGGTTGACCTGAAGGCATTTAACACTGATGTTATCAGAGGAGTGATTGTGGAGGAGCTGTGATAAGCCACCTGAGACTTAAACCCATGCTAATTTTGGCTTTGAAAATCTCCAAAGTGCTAGATCAAATGGGCTTTGAAGCACAGGTTAAGAGCCCTCATTGCATCCAAGAATGGAGAGTGGCAATGAAAATAAGAGGTGGTTTCAAGAAAAGGTAAGGAAGGGTTTTAACTCTTTACCTTGGCAATACATCAAATGAACTGCTGCTTCACACGGTAAATTTGTTTCTTTCAAGTAGCTTATTGTTCAGCCATTTTGACTGTTTGACTAGCTGAACATCCTTTTTACTTCAGTAAAGTGAAGGAAACAAAGCATATATTTAAAATGCCCTTACTAACAATCTGAAATACTCAAATAAAGGCACACTGAATATTCCACCTGCTATTTTATCCTTTTTATGAGATATTGGGACCTCCTAGTGTTCTGCACTATACTGCTAGATGTTTCCAAAACAGTATATGCATTTCTGTGATAATGCCATGGAGGCCTATGAGAAGGTTTATTTTAAAGAGCATAATTAAATAGTGCACTGAAGCAGAATGTTTTGAAATTGGCAGCCCTATAAAAAGGATATGTATTTAAGTAGCCCACCAATTATACTGAACTTTCTGAATCTGAAGAACTGAAAACTGTATTTCCATGCAATGTGGAGGATGATTACGTTTGCCTGCATACACTTAGTTGTCAGGATTTTTACAAGATGAGCACATATATGCTTCGGCTACTTTGAATAGGACATGGCATTTTCCCATTAGCATTTGGTGGTAGAAAAATTGGTCCTGAGGAGAATGTCTTTTTGCTTATCAAATTGGTTTTGCCCCAACTGGACCAACACACCCAGGAGCTGGAAAAGGAATAATTCTGCTGTGTGAAAAGGGATTCACAGAATCACAGAATGGTAGGGGTTGGAAGGGACCTTCAGAGATCATCTAGTCCAACCCTCCTACCAAAGCAGGTTCACCCAGAGCAGGTTGGACAGGAGCACATCCAGGCAGGTTTTGAGTATCTCCAGAGAAGGAGATTGAAGATCTAACAACTTTAGATGGACAATCCTTAGATGGACAATCTAATTAAATTGCTTAGGTCTTCAATCTACTCTCTGGCAACCCTTTTTAATCCCTTCTGAATGTCTGAAGGTATTCTAGATTCCCGGATTTCCAATGGGCAATAGTAAGTATTTAGGTCAAATATACATGGGTTGTTATAATTAATTTTAAAATTTATTGTGCTTTGTTTCTATTGCTGGGTAGAAGGAAACCTTTGGTTGATATATATACATACATACATATATATATATATATAACATCTGTAAAATTTATCTGTCTCTATACACATAATCGTTCTAGTCACCACTGATCACAGATTTCCAAAGGACATAAAGGATTGCTGCTGAGTGCAATCAGCCCTGCAAGGCAGGTTAGGTGAGCAGATAGAGTTCTCAGAGCACAATCTAGCATAAGCAGGGCAGGAGTAGGTGATTGCAACCCAGTGCAAGGAACGGTATGACACCTATTCCTCAGGAGTACTTAGAGACAACCCAGGGGGAGACAACAGAGGATAAATTTTTTCCAGGGGTAGGGATTATTTGCCTTTCTTTCAGTTGGACTGTCCTGCTGGAGTTGTCACAGGTTCTGCATGGATAGGTCTTACTTCTATAGGGTTAGAAGTGAAGCACCAGATGATGCACTGGCACACTGGAGCTGTGTGGTAACCCAGACATCATGACTCATTCTGAATCAACAGTCAGAATCTTTTCACTAACCAGTTTCTGCAGTCATGATGAACATAATTTAACACCTTTTTGCTAAAACATGAGTTTGTACATGCTGAAGCGTCAGCACAACAGTAAACATTAAAAAATATTTCAAGGAGAAGACCTTGACAGAAGAGTCATAGAAGGAAAACATAAATGGGAATGAGTTTATGTGCACATATATATACACTTACACAAAAATACTACTAGGAGCAAGCAGCATCAGGAAGAAGCAGTGTGTTCATACATTCTTGGCAGAATTAATCTGAAGTCATGTTTATATATTCAATCTATTGAAAATTTTTGTGGTTCTGTTGTATTTATATGTTTGAATTGTGAGATGAAAAAATAACCTAAAACATTAGATTATGGTATTAGCAAGCTGGCCAAAATGAATAACAATAATATCCTTATCACACCCTGCAACTGCTAAGAGCCCAAAGTACAAATCAGATCAAGCCCTGATTAGAAACAGTATTTCCATTCAAGCATGTAACCTTTTTACTACCTGAAAATGAATTGTTTCTTCCTCATTCTTAAAGACTATAAGCTTTTAATTTCCCTTAGCAGGTAAAATAGATGTTTTCAAACCGTATTGATTCCTCACAAATTATGACTTGCAACTGAAACGCCTAGAACTAATTATAATTATAAATAGAATATAGATTTATTCTTTAGTTAATAGAGGAAGACAGAGAGAGAGAGTTAAACAGTGATTCAGCTCCACTTATAGCAGATTTCACTGTTAATTGGGCACTCAGTGACTGAAAAGTCAGTTCTCGGCATTGGCCTAACTTCATTGAGCTTTCTGGAAGTCTTCCATTGACTTCACTGGGGACTGTTTAGGCCAGAATTTGAATTTCCTGAAAATCTATCAAAAATCTGAGATAAGAACACTTCAGAAACCAGAAAACCAGAAGCTTTAAAGCAGCATTGAACACTTGCTGTGAAAATTTACAAGCCCACACAGAAAATCAATGTCCTTTCTCCCTTTTACAGAGTATGGAGATAATGAAAAAAATGATTGCAATATACTGGCTCATAAAATAAAAGTCACCTGAAAGTGTGAGGAAGCAAGCACTATTTAACAGGGCTCATTCAAATGACACTTCAGACTTTTATGTCACAAATTTCCATTTTTTTCATTGTCAAGGGTAAAGGGTTATGGATTATGGGGTTTGAGCTACAAAAATGATTCAATTATCAGTTCAGTGGATCAAAAAGGTTAATTACTTTTTTAAATTTTTTGATACGATTTGCACTTAGCCACTGTCAGAGACAAAATATTGGGCTAGATAGAACCTTGCTCAGAGCCAGTGTAGTGGTTCTTGTGTTCTTCCAGTATCTGTCCTCACAGATATTTTCTTTAAGGTGTTTATTTGTGTCTGGAACTGTTGGAAGATGGTTGGAAATATCGCTTGAACTTGAGGAAAGAAAATAAGGATTTAGAAATGTTGTTTATAAAAATAGGTAAGTAGAGACGTTTTCATGTGTGGTACTTTGATGCCAAATCAATGATTTGGGGTAAGAATGCAGACATTTGTTGCACGTGTTGGAGCTGGCTCTGCAGGGACAAGAAAGTTGGATGAATGACTAAGAAAATAGTCTTGGACTGCAGAGATTTACTGGAGATCTAGATAGTCTCCAAAACTTTGTGATGGTTCTCACAACTGCCCTGCAGATTCTTACTCAAACAGTCAGCTGCAAGAGGCTGATGAATACCATGAGGCATCTCAGATGACCAGGTGACCAAGCAGTAACACAAGAATTTGGGACTTTGGAGGTGAAGAGGCAGTTCACGGGTGTACTCTGGTGAGCAGAGGTCCCCTGTCTGTATCCTCCCAGGCTTACGTCAGTCAGAAAGCCTGCTCTGCACACTACTTGCACACTGGTACTCTGTGGTCAGTCAGGGAACAATCTTCTCACTGCTGCATTTACACCAGCCTGATATCCTGTTTGGGTACAGCTAGGTTGATAACAAAGTGCCTCATAGAGCTTCACCCTGCCTTGATTTCCTTATAGAAATAAACTAACTCTTGTATACTTAAGCTGCCACTGCAGAACAGGCTGTGTCACTAACCACACTGCTTCAGGTTAAAAAAAAAATACAGTTTTCTGGTATAAGAAGAATCTTATTACTATGGGCTCATAGTCGTTATGCCCAGATAGGGATAACAGTCAGAGGGAACAAAAGACTAGAAGGTTGGCCTACTACTTCATTCTTTAGGGCTTTCCCTCTAAAAATAGCTTGCTCCAACTGCTGTGGAGATAATACTCATTAAAATGGAACTCTTATCTTATCTATACCCGCAATTCTTGTGCTCCTGTCCTTAACACGGTAAGCAAGCAAACAGTCCAGTGGGAAAGTTGTATTTAGTCTCTCAAGAACACAAGCTACTGATTAAAAGGAGCCTGTTTTTCTAGTTACAGAAAAGTGTTGTTTAAAATGTTAAGCTATAACTTTCAGTTCGTCATGAATGAAGCCTTTGCCTTTACCCCCATGAGGTGCTGAGGGGCCTTTGGTGGGTGGAATTCATTACTGTAATCACTCACCTAAAGGGTCTTCCACTCAAAACCTAGATCAAAACTAGTTTAGTGTTTAAACCCTGAGACAGAAAAACAGAGGAACACTCGATGTAAACTATCCCCACGACAATGCAAAACCTGTGTCAGATCAGAAATAGTTTGGTACACTTGAAGAATCACAGAATCTTCTTGGTTGGAAGGGACCTTTGAGATCATCAAGTCCAACCAACAACAACAAAAGAAAAAAAAACGAACAAACAACAAACAAACAAACAAACAAAACCCCCCAAAAACCAAAATCAAACACCAAAACCAAACAAACACCCACAACCCCACACCACACCCACCCACAAACAGACACAAACCAACAATCTCGGGCACTAGAGCATGCCCTGAAGTGCCACATCCACACGTTTCTTCAATACCTCCAGGGATGGCGACTCCACCACCTCCCTGGGCAGGCTGTTCCAGGGCCTGACCACCCTCTCAGTAAAGTCATTCTTCCTAATATCTAATCTAAACCTCCCCTGCCCCAACTTCAGACCATTTCCTCTGGTCCTGTCATTATTCCCTTGGGAGAAGAGGCCAACACCCACCTCTCTACACCCTCCTTTCAGGTAGTTGTAGAGGGCAATGAGGTCCCCCCTCAGCCTCCTCTTCTCCAAACTAAACATGCCCAGTTCCCTCAGCCTCTCCTCATATGACTTGTTCTCCAGACCCCTCACCAGCTTGGTGGCTCTCCTCTGGACACGCTCCAGCAGCTCAATGTCCTTCCTGTAGTGAGGGGCCCCAAACTGAATGCAGCACTCGAGGTGAGGCCTCACCAGTGCCCAGTACAGAGGCACCATCACTGCCCTGCTCCTGCTGGCCACGCTATTCCTGATAGCGTGGCCAGAAAGCAGAATGATTGCTTTGTATACTGTGTCCATGTGAGTGCCAGTGTTTTGGTCTTCACCTGAATGCCCGGGCTACCATGTCAGCTATGACGGCTGATCCATCATGTCTGACATTCTTTTGCTCTTGCCGTGGTTTGTTTGTTTGTTTTTAAACTAAAATTAAAAATTGACAGGCAGCACACTTGAGATCTCTCTGGCTGTCAGTATCGGGTATATCACAGACAAAGTAAGGGATGAGAGTGAGAGAGGAAATAGATTTTGGTATGGAACAGGAAGCATAAAAAAAATTCTGATAATGTGAGGAACAGCGGAATGTAATAACACAGTATATAAAATCTGGTCATTGAAAATTCTCCTGGAAGCCATTTCCAGACACATGAAGTTCAAAGAGTTGACTGGGAACAGGCAGCACAGATTTACCATGGCAAATTATGCCTCCGCCATGAGCTGATAAGATGAGATGATCTGACCGTGATGAAATGACTGACACCATGCAGAATAAGAAAAGTTGTGGTTATCATTTATCTTGACTTTAACAACATTTTCAGCATGGTTTCCTGTGGTGTTCTTCTAGTTTATTGGGTGAGGTAAGTTGCTTACAAGATCAGTAACTGAACTGGACTGGCATGCTGAAAGGGCGACCGATCAAAGTAACTGGTGTCAGCTGACTAGTGGCATTCCTTAGGAGTCAACACAGCGGCAACACTGTTTTGCATCTCTGTTAACAATCCGGAGAGTGTGACATAAGGCACCCTCAGTAAATTTGTGGAGGATGCCAAATTGGTCGGGAGTGGGTAGCATGCAGGGCTGCCGTTCGGAACATTGACAGGCTAGAGAAAGGAGCTGACAGAAAGCTCATGAAGTTCAACAAAGGCAGAAACCAAATCTGGCCTCTGAGCCAGAACTGCCCATGCAGCAGCACTGGTAGGGCACTGCCTGTGAAGAAAGCATTTTCACAGAGAAGGACCTGGGGTCCTGATGAGCAGAAAGTTGAACGTGGGTCAGCAGTAGGCCCTCTTCTCAAACGTGGACAACCAGTACTGGGTTGTGTTAGCAAGAACATAGCCAAGACACTGTGAAAAGTGACTATTCCCCTCAAATTGTCACTTGTGAGGATACATCTAGAGTACTGTGTTCAACCATGGGATCCTCAGTAAAGACCATGACAAACTGAGCAAGTTCAGTAGAAGGCACTTAGGGAGCTGAAGCATATGATATGCAAGGAGGGGCTGAAGCAGCTGGAGTTGTTCAGCCCAGACAAGAGAAGGCTAAAGGGGATCTAATTACCGTCTTCAACTACATAAGGAGAGGTCTTAGAGGAGGCAGAACAAGATTCTTCTTGGAGATTCACAGTGGAAAGCTGAAAGGTACCAGTCACACGTTGTACCAAAGAAAAGGCTGATTAGATATAAGAAAAAAATGTTTGGCCACAAGAGTGGTCAAAGTGACCTACTGCGAGAAAGGTTGTGGAACTTCCATCTTTGAAAATACTCAAAATATGACCATGGACATGGCCTGAGCAGTCTGATCTAATTTCAGAGTTAGTCATACTTTGAGCAGAATGTTGGACTAAGTGACCTCCAGAAGTTCGTTCCAACCTAAACCATTCTGTGATTCTATAAATTATTAAGTGTCATTTTTAAAAGTTTCTAACTGTTCATGTGGAGTTTGAGAGCCGTTAACTTTGCTTAGTCTGACCTGAAGGAATAAGGATCTAGGTATAGTCCTTCCTACAGTGTTACATTCTGGTACAAGCTTGGGATCGGGTAATTACAATTTGCTTTATAGAGAGACAATTTTTGATCCTTTGGAATATTCAAAATGTTGTCTCATGCAACCGGCTGCTTACTTAAGGTTGTTTAACATGAAGAGCCTGTATCCCAAGAACCACAGAAGTTTTGAGTCCACTTACGGTATTGTCTTCGATACTAAAAGATCCTTTCTTGTTTGTCTTGCTGTTAGACAGGCTACCGTTTTCCCCAGTTGTATTACAGCTGATGACAACAACTAGATGTAATGAGGCTCAAATGGGAACCAGGTGGTTGCAGAGTTTTCCCACTGAGAGCCTCATTCAAACTAGTCTTCACCAATTTCTTTGGGAATGCTTTGTAGTTCCTGGGCTTCATGAAGGTGATTTAAAGGATGTGTAAATGGGAGAGCGGTAGTCTCGATGAGGTGATACACTTAATTTGATCTAGGACAGAGCTAAATGCCCTTTTTTTTTTTTTTTTTGAAAGGTCAGAAATCATCATTGTAATACAAGCCACATTGTAATTTAAGCAACTGGTTCGAGCTAAAATAATCTGAACAGATAGATAAAATATTTACCCATGTGTTTTCAGATATCTCCAAGCACCTTCAATACTTCCACCATTACATCCATGTTGATTCCTGGTATCACATGAGATCAAATTCTGAGCAGAAAGGTTGTCTGTGATCTCACCCTCAGAATGAATTGCTATTCTATCTGCTGCAACACCTGTTTCGAAATAAATTTCCTGTTATCAAAACCAAATAATTACTCCCAACTTCATGGTGGTTATTATGAAAGAGTGCCTCAAACAATACTTATATAATCTGTACCAACTTTTGAGAGAGAGGATTGTGAAATGGCAAAGCATCATGAGCAACTTATCTGTATTATTATAAATCCATAGATTTACTGGTTATCGTAAAGTCCCAGGTATTTAAACATCACATGAAGCATTTACATAATTTAGTCTGATAGTCTCAACCATGTTTGTAAATGCATATTCATGTCTGGTTCACTGTAGTAGAGGATGCAAATACTCTCCCACCTCTCTCCAGTTGAATCTCCAAATCTCTTTTATTTCTTTTTTACCTTTCCTTCCTTTATTTTAGGAAAAAGAAAAGCAAAAATGAACAGTCTTACAAAGAAAAAAATTCAAGACTGAAAGTATGTATTGGTTTTACTGGAAAGAACATTCAGAAATTCTCATATTAATGTGTAAATGTGGGCTTCATTGTACCTCCTTCCTTTATCACACAAAATTCTTCTGAGACAGAAACTTTAGACAGCTCAATCAGATAGTCATAATTCTGATACGTTTATGCATTGATTTAAAGGCAGACAAGGTTGACTGAGTTGTAAGTGAAATTAAGGCACTGCTCCTTTCTTTACCAAGTGACAATGAAACAATTATTAAGGTCTAATCCCAGTCATTACCTGTGCTTAAATTATATTTTTATTATTGTTATACCTTCAATTTTGAACCTGAAAATAAAATTAAAAAATCCCTTGAAATCTAAAACTCCATCAAAATCAACTTCAATGAACTTTGGACAAGAATTCAGAAGAGTGAATCTGCTGATGGCAGCCAACAACAACTGTGTTTTGTGCTTTTGTGAGGTGTCACACAATAATGAATTTATTTTCATAGGTGTAAAATATTTTTGGAATATTTACAGGAATTACTTATGATAAGACAAAATGATACAGCAGTGCTTGTCTATTCATTGAGCAACAATTAATCTTACAACGAAGGTTTGAAAATTCAGATTGAAAATTTTAGATGCACCTAAACAACAAGGGAAGGCATGTCATAATATTTAGCATTGAAAATTATTATATGAATTAAAATAAAAAGATTTATTTATTAAAGGGAAAATTTAGACTGAATAGCTTAGAAGTCTTTCCCCCAGTGAGCTCTATTCATCTCTACAGTAATCTGTCAGGCGAGCTGTTAGAAGCTCTCTTGGTTTTCTCTTTTAAAACTGCCCTGGACAAGACATATTGGTAACAGAGTGTGTTCAGTCTGGCTTTGGCAGGAAGCTGGGATTAACTGACCTAAATGCTCTTTTCCTTCTCTTACTGCTGTGATTTAAAGAAGCAGTTGCAGAAACCTGCACCCGTGAAGACCCACTGGCCAGATCAAGTCATAAAGATTGATTGTATAATTTTTTTCTCTACCTTTATATATCCCAATATATACTGAGATTTATTGCAGCATAAGAACAATGAACGTATCTGATCACTGTAGTTTCTTTGGAGAAAGTGACACAAACACTTGTGCCCATTTTTCATAAAGCCAGAAGTTGTAGCACATGAGGTTGAATTGCATTACTGACATTTCTTTGCTTCCAAAATTTGAAAATAGTTTCTTCCACAAGTATCTGAGCAGTTTCAGGGTTTTCTTCTCATAAAATTATTGAAAAGATTATACATAATCTACTTGAATAGCAAGGCTTGGACAATGACAAATGCACAAACATGTAAGTACTTATTTATTAAAAAAATACATATTTATTAAAAAAATAAAGTCTACCCATTTTTAACTTTCAAGTCAAGCATGTAGTTGTGCAAGGAAGGGATAAAGATTTTTTAAAAGTTACTCTACCAGTTACGATAAAGTGCATCAGTCAATTTATTTTCTACTTTCTGTCACCAAAAAATCTCCCTATGTTACACAAACTTATGAAAAGTAAATAAAGCTCTACAGCTTCGATTGACTTTTTGACACTTTGGGACAACTTAGAGGGAAAGCTGTGGCAATTTTAATTGTTCTTAGAATCATAGAATTTTCTAGGTTGGAAGGAACCTTTAAGATTATCTAGTCCAGCCATCAACCTAACTCTGATAAAAATCATCACTAAACCATGTCTCTAAGCACCATGTCAACCCATCTTTTAAATACGTCCAGACATGGTGCCTCAACCACTTCCCTGGCCAGCCCATTCCAATGCTTAATAACCCTTTCAGTGTAAAAATTTTTCCTAATATCCAATCAGGATATATATTCTTATTTGCTGATAAAAACTGAACGGCAAGCTGAAATTACTTCAATAAGAATCACTGTAAAATTTCATCACATATCTAACATCAATGATATTTTTCAAAGGAGAAAAAAATTGCCATTACTTGCGGTTGAAAAAGCCCAGGATGCTCCACAGTTTCGTTGATCCAGAGGATCATGAATCCATTCAGGCCATGCATAAGTGGCTGCAAAAAATGCAGGAAATTTTTCTTCTGGAAGTGAGTTTACCTAAAACAAAATGTAGGAAATCTGTATATGCTTCAATTCCTATTTTTTACTTAAATTTTAGCCTAATTTTGTTTGTAAAATTCTTAACTTTTAAATTGAGGAAACCTAAAGCATTGTCACCTGTGGTTTCCCAGGGATCCCTGTGGTGGTTACCCTGCAGCTGGGTGCTGTGGACTCCCTCAGAGCAGAGGGGTTCTGGGACTGCAGTAGCTGAGCTGGAAAGCTGAGCTCCACAATTGCCAACCTGAATAACCTGTCCAGTTTCTCTCTGATTTTTATCTCAAACAACAATTCCCTATGAAACATGTCAATGATGTCCCAGCTGCATTTTTGGAAAGAAAAGCCTTCTGCTACAAATAGGAATGAATTCAGGTATCTGTTACCCTATTCTCCTCAATGCATGGCTGTAGGTAGGAAATTTTAGTTACCATGGGGGAGGCATCAGTACAGTGTATCATTGATTTGTCTTTTACACAGAAATTTTTCAACCTCCAGCACTTATTCTCATCAGTGATTTTCCTTCTGCTTTGCAATCTGATGTTGAGTTGATGAGAATTCATAGTCTGCTCACTAAAGCCATTTAGAAGGCCGTTTTTGGCATCTTTGTCTCTCAGCCTTAATTTGTGTCCTTCAAGCTTTGCGCAAATATCTGCATATGCAAGAACCATCTGGTACAACTGTTAATAATCTGCTCTGTGTTCAACACGTCAAAACTATTGACCCATTATTTTTTTTTACTGTTGAACTTTATGGAATGATTGCTTATAGTGCGCAGGGAAATAGGAATGGCAACACAGAATTGCAATATTCTGTGGTGAGACCCTGGCCCAGGTTGCCCAGAGAAGCTGTGGCTGCCCCATCTGTGAAAGTGTTCAAGGCCAGGTTGGATGGGGCTTTGAGTAACCTGGTCTAGTGAGAGGTGTCCCTCTGGCAGGGGGGTTGGAACTCGATGATCTTTAAGGTCCCTTCCAACCCAAACCATTCTATGATTCTCTATTAGTCCATCTAGTCTATCAGTTTGTCTCAAACAATTGTTGATAACATCTGTTCCATAGGAAATACAATACACAAACTATGATAATCTGTTCCTAAGCAAAACATTCTCTGATGCTTCTTTCTCATAAGCAGGTTCATACCCTGAAGTACAATGGCTTCTGACTTCTTCAAATTTCTTTATTTTACTGTAATTTACTTAGTCTTCTAATTTTAGGTGTCCTTACTGCACCATTTTTCTAAATTGCTTTTGTGACTTACAAGACTACATACCTTTTCCTAAGATGATTTAAACATTTGAGGCCAATTCTTTCAAACTATTTCAGGACTCTTTGGGGAACCAAACATTACCACTTTGTCTGTATCCAGATCACATTGTTGCATACACTGGGAAACAGTGGTGCCTTCATCCACCTGGTACACCCGGATTTCCCACAGAAAACCCACAACTAAGAAGAAGTGGGTAAGGAAAAAAGAAACTTGCACGTCATGTCTGTATGTGACTTTGCATTGGGATGCAGCCCCAACAGAGAGATAGATACAGTCTGTGCATATGTCCAGAGCCAGTAACTCTCAAATGCTTCTAGATTCACTACTTCAGATGCAGACCGAGTCCTAAATGTCATTGAAGTATACTGCAAGCTGTTAAGTGCTTTTGAAAGTTTTGCCTCCACCCATAAGAAGCCAGTAATCTTTTAAATCTTGCCAGCACATTAATCTCAACATTTTGATTAATCACTTTCAGAAGTCTGGTTTTTCAAAAGCTTGTTAGATACATAGGACTTGCAACCTCAAATGACACACAGAAAGTAACAGCTAATTCAAACAGTCTCTTGCTAAACTTTCATTATGTTCACTATTAATGAGCAAGCAGAGTCACAAGATTTACTTTGAAGATGAATCATATGGGTAAAATCCCAGAAAAATAACATTTCTTTTACATGATAAGATTGCTCATTATCAACCAATAAACAAGCAAATTTTGGCAAAGGTTGTTTAGCACCCTTATGTGGGCAATGACCGCTTACAATGCTACAAATGAGGTAGCTGAGGAAAGCAAAATTCTAAATAGATCTTTGGTCTGAGACAATTTGTTACTTTACGTATTCCTAAACTACTGCCAATGTATTTAATAGCTTCATATTGTGAATCCCAAAGCAGATATGTCATTAACCCTCAGCCTTGCCATTTAGAAATGCAGGACTGACCTGTAGCCAGAAGCATTAGCTTTTTGTCTGAGAAATTGCTACCCTGGTATTGAGAAGCACTAATGTTCTATGGCAAATAGTAAGTCTAGACAATTGTTTCTCAATGTATGCTCCATGGACCAGCATCAGACAGCACAATGCAATCAGCAAAATGACTGGCAAACTATTTTTAAACCTTCATATGTATTCTCTGCAGTGAAGCTAGCAGTCTGGCCAAAGCAGGAAGGTAAGTGGATATAAAAGAACGTTCGTACTTCAGCTATGACTTCTTCAGAAAAGTTAGATGGCCCATCAGTGAAAAAAGGCTGAAGATTACTGAAATTGCAAATGTGGAAATAGTTTTTCTGAGGAAGAGCAATATTTTTTTTTTTAAGGTAGGAAAAAGGTTCTGGACATCCCTTGCTTTGTGAAGACAAAATGGGTGTGCACGACCTTCAGTTTGCAGTAGGGAGATCTACAACTGCTGAGCTTTTTTACTATGAAAAGCCATGTATCAGAGGAACGGCTGGTGTACTTTCTATACCTTCAGACTGTCTTTATGAGTTCTTTGGTACTTAATCCAAAATGGTGCCTTATTACTAGCCACGTGTTCCATTTTCTGGTAAAATGGCACTTAGGCGAGCACCTTGCTGCCAGCAGGTGCAGACCCCACCATTGCAATATACCTCCTGCCAGAACATATGGGGACAGAATACCACAATGTGTTTTAAAGGTGTGGCAGTTATTATTGTGCTACATAGAATTTCAAGAATGATTACACTACCACCTGCAGTGAGTAAACACTTTCACAATGCCTTCTCGGACAACACACGACACTATTGGGAGCTTCAGCTTTGTAAGGGTCACAACAGTTTTAGTGGTGTGTTTAGGTCCAGCCATACTCTGCAGCAGAAGGTCCTCAGTTCAGATTTAGTACTTGTTCCATATCATTGTCTTTTAGGTATTCTAGTGTGCCATCACGTTAAACTACCCTTCCAGACATAAGCATCACCTTATTGAGCAGGTATAGTCTTTTATTAATAGCAGAGCTTTTAAAAGCTCTGTGAGCAACTTCAGGAGGTTTGTGTTTTCCGTAAGATGAATATAGCTCTCTCTCACACTGTTTAATTTGAAGTAGTGTTATGAAGCTATATTTTTAGTTGGATATGTCAGTCAAAGAAACAACTAAAAAGCCTCTTCTCCACAACCAAACTTTTCAACACTGTTGAACTTCAACACTGAGAACTAAGGCTCTGCTGTAGATGTACACTTACATTCTTGAGTCTTCCATGCAGTTGAGTAAGAAGCCCCTTCCACACTAAAATACCTTTCTTAAACATCCCAAAAAGACAGTGGAAATTTATCAGAACAGCAGACCCTTAAGTACCAGAAACTGTCATTTATTCCCTAAGCAGTAGACCAGTGGCATGCTGAAGAAATGGTTCTTATTTAAAGTGAAAAAAAAAGTTGTATTTAATGAATGGGTAGCTATAGTTTTCTTTCTGCATCAGCAGAGCTACCAGGTTTTAATCAGGTCAGCACAAGATAGAGCCAAAAACTCCTGATCACTAATTGTAGCATTTTTATTAACTAAATATATGACTTTGGGCAAATGACTTTTGGTTTTCTCACTTGCAAAATGGGAAAAGCGGTAATAATCCCAGAGAATGCATTAATATTTAATTAGTGGCAATTTACCCACAGTAAGTAACTAGTACCTTGGCCTGCAGGTGAATTAGTACTCAACAAAGTCACTTAAAGGTCAAGCCATTAAGGTATGGAGAATGTCTCTGAAAAGTATTAAGAAGTCATTATTTCTAAATTTCATGATTCATATCTTTTTACTCTCTTCTGAGCTGCCACCTAGTTACAGGTGAAATTTAATGGAAACACTGTCATGAAAACTCATTTGTTTTTTTATCACTTAGGACTTAGTATGCTTCACAGAAAATCAGTGCCAGAAAGTTATTCATGGAAGGCAAAACAGGGGCAAGCATGTCTGAAAAACTGGTAAAATACTTCTCTTAAAAAGTGTCTGAAGGTTAACTCCATGGCTACTGTTGGTTTCCCATTTGGAAGAATCTGTCGACGTACGCTGGTAAACCCAATCCATGCTATGAAATTGCTGCATCATGCAGTGATGGTAGGTATGGAGCTGGCTGTGAGTGAAGAAAATGTCTTCTTTTTTTTTTAATGTTTTTTGTGACATACTAAATGATAGGAAATTTCCCGAGGCTGAGAAAAGACACTAAAGAGATGACCTAGTTGAAGATGTCTCTGCTCATTGCAGGGGGGATTGAACCAGATGAACTTTAAAGGTCCCTTCCAACCCAAACTATTCTATGATTCTATGATTCTGTGATGTTCTTCTAGAAAATTATAGAAGGAGACGTAATCAGGAAGACTTGGAGCTTCATAGGAAGCTTCAGATAAAAATATTTTTATATCAAGACTAGCTAAAACAGAAACCACTGCAGTAAGAACAAGAAAGTTCTAATAATTCTGAAGAGAAACCATAGGTAGGAGACAGGCTCATGCACAATTCAGAGCAATTTTCTGCAAGATCAAAGAATTCTCCAGAAACTGAGAAAGTCATACAGAGATTATTATTTTATATTTTTAGCTTTTGTAAGTAGAGAGGAAGATTTCTTAGAAACCTGTGCAAAGCTTTTGTAAGTAGAGAGATTTCTTAGAATCCTGTGCAAAGCTCGTGCTTCCAGCAACATGTAGGACTTCCTTAGGTGTAAATGCATGAATGTGCAAAGCTGGGTTTCTGGAGAAGAATTCATTGAAGCTCCTCAGGTGCCTGGCAGGGCCAAAGGCAGTTGGGTTGTAGCTCACAGATTTCATAAAAAGATAGCAGATAGAGAAAATATGCCTGAGAAACGTATCATCAGTGGAACAAAGGTTGTAAGTAAGGCAGCAGTGAAGAAGCTACAGGAAGCTTAATAACAATGATTCAATAGGCTGCACATTGTGCAGGACCACTAAAAGAACAACTACCCTAATCTGAATGGAAAAGAGGAAATGTCGTGGATTTCTTGTAACTTTCCCTATCTTGTTTTCCTAGGTGAGATTTGTCTCACCTACCTAGGTATCTTGTAATATAGATGTCAAACCCTGAGACAGATACATGATATCCACTTTTTGCTTCTGCTATATAAGCATCACACCGTATTCCTCAAGGAAAAAGCCAACAACAACAACAACAAATCAATCCCAACTCTCTTGAGCCTCAATGCAGTTCACTGGTAATTTGTGGCAGATACCTACTAAATATTGCACTGAACTCTTTCATGTCATTGTCTGACTTGCCATCTTCAGCTGAAATAGATCCCTCTTTGGCTGTGAAGAGTAGCCCAGCAAATCATACCAGGCAAAACTCCAAAGCTTAATTTCTGTCAGCTTCCTGCTCTGACAATCTTCCATAGTGTAATTCTGAGCAAGCTGGCCAATCTGGGCCACAACCCAATGCCTCGCCACACTGGTGCAGGGAGCTGACTTTGTGTGGGACAAAGAACCAGTCTGCATCAAGCAAAAGGGTTAGGGTTGTTAAAATTGTTGCAGAGGCACGTGATCCTCCCCTTCTTTCCCGGATTCCCTGTCACAAGTGAGAGCTCTGCACTGCTGTCCCCGCAAGCCTTTCCATGATGTGGAAACCCTTCTGCCATACACATATACAACGACAATCAACAACTGACTTCGAATGGATAATCAAATAGCATCACTTGCCTGAACTATATAGAAGCCAGAGATAATAAACTGTTACATTTAACATCATTTGCAACCCTTGGATCTATCTACTTATTCTTGTAATTTTTCTAATTTCTCTGTGGTGAGGGAGGTAGTTTCTTCAGTCTGTGGTTTCCGTAATTTTGGGTCTTCTAAGAAAGAAGTTAAGATCCAAAGCATTAGAAAATCTACTCTGAATTCAATAACTGCATTTTTTCTTTAATTGCTTAACCTACCTACGTAACTTAAAGCATATTTGCTTTGCTGCAGAAATAATTTGAACATAAATATATGACAGGAAATTTAATTTAGCTGCCATGAAAATGGCCACGGCCAAGAGGTTTAGAAAGCTAGTAGTGAAGAATCATCTCATTTTCCCATGCTTCCCATCATATTTCTTTCCATTTGGCCAAAAACCCAGCCTCTTACCATCTTTACATTGCTTTATCCTATTAGTTTTCAGAGCTTCTTTCAAAGACTGATGTTTAGTCTCAGCCTTAATGAACTATGCAGAGATTTGTATTTTTGTATGGTTACAGCTATGTGTGCAATGATTAGCAAATGGAGAGGATAGTATGGACTCACCCTAAAGAAGCAAAGATTTCAAACACCAGTGATCTCCAATGATAGGTTAATATTGGTGCACAGTTTCCCAAAGGTTAGCATTTGCTTTTGCGCCTCCTTTTTTGATTTCAGTTAATAGGACCACACACTCTATGGCTTGGAGAAATATGCTGGGAGCTTCATATTCAACATGGAAACATTTAGTGTTAAATTTCTGAATAAAAATCTTATAATTGTTTCCATTTATTTTTCCATGTGATTAAGTTATTTAAAAAATTAACAATTTTGCATTACACTTACTGGAGCTTCTCTCATATTCAGCAAGGAATGAGACGGAGGGAAGGTCCCCAGGCGCTTTTTGAAACCTTCTTCCACTGTCATTCCCCAGAACTGACTGTAGTTGTCAGCTTTCCATCTTCCTCACGGACAGAAAACAAACAAACAAAACCCAGGTTAGAGTTACCACTCGCATTAATACCTTTCTCCTTCGTAAAGAGCACCGCTAATAATAACATCCAGAAATAAATCTTTCAAATTACATTTAAAAACCTTGTATTTGATACTCATGAGAAAATATCTAGTATGGGCTCTTCCACTGCAAATGAGAGTAGGATGGAGCAACACAGCAGTATATGAAAGGTTGTGATTTGAGGTCGGCATCATGTCAGCCTGCAGAAGATGAGCACGCAATGCTTCAGAGAAGTACTGGAAAACAAGACGCTCAGTCATAACAATTCCTGTTGTATTGAAGTTATGATCAAATTATGCTTCAGACCAGATGCCCACAGAGAACTAACAGTAGTGTTCATGTAGTGAGCCTTCAAGCTCTGGTGCACCAGCAGTGAGACGCTTGAACCAGCGAAAAGCCTAGCTGACACCTTCTTGCCTGAGTTTTGCTTCAATAGCCAGGTTGAGAGAAAGGGCTCTCCATGGCTCTTTAATTATTCTCTCCCTGCTTTCAGGTAGACTAGACTCAGATTGTATTAACCCTGCAAACTGTATGCACAACAGAAAAAAAGACACCTTGCGGACATACACATTTGGAACACACTGGAATTTCTCATTACTGGAAAAGAGCTGAGCCACAGGGGAGAGCCTTCACTTTACCCATTTCTTTATTGCTTGTGTATGAGGAACAAGGACGTGGGATTCATGCTGCCCAAATGAGAAGCCTCATTGCTCTTGGTCTGCCTGCAGTCAGTGAGGAGTGCAAGTACCTGCAGAAGTTGAGTCATATCTCAGGCGGGTTTAACCTCCCTGTGGCAAACCTCACCACTTACGACCGACGAGGGAGGCGAAGGGCCCTAATTGCCTAACTTAATTGCCTGCCCTAACTCAGTTGGTTTAACGGTCTCTGTTAGTTCAGTTTTACCTCAAACCAGGACACCCATGAAGTACAAAATGTTTCAGTGCTGAGTGACAGCTTGAATTCTGGGCAGGTTTCATTGGTGAACTTCGCACCTCAGCTCCCAGGGAAGCAAACCCTGCATCTCCTAAGGCACAGCTCCAGTACTGGGGTGTCCCTAATCCCTCTGCACCGCCTGGGAGGAACAGGCAAGCAAGAAAAACACCAGTGCCCCACAAAATCCTGATATCTTGGTTCCCATTTAGCCCATTCTCTCTTTTTCCAATGCTACCTAAACTTATGTGGGACAATGCTCTCGGGGGAGGAGAAAAAATGACTTTAAATATCTATCCCAAGTAATAAATAAAGTGAAGAATAAGTGAAGACAATCTAAATAGCATTTTGTGAGAAAAAAAAATTGTACTAAATTTGGAGAATGTTTTACACAGATGTTTACAATGTCAACTCTTACCAGCCTGAGACTTTCAGTATCTTTCCATTTGAAACTCTATAATCTGCCAGATTTATCGGAAAGTTTCACAGAAGTATATTTACTGTCAAATTGCTGTAATGTAGTTGGGGAAGGAAGGGGTGGGGAGGACTGCACAAATTGTAACTTGCACATACATACATTGAGCAACACAGTGGTTTACAGCAAAACCTTAAAAAAAAGGTGTTCTCACCCATAATCTCCAGAATTGATGTGCCGAATTAAATCTTGGCGAACAAGGCACACTTCCTTTGAACATTTCCAGAGACTTTGGAAGCATTTGCTGCAAGGGCAAGAATATAACTGAGTAGAAAATTAATTGTCAAAGGAAAAATATGCACTTTAACAGCAGAAGGAAGATGGAGGGAAAAAAAAGCATAAACAATATAAATGTCACAGTATTTATGAAAACATAATGCTACTTCTTGCTATTTCATTACTGAATCCTAGTTGGAACAAGGTGGGAAGTTTTACGGCTTGTGGGAAAGGTCATATTTGAAAAATTTTGCTTCCATCTTTGTGAGACTAAACCAGGGAAAAAAAAAAAAAAAAAGCAATGTCCTGATGTTTTAAGGAAGTTTTACCCTGGAAAACCAGAAAGGAGCCACGTGGCTATAGACACTTTGCTGCAAGGACCCTGGGCTACAGTAGGGCAGTGGGGGGCCCCAGCCCTGTTTGGGGGCTGGGGGCGCAGGGCTGGTTTTTGGAGAGGCAAAGCAGGGAGGTGGCTTGGGCAGCTGAGTGCCAGGGCTGACAGCAGAGCTCCCCTGCCTGCACTGCCTGCTCCTGTCCCAGGACAGAGAAAGGGATGCCTAAACAGTTCATTCCTCTCCTACGTAAGTATACACATATATATATTCTTCCCTTATGGAATAATGTAAGGTCTTGTCATTCATGCCAGAGAAACAGAGGAAGACGTTCTAAAATAATCCTCTGAACTTTAATGATATTCATCTTTTCTGGCCAATGACCAGGTCTAGGCTGAAACCATCTTGACTCAGGTCAGAGCAGCAGATTGACTGAACAGGAACAGAGTTAGGCCAGTGAGGAGGAGATTTTAATACTTTCATTTTCATATCTCAATTAGAAAGCCCACTGACCTCTTGCCATTCTTCTGAACTGGCTGTAATCTAGTTCTACAATACCTTAATACAGCACTAGTCTTCCAGCCATTGTGATTTGATTACATGGTTAATATGACTTTAAAGAATGCTCACTACCTCAATTCCTGTTTCCTGACAGATGATAAATAAAATTCAATATGCTTTTCTCTGAAACATTACCAGGAATTGCAGTTGTCTTTAATTATTGTTCCTTCTCCGTAATATCGGCCATCTTTATAACAACCTGCCAACATAACATATAAGTGTGAAAAAAAAAATAATTTTTGAATTAATCGAATTAACTCAAAACTCTTGCTACTATTAAATTAACTCGTTGTATGTGGTGTGCACAACTTATTTAGTTGAAAGTCAGCAACATCTATTTCCAGTTTCTTTCAAGTAATGAAGGCAGTTTGATGTATTTTCATTTTTTACCACGTATATTATCATTCATAGTAAATAAAATCAGCAACAGATTCAAAATATCCACTGAAAAATTATTATCTTACATATAAATAAAAACAATTCTTCAAGTAAAGTTATTTTCCAGTAATAAACTTAAAAATAATACATTTCTAATAAAAATCATTTTCTAATTGACAATTAAAACAGAAATAAGTTTTTTCCAGCTATAGAATTTTTTAAAAATAATAACTATTCCAAATCTATTGTTACATTATTTTTTTTTCCTTGCTAGCTCAATTCCTCTTTGAAAAACAGACAGATCAATTATGTTTCAAGGCAAATGTATGTTTTGTATACTCCCCAAAACCCTGTTAAAACATCGAGTGATGATTTTTCCAAACAAATACGTGCCTCGCAATTTTTTTCTTTGACAACACTTTACTGAGAAAAGTCTTTGTCTGTGTTTTAAGATCTCCCACATAACTTGTTTCTTCAGTGCACTTGATTGTCAAAGCTTCAGTAAAAGAAAGATTGAGAATGCCTGTGCAGAGATTTGGATCAAGTCAATAACAAACATTTTACAATTACCATGTGGGTCTTGGTTTTCCAGCCTGTTCTTATGGTTCCTCCACTGGTGAGCCTACAGGTAGAGATCGTGTTGTTCCCCCACTGAAAGGGTTTGGAGCCAGAACTCCCAAGTTCTCCTTTCTCCTCCATTTTCAAGAAGCTTAAACCATATTTCATATTAATATAGCGTTGACTTGCATTTGCATTATATCACACTTTTTTTCCCACCACAAGCGTGAGGAAGGCCATACCCCTCTCATGGCAAGGGCTGGAGTTTGCCCAGACATACACAAGTATGCCTCAGCTGCCTACACCTTCTTTATTGGCAGGAGAGAAATATGCACTTCTAAGCCATAGCTAATTTCATACTGAAGTGCAGAAGTAGACTAGAGCTGATGAATTAATTAGAAGTGCCTCTCTTTCCCTGTTAGTCATACAGCCTGCTACGATAGCTAGTGCAGACGTAGGTGACATATATCCCACCTAAGCAGTCGGAGGCCCAAAGAGTCTGCTCTAATTCAGCTTCTGCTCAGAGCTGAGACATTTTTCAGGGAATGCCCCAAACAAATTACTGAAGGGTCACAGTTTGTCACAGTCTGCCACAAACTAAGCATCATACAGTAGCTGGAAGGGGGCATCAAGCAAGCTATTTCAAATACAGCGAGGGAAGGAAGTATTGATGCAGCATCTGCGTAACACAATAGAGCCTCACTGGAGCTCTGCTGGCAGAGCTCAGGAAAAAATGGAAACCTTGACAAGTACAGAAGAAGCTTTCTAACAATTTATGCTTAGGGCACTGAAGATTAAAATCATACAGTTTCTTTAGTCTAGCTAAATTAAGATATAGCGGGGCCAGGAGTGCTGCCTGAGGCATCAGTGACAGAGAGCAATCTAAGACACTGTTTGCATGAGAACACAGCAAGATTGTCTATCTGTGACAGACAATTAGGTTGCAATATTAATATATTAAGTGGGAAATTAGTTAATTTGAAGAGGTAGCCTGATGAATGGGATGATATGATGTGAAAATCATGATTGAAAGGAAGAGTATTTGATAAACGAGGACTTCTCTCCCAGTCCAGAGTTCCTATACCCTTACAGCTCTCACTTCATTTACCCTCAGTATTGATGTAAGTACTTCTGTGAGTGAAATGTCTCCAGATTTAATCACTTGTAGGCCAGATCCTGATTGTGTAGTGTAAAAGCAATTAGCAAACAATCTGGATGTCATTGCTAGGAAGAGATCCAGTGTGTTGACTCCAACAGGGCTTTTTGTACTATCAGAGTAATTGAAACAAAACGACAAAACAAATAATAAATATAGCCAATAAATAAATCTCTAACAATTCTTCTTATAACAAAAAAATTAATAACAATAATAAAAAAACCTAGAACTTCTATTTGGTATCTAGGGCAGGAATGTGCACAGTTTCTTCTGAAGCTACACAGAAAAGTCATCGAAACATACTGAATGCTGGGTTCATAAAGGCAGAGCCAAAGCAGTTCCACATGGTTAAATCCAGACTGGCCCTCAGAATGGGATGCACCCATGGAAGAAATCACAACATTGCTTGCTGCTGCCAGGCACCGAGGAAGTGAATAAAAGGGAATCCGGAAATAAAGCACCGTGCAGTTTTATTGCTGCTGCTCATTCCCACCCATGTAAAGCACTCCAGTTTATTGGTTTATTTAAAGAAATATGACTCAGGAAGCACTGAGTGCAAAACCACAGGCAACCAAAAGATCAAAATCTTCCAGGTGAAAAGTACTTTGGTGTATGTGGTCTTCTAGTGCTTAAATAATTCTTAGCCAAAGGCAGAAGTGTAGTCTCAGTTACTAAAAGTCAGCTAATATACTTACGTCATTTCTAAAAATGGTTCATAGTTTGCTTAATCTACAGGCATTCAGTCCTTTTTATTTCTGCATTTTTTTCCTTCCAATTAGATTCTCTTTTGCCTGTTCCTCAGACTTTCCAGTTCTAGAAAGTTCCTTTAGATATTTCTTTTTTTTACTGCAGTATTTTCCTTGCTTCATTATTTTCCTTTTACCCTTTAAATTACTTACATAACAAATATCCAATAAACAGATTAAAAAATGCTGCAGACTTTCCATCAGGGAAACACTTTAAAGATCAGAAAAACGGGGTCCCCTATGGAGACGAGATAAGAAGAAAAGATCTAAGCTCACCATTAGGGCAAATAAAGGTGCTTGAATAGAGTAAATATAATTACTACCTCTGGCAGGTATGTACAGTCCAGGAGTTACAAACCCATGAACACGCATGCAAAAAATTGGACTAAGAAAGGCAGTAAAAATGTTACCCCTACACTATTCCCTTATCTAAACCTTCTGTTACACTTCTACCTTTTAGAGGTAGACCTACAGCATGGCCCATGTGGCAAACTGCTGAAAGTTTTGTAGTGATTCGTTTCCATGCCCCAGTTTGCCAAACTAGACCCACGGGCTGTCAGCTCTGGAGCAGAAATGCTGCTAAATGTTTATGTAGAGCTTACGACAACAACCCCCTGATCTGTTGGAAATAATGTACACCATCGCACCAAACAAATATGAAACAAATGTCTTTATTTACATAAGTCATAGAACATTCTTTTAGATGGTTAGAAACACTTTGGGAGATCAAATTTGTTTTACAGCATTTCTGTCACTCCCACGTATCAGATTTTGGCTGCTTGCCCGGCTTAAGAGCACAGCCTCCTGACGAGCTTGTGGTCTGAGTGCTGGAATGCAAGCAGCAAGGATATTGCAAAGAAACTATTAATTTTAAAAACTCATGGTAATATTTTTCTAAATTTTAGGCTGTTGAAAGTTTGGTACAGTCTCCACATTTTCAGCCAGATTTGGTCTACCAATATTAAGAAGCTACATAGTCTTAAAATCACAGTTCTAAGCTTTTATCACCAGCAGAGATTTGGCCTATGCAGGATCCAAGGGAGGACCAGCTCTTTGCAGATCGTTGTTTTGCAATCTATAGTTCTAAAGACTGAGTTTAGAGTAGTCCTGGAGGAACTTCCACTACAAACTAAAGAGACCAAAATATGCTAGAAATCCTTGTTCCAACCACATCCCTTCACCTACTGCTACTCCTGAGCTGTTGCAGGAAAAATAGTGTCCCACAGGAAAAATAGTGTCCACAGGAAAGCTATACTGGATTAAAACCATTGCAGAATACCTCATTCTATCACTTGGGAAAACCCTCATTTTTCTATTGATTTATTTGTACTGATGGATACAAAAATTTAGAACTTGTTGTTCATCTCATGTTAATCTGTGAAGCTCTATTGAAATTGTTCAGATTACCCTACTTTTGACCCAATGAGGTTATCTCTGAGAAGTTTCAGGTAAAACAGAGGTTCTGTCCAACAGAAATATGATCTAATCAATGTTAAAAATATGTCCCTAGAGACAAAGAAATAACAGCAAGCATAATTCTTACTCCCGTTTCATACTCAGTGTCTTTCTCTGCTGTGTCTTCAGTCACATTTTTTAGGATGTATACACTCTAAAGATTAATCGCTAATTTTATTTCCAAGTATATTTTCATCATGATGCACTAATGCCAACTGAACATTTTCTCTATACCTACCTGATGCTGGAGGTGGCCACGGCTCATCTGACCTGGTGGGCTCAATGGGGTGGTCGCAGACATCCCAGTAGTCAGCACAACAGTCTACAGGGCCAGGAGAACCTGAGGTACAGAACTGGTCACAGTAACACACAGCTGCTTTGGAGACGATGTTAAAGCTACAGTCATCATCTCTTCCTGTGCAGCAGCCTCGTACCCTGCAGGACCTTCCCTGATACAGACTCCTTTTTAGCCTGTTCCACTTTGCAGAACCACCGTCTTCAACGGAGTAAAGTCCTCGGGGGAAGTTTCTTGTCGAGTCAAGCTGCTTTGCCGTCCAAACTTCACTTGCAATGCAATATAAGAGCAATATCTGACTTTTGAGCCACATTCTTCTCCCTCTTTCAGTCTTTCTGAGGCTCTCTGTGCTTCAATTTATCAGTAAATGTTCATTTACTGTAGATGTAATACCTTCAGTTAGTGTTCGGAAAGAAATCTGAACAGAAAGCTGCAGACTACGGTTTTCTAGGATGACTCTGTATGTGTTAATTATTAGTCAAACATGTTGTAAAGTGATTTATTTGCCCAAGACACAGAGATACTGGAAACAGTACAACTATGTATTCATCATTATGAAATGCTGGGTGCATTCTTTTGCAAGTGAGAAAGATTATAGTAGAGGTTTCAGAATAAACAGAATATACACGGTCCAATATTTTTAGTTCTGGATTTTTAACTTCTAAAATGAAAACAATGTGAGGAATGAGTACATGGTGTCACAGGAAGCTCTCTTTCCTTCGGGTTTCATTTAACTGTAACTAATATGTTCTCCATATGATTGTAACCTATGTAACACTTAGATTGCATTTCATCTACATTTTCCTTCCTGATATGCAGGGCTATATCACTGTGGTAAACTTATCCTGCATCCCCCATTTCAGTCTTGTTCCCACTGCCCTAGTTTAGCTTTATATGCTTCGTTTTGCACTGTTTTACTATGGACAAATTCAGAAAAAGTCAGTTGATATTCAGTATAAATTGTTACCCAAATATATTTTTTCAGGCTTGCATTTCTTTAGTGAAAATGAACTTGGCAATCATTGTAAATAATGTGATAAATACCCACTGATGAGTGCTCATATCTTTTTTAAAAGGAAATGGATGTATTGATAAAACCACAAAGAGCAGATATTGAAAGGTAAGTCTAACAGCCTTTACTACTTGATCTATGATCTCTAGGTTTTTGAACAGCAGACCTGAAGAAATGTACACAGTACTGTTGCCAAAACTTAAAAGATTCAGAAAAAAAAGCAGCAAAGGACTTTGAAGTTCCTAGCAAAGATAGCACATAAGGCTAAATTGCAAAAAATATTATAGATTCAAATCTGAACTGTTACAACTGGTAAGCTGAACAAGTAGAGGAAAAAGCCATCCATCCATCTGTCTCCATTTTGTAGTAAATGAGAGGAACCTGGAGAAGTTGACGGCAGACTGTTTTCTAGGGAATGAAGGGGATCTTTCCCTTTGTGACTTCAGTTGCCTGTTCAGTGCTGCAAGAAGTCATAAGATTGAAGGGCAGCTACTTTTGAAAGCACAGCTGGTTTGGATGCATCGCCTTGAATGGCAGAGACATTAAGAGGGAATATGTGTATGTGTTTATATATATGGGCTTGTAGTCCAAATATTCAAGTCTTTAATACAATTTCTTGCCAGCGGTGCTTTTATTGGATCTGACTCCCACACTATCCCTACCACAGCTAAAGAACTACAGATGAGGGAAAATTGCATCGGACCACATGATTTTTATTTTGCTCTGTTGCAAGCAGTCTTCTGTGTAGAAGTTAATAGAAAGACCAAGGTCACCAAAATGTAATCACTGTACCTCACATAATAGGACATAAATCTTAGCCTTCAAAGTTGCTCTGTGTTTTCTTTATCAAGTTTTGTTTATGAGACAAAAATCTGGACAATGTTAAGTCTGTCACTGACTGCTATAATGCATCAAATATAACATGAGGAAAAAAAAAGACATGTTCATGGAAATTCAAGTGAAGTGTTCACTGGAAATGATAACACAGTTCTTTTCCTTATGTCTATGTCTATGCAGATCCATCAGTTCCAGGAAACTGGCTCCTGATTTGCACTGATATTAGCAAAATGCAAATCTTCTTTGTTATTACAGATCTTTGGAAATATTTTGGCAAAGTTATCTCCTTACTCTGGAAACATAAGAAAGAAAAAAAGCTACCAAATGTGGTAAATGTTATCAGCCAGTCAGATTAAGTAAAGAGGCATATCTGTGTCTTAAGTTACAGACCTCTGGTTTCATTTGGTTTTGTTTGGTGGAGTTTTTTTAATTTTCAACTTTAAAGCCTTGCTGATGATAAACCAGAGGCAAGGGATTTGCTTGGAAATGATGTGAGCTAGTTTACAGAGGAATGAGTTTTCTTTTAAAAGAATGTGAAAATGTAACTTGTGCTTCTGAACAGCTTTGTTCTGTGACACACAAAACTGTGCTGAAACTTAATAAAATCTGTTTTTCCCAATTGTTGGCATGTGTTCAAACCTTAAAAAACCCCCATGAATATATTCTATTGTGGTTCAGCAAATATTTTTATTTTAGTAGTTTCCTTTGTAAGCAAAAGTATCTCTCTGTTCACTGCGTGAAAGCATGCCTTGACTTATCTGTAACTATTTAGAAACAATTTAACATGATACATTTTCTGTATTGAACATTAACCTATTCCAAGCATAACAGCTGTGCTAAGCTTTTGAGTTAGGGTTCTAGTCCTGGTTTGCACAGTTCAGTACAAAAATATCCCATTTTTACCTATTTCAGCACTACCTGATGTCTTCACTTGAGCTTCAAAAAACATCACGCATTTGGCAGGAATTCAAATATTAATATCACTGTGGAGTAACAAACAAAAAACAGTTTAAAATGTCCAAGAATCTCTTTAAATGTGGAGCAAGATTATTCCACAGCCTTTCTTTCAAAAGTCTCCCTGATTTATCTGAATGAGCCATCGTAAAAAATCTCATTTCTAATCGTCTTCAGAGTACAGGTGATAGGCGAGACTCTGGGTGCTGAAGGTCACTCCCAGGATGGACGGCAGACTCCATCCCACCAGTAGACCGTGGCACCTTCCCTTGTCCTGGCTGTCGCAAGAAGACTGGGGTCAAGCCTTGGGCCTGGACCCAGGGGGAGAATTGCGATACTGCTACCTTGTGCCAGGGAAATGAAGTGAGTCTCGGCCAGTTTAGGAAGAAACCAGGACTTCAGATCCCAGTTCAGTCATTTGCCAGTAGACACAACTCAATGCATCAGAGAAACCATGTAACTGCATATCTCCAGTTTAAACTCTGCAACGATACAGGCCATCCCTTTGAACTCAAATGGAAATTTAACTGGTGACTCCTTGCACAAAATACATTACTGATTTGTAATGGCTGCAATAGTTTATACTTACTACTCTTTATTATTAATGGATGCAATGCAGTAAAAGTATTCAAGCAAAACCACTTCACCAAAAGTAGTGTCCTGCAATGTCATTTCTCTCCCATGTACTAATGGCAGAATAGGACTCATCATAGAATCACAGAATGACAGAATAATGTGGGCTGGAAGGGACCTTTAGAGGTCATCTAGTCCAAGCCCCCTGCAATGAGTAGAGACATCTTCAAATAGATCAGGTTGCTCAGAGCCCAGTCCAACCTGACCTTGAATGTTTCCAGGGATGGGGCAACTACCACCTCTCTGGGCAACTTGTGCCAGTGTTCCACCACCCTCAGCATAAAAAATTTCTTCCTTGTATCTAGTCTAAATCTTCACGTCTTTTCTTCGTCTGTCACCTGGGTTATTTAAACTTAAACCGTATCATGTGAATAATTCTCTTGGCTATACATGCTAGATGGGATTTTACAAAAATGAAATTCAAGAGGAAAAGAAATTTGGGGTTGAAAAAAATTCAGAACAGAGCAAATGCTTTGAAAAAATGGGCAGGAATTCTTACTAAGGCTTTTGGGAATCACACAGATAACACTGTTTCTACATATGAATTTTACCCTCTTCAGTGCTCTGCTGAAAACAAGAACTACTATTAGGTCCTTGGTGGGTAGACCGATTACATCTTGTACAATATTTGACACATTTATACTTATATATGTGCTTATGTGTATGAATTTATAACTATTTTTTAAGTTTTGATACTTGTTTTTTATACTTACCTATATGTGTTGATTTCTGTCCCCAGGAACTCTCTCTTGAACTCACTGAAATGCTTTTCTCAATTATTTTTTTTCACCATCTGGTTAATGAGTACGCTGTCTGCAAGATATACACACTTAAATCCTATTATTTTTCCACTGAAAAAAAAAACTTACACAAAACCAAACCTTATATGACTATCAATATGTTCATGACATTCTAAAGGACATGTGTGCTCCTGTATCAAGGGAAAAATGTGTATTTCACCTGTGTAGAGAGACGCACTGATTGTTGAACTTCTCTTCTGCTTTCACAGTTCCAGAGTTCAGCAGTTTAAATGCAGGCTGGATTAAAATTACACCAGGTCCAATAGTGCAAGAGGTTGAGTAGCCTAAGGACTATTCCATTTAAACTGTTTGCAATTTTAATGCTTTAACTGATGATAATCTTTATTTATAAATTAGTTTGTCACATTAATTTTAATGAAAGCAGCAACAATCTCATTAAAATATTAATCTTAACCACAACACATAGCAGTGTGTCAGGAGGTGAAAAGCTCCTGCACACCAGGACAGGACTGCGACGGAAAGGTCCTGAACATACACGTACCATGGGGCGATTTGTGGTTCAAAGGATCAAGGGATTGAGGAGAAAGCAGTTGACTCATGCAAGCACAGGCAGTCAGCTTCCTTAGAGTTTTACAATGCATTTAGGAAGCAAATTGTTTAAGATGCAGGCTCGGGCAACATTGTGTGGGAGCAGCACAGGGTCAAAAAAACCAGCAGCATAAACTGGGGAGGAACATGGTGATTCTTCCCTCTGTTGCAGGAGTGTGGCTGGTAACTCTACATGCACCCACCAGCTGGCACCGAGGCTGCCTGGCCAAAAGGGCTGTGAGTATTGCCTGTCACGGAGGAATCACTGTGCATGTTGATTGCTGCGGGTGCTGACACAAATGCAAATAATTCCTGGAGTATTTCACAAAATGTTAAGTATCTGTGGGGTGGCAAAATGTGACCAAGGTTAAGAGCGTGGGAGCATTATTTGAACACATATTTGAAATACGTGGAGCTAGATTTACAGGAGTAAAAATAAAAAACACAACAAACAAACACTTTGCAACAAAAATACAGCTTTATTTAATTTCAACATTCATATTATTTCTAAAGAAAATATGTTGTGTTATATGGGGCATCCCTTAAACCAGCAAGCACTTCAAGAAATTATACTTCAATATGGCACATTCATGTGTGTATCTCTGGGGTTAACTACGCTAGTACATAACATTATCCCTTGAAAGAATATTTGATTGTTATTAGTGTTTTGCAATTAGCATATTGGAAGCAACTTTTTTTTTTTTTTAAAATGGTGTTTTAAATAACATTTGTGCCATGGTTTCCTTCTCAGTGTAGAAACAGGCCTCAAAATACTCTACGGTTTTAGCTCTTGATCCTAATTCGGGGCTGCAAAAGAAGAATTTTCAAATGAACACAAGTTGTCAAAAATACAGATTAGTAAACTGTGTAACATGCACTGAGGTCACTTAGTTTTCCTGATTTATACAACCTGAACATCTGGCTAACAAATGTAATTCATATAAAAAACAAAACAAAACAAAACAACTAAAGATATATTCAGCCACCTTGTTTGTGCTACAGCTGTGGGAGAAGATGACAGCTGGCAGTCCCGTGAGATACTTGCCTGTCTTTGCAGCAGCCTGAGGTAAACTGTTTTAGCACTTAAATTTCCACATAGCTACAGCTGTCCCAATTCTAAACTAAATCTCTCTCCCTGAAATTTAGACCCATTTCTTTTTCTCCTACTCTCAGGAAGGATGGAGAAGTGACTAATATCCCTTTATAACAGTCTGTATGAAGAGATATAAACTGCTGTGCTTCTACTCTGTCCTTATTTCTTTTCTTTTGTGAAGACATTGAAACCTTTACATCTTTTCTAAATCTCCCATTTGTTTCCCGCATCCCATGCAACTGATTCTTCACTAATACTGAACAGAGATGAGTAATTACCTCCATCATATTAAAAGCACTCCCTTCAACATCTCCCTGCAATGGCATTTTTCATAAGAGCATTGCCCCTTCAAGTCAGATTCAATTTGTTGTCCACTGTAATCATCAGGTTGTCTCCTGAAATATTAGTGTCATTCCTTTTCTGTCCATGCTTTTCCTATTTCTTCGTATTTGTCTTCAATGAATTTTATGATATAGATTTCAATCCAGTCCTCTAATGTAAGTGACATTTTTTGAATTCTAATCCTACCTTCCAAGCTGCTTGCGAGTCCTCCCAAATGGGCATTATCTGTAAATTTGGTAAACTTACAGTCCCTGTGATTAAGCAAGTAACTAATGGCAATATTTTGTAGTGCTAGAGCTAGAAGTCAGCATTGTGGAAGCCTGTCTGAGATGCTCTCCCACTTTGGCAACAAATGATTGTTCTCGGAGCACAGCTTTTCCAATTGGTTGCACATCTACATTATGTGAATTTAATTTAATCTGTATCTGCTCTGCTGGCTTATGTCATGTGGGACTGTGTCGAAGATACGCTGCATCAAACACATCCCCTATATCTATTTTGCTGTCAAAGAAGGAAATGAGATCAACTTGATAGGATTTGTTTCTGATGTGTCCTTGTGCAAGTCCTCTTATCTCCTTACTATTCTCTAGATGCCTACAAATGGCTTATTTAATACTTTGTTCCAGTGTCTTAGAAGTGCTGACTTTTCTGTAATTATTTAGATTTTCCTTTACTCCTTTGTTAGGTATTACATTGTGTTTGCCTTTCTCCAGTTTTCTGGGAACTTACTCATCTTCCTAATCACTAGTATTTGAGAGATTGCTTTCGTTAAGTGTTTCAAGGGTAAATTTCACTAGGCTGTGCAATCCTAAACACTCCTATTTAGCTCAGTATGCCTTCAGGTGTTCTTTTCCTTTTCTCTATGATCCTACTCCCAAATTCTTAATAATAACTGAAATAAACTTTTAGTCATAATTAACCCTTTTTGTGAAGACTGAGACAAACAAGAAAAAAGGATTGAACATTTCAGCCTTTTCTATATCACCTATTTGCTGACCTCCCTTGTTAAGTACTACATTATATCTGCACTCAACCACAGCTCATTATTTGCAATATAGTATGGTTTAACTCCAGCAAACTATTCACTTTAATAGCACTATGTGGTCATGCACTCAAATATAAAATGATACTAATCTTATTTCAATGACATTACTTCACAGTCTAATTCCAGATCATACCTCAATTTCTTCCAACTGTTTGATTGCATCCCACTTATAATTTATTCAATTGTGACTTTATTCTGTGATGTTAAGTGGAATTATTCTGCATTGGTGATTATTAGCAGCAAATCATTCCCCAAACATAGCCAGCTTATTATCCAAACACTAAAATGTGTATCTAAAGCATCCTATCATCTTTTTTAACAAAACCATAAAAGTTTGTTGAAGTGAGACTAAAGAAGTAGTTTTTCAAAGTGTGACTGTGATCAAGTCAGAAAAATAGTAATACTCACCATCTCAGCTAAACAGAACCTCTTTCATTGGCAACCTGTAGAAAAAAGGGGAAATAAAAGGGGAAAACAAAGTGGAGAGGAGAATAAAAACTGCAGTATGTTAAGCAGGGACAGTTCTGTAAACTGGTGGACAACTTCATACAGCACCTTGTCTTTTAAAAAAACTGGTTTCCTGCACTGTTATTTTACAACTCTGCTTGCTGAACTGGGGATGATTTTTCACGCGTTGACATGTTTGGGGAAATATACTGCACATAGCAAATTTCAACAGATAAGCATGGCTAAACACGTTAGAGGACATTTCAGACTCATATTGGGTTTCCACTTCTTTTTTGGACCACATCCTGGGAGGATAGAGCATGTGGCCAGCCTTGTATAAACGCAGAATCATAGAATCATAGAATGGTTAGAGTTGGAAGGGACCTTAAAGATCATCGAGTTCCAACACCCCTGCCACGGGCAGGGACACCTCCCACTAGAGCAGGTTGCTCAAAGCCCCATCCAGCCTGGCCTTGAAACACTTTGAGGGATGGGGCATCCACAGCTTCTCTGGGCAACATAGCATGGATGTTGTTTTCCTCCACCTTAGCAAGGCTTTTGACACAGTCTCCTACAGTAACATGGTACCCTAACAGAGGAGCAGGGTAGACTACAAAGTGGATGAATAACTGGCTGAACTACTGGTCTAAAAAGATGGTAGTGAACAGTTCAAAGTCTCTGTTCCAGGTTGCATTTCAGAGGATGCTAGGGTGACATCTCCATCAGGTACCTGGGTGATAGGAGAGCCTACACGTCCAGGAGGTCTGTGGTTGTTATTAATTTGGAGGGGAGGGAGAGAATGATATGCTGAGGGCATGGGTCCCATTCTGGAGGACTTTGCCAGACTGAAAGAATGGGCTAGCAAGAGCTTTGTGAACAAAAAGGCAAACACAAAATCCTGCTTCTGGCAGAGAACAAGGTGGGTGGAGGACGTCAACTACCCCATGCAACAGTACAGGTCAGCGACTGACTGACTGACTGGGTAGAAGCTCTGCAGAGAAGAACCTGAGGTCTGATTGACACTGAACTGAACATGGGTCAGTCCACCCTTGTTGTGATGAAAGATAAACTCATATACACTTGCATTAATTAGAGCATAGCCAGCAGGTCGAGGGATGTTATTATTCTACTCTGCTGGGCACTAGTGAGCCTGCATCTGGAACATAGTTTCCATTTTTGAGCCCTCCCGATAGAAAAGGGTTGTCAAGCAAACAGAAGAAACCAGATGGAGGACCATCAGGATGGTTGTGAGCATTCCTGGATTTCTGGGAAAGGCACATGAATATGAGGGGAGGCTACTGGGCTTGTTTAACTTGAAGAGTAGACTAAGGGGCATCTATTTTCCCTCTCCAGCTGTTTAAGTGGGGTTTATAGGCAGCTCAGAGTTGCTTGGTGAAAGGAAAGGAGGAAACAAGTGGGGAAATTTTAACTAACAATAAGGAAAAATATTTTTTTCATAGGAGTGGTCAAACACTATAACTAATTTTTGTCTGTGATTCTAATTACTTATGCATTACTGAAGTATTGAATAATAAAAAAGCCTTCTTCAAACTACTCCTATGTTCTGACTACCTATTCAGGGCAAGTTCTTTTCCTCTAAACCTGTTACACACTACTCCTGCTATTATTTAAAGGGGACAAAATACAACAGTTGTTTCTTAAAGTCAGATAGAATTAGACTAAAATGGCACTTTAAATTACATACTGACATTTCGTACTTTCTCTAGATCACATATATATTACTACTCTTTCAGACTTTTTAATGTAAATTTATCATAAGTAATACATTTACAGTAATTCTTTTTATAGTGATTACATTAGAAAGAAAATCATATAAATGCATAAAATGTTTTTTCCTTGTTAATGCATGGTGGTCTAATATGCCCTTTCATGTCAGTAGGCTATAAATGCAACTTTTTACTTAAAACAAGGAGATACCATTGAAGCTGGCCAAAAGTATTGCCTAAGTACCTGTTGCAAGTATAAATTTCCTGTTGTACATAAAAAGTATTAAAAATTAGAAATTGTAAAGTATTGTTAAAGTATAAAGTAAACAGAAAGTATGTCTGATGATATTTAAAGGTTTTATTTGAGAATTTAAAAACGGGCATTGTTTGGACCTGTTTTTCTATTTAGAAATGTCAGAAGACTGCAGTTTACTGTTCCCCTTTAATGGCCCATCCATTTAGGAAGTTAAAGAATTTGTCACGGCTAACACTTGAAGGTCTTATTCCTTTAGTAAAAGCAGTAGTTATTCCTAATTTTAATGTTCGTTTGCAGGGTCATTAACTTTTCAGTTGAAGATATAGAAAGAGCCTAGGGCTGCAGTCCTTGGCTTGGTCAAAATAAACTAAAGGTGGTGAGTCTATCACTTCGGAGAGGTACTGTTTGTTTTGTTCCAAAACGTTTTGGAAGATCACAAGTCAAGTCAGAACAGTTCTCATTTTGGAGATAAGTGACATCAAAGGATTTTCTGACTTGCATCATCTGAGAGCCCTTTTTATATGTATTGCTGTTGCTCTTTGCCTTATTATTTGCTGCCTTAATCTCTACGCTTAGTCTCAGTCTGTGCAGCGTTCTTTATGAATTGCCTAATGCTCCCTAGTTCATTAGATAATTGATGAACTCTGCAAATCAGCAGTGCTGTGAAGACCACGCATACCCTGCTGCCTGGCCAGCTACGGAGCTGGCAGTGATGCTCTGCCATATTGGTGCATACCAGCTTTCTGCTGTCTGGGGGACAGAGCGGGAATTTTATGCAAGACTGAAAGCAAAAAGTGTATAGTGCATCCGCAATGTGACGGGTGGAGAGGCCGTGTTTGTGTCTCCAGGGAAAGCACAAGGAGCAACGTAGTCTTTTGCCCTAATATGTCTGCATGCAGGGAAGGTCCTGCCCCAGCACTAAATGGAAGAATAAAATACTTGAAAAAAGCGGTTCACGTTTGAGTAAGAGTTGCTTCCAATACAGTTCCCTCCAGTTTCGTTATCTACCATACCCCTGTTCTTGCTTTGGCAGGGATCTTCTTTACAAGTTGCAAAGGTGTTGAAAGGTACTTGAGAGCTGGGTCATTACAGAATACCTAACCACCACCAGCAGCCTCCTTCGGGCTGTCAGGAGAACCTGGAGGAGATGGCAAACTGTACCCTGCCCTGACACCTTCCCACCAGAGACAGGGAGGGGCAGCCCTCCTCTATGGGGACAGCCCACGTTCATCCATCCCCACTTCACAGTCACCATGATGTCAAGCAACTTCATGGGGGGATTTGTAAGCTCTGTAAATTTTCTTTGTAAATTCAGGGTGCAATGACAGTTTGTTTAACTCGAAGAACATCACTCTGCTCTGATACTGCCATTTGGGTTGGGGCTTGAGTTTAATGTAAGACTGCTTACATAAATTCTTTAGTACAAAGACTCTTTCATAAAATGAAGAATAAAGAATAAAATTCTTCTTATATGTAGAATCTATCAATGATTAATACTAATGTACTAATCCTCTGACCAGGGACATTCCTTAAGTAAATAAAGATTAAAAGCAATGTATAACAGAACTTTGGACCTTATTGACATTTTCATAGAATTTCAGCTTTCAAGAGCTTTTGCTATTAAAGTTGTTCAAGGTGGAGCAGAGCAGATTAATTATTTTCCCTTGTTAAAAAAAAAAAAAAAGGAGCTTCTTCTACTGAAACTCTTACAAATTTGCACAAAAGACAGCCAGTGAAATCCTGTCACCACTGAAGTCAATGGAATCAGCTTTTTCTTATAGGGTCTTTTTATGAATGTTGACCTCAGTGATGCTATTATTATCTCAAATAATTACTGCAGGTCTTTCAGGAACAACAAACAGATAAGACAGAGTAACAGATGCAGCAAAAGATTATATGAACCTAAAGTAATAGTGTAATAGACTTGGGATTTTGCAAGTCATATATGAATAAGGGTAAAAAGTACACACTTTTAGCACCTGCACGCAATGTCTTTTTGTGACTACACAAGTACATATACCCCATGTTCTCTCTAAAGATTCTGACTCAGTACAATTCTGAGAATGACTGTAACATCATTCACACATCATTCCCTAGGCAAACACTATTGTTTACCCGAAAGGAAGATAGTAGGTATCAGAAATTACTGGTATATCTCTTGGTTAGGTTTTAAAGGAGTATCCTGCAGATCTCCTCCAACTAAAAAGCACTGATCGTAGAGAAGGATTCCACAAGGAGGAGAATGTCACTTATATGTTTTCCTACTTTCACAGGGAACTGACAGATCTGATTTGCTTCATGCTGCTACAGAATGAAGCTAAAATTGCATGAAGGATAGAATGCTGTTCTGAATACAAAGGTAACTCCTCCTTTTTTTTTTTTTTCCCAGCGAATACTTCACTTTGAGGAAAACAAACCGAATTACTAAGTAGAAAATAGTAGCACCTTCCCTTCTTCCCCTCTCTCATTCCTTCCTAAAGGTCAAGGAGATGCTTACGTTTCACAGAGCATCTGCCCACCCATTCTTTTTTGCAATTGCATAAATCACACTGACTCTCTCTCACTGGGTTTCTATCTCTGAGGGAGGAACACTGCAGGAGAAGAAATTAAGTATGAGCCTATATGTAATTTTAGATAAAGAAGAGCATTTTAGTGAGGGTAAAGACTACAGGAGAGAGATCTAAGGCTTTTATTACAGCAGTAAAAGTAATTTGGGGTTTATAACTTTACAGAATTTTTCCTAATCAGTTCAGCATCCAAACAGGACTTCACTGATAAAAATAGCATTTTAAATTAGGTGGAGACTTGTGGGTTGTGTAAACTCATAAAGTGTAAATTCAGCATAAACAGTTCCTAGAGTCAAGACAGGTTCCTAAATAAGAAGGAACAGTACAGGTGCCTGAAAGATGTTGTGATTTTAAAAACCATCAACCAAGGCCTACCTTGGTTTTTTCACTGCACTGAAAAGGGAAAGCAGCATAACACACAATTTTGAAGAACCAACCACATAAAAGAGAAAATAGTGAAAACTGGCGGTTCTTCAGAGACAGCTGAACAACATATCTCAAAGAAGTCACCACCCTCAGGGCAGCTAAGCAGAGTGCCTCAAATATTTTGAGGTGCTCCTGGCTTTACATTGCTCTCCTCTCTGTCTCTGAGATAGCATAAATGTTGGTGTCCTTCTGGGTATCAGTGCTGTATACTTCTGTCTCCAGCAACAGATCTCAAGGGAAACAGATGCCTTTGTTCAGTCCTTCTTGACTGAGAATGAGCAAAGGGGCTCGTCTCTAGATGTATTTGTGTCTTCTCTGCCACCCACTAAAGATGGAAAGACATTACTCAGTCTCAATAAGGCCAGCATGGTGTCCTCTGGCCACTTCCACCTGCTAAAAATGAGATTAAAAATTGGGGAAAAAAATTAGATAACATGCCCTGTACAAGTACTTTGGAAAGCTAATCGGAGAAGACTTTCTTTGATTAGTAATAGAGAAAACAGAAAATGTGTCATCTCTTAATGTTGTTTCCTGAACAGCTTGTGGTGAGTCTGACACAATTCTTCCTGCTGTATCTACATGCGGACTGGACTCCACCTGTATAGTCATATATATTATGAGTTACAAAATACACATCAGTGACAGACCCCAGGGAACCAGCACAAATACACAGCTTGCTCAGCTGTACCAAATGGTATCTGACACTTTTTTTAACTTTAAAGCTATTTGTCTCCAGCTAACATTATTGTAAGTGGTGAATGGCTGTCACCAAATGAAATGTTAATTAAGGGAAATACAAAGAGTACTGATAACAGCCCAGATAAGTCCTCTTTTTTCCAGTTGATTGTCTTTGGTCTTTATAAATGCAACTACAATTTCATCCGAGATCTTTATTCTACAGGTCATGGTACAAATGTTCCAACTCTTGGTGTACATTTAAGCTTTTTAATAATATGTTTGATAGAAATTCTGTTCAAAGTGTTTGTTTAAAATACGAAAGGGAACTTCTAGAAGACAGTGCTATATATTTTATCTGCCTTGGAAATGACCAACTTGTCTTCTAACCAAAGGAATCTTACATTTTTGCTACAACCTCATGTTTTCAAGAATATCTCAGTCACAGTAGTCCATCAGTACAAGATGCTTCACTTTGTGAACTGATCTTAATAATGCATCAGTTAAATTATGTGTCTTGTTTCTTTAAAGAGTTCTCTTTGAAAAATCTGTCTTTCCATTAAATCTGCAAAGCTTTCCCTCAATGTGTAAATTGTAAAGAAGCAGCATGAGAGATGGGGATTTATCTATTTGTTTTCCTCTATCTTATTTTCAAAAATAAATTAAGGAAAATAAGCTGCATCATCAGAAGCTGCATATATATACACACATGCTTACTTTTATATATATATACACACACTTATATAAATACACATATATATACATATGTGTATATATACACATTTTAGAGTGCCTGGAGTAGTGCAAATCTGTTTCATCTCAACAACAAATTTATCCTCAGAATTATTCAGTCCTTCTCACCACCCGCTAATGAAATACCTTTACTTCAATAATATTTCAAAAACTTTACAGATGAGATGGAAAAAAACAACCTATCTGAGAAGCTGAGCAAGGTATTTGCTGTCTAACTTCATTTTATGAAGGCATCTTGGGGCTTCCTTTGGATAGATCCACAGCAGAAACCATAACAACTGCTTTCGAGAGAACCAAGAAGCGGCTCCTGGGAGGCAGAAAAAGGGGGATTGATGGTGCAGAAACAAGCAGAAAGGTCAAAGGCAAGGAAAAAGGGAGGAGGCTGGATGGCTGTGATGAAGATTCAAACAAAAAGAGAGGTGAAGTAGCTCTAAGTCCCTGACCCCCTGCACAGAGAGGCCAGGGATGCACATGAGAATAAGAGGTTACATTCATGTCTCATATGCTCCTGGTCCTGAAGAGCAGTCCATTGATCCATCCAACAAATGAGATGTGTACATTTTTTATTTTTTCCCTTTCTTTTACTTTTCTTTAACCTTTTTTTTTTTCCAGTGGAAACTGAGATTAACTGTGAGGATATATTGACAAGCTGTCAAGAAACTCAGAATTCAGGCAAACCCTCTGCTTCCACCATATGAAAACACAAAACTCTCAAAACTCTCTCAGTATTTTTCAAAACAATGAGAAAGTTGACAATTTGGTAGCAACTATTGGCAAACATCTATTTCATTTATTTAAATGCTCGTTTTTCTGCTTTTGGCAAGACTAGAACATAATTTTAAAATAATACATTAAGAATAAACTGTTAACAAAAATGTAATTATCATTCCTATCCACAGTGTCAAACTCATCAAAAAATCTGTGAAACAATTACGAGCATGTGCCTGGTAACTAGAAGAGGTCTCAGTAGTAAAAAATACATTCTTGTGTCATAAATGTACTCACACTGCTATTATTGGTAGTAAGTTATGCCTTCTTATATGGAATTCTAAAATAATAATGAAAATGTCCTTTAACTAAAGATGCTCTATTACAATCCAAAAGCTACAGTAAAGAATATGATAGTTAATTAAATGACATATGTTTATTTCAACATTGAGGCTATAAGTCAGCTTCATGTTCATGACCTTGTTGGAAAAAAGACTTTTCTGTGCCAGCAGAACCTTTTTAAATTTCATATGCTCTGTCTCAAGAGAAAATTGATGATGTGTAGCAGATCGCTTCAGCTCTCGCTGAATGAATTATCTAGGGTGGCAATTACTATAGTCCTAGAGTTTAAATACATATAAGTAGTAGGGGATTGGCCACTGAATGTAGACTTCAAAAAGATTTGTGTCATTCTTCAAAGTCAAATAAAACTGTCACTGAATTTTGATACTAGGCAAACTTGCAGTATGTGTTGTTTTCTGTCTTCTTGATAGTCCATTACAAAATTCTCAGTACCTAATTAGCCTAAGTGCTTCTGGTAGTTTCTGTATCTGGTATTTAAGCCAGAAACTATACCAGTGACTGCAAATTGTTGAATGTGTGATTTAGATGGGGCTAACTGCATAATTTCATAAATCCCAGTTGCTAACATCCCAAGGGCACATATCAGGAACCTGGAGTGTAAATGTTAGTGTTACTCCAAAGTCATAGATGCAACACAGTCTGCAAAACAACTCTGGGTTGTTTTTTTTCTTCATTAATCATTAAGAATAATTAATGCTTATCTAGTTAGTGTATTGGACAAAAGCAGACTTGGGAGTTCAGCACATTTTTGCTCATCTCACAGCACAGCACATTTTTCTCAACTCTACACAAGCTACATAAATAAAAGATAAAGCTAGCATGCAAATGCTTAAACCTATTAAATGTCAACTGATTACCTCCTTAGAGCTGAGTGCTTCATTTTCTGGAATAGGCACTATGGGATGACTGGGCTGCCGAGCCAAGATGTCACAGGTTGGAGAGAGCATGAGGTTAAAAACAGGAAAAAGAAAGCTGTTATCAGTTCAATTTCTGTATAAAATATGACTAAAGTTCAATAGCAGAAATCCATACCCTCGGTCATGCAAAGGATAGCAAAGCAATGAGATCCTGTTTGTGTCCAACAGGCTCCCTATTGAACAGGTTCTCTCTTACTATTCCTTGTCTGTATGAAAATCTATTTCAAAGCATGGCCTGTTTTCTGTTACGTCATATTCCCATAATTAAAACAGTGGGGAAGGGATAAATCACTTTCCAGTTTGAAAGAGGAATCCCAAGTGAAAATCACAGCAAGGGCACATTATAATACATTTAGTATGAGATAACATGCATAAAGTTATTTAAAACTGCAGCTATGTTTCTGTCACTTTGAATATCTGACTTCTTAAATCTCCTCCAAAAGAGGTCTCCTTAATCTCAAATTTCATAAACATAAATCATAAAAACATTTAACTAAAAAAAAATGTTGTATAACAGTAATCAGTATGTGTAGAAAGAAGTTTTAGATCCCGGTAATTTTCCAGTGTTTTGAGTATTATATGATGTGCATCTGAGTAATGACGTCTGAAGGATGTGACTCAAGTGAAGAACTCTATAAATTTCAATAGGATTTTAATTAGAATATAGGTACATAGGTGAGCTGGAGCTTACAAAGGCAATGTTAAGGTCATAAACTTGTGAGTTTTTACCTATACAGTGTCACAGAGACATCCTCTTTAGAGCAAGGGCTCCTGAAAGTATTGGGGTTTGGGTATTTTTAGGATTGTACAAAAAGTCGGAAGAAACCTACTATTTTTAATGTACCAAAGGCATTACTTTGTTTTGGCAGTTAGATCAAATAGTAAATAAATAATATGTTGCTTAGAAAATATTGTTCTTGCTCTAAGAAAATTAATTTTTAAACTGTGCTTTTTGAGAAGCAAAACTGGCATGCTAAACTGGCCCTATGTACAAAGAATGATACTGAAGTGGAACACACTAATTTTCTGTAATTACATTATGGGTCTGCTATATATTGTACTCTCTCTTCGTAAATTTGCCCTGATGCATTTTTGGGGAAGCAGGAATGAACTCTAACAACAAAAGCAGCAGTTACAGAAGCTTTGAATCCTTTAACTTCTTTTTTTTTTCCAAAAAAATGAAACGGGAAGTGAATAACTTTAGGCAATAAGCTTGTTCATTGATTCAGCAGATTTAGACAAGGGAATAATTTTAGGCAAAGGAAAGGTAAGAAAGGGGTAAGGAGCCTAGATCCTCTCTCAACAGCAACACCCCTCCCTCTGCCGCACAGCTGGCTCCCCGTTTCAGCCCCCACAGCTGCTGAGGTAGCCCCCAGACCTCACACCACCCCATCACTGCAGCACAGCTCTTCACAACAGGCACAGGCAGTGTTTAATGGCCTACATGGGAGACAGAAGTCCCTTTTCCAAAGCCAGCATCCCGCAGCAACTGAGGGTGGGCAATCCTTGGTGATAAAAAGGTACAAAGTTCCAGCAACACCTGTGGTATCTTGGCAAGATCATGTCATTGAAATCAACCCCAGAGTTGAGTTACCTGTTGCCTCACCAGAACGTGGCACCTCTGCATTCCAGGCAAAGTAAGAAAGGTCAATCCCAAAGAGAAGAGGGAAAGTATTGATCATTTTCTGTTTACTTTCTGAGGTGCGGCTAAGCTCTCTGAGAAGAATTGTCCACTGCTTGCAAGAAAGGAAAGCTCCCTAGTCAGGTAGTGATCCAAGAATGTAATAGCTCTTTTTCTCAAATTGCACAGAGAGCAGATCAATGAAAAATGCACTTTTATTGTGTTATCTTGTCCTGGTCTTTCTTGCTTGTATTCGTTGCCTACCATGTTAACCTGAACCGCCTCTCTGAGTCATGGTTCAGCCTCACCTTTCCTTGAGTATGAGGTCTCAAGTCCCTCCTTAGACCTGACAAAAGTAATGATCTTTTTTCATCCAAGAAATGTATTTGCTTCCTTTATTTTAATACCATCCTCTTTACAAACTAAAGAGCCAACATGTATAATGGTCTCCATAGAGAAGGAAAATTATCTGTATTTTCTGGACACTCTTAACACTGATTATTTTGGAGAGGCTTAATTGAAAGAAGACAAGTGAGAGGCAAACAAGGACTTCACTGATTAGTAATGGAGGAAAAAATTAATACAAGCTTAAGACTTGGAGAAAACCTGAAAAAGATACAGTTCTGTTTTCACAAGACTTCTCTGACATAAGCCCCCTGAAGTTGTCTTAGAAGAGTCTATACATTCTACTGCTCAGGTGTCTGGAAACATGATTTTGCCATGACATGGGGTCTAGTCTTAAGGAATTTGTATATGGGTACATTTATAAAGAACTTTAGTAGTACTTTAATGTATACTGAGTACATAAGCCAAGTGCTGCATGCTTTCTGCTAAAATAACACTTAGCCTTCCAGGTCCCTGAAGGGAGGGCCTTGGGTTTTTCCCTGGAATCGTACAGCTCTGCCTCTGCCACCTGCAAAGTACCTTGGCCTGGGTGACTTCATCCTAATGAACTGGAGGCTTGTTCCCTGTTTTTTTTCCATCAAGTGTCAATGTAATTTGAAATGTGTCAGCCTTACTGTGGAGAAGGTCCTGTGCCTGTCCTCCCAGAGCCAAGAGGCTACAGACTGTTATTATTTCCTCCCTGATTCTTCCTTACAAATATGATTTTTGTGTTCTTGAATGCACACCATGCCAGTCCCACAAGCAGGATGGAACTTGCTGTCCCAGTGCACTTGCTTTCTGCAGCTCTGTGGGTAAGGACTGGGCTTTTTTGGAAGAGAGAGAAATTGAATCTGTACAAGGTGAGATGAGCACTATTATCGGGTGTCTCATTGTCTGGGCAAGAACTAAAGGAGGGCATTGGCATCTCCATGCTGTATCCCCTGCATGCTGGTCATCCCAGGGTGTTTGGAGGACACTTAACAGGACAGATAGCCCATCCGATTAAACTCAGCCTTGTACCTGAATCATAGTACAACTTACAACCTGAAGCACAGGGAAAGATCCTCACAGAGTATGGTCATCTCTCTGCAAAGATGAGCTACCAACACCAGAATACTAGACAGCCAACTTAAAAATACCAGAATATAAAGTAGGCAGAATGAGGTGGGGTTAACCCTTCCTTACTAGACATTTTGTGACTATCGTCCCTCAGAGTCAAGTAGGAATGTGCCTGTGTCCACAAGATCTGAAATATGACTTGGACTATGTGCTTTTACAGGTGTGTTGTCTTAGTGAGACATCTCCCAGTCAAAGCAGCTGGCAAGAAGCCCTATTTTGTTCTACATGTGTAAAAGGATTGCCTCTGTTGATGGTGGAAGATGACAATATTACTTATATAATTTCTATTCTTGTTTACTTTGCCAGTTACAAAATTCTGTATTACTCTTACAAGGATAACTAATAATTCTTAACTTTTCCAGATGTCACTCAGTTTTCAGTTAATGTGACATTTTCTTTATTATTTCTAAGAACAGTGAAAGGACAGACTAGACAAATCTGCATGTGTGGCTGCAACAATTGTATTGAGGAGAGCAAAATATCCTGACAATATACAAGTATTTGCAGCATGTAAGTTCAAAAGGAAATTATATACCTCTTATATACCAAAACAACCTCTTACAGACTCAGCCAACGCTTAGAAAAGAGGCGGTTATATAACATCTTAGTTAGACCTTTGTTCATTTAGCTCTGTAGAGTGATCAGCAAGACATATTTGCCTTTAAAAGGTCAGTTTATCTTTATTGTGCTATGAATCACAGCTGCCTCTGAACTAATATAAAGCTTTCTGAGGTGTTCTCAATGCAAGACCTTTTTTATAAATCTAAGTCACCCTCTAGAGGGACTGCAACCTTTGTTAATTGAGACAGAGGTTTAAAATTCTTTGCAACTAGTGAGAGGCAATGTACATAAGAAATAAGAATGTTTCAACTATAGTAAACAGAACATTCAAGTATACACTACTCTTTCAAACTACTCTGTTAAGTCTTTAATCCACTTAGAAAATAAATTAGGTACTCTAGACTCTTATGAAACACAGAGTCATTCCTTCACAATAGGAAAAAAATATTAATTTCTCAAAGACTAAAAATGTTTATTTATCCACACATAACAAAAAAACTTTTTTATAAAACAATTTTATAGATCACCGCTTTTTCTGAGTAGAAGAACATGACATCTAGGGTACCAATAAATGGTAAAACATCCACAACAGCAGACAAAGAACTAGATTCAACTAAGGGGAGAGAAAATATATCATGTAAAGGACCAATTTATAATGATGATGTCTATAGTCTCTCTGAAATGACACTGTATAAAATCCATTTCAAAAATTCAGTCAGTTAAGCACCCATTTCTTTTGAACATTTCGCCTCTGTATAGAAGGAAATGTAAAGTAGAAACAGTGATCACAACAAAGATTTATAACAGGTCTTCAGCCACGTATGCAATAAAACATCCTGACTGACTTGCAAATCATTGTTACACACTACTGTACCTGTGCATTTTTAACTTGAAGATTTCAAAACTCTCTCCAGACACTGGTAAGTACCTGCACAAGAGGGACAACTGGCACACAGACATGGTTCCCTGATGGGTTCTCACAGGACACAGGCCTGGGGGGCACCAGAGTCAGGCGAGACTGAAAGATTTCAGAGGCTGGAGGAGTTACAGAGCTTTGCAGTAGGGATTCCTTATCTCTAAGTGGAGCTGGAGGGAGGGTTATGCAAGCAATCACACACCCATAGAGTAAGGCAGCAGAGTAGACAAACATCTTCTAATCACACGGATTAGCACTATCTGCTTTGGGTTAGTTCATATAACCCAAATGATGCATTTTGATTTTTGGAGTATTTGAATGTTTTCAAATTTTCATCTGTATTAGAAACAAACCAAATCTTTCAGAATTTTCAACAACACAAGTGTTTGAAATGTCCCCAAGCAAGACTGTGAGCTATTTATTTATGGGCTCACAGAAATCGAGTCATTGCTTAGAAGAGACAATGCTTCCCTGCCCCAGGAAGGGCTCAGTGTTCATTGACTGATAACAGCTGGAGAATTTTAGCTTTGTTCCGGGTGAGAGTGGGAAATGAAATGGATTTAATTTTCAGAGCTGACCTTCTCCCCACATATGTTTTTCCCAGATTAGTGGCAAAACTGTTTTCCGAGTAAGCTTCTCGTGCAACAGAGATCTTTGACCTTAGCTACTTTAAACCCAAACCACAAACTTTGACTGAATTTTCAAGAATATACATGTGTAACTGTCACCTATTATATAAAAATTGGTATTAAAATCATATTCTGCCTATCATAGAACTACTGAAATTATAGCCACTGTTTAATTAAGGAAAAGAGAAAGCTAGTACTATCATTTACAGTTTATCATATATGACCTCTTCATCAAAGTTCAGGACACTTTGCCAAAAAGGAAAAAAAGCACTAATGCCTTGAAGTTCTTAACATCTCTCTAATATAGCCATATACTGGCTTCTTTAATTCAAGCTCTAAGTACATACTTGGAATTTCACCTGAACCAATTATACATTTATACTTTTTTCTAACAACTGGAAGTGGAGTTAATTAAGGACATGTTTCAGAGTACACATTATATCAATACCTGCAATAAAAGTTAAGTGAATTCTAATTGTACCAATGTGTCCTTTAAAATATAGAGTTTCCAAAGGTTCATCAGCTCACTGTTTACTTTTCCTTGATACCTCAGAAAAGCTATTTACAACCTAAAACACCAGAGGAAATGCTCTAGAAACATCTGTGTTCACTGAGGTCTAAGCTAAAAAATTCTCTATAGCTCCAGGCGTTTTGGCCCAGTTTCCATTAATTATTAAATTTTTGTCCTTCAGCCTTTGTTTTCTCGCTGTCTTCAGTAAAAAGCATACAAGTATCATTTTCGTTTCTCATATAGGTTACATGTCCACCAAATATTGTTTGATTTTTTTCACTCAGTAGTATATTTCTGCTTTTTCTGTTAATAACAACTTTTACCTCTGAGTGGCTTCTGTTCTTTGTAATTTTGTCTTTTGCTTTTATTACTATATTACAAGCAAATACATGTCCCCAGGCTGCAGTTCCCATTTGCCAAATCATTAATAGAGATTAGTTTTCAACTTTCCCATTTTCTATAGTTTCAAATTCCCCTAGAAATGGAGTTGTATCCAGTCCAAATCCAATAACGGATCAGGATCCTAGCATCAGAAGCAGCCTCCAAGCTATGGAAGCTTGTCCCCATCACCACGGGGCATGTCAGAGAATCCCGTTCACAACAGAGATATTAGAGGCAGCTACTAGGAATGTTGTAGTATTTGGGTTGTTGTGTTTCCTTTGGTTGTTCTCCTAAGATGTGTGTTCACATATTAATTTGAAGATACAGAAAGCTAAGATGAATTGTTAGCTGGGACCAGAATTTCTATTATATTTGATATTATTTTATGTATTAAAAATATCTGCCTGAAATGCACTATGCAGAAGACTAGATGCAATCATCCTAGAAAGGCAGGCATGAGACTGAACTCAAGTTTTATATTATGTAGACACTTATAAGAATGAAGACAAAGCATTTTAAAGCACTTTTTGGTGCTTGAAACTGGTTTAAACTATCCCGGCAGAGACAGCCTGTGCAAATTAGAACACAGAAAGCAACAGAAGTGGCTGTAAATATGTTCCAAGAGGAAACGTGGACACTTCTGGGCACAGCATTCACTGGGAAGCACATTTCAATTTCTAAGTGTGGAAAGTGCCTGCTGGGGTTTGGTCCTACCGCGTTCAAGAAGACAACTTTTTGTGCATGCATTCTCTAAATGAACAGGAGGACACCCAAGAAATACCAGTGTCCTACCAGCAACAGCTTCTCCTAGTGGAAATAAGACAGCAAGGCTCTAAAATTGCCTAACTACCCAGGCCAAAAGGAGTGACACAGTAAGTAATAAATTCCTTTTTTTCCTTTGGAAGAGCTGTCCCTGCAGGAGTGGGTACCAGAGTTCTTTCCAGGCAGTGTCAGACTTAAGAAATCTCCCCATTAAGTGCATGTTGCTGTGTCTCCTGTTGAGCCTAAGCTACCTTCATGTTCTGTTGCTAATTTGATAGCTTCAGAGAAAGCAACTGATTACCAAGTTAGGATCCTCCTGAAGTGCTCTAGGAGAAATGTCTTTCTTTAAAGATGAGCTGAGCAAGAACTCAAGGCATTTTCTGCAGGCATTATCAAACCGAGTCCAAAGGGATAGAAATGTCATCTAAGTATGATATGATTAAAACAGCTCACTAAGCCCAAGCAATGCCATAAAAGAATATACTCAGGAGACAAAACAATATTAAGCATTAATATTTTCCCAATGAGAGCTCCAATTTGTAACACAGCACTAATGAACTGGCTTGTTTGCCTCTGATTTCTTTTTCTACACTAAAGCAATTGTTCTGGATCACAGATAGAAGGTTGATCAACCACAATACACCTACACAAGTACAGCATTTAAATATCAAAGTTCAAAAGAGAGAAAGAAACTCTCTTCTAGAAATAAAAGCAGCTGGGATGATGTCTGGGGGAAAAATACTTTTCCATGGCAACCTTGAAAGGCTGCTGCGTTCACAGAATGTCAATTCCCACTATGCTACTATTAATCAAATACAAACTCCAATGATTAGGAGATTGGATGGTGAGGTAAACACCACTGATTTAATTTAAAAAATAATAAAGATTCCCTTTAAATATTCTGCTTACCTAGGAGCCTGCAGACCTACAAGGGATTATTGTAGGCTGACATTTCCAACACAAAAACATTTACTGATTTTAAGAAAACTCCATTTACATCCAGGAAAAAAATTAAATTGGCTTGGGCTCAAAGTTGGACATTAAAGAAGACTTGTCCTCTGCAAGCTTGGACCTTTACTCTTATAAGCATTGTCTGATCAGGTACAGAAATGGTAATTTTTTAACGTTTCTCATACCTCTTGTAAAAAGCCAGTTCCCTCCAATCCATTTTCGAGGTTGTGCTGCTAAATATTTAACTGACAGGGAGATTTTCACAGGGAGGTACATGAATCCTGTGCTCACCCCTCGCTGACGGAAGGAAAAGGCAGTTTGAAAGTCAATAGAGACTGAGAGGTTGTCCCAAGCTGAGGGATATACACCCTCTCATCCCCTGCCTCTTAAGCAGGTCGTTCCTTCCTCCTTCAAAACGACAGCCGGTTTCCCAAAATCTAATGCTCTCTGCCTTGACAGATGCTTATATTGATGGGGCCTCCATATGAATCATAGAATCATAGAACAGTCCAGGTTGGAAGGGTCCAACATTTTGTGGGAATGGGAGCCTAGATGAGAATATCTAGCACTCTGTCCAAACACATCCTGAAAACCTCCAGTAATGGGGACTCCACCACACCCCTGGGGAGGTTGTTTTGTCTGATTGATTGTTCTCACTGTAAAAAAATTCTTTCATATAACAAGATGAAACCTCTCCCAGCACAACTTGTAACCATTGTCCCTTGTCTTCTCCATGTGGCTCCCTGCGAAGAGAGAGCCTCCATCCTCTTTGTAGCCACTCTTTAAGTACTGGAATACTGTGATGAGGCCCCCCTGTGCCTTCTCTTTCCAGGGAAAAGAAACCTAACTCCTTCAGTCTTTCCTCATAGGGCAGGTTCTCCAGCCCTTTGATTACTTTTATGGCCCTTCTTTGGACAATCTCCAGTCTGTCCGCATCATTTTTGGATTGCGGGGACCAGAATTGGACACAGTACTCCTGTTTCAGAGGTTTTCTCTTCCACCCTACACAGTCCTCTGTCAAAGGCTGGAGGGATTGCCTGCAGAAGCACATTTTGGAGTTTACCAGAGAGCTAAATGTTACCTCAGACTCACCATCACTGCAACAGCTGCATTCAAGTCCGCCTTCCTGAGCTGTTCTATTCCAATCAAAAGGAAAATGAACTTTTTTTTATAATAAAAAGTTAAACTCTCACAAATATTCAAGACCAAGGAGTATAAATAAGAGCAGTAGCGCTTAGTGCCTGGGGGCAGAGTGGGGAAGGAGAGGACAAGGGAGATGACAAGGCCAATGAGAACAGAATCAGTTCACTTGAATGAGCAACATTTTTATTTCAGAAGCAGCCTGCACACAGATGAGAGGAGAGAGCCTCCTCTGCTCTTCTCCAAGTAGAAGGTCATACACAATACCTTGGTTCCCATTACGTCCTCCCATCAAAGCTAAAACCACATTGTGAAATGTTTTGGGGCACAACTTATGGATTTCATCACTCTGAACAGTTATAGGCTACAAAACCTGCCAGGTCTATTTTCAGCTTTATCTGTGTAATTCCATCAGCTATGAAGATTCAGGTACTTGGTGGAGCTTCAAACAAAAACAACCTGGCACTGGGTCCAATCTGCCTAAACACCGCCACAGTGTCCTTTAAATAAAGTATTTCAAATAGCGATAATTATTCTTTTTTTACATCCTGATCCAATAAATGTAATGATACTGGTTTTAGGAGCTCATCATAGCTAGCCTCCCTAATATAAGACATAGGTGATCATTCCACTTTTTCCCATGTCCCATTTCCCATTTCTGAGGGAACACTTGTTTAAGGTAATTTTTATAATGAAAGTGTGGGTGAAGAGTAGCAACTCCATTCACTGGCACATCCTGTCCATTCGCAATAGTGTATTTACAACATATTTTAAATTATTGTAAGAATTTATGGCAACGGGTTTTGCCCTCTAGTGGAAGATGAAGCAAAATACAACACATAGTTAGAAATATAACATCTATCTAGATTGACCATGTGAACACTGACCATGTGTTTACTGGATGGCTGGAGAGACAGCAAGTGAGCCACGGTGTGTATTATCCCTTATGGCAAAGGATGAGGAGTGGAGAGGGGGAACTCCAGGGAATTTACAGACATGACAGTCCAGGTTTAGTAATGAATGGAAAGAAATTCCCGTGATGTCACGATGTTGTTTATGGAACAGGTCTAACAGCTTGGAATTTCAACACCTGATAATGTGTCTACTGTACTGTTTTCTGTTACCTCTATATTTATGACAATAAAGTAAATAATTTCTTTTTAAAAACATGAGTAGCTCATACTGCTGTTGGCTGCTGCAGAAGACAGGGTTATTGCAAGATATAATAGGCAAATATTGTCAGGGGTTTTATCAACATATATTGATTCAAATATTAAATATTGATCACATGAAAAGGATATAAATTAATGGTTATCAAAGAATGTTAATGCTATAGACCAAAACCGAAACATTAAAAAAAAAAAAAATTTTAAGTGGTGAATATTTACTTCTTGTGTAAATAAACCTCTGTTTGTATTAAACTAGCTCAATATTCACATCTGATTGTTCTGTTTCACAAAGTATTGGACCACACCTACCTAGTGAGTGACATCAGTTCAGCAATACAATACATTTTACTAAAGGTATTTACTAACACTACCAGTAATGCTTAAAAATCTTATCTACATCTGACAATTGAGTTGTCTCATTTTATGTCAGTTAACCTTATCTTCATTTGCTGTGACTTTAAAATTATTGCTAATAATTGAATAATTAAAATTATTTTAAACACTGGGAAACAATCAATGGTAAATCGAGTTATACTGAAAATTCTCCAAAGAAGTCTCAAAAAAATATTTGTCTCAATAATCTCTGTCATTTTCACCAATCCTGCTTCAGAAGATCTAATTATTGATTTTTTTGTACTAATCATGGTTAACATCAAAGATTCCAGTGGATTTTCACTAAATCTTATGGAATGGAAGAGAAAACTTGCTACATTAACTAAATTAAAGCATGCATTTGGAGAAACACAAGCAATATCATTGCATGGATTCTGGACCTACATCAGGAACCTATTTCACTTACACAACAAGAGGGATGGAAGCAGGAAGTCAACCAGAAGCCCAAATATGTGAACTTTTTTGTATGAACTGTCACAGCAGGTCAGTACTAGGGCCTCATCTGAAACACAGTGCTCCCAGTTAGCTCCCTGATGACCTAACCATTCAAAATGCTGCTATGGAAATATTTGAAGCAAAATTAAATGATCCTCTGAGCTTTTCTTTAATAGAATACAGAACTCTTCAGTGAATTCTGGGCTATGGATGATGCTGCTTAAGTCTGGAAAATTGCAGACTTACATAGAGAGTCAGAGTTCAATACGGAAATAAGAATATATAAAATACATAATATATTAAAAAATTATAAAATATAAAAGTAAAATAAAAGCTGTTTACAGATGCATGGTTCTTACAGGAGAACCATGTGAAGTACTTTTGCTAACAGCGGACAAAATGAGCCAAGGAAGCGAGCAAATTTCTGTTATACAGAGAAATGGAGGAAATCAAAGAGAGGATGTAGCTCTTGTATTTACATTGTGCAGGAAGAACCTGTTAACATCAGAGAGGTGTGGCTGCATTTATCAACTTGCAAAGCTCACAAAGGTTGCTTGAAATGACAAAAGTTCCTTGAGATAAAAAAATGTGGCCTCATAATCATCACCTTATAGGTGGAATGCAAATACACAGGCTGGGCTGTCCTATGACCTCTGCATTCAGAAGAGTTTTGGGTGCACACTGCTATGGGAAATCAGAGCAGCAGCAAAATTTCCTTATTTTAGCAATTATTCAGCAAGAATATCCCTGTTTGAGAAAAGAGCTGACACGTCATAGCAAAAAAAAATACACTATCTTCATTATCTTCAGACAATTTTTCCCTGACTTATTCACCTTCCTATTCAAATTTCTGAGTTTCTATCAGTGTTTTCATCAGCAACAGCAAATGCCCATTTTTATTATAAAAACTGGTTTCAGCGGTCATATGAATCATTTGTTTGTTCATGTGAATGCCCTGCAATGAACCAGGAAACGTCAAAAAATGCTCAATCATAAAATTCTTGCTGCCTAAATAAACATTTCAGCCCAGTTCAGTAAAAATTGAAACAGAAGAAAACTCAGTCTAGCAGACATGATGCCTCAAAGACAGAACAGAAGGTTGGTTTGTTTTAGTTTTAATCCATCCTAATTAGTGGGTAAAATGGTAAATTTAGTCTGACGTCTGACCAACATACATTCTCTGCAGAGGAGATACTTCTCTCCAAAGCAGTCTCAGCTCCCATTGTGACTGGAACTAGTAATTCATATTTCACCCTGGTGCTTCTCCTGATGAGGAAAGCATGACAAAGCCTAAAGAAACAGTACCTAATGCCTGTCTTTTAACCTCTTGCATGCCAAATAAAGCACACTGTACATCTCGGAGCAGGATTATGTCTCTTGGCATCAAGGTTTGAGCATTTGCAGTCAGAGTCTGTGTTAGAAAAAGCAGACATGGGAGGGATGCATCTCAGGGGTTCAAACAGCATCTTCTATGGACTGCCACAACTGATGCTTTTCTGACACCGGACAGGGTGAGGTATTACAAATACCTCGTGCCAGCTGTTCTTTGAAAAGACTTCATTTATGACATAGGGCCCAGTTTTCATCTTAGAAAGCGCATTAGCCAGCCCTGTCACCCACACACACACCTTGGACTACAGAGATTTAACCTAACTTCTTGGGATGAGGTTTAATAAGGCCAAGTGCCGGGTCCTGCATTTCGGTCACAACAACCCCAGGCAGCGCTACAGGCTTGGGGAAGAGTTGCTGGAGAGCTGCCTGGCAGAAAAGGAGCTGGGGGTGTTGGTGGACAGCCGGCTGAACATGAGCCAGCAGTGTGCCCAGGTGGCCAAGAAGGCCAACAGCATCCTGGCCTGTATCAGGAACAGCGTGGTGAGCAGGAGCAGGGCAGTGATGGTGCCTCTGTGCTGGGCACTGGTGAGGCCTCACCTCGAGTGCTGTGTTCAGTTCTGGGCCCTTCACTACAGGAAGGACATTGAGCTGCTGGAGCGTGTCCAGAGGAGAGCCACCAACCTGGTGAGGGGTCTGGAGAACAAGCCCTATGAGGAGAGGCTGAGGGAACTGGGCATGTTTAGTTTGGAGAAGAGGAGGCTGAGGGGAGACCTCATTGCCCTCTACAACTACCTGAAAGGAGGGTGTAGAGAGGTGGGTGTTGGCCTCTTCTCCCAAGGGAATAATGACAGGACCAGAGGAAATGGTCTGAAGTTGGGGCAGGGGAGGTTTAGATTAGATATTAGGAAGAATGACTTTACTGAAAGAGTGGTCAGGCACTGGAACAGCCTGCCCAGGGAGGTGGTGGAGTCGCCATCCCTGGAGGTATTTTAAAAACGTGTAGATGTGGCACTTCAGGGCATGCTCTAGTGCCCAAGATTGTTGGGTTGTGTCTCTTTGTGGGTGGGTGTGGTGGGGGGTTGTGGGTGGGGTTTTTTTTTGGTGGTGTTTTGGTTTTTTTTTTGTGGTTGTACTCGATGATCTCAAAGGTCCCATCCAACCAAAAATATTCTGTGATTCTGTGATTCTTCACTGCTGTTTCAAACCAGGCACAAATATCAGCAGGGGTGAGATTCCCTTTGCATTGGCAAGAGATACGTACTTCCCAAGATGACAGATAAAGCCACTGGAAAAGCCTGTGTTTCTCTCACGTTAGCTGCCCTTCCCCCGGTCCCCAAGAAAAAAAGAAATAGCCCATCGCTTTTGTATGGATAAATGTTAAAGCAATCTGAGCATGGGGGATGAAATAGGTTATTCCTACTTTAGAGAACAGAGAGTGTTTGAAGCCCTGTCCTAGCTGGTCTGGAGGAAGCAAGCCCCGACATGAGCGGTGCTGAGGGAAGCAAAAGCAGCAATATCTCCAGGGACACTGGAAACACAGGCTCCTCTGAGATGTATCTCCTAGAGCACCTGTCGGCAGTGAATCTTAATGACTCAGCTGAATTCTGCCTAGAATTAAAAGGTTAATAGCCTGACAAAGCTCTTGAATCACACCACACTTGACGCTCACCTTATTGTACAAAGAATTGTGACTGTAAGGGCTATAAGGATTCTCGTGAACGTCACACGTGATGGAAGACAAGTGGCTGAAAGGTCCAGGGTTTAGACAGTCAGCGAGGGAGACGGATGGAGGACGCAAAGGGGACTTAGTTGAAGGGATCAGTTTAGTTGGATACAGAGGGTGTAGGAGAGCAGTCTCCTATGAAAAAAGAAAAGTAAACAGAAACAGATTAATGGATGTAAAAAAGAAGGTTTGGACAGAAATCAAAGAGCTTGTCTTGCACCTTTTTTACATTTCACAGGGCTTGATGATTAACTAGGAATGGTACTCTACCTTCATGCCAGTACAAATGCTCTATATTAAGCACTTTCATCAGCATGAACCTGCTGTAGATTTCCCATTAAACCAGTTACCCTTAGTCTGGGGTCCAGTGCATCTCCCTCCTGCACCCCAACTGATGCTCAGGTGACAGAAAAGGAAAGCCCAGAAGGATTGCATGCTAGGATAAAATGGTCACGTTTTGGGACATTTTCTGAGAGTGGACTGTAAGAAAAACAATTTGAAAACAGTGTTCGAGAGGTACAAAAGAAGGTCTGCCTTATCTATATACTCGCAGGAGCACTTCTGGCTTTTTAACAAGACTCTAACAAACCTTTTCAGCCACTTAAGTGTTAAACCAGTGAAGGTGCACACACAATATATTTCATTACTGCAAGTTGTCAGCAGTTAATAGTGTTTCTGGTTAAAAAGCCCCAATACATATGTGCTTTTTGTATGTAAAGGATAAAATTCTTTAAAAAAAAATTGATTTTTAAAAGATTTGGGATGAAGTCAGGGAGGCATACCCAGCTTTTGGCACAAATCCTGTGCTAGGCTTTTGTCTATGCTGTTGACACAATACATCCTAAATTCTCACCCTCTTGGCTGGCTGAGTCCAGACCAGAAACTCCCCTGCACACTGTGCCTTTGAGCTCAAGACCCAGAAAATTTGTGACAAGCGCTGCGATTAGTTTCAGCCAAAGCTAATAATGTATCGCCCACCAAAAGAACGAGCGCGAGCAAACCAGCGGATCGGAGCCCAGCAGCGGCGAGAGCAGCTGGAAGGGGACCAGGCAGCAGTGGCTTCACACTGACCTTGCCTCCCGCTGCTCCTCCTCAGAGGCACCAGCCCTACTTCTATCAATAATAAACCTTGGCAAACTGGCCTCACAGCTTCACGCCAACTCATATCTCTTTAGATCATCCCTATCTTGCTCCTCCATTGCCCAAAGTGGTTTATATTGTAATGACAAAGGAGCCTATGCACATTCCTGGTAATTAATATTTGCAAGCACATGAATTCTCTAACATTCATTATGAGTTGTTTTCATACTGTCATGTAAAAAAAATCCCCTCTTTTTCCCCCCAAGAGATTCCGTTTCCCCAGTTTCAAATGAAAATTTTCATGAAGCTGTCATGTCAGCACTGCTAACGAGTTACATATACTTCTAGTAAATTTTATGATGCTTTTTTTAACAAATTGGAGCATAGTTGCAAAATTCCTGAAATATTACTGAAATGTGCTGAGCAAGAGGAAAAGAATTCTATCTGTCTCATAATGGGAAAACTACCATCTCCAGTAAGGGCATCTAAAAATGTGGGAAGCTTAACAGAACATCAGAAATTGGAACCTCAGAAATACTATACTCTTGTCTGTACCAAGTGTTTGATGGGGGGATATCCACTGAATAGCCAGTGCTTCAAGTTGTATATGCTCTCAGGAGAAAAAAAAAAAAAAAAAAAAAGAAACAAAACAAAGCAGCATAAATATGAGTAAAAGCCAAAATAAAATGGGATTTTCCCCTGGTTTATAAATATTATTGTCACACCAGTGTCAATCTATATACAGTGTACCCAGAGCACAGATAAAAACAGCTATCTGTGAGCAGAGCTATATCCTTTCCAATCACTACTAATTCAGAAATCTCTTTTTGTCTCCATCCGTTACATTGGATTATCTGCATGAGAACAGCTGCCTGTTAAAGCAAAAATTACTATTTTTTTTACAAGGAAAATGGGATTTTCCACATGGGCACAATTCTTAATGAAGTGAAAAGCAAACAAGCTAGTCTCTGTTGTGCAAAAAGCTGTGTGTCCAACACAGGGATGTGAAGCTGAAGGTCAGCAGTTAAGGCTGGCTGAATCGTTATGTCTCAAACTGAATGTCACTCACATAGTCACCAGTGCTCAGTGTCACACTGGGAAGTTTGGCAGGGAGGGGAGGTTACTGCAGACGTCTAAGAAAAATCAAAAGAGAGAAGTTAATAAAGTTGATGGCATCTGGAACCTCATCTAGCCTGTACTGTCCTCCAAGATGCAACCTGAAAAGGGTCTGTCCTTTCAAGATGGCTGGGTGAAGGAGGGGCAAGAACATCACCTAGGGAGGGTGTTGCTGGCAACAGTATAAAAAGAAAGGGAAAGAAAATGCAGAGAGAGGACAGAAATGTGAGAGCTCAACCTCCCAGCAGGACTGGGAAAATCTCCAAAGAAAACCAGGGAAAATCAGTGACAGTATGAGCAGTTTTGCCCTCAGCCACAGTAGATGCCTGCTAAGTTCTTATTTGAGGACAAGAAGATTAATGCTGTCTCTTCCACAGAAAGCAGTAAGCCTAGCTGCTAGTCTCCTAGTTTTAATTCACTGCTCTCATATCCTATGAAAGCAGTCAATTTACCTGATTTTGGGGTAATATTGGTGAGAACACCTCCCAGTCTTTGGAAACCAGCCACTGTGCAGCCAAAAAATGCTAACTACTGAGAGCAGGTGAAGAGGGAGAATGAGTGTCCTTATAAGCTAACAGCCTCGTGATTAGAGGCAACCACCGCAATTTTCAAGCTGTTGTCTGGGCACGGAGCCCAGTTCCACAGGCAGTGCTGCAGCCCTCTTCCAGCACTGAAACCCCTCAGGAGAGCTTCACAGATGCTGTAAGGTTGTGAACATCCTCATGTGGGCACCCAAGTCACCTCCACTCACAAGAGACTTACATCAACACTATAAACCTACTCTGAGAGGCAAGATCTGAAATCATAAGCATATACTGTCATGTTCAGCACTTCAGTGTTTTTTCCCCAAATCTGGCTATTTTCATACTGTTAATTGCTGTATTAGACCACCACTAGAATCACATAGCCATTCCTCACACAAACAAAGCCAGTTTCTGTTAAATCAATGAATCCATCTAAATACAGGTCTAAGAACTTCCTTTTTCAGAACAAGGACGTCTTAATAGAGATCTCCCAAAATAACAAGTATTTTACAGCAGCTGTGGTATTTCTTAAGTTAGGATAAAAATAACAATTTATCAGTACTTTAAAGCATATGACATTGTTCTTTCAAATAACGGAAGAAACACTGAACATATTCATTGTGAAATTAACTTTTCCATCTATAAAAGGCAGTGCATTATCTGTTCAGTTCATTTTAATACATAGCTTTTGTATAAAATAATTTTGGCTTTTGTTATAACAACCACATTTATTCACAGACTTATTACATCCTCAGTACTTCAGCAATATGTACCATAATAAATTTATAAGGTGCAAGTTGATTGATTTTCACAATTAGCATCAAATGTGAGTGAGCTTCAGACTATGGCAATAACCCCAGGTTTGTATTTGCCCTGAAAAATCAAAGTTTGGTGTTGCATCATTCCTTCATCAGCAAAACAATAGCCAGCAGAATCAGTGCCCGGCCCTGATGAAAAGGAGGTATGAGCTGCCCCTGACTTTGCAGAGAGGCCCCACTGAGGTGACCTAGACCAGAAGTTCTCTTGCAACAGCTCCAGGTCAGCTCTCCTCCTCTTTCATCCCAGGTGAATGGCAGCGCAGTGACTTGGCACCAGAAGGTTCTCAGTGAGTTAAAGCATGAAAAACTCATTATGAACTAACCTGTAGCCTCTGAAATCAAATATGCACTGTCAACTTCAAAAGTTCAGAGGTTAGTTGTAAAACGTCATTTTTATTAATTTTTTTTTCATATATTTTGCAGAAACTCTACATTCTATAGAATGAGAAACCTTCTGATGCCACCCATATGTGTTGCTGGAACACACTAGTACTACGAATAAATCTTCCTCTGTTTGTAATGATGCAGTACTCTTGAGAAGTGCTGGGATTATCCTATAGCAAATCAGCCATATGGGGAGGAATGGAAAGAACTACAACGTAAATCTTTAAAAAATTCAGTTATAAAAGAAAGAAGAGAGGACTGCCATTGCTAAAGGCATAGAAGTAAGAGAACATCAAGGTATTTTATTCAAGGCAAGGTATTTTATTCACGTCGTGTCTGACAAGAGGACTTCATTTTACTGACACTGACAAGGCTTCATTTTACTACCCTCCAGATGTAAGATTCCAAACATACTGGACGGGTTAATTATAAGCTCCTACAGGACATTCAGATTATGTATTGCAGTTAAGGTTTAATTCACAATAATGCACATAAACACAAATGCACAAGAAAAGGCAGACAGAACCATTTACTGGGGTTTCTCTGAGGTAATGCCTCAAATATAAGATAAGGTCAGCAAAATGATCCTATGGCTTTATGCTGAGGTCTGTGGGAGAAGGCAGCACTTTTGCGCCCCAATCACAGAATCACAGAATCACATGGGGCTGGAAGGGACCTCTGGAGATCATCTAGTCCAACCTTCCTGCCAAAGCAGGTCCACCTAGAGCAGGTTGTGCAGGAGCTTGTCCAGGTGGGTTTTGAATGCCTCCAGAGAAGGGGACTCCACCACCTCCCTGGGCAGCCTATATGGGCTGCCTGTTACTGACCCTTGCGTGTGGTAGAAGACCTGTCCCCTCAAGCTGTGAAAGGACATGAATATGGACCTGGGGGAGCTACGCACTGCAGAGTGACATGGAAACTCACTGAGGGTCCTCTGCAGTCTCCTTTGGACAAGGAAGAGTGAACCTTGCCCAGTCCTTGTTGTCCTTGTTTCTCTTTAGTGAGGATTCAGGTGGACCCCAAATGGTGTCAGCCCTTTCTAGTAGATCTGATCCAGACACCGGCTTGACAGGGGAGCACAGGATTTCCACTTTCTTTTGTACAGTGTTTCCTACAGATATCATGAAAAGGTCCTCTCCTCAACATACAGGTGTTTAGATCACCAACAAAAATATGCCTGTAGAAAGCTCAGCTGCCCTTCTCCAGTCTGGAGACTCTCCTCCAGGAGCCAAGTGCCCCTTGAGGAATCTAACATTGCAAAAATAGAAGAGACCCAGGGAAAAATAAAGGTCTAAGATTATTCCGTCATCTTTAAGGTAACTAGCTGAGGCTACAAAATCCTTCAGAGTGAGAGTTACTCACCTGCTTAGTATCTTGATCACTGATTTCTTCAAGGTACTTTTTAAAAGGATTGGGTTGATAGGGCTCCTCCTTTTGCTGTGCACTCTTTCCTTTCACCAGCACAGGACGAATGACACCGGGTTTTGTCTTCACCCATAGCAGACCCAAGAGAAAAGAGGTGGAAGAAAAATAAAAGAAAATACTTTACAATCTACAGAATATTTGTGACACGAGTCAATTCCAGTGGGCCTATACTGACTAGATTTTTAAAAGCTTTATTAATAACATATTTCACCACCAAAATTATTCAGGTGTCATGCTGCCTGGCCTACTTTTAATACAGATTGGAGACAAAAATGGCAAGAGCTGTTTTTATGCACAGAACCACATCACTGACATCTGTTTGTTACCAACACAAAAATAGATGCTGGGCTGTCAGACTATGGTTTGTGGGGTTTTCTGGCTGTTTTTCACTAGCTGTTCAGCTGCATCTTGATAAGTTCATCAAGTCACACTTTATGCACAGCCACACGTCTGCAAATTCCTTTCTGGGGTCCTCTAAACAGTAACTGTGAAACAAGGAAGGGCAACACGTGATGCTGTTAACTTATGCCCAGGCAGGAACGTCGTAGGGCAAAGTCTTTCTGGGGAAAAACGCCAGTGATTGCATGCTGGATTTTCACAGTATCTTTATGAGTTCACTTGGAAAAGTGTAATTTTAGAGAATATAGTCAGCACGGGTGTGTGATACCCCTCATTTCAGACTAATCGGATTATTTAATCAAGAAAAAAATCTCTTGCTTAGCTACCAACCAACCAAAAAATTGGCTATTAACTTGTCAATTTAGTACATCTGTGACTTCCAGAATACTTACAGTAAAGTGACATGATGGATTGTGGCATAAACTCTAAATGGAGGCTTGGGGATAATTTTAAAATAAGACAACTTGTTCAGTAAGCAAAGAAAAGGAAGAAAAACCTGTACGTGGCAAGTATTGAAGTCCTGGAGGGGTCTGTGATTGAATTTAAACTTTAAAATAAGTCAATTATATTCTTCTCTGTTACAGTTACCCTGTAGAAAATGGGCGGTCTTTGTCACAACTTACATAGATAGCAACAGGGCTGCTGCTGAGCTCCTTCTGTGGTTGCAGCCTAGAGGGGCAGCTTGCCCAGCTGGGACTGAGAAACAGGTGCTGCCACAGCACCCCATCCTCAGTACGCAGCAGGGTATGAAAATGCAGAGAAGAAACTTGATTCACTATTAAATTATTTATAAGATTTAGCCTATGTACATTTAATAATGCCATGCTGCCTGTTTACAAGAGCAGTAAGCTTTTGCGGTCTGCCTGGAAAAAAAGAGAAGCTTGCTGTGAAAGTAAGCTTAAAATGGTGCAGCTGAGATTGCCGGATGTATCATGTAAACTGAGTTATGGACCACCTTAAAATAAGATCTGCAGGCATCCAGCAAGGACAGGGGGAGAGGAGTGCTTGTCAGAGGGGAGAGTGCAGGAGGCAGGAGATGTCCCCATGTCTTGTGCTTCTGTCTCTGCCCCAGGAAAGGACAGAGAAGTGCCTGGGGGCTGAGGTAAAGGTGGCAGAGGTGGGGAGGAGCTCAACACACCTGAGAAGAGCAAGGCCCAGGCAGCAAAATATCTTGTCTTAGCTTTGTGTTTTATCCCCTCCCGCCTTTCCACGAGTTGGGGCCCTTTCATCGGCTGCATCAAATAAGAAACATACTCAACTGAAAGCAAAAATAACCCATGAGGTGATGATACTAAGTTTTTTAAAAGAGTGATGACTGCCGAGCTGTGTTAAAAAGTTTTCATTAAGAAGGTCAATTTAGTGAAAGATACAGTGCTTATTTAAGGAACTCACAGTCTATAATTCATGACTATTTCTTTGTAGGATTCACCATACAATAATTATTTTCCTCTCCAAGATTTCTGAGAAGGGTTTGTAAAAGTGAAAGACTCCTGGCTTTCTACACAAAGGTAAATATAAAAATAAAAAGAAAGCTACAGTTGTTATCAAGTCGTCATTACGCAGACATAAGACCCGTGACCTTCAAGCACTCCTCCACACCATGTAACCATGCAATAAAAAGCCTATTGAAGTACCTGAAATCATCAAGGATAAGCTACTCTACTTATTCAGGAAGCCTCTTCCAAAAGAACACTGCAGAAATGCTTTTAAGGAAGCATTTTCTAGACAACATCGCACACTCCAGTGCTGACTGAATCATATGTTTATGTCTGACTCTGCTAATAGAATAGCCAGCAACCAGAATATGAAATACTTTATTAACTCCCTGACAAGCTATGAAAAATCATTGATCCAAAACTAAAAACTTGAACTCCTTCTTTCATAGCAAGTGGCGCAACTGTCACTGCTGAGAAATGAAGCTAAGACTTCATTTTGCCAAGGAAAGTGTTGGTCTTCCTACAACAGCGCTGAAAAATGGTAAAGGCTGTTATGGTAAAAATGGGCTGCCATCATATGGCTACATCCCTATTAGCAAATTACATGGGGCCAAGACACAAGCTCCAGAGCTGACCCATCATCAGCTGTACTGATTCGGTGCCAGGGTGCTCCCTGGAATGCTTTTGGCTCAGGTCAGCGAGTGCACACTCAGAAACAGGAGGATATGGTGGGCCAGGGCACCTCTTGATAGGCAGGATGGACATGGTCACCCTTCTTCAGGGACAGAAGGTGTTTTGGCTGTATGAAAATGAGCGGTGCATGGTCCTCACCCCAAAATTCAGAAGACTGAACTTCTCATCTGCTGGTATATGGGCATGTTCCCCTCTATTTTTTTCCTCTGTTATTATGACACTGAGATCTTGCTGAAACTGGTGAATAAGGTCCCGGTTGCAACCCCGTTCCTCTCAGCAGAGGCCTAAAATCCTGAGTCACATGTTTCTCCTATCCAAGTCACTGTCACTTCCCCTTGTCCAGAGTATTCAGAGATCCCCAAGGTACATAGGGCCAGACCCTTCTTTGATAGCTAGCAGTGACTGCACCCCCTCCTTGCGGTGCTTTGGGTCACTGCACAGACATTAAGTCGTTCTGGATACCTGAACAGCTTTCCTGTAAACAAGAAAGTTGCCTCTTAATGTTTAACAAGGAATTGGCATTTTAATATGTTTTCTATGCAATGCTGTTTTGAAGCAGCCTGTCTCTGTGACAACCAGACAATGATAAACAGAAATATGACATGATCAGATAAAAATATATAACAGAATGGGAGAGTTAACCTTGGGATAAAAGAGTTAGCTGTCCTCTTTCTTTCCGTTCTGCTCTGAGTCCAACAGACCTCACCTGACAAGTAGCAAGCACTGAATCTCTCTGTTTGCCTGCATAACATTCATATCCAACTATTCTGTAGAAATAGCATCTTGCAGTCTTTTAAGCCTTCTGCTTCAAATGGGACGGACAGGGACCTTCATGGAGAGGGACCATTCCCAGTCCTTTCCAAGAACCTCAGTAGTTTCGGGGAAAGGGACCCTGAGGCAGACGGGGCGAGTGTGCAATGCAGCATGCCCCAGACACTGCAGTGTATCATCTTGCCCACTGTAAGCACCGAGAACCCAAAGTCACCTGAGAAACCTCTAAAATGTTGAGAGCGCCTGCTTTCAGATAGTGAGGGACTGGCTCCCTTATCATGTAGGAACATCGCAGTTTCCACTGCCAGCAAAAAGATGCTTTTTGCCCTAGCAATACAAACATAGACGCTTGGTCTAGTTGAACTGTGAATCACCTTAAAAAATTCCTCTTCTATTTCTTTTCTGCCACAAATTGGTCTTTACAAAGGGAAATATGTTATTGAACAAATTAGTTTATTTTTATTTTCCCTTGTAGAGGCCTTACACTTGCAAAAATGCAATAAAAAATCATTCCAGGCAGGGTATCAGCCTACAGTGAGGTTCTCCCTTAGTACCTTTGAAGATGTGAAGACATATGACTGTGGTTAAAAGGATTTCCTCTTCCTGTGGCTATGTAGTAAATTATTCACATCACTTTGAAAAACCTAGCAAGGAAGGATAATTATTTTCTCCACCTCCATGCTGAAGCAGCACCAGGTCTTGCACCAGAGCACAGAGAACAAGGACAGTCACCTGCCTGAAATTCAGGTTGTGTTTATTTTTGTTCATACTGAAACACTTGTATTTCGAGAAACAGATGAATTTTCAGCAAGATATCTGACAGTATACTGTATCATGCTTTCCACTGACTCTGTGCTAAACTAAACCAAAGCTAAAATCAGCACAGGGACGAGACTTTTTTTCAACAGCTGGAGAAAAGGGACAGACCCAGAGTAAGAGCAGTGTGAAGGAGGCACTCTCCTCTGCTGCTGGTCTGGGGAAAGGGGACCAGAAAAGGGAGGTGGTTTCCCCAAGCGCTGCTCGCTGCCCAGACTGGTGGCAAGGAGGAGGCTAAAGGCACTCTTAGCACCAGTGCGGCTCTCTGCTTCCCTCTCTGCTCCCACCCCTTTCTCTAGGAAACTGTTGTAGCACATTTAAGTTTCCTTCACCCCCCTTTTCCTGTGGTATATTGGGAATCTCTTTCATTTCCCACTTTGCTGTCTGATGGCTCTGTATGGCCTGCTCCTGGATGTATCTATCTGATGCATTTCACTTCAGCAGTGCCTTCATCTAGGTATAGATATCGTACAAAGTATAGATATCTACCCATGGCAAACACTGACTTCCAGAAATCATTCATCAGTGCTCAAGGGCCATATTAGGCAGATAGGTGCACCCATGACCCCTGATTTTATGCTTGATCTGCCAACTATGCTATATTTAATGTCATTCTGACTTGAAGTGGATTTTAAATGATGCTGAATTTAGTATTATTTTACTTTAAGGCAATCACCCTGTATTTCTTGAGATGTCTTATTCTCAAACATGGTTTAATTCATTTCACGGAGCTTTGGGCTCAATAGCTTTAAATGTAGGAAATACTGGAACCTCAGTCATACGTATGCTTCAAAATTAATTAATTAGAGAGAAAATACTTCAAGCTGCCAAGTCACATCTTAAATATCCCAGAATAAAACAAGCCATAGATATTATCTGAAACACTCCGGCTTTAACACCTGGACCAGACCTTGAGAAATGTTATCTATTTCTCTCAGTGTTTTTCTTCCTTTCAAATGCTTGAGCTCATCCTCTGTCAAGGCTCAAATCCCTACAACTCCTATCCACAATCCTTTTCATGGAAGAAATTGCACTGCATTCTTTCTGTTACTTATCCTTTAAACTTGCTCACAAAATACAGAAATGCCATTCTGTACTTGCTCTAAATATATGACTCCTTTTCTACTATTTTTGCGTATAAATATATTTCTATAAATCTTTCCATTGCACACTCAAAAACTGTGGATGACTGATGCAACATTAAAATATCTGAACCAAAAAGACCTAGAACAATGGTACCAAGGTATACAAGACTAGCCCCATGTGAATTTTGCCTTATTTGCATGATATATAAAGAAAAAAAAGCTATTGTTAATGATAATGGCAATATTGTGGGTCATGTTGGTGTGCTGGATATGTCTTTGCACTTTGTTATCATGAGTCATTCATAGTCAGCTTTTAAAGGAGCAAAAAATCTATTGATGAGAGTCACAGTGGCATGCCCAATGCTTCCCCTGTCCATTGGATAAAAGTCACATAGTTGAGAGGTATAGATACAGCATTTCTGGTCATCATAAATAATCTGTCCCTGGTAGAGCTAGTCAGAGACTCCACAAGGGGAGAATTGTCTGAATCGTAAATGCTGCAAAATTTATAAGTAGAAATGTTACTACTACTGAATGTTCACTTACTGCTGAAGAACCATCATTCGTGAATAGAGATCACAATGTGCTTAGAGAAGGCATTGCTGTCTGAACAAAAAACATGCACAAGAATTCCACTGTAGTGACTGCAATTTAAAACCGGTGAAATAAAATATATAGTTAAATAATTACAATAGTTATAAAAAATAAGGAAAAATAAATCAAAGGAACTGCCAAAAGGATGAAATTATTAAAAGTTATAGCACTGCTTAAGACAGTAATGTTTCAGAGAAGGTGGAAGGTGTGCATCCTCTTACAAGAAGAGTTTAAGAGATCAGTAAATTCTAGGGTGTTCAAAGAGCAGTGCAAAAAAAAAGTTAAAAAAGGAATAAGGAGGAAAAGGCTTCAAATACAGAAAGTTGTGTTCAAATACAATCTATAAGGAAAAGAAAAAGACCAAAAAAAAAGAAAATCTAGCCCATAACATTAAAATGTCACATATTTGGCCAAGAAAGACTTTGAGAAAAAAAAACAAAACAAAACAAAAACTTGCTAAATTTCTTTACATCTAAAAGTCTATGGGTCCAGTAAATATAATCAAGACATAAAAAAGATGCATGAAGAAGAGGAGACCAAGGCTGAAAATTAATTCCTTGCTTCAATATTCCTCACAGGAAGACGGGACAGGGAGGTTCTCACACTGGCAAAGAAACAATTTGCAGGAACTGTCTCAAGTACGTTGTAAGAGAGATTTGAGAACAGATCAATACAATACGCAAATGGAGTGCAAGGAATAAATAAATTTGTAAAGGAATTCCAGTGTGAAATTGCCACCTGATGAATTGTGGCATTTAATTTCAGACATAATCAGCGGTGGAAGAATGAAAAGTGGCAGCTATGGGGCAGGTTTTACTACAGGATCATGAAGAGAACCAGGAATCACAAATTACTATGTGTGACGTTTCAAGCTGTGCAAAGTAGTAGGAGCACAGGTCCTCCTACTAAAGAACAGAATTAGGATACTTATGGACAAATAATAGGGAATGGCTTTTGAAAGGGCACTCATGGCTGACAAATCTTTTACAGTTGTTTTAAAGAGTCAGTGATACAAGAAAGCTGGCTGATAGGGCAGATCTACGTTATGTTTAAACTAGCAATCTATTTAAAGAGTCAGTGATACAAGAAAGCTGGCTGATAGGGCAGATCTACGTTATGTTTAAACTAGCAATCTATTTAAAGAGTCAGTGATACAAGAAAGCTGGCTGATAGGGCAGATCTATGTTATGTTTAAACTAGCAATCAATTTCAGCATCTAGGAACATAGATTACATGAAACCAAGTGAGAATTAACAGACCATCTTATGTGAGGCTCAGTGTTTGGGTCCCTAAGTGGATGACCAGGGATAAAACAATGAGGCTGCATCACAGAGGATCAAGTCCGATGAATGTGCAGCCATGATAAATGTGGTTTTCCCAAGACTTTAGTGAAGGTCTTTCAGCAGGGTCTACTAAGGAAATGAAACTGCTATTGGAGTAAAACAGAGTATTTCCTACTGGCCAGTTAAAAAATAGGAAGCAAAAGACTGGAATAAATGTTTACATTTCACAGTGGAGAGAAGTCACAAATAGAGTTCCTCAGAGATGTGCTCTGGGATCTGGGCTTTGAATTATGGATGTACATCAGCTACAAAAGAGTAGCCAGGAAGGTGATAAAATTTGCTGGTGATACTGCATCTTTCAGGGGAGTAAAAACAAAATATCGGTGCAAAGAGTTGCAGACAGATCTTATGATACTGAGTGAATAAATGACAAAAAGGCAGGTGAAACTTAACTGAATTCAACATTGATACATTTCATAGAGGAAAACTGAACTGCTTCCTAAATTGACACATGCGGTGTTGAACTAGTTAGCACTAGTTAGATTAAGTAAATAAATTACTAGGAATTCTTAAGAAAGGAATAGAAATAACAGTAAAGGCCCTTATCATGTCATCATGTAAATAGGAAGTGCTGTGTTCGGAGTTAGACAAGAGCAGTTTATGGTTTTAGTCTCCTAATCTCAAAAACCTGAGAAAGGTACAAAAAAGGGCAAAAAGGTTCATCAAAGATGTGAGACAGTATCCATACTTTTCAAAGAGTAACTAAGCAATTTTGACTTTTTTTTTTGAATAAGAGGTGACTGATGGGGTATTATGGTTAATGCCTAGAAAATCATTAACAATATCTAGAAAGTGAAGAGAGAACAATTATTTGCTGTTTCGGTACAAGAATGGAGGTCAAGTAGCAGCTTTAAAACAAAGAAATAAACTACTATTTCACACAATGCATAATTAAAAAGTGAACCCTATTGCTACAGAATGATGTAGAAACCAAAGTATAACAAGATTCAAAAAGTAACTGAAAAAAGTCATGAAAGAAGGAGCAATCAAAGATAATTAAACAGAAGAAATTGATTCAGAAGTACCTAAAATTCCATTAGCTGAAATAAAATGGGGAAAGTTTCTCATCCGCATCTCATGTTTTCCCTAAGCATTCATTAGTGCTCACTGTCATTTGGACAGGCTCCATGACCTCTCTTCTGACTCTTCTTCAGAAAGTTTGGCTCCAACAGGACTAAATTGTGATCAGAGCTAAAATGAACATCTGATGCATAATCTCAGTTTCTTTATTTGAATTTACCTTTGCTTTTCACTAGTTAAGCAAGCTTTGATTTAAACCAGAGTGTAAGAAGAAAATAGATACCAGAACGTTGTCGCATATAAACAAAATTGTAGAAGTGGAATATTAAAAGAGTCCAAAAACTAGCAGTAGACTCTATAGTTGTTATTCACTTCAAGATTCAGCAAGACTCTCTAGTTTGTCATTTAAGGCCAGGCTGGATGGGGCTTTGAGCAACCTGCTCTAGTGGGAGGTGTCCCTGCCCGTAGCAGGGAGGTTGGAACTTGATGATCTTTAAGGTCCTTTCCAACTCTAACCATTCTATGATTCTACGATTCTATGATTTGGTCCATGGGTTTACAAGTGGTGTCAGGATTTGCAGTTACTTAAAGAAGGTGTGTCCTCAGTACAGAAGAAAACAATGCAGCTCCGTAGAAGCAATGTGGCTTTGTAGGAGGATATTTACTGCAGCTTCTTCCAAAGGACTGACGAAGTAAGCAATAATTACTTTAGATTTTGTGCTTGTGCGAATTTTGAAAAACAGCATATCAAAGTTGTGCAATACATACCAGCTGGCTCTCTGTTACCGTAGGTGCCGATTTGTAAAGGTTGGCCTGCAAAGAAAGGTATACAGTATTACATACAATATCATAGTCATTATAACGATGACAGAAGAAAGATACCAAAACCAAGTGTGACAACCAATCTCATTGCGAGCTTAAAGACATCAAAGCACTTCAGAATGATCTACAGATACAAGCAAGATGGAATTTGATTATCTTGCTTCAGTGGTGCAAATTAAGAGTAAACGTCATTTCAAAGGGGTTACCTGAAATGTATATAAGCACAGCAGACCACAGATAAAGAAAAAGAGCAGCCCTGAAGAGAAGGACTTGGGAGTGTTGGTGGACAAGAAGCTCCACATGAGTTGGAAATGCATGTTGGCAGCCCAGAAAGCCAACCGCATCCTGGGCTGCATCAAAAGAAGCGTGGCCAGCAGGTCGAGGGAGATGATTCTGGCCCTCTACTCCACTCTGGTGAGATCCCACCTGGAGTCCTGAATCCAGCTTTGGAGTCCTCAGCACAGGAAGGACATGGACCTGTTGGAATGGGTCCAGCAGAGGGCCACAAAGATGACCAGAGAGCTGGAGCACCTCACCTATGCAGACAGACTGAGAGAGCTGGGGTTGTTCAGCCTGGAGAAGAGAAGGCTCCGGGGAGACCTTACAGCAGCCTTCCAATATCTGAAGGGAGCCTACAGGAGAGATGGGGAGGGACTCTTTATGAGGGAGTGTAGCAATAGGATAAGGGGTAATGGTTTTAAGTTGGAAGAGGGGAGATTTAGATTAGGTATTAGGAAGAAATTCTTTGCTGTGAGGGTGGTGAGACACTGGAACAGCTTGCCCGGGGAAGTTGTGGATACCCCATCCCTGGAGGTGTTCAAGGCCAGGCTGGATGGGGCTTTGAGCAACCTGCTCTAGTGGAGGTGTCACTGCCCACAACAGGGGGATTGGAACTAGATGATCTTTAAGGTCCTTTCCAACTCTAACCATTCTATGATTCTATGATTCTAAAAGCACTACTTATTTCTGCATGTCTGTGTGCATTTTTAGCTGCTTCATGTTCTCTCATTTTTTCATTTGTGTCATGTCTATAATACTTTAAAAAGAATTTTTTTAGAATAGAACTGTCAAAAGAGCAAAAATGTCAATAATATGCAAAGTACTTAATTGATCATGAGAAATTATTTTTAAAATACTTGTAAGGGGGCTAAATGACAAAATGATAAATTTGTAAGAATTTGAAATTAAAGTTAAGAAAGCTTTTGTTGACAACTGATTTTGTGGAAACATAATGACTAATATATATATATTAGGGCACACAATAGTCATAAAAGTAATTTATTTTGAGAATTATTATATTATTACAAATTATTACAAATCCCTAAAGCCAGCAGAGGTGCTCTATTAGATAATGGTGAATGGGATCATATCAAAGACCATACAGCGTACAAGTGTAGCACTTAGTTTTCAGCTGGTACAAACTGCTATGACTTCACTGAAGTCAGACATTTTTCCATACTTTATACACTCTCTTGCTGATTGTACAATCATTTACATCCTTACTGGCATAAGAAGACAAAAAGTAACTGAGGCCAAGGCAAATCTATGCCCTTTTAATTGTTAAGTGGCAGGCTATTTCAATATATTTGCATAGTCCACTATTCCATATAATCTATTGAAGTAATTAGTATAATTATCATGTGTGCATACGTATACATTTATATGTATGTGTGTTAATAAATAATTCTTTATCATGATGACAGATTTTCCTATCCCTAACTCATAAACAAATTAAAGCATTTCTTTTAACCAAAACTCAAAGCAACATTTTGACAAGCATCTCAATATCAGACATCATGAATACAAAAAGATTAAGAAAATTATATTACAAAATTACCATTTTAATTCTTTCTAGTGAAATTAATTCAGTTGAATAAACTAAAAGCCTTCTAAAAGAATAAAAGATTTGCAAAAAAAGGATGACTGAAAATCATTACTCCAAGACAGCTCACAGGAGGCACTACAGACCACCTGGGGGACCTCACAATTTGATATTATAACAAGTGTCTGTACAATACTCAGTTCCTAATTTCTACCAGAGACAATGTTAGATTGGTTCAAAATAGCCACCTTGTTTCAAAACAGGTATCTTCTACCTACTACGAAGAGATGTTGGCCTTTGCATTATATCTCCTCTAGTGAACAAAAGCCAGCACTCACAGAGGCCTCAGGAAGCCATAAGGCTTCCAGCTTAATGGTTAGCACACTCCCTTGCATGCTTTGGTCCACACCAACTACCACTCTTCCCTATGGTTTTCCATCGTGGTCTGTGTGGTAGCATGGAACATGCTGCTCTCGGTAAGCTGAATGGATGAGGACATTCTGGGTCTTGTGCTGGGCTGGGGGGCTCACTGTGAGGGGAGGGAAGTGGAAAGGGAAGAGGAAAAGGCAACTCTATGGAAAACCACCTCAGTGTGCCCTTCCCCTAAGGGCCAGAGGATGAGCCACTACCTGGTTTATTAGCTGGAACAGAAAAACCCTTTGTATGTCCTACCGAGGAAGCAGAGCAAGAGAGGGGGAAAGAGCTGTGACATATGGGAGCTGTGACACCTGGCTCGCCCCTCGGGAGACTCTGCTATGCAGTGCAGCCATGGCAGAGTCCAGGAGAGCCTGGACCCAGCAAGCTCAGCCACAACAGCACAGCCTGGAGACCATGGTCTGTTTTCTGACATGCAGAAAATTCAACCTGTTTGTACAATTTATGGGAAATGTTAGCCTCCCAAGAATCCTTTGCGTTACTCCCAAATGTATTTTTAAATATTGCTTTGTTTAATTTATCTAGAAAGTTCCAGGGGAGACTGGGGACGGAAGAGTTTGTAAGGGTGATATTCTATGGCAGCAAACCTAGGCATATGTTGGATGCCTGAATTTATGGTATATGTCAGCCACAGTTTTGGGAGCTGGAGATCTGCACTGGAGTGGTATTAAATATACTCTGTTCTCACAGACTACCTCTGAAACACACTCTTATTTCATTGAAAGGCTCTCTTCCAATATCCTTTCTAATTAGTATGAGCCAGCAAAATCTGTCAAGTAAAAATCACAGTATGCAATAAAATATGCATACCGCCTCATTCAAGAAGCAAAATTGAATTGATCAGTCAAGCATTGTGCTGGCATAAAACTGGAAGGCCTCTATTGCTTTGCCAACTCTGCTTTGATTTGAGGTTCAATAGAAATGCTGAATGATGAATAGTAAGCAGAGATTTCTCACCACATGACTAGATGAGCTGTAAGCAAAATATGGAACCTGCAGTAACTGTGTGTGCTAGCGAGAATTAAAATGTTAATTGGGTATGTTTCAGTAATTGAACAGGTGACTCAATATAGAGATTTTCTTTTTATGTTGGAATGTGTGTATATGTGATAAAACAGCTTCTATTCATCTAAGAGTAAACTGTGGGGTTTCAGCCAGCTCTGTGTCTTGGAAAGAAAAGTTTGGGTGAACCCCAAATTCTGATGGATAGGTAAGAACTAAAGGACTTCTCTCAAAGCAAGTCCCCTACAGTGCAGGCTGGGTCCAAACAAATGCACCTTTCAGCACCTGTAATAGTCTGTTTGCCAAATAGCTGAGCTCTTGCCCACTCTTGAAGCAAGCAACAAGAAAGAAGTGTGTGAAGAAATTAATTTTAACATAATATTCACACAGGTAAAATTATCAACAGACACTGCACTGAAGAGATTCTTCATGATCCATCTCCATGATGCATTTACAGCAGTGGGAAGACATCACAAGTCTCAATTGCCAGTGCTCTAACATATTCATTTCTCTGTACAAGTCAACACTTCATATCATGAGTAGACACCTGTGCAGACTCACCCAGAATTGTAGCAAGAGCAGACAAATTAGATACTTCTGCATGCAAAATGTAGAGTAATTATGAAAGTACTTACATATCTGGTTTCACGCCCAGCTGCTCTCTGCAGTGTTGTTGACACCTTGTACAAAATAAATAGAAATATTAAGAGCAAAGAGGAGTAACTCAAAGAGATTTTCATCATAGGGATAGGTTATTACTTGCTCAAATTCAAGAAAGCTTCAGTTTTCGAGAAAGATTTATGCTATACATGAGAACAAGGTTAAAGCTGTTAAAGTTTTACTTGGTATGTTTATTTAATTTTTATTGCTCAAAAACATTGATCCCACTCTGTTGAGGATAGCATTTAAATTATCTCTGAGAACCTTCATAACAAAATGCTTACTAGTAGATAGCCATGGGTGTGGTTGGCCCATGAAATTTAAGGTACATTTGCTCAAAAAATAACCTGAAATGTCGCTTTTCTGTGTTTTCATTTGCAAGAATTTGCTTTCACCTGACTAATCCATGCTAATTCTAAGGCATTTCCTTATGATATGCACTCTTTTGTCCTTCATGCCTGTGATTCTCTTCTACCCTCAGTTGAAGCACTTTGCTCTTGTGTTCGAAGGTCTTCACAACCTTTAGCCTGGTCCCTATGCCGCTGAGCGTTAAACTTACCTTTTGCCCCCTCTATGTGGTTTCATGACTGCTAACAGATGTCTTCCATTTGGTCAAGGCTCAACTCTCCATTGCCCAAGGAATTAGGTTTTTGATGCTATAGCTCAACTAAACAGCAGCATTTTAACCACTTTGGATTCAGCACAGGCATTGGAAAGCCTTCCCTCAGTAAGAGTCTGTGCCTGCTTCTTCAGCTACTGTTGTATTTCCATCCTTCAGCTGCCTGAAGCCTGATTCACCTCTGCGTGCTGGTTAACAGAAGTAATTTCAAAAATGAAAATTAGATTTGAAGTGTATATTGAATACAGCCACTCAGGCATATGCTGGTTTTGTGCCCTGTTTTTGCCTGGCGGACTGGACACTGTGCAGGATGTTTTGAATGCGTTAGCTTTTTGATGTGTTCCTCTGCCAAAAATCCCTTTCCTCCTGTTCCCAGTTGGATTTCTGCCGTTTTCACTTTCCTAAATCTTACATGACCATCTTAAATTTACCTGGGACAAACTGAGTACAGGGCCCTCTTCCCTTGGTTAGTCATTCTTCTGAACTAACAGTTCCCAGTGCCCAGAAGGCACTGGGTTCATCAATATAACTTAGTGAAACCAGAAGTTTAACACTAGTATAGAAAGTTACCCCTGCCTCTCACTACCTGTTCCTGAGTTATCAAGGGTAAAAGGATGTAGCAGACATCCCCCTCCTGTGAGGGCTCATTAAAAGGAAATCAGCACTTAAGAGCAAGTCTATTTATTCATTTCATCATCGCACTATTTGAAAACCAATAATGAACATGAAAAAATTGTTCTGCAAGATGTTTCCAATCATTGAAGCTATAAACATTGGCTCCTCTGTAGTAAGGATACATAGATGAGATGAAATCTGGGAGAGGGCCAGAAACCCTGTAATTTGGAAGGCTGGGTATAAAGGACTTCTTCCTTGTGGATCCTACCCCCTGAAGCCTTAACAAACAGTTTCTGTTCATTAAGAATATAACTCCTTCTGACTTCAGGAAAGCATCCTGCAACAAAGACTGCACTGACTCCTGGGCTACAGTTCTGCCCTTCCATGTCTTTTAAACTACCAGACACTTCTACTGATGTTGCGTCTCTCAGGTGCAGCTTTCTGTTGCCATAGACATAGGCTCTATTGTGATTTTGCTTGCCTTTATATATCTACCTGGAAAGAGCCCCTGGTGTGTGGGTGGGCTTATTCACCTACCTTGCCAACATCTGACTCCATGCTCATCTGCAGAAAACTTGGAGAAGACTCGCATCGGCGCTGGAACATTATTTTCAACAGAGAACGGGCTTATTAATAACAAGAGATAAAAGGAAAGGAAAAGAAAAAGTCAATCCCACATACTGATGGGTTACCATAGTCAACGGGTCCTGCAGGACTTGATCAATGACAGCACACAGCTCTTCGGTTTGTTGCCTGAGCCGGGCAGGGGAGCATATCTGAAAAAGGAGGACGGATCATCCATTCAACCGTCGCTTTTTGTTTTCAAATAGAGATTTGAAAGACATATAACAGCACTACCTCTGAATGGGTGTCCAAAGCAGGGCCTTCAGTCACACTAGCAGTCTCGGTTGGCTCTTCTAATGCCTGCAATTCAAAAGATTTTGGTGTGATACTGAGTTAAAAATTTGAAAAACCAAGAAAACATACACTTTTTGCAATTTTGTGTTTCTAAAGGTGGCACTTGCTGTTTCCCCATGATAAGATGGGAAGAGAAGAAATTACAGGCCTAGTAAGGTTCTTCAGGTTACCAACTCCTGATTCTGAATTAGAGGGGGAGGTGTAGAGAGGGAGAGCATTCAAGCTAGGTGAATTGTCTCCACTTTTCGATATCAGGAAATATCAGTATAAACTGCCTTCCCTTTCAACAACGCCGTCCTTCTTCGCAGTAAATGTGCAGTGGATGCACTCTGTGTACCACAGGGGGGCCAGGGGCTGCCTGCCACGCACCCTCGCAGGAGGACCACTGGCTGTAGGCAGGTGGACAAGGCAGGGGTCCAAGCACACAGGAGGCCCTTTCTTTTCCCCCACCAGACATTGCCTTTAAAAAGTGCCACCTGTTTGAAGAGGAGGGTGACTCCACATTGCAACAAAACCACTGCTCGACATTTTTACCTTTTAGCCTGAAATGTAGAACGCAAAATATGTGAAATATATATATGTGATATCACATTAGTTAGGTAAGTAATCTCTCCAAAACAAAACACAATCTTCTTGTGCTTCCTGCTTTCCTATGCTCGTGCTTGGAGCAGGTCTGAGAACAGTGGGAATCAGTTTGCTGATCCCTCTGCTCTATCAGGAAACTCACAAAACTGCCTCAAAAGCCAAACTCCAGTGCTCAGCTCCCTTTTCATCTTTGTCCAGAGTTTGTAAGGCACACTCTCACTGCCATCACCCATTTTTGCTTTGAAGTGATTTTCAAACAGACTCCGTGCCGAGACCAAATATTACTCTGCTGATACGTGAAGCTGGACTACAGCAGAGGGACCTACAGGGTTTGTGGACTTTTTTTTTTTTTTCACTTCATCAGAATAGTGAGAGAGGGTGAACGAACACAATCAAGGGTAAGAAACAACTACCCAGAAGATACTGAGGAGTCTTCCTAGAGGAACTACAGCCATATCCACAAGTCTCTGTTCAGAACCAAGACTCTGGATAATTTAAGTGCTGAACTTCCATCAGTTTCAGTAGAAATTGGGTACCCAAATATCTTTGCCTTTTGGAGCCTTCATTGACTAAAGAACTCAGGTGAACGCAGCACCAAGGTCTATGAGCTCCACAGTCCCCCTGAGATATGTCCATCATGTAGGAGCCATGCTAGAGCAAGCTACAGTGTTCTTCTTCCTTTTTGAACCTTTGGAGAAGGAAAATTTTAATCTTCAAAGTGATTAATCTAATTTCTTTCACTGTTTTATCTCTTTTTTTTTGCCTTTTCTTTTTTTTTTTTTTATCTTTATGAACAGCCCAAGTCCTCCAAAGAAAGAGAAGAAATAGAGAGAACTAGATTTTAGGCATCTCCATCACCTCTACAAAGAAAATGTACTGTTTAATCTGTTGCTAGCTTTTCAAAATACAGCTCAATTTTTTTTTCCAGCCATGCTTTTTTTTTTCACATTTCCACATAGAGAAAAATGTGAGATTAAAAAAGTACTAGTGTTTCTGAACTCATTACTGTAGTTATCCTGCAATAATGTTATGATTAATTTAAAGCATTAGTGCTATCTACAGTACTGTTGATTAGTGTTATCAACAGTATTCAAGCTTCACTTCCTATGCTGATAGTCTAACAATATTAAAGGTGGAGCATTCCTATTTAGGCATTCAAATTTTTGTATTATATATGAAAAACAATAGTGGAACCACAATGTAAAAGAAGAGTGCAATTTAGAGAATGTAAATGTATTTGTGACAGAATTTAAATGTTCAGACGAAATAACCAGTTGCTGAACCACTAGTTTTTCCTTGCAAAGGGCGACTTTGGGGGTGTGATGCATGTATGCCATTGATGTCAGTGGTGACTACAACCCTTCCCTCCTCTTTCCCCCAAGCTATGTGATTGATAAATCTGTATCAGGGATGAAAGAATACTGGTAAATTATCTGAACAGGTTCCCCAATATTTTTTTAGAAGAATGAAACCTCTTGGCAACATACAGGAAATATAGAACTTTGTTTCATCTACCAATGAACCACATCAAAAGTAGGAGAAAACAACAGATATTGTAACCAGGACCCAACACAGCTTCCTTCTTACTGTATTGTGAAAACCCTGGGCTGAGGAAAAGCCAAGAAGTTTCCTCTTCCATTTCTCTTGTATATTTTTCCCATCAATATCTTTTCCTAAGCCCTCAGCACACACATAAAAAAATCCATCTGTATTAAAGAAATTCACATACCATGAGTTCTTTTAACTTATTTCTTGAAGATCCTGGGAGATGATACTGAAAAGACCTGACTACTTTTCCTCTTATAAAATAATTAATACCAAAAGCTGCAGGGCTTAAGGAAAAAGGGAGCTCATAGCTTGCTCCTACATTGACATGCTTGGTTATTATTACAGACTAACTAGGTCCTTTATCACTCTACAACTGCACAAATTGTTTTCTTTCTTTCTTACCACTAGATATTTATCTCTTGCCTTGAGAAGAGTTTTGACATGAATACATAATCTGGATGCAAGAAATTCACCTAGTAAGTGCACACTAGAAGTACCTGGGGAAAACAAAATCTTTTTTTATCAAAATATTCTTAACAAATTGTTGCCAGAAATGCTTTCCAGGTCCAGAAAGCTCCTGACATGCTTCATAATAGCAGCAGTTGTCTACCAATAGTTGTGTCCAGCAGTTAAGTCTACCGTCTGAGAGTGGGAAAAATTGGCATCCAAGTTCCTGCTGTATGATTTCAAGGAGTGACTTGAATCTGCATTTGCCACGATCAGTCCCTGTACCAATGGATGTCTGGTAATACAATATGTAATACAAGAGTTCCCTCAGGGCAAGAACTTAAAGCTGGGTCTTCAGTGTAGCAGGTCACTACCATATTTCCTCAGTTGTATTTCTTTTTTTCATTAAAAATAAAATTAAAAAAAAAAAACTCACTCATTTTTTTCTTATGCATGAGAAGGAAAATACTTTTTTTTCCTTTTTTCTTTTTTTTCCTCCACAAAGAAAATATACTGCATTGCTGACAGTCGGCTGTGTAGGCGATGGGATGCAATTACTAGGTCTTTGGCATTTTCCCAGAAGTCTAACATCATATGGAAAAACTTTTCTAGACTCTCTTGAAGTTAGCCAAATTCATTGTGACAAGATAAAACGTGGAGAACAGCCATAAACAGACAAAATCAATAACCTAAGATATTTACTCTGTAAGAAAAAGGATTTTTTTCTACATCTATTTAAAATAGAAAATACAGTTCTCTACTTGTAATTGGTCGATAAATACAAGCCAGATAAGTCAATAGTACTTTCATTTGCATCTCTTCAATCCATAGCCAGTTATACCTTGTGCTTTTCAGAAGATCGTTAAGTGTGGGATAAGCCTCTACTGTGAAGCAGGTGTGCTTCATCGCGCATCTCATCATCCAGGTTTCACCACAGTTCAGGCTGGAGGAAAGCTGAGCAGAATGTTTGCAGCGCCTCTCCCCACCTCCCCCCACCCCCAGGTCTGCTTCGCATCAAAATGATGCCCAGATAAGGGAAGTTCACCCCAATCAGCACGCAGAGGAAGTGTGTATCTGGACGAATACAGCAAACCCAAATTCCCCTGCATAGACATTGCTGTAGACCAAAGACCACTGAATTGTTAAGAGAAGACTTTTGGTTTGCAATTCCAAGGCATCCAAGGGTTTTTGGTTTACATCGCAAATTTTTCATAATTCTGAAGATGAAGTATGGTCTGATTTAAGAGACTGACTACTTAAAGCTAAGAATTTTTCTGTTGCTCCCTGAAATAAACTTTTCATCACTATCTATTTTCACTGAAAGGTATTTTTATAGATATTTGATAAATGCATTCTAAGTAATAGATGCATTACTTTTTAAATACTATCTGATTAGAAATGGAATTTCAAATTAGACTGTGATCAGATCTATATAACTGTAGAATACAAGAGGGGATGTAAGTAAAGGGGTGACTCACTGACTCAACGTTAATAAGGCCAGAAGGAACCATAGTGATCACCTAGTCTGACCTTTTCTTTAAACCACAGAACTGCCTGGAATTACTGTATGAAGTGCCAGAAAAGTGTCCTCTCTAGATTTTTCAATTTCTGTGATAAAGATCCCATTTCAGTCCCCGGAATTTTTTTCTAATGGTTAATTAATTCCTTCTGTTAAACTTTTGCCTTATGCCTACATTAAACTTGTCCAGCTTCCTCTTCCAGCCAGTGGATTCTACCATCTGTTGGGCTGAAGAGGTCTTTATCACGGCCAGTGGATCTGTGTGGTTATGATGGCACTGCTGACTAACCATGGTTACCACCACCTCATTATCACCATCCTCCGCTCTCCCTACTCAGGTACTGTGAAGCTGTGCCCTTGCTTGTGAGGACACTGTCCTGCCAGCCTTGTTGTCACCCTGTCTCCCAGTTCACCTTCCCTGTGGAGCAGCCCAGTCTTGCTGCTCCCTGACAGAGCCTGACCATGCTGAGGGTAGGTCCCTTAAAAACAATTTTTTGCTCTTCTGGCTGTGAAGAAAGTTACAGACCAATCTTCCAAGAGATATCCTGGATTGGGCTTCTTCTGAGCAGAGCACAGATGGGAGGAACATCAGGTTCATACAAACTCAAACAGCTGGAAAACATGCCAGTTACAAGATTTTATGAGATTAAGCCACTTCCGGGGGTGCCAAAGTATACACATATATGGTCAATAAGCCTTTTCTTCTCTGTTGACGAGCACAGATTTGAACAACTCACTTTGAGTAAGAGTACTGGAGGATAAGAAGAACATGTTCTAGAAAAACCATTAAGATGATGATAACCTAACGGTTTCACAAGAAGAAGTTGAAAACTGCTGGCTGAAATTAAAGCATCTACACGCACACGAAAGAAAAAGTTGATTTGAGAAGGACACTTAGACACAAGCAGACAATTTAGAGGCAGACAAAGCATCATACCTTACATGACATATCAATGGCAGCTTTCTGTCATGGGATCTAATTAATACTGC